>NC_090700.1:50960584-53625584 GCF_040954835.1 Lepisosteus oculatus
AAAACTGAGTCAAATTAAAAGTGTTAAGAAAACCTATTCTATTTGGTACAAATCTCTCAATTGTGTCATTCAAGTGGAAACATGAGTTTACAATACATGTCAAAGGTGGAAAAGCCCAGAAACAGGAGAGTAAATAATACATTCTGAGTTCAAAACGGTTCTACGTAAGATCTTCCTATATCCTTCCTTATACTTTAATTATGCTATTCTCTATTTTCTCATTTCAAGATGTTTTTGAAATAATTTCTTCTGCCCACCTGAAAGAATGTTACTTTTTATGTTCAATTTGGCACATTTTGATTAGTTGAGCATAAATGTTCCTGTATGTGTTTGTTTTATCACATGCCTTTTTCTCTTATACTTAGATATAAAGAACAGAATCCAGAACTACAGAAAGTCAAGTAAATGAATTTATGCACAATGTGTCCTTCATTTTATGATATTTCTGTAAGACTCCTCTTCTTGAAGAAGTAAACTCTGATCCAAATTGCAGGGTGAGTGCTAGTGCCTGGAAATTCCAGATCTGAATCCAGTAAATGTTATTTTAATATAATGGTGGGAAGTCCTGGAGACCATGACAAAATTCTCTTAGAGATTATGGAACGGGTATAGTTGGCTAAGAGTCACTGGTATTCAAAGATACAGTGTCCACTGCTTGTGGCTCTGTACTAGTTCAAACTTTATTTGCTCTCCACCTAAAATTTAAGCTCTAAGCTAAATGTATCAGACTCGTAACAGGGTCTTTATGGAGAAGTTATTATTTGTCTCCATGACATTACTGGAATGGGTTCTATATCATCACATCTCTTTAGATTTTTAATGATTATTCGCCAGTTTCTAAACAGATTGTTGATCTTTTGATGGTCTTAATTAGAAGTTATGTCAAATTGGGCATCAAAAATAATTTAAAGAATAATTTAAACATTTTTTTCTAACAAGAAAAATGTAAGAGTAATATTTTTTAAAACACGCAAAAATGTGCAAAAATCAGTTTCTTTATTAAATGTTAGTTTACAGTAGCCAATTTGTTATCAGTTTGTTTGTGGTTTTCAAATGTATTGATATTTCTTAGAATTTTCAGAATTCAGAATTCAGAATTCAGAAAAATGGAGCTCTACCATCAGGATGTTGGCGATAAAAACAACCCTGCACTATGGCAGAATAGGGTCTCTTCCATCTGCAACTGTGGAGAACATAAATAGCCCTGAACTGTTGCAGAAAAGGCCATTCTAGCTTCTAGCAGGGAATCAAACAAACTGAGCTGGGGAAAATAGTAGCCTTTTACTATGAAGGTATAAGGTTCTTCCAGCTGCCTATGCAGGAAATAAACTGCCGTTGCTGTAGCACAATAAAGTGGTTTTCCAGCTTCAGCCAGATGATGGATTCAGCCTGTCTGGAGCAGAGGCTGGGGTGATCCAGCAGAGTTTGTCTAAACTCTCCTCCTGGTCAGCACAGTCTTTTTCCCTGCCTGGCACTCCATTTATCCTGCCTGAAGCAGGATACTCAGCAGCTCCAGTGATTGTTGGTATCCTGTCAAACAGCATGTGATCTGCATCTTGGGTAAGGGAAAGCATCAAAAAAGAAAGAGAGGCACATCCCTAGGTGGCATCACACTACAGTATGTAATACACTGTAAGACCAAGATGTTCCATTGTCTATGTGGGCTGTTTTTGCAATGATTAAGTAAAAGCAATTATTATGTAAAATAATTTTGATTAGTTATTTGTGGTTTTCATTAGTATTGAGATTTCTTATAATGCCTAGAATTCAGGACTAGGCAGCTCTTCTTTATGATGTCTTGTAAAATTTGTTGTTAATATAAGGCAGAACTAAAATAGAAATCTACAGTATGGGATTCATTCAAGGGATTCCTTCTTATCAAAACTGAATGCATGGTATCATCAACAACATTCTTCACAAATCATGTCACAATGAGACAAATGAGAAATCACACTATCCATAAATATGAAACTCCAAGATAAAATTTATATACAGGATACATATATCTGAGGATTCTCTAGATTTCTTTGTACTGCCTTGTTACAGTGTACGTAAAACATGGCAATGATAATAAGTTGCCCAAAGGCCTTGAAATACACGTAATTTAACACAAACACACAGTCTAGCAATGCATTGAAATGAAATATAACCCATTTTAATTAAAAATAAACAGAATAAGATCAATTAAAGGTCACCCCAATGGGACTGGCTACACATTCCTAGTTTAATTAAAAGCAGCTCTTTAATTATATTTCAACAGAAACATATTTTTTTTTAGCTTTTTTGTCATAAAAATATTAATGATATTTCTGGAATACTGCATTTTGTTTTAGGGTAATTCATTGAAAAATTAAGGATGTAATACATTTAAATTAATGAAATCTAGCTAGCTTTCTTGCAAGCAGATAATGTTTTCTAGAAATGGAAGACATCAGTTTAAAAATGGTATCTAATAAGACATATATTTATTCCCAAACTGATGCTTATATCTCAAACTTTGTCTAAATAAAGGAACACAGAGGAAATATTAATCTAGGAGTCAAGATATTGCGACAGAATAGCAAGACTGCATTCAGAATCAATACCTTTTTGCAACCTGAACAGCCCAAAATTCACCACATATATTTCACACAATGGTTCCATGTTAAATTGAAAACATTTTGTGGCCAGTGCAGGCAAATCTAAAACTTAACAAGCCACCATATTCCCTCATTTGTTGACTTACAAAGTAGAGATATTAGCAATACAAAAAGTGGTTCTCAAGGACAAGTTATGCAGCAGAATTCCCTCCAAAATTAAACAGAATCTGAGCATTTATTTTTTTATAGTATTAGATCTGTTTACTGCTGCTTCTTGTTTTTGGTTAAGAAGTGGTGTTTAAAAAGCCATAAAACCAGTCAAATTGTTAATGTCCCTCAGAGAGGATCACAATGTTTTAGGACTCGTAATGGTGGAGGAGTTAAGAGTGGCAGCACTTTGGTCGCTGAAGAATTCCGGGGCAGGACAGAATTCCTAAGCAATTTTATACTTGTTTCTGGGACACCTCAGTGGCAGACCTGGTGGAGATAGCACAAGAAATCTTCCACTACGGAAAACCCAGATGCATGAAGAGGAGAGGCGTCATCTCAATGTTCTTCTTGAATCCATTTACTGGACTCAGATCTGGAATTTCCAGGCACTCAGCTCTTCTTCTGCAACCTCTGTCAGGTGCTGCAGGACCAGATTGGGCACCAGTATATTGTCAGGCTATGGGTCTCCCTCCCTACGAGTCACCTGATCCAGTGGTTAAACCTTGGACTGAAAGCAGAAAAGTAAGCAGGAACCTTGACCCATGCTGTCAAGTGGATGGATATACAGTATATTCATGGTTTAGAAGATGACACAGCTGGATTTGAGAAATGATGTTTTCAAGATCCTGTTAAGGTGTGAAGTATAGCAATGTCTCTCAAAAAGATAATCACCAGATTACAAATGTATTTTGATATTAAACTGAATTAATAAATGTATATAGCAAGCCTTAGTTTTCACATTGTTCAAAATGTACTTACCAATATAATAGAGGATGTGGCATTGAAGTTTTCTGAGTTGATTAGATCTGTATGAGGATTCAATCAATAAGATTTGTTTGTGTTTTCCAGTGTATGACATTGTGACCTGCGATGCCACAGTGCTGACACTTGTTTTTATTTATATCCATGCTTGGGATTTTTTATGACTGACATACCTTGTTATTATTTTGAACATTTTCTATTCAAATACTTTGGGAATCGAGCATTATGGTAAGTAATCGGGTTAACAGCCCACACACAAGGCAACCAAAAATAAGCAATTATTTCTGAAAGCTTGTCTTATGGAAGAACCAGATTGTGTGCTATGGTTCTGTTCTAGACAGCTGAAGTCTGAAAAATAAAACTGTTTTATTCACTTTGAATTGAAATGAATACTATGACTAATATTGTATGTGGTGACAACTCACAAAGTAACAATAACTGATTGTGCTCTGGCATAGTTAGATTATGAGCAGCTATGTAAAATTAGCTACCTAGACATTTTTATCCAATAGATATGGATCTCAATATAATGTCCCCTCAGTATGCTTCTCTTATTTTGGATTCTTTGAGGTTATGTTTTCAATAGCGTTCAGGTAAAAGTAAGTTGTTTATCCCAAACCTGAAAACTTAAAACATATTTTTTTCTTGGCCCTTTTTTCTTATAGTTATTTACTATTTACCTTAGCCATTTTAAGAGCTCTTGCTGAGACGAATATCAGACACAGACTAGGCCTTTATCTTTAGAGACACATAGGTATGTATATGTATACATCATCCAAAGCCAGTGAAAAGTAAATGAAAAGTTCTGTACACAAAAACACAAACTTAAAATAAAATTCACTAGAGAAAACTGTTACTATGCAGCGGGACACTGCAGGCAATGGGGGAAGAATACCAAGCTGAAGCCCAGGTGATGAAGTGGTGATGCAGCTGTGCACTGCAGGCAGCTGCAGAGGATTACATGCTGGAACCAAGGTGTTTGGACACAAGGGTTTTCATAGGTTTCTGGTATGGATCAGAGACTGGCAAACCAAGGCCAACCAAGAGCAGCCAAAGGCGCAGTGAGGATAGCGCTGGCTGACTAGGGAACTGTCACATAAGACTACTGGAAGGCGGATGCAGTCTGGCCAGGATGAGACTGGAATCATAAAAAGCACTCTGGAATTGAAGTAGATTTGGGAACATATTTCCTATTAGGTTTAAAGGAGAGTAGAAACTTACGGGCAAAAGTCAGGTTTGAGTACAGATATTGTGGAGCTGTGCAGTGAGCTGTGCTCCCATAGGTAGCTCGATGATGGAGTGCTTCTTTGGTTGCGTCTTGGAAATAAATAAAGGATCTGAAATGGACTGATGAAGTGTAAGATTGGGTGCCTGATTGGTAGATGAGGGATGGATCTTCAGGCCCAGGAGTGGACTGCGATCCTTCGTGGGAATGTCATGGTCTCCCAGGGCAACTGAGGGCTACAAGCTGATGCCAGCCCAGAAATAACAACAACATCCAAGAAATGAAGGCTTTGTGAATGTTTGAAATATTTGATGAGAACACATTTGGCTTACCCTGCTTGGTTAATGGGTAGCCTCCAGGCCATAGGACTCCCATGAAACAGAAATAGTATGCAAATAATATTTTTTAATTTTATTTATAAAGTTGTCAAAATATATTCTGGTGTCATAATAAAATTGGGTGAATTAAATTCCTTAAAGTTAAAAAGCTATTTCTCAATACTTTGACTTTTTAATATACAGTATACCCACTCATGCGAAAAACAAAAACTCATATTAACCAATTTGGCTAAAAACTTGGTTGATATTTTTATGGCTTACTTCACAAAATGTTTTTAACATATATTGGGAATACTTTGTCAAATCTATATACAATATATCATTGCAGATCGATCATCATCTTTAATAAGAAGAAAAGTGCCTCCTATTTTCCAAAAACCCTACAGTGCCACAAACCTTGAAGAGCAAAGCTGTATAAACCACATCGAAGCTTTAACAATTGACTCAGTAATTCAGCACTGGCTCCTACATCAACCATTGTCTCATTAAAATCTGATTTCAGTACTGTATATCCACCTTAACAAAACTGCAGCAAATCTGAATATGGGAATCTTAAAAATAACAATTGTACTTCACTGCAATTGTCTGATTGCATGGAACTTTTCAACATGAATTTCACATTGATTCTATTGCACACATTGGGAATAGAGAGTATTAATAACTACAAATTATTTATTGTTTTATCAATTAAAAAAACTAGAACTGATATTTTGATTCAGAAGATATCATCTAAAAATAAAAATAAATATATTCTATGTAGAAATAAAATGTGAGAAAGTTAGACTCTGATGTGCACTGGTGTACGCTTCATCCAGTCATTCATACATGATTACTTATCGGATAGGAGGAAATCTAAGCAATTTACTAAGAAATTTATATCCTCATTACTTTATTTTACATTTAATAGAAGATTTTGAAAGACAGGTATACAGTATCCAGACAACTGCTCCACTCTACCCATACACACATACAAACATACGCCACACACATTACTACATTTGAAAAGAAATCAAAGATTTGAGAAATAATTCACTTAAAACCCATCACTTTCAATACAAGAACATTTACAAGAAGCATATTCATGACACATTGTTGCATGATCACATTATCTGTGTAGTGCCTAATATACAGTATGATAATTAACAAAAAACTATATACTGTAAATGAGCAGCAAAGAAGAGACACTACTGATTGTGTCTTTTGCCTTTGCCCTCTCTTCCTCTTTCCTGCCACCGTTTTTGCCTTCAAGTTATGACACTTGCAGTAGCCATCTGCCTCCCATCAAGGGTTTGCCACTGGTAAGGCAAGTGAAATATCGATTAGTAACTATCAATTAGTTAGTCATAAGGCAAAAACAAAAAAACTTCAGTCAATGTCTATTTTAATTTTTTTTCATGATACTGAAAAGTACAAGTCTTATTAAATCATCTCTTAACCTCAGGTCTCTTCAAATGTGTTCTGTACTGTACAGTATGCTAAAATATTTTAAAGAAGCTTACTCTCACAACAAACTAATGCAGTACCAGTTTTTTTCTCTTTCTGGGTGCTTCTAAAAATACCTTTGTGAAAGATAATAAAGGAAATAGGCTTTGTTACTTTCTTAATGCAAATACCTTGGTTATGAAATGTGTCAGTCTAGTGTGGTTCATCTCAAATAACCAGGTGTCGCATACAGGTAGAGCCTAGAACATTTCAAAACATATTTCTAAGATGAAAAGAGTAAAGGTAATTCCTAATTGGCTACATGCTGTTTCTGACAACAACAAGTTTCTGACTTTATATAATTTCTGAGGGTTTAAGCATTGGTAATCTCAGTATGCATAATCCTTAAAGCAATGTGTAAACAATTTCAGGCAAATTCATATTTATAAACTCCCACACTCTAGAGAGGCCATTGATATATTAATGTATACCTGTTCTTGGGTAATCATTTGTAAATTAGATTATTATGAACATTCTAAAACATAAATATATATATATAGATGTTATAATGGAGTCTTTTTGAATTTCTATCATCTTTTCAGCACTGTCTTCTTCTGAATTTTCTTTAAATCTAACTAGAATCTATATTTTTCTAGTGTCCAAAGGGTGTAATATATATCTGGTGTAACCGGAACATCATCTACAGTTTATAATGCTCTGGTTTTTGTTGAAACAACATAACAGAATTTATGAATCATCCTTTCGATTGTTTACTTCAGAGGCGAGCATGCCCTAACTGTCAAAAAGCAGCTAATGAAGGCTGCCAGCAAGCCAGCTTAATTGTGATGAACACAGAAATTGGTTTGTGAAAAATATATATACTGTACGCAGCATCCAGTTAGAAAAAATAATGATTCATGCTTAAGACAGTTTTATCTCTAACTTTCTTTTCATGTATTTCAAACAAAGGTATAAACAACACTTGAAGCATGTACAGTAAGTCTATCACTCTTTCGCTTTGGTTTTTACAGTTAACAAGAACAACTCCAGTCTTTATTAGCCAACAGATAAAGAGCAGCTTGTTATCAGACTATTTCATTGGGGAGAGCAGAAAGAGGACCTCCAGTTCGCTTTACTTTTATCTGGGGAAATAAAGCAACATGCTTGAAGATTAGCAAAGGGGGATTTTGCAGGGAACCCAAAGCATATGATTTTTAAAAAGGGGCATATCATTAAAAAGCTTTTATTTGACTTTAAAGGTTTCACAGGGATGCAGTTGAGCAGTGCAAACGCCAAATGTCATCACCGAGGACTGTGTGTCATGAGATGACATGTCTCCTGCAAACAATAGTCAGGATATTGCCTCCAAATCTATCGGGATATGAATGATACCAAGGCACTAATTGCATAGCACATCGCATTGTTCTTTTATTAGTGTGTGCACCACATTTTAAAGTGGAACAGCTCCCTTGAAAGTAAAATAAGTTAAAGCATTTTAATATAATAGCATCAAGAATTTGGAAGTCCTGTGCCTAAACAAAGTAGTGCAATATAAAGCCTCAGATTGTTATTTTAAAGCTTGCTATCGTTTAGGAGGAATTTACTGGTCTACAGAGATCTGCATGGAGTACTAACACACAGAAGACATGATGGATGGATGGATTGATACCCTCATCATTTCCTTTTTCTGAATTGTATAATGTTAGCATGCCCAAGGGGGGTGGAAAACCAGTTGACCTTTGATCAAAACAAATTACAACTTCATGACAAGTACTCATGTTAACATTTGGGACAATGTTTTGGTGATTCGGCATGATTCAGTTTTGAATGTTGCATTATACAGTATTATTATTTTATACAAATAAAAATAATTGATGACACTCTTATTTCATTCACATTAACAGCTTTCTACATCTACTCATAACATCATTGCCATGTGGATAATTAATTAATAAAGCTGAAGCTTAATTCTAAACCCTAATGGATATGAGATTAATTATTCATTCTAAAATTAATTAAAACCTACTGTATAGCAAACTGCTCCTTCACTTACTTGTTTCGAAACAAAGTAGCCCTGTTTTGTTTCTGTCAGTGTTGTTAATTATTTTCCATTCATTACACATGCCTTAGTTTTAACTCTCCTTCAAATACTTATCCTTGCCCAACTGTACTTTGAAGGAGAGGAAAGTAACTAAGGAAAATAACTATGCAAATGTGCGTTATACCTTTGGACCTAGAATAAATGCTTTAGAATAACTACAAGAAAAGTAGCAGCAGCATATCACCCTGCAACTCACAACTGGCAACCCACTGAAGCTAAGCAGGTGTGAGCCTGGTCAGTACCTGGATGGGAGGCCTCCTGGGAAAAACTAAGGTTGCTGCTGGAAGAGGTGTTAGTGGGGCCAGCAGGGGGCGCTCACCCTGCAGTCCATGTGGGTCCTAATGCCCCAGTATAGTGACGGGGACACTATACTGTAAACAGGCGCCGTCCTTCGGATGAGACGTAAAACCGAGGTCCTGACTCTCTGTGGTCATTAAAAATCCCAGGGCGCTTCTCGAAAAGAGTAGGGGTGTAACCCCGGTGTCCTGGCCAAATTTCCAAATGGCCCTTACTAATCATGGCCTCCTAATAATCCCCCCTCTATGAATTGGCTACATTACTCTGCTCTCCTCCCCACTGATAGCTGATGTGTGGTGAGCGTTCTGGCGCACTATGGCTGCCGTCGCATCATCCAGGTGGATGCTGCACATTGGTGGTGGTGGAGGGGAGTCCCCATTACCTGTAAAGCGCTTTGAGTGGAGTGTCCAGAAAAGCGCTATATAAGTGTAAGTAATTATTATTATTATTATTATTAAGAACATCTGGATCAATACTGAAAAACTGGACGAAAAGTGTGCCAGTATAAATTAGTCTCTGTTATAGTTAAGTTAATTGTTTGGGATGTCTGTTTTTTTTTTACATTTATTAATTTTGATGCCAAAGTGACTTATAATTGCATCTGGTCAAAGGGATCATACAGTAAAAGGAAACTTTAAACAGGCTTTGATAGTTTTGCTCCCTGTGATATTATTTTAGATTAAAGTAGTTCACGTGGGTAGCTGCGTCAGCATGCGCAGGCTGCAAAAGAACAAGTAAAGGTTTATTCCATAATGAAAAGAGAAGAAAAGAAACACAACATTTCGGCTGTGGAGCCTTCTTCGGGTGTGAGAAAGAGAGGAAAGTAAGGAATTGATAAAGCATGGGAGGAAAACAAAAGGGAGTGGATAGGAGGCAGGAGCAGGAGAGAGGCAGAGTAGGCACTCAGGTGGTGTGAAGTTGAGAGAGGTGAAGAAATGTGTAAAGTCAAAACCTGCAAATGAATAGAGAGGATTAGAAGGAAACAAGTTTGGGGGAAGGTGTGATCCTAGTTTCAGGATAATTTTGGTTTCGAATGTCTTTCTAGAATAGGAGTTAAGAAACCCTTCTTTGAGAACGCAAATGGAGAAGTCAGTGTGATCATGGCCATTAGAGGTCAAATGAGAAATTACGGGCCTGGAGAAATCTTTGATCCTCAATTAGTTCTAAAATATGGAACTAATTGCAGTGATAGAGCAAGAATCACACAGATTCAAAGAACCAACTAAAACACCAGTTTTTACTTATTTTAAACCACGTATACTATACAGTGCAACAACCACTACATGTATTGGCCGCACAATATACATTCTGAGCTGATTTACAGCAGTTTATATTTGTATCATTAAATACTACTGGTTGGTAAAAAATGACACTTTAAACACGTCTCTTTTCTCCTATATTTCATTCTGTGAAGTGATAATGATATTTAAATGAATTATTTTAATCACTGGCAGTCCCTCAATACCATTTGCACCTCTGAATGTTTTGCACTATGCACAAACAAATGTGATATTTGCATGGCAAAACATGTTTTGTATCTTTCACTATCACTTTTATCTGATTTATTTTCTTTGAAAAGAAATTATTCTCAGGTCTGAAAGTTCAAGAAAGAAAAACAACATTAATTACAATAAGACGAAAAAAATAAGTTTACATCAAGAGGAATATTTAAAAACACTTTTTATAACAATTCTGTTTTCTTTATAGACAATATTTAAGGATACAAGAAATTCAATAAAAAAGAGTACCTAAATCTTTTCAACCAATAATTAGGAATGCATGAACAATTTGTATTTAAGATTATTGTCAAATATACGACAATGTACATTCACCTTCTCCACAATATTGTGGTGACCTGGTTAACAGGTGTAAATGTTTCTTCAACAACAGAAAGTTGCATATTAATGAAAAACTGTCTCACTGTAGCTACTAGAAAATCTTTACAATATCTTGTTTGTTGTGATACCTAACCTCAGAAAAGGTGTCTGTGCAGCTACACTCCCATTGAGACCATTTTGTGCTTTGCAGGGATAAGTGGAACTGTCGACAGCTGTATCTCAGTATTCAGGAATAGCGCTACATCGGGAACGAACCGGTCTTCTTCCCGTCTAAAGTGTGTGACTTGCTTGGACCTGCAGTCACTTTTCATGTGCACAAGCTGCTAGTACAGCCAGGACACTAGCCAGTCTTCAGAGAGCCACTGCCAGTGTGCCAAAGCAGGAATCTCTCCTTCACCTCCAGCCTCACCAGGACTGCCTGGCACCGGGCCAGAGGACACCCATTGGACGCAGCAACAGCTTGTTGCTGTTCCTTTGTGTCCGCGGGAGATCTGAATCCACATAGATTGGATGAGTGTTCAACATTCTGCATTACAGCTCGAGAATTCAATTGTTACCTCAACCCCAGCTGATATCAATTTAATTCCTATGAGTGACGTACTTGCTTTTGAGTATCTAGTGTAGAAGTTGTAATCAAAGCTCATTAACGAAATGGTATAAATGAATGGTATACTGAATGTATGTCTCTATTGGTTTGTAACTCTTTGTGATTGAATATATACCTTATGTATTCTGCTAACCCTCACTATAAGATATGTTATGTTTATATGCACATTTTATGTATTAATAAACTTATTGTCGTGTATTAGTATTTGTGTGTGTGCGTTTAATTCTTAATGTTACAGTACCAACCTCCTGCCACCAGAGGGCACCTAAACAAGAGTCAAGAGGGGAAGGCGTAGATCATCTAGACCAAGCTAGCCAATCATGGTACTCATTGGCCACCACACCTCCCCTCCCTGGCATACTTTAGTCCCGTTCACCGTAGCTTCTTTGCTCAGTGTTGGGTTTTACCTGGTGAGCTACAGTTTCTGTTTTCTTGGAGTTTCTTCCTACGTTTGTTCCTGGTTTCTGAACAAGGCTATCCCTTCTGACTGCAATTTCTGGAATTCGTCTCTGGCTTTTTGCTTGGAACTTCCTTTGAATACCTCACTGTTACAGACTCTGTGTATCTCTTGGTACACTTGTTTACTGTTTCTCGCCTCTCAAGTTCCCGCATAGGGTCCATTCTTTAAACTAACCTATGGCTCCCTGCGTAACATAAGCACTTAATTACCTGATCATTTTGTCTTGTTTTTACATTTGGTTGTCTTTTGTTCCTTGCTCTTTTTTTATTGTTTTTGGTTTGTCCCCCCTTCTTTTCTAGTTTAAATGTTTCTGGATTTGTGCCATGATAAATAGTGTCAATCTTACTTAGGAGTAATGTGTCACATCTGATTCTGCACACCCAGTCCTCATCCATGTGTTGTGGTGATGCATTAACATTTGTAGTTGTTCACTTTTGCCCAGTGTTGGTAGAATTCCTGAGAACACAACTGATTTAGTCACATTCTTAGGTTTCTTAGAATTTGTTCTGGATGGAAAATGTGCTATTTATTCTAATGTCATTTGTGCCCACTTGGACAACAACTGGGTCATCACCTGCCATAATTTGGAGCCTGTCTAATTTATCAATTATCTTAACTCTAGGAAGACAGCAAACTGTTCTCATAATATCACATAATATCCCAAATGTGCAATAAGACATAATATCCCTGACAATATTAACGCTGCTTATGCAAGTATCCATATTCAATTTTCATCAAAGAGAATGGATTTTCACATCACCTTATTGTTGCCTGTAGAAGCTCATTTACCTCCAGCTTCGACTAAAAAGGAACTAATGTCTTGAAAGCATTTAGGATGAATTTTGGATATTATCGCAGTGTAGACAAATTCACTGCAAAGTGAAACAAAATGCTATTATAAACAATAAATTAATTGAATTTATGATGAAATGCTGAACAGATATAGGCAGAAAAGTAACAAAGCAGTTAGGACAGCTACCTAGCACACTTTGGGTCCTGGATTTTATTTAGTATTAGGTCATTGTCTGTGTGGAGTTTACAAGAGGACCTTTATGCTCATGTGGGTTTTCTCGTGGTGCTCTGGTTTCTTCCCATCTTCCAAAGACCTACCCAATAGGTTCATTGGCATCTCTAAATTTCCCCTCCGTAATTGTGTGTGTCCTGAGATGGACTATGATCTAATTCAGAGTGTAGTCCCACCATGCACTCTTTGTTTCCACAGCTGCCTTAAGATTTCTATGATCCTTATCAGGAAAGCACTTTCTAACAACAAGATAAGGAATGTAATCTATGTGATATCATTTGTGATATTTAGTCATTTTAGTTTCAGAATACTTTCCTTTTTCTTTAATTAATTAACACATTCAATACTGAGATTACTCTTATAGATTTTTCTGTTTGATTACAGTTATTTAGCACTGGAATTAACTACAAGGCGTGGAACAGTGGGGTATTGAAGAAATACCAAAGAGAAGGTAAATTGTCCTCCTGGAGATATCAGACAAATCATTTCATGAGCAATAGGATGCCCTGCATGAGCAGCTGCTTTTAAATAGCTTATCCAGACTGGCTGCCAATTTGAACCATTATCAGGTTCAAAGAAAGAGAAAATCTTTTGTCAAATGTAACATTTACCACAAAATATTAATATTACCACTCCATTTTCTGTAAAAATATACATTATTTAAGTTGAACATACTGCATATCTTATATGAAATTAAATCAGTCCAACATATTAAATTGAAATAAAATATAATGTATTTTTCCAAAATACATTCTATAAATATATTGGACTACTTTTCTTGAGATGTTTGTGTTAAGTTTATATGAACATGATCTGATGTAAGAAATTATTGCACGTTAATAAAACCATCACATGAACAGAATCACATGGACAGCAGTGTAAAAGGTAAGAGCTAGAATTTGTATAATTCCACAGATTCCTGTGTGGCTAATTCTGTAAAGGTATCAATAAAAGAAACTATATGAGGCTCTGACATATATCAAGTAAGAGACAAGATGGTCAATTGGTCCTGAGACTGGTTTGAGTCCAGCAGATCACCAGAATTCATCCTGTAAATGGAACATACAGTACAATCTTGCAGATTACACATACTAGGATCCATGCACCATAAATTTCACTATGTCTTCCTGATTCAAGTGTAGAAATATACAGTCCTGGTAAATATACAGTCCTGGTAAATTCTGTTCTTAAGGAACCAAGTATTACAAAACCGAATGAAAGGTTTTGTAATACTTGGTTAGGTAATCTTTAATTTCCTAAAGAACTATTCAGAATTATAGTAAAACATAATTATAATTCCATTCAATATTGAGAAGAAAATCTTTTGATTCTAAAAATGTAAATGTTCACATCCACAGTTAAACAACCACATTTGAAAGCTAACTGATACACTTAACCAGGCTCGGTATTAATTATTCTAAAAATCATATTTAAATACACATGTATTTCTTATATTCTGTCACTGAAATAATAAAGACATATTTCCATGCAGCCCATCTTGTATACCAGCTTCTATACCCGTCATATGTAGTCCAGCAAGGCAACACATTGATGGCGCCAAAAGTTCAAATTTACATCCGGATCATAAAGCATTCACATCAAAACAACACCTGGTATGCAAAGACCCCAGGTATTAGGCCTCTTATACAAAAATAATATCACTACTTCTTTCAGTTGTGTAATTTGAATAGTACGTAAAATACTTGTGCTGCTGAAAGTAGTAAATAAATTGTAGATGTTGCATGCACAGACCTGAAAACCTGGGACACAGAGATGCTGTGGCTGGGCTATTTGTACAAGTAAAAATGTGTTTCTGGTAATCTTTTATTACCCCCCAAGGAGGTCAAGAAAAATGGCACCTCCTGCACGGGTTCATTGTTAGAGCAGAAATATTGTTAATATGACCTTTGTCACTGTTCATCTCTGTTCAATCACCTGTTGCTTTGTTAAATTCTTTATTTTCTCTGAGGTATTCTCAGCATGAAAGCTAAGGAACACTCCTAGACACAGTCTGCCTAAATCCTACTGAGTGCTCACTAAAACTACCCATTTCACTGCTATATTTACAGTAAATGCCATATACTCTATAAGTGTTATGCATTATGTTTTTTTCATAATACCATGAAAACAGTCAATCCAGTACAATAGAACTGCTAATTAGTTAATCCGCTCTTTAGCTGGCTACTAGATGTGATTACCATAATGACAATATTCAAAACCAGGTTCACCATATTCTCAGAAGAGTAAAGACGCATTGACAATGTGATCCATTGCTAAACTCTTTAGCCATAAATGAAGCGCTGTAGTTAAAGAATATTTAGTATTGAAAAAGAACATTTAACGTAAGTTACAAGTTTTTAAACTTTTTTCATTTTGTTTCATGTGGATTACAGAAGCACGCATTTAAAAAGGCATAGTGAATTGCATTTATTCATATCTCACCTTTGATGTTGAATGCTACTTCAACTTTGTTTTGTGTTGTACTTCCATTACACAGCTCATGTACCAGTATATACAGTATAATGTTTTAGTTTTTTTGTAGGGGCAGCAGAGTACTTCCACATCATAGATAAATAAAAGCACAGAACATGTTGAGCTCATCATGTTTGAATTCTTACTTCTCTTTGGATAAAAGTAGTTGCCATGCACTATAGAAATGCCTTTATGTCACTAAAATGAGTCTGTCAGAAAATATCTTTATTGAAATTAAACAGTCTGAGATGGATTATTGAATGAGCAGGTAATGTTCTAAAATCAGATTTTGTAATTAATGGACTGATATATTAATTATTTTCCTAGAGTTACAGTTTGTATTATATTTAAGAATAATAAAATAATTATTCTTTACAAAAATATGTAAAGTGTTCTTTTTGTGTGAGACATAATATGATTGTTGATTAGCCCATATATGTCTAGATATGGTTTTTAAATGTAAATTATATCATACAGTATATGTCATATTTAAGGGTGGTGTGGTGGCTCTGTAGCTAGGGATCTGTGCCTAGAAGGTTCCCAGTTCATATCCCACGCCCTGCAAAGGAATCCTACTTTGTTGGGCCCCTGAGCAAGGCCCTTAACCCCAACTGCTCCAGGGGTGCCGTAAAAATAGCTGACCCTGCACTCTGATCCCAAGCTTCTTTCCCTGTCTGTGTGTTTCATGGAGAGGAAGCTGGGGTATGCGAAAAGACAAATCCCTAATACAAGAAACTGTATGTGGCCAATAAAGTGATCTTAATATTTCACAACATTTAATATAATTTGGCCTGTTATGAAATAGTACGTCTCAATCTTAGTTATTTTCTACTATTCCCTGACTAATACATGCTTAGCTACACACTGACACCCTTTATAGTTATGAAACTAGAGAGTTTTGTCACTGCATCAGAGCGCCATCACCATCTTCCATCCATTAAAAGCGTGAACTACTCATTGTAACATCTGCCATGCTTTTAGTGAGGTGCCACATTTCCAAAACTAAGAGACTCCCACATGAATAAGTAAAGGAGATCAGGGACTGGTACTTAAACACAAAACAAAACAGTGATAACAGACAATCACGCTATGCTAATGGGAAAAATAATAATTTGTTACAGCCTTGAGAATCCTGACATCGCAGTCCAACTCATCATACACCACATAAGTCCCACAAGTGTTGCCCTGCTTCAGAACTTCATTTGAAAAAACTGTTCATTAGGAAAATCAACAGTAAGGCAACACAGAAATTGTGGTGAAGGCCACAGAGCTGTTCAATTCAAACACATTTCGTAAAGCTTTTACTACTCTACAGTTGAAGACTGATGTACTTTCAATTTGGTGTTTTTCTCTTGGGTTCTTAAAAAAATATGCAACATCTGATAAGCAACAACAATACACTGATCATCTGAAACAGCCTCAAAATGCAAGCTTGCGGATTGCTAAAGCAGGTAAGCCCCACACTATCCTTGAAGAACCTTATTTACCGTTGGGAAAAGAGCTGACATGTATTATGTGTGGAGAAAAAGCCTCATAAACAGCTCAACCAGCTGCCCCCTCTGAAAGACACAGCCACTCATAGAATTATTGATATGGCGGATGGTATCAAAAGTATCCTGATAGAGCGCATTAAGATGAGCAGATGCTTTTTCACTGCAATTAGACGAGTCTGTAGATGCCGTTGATTTGGCCAATTTGCTCGTTTATATTAGATACGAGTTTGAGGATACGTTCCATGAGGACTTTCTGTTCTGTAAGCCGCTACCAACAAGAACTACAGTAGAACACATATTTCAGCTTTTGGATGAATTTATTGAAGAGAATGGCATTGACTGGAAAAATGCGTTGGAGTTTGTAAAGTCGGTGCTAGAGCAATGACAAGCCGACAATGGTGTCTTTACATGAATTAGAGAGGTTGCTCCAGAAATGAATGGACGCATTGCAACATCCACCGTGAGACCTTTGCTGTCAAGAAAATGCCTGACGATTTTAAATCTGTTAGACTCTGTTGTGAATTGTATAAAGGCTCGAAAAATGAATTCACATCTGCTCTGCTTGATTGAACAGGCTCACCCCTCTCACTGAATTGGTACTTTTTTATTGTTTATTTTTAATTGTTGTTGTTCCTGTTTTCTTTCTGTAAAGCACTTTGAGAAGCCACCTTTAAAGGCACTATATCAAATAAAGTTTATTATAATATTTATTATATGTGGATGTGAGAGTGTGCGTGCATGTACACTCATGTTAATCATTGAGATTTTCTGGGGTTCCTATGAGGGGATGACTTTAGGGTGGTACTTGGATGCTTTAGTTTGATCAGGGGTGGTACTTGATCCAAAAAGTTTGAGAACCACTGCTTTAGGTCATACCATGTTACATCACTTTCACTAACCGCTTATCTAATTGAGGGTCACAGTGGCCCAGAGCCTATCACAGGAAGCTTTGAGTGCAAGGCATGATAGACCCTGGACAAGGCACCAGTCCATCACAGGGAACACATAGACACAAAGGCCAAGGAAGATGCACTAGCATTTACAGGTAATGGGGGACTCCCCTCCAACACCAATGTGCAGCCCCACCTGGATGATGCGACAGCAGCCATAGTGCGCCAGAACGCTATGCGGGGAGGAGAGCAGAGTAATTCATAGAGGGGGATTATTAGGAGGCCATGATTGGTAAGGGCCAATTGGAAATCTGGCCAGGACACCGGGGTTACACCCCTACTCTTTTCGAGAAGCGCCCTGGTATTTTTAATGACCACAGAGAGTCAGGACTTCAGTTTTACGTCTCATCCGAAGGCGCCCGTTTTACAGTATAGTGTCCCCGTCACTATACTGGGGCATTAGGACCCACATGGACCGCAAGGTGAGCGCCCCCTGCTGGCCCCACTAACACCTCTTCCAGCTGCAACCTTAGTTTTTCCCAGGAGGTCTCCTATCCAGGTACTGACCAGGCTCACATCTGCTTAGCTTCAGTGGGTTGCCAGTTGTGAGTTGCAGGGTGATATGGCTGCTGGATTACACGTAAAGCGCTTTGAGTGGAGTGTCCAGAAAAGCACTATATAAGTGTAATTAACACAACTGCCTCTATACTGTATTAATGCTGTATCTGTATATAACCAACACCTTACATATGGTTCTTGCCTTATTTGCTTATATCATAGCCAGTTTGGAGCATTCCCAAAGGAGTTCACTTTGTTTGCTTATTGAGTTGGTACTGTTTAACATGCACACAACGTGATATATAATGATTATTGTACGTGCTTATTGTATTATTGCCGAACTGGAACAGAATGACATTCTGGTCATGGGGAAACACTTGGCATCTTAAACATGAACACATTCCAAAAAATCAGTAACATAATTGTGCATATTTCAAAGACAGTATTTGTGTGTTTCTATGCAATAAACATTGAGTTTCTTCATTAAGAAAACCACCAGTACTTCTTCAGGTTATTTTTTGAATTGTTTTAAAATACAAACTTGTGTCACCACTCATTGGTTTTAAAGTATCCAATAAACATGACATCACCAATAAAGTTTCAGCTTTTAAGAAAGGCTCAAATTATTTCAATTTTGTGGAATTTTGATTTACTTTTAGCTGTAATCACATATTTTATTTGAGTTTTGCAATGCTTAAGTTTAAAATACTACCAATTTACCATTCTTGTTGTTTTGGAAAGCCTCAGAAAGTCTGTAGAGAACTGGTGAACTGTAGAGAACATAGTCTGTTCAAGGACTAAAATTGTTAATTTAATGATAAACAAATATAATTCTTTGTATTTACATAGCACTTTTCATCAAAAAGGAATGACTTCAATCATCACTGAAATGCAGCAAACTACCTGGGTGACACATGACAACCACTATGCTGCATCAGCCCCAGTGTACTGCAGATTGGGAGAACTGAGACATTACTTCACAAATCCAATTAAGAATGAACTTGAGAGAGGCCATATTGTATAAAATTTAAAGTAGAATCCAACCATGATACAGCCGTTAACTCCGCTACTCTTGCAAACAGTGCCATGGGATCTTGAATGACCACGTAATCATAACCTAGGTTCAACATCTCATACGAACAATGGCACCTCATACAGAACAGTCACCATACTAGGGCTTTAGTTAGGAAAAAGGAGAGAGTACCACTTAATTGTTCACTAATATCTCTTGCAGCAGCTATCTGTTTTTTCCTTAGAGGTCACCCACCCAGGTACTGACCAAGTCAAACTTCAGTTCTGAGATCTGAGTTTTGAGATCTGAGATAAGATTATTAAGATGATATACTTCAGCCAATAATAACCTCAGTGTCCAATCCAAGCCAACTGTAATCTACATTTCATTTAAAAGAGCAAAAATTGTCTCCTGAGCTGGTTGTAGTTCATATCAGTTTTAATCCAAAAACGGCTTGTTAATATTTCATAATGAAGTAAGTCTTGGCACATTAATTTACTATGCTCACTTTGGAAAAGTGAATAATTGATTTACTCTAGTACTGTGATGGACTGGAGCCCTGCCCAGGGGGAAAGCAGTCATCTGTTCTTGGTCACACATTGTGCCATGTGCATCTGACTCCTGGTGTAGGATTGCCATGCCTTTATCTAGAATAAGTGAATTTCTGATGATTAATAAAAGATCCTATTATAAGAAGATTCACAATAGCAGTTTGGCAGTTCTATATTATTGTTCTTTATTTTATTCACAGACTTTAAGAGTCATAAAGTTTGAAACTCAGAGCAAGGTGAATTTTTTATGATATTATCACAAAGCAGTTGATAATTCTGAGTCACAAAAACTGATTCCTTTTCTATTGAAGAAAGTGTGATCTGCATAACCTGGCATCAAGTGGTAGCAAAAAATATTATACGTGTTTGAATTTTTATTAAGAGGAATAGTAACATTGTGTTAGTCTGCTTAATGCAGATATTAGAATAACACATTCAGTCAGTCTAATTTATGTTTAAACAAGGTAAAGATATTTAGATATAACCCACAAATATTGACTTTTCTCACAGCATTGTGATTTCTCTCGCTGTCAGGATCAAATCTTTTGCCCTCAACTTGAGTGTGTGTATTTTAACAAAATAAGCCATCTGTTCCATCTGCTAGAGCCCGCTCACACAAATTGTGTCCTTCACGAATCCTTCTTACATTGCTCAAGCACAGCACATTTGGGATGTCTGTCTATCCAAATCTAGGCTTCAGATTCATTATTGTTTGCAGACCCTCACAGAGAGAAGACCATTTTTTTATTTCTCACGTTGTCCTAATTTTGTCAGAACTGTCATTTTAATTCTTTCTTAAACCTATACGTCTTCATTAGGTTTGCCATGGCACAAGTCTCAGAGACTGCTGAGTAATGAAGGGTAATCGACTACTCAGACTCACCTGGCATTGCACAGCTTTCCATAATAACCCACTGCTGCCACCTGGAGAATGCATTAGGTATTGATTATCTCAAATTGGCCTACATTTGGTACTACATTTTCTTTTGCTTAAGTCAATTAAATCCTGAAGTCACATAGATGCTGTAGAAAGTCGTGCTCTGAGCATCCTAGCCTAGTGACGTAATGAGTGACATCATGTTCAGTTTATTCTTTATGAAATTCTGATGTGGTATAAGATTTATTTGAAGGTATCTAAAAAAACATTGAAAACACTCATTCCTCATATTATCAGAGCTAATGATGCCCTGCAGGCATCATACTGATACCAACAGGGTTTGAATCACACAAATCATATAACAGTAGTAGGTATGGCCTGTCATTGAAGTTCACTGCAGTAAGGAAACTGACTTCACAAGATTACGAGAATACTTTGAAACCAGGAACAGAATTTTGCAACCATACTTCTGATTAAAATGGTTATGTGAGCTATTTCTTTGCAGACTTTTCCTTTACTTTTTTGTTTTCAAAAAGTGAAACTGTAAATGTTTAAAAGTAGGTTTACAATACATTGGAAAGAAGCAGTTTGAAAACATTTCAGAAGCATAGTCCAGAACAGAATACAGAATATTAATTATCACAGAGAGAAATATTGGGTTGGGAGAAGTGTTTAGACAGTGATTAGCTGACCCGACCAAAAATCTCTTACACTGTATTATGCACAAGAGCAGTTCTGTCACAGATGGGTATTTGCATTTAATTGGAGAGTCTTGTCTTTTATTTTCAAAGACTAACAGCTTCCCTCTACAATGTGTAGCCTGTAATGTAAGGTTGTTATACAGTTTATGTCTGTTTTTTGTTAATTTGCCTTTTCTGTTTGCATTTTCTTGTTCAATTTTCTTGCAAGTTTCTGAAGCAAGTTTCTGAAGCAACCAGAGTCAAGTTGTGGTTTAAGGTAATTTTCTAGAAAAGGCACAGTGTATTGCCCCTAACATTTAAGGAGGTACATGAAATAAAGATAAATTATTAACTAAGCTTCTTTCATTTAACATTTTAGTCCATTCTCTTAATTCCTGCAGCACTTAATGTGTCAGAAGTGTTCTAAGAACAACAATCATTTGTGTGATTTAGCCTTAATTTCTTAATTTCAAATGTACTTTCAGTATTTTACTGTGTGGACTTAGTGTGCACATCTGAATGTTAAAAACCACTTAGCAGAATAAGGAGCAGTTTTGAAAACTTATCTTCTTAGATGCTGCAACTGCCAATAGACCACCCCACCACTACCAAAAAAATCCTGTTAATTATTTTTCATCTTTCATTCAAGAATGTAAAAATCATCTTTCAAATTAATGGTTTAAATATTTTGCAGGCAGTTTTGTTATTCTCACTCAGAACACATCCCAGAATGATTCTGCTTCCCCCTGTTTGGATTTGATTAATTTTCAGCTGCATAATAAATAGAATCAATTCCAGCTGAGGCGTTAAATTACCTGTAATTAGGCCATTGATTTGATGTTCTGATCTAGTTAATTGATTTTATTGTTCATTAATTTAAAACCAAATCTTCTTTACAAGGAATGCAACTCAATAGGCACTGCCACCTCAAAGTTAAAAAAAAACTCTCCTCTGACATCTTATAAACAGTCTCCAGAAATCAAAATCTGATATTACTCTCTCAAAATAATGCAAAAGCTCTCAGCCACAGAGCCTGGAGCATTGAAGAGGGGCTTGTTAATGCTATTTCTTTCTATTTTGTAGTCTTCATGTAACATTAAAAAATCATATTGTATCTTGCTTTGGCTACCGTTTCATGGATCCTTCAGTCTGCATTACAAATTATATAAATGATTTGGTCTAAATTAGAACTGACCACAACCCACATTATTACCAGGCTTATTTTGTTCTCCCAATGAGATGGGTGTACATTATTTAAGCATTGTACATATTATGTTATATATAAGAAAAACTTTGCCCGGGTAATAAATTACAGCAATAACAATAAACAAAGAAATAAATTTGCTTACTTGGCCCACATTACCTTGAATCTAATTAAACTGAGGAAAACAAGAAAACACATAAGCAAAAGCTAACACTGTAATGATTTAGGTGTTTGCCAGCTTTTCACAGTATGTTACTTACAGCTTGTAAATGCACATAATCTTTAAACTGTGGACGACGTGTTGGTGAGCAACAGTGTTACTTTGTTTTTAATTTGAGTTGCTGTCATGACTGCAATCATCGTCTTCAATGCAACAAGAGCTTGAATTTCTCTTGATGTTTTGTTTTTATCCATCAACTTTTTCTTATTAACTTTTGTCTAAATTGGCACATTAGCCAGGTCTGCTGTTGACTTCAGCAATGCATCAGGGCACATACACCAACATTAATGCCTATTGCTGTCTTTTATATCAATTTAAAAAAAAGAGGAAAAGAAATCTGAAATTCCTAAGGGTAGTTCTAACAATTTTGTGTCATGTGTAACTCCTATGAAAATAACTTTCTCTAATGTTGTAGTAGGGTACTGTACATGTGTATATATGTGTTTAATTTTATGATTTCTTTATTTTATAAAAAATAAACTTGTTTAATTAAATATTTTGCATATTGCAAACTTGCATAATTGTTTCTTCCATAAAACTTTCTACGGGCCAGTGGTGTCTAACAGCCCACTGTTGCTCTAGGAGACCGAGAACATTCCGACAAGGACACAGTTGTCCCGTGGCTCAAAAACTCAGTAGAGTCGACTTTCTGTCCATCCTTTTCCCCCACTATTCTATTACACTCTTCTGTTTATTCCAAGAGCACCACTGAAGGGACACTCTGTCACTGATCTTTCAACTGCAGTTCTTCTCTGACCACACTCCTACTCAGACATGTTAGAACACCCCTTTTTGAGTAGTGGATCTCAGAACCAGTCTAAGCCTCGGACATCGATCGCTTGCCCAGTGTCGTCACCCCCAGTCAGAAGCGAGCTACGACAGTGGCTGTGCCAGCCACTTCCCCAGCCAAAAGCCAGCCTTGACTGTGAAAGCACTAGCTTTTACCTCCGTCAACAGCCAACCTCTGCTGCAACTGCAACTGCTGTTCCCCCTGTTGGCAGCCAGCCTTTACTGCAATCGATTAGACCGCCCAGTCGGAAGTCACCCTCTACTGCGACCATAACAGCCACTTCTCCATCGGCAACCTACCTCTCCTGCGACTGCTCGGGCACCTGCTCTCCGCCGCGGCTTCTACTTGCGCCTATGACATCTTCTATGACATATGACATCTTCTTCTGTACGCTACTGTACGCTACAGGTTGGCGGCCAGACTCCGAACCACCCTGCTGTAGTCACTTCAGCTTCATCAGCCTGCTGCGACTTCTACAGCCTCACTGGTCCTCTACAAGTTGGCAGCTGATCACCACATCAGCCTTCGACTAATACAGCAATACTGGTCTATTGCTAGTTGGCAGCTTGATCTGTTGTGGCTGTTACCATCCAGATCTCTGCCAGTCTCCACTGCTTATTGCTACTTTTCCTCATCACTTTCAACTCTTCTGTTTTCGAACATCACTGGAAGCCTCCAAAACTCTCCAATCCCTAGCACATGGATTCTAACCTGAACACCACTGTGGCTGCATCTTGTGCATTTCTCTGAAACATCCTTACAGAAATCATCAGAACATCATTAGAAACTTTTGGTTTTATCATGTATTCTCGGAATAAAGGGGGAACTTGAACTTTTTCTCATGATTCTTTTTCCGAAACAGCTGGATTACAAAACAAATAGTTCAGTAGCTAGGTCTAATTCTCAATACAACAATATAAGATGACAAAATGAAAAGGGATAGATAGCATGCTTAATATTTTAGTTTGGGCATTAATTCAAGGTGTGGTCCTTTTTATGACAATCTAAAAATGTTGATTGCACCTTTGTTACACTGTATAGTTATTGTTTTGTGTACTTAATTCAGGCTAGAATTTGTGTTTTTTATTTGTGCTTTTTAAATGGTATACTTTATAGCTTTTGTTTTCCTACACAGTCACATTAAACTGTGAGACCTAGTGAAAATGGAATACCAGTATGAAAAAAGTATTTCTTCTTATAAGCATACAGTATACAGAAGGGGAGGGATACTTACAGTCCTTATCTTGTAAACCTAAAAACAACAAAATTCTTGTTTTTACTTTTTTTGTGTTTTGTATGTTGTTTATGTGCTCACAATAAGATGAATATATATATATATAATATTGTTATGTACTTCAAATCTGTTGAAGGAAAAAACATGAATATTCTAAAATGCTGCCATTTCAGCTCCTTTAAAGCAGATGAAAGTAATAAAAAGTGCACCAGTTAAGCAAAACAAGCAGGTTAATGATATTTCAATATTCTGCTGAAGTTTCGTTTTGCAGAAATAGTTTATATTTCTCCCCAATCCACTTACAAAGAGCAGCAAAAGGGGAAAATGGATATAAGGAATTGAATGAAAATAAGTAGATTTATGGATGAATATTTTTAAAAGAAGTTTGGGTGACTCAAGGGCTTAAAACTGAATACAAAAAATAGAGACATATTGTCCTTCAAATCCCTGATAGTAGTTTCAGATTGAATATTTTATGGAAAGTTAATTTTATAACAGCTACAGACTCATTCTCACTCTTTCATTCTGCCTGCCTTGCTCCCTCATTGCCTTCTTATCTTCAGGGAATGAAGCAAAAATCATGAGATTGCATAAAATGTTCTAAATTTGTCTACATAGCAGAGTACTGTGAATACACTGGAATACAGGGGTATTGAAAACAACTGTATTTTCTCGAGACTGTTCTAAATATTTTGCTTTTTATTTGGACGTTACTAGGTTCTTCACTGTGTAAATGTGGTCTAGTTTATGAGCATCTTCCGAGCAAGAATATCAAAAGAACTTAAAACCTCCCTCCTCCTAAAATTATAAATGCCCTTTTGGGTTAAGCATTTTTTGTGTTTGAGATTTGTGATACTTGCTAAATGATAACACAAATAAAAATAATGTATTAATGCTGAATAGAATGTGAAGGTTGTTGCAAAGAGAATGATAAAAACAAGGTATATGCATCAGTGGCATAGAGTTGCCAATTCAGGTCCCAAAAGATTGCCACATATCAACCCTATAAAAAAATCATTAAAACACATACATAAGAAACAACACGTTAATTGCAAAACAAGATTCACCACATTCCCAATCATTTCAGTGAAAACGATGATTATAGTAATAGAATAATCAGTGACAATGTAAAATTATTTTTTTTGAAAATCGGGAAAACTGATATTATATGTGAAATTCAATTAGACTCTGTGTTTACAAACGCCTACAGTTTGCCCAGAATGCGAGATGATGTTAGTCAAGCAAAATGTTTATAAAAATGTTCTAATTATAGAAAATGCTTTTACCTGTTTCTTATGATAGTCAATACTTGATTTGTAATTGTACTTACTGTATCTGTTGATTTCAAGACTGCATTTCTATGTGCAGCATACAGTACTTCCTTACAGCTTAATAAGGAAACTAAAATAACTGGATTCATATACTTCAATTTAATCTGAATATTCTTTTTCATTTCTTGCTTGCTCCATATATCATTAATTGTTTAAAATGATACAATTTAAAATTGTTTTGATTTTATGTGAAAGAAAAGAAAAATATAGCATAACCCTTAAAAATATAGCATAACCCTTAAAAATAACCACTTTCTCACATAAGAATGTACTGTCACGCCCTCTGCAGCCAGAGGGCGCTCCTTCTCTGTCCTGTCCCTAGTTTCCAGTCTGCTGTCCTTCCTGTCCCTCTCTTTCCCTTGGGCTTTATATTTCCGGGTCTTTCACTCTGTCCTCGCTCAGCATTGACGTTCGGATGTCCTTAGACCCGCCTAGCACCAGGGCGCCCCACGTCCGCTCCCTGAGGGCATAGGTTTCCATACGGCATTCCGGAACTCTTTGCACTAATGAGCCCGGGCCTTTTTCCCGTCTCGCTGCTACGCATATGGGTCTTTTTCCGCTCTCCTGCTCCCCACGGTAAGTCCCTTTGGATGTCCATGACATGTACCATATTTGCATTAACACCTTTTTTCTCTGTTTTTCATTGTTTCACTTTCTTTCCAAAGTGAATTCCATCATTTGTTCGATACCTATTATACAAGACCATAATTAGCAGTAGGTATGATTTTTTTCAACAGCAGTAAGTAGAGTAAGTATTCAGAAAGTATAGTGTAGTAGTAAACAGAGAGTATAAACCAATTCATTAAAGATCAGAAGTTGTGGGAGAGTTTTTTTTTTCAATCAAAAGGTAGGACATACTTCCATTGCACAAATTTTAGAAATGTATCAGATCAGTTGAGAACATCATGACATTCTTGATTGATGTAAATGCTTCTTAAACCGATGCACATTTAAATTGCCTGTTTCTATCACTAATAATTTGACATAGCATTGTGTCTGTATAACTGTATATAATGTATAACGCTTCTTCTTAATCATATATTTACAAAAAAGACAACAATTTCCTTTTTTGCTAAAAGATGTTGACTGAATTAGCATTTCATATTTATGTACTAAAGTATTCATTAGAAAAAGCTATGCTGTTGCAATGGAGCCATATCCTGTACCTGCTTGCTTTGATATTTCACTTAAACCACGTGTATCATGTTCACCTTTCTTTGATGCCTTTAATCAATACTTATTTATTAATTACTTTGTCTGTTCTGAATGACCACACATTTCAGATGAATGCTTAATGCCTTTTTACTATATATTTTATTGAATTGGGAAAATAATTTATCAATGCATAGTGTCATAGTGTGCATCAGAATTAGTTCTTTGTTATTGTGGACTTGAATGAAGAGTGGAGGCAAGGTGGCACTCAGGCTTTTACATGATGAAAGGACAGGGCAATCTTACTGAAGCAATTTCCCCACTTCAGTCTTGCTTCTGTATCATTAATGCAGACCCGTGGCAGTCATGCATTAAGAAGCCTGGGAAATGCAATTCCTTGTTATATTTGAAGACTTATGTAAAAAGTAGCTACAACATGAAATCATATATGTTTATAGTAGGGTAATGGTTTTCATTTCATCTTATGCTCTTGATCTACTGAATTACAGATGTAGCCATTCAAAATGCACGGTAAAACCCCGTACCGCAGGATTTAAGCTACAGGCGGCCGCAGTACGTGATTGGCTGGCCAAAATGACAGACAGGTTGGTTATTAATGAAATGATTGTTTCATTTAATCTCTCGACTGTGCATGTTTAAATCCGCTAAATATGGAATACTAAAATGGAATTTTACAACTAAAGGGAAATTTTGGTAGATGAGCATAAAAATAACAGGAGCATAAGATCTCTGAATGTCATATCCTCATAAACTATATTAATTTAGGAATATAAATATAACAAAGACTCATTTTAAAAAATAGTAAATATTATGTTTATTGTTTTGACATTTTATTTTTATACATCACAACGTGTTCAATAAATACATTGAAAATATGTATGAGCAAATGTGAATACTGTCAACAGTGGGAGTAAAAAACAGTTCAACCAATTAAATTTAATTCAATTCAAAATACTACCTCCCAATGGGGTAATTCAAGACAAGTCTTAAAATGAAATAGTGTATACTACAATTATAACAGAGAATAACAAAGCGTTATTAAAAAACACCACTGAAACCCAACTATATTAATGCATTTGATCACTATTAACAATATTAGATTATTATTAATAACATTAAAATATGGAATTGTGTAGTGGAGCTAGTTTGGGCATTGTGACATCATCACCCTATGATCACGTAACAGGAACCTCAGCCGGCTGGGATGAGAGAGGTCTCCTTTAGCTTACTCGGCTGGTTCCCTGTTGCGTTACGGCGGAGATCCAGGTACGCGCCCAGGTATTGCGTGACAAACCGGTTGGGTAGAGCAGCAAGGGCACGAGCCCGCACAGAACCACAATGGTCACAATTGCATAACTAAAGAACTTAATAACAATATTAACTTAAGAATCTAAATATAATATATGTATATAGCTGGTGGTATTACCATAGTCCACTTTCTTTGTAAACATGTTTTTTGTAAGTTTTTTGGTTACTTTTTAATTCAACATTTAAAACATTTTAATTTTCTAAACGCAGCACGCTTTTTGTACACAAAAAAATCACATTCTCCCATCACCCTGCGATGTGAAGCAGATCAAAGGTCTTTCAGTAATAAGATTATGAATAAATCTCCAGACCATCTCCAGGATACTCGGAAAGGTGGGATTGCTTCATGCTAGCCAGCAAGTACATTATCAACTCGCAGCATGGGAAGGGAGGTGAGCTGTAATTTCACTCTCCATCAATACACATTCCCAACAGTCACTGATGCAGCTTTAGCCGAGTAATTCCTGGTTTAAACTCCTGGTTTTAACAGAAGAATGTGATTTTTTTGTGTATCTTTGATCTGTTTTGTGGAGCCAATATTTTTTCCCTGGCTCACGCGTGCTGCACTTGGGGTTGTTTTAGTTTGTAGTGGTCCTTTATATTACAGGTATTCTGGTACTACAGGTTGTATTACGGGTAATTGTGGTGTCCATTGTGGCTTTCAGTTAAGAGGATTATACTCTGCACCCGACTTTGGAGCAGTCTGAGAAATTTCGCAAGGCAGATGTTTATCGATAGAAGGTTTTAGTCTCTGGGTTTACTGGGGACGTACAGTACTGTATCAGATGTTAAACTGAGGAAGGGATACAACCAGCATGCCTCAGACAGACAAAGGTGATAAAGTTGATAAAAATCCATTCAAAAGGGTGTAGTGTGTTAACACAAACTCTAACAGATATGCCTCAGGGACTCATTCATATTGTAATCAAAATAACCCCACCTCCGGGTCTTGCCTCCCTCTGTTCCACACACATGAATCCCATAAAGTCAGATCCACAGATACTGTATACTGAAACAGTAGCGCACACAGTGATGAACGGCAGTGAGTTCGTATACTGTTTAAGTGTACTGTATATACAGTATGATACTGTATGGTTTCAAAGTCACTACAGTACAGTACTTGTGAAATATTAATTTAAGGATCTAAATATAATATATTTATATAGCTGGTAGTATTACCATAGTCCATGGTATACTATCAGTCCAAATATTTTTCTTAATTGAAATTTAAAGTTACATTTCTCGTTGCTGAAATTTGTATTAAGACAAAATATTGATTTTCTTAATGCAGATGTAAACCCAAGAGAGGCACATCACATTCGCAACAAGCTATAATAACAAACTATTTTACACATCTGGTTATGTAAAAAATATAGCCAAAAGGATCTCTCTAAAGGTTAATTCCAAGCTGAAAAGACAAGACTCAACGTGTCTTCTCTGTAACTCTTCAATTTACAGCTCGTCCATTGTCATTCATTATTAATACTATTCATAATATATTCCGTATTGCATCTAAATTGGAACATTTTTACATCTATAAAAAGAGGCAAAAAACAACGTGTCTCCTCTATAACTTTTCAGTTGTCACAACATAGTAAACAACAGTAGCTGGCTCACTTAAATGTGTAACACGTCTTCACTGCCATGGTATGGATTCAACATATTGATAAGCTGTTCTCCGGTTACTGGGGATTCTAAAAATAACAATTCTTCCCTCCTTTGTTTAACTTAAAGAATCCCATGAAGAAATCCTTAATCACGAAACCATCACTTATAATATTTCATCCAGATACACACACTCACGTCGGAGCCAATTTTGCCAGAAACAACCTCACAGTAAGTCTTTGGACTGTACAGTACTGTACAGTACAATTTACGGTTTAAAGTTTTAAATTTAAAGTTAAATTGTTGGCTGATTACTGGCTGCTGAAATTTGGATTAAGACAAAATATAGATATTTTGAATTCGGATGTAAACCTGAAAGAGCCACATCGCGTTCACAACAAGCTATGATAGTTGACTATTTTTATATATTTAGTTATGTAAGAAACAAACCAAAAGTAATTCTCTGATTGGGCTTTAAACCACCTGGGTGCAGCGCTCTACATTACAGTCTATGAGCGTTCCATTGCCCATTACCACTATAAGGACAAAAAAAGTAAAAAAAAAACAAATGTCAAAATGTTTCCAAAACATCCACTTGTGATATTTTAGGTGCTTAGTTACACGATTCCATAGTAATAGTATTATCAGGTGGTATTAAATCAGTACAACTTTTTTTTACAGTAATAGCAAGTGATGTTCTTAATACGTATTCTTAGAAACGGATAAAACTTATTATGAAGTACAGTACATAAACTTTCTAATGTTAGAACAAGCATGTTAAAACCTTAACCCACTGTAAGTCACTTTAAGTTGAAGGCTTTGATGCAGAAAATATTTATGAAGAAGGTGGAATACTGTTGTGTGTTTTTTTATATTAAGCTACCACTGCCATCTACTGTGTGTACATTAGTTATGTATTACGTTATACTACTGTTTTTATTTTCAGCTACCAAAATTTACCTTTAGATTTTCTGTATATAGATGTAAACCTGAAAGAGGCTCATCACTTTCACAAGCTACAGTATAATAATAGACTCTTTTTATATATTCAATTGAGCAAGCTTGCTTTTATAAAATATAACTACTTTTTAATTAATTTAATGTTTAACATGCTGTCATTTATTAAATAAAAGCCTAAACAGTATACAACTTAAATTCTATAATTTGAAAAAGATTGTCCCTCAGCATTGACCAGGATTTGAAACAGGCGTTTTAGGCAACAGTTCAAATGCTCCATACGTCATGATAAGCTTTTACTCCTCCACCCGGCGGTTTTACAAAGTGGTGCAATCCCACAACTGAGTATTTCTAAAAAGCTACAGTACCCCGCAGCCCCTGAACTGCGAACTACTACAGTATCCCCTGCGCTTTCTGAATGGCTGGATCTGTATATTTAAGTTGTCTTTTTGTATTTTGTGGTAACATGTCACTAACACCCATATCTAATAAATATTTGATCTCAAATATGTATCCATAGAAATTTTATTTAGTTAAAATAATACATCTTGATCTTGAAAATTAAAAAAACCTCAAAGGCTCAAAAAAATTCTCTATATAATATGAAAACAAGTGCTTTCATGGTGGTAGACATACAGTGCCTTGCGAAAGTATTTGGCCCCCTTGAACTTTTCAACCTTTTGCCACATTTCAGGCTTCAAACATAAAGATATACATTTTTTATTTTATGTGAAGAATCACCAACAAGTGGGACACAATTGTGAAGTGGAACGAAATCTATTGGATTTTTTGAAACTTTTTTAACTAATAAAAAAAATGAAAAGTGGGGCGTGCAAAATTATTCGGCCCCCTTGCGTTAATACTTTGTAGAGCCACCTTTTGCTGCGATTACAGCTGCAAGTCGCTTGGGGTATGTCTCTATCAGTTTTGCACATCGAGAGACTGAAATTCTTGCCCATTCTTCCTTGCAAAACAGCTCGAGCTCAGTGAGGTTGGATGGAGAGCGTTTGTGAACAGCAGTTTTCAGCTCTTTCCACAGATTCTCGATTGGATTCAGGTCTGGACTTTGACTTGGCCATTCAAACACCTGGATACGTTTATTTGTGAACCATTCCTTTGTAGATTTTGCTGTATGTTTGGGATCATTGTCTTGTTGGAAGATAAATCTCCGTCCCAGTTTCAGGTCTTTTGCAGACTCCAACAGGTTTTCATCCAGAATGGTCCTGTATTTGGCTGCATCCATCTTCCCCTCAATTTTAACCATCTTCCCTGTCCCTGCTTAAGAAAAGCAGGCCCAAACCATGATGCTGCCACCACCATGTTTGACAGTGGGGATGGTGTGTTGAGGGTGATGAGCTGTGTTGCTTTTATGCCAAACATATCGTTTTGCATTGTGGCCAAAAAGTTCGATTTTGGTTTCATCTGACCAGAGCACCTTCTTCCACATGTTTGGGGTGTCTCCCAGGTGGCTTGTGGCAAACTTTAGACAATACTTTTTATGGATATCTTTGAGAAATGGCTTTCTTCTTGCCACTCTTCCATAAAGGCCAGATTTGTGCAGTGTAAGACTGATTGTTGTCCTATGGACAGACTCTCCCACCTCAGCTGTAGTTCTCTGCAGTTCATCCAGAGTGATCATGGGCCTCTTGGCTGCATCTCTGATCAGTCTTCTCCTTGTCTGAGCTGAAAGTTTAGAGGGACGGCCAGGTCTTGGTAGATTTGAAGTGGTCTGATACTCCTTCCATTTCAAGATGATCGCTTGCACAGTGCTCCTTGGGATGTTTGAAGCTTGGGAAATCTTTTTGTATCCAAATCCGGCTTTAAACTTCTCCACAACAGTATTACGGACCTGCCTGGTGTGTTCCTTGGTCTTCATGATGCTCTCTGCGCTTTCAACAGAACCTTGAGACTATCACAGAGCAGGTGCATTTATACAGAGACTTGATTACACACAGGTGGATTCTATTTATCACCATCAGTCATTTAGGACAACATTGGATCATTCAGAGATCCTCGCTGAACTTCTGGAGTGAGTTTGCTGCACTGAAAGTAAAGGGGCCGAATAATTTTGCACGCCCCACTTTTCTTTTTTTTATTAGTTAAAAAAGTTTCAAAAATCCAATAGATTTCGTTCCACTTCACAATTGTGTCTCACTTGTTGGTGATTCTTCACATAAAATAAAAAATTTATATCTTTATGTTTGAAGCCTGAAATGTGGCAAAAGGTTGAAAAGTTCAAGGGGGCCGAATACTTTCGCAAGGCACTGTATTATTAATTAAATGTGAAAATGTAATACTTTAATTCCTTTAGTTAAAAATAGCACATTGAGGTGATCAGAGTTCAGTTTATATTAATGATAAATCCCCCTGTGATGTACACTATTGTTGACTTCTATTTTTGAGTGCTTATAGTTAATTATTATAGTTTGGTGTATACATTTCTACAGCCAGAGTCATTACAAATGCCAGTCCTTTTTTCAGTACCTTGGACAAAAGTATCACGCATTCATAAAAGAGTGTTCAGAGTTCTGTCCTGTGACTGTTCAGTGAATACCGGATTAGGCAGAGGAATCCATAATCATACAAATGGATGTATATGATGTCTTAGTTCATAATTTGTCTAATGTCTTATAGCATCCATTCATCAAAATAACACAGGCTTAAATTAACTTCTATTAAATTATTTGTCTAGAGTTGCAATATGCACATTAATGAACATTCAAAACAGTATGTGCTTTAATCACTTTTGTACGGAATTAGCAGTATCAGTTCTTTTGTGTTTATTTAAACATTGAAGTAGGCAATTTTGTACTTAATACAGCATATCCAGAGGTGAGATGGAAGGGGTTAATTACTGTATTTTAAAAGAATTTTGTTTTCCATCTCTGAACTATTAATTCATAGTCCATAAATGATGGGGCTGTCTTGTCTTCCTTAAGTGCTTTCAGTTGGAACTGGTCTTCTTTCATTATCAGTGAGCATGGAAGCCAGGATGAAGGAGAAATGTGCATATATTATTAGACATTATGAGCACATCTGTTGCACTAATTATGCATTATCTTTGGGCTCTTAGTCTCTGGTGTACAGCTCCTTGCTTGTGCACATTTCTGTGCCGGCTTTGGTCCATATGTGCTTGAGAATTGAACCATATGGGTGTTGAGAAGAGCTGTGTACGTCTGTATGTAATATCTCTGTGAAAGGGTGCATTCCAACAATGCATGAGTAGATGTGTATGTGTGTCTTAAATGTCTGCATAAGACAGAGACGTCTGCGTTGCGTTTAGAGTAGAGAATCTGGCTGCAAACTGTGAATAATAAAGAAGTAATAACATCTTGTCGTAGCATTGTTCACATAATAAAACCATGACTAATTTAACAGTGTATTATTTAATCAATTACGTGATGTGTCATTTGAGATATGAAAGAGGCAGACACTGGATACTTTGATAAATATGTCTGTACAGCTTTAAGGTTGGGTTTTTTCACAGTTAGTCAATTTAGTTGTTCTTTGTCTTGCTCTTTTTGAGAACTATAAAAGCAATACAGAAAATGTAAATGTTATTGCAGTGACCTAGTTATTTTTCTTCAAGCCCTTTATCTCTCTTGACTCTCTTGAAGCTTCTGTCTCTGTGGTCCTTCAGAAGTATTTACCCCCATTTAGAGTTTAAACAACACTGCCATATTCACCTGAGGCCTGCTTGCAGTAGTTTTAAGATCCACCATGTTAGCAGGTTACTATTGATGTCATCTTAGGTGTATTCTGTGGACTTTTGGAATATTCTCTTTGTGCACAATAGAAACTGAGGTGCAGAAAACTGACTTGGTAAATGCATGTGAATATCCATCTTAGCACATGTTAAAATAACATTAGTGCGTTACAAATTTTAAAGAGCACTCTCATTTCTGTACTAATTTGTCTTTTTTAAATATTGAATAAAAAATGAACTGTAAATCACAAACTACATTGCATCCACAATAGAGGTAGAAGGAAAGTGATTCAATACAAGGTGACACCTGAAAAAGACTAAAAAGCGATGATCAAAAGCTTTTCTTACAGGGTTATAAGTTCATATGAATTCATCATGGTTATAGGTTAATTTGAATTCATTATGGTTATAGGTTAATATGAATTTATCAAGGTTCTGACTTTATCAAGGGTCATGAACAAAAATGTCAAATATCAGTTTTGTCTTGCATACATCCTCACAAACACTATATATTAGTGCTACAAAGTGCAATAAACTTTTTTCTAATTGATTTTTTATTATTTTCTTTATTTTCATGTGTTCTCGATCAGATGGGGATAGTAAAATAAAAGGTGTACTCTTAACTAAATTATAGCAGTTTTTGCTTACCCAAAGTAATTCCAATGACTATGAATGTGATTATAATGTTAATACCCATACAATGCAACATTGGATATTATTACTTTTATGTATTACATAGTTGATAAGTAATTCCTCAAGTGTGCTTTACTAAATTGCACACTGTAATTCAGAATGATTTTAAGGTTGTTTGCCAGGAATCAGCAACCCATCACTGGCTCAGCTCTAGGGGAACATGTGACTATAAAATGCATAAGTGATCTTTTATTAAGCTTTTTATGATAATAATTTACACATTTTACAAAGCTCTGATAAAACTTTCAGAAATGTATTTCAAAACCATGTCAAGTATTACATCCAACATTAGCAAGACATTGACAAAATGAATATATCCTCAATTCTGTTCATAATCCTGTCAATAAAATAATGTTATAATATTAAGGTTTGTGAAAAATGTCTTTGTGATTAAAAATTCTTAATTAATTAGAGATGTGGCACAAAGCTATTCATATGGACCTAGGTAGAGAAGTGAAGCTTAAATCAACACACATCTATGTATGTAGCCCACTATGATGCTACAGGAAAAGAGCAGCAGGAGGGAGAACTAACAGTGAAAGTGTGTGTCGATGTAGGACAACAAATTGACGTAAACCTGCTACATGTAGTGGAAAACAGCATGGGGTATGTAACTCAAGCAGTAGCAAGATCATGTAGAAATACCTACCAAAACAACCATTTTCCACACTGCCTTTGGTCAGAAGAATTATGTATGCCTGTTAGATTTTAGATACTTCAACACATCTGCCACCATGCAGAATTTGTCAGTGTTACCATGAAGGTTTTATAATTCTAGACCCTTTGTTACTGTCCTGCTGACATTCTTATTGCTAACAAGCATCTTGAATCCATTCCACATCACACTCCAGCCCAAAGCTCCAGTTAGTCAGCCAAACACACCAATTTTCACACTCTACAGCAGATTGCATTCACCCCTCTGACTTTTTAACTTCTTAGATCTTCAAGTCCCACTCCATTCCATGCCACAAGCCAAAAACCTTACTTCATGGTGTGATACTTTTTAGTAATAAGGTTATAAAACGTTCTGTGACTTAGACAGTGAAGTGTAGGTTGCGGCAGCCTATTATTTTGCAGGTGGTCAGAAATTAGTCTTCTTTGTATTGCAATGAAATATCATATTTGTGTCATTTTTGTTATAAGTTTGTTCATTTTAATTAATTTTAATGTGTCACTATTGCTGAGATTATATTCTAGAAAGCAAATACAACTTTTCAGAAGACTTCCTCAAACTATAGTGGAGAAAAAGGTATTGAACTGGTTATTGCCTATTATACTTTAACAACACATTAAAATAGGTGTTTTCTGACAGCTGAGTGCCTTAAAGGATGTAAAATGGCAATAAAAATAACACTTAGAATTATACAATTTTAGAGATAGCAATGATAACCTATTTCAACACTCAACTTGTTTCATTTTTTTTCTTACAAATTTATAGTCATGGATATGGGAGCCATTGATGTGTGAGCTGTGTATCTTAGGGAGGTGTATCTCCAGTTTAGTTTTATGAGCCAGATTAAGTGTTTAACTCTGACACCATGGTATAAAGGGAATTGTTTTTTTTATTATCCTTTTTGTTTTATAATCCTTATTATTTGATTTTTTTAGTCAAATCAGTCATCACTGACTGACCAGTTATCCTTTTCCAAATCATTTACTTATAATGATAACCAATAAATCTTAAGACATTTTACAGTCAAAACAGTTTAAGCTTTATTTTTAGAGAGTGTTCATTTTTTCCTTAAAATAGCCATTTTAAATTTTTTATGTACTTTTTTCCTTTTCTTTTTAAATACAGATTTTAAATAAAGAATGAAAACAAAATTAGTAGCTAAAGCATCTGTCACGCCCTCTGCAGCCAGAGGGCGCTCCTTCCCTGTCCGGTCCCTAGTTTCCTGTCTGCTGTCCTTCCGGTCCCTCTCTTTCCCTTGGGCTATATATTTCCGGCTCTTGCACTCTGCCCGCGCTCAGCATTGACGTTCAGATGTCCTGAGACCCGCCTAGCACCAGGTCGCCCCACGTCCGCTACCTGAGGGCATAGGTTTCTATACGGCATTCCTGAACTCTTTGCACTAGCGAGCCCGGGCCTTTTTCCCGTCTCGCCGCTACGCATATGGTCTTTTTCCGCTCTCCTGCCTCTCCACGGTTAGTCCCTTTGGACGTCCGTCACAGCATCTTAGTGACTTAGACAAAATTCATATCAGGGCAACCACCAGGCAATGGCATTTAATGTAGACAAATACAGAGTGGTCCATGTATGTAAAGAAAACACGCATAACATTTTTATTATACCTGATTAAAGTATTTAAAATTCCCAGACACTGACAAAGTGTTCTTCAGAATCAACATGGAGAACCAGAGACACCTTTTTTATTCAAAACATGGGGGGAATCTAGAATAGGTTACCCAGCCATGTTAGTGAAGCTGATACCCCAGCACTGAAAAAAACTGAACAGAAGCCAAATGTTTTTTAACATGAGCTTGATTAGTGAGAATTAATTAATGATTTCATGCTAGGCAATAGGAAAACCATATCAAACACTGTCACACATTATTTGTATATTCATGTCACAAGGTGTTCATGAATCATATTTATTTTTAGCTGTCCTTGACCTGGAAGGGGGACTCAAATAAAATAAATGAAATAAACAAAATATGAATGTTGAATATTAAATTCTTAGATTGCCTCACAATAATATTTCAAGACAGTGAAGACTACTTGATATCAAAGCCAACCTAATGATTAAGGTGAATTTCATGCGCAATACAAATTTAGGGAACCATCAAAACAAGGCAGATAGGAGCTGTAGTAGGCTGCAAAAGAGCAAGTAAAGCTTTATTCCATGCTGAAAAGAGAAGAAAAGAAACACAACGTTGTTGTAGTTGTAGTAAATATAACTCAGAAAGGGTGTTGTGCCTGATGTTGTCAACGTTGTTAGAAATCAAGAACTCTGACTAAGGAAAAAAGTGTTGCAAAATTGGGAGGAAGCAGGTAATGTAGTAGGGCAGTTTGACTTAATCAGTCAGTAGATAAGGATCTAGATTATGTTTGTTCTCAATGCTAAGGGAGAAGTAGATGGATCTAGCAGACTCAATTGCATCCTTGTTTTCAAGAAACTGCTCCTTCCTGATGATGACTGTTGATGTATATTCCACCAGAAATACACTACCAACATTTTAGTTTGCCTTAGACTTTCCATCATTGAGCACAACTTGTCAGTATGCCATGGGGCAGAGCAAATAAAGGAGATGGTTCTAGTTTTAAGAGGAGCTAGGTTGTCAAGAGTAGTTAAAAGAAAGCTATTAAACACTTGTGTCTTGTATTTCAGAGTAACAGAATTAGAAAAGCAAGACAATGGGAACAGAGCAGAATTCACAAGCCTAGTTTTGTCAACTGATCTCCAGTTGTCAAAACTTACAGACTGTGATGGTATAGAGTGTGACACAGGAAATTCTAAATCAAAGAGAACAGCTAGGTGATCAGAAAGGCCTAGTTTAAGATAAGATAACAAAGGAGTTATTTGCAATTACTAAGTCCAAGGTGTGACCTCTGTTGTGAGTTTGGCTGAGTGCAAAATGTGTGAGACTAAAGTATTCCAACAAAGCTAGAAAATACTTTGCTATATTGGAGGGCTGTGATTCAGCATTCATAGTTGAAGTTCCCTTTGAGCTTGATACCCAGAATATCAAGGCTGATGTCATTTAGAAGGAAAAACAAAGAATCAAGCAGGTATTGTAAATGAATCTTTGTTTCATAAATCTTGAAATTGAAAACTGATATTATGAGAACTGTCTTATATATTGTCCATGCTTGAAATGTTTATATTTCTCCTTGGTTTATTCAGAGACCTACATGGCAAATCATACAATTGAAATGACCTGATTTTTCTAATGCTGTGAGGAAAGTGTTGTGAGTAATGCTAGAGCAATAATGTTGAGGCACAGTGGAATGTTAAAGAGATTGCTGGAATGAAAGAATGATAATTAGTTCTTTTGTGCTCCATTCATTGTGCAGTTATGCAATCATTTAAGATGAGCCCTAAGGATTATTTAAATGTATACATGTATACTGATTTTTGTCTGATTTTAAGAAAGTTCATAAACAGCATTTATTATTTATTTAATTGCTCGTATTAAATTTGTATGTTGTTTGTACTTTACTTTCACTCAGTTGTTTTATTTTCTAAATAATTACCCTGATTATTTCAGCTGCACTGCACAATCAGCTTTAAAGAATATGAAAATGAGCAATCAGATGAACTTTTTTTATCATAGATATATTATTTACACAGGAAAGTCTTTAAAGCTGAATTGCATTTTGTCTTGCTTCTTGCTGTTTCTGTAACTTGGTCCTTACAAAGTCCACCCCTATTTCCAACCTTTTGTGGGTGTAATACCAATAGAGTTTCATTATGCAAGCCGCAAGTAAGAGGATTCTCATGACATTCTTCACTGTCATCAGGGCAGAGTGGCCCATTAAGCTGAATTGAAGCATTGCCACTGGGCAAACTGAATTAATCTTTCTTGTCAACTGTTAAAATTGTGACCCCTATTGTGAAACAGCAGGCACAGCATCTAAAATTGTTTCACAGATGAGTGTCATGCGTATTATTTAAGTGATTTTCATTACAAAAGAATTAGACTTTCACATGGCCTTAAAGGTAACTGGAAACAGTATACTGAATGTATTTCTTCTGTATGTGCATATGGACTTTAAACAAGATAAACCAGGCATTGGGAGATACTGCATTATGCCTTTGCTTTAGGGATCTTCATGTCATTGTTAGAAAGGCCCTGTTAGAGTCTCTCCGTTCCTTTAAGTTTATTTTAATAAAAGACACACTGGGTAGTGTGCATGCTTCCTTTTTTCTACCCATTGTTATATTGTTCCAATTTAACAGACTTTTACAATACATTTTTCTAAATGTTTTGATTACTTTATTTTTTTTTACTTTACTTTTTTGGCTTAATACAACTTCAATTGTACTTTCAATAAGCCTGGTACTAGTACATCTTTTTAATAATTTAGAACCAACTTCTCAGTATGAAAAGGGTTGGATAATCAGTCAGGGTCCACCACTAAAACAGCATATGTATGTCTTACCTTACATGTAATTAAAATATATACTAAGTACCAGGCAATCCTATCTCAGACAAATTATTTTGTTCTTTTCTGATACATTTTCAAGTGCCCTCAATTTATTCAGATTCACTCCTAATCCATCTTGCATCGCTCTTCATTTAAATATGATATCCTATCTATTCTTAATTCAATTGAAAATCTATCAGTTTATATTGGGAATGAAAGAAAAATATTCTTCTGACAGAACTGTAAATGTATTTCTTTCTGTACCTTACTGCAGGAAAAAAAACTAAGCAAATCAAGATATAACTGGTTTTATTACTCTATCGAAATTGCTTCTGCTGTGAAATTGTTCAATTACAAGGAGACTAGTAAGATTATTGTTTTTTTCTTAGTATTCTCTGTACTTTTGAAAACAAACTACAGCAAATCTGTATTTGAATCAGAGTAATTATTTTGTTTTCTTGACATAACACCTTTAAAATGGGGCTCGCATCCATTTCCATTAACTCCTTTTCAAATATAAAAAACTTAGAGATGTGTTATAATACTCCATCTATTCATTTTCTAACCACTTCATCCAATAAAGGCTCATGGGGGAGCCAGAGCCTCTCCCAGCAAGGAATGGGTGCAAGACTGGATATGCCCTGGAGACACTAGTTCACTCACACCAGGCCAGTTTTCCCAGAAGCCAATTGATATACTGTTCCAGTATGTTATAACACTCATTGACAATTATGAATATTTTCGGTCTGGTTTTAATGATAATTTCACCCAGATTTTTCTTTACGATATCTTGATAGTGACAGAAGTGCTCATTTATTACATTTTGCATAATTTTGTTAAATGTCGCAGTGTCACTTATATCTATCAAAACCATCTAACTACAAAATGTGATTTAGTTTTCCTTTGTCAGCAATGAATAACCAGTCGCACAACCCCTCTCTTTGAGAACCATCATGTTTCATTTCACATGTGTTTTAAGTTAACCAATTATTTGCTAAGCTGAACAAATCTAGCCCTTTCACAGGTCAACATAAACTGTTGATACTTCAGAGTGATAATATCTCCCTCCGGACTCACAGCTTTACTACACTTCAATAGAAACCAATATAATGAAACGAGCAGATGGGCCAAATGACCCCTTCTCATTTATAATCTTTCTTGTGAATGAAAGACATTAAATACAGAACCCAAAGTGAAAATTAACATTGTGATGTCAACAGAAATCCAGTTAATGTGACTGTGAGTTTTGGTTCATTTGTGTGCATTTTCAAATTATTTCTAGATTTTAAGGATTATTCTTCTGACTATTTAGGCAGATGTGTTTACAGAAACTTAATTGCTCAAAGGTTTATTTAATTTTTCGGAATTCAGAGGCTTTCTTTCCATCAGAGTATTGATAAGTGTAATCTATACCAGTAGGCAAAATTGTGTCAGGTTTTGCACAGCACACATTAGACCTTTCTCCAGTTCTGGGCAGCTCACAGTTGCAGTTTTCTTCTAAAGAAGTTGAGTGGATCTGTTTTTAGATCATTTGATCTTTTCAGCTGCTCTTTGCTGTTTTCGTTACACTGTACTGTGAGCAGTGGTTCTGTTTTTTGCCATTTACTTTCTCCCTCCTCAAGTATCTCAGTTTCTGAAATGTATTATGACTTATATGTGATGCATTCACTTTCATGTTGCCACCCCTGAAGCTCTTTTACCAAGATGAGAGGCACTGAGATGAAATTGTTTTTCTTCTCTCTTGCCCATTTTTGGGACTAGGCAGTGTGGCCTCGTGGGTAAGAGAGGACTGAGAGACAGTAAAGTCTGCTGATTGCAGCTTAGGGACTGCTCTTCCTGGCCATTAGACATAAAGAGCCGAGAGGGCACGGAAGCAGACAGGTTAGTTTTGGAGATGGATAAATGAGCTTTTCAGTTGCTTTGTGCTCTCAGGCAAGAATAAAGCAAAGCAATGTTTCAGGCAGGAAACTCATGTACCAGCTAGTTAATTCTCACTCTTCCAATGCATTCATTCTTAATCTGAGCATGAGTTAGTTAAAAAGACCACATGTCCAATGAATGTGAAGGACGGGATGTATGGAGAGCTGTCTTTCCAATCTGTGTTCTCTGTGCTTTTGAATTTGCTGCTTCCTCCCCTGGTATCCACCCTCTTCCTTCTTCTGTTCATTGCGCAGAGTGCCTGCTGATTTCCAATATATGCCTCTCATAAGGCAAAAGAAGCACCAGTTTGCTTTATGGCAGGATAGCTTTAGGAGATGTATATGAGTTGTGTTGGCTGAATGTACTTCCATGGTCTGAATGCATTGCTCTGTATCTTGAGGTGCAGATAAAATACTTAATTTCAGGGGGGAGACATGTCCTAATTACAAGCTTTAATTCCAATAAAAGAACAGAGCTGTTGGTAATAAATCTTTTGCTGTTACAAAATAAAGAAATAATTGAGTCTGTAATAATTAATTTCCTTTAACTTCCTTTTACAAATCTGAGTTTCTTCTTACTTTTCAATTTTGTTTTTAACTTTTGTAAACTGTGCTTGTCTGCTTTTGGTGAGACTTCAACACATACTGTACATTTTTCCTCCCAACCTACTGTGCATACAACGCCCTGCCATTGTGCTCTTTTGGGTGGATTTCAGCATGGGATGTTTTCTTGACATACCTATGGTTTTGGTTTCACAGTAGGTGCAGAGCAGGTGTCTGGAATAAATATAGAGATTTTGAAAAAAATATATGCTAAAACAAATTAAATGTATCCACATTGTAAGAGTTCAACCTTCCATTCCAGTTTTTGTGATTGTTTTGCTTTCCAATAGTGTACAGTACTGTGTATTTAATAAATAAAATTAAAAAAATACGTTGGACATATTTCATATCCACACATTGTTTAATTACAATGACTAATTATGGACTGGTTTACTAGTCTAAATTGTCATTTTCATTCACTGTTCATTTATGCAACTGAAACTATAAGTATGAAATGTGTAAAGCCAAAGAAATTTGTTTGATCAGTAAAAATGAGAGTTTCTAAGCAGAAAGCAGCAGTCATGTTTCACATGGGTTAGCTTGGTAAAGGAACGATGAAGCTGCCACAAGGAATTTATGTTTTCACAATGTTTCCATAGTAATAATGAATGCAGAATTACTTCTGATATGTTACACAGATTAATTTTACAAAAAATATCCATTTCTTTTATCCTGAATTACTATAACAAATGCTAGACTGTGTAATGCCATTTGTTTTAGTCATTCCCTTATGTCCATTTGATTTATTCTGTATTTATTGTTCCTTAGTAACAAATCAGGTAAATTATTCATTTCATTATAGTTACTTTCCTCAGTTTTTGTACTGGTTCCTTAAAAGTACAGTACTGTGGTAGTCACTGGGTACGGTTTTCCTACCATGAATCAATCCAGCAATTTCTAAATAGGACATGTGTTTGATAGGTAAAGTCAGTAATTTAGTTCAATCACTATTTTTTATCTACAGACTGCCCAATAATAGATGGGCTTATATGTCATCAAGACAGGGGATTTATTTCTGTGTCTTACATGTAGTACAGTTGTTACCAACATTGCATTATTGGGATAAATTACTTTATCAAATATCAAATCATAAGCATCTTTTATTGAACAAATAGTTACTCGGCATACTTGATCATTAAACAAATTTCACATTTTTACCATAGGAACCCTTTTAACTTTCCCTGTATTTGTGCATTACTGTGTAACTTATTGCATTATGCTTCTGTTATTTCCTATATATATTTAAATTTCATAATGCAATCATATTATTTCTTTGCTTGGAGGATTTGACCAGATTAATAATAGTTAGTAGCATATGCATTGAATCTGAAGGGTACATGATTGAAATCCAGGTAACAAAGATTCCATGTTTCTTTTTCATTGTTTACCCTCTTATTGATAAAAAAGTTTTTTTTCTATTCTATCACATCGTTAATAGCATTATTTAAATAATTCTATTGATACTGTAGACACCTTTTATTGCAATGTGCAATTTGCAGTACATTTATGCTTCAGGTAACCTTCTTCAAAACAACATGCTGTTATCCCTACATTTTGAGTGTTTGAATGGTAATTCATCTTTTGCATTATCATCTTACGGTCAAGAAAATAAAACTGATATTGTTCCAGGAGAAACTGTAACTGTATTAACTTCCACTTAGGGACCCTTTGGCTGCAATAAAGTCTGTAAAATTACCAATTAACTGCCTTTCCTTGGTATGACACTTTGTTGGTCTACTGCTTAGGGATTCAATGGAAAAAAGAACTGAGTTTTAATTGTGGTGTTAATTTATAGCTGTGCTGCCCTTGCAGTTAATTAAATCAGCATTTAACCACCCTCATCAAATTATCTGCCATGGCAACTGAATGGTATTGCAACAGTAATGCACCAAACTCATTCTGAGATATTGAGCAGTGGAAAGTGTTCGCTCCAAGTCTACCAATCCTGAGTCTTCTTCAAGAAAGGAAAAATGTGTTCTGAAAGATTCAATGACCTTCTTCAGTCCTGTGTACCATTTCACAGTTTTTCTTTTGGGTGTCTTTTCATTTGTCTCCTCACTGGGTTTACATGCTCATGAAAATGAAATCTTTCTACTGTGAAGTTTCCCTGTGAAGCATTTGGCGACTGCCTACACTTTTCAGTTTTTCAGTGTTAAAGAAAACAGGCAATAAAAGCCGTAGGATTACAACTAGTTCAAAGGCATTATCAGAAGTATAAACCACAGCATCAGAATTTAGTGTTTATTCTGACATCCTCTTACTGTACAAATGTATTGACATACTGTGGGTTATTTTGGTGGTGTGCCAAGCAGAAGGTCTCCTAGAATGTTCCAGACTGAAAACTGAACAATCTGGGTTTCTTTGAGGGTGATGCTCATATTGTTAATGTGAACCATGAATAAAGGCTGGGACAGGCCATACAGTATCTATGCAAGTCAAATGTCATGCATACTTCCTCAATATTGTTTGTGATTACTTCATGGGAGCTTTCAGTTTTATTATGGGTGTCAGATTTCTGCAGGATTGTGCAAAGTAAATTAAAAATTGATTTAGGAGGAATTACTATTTTGAAATGACCTTCATCTCTAGAACATAAAAGGATGGCTGTTCTGCAGCAAGTGTACGGTAAGTATTGTTTGTAAGCACCACTGCACTAACCCCTTTTCAGAGCTTTGAGAATTAGCCTCCTGTGTTTCACATTTTACTTACCCTTTGCTCCCAGTGAGACTGAATGAACTAAGGAAATTATCTAGAGACAGGACTTTATATGGTTCTAAAGGGAGTTTTGAGGTTACCATATCTTCCAAATGTTTGTGACCGCTGATTTATTTATTTTTTCAATAAAGAAATTTGCTGTCTACCACAATTAAGCAAATGACTGCATATCCCACAGGTTTTCTCCTGAATGCATATTGATGTATAAAGAAATCCATGAAATGTCTCTGTTAAAACATGCCATGAACTGGTTTGTTTAAGAAGTCCTAATTCATGCAAATTAATTAAAATATGTAAAGTGCAAAATACAGCAAATATATTATCATTACTTCATTACTTGCATTCTTTCTGTGATATAATTCCTGGCATGTGCTATGCACCTGTGACATGTGTGGTTTACTATGTGAAGTGCAAATGTGTAAATCCCATATTGAGAAATACATCTGATGTGGTAATGGTGGTGGTGGGGGGGGGCAGTGAGAGTTTGTTTAGAAAACATGCTTTAGCACCCAGGGCTTCGTGCTTTGTGCTTTTCCTAAAATTGAGCATTTCAAAACATTGACAGCAGGGAAAAAAAACTCAAGAAGTAAAATGCAAGGCACCCATCAAAGGCACGTGTTGTGTCATCGTGCCCACTGAGGACTCATAAAAAAGAGTAAGAAAAGACTGGGGTGCATACAATGTACAGTGTCGGCTGTCAAAGCTGGGTACATAGTTTCCAGTCTTATACTAGAGCAGTTTATATTGCCTGAAAGATTCATTCTGAATACATTGTTTATTGTAAAAAGCCCCTAGCAACCACCTTCATACCACTTTCACTTCACAGTATCTAGGCTTTTTTGTAAAAAAAATATCTGTTTTCAGCTAAGACTCTCATCATACTCCTATACCATGTGCCACGTACCAGGCTTTCAAGCTTTCAGCTGAACAACAAACAAAGTACTTTCTATCAACATTTATGAAAAAAAAAGTTCATTTCTGTTGCCAGCCTTCCTTTTTATTGTTTGCATTTTGCCAAGAGCAAATAATAAAAGCACACCGTGTGACCACTGTCTCAGGGAGACAAGGCATACAGTACAGCTTAATTATGAATAGTGTCTGTCTCATTGGTGAAGGACTTATGAAGCAGAACAATGTATTAATTAAAAGAACCCAAGCAATACCACTATATTATGAATGCATGCAAAACTGTTAAAGTGGATATGTTTGACATTTTCTTGAAAACAGTTTTATTTTACATGTAAATCTTTTCACTGTAAATTGTACTGTAATTAATTACCTTCTGCTTGTGGTCTCAAATATTCTGGAGAAGACAAAAATTATCTACTGTATACACCATACATCATAACTAAAGAACAATTGCCGTCCACTTGTTTGCATTTCAGGTTTGCATCAGTTCACCACTCTTAGTGCCCGGATCTTGACAGAAGGCCCTCAGCTGTGTGGGGGAGGTCAAAGATGCCTTGTAGTACTGCCAGGTACCCACTCCTTCACTAAACAGGCTAAAGTCAACAGAAATTTACATTTTATTTACAAAATTCAAATTGTGAAATCAATCACAATCATGAAGAATCCTGAGGGTTTGAGACAAATCTGTTGTATGCCCTTGTTGTAATTTTATCATTTGAAATCAGTCCTATTAAGTTCTAGTGACTTTCTCACAATTTAGTTTTCACGTTCAAAACAACAGTATCATTGACATTACCAAGACCAGGTATTCCTAGAGACAGCAGCTGCTCAACCTACAGTACCAGAAAGTATGAAAATCCTGTATTGATTTTATCAGTAAACTTGAAGTTCATGGAAGACAATCATCATAAACAATACACTCTAATTCTTGTTTATATCACTTGAACATATTTTTCTATAAATATGTACTTCAGCAATGTAGCTTGTCCACTCCCAAGGCCTTTTCCATACTTAAAGTCTGCTGTCAGAAAACAGACCCTTAATTCCAGTTCAAAACCGGAATTGTACTGTTGTACTGTACTGCTACACTGACTGCAATGTTTAAATTTACATATACACATACACTTTCTATGTTGATAAATGGGGTAAGAGAGCTTGGAACTAGCTGCATTAGAGTCTTTTCAGAGATAATAAATCACTTGGCTGAGCTAAGCATACCGCATGTGCAATTATGCAGTTTTCAGCTGAAGTTGCTTACATGCAGTGGGCTTTTTGCTCTCCGATTATAGACATATACTGTAAGCTACAAACAAAACCCAATCTAACTGAGTTTTATCCACCTGCCAAAATTTCAAAATATGAGAAAAACCCAAAACTAGGACACATATTGACACCTATATACAGTACACCTGCATTTTGCATGCTGCAGGACTTTTCAAAGTGCCAACAGAGACTATTTTATCCTTGACAAAAAAATGGGGAATGTGGGCAAAAATCATGCACTTTCTCTTGGAGGATGGTGGGAGTTCTGGTGGTACAGTATATTTTCCTTCCCTTGAGGAGTACAGAAGAAGTCATAATTTAGGAGAGGCAACCACCACCTTTCTCCTCATTTTGGGATGGCTACTATTTGTAACAGCTTCCAAAATTCATCAATGGTTTCCAAAATTCTCAGAAAACCACAGAAGATCACAGGACTAGGGCTGTTACTCTCCGTGTGGCATACACAATCTGATAGTCAGCCTGTTCAGCAGAGATATCCTTCTTTCAGGCATAATAAAACCCCGCCTTAACATACTACCAACACACCTGCTTGAATCAGATCTATTGGGCTAATGTGCTTAATTTCTAATAAATCAAAATTAAGATCCATCAAGTATCTGTGTGACATCATTGAACCCAAGGTTTGTGCTCTTCAAAGTCCACCTCATACCCTAGCATTGCTCAAGAGATAGCTCAGCGGAGACAGTGGAGAATACCTTCCCCAAGGTCAGATTCTAACTGTGATTAAGTTAATGAGGCATCAGGTCTCATTAACTTCCAGGTCAATTTTTAGTGCACATTGAATGTATTGATTTTGGGGTTTTTTTGTGGATCAGTGTTTAGTTTTCTTATCTAAACTGTTACTACAAATACAATATCCTTTTAATCCCTTATGTGATACATGATTGTACCCCTTTCTCAACATATCGATTCATCAGTTTCTACATTTTTGTTTAAAATGTATCAATAGTGTTAAAAAATTCAAGAACATTTTCAGTATAAGGTACTGCTATCATCAGTGCATCTATACAAGGTTTTATATACCATAAACATTTTGTACTGCACTAGATGGAATACAACTGTAAAAAAAAACACAGTCTCACAAGAAACTGGTTTTTATAATCAATTCAAAATACCATCATGTCAGATTTGAATGAACCTTCAGGTCTTGCCTCGTGAGAGTCACACACCCTCACTGCTGCCTGCACTTTTTCTAATCTACATTCAGAGCTTCCCTCTCTCTGAGCCTCACGGATAAGCTAGTTTCATTTTGTTGTCTTCAGGGCTCAAGGAGGCTGCCTTGTTTCACGCTTGTCATCTGCCAGGTCCTGTTCTGTTCGAGGGTGTTGTCATGAAGCCCTTCTTCTGGAAAAGCTCCTTCACAACAGAGCAGAAAGGTTGGTCACTTTACTTAGAAAGTGCTGGCTTCTGCCCCTTGCAGAGGAAGATAAAAAGTGATTTTATCTTCTTGTGTTTGTCTTACAGCTCTGAAACATTTTGTGTGCTAAGGAAAGGCAGGTTACAATCAGACAAAGTGGAATGGGAACTGACACAGCTTTGCAGCCTGCAGCCCTAACATAAAAAGCTTGTTAATGTCCCCATGCAGGCATCTGGAACCAATCCCGTTAAGCTTTCATACGAAGAGGAAAACAATTTGAAAAAGGGGCTGAGAGGCCTAGAGTCTTGAAGTAGAAAGATGGAAATATAATTCTTTCTTCTTATCACTCTTGATCACTTCAGCACTAAAAATGTCAATCAGAAAAGACAAAAGATTTCCCTTTCAAGAGGTGGATTTATGCAGTCGAACTTGAAAGAACAGTAGTTTACCAGCTGGTTCAAGTTCCCAGAAGTAAAACGTGCTGTTTAACAAAAATGCATTCTAATTTAATAAGAATTATACAAAGACAATGGAATTAGATCTGTTTTTTTCATTAGTTAAAACAGCAAAATGACATGGTTTTCTTCTAAATAAATGTCAAATGTGGATGACAGTTCTAATGTCTCTTTGAAAACATATAAGTCTATGACTTCCATACTATATTAGCTGTCCACTTTATATCTCTAAGAGGCATTTTCTGAAAACTACTGACCATTATACAAAATTATGTACAGGTTTCAAAGGAAACTTTATTTCAAATCAAGGACAAGGATTTAACTGAAGACTTTATCAGACAAATTAGGAAATTTGTTAATAATATCTTGATATCTAACTGAATTTGCCCAGGTCTGTCTGCTGAGGAGAACAACACTATCAGTAATGATTAATTATTTTCAGGGCTTTCCACCCACATAATACACTCCTGGCTTATGCTCTTGCTTTTAAGAAGAGTGCCACAGATCTTTAAAAACCCAAGTAGTCAGAACATTGGAGTAATACTTCATCTGCAGGACAGCTCCTCTCCCTGCACAGTGTCGACAGTCACTTTTGGAAATTTGGTTAGGAAATTATGGTCTAGGAGAAATGATACAACTTCCTGGTCCATCCATATGATTTGAAAAAGAAACCTGGTTTTCCTTTGTGGTCTCCCAAGACATTACAAACCTTTTTTTTAAATGATCGAACTGGCGGGTTCAGCTAAATGGGTTAACTGAAGTCACTGCCTTTGTGATGCCATACACTTATATTAGAATAATGATTATTTCATGCCAACAATGTATAATTCTGTTATGTGTCAACATAATTCATATGTCTAAGTAGAGCAAAGAATGCACAGTTAAAATAAAATCCTTTTCCTAGAGTAGGCTTGTGTCAAACATGCATCAGCAGTTGTTACCAAATGTATGCCTGGGGTGGAATTCTCAAATTTTATTTTTACATGAGCAGCAACTAAGCGAAAAATCATTGGAGGGAGACAATGTGTCTGAACAGCTGGCTGTATTGGGCGCTTTGTTCAATTTAAATCCATCACCTGCTGAATGCTAACTGTGAAACCTTCTAATTTTAATGGTTTCTGGTGTTTACCACAAAGGTTTACTCAAAACCCCACATACTGTACCAACTAATGGACTGTATACTGTATCTACCACAGTCTACCATATAAGTAAAGACCTGGAAGCAGCGGTAATATGAACTAATTAAATTAATGATTGATTTAAATTAAGTCATTATTAATCCAGAGTGCAATGAAAACTAAGTAACCAGGCAGCTGTCTAAGAGCAGGAGTGAATATTGGTATATAGAATGAAAAAACTGCTAAAATGACTAAATACTTCATGTGTGTGCCTGTATTTTTCATCATATGCAAAGAAAGATGTCATATGAGATTCGTAATGTGATTTGCTCTAAAAGGACTTATCTGTTTGCTTCTAGCATTTAATAAATTGTCTGTGTAGTATGTATAGATATATAGACAAATAAAAACATATGACCTTAACAAACTAAGGGAGACCATTTTGCCTATCCAGCCCATTTACAAGTTAATTGGTTGAAGGCTCTTATCTGACTGTTTCTTTAAACAAACTAGAATTCAACCACGTGGCTCGGTAGCTTGTTCAGTGCTGTCACTACTCTCCGCATGAAGAAGTGCCTCCTTTCTCAGTTTTAAATTCACTTCCATGTAGTTGCCTCTTGCATTCTACTGGTCCACTTTTCAATGTTTTGAGGATTAGTTGAAACAGGTCCCTTCATGGTCTTATTAACTCAAACTATAAAGGTTCAGTTCCTTCAACCTGTCGGTGCAGGACATTCCCTGTGTATCTAGTTACTCCTCTCTAAATTAATTCCAGGTCAGCAATATCTTTTTTATGATGTGTTGACCACCATTTTGCATAAAATTCTAAATGAGGTCTTACTAGTGCACTGTACTATTTTAACATAAAATCTCTTGAATTCTTTTACCTATATATTCAAACACTATTTGCTTTTTATTGCTCACCCACAGTGCAGAAGCTTTTTCATAAATAATTTCTTAAAGGAAATTTTGTTTTTCCATTTTGTATTTATAGTTGATGGTTTTGCTACAAACATTTGGAGTACTTGTCTACATTAAATGGTAAGTATGCCCAGTCTTGAATTGTATCCAAATCTTATTGAATTTCATGTGCTGCTTCTATAGAATTTGCTAATCCTCCTTTCTTTCTCAATCAAAATGTTGTCTGCTGCATGCAATTTCAGACAATCTTATTAGGAACTATAAAACTCTTCAAAGTCTTCTGAAAATCTAATAAATTGGACCCTTACCCAAGCGGCTCAATCCCTAGGATTGTCACACAAAACTCACAATAAAACAGTTTTTTTAATTATTTTTATTTTTTTAAAAGGATACATTATTTTTTTCTGTTCAGTCCTAACACAAATCACACAGACAATATTTTAATGATACCAAACGCCATGCAAACAAGCAATGTACATGCAAACTGTTTTTATACCAAACTATGACCTAATTACACCCAGATATGTGTGAATTATGTGAATAATGTGAATTCCGACACCCTTTACCAATTAACTCATAATTTAAAAAATAATCCCCACTGTGACTATCTGCAAGCATTTTTAGAAGCAATGTAGTGGCCTCTAGTGGCAGATCAGCTAGAACTACAGACATTTCAGAAGCAGGCCTGCTGAATTCACTTAATGAGTCTCTGTTAATGAGCTTGTTAAAAAAAAACCTAAAACAAGTCGGTAAAGGAAGACCTACCTTTTCTAAACACAATATTTCTAAATATAATTTATAAATAAAGGTTGCAAAAGAACAAGTAAAGGTTCATTCCACGCTGAAAAGAGAAGAAAAGAAACATACATTTTTGGTTGTGCCGCAACATAGACTAAACATTGTGCTTCTTTTCTTTTCTTTTCAGCATGGATTAAACCTTTACTTGTTCCTTTGCAGTCTACACATGCTGATGCAATTATCTACATATGTTTGACTATTCCCTATTGTCTTATAGTCCTCTAGTTCAGGTTTTCTACATGGACCGAGAGAATCTAAAATAGGGTTGTTGTTGTTTTAAATGAAATTGTTTAATAATAGCATCAAACAGTGATACATTGAAAATAAAACCCATAAATGTATTCCCTGTCTTATCATTTTAATAAAGTTATTGGGGGTGCAGTTCTCTTATCACAAATCTATTTGTATAATAAGCTATTCTGCTCTAGCCCAAGATGGTGGATTTTATGCGTCTGTTTAGTAACATACTGGACAATCTTCCTTTTTTTGTGTAAGTGAATAAAACCTGACAGTGATGTGCTCTGGAAACAAAATTGATTGTCACACTCAAAAGGCTTTTTATCAGTGACTGTATTGTCCTCCCTCACTTTATTGTGCTTTAGTTACTTCACTTAAAACTCACACTGTATTGTTTCAATGTGATCATTTTTACCAGTGTTTAAATTCCAAGTGATTCACCCAATAACATAAAGCATTAGCAAGCAGCTTTAATTACCCTGCAACTCACAACTAGCAACCCACTGGAGCTCAGCAGGTGTGAGCCTGGTCAGTACCTGGATGGGATACTTCCTGTTAAAAAATAAGGTTGCTGCTGAAAGGGTTATTAGTGGGGCCAGCAGGGGGCGCTCATTCTGTGATCTGTGGGGGTCCTGATGCCCCAGTATACTGACGGGCACACTATACTGTAAAAAGGCACCATCCTTCAGATGAGATGTAAAACTGAGGTCTTGACTCTCTGTGATCATTAAAAATCCCAGGGAGTTTCTCAAAAAGAGTAGGGGTGTAACCCCGGCGTCCTGGCCAAATTTCCCATTGGCCTTTACCAATCAGAGTAATGAAGCCAATTCATAGATGGGGGTTATTAGGAGACCAGAGTAATGTAGCCTCTATGACTTGGCTACATTACTCTGCCCTCCTCCCCCATTGATAGGTGATGTGTGGTGAGCGTTCTGGCGCACTATGGCTGCCGTCGCATCATCCAGGTGGATGCTGCACATCGGTGGTGGTGGAGGGAGTCCCCATTACCTGTAAAGCCCTTTGAGTGGAGTGTCCAGAAAAGCGCTATATAAGTGTAAGCAATTATTATTATTATTATTATTACCATGATTGGTAAAGGCCAATGGGAAATTTGGCCAGGACGCCGGGGTTACATCCCTACTCTTTTTGAGAAACTCCCTGGGATTTTTAATGATCACAGAGAGTCAAGACCTCAGTTTTACATCTCATCTGAAGGACGGCGCCTGTTTACAGTATAGTGTCCCCGTCACTATACAGGGGCATTAGGACCCACATGGATCACAGAGTGAGCGCATCCTGCAGGCCCCACTAATACCTTTTCCAGCAGCAACCTTAGTTTTCCCCAGGAGGTCTCTCATCCAGGTACTGACCAGGCTCACACCTGCTTAGCTTCAGTGGGTTTCCAGTTGTGAGTTGTAGAGTGATGTGGCTGCTAAAATGAAGGATTGTAGTACTATGTAGTACTATGGATTAGCAAGTATCCACCAGATTGAAGAATTCATCACATGGTGCTTTGATCTGATCTTCCATTGTGGCTGGTGTCAAAAAGTCATGATTTGAGTTAGTTAATAAACCTGCTATCACTACTGTCCACAAGGGGTCACCACAGTCTACAGGCCTTTATTATCCTAATTGTCATTTTTTATACTTTATACAATCTTTGTTCCAGCCTCCGGAGATATATTTATGAGCAGATAAGATGATGGGTTTATAGAATGTATGCTACATTTTTTCATTTACAAGTAATATGGTCAGTTATGTATTCAGAATAGTGAATATATAACTCCTGTTGGTAATTTATCAGACCACTTCAAAAAGTACTGTTCCTTTGACTTTTAATTTCAGAATTATGATGATGCTATCGGTGTTTGAGTATATATGTATATTTATTCTTTATTTGTGTTTTTTTTACTAAACTATTCCCTATTTTCACACTGTTCATTTTATTACTTAGTATTTTAAGATATTTTTGTATTCTATTAAACACAAAGCAGAACTTTCTTAACCTTACAAGTGTAATTTTGCTATCAATGTAAAATAAATATAGAAATGAAACCCAAGAGAAAGATCTTACTCATGAGATGTAACCAGACAGCAGTGAAAAAAGAATACACAGGATGTTCCCACCATCTGAGACCTGAAATTCAGCCAGTGAATTCCTGCGGATCTTGACCCTGACATAGTTCCCTCTCTGACTGCTGTCTTCCTGCTAATAACCAAGGAAATTAGCTTATCTGTATCTATTCTAGTGTTAGAGGTTATGCATTTACCTACCTTGCTAAAAAGACAGATTTCAGCTTTTTCATTAAGTGTTTTCCGATGGGAAGTTTAAACATTTCTTTACAATGCTTCTACTAGACAAGGCTCTGCAGCTTAGTACAGTGCTAAACTACTTTTTTTCCTGCATGCACTTCCCCACACAGCTGTTTTTCAGACAGTAGCCACTTATCATGTCAAGCACAGATTTGAGCAGGAACAACAACCGTGAATCACTTGCAGCACATCGTCTAGTATGTGCCTCATGTGATAAAATGAAATGAGAGTAAAATACAGATGGCATGAACTACTCCTTTAAAGCAGTGTGCCCAAGTGACTGGAGCCAATGACTGCAGCCGTTACCAAATATACTTCAAAGTTAAACACTGGGAGCAGTTCCCTTAAGTGAAAAAGGAATGTGCTTATTTCTCAAATTATGTAGATTTAAACTAGGTCCGGGAGTGCATTGCTTCTGGGCACAGTGATTAAACACTGGTTTGAATTCAGCAAATGCCCTTTACCCATTTGCCATAAAAATCTCTGACAGATGGAATTAAATGCTCTTGAGTGTTTAGAGTGCCTTGTCAATGCCCAATGCACTAAGTGAGCTAGCTTGAAGGCAGAATAGCTCAAAAGCCTGCATTCAAATGTAAACAGACATGTGTAACCAGCAGACCAGCGGTTCAGTTCCACAGTGAAGTATGGAGGTACTCCCCAATATTACTGTATGATCTTGTCAACTGATAAGATAAAGCTAAACCATGTGTTCAATTACATGCTACTACAAAGTATGCTTAACAGTTAAAATATAGTAGAGCATTTTGTGGTGGCTTCTTTTTTCAAGAAAACATGCTGTTGCTGAATTATAATTCACTGACCTGATGTATGGGGATTTCCGTTCTGTCATTGCCACTGTCACAACCACAATAACTATGTCATAGTTAAATTATATGTTAAAATAAAGCCGCATTTTAGACAAGGTTCACATAACATAATTTATCACTATTATATTATTGTTGTTGGGTTTTCTCATTTTTAGCATCAAGGTTCCTCACACCTAAATGGCCCTCAGGTCAAGAGCCCAGTGTCTTCTGACTTTTGTTCCAGTTACTTAAATAAACCCTTTAAAAATGGTTCCAAAAGTTTCCTGTTGTTCATGGGTTTAGTGTTGTGGGCCTTTTGTAGGTATCAGTAAATGTAACCAGTGAAGGGTGATGTCCCAGGTAGGGGGTAAGATAGAGATCTGGTGTCCCACAACTCAAGGAAGGAAGGAAGGAAATAATTACAAGCTAAAAAAGGCCAGTTTCCAACATTCTGATTTAGACTTTTAGGAATTATTTTCAGCAATTAATCATTATATGCATAACATATCTTACGTGTGGTGAGCGTTCTGGCGCACTATGGCTGTCGTCGCATCATCCAGGTGGATGCTGCATATTGATGGTGGTGGAGGTGAGTCCCCATTACCTGTAAAGCACTTTGAGTGGAGTGTCCAGAAAAGCGCAATATAAGTGTAAGCAATTCTTCTTCTTCTTCTTCTTCTTCTTCTTCTTCTTCTTCTTCTTCTTCTTTTTCTTCTTCTTCTTCTTCTTCTTCTTTTTCTTCTTCTTCTTCTTCTTCTTTTTCTTCTTTTTCTTCTTCTTTTTCTTCTTCTTCTTCTTCTTCTTTTTCTTCTTCTTCTTCTTTTTCTTTTTCTTCTTTTTCTTCTTCTTTTTCTTCTTTTTCTTCTTTTTCTTTTTCTTCTTTTTTTTCTTTTTCTTTTTCTTTTTTTTCTTTTTTTTCTTTTTCTTTTTCTTTTTTTTCTTTTTCTTCTTCTTTTTTTTCTTTTTCTTCTTCTTTTTCTTTTTCTTTTTTTTCTTTTTCTTTTTCTTCTTCTTCTTTTTCTTCTTTTTCTTTTTCTTCTTTTTCTTCTTTTTTTCTTTTTCTTTTTCTTCTTCTTCTTTTTCTTCTTTTTCTTTTTCTTTTTCTTCTTCTTTTTCTTCTTTTTCTTCTTCTTTTTCTTTTTCTTTTTCTTCTTCTTCTTCTTTTTCTTCTTTTTCTTCTTCTTCTTCTTTTTCTTTTTCTTTTTCTTCTTTTTCTTCTTTTTCTTTTTCTTTTTCTTCTTCTTTTTTTTCTTTTTTTTCTTTTTCTTTTTCTTCTTCTTCTTCTTTTTCTTCTTTTTCTTCTTTTTCTTCTTTTTCTTTTTCTTCTTTTTCTTCTTTTTCTTCTTTTTCTTCTTTTTCTTCTTCTTCTTTTTCTTCTTCTTCTTCTTCTTCTTCTTCTTCTTCATGTATCTTTCAAAAAGCAAAAACAATTGTTTATGTAAACTATTAGCTTAAATAAAAGTGTAATTAAGTCATTAAGAGATAAGATGAGACTGTAATAACTCATTCCCTGTATAAACTATAGAGCTACGACTGAGAGTACATTAAGCTTTCTACAATAAGCAAAGTGCTAGTAATAGTAATTTAATGTTGGGTGTGTTTTTTTCTTTGTTTCTGTAGTACTTCAGTAATCAAAACTTCTATTACAGATTCTTAAAAATGTTGTATCTGACAGGGGAATCATTTAGGTCTTAGAATAGAAACATTTCTTTTCCCTCTTTTTTTTCTTTTGCTTACTGTCTCACTTGCTGGTTTGGTAACATCAGTACCATTGTAAAAGAATGAATAAAATAGTCAACTTAAGTTGTAAATTAATTGGGGCAAATCAAATTATCTTAGATATACTCTACAAAGAGAGGGTGGCAAAGAAACCAAAGTGTATTATGGATTGTGTTTCTCAGCACCTCCACTGAGAGTTCACACTTCTCCTGTCTGGGAGACGCCCCTGTGTCCCAAGGTATAATGCTAATAGCTACAGGAAATCTTTAATCCCAGCTGCAATATCTCTTTCAAACAATGTATTCTAATTATCTTCTCTCTTATCTTACTGTAGCACTGTTGCACTTGCTTCTTTGTTGGTGAAATTCTGTCTGTCATTGTGGTGCTATCTTATATCTTATCTTCCAGTCAAAAGTCGTGTAGACTTTAAAATCCTCAAGCTCACCTATTAGGCTCTGCATGGCTTGGCACCTCAGTACCTGTCTGAACTATTATCGCCCTACTCCCCACCTCACAACCTTCACTCTTCTAATTCTGCTCTCCTTACTGTCCCCCAAGCCCGTCTACATTGTATGGGTGACAGGGCCTTCTCCTGTTATGCCCCCAAGCTCTGGAACTCTTTTCCCAAAGATATCAGAGAGTCACCTTCCCTAAACTCCTTCAAATCCAGACTCAAAACCCTTTTCTTCAGAAAAGTCTTTACTTAACTGGTTCCATTCTTCACCCCTCTGCTTTTCTTTGTACCACCATCCACGGTCTCCTCTATATATTGTAATTGTGTGTTTATCTTATGTATTCTTTTTATTTATAGTTGTCATCCTGTAAAGCGCTTTGAGAAGCCACCTTTAAAGGTGCGATATAAAATAAAGTTTATTATTATTATTGTAAAACAAATTTCCCTAATGGGACAATAAAGGTTGAACTTAAAATTAATTTACAAAAAGATTCTCAGTTAAGCAATTGAGACCCAAATCTTGGACACCTTCAAAAAAGGGCTGGGTGAAATTTTAGATTCAGTAAATTCAGTAGACTTCAGTGAAGTCTAACCCACGTTATCACTACCAAACTACTGAATTATGGCATTTATGGAATATTTATGTCACCACTAGATGGAGCCAATTGACATAGTTTTATTATTATTATTATTATTATTATTATTATTATTATTATTATTATTATTGTTGTTGTTGTTGTTGTTGTTGTTGTTGTGATGTAGCCGTATTAGCAGCAGTAGTATTCAAATGCTTTTTATTTACATCTCGAGAAGGTAAAAGAGCTCTTTATATAGGAATTAAAGTTGCCTGCTGGCACATCCAGATCGTAACAGTTTTCCAAAAATAAAATAAAACAGTGAATTAATTGAACAGCAAGCACTGTTCCTTTTGTTTGAGACCCAATTACTGTCACGTCCTACTTGTATTCATACGCGAATCCCAGGACAAGCCTATCAAAAATACATTTCCCAGCAACACCGACGGCAGTGATTCCTGCTCTGCGACAGACGCTCAGTGCCACACATTTACGGCACATTCACGTAAACTGAAATAATTCCGCGAAGAAATATAGAGCTACGTTACAAGCGAAAGGGCGGATTTATGATTATAATTGTTCCAAAATAATGTACTTTTTACATAAATTAATTAATTTAACATCTATTTTGTGTCTTCGTAGTAAAAAGAAATACAAATTCTACCAATTCAAGGGCGGATTGATCTAAAGATGAGCGTGAGTTGTCCCACGTCAGTGCTTGACGCGTAATATAGTTGAGACACGTAAGGGGGTACTTGGCATTGTTGTGATTTGTGGGTCCCCCTATAATAATATATATAACCTTTGCTCGGATCTTCAAGCGGGTTGCAGGTCAGTGTGGATTATCAGGGGTTGAATAACGGTGTTTTGAGGAAGGGTTTGGTGTGCGTTCTGTACTTAGATACAATGTGCGATATGCATCCGAATGGTTGAAAGTCTGAGACAAACAAAAAGGAAACGCACAATTCATGTGTCTCTAAAGATTGGAAACTCCGGCTACACTCTTGTTTGTTAAAGACTGTGATGGAAGTATATTTGTAAATCTATTGTTAAATAGTACTATTTTCCATGGCCCTTCGTTAAAAGCTGAATTTATTTTTGGTGTACCTTTTGTTTATTTTTCTGCCTAAACTGTTTGAGTGTTGAGGACCCCTCTTAACATTAGTTCGTGTTGTTATTAATAATATTGGTTGTTCATACCGTATCGTAAAGCTATTTCGAAAATATTTCGAATTCTGTTTTATTATTTAAACACCGCTCACTATTTTAAGTAAATTCAAAAAAATAAGACGTATTGACTACTATACTTCAAAAGTGTTATTTCGTCGCTCCCCCAACATGTTGTAGCCCCTGGAGTTTTTCATGCCATTACATTCACTCCTAAGTATGCAAGTGAATCGGTTGGCAGTATGAAATAATAAAGTATCTTAAGCACTTCTGGCTACCTTGTAGTGCCTCAGATATGGGTATAATTAAAGTTATCGTCACTCATCGAGTGGATTATGCTTCATTTTCTTCGAGGCCACATGTCACAGTATAGTTAAAATCTTGATAACAAGGTTAGAAATAAGCAGTTCCATAAGAAATATTACTACATTGCTAACCTCAAACTGCTAAGTACTATATTTCTAAAAGGTGCACATAGAAATGGTCTCTTTTTTGACAACCGTAGAATGTCCAAATTGTTTGAAATATAAAGCACTCATTGCATATACTCAATATCAGCGTTATACCATTTTCCGGTATCAACAGGATACCTAAAGGAAGGTCTTTGGAGTCGAAGAACTTCAGCAATATTTAGAAAACTGAGTATTTGATTAATTGCTTTATAAAACTAAGCAGTTTATATACTTGAAGGACTGTCCCAGGTTTTACTACAGTGACTTTTAGCAGAGCAAACAACTCCCAAGACTCTTTTATGCGACATTAAGGGTTAATAGGACAGAACATTACCTGTGTAACCCTTAGTGTGACTGGGGCAGAAGAGGGGAAAATTCATGGCTCAAGGATCTAACATCGGCATCAGTCTTAGGGTTTTAAAGTTGCGTGTGATTATAGATCATGAGTCTTTACCACTACTATATGATACCCTAAACTTCATCTTCACCCTTGAATTAAAATGCACATATTGGAAAAAAGTACTTCTGTATGTCCGTTTTCCCAAAAAAATAAATATGTTAATTGAAACACCATTTAAAAGTAGCATTTTTGAATTCATTTATGATGTCCTTGCAGTATTTGGCTTTTGGAAAGGTCATTATTTTCACCCGTTTAAAACTTATCAACTGATATGTTAGATATTTGCATGTAGCTTAATTCTTTAACGTCAGTGGGTGTTCTACAATGGAGTTATTTCTCTCTAATCATATTGTACTACTCTCCTTTGCATCTATATTGACTCCTTCCTCAACTGGAAATGTGCCTATTGTGTAAGGGCACTATGGCTGAGTGTTTTTATATGTGGCAGCACAGTTTGGGCTCTGAAATTGTGCTGATATTTTGGGTCAGCAGTAAGGTTTTGTGTGTGTGTTTGGGTAGTAGGAGACTAATCTTATATAGCATCTGTCTTGGCTGTTATTATAACACTAAAGTACAGATGTCTGAAATTTGTGCTAGCAAATTCTGTGGTTAGGTATTCCCTACATTTTGTGAGGAAGTGCTTTAAAGCTATGGTTGATTTCCTTAATGCTGCACATGGAGCAGCTGGTGGCACAGTGGTACTGATTATAAACAGCAGACGCAAATAATGTGTGTTTTTTATATAGGAAAACAACATGGGAATGGTTACACATTAAAGGGGCATATTGGCAAACAGCATTATTCAATCTCCATTTCTCTTATCAGTCAGGAGTTGTTGATTAAATGCTTTAGTTTGTTAGACATTACTAGGAGTTGATGAGGGATTAATTCTCAATGAAAGTAAATCTAGTTTTTATACCAGAGAGCTTGAACACATAGATCGAGGCAGTGGTTAGTCTACTGTTTCCTTAGTTTGGAAATAGTTATAAAAGTATGTATTTGGGTGACACAGTGTTTTTTGTTTGATAGCCCTATATTGCTTTTGCAGGATTGAGTTTATGCCAAGGTCTACTCGATGAAGCTCTGCTTTAAATGACTCTGTTCTCAAATGACTGAGATTTCCAAACACTGCTCCTTTGTAAACAGCACATGTGTAGTAGGTTGCTCTTGGGCTTCTTTATGGCATTTGTTCACCAGACATGTCCTGGAATTTCAGGAAATGTGTCATGAAATCTGGTTGATAAGTTCTGACTGCATCTTCCGTGCTCAGTAGTGGGTTCATTTCAAGCACAGATAGATCTCTGTGGATAAATTTGATTGTTCTTCCAATGCATGGTATAGGTATGTACTGGCCAGGGCTGTGGAATCCAGATGCCATGCTGCTGATGTATTTTTATCCAAAATTCTTAACTAGCCAGCAGCCATATCACCCTGCAACTCACATCTTGCAACCCGCTGAAGCTCAGCAGGTGTGAGCCTGGTCAGTACCTGGATGGGAGACCTCCTGGGAAAAACTAAGGTTGCTGCTGGAAGAGATGTTAGTGGGGCCAGCAGGGGGCGCTCACCCTGTGGTCCATGTGGGTCCTAATGCCCCAGTATAGTGACGGGGACACTATACTGTAAACAGGCGCCGTCCTTCGGCTGAGACGTAAAACCGAGGTCCTGAGCGGTCTCAGAGCGTTTCTCGAAAAGAGTAGGGATCACCATTACCTGTAAAGTGCTTTGAGTGGAGTGTCCAGAAAAGCGCTATATAAGTGTAAGCAATTATTATTACTAATTATTATTAACTTAGATTGCTTCAGTAAATGTCCCTTTGTATAAATGAGTAGTCTCCCTTCTGTAATTGCAAGTTATAATTGTTTTTTCTGTTTATACAAAATTATTACATAGAAAATATATAATTATGATCCATGAAGTTGTTTAAGCAATGGATTATTTAAAATCTTAACTTTATTTAGTACATTTTAAGTAACTTGGCTGATGCCAACAGATGTAATATTTTAAAAAGAATTCGCACTGATATTTTATTCACCAGACAATGAACTACTTTTGCAGATTTGCATGTTCCATGAACTTTATTACCCTTGATGCTGGACAGTAGAATACATCAAGTCATTATTCTGAGTCTAATTGAAAGACCACATTTCTGGTTCCCTCTGCAGTTTCCTGTTAGTCACTGTTTGTTTACTTAAGTATTGCACATCTGTCTCTCAGCTGGTCTCTGTGTGTGGGGGTTTGTGTGTGTCAGTGCCCAGTTGTTTGGAGGCTATGGGAACAGACTGTTTGGATGGAAGCAACAGCCAAAAAAATTAACCCTGCCCACATTAGGGGGAGCTAGAGCCCTTTTTTTCTTTTCTCCAAATGGCATTTTCCATCTCAGTGTTATTGTTTAATGTACAGACTCAAAATACAGAAGCTGCTGTTTGAAGTTCTGAATCGCCCTTTTGAGGGTCATTTAACTTAAGCCATCAAGTAATAGTTTCACGCTGCTCTGCAGTGAAATCCATCCTGTTTCGTATTCTCAAGACTCATGCTCACTCATTCAATTTTTCAGCTTCAGAACCACCCTAGCAATACAGCTATTAAAACCTTTTCCTTTATTGTCATTGTCTAACCAGATCCAATTAAGTAAATGAGAGGTAGTTTAGAGTTGCAGACTATTGGTAGTCTCAGTTTTCACCAGTTTGCTCAAGTGTGATAATACTGTTAACCTACAGTAAATTGGCTATGCTACCTCTTCTAACCTTTTCAAATTTTACTAAGTTGTGGTTAAGGTAAGTGGATTAACATATTTAAAACTCTGAATACTTATTGTTTCAACATAATAGACTTAGAAACAATAAACCTGGTCACACCCTGTGTCTTTAGTTAATTCAGTGGAAATTGGAGATAGACGGTGGTCTGTACATTTGTTTGGGATGGTGTGCAGGGTGTAATGGAAAAACTTTGTTTATACTTTGTAGTTATGTAAAAACTTTAAAACTTTGAAAAAGATGTGTCACTTTAAACGCTTTATATGTGTTAAATTATTAGTTTTCTTTTTTGGTCTACTGTTTTGCCAACTCTTGTTTGCAGTGGGTGACAGTTTTACAATCAAAGTACAGTAACACCTTGAGACATAAGTGACACTTTGTAAAAATACCAGTTTTCCCTCATTTTTGTGGTGTGGCAAAAGGACATTTCCTTTTTACATTTAGTGTTATTCAGTCATTTCTGGAGATTTTTGAGGACATTGTGTCCTTGTAGGACAAGGAAGCCACGTGCAGGATGCTATGACTCAGTTCCGAGGGGCTACCCTCTACCTAGCGGCGCTTGAGATCAGGGGTCAGGGCTCCTTGACGTCATCCATTGACCAGTCAGACAGCTGTTTCACAAAGTGTTCGAGAAGTCTCTAGGTTAGCAGTGCTGTTTCTGTCAGCTTTTCTTCAAGACTGGATTTAGGCCAACTGTTTCAGCTCTTTTCAGACAAAGAGCAAATAAAAAATCCAGTTCCCACCTATAGCGGTACTTAAAAAAATGTTTAGTGCTTTCTTATATTTTTCACTTATGCTTTTTCAGGTCGTTGTTTAATTGCTGAATCTGAATTAGCCCAATGAGTAACTTTCGGATTTTAAAATATTTTTTTATCAAAAGAGTTTTAGTTCCTATCATCTGTATGTGGCATTCCATTTATTCCAATGATTGTGCTCGCTTACCTAGTCTATGAGGACAGAGGGCAGCATTGTCTTTATCTCGTTTTGTTTTAAAGGTTCCCTTTAAATCAGTATGATTTACAAAGTAGTTGTGAAAAGTGAGTCACTGGACACATTTTATTTTTAAATTTGTTTTACACTTACATTCATGCTTTCAATTTCTCAAATCGAATTATCTGTACTGTATTACTATGACTTCTGTGTTTTAGATCTGTAGAACTACAGGCAATAATAGTGCTTTAACACACCTTCCAATATTTTAATGAACAAAAGAATGGAGTAGCCCATTTCCATTGTAAATATGTCGTGATTTAATATGTAAAAGATTTTATTTTGTACTGGTAGTGATATTCTATAGTGAATAGTTTGCAGTTTACTTCAAAATTAGTCAGAGAGATTATATAATGATTATGAAAGTTAAAACTAGTAGAAACTTGTTAAAATGTGATAACAGTTGTCTCTCATTTAAGTTATTATTTGGTATTGTCTATGCCATTATTTCTGCATTGTATTATTAAAATGGGAACCAATTTAGTATGGTCTCTCTGGCACAGTATTGATAACACTGGACCACTGTTGTCTTGAAGATTTAACTACAGTATCTAACTGCAGTTTAAGATGATAAATATAAATCACATTAAGATCTTATTTCTAACCAAAACATGTTTTAAAGAAACCCTTTTCTCTGTGACTCTATTAATTATACTAATATTACAAAACAGAATGAACTATGTAATAATCCTTTGTCACAAACCCTGTGGCCAGTCTTATACTCTGTGCTTGGGAAATCTCTTGGCATCGGGGAAATGGCTTCCAGTTGAAAATAATTTTAGAAAAACAAGCCAATTTCATTTCCTTTTTTTTTTTCTTTCAAGCAGCATTTCCACTCTGCAGCTGGGAACCTTGAGACCCTGTAATTTTCCTCTTAAGTTTTGACATTGTATTATAAATCAAAGGTCTTTTCCCACGGAGATTCAGTTTCCTCTCTGGGCTGATTTCTGTTAGGAGAGTGACAAACATGCAAGAGCTAACAATTTGCAGAAAACTCTGGAATGGTGACAGCCAAGGTGCTGCTTGTCATTGCTGCACAATTTCTATCAAAATTACAGACTGTTCTTTTTCTACCCATTTAAAATATTTTTTGTTTAGAACTCCAAGGAGCAGCTACTTAATTAAACTAGAGAGTGTCCAACCAGTACCTTAGTATAGTGGAAGGCAGAAACCATTCTGATGTCCTACCAGGACTGAAACAATGTGATACTTTTTGTTCCTGAGTTAAGGGCAACTTGACCGGAGGAAAACATGTTTCTAATGCAGGAGGAGATATTGTCACACTGCCAGTCCAGTAAAAGGGTATATTTTTCCGCTAGTTCTTCAAAAATGTTTTTGAACTAATCATGTTAAGCGGGCATCACCATTAAAACGTTGTTTTTTACAGAGCTGGCAATTTGAATAAAATTACATGAAGAATCTGTTATGAATGTTATCAATGGAATTATCAGTTTTCTGATCATTATTGAAAATGTTTCCAGTGGACCTTCTCGGTGCAGTCTGGTTTAGTCTTTGCTTGGTGAATGTGGTTTTCAGCTGCATTGTACCATCTGCCTAGCAGGTCCCCGGCAGTGGAAGCTGAAACCCGTGCCGATATGGAGGATTTTTCACAGGCCTCAACGCAACAGACTGAGTCTCCCAGTGGCAACACTGAGGCCAGCAGTCGGAGAAATGGCGAGGAGGTGAGGCTGAGCCCCAATCCATATGTTTTTTGGAGCACTCAATTATTTTTTTGCTGTTCTAAATTTGCCAGTGGTCTAAATATAAATCTCAGCCAAGGGAGAGGACTGGCATTGCAAGTTTATTCTGTCTCATTTCATAGATAGAAAAGACTAAGTTAGACTGCAGAATTAAGAGTAAAACGAGTTGTTGAAAATCTTTGTCCCTTCTTTTCATGCTCTGTGTTGAGTTATGGAAGTTATTAAGTTAAAAACGAAACTCTCAGAGATCTGAAATGTTGCCCTAATACTCATGACTACTTTGATGGGGTTGCATACAAGTGTTGTTTGTCTTACCCTGGGGTTGCTAAAGAGAAGCTGAGATGTTAGAACTTGCTGATCCCTGGTAAGCCCTGTGCTGACTGTAGCCTGTTGTGCGTTCACAGCAGAAACCTCGGCGCTCCAGCTGGACAAAAGGGAGAAAGAGGAAGAAGCCCATCAAGGACAGGAATGCTCCCAAAGCCCCCTTGACAGGCTATGTGCGTTTCATGAACGAGCGGCGGGAACAGCTACGCGCCGAACGTCCTGATGTTCCCTTTCCTGAGATCACCAGGATGCTTGGCAATGAGTGGAGCAAGCTGCCCCCTGAAGAGAAGCAGGTGAGCCCTTCCCAGAGGGCCTTGGGAGATGCAGTGAGCAATACAAGGAAAGAGTGAATGGAAATGGTTCACTATTTCCAAATAGAATAGCTGTTAGGATGTTTATTATGTGTAACACATCATTAACACTATTTCACAAGCATCTTATTTAGTTTTTTTCTGTTTTAGAATTTACTGAAGAAAACAAATGTGAAAACTTAAGTGAAACAATTTGTTTACAAGAATGTATATTTAAAAAACTGATCATTTATGTTAGAATTCTCTGTAGATACATTGTGATTTGTTCTTTTTTTTAGACATCAGAGCATTGTGCAAGGTATAATATGCATCTTAAAAATACAGTGACAAATGTTTTTAAACATATCCTGTCTTGGGTAAAGAAATAGAATGAATTGGAAAGGTTGTATAAGCCGTAAATGCTTCTGGGAAGAATTGTCAGTTGAGCTGTTGATTAGCAATATCATGTCCATTCTAGATTTTCAAAAGAAACTTGTTTGCCACCTATCATTATCCACACTGTTTTTAATATAAAATTGAAAAAATTTTCAGCCTCAAAGATTGAGCCTTAAAGTTCATATTATTGGTTGAAGTCAGGGCTATGTCATGAGCAGTATGTGACCAACATTTATATGTGAATTGGTCCAACAGCACTTGCAACTTCGTGTGGTCAACATAATAAAAGAAATTGCTGTTTTATCTCCGTCTGTAGGAATATATGGGATTTCTGTATATAGGCTTACTGTTTATTTTCATTTGAGTCTTTTAAATGCTGGAACTCAAGCAAAACTAAAAATAAATTGCTGTTTTACAGCTGGCCAAAGCCAAAGACTGAATATTTTAAGTAGACCAAATATTGTAAATTGGGTTTGGAGGCCAAAAACAATGATTCCCACTGTCTCAGTCCAAGTTTTTCTAATCAAATTACAGAAATAGCTTAGTCCGTACATAAAGCTTTACCCTGCAAGTCCAAAAAAGAACTAAATGCAAGTCTTTTTCTTGATTTATGGGTTCTGTCCTGAGCAGTCATTTTACTGATTTACCAACAAATTTTACATACTGTATGAATTCCTTGCATACTCATGCCATTCATCTCGCTTAGACTCCTTCTGGATGGACATCAGACAAAAGCAATGTGAGCCTATGCTAGCATTATCACCGGGTATGTGCAGACTCATAAGGCAGTGCTTTATCTAGCTTGTCTGTGTATCTGCAGCGCTATCTGGATGAGGCCGAAAGGGATAAGGAGCGATACATGAGGGAGCTGGAGCAGTACCAGAAGACAGAGGCATATAAACACTTCAACAGAAAGGTTCAGGAGAAGCAGAAGGGCAAGCAGCACAGAGCAGGTAAAGTGCACATAGGAACCTCACTTGGAACCTAAGCATGTGCTTTAGGATTATAGTTTTTATGTTTATATTTTTATAAATATTTCACATTTTCTACCTAAGGATTTGTTAGGGAAAACCTAATGAAAATGTAACTTGAACACTCACTTTTACATGTTATTTTACCAACTATTGAAATGACACTATCCTGGACAGTTTTCACTTGCAGTTTGAATGCATTCTGCGCTTTTGTCTCAGCCACATTATCAGTTTTCCTGTCTTTCAATGATGTATAGTCATTACTGAGTTGAAATAAGACGGCCATTCAGCACCAGCACACCACATCTGCCGTGCCACGGTCAAATCCTGAAAGGAAGATGGGCCCGGAGACAGAATTTGTCAGAAGGTTTAGAGGAATTTCAAAATACTGTGACACCAGGGTGAGCCAGAAGGATGTAGGTTCAGAGAACAGTGGGGCATGATATGACTCACATCTGGACGATGTTTTCTTTCTCTCCAGCAGATCTGGGACGTCAGGGAGCTAATGAATCTCTTCTTGAGGTAATCCCTGCGGCCTTTCAAATCTGTCCAGCAAAACCCTGTTAGAATTGATCAATCATCTGTATACATGAACTTAAAAGAGACGGCAGATTTGCATAAGTATTAAAATTGCAGCAGTTCTTTCATAGGATTAGGTAGCCCTGGTAATTCCCCTGAATTCTCCTTAGAGCTTTAACTCCCATTAGATAGTTCAGTACTTAATTAATTTTTATTGTCTGCTTATATAATTATGGTGATGATATTAATTTTCTTATAAAATAAAAGTCGAAGACCCAAGGCAGGCCAAGGGAGATTTGACAAACTGTCTTGCTTCAGAAGGCCTTGCTGAATGTGAATCATGCTGAGTTAAACAGCTGTTTCTCTGTCTGCAAAGAAAAAAAATAAATGATCGCTATATAACCTATATATAATTCAGACCTATATCAGGAATATTAAAGGATTGTTCTTTACATATGCAGTAATTCTGGGTCTCCTGAGTGGACAACTGGAAAGACATTCCCATGAGCGCTGTTTGAGTTCTGTAATCTCTATTAACGTCGTAGGGTTGACGTTAATAATAATAATAATAATAATAATAATAATAATAATTGCTTACACTTATATAGCGCTTTTCTGGACACTCCACTCAAAGCGCTTTACAGGTAATGTAATGTCCCTCCACCACCACCGATGTGCAGCATCCACCTGGATGATGCGACGGCAGCCATAGTGCAACAGAACGCTCACCACACATCAGCTATCAGTGGGGGAGGAGAGCAGAATAATGTAGCCAATTCATAGATGGGGATTAATAGGAGGCCGTGATTGGTAAGGACCAATGGAAAATTTGGCCGGGACGCCGGGGTTACACCCCTACTCTTTTCGAGAAACGCCCTGGGATTTTTAATGACCACAGTCAAGACCTCAGTTTTACGTTTCATCCGAAGGACGGCACCTGTTTACAGTATAGTGTCCCCATCATTAGGACCCACACGGACCGCAGGGTGAGCCCCCTCTGCTGGCCCCACTAACACCTCTTCCAGCAGCAACCTTAGTTTTTCCCAGGAGGTCTCCCATCCAGGTACTGACCAGGCTCACACCTGCTGAGCTTCAGTGGGTTGCCAGTTGTGAGTTGCAGGGTGATATGGCTGCTGGCTGACGTTAGCAGGTCTTGTAACTGGCCGACTGTGACTGGGACTCCGTTTAAAATGGTGCACAGTTGTCTTGAGTGCCACTGAGTGTAGAGTGCGAATAGTTATCTAGGACTCTCCCAGCAAACAGAATAACCCCTGCAGCCTCACATGTGCTTTTACTGTGTTATGAATGGAGGATGTACCTCCCCATCAACCAGCACTGCACCTCCATTATGGAGTAGCCACAGAGATGGATATATATATATACACTCTCTTGGAGTCCTGAAAGATATATTTTTCAATCCATGATAATTGTAAGTTGTCTTTTAGACAAAATAGCTGTTAATGTCAGATTTTTCAAGTTCATACTCCCATCACTATTTAATAGGATTAATTGTTCCTGTTAAGCTTTATAATATAATATGTAATATGTAATATGTTTTATACAGTACTTCCCTCCTCAATGAAAATAAATACTTTTCTTAAGATTATGTGCGTTATTGTCCTGTATTGTTTGCTGCCAAACTTTCCTGTTGTTGTTTCACCTCAGAAAGATGCTGAAGGAAAGGAGAGGTCTGTGTTTGACATTCCCATATTTACTGAAGAATTCCTCAACCACAGCAAAGGTAAGGTTAAATAAGGTAAAGAAGCTCATCTTTATTTTAGCTAAGCACACTTACAGCACTGTTAATAATTGTAATTCCTCTTCTCTGTTTTCAAGATTTGTTTTTAGTGTCTGTAGTTTTCAGTGAAACTGAAATTTACAGAGGCTTTCTGAAAACATTCTCACAATACCATTTTCAGGCCAATTCAGGCCTACAAAAACATCCAGGAAAAAGTATCCTCTGATGCCTTTAAGACATAGTTTTAAGGAGTTGTTACTGTCTTTTTGTTAAATGCAGTCTCCGTTTTTTTTTTTTAAAAAGGAGGTTTTTGGATTGAAGACTAAAAAATGTTCTGAGAATAATGGGATACATTTTGCATAATTTAGGAAATAGAGCCTCTCCCATGCAGAGCTGTTACTCAGCCGTTTCATATTAGCAATCAAAACTTTATGGGGGGAAATACTTCTGTGCACGGAGCAGTGAGTCCTATGAAGCTTATAATGTCTAAGCTTTTAATTAATTTTGTTTCTTTAGCAAAAAGCAAATGAAGTCACGGAACCATTTGGAAAATACCCTTTGTGTAAACACGGGTGGCACAGATGAATTGCTTGCAGGCATGACTGTACTGCTTTTTATTTTAGCACGAGAGGCTGAGCTGCGGCAGCTGCGGAAAACCAACATGGAGTATGAGGAGCGCAATGCAGCGCTGCAGAAGCACGTGGAGAGCATGCGGGGAGCAGTGGAGCGACTGGAGGGCGATGTGATGCAAGAGCGCAATCGAAATACCATGCTGCAGCAGCACCTGGAGGCTCTGCGCCAGGCCCTGACCAGCAGCTTCTCCAGTCTGCCTCTTCCTGGTGAGGGAGCCCCTGCATGTCTCCTTACTGAGCTACCTTTACTCCATTTCTTTTTCAACACTTGTCAGTGTATTTGATCATGTTGTCTTGAATTTTCATAGTACTAAATGTTAAATACTTATTTATAGGGCCTCCTTATCTCTTTACCTGGACTATAAGAACAAGGTGGTCATTACTAAGATAAGACCAATTAAACAAAGAAAAACATGAATTTGTGAACATTTTTTTAAATCAATCTTGACTGAAATACATTAAACATCTGAGTTTACCTGTAAGCCTTCCCTTTCACCTCTGTCCTTCATTACATTTCAGATTACATATGAGCCTTATTTTTATTTTTTTACTTACACACCCTATACTCAATGTACTTAATTTTAAGATTATCTGGTACTCCAGTGAAAATCTTATTTGTGTGCTGCTACACCTTTACTACCTTTAACAACTTGTTTTACTCATATTCACATCTTTGTACTAATCCTTCCCAACAGTACCAACATTCCTAAATGTAAGTACATTTTCAGCTCTCTCTGATCACCTTTCATGTGATCTGAACTCTATGCAAATAGTGGAAACATAAAATTATGATTCTGCATTCACTCACTGTTTTGCACTTCAGGCAGTGGGGAGACACCCACAATGGACACCATTGATTCATACATGAACAAGCTACACAGCATCATCCTAGCAAACCCCCAGGAGCACGAGAACCTCATCAACAGTGTGAGAGAGGTGGTCAGCCACCTTGACAGGTAAAATCAGGACAGTGCCTCTTTTCACTCCTTACAGGCTTTTTTAATGTTCTCAACCTATAGCAAATCAAATCTATCTGGCCCGAAAAGTGATTTATATTGTATGACGTAATCCCCATCATCATTTTTAAAAACAAAATGATGTGGGGGGTTATCTAAAGTATGTTTCAAGAAATAAGAGAAATAGCAGTATATATAGTGGCAAGAAAAAGTTTGTGAACCCTTTGGAATTACCTGGATATCTGCCTTAATTACTCATAAAAATGTGGACTTATTAAAAACAACACAAAACAATTGTACTTCTTCTTGTCAGTACTGAACACATCATTTAAACATTCAGTCTAAATATCAGAGAACCTTAGAAGAAGAATTGTAGAGAGGCATAAAGCTGGAAAAGACTACAAAAGCATTTCTAAAGGCCTGGGTGTTCATCAATACACAGTAAGACAAATTGTCTACAAATGGAGGAAATTCAGTACTGTTGCTGCTCTCCCTAGGAGTGGGCGTCCTGCAAAGATCACAGTAAGAGCGCAGTGTGCAATGCTGAAGGAGGTGATAAAGAACCCTAGGGTAACAGCAAAGGACCTGCAGAAATCTCTTGAACTTGTCAAAGTCTCTGTTCATGTACCCACTGCATTGCTACATGTCTCAAGTTTGCAGAAGACCACCTGGATGTTCCACAACGCTTCTGGGACAATGTTCTGTGGACAAAGTTGAACTCTTTGGCAGAAATGCACAATGCTATGTTTGAAGGGGAAAAAAGCACTGCACACCAACCATGAAGCATGGTGGAGAGAGCATCATCATTTGTTTGCTGCCTCAGGCCCTGGACAGCTTGCTATCATAGAGGGAACAATGAATTCAAAATTGTATCACAATAGTTCATAAGAGAATGTCAGGGTAGCGGTCCGTCACCTAAAGCTTAATAGAAGTTTAGTGATGCAACAAGACAGTGACCTGAAACACAGGAGTAAATCAACAACAGAATGGCTTAAACAGAAGAAAATTCTTGTTCTGGAATTTCCAAGTCCGAGTCCAGACCTCAACCCAATTGAGATGCTGTGGCATGATCTGAAGAGAGCTGTTCACGCAAGGAATCCCAGAAATAATAATGAATTGAAACAGTTTTGTAAGCAAGAATGATCTAAAATTCCTCTTAACCGTTGTGCAAGTCTCATAAGCAGCTACAGGAAACATTTGGTGGAGGTTATTGCTGCTAAAGGAGGTTCTACCAGTTACTAAATACAAGAGTTCACAAACTTTTTTGAACATGGACTGTGTGTGTTTAAATGATGTGTTCAGTATTGACAAGAAGTACAATTGTTTGTGTGTTATTAGTTTAAGCAAATTGTGTTTTTCTATTATTGTGACTTAGTTGAAGATCAGACCACATTTTTATGAGTAATGCAGAAATCCAGGTAATTCCAAAGGGTTCACAAACTTTTTCTTGCAACTGATGATGATGATGATATGAGTACATAACATATATAAAATTACTACACACGCTGTCTGGTAATGTGGTGCAGGACAGATAAAAATAACAAGATATTTTCAGAGATGAATGCATCTCTTTGAAAATGAATTAAGGAAATAGAATCTCATGAGCTTTTTTTTGAGTGAATACTATAAAGGAGGTTTATATTTTTGAAGTATCCCTGAATACTGACAATTGTTCATTTATTAAAGATAGCCTTAGTTTTGAAAGTAAGAAGCATTTCTATTTCTTTTTACCTTATCAGTTGTTTTTTTAGTACAATATTGCAAATTGTAGGTAGAGTAGATGCTATTTTTTTAGAATTTTATTAAACAAAGCCATTGATCATAAAAAAACTGCAGTTCTCTTATTTATATCTGTTTAGCCAGTGTCTTCTCCTATCGACATTCTTGTTTTTTGTTTTTTCCAGGTGATTTTCACAGCTCCTGCCATGGTTTTAAAGGGGATGGGATCTAGGCCTTTGTCCCAGCATGCAAAGCTGTGTTACACTTCCTGTCGCTTCAGTGGTTTCACGCCTGTTTTGATATTTTTCTTTAGCTTGTGTGCTTTATGTAACCGTTTATATGGAGGTCAAGAGCCCCTACATTTTTAAGAAGTCTTTTATTCTCGTGTGTGAGGTGAAGCTCTTTGCCTTTTAGAGTATTTATTTTGTACATTATTTTTTTTACTTACTTTTAATTGGAGGTTTCAGCACAATACTCTGATGTAAGGAAAATGTTAAAAATAACATTTAATATTCAGTTGTAGAAAAATACAGTAGTTCGTCAAATTCCAGCCTCACCCATATTAAAAAAGCAGCTGTGATTCTGAGTGTATGACAAGTCCAGATTGAATGCCAAAATAATACTAGTGAAATGATCAAGTAAGATCAGTTGCTCAAGTTGTAAATGTTTTGCTTTTTGGAAATATTGAAATATTTGTGTTCCCTTTGAAGGCTTTAAAATTATTTTCTTAACTTTAGTTTTTTATTATTTTTATACAGACTGGTAAATGCCACACATGCAATTTAGTTCAAAAGAAGATATGAATGATTTTCATTTTTTAAAGTTCAACAAGAAAGAAAACATTTATTGGCTTATGTGGCTCTCAGCAGTTCTACTGAACTCACATGAGGTGAATTTTGTTGTCAGTTTTTCTCATTTTTGAGCTTCATGGAGCTTTTATTTTAATGTTACAAAACCTTGTGTTGCTCTTATTTGGTAAAATCTTTTTGCAGAGGTCATACAGGTTTTATAGATTAGCTTTAAACCTGATGTCCTGAAAGACTATTTGTGGAATGTAATTTAGCTGTTAACACAAGGCCTTTTTTTACATGCATGTTAAAATAATAAGGTCTCGATTTTGACCTACTGCCACAAATTAATAATCGAACCAGCACTAAACTTTTTCATTATTATACAGATTATTTCCAATCTGTATTTTGTTCTATACAAAGTGGCATAAAACATCACGGACGTACTGGATTTTGAAAACTATATATGGGCTCATTACATTTTGAAAATTGTAGGTTTTGTCACTTTTGTCAACCATTAAATGTAGATGTGAAGAGCCAGGTCAGATATTTTTTTCTTTTTACCAATATGTCCCCTCTCAGTTGCTTTAAAAAGAAGTATGTTTATAAGTTGTGTGCTGCACTTTGAGATCTAAATTGACACCAGCTTTAGATCTATAGTGCTGTTCTTTATGAGCAATACTGGTTTCAGAATTCATCTGCTTGATAAATCCGGTGATTATATTTTTAGTTGTTGAGGATGGTCCACTTAAACTAAAATGTATCAAGAAGTTCCTCATTGAAAAAAAAAGTTACCTTCATAGTGTTTTAGTCTTAGTGATAAACCAATATAGTGGACGGGTGCATTGAATTTTATTAATCATTTTGATTTTTGAACACCTGCAAGCAGTAGATTGCTAATGTGGTGTGCAGAACTGACCCTGTTTTCAATGGATGATGGCAGACATGTGATTGGCTGCCTTGCAAAAGGCAAACTGCAGTCCTTCAACTGGTTTAACTCTATAAAAAAATAGACCACATCTGTGGGATGAAACACAGATAATTTCCAGCATGTTAACTAAATTTTAATTGAATTACACTCACACCAAGTGGAAGAATCATTTTTTGCTTTGGATCATTTCACTTATGTTTCATTGAGCAGATTGGTACAAAACAGACCTGTGGGCATCTGTTTTTGTAGCTTGTGTGTGAGTAAATCGGCTGCTTCTTTTTGTAGTCTTTTGAATGTTTGTCAGAGAGTGATTACACAGCTTTTTTTTCCCATCAAGAGAGCAATTTAATTCAACCAGCTGACCTGCTCTTAAATGTTTGCACTGCTATGAGAGAAAACTGATCATAAACATGTTGCTTGTATGAACTTGTCTGCCTTCTTCAGTGAACACTGTTCAGTCTGGCCTTTCTCAGAAAAGTGCAAATTTCTTTCTTTCTGAACTGTGTAGTCCTTGCTCTGGAACAAAATGTTGAAGTTGCATGTTCTCTAATATAAAAGAAGAATGTGGTTCATTATTGTAAGTACTTGTGAATCCCTAGACACTTAAAAATATATAAATGTGTTCTCATTTGAAGAAACTAAGGACTTCTAATCTTCCTTATCCACTCTGAGTACCGATCTCAGAGCACCTCCATCACACTGAAGGTTGCGGAGGACATACCAGCAGCTGTAAATTAATCTTCATGGTTACATTGTTGAGATTAATTATGAAAGAACACAGGGTTTGGAATTTATTAACCAAATTACAGAGCACTCATGCTGAAATCAGTGTGAGACTGAAAAAGAAACAAGTCATAATGAAACATTTTGCTTCCATATGGTCCCTAGAGTACTTTGCCCTGAACTCTGTTTATGTAACTGTTTATTATAACTTACATTTTTTGTATTGACAGTGAAATTATTAAAGCTTCTTTGATGTTGATATAACAGGGGGGTACTTGTCTGTTCAGTCTCATTGTGTGTTGTGTCCAGTAAAGAGGACTTGGCTTCACTGCTGTTGATCCAACTGAGGTGTTGCTTCCACATACTGAGAGCTCCAACATACTTATTATTTTGATAAGTTGGTCATATTGATTTCTGTGTTCTCTAAAAAAAGGACATGCAGAAATTGATTGAGTATTGCTGCAAATTAATTAGGGCCCTAATTGTAACAGCATAAAAAATAAACTGCTGTTATCTCCTAATAACTTTATTATTAGGAGATAGTCCTGTTCTTAAATTCTTTGATTATTTTCTGCCAATTCAGATGGATGTTATGGAATGTTCAGCATTAGCAAATAAGCTATTCAGCTTTGTAGGTTAACCGTGGGTAACCTTGAATCCTGGATGCAGAAAAATCTGAAAAATTGCTTTACTCCGTATTGCTAATTTAATATGTTTTCATGTCTTCTGTTCAAAAAAGCAGCTGGCATGCACTTTCTTATTGTGCAGCATGGCAACTGCAGGTTTCCTGTTCCCCCAGCTGAAAGTTCCTGTTCACAATGGTCCACCTTTAAATCACAGAACCTCTTAGGAAACATGGTCACAGCTGTGACCTCCCTCCATGGTCTTGGACTCTTTTGAATTGTTTGTGACTGTACACACCATGATTGACACTGCCAAGGAACTTCATTCATGTTTCACACAATCAACATGTGAAAATGAAGAAAGTCAACACAGCGTGGTTGTCTTTTTTTCTTTCTTTAATAAAACATGGCAGTTTTCATTATCTACTTGATCAATTTCACGGAATTGCCATTGATCATTATTTCCAGTCACCCATTTCTAGTGCTAACTGGTGTTTTTGTTTCAGAAATCTTACTCTTCCCAGCTCTCCAGAGTAGAATGTGTAGTGGTATAATCATTTTGAGCTTTGCTTTGATCTCGAGTTAACAACTGCGAAAAGGAAAAGTGTAAATAAGGATCCCTGCTTTGTGTGTGAAAGGACTCCTCGTGTCCTCTCCTCTGCTAGATTAGCATTGTCTATTTCCTTTGCGCCTTCCTGCACAGGTTTTCAGGAGAGGGAGGAACGGCCTGTATTAATCAACAGAGGCCGGAGGACTGAGAGTCAGTTCCGTGCGAGGGCAGAGGTCCTGGCTGAAGGATGCTCAAATGAATGAAGAGCCCATAGTGAGCTGGCATCACATCCTCTTGTTAGGAAACCTCTTGTTTACTTAGTTCAGATTTTTTTTCCAGCCTGCTTCATATTTCACACTAGTGACATTGTAGAACTGGATACCATTCTTGCATTAAAAACAAATCTATGAAATCAGCTCTGTTAACAAATTTGTAATATAATTATCTCAGTGTTAAAAAATGAAATGTCAAAAGATTTGGGATGTAATGCAAAATAATTTAAAAGAGGGATTAGTGCAACATTTTTTTTAGACATCCTTGCTAGTTTATCTTTATACGTGTATTTTCACAGATATTTAAAATGAGGGTTTAGTGGAATTGACTTGCTCCAAGTCAATTATTGTTGCATAAGTGAGTTTTATTTCACATTTTAAGTAGCTAAAGCCTACTGATGACAAGTGTTGCAAATAAATATTAAAATGTGGTTTCAAACATATAGAGTTAAACTGTAATTTTCATTAGCTGATGTTTTTTCAAAGTAATGATGTGCCTAACTTTCTGGACTTTATCCCACATTATTGACCAGGTCTGGAATTGCAGCTCAAGTAAAAAGATAAAATCTAGCTGCCATATAATTACCACCCATCAGGCTACTGACTGTGATTTAATCCATCCATAGGATGGAATATTTGAATGAGTAGGAGTATTTTAAGATGCTTATAATGCCTTCAGGTTTCTTTCAAGAATTGAATGTGCTGAGTTAGAGCACAGACAGTTCAAATAAAAGTGTTTTCCCTTCAGTCCCTCATTGTGAAAGCCATACTTTCACTGCAGCAATAACCTGAAAACAATTTCAGATACTCAGATTTTCTTTATGAAAGAAAAGATTTTTACCTCTCCTTTGAAATTCATCAACATCATAACCAATTTTATCTAATCTAGGTGCTTGTCTTCAACTGGAATAAGTATCTTCCATTTTTCGTTTTCGTGGAAAGAAAAATGGTCTCTTTTACAAAAATCTCTGCAGAAAATAAATCAACCACTCGGGTCTATTCACGTTTTAAATGATGTGTCCCAGTTTCTGTATTCTATACAGCTACTGTCAGCAAGGATTTTTCTCAAGCTTTAAAACAGAAAATAGATGTGCATATTTTTTGTTGTATATTCTCCTTTATACTTCCTCTGAATATGGTCTTGAGGTGTAGTAGCTTACGGACTGCATATATGAGGCAAAGATATCCAATAACGATGAGAACCTTCATCAAACACTTAATGTCCATATTGTTGCATTTCATTGTGGCTATGTTATTTTAATTTATAATTTCATTAATGTATACTTTATGCTGTATATTTTTTTATTAATTTGATTAAACAATACAATATTATAATTAATCCTTTGGGGGGTTAAGTTGCCAACACAGCTCACAGACATACAATAAAAAACATAAAAACACTACACAGATATGACAATTATTCCATAAAAGACATATAAAACAGTACATTCACACATTTTATCATGCCACAGAGTGCACTATTCTTAAAACTAGAACAGTAAAAAAACAGTAAAAGTCCAAGATAAAAAGTCTTAAAAGGCTTTGGAGCTATTCAGTGCATGGATATTCATAGGTTAAAAGGATCTCCTAAACCTCTCTGTGGAGCATCAGGGAGCTAAAAAACTAATGAAAAGGCTTTTTGGTCCAAGATCACCGTGTGGAGAGGGTGCCATGCATTTCCCACTATAAATGATGCAATACAAATAGTATTGAAGGCAGTTGAGAAGTAAAAAATAATAATTCTCACTGAGCTCCCAGCCTCCTCCAAGTGGGGGTATACCCTGTGCAACATAAATAGGACCCCAATACTGTCCTGGTATGCAAACTGCAAAGGATCCAGATGCTCAGTCCGTTGTTGTTTTAGATGTGCTAGGATAATCTGTCTGAATATCTTAATGATGTAGGTGGTGAGGGCCACTGGGCTTAAATCATTCAGAACCATAGAGAAGGAGTTCTTAGGAACCGGTCAATACAAGACGTTCTCTAAAAGCACTGGTACTTTGTCAAGTGTTAGTGATAAATTGAACAAAAACTGCAGAGAACAACAATTGATTTGCACAAGTTATCATTACTTTGGAACTAATGCCATCAGGTGAACCTGTCTTATTTGGCTTGATGCGCCTCAGCTCCTTCCTCACCTGGTATGATCTAACCACAAAAAAAGAGCCTACAACTTCTTCAGCAGCTATGAAGGTCGTGCTGGAAGAAACAATAGCAGCTGGTGAGTCAAATCTGTTAACAAAACTAGTATCTAGTTAATTTGCCTGCCCTATGTTACCATCCAGGTAGAAAGACATCCTCCCTACTGTACCATAGCCAGTAATAAGTTTCATTTCATCCCAGACTTCTTTAACATTGTTATTCTGCAGCTTACTCTCACGTTTCCTCCTATGATCATTTTTACCTTGCTTAATTTTTATTTTTAGCTGCTTCTGCACTAATTTCATTTCTGCCTTATTTCCCTCACAAAAGCTTTTTTTCTTTTTATTGAGCATAAGCTTAGTCCTATCTTATCCTATGGTCTATTATTCGGATAAGAGCGCACTCATCTCACAGGCACAGCCGTATCATTCTGGTTCTTCGGTGTCCAAAACCTCAGTTACGTTTACAAACACACATTCACTGAAATGCATCCTCTTTAAAGTGAAGTAACTCAGATGGCTGTAGGCAACATTTTAGCTAAGGCAAAATTACTGTACAATATTTTCTTTTATTGGAAAAAAAAATACTCCCTCTAGTGGTAAGATACAAATGTGGTAAATGATTACAGTACATTAAAATGCATACTCCTTACACCCTAATAGTTACTGAAGACTGCAGAATATTTGTTGTTTGAACCTTGTGGCTTTACTTATTATTCATATAAGTCTTCCATCTCAACGTGGATTACAGTTTAAAAACAAAACAAAATGATTGCAACACCTACTGTGTATTGGACATGCAAATGTGATATAAGCAAACATTATACAAAATACAGGAAAGAGCATGTTATATTTATATGGCTGTATTTGTTGGTGTGCAAGGAAATAATGGTTCTGACATCTCCATAAAAACTATATGGACTGGTTTCCATTTGCTCATTCAAATGATCAAATGAGATAACATTTTTGTCAAAGAAAAAGGAAACGGCGCATTTCTTTCAGGGTCTCTATGCCTTGATCTTTCACCCTCAGCATAAAACCTTGGCCTGTGTATACAGTCGGCAGGATGATTGGGGGACAAAAATATGTGAGGAATGTGTAAAATCATGAGTCACACAGGGAGCTGATGAGATCAGCTCACCTCCTGACACCATTAACGACCTTGTAGAACCTGGAAACCGGGGCAATTTCTCATGCTGGTTTCCAACAGACACTGTTTACCAACCTTTCAGACACCAATACACTACTGTAACTGCGTTGTAGAAAGATTCACTGCAGCCTTCAGCATAACATTCCAAACTAAGGGCTATGGCTATATACTGCGCATAAGAATGCTTGATATGAAGACTTGATTAGATTTGCTGAGGAGATGCCTTCTACTTTGTTCATTTTGAAGCATCTGTCTTCCTTTAACAAGTGGGCATCATTACAAAGGCCCTGCTTTGTAAATGTCATTAATGTTAGCTTATATTAATGGAAAATGACTCACAAGTTTAATTTTCAATGGTAAGAGGTAAAGACCTTCATTTTTAGTTGCAAATGGTATACGGAATATGTTGGGACACACTCTGACAATCACTCGCCCTTCACCTGCCACCCCTTTTACTCTCACAACACATTAACCAGAAATCTCTTATCACATTATGATATTTGCAGCAACCTTACCGACATAATTTGCAGTCCAATGGAGCATGAAGCATGAGGTTGAATTCTTAATACTACATAGCAATGAGTTTAATCTTTTCTACAGAGGAAACCATCCTTTGCACGTTGTAATACCAGTTCTTATAGGCAAGAAAGCTTTTAAGAACAGTTTTTATATTGTTGATATCTAGTTCTTAAAAAAATGTTATGTGTCCTTGTCTGTTTGTAAAGGAAATGGATCATTTATTAAAACTAGACCCACATAAACATATGCTTTTAGATAGCACTATCAGTCAGAGGTCCATGATTATAATATCTCAGAACACAAAATAACAGCTACCAGTATAACTGTAACTTTAACTTCCCACCCTAACCCCCTTATTTCGGAGGCTTATTGTAGTACTCTATACTATTGATGTCAAAGGTAAATCATTAAATACGGTAAACTCAAATCCTTTTGGTCTTACCTAAATAAGCATCGTCTGTCTCACTGAAGTCATAAAGGTACAGTAATTCTTAATAGAAGATCTTTTTGTTTAAAATGCTGTTTCCTTACATCATTTCTTAGCACAACTGTACAAATGTAAAGTAAACTTTAATGGCAATATTTAGGTAGGCATTGGTTTCTCATGATGCTTAACAAAAGCAAAATGAAGAAAAAACTTAAATGTATTGTTGTACTTTTTTCATACAAAGACAATCTGCTGTTTGTATTTGCATCAATATTCATATTGTTCTTAACTATAGCAGCAGAATGATTTTCAAGTTGCTATTTAATAAATTCCATCATTATATTTTAATTGCAGACATTAGCTGGTAATTCATGTACGGTGACTAAGAAAAGTATTCAGACCTTGACAAGTTTTCACATTTTGTAGCTTTAAAGCTTACAGTCATGACACTTTGAAATACCAATTAATATTACTGCACAAACTACTCCACACATTCAAAGCAAGAAACAAAAAAGAAGTAAACAGATGTTTTAATATGAAAGGAAACCAGAAAAAGTATTCAAAAGTATTCAAACTCATTCCTGTTGAAAATATTAATTCAGGTGCATAAAATTACCTTAAGGTACCACACAGTCACTAAAGCATTTAGGTGATACTGCAAACATGTGGAAAAAAAGATTTTGTGGTCAGAAAAGACAAAATTGGAACTTTGTGGTCTAAATGCAAAGTGGAACATCTGATGCGAACACAGCACAATGCATTACTGACTCAGCATGCATCCTGGTGACAGCAATATTTTATAGTTCTACCAAACACCAGATGTAAAATATTGATGGGAGACCAGGTTGTATGTGATGTTGGTGGACTGGAGGTGATGGTGGCTGTGTTACCTCTAGTCTAGAATTTCCAAGCAATGTCCCCAATACTGATTACTTGGTCTTGAAGTAAAGTAAAGCATTTCTTCACAAGTCTACATGATTTCTCTTGTATTGAGGCTGTTGGTGTGCAATAGCTGCCATGTGTCACCCAAGTGGTTGCTGGACACTATGTAAATATGAATTATTTTACACATTGAATACAAACATGTTAGGATTTTACAGTGCAATGGTAAGACTTTATTTAGAAATGAGTATACCATTTTTGCCATCTTGTAACAAAAAAATATATTATTGTTAAATTCACGAGTCATGGATGGAAAAAACACCTAACACCAACTAAACCTAAGTCAATTTAACCTTGAATGGAGAAAATGACGAAGACATTTTTGTTTCAGATATTCAAATTCAGTCCAGAGTACTCATTCAGCATCAACAATGAATCATGAACCAATTGACACAAGTAAAAACTATAGGATTTAAATATACATATATTTACTATATATACATATATATACATAAATATACTATACAAGCTCTGGAACTCTTTACCCAAGGATATTAGAGAGTCACCTTCTCTAAACTCCTTCAAATCCAGACTCAAAACTTTCTTCTTCAGTAAAGCCTTTACTTAACTGGTTCCATTCTTCACCCCTCTGCTCTTCTTAATACCATCTTCCACGGTCTCCTCTATTGTTATTGTTGTATTGTTGTAATTATAATTGTGTCCTGTCTTGTGAAATTTTCTTATTTATTGTTGTAGTCTTCTTATTTATTGTTATTGTCATCCTGTAAAGCGCTTTGAGAAGCCACCTTTAAAGGCGCTATATAAAATAAAGTTTATTATTATTATTATTATTATTATATATATGTGGTGTTTTTTCACATGGGGTTGTATGAGTAAGCTGCTCAGTCTTGTTGCTGAAGCGCGCACCCTGTCTTTTCTCAGGAACAAAATTGCCTACTTGAATTCCGGACGACACTTCTACAGCAGGCGCGTAACCGCTGTGCTAGCGTGCACTCTCGTCTCAGGCGCGCCACCGCCCTCCCCTGCGTGTGTGCGCGCCGTGCGTGGAGCCGGAGGAGCTGCGGCTGTGTTCAGGCAGTAGGGAGTGAGTGTGGCTGTTCGGAAGAAGGCATCGACTACGCGTGATTATTATTATTGTTGCTAAAATCACAGCATAATCTGCAATTGTGCTGAACGACAGTTGCGTAGGTGCGGGATTATTATTGTTGAAGACGGCTAAATCCTTGGAGGAAGAAATCGCCAAAGGTAAGAAATAAAAGTATAACATAATCTTCCAACTGGCAGTGCAAGTCTCATTTCTTTTCGCACAGGGAAAGTTTCTACCAGGACGTTACACAAGCGAGGGAGTTTGCGCTGTCTGTATTGAAAGAGCTTCGTATCTTTCATGAGCATAGCAACATTTTTGTCCTGGCCGTTTGTTTCTTTCTGAATCAAGCGGACCTGCCATTAAAAAACAAAAGAAAACAATGTTTTGTTTTGTGACGGTTGTCATTCTAAATGTTATCCGCTGTTTCTTTTACTTAAGAGACGGTCCGCGGTAGAGGTTACATTCCATTATTTGTTTACAAACACTTAACTGCCTTTTTACCCTCTATGGAAAGTGTCGTGCTGAAAATACGTGTTTTAAGAGACATCTGCACTGTAAAAGCTGCCTGGATACTTTACAAAGTTGTGTACTTTGTGGTCGCAAATGAAAAGAACGCAGTACCGAGTCCTGGGAGGCGAGACCCTAGAGCATAAACACTCGGAGCAGCGTTATTATTCAAACTGGCTTGTCAGTGTAATAAAACAACACATTTTACGCGATGCCATATCAAAAATAACTTGTTCAAAGAGTAATGACGACTACGCGACGACCTGTGTTGAGTGATTTTTTACAAAAAGTGTTATTTTGTCTGAAATGCACTAAGACAAGTGGTTGTGACGGTTAGCCTTGATTTATCTTACAGTAATATGTTATACAGTATTTCTTTAAAAAACATTTGGGAATTGAATGTTTTGCCTTGTTTTGTAACGAGTCATGTTATAATCTCATTATAACAATGCGATTATTACAATACTAAGAACCTTCAGAAGGATAGAAGATTAAATTTCTAATGATGTTTGATGTTTGCTCGACTATGATGATGTGTGTGGGCATTACGTTAATCTAGAATGTTTGTATTATATTATATTGTGTTATTGTATTATTGAGGGTTTCTCAATAACTCACATTCGAGATAAACGATGCAGCCTACAGTGGTGACAATTTTAGTAGACAACATAATATACTGTATACAGGGAAAAGGCGATAATGATACATTGCCTATTTCTAATGCAGGTTGAACAAACGGTGGTTGGGAATTCAGACATTACCAGATGTCGTGTGTAGTAAAGAACATTATAAGAAGTGCTTTAAAAAAACAATGCCAAAAAATGTTTAAATGCTGACATTGTAAACTTGTATAGTTTTTTCCTTCACAACCATGATTTAATCAACTTTCAGTGTGTCAGTGTTTAATATTTTAGTTGCTATCTACTATCATTTTACTCCCCACCTCGCAACCTTCGCTCTTCTAATTCTCCTGTTTGTCCCCCAAGTCCATCTACACTCTGTGGGTGTCAGGGCCTTCTCCTGTTGTGTCCCAAAGTTCTGGAACTCTATCCCTATGGACATCGGAGTCACCTTTCCTAAACTCCTGCAAATCTAGACTCTAAACCTTCTTTAGAAGGGCTTTTAATTAACTGGTTCTGTTATTTACTCCTTTGCTCCTGCTGAATTCAGTTTCCCCATCTACTATCTCCTCTCGTTGTGTATTCTCATTGTGCATATCTTGTGTATTTATTGTTGTCATTCTGTAAAATGTTTTGAGAAGCTATAAAAATAATAATTATGATTTAGTCAGGAAAGTAAATTGGGAATTCTCATGTACGGTGATAATCTGGAGAGTGTCCTTTTGTACAGCAGGGGATTAACTGGAGAAATCTGAGGGAAGTACCGTGCTCAACGATACAATAACAGAGTCTCACCACAGGTTTGAACCCACTGCCCTGTGAGCACTAACCATTGCTCCACTCTGCTGTTATCATTCACACTGCTCAGTCTAAGTTGCAAATAAACCCTTTTGTGTTGCTGACTCTGGCAGTCACTGCTCTCAAGGCCTGGAGCCAGATTTTGCCATCTAGGCCATCAGTCCTCACTGCCAACGTCCTGGTGTGAAGCCTGTAGTGAGATTTAACCTGCTTTTGGTCTCGTTTCACATACTTGGTCAGAGACATATCTGTAACATGTTGTAGTTGTTGTGCCAGTTTGTTTTTTCAGTGTCAAAAAGATTCACTTGGCAACTGTTGGTTTTCTGATTCTGCATTGGCATTTAAAAGCTTTGTAATTTTTAGTTCCCTCCTGTGGACATTAGCATAATTTTAATTTACTGATATTGCCGTCACTGTCTAAATATTATCTGTAGCTTACACTGTAGACTTGCATCTTTTCTGATAAGCCAAGAGTTTAAGGAACAATAAGGATTTTCTTTTTCCATACATAAAAGTGAAGGATACTTAAAAAAATGTGTATACCCTATTTGAACACATAAAATTGTCTTTGTTGTTATGTTCATGATATTTTGATTTAATGTTGGTTTCCTTTAGTTTAACTGTTAATTTGGGTTTAGATCTCAAATATCAAGCATTAGGACTGGCATTGAAGTTTCATAAATGTATCGTTGTCATTAGTAGATTTTCCCTACGTTTTTTAAAAGTTGTATTGGTAACTGACATTGAGTGCTAAATTCTAAGACAGTCATGTGATACCATGACCTTTAACCTGCCACATCTATTTGCTCAAAGCTGTGGAACAGGTGTAACCCTAAGGTTACAGAGGGTTGGAATAAAGTGAGCTCAAGGCTGATTAATGTGTGGAAGAAACAACACAGACTACATCAAATTACTTCCTCTAAAAACACAATGCGACATTTGACACAAATTGAACACACTGCATCGCTGTAAATACACAGTTCTTCGTTTATTAATAGTGACAGAGGCGTAGCAGCCATTAGCACGCCTTTTTCCATCTTGCTATCTCGTCCAGAAATTTCAGATTCAGTGAATACTTTTGGATATCTTGTATTCTGATGATGCAAGCTACAGCAGATGAATGTTTAAAAAAGAAAAGGCTGACATCTGAAACAAAGACTTTATCTGTTTCCATTTTCGCAATGACAGCATTGACATACACAGACAGACTGCATTTCAATTACCAGAGAGGATTTATTTTTAAACCACGTATTTTCTTCTTCTGACCTCAATTTTTTATAGGTGCACCTCTCTATGTATTTTGATTAAAAGAATCTTCAAAGGATGTTGTGACGGAGCTGACTGACACGCTGGCAGAATTCTGTAGCCAAAGTATTACCACGTATATACTCTAGCAAAGCTTCTCCCATATTTTAAAGGCTTGATTTGTGTAAGTATAGTCAGAGATGTCCGAAAATGTTCATGGGGTGCCTTTGAATCAGTAGGTTTTAATTCTAGTGTACTTCTTAACAGAGTAAATCAGTCAGTTTCTGTCTTATTTGGACCAGTCTAGCTTCTTCTCCCAGCTCTGCTGCTGCTTTAATGAGAGCTTGAAATCCAGCAGACATACCAGCCCTCCAGGACCAGGATTTCGACTGTATTGCTGTAGTCTATCAAGTTTCCTCCTCAGCCTCCTTTTGTGTTACTTGAGTAAAGTTGATATTTGAACATTTTAATTCTAGTAAGAATCTCTGTGCAAATGAGATCTGTTCACTTGTCAATAAGTTAACAAATCAATAAGATCTTCCTGAGGATAGGTAGGACTTTTTGCTAATGTTATGGGAACATTAAAATATATAGGTCTATACTGTGGAAATAGAGGAATTAGTGTTTTCATGAAAAGGGAAGTGAAGGGAAATTTTTAAGATGGCATTGAAAAGAGTTCAATACCATATATAATTTAGCCAGGAGAGATTTTTTTACCATGACTCATTCAGAGCTATAAATAGTCCATATTAAAACAGTTAAAGAGTTTCCCAATGCTTAAAATTAAGAAAGTAGATTAAAATGACTTAGAACACTGACCTGTTAAATATTTGGTTATTATCTGGAACCGTGTTGATACATTTTATAGTTGAGTAAAACATTTTAATGTTCATATCACACAGATATTATGATATAAGACTTTTTCTGTCACAGCTGTCATTTCTGTGTATTTAGTGTCACTTTTAGTTAATTATACTTCATTGGTGCTGTCCCTTTGGAGTAGATGGGGATTAAAAACAATACACTGTCTTCTAGCTCGCCACTTTCTAAACAATGGTGTTCTGGTTCTGTTTGCAGTGAGTCATTCATTGCTTCCTCAAACCTTTGTCAAGAGGTCCTGTCACATTAAGCTCTGCTTTTGTTGCTAATCAGAATCAAATTCCAATGTCATTTTATGTATTTGTCATTGCAATAATGGATTTAGCCTTGAATGCAATATTTCTTTGCCTCTGTCTCAACTCCTTTAGTGCCTTAGGCATTCTTACAATAATTCTGTAGCGCATGTTCTGTACGGTATAGCTCTATTTTTTTTACTGTAACAATGGACACTCATGAGGAAGTGCTCCATACATTATTTCCACATACATAACATTTGTTATTACTGTACTATAAGAGACTTGTATGTGATGCTGTTTGATCTTTAAATTGTACTGGAACTGTGAATTATTTCACTTTCCTATTATGTGTGTCTTGATAGGCAATTATATAAGAAATCTATACACAGATGATACAGATGTTTATAATAAAATTTTGCATTATTTTTTAAAGTGAAAAATTATATAAAACATTTACATTTGTTTTCCTCCATACAATCTTTAATGCTTTTAATATTCCTGAGTGTGTGATACACATCTAATACCTTATTTTCAATTGGACAAGGGGTTGAGTAGAGCAAGTGAATTAAAACTGTGTCCAGTCTTTTCAACTATTGGTCTTTACAGCAAATTGTTTGAATTGCCACCTGAAGATTTTTTTTAATTCCTCAAATTAGAGTTACTGTTGTGTATCATTTGTGTTTTTTTGCCTTTCCTTTCAATTGAAAATAGTCTGAGTTCTTCCAAAATTAACTCCAAACTTAACTACAAAGTTAAGCTTTTGTGTCTGCTCTGAGACGTATGCAGAGGTGTTTCAGACCATTGTAAGTAACTCCAAATTTATGGGGAAGGAAAAGGAAATTTTGTGTTGCTTTCAGCAAAACAATGCCTCCTGTGACTTGTGGCGTGTGACAACAAAAAGCACGCTGTCCTCTTGTCGGCATTAACTCATGTTGGGCACTGTGGAGTTTACAGGCCCTCATACTCGCTGTGCAGGGCATACGGGCATAAACAACTGTTGTTTATTCAAAATTGAGTGGGCATTTGGAACAGAAAATGCACAGCAAGAAACATTGCCTTTTCTAATGGAAAAACATCTGAAAAAAAATTCACTTTTACTATGTGATCAAGTGAACAGAAGAAAAAGTCCCTCAGAGTAGCACTGGCTGGTATATATAAAAATTACATAAATACACTTAAATCCATTGTTAGCAAACATAGGCCATGTAATTCTTATCTCTGGCATCTTTTAAATGTCTTTATCACTGAAATTCTCAAAATGGCCTTTGGATAAAATTGTAGTTGTAGACTATATCCTATGAAATAAGCAATTTCTACTGCCAGGTAGTAATGTGTAGTGCTATAGAAAACAGGTATATTTCCAGTATTGCCATATAATATACTCAAATAATACAAAGGGATATTGGTGTTATGGGCTACTTCTACAGAAAAAACAAAAATAAATGTTTCACTGGCCATTTTTAAGAAGTGTTCTGACAATATAAGTGTGTTTCATCATTTCTCAGCTTGCCTTACAGTGTTTTGATATGGCTCTACAAGCCTTCTACAACAGCCCATAAACCAAACATATTTTGTATAGGGTAATTAAGACTGCAGCATTTTTCAAATTTAAATGTTGGCTACAAAAAGATAGGCTTTTCGACTGTTTACATACAGGACTCTTTGTTTTTGCTTTTCCTTAAAGTTTACGCTATGTATTAACTGTTTAATAAGTCAGTTGGAATGCTTCTTAGTTGCATACTTTTGTTGCTAGGCAATGTCTGTATTTAAAAAGAAGCAGCAGAAAAAAAAACTCAGCTGAGTGGTGATTTTGATATGGTTACTGTTCACTACGGACTCTGTTTATCATTACCTAAAATATAGGCCTACTTGCAAGTCCATTCATCATCGTTCATGCCTATTTGCCTTGTGAATCTGTTTAAACTATAATGGCAGTGTTGTGAGCTTTTGTTTACACCACTATTTGTTACAGACAAATTAAAAAAAACACAAAGTAGTTTTAGGGGTGGTTCAAAAGGTGGTATGTTTGCTTATGAGTCTCTGAAAAGAACTCCCTTCTATTTGGCATGTGTCCCATGTTTGAAAAAACTCTTTCAAGCCCTAGATGCAGAGCAGTGTGCCTGATATGGAGAATTCATTTGCAGTCAGTTTGATTGTACAGACTGCTGTGTTGAAAGGAAAAACAGTTTCAAGAGTGAGCACACCCGTGAATTCCGTTTTGCAGAGAGCTGGCTGCTTTAAATCTTACAATTTAAAGGCTTGTTTAAGTAGTAAGTAACTCTGTTACTTGTCCCATATAAATTATAGATAGCCTTTACACTTGCAATGTTGTGCAGAGTCAGCAAAATCACCTGGGGTGCTTTGGTATACATTCAGTTGTTTAAGCTAAAGGGGATCTGGAACTGTTTCTTCCATGTTTTTCAAAATCGTTTGTTTTTAAAGTGTGGCCACCTGTTAATGTGCTGGTTATTCTTTCCTTAATTTGTTGTATAATGTATTTCTTAGTATTCGTGATGGAGTTTCGAACTGAGCCTGAAACTGTGCTATAGAGCCACAGCTTGTTGTATACGGCCTCTGGCACAGTGAGAGGGTGGTTCATTTTCTGTGCCCATGCTTTTTAAGGCCTTCTTCGCAGATGGCTAAACCAAGTCATTTCAGTCGTCGTGTGCCAGTAGTCTTGCTTGTTTTAATATGATCTGTCAGGTATGAAAATGGGATGAGTGTGAGACTGGAATCATTGCCATCCATGTTAATGTGCTGGAAGAAAGTATTTTTCACCGTAGTAAAGTAGTGGCATGTGTACCTATCTTTACACTAAAAAGTATTTGAATGAGAATATATAAAACCTTAAAGGAAGGCTGGATTTAGCGAAATATTCTCTCTCATTAAATCATATACAGTAGGAAATTGGAGTTTCTTTTGAGGATAAGCCACAACCTTCCTGCCTTTGCTTCAGGTGTCATTGAGGTAGAAAAGGCTTTGCATTTTGCAATAAATGAATGACCTGAATGCTAAATGAAAACAGAAAACTTCAAAGCTCCAAAATGTTTTAAATAATAAGGACAATTACACCTTGCACACATCCATGCACCACAACTTTGTTCTTGTGCCCAGATCACTAGAAACAGATTGTGTTTTGCTGCACTGCACTGATTTCTTGTAGCACAATAGCTGTTGCTAGGGATATTGTTTTATAAGAATCTGGATATTGCTGGATGCTTTATCGAAGTTATTTCCAAATGCCTTATTTTTTAAAACTCTTAGAGTTTTACAATACATTTTCTTTTTTGAAATACCCAGTATTTTAAAATCTACCTAAAAACAGCAATTTGAAAGCATTTCTGAATTGAAAGACATTTTTTCCTGCCTCTACCACCCAGGACTGTGTTTTCCTTTGAAGGAAAGGGGCATTCAGAGTTCAACCTTTTAGGATTTCTAAAGTGGGTTTAACATCTGATCACTGTGTTTTATGGGATTGGTGAAGCTATTGTCTCTGGTAGTGTGATATTTTACTTTTCATTGTGTCCCACAGGGTTCATAAAGTTCACCCACACGTAATGTGGGGGAAATTTATATGGATAGCAGTTCCTTATTTCTCAATCCTTAGTTTATGAGATGTGTCACCTGTCTCATAAAACCTAGCGGTCAGTTAATAGTGGCTTTGTGAAAAACGTGAAAGAAGAGGAATTGTGGATCGTCAAATGGTCACAAGATTTACCAGTATAAATCTTTTGAAGGCTTTAATAGCCACATGAGACACTGACTAAAATGTTGCCAAACAGTCTCTGTTACGCTAAGAATAATCACTCTTGCCCTTTGTGCATACTGTGGAAATACAATTGTTTCTGTCAAAATTTAAAAATCATAGAACACACGTAATATATAGGAAGTGTGAAGTCTTAATAAGAAATTTGTCATGTCAGTCATTTTGTTGTTATCATTTTGTAGATATAATACAAAATGTGCAGTGTAACTTATAAACTATAAAGTAATCATACCTGCATCAGGTAAAGATGGTAAAACCTCTGTAGTCTGTTAGTATTTTATGTTGTGTGTTTTTGTCAGCTTCAAATGTTTTTATATAGAGTACACATTTTGAGTTTAATATAATGGACTGCTTGACCAAAATTTAAATAGTCACTGTTGCAATGCCCTAGTTTTATTTTTTGTCTTTACAACATTCTGTTTCTATATTTTTCGTTTTTTCTGCCATGCTGCCCTTAGTCACACGTTTGCACAGAACCAAATGGATTTTATGGCAACTGTCTTTAGATTTAATGTAGTACTCAAAATGACCTATAGGTAAAAGATCTTCTTCTCTTGGAGATATATTTTGCTGGATTTATAATATTTTCATGTCGCATCTTAATGTTTTTATTCAGTATTCAATTTCTCATTATTTAAAAAAAACATCCAAGTAGTAGTGAGATTCATATAAATTAAGATGAAACAGGACCCAGTGATGCCACCAGAGGCTCTTAATGCAGCTCCATCAACAAAAGATCTGTTTCTTCTGCTTCAGCAGGCAGAGAGGAGAGAGATAATTTAGTGTTAGGTGAGAGCAAGGAGTATCTAACCTCATCGGGACACTGCCAAATATGTCAATAAGCAATTATTCAGTCATATCAAAGAAAGAAAAACCTCCAGCTTTGTTTCTACTGAAATTTACTGAGAGTTGAGTATTTTTTATCCTTTCTTATTGAATAGATGTGCATCCGCTATGATTGCTCTTGTTGGGAGAATGGTATTATGGATCTTTTTTAGAATCATTTGCTCTTTATTTTCCATTTAACAAAGCTACAGTACCATATTTTAGTGCTTTAAAAGCACATACCGTCAAGATTTGGGCAAGTACATAAATTAGTGCTTAATTAAGTTTACATACTGTACACTGCATTTTGTCTTGTATTCTAAGTTGAAGCAGTTGACATAATTTAAGTTAACTGTAAAACGTACGGCGCAGCACAAGAATAAATGTCAAGTTCAAGAGACTGTCCTGCATTGCCCCATATGGAGAGTCGTAAAAAAAGGCTGTAGTCGTGGCTTGCAGGTCATCTCTCAAAATTTGTCAAACAGTAACTTTTGAGAGTTATTATTTAAAGATATTGAAATTAAGCTGATTAGCATTTGTGCTTTAAAAGTTTTTTTTTCCAAGTGCTTAAGGAATAAAATTCTCAATCTAAGAATAAAAGAAATAACAAACCATAGGTTAAGCAATAAGCAATGCATATTTCTCTTTATACTTTTGCTAAAAGCTTATACATTTTTGTCAGGATGCAGAGCTACAGTATTTTCGCTCCACATTCTTGGTTCCCATTTTGAACAGTTTTGAATTGGATCTCGGCACTACACCCCAGACATGACCTAGAATCTTGGTGGCTCAGCGGTTTTCTTTAGCTTTAAATCAGGTAACTACTGATCACATCACATGCCAAGTGCATTGTATGACTAAGGCTAAGCCACAGGGGACTGAAGATCAGAAACATGTTGTAACATTTCTGTAATAAAACATGAATATGTTTATAAATTCTAAATACCTCAATATATAAATGAACATGGGAATGCATAAGCTTTCAGCCACTGACAAACTGCTTCAGACCTGCAGAATACAAATAAGTTTGCATGACTCTGAAAAGAACCTAGTCTTCTAAAGGAAGATCATACCAAGTTTCATAGTTTGTAAGGTGTGTGGGAGGAGGCCATTATCTTTAGTGTAATTTTCTCTGGTATCCTCAATATAAATTTATCTCCTGACACCTTTGACACGTTCCTGTACCTGATACTTACAGTATATGGCCTCCAGTGACATTGCTGTAGCCTGTTGCAAGCCAAATAATTTTGTTGTCCTTTACGTTACTGTAACTAAGCCTCAGTCATTTAGCAGTTGGGTATTTTTTGTGATTCTTGCATTATTTATGGTGCTAAAATCTGAAAATATAACTGTGCTCCAAACATTTTACCCAAGGATATATTGGCTGCCTGAATAAAAGGTTTTCAGCACCAAATACAGTAGATGAGTGGCAAGTATATAATTTGATAGCGCCAAGGACACGTGCTGTTTCTGGTAGGGTCTTATTCACTTATTCTTAACTTTAACAGGTTGAGAACTTTAACCCAACCTTTTTACTTTATTAGCCTTCATAGTATCCAGTAATTCACTTTCTGTCCAATGAGAAATGCAGGGAACATTACAAAAAAAACAAGTAATAGGTTTATTCCATGCTGAAAAAAGAAACAACGTTTCGGCCGTGGAGCCTTCTTCAGGTGTGAGAAAGACAGGGCAGTAGGCAAAGGTAATGCAGCGGGAGAACAAAAGCTGGGAGAGAGGAAGAGCGAGAGGCGATAACAGGGGACAGAAAGAGAGGCCAATCAAGAGGTGTGAAGTCAGGATAGGCGAAGAAAGGTGTGAAATGAAACCTACAATGGAGAAAATTTAGAAGAAAAGTAGTCTGTTGTTAAGAGAAGGGGGAAGGTGTGATCCTAGCTGCATCCTAGCTGCAGGATAATTTTGGTTTCTGTAGTCTTTCTGATGTAGGAGTTCGGAAAACCGTCTTTGAGAACACAGACAGAGAGATTAGAGTGGTCATGGCCGTCAGAGGTGAAATGAGAAACAATGGGCTTGGAGAGATCTTTAATCTTCGCAGCCCTGATGTGTTCTCTGAAGCGGTCACCGAGTCTCCTACCCACCTGAATTAAAAAAAAAAACATTCATGTTTATCTAAAAATATAAGGCAGTTAAGCAAATAATTTGCTAATCCTTTCTATATTGGAAAATTGTGAACATTTTTCCTCGTAATTAAAGTAATGCAAGCATTTTCCTTAATCGTGAATCCTGAATGCCTTGATGATGTTCAATTTTATTGTGTTTATTTTTACCTTCGGGCACTCCTCCCTTCTTTTGAGAATTACATGTTGCGGTATTTTCGTGCTGTAATAAAATGTTAGGTATGAAAATTGGAAAAGTATCAAGTACCAGCTGTCTGGCATTCTCCTTTGGAAGAACTTTGTAAGAGTTATTTAGTCTGTGATATACATTGGGTGACAGTAATTGAAGGTTCAAAATTTCATTTCAGCAGTTTAGACATACATTGCACACTTCTAATAAACAACTCTTAAAACTGTTAGGTCTTTTTGTTCTTAAATTAAATCGATCAGGCCTGAAGTGAATTCTTAAAAGGAGTAGACTGGATTGAATAGTTTGTGTGTTGTGTCTGTGATTGTTCTAACAGGTAGGTTCTCTTTTTTTTTCTCACATCCATCCAAAAGTTTGGTCTGAAAAATAAATTCCCTGTTGCTTTGAGACTGTATATCTTTCTTTGTCATTTTGGACAAAATATTTAAATTCTTTTGCTCTTGGAAGTCCCTTGTGGCTTCTGCTATGACAACATTTAAATAAATAGTCTGTTTTCACATGGAAATTCATCTTTTCCTAATTCACTTAGTCTTTTAAAAAATGACCTAAATATTTTCACTAACAAAAGTCATTAAGAAGCAGTGCAGTTTTTGAGCAGATGTTTTTTTTTAGTATTGCGTTATCGTGGCCCTTCAAAAAAGCATTCAAACCGCATCCTCTGTCCAAACTTAAGTTAAACCACTTTTCAACCCTCAAATTCTAATTTCTTTACTGAACTGCCTCTTAACCCCTTTGCTTAAACCACGGGATAACAGTACTGAATGCTCATACATCTTTTTTGGTGAACAAAAAACAAACAAAAACGCTTCAGTTATAATTACCTTACAATTTAACATATAAACCCAGATGCAAAGCAAAACGTAAAGAGAAAAGAAGAAATAAAGGAAACGAGGGAGTGAGCTCAGAACAAAGCACAAACTGTTGGTGGATATAACGGATGAAGATTATTAACTATGTTCTGGAAAATAAAAAAGACCCCCGTCAAGTTGAGACAGTTCTTCAGCCAATACGATTTAGCTTGACTTCTCTGTATAAGGATATCTACAAATGAATGCAACAGTCGGATCTTTCTCCACCCAGCTGTGCAAGATTATTTCTTTTCCTTGTATGATGATCTGGTAGTCATAAATGTTGTTGAGTAGGAGCAGTCCGTAACTCGGTAATATGGTCACACAAGTAAGATACGATTATACACCAGTGTGTAAATCCAAAAGCATTCACAGAGCGGGCCCAAAACTCATGTAAATAGATGACGGTTATAGTACTTTTGCATTAAAATTCCTCACCTTTCATTTAACTTAAACACTGTATATAGATAACTGTATATTGCTTACCATTTGCTTCAATGCAAGGCAGTCTGAGCATCTGTTGTTTAACAGGGCAGTAAATCGTCCACTTCATCCCCATATTAACCCAATTGAACCCTTCCCAGCTGACTTAATCCAAAAATCACTTCCTTATGTAAGAGGAACATATTCATTTCTTTTTCACAGTGCTTGTAAAATTATTTTCTTTGTTCAGTGAAAGGTTCTTGTTCTGTTAACAAACTCTGATGCTCATTGTAAAATCTAAGCTTTTTCAACCTTGTGCATTAAGAAAAGGTGGTGTAATCACTGGTCAAATGCCACTGTTGGATGCACATGATGTACCAGTCTGAGAATGGTATGAAGTCATCAGTGCCAGGAGAGCAGTGGAAGACTCTTTTAGAATAAAGCATTTCATAAGCAGTAGTAGCATTTGGCATTGGGATGTACTTGGCAATGTGACAATGGGTTGCTAAGGGATTTTAAGATGAGGCAGATATGAATTTGGCTTGTGTGAGTGACAGGAGCAGGGCTGCTGTTTTAACTCAAGCAGATACCAAAAGAATGCAGTCCCCCCTGTTGTTTTCCCTCTACCGTTTGGGAAACATCTCACCCGCAGCGTAATAATTCTCTCTCTGTCCTTCATAAACTGGTACAATAATCAAAGTTTTGAAAAGGCTTTTCTAATCTTGTTCAGAAGCAGAGTGACCTTAACAGGCTTTTTTGTAGTTGAGTGATCAAAAAGATACCGGTGAAGTTTTTTTTTTAAATATTCTGTCCTTTGCCTCCTGTGCTATTATCATCTGGTTGATAAGAAACATCCATAGCTACATCCCAGTAGCCTTTGAAATGCTATTCTAATCACTATGCTTTGTAAGAGATATGTCATTAAGTAACTATCCTGTGATTCCTGCAGTCTGGAAATCAGATTAAAAGTCAGAAGTGACCTGACGACAGGTTCTGAGAGTATTGAAACACTGAATTATGTTTTGTGTTCAGTATGTAAATGAATGAAAGCTACAACTCACACATTTAGAGACACAGAAATGCTGTAAATGTGAATTCTATGCTCATAATTGTAAAGTTTAGTTTTATTCTGGTCATTGACCTTTAAGAATACACCAAATAATTGCATACATTCAAGGTGCTGTCTTATTTTATTTCAGTCCTTATCTCTCCTTTCCCTGCTGCAGGCAAAGATGGCTTTCTTTTCCATTGTGTCCAGCATGTTTAAAATTCCTAATATTCATATAGGAAATAGAAAGAGACATGAGATCAATGTAAAGCACGTTTTCCCTAATCGGATGAAATTGTTTATTACCTCCTGGAGAGAAATATCTTTTTAATTGCCAAATATCCGAGGTAGAGCAGCATGCCCAAATAAATCTTTTGATTAAGAAAAAGTGCAGTTATTTAGTTTTAAACTTTTCCATTAGAAGGAATGTCATTGTGCTGTATATCTAAAAATTATTCTGGGAAAGCACTGGTACTTAGGTTATGCAAGCCCTAACAGTGAGTTATTCACTATTAGAAAAGGATAGTTTGAATTATGAGATTTATGGTGGCAACAGACATGGCATTTTTACAAGAATTATTATTTTGTTATTACAGTAGTCAGTCTAAAACAATTTCTGAATTCACCTTAATTTACTTCGGGGTTTGTGGTCAATGGACGTAGGCCATTGCATGCATGTGGAATAATGAAAGTAGATCAAAGAAAGAAGAAATGTAGTGTTATTTAAAAAGAAATGGCATTGTCTTTGTGTTGAATGTTTACATATTGCAACCTACTATTTAAGCTGTTAAGTTGTAGATTGTGTGCAGATTTTATTACACTGCAGGTAAAATCTATTTCCTCTTGACGCCAGTACTACAAAGTCAAGGAGAATGCAAGTGTAAGGTTGGCTGAAAGATTGGGCTGCCATGTGACTGATTGTATTTTTATAGTTTCATCCCAAAGAATCCTAAAGTACATACAGGGGGGAACACACTTCATCCACCACTGAACTGCAGCACCCACTTGGGTGACATGTGGCCACAATTATGTACCAGCAGTTTCACTGCACAGCAGATCGGTAAAGAAATTAGACAGTAATGCACCAGTTGAATTAATGAGGAAATTTAGGTGTACCAGATTGCACAAACTCAGATTGTAAATTTATCAGGATGCTGTGATTAACTCCTTACTCTTTAGAAATGGGCTGTAGGATCTTTAATAACCAAGTAGTCAGATCTCATTTTAATGTCTTGGTAGAAGGATGGCCCTAGTCAACATACAGGGGAATTGGTTTGGAAATTCAGGTCCAGAAGGAGGGGTACTACCTACTGGTCTGAAAATACTACTTTCACTGGTGACCTAGTTTTCCATGGAGGCTTTCTATCCCAGTATAGACTAGGCCCAGCTTTGCATAGCTTCTGGGATCTGATGAGATCAGAGTACAACTTACTGGTACTTCTGCCAGGTGTGGTGAGAAGTTATTTGAATGCAGGAGATGTTTTCATGTGGAAGCAAGAAGGGTTTCAAATTGTAACAGCTGAAACAACTCCAATTTCTGCTGCTGGAAGAAATTATTTGGGCATACCTGTGGTGTCTAATTAAGCTTAAAAATGGCAAAACTGCTTAATCGGAAATCTCACCTGATGTTTTGTGGTTTCTGAGCATTGTAGTAGTATATTCATTTGATGTTCAGCAAAAATCAACAAAATGTGTTTATGGTTGGTTTTATTTTGGCTTGAGAAAATATGAATCATTTGGGATTTTGTCTTGTGTACTGATTTCATATCATATTTTCATTCATAACAGGTAGTAAAACTGACCAAGAATAACCTAAACACCACAGTACTTGTCTTAGGATTTGGCAAATTCCAGAGTGGGGGGAAAAAAGGATCACTATTCAGATTTAGTTCTTGAATTAAAGCTGTATGATTAAGCATTCTCAACAGATTCTTAATTTTATATTCTTTAATTTTATTTTTGTCAGTAATTATGCCTGCCTTGGGCTCAGTGCTTGCTGGGATGGACTCCAGATCCGGTGTTGGTTAAAACAGCTAGCAAATGGTTGGATGGATAAAATTATTATATTTATCTTAGAAAATGTCCTACTGATGCGGGAAATTTTGAATTTTTTTTAAATCAGACTTTCCATTGAACGGCAAGTTATTAATAATTCAAGAGCAAAATCATACTTTTATGGACCAATTCAATAAAAACAGGACTGCGTTTAATTGACGGAATTTACTGGCAACTGATTAATTTTATTCAATTTTAACAGCTTTAACAGCAATATTGATGAACATTGCATGATTTCAGCAGTCAAAAGAATTTATTTTATACTTCACAAAAAAAAACGTTTAAGTAGTCGGGGTGATTTTTATGCATTGTTATGATTCTATATTTGGAACAACAGATTTATAAAAGTGCCCTAATGACACTCTAACAACCTTCAGTGATTATAGTTTGACACATATGTGAGCAATCTTGCCAAGTCCCTGGTATGAGTGCTTATAACAGTTGTAGCGGTTACAGTACAATGACTTGCTGTCGTACAGAGATGTATAATTACTATGGTTGAAGGTAGGAATTTATGCTCTGAAGAAAGTAAAAAAAAATGTTTAGCTATTACAAACATGCAAAAACCTGTTCAGGAATTCAAATGAAAGATGTTAATAAAGTGATATTGTGTTCTCTAACGTCCTATGCAAAAACATGTTTTTGGGTACTATTTATAGAATGATTGTGTCCTAAACATTTGCTCATGTCAAGGAGCACACAGTAGGCTGTCATGAATTAATTTCCATTTCTAATTGTGTGCTGGCAGCTATCTGAGCTCCCATAAGGGGAACCTGAGCTATTCCTTCAGAAGACAGTTGAATGTCTTAATTACATTACAATTTCTGAAAATTAATTAACTAGAGATATTAGAAAGAACATGTGGTATACTGTATTCGTATGTTGATGTGAACAAGGGAAAAATGTATATATCACCAGAAGGGATAAAACTATATCCCTAGCTTCTAACTAAAAGTTAAAGATATCGAGAAAAAAAATCATTTTAAAGTCAAAGAAGACAGAATTGTATTTGATGCTCTCATTTCTCATTGTGTCAGCACTTTCTTTGTTAGAAACCTTTGCATTGTATAATACAGAATGTAGCAATTATTTAGCTGTGAAACCCAAGTAAAGTAGTAAGGTGGGCAAAATTACCTACTCCCACAGTACATTCTGTGGATGTATGTTGCAAGTGTAGTTTGTCCCCTGCCAAAGTTGGGATCTTATCCTCTAACTCTGAGGAGTCAACAGGCACCTTAAAACCACACTCTCCCAGATAGGTGAGCGAATTCAGTGCTTCCAAAGACCAGTCATTTTTCTCACTGTTCTGTATAGTTTTTATTCCTCACAGACAGAGTAGTGATGTCAAAAAGCATGACATTTTCAGTCTGTTCTTCTCACTGCAGTGGTCATACAGTATGTTAAACATTGCATTCTCTGAAGCAGCAGAATGAAATATAAAATCCCTTTTATAACCAATTGCATCAGACAAGATAGAATGGTAGTACAACATCAACTCTTTATGTAGATAGCTCTGTTACAACAGAACGTTCATTGTTTTGTGCTGGTTATCTTTTCCTCATCAGGTTACTATTCCTGGGATCAAATTGTATGCAAAAAAAGTTTTAAAAGATGAATCTAAAACAATGTTGTAATGAATCGAATGGATACCAATATAACTGAAGGAAGAGAGACATATGAAGGCGAAGGCACATTTGATAAGCTGAACAAGGGAAAATAGGAAGTAAGAGTTTTGTTTCAGGAAAATATTTTCATGTGAATTAAATGGCTATAAGTAACAGTGATTTAACTGTGATAGAAATAATCTAGCTGAGGTGGATTGTTACAAGTATGTTTTTAAGTATAAGTGAATTCACCGATTAAGTTCAAAAGCTGAAATGAATTGGACTTACTAAAATATAGTTTGTTACAATCTTTATGTAGAACTTATTGGCTTGCAGGCTAACACTGGAAAAAGAAACTGTACTCCTGCCCTCGTGCTCATAAAAATTGCCCGCAGCTGATGTAATCTGCTAATAAAAGTACAGTGGAGCTATACCTGGGCCTTGAGGCTCTCGTGTGCTACCCAATCTACTGACTAGTACTGCTTGATTGCTCTTCACTCCAAAGTTAACTAGCGGAGGCCTGAGGCTCCTAATTATAATACTGCATGGCCTCAGAGTTATATCTAATCACCTGCACAGTGTGACCAGTTGGCCTGTACAAAACAATAGAAAGCACTTTATTTCAGAAAGATAATTTCTTTTTCTGTCTACAGCTCTTAAAATGAGTAAAATGTGTTTTTAAACGGTAGCTCTGGGTTGTCAGCTAACCCAAAGATACTCTTTATGCAGGGCAGTATTGAGCTGGAAATTTTACCAAACTGTAATTACAGCAGACCATAAACACTGTACTTATCCGCAGTACATTTCCACTGGTGGCTGCCTTTACCACGACAATTTGAAGTTTCCTTTGTCACACATATAACTGATCCCCTTCCATTCCTAAAGTTTGAAATTCTTAACACTGCCTAAAGCAGAATCAAAAAGGGTGGGATCTCTTCACTTCTTTTTGGCTGTGCATGAAGTAGGATCTTCCTTAACTCTCTCTGCCTGTGAAATAATGGCTTTTAAATATAGTAACTCATGTTGTGCCCAAGTGATGTAAGCCATCAATGTTTGGACCAACTCAACCTCTTTTCCCTTTTGGCTTAAAAAGGAAAAATAACTGCATCATGACTAATGAACCTTCATATCCTGTATCCTTCATATCCTGTAAATGTGCTGTGGAAAGGTTTTGAAAGGCATGCCATACAAAGCAGCACCTCCCTTCATCTGTCTTCATTCTCATTATCAAAAAATAGTTAGTCATTTCTCTCATAGAATACTCCACCTTTATCCTAGCAAGAAAGGAGAAAATGAAGATGTGTCTCTCTCTGAAACTTTTCTTCTTGGACTGGATTGATTGGCATATTTCTGAGCATGCATGCATTTTACCATTCCTCCCATGTTCTACAGTCCTTCTGCTGTATGAGAGTAGTTTTTTGCGATATGTTCATGTACATTGAAATTCTTATCCGTGCCAGTCTCTCAGGACATAGTACAGCAGACGACATAATGCGACAGACGGCACCACACTGTTCTGGAAAGACATACTGTATGTTCTGGAAAGACTCATGCACAGTCCTCATTTCTCAAATCTTGGTATGAGGGTCATGATGGTAAAAACCTATTTATAATCAAAAGCATAAGCATTATAATCTGAGGAAGTTACCATACAAATAAAAAATATCCTAATTTTAGAATTTGGTCTGCACCACTTTAAAACATTAATTATTTGCCTGAATAAGAATTTACAGAAATAAAGGGATAAAGAAAAATCATATTTTGATTTTTTTTTTAGTGCTAATTAAGATAATGAGTATACTGTTTTTGCTATGCAGAAGTATGGTCTAATTCTATTACTGACCTTAGTTTTATGAAAAATGCATTCTTAATGCTTGACAAATGTATCTGTTGATTGTTGTTGCGTAATAATAAGTATTGGGAAGTAATTTGCGTAACCAATCGGTGTAAAATCAGGTTGATAATTGAAGTGCTGCTGAAAATGTTTTTTATGTTGATGCTGATAATAGTAATTTAACTGAGTTTAACACCTTTTACCCACATAACAAATACTGGAAACCAAGTCTTATCAGTCAGCCTTGTGGAAGGAAGTACTAATTTCTAAAAGTGGGAGTGAAAGGTACCCAGTGGGCCTTCCAGCTGAATGCAAAGTGCTTATTTTTCTTTTCTTGTTAACAGTCACTGTCAGCAGCTAGTCCTGAGAAGCCTGTTTCCGCTCTCTTCTGCTATTTAGACTTATTGCGAAAAACAAGCTTTCTAGTGGTCTTCTTTCCAGCTGTCTGGGCCACTTCATGTGCTTCATTTTCCGAACAGGCTGGCCAGATTAGTCCTCTGTACCCCCAGACACATCTCTCCAGCACCTGGTTTTCTCAGTATCCTGGTGAGAGGTGTTAACCTTTTCTGTTTGGACTTGACCTATTGGTGTGGGTGGGAGAGGAGAGCAACTGCATTCTCAGCACAAATTTCACAGCACTTCCTGCCCCAACCGCAGAGCCCAATAAATATTAGTGTTGGATTTGGGATTAAGAGGCAGAATGATGTTTAATAACTGGCCCTCTTAGAAAGGGGAAAAAAATGACACTGTGTAAACACATTCAAGCCCAGTAGTTTTCCCCACCCTGCTGAGAGCAGAATCCCCCAGCTAAACTGTAAAGAACGCCTTATATAGTATTGTCTGTAGAAGCTGTACTGTCAGGATGACATCAGGATATCATTCGTGCAGAGAGGCACAAGTAAAGGTTGTACTAGCCATTAATTCTGATGTTGGTAACTACTAAGCTTTTTGATTTTGTCCCAATAAAGACTGAGATTGATCAACACCAAGTATCCAGAAAGTGTAAACTTAATTGAATTCAAATCTTTTGATGCTATAATAATGTAATTTATCTTGTGGTTCCTCAACTATTTTGTCATTTTTATATTTTTGTTGCTTATATTTTTTTTCAGAAATGGCAACAAAAGTAAGGTATTTATGAGACATGAGATCTGTTTAGCTTTATAATACATTAGCTTAAAGCTTAAAGTAACAGATTTTGCAGGTTGCTCTGAAAGATAGACTGCCTTTTTAACTACAAAGCTAGTTTCTTAGCTTCTGGGCAACATATTATATATGTGTGAATTAATGTTCCAAGCCACATCAAGGAATGTGTGACCTTTCAGTCTTTTTTTCCATTTGGCTTAACAGTTTGATTGTCTTAGGAGGAAATTGTGGAATCACAAACTTAGAATTCAGGCAAAAGAAAGTCACTTTATACTTTTCAGTAGCTAAAAGATGTATATTCCCTTTTTATGAAGTGGTTTTTGAAATGCAGACATTGAATAACAGCTTAGAATTTATGATATGGTGTCCAGAGTAGACAATTACTGTAAAACCTTTAGGGGTTGTTATGCAGCTACTGTAGGGATTAGCTGGTATTGTGGGTGCTGTGCCACACTAATTTGAAATACTGTCCAATTCAGTAGGGAATTGTGTAACCTACTTAGTGCTGTTTATAGAGAGTAGATTATTTTGATTTTTCTGTGCATACACACATCTTTATTGCCTGTGGCTAGGCATTGCTTGGGGAGACAAAATTCATTTTGTACGGGCATACACACTAAGCTTAAATATTAGTGCATGATTGCACAAACAAAACATGAAAAGCACAGGCCACTGACACGTATCAAACAGACACACAGATTATTTATGTATTTATTTAAACAATTTGAGCAGGAAACTCTCTGAAGTTTGTATCTCACTCTACAGAAATCAGCTCTGCTCTAGCCTAGTTAAACATTATTCAGGTAATGGCTCTAATGAATATGCTTTTAGGAACCTGGTAGCTGTTTTCATTTTTTTCATTTTAGGTGTTTCTGCTGCAAAAACATAATGCTCTTTCGTAAATTGTCACATCAGAAGTTCTCTCGTGACATTACAAGATGTTTATTTAGTTGCATGTAATTTTAGCAGAAGTTAATTAAATGAATTGGACCACTGCCCCTGCTTATTCATGGCTAGCATCATCTAATGCAGATCAATGGTGCATTGATTAGAGTTCTAGAATATTTATCTTGCACAGAATTCCTAAATATCATTACTATAATTATCATACTACTACAGAGCGACTTGAGGTCTCCAAAAACCTTTATAGCCTACGTCTTTAAAACATTTGTTTATTGAAAATTGCCTCCTTGAAAAGTAGTTCATTGAAGCTATTAAGTATATTGTGGTCTATGCATCATGACTTACTGTAGGCTCAGTGTATTGTCTCAGGCACATTGTGGGGGACTGTGTGCCTTAATTGCCTTCCCCACTGAAGGTTACTGTCTAGGACAGGGATTTATCTTGATGTGTGGTCTGGATTCCAGTATTGAGCCATCAACAAGGCTGACTGCTGAGAACAAGATGTGGGAACTCATTTTGCCCTGGAAACCAATTCATTTACAAACAAACAAAAACCAATAAATGTAGGCCACTGCAAGCAGAATAAATCCAATCCCATATGCTCACCCAGCACAATGCAGGTCAAGAACAGTATCACTCCGCTGCCCGTGCTTGAGCAGTCAACAAGACTGTTGTGCTAAAACTGTTATTAATGCCGTTTTATCAAATGAAGTACATTGTATGAGTTGCTCATGAATGTAATGACACAAGTCAAACAACCATGTTCTAGTACTACCTATATAGTAGCACCTTGGAGAGTTTTTTTCTAAAATAATTTCAGTTGATTTCATTTGCGGTGATTCAGTATATACTTGCACAACTTTATTTGTGCAGAAAACAATGTTAGTTATTTATAGATTACTATTATAAAGAATTACGAACAGTTTTTGGGTAAAAGTGTTGTGTATGAAGTGACAAATATTTTCATTTATGGGTTATTTTTGATCCTTTAGTATAATGTCCCTGTTTTCCTCATATGTTGGCTGAATAGTAAACGTGTTTTATCCACAGCATTTTGCAAAGGTTTTTTCATATAAAATTTGGTTCTTTTTATATTGCTGGAGTAGTCTTGCTCAAGAGTACAGAAACAGTATTCCCTCTGGTGCTATCCTTTATCTGTGTAATGTGTTAGTATTTATTATTTATTTTCTAGGTATTTCAATTAGAACATTTACATTCTTGATTACAATTAAAACCTAGAGAACTATTTATACAGCGGGGGTATTAACCAGAACAAATTTGGTGAAATATTTTGCTTAGAGAAGAACTTTAAATCTTTGTACCCGGTAGGATCCATCTAGAGTGATGGCTGGTTAAGAATTTGAATTAAGTACAACTTTTATCTAAAGTTTTGTTGATCACAGTTCACATCCATCTCAAATTACAAGAAATAAATACTTTGTAAATCTGCTTTGCCTGTCATGTCAGATGAGAAGATGTCATACATACAAAATTTAAACTTTTTGTAAAAAGTTTGAAAGTGATGCACCAGAACATGTTTGGAACCACTAGCCGTTAAAGCTTTTTCACAAGGGATTAAGTAGGGAAACAGTGTTGAGTTGTGAGGTAATTATTACAAATTTGTGAGTTCCTGTCAAAGAGGTCATTATCCCACGCTTGCTAACCAGACCCAAGAATGCATTTCTGTGCCTGAGGCAAAGGAAGGTGGGACTGAAAAAGTAGGTCTGACCTGGACTTCATTAAAACTGATATAGGTCTGTGTCCTTCTACTTCAACCATAGTAAAAGACAGTGCTTTTTTATTATTAAAAATAGCCTACTGAGGAATGTCATGTTTTTGTTTCAGAACATGCACTTATTTGTTGCTAAAGCAGAAAAGAGCAATCTGGAAAAAATATTTAAATAAGTAATTAGACTTATCAAAGTACATAAAGCTCTATTGGAAGATATTACTGTATTAATTAATCTAATCTTCTAACACAGAATATTTTTCCGTATAGCACTAGTAAGTCTTTAACAAAATAGCTAAAAGTGACATTGTCACTGAATGTCTTAATTATGCAGTAGATTTGTAGTAATTTATTCTTACATATGTTAGCCCTGACCTTCATCATTTCAGAGTATGGGCTGATGTTTTGTTCTGACACCCAGATCTGTTACTGGCATCATGTGGTATGAAAGTGATTAGCAGATGTCTAGATCAATATTAATTATTTTTGCTCATGGAAAGAAGTGTGACTTCCTAGCTGGTGTAACCATGTCTCTTCATTGCCAGTCAGTGAACATTTGTACTGTATTGATTTGCAGAATTTTTACATATACTGCCATTCACTTAATTTCTGTTGTGCTCTGAGACTAGTATTATGGGTCTTTGTAGAAGTTAAACTCCAGGCAGGCAAATGAGGATTTTGAAATGGAATGCAGTGCTATCCTCCTTTGCCCTAAGCGCAAACATTCCGTAAGAGTTTATGGAGCTGGAGTCTGAGAGTTGCCTGGTATGAAGATGCCATACAAATAGAGAAACCTAGTTTTGAATGGGAGATTATACAAGATCATCTAAAAAGTAGCTCTTTAATTGCTTTTAGGCACAAAAGGTAAATAGTATTTCAGACTGAATGCCTGGAGTTTGTTCTGATTTTTGTTCTACCCCAAGCTCTCAGTAACATAGGTAATTATTGAAATGGATAATTGTAATACTTCTATCTTGGCTTCAAAGCATTTTCTAAGTAACTGTACCTTTAATAAAGCAAATGTTCCAAGTTCACAGGTGTAAAAGATCTAAAAGCCTTTATTTGTTTTCTGAAGAGTTGCCCAGCACAGCACTTAAATGGGTTCCATACAATAATTTATATGTGAAATCAAAAAGTTACAAGTGCTTTGAATATATACCAATGATTCTTCTTTTGATTCTATTCAATAACTTTTGGATTCCCTGTGTGAGTATTAGAGAAAGGTAAGTCTGTAATTATTCCAGTATTAATGTTAGGTAAAGTTAGTTAATAATAGATAGAGTACCCTCCTCTTATTTGTAACCGTTATGTTCTTAGATTACAGTTAAATACTTGAAATTTTGGGAGATATAAGTCACATCTCAAATCTCATAAAATGCAGATCAAAATGCAAAGAAACAGTGTCTCTACCAGCACTGTTGTTTTATCATTTTTGTCATGCTTTACTCTTGTTTACATAACATTGTCATTTCAGAATGTTTACAGTATTACAGTGAAGCCGGCATCATACTACAGGACTCGACACGGCTTCTAGTTAAAATGTCAAATTTAACGACTGCATTTGCTGAATCTCACTTCCTTTTCTGTCCTAGAGGGTGTCAAATTATATGACTAGGAATCGCAGGGGGTGACTAATTACACGATTCCCTCACGACTTTTCATCACTGTTCCAAATCTCGTGTTGCACCGCGAGGTCGCCACATTTTGGCAGCCAATTAACGTGGAGCACACCGGAATAGGGGGAGGAGCACCACACAAAGGTAAACTAAAATGGAGAACAAGCATGTAAACATCTTATAAAATTCTCGGAGTGAGTCGCAGAGAGTCGAAGGGGCTATTAAGAGTGCTATGACTGAGTCGCTGGGGGTGTCACACTACTAACGGGCGCGGAGTGCGACTCTACAGGGAAAGGGGAAGGGGGGGGTATTGCAGAGTGTGTTCTCAGGGATCGTCCGCAGGAATATTCCTGGCGTCCCGGCTGCCCTTTGGGATTTTTGCACGGCTGATTGAAATCTCAGACTCAGATCCCAGAAATTAAGCGTCTCCTGGTTTTCCCTCTCACCCGAGAAGCCAATTAAACAATTAACCGCATAATATGAAGGCTACGACTGAAAATCTAGGAAAAGTTGTTTAGTGTGACGCCGACATTTCACACTACAATGCACTGACACCCTGTCCAGGATGTATCCAGTCTTGTGCCCATTGATATAAGGATATAGTCTCTGGCTGCCTCTCAAGCCTGTATTGGGTAAAGTGTTTAGAAAATGAATGGATGAATTTGGCAAGTATATTAAAAAGTATATAAATTAAGCCAATGGTGTTCCTCAACAAATTATGATCGAACTGACCTGTTCTGGAATTTAATGTTTTGGTATGTTAGCCTCCAGTATGCATTAATCCACCTTGTAGAGCAGCAATGGCATTTAATGCACTTTTGTCAAAGATAACTTGGCAGTTATTCAGGGGGAGCTGTTCTCGGTGTGATTTTTTTCCTTTTGGTGCTTGAGAAGCTCAATGATTCCTGATGGCACTTTGCCATACTCGGGTCAGCATCTCTGCTGCTTACTTTTCATACAAAGCAGATAAGTAATCATTTAAAAAAGAAAGTGGTTCTTGAAGGGTTTGGAAATATTTCATGTAGGCTGGAAAATTTTTCAAGATATTCTGTACACTTCAGCTACACAGAATCCAGTGCAAGGCAATAATTTAGCTAAAGGACTCTGATAATGGTGGTATGACCTGTGGGTTTTGAACCCTGCCAGTGATTCATTTTCTTCATTATGTTGTCCTCCATTTTTTTCCACTCTGCCTGGTTTAATCCTGTCCACTGCCAATCTTCTGATTTTTCTTTTGCTGGTTCTGACTTTGCCACACTGTTTAGCCAACCTTGTAATTTTTACTTTAAATAATTTACAGCTACAGATATTTAAACTGTGCACTACGTACATGGAGGTGCAGAGGTCATAGCTATATGGATGTTGTTGGAATCCATCACCCTGATTGGCAGAGTGTCTTGCACAGGCCTTTTAGATACATGTACAGTATTTAATCAAAAATAAAAATGGTCAACAGGGAAGAGAAGTCCCCGTTATACCTCATAAAAGTTAGTAGAGTAAGGAAAATGTGTACACCATTACAAAATTCAAAGTTTTTGCCTGAGATTAAATATATATAGTATATATAATGCTTAAATTCCTGGTGATGAAGGGATAACAGCCAGAGTCTTATCACTTGCATATGAAGATAATGTCTTAAGTTAAACTAGACTTTTAGTTTGTTGAAAAGAAAGTGTATGTTCACATTGTGAGAGCCCAGTTTTTTAAGGATTTTTGGATTAATCCCAGCCTGTGTTATGGCCTTGCTTCACAGATGTTCGTTGTTAAGAGTGAATTTGAATTGTCTTCTGCACAAAAGAAGGAGTAGACCACATGTACTGTGAAGTTGCTAGACAAATGCCCCCCTGTGTTATTTTAACTTGTTCTGATTTTGGTAATTTCTTACATTACTCAAAGTGAGAGGTGGATTGTAAATTATAACTGGTAGTTGACTACATTAAGGAGCCCTAATATGTAATGTTATATAATATAAACATATATAAAATAAATATGTATATACTTTTTGTCTGTAAATAGATGCTTTACAGTTAATCATAATTAACCAAGCAGCTCTGAAAATGAGGAAAAAGTGAAAGGAGACTGTCACTCTGTCAAAACACTGGATTTAGGCCTTGTTTATTGCCTAGCATTCAATGGATAGGAATATAGAAATACATAATATATAAACATTTATTTGAGTTTTGCATTATCTGTCAGCTTGAATTTTAGTGTGTTTTATTGTAACTAATCAATATGATCAATTCTATGCATGTGTATGTACATTTAATCTAGGCTGTCTTATGACTGTGTAGTTGTATATTTTGGATCACTTACTGAAGCTGGAGTGGCAAATCTTTTGGCTCTTTTAAGTCTCCACCTACAATGCCTTCAGGCTTCCTGATCTAGGAAACAGACCGAGAACATGATTAATACTCCCAGAGTCAGCTTGGTTAAATCCATAAAAGTTAGAATCTCATTAAACTCTGAATCTGAAAATATTTGCTCTGACTGACAGAACTCCCTTCAGAACAGCTGCCATACTCAGACTTTAAGATCACAGATCCAAGGATCATGTGTTCTCCAATAATCCAATTAGCTAAAAGCTTTGTAGTCTTTATAACCTCTGAATCCTGTGCTATTTCTGCCCATTCTGTACCTTTAGTACATAGATACTGGGTTAAAAGTTGTTTATACAGCTGTGTTCATTGACATTTACTGTCTGCAGTCTTATTTAGATATTCTGAAGCAGATTGCTTTAAAGAAGATAACCTTGTTCCCCCAGAAAAGGTATTTAAAATTGCTATTCTGAATCAGTTCATGTGCAAAGTGCTATCCAACAGAGCAAAACAAATACAGAAACTTAAACACTTCCCTCCTGAAGGGATCCATATATTTAGAACAAAATGATAGTGACATTTAAACTGGCCAAAAGATAATACTATAATAGTACAAAACATTATAATTGTATCATCTTTTTTTCTAATCATTTAAACCATTCAAACTTTTTGGCCAGCTATATTAATTCAGAATTATTCAGGGTTTAGGGGTCAAATGGGGAAAAAGAAGTCTGTACCTACCTGCAAAATAGTTTTGTCATATATAGTAGTTCCTTATAATACTCTGTATTTAGATTTAACACCAAACTCTACAATGTTAACATCTTGTAAGGCCTGATTAGTTTAATAGTTTCTTATACTAAGCTACCCCTTGTGTGCCTTTAGACATTTTGTCTGGTATCCATAGTGCAATTATTCTACCATACATATAAGGAGGATTGGGGATATTATGTAAAACACCACTACTGGTTCTTTGTGATTTCTTATGGATTTTACAGAACCAAAGGTTTTTTGTTGGTTTATGACTCTTGTATCTGGAGATTGTGGCAGCAGTTACATTTTTAATGATTAGGATTTCTTTGTGTAACTACTTTGTTTTGGATGTATTGTAGTTTATTTAGGTGCAATAAATTCTCAAACTTTTTCACTAGGTGTTTTTTAATTTAATATTACATTTACAATGTATATTTACTTAATATTGCAGGTAAAGTAACTATCCAGCTTTTTCTCACTTGCACACTTAAAAGATATTTTGATAATTCAAAGGAGCAACCCAATATCACTTTACAAATATCCCTGTCATGCTGTCTCATAACATCTTTATTGAAAAAAAACTTTTTCAAAATACCTGTCAGAGTTCCAGGAGATATTTCAATTTACAGGATCTTCCATGTTAAGATTATTATTAATTATTAAGAGAAGCTCGGTTCTGCAAATACCATGAAAAAAGTTATGTTGCCATTAAAAACAGAACATTTCACATGCAGTGCCTTGCTGAAGTATTCAGACCATTGTGCATTTTGTCGCTTTTAATCTTGTGATCTTAATACTTTGACATGGTAATTAATATTTTATATACACAACCTTTTCCACACAATCAAAGAAAAATAGTGTAGATAGTTAATATGAAAGTAAAATGGAAAAGACATGATTGCATAGGTATAGTTAGTGTCTCCATGTAATAATAGTGGTTCACATGAATAGATACATCTATCTCTGTAGGATCCCTGAGTCAGGTAGTGAATGACAATGATTCAAACATGAAGGCCAGGGAACGTTAAAAACTCAGGAAGTTGTATAAAGGCGAAGACCAGGAGAATATAATAACATTTCAAAGACACTTCATATCTATTTGAGCATAGTGCAGTGAGTCATTAAGAAATGGCAAACATGCAGGCACTACCTAGATCATGCTGTCCCTCCAAACCTAGCAGCCTAGGGATGCATGTGTGAGGTCAATGGTAACATTGAATTAGTTGCAAAGCTCAGTGGTTTAGATGTGTATGTGTCAACAACAACCCAATCGTTCCACAGAACTGGCCTTTAAGTGATATAGTACACTTGTGCCAAAAGGTATTGTGGTTAAACAAGACATAATTTGAACTTTTTAGTCTAAAGTGTTGCACCTGACGCAAACCTAAAGTAGTGCTTTACTAAGTCAACGCTATCCCTACTGACTGTTAAACCTGGTGGTGGCAGCATTATAGTTCTTCTCATTAGCAAGAATTGAGAAGTACTGTACATCAAGATTTATAGGGACATAGATGTAGCAAAGTACTGGAAAATCATAGAGGAAAATTTGGTTCAGACCTAATATTGAGACATAAATTTCCCATTCCACAGTGATCCAAAGTACAAGGCCAAATATACACTGGAGTAGCTTAATAATAAAGTGCATGTCCTTGAAAAAAGTCTGTCTTGATTCCTATTGAAAATCTTTGGAAAGACTTAAAAACAGCCACTCTTAAGCAATCTCCAAGCAAGCATGGATAGCCTGAGCAAATATTGCAAGAATAATGGGCAAAAATTGCACCATGTTGGTGTGCAGTGCTGGTAGAGACCCAAACATACTTGGCAGCTGTGATTGTTACCAATGGTACTTCAAATGAATATTGAGTTAATGGATCTTATTTATCAACACATTTAGTTTTTTTAGTATATCTTTGTTTATAGCTGATGTTAATTGTAGCTTATCTTGTCCTTAGATGTCTTCAGTTTGAGCATTCAGAATAAAATATTCATATTAAAATATGTATCTATGATTTTGTAATTTCACAAAATGGGACACCATAGGAAGGATAGGAATACTTTTGAAAGGCACTGTAGATCATTAAGAAGACAGGACAATTATGGAAGATGCTGTTGGCTTAGATTCTGTTTCTGCTATGTTAAAAAAACATAACTTTGCCTGTTTAGAAAGACACAGCGAGCTTCAACCTGCAACTATTTATCCAGATCCAGACTGCAATCTAGGACTGATGCAGTCAAGGTCTGATGAGCCACTCGTGAGTTAGGGAGTATCTTAGCAACCATTTCTGTCTCAGAAAGACAGACATTTTAAAATGCAGTATGTGGTTTCATTTCAAGTTCATATGAAATCATGTTCAACTATTTCTTTAAGTAGCAATTGCTTTCTGCAGATCTTTGAAAGCAGTTCCTGTACTGTTTTCATTTAGCAAAAGTTGGAATTCTCCTTCCTCAACTGTTCAATTTAGTTCTACATTTGTGACCACATGCATGAAAGTGAAATTTATGGTGTATATTTTACTTATTTTCTGCCTTTAGAGATAGTGTTTAGTACTGAGAATCACCATTGTGACTTTTTCACAAGAGGTAAATTTGCACTTCGAAGCTTATTAATGCACCTGTAAGTTGTATTGAGGTGTAATTGTTTTTTCACTATAGCAGCTTATAGTATCATATGAATTTCTGCAAAAACATTTTATTCCTAAGGGTTTTCATTTTCATCAGACAGACTCATTGTTCAAAAAGGTCAGACCTGCTAATCACTGCCATAAGTTAAACATGGTTAATTTCACCTGTTCATGATGTTCTTGGGTAACTCAAAAACTGTTGCATATTGTTGCAAAGATTCTACATAATAGACGCTAACTCTTAATGGATAGTTTTAGAATAGGGTCCTTCACTACCACTGGGAGAAAAAAGTACAAGTAATTCATGAAGGATTGTCCAGACAATAAGCTATAGTGTGGATGACTTGAGCAGCAGTGTATAATTAGAGTTTACTACAGACAAAGTGAGATGAAATTGTGGTTTGAAATGAGGAGGATATTTTTTATATTGTAAGAAGTGTTAAAAACACAACAGATGCTTTTGGTTCACATACTAATTTGTTGGCATTTATGACACCTTTAAATATATATATTTTTGTGAACGGAGAATTGTTTTAGCAAACCTTTCATGTCTGTTTTCCCATCGACAGTAATATAACTAATATTACAAAGCACTCCTAGAAGTGATTGGACCCATTCTTGATGTCTCCTATCTTTTTCCTAAAAGAAAGCCTTTTTTCTAATAATATAGGCCAACCTTCCCATTTGTCTTTACCAATCATGACCTCCTAATAATTGGCTTCATCACTCTGTTCTCCTCCCCACTGATAGCTGATGTGTGGTGAGCATTCTGGCGCACTATGGCTGCCGTCACATCATCCAGGTGGGGGCTGCACATTGGTGGTGGAGGGGAGGCCCCATTAACTGTAAAAAGCTTTGAGTGGAGTTTCCAGAAATACACTATATAAGTGTAAACAAATATAATTATTATTAAATAATGATCAAGTTAATATTTTTTTTTCAGTTCATGGCTAATGTGTGCATAAAACCAGAATCATTTATTGAGAGACACTTTTACATTTACTCTGTCTTAACAGTACCACATTTAAATGTCACATCAGAAAACCAATTTAGTAACAGATTGATGGTGAATTAACATGTTTTAACTTACATTAATTATCCTGTCCAAGTAGATCTTTCCAGTATCCTGGGAGCCTACTCAGTAGATGTATCCATTTTCTGGAGCTCAGAGGAATTCGAGGAATAGTGTTCATTATGTGCAGTTCCCAAATGGGCTTTCCAGGCCTTTGTAAATATTTTCACATGTTGAGGTCATTCCACTGCAACATATTTAATGACGTTTATTCATCTAAACTTGTAGAAAGACTCCAAGTCTTAACTATATTACAGTAAGTTTATGTTCCTATGATGCACTATGCTCCTAACTCTCAACTATCCCCCAGCTTTGTACATTGCCATCAGATGTTAGAGATCTTCATATAAAACTGATTATATTAATAGTTTTGTGATTTAGTGTACTGATTCTGAACTTTTAATAATTCTCCATAATGTAAACCAAACCCTTTCCCCCCCTATTATTTACAGTATCCTGGGTTTAAATTAAAAAAAAAAAGATTTCCAGTAAGCTAAATAGCATCACCTTGCCTTGACTTTTCTCAGCTGCATACATTTTAAAAGGGTAAATTATAGTATTCCTGAATTTGTTAAATAGTGTTGTATTTTGTTTCTTAATCCTTTAGTGCTAACAGTCTAAGCAAGTTAATTGGATTAAGTTGAGGTTAAGAACACGGTACATTTTGGCTGTTGTGCCTTCTTCAGACTGTTTCTTTATCCTTCAGCTGGAACACTGATTTTTCTTTGTACGGTTCTGCAAGGAATTAATCTCTACTTGTTCCTTCTAAACCTGCAAACTAATGCACCTCACCACTCAGACCTCTAGAATGAATTGAATTGTTGAACAAGGTTAATTTGTTGACTTTGTACAATTTAATAAACTAAGAAATGCCAGCATTGCAAATTCAAGATTCTTAAAATGGAAAACATTTATATAAGTTATTTACACATTTACATTGTATGTTTGCCGTTTTTGTTTTCGGGTCTTGATCTAACTACTGTCCATTTAAGAGCTGTAGTAATAAGTCAGCCTGTTCTCTTTGTGAGAAAACAGGTCATAACATTTTGAAACACAGACTGCATTAGTTAATTAATTATGAGGGAAATTCATTGGGGTGGGTGCAGTATTATTTTGAGTAAAACAATATGTCTATTTCTTATCAGACCACTGTAGCACAAGAGTTGTAGGATTTATTTAATTTCAAAGTGTGAATTACCTGCTGTGCTCCATAGGAAATGAATGATTGAGCTCACAGACTATATTAATGAATGCTGCCTGTAAAAAAAAAAAAGAACCCTCAAATGAAAAGTTATGCTTCATATCCTTGTATACAGGCTAATAAATTAGTGGTAAAGCATGCTCAGCGTATTCAGTTGAATGTTTGAATTTAGAAAAATGATCAGCATGTGGCAGTGGAATATTAATGAGATACTGTGATGAAGAGCTATAGTTATGCATCTCACACACAGGTATTGTTTTCAGTAGAGTAATTCTTCTAGTAAGCAAAGTAAGCACTTTCATTTATTGAACACTTTTCACAGGGAAATTGTATGACTTTGAAATCGTACTGTAAAATTCCAGTACTTGTTTTAAATTTATAAAAGTAGTATCGGCCTGTCAAACAAGTATTTTACTTGGTCATAAAAACTCTGTCAGGATTAATAAAATTAGCACTATATTAAAATGCTACCTTTTTTTACAGTGACATCAAACTGTGATGTTGATGATTCAATCTCTGATCAGTTATCACAGCATCTTTCATGTGTTTTAATAATTCTTCAGTTATTTTAAAAACCCCAGTAGCATTAGAACAATTTATTTTTCATGAGATGAGCAGAATTTTGCAATGTAATCTCTTCTCTAGCTGACTGGATACCCTTTTGGGCCGTTCTTTTCAGTGTCTAGGAGTTCCTTATCAAGTCAGCAGCTTGCAGTTGTTACAATAATATAGAAGTTATACAAAGATAAATGCCATTTCTGAAAAGATGTCATCTTGCAATTTTGACAGGGCTTTGAACAATTGTTGAAGGTCAACTCTTCTATCTGAGGGGTGATTGCACTTTGGTATTCTTGCTGTAGATGTGATCAAAGGTTGTCTTGTGATTCACTACCATGGCATTTTAATCACAAAGCACCAGTTTACAGTATTATTTTCAAGTGAGTTTATGTTAGACATTAGAATAACTCCATATTAATATTATTCACATTGTACGCACTATTACTAATGAGATCCTCTGTGTACTGGCAACACATTCAACAAATTCTATTCCATTGTTATTGATCATACATTCATTTTGTGTTAATAATTGAGAAATGTTACATTATCATTTCCTTTATGATGACCCCCAAGAGCAGTAAATGGTCATTTAGTAAGAGGATACTCATGTTGCATTATTGATGGGTCTGAAAGGAGGATAAATTCTAATGGATCATCACAATCTTTAAGGTACACTACATTAAACTTTATGAACTCTTTGCATTTTAATATGCACTAAAGGCTTAATTTAAATTCATATAAGACAGTAAGTGTTCCAAAGGAAAGTTAAGTGGAAAGCTTATTTAAAGCTTAAATTATTTTCTCTTATGACTTGCTTGTCAGCTACAAATTAGAAAGTCCATTTATTTTCAATTTCTGCACCAGGGAAAATGATGGCCACTGCAAAATTGACATAGTTCTTATCTAGATTGCAGTTTTAAGCTTGATTTCCCTAAAAAGACCATTTAAAATATTTTTTGTGTAGGGTATTCTTTCTAAATACTTTGTTTTTAAAGAAAACAATGTATTCCTGTTGAGAATCTCAGTGTGATGCTTTTGTTCTTGTTTTATAGATCTGAACTCTGACTTGTAAACCATTTTTCCTCCTGTGTTACTACATTGTTAGACTAAATATGGAAGCCTAGTGCAGGTCTTCCCAGTTATGATTCTTGTGACCTCTTTCTGTTTTCTTTTTGATCTAGATGTTCATTTGTATAATTGAACCCTTTAACCAATAATGTGACATTATACTATTGAATCTATAGGTATGCAGGGTTGTTTTTTTTTCTCTAGAAACCCACTTTCAGGTCAGAAATATTCACCATCAGATTTTTTTCAACTCTAATTCATTGATATATTTACATACATGCTTTTGTTGACTGTTTTATATTGGACAAGCTAGAAGATGAATGGCAGAACATAAAACTGCAATCTGAAACAGTAAAGGTGATAGTGAGACATTATACATCAATTAGGCATGGTTGTGTCTTAAGTTTGAAATTTGTACCAACTGATAAAAGAGTAAACCTCAGCTTAATGGACTTCAGATTTAATGGACAAAGTCTAAAAGGGAATTTTGTCTGTAAAATCAGAACGACCAGACATTATATTGCACAAAAAATAAAACAGGGTAAAAATAAACTCCATAGGTGTTTTTTAGTTATAAAATATAAAGTAATACACTTTATTACTGAACACAATTTAATTTTTTAAATTATTTTAACTCTTTTTAAAATTCCTTACCTTTACCAGACAAATCAGTAGAGAACAAACTCTCATTTATAATGACAATCTGGAAAAGTATTTTATACAGCACGACATTTACTGAACCAGTATGAGTGGATTACCTTGCTTAAGAGTACAAAAGAATTGTGCCTGCCTCCTGCTCTGTCTTTCTGTTATTTAAGGTTATTTTTGTAAATGAAATAGTATGGATGCAGAACTTTTTTGGAGTGTGTGACCTCTCCATTTGAACTTATTTTTACAAATGATAAAGTCAGTGTAGTGAAAGATTACATGCTGGTTCATACAGAATTTTGCATTTGTAACTATATACATTTCTGACTCTTGAAATTCCAGTCTGTGTTTAGTTAGTTCAGATTTAAGCCCGCCAGCAGTATGTATGAAACAATGGAAAATGGAATAAATGTAGCGGGCAGACATGAGTCATACACATGGAACTGTCCTTACTGCTGGCGTTTCTCAGGACACCTCTGCTCTGTATTATTCAAGACAAACCTTTGGATTACAGCTTAGAGCCAGGGTCAGAATCCTGAGTAGGGGTCAGCTAAATCAATGCCTTCGGACAGAAAGACCCTGAGCTTCCAGCTGAGAAGAGGATATTGATTTTAATTGCAGCTGCACTCGAAAAACTCATGCACTTAAGGTATCAGTCTAAAGTACTTTGGAGGGCAGTCTGGTCTTATAGAGTGGCATTTAACATTTTGAATGCTGATAGTTTATTTTATTAAAATTTTCTTTTCAGGGTATAGAAAGGGTATGATATTGAAGGCCAGCTTCATCAGCCACTTAGAGATTTCACATATATCTGAGAGGTGGCTATCTCATGTAAATGTATCCCTTATATTTGTCTTGGCCATCTCTGAGTTATACTGCAGAACTAGACACATTCCATATATGGAGTGCTTTTCACACATATATCAGTGTGTTTTACTTACAATCTTCCTATCCACTGATCATAGAAATAAACATCTCATGTGTGACATCCAAGAATGATTTTGTCTGTTGTGTATCCTTCCCAATGTCTATTAGAGCACAGCCCTCAATTCAAACTTTTAATTTTAATAGTTTGTACAGGTGTTACAAAGGCTGACGTTTTTCTCCCTGTGGCATATTGCAAAATTAAACCTAAATCTCTAGAATAGCTCAGTCTTTAGAGTGGGATGAAAGTGTAGGATGCATAAATAAAAACTGATATGTCAAGGCTGATGTGTACAAAATATAAATACAATAAAACATAATAAAAAAATTAAGACACAAGAATTCCATGCTTTCTGCTTTCATTCAGTTTATCAACCTATGCATTTCCAATACATAGGAGAGCTAGGATATTTAAGATACAGTCTGGGCTTTTATGCACAAGAAAGGAAAACCATCATGAACTTTTACCAATTAAAATACTTTTAAAATGCAGTTGAGATTAATATTTTTTGCATTCTTAAATCTTGACATTGTTATATTTTTAAATATTCTTGTGGTGTTAGTAAATGTATGTATAACTCGGCAGTCAAGGGGTTGATGCTTAGTCACAAACATCACAGCATTGCTGTGACTCAAGTGACACCCCAACATACAGATAGCTGTGCCTTCTTGAACATATTTACATTTTCTGCAGGTCCCACCTGCCATATTTCTTGTTTCTAATGCTGTGCTGTGATGAGTGATATTTGTGTCAACATTAAAACATCTTGAGGTAAAAGCATTGAATACAAATTTGAGATATTTAAACCAGATAAACCTGAATGTGCTGTAAGGGAACAGAATTGTCCTTCAGTGAAGACTAGGAATTTTGTAAACCTCTTTGAATATGTCAGGACCAAGTAAAAACATAAGAAGGGTTTTTTAAATGACATTTTGTATATTTGTAAGATATTTAATTGCAGGGGAAGATCTCTTTCTAACTGTAAAGCTGGGTCAGTCCTGGGGAAAGTTAGCTAGAATTCAGGGTCATGAATCAGTCCTGGTGGGATATGAGCATTTTGGGTGACTTCTTTGCTGACCTTGGGAACATCGTAAGTAACTCTTTTACCTGTAAGTAAAAATGTGTAGTGCACTTCAGGACATTGAAGTGGCCATTTTCTTTTGAGTATTATGTAAAATGTTCACATCACTGAGATAGAAAGCATGACAATTTAACTGTCAATATTAACATAGTGTAAGAGGAACTGGCAGATCAGCGTTCAACTTGAACAGTACATTTTCCCACTTCAATTTAACACAAAATCATTTCCGAATGCTTGAAATAAATTTAGTATACCGCTTATGAACATAGATTTGAACTATTTTGAGCTGACTGTATAGTAAGAGAGCACTTATACATTTTACATACATGCAAACTTCTGATGTTAGAGGTATTAACTCTTAATAGCGGTTAGTAGTGGTATTAGCCACTGTTAATTGGTGAAATGCTCTAATGCTGTTCTAGATCTATGAGTGTTTCCAAAGTAAATTCTGCATATCGGCACGTACATTGCAGTTCACTAGAAGAAAAACTTCTAGCTAGAAACGTCCTGGTCTTAAAAAAGATTTTATTTATTTTGGATGAGCTGAGATTGGGGGTTACCTAGTCAGGGGATTCATACCTAGTCATACCCAGTCACGGGAGTATCATTTATTTATCATGTAGCATAAGAAACTAATTCACTAAACATGCGTGTATCCGTTGAAAAATCAGTGTTGCGTTGTACTGAGTGGTTCTGGTTTGAGTGTAATGGCATGGGAAATGACAGGTAGAGAAGACTTTACAGACTGCCTGACAGTTTTATTGCCCTTTTCATTACAGTGGGGCATGATAGTCATGAAGCAGGTAAAGCTTGGAAAGCAAAAAGAGAGCGGGGATTGCTCTGCGGTTTTAGAGAGGATAAAGACCGGAAGGGATGAGCCTGGGATCATGGCAACAGTCCAACACTTGGGAGAGCTGATCGTTACAAGCAGGACAGCAGGTGCTGTCTTGGAGGATTCTGTTCCATTCCTCTCATAGAGCCTAGAAAGCACTTGTCTGTTCACTGGTCTCTTAGTTCTAGATGTCAAGAAAAGACCCAGCTCATCTCAGAGATGTTCAGGAACTCAAGTTTGGCAAATTGAACAAATTAAATGTATAGTGTATAACTCTCACATTCTCATCTCATAAGAAAGACATGTAGCAGCCACATGAGGATGTGCATTGTCATCCTGTAATGTTGTCATGTGAGGATGGGACTGCAGGAAGAGCAGCAGGTGAAAGACTTGATCAGTGTAGTCCCGTGCAGCCAGGTTTCTGTCCATCACTACATGTTTTGTAGATACTCCTGCAGATATTAGGTTTTATTATGCTAGACACTCCTTTCCAGACCATTAAATTTGGGCCTCAGAGATTGGGCTGTTATACACAACAGTTAGTGTATTGTTCTGCAGTTCTTCACCAAACTCGCTGACATGCACCAGGGTGGTCTGCACAAAAAATTGATTCATCACTGAAGAGGACTTGGCTCTACTGCTGGGGAGTCCCTAAGCTGTTGCTCCAACATACTGATGGCATGAATGTGTTGTTCTTTTGATAAGCAGGTATTATATCAGTGTTTTACTTTCTCAGTTTTCACTGGGCTTCATAAAGGTTGAATCATCTCATTGCCTGTAGCCAGTCAGCTATCTCATCAATGAGATGATTCGGTGTTCATGCAGAAGTCAAGGTCAGTGGAGTGTATTATGGCAGATCACGAATAATCATTTAATCAAGTTAGTAACAAAAAAATATTTTTCCCTTTATTTTTAGGAAGAAAAACACATTTCCTTTTGATGCTCAGTATATAATTTTTGTATATTAAATATATCAAATTGTTTATTTGAATATAGTACACTGAAAGATTTGTAAAGTCTCATGATTTAATGTGCTGTTTAAACAGGGAAAACGTCTCACACTTTTTCCATAGTTTTGTAAGAAGCAGTGTAACGCGAGATCATGGGGCAGTCTAAATGGTTAATGGCTATCTATGTGGCAGTATTGAAAGTTGTGATAAACATGGATCATTAAAAAACACAGCTCAAGCAAATGCTGTTTTTTTCCATCTTGGTATTTTGTCTCCTTGTCGAAACATGTTTCTCTCAGTTCAAGTTTTAAAGGAATGTCCACGTGAAAGAATTTGAATATTATTATTGCTAAAAGATTTATCATGTAATTGCAAGGCACAGAGATTTGAAATACTTTATCAAGTCTCATTGGTAGATTATGAAGTATCTACAGTAGCTGAAATAAAAGTGGTTGGAAATTAATTTCTTATTAAAACTTAATTCCAAAATACAGTACTTTTTTTCCTTTTTACCGAATATTCTATAGGATCATTAATATCCCTGTTTTACAAGGTGGTTTATCTATAGTTCGTTCAAGTAGTTAACCATTTGAAAAATGTTAGTCCTCAAGCATGGATTTTTTTTCTGTTTTTGTTTTTTAAACAAATGTAAAATCTTCAGAGTTTTCCACCTTTAAAGGTGCTCAATTTGAGCACAGGTTGAGCTCTATGATCTAGAAGTCATGGGTTTGAGCCTGAGTCATATCACTGCTGGGGGACGGGTTGGGATTAGTCATGCTGGGCTCTTTCATATACTAGCTTGATTTGACATTACTGAGGGGGCATTCCATACTTCCAGTGAGCACCAAGCTGTAGAATTTGTAGAGTATCAAAAGGTGAATGGCTTTAAAGATACTATGCAGGATTCTGTCTGCACTTCTGCATTCTGTCTATGTGGTTTGTGGCTGTTTATGGAGTGATTGTTGTACAGTTATGGAATTGTTTTATTGATGTTACAGAATTTCTTCAATTTAACGTTTATTTTTCTTTCAGGTTTTCACTGAAAGGCAATTGGACATCCTCCCTGTGAAGGAATTCTATACAGATACCAGTATGTACTACCTTTTAACAAATATATGATTAAAGGTGATTCATCAGATCCTAAACCAATCTACAGCTAAATATTGTATCAGTCATTATATTATATAGCTAAATAAAGCTAAAGCATCAATGTTTAGATGTTTCAAAGGCCACAATAAATGTGATTTTAAAGCTTAATCTTTGTTAGTATTAGAATATATCCAACAGCTATAACATTTTCATAGTATATAGTCATCAGAGTTTGAATAGAGTAGAAGGAAAAAATAACATGGTGTAAAGTGCTATTCTGGTTGTATAAAGAATAAAATATTTATGTACAAAGTAGTCATATGAGTACTTATATTTTAATCAATTTACTTCATGATTATGTTTACGCCATTCAGAATGTTTTGAAACACCCAATGTTATCTGTTAAACAAGTGATCTGGAACGACACTTGACTCAACTGATTTTGTTTTGCTGACAAGTAGTTAATAGGCAAATGCTCCCATTGCATAGAGTCACTTAATGTTTACAGTATTTGCTGTGTGCATTTTAGATTGTAGCCCACATAGTATAAATATTCAGGCTTTTTTTCATAACAGTCTGTAGAGAAAGAGAAAATCACTTCTGTTTTTATAAACATCTTGGGGAAATTTGTTTTAAATGTTTATCACATGGTTCATAATGTAAATATAAAAATAATGCAGCATATTAGTGCCTATTTTTATTGGGTTTGCTTGGTGTAGGTCTCTCACAAATGCTTTACAGTGTGGTCTCTGATCGTGGTAGTGATAACTAGACATCCAGCCAGAGAAAACAGTTTGTAGCCCAGAGGTGGTAAGCTTCTGTTTGCTCATTGAGTTTTGGTTTTGTTTCTGGTTGTTCTCCAATAATTTAACAAGCAAATGGTATGAATGTTTCTTTAGAACTAAAAAAAAACTTGAACAAAAATGCTCACAGCTTAAGACTGTAAGATCAGAGCCATGCACACATAGAAAATGCCTAATAACAGAGCATATGAATAGGAAGAATATATTTTTTTACAGTCTTCAAAATCATTGAATAGGCTTGCATTACATTGCATGAGCTAAGCTTGTTTCCTTTAATTCCACACAAGTTATAAAAGAGAACCGTTTACCCATTTTAAAACTAGCTTTATAGTTTGTTTCCACATTTTAGTTAATAATGCACAGAATGGAGTGGAATAACCATTTTATTTGAACAAATATATTTAGAAGAATATGTGCATTTTATGGATTTTAATGGATTGTGTGTACTTTTTGAAAGGTCAGCACACTAAAGTTATCTGTCGTGTGCTGAAATAACAGAATTCTTTCTTGTTCTTCCATTCCTTTGCTGCATCATGAGGTTACATGATGTATGGTTTGTCTGTATTTGTTCCCAAGCATTGTCCGGTGAGGCCTCTATCTGTACAACTGCACATTAACTAGTTTACTCACTAATTGATGGGCAGAGTTCCAGATGGTGATGTACTATATCTAGCTGTGAAGCCATGGTTATGCACTAAAATGCAGATACAGGAAGAAACTTGTTTACCCCAAGGGACACATCCATCTTCCAAATTGTGTCAGCTGGAAGTTTGAAGTTACTAATAGTGTGAAAACAGTACCATAAAATCATCCTTTATACAGTTTACTCTGTAGCCCTTGAAGTACAGTATGAAGCCAGAGGAGAAAGTGATCTGAATTGATTCTGTCAGCCTTCAGAGTTCTTTTTCTGCAGATTTCTAAGAGTGTAGCAGGTGAGCGTGTTTACATACCATTGTTTTGCTTCTTGTTAAAATGCTAGCTCTGATTACACTGACATGGAAATCATGGAAATTCTGAGGAACTCAAAGAACTGCAGCGGTTTTCCCCCTGTGATGCCAGATCTCTGTGATTAGACAGTGCTCTGGTGGGGGTGGGGTGGTGATAGGTTTTGCTCCATCTGTTTTTACCTTGCAGTGGGTAGACACTGATGTATATCTGTTAACAGGCAAACAAGAGAAGAGGGTGGGAGTGTACCTGCACTTGACATTTCACCAGCAGTCAGATGGACAAGCTCCTATTTAATTATAAGTGATGTAGTTGCTCTACATGTGCCATGCAGACGTGATTGCCTCCCACACGCACAACTAAAATTTCTGTAATGCTTTCCATTTCAGGAGCTGGCTCATCTATTCCCTTCACTTTTATATTTCTCTTTTTTCTGTCTTCATACAGTATATCCAATTATTTTCTTAAATTAAGCCATGTAACACAAAAGTTACCATACCGTTTGTTTGTTTCTTGTTCACTACCAGCATGTTTTTCAGTTTTTCACTACACACACTACATGAAAAACAAAAATCAAGAAACAGATGTGCACTTTTTCCACATTTGTCACTTGAAATGAAATATTGTAATTGGTAATGATAGAGTTGTTAAGAGAAAACGCAATGACTCTCAGTAGATCATCCATTGAACTCAAGTGAAAGACATTAAAATGTTCTTTGTTAATTAGCGAACCATACCTTAATACTCTTGTGCAAAGTGTATTGTTTACCAATATGGTGAGTGGCACAAGATGTGTGCTGGTTGTTTTCATGTGTACAGATTATGTGAAAAGTTTGTGGATTGTTAAATGTATGTAGCTGGATATATTTTGCTTAATAGTAGAGCAGTTAGCAGAGTGTAAAATCTAAAAAGTTGTTTCAAAACAATTCTCTGTTGTTCATCTAAGAGTTCTGCAGTTGTTCAAGTAATTAATATTTTAATGTGCTGGAGAGAAAAAAGGGATTTCATGTTTTTTTTTCTTCTGTTTCTGATTAGTTTTGTTTGGATTATGTAATATGGCTTGAACATCCTTTTGTTGAAGGGAGAGAGCCTATTGAAAGCTCGAGACTGGTGCTGCTTGATGTGTGGTATTCGGTTAGAAAGCTCAGTACCAGAATCTGTTACTTTTTCCTTTACTCATGTGTCCAGTGCTCTGGAAGCCTCATTAAAACTCCAATCTCCTAATATTTTCCAAGGTGAAAGAAATGTGTCATTGGCCAGGATTTTTTTTTTCATCTGGCCTGGTGCTCACAGTCACAGTTGTGTCTGGTAGTACAGACAGAATAGACTGTGTAGCTTTTTTATTTATTTAAGAGGAGACATGGTACAAGAGGTGTATAGAGAAGTACTACATAGAGCCTTTCCAATAAAATGTACCTCTCAATTTCAGCAAACATGGAACTTAGCCAGTGCAATAAAGAAAAACTGCCTCTTCTCAGTCCATGGATAGAGGTCATGTGATAAATTCCATTATATGTTTAGGCTGAGTTCCTTCCTGTGAGACAGTTATTGGGTAGGTGCTAAGTCAAAAGTAATATTTGTTTTACAGCATGATGCCTTTGACAGATTGAACTGAAGTTTGAGTTGCTTTATATCTTGAATTTTGCCTTTGTTTATCAGCTTATTTAATAATAATTATAATTGCTTACACTTATATAGCGCTTTTCTGGAAACTCCACTCAAAGCGCTTTACAGGTAATGGGGACTCCCCTCCACCACCACCAATGTGCAGCATCCACCTGGATGATGCGTCGGCAGCCATAGTGCGCCGTAACGCTCACCACACATCAGCTCTCAGTGGGGAGGAGAGCAGAGTAATGAAGCCAATTTATAGAGGGGGATTGTTAGGAGGCCATGATTGATAAAGGCCGATGAGAAATTTGGCCAGGACGCCGGGGTACACCCCTACTCTTTTTGAGAAACACCCTGGGATTTTTTAATGACCACAGAGAGTCAGGACCTCGGTTTTTAGGTCTCATCCGAAGGACGGCGCCTGTTTACAGTATAGTGTCCCCGTCACTACACTGGGGCATTAGGACCCACATGAGCCGCGGGGTGAGCGCCCCCTGCTGGCCCCACTAACACCTCTTCCAGCAGCAACCTTAGTTTTTCCCAGGAGGTCTCCCATCCAGGTACTGACCAGGCTCACACCTGCTTAGCTGCTTATTTCAGCTGCTTATTTAGGTTTCAAGTAGCAATTTAATTATTCAAAGAGGAGTTGTCGATACAGGAAAAAGCCATCCTAAGGACAGAGATTTATTATCTTCATCACAAACAGCTCGTAACTTAAAACTAATATAGCAAAACTGCAACTGGCAGAATTAGTCCAAGATTTAATCCAGCATCAGATACATCCATGGGGTTTGTGGTATGTATGTGCATGGCATGCAAAAACAAAATAGCTGCTTTGCCTTGTTGTCTTGAAAATGTTTAGTTTCCCTCTTCTAAATATCAGGTATTTGGGTGTGCTGTTACTGTATATTGGACTTTTTATCAACTTCTTTCTTTAAAAAAAAAAAACATTTTTCCCATTGTTTGCTAAAAGAGGAAAATCACATAATTGTGGTTGCAAAGGAACAAGTAAAAGTTTATTCCATGCTGAAAAGAGAAGAAAAGAAACAACGCTTCAGCTGTGGGGTATTCTCCGGGTGGCTTAGGTGCTGTAAATGAATTGTAAATTCAGAATGGAAGTGACAGGAGTCTTTATTACTGCTACATAATCCACCAGTGATGAATCAGACATATTTCTTTTTATGGCAACAAATTGAGCCTGTATCACAAATATTAGACTGAGATAATGGGGTGCAGGTCATGTATCATAAAGCAGACCTTTTCTTTCTGAGATGTAGCGTGCTTTGATCTTGACAGCTGCTGATGTCTGATGCCTCGTTATGCAGTATTTTGATGCAAAGCAAACTGTCTGCCTTTCCTTGTTTAGGTGCAGTTGGAGTGCTAGCTGTTACCTTTGAAATTCATTTTCTTTTTTGGTTTACTACACATTTTTTTTAAAAAAATTCCTCATTCTAAAGCAAGAAGAACACTTTTTTAAGGCTTGCATTTGTAATGTTCCAGACAGGCTCAAACATAATTTCAATATTTCATAACCAACAGGTCCTCCTTGGAGGAACGTGGACCTTTTTTCACAATGTTATCTGGTTTACGATCGTAAATATATTGGTTTCTGTGAAGAACTTAATTCTTAATTCCTCCAAAGCAACAGAAGGTGACTAGAATGCCATCTCCTAAGTACAAGTGAAACCTGACATCTTTTTTTTACAAGCCATACTCCTGAGTAGGATAAGTTAATTCCTGTTTTTTTAACGTTCTAATCATTAACACTTATTAGAAGCTTTTAAATTATATAAGAAAGGTTTAACTCTTATAATTATATTAACATTTAAAATTTCAGAGTAGACAGAAATGGTGACAAAACTTATTTAAACATAAGGAGAATATAGCTGCTTCTTTTAAGAAGACCAACTTTCTAGACACAAGATGAGTCTTAAAGTAGCACTGACGGCTGTGTGAAAACAGATTTCCCACCTCTTTGCACCATGTAATCACATACACGTGCAGTCGCTCTGTTCTGTGGTGCTGGCCGCCTCCAGCTGCTGTGAGGAGCTTCACATGGTTTGTGGCTAGAATGGTGGCTGGCACATGGTTCCAAACCCCACCTGTTTACAGAGCAAGCCTGGATAATAAAATCTCAACTGCTTCTCGGGCCAAATGACAGCTTCAACGCTGTGTGCAAAACTGTCTGACTCTCATCATGTATAGTATCTGACCTTTTTAATCTTAATCTTCAAAGCATACCTTTCACTTACTAATATATAGGAGCTCCTGTATTAGTTTAGGCCTGATTATATTTTAACCACTGACACCCTGTAGATTTAATCAATGAGCCTTATCTGTCATATAGTTGCTATTTTACTTAAAATCTAGAAAAGGTTAAGAAATAAATGTGCCCTTTCTTTTGTCCATTTTTTACACTTGATACTAAAATATAAATGCAATTTTTTACCATTTCTTATTAAATATAATATATACCTATTTTAAATGTCATAGATAGATACTTTATCATCTTCTAGATATAAAGGTTACCTATGAATACAACTAAAATGGATCTTGTTAACCCCACAGCCAAAATAATAACCCTCTCATCTTTTTTACAGTTAAAGAAAATCTATATGAAATAGTTCAAATCAATATCAAGAAAAGACATTTACACTAAAAAAACTCCCTCATTATTCAAGCTTTGTTCCCCTTGTTTTATCTTTTTTGTTGTTGCAACAGGTAGTTTATCTTCAAGGTGATGTTGTAAATCACATTACCTTATCGAGAGACATTATAATTAACCGAATGATTAGATTGTCTGTGGACTCCACAATCTTTTTGTAATTGTGTAAATAGTTATTTTTTTAATTGTTCTGTTTACTCTTTGTGCTGCTGTGTGTTGTTGTCTCTTACTGTTTTGTGGAACATTATGTCGCAAAATACTTACTTAGAATATATTGGAAGAGTAGTTTGGAACAAACACAACTTCACTTTCTTTATGACATTTCAGACTTCTGCTCAAAGGTAACTGTGACCTTGTTCCACCTCTTATCTTTTTTACTTCCTAACTCTTAACTGTGTCTGAAGAGCTGTTTAGGGAAAGTTAAATATTAAACCACTGTGTCAAAAGTTCCATCTTTTTATGCTGTGTATCATATTATTTTATGTATTTTAACAGTCTTTTTCATTACCTGTGCATATTAGTTTTAAGTATCCTAGTTAGGTTGCTGATATGCTTTGGAGCAAACACAACAGATTTTTTTATGTATGGTGGTATTCAGCAATTTTCAGATTTTTACATTATTTCTGTACATCCAGGCAGCAATAAAAGAAAACTCTGATAATATTTCTCCATAAGCTGTACTGCGGAAGAACATCTTCAGTTTTAAATTAGCAGTTTAATATTTTCTCTGCAGAACCTTTTAAATCATGGTTTTTTCTAGCACATACATTTAGTATGTCTATATGCTGGAAATCAATTAAGGTATAATGTCCCTTCAACTGTATTTTAGTTAGTGAAGCAGGATAATTTGATGTACAACATCCTCCTGTTTTCTGTCTTTTTGCAGCAGTTTCAGCTAAGGCACTCTTGCATTTACAGTGCAGTGTTTTTCATTGTTTCTCCAGTCCTGTGTTCCACTTTAAAAGCCTTGATCCACCAAGATATAGCGCTCTTCTGGATACTCCACTCAAAGCGCTTTACAGGTAATGGGGACTCCCCTCCACCACCACCAATGTGCAGCATCCACCTGGATGATGCGACGGCAGCCATAGTGCGCCAGAACACTCACCACACATCAGCTATCAGTGGGGAGGAGAGCAGAGTAATGTAGCCAATTCATAGATATGGGATCTCCTCTTTTGCTCCATATTAGTCTAGGTGTAATTATTATGGTCTTTGGTAGAAGACATCAAATAATTCTGCTTTTAATATTTAAAGGATACTGTGTCTGTATTAATGTACATATATTTAGTTAGGCAGATCTGAAGCTTTTACTTTTTAATAGAGCTTAAGCTGTGTTTGAAATATTACTCTATGATTTCTCTGTACCAGGGATGTCCAACGTATGTTTCTGTTATTTCAAAGAGTGCAGAGGGCTCTTATCAGTTTGTGAAAAATGACACTGTGTGTGAATGTTCATTTTAAAGGGTGAGGGCCTTTTAAAGTTTATTAATTAAACAGTGATTCATTAAAGGGATAATGCTAAGCCCTACCCATTTTCTGCTGCTTAAAACTAATAGTTTATAATATAATCTGATGTCAAAATGATAAATGGCCTTGCAAAAGCAGACAGGAGGAGTTAGTGGCATAAAATTATACTAAGCCACATTCTAACTTAAATCACCTTACAGTTGAAGTTGATCAATTGATATTTGATTGATTTCTAATGGGTAAAGTTTAGTTTAATTCCTTAACCAGCTGTACTTTATGGAAATATCTTTATATATGCTTAATTTTTAAAGGAGAACTGTAGTTCCAATTTCTCATACTGGTTATTAAATCTTGGTAACAAAATTAATTTATTTTATAGAAAAAAAAATACAAATTTCAAATTAAGCACAGAATCGTGAACTTTGTCAGAGTACTATGAGTCGCCATGTTGTCAGAAGCTCGCATTTGAGTTCCCACGAATTGCAACATGATGCAGCCCTTCCTGCTCACAAGTCACCGTAATGACTAATGTAATGTGGTGTACGGTGAATAAATAGAGGTCAGGCAGATGACATTTCAGTGCAGACATGTTCCAATGTGATCTGCATGCAAAGTTAAAAAGTATAAATATTTCTGTTGGATTAAAAGAGATATATTCGCAAGCCTGCGTCTTTACTGTGTCACGAGGCTGCATCACCTCACTGGACGTTTTGTTGCCTCGTTCTGAATCGCAAAACATGGCACTTCACATACCTGGAAATGTTGTCTATTGTGTGATGTAAATTAGAAGTTTTACAATTTACTGTGTATATTTTACTTTTTCATGGTTTGAAACACATTCATCAATGTAGATTCTTTCTAACCCCAAAATATAAAAATAGCATTGAACTTCCCCTTTAAGACAGCACTTTGTTGTACAACATTTCATTAAAGCTTTAGTGCATTATTCATTAGGTCACTGCAGTGAATTTCTACACTATTTATAAAATTGTGTTGTTAATAACAAGCAGCTAACTGCTCAGCTATTTTTCTGTTTTTGGGGTCTATCCTCTGTTGAAGCAGTATAATTATTTCAGTGTGAAATTTGACAACTTGAACATCATTCACAGATCTCTTGAAGCTTGGTAATAGAGGAGCCTGGGAGATTGGCATCAATGGGAAGAGATCAAGCAAATGTTTTGCTTTCTGGACACTGGATCTGTGTTTAATAAGGAGAAAGCTTGCAAGAGGTCAAGAAAGAACAAGTGCAGAAGAAGACAGTCTTCAATAACCAGAACAGACTGTTCGCTGACCTTGCTGAAAGGTAACATTGACATGGTACAGCTTATAAGGGTACATAGATGTGAGACTATTTTTCAATTTAAAAAAAGTTTGTTGTTAACTACCTACTGTTTTTGCTAAAAGTATTAGTATGCAAGAACACCTAATTACGATTAACACTTATTTAGCCATTTCAAATAACTTCACAACATTAGATTTTAAAGATATAAATGTTGGATCTTAAAACTTTAAGTCTTTGGTACCCGAGGCAAATTTACCCGAGGCAAATTTTTGAATACTGTGATATTCCCAGTGGGAGATCATGAACAACAGGTTTCTTGCACTTAAGTGTTTAATATTTACAAATCTGTGATTGAAAACATTGAGAGGTATAATCCATGCACACTTTTAGAACATTTAATTTCCACATTTTCAAAGAATGTTTTGTGGTTTTCATGTTTTTTTTGTACCTCTTGACTAATTGTGTGCATAGGAAGGACAGCACCGTTATATGTTGAATTTTTCCGACATTTCCAAAAAGCCCAAGCAACAGCAGACGTATTAGCATTCTGTGCACTGCTGAATCCTGCACTTGGTGATGCAGTGAAGATCTGAGTTAGAACAATTCTGCTCAAGTAGAGCTTGGTTAAAAGGGCTTTTTAGGGCACAGATTGCAAGACCTGCTGCATACAAATAACTGGGAGCTCACTGCCACAAACATACCTAGGCTACAGCACCAGAATCCTTAATAAGCTCAAAATATTAACTAGACTGTATGCCCTGTGGGTTCCTGTCTAGTGGACTTCTCTGTCCTGGACTTATCTATTCATTTAATAGCCTCTTTTTAAAACTGAAATTTCTTTTTTCATTGTTTTTATCAATCCAAATGGTATAAATGGAACTCTTCCTAGTAATTTGTTATGGTGCTCCGTAATTGGTGTAAATAAAGCTCTTTTAGCTTTCAACCTCTCAGAGACAGATTGAAACGAACGAGGTGTTATAGGGGTTTAGGTGAGCAACTGAAATTTCGCAAATATTTTTTATGTAATCGACATTTTAATTTTAGTGCCAGAAACTAATTTTGTCTAACGTTCTCTGTGTAGTGTGATAACAATAATTCACACAAAAGACATTTTCCTAGCCCCTTCTGATCCATATATATAAACAAAAAACCTAATCAATTCAAATAGCAACATAATGTATAACATTGCTCTGGCAACATTGTAGTTCTTTGTACATGCCTATTAAAGATATCTGAATTTTAAAACCATATGTTGCTGCAAAATAGACACTGACAAATTTGCTATACTTGTTTGTAAAGGAGAATATATTGCAGGGATAGAAAAACAGTTTGTATTGGTCCCCAATGGAATGGGTTAAAATCAACTGCTGTGCATCTTTAGAATGTTCCCTACTCAAGCTCATAGATCTGAGAGTTTATGAGACAATAGGCCATTTGAGATACAGATTGCCCTGAAGGCCATAATGTCCTGTGCTCTTGAATATTATTGGTGAAAGATAGTCCTGCCAAGATTTTTAGATCCCCGGTGTGAAATAGGGTTGAAGTAAATGATTGGCTTTGTCCATAAAAGTAGATGTGTGACTGGCTCTAGCCAAGAGCTTAAGAGGGGAGCTAGGTAAATGGACATAATGTAATGGACATTATTCAAGGCCATTCAAAAAGAGAAATTTAAAAAATCAGCACAGCAGGGACTGTATTTCATTGCCAAGCACATGTGGGTTAAATTACATCAAATATGAGTGCCTTGTGTAAGTTGCCTCTATGACAGCCATGCTCTAGGTGCATTTTAGTCAAATTGAATAAATTGAGATACTCCTAAGGTTTAAAATAAATAGGGTTACGTGCACCTGTGCTGGCTGATATCCTAACTGGCAATGCCTGCTTTTTTGAAGTGATATGCAATGTTGAATTCACTCACTGTTTTAGTAATAAAATCTTTCTGGCTGTTATAAATCAATTTGACAAATGTATAGGAATATGTATTGCAGTTTTACTGGTGAAATAAACATGTTTAAGATTTTCTTTATATTATGCATTTGTTTTTCAAGGTACATGTTTGCGTACCAGACTGTATGGTGGATCCTGCTTGGCAGTGTTCTGTAATTATTGGCCTGGGGTGAAGACTTATTTTGCCATTTTACTAACTTCAGGTTTGGGGAGGGGGAAAGAAAATGAACAGGGTTTAAGTACATTAAATATTTTGTGACCTACAACATCGTTATCAATAGTAAGTCAATTTAAATGATGAGGCACACATATTAAAATATGTTATAAAATCAACTAAGCTTTTTATAATTTAATAACAGAATTATGAAACAATTATTTGCTGTATAAGCTTTATTTACAAATTTATAGTTGCATACAAATAATAGTTTAAATTGCTTGCACCTAATTTAGTACTCTGTGCTTTAGAAATTTCTTACTGTTTTTTTTTCTGAGAAAGTACTGCCCCTGATGAAAAGCAAGGTCCACAATTTTCCTTTATCAGATTAGAAACTGTTTTGCCAGCTTTTTTTCCTTCCTGCATGCTTTTTGTTCCGTGCAATACTAAAAGCCACTGGGAATAAGAGAAACCTTAGAGATTTTCTTTTGATCAGAGGGCAGGGAGCTGCAACAACAACAAAGAACTTTTGCTGTATTTTATTATGTCACTCTGCATGGCACTGAAGTGAGGGTGTTGTGCTTGTATAAAAGAATAAGACACAGGGAAATTCCTAAATTTGTTTGTAAAGTTAATTTGATTTATAATTGACAAGCTCCAAGCCTGCCCTTTTTTATGTTCCTAAAGGACTGACCACAAGCATGTTTTTGTTGCAGTGAATAGGTACTTCTACTGATATTCTAGCAGGGCTATGTATCTCAGATTCAGATCATGTTTAGATGAATCATGCTGGCATTATAATGCACAACCATGCATTGACTGTTTGATCTTTGCGGACAGGCTGAACTTCTTACCATATCTTTATGATTTCTTTCTTGGCTTTGTGTTTTCTTTTCTCGAATATCTCTTGTGTGTCACATCTCTAATAATTAGGAAAAGTTTACTGAAACTATTGTTTCTGTCTATTTCACCACCCTTCTGCCCATTTCTCCATCTTGAACTGAGGGGTATCTCATGTCCAGCAAACCTTCTTTGCTGAAATTCTTAGTGCTGCTGGCTTGGAGACCCTGGGTCCTGACTTTAATGGTCTTGGTCACCTCAAGTGTGCAGTCCATATGTTCTTTCTGTGTGGTTTTACTCTGGGAGCTATGCTTTCCAACCACCTTCCTAACACATGCTAAGTTAATTGGTATCTCTAAATAGTTCTTGTATTCTTAAATGTATATGTGCATGTTTCCAGCAGTGGACTGGCAGTACATTGGTTCGAGTTGTAAGGCAAAACAGATGAGCAATTCTGAATCAGATGACTGCAAATGTCAATTGGAGGAATAAGCAGGCAGTTTCATCAAGTACAGTCCATCAAGAAATTTACAGAAAGTGATAATATGGTCAAGTTGCAATGCATTAAAACCTTGTTACACCTAAAACTCTGGTTGACTGAGCAGTGCAAAAAAGCCATATGGTCAGATGAATTATCCTTCACTGTGTTGTCAACAAGAGGATGAGTACATGTGTGGCACATGCCAAAAGAGGCCTACAGGATTGAGTCTTGTTTCCCACGGTGAAGGATTCTAGGAGTTCTGTTATGTTGAAAGGTGCAGTTTCCTGGCATGGCATTCAATCCCTTTTGGGGCAAGGTAAATGCCAATAAATACAAAGCCATTCTGAGTGAGCATGTTTATCCTATGGTGAGACATTTCTATCCTGATGGGTATGGAAACTTCCAGGACTACAAAGCCCCCCACCAGTTAACGAAGGGTTTGATGAGCATGAAAGTGATATAAACCATATGCAAGGGCTTTCCCAGTTACCAGATCTCAACCCAATTGAATGCTGAGTGGCACCTCAGACAGCGTTTTCCACCACCTTTAACAAAACACAAATGATAGACGTGTTTGTTGAAAAATAGTGTCGCAACCTTCTGGTGGAGTTCTGGACACTTGTGGAATATGTACCAAGGCACATTGACGTTGAGCACATGGTGTCCCAACACCCTATTAAGTCACTATGTTGGTGTATCACTTATTTTGGCAGTACAAGCATGACCTTGATTGTTTGCCTCTTTACTTTGAGAATTGATGACTATGAGGAACTTTATCAAAAGACTTGAAAATCTGAATATAATGTGCTCTGTTAATATTCATTACCCCTGGTACTCCTTGGTTGTTGAATAAAAATTGTTCCTGTTGAAAATGTTCTGTTGTAGAACTATTATTTATTGGTTTATGATTTCTTGTTCAAGTTTTATCACCCTTTTTATGGATAGTAACTACATACAATTCAGCAATAAGCCCCAAAACATTGATAGTTTAATATATTAAAATATTGTCAGTGCTTTGTTTATTTTACATAAGAGCTATTTGTCTGCCTTTGACATCTATAGAAGGAGTGATTTTCATTTTTTAAAATAATTTAATGGATTTTAGGAAGAAGAATTTAACTCCATAAAGTCAAATGAATCTTTAACCAATGGTTTTAGTTAATTGATGAAGGCATCGGACCCTTTTCGCCATTTCAGGCTCTGCGATGCATTTACAATGAAACCCAAGGCAACATACCTATCTGCTAGGCAGATGGTTGAGATGTAATTGTACAGAGAAATTATTGCACCCAATGGCTTGGTTATTTTTTTAAAGAATTCACAGCAGAATAATATGTAATGCAAATATTTGTAATGTTCGTTTCTAGATACAGTTGCTAGTCATTTGTTCTCACAAAGCAAATGTGAAACATTGGAGCAAAATTGTAGGTTGGGTTTGTATTTGTTTCTCAAAGTATGAGGCTTGCATTCTGCTCTTCAGAAAAACATGTAAAATATATTTGTGATATTTTGGGGACTATATATATATGTGTTTGGTCAGTCTTTATTAAAGCTCAGAAGCTGTACTTTATTAAAGCTCAGAAGCTGTAGTTTGATCTACAGGAAATATAGCCTCTTTGACTAGAATGAGAAAAAATTAAAAACACTGAGATTTAAAATGCTTTTAAGAAGTCTTTACTACAGAAAGAGAAGATCAAGAAAAGCTAATGATCTGTACAGTTTTGTCAAACACCTTAGTGGAATCTGGACACATGGAAATATGTGGGATGAGCTTCTTTATAATGTGTAACAAAACTTTTTGTTCTTGGGGGGTATCTATTAGCAGCTTACATGAAGGCCAAAAAAGCCTATTCTTTTGAATAAATGTGACCAACAAAGCATACTTTGGTTGATAGTTTAAATGTCCTTCTTTAGGAAGGATGCCACTGCTAGTAATGGATTCTCTTTCTTTGGCATAGATTATGGAAGTTATTATATATGGAAGTTCTCACTGGAAGTAAACAACTGTTTACAAAGAACAGAATGTTGTCTAAAATTAGTTCATTACATTTTCACATACAGTACATTGAAAGCATGTGAAAAATTCCTGCATAGACTGAACCCTAATTACAGTATGTTATCCCATACTCATCCTTAAAAAGAGGTTTATTGGCTTATCCTTTGGCAGGCTTTTTCCTGTTGAAATAAAATACCATTTGAAATGAAGACTATAAAAATAAATAATTAGCATGTCATGTTGAATATTTGACGGTTTTGTGTTCCACATTGTATGGAATTGTGTAATACTTCGCTGTAAATGGCTTGTCATCTTGCTTTAATATCTGGACCTCATAGAAATTAGAGTTAACATTCCTTTGCATGAGCAATTTACAAAAAAAGTTCCATTGGATTGATTTCTCTTCCTTGACAGCCTGTACCCTCTTTTGTATTTTTTGCTGCAATGAATGCTCTGAATAGTTTTGGGCATTCACGAGATTCATTTTCCAAAGTTCCTGAGTTACAAGACAGAAGCAGAGAGAGAGAGAGAAAAAAAAAACAAGAATTGAAGAGTGAGTCCCAAATAAGGAAGCGAAGAATTACAATTCAAGCAAGCAAGCAGACAGTGATTCATTTTAGCTCTGGAAGAAGAGGGGAAAGTAGTGTTACAGTATGAAACATGAGCATGTTTCTCCAAGACGTGCAACCAAAAGAGGAGTTGTTCTTAAAAATAAGGCACAAAACAGGACAGAATGAAAGATTTGGAGACATGCAATGAATGCCTAAATACCTTGTGGATTAAGTCCAAAGAATTGTAAGCGGTTGTCAATCCCAAAAGGATCCTCTCTTCTGCACACGAGAAACGATTGCCTTTTTCTAACAGAGAGCAAAAACAGGCTGCCTTAGGATGAGCTGTGCAGCAGCAGACAGCTGGGCGATTCAAACCCTTTAAAGTGCTTCATTAGGAACATTAGGAAGCTGATATGTTTCTATGGGATTCTGCGGCAACACTGCCGTCTCTCTCTGTATGCTTGTTCTCCCTTTCTTCTGATCTTCCTCTTCATGTCAGTAAGTTACTTAATAATGGAGCTTTTAGCGGCAGCTGAATTATTGATACATTGCAAAAGGGATCAGGTGACGGAGAAAGACTGAGCTGGATGTTTGCCACCAGGGGAGAGAGGGAGAGGAGGAGGTGAGGAAAAGGGAAGCTCCCTAAATTCTCCCTAAGTGTTTGTCTCTCCTGTAGTGTGGCTTGTTCTCATTCCCCACAGTGCTGGGATTTTAGACTGGTTCATGGAAATGCTCGTAAGTTTATTTTTTTCCTCTCTTCCTTTGCCTGAAATCAGCTGTTGCCATGGAGCGGGCCAGCCTCTGACATTGATTGAGGATTATGGACAGATAGAGCTAATTAGAGTTAGAAATACAAGGGAGCAGAGCATCTCTAAAGCAGTGGACATTCAGTATGGTGTTATCCTGTAATTAGACAGGATATGTTTATTTTAACGAGTGTCTTGAATACTAATAAGGTGTCTACTGTATGTACTTGTATGTGTTGTGCATCATTTGTTGATCTCTGCATTTTAAAACCGTACTTCAGATGATTACATGACTTTCTGTACTCTAGGTATTTTATCTTGGCTACTGCAGGTGGGAGATATCCGTGATAAGGGGGCAATAGATAATATGTGAATGAAATGTGATAATAAGATGGAGAGCTTTTTTTACTTAGCATTATTAAACTGTTACAGTTATTGTTCCTTTTTCTGTTGTTGCTATTCTTCCTATATTTTTCCTATGTAATTTGTGAAGAAATAGCAATGTATTTCTTTACCAGAAATCCTTTTTATCTGTTTTCTGGGTTTTATATCACACTGTTTAAATTCGTATTTCAGAGCCATTTGATCTGATCAACATTTTTTAGAATTCATGAATTGAGAGGGAATATATTACTAGGATATCTAACAGCTAGATTTGAAATGAAAGGGAACTACGTTTTTTAGACTGTTTTTTAAATTAAGTTTTTCAGAAGAGTTGAAGAACCTGTTTGTTTGGGAATGCAAGATAAAGCTGGGTTATCTCATTAAATGTTATTAAACATCAGTCGTGATTTCTGCTTCTTTGAGACATCCCCAATTCATTTTAATTTAATCAGCAAATTAGCAAGAGAAAGTTCTATGTAAAAACAAGTATAGAAGTTGCATTTAATTTACTAAAATTTGTTTTTCAAAATATATTGTGTGATAAGTAATGAGTGAGGAGATATCCCCTTTGAATTATAGCCGGTCTCATTGTGTTTATTCTAATATACATTTATGCAAGTGTCAAAATGTTCAAGAAGAAGTTCAAGAAGATAAACCCCCTCATTTCTTTCAGGAAATGGTGGGATTTTAGTTTTATTTTATATGAATATCTAAAATGCTGTATATAAATCTATTTATATGGATGTATAAAAAATAGAACCATTAAAATTGATATAAAGGTAGATTAATCAGTCTGATGGTAACTTTACTAAATGTAGAAAACCAATTTATGTTTTTACAAGTAGTCTGAAAGCAGCAGACCACCGTTCCAGAGACAACCACCATATAGTCTGATCTAAGTAGTAACCTGGTTTTCCTTGAAATGGTGTTGCTGCACTAGAACATGGTACTCTTACCAATGCCCTATTGTAGTTGTCTACAGTGTACTCTGGGAGGTGCCGTCTTCAGGATGAGACGTTAAATCAAAGTGCTAACTTCTTGGTGCATAAAGATCATGTTTGTATGCCGTGTATTTGCACATGGCATAAACATGAGAGAATCATGTTGTAGAGCTGCAGCAAAAAAAGTGAATGTATTGCTTTGAAGGATAAACAAAAGGAAACTGGGATAGAAAATTTTGCCGTCCCCATTCTATTCAACATTTTTGTGCACACGCAAGCAAACATAGTTCTCACATCAGCTCCCTAATTAAGGTGCTCTCCTCACTTTGGAAGTTGCATCTTCTTTAGCTTTAACCATGGGGACTGCAGAGTAGGTGAGAGACAGATGTGTGCCCGAAGGGGGTAAACGGAAACACTTTCATCTTTTATCTTACAAACACTCAGATGCAAAATCTTAAGTCGCAGTGAAGAAACCTAACCCACATTTTGTTGTTCTTAAATTTTAAGTAATCATCATCAGTTATTCAAAGCATGGGCTTGCTTTCTTTGTTATTGCATAGATTTCCTCCTACACATGATCAGATGCTTCATCTGGGTTTCTTTTAAGTATTTCACTGGAGGAACTGTAAGCACATAAAAAAAAAACTGCACAAACTCTATACATGAAGACTGTGCTGGAACATATGCACTTGAAAATGAAATTCAGTAAATGTGTGAAAAGGATTATTTTTAATTTGAATTTGTACTGAGCATTTAAAGATCCTTATGACTCAGTGCATGTGTGTTTTTAAATAAAAACATTTAGGATTTTGACTAAATGCTTTTTCCATTCTTGTGATTAATTGATTATACATAACTGACAGTGATACATTTGAGTGGCTTTGTTGCATAAATCACCTCACTGGTGAGTGCTGATTGGGCACAGGTAATGAAATGTTTTCCCAGTGCCAGTCTTGCATCAGAAATGTTCATCAGTTCAGCATTGAGGAGGTGACTAAAGAATCTTAGTTTGCAGGCCAGGCAACCATACAGGGTTTTGGTGCTCACCAGTCTTCGTATTCATAGTCCTTCAGCCACATTGATGCAGGCTGATGTTAGCAACTCCTCCACCAGCAGTGGAGCTAAATCCTCTTTATTGATGAATCAAGATTTTGTGTAGACCGCTGTTACCGACATTGACAAGTGGGGTGCAGACCATACAAAGTGAAATGTTATATTTTGTATACAGCAGACCAAGGTTTTGGGAAGTCCAAGTTTGATGGTGGGGAGAGGAGTGTCTAGTCCCCACAGTTACCATTTGTAGTTGTTGGTTGATGGCAATCTGACTGCATCATGCTACATGTGATCCTGGGACTTCACTTACTGTCCACTCTATGGGCTCATCTGGATTTGACATCATTCCAGCAGAACAATGTACATTCTCTTGCTGCCCTTGTAACACTAGCTTTCTTACAATATGAAAATGTAATAGCTATCATGTGGATGCTCTAGTCGCTACTTCTGAACTCCACTGAACATTTGAGGGATCAGCTGGGAAAGGTGTGCTATCTAGAACTGAGAAACTAGTCATGTGTTTGTGTAGGCTTTAAAAGAGAAATTGGACAGAAGACCGTGTCTGCAGCCTGGTTCAAAGTATGTGTTGCAGATGTCAATTCTGTATTAATTCCAGCAGTGGCCACATAAGCAACTGTAACTTGCAGTGGAATTTATGTCTGTTCTGGTCTATTCATTAAATTTCAGTGCACATGCAACAAAAGACTGTAATTTTCCTAATAATAACTTTGTAAATGTGTTGCCGTTACATGCCATGTGCTATTTGATGCACAGTATATGAATGAAATAACAGGAACAATTTTTTGAAACATGTGAAAAAGTTTGTGAGTCAGTAATGTTTCATAGCATATTTTTGCTCATTTTAAGTGACTAATCACTTTAAGAAAAAAATAGAATAGCCCTGCGTTTTTTCTAGAGTTTACAGAGCGGTAGTTACATTTAGTCAACGTCAGAAAATATAAGATACAACTTTGAAGTCCTGTCCCACTCTGCTTAGTTCAAGGTATGAGTAACATTTTAGTTATTGCATTGTCAAACCGAATGTAGTAGATAGTCCTGTTCCTCTCGTGACCTGAGTGCAGTATCAAAATGAATTGTTTTAGATTTATTTCTAGTAAACACACTATTAATCTTTTTATTTCAAACTCATTTTAATTCACCTTTTCCAAAAGCATAACAAAAACTTCGTACTTTTCTTTCAATCATATTTAACCTTCAGTTCCAGTATTGTTTTACAGCACTTTGTCCAGTAACTTTGTTTGAATAGCACAGTTCTAGACACTAAATTGCAAACAAAACACAATTATACTCTTGTACTAAGGATTCATTTCTGTGATTCAAGACATTTTTGAATGTCTTTTTCCATTGATTGAACAGGAGTTGAAAGGAATAGTTTGCAAATTACCCAGTGGCTGTCTGTTGAGGCTATTTGCCTTCAGTTAAGCTACTTTTTTCTTTTGTCATGTTATAGGATATTCCTTTGTGGTTTTGATGCTTTAATGATAATACTGGACCACCACTTTTGTTCTGTTTTTAATTACTGGGATGATTAGACTGCTTCTACTCTTGTCTTCCTCACCATGGAGGGTTAGGTTTCAGATGAGAGTGACGTTGTTTGGGGTTGTGGTCTACATTCTTGTCCTAGACAACCTAACCCCAGGAACATCTGGACTAATGCATTTAGTCTCTGTTGCCTTACTGAGGCACCAGAGGGAATTCACATGCATTATAAAGGAGTAATTTTTTATACACAATCCACCTTAATATGAATATAAGTGGAATGCAATTGTAGTTTGCTACACTAGTTTCAGGATAAAAAAAAGATTATTTTGAACTGTTATTTTAGTCCAACCAGAAATATACATGGAGGGTAATTAAAAATTGGTTCCTTATAAACCCTTCAGCAGATTCCTTTAAAATTTATTTTTTGTTAATGTTAAAGGTGTCTTTTTCATTTCGTGAAGTACTACAGAATTATCTCTTTTAAAGGGATATAAGAAGATGTGTAAGAACAAAAGTATGAATGTCTGTAAGAACAAAAAAAGCATTTTCACATTGTTTGATTGTATTTTGTATTTTGTGTATCAGGGCCTGATCACTTTTTTTTCTCATTTATTTGTAATCAGTTTTCTTATTTAAACTCTAATAAAAAGTAAAATGTACTTAATTTAACTGGGATTGAATGTTACATCTGAAGTATCCCCAACCACAGGTAGAAAACTACCTGTGGTTGGCAGGAATTAAAAAAAAAGGCAATTTGGGTTTCTGTGTAGAAGGTTTCCCTACTGCGTGTTGGCAGGACTTCAGGTCAATAATACAGACCCAGCCCTTCACTGCCGTTTACCTTATATTCAAAAAGTCAGTTATACTTGCCAGACACATTGGCCCTGATGGGTGATTGACGCTGTGCAGACAACTTGAAGTGTTTGCATCAGCACTATACTCTTGTTCAACAATGTCCAGACCACCACTTGCATTTGTTACCCTTAAACAGGGTGGCATTTTTACTGCCAGTGATTAAGATCCCTAAGATGTTTTAACTGTTGTCAGGTCATTTGAAAGGTTGGTTATCATATCAAGGTGAAATGGATTTCAGTTTTGAAGGCTCAGGGTGCTGTGATTTGAAAGTAATACGTCCTTCAAAGTATGGAAATATTTTGTCATAGAAAAATTCAGCAGTTATAATCCGCCCAGAAGCATTTTCTATTATTTTGTACTCGTAATATCATAACCATTCTGTGGATAGACTTTGTACTGTTACTTTTAAATCCTAACTGCTGCACAATTTACATTTTTAATTCTTTGGCCTTTTACTGACAGTTATTTAAAATATGATTTTATCTAGAGAGCAGATAGTCATCTTACTAATTATACCAACACGAATAGAATTCTTGGACAAAAACAAAAGCTTTTTTGACAAGTAGGCAAGGATAGCCACAGCTGGGATCTGTGTAAGAATGCATCAAAGATGTGATACAGGAGGATCTAAGTATGGAATGTACGCAGACTGCATTAAAACTTGTTGTAGCATAAAAGTGTTTTTATTCTGTGGGAGAAATATAATTTGTTTTATAACTCATAGCAGTAATTTCAATAGTTCAAGTAAATACATTTCACAGTAAGGGGCTTTGCACAGAGTGGGTTAATGGAAAACACATAACCGACTGCTGCTATACTTTAAATCCTTTATGTAAAGATTACGAAGGAGATGTTCCGAATTGCCACTGTTATTATTAACTTGAAATAGCCCAAATGAATATTTTGTGAATTTACTTTTAAGTGAATTTAACGTAAAGCAGATTTGCAATGAAAATAACTGGCTATTATCAGTAGTTATATCAGGATCTGAGATAAGTTAAATATTAAGAATAATCTTTCAGCTGGCAGCTTTTCAATGTATAGATCTTGTGAAAACTTGCTTTGCAGTTTCTTTATGGAATTGGTGGAGAAATGATTTTCTGTATAAGGTACAGGGCCTGGTTCTCATAGCATATTTAGCTTTTCTGCAACCTGTCTTGGCTATGCTTTCAGTCCCCATATAAAGACTGTCTCACTTGTCATTGTATTTTATTGCTGTCATGTGCTCCAATGCAATTCAGGCTCAAAGGCTTGCAGGTCCCAACGGGCAGCACACCTGCAATTTCATGACTGTGACAGATTCTCTTATTTCTGTTAGTCTCTCAGCCCTGTCAGCACACACTTTTACGAATCACCCCTGAAGTAATGGAGCAGGTTTTTGAATCTGCTTCTTCTCAGTCCAAAAGACTGATGCCCCACAGCATCATCCATGATCCTTTGAATGGTTCAGAGCTCACTGATCCACAGAAATGCTATAGATTAGGGTGGATGCATGAGAAAATTCCTGTTGTGAAGTGTCACCATAAAAATGAGTCTTCAATGACCTTGGTTGAAACATCTCCTGAGGTGTTTTTTTAATGGCACTTTTTTATTGCTCTGAATATTGACAAGGGGTTTAACAAACCCTGTTGTGAATTGTAATTTACTGTACAACTGAGTTAGTTGGCCTTGACTACACTTGTTGCTTTCTGTTACAATAATTCCAATACTTTAATTAATTGTTGTTATTTCTCTGATTGAAGCTAAAAGACTGAAAGATCCTTGAAGTTAATCTAACTCTATAATGCATTCCTTTTGCTCATATAATTGCACTACTACTATTTGCACTGAAAGGCTTATTTAAACCCCAAGAGAACATGTACTGCACTAGAAAGCTATCAAGTAGGGGTTCTCAGACTAAGATGTCCCCTTGGGTCTTGCAAGCCTGGAAACATTTAACCAAGAATGTCTATATGTGAAACTAACCATTCCTCTTTTAGATTGGCTCCATATATCTGCAACTATTTTATTATGTTCATCAATGGAGTGTATATATGAGAAAATATATAAGCCTAAATTGTATATTTTTCTTTGTTTCAAAAATTGTCCGAATGTTGTGTCATGATAATAATGCATATTTTAATATTAAAGTACTTTAATTTATGTTAGGCATTCCAGGGTTAAAGTTTCCAGTTTTAAATTTCAAATCCCTTTACAAACCAACTTCCAGATCCAGTCCCATGAACATAAACAATAACTGGTTTTAAAGAGGGATGTGAGAATTGAAATACTGAAATTGACTCCTCCCCTGATGTTTCTCGTGAAGATGTACTGTTGTCACTTTACAACAGTAAAACATCTTTAATTTTCTTTACAATTCTGATAAATACATCTTGTTGATATATCTTACAAGTTATCCTCGAAGACTACTTATTTTACAGAAAACTCCTTTTCTTTAAGGAATTTGATCAAAAGAGGTTATCTTTTTCCATCTCTCCTGCTAGGTGGCAGTATTTATGTATAATGTAACCCTTTCATCTTTAAAAGAAAAACCTCATCCCCAAACTCCAACGTTTACACACATTACAGAGGTCCTGCATACATTTTATGGTTTCAGTAGTGATTGCTGAAGTGGTGTGAACTTCATCACCTTTTTTAATGTAAATTACAGTGTGGTTAAGGGGTGAAATGTTGGAATGTCATTTGTCCCTGGGTTGTATATATTAACGTTTATCTTGGTTTTTCTTTAACAAAATGTGGAAATATATAAATGAACCATCTCTAAAGTTAAAACAAAAATATTTCTTTACAGAAAAATAATATTTTTATGTTTTGTTATTTGTTCTTCACTGATTCTTCCAGGCCCAGAATTGGCCTAGACTAGCATATTCTCCTTTACTCTCCCTTTATCACAGAGGTGCTCAGAGACAGCTTTGCTGCCTATATAATCTGTTTGACAGGTGGCACGCATCAGATGTTAGATAAGTAATTCTGCCGCCTCAGGATGGAAGGGCAATTCGCAACACTGTCAGTGACTCTGTTCTCTCATTCCTCTCTGGAGGTCGGGGAGGGAAAGTATTATAATCACCTAGTAACACTGTTCTCTCTCATACAGGTTGCACAGGTAAAAGAGAAAGCCTTCTCTTGACCACAGAAAGCAAAGCTGTGAAAGAAACACAACTCAATGGCACTTCTCTGACTTCTCGCACTGTCGTAAGTTGTCCTCTTTTTTTACACAAAATACAGACTGTACACAAGAATGGGTATTTCGCTAAGAATATTGTTGACCAGAGACGTTTTGTTTTTCAAACTCCAGTAACATAAACCACATTTTGTGCTACATATTGATCTGTAAGAAGCATTGGGTGTTTGAATATTAGCTCAACACAAATGTATACACACACATATATAATACGTTTTAAACCAGATTAGTATACTTTAGCATTTGCAACTTTGTATTTCATACAGAATGACTAAATAAGCGAGTATGTTGGTACTGGTATTTAGAAATTGATTTTTTACTTTTTCACCATAAAGCTCAGTATGTATTGCAACTACAAGCTATTTAATGGACTTTCTTTTCTGTGCATTAATAAGCTTTAGAAGTTTGTCCCACAATTCAAGGTTCTCTAGTGCCAAATTGTTCATATTGTAACAAAAATTGCAAATCTCTGCCGACTGGTCACAACAACCTTGGCCTTATGAATGTGGACTTTGAAAAGTCTTCTTCATTCTGGTAAAAACACATTATTAGAATTTTATTTTGGAAATGTTTCTTTAGTTTTAAGCTTTTGAAATAATAGAAGAGCTCACATGTTTTGAGTTACTCAGTAACTTTAGGTTAAAAAACATTTTTGTTATTGACAATTGTACAATTTTTTGAAACGTTGAAAATGTATTTTCAAATTATCTAAAACTATTCAATATTTGAATAGAAATCTATTACTAGAGCATTTAATATTATTTTTCACCAATGTAGAATTTACATATTGTTTTTAAATAGTTCGCCATCCACAGTGTCTTCCTAAATAGCATTCTATGCTTTACAGACTCTTATTAGAATGAATAATGACACTGGTAGTTTTAATTAACTGTAAGTATTTTTTTCTGGATCAAAAGATCATGCTGACCTTAATCTTTTTCTGGTTTTGGGTTTGACTTTGAGACAAGTGTTATGGATATTCATTGGATTTTTAGGATATAATGTATACAGACATTGATATTGTGAGGCAGATAAGCCAAATCAGACTGAAATAATTTTCAAAGAGGAAATACCTGCTTTTGTGAAATTATTCACAGGTTGTATAGAGCTTTCACATTTTTTAAAACTCTTTCTCTATCCATTTGTAATATATTAACCTCTGGGTGGAAATCTTGAAACAGCTATTGAAGCTGGTAAGGCTTAGATGTAAATTTACTTTTTGCAAGTGATGACTATGAGATCAGTGAAATCTAATCAATGTAGAAGAACATCAAAGAAAATGATTTCAGAATTGTTAAAATTGCAGTCTTTCTTCAGAATATGCTCAGCAGCAGACAAAGACTCTTAGACCCACTAATTAAAGTGGTAACAATTTTCCAAATATATATATACGGTATGTAATATGATAAACCAATCAACAGGGTTTTTCCATATAAGTAGCTTGGACTGCACCTTTTAGTGATGCTTTCAAGAGCTTCGTAGAAATATAAGAAATTGTCTTTATTGAATTGATGATATTGGACCCTTAAGAGCTGTTCTTTCCATCCATCCATTTTCTAACCACTTCTTCCAGTTCTGGGTTGTGATGGAGGCAGGGTCTATCCCAGCAAGCAACAGGTGCAAACACAAACACACACACACTCAGACCAGGGTCAGTTTTCCCAGATGCCACTTAGTCTCTTATGTTTCTGGATTCTGGGAGGAAAGTGGAGTGTCCGGTTACAGACCTAGGGAGAACATACAGGCTCCACATAGACAGCACACAAGGACCCACAGTCCCTTAAGAGCGATAATACAAATTAATTTCAGTGGCTGAATGTAATGTCTTATTAGTTAATGTAATTCTTTAATATTACAGAATTCATATACAAGAATAATTATTGGAGAAGTTAAGCATTAATTTTCATGCCTTTCAAAACCGTAATGCGTAGTAATGCCCAGTGTACATTAATTAGAGACAATGTAGTAAAATGAAAAACACTGTCGAAATGTCCACTATTATATATTTTTATGGGATAATTTTATTAGATTCCTGAAACAAATTGGTTAAATTAGACATGGTAGAATATACAAGCTTGAAGGCAATCAATGTGAAGATCTACGCAATTAGCATGAATGGTCACACCTAAATAAATACTTTTATTCAAAGGTATAGGCTTATGTGAGTTGTGTTGCAATAAATACCCCCAAAAAAGCCTTTGAATAACAACATTTTCTGCAACATCAATTATTTTAAAATGAAAGAAAATTAAGTCCCTTTAAATCATATGCTCTTTGGAACATGGATGATGAGCTCTGCTTAGTGTCCCCCTTTGAAGTTTTCAAGGTGTACTTCAGTGTTTGTGTTTGTCAGGGACATTGTGGCCAAGACACCAGCACTGCAGAATGTTCAAGCAGTTCTGACAGTATTAGAGCTGTGGGAGAGTGGATTTTCTTTTCTGTGATGGCGGCACAGCAATTTGCTATTCTTATTTCCCAGTCTGTGCAGTTCCCATCTCAATTGCCTACGTGATTTCATTGTAAATCTCTGCAATGCTCAGTTGCTCCATACTTTAAAGGAAAGATGAGCTAATGTGTTTATGTACCACACCAGTTATCTTCTGTGGTTAATAATGAATAATGTAAAGCTCTGGGAACAAGCTGTTGTGCATTGAAGTTCAAAAACAAGATGATTCCTAGAATGAATATTTGAAATATTTTTAAACTCTTTCAGTTGGCACCAGATCTTGACCTCTTTTTGTTGTGCAGATTAGTTCACATGAACTATTTTTTTTGCTCATGGTGATCACATGGACAATAAACTAGTCAAAACGTTTTTCTATAATAAATATTTAGAATCGACCCTGTTTTCTCTTCATGAACAATTTGCATCACCTGGGAATTCAACTACAACAAAATCTAGTTAAAGGATACTTCCCTTTTCTTTGTTTTCAGCAGTCTTAAATCTCATATACAGCGTAGTGGAGTAATTACTGAGTATGTATGATATTTACAGGGATTTTTTGTCTTTCTTGCTTATGAATCAGTATAGTCATATGATTTTGTTGAGCGCTTATTTCATCACCATTGCAATTATTGACTGATATTCATGTAGTAAGAAGAGCAGTGTGTCGTCTACATAAATGTTTTCTGTATGGCCTTCTCTCTATTTCGAATGTCTTGGCAGTTGAAACAGTATAATTATAATTATTCTATCAAAATCCATGAAACTGTTTGCCAGAAAAGTGGTGCTTTTGTGAACTGAATTTCCTCAGTCATAGAGTGTGCATTTAATTGTATCTAAAATATAATACTTGAATATAAGCTGGTTGGTAGAAAGTTTTCCATCACCTGTATTTTTCAGAAATATCGTTTCTTTCTAAAGTGTGTAATTATTTTTTTTCGGTACTATTTTCTTTTTCTCATAATGTTTGCATCTCCATGTACTATTAGAAGGTAAAATACCGTCTAAGGAGCTAAAGACATTTCTAAAGAAGTTCTTTTAGCTAAATCCTAGCAATGAGCTTGAAAATCATGTGGGTATTGTACCATGACTTTTTGCCTTGTTACTTGATAGGATTTCTGGTTTTTGAAATCTTTTCCAATCAAAAACTTATGAGGCTTTAAAAAATACTGTCATTCTTAAAAACATCTAGTTAAGATATCGATTTCACAGATGTTGATTTTTATTGTAGATAAATACCATATCCCAGAACTTGTAGAAACATATTTCCTTAATAAATATACATAACATTACCTAAATTAAACCTGCATAAATTGTTGGATCTGATTATTTCCTGGGATGCTTAAGAAAATACATTTTTATTGGAGGTTGAGTAAATATGTTTAGATCTTATTTTTTCTCTGTTTTTCCATTGAATGTCTGCAGTAATTCTGTGCATTTATCATTGTTTTCTTAATCTTGACATTTATCTTACCATACTTAGCCACTGATTGTATTATAGTTTATCATATTGTGCATCTAAAGAAAACTTTTTGTTTTATCAAAAGTGTATAGGAAGTTTGTATTGTAACTACAAGCTATTTAATGGACTTTCTTTTCTGTGCATTAATAAGCTGTTTTGATGTAACTGAAGAAGATAAACTATTTCAGTACAAATAGAGTGGTTGTAACAAATTTAACTGAAGAACAGTGTAAGCAAGGTGACAACGTAACTTACCTTGAGAATAACCCATTCACATAGCACAAATTCACAAAATAGTTTGAAATAATTGAAAGCATTATTTCACTTTGGTATAATGGTAACTGGACATAAAGTGGAGATAAATTTAGAACTGAGAACTAAGGTGGTCTTTTTTACAAGAAGGGTTGCAGGAATCTGGAAGAACCTAACTAACGATACCATAGCTTCTTTTATGGAAAGACTGGATAAGATTACTTCTTCTCACTTGCTTTTCTAATAATTATAATAATAATAATAATTTTAATAATTGCTTACACTTATATAGCGCTTTTCTGGACACTCCACTCAAAGCGCTTTACAGGTAATGGGGACTCCCCTCCACCACCACCAATGTGCAGCATCCACCTGCGCCATAGTGCGCCAGAACGCTCACCACACATCAGCTATCAGTGGGGAGGAGAGCAGAGTAATGTAGCCAATTCATAGAGGGGGATTATTAGGAGGCCATGGTTGGTAAAGGCCAATTGGAAATTTTGGCCAGGACACCGGGGTTACACCCCTACTCTTTTCGAGAAACACCCTGGGATTTTTAATGACCACAGAGAGTCAGGACCTCGTTTTTAGGTCTCATCCGAAGGACGGCGCCTGTTTACAGTATAGTGTCCCTGTCACTAAACTGGGGCATTAGGACCCACATGGACCGCAGGGTGAGCGCCCCCCTGCTGGCCCCACTAACACCTCTTCCAGCAGCAACCTTAGTTTTTCCCAGGAGGTCTTCCATCCAGGTACTGACCAGGCTCACACCTGCTGAGCTTCAGTGGGTTGCCAGTTGTGAGTTGCAGGGTGATATGGCCACTAGTGGCCACTAATGCCTTTCCTTATACAGACAATATATTTCACTCTCTTAATTTAATATTTTCTTCTACCATAACTAAAACATAAGAGCAAGACTCTGTAAGGAATGTACTGTTTAGTAAATCTTTAATTTGTTTAATTAAAACTAACCAATTGACATTATTTAAGCAATAAGTACACACAAATAATAAGAGAAAAGGTTTACTTACAAAATGTCTAATGGGGAAGACAATACAGAAAACAATAGAGGATATAGCCTATTATTGTACAGTCAATGTGGACTATAACGTTGCGCAATGTGCTTTAATGTTTCAATTAAATTGTTGCGTTAATAGATCACCTGTTGCATAAATAAATTGTTTTTTAATGCAAGTCTCAAACCAGTTTAGAAACTAATTCAATGGAAACTTAAGATAAAATTTAAGGTAAATGTTTCATTATTTTTTATTTTGAATCTCAGTCGTATTTTATACAATTAAAAACAAAAAATGTCTTTGAATATGTACAAAAGGTGGTAAATTTTGAAACAAAAGTGTTGGCTTAAATTTTAAATCTTTGAATTATCTCCGATCATTACTTAACCCTACTGAATTTACCTTGTCAAAATACTGACTGTCCTTACTCCAGTACAAAAGGAGGCCAACATAATACACTTTTAAAATGAAATGAGAAATAATGTAAGGTTCATAAAATATCTTTGAAATGTTACACAGGCTGAATGTCTGAAGCACCCTCAGCTTCCACATCTGACTAATCTAATGTGCTGGAAAATTAAATTGTCACGGAAATGTCAATGAGACACCCTGATGTTTCTCTCCTCCACAAACTACTGCTTAAATTTTTCACAAAATGTATCCACCAAGGTCAGGGTTGAGTTGATACATGATGAAACATTTAAATGTGTTTCAAAGCAAATATCGTTTGTATTTATTCTAAATATCAGGTCAGAAATTCAGCAATGAGGCCCACGCCCCCTTGAATTTAGAGATCTCCGTTTTGAAATCTGTTTCCATATTTCAATGTTGTTTGTTTGTGATTGTTTGGATACATTGATGAATTACAGTATCTCTGTGCACCAAACTCACTCATAAAACTCACCTGAAGCTGCAGATTATAAATCGTGCCGACATTAATGATATTGGATTAACTGAGTTCAAAGTACAGCAAAGCAAAAGAAAATATCCATTAAAGTAGATCCCTTTAGCTAAATGAGTTATGCAACCAAAATCATATGATGAATGCATTTTTTTCACAGTTAATATTCAGATAGGAAAACTTGTGATCATTTTTCAAAAGAATGCGGTTTTCAGAGCCTACATGATATAATTTCGCAACCTTTAAAATATAATAGATGTTATTGTTAGTAAATGCAGCTCAATCGTTCAATTGTTGTTTTTTTTACAGTTTTTCAATTATTTAACTGAAGCTTGTTGGATTTCTTTTTTGTCTGTTATGGTATATCTTGAGACATTACAGTAATTAAACAAAAACAAACTGAATTGGTATGTAGGACAGGTTTTACTAAATATATATACTTATATTGCATGACAAAATGTACAGCATATACCCAATTACTCTGTTTAAGGATAGTCTGTGCTATTAATGTTGAGGTGTGGGTCTGATTGTCTGGGTACATCGCCCTCTGACGTCTGGAGCACTTTTGAAGTTTTGAGAGCAGCTGTAATGCAAGGGAAAATCTTTAGGCCGTCTTCTGGTAATCTGTTGAAAGCCTGATGAATTAAATTTCTTGTTGCTCACTTGTAGCACTTAGAATTGTGCAGATAGTACATCTGTTTCCGCAGAAAATTAAGTACACTCGGTTAAAAGAGAGACATTGTCAGACCCACTTGTGGCAGTTCTAAAAGGGCTAAACATAATATTACAGAGGACCACAAGTCAGTACGGCTTTCCACATGTGCTAGTTATTGCGTTGTTACTTTGTCCTGCAGCAGTTTATAGCATGGTTCTGAAACTATCATTAAGCCTGCAGAGACATGTAAGTGGTTTGCATGTTTCCATTTACAGCTGTGTTTTCTAGGCCTTATGTCATGACAATGTAAATTGGGAGCATGACACTTTTATTGCCTTCTGTGAAGATTGTTCATTCTCCAGGTTTTGCTAACTGAATAGCAATGTATGATCCATAATGATATCACAGTTAAGGAGGAAGACTGGGACTTGTAATAAACTGAGCCTAGGGCATTGCTTGTGTAGCGGATCTAGTTCGGACATCATCGCCCCATCGCCCTCCCTGCACGTAGCAGGGACCTCAGCCGCCTGGGCTGGGGGAGGTCTCCTTTAGCTCATGCAGCTGGCTCCCTGTTCCGTTACGCCGGAGACCCGGGTTCGCGCCCCAGGTGTTGTGGGACGAAATGGGCAGCGGAGGGCACAAGCCCATGTGGGATCGCGACGGTCACACTTGACAATGATCCAAAAAGCACGCTCTGCCTTGGTGGTTATTCCTTTAATCAAGGCTATAAAATGAGGTGCAGAAATATTTTTTCTAACATTGCTAGTTGCATACTTTTTCAGTGGCTCAGATTTTAAAAGTCTTATAACGTTGCAGTTATTGTGAGGAAAGTTTGTTGTTTCACTCTGTACTGTGTTTACAGTACTACAGTAATGTTACAATCTACTGTTATAAAGTAGTGATCTTTAAATGCTTAATTTTTGTAAAGGGACAATAGGAAATTTCAACGACTTTCCATTTCTATTTAAAAATGTCAGTACTCTATGGCTTTTAAAGAAAATTCATTTTAAATGTTTTCCTATTTTTCCTTACATTCACTTGGTACAATGATCATCAATATGTAACAACATACTTTCAAAAGCTAGATTTCAATTATATGACAATGAAATAAGCAACATAGACTGCAGTTCTTATCTTCACTTTTGTTCTGTCAAACATATTTGACTTATTTGAATTTGCAGTACAATTAACATGATCATAGACAGATACAGTGCGCAATGTAAAATGAGAATCAAGAAAACAAACATGCATACTGTTCTTCCCATGTTGACACTATCTAAAATCAAGTCAGAAGGAAAAAAAAACAATAATTCAAAAAATAAAATAAATTGAGCCATGTCAGCAGCCAACTGTGACAGGGAATGCCTTAACAGCAGTGCACAATTGCCCTGGCTCTACAAGGGGTCTAAGTCTTCTCCTGTCAGCGCTGAACCTCAGGGATAGGGCTGCATAGCTTGTTACAAGTTTACAAGTGTGTTGCTAGAAGATGAGCAGGTCGTAAGAGCCCGGCTTCTCCCCCGTGTGAGGGTGCAGGGTTAGTAGCTATGAGCTTGTAAAAACACAACTGTCTTTTCCATCTTATGTGATTGTGTAACACAAATACATGGCTATTAAAATGGCAAAAAGTGAATGCATCTGTTTAACACCTACCACATTACAATCTTTATTGGGAAATTCACAATAATCTTCACATTCTTTACTGCAAACACAAATAATATAATGATACTTATCCCAGTAAATCCTTTTATAGATGGGTATCTAAAACCACCGATGACCACATCACACAGTCAAAATACTTGCAGAACATTTCACTGCTGGCCCACTGTCATTTCACATTAAACTTGTAACTCAGGCAGTGGGTATTATAGAATGGACATCAAATACATGTCTTATCTTGAATATTTCCTTCTGATTATTGATCACATTAGCAACTTTAGTACCCTGTACCCCTCACACCTGAAGAAGGCTTTACAGCCGAGACGTGTTTCTTTTCTTCTCTTTACAGTATATAATAAACCCTTCACATGTTCCTTTGTAACCTGCGCATGCTGACGCAGCTACCTACGTGAACTACATGAGTACCCTGTATGCTACCTTCCCATCTAAATGGACTAAACAAACATGATTACAAATGATCTGCTAATTACAGACCTCATTGTATTTTTCCCATTCCTTAATTTATGGTGGAAAAATAGTCATTGGCTTTTTGAATATTAAGAATTCCAGAAGCTCTACTCAGAAAATCCATTTGGCTTTTGCACCTCTCAATCTATATCACAATTTCTAGCAGAAGGTTGGAACTCTTATTAATTATTACTAAAAGTAATAATTCCACTGACTCTTAATCTCCAGAAGTCCTAAATCACAAAATGTTTTAATATTTCAACATCTTAATTACTCTCTTAGCTATCTTGGCAAAAGACCCCAAGTTGTTAGATTAAATTCAATCCTCCAAACAAAATCTTGAGCTACTCTTTGAGCTTCTACTTTCTGCAGTCTCTGTCTAAAACACAGCAAAGGAGCTAAAGCTGCTTACTAGTTCACAAACCAATCCACTCTCTGAGGGAATTTTCAAAACCTGATCTTCTTGTCTCTGGGCTTATCAATTGGCCCCTTCCTCCGTTTTGTGCTGCACCTAACAGATGACTTCCTAACCAGCAGAGGTTGGCGGCCTGGACCAGGGCTGGCCCTAGCTTTGCGTACCTCTGTTTCGAGATCGCTTATCCTGCTGTTCTTTTCTGCGCTTCAGAAACATTACATACTTGATTATGATTGGTAAATTTATTATAATTTGTTTTTGACTGGGCTTCCATTAGGATGATCCACAGCAGCAACCAAAAGAAAATATTTTTTTGCTCACATTTGAACGTGCCAATTAAAAATGTATTGTGTTGCACATTGAGGGCGCCCTGTGCAGTCACCTTATTCGCCTAAGACTAGGACCGACCCTGGCCTGGATGTATCTGCTTTCTGAGGCTTGCGGTTTCCACAAGAACTGCCATGTGGTTGCCCCGTTACGCAATGCATAACCTAAACACTGATTCTCACTTTCACATTGCTTTAATTCAAACAATCTTATCCTAAATACTGGAAACATAATGCATTTTAGATCACTCTGTAAGCGTTTCAAAGACAGACAAAATATATTCATCAACAACAAACATGTTTTCACAAAGTGCATCCCAATATGGAATATATTACTTCTCACTTTAATAGCATCCCTCACAATACAAACTTTTAAAATGGCTGATAAGAAATACATTTTCACAAAGCTATGAAATACAGTTTCACAATGCTGTGCAGCAACTGGAGTTAGACCCTCCTTGTATACTCAGTTATTTATATATATTTATTTTCTCCACCTTCTTGTCTGTTTTATACTCACTTGTTCTATTTTATATAATCACATTTCTCTTATATATTGTTTGGTGACAAGACCCTGCTATAAAATAGCCTTGGAGCCTGTGTGGAGCCACTTGTTGTTTTCTGAACTGTGGCTATTAATCCACTCTTTTTGTATAAATTAAACAAAACAAATATATTGTATAATGAAGTGTTGTATATGAATTTGCAACTTTCTATAGGTGAGAACAGGTAAGGTTATGTAGTTAATGTTTATCAGAACAGGAGTTCTTTTAAATTGCATGATAAAGAAACATGTAACACTGAGTACAATATACAGTAAAAGACTGTTTTTTATGGAATTGAAATAATGATTTTGAATTTAGACTAAGTATAATGCATTACCAGTTTACAAACACATTCTGAAGTAAGAGTGCATGTTCAGTTCTTCAAAAAGTGTTGTCTCGTGTTTCATTCTCATGCTTATTTGAATTTTTAAAAAAATATTTGAATGCTTTTAATATCATTTTACCAAATTCTTTTATCCGATTATTAAAATACATTTTCCATGTCTTTCAACAAAACATTTTTGAGACTGGGATATTACATCTTATCTCAGTATTATCTTACTTGTCTAGACAGAAAATGTACAATGCTCTTTACTGTCCCCCCCAAAATAAATCACTATTTCATAAATATAAAAAGAATCTGTTTAATCAGTCTGTGAGAGGATTCTGTGAGACTTGCCCAGACTTGTTTTAGAGGGGTGTTGTTCATCAGTTTCCTTTTGGTCAAAATATTTTTTTTTCTTTGAGATATCCTTTTTAAATCCACTCCCTTTTTCCTCCCTACATCTAGAAAGAGAGAATTATGTGTTAATATGAATAACATGGCTGAATTTAAGACCACTTACTTTTTCTCCCTATTTGCCTCATGAAGCACAAATTCATATATAACATTCTCAGCAGAAACCCTTATCTGGGTTGCCTCATAATATTTTCACAAGTACGACTTGGGATTTTAATAGTACAGTAGTCCAAATTAATACACATCAGAAACCAATCCAAATCCAAAATACAATGAAATTGTGGTGGTGAAAACTGAAGGCAAACAAGAGGCATTGAAACAAATATTAGAACCAGTAGCATCTGCTGCATTTTAAATACCTTTTGGTATAAAGAGGTATAAACTATGGCAGTGAGGCGTGGCATTTATCTGTGGTCAGTGAGATAATTTTCATGTCATAGATTTTGTGCAATTGTTCATGCGCGTAGATAGCAAAGAAACGGGCTGACAGTCATCTACTGTAGGTGATGATGGATTCTGCCCCACTCTTGGAAGTCCATGACTGACCGTTAACCAAGTAACCTGTTTTTAAAGTAACAGATTGCTGCCCATTCCCTGTCCTCTAGCTATCCTTCAGGAAAACGTTCTTAATCCCACCAGTGGAAATAATAATAACTGTAATGATTGAAATGATTGGGGGGGGTTCCCGAACAAACGTAAGCAATATTGTGCAACATGACAGATAAACTGGGATGTATTTTTCTTGGAATAAGTTGGCAGTTACTAGTCAAAAGTCATAAATGTGTACAAGACGAACAAAGATTTCATCAGAAAAGTTGGGAAAGTCGTCTCAGCTTTTCCCAATAATTCCGTTGTGAGAGGCCTTTCAAACCAGAAGTCCAGGCAGAAGTCCAGGTGGAATGGGATAAAAGATAGAGACTAATTAAATTGTATTTACTTGCATTACTTAGAAGTATTTGTCTCAGTCTCAAAAATGGAATAATATGTAATCATCAATATTTTATTAAGTACTGTGATGTGTACTTAATAAAATAGGTTGGAAATTAAAAAAGCAATCATTATCGTTATATTTTAATGCAGTGGAGACAAATACCATCCTTGTGTCTTTGCTGTATTTTTTGCAGTTGTTGGTCTAAATGGTCAGGTTCAAAGAATACTAAAGGATAATGCTTTTGGATTTGGAATGCATGAGACCTCTAAACTTTTTTCTGAATGGTTTCCTAAGTAATGTCATTAGCATTGGTCTGGTCAGTGAAATAATTGGTTTGCACCAAAGTTTCCCCTGCTACAGTTTCTTCCCATACAACAAACAAAATTATACTTGTTTTTTCAAGTTAGGATATAATGTGATTGATTTTAGCCTGTTTGATTTGGGACTATAAACTTGCACACAGCATACAATGTTTATGATTATTATGAATATGTGCTTCTCACTTTCAACATTACAGAATAATGTTTTACTGTGCAGAAACGACAAACATAATTAAAATAAGAGTAGTGCAGGCTGTTTTAGGCTCCATGGAATAAGCTGGATAATGATGGTGGCTAGCTTCGTTACTCCAGTTCTACTATATTAAAATATGCTGTTATTAGGACACATTTTTTGTTAAAGTCTGAAACTTTGATTTATGTGAATTCTGTTCATTATAATAAAAGATGATAAGCATTGACGTTTATGAGACTACAGTGAAACTTTGATAATTTTTCAGCTTGGAATCAAAGATCTATCCATAGACCTACTGTTAATATCATTTGAAGAGCAGCACCCCATGGGTGAGGTGTTTTCTCTCATTCTGCACTAGCATGTAACAGAAAAGCATGATCATGGTAAGAGCTTGAGAAAATGACAGCTTAGAACAGACTGACCTTACCTCTATGTTTATGTGGAGAGATGGATTTAAAACAGGCCTGGTTTTATTTGTCTGCTTTGGATTTAACCACGACTCCAGTAAAGCATTCCTGTTGTTTCAAGCAAAAATACTACAGCATTTTTACTGTCTGCAAGCAGAGCAAGTTGCCATGGAAATTAACTGATGGACTGTTGTTTTTATTTGAAGAGAGTTTTCACAGACTGCTTTATTAATAGCTGATTTAATCACAAAATAGTTTAGAATTCTTGTGGACTTAGTCATGGGATGGACAGCATGCATAAGTAGGAAGAGCTGTGAGTGCTGTTTTTTATTTGTATTTTTGTTCCGTTGGAATTCTTTTGTGGACTAGAAAGTCGGATTATTCTCTCCAGAATGGTGAAAGGATTCTATATCTTTTGTAAATGTAATAAAAATGTTAAAAAGTTATAACTTACAGTTGATCCACATTACCATAAATAAACCATATAATTAGGTTCTGTACATCATTCATTACCCCTAGAGAACCTTTCTTACTGTACCTCTTACTGTACTGGTTATTTTTATTGCAATGAGCTTACTTCTTTAGCTGGCACACAACAAAAATCTATTAATTACACCATTTATTATATCATTAGTCTAAAATTTTCCTGTTTAATGGGGTTAAGTCCCCAAACCACAGTTAATGAACTTATAATTTTCTACACTACAGTACAAGAACGTTTTGAAGCTTAATAATTTGAGGTGAAGCAAGACTTGTTTCTTAAATGTTCCATAACATTTCAACTGGAAACCATAAAGCTATAATTACTACACTGATGGTTCATTAGACCGTTTTGTAAGACATGGTCCTTTTAATATAGTACACTAAAAAGTATTATTACATGTGTAATCTTGCATTGGTACTGTATTATGTGCTGAACAAAGTGCAGTGGGCAGACAGCTTCTGTATGCTGCTGCCAGATCACGCACATCTCACATGCTAGCAGTTACTTGCCTGTAGAGTCAAGTAACTGTAAAGAGAATAGACAATGGAGTGAAATGCTTACTTGATTCTCCTAATTTTTACAAATCTGTTGTTTCAGATAAGTAGTGAAAAATCTCTTTCAAAATCATGGACATTTTCAACCTTAATGTAAAAGGGGCTTTTGAAAATGTGAAGAACACAAAAGTAAATGCTTGTCATTAGTTCAATCGATGACCTCTGCACAGTTTTTCCTTTTCTTTGATTAAATAAAAAAGGATCACATCAGAGGCAAAATGTTTAGTTTCATTTGTTGCTTTGTTTTTACATTGATTAAAAAATATAGAATTAATTGATTATCTGATGATTTTCAGGCTTTTCTTGTCTTGCATTCACATATGTTTGTGACAAGCTGTCAAGAAGTGTGTGATGCCCCTAGGCAGCCATGTTTGCTGTTTAGTACGGTATAGTACAGCAAAATAATGCTTATTGCTCATGTGTCTTTCTAAACAAATAAAACAAGGTTAAGAAACACCTCGGTGAATTAAAATATAAATGACAGGTAGCAATAGTCTAGGCTAGTCTTTTGGTATGCTGCACTGATTGCAAAATTGCATGGATTTAGAGCTGATGATATCATGCACATAATGTTTACTAATACAATTCTGTTTAATCACTAAGAACTTTCAAATTTTAAATAACCAACATCTGTTGGGAGCAGATTTCCTACAATTAAGGTTTAAACTATCTTCCTGAAGTATGTTGGTTTGTGGTGGTTTAATAGAAGGGAAATGGAGTCTTTACTCACATAGAGAGCGAATCCCTGAAAAATCATTTTTAATGTTGTGAAAAAGACAATAGCTAGGGGAGAATAAAAACTGTAAGATTGGTGGCAGCAAAAGATTGTCTAGACATACACAGGCAATTGCATTATTTCTTTCTTGAGATAAAGTTCAAGTGGCAATCTGTTGCCAAGCACCAGAAATATCTGTGCTAAAAAAATAACATTTGAAGTGTAAGGGGAATGACCACATTACAGATGCCAATACAGTAGTTAACATTTACCCTGTTGTTTGTCTGCACAGCACCATTGGTATATGCACAAAAACAACCTGACACTTTAGTTATCTGGCATGGTAATTTACAGAACAGACGTTATATTCTACAGTGCAGTCCATAAGTACTATATACGAGATAAGATCACCTTATTAGCCATATAGAATTTCTTGTATTAGGAATTCATCTTTTTAGCATACACCAGCTTGCTCTCCATGAGACACACAGACACACAGACAGGGAGAGAAGCTTGGGGTCAGAGCACAGGGTCAGCCATTATACAGCACCCCTGGAGCAGCTGGGGTTAAGGGCCTTGCTCAGGGGCCCAACAGAGTAGGATTCCTCTGCAGGCCATAGGTTTTGAGCCGGCAACCTTCCAGCCACAGGCGCAGATCCTTAGCCACAGAGCCACCGCTCTGCCAGAGCTGATCCAATAGCCCTAATCTCCTCATAGTTGACAGGATTCGAACTTGTGCAGGAAAACCCCAATTAATTTTGAGTCCATGGCCTTAACCACTCTGCCACAACTACACTATTTGTATTTGGACAGTGACACAATTTTTCCTGTTTTGGCTTTGTACTCCAGCAGATTAGATTTGAAATAAAACAATGACTATGAGTTTAAAGTGCAGAATGCCAGCTTTAATTCAAGGGTATTTACTTCTATATTGGGAGAACCATTTAGGAATCACAGCCCTTTTAACTGGACACATTAACATAATCTTAAATAAAATTTAGCATGTTTGCAAATCCTTTGCAGTTGATGACTGCCTAAAGTCTGTTACCCATAGACACCACCAGACATTGGGTATCTTTCCTGGTGAAGCTCTGCCAGGCCTGTAATTCAGCCCATTCTCAGTACCTGCTTGTTTTAGGTCAGGTGATTGACTTGGCCAGTCAAAAACATTCCACTTTCTGGCCCTGAAAAACTGTATAGTTGCTTTAGCGGTATGTTTGTGGTCAGTGTCTTGCTGCAAGGTGAAGCGCTGTCCAATGAGTTTTGAAGCATTTGCTTGGATCTGAGCAGATAAGATGCTTCTGTACACTTCAGAATTCATCCTGCTGCTGCCGTCTGCAGTCACTTCATCAATAAAGACAAGTGAGCCAGTTCCACTGGCAGCCATACATGCCCAAGCCATGACACTGCCTTCACCATGTTTCCCAGATGAGGTGGTATGCTTTGGATCATGAGCAGCTCCATTTTTTTCTCCACACTTTCCATCACTCTGGTAAGGTTAGTCTTCGTCTCATCTGTCCATTAGACTTTGTCCTGGAACTCTAGAGGCTTTTTTAATGTACGTTAGCAAACTGTAACCTGGCCTTTCTTACCACTGGTTTGCATCTTGCGGTGAACCCTCTGAGATTATGCTGGTGTATTCTTCTCTTTGGGATGGTCTTTGATACATCTATGCCTACATCCTGGAGAGTGTTCCCAATCTTTTCAACAGTCAAAAAGGTTTTTTTCTTCACGATTGAAAGTATTCTTCGGTCATCCACTACTGTGGTCTTCCGTGGTCCGCCAGGTTGTTTGCTATTGTTAAGCTCACCAGTGCGTTCTTGCTTCTTAACAATGTACCAAACAGTTGATTTTGACACACCTAATGTTTTGACTATGTCTCTAATTGATTTATTCAGATTTTTCAGTGTCACGGTGGCCAACTTGAATGGCATTAACACTTCTTTGGTTCTCATGTTGAGAGACAACAGCAACAGACTCCAGATGCAAATGCCATATCTAGGATCAATTCTAGACCTTTTGTTATCTCTTTTCTGCATGAACTAATGATGCAACAACACACAACTGGCCAAGAAACAACTGAGCAGCCAATTGTCCAATTATTTATGGTCCCCTAAATTGGGAGGACTATGTATAGAAAGGGCTGTAATTCCTATATGGTTAACCCAATATAGATGTAAATACCCTCAAATTAAAGCTGACATTCTGCACGTTAACCTCATAGTTTCATTTCAAATCCAATGTGCTGGAGTAAAGAGCCAAAACAACAAAAATTGTGTCACTGTCCAAATACTTACGGACTGCACTGTATGTGTCATTATGTTCTGATAATACTTGTACAAGAGACACAATGCAAACATATATTGGGAAGAATTTGGCAGAAAAATAGTTCTTTGCTCCTGATGTGGTTTCATAAAACATTCTATTGGACATGGATTTTAGATATAGCCTAATGCATGAAGAATGTTACTAACACATTGGAATGTATGAGGAGAGTTTATGTTCTTTTAGGATTAAAAGATCATTGGATATCAGTTTATCAGCCCACGTGGTTCCGTTTTCTTGGGTTTAACTATTCTGTCTGTTTGGCAGTCACTGCATTTTCTTCTAAAAGACTTGCTCTCCCTCACCTGGATTTACTTAGCCCCTGCTTGGTTTTGCCATATAAACAGTCACATTTTTCATGCTTTTCCAAGAAAGTACCATTGGCTCAACAAACATGAATCGGCTTTGAAAAATAAATTTGATAGTCTCTGTAGTTAGCACAGACTTCAGTAAAAACATGGAACAGCCAATCACTGACATTATTTCTGAAGACAAGGTGACAGTTAATGTTTTTGGTTAAGTTTAAAATGTTTTTCACCATGCTGATGAAGATTTCTGTGTTTATTGATAGAAGGAAAAATAAACAACTGGCCATCTTCCTATTTTAGCTTTAAATTGTACATTGACAGTTTATATAGTATTGGATATTGCTTTGAGAAACCAAGTAGTTTGTTGTGGCTTTTTCTCAAATTATCGTGTTTGAAACAAGATCTTTAGCAAATGTACACTTCTTATTAGTCAAATCAAAAACACCTGTGAGAAATTTCCATAAAAACTTGGTAAGCAAAATAACCAGCTTAAATGGACCCATTTAATGTGTAAAGAAACTGGATTTTCCTAAGGAAAGAGTTGTCTTTCATTATGTAAAATGCTATATTATAACTAAAAATATTCAAATATGAAATGAGTTTTATCTTTGAAAAGCAAATCCCAGGATAGATAAAGTGTTATTCTTGGACATTGTTAATCACTGTAACTTTCACTGGGAATACAGTAATTATTCAATTACATTCAGTAAGGGAAAGACTGATTTGGCATCCTTAATTCAGTAGAATGTTAACTAAGGGAGTCATATTTGTTTTTTATTACATGCAACCTTAATAGCTGACTCTTTAAGTTATAGTTCAGAATAATTACCTAAAATGATGTTTGTACATGTTACTAGGCTATATATAGTTATATATATTTTGTTTGTGATTAGCTTTCCAATCCATCCTTTATTGTGAAATTGTCACCTTCAGTTGTTTCACTAATACCAACAACAAAACAAATGTAAAAGCAGAATTATATTACAGGGTGATGGTAAAAGACAACGAAAGGAAATGGCAAGCATGCTAAATTATTATTTCACACAAAGTTTACAATAGAAGCCCCAATTTTGTTGAAGGACCTCCATCAATATAAAGAAATTATAGCATAATTGACATTGGGGCCTTTCAGGGGCTAGGAGGGCTCAAAACGAATATATTGTCACAGCCAGATGATCAGATGATCTCTGTTGTATTTAAGAAAATGAGGGATGTCATTCATAAGCCATTTGCTAGGATAATTAATTTCTTACTTAGTATTGACATTGCACCCACAGGTTGGTGAATTGAAAAGGTAACATACAGAATTGGACAAAAATGTTCTTGGAAACTATAGACCAAAACTTGGCTCTTCACTAAAAAGATATTTAGGATACGCCCATGGTGAATACACTCTTATTTATTAGTTATATTTCTGGATCAGAAATGGTATAAAGGTATACAGGTTAATGCCATGGAGTCAGTTTCACAGAGACTACAAGAGCTGCACAGAAGTTTGAACAGAAGGTTGAGAATGTCCCAAGCACTGCACTGACTTCATAGCTCAGCAGCCTTAAAATAATCTCTGTGAGGATCTCTTATGGTAGTCTTTTAAAAATAAATAAATCTCTAGAAGAAGATATGAATTCTTAAATATACTCCCAAATGACATTTACAAAAATGCCACTTTCATAGAAACCAAAACTTAAGATGAATATTTTATTAGTTCAAAAATCATGACACAACAGTGAATAATAATGCTGTTGTTTAAATGGTTGAATTTCACATTAGTTCGCAAATGCACGTCTTCTGCTGTGTTAAGCCTCTGAATGAACACACATAGTCATCGTACAGATTGATGGCTTAATGTGATCGGACATGTCCTAGAGGCAAATGATTATTCACCAGGAGGGTGTTAGACTTATCCGATAACTTTGAGGTATTATGACAAGAGCTGTGCAGTAGATGTTACTATATAATTATCAGCCTTGGAAGGAAGTCAGAGCTTTGACGTGTAACATTTTTTTTTCACCTTGCTGACTGTGGCTTTCCTGTGTGACCCTTCTTTCATTAAAATGGCTGCTTTGATTTTTGTTAAAACATTCTACCAACCACCTACAGTTAATGTAGGTGGATGAAGAAAATGAGTTCCATGTAGACAGATGCAACATTTAAAATGTTGTAATGTAATATAACTCTAATGTGTGGTGAACTGCATTGTTTTTGTGCACATCCATGTTCAAGGACTCTGTCAAACACAATTGAAAGATTATGTGGGATTTTATGTTAGAAACAAGGCAAATTTAAGGACAACCTAATATTGTTTCTGTAAAAGGTTCTGATAGAGTTAGGTGGACTATGGGTGTTTTGCGAAACAAAATCTAAATGCTTCTGGTGCAAGGCTATGGCTAAAATAATTAATAAAAGTGATCAAAATGTTGCTTATCCTGTTTCATATTGCTTCTTGAAAAGCCCACCTGTTTGCATTCACTTCCTTCCATGATTTTTTTAATTTATTCCAGCTACATTTATCATACAGTACTTCTCTTAAGCAGGACATTTAAACATTTAATCAAAGATGAACAAATTAAATCAGTAGTAGTTCAGATCCTCTGAAGAAGCTTCTTGTTTTATGATGTCCGGGCACTGGGGCATCACTACCTTCACTGGAGTTTCTTTTGCACTCTTGGGTCTCATTGGATAGCAATTTCCTAGTTTGCCTTGATTTGTGGTTTTGTGTTGCTTAGATAAGAGCTTTGCTAATTTGGCATAACTGGAGCATTTCCTCATCTCCTGTAATGAAATGCCACTCACGGCTTTATCAGCTTGTCCAAGTTAGATCAGGACGTACACCGAGGCAGTGTTTCCCATGTGTTTTATTGTGCATTTGCTGTTCAGAGGAATCATTTATAATAAGTAATAAAACTGTAGAAGTCATTGGCATTAGAAATGTAGTTATCTGCTGCAATATTGTTACATTAAAAGCATAATTGTCCACTGAACCAAAGACAAACATCTAACTGTCATATTATTCTTACTTGTTGGAATCAAAGCTTAAGAAAAGGCATGCAGGAAAATGTCCCCTGCCTTCTTTAAGAATTATAAGATATGAAATGTGGAAGTGCCACCTCTTTCAGTAATTTAACATTTCAGCATTCAACAACATAATCAGATTCAAACAGCTTAAGATTTGTTTTATATGATGAAAAAGAAAGGCAGTTTTTCAAATTAATGAAGGCTGAACATCAAAACTTATAAATTGTTGTGAATGGTATATTTCATTTATATGTCCTTCATAAAATGTATACAGTGCATCACATTTAAATGAGAGCTTAATCATTTCCTACTGTTATTCCTGCTGTGTACTATTTCCCATGTTTTGATTATACAATTTCCAGAATAGATTTTCTGTGTGATTCTGTAACGTCTTGTTTTTTTTTATCATGCTACCTTTCTAAGAATTGACAAAGTTTGCAAAAAAGACTTTTGAAGCCGGATGAGAAGAAATGTCATCAATGTGGCACATTAATATTTAACAAAAAAGCACAAAGGCATGGTGTAACTTCAGCTTGCTCCCCCGTACGCTTCTTGGTAATTGGCACTGACAGATCTTTTCAGGAGCAGTTTAATTAGCAAGGCACATTTCAGTTGAACCATATAGAGCAAGAGAAACTCTGAATGTATTTAATACAAGAGGAAAAACCTGTTTGACAAAAATCCAATACCACAAATTACATTAATTAAGAAAGGCCTCAATTGCACTGCAAGGTTCTGCAGGTTTCTAGTAGTTCTGGCAGCTGTTGTGGTAACTAAAAGAACAGGATGCTCCTTTCATAAGAGGCTTTTATTAGTAGCTTTTGATTTCGGTGAATATATGTTGAACAGTTGGTTTCCAAGAGTTTTCCATCTTAATAAACCAGATTGGAGCTGAAGAATGATAGTGTATTTTGATGAGAGCACGGTAATATGTAGCCTTATTTTATTCATTAAAATATGAACATTAAGGGCACACATAGCGAGGATAAAAGTATTCAAGACTGTTGCCATAAAAGGAATTGGAATTTTGATAAAGGGGATTTATTTATGTCAGAGTGTACCCTGGAACCTAATGAGTATTTGCAAGATATTAAAAATGAATGACACTAAACTGCAGTTCAGAGGATTGCAGTCTGTTCAATTGAGTCGCCATAAATTCGCATTCATCTTCATGGCTAAAGTAACAGTGTAACAGCAGCCGTTAACATAATGAAACCAATGAACTGATGCATTAGACTTAGAATGGTTTTGCTCTCTCTGGTTTAACAAGGTTTGTACAGAGCTGTAGGAAAGACTTTAATTATAAAGCAGATTGGGATTCTATGGGCTGTAGGATGGAAATCTTGCAATGTTGTTTTTCATTTTACTCTAGAAACATGACAAACATTTGTGGAGCACAGACTATGAAAACGTTTTAGTACTGTTCTTGGAAGAACAGTTTGTAATCAGTAAACAAGAGGGTTCTTTCTTTAACCCTTTTCATAAAGGTATAATTTCACACAATGGCTGACGGAAATATGCACCTTTATAAGATTTTCTTGATCGTGTGTGTCTGGTAATTGAGCACCCTGACAAGGATCAGACGTTGATTATGCTAGAAATTTAAGACTTGCAACTCCAGAACTGTACTCAAGTCAACTCTCAATTATGTCTTTAAACCATTGCACAAGTGCATATTGATGTTTTTGTAACTCACCACGTGATTGCTCTTGACTACAATAGTCAAGACGTCTTTTTACTTTAACTTACCTTTCTCTTATGACCTTTGTAGAAACACAACATGAAAACACCTTTCCACCCAGCTGTACACAATAATTACTAGATCAAGAATTCAATGTTTTTATTATCATACTTTGTCACACTTATTTCCCCTCTTATTGATTTTTATGTAGAGCTATATTTTAACAGCTCTAAAAACTGCAGTGAGGCAGTGACAGGTCATATACTTTTGATCAATTCTGTAGTGTGAAAATAGAAGGCAGCTTGATCTTCACTTGAACTCTTTTTAATTTACAGCCTATTAGATCAACTATAAGAGTCAGTCAAGCCTAGACAGTACATTCCCACCAGCCAGGTAGTGTGTCTTTAAAGGAGTAAACATTTCTAGTTTTGTACGTCAGTATGGGTTAGAGTGACTACGGATTCCAAACAGTTATATACCCAAGTTAATGACTTGTCTGTTATGATGTATTACTTTTCTGTAAATAAAACCTGCTTTTGGATCAACAGCCTCTTGGAAAGCAATATTGTACTGTTACTGAATCGAGTTTATAGTTTCTTTACTTATGATTAAGATACCACTGTGGATTAATTGTATGAAGTACTATCTAGTGTACTTTTTCCACTTTTGTTATTGTTTGACTTAACTATCCGGGACATGCGTTTGAGGTACGTTGGCAAACGGTTACACAACTGGAAAAATGTTGATGGTTTGTATTTCAAGCCGATGACTAAAATAACAACTTTTTACTATAATCGACAAAAATTAATTGAAATGCAGTTAAATGCAGTAAAATACGTATCAGATAAAGTAACAGTAAGGCAATGGCAATTTACTTTTAACCACATGATTTCCATGTTATATTCTATTTAATGCATGCAAATCCACAATGGATTTACAGGTTTGTACTGACCTGTAGAATATATGTGAGGACATCATGTTCTAGTATGGACTGGGAATTCACTTGACCTGATTCCAATGAATTATGTACGATAAAGTAATTCTTGCAAACTTTCTGGTGGAAAGATTCTGTGCCAAGAATGGGCTGCCATCCCTCAGAGCAGTAATGCTGATCTTGTTCACACAAATCGTAAGTGTGCTGTATGTTACCACAAACATTAATACCACTCGCATTTTGCCAGCTCTGTGTAACTGGCAGGATAAACAAACATACAGTACATATAGCCCATATTCCTGTCCTCAGCAGTCAATTAGTTCAGCATTTCTTCATTTCATGTAATCTTTTATGTTGATTTAGATGTGTTAAAATAATTGGTCTCTCAGAAATTGATGAATTTCTCTCAGACATTGAATGATTTTGCAGTAGTCAGTTGAGAAATATAATGCTAAGGCATCAGCACAAAACGTATAATAGAGGAAAGATAAGGGGGGAAGTGGTTGTCTTGCTACATGGAATATTGTTTGGAGTATTAAATTCAACTGAAATAAAATCTCACTTATTGTGAGTAAATATGAAGTGTACCTTTTCTGTATGTTTTATTCTAAAATTCTAAAATCAAATAATAATGAAGATGGATTCCACAGGTATTCAGTCTTATCTATGTAGTTTTACATGCGTTTACAATTTATATTGTTTCAGTCTGTATTCTAGGAATATAATATGTAATAAAGACAGAATATGCTAATTTCTGGTATTCATTTAGTATAATTACAACAATTATAAACACCCCTTGGTTATTTTACATTGGGAAAATTTATCTTAGTCCTTGTATGAGAGAATGTGAATTAAATCATGCCTTACACCAACCAGGCTTTGTGACTGTGCCTTGAAACACCAACTGTTTTCCAAATGTAGTGTTCTTGTTGAGACTTTCCACTGCTATGGTATTACTCTGTCTCAGTTCACGGTCTACCCACAAACCAGAGTGGGCCCACACAGACGCGATTGAGTGAACAAACCAAGCCCTACTATTGTGTCTCTCCACAGACTAGGGTTTTAGTAGGAGAAATGATGGACATCTAATGGAATTTGGGCATGGTTTGAGCTAAACAGAACACTTCAAAGAAGCATGACGTTAATTCATGTTGTACTTTGCTGGGAAACTATACGCAAACAGCATTTGACTGCATGTGGTAATGTCTTAATTTTTAATATGAAAAAATTTAAATACTGAGATCCCTGCCAATCCAAAAACCAATCTATCCCTCCCAGCCACACACGCACAACACAGATATACTCACTTTCCCCCTGCACTGTTTATTTATGAGATCGTCAGTCTTGAATCACTACTGACATTCAGCGATTTAATTTTGGACCTTCAATAATGATGCTTATGTGCATAATTGGAAAATAGAAAAGTCATCTTAATTGTTGACGTTAAGAGAATACATACTTTGCTTAAAAAATGAGAAATATTCTAGCCCAGTTATATACTGTTTAATAATGATTAATAATTCCTTACACTAACAGTGTGTACTGTAGTGTTTTTCTGGACACTCCACTCACCTCCATTTTTAGGAGACTATGGTTGGTAAAGGCCAGGGGACAATTTGGACAGGACACTGGCATAACACCCCTACTCTTTTTGAGAAACGCCCTGGGATTTTTAATGACCACAGAAAGTCAGGACCTTGGTTTTACGATGGTGCCTTTCTTCTGCAGTATAGTGTCCCCATCACTATACGAGGGTATTAAAATCTGCACAGACCCCACTAACAGCTCTTTCAAAACCTTTCCTTAGGTGGTCTTCCCTCCAAGTACTGGCCAGGCTCACACCTGCTTAGCTTTTATGGGTTACCAGTTGTGAATTGCAATGTGATAGAGCTCTTCACATATTATTTATTAAAAGGATTAGTGGAATATTAGCTACATCAGGAAAGTCATCCCTTTTCAAAGCAGAAGTTTGATGATTGCTTGCTTTCAACCGGCTTGCATATTTAATCCTAAGGACGCAATGACACTGTCAGGGAAAATCACTTCTGTTATAACGAGTCTTCATCAACTTCTTCTTAAAGCCCAACCTATTCAATCATTAAAGTATGACAGCAGATGAACCCAGTATAAGCACATGTCAGTGCACAACACAGTGATGTGATGAAAGCCCTTATCTGCCATCATCCCTCCGCTGAGCACACCAGCAGCTGGGAGTGTGCTGGGAGAGAAAGAGTTGGCGGAAGTCACTCACACACACTGCATTGTTCCTCTCAGCACTCCATGGCTTTGCAGTCAGCGTGGGTGAATCTGACCCATTTGCCAAGGTTAGCTGCTGTGAGCCGAAGACTTCAGCATGGAACAAGATGAAAAGACCTATAATATTAGCAGTAATAATTGGCTTATGATAATTAGGTCTGCTGATTCATTCTTCGGAGAAAGCCAGTTGTTCCTAGTGCTTTACTCTTCTCTGAGTTGCATTTTTTCTGAGTTGTGAGTTTAAGGTTTTCTGATTTTAATTTAAATTTAAATAGATTCAGTTCTAGTATTTGGAAGCTTTAGTTTTACTCCCTCAAAATTAAATTGTGTAGTATTGGAATAGAAAATGACTGAACATATTGATATGCTGTAATACTAATATATACACTGGTATGACAACATAATGATTACTTGATAGTGTGGATGCCTTAATATAACATCTCAGACATGTTTAGAAGAAAATATTAATATTATGTAATCTATTACCTTTCAGCCCCTCTAGGACATGTTCCTGCTAATACTAATAGATCCAGTGTCTTAAAAACTGCAAAGATATGGCTCTTCATTTTAATTTTAAATTCACTTTCATTTATGATCCATGTGTCCCCTAAAATATATTTTTTAGAAAGTGGTCACCAACATTTTAATAATACAACATACAGTAATAATAATGAAGTCTTACTCTTGGATTCTGGGTGAATCATTTCCTTTGTGGTTTCTAAATAAAAAAATATTATTATTATTATTGTTGTTGCTATTATTATTGTTATTATAGTATACACTTATATAGCACTTTTCTGGACACTCCATTCAACAGACTTTACAGGTAATGAGGACTCCCCATACACCAGCTATCAATGAGGAAAACAGAGTGATGAAGCCAGTTCATAGATGGGGATTATTGGCCATGATTGGTAAAGGCCAATAGGAATGTTACACTGGGGTAACACCCCTACTCTTTTCGAGAAATGTCCTGGGATTTTTAATGACCACACAGAGTCAGGACCTTGGTTTTACGTCTCATCCGAAGGACGGTGCCTTTTTACAGTGTTCCTGGTTCCTGTCACTGTACTGGGGCATTAGGAACCCACACAGACCACAAGGTGAGCGCCCCTTACTGGGAATCTATATATGAATATGCTCTGAGTGTATTCATTATGACTGCTGCATGCTCAAAGTTAAACAAGCTTAAACAGTGATGGTGATAATCATACTTTATTAGCTGTTGTAATTGGCAGGATACCAATTACTTTTCACACCTGAAGAAGGCAACGTTGTCTCTTTTCTTCTCTTTCCAGCATGGAATAAACCTTTACTTGTTCCTTTGCAGCCTATGCACGCTGGCGCAGCTACCTACTTGAACTAGTTATAGTGATTTACCTTTTCTAAATCCATATCCACTGTCACCTAGAATCCTATTGCCATACAGCTGATTCTCTAATTTAGTTCTCATTATCATTTCCATATCAGGCAGTGTAAGATTTATTAATCTGTAGTGACTCTTGAAATAGATTTGCCAACAGTTATACATAACATGTCTTTTTTCTTTGCCTACAATTAGTAGAATAACATCTGACTCTGGAGATTTATCTAAAACTCTTCTAATACCTAAAAGACTTATATCTTGCTTACTAATATTATTTGAAATATTACTTTCTTTTCTTAGCTTGTGGCATGTTGTTAATTCCTTTATTGTTAAAAAAACTAAAATGTTTAACACATTTAATACATTAAACATTTCTCTACAGCATTTTATCATTCCATATTCTTTTAATTTTGCTGAATGTTATTTTTTACTTATTTGTTATTTTATTTTTCATTTTGCTGCTTTCATGCCTTCTGGTGAGTTTATTCTGTATTAAACAGATATTATAAATACTCTGACAAAGTAATAAACACCGCAATGAGTAGAAACAAAACAGAGGTCCACTCTGAATTTCCCTTGCAGTCAACCATGAAATAAATATGTAATGTTCGAAACTTTACCTTGCCTCTGGACTAATCAGAATAAAATAAAAAAACTTTTTAATAACTGGCTTTGGCCTTTGGTGGCATGTGACTATCTCACAAGTTTAAACAAATTTCAAACATTATCTAGATGTAAATTTGAGCATATTTAACTAAGCAGCTTTTTTTTCCTCGATCAGTCTGTGGTTGCAGATTGTCTCTATTTGTTTGCTGGATACAGTTGTGCTATATTGTTTGTTACGTGGCTGTTTAAACTGCTCCCATAAATTCACCTAAATCGGCACTGTGTGCAGTACACTTTCAATTAAAATCTTTGTCTTTCTGTGTAAAACTAGAAATAATCCTGTTATCATAGTTTTCCAAGCTATGTAGACACCCTTACTTTTATTTTTCTCTTTTTATCTAAGAGCAAAGCAGCATTTATTCAAATACTGAGGATTTGATCAGGTACAAGCATATTGTGATAGTTGGATTTTATCTCTTCGGGGAAATTAACTATCCAAATGCATCACCTCAAATAACAATGGAGGAATGAAATTGAATTATCATTAAAGATTAGTAGCACAGCAGATGTTTTCTAATTCAGGGCTCTGAAATCCCTCATTTTCATAAATAGTGGGTATATAGCCCAAAACAAATCATTGTATTTTTTTCCCGAAAAAAAACCTTTACTCAATTACAAATATTCCAATTCTGGTTCGCGGAAGAGCCAGATCCTGCCCAATGGGCGCAAGCCAGGATATACCCTGAACGAGATGCCAGTCCATCATAGGCCACACACACAGTCACAGACACCCACACACTCCCACCAAGGAGACATTTCCCAGAAGTCAGTTAACCTGCCAGAATGTTTTTGGACTGTGGGAGGAAACCAGAGCACCCGGAGGAAACCCACACACACATGGGGAGAACATAAAATCCTCACACAGGTAGCACACTGGGGTCGTAATTGAACCCAGGGTCCAGCACTGTTAGGCAGCAATGCTAACCACTGTGCCAACCTGCCACCATGCCAGAGATTTCCAGTACTGCTGGTAGCAATAATTTCTATATATACGTTTGAGGAAGATCCTTTCATCGCCAAAGTCCGGAATTTCAGATATTGGTCTTTGTAACTAATATCATTTAGAGAAAAAATGTGGTTGTATTGTTTGTAAAATTTTACTAGGACATTTAAGTATGTTATCTATGCTATTTGTTGTGCGACTCCTGTTTCTTGGGAGATTCTCATTATGCAGCTCAGTTTTGCGTAGTCCTAAATTAAATGTAGAAATTTTAAACAATTTTATTTAGTCATGTTCAGGCTTGGAATAAGTTCATGTTAGCTTAATGCAGAGTGAATGTAATCACTTCACACTGATGTGCACTCTTCTTCCAGTAGCACAAGTGTTAAAGCAGTGCATGGCTCTTACTGTTCATAATTAGTCATTACAGTTGTACCCTGATAGTCATCTCTGATAAACTTGTTTATTCAAGATCCACAGATAACATATTGTCTTTCAGCTGTGCCAATCAGATGAGCTCACTGCTCATCTTGAGTTCTCTGTTCTGAATAAAATATGAAGTTGTGAGGATTCACTTCAGTGGTGAAAAAGTGAAATGGAGTGTGAACGATTGATTCACAGGGTTACTGAGGAAATAATATGATAAAACTTTATTCTAATGGAGCACACCTCAAACCTAGGCATCCCAGAGCACTTTTATAAGAAATAAAAACAATATGTATGCAAAAACAAACCAATTTAAAATTAATTATAATAAGAACAGCTAGACGGATATTTTAAGTGTGCTTTTAGTCAAATCTAGTACATAAAGTTTCAAAGGCTCCACTGTGAAGATCAGAACTGCTGTATCAGCTTGGGTCAGAAATGATGCTTATACTATATTTGTGAATCTTCCATAAAGACGTGAAAGCCTACTTTATACTTTGTGACGGTATCCGCAGTTGACCACTTGGATATGAAAGTGGATACATTTCATACAGTGGAAATCACAATTGCATTATTTATAAATAAAAAGGGATCCTTCTTTTCTGTTTATAATTGTATTAGAATGTATTTTTCTGTATGGTATTTGTATTATATTTGTTTGTGTACCCTCTATATATTTCTGCTTATTAATGAAATGAAAATGTTGTTAAGTGCAAATACTTAATGTACTTTGAAGTCCATTTAGTTGGATAACATTCTAGTAGCCTACTAACTGACTCTTTCTGGCCGTGACTTCTTTCAAGCTGTCTCCTGTTTTCAGGCACTGTATTAAAGCATGTATGAAAACTGTGAAAATGGCAGTTTTCCCATTTTGGTGTCCCAGAAAGGTCTGTGTAAACAAAATCTCAATTCCTTCCAGATTTAAAGTAAGCCACAGACCCTGAGAACAGTCATTAATTCCATGCCAGGTCGTAAAATAGATTATTGTATAGCTGGAGAATGGACGGAATTTCCTTGTGTTTCAAGTGTTATAAAGATGAGTTTCTTTTGCCAACAAAACTTGTGATAGTTATTTGACCATTTGTGTCAGTGTGACAGAAATGATGTATGTACAACGGTATATATTGTTTTAGTGAGTCTGAAGCTGTGTTTATATTTTCTAGCAAATGTTTTCAAAAGACACTGTCAGTGCTATTGTGAACATAAAAGTAAGCAGATGTTGTGAGGCTGAGGGTCGTAGCTCTGTGATGATGACAATGGAAGTGACAGCATGTCAGGTGCAGGGTTATGTTTTCACCAAGAACAGACTTTGATGAAAATCACAATCAGCTATATTAATGCATTAACAATGAGTGCTTGAAAGATGCTTGGCTAAATGTCATGAAACAAAGACTTGATCTATTTTAAGGGCATTAAAAAGTTCATGACCATGTACTGGGAATAATGGTGTCTGTGAAATTAATGAGCTAAATGTTTTGAATTTAAAATGATCATCAATATTGTAAACTTTTCAAATCAGTGTGCTTAGTGGAGAGGTTAAGAATTGTTGTCTTATTATAAAGAAGAAATGCAGGCTGAAAGGAAAATTAAAGAAAACCTAGGTTTTCCTGAGAGACAATCCTGCTGATCTGTCTTTGTTTCCTTTTCCTCAGAAATAAAAGATACATTTTCTGTGATTAGCTCAAAGCTCAGTATAACCGTAGTTTGTTATTCACACACTGTTGTGCCTAGATGGAAACTAAGGGTGTTGGTGAAGTAGCCCTGAAACAGGATTTGACCCCAATGACATTGTGAAGTAGAACCCCTCCTCCCTGTCTATAGCATTCCATTGTTTGATATGACACATTCTTTCTGTAAACTCTGCACCTTAATTGTAGGCGCCTTACAATGGTTTCTGCATGACTAAAGCAAAGACTAATTTCCTCTTTATTACAGCTTAATATTTACATTACAGACAGAAATACAAGAGAACCATTGAGCTGGTATAAAACAATGCCAGTAATACCATTTTTTTTCAAAAGGAATTAGTCTAATTATATTACAGGAGCACAGAGAACTTAAATATAAGTTATTTTAAGTCTGTGAGTTATACGTTTCTGTTTGAGCAACAGTATATTATATTACAATACATTGTATCATCATGATGATCCACTTTTAGTTAGAAAAAGACTACTGTGCTGCTTATCATAATCCATTTTTATTCCGTCTGTGCTTTTGACAGCTTTGAAAAAAGCCTCTCCTACCCTTTCCTAACTGTTTCTGTTTAATGGTACTTGCTGTTCCTACCATTGTCAGTGAACAAATGAGTGCATACAGCTTTTATCAAACTTGCTAAAAATGCCTCATGGTAATGCAACAGATGAATTAATATCAATACTGTAGTTGAAGACCCGCAGCACTCATTTAAGGAAGAGTTTACATTTATGTAGCATTTTTCATCAAAATTGAGGAGTTCCAAAGTCCATCACCCTTCAGCTCTAAATGAACTGGTCTTGCATTGTAACAGAGCCCCATAACTATACCACAACAGCTAGTATGCTGTAGACTGGGTCTAATAGTAGACTTTTAAGGACAAGGTTCCACGGGTCAGATATTATAAACCTTAATCCTTACCTTAGTCCAGAAAAAGCATTAATTTTTCCACAATGTTCAGTGGGGATCATGTATTTGTGTCATGTAAGACATAAAATATGTCAAAATGTGCACACACTTTTTTTTCTGTGAGGAAATGTTCCACTGGCTCCCATTCTAAGTGTATTCATTATTTTCTACCAAAATGAATTTTTCATCACAGGATGAAAGAAGTCCCAAAACAATGTAAAAAATGTTATTTACATTGTGAAGACATTATTATGTTTGTCAGTAATCGTTTTCTCAAATTCTTCCACTTCCAAACATGCATGCAGAAAAAAATGAATTTTCAAAATTGTACAGGTACCAGGATCTGACAGGTTTTACTAAGAATTACTCAGAATATACAGCACTATAAACACAGTTTAATGTAATTTCTTAATTATTTTAATAAATATACTGCTGAATCTAATTTTTATATAGCATATGAAGTTTGACTTTCTTGAGAATCAAGAGAGCAGGTTGTATCCACCATCATTTAATAATGGAGCTGAAGATGGAATCCTTAGCTGCACAGTCCAGCCAATGCATGTAATCTGGCCAAGTGAGAGTGAAGTACTGTACATAGCACTTGCCAAAACCATGCAAACCACACTGACATTGAGGTTGTTGTTTTTAAACATTCTGCCTTCAAACATCATTAAAGGAGAGCACTGTTTTCTGAGGAAACATTAGTTTTGGAAGGAGTTTTGCACACACAACAGTAATATCAACACTTTAATAATGTGAAGGTTACTGAATCAAAAAAGGAACTGATATAGCAAGTTAAATGCAAAATTTGATTAGAGAACATTTATTGTCATGACGATTTAAAATATTTGCTCATTTGCAGTTATGCAGAATGTCATCTGCAATTAGAGTTCACTGCATAAGGCTGTACTCCAGATATTCTTTGATGTCAGATGCCCTGCCTTCAAACCTCTTAGGTCTTCTAGAAAGTTTTTGTAGCTGATGGATTTGGTTGCTCAGATGTTTTCTATTTTGTACCTCGGCATACTCAAAAGATGCAAAATACAAAAATATGGGTTCATTTTCACATATTGATAGCTGCAGACTCACAGTGAGTTATAACTGACAGCCTGTGGAGTATATTCTGAAAACAACTCTCTTGGTCTGTGGTTTGATTTTAGCGATTCTAAGGTTTAAGAGTTAAAGATAGATATCAACAGAGTTTTTAACAAGCACACAGAACATACTAGGAAGCATTTTAATGATATGAAGGATGATATGGATATAAAAAATCACAGGAGTACCTAAAACATTACAGTTTAAAATGCTTCAAAGCCTGCCTGTTTCTTTTAATATTATTCACTGTTTCAAATTAAATTGTTAAATAGCTAGTGCCTTGTACTTATGCTTACAAGCCTAATAATTATTTGTGAAGTTGATAGTGTTTGTGACATTTTACTGAAGCACTCTAGAATATAAAATTAACAACAGAAAAAAATCATAGTTCAGATGTATTTTTCTTTGTGAAACAGGTCATATGGACTGTGAGGCTGTGATTAAAAGAAAAATTTCTGCTGGAAGACCTTCAGAGTATAATGGTTTTGTCTCCTTCATATGACTGAAGCATTTGTTCCCCTGCTGATTTCCTTTTTTTCTTATTAAATGATTTCTGCCTCACAGCAACCTGAGTTGAAAGACATGGTGTGTGAATTTGTCAGTCCATTAATCACAAGCTAAGAGTTACAAGCCCAAATGATTACAACCAGTAATGATGATCACAGTAGCAGTCCAAAAATAGTCTAAAAATAACTGGTTAATTCTTGGATTTTTTTATCTTTTAGCATAAGACTCAAACACTGCTGAATATGAATGAAAATGAGGTGTGCTCTGCATAGTACTTAACTCCACATAATGCCAGTCAGCAGAAAAGGCTGATTAAAACGGTCCAGTAAAGCTGCTGCAGTAGAGTCACCTAGTGGATGTCTGCTGGTAATGCGTTTTTTGACCTGGTTGAAATAAAAAAAACTAAAATGCTTGGTAACATTTCTTGTTTGATAAGAGTTAATTAAGGATACAGTCTATATTCATGTACTGTAAATGTGGTTTGCATTGCTTTTGTTGACAAAGCCTAAAACAATACTTACCCGGTTAAGAACTGTTATTTGTTTTTTTCCATACAGTGTGTCTGTACTTATGTGGTTCGTGTGAACATTCAAAATAAATTGACTGTTTTGTAGGGAAACAAGTAAACAATTGCTTTCTTTGTATACATCTTGCAGCATATAGCCTTTCATTTTCCTCGATTATATTGTGCCACAGAGCTGAATTCATGTTGTTATGTTTAATACCAACGGTAGTGCCTTTGTTGTTTTCCAAATCTTCTTACACATGAAATTTGGGAAAGAAATGGACTTGCATGTAAAATGGTGAAAGAATGTAATCCTGCTTATTAAGTCAGGTTAATGAAGTCACTGATTGTTTTGTAAGTTAACACATTTCTTTTAAAACCCATGGTTCAATAGCAGGTGTTCAGCTGGTCCATAATGCCCAAATGTATTTTTTATTATATATTTCAGAATCCATAAACTAGAGCGGCTGAAGCCTTGCAAGTGGAAAACGCAGGAAAAGGTGTTTTAAAAGAAACAGTTTGAAAGCCAGGGAGCCCATGGAAGGAGTCCCTGTCCACTGATCCACCGGGACTGAAGGTCACCGACAAGGATCGGAATCATGTCTGCCTGCAACACATTCACAGAACACGTGTGGAAACCAGGCGAGTGCAAGAACTGCTTTAAACCCAAAAGCCTGCACCGCCTGACTGAGGGGGTCTTGAAGAAAGGGGCTCAAGAACAACAACAGAACCAGAGCACTTCTGGAGGGAAGCCCAACGCCAACCTTAGCAACAACTATCAGCGGGGCAGTGCACCTGTGCGCTCGGGACATTTCCGTCCACCTGTTGCCAAGAAACCTACTATTGCTGTCAAGCCAACCATGATGTTGTCCTGTTCAGCCACCATTGATTCAGAGGGCAACCATGGACAAGCAGACTCTGGTGAACTGGGTAAAACCTCTGCTTTTGCGGTGTGGAACCGTAACGGGATGAACCGAAAGAGGCCTGGTGGTGTCAACAACAATGAGGGGGAGGAAAGCGGAGAAGAGATAGAAGGATATGGTCTACGGAGTTCCCGGGCACCCAGTGGTAACAACAACAATGGCCTGACAGAGGTGCTGAAGGAAATTGCTGGTTTGGGCTCAGGCCCCGGATCCAGCTCTGGCTCCAGCTCTAAAGACCTTTTCCTAGGCCGTATCAGTAGTTGCTACAAGCGCTCCTTGGAACGAGGTTTGCCTGCCTCCAGCTGTTTGGCTATGGGCAGTGGAACAGGAGCATCTCAGAAGCATGTTTCTCTCAGTGGTAGCACAGAAGTTATCAGCTCAGAAGGTGGGCGTTTCTGTTACCCGGATTTCTCCAGTGATGGTGAGGAGGATGAAGAAGAGAGCGATGAGGAAGAAGAGGGTGAGCATGAGAGCTGGGATGAAAGTGATGAGGAGCTTCTGGCGATGGAGATCCGTATGCGAGGGCAGCCTCGTTTTGCTAATTTCCGGGCCTCTACCCTCTCACCTGTGCCATTTGCTGTTGGTAAGAAGTGGAATACGGTTCCACTTCGCAATCGATCCCTGCAGAGAATATGTGCTGTGGATTACGATGACAGTTATGATGAAATTCTCAATGGCTACCCCTCAGAGGATTCCAATGGTGGTCACATACTGGGCCCTTATGCCCAGAGTGACCTGCAAGGCAGCTGCTTCTTCTCCAACTCTGAGACTACCACCTCCCCTGAATCATCATCTTCACTACCAGAAGATTCACGAACCACTTCCAGTAGTGGTAGCAGTGCCCCTTGCCATCTACCTAATGGTTTGCCCTCCTCTGCAGCATCTAGAGAGCCAGACTTTGAGAGTGTGAGTGAAAAAGAACAGGTTCCTAGAGCAGCAAAGTCCCCTAAAGCCTCAGAAACCCACAAAGCGATTCTAGCCATCCGGCTTGAGGAGCAAGATGCCGGTCAGAAGGATAGTGTAGCCTTAAAAAGTCCTTCTCTTCCCCAAGCCCTTCCAGGACAGCCAGTCACAATCAGCTTTAGTCCTGGGGAAGAGCAGGCCAAACCCTATCGAGTGGTGAGCCTTGAAAAGCCAGCCATGTGTAAGCCCTATACAGTGGTTGATGTTTCTGCCTCTATGGCCAGCACAGAGAGCCAAAATCAAGATGCCGTTTCCAAAATGAAAGGGTCATCAGTCTCCTCAACTCCCCCATCGACCCCAAGCTCTCCCTTAGGTCAGCCTCTGTCGCCAAAATCTCCTACCTCTCCAACTACTATTTTGACTTCCACTGCACTCAACACCTCCCGTAAGAAATCAAGTGCCATCCGATACCAAGAGGTTTGGACCTCCAGCACAAGCCCTCGTCAAAAGATCCCCAAGGTAGAGCTGGTGGGAGGGTGTGCTGCAGGTCCCGCTGTTCCCTACAGGCACTGTAGCCACAAGTCTGCACCTACCTCCCCAACAACAGGTCTATCCTCTTCCTCCCGCACAGTTCCTGTTAAGTCACCAAACCTGTCAGAGATCAAGTTCAACAGTTACAACAATGCTGGTATGCCCCCGTTTCCCATTATTATTCGTGATGAGCCTACCTATGCTCGAAGCTCTAAAAATGCTGTTAAAGTACCCATTGTTATTAATCCTAGTGCTTATGACAACCTGGCTGTTTACAAGAGCTTTTTAGGCCTAAGCGGAGAACAGTCACAATCAAAACCAGGTTTAGAGTCTCGAGTAACTAGTCACACTTATGAGGAGATTGGGTCCTCAGAGAATATCCCATCCTCTCCTACAGAAACTCCTCTTAATGGAAAAGTAGTTAAAGAGAAAGCTGTTGGGGAAGAAAGGAAACTTGGCAGTGTTGCACAGAAGATCCTGGAAGTTAATGCAGGATCCACTACAATTTCCAATAGTACAACAAATGCTATTGCTTCTATAACTGCAGTCACCACTCAGGGAGGCTCCCAAGCCAAAACCAGCATCACAGTGGCCACTCCTGGACACAATCGGAAGGTGAGTGGTGAAACTATACCTAGAAAAGACGGTAACAGTGAACCCCAGATGTCATCAGGACCTGGCACTGCCCATCGTGAGAAAGCCAGCACTGTTCTGTCACAGATTGTAGCTTCTATTCAACCACCACAATCTCCACCAGAGTCACCCACAGTGCAGAACAAAACCTGTAGTGCTGAGGAGCTTTACTCCATCCCACCTGATGCCACTAAGGAAGCTCCCTCAAGGCCGAAATCACTGTTTTCTCCAGCAGAGGGATGCCTGCCCAAACCTAGAAAAGACACACCTACAAGACAGCTTCCAAAATCCCAAAATAGCACAGCTGTCCCCTCTGCAAGCCCCAAGTCTGAAAACGCCCCCTTCCCCCCACCTAGATCCACCTCCTCTCCATATCATGCCAGCAACCTGCTTCAGAGGCATTTTGGTAACTGGTCCAAACCAACAAACAATAGCTCTTCACGGCCAAATGAGGCAGAATCTGCCCAGGCAGGGGAAGGCAGGCGGACAGCAGCTGAGAGCGCTAAACCGAAACGTTGGATCTCATTCAAGAGTTTTTTCCGCCGGAGGAAGGATGAGGATGAGCAGCAAAGGGAGAAGCCCGAACGTGAGAAGGAAAAGGGCAAGTTAGTAGGTCTGGATGGTACAGTCATTCACATGCTACCCCCACCCCCAGTCCAGCGTCAGCACTGGTTTGCTGAGGCCAAAACAGATGATCCTAATCAGAAGCCCACCATCATCTTCACATACAAACCTGAAATGAGTCCTGCAACTGAAGGTGAGCCTGTTCAGATATGTGAAGAAGAGAACAAGGACAATAAGATTTTCAAGTCCCTGGAGAGGCCAGAGAATAAAAGAGAACAAGCTGTAGGATCTTCACTGCCCCAGAAGACAGTCAGGTGAGTGAACCTCTAATTGATCCAAATTAAATGTTTTATTAGTTTATACCTTTAACTTAAGTCTTAATTCCAGTCTGGGCAGTGGTAGAACAATTTAGTGAACAACTTCATTTCTACAGTTATGTCAGTATTTACAAAATTCATGTCTGTTATTGTTTTCTTTGATTTATGTTTTGTTATATTTGTGAAGATGGGGATACAGTCTGTTTTTAGCTTTTTATTAGTATATAATTGTTATTTACAAAATTGATATACAGTCAATTAACTGAAATTGTACATTGAAGGTTGATTTTTGATGTTTTGATGATTTTTGATGCTTTCAAAAATTAAATACAGAATGAATTATTAAATAATGAACAGTGGACTAAGCACTGTACCAGGAAGCATCCTGACTCTGATGAGAGCTAACCAAAGCCATTGTATGAAGGTGTTTGCATTATATTATACTAACAAAGCTATTAGATGAAAATATTAAAATGTCAATGTATAAATGTCTAAGAATAAAAACTAAATGTGAACTTGGATTTTCACAGCTTGAAATATTGGCAAAGGTTCAATTGCAAGTTATGGAAACATCCAGTCTTCTGTAAATGAGAAACTAATCTAAGGAGCTGTTTGATGAATATAATAAATATTACATTGTAATTAATGTTTTTAACCATTATTCCAAGCTTACAGATTCCATATTTACAGTTTTGTTGAGAAATCATTATGTTACAGGTGCTCTTTGATAAAGTTTCAGAGATATTGTGCTAACAAAATGACTTTTGACAATGACAAGAACAAACTTTTAAAAAAAATTCAGATATCTGAGATTTCTCAGTGAGGAGGCGTTATCAAAAGTTTTGAAACAGAGGTGACTTAATGCATTGTCCTTGATTCCTAAATGACTTAATGCCCTGCCATGTCACAGCTCTCGGCAGCTTGGCAGTTTCTCGGTTCTGCAGAGCTGGCACTTGTTGGCATTCTCCTCTAATTGACTCAAGGAAACATATTGACATTCAAGGCCTCCTGCTGAGGAAGCCCCAAGTGTCAGGTTGATGCAAAAGGCAAATTCTGAAGTGGTCTACTGCACAGAAACACATCCCTACTGAGACATAGCTCTAATAACTTTAGACCGCTCACCAGAAGCACAGCATGTGTGCTACAATGCCGTTTCTATCCAGGGAATCGTGCTTCATTTGTTATTAAGCACATTGTTCTCAGAGCTAAAGGCCACCACCTTTAAACATAATGTCATGAATTGCCAAAAGCAGCCGGATGAAAGTAACACCCACTTTCACATTTCGTCATGGACATGCTTTTATTAGGATGTTGCATTTTTACTTATTATCCGGTAAGCTGTTCTTTTTCTTAATTATTTTTGTTTCAGAAATTTTAAATGAACAATGCAACTTTCTTCCCTAGTGTAGCTTACAGTTTTTATCTTTAAAAACACAGTGAGGGGCATCAATAAAATAAAAATAGTAATTCCAAATGTATTTTGAAAAGAGGATGAAGAATGAAATGCAGTAGAAGTAAAGTAATTATTTCAGGGTTCATTGATATTAATCACAGAACAACTTGAAACCATTATGTAAATGTAGTCAAGGTAAAGGTATGGCAATTTATGTGATGCTGTTCATTTAATTGTCATAGTATGTAAGACTTAACAGGTTTTCAGAGCACATTAGCTGGTGTGTGGGGAGTGTTCTGGCACACTATGGCTGCCGTCACATCATCCAGGTGGGGCTGCACATTGGTGGTGGTGGAGGGGAGTCTCCATTACCTGTAAAGCGTTTTGAGTGGAGTGCCCAGAATAGCGCTATATAATTGTAAGCAATTATTATTATTATAATTATATTTAGGAGCTGAGTTTAAAGCAAGTAATAGGAATCTTTCATTTACATGTAGCCTTTAATTACCACAGCAGCTGATAGAAACCTTGTAGTAGCAGTGTGCATTATATACCACTAAATTGGTGTGTGATGCAAAAGGGATATGAGAAAAAGTTTACAAAGCCGTTAATGTAAACATTACTTAATGAGGTAACCTTCAGCAAGGGTTGAAGCACAGAAGTCATTTAATGCGTCTCTTGCTTTATTATGTATACTGTGAGAATGTGTTAGTAGGACTTAGTAAAATGTGATTAAAAATCCTTTACATATATGATTTTTGGATTGGATGATCCAAGAGATAAGAGCACTGCAAGGTTACAACACAGTGAATCAGGGCATGAATTGATTTTCTAAAGAATGGGTTAGTTACTGGATGTTCTTTTGCCCCTTACCTAAGGTTTTAAGTTTCTATATCTTGATTTTTGTACCATTAACCACCCATTGACATCCAGGTGCTTAAAATTATAGCTGTGATTTTATCCTATCCATCTTGAATTAAAAAATCCTACTCCCCTTTCCAGTGTTAAAGGAGGTGTGACTCATGTCTTAGTTTTACTGCAACTGTTGTATTTGTTTTTCTCTGTCACCTCTAAGCTCTGTACTGGCAAATGGGTTGTCAATCCAATGGGGACAGTAAGAGACATGAGTCAGTGGCTTTCTATGTTAATCATCACTCATGAAAGGGCTCCAGTGGTAGAGAATAAGGCTGATCAGTGTACTATGTTGCTTCCTTGTACAAATTGTGTAATCAACATTTATTTAAAAATGTCCCTACTCTCAGAACCACAGCCTCATGACTATTGTTCTGTTAGCATTAATGCATAGTATATAATAGCTACATAGTTGCATGTCTGCAAGGCTTTATTATTGCAGACAGGTTTAGTTGTACTGCCTGTATTAGAATCTAGACCTCAGTTTAGGGTGTAAACATTTCTTCTTTCTGTATCAAGGGGTACTGAAAACAGAGCTTTTTGGGATGCTGTTGAAGAAAATAATTGGGGATAACAGACTGAAGTTTAGTCAGGTTCTTGGCCAGTCTTGTCAGTGGGCCATGCTGAAACAAACCATCCTGCTAAATGCATTCTGTAGCAAACATGGTCTAAGGTTTTACAGAGCAGATTTCTTTCATGATGGGAGGAGGCGTCAAGCATTAATGCCCTTCTTCTTTTTCCAGCCTCATGTGAGATTCTGCAATAAACATGCTGTTTCAGATAGATGTGTGGTTTTACTTTTGTTAATTCCCTGTATAAATGAACCCCCTATGACTAGAATTTAACCCTTTCCCTTGGCCCATCAACTCTGGCAACTAGTCAAAAGTAACGTGCTATGCCTCATTTCTAGCTAGACCTACTGTACCTACTGCAATTAGTTCTTCATCAGTTAACACCATCAAATGCGCCTTGCTTCCTCTTTCCCAGTCCTTCAGTTGTTAATAAACACCCCCTCCCCAAACTCTGCACTCCCTCCCCAGTCCCAAGTATATCTCTCAGCCATTAGCATTTATTTCCTGTACATTAAACTTCCTCTCAAGTTTTCTCCATAAATTAAGACATTATTTTAGTATTATTCATAAAGCTTAATTTAAAAAATTCAAATAGCAAAGGTGGGATTTTCAGAAATAGTGTCTTTTTGGACATCAATTTGATCAAGTAGAGAAAGAGTTAAGTGCCTCTCCCCAGAGATGAATGCTGTCATTGGCTGGCCTTTCAAGTCAGGTATACGTCAGGCAGGTGAGCAATCTCTAGATTGCTGCACACACCAGAAGGGCTGGGACAGCCCTCGCTCGTAGATTTGCAGGATGGGCCTGACAGCAGTTTCTCTTTTCCAAACATGCTTAATGGAATAAAGAAATAATTTCTGAAAGCGTCTTTCATGGGGAACTGCGTGAGCCAGTACAGTGGGTAAGCTGGACTTGTACTCTGCTTTCTTTTCAAATTTTCACATATGGTCTTGGTCTCTCTCATTGGTTTAAATGGGAGTTGGCTTTTTTTTTACTGCTGTGTTTACACAGCCCTGTTGCTTTTAAAAACTCTGCTGAAGTTCTTCGGGCTGCTTCAACAAGTTGGATCCGGATACTGAAATGAAATCATAAAGCTCAGAAAAGTCTTGAGGCTAAGTGTCTTGAGACACTTTGACAGTGTCTTTCTCGTTCTTATTGTGATTATTAATATAAAAACGAAATGGTCCTACTCTGTTTTTCATTGGGCATTTTTTCCTTTTCATACCCCTGTATGGATTTGAATCCAGAGGTATTTGATACTGATGAATATTAAAGTAACGCAGGCCCATATTGTTAGTTATCTAAGGTGAAGTAATAGCTGAACTATTATCACTTTGTGTTGTTAAATTCTTGACTTTGGTGATCAGCTTAGATTGCATTCCTTGGTTAGTATTACTCATATATGGCAATTGTGTCTCTTTACTCTGTGTGGAAATTGTTCTATAAGCAGTTCCATATGCTTTGTTTGTTCACATTTGTTAAGAATGTAGCTGCAGGGGAGTACTTGCATCCCCATTCCCAACCTATATTTCAACCAATGCCCCAGTTGCACGGACATGCTACCGACTACTTTCTATGAGAAAGCGTTTTTCAAAGATTGTGAATTGTAGCTGTTAATAGCAATATAAGATCTTCTGATTTGCAAATAATGTATTTTCACATGTACCCCATCACATTCAATGAAGGTAATTTGTTGTTTGAAATGTGAGTGATTTATTCTTCCTACATTTTGGTTTGTAGATCCTAAATTGCATCAAACCTGATTTGGGAAATCTTCTGTTAGTAGGGAAAATATAAGTTTCTAAGTTAGCAATGGAAACAATTGGTGAAATGATTTTAAGAAAAGAAAAACTAAGCAAACATCTAAAATTGTATTTATTAGCTTCCAGGTTTCATTACCAAAAAATAATCCCTCCAGGTAATTATTAAAACCATCTTCACTCAAAGCTCTTGGAAGTAATCCTAAATGATGGAAGGTTCACCTTCTCAGCTTGCATTCTAAAGAAGTATGCAAATCAATCCTGTTAGATGGACAGAGGAAATGTTTCAAGATATACTGTGTCACCCAAATGCTTTTATACAATTTTCCAACATTTGTTTCCTTCTTTATACTCTTTAAGATGCCAAATTCTTTTATATGTCTTGTCAAAATCTAAATAAAAATATAAAAGTATTCAGAGGATAAGCAGCAGTAGAGCAGCTGAAATTACTTTTCTGATTATTTCAGAGGCCTTTAACTTGTAATTTGCTGGTTACTCTAAAATATATTTTTGTTCCAGCTGTATATTTTTCTTCAATTATTATGTGTATATTCAGCTGATATGACAATAATAATGTGTCATTGCTGTTAGGATGCGTGCTCTATTTGTAGTATGTATAAAGGCATGGCTAGGCTTTTTTCTGAAAACATAAGACATAAGTAAATTAGTAAGTCAAATGAATTATTGTACAGACTGCGTATTTAATTCAAAATGAGATAAACACAATTACTGTAAATAAGGGAACAGTAATGCATTGATAGTCAATTAAGTATCCTGACTTGTCTAATATTATGTGAGCCATCTGTTTTTAATAATTCAATTTTAATACAGATAAACTTTTCTTCCAACACAAAGAGAATGCCATAGTGTATGCATGCTGCTGAAGTACCAAAGGCCACTAGGTGTCATTTCCAGATAATAATTGTCTTATTACTGGGTATTGGTGGTGCAGAAACAGATAGCTAGCTCATGGGAATTGAAGCATCAACACTACAGATTATTGAATAAATCAATTTCTTTTTTAATGAAAATATTAATTTTAAACTTACACAAATGTTTTTTTTAAATCCATTTTCTGAATTGAAAAAATGTATTATTATAATAGTTTTATTTTGATTTTTTTTCTTCGTTTGATGGATCGTGTTGTAGCAAGTTGATGTTTCCAAAGGGATTTCATAATATATATAAACATCCAACACCCAATTGGGAAAGAGGCAGTCTGCGTGAATTTGTCAGTACATTCTGAGGCTCACGAAATGGCATGTTCGAAAGTTGTTATGATGAAATATTTTTGGCATATAGGCAGTGTACCTTCATATAGTTACCTACAGTAACTTTAGTCTTTTCACCTTTAGTCTTTCAGTTTTTTCAAACTTTAGTTTATAGCTTTTAAATCTACATTTTGTCCACCTTCATCCAATTAAGAAGTAAAAATGTTCATTAGAGGATGGGGCGGTGGCACAGTGATTGCCTTGTAGTGGTGGATCCCGGGTTCGTTTTTGAACATGAGGCGCTTTCAGCATGGAGTTTGTACAGCATGTTCTCCCCACGTGCGTGCTTATGTGGTTTCCTGCGGGTGCTCCGGTTTCCTCTGGCAGTGCAAAGGCATATGGGTAGGTTATCTGACTTCTGGGAAGACGATTCCTGGTGTGAGTGTGAGCATGTCTGTCTGTGTGTGCCCACCAACACGGGGTGTATCCTGCCTTGCAGCCATTGTTTGCAGGGATAGGCCCCCCGTGACCCTGTTTTGAAGTGGTTAGACAATGAATGAATAAATCTTTATTAGAAACACTACTCAATTGTTCTTGCAAATTCTCCGTATATGCTTGAATATGAATTATAATTTCTTATTACTAATTTCTTCGTACAGATCAGAGAAAAACAGATTTATCTACAGTATATTAAGGAGAGATTGCCATGCATTTGCCATTTTAATCCTTTAAAGCTTCTAAGATTTGCTTGCCTTCACATGTTAGCTAGGAGAATTGCCAACACATCTTTTTCAAATAAGCTCACTTTTTAGTCTTCTCCTTTGTTTTAGCAGTGCTGACCCTTTATCTCTTAAAAAAGCGTACAGCAAATCATCAGTTCTGTGTGTGCATATGATTCTGAAGGTTCTCAATGAGTTCACTGTGCAGTTCAGTACAAAATGTTTTTTTTTCATTTTATTTAAAAAAAAGTTTAATTGATCTTTTCCATGGTCACAAATGCTTAATCACAATGATGCCAAAACCAGTTAGTCAATTTCCAAAAACAACAGTCTTCATTTTTCTATAAACGTACTTTCTGTAAAGATTCATAGAGTGATATGTTTCTTCTGAGGTTCTGTATATAAAAGATAATCTTCAAGTAAGTGTGTTTGTAGGTAATTTTATATTTAATAACTTCATTAACACTCAAACACTGTATACGATGGTGCCAACACCTATCTCTTCAGAAGGTATGATAACTACTGTGGTATTTTCCTCATAAGCTTCTATTAAAACTAGGACAGCAGACAGAACCCGGTGGCAGAGCATCACCTTGCAGTGTATGTTGTGTTTTTCAGCCAGGTGCCAGGCGAGAAGAACGAGAGTGGCGTTCCTGCTGCTGCCTCTCTCCCTGCCAAGTCTGAGTTCCCCCAGAGAGATGAACAAGTGAGCGCTGCCACACCAGCCTCTGTGAGCGAGGGCACAGGCAGCCTGGAGGAGCGGGAGGAGGAATGCAGTGACTCTCCAGCTTCTAGCACCTGCAGCGCCACCTACAGTAACTTGGGTAAGCAGCAATCTCTTGAGTAATTCTGTTCATTTAGGATTTCAACCTGCATCTAGGACGATACTATGAAACGAACAATTTAAACCACAAAGTACTTTCTCCCTTGGATCTTTATTTGTGAAAAGCTAAAGTGCAAATATGGGAAACAAAGAGGTGTTTTTTCTACTGTTTATGTTACTGATTGTTTTATGTTGTATATACTGCAGTGTTTTATAGGAAAAAAAACAATTTAAGACTTTGTGTTATTAAAATGTGTAACAAAAACTATATTCCAGGTGAAAAGTATTAGCAAAAGAATAAATGGTAATCCAGATGATACCCATTTAGTGAAAAAAAATGGGATAGTTTGTGAATGCCAAATAAGCTTTAGGTATAATGGAAGTCTTTTATGGCAGAGCATTTTTTTTTTTTAAAATGACAGTTGTTTGATATTTATATATTAGAACCTCCACTGCAATTCTGTCTTATGCATGTAGTGTGTAATTGATTTTAAAGAGGCCATGGGGAAATGTGTTCCATGAGGGTGCCTGATTTCCATGGGTCTTTTCTAGTGGTTGTAAACACTTGCATTCTACAACTGCAGAAGCAAGCTTTTCAAACTGCCTGGATTTGAATTTGCTCTTTGTTACTTTGTAATTGAATTTGGTCTTCGTAATTGTAATTGTGTTTTGAACTTGCTCTTCATTAACTTTGGCTTATTAAAAGATTATGCAGATTTCAAGCACTAGGCATTTAGCTTTTTGTCATGGAATAAAACATGTTGAGCATTGAGCCTAGCTGTTTTTTTCACAGAAGGAAACATAAATCCTGGTTCTGCTATATATGCAACGTTGAGAGTTTTAAGAATTATTAGGAGGGAAATATTATTGCTAATATTTCAGAGAAATTTTAAACATTTGTCGTGATTGGTCCTACTCTGCTTCTCTTTAGTTCTAATTAAATCATGTAGTGACCCTGTATTGTTCTAGATTATAGTAATAGGTTTATTCCATGCTGAAAAAAAGAAGAAAGAGAACACAACGTTTCGGCCGTGGAGCCTTCTTCAGGTGTGTGACACCTGAAGAAGGCTCCACGGCCGAAACGTTGTGTTCTCTTTCTTCTTTTTTTCAGCATGGAATAAACCTATTACTTGTTCCTTTGCAGCCTACGCATGCTGACGCAGCTACCCACTTGTTCTAGATTATGAGAGCATTAATCACTGGGACAACCTAAGTACCAACTGGTAGATACAGTTTTAGATAGCTCTGTCATTGTAGTCATCTGTTTTTTTGGAAATGCTGACTTCTGATACATTGTTGTTATTTACAATTTATAATATCTGCATATTAACTGTTGTGTACAAAATTTATCAGCAGTGAACCTGATATGGCCATAGAAATCCCTGGAGTTGTGATTGTGTTGCCTTACTACTTAATTTGTTAAATAGTTTCCATTCCTTTATAGGCATTTATTATAATAATAATAATAGTAATAAACTTTATTTTATATAGCACCTTTAAAGGTGGCTTCTCAAAGCGCTTTACAGAATGACAACAAGAATAAATAAAAAGAATTGTTTAGAGAAGGTGACTCTCATATCCTTGTGCAGAGAGTTCCAGAGCTCGGGGGCATAGCAGGAGAAGGCCCTGTCGCCCATACAATGTAGACGGGCTTGGGGGACTGTTAGGAGAGCAGGATTAGAAGAGCAAAGGTTGCGAGGTGGGGAGTAGGGCAATAAAAGTTCAGACAGGTACTGAGGTGCCAAGCCATACAGAGCCTTATAGGGGAGCATAAAGTCCACACGGAATTTGACAGAAAGCCAGTGCAAGGACTCCAAGATAGGAGTAATGTGAACACTTGCACTAGACCTGGTCAGGATTCTAGCTGCCGAACTTTGGACATACTGCAGTTTGTTCAAAGTAGATTTAGATACTCCAGCGAATAGAGCTTTACAGTAGTCAATTCGAGAGAACACAAATGTGTATCAGCTTTTCAGCCACAGTTAGTAATAACATAGGGCGGAGTCTAGCATATTTCTGAGGTGAAAAAAAAGATGTTTTGACAATATGTGGGTCGAATATTAAGCTAGAATTGAATATCACCCCAAGGTTTTTCAATTTAAACTGAAGCTGAAGTACAGAACCGTTTACAAATAGGGTTACAGGATTGGATTTACGAAGTTGTTTGGGGGTGCCAATAAGCACAAGTTCAGTCTTGTCACAGTTAAGATGAAGGAAATTTTGAGTCATCCAAGTTTGTCAGAGATGCAATTAGAATAGAGACAGCCATATCAGGTTTGTTATGGATGTATATTGAGTATCATCAGCATAGAAATGATAGGTAAGGCCGTGATCTTAAAAGCTGACCAAGTGGAAACATGTAAATGCTGAAGAGCAAGGGACTCAGTATTGAGCCCTGAGGAACACCAGACTTAACAAGACCAATTTCAGACCTATACCCATTAAGAGAGACAAAGTGACAGTGATCAATGAGGTAAGACTTGAACCATTTGAGAGCAGTGTCAGAAACTCCAAACACAGTCTCAAGACGAGAAAGTAGGATGTTATGGTCAACAGTGACAAAAGCAGCACTGAGATCAAGAAGGATGAAATAGAGAGAGAACCAGAATCAGAAGCTATTAGAAGATCCTTAGTGACTTTGATCTGTGCTTTGATGCTGACGGAAGCCAGATTGGAGGGGTTTGAAAAGGTTATTTGCCATGAGGTGGTTATGTAACTGAAATGTGACAGCTCGTTCTTGAATTTTTGCAAGAAAAGTTGGAGATGGGGTGAAAATTGTTAAGATTGTCGAGAGCCATGGTTTTGGCAGGGGGAAGTGCCATTTGACGTGACTTGCAGCATTTCTGTACCTGTATATCCCTGCATACAAATTATATTTAAAATTCGAATTAAATGGTCCTGCAAGTTTTCATATATGTATTAAGCAGTGTGAAATGTATTGCTGTATTGTCAAAATATTTTATTTGGTCTCCACATGTAATCATATAATTCTTAGGTATTTTATAATTAAAATTTAAAGAAACTGTAATGTGTAAAACATAAACCGAAACTCCATTAGAGACTGTGCTGTGTATGTTAGATGCACTTACTGAAGTTCAGTTATACAAAGGTGCCAATAAAATTAAAAAAACATGTATGCTAGGAGACCATTTTTAATCACTGAATAAATCTTTTGAGGGACTCGGAAAGCAAGCAGGATTGAATTGGTAGTGTTCGTGTGGGATGCTTGAGGAGTCACATAGACTATCCATCTGCCCCCACTCCCTCCCACTGACTGAAGTTAATAATTGTCTGCTTCAAATGTAGCTAAATTATAATTAAAGAGTCCAAGCTTTGAGAACTTTCTGTAATGTTCTTTAGAAAACACAGTGGGACTATAACCTCCCACCTGTTGGATGTTATTTACAGAGCTTTCAATCTGTGCTACTTTTAATTTCATAAAGTCATTCATTTTGCAACATTTCTAATTATGTCAGAGTTACATTAAGCAAACTGTAGAGGGAAAAATTCAGGACATTATTAAAAAGCAGAAACATAATTATTAAGCTATTATAAGAACATATTGCTTCCCAGATAGGAGTCAAGTGACTTCCTCATATTTCATCTCATGAATTGCTCTCAATTTAGCAAGGCATATGCTTATCAACAGTTTGCTTTCAAAGTAAAAAGTAAAATAATGCAAATTACAGGAGGAAGAAAAGGACATTATTTAAACATGAGTCTTACCATGGATTAGTTAACACCTTGTAACTCTTCATAATGAACATGCTGGTACAGTGAAAAGGAAAGCATTCATAATGTAAGACTGGAGGCTATGAACTGCTAATGATCTGGTGTCTGTAGCTGGCTATCATAGCTCATAGGTCTAGACTTACATTCTAGAAATTTCATCTTCAGAGGTAGTCTGCTGAAGGTGCTATACAAGACAAACCAGGCTTTGGCTGGTACTGTAATTGTCTCCACCCTCTTCGGGCTTTAACTCCGATTGGTTCGCAGTTTCTGTCTCTGCGTCTTTGAAGTGAAAACACATTGATTCCTTCCCTCCAGAGCTCCTGGTAGCAGAGCGCAGAGCCCCACTGTAAAGGAATGCAGAAGTAATGCAGGGCATCTTGCTGGTATGCAAGTGTCGCAGCAAATAATCTAGTTGAGCAAAAAAAAATGCTGTCTTTTAAATAAGCTCTATTACCCAAAAAGACTGGCTGTAATAATATTCTTCAGAAAGGTAGGAGCTTTCTCAAACTGCATGCTCTGTATATCTCTGTTTCTCTTCCTGCATTCTCTGGGTCTGTGATTGAGAGTGCTGCAGGTCTGAGCTCTCCGGTTGCGTTATTGGAATTTCAGTCATGAGCGGACATAAGAGCATAATGTGTTGATGCTGTTTTATTTAGGTTTATCTCTGTAATCTATCTGTCCTTTTGTGTACTTTAAGAAATTGTTTTCTCTGTCATTGAAAGGACTGCAATTTACGTATGCTATGTGTACAAATGAAGTGAATACATTGGCATTTTATCTTTTTTAAATAGCCCACAAACAAGAATACTGTCATGTCAATGTGTTTCTTTTGGTTCTGTGGTACTGATAAGTTTACCATCATAATTGTAGCGAGATAAAGATCAGTTACATGTGACATGCTGGAGGCTCATTTCATAGGCCATTTTACAAATGACAGAAACATTATGATTAATTGTATTTATGTATTTTTCTTCATACTGACTATACATTAAGAATAACATTAATGTAACACAAAATTATCTTCTAATTTCTTCTAAAGTGTAGGTTTGTTATTTTATTTCATGAACGGATGATTCTGGTAATCCTGGAGTAAAAACCCATTATGAGTTTTAATACGAGTTTTATAACTGTATATGCACACCTGAACTTTTAGTTTTGTTTCAAACAATTTACAGTAATGGGTGTCTGTAGATGCTAACCTGTTTTTAATTAGATGCTTAATCACTTTAAAGAATAATTATTTTGTACAGAGTCCTGAAAAAATTAAGTTGAACACTACCAAATATTGAATTATCCCTGCTTCCCCATAGCTCTTATATGCCTTTGTTACAAATGTCAAACACTTTGCACTTTGCCCTTGACCCTGCATAATGATCAAGCCAATCAAACTACTGCTTTGTTTGCTCCTGTTCCCTTTCTTATATTGTTTTGTACAATTTGGTTATAACAGGGATTTTAAGTACTGCACATTGTTTTTCATTATTCATTTCAATGAATGTCTTGCATATGCCCTTCATGTTTTAAATATAATGCTAGCTGAGGGTTAGCTAATTTTCAGTGATTGTTTTTTCACCTTATTCTGTCTTTCAGAAACCATTTGTGTAGCAATACATTGTCCAGTTAGCAAGAAACAGTGTAGATGAAATGATTAGCAGAAGCTAAATTTTAATGGGGATCTGCACAAATTAGAAAAAATAAGAAGTGAGGTGACACAATGCACCCCTAGTTTCAGAGAGCATTTACCTCTCTGTTACTAACATTCTCCTCCTTAGCCCTTTAGCACAGCAATAGCCAAAATGTTTAGCAATGTTTATATTTCCCAGAAATTCCTTGTGGCCTGTGGCTGCTGATTTGCTTGGTTATGCTGCAGACTACTTAAGGCAGACAGCATTAAACACATTTAGAAGGTGGAAAGGTCAAGTTTGTGCTTTACTTTGCTAAGTAAACTCTATGTCATCAACTTTGTGTATGACTAGCTTCCCATTGCTTTGAATTTTAACGTAGTATCATAAAGGTAGCCAGTATTGTGCTGGATTGCATTATAAAGTTGTTACTGTGACTCTGACCTCAGCATAAAATTGTCCATGTGACCAGCAAAGGTCTTGATGGTTAGAAATTTATTAAAGCACTTTGGGGCCAAAGTTCATATTTAAGACAGCATTTTGATAAAAAATCAGCATCAAAACACAAAAATAATTATATATATTTGTCCTTGAATGTTGTCAAAATAAATATTTTCTTTCTATTTGAAGAAGACAAAGTTTGATACACTTATTGGGCAAGTTTGTTGTAATTTAATTGAAAAAGTGTGAGTAATGCTGTATACAGCAAATTGTAGTCAAGATTCTGGAGTATGACCTAAATATGCCAATGATGCACAGAAAGAAATTTCTGCAACAGAATACACTTTAAGGAAAGAAATATCACCTCTGTCTGAGATCTCAGTTTCTTTGGGTAGTACTCTCCTGAGTCCTCAATTCTGGAAGCTGTGTTCCCTAATGGAGCTCGATTTGGAAAGCATATATGTCCTCATTAGACCAATTTACATTGTATTACCTTAAGAAAGGATTCCTCTTTTATTCTTCAGGTGTAAGAGTCAAGAGACCTTGTAAAAGGAGAGTTTGGTGTAACATTCATGCCATAAAACAATATATGTATTACAGTACCTTCAAAAAAGAAAGGAAGTGGTCTAATATTAATATGATTTTGTTTACCGTTTTGGGATTAATAACAAACGATTTTTTTAAGATTAACAAAGATTAACAATTCTGTGATTATTTTCTTAAAACAATATATGGTTTCCATAGGCTTGATATATGTTATAGATGGGGGAAGAAAGGTTTACCTCTTTCTTTAAATAATTCCTTATAAGCCTAAAATTTACTACTCTTTAAATATTAAAAAAACAGCTTTATTTTTCGAATTGTTGCTATTCTAACAAAAACAAATTCATTTACTATTGTTTCTTATCTTACCTTTGGGTATCTAATGTTGTGTTGTCCTTCAAACGTTGCTATCGTATCATTAGGAACCTTGAGACAGTATTAAATTCATGGGCAGAAAAGCTCTGAAATCCATCCTTTCTTGAATCCTGATACTTGAAACGTTGTTTCTGGTTTATTTTGCATTGCGTGAGCCATTCTGAGGAAAGTACTTTTAAGGTTATATCTGGAGGAGTACCATGAAATGCTTTGCTTTGCAGTCCTTGTTTAAGTCAAAGAATAAGTCTTATTCCTTTTCATTGTAACCATTTTAGTGTTGGAGGGAAAAGCCTTCACAGATGTGGTATAGCTTGCATAAAGGCTGTTTGCAGACTAATCATGAAGTGGAAAGTGGGTGTCTTTGGTTGGCATTTTGTGTTGCAAATGGCAGGTCTCAGACTTGTTGTGCCACGTGTTCATTAGAAAAATACCACTTTAACTTTATATACCACTTTAAAGATTCCATGATTATCCCTTCCTGAATATGCCACTTCAATTTCCCTGAATGTAAGAAAACATGTAAGTCTTATACATAGACAAATTTAAAGTCTCACTATTCCACGACATTTTTAAGTTTCTGATTTATGTCCCTGAGAGACCTATTTCATTTCTGCTTCATTTCTGTTTCTAACAATTTGTGCTGATTTATTATGGAACTAGTATCTAGATATACACCTTTTTAATGAAAAGATTTAGAAACTTTAAATGATATAATAGGTATATATTTTCATGTTAAATTAAGAATATCTGCTCTTCAACAGATGGTTGTGGATTAAAGATTTTCTTTGACATTTAACATTTAATCTCATGAAAGAAATAAGGCATCTATTACAAACCAGTTTCTGTCTACCAATGAAAGAGATGTCCTTAGCTTCTGTAAGAACTTGTAGTATCATTTAAGTGCTGATTAGTCTTGAGGCATTGTCTTCTTCATAGCACATATTCAATAGATCAAAAGACAGAATGGATCAAGTATTTCACAGCATAGCTGTGTCATCTATAAAGTGTTAATACGTTCTTTCTAGTCTACAGAAATGCAGTAAAACCCATTGTTTTATACTTGAAAACCTTAGTAAAACACAATTTTGGAGATTTTTTTATTAATAATTACTCAAGATGTGCTTCTAGGCCAGAGCCGTCTCTGTTCGTGTGAAGTTACAACATTTGCGTGAAGCTAAAACAGGATCATTAGCTTCTGTCAGACTCTTCCTCCTTCTTTTATGAAACCATGAGCTCTCCTGTACTGCCCGCTTCCTGCCTAATAGGTACAGTACATGTTTTTTTGTAGGGTGAGGCTTTTTTTACACCTGTCTTGTACAGGGTGATCTGGGATTTAAAGTACAAAAAATGAGGATGCTATAACAGTTTGACCTAAATCCCAGTAACAAGATCACTTTTGAAATTGCTGCATCAATTAATGTATAGGTATTTTAGATGGTGCCATAAATTAAAAAGTAATACTACAATTATTCTTATTGTACTTAAAATTAGAAATTAATTGTAATCAAAATATTTTGTATTCTTAAATGTCTAACTGAAATATCTGCTTGACTGCATATATGAAACGATGCCATGATCTGTTGTTCTAAACATATACCTAGAAAATTATCATAATATACCTTGTATATTATTAGTGAGATTTACCGCAACCCGATTGAACAAGTATTTTTAACATGATCTTTTGTTTTAAAAACTCTTGTTTTCAAAACCAGAATTTTGAAAATACATTTGTCGAATCAATGCCACTGCCTCACAGCTCTATGGCCTGTGTTCACAGGCTGTCTGGGTTAATTGGTGTCTCTGACATCATCCCGCTTGCATGTACGGTATGTGCCCTGCAATGGTTGCATCCCATACAGGGTTGGGGCAGGCTGGAGCCTAACACTCTGGATGGTTAAGTGGTTATTAAAAATGTACAGATGTTAAATCACCTCTGTAAGGAACGGCCTTTAGGATTCATCCTGTGACCTCATTGTTTCCAAAAGTTGTACCATGAGAAACATTATGTATTCTATACAGTGCTCTATAAGGATCAAGCATTCACCAATAGCGATAAGAGTTTATTGCCCTGATTACTACAATATTATATTGGATACAGTATGTGCTAAAACCTAATAAAAACTATAGAGGTTATCTTTGCGTATCAATTCACACTCAGAGTTTTAATTTTGATCCATAGTGTCATGATTATTTGTGCTTTTATATTGAATTGCACATTCTGATGCACAGTACATAATGTAAATTTACTTGGCTGTTTGCATTAAGAATAAATGAAAGATTTTCTTAATGAGTAAAATCTTGATTATTATGTATCAATATTAGTATTGATTAATAAGTAGTCAGTAATATAATACTGTGGCAATTCAAAAGGTTTTAAATGAACAGTTGTTTTTAAATTTCCCCCAGCCTTTCTGGATCATTTATTCTTCTTCTGTGGTCTTTCAGGCCAGTCCCGGGCAAACATGATCCCCCTGAAACAACCCAGGAATCCCAAAACTTCAAATGATACCCTGGCCTCCGCTGATCTTGATGGCTCAGACACTGGCTCAAAAGCCACACCTCCACCTTTGCCCAAGAAGACTATCACAAGGGCCAATACAGAGCCTTCTGCACTGGGTAAAGACGCAGCTACCACCTTGAAGCCAAAAGCAGAGGCCAAGCCAGGAGGCACTAACCTGAGTGTCGCGAACCCCCTGTATGACCTGGACTCCACCTGGGAAACAGCCAGCCAGAGCTCCTCCCTCAGCTCTGAGGCCAGGCTGCTAGACCAGGAGTCTGGAGACTCCCTGGAGAGACCAGCAGTTGGAAAGGGAAGGCCAGCCAACAGCCTGTCCTGCCTGACTTCATCCTCTGCTACCTCTGCAGGCCGCGAAAAAAGGGGTTACCGTAGTGCAGAATCCCTGGCAGGCCGGGGCCGGACGGCAAGCAGAGGTGGGGTACCCAAGCCTCAAAGACAAGTACTGTACAAGGGCATGGAGAACTGGGAGGAGGTGGTGGGCCGGATTCGTGGTCTGCACACTGATACACTGCGCAAGCTGGCCTCCAAGTGTGAGGACCGCTTCATGGCAGGGCAGAAGGACCAGCTGCGTTTTGGCACAGACAGCTGGTCAGATTTCCGGTTGACCACAGGAAAGCCCTGCTGTGAGGCAGGCGATGCAGTCTATTACACTGCTTCCTATGCTAAGGACCCACTTGTCAACTACGCTATCAAGGTGAGTACTTTCGCACTGCATGCTGTTGTCTACTGACTTGCTTATTGTAAAAAAAGAATAAGGGATCATTCTTTTTAATTTGCTGTAAATGTTTTACATTTTTATAAAACAAGAAAATAAGTATCCATACGGTTAATTTAGCTCTGACAATACTACAAAGTGAGAAAGTGCTAGTGAGAAGAAGGGAGTGAAAACCTGCATTATTTATAGACCAACCGATGAAATCATTAAAAACACAGAAGAACTGCGCTTCAAAGCTAATTCTAAAATTGCCAGGCTGAAAAAAAAAGCTTTTTTGGTGACCATTTTTAAACAGCATTAGTAGTTAGAGCGTTGCACTGCTGATGAGCGGGAAATAGAACTGAAGACAGCAACAGACAAGAGAGACAGTGGTTTGGAGATACTCAGTAGGTTCTGAATTTTAAATAGAACTGTGGTTATAGATCTCGGTTGTTGCTATGTCTTGAGGTCAGTGCATTTAAAGATCAAACTTGTTATGTAGGACAAGGAGTAATACAAGGAGTCTGAGTATCTCAGAGGGATAACTGTGAAATACCTTATATTAAGCAAAAAAAGGACATCTCATTCAACCTGTAGTCTTGACTACTTAGTAACTGTGCTGGTCTGACCACACTTTAAATGTGAAAGCATTCAATAGTTGCAATTCAAAGATCACAAAGCATGAACAAGCATATACATTTATGAGTTGTTTTGTCCCAAGAGTTAAAAATTGAGAATCTCATTCCTTGTATGTTGGAACTGTATCATAACTAGATAATATCTAGCCAGTGGAATTGTTCATATCTAGAATTGTATTATAGTGTTGGATATGTTGGCCCTTGACCCCAGCTTTAGCATTATTTAATATTTCACATGAAAGGTACTAGAAATAAATATGTTTATACATGAAATAGGTTTATATTTGAAGGTCATTCATGTATAAACAAAGCCTTCTGCAATGCAGTAATATTACAAATTCAGTATCATAGAGGCTTCAAGTGGCCAAATTAATTGGTTATGGTCATATATTCCCCATTTTCTGTAAAATCTATTCATCTTCATCAACTCTGCACCTGTACAGGTTCCTCTGGGCAAAAAAAATCATCATGTCCTATTGTTCTGTTATTCAGTATAAATCCCAGAGCACTAAATTATACTTTTTTAACGCTGTAGTCCGTCGAACATAAATATTTTGACATTAAAATTAAGCATTAATTTCCTTAGGTGTGTTTCCATTTTAGTAAAATAAAAACTAGATAAATAAAGCATTTAATACATTAGTATCTCATTTATATGTATTTTATCACTGTCTTGTTACTTTCCCTGTTTAATATGATGTGTGATCACATATATCACTGAACTCTATAAATATCTCTGATGTTGCCAAATATTGAAACCATCATCCTGAACTGAATAAATTTCTACCCTAAGGCAACACTAAAAGATGCTATTAATTAAAAGGCATAGTTCAAAAAACAACATTTATTAAATTAAGTGAATAACGTGACTTCACACAAATATTCAAATATTTTTTATCTGTCACTGTATTTTACCGTCCTAGCGTGGCATTTATCCTCAAAAAGACTAGAGAAAACTTTCACATAGGAAATGGTCTGATACCAAAGTGCAATTTAGGAGGAATATGTATCATTTTATTTGCTAGCTATTGCTATTCACTGTTTATGAATTGAAAAGAGTGAGATAAATAGGAAGTTTTTTACCTGACTCTTCAGCATTTATAACATTTTACCAAATGGAGTGATTTTGAGTGCGTAAGGAAGAAAGTTATGAGTGTAAGGAAGAAATTTATTCTGAATGGTCTTGATTACAGGGTTTTAATTGCAATGCACAATTCAGTTCTTTATTATATAGAACAGATTCAGCTAATTCTCCGAGTTTGAGATTTATATAGTTTGCTATGTTCACCACTTTTGCAACAGTGCAAGTGCAATTAAGGAGTGTCTAGACAGAACCATGAGACCATCTCTAAAGTCATTATGTGAGAGCAAGCACTAGCATGAAGGGTTCTGGCATATGTTGCTTTTGCTGTCCTGTCTTTAATACCTCAGGTTCATAACAGGAATGAATGTGTGGAGGTCACAAAGAAAGCACTCAGAAAAATGTATCTGTAATTCTAGCTCTTTTATTACAGATGGACTGCCCAGCTGGAAAATAAATTAAGTTAAATTACTTAAAATTAATTAATTTGATATAATGAGTTTAATTGTCTTTATGTATGTAGTTGTTCTTAAAATGTAGTATTGATGACATTATTCCTAATATAGTGATTCATAATTGAGAAGCAGTGTTTTAAAAGAAGCAGCTTGGTTTCTTCTACATTCAGTAAAACAGTACAATGGCACATCCACTGGAAGATCATTTTACTTTAATTGTGGTTTTAAAATGCACTCATCAGTGCTGATTTATGCTAAGCAGAAAATATAAAAATAGTTTTGCAGTTCCCCTTAAGTTTGAATAATTTTACATGAGCGTCAGATTCCAAGCCGGTAAATGCCAGTTGCATATGCAGGCTGAATACAGTAGAAACCGGAAAATACAATGTAAAATGTTTTTCTTGTTTTTCGAGGTAAAACACAAAATCCCTACCTTAAATTTGCAAATAACATATAGAAATTCCAGTCACAGTTAGCAGTTTTATAGCACAGAAATGTGCACTTATAATACACTATAGCAGAAATAAAAAAAAACAATCAGGAATAGACGGATTAATAAGGTATAAACATGTAAAATTATTAATGTTGCAGACATTCACTTAAATTGCAGGTCATTTCATTTATCCAGTCAGAATGTGATTAAAGGTTTTCATGTACCTACAGTGCCATTCCATTATACTTTGTGAAGTAACCTCATCCCTAATTCCCAGAATATTTATTGTAAAAGCATTAATTCCACTGAAAGAACGTCACTCACTTTGAGCATTTGGATCACGCTTTATATCTGGTTCAATCAGATTTCTATGTGTAATTAGATTGGGAAATCCAGCCATGCAACATTTGCAGTGAGATGCAGGAATTATGTTTCTACACGCACTCAGATAATGCTTACTCAATTCATATCCTTTTCAAATCACTTTTCAAATCTCACTGCCATATAAACAGTTCTAAAGGGTTTTCCAACAAATTTGCCATCTGAGCACTATATTCCTACTGTTAAATTAAAAATTGTGAAACCTTATTATTACTTCATACCATGTAAACACAGTGGTTGTTTCTATCTTACGTTTTCACAAAGACTTTGCATTTTTTATTGGTTATGCTACGTAAGCACCTTTAAATAGTATGCTTCCTTGCAGGTTAAATTGTATTCCTAGCCAGTTCAAATTCTGATTAGGCTTATTAATCAAATTTGTTTTAAACTGCATAGAGTTCACTTTATACCTTGTTTTAACAATGTGGAGAAGCTGGGCTCTAATTATCATTCCTTCTCTTGTACAGATCTGCAGGAGCAAAGTCAAAGAAACCCAGCAGCAGTTTTTCCACAGCCTGGCAGTGAGACAGAGTCTGGCTGTCCATTTCAATATCCAGCAGGATTGCGGCCATTTCCTTGCCGATGTGCCCGTCCGGCTTCTTCCTTGGGAGGACCCCAATTCTCCAGAGGAGGAGGATGAGGAAAAAGTGGGCAAACAGAGTGAAAAGACAAGAAAGAAGACAGAGAAACCAGCAGAGCCCAAGATGCCAAGCCACAGTGCCCAGACCCCAGGACATCCAAGTGACATTAACACCTCAGGAAAACTGCGCAGCCGTGTTGTGGTGATCACCAGGGAGGTGCCCTACCAAACGGTTGCGGACTTTGTGCGGGAAGGGGTGACACGTCACGAGAGAAACCCTGACCTCTATGAGCGTCAAGTCTGCCTCCTCCTGCTTCAGCTTTGCTCGGGTCTGGAGCACATGAAGCCCTACCACGTGACACACTGCGATTTGCGTCTGGAAAACTTGCTCCTGGTGCAGTGCCAACCAGGCAATCCCTGGAATCTGGATGTCATGGAGCCCAATAACAACAATAATACTGGTGGTGGCATGAGCACTTCTGCTGCTAATTCTGCCTGCCCAGCCCGGCTTATCATCAGCAACTTCTCACAAGCCAAACAGAAAAGCCAGTTGGTAGACCCTGATGTCTTGAAAGACCAGTCCAGGCTGGCTCCAGAGATCATCACAGCCACACAGTACAAGAAGTGCGATGAATTCCAGACAGGGATCCTCATCTATGAGATGCTTCACCAGCCTAACCCTTTTGAGGAGACCCCTGAGCTGAAAGAAAAGGAGTACACTCGAGCTGATCTGCCACCCCTCCCACCACGCTCCCTCTACTCTCAAGGTCTGCAGCAGCTGGCCAGCCTTCTGCTCAATGCCAACCCATCTGAGCGCATACAGATTTCAGACGCCAGGGCTTGCCTGCAGTGTCTACTATGGGGACCACGAGAGGACCTCTTCCAGACTTTGAATGCCAGCCCAGGGCCAGGTCACAGAGAGACAACCTTGCAGAACTGGTTGGACCTTAAACGGACACTGATGATGATCAAGTTTGCAGAGCGTTCATTGGATGCTGGTTGCGGGGTGAGCTTGGAGGATTGGTTGTGCTGTCAGTACTTGGCGTTCTCCACCACAGACTCTCTGAGTCGTGTTGTTCAGATTTTGCAGCAGAACCAAAAGCAGCAGCAACATCATTGAACTCTTACTTATACTCTGCATTAACACTCTTCTTGATGCCTGTCTCACTTCAACAAACATGAAAAGGAGCAAACTTTCTGCTAAAAATGTCAGAACATGAACAGTGAACAACGCTTACAAGTGCATTTCCATTTGCTTAAGGCCTAAGCAACTAAAAATAAACCACACTTTGTTTCATAAGAAAAAACTGCTTTAAAGAGGTCAACTGCTACTAATTGCTTTCAACCATGTTGTTATCTTTAGCATTTTGGGCTATATTCGAAAAGTAAAACAGCCTCAGTGGTTTTCTTTTTATTGATGTTGTTGAATATTATTTTTGTTTTCCTTCTATCAGGACATAATTGACATGATTTGTCTTGCCCTTTCTAACCTTGTACTGACCGGCTTGAGTTTCCAGGTGAAACACACGTCATTTGAGATTTAAAAATAGTTAAGGTGAGCAGTAACCTTTTAAAAGCAGGATTCTATTTTTTGTCAATAAGAAGACACTTCATGTCAGTTGACTTTTTGTCAGATATAAGGCTAAACTGAACCGTTCCTGTTCCATTTCCATATAAGTAGCTGCAGTTTTGGGAGAGTACTTAATCTGTTAAGTTAATTTGACTTACGTACAAGTACTTAATATGCTTACTTCCAAGGAAGCAGTTCATATAATTTTCTCTTGGTTCTTTTTTTATGTTATTGAATATAAACGTCACTATTGTCAGATAAAAGACATGCCAAGGACACTTACACTTTGAATGTCATATCTCCAGAGATGTAATTCAGTAATTAAAAAGGAGTTCAAATAATATTGGTTCATCTGTTAGTCAAATACTGAAGGCTTTACTGAATTGAATACTTATAAAAGCTTTGCTACGTGGTTTAAAATGGGTGTCAGACTTATAGAAGGTTGCATTGTCTCTTCCCTTATGTTATTTGAGCTTTGATTGACTTTATTTTCAAAATATGTGGTTAATTGGACAAATCAAAACCACTTTGTTTAGACCTCAAATTGTATTTAGGGTACAATAGCTTGAAAAAAGAGCATCAATTATAGAAGGTATTCTGTAAGATGCTTAATGTATTCATTTGAGCAAATTGGCCAATTAAGTGCAATGAGCAATAATTAGTGTTCCTTATGAATGCAGTCCTTGCTTTCCTTTGACTTTGTGTATTTTATTCTTTCTTTTTGCTCCCATTATAAGTATACTATTGGTTTTCATACGATCATATTTAGTTCTACATGAATATATTATTTCAGGAGTCTACTTTTTCAAAAGAAATGTCACAGATTTTAGAATATAAGAAAATATTTACCTAAATAAAAAACTTATGTAAAGAGGGGACTTTGAATATGGTTTCAAGTTTAGTTCATGGTACCATGAATTGTTAAAACAGGAGACTAGTGCACATTTTCTTGCCAGTTTTCCACTTTTTTTCCCCATGTCTTCAGTTTGTTCTTGGGCATGACTTTAGCTGAGCTGTTCTGACCATTTTCTATCTCTTAAGCTGTTTATTGATCTAGCATTAGTTTATGTAGATATATTTTACTGTTAAGAAAACCCAGTGTTCAGTTTTATGTAGATCATAAGCCTTACGTTTTCAGGCTTAGAAAGTTTTTTTAATAATAACTATTGCTGTATAAACCCATTATTGGTCTGAACTACAATTAAAAACTCATTTAGTCTCAGTCATGTACCTAATGTGCATTTCATTAACGCTGAGCTTTCCAAATTAAATCAAATGTTTGTTGAAGAATGGAAAGTCATGAAACAACCTACAGCACGTCCTCCTGTACTATATAAGAATTTTACATATTTACAATTTTGCATATTACATATTACACCCTGGAAATACATATTTCTCTAGATGATAAACAAAATTAAGGTCATGCATCGATTTGTAATAATACCTTAGAGGGATTTGCAGATATTTCACACATTTGAATTGTGACTGCTTTTAACTCAATGCTCTAAATTATGAACAATTAATTTTCCAATTGTGGTTAAGACCTGGAAACTTAAAACAGGTGTTTAGTTTTTGCTATGGATACTATGTATATACCATGTCCCTATTCTTCAGTCAATTGAAGATATTACATAGAAACATCTTGAATATCCTGCTAATGTGGACTTCATGACATGTTATCCTGCACCTAAGCGTGTTAAATAACCAAAGACCATATTTATTTTAGATCTGTCACATCCTTTGAGTTCCCTAAAAAGTGCTTTATTGTAGAATCCTTGCTGTTTATGTTCTTATTTTTAGGCAGCTATTGTCTTGGCCAACAATACACAATTATTTTAATTAGCAATGCACAGGCTAAGGTGGTCTTATAACAGTATTGAATTAATTACCACTAAGTTTGATTAACAAATGAATTAATAAATATTGCACTTTCTTCTGGATAATAGTATTGCCTAACAGTGGGGCTACGACAGTGGCTTAGTCTTCATTTATGCCTGAGGTTCTAGTCAGGTTTGAATAAGCATGATTATTTCTAAATACAGAAATTACAATGTTGCTTTAAGCCAGGCATCTGTTTTGGGTCAGAACAGCTCCACAGTCTTTCATATTACTTTGAATGAGCGGGAATTAGGTCAAACTTTTGTTTTGGATATATGTGCAATTATTGTAAATGTTTTAACCTTGTAAATGACAGTATTTAAATGTGTTTGTACTTTATATTACTATATGGGACTTGTGTTATTTTTATTTGCTTTTCCTTCTGGCACATACTGATGCAGAAACCAAGCACAAGCCTCTCACTGTGAGGGGATGTGTTGGGCTGGCGTTACCTTGAAAAAAAAGCTGTGGGAAGGTGTCTGTTTAGTGCAACTGATTATCAAGACAAATATACCCAGCAAATGGTCACTTTGGATGTACTGTATGTATCAGGGAGTGCATGTTTTTGTTTTAATTTGAACAGTTATAACTGATGCAGTTACCACAGCTAGTGAAATTAGTCCTTGATGGAGTTAATAACCAAGCCTGTGGATGTTAAGCTTGCAATCTGTTGCTGCCGGATTTCAATCAAAATATATCTTTCACAAACACAATTTTCATTTGATGTTCTCTTGCGATTCTTACAATATAACAAAGTGCAGTTCTGTAATTGATCATGATGTTATATAGATTTGCTTTTCTCTTTGAATTTTATATGCTTCTATTAAAATAGTAGGTGCCCATCTCCTGCTGCATCTTTTGTTACAGGGCAAGAAGAAATGTTATTTACTCATATTCACTTGTAACCACTAGACCTGTCTGCTTTGGATCACTGAAGGAAAACCACTGCCTCTCCATCCTTCATCTTTAACCATTAATTTGTACCAACCAAGGTGCATTCTTTGCTGTAGACAAAGATCCTCTCAGATGCTTTTAGATTGCCTTAAAATGTGTAATTCTGCTCCTAATTTCTCAGAGTGGAGAGTCTTTTTTTTACCCACTATATGCTGTATTGTTTCTTTTATAATAGTAGGATACTAATGGCTAATTGCTAAAATTACACTACATTTTAGCAAAAAGCTAATGGCTAAAAATTGCATTAAAATCCATACCAAATGTTTTGATTTCTGGAACATCTAGAACAAAAGCTGCTGTAGTTTTTACAGTGGACCGAATTTGAAATTTCATAATGTCAAAGCTGAACCAAGGGGAATGTCCATAGATCATTACTGTGCAAATATGTGACCTTTCTGGGCATATAAATAAACATTGAATTGAAATACTGTTTTCTGAGATTTGCATATAAAGTAGACAGTGAGCTAGGGCAATCAGTTGAGCTGATGGGAGGGTTTTTGTAAATTCAGCATTTCTTAAATGTAACTTTGAAGACTATTAAATAAACACACTCATATGACACAATGTGAGGTCCTGGGCTAACTGCTGTTGTGACTATAAATACAGACTGCACTGGTGGCAGTCTTTTAATGGAAAATGAACATTTTAAACTAAGGTATATACAGATACACGTTGCACCGATACTAGTATGTACAGGAAATGTCTGACAGGTGGAAGAGACCACATCAGTGCCATTTCTACAAAAGCATTTGCTGTTAGTATTTTACAGCTATGGAACAAGTTCTTTAAAAAAATATGAACACTGACAGTTGATACTTTATCATCAGATTTTATCATCATCAAAATGAGCTGTGTATCTGAGCTTTTTAACACCTTGAAGAGAGTAGTTTTACACATTGAACTATGTTTCCTATCACAGTTAATAAAGCAGAAGAAAAAATAACTACTGAGTGGGAAATATGATTGGAGAAATGTATACTAGTTAGGATAAATGTTCTCCATCTGTCACTAATTGCTATTTTGTTAATGCTCAAATGAGTTAATGGAGCTCAAAGACTGAAGCATGCTAGCTTGGGGTCTTTGTGATTATAGCTACTCAATGTGCAGAGTTCTCTTGGCTAATGTATATCTTTGGTGTGTTGCCACAAATTGTTGATAAAGTTAACCAATGTTAATGAAATAATAAATATATGTTTTTATATACATATAGTTCTTTTTTTTCCTCAAAATAAACTTTTACTACTAAAAAATAAATAAATCCCATCTTTGTACCACATCAGTGCTCAAGTCTCGATCCATGCTCCTTGAAAGAAGAACTGGGGGAGTCCCTCTAGTGGCTATGCTGAAAATAGCAATCACTTCTCTGATGAGAAATGTTTCATATTTTATTTAAATTTTTAAAAATATTCATTTTGCAGAATTAATCCGTTTTGTGACAAATTGATACCAGACTGAATCCAGATGCTTCAGTCATTTTAAAATGAAGACAAATGCATCATAAAAAAGTTTAGAAAAGGGGTTTATCAAATGGGATTTATCAAATTACAATGAACAGTTGTCACTGTCTCTTTTATGTCTGTGAGTGAATAAAATTACTTCTAGCTAGTTCCTCACAAACATACACTGAAAGGTTAAATAATAATTCCTTACATTTATATAGTGCTTTTCTGGACACTCCACTCAAAGCGCTTTACAGGTAATGGGGACTTTCCTCCATCACCAATGTGCAGCCCCATCGGGAACCACAGTGAGCACAGTACAGTCACCACACTTGGCGATCAGTGGGGAGGAGAACAGAGTGATGAAGCCAATTCATAGATGGGGATTATTAGGAGACCATGATTGGTAAAGGCCAATGGGAAATGTGGCCAGGACACTGGGGTCACACCCCTACTCTTTCCGAGAAACACCCTGGGATTTTTAATGACCACGGAGAGTCAGGACCCTTACTTACGAACTTAAATGATAAAGCTCCTCAAATGCTTGGATCTTTTATTAAAAGTGACTTAAAACAAATAGAAATTTACTAGGAGACTGAAGCTGATTTGAAATCTGAAGCTGTAGGATATTCTTGCATTTATCAGAATTTCTTACAAACCACTATGAAAGAACAGACAGTTTTGAACTTTGCAATGCAAATCATAAAATGGAATCCATTAAATGTCTGTTTCTAAACCGGGGATATGTCAGTCTGAGACCTTCAAGATTTTTTTATTTTTTACTGATGTATTTCCAAGAAAAATATTTTCCAGACATGTTACAATAATTGACACATTATAGCAGTTTAATTCTAACAAATTTCATCTGTCCTACAGAAGCTGTCAGTAGTTTCATAATGAAATGTTTATGCAATGTTATTAAGCTGCATAATGTTGCTTTTTGTAAAGAAAAAACAGACTTTCACACTCATACACTATTACTGACAACTTTTGTGAATGATGTAAACTTTTGAAACAGGCTTGTTTCAGAATACTGAAATCTAGGGGGAGTATCCTGAAATTAGATTTTTTCCCTGTGAAGTAAATGGAAATACTTTAGTCATGATTGGAAAATATTTGTTAATCCCTTTTCAGAAAAAAAAAGGAATGTAGGACAGTGTGAGATCTTTTCTATGCATGTTTTTGAGCTAATCTCCTCCATGTATTCTTGGCAAGAACTCAAATTGCATACACAGAATATAAGAAATGTTTTTAGTAGATGAGCTGAATCAACAAAAAGTTGAATGAACAAAAATTGTATTATTTTAACTTCTAAAATGGTCAGACAAGACAATTCTTGAGTAAAGTATTTCAGCTTTTACAGGTAATGGATTGAGTAGATAGAAGCTCAAGGGACAATATAACGTAAATATTTACTGGTAGTATGCCTAGTTCTGGGCAGAGTTGGAGCACTGTGTTATAGACTGTTCCCATTCTAATTAAGCTTACAATGCTTAATTTTGTATGAAACATAATGTAATCTCTTTCAAATTGTGCTGCTAAGTTTCCAGAAAGAGTTATCTTCCCTAGGATGTGAGAGATGTGTTGCCAAGTAACTAGAGCTGGGAACATCTGCTGTTTTTTTTCAAGGTCACTGCAGTGCTGTATTGGAATGTGGAAAGGATTAATGAGGGAATTATAGGAATTTCCATCATCTGCATTCTTCTAAATTCTATGTTTTAATGACTATACTCGGGGTGCTTTATTCTTTGCTGTTGCTTCTCCTTAACCAGTGAAATAGTGCTGCCTTGTAAATTTGTACACAATACATTTCCTTTTCCAAAGATTGGCTTTGAGAAGTTAATCAGAAATCTGTATTTCTTCCCTCTGAAAGTGGAACAAATTAACACACAGTATTACACTTTGTGGAAAATTTGTTAAGGAAAAGAATTAAGGAAAACATCTATTAAGATTAAGGGTCCAGACTGGCAACATGACAAATGAAATCATGGTTAAAAACTTTCCTTCCTGCTATTGATGGTGAAGTTGGTCAGAGCCACATACTTGTTTGATAGGAGGTACAAAACGGCTTATGATTATAGAATTTCATACTGAAATACTTGAGGCTACGTTGACCTCAAGATCCCCCTGTATGCAAAAATTAGGAGATCTGCAATGCTATTTTTTTATTTTGGGGTTAGAATCAGAATTCATAGGGCATTGCAGACCACAATAAAAGTACAATGTGCACAGTAACTTGTAAAACCTCCAATTTACATCCCAAAATACTAAACTTCCAGGTATGTGCAGCGTTATGTTCTGCATTTCAGAAAGAGGCAACAAAGCGTCCAGTGATGTGTTGTAGCCTTATTTCATTGTAAACAAGCAGACATGTGAATACATCTCTTTTAATTCAATAGCAATATTGTTTCGGTTTTGAGACAGTTTTGCCAACAAATATTACTTACTTGTTAACTTGGAATGTGTGCTGCACAGCCTGTACTTATTTGCTCATATTTCACATTAGTCATTACGGTGACTAGTGAGCAGGAAGGGCTCCATCATATTGCAATTTGTGGGGACCCAAATGCAAGTTTGTGAACTTTGTGAAAGTTACTGTTATTTTTTTCTATAATGTCAATTCATTTATTTTGTTACAAAGATTTAATAACAGGTCACAGAAATTTGGACTGAAGTCCCCCTTTAAACTGCAGCACTTTGCCTTTTATTCTTATAGTGTTATTCAAGGTGAAGAAGCATTCATTGCCTGTCAAATACAACTACAACCTTGCATCTCATACTTGTCAATACAGCATTTCAGAATAATCTATAGATAAAATATATGTCAAAAGCCTTACATTTTTAATTAAAAAATGGATCAGAACAGATCAACAGCCATGAAATATATATTTATTTGCTTTAATCATATTTAAAGAAAATGAAATAACAATAACAATCTAACCATTTAGAATCGAGATCAAGCATCTCTATTTAAACCAATTATTTATCATGAGGTATTTAAATGATACCAGCTAATGAGGATTGCACAATTATTATTTTAAAGTGTAATGTAAGTTTGCCCACGCTCATTTTTTAAAAAGAAGAATGTAAAGAACCACCTTAAACAAAAGTGAATACGTTAAACATCCTTCACTCTATTTTTAAAAATCTGCTTTGAAGTATTTTTCCCTACTAAGAATTTGAATTGTCAAGTCTAGAATCTGTTTTTCTCCTCCTTTCCACAGGGAATGGTGTCAAAAATAACATCCCTCGTTTTGGCAAAGACAACCTCTTTTACTAGGAGTAACATTTTTAAAGCGTAAAGCGTTTTGCTTAAAAAAAAAGTCTATACAAAGCAAATCTATACAGATTAGTTCATAATGCCTTTTTAATAAAACTTCATATTGATTTCTCAAGTGGTTATGCAACTATAAATACTGATGCATTAGAGTACAAACAGAAGACAGCGACAAAAGCCCTTAACTTGTGCTGAACAGTGATCATAAATTTCAACATAATATTACAAATGTTATTTAAATCTGTTTTAAAGGCTGTTTGACCCTTAACATTGGACCCACAGTGGAATAAAAATGTGTGCAGTTTTGGAAACCAATTTATTAAAGACATTAAAGCATTAATGGTCACTTGGAGACTTTAAAAAACAAGATGAGTATTAATAAAGATTCCTGATTGAAGATGGAAACTGCCAGTCACAAAGTAAGCAGTTTAATTCACTTTGAGCATATAAAACCATATCATAATCATAACCTCATTATTCAGTAATCAATACAGACTGCACTGGACTCCTTTGTTCTTAAAAATCAGCTTCATTCTCCAGTTCATGTGAGTGCTTCAATCAATATGAAAAAAATGTTTTACCTGGCAATGCAGTATGGAGCAGGCTAGGTCTTTTAGAACATAATACCCAACAGAAGGGTAAAAAGGATATGTCAAGTTTTCATAATACTCCTATGCAAGTGAACTCTCCAGCCAAGGTCATGCCAGTATCATAGCAGAGTGTTTTTCTTTCACTTGAAAAGACAAAGCTGTTATAATTAGTGTATATCCAGCCTTAAGATGAGAATTAGCCATTTTGAAATCATATTTGAAAGTACATACAGACACTTGTGACAATTCCTTTGAGTGCTTTTGAGAACTGTTTCATTCTTGCACAAAGAGTACAATTTATGCAGTAGCAGAATATAAAAAAGTGTCCACAAACTTTTGTGCAACAGACCAGAAGAACAAGAAGGTTTAGGGGTTTTCTGGTATCTTTGTCTGCTTTCCTTTGTTTTATTTCCAGGCACTTCACAATTGCTCACATACAATGACTTTGCTGAAAATCCCTTTGTGAGGGGTTAAAAGACCAAGGTACTGTATTGTATTTTGCAGTGTAATCAGGAAATTACCTAGGATCACTGATCTGAGCAAGTGCTGCCATACAAAGGCTTTGAACAATATTGATTACTTGCATCTCCTTCAAATTGAGACTTTTCTAACTTAGTATGAGCAAGGTTAATCTTTCTTGGGTTGGATTTCCAGTTGAACAGAAAGCCATTTCATTATATATATATTTATTTATATATATATATTTCAATATAGTGGTGTTTACCTTGGGCTCATGCCTCAAGCACAGGCAGAATAGAACATAACTGTACCTAAGAAAAAAGAAAACCTGAGGAATGGGCTGGATGTGCGGTTCAGGTATTAGGTTTGAATAAATGTCTGTGAAGATATCACACTATTTATTGTTTATTAATCTGAATTGAACTATCACAAAGGTACAACCAAAGAATTTGAAACTAACACAGAATTATTTCAAATGTAACAAATCAGGAAGTTTACTTAATCCTTTATTCAACTAGGAACCTGAGAAATAATTCTCATGTACAATGATGACCTGGAAACTCATTTATACAATAAAGCACTGAACAGAGCAATCTGTGTAACTAGGCTCAAGGGGCAAGTTTCAGCAACCTATCTACGATAGGCATTGAACCCACAACTGTCCTGGTGGGAGTCAACAGCCCTAAGTACTCATGCTGCTGCTGCTTGAATATCTTGACAGAGTTCACCTACTGCATGTTTACGTGTCATTCGAAAATAAAAACTACTAAAAAATATGCAACCTTTTCTTATCATACTAAAAAAATACCTGCATTTCAAATTAAGGGTAATTTCTTAAGATAAATGTCTTCAGTCACTAATTAGACCATAATGGCTAAAAAAAAAGAAGTCATTTCAACCTCTGGTTTTGCAGGCATTTCTTACTGTAGGCTACTATACAGTATGTGCATTGATTGTGCACCTCAGGGAGCTGCCTCCGGTGACCTCTGTCATCATCCAGTATGTGGATATTTTAATCACGTCTCCCGATGAGGAAACCTACAAGAAGGACCTCAGAATCATTCTTGACCATTTGGCTGAAAAAGGTGAGTGACTCCCCAGAAACTTACGATAAGGCACAGATATGCCTGGACACTGTCATATACCTGGGACAGAAAATTAGTCAGGGAAAGGGGGAATTGACAGACCAGGCTCATGCAATCCAATCACACCCTAGTCCCAACACTTTTAAGGGGCCTGCCCCAGGCAGTTAATCCCCTATCTGGCACAGATCACCTAGGGGTTAGTCAGATAACTCGACACTTTTCTCAGAGCTGGGTGGGGAGAGGTTTTGCGTCTTTCGCGGATGATGTTGTGCGACACTGTGGAGAATGTCAGCGAGCCTCTGGAGCCCCTCCAGTGCGGGCTCCTAATCTACAGCGTCCTGTACCCGATGGGCCCTTTATGCACTGGCAGATAGACTTTTGTTCAATGCCACCCTCTTAAAGAAAAGGCAGGCCTCCTGGTGATGGTGGACCAATTTTCTAGATTGGTGGAGGCTGTCCCTGTCCAATGAGAGACTGCTCAGGCTATAGCCAAATATCTGGGGATTGAAATAATTCCCTGATGGGGACTCCCATGTCACATAGGCTCAGACCAGGGCACGCATTTTACTGGAAAAGTGTGCCAGGTGGTGGCTGACCTCCAAGGAAGCAAATGGACCTGCATTGCCCTCATCACCCCCCCAATCCTCTGGCATCGTGAATGGGTGACCGAACTGTGAAAGAAAGTTGACAAAGTACCTTCTGGGAGGAAGCCTCTGGGTGGACCCTTTGCCCGCCATTCTGTGTAGCATGCATGCAGGGACAAATCGAACTGTGGGGCTTTGATCACGGGGCACCCCGTGAGATTGAGTGACTCCCCAGAAAATGATGGAGTAAACTTGAGCATATTAACTCATTGTTTATAACAGTATTGCAAGTTGCTCACAGAAGCATGGGGGACCACCATCTGAAGGAGGGCATGACCTCATTCCAGGCGAGCGGGTGTAGATCAAGAAATTTCCCTCACAAGCTCTCCAGGCAAGGTGGGTTGACCACTGATTCTGCAGTTCGAGCAGAAGGAAAAGATCATTGGATCTCCTGCATTGGAGACAGGATGAAGTCGTTACTGTTAATGGTTCCCGTGGGGCTATGTCTTACGAGGATTAGTGAACATAATTTCTGTAAAGGGAAACATGGGGTAAAGTATTTGCTGCCCAAGGGGGAACCTGTGCAGCAATTGGCACTGAATGCTGCACCTATATTCCTGATAATTCCGAGCACATCTCCGATCTGGCCCAGCACAATTATGAAAAGGGACAAAAATATCATGACTACTGCTCTGGGAAATTCTTCACCAGAGGAGCAGGACACCGTCTTGTCTTGAGTTTTATTGAGCTCAATAAGTCCAACAACGCACGCTGGGTCTGCCCCACACAACAGACAAACTGCAAGGGTTTCCCAGCTCTTACAGTCTGGAGAAAGTTTGTTTCACAATCTGTGCTTGTCCTGTTCTTTGATATGTAATTACTTCTAGTCCAACTCTGTCTTGCTCTAGGTTCTGTCCTTTGATATGCAACAGACATTGGTCTGCGTTGTCCTGTTTGTGGGTGTTGTTCCTCTTTTATTATGTAGCATTAAGCCACTGGGACTGCTAAAGAAAGTCAGCTTTATGGCATCTTAGTGTAACATTTGTTTGAGGCTAAACAGACCCCATCAACACCTCTCACAATGTACTTAAGTGGTGATAGTGTGATGCTGGAGTGAGATATATACACATGTCCCACTTCACTTCTATACTGAAGATTGGGGAATTGGGTCTTGGTTGAGGTCTGTGGGTCCTGGGCCGTAACTTTGTCACAGTATCTATTTGTAGGGTTAGTATTGCTTATGTGTAATTGTAATCGTCACTTGATCTCCATCTTGCTGTAATTGTGTAACTCACAAAGTCATGGTGAGGCAAGCTTGCACTCCTAAGAAGGCACGATCTGCTCTAACATTTCTGTAGAAAATAGGCAGTACTGAAAGCATACCATATTTTCTAAGAGTGGGACTAAAGAAAGATATGAGATGTGAAAAGAGGGTTAACTAACTTCTTTCTGCACAAAGACTTCTTTTAGTACAAAATATTCCATGCTTCACCGCTTTTGAGTTACAGCAGGAACGGGAGTTAACTGATAAGAGATTCCAAGAGCAGGCTAGATTCCTTAACTAAGGGAGGATGAGACTAGTCATTCATTCAAAGTGTTCAAGGCCTTGAGAATGTCCAAACAGGTAGTCTCCCCCCCATTACCATGGTAACAGTAGCATCAGAAATGGCTGAAGTTTGTTATTAACTGGTGCTCAATTTTAACAGGATTTGAAGGTGCTGATAATGAGATAATGAGCCGGAAGATCATTCCACAAGCTTGGAACAATAGAATAAAAAAGGGAAGTTGAATTTATGCTCAGGCATTTCAGTTTTAGTTAAGATCTAATCGGCCAAACAGCAACTTGTCCAGCGCTTAAGAACATGTTTTGATACATCCACAAGCACATTACCATAATCAAACCTGGAAATGGTAAACGCATGAATTCATCATTTTGCATCAGATTTGTACAGATGTGAACATGTTTTAAAGATGCCAAAAAAACATCTATAGAATATTGCAGACATAAGGTGCAAATACAAGGCTTGGCTCAGAAATGACACCGCTTCCTATCTGGACTGATTCCAAGGTAAACAGCTAAATTTGAGCTCTTTTGAAACTTCTAAATTTATTGGTAACCACTCTTGATCTCGATCTTGTCTATATGGAATTTTTAAACAAGTTTGGGAGGACCTTGGTTAGGTGCTTCTAATGTCACCTACTTCCATTCTCCTATATTTGTCTTACCTCCTTTGTGCATCTTCTCTTACCCAATCTTCATCCTTGTAGCAGCTCCTTGGCTTATTCCTTGAGAAGCTGGAGGTGTCCTGACAGCCTGTCCTTGCTGCCACGTGCCATTTCTTCAGCCAGGCCAGTATGTTATCCAAATAGTTCTGTTGCTATCTCACATTTGATTAAGCTACTGAAATGAAGTACCAAACAATGAAATAGTTTACATTCTTGTATAGGTGCTCTCGCCTTTTCCTTGTCATTTTCAAGTTTACATTCTCAAAAAGCAGTGTGAACAATCTAAATAGCCTTAAATCTGAAGCAGGAGATGAGGATAAAAAGCAATTATAAAAGTAGGTAGAAGTAAATCATTAACGTGAAGACTGAAAATTCTAGAAGTGGAACTAAAAATGAAATGAAACCAAATGCAGATAAAACTGGTGCTTTAGAGTTACAGACCATGATTTTATACCCATAAGTAAACCGATCTATCTCCTAAAAGGACAAAGTCTAAAAAATATAAAAGAGCTGGTTAACGGTTGTTAACTGAAAACAAAATCATGTTGTGAGCCACCAAGTCAGGTGAACTATTAATAGATTAAAACACTGGACTTCTTGCATGTTCATTCTGTACAAGTTAGTGTGGCTCACAAAATGCAAATCAATGACGAGAACAGTTTGTTTAGTGATAATTTTTATTTTATGTAATCATTACAAAAATGTTTAGATAGGGAAATATATTTTACAAACAACGGGTGTTAAACATTTTACACACACAACTGCCATTGCCTTGAAGAGTCAATTATAAAAAAAAATTATTAAATGTTTAAGTAAAATGTTACAAACAATAAATTAGAAGTATAAACCGCTTGAAATGCAAATAAATTTATATACAATAAAACCAGAGTTCCTAGGAATGAATTGCTTGACTCAATGGCAGACGACCTTCATTAATTCCCAAATTATTCGTTCACTACAGATAACACTTCTATTCTATATAATAACTGACTGGATTGAAAAAAGTAAACTTGTATTCTCCCTTACAAGCAAGACATTTCTAAGACAAGTTTTGTTTTGTCTACTTAAGAATGTTAATAAAAACAGGACTAGCTGAAAATGAAACATTTGGATGTAGTCCACCTAATTAGGGGTGCTGGTGTTTTCAGGGACTGATTTTGGCCTTGGATTTTATTGCATTTTCTCTAGCTGTGCTGATATGAAGCTTAAGACATTCAGCGATGGGGAACTACAAAATAAGTCGCAAAATAGAGTTGTTTAGGGAAAGAGAAATTGGAGCCAAAATTGTACTTTATTCCAAGCTCGACTGGAAAGCCTGGTATTTGAAAGTTTGAGATGGTTGTCCTCAGGTACAGACCACCTTCTGAAAGAGTAGCCCGATTTAGATTTCACCCAACTGACACATTACAATTCAAACTGAAAAAAGGAGAGACTCGGTACGAAAGATCCCATTTGTGGGCTAAAGGAACTGACACTGTGAATCTCAAAAACATTGTCTGTAACTGTGCACTCACCCCCCAAGTAAAGGGTTGGATAATGTGTCCTCAACACAGTTTGAGATTTGAATAAGACAGGAATAAGGCGGGATGCACATAAACAAAGTATTACACTGTGACCCAAAAGCAGAACTGCATAAAAGTTTACAAGATGATGGATTCATAGAACCATAAAAATGCACCAAAAAGAAGTAGTTTACTGTACATAGTTTAACATGCTTCCTTCATTTTCTGCTATGTGTGCTAATTTTTCACAACACTCATTCAGTACTTGCACACCGTTGTTTCAGACATTGATAACCTTCCTATCCTAGTGAAAAGTTTCTACTTCTACTCTTCCTTAACAAAAAGATCAACAATGGCTGTTCAATACATTATGCCTTTTTAAATGCTAATACAAGCTCAAAAATGCACCCACATTCCATGTTCCCTCTCTAGTCCTAGAACCTGCAGGATCTTGAATTCATACGTTTTTGGATATGCGTCACGACTCCACGCCATCTTCACAAAACCTGTTTGAAGTCACATTTATTTCTGCCTGGATTATGAAAGCTTTTTCAACTTCAAAATTCACCAGTGAGGTAGCAAAATGTGGGCGCATTGTCTAGAAGCAAAACTTACAACAGTAGTAACACTGGAAAGCAATGCCAAAAATGTCACTTGTGCACACTAACCTTTTGTTTTAAATTAATGAGAATGAGAGGAATGTCTGACAGTTGTGTACATCAGCATGTAAAATGCATGCAAGAAACATGTTTGAACATGCACAATGTGTATGGAGCATACATTTCAATTTGCAGACATTTCTTGTCAAGATAATGTGCAACCTACTTATCACTGCATTTTTGTGCTTCAAATAATTTAATATTGCGTTATGAAAAACCTACTTCTTGTAAATTTGTTACAAGCTACACTGTGCCATAATAATACAAGTATAGAATCCTGTTGGGGATTTGACTTGAAGTATACCAGTGAGTTTTACTTCTAAATGTAGCTTTTGTATGCTGAGTAATTTTGATGAGTCAAGAGTAAAATTCTAAAATGAATCCTCTGAAAAGGCGTACACTGCTCACTCACCTTGGAGAATCAATATTTACAGGCTAAATCAATCCCTTAATTGAGCTTGAACTCCTCTTTTGGATGCAATCTTTACCACCTCTTCCAATAAAGTCTACAATTCTGCACTGATAATTCTAGAATATAAAAATGATCACCCTTTTTGTACTTCAGTAATATGACAACTAAAAAACTAAGGTGCTTTTAACATGCTCCAGCACACACCCATAAGCCCTTCAACTGAGAAAATACAGTACTGTTTAGATGCCTTTTCTTACAGTATTGATACTTTCATATTGGCTTAGATTAATTTATTGTTAATAAGTAGAAGTAAAAAACAGATTTACTTGAAATTGTTTACATGATTCTTCAAAGCATCTTTGCATATTTAAATGAAACACTGCATATTTGTTGTACCATATAGGTCTGGAGCAGTCAAAAATGTATTTTTGCCACCTTTAGACAACTATTCAAGTCTTTCACTTGATCAACGCTGAGATTTATCTTCAGGAAGTACGCAATTAGAAATACAATAAACAAGTACCAGTTTAATATGTTCCACCGAATTTCACCAGAGCACACTAGATGCAAACAAGTCCTTCAAGAGTTCTTCAATCCTCCACTTTGAGCCATCCTTTCTTGTAATCCATTAGAAGCTCCAAGTAGTACTGCCACTCAGGTTCACTGTCATACTTCACCTCATAAACAGTTTTCAAAGGATTTGGGTGTGGCTCATATACACGGACCACTACCCCGCGGTACCACACCTCAGACTTATCGTTCTCCTCATACAAGTGTCGAATTCGCTTCCCAACCAGCTCAGGGTACTTGGTTTTCATGGCCTGTCTAACCCTTTGGACAGCCGACCGCACCACCTTCTTTCTCCGTCGTTGTGCACTGTGATGCAGCACACTGTGCTGGACAGTTAGGTAACGTCGGAATTTGATCTGCACCATAGAATTGCGGAGGTGCAAGACCTTTGAGGTACTGCGTGTGGGGCGCAGGGCTTCCACAATACCAGGCACTCTCCTCCTTTGCTGGGACACTCTTGGACGGACTCGCCCGGATATGTTCTTCTCCCCTTCCTCTACTTTTCCTGCAAGACCTTTCAATTTATTGTAATGCACGTGTATTTCAGGGTCTGACTTTGGGCAGAAATTTGCATCTCTTCCTCTGGTATCTCTTTTAAATTTCAGTAAAACACCTGAGTGGTACTTCTGAAACACCGAGACCTGTTTTTTTGGTGTCCCACTAGACACCACCTCCTTTGATGTCAGTTCTCTTGGTAATGAAGATTTCCTTTTATCTAAATGCACCATGGCCTTTTCTGTCTCTCCATCACTATTCCCTGAGGAAAAATCATCCGACGTAACCGGCCCCCAAATGGAGGTGTTCTCTGGTTCCTCTTTTATCTCCATTATCTTGGAGGAAACATCCTCTACCTTGACTTCTAGCTTTTCAGAGTCCCCACTGAAACTGCTTTCCACCCTTTCCCAATCCTGACAAACTGAGTCTTCTCCACTGGAGCTTTCCGAATTACCTGTGAATTTCATGCTACCACCCTGACCTAAACGTGCTTTCCCCCAAAAAGTTCTCTTTAAAGCACTTTTCCGTCTGCCTTTTCTTCTCTGCTTTTTGAAGTGAGTCCCTCTTCTCAAGTCCTTTAAGTCCCCCACTGTTTCAGGAGCTTGTGAATTTCGAAAGCCTTCTGGTGAACATGTCCTGCTGGGTGGTTGGAAGCTATCTCCCAGATATTCTTCCTTCTCCGTTTTCACGATGGCGTCGACCTCTTTCCCTGGAAAACAATGCAGATACACCTATCAGTAAGCCTCTTAATTCTGATACCTAGGGGGAAAAAAAGACTACATTTATTAGTAATTATTATTATATAGTTATTATAGAGTAATTTATTACTGGCATTAGCAAAATAATATTTCTAATGAGGAGAAATCTTTAAACATGTTTATTTGTACAGTAAAACCTTGCCAGTCTACTGTTGTCAACTTATTGAAAACTATTTAGCATATTGAGGGGCCTTTTGTGTGGAGCTGCATGTATAGAAATGGTTTGTTTTAGAGCATTGCAGTGTGACTCTCCACAAATTAACAGCAGATAAGGGCAGTTTTAAAAGTTCTAGACCCCTCACATCACTCTTGGCTTTTGTGTGGGGTTATTCTGAGAAAAAATAGATGGTCGTTATGGCTCTAGTGTGAAGCAGATGGAAAATACCTTTCTATTTGCACAATGCATTTTTGCAGATTACAAGCTTTTTCAAGAATGTAATCCTTGTAAACTGGCAAGGTTTTTCTGTAATTTTAGGATATTTGTATTTTGGCAGAGCAAAACTAATGCCAGAAAAATTATGACAATGGGTGTATCACATTGGACACAACCCAAGGGTTCATACTTGCAGGACCACTGTGCACATGACATCACAATCACACAAGATACAAAGAAACTATGCAGCTGTAATTTAAAAAGTTAATTGCCATTTCAGTTATTGAAATAAAAAGGAAACATTCTAAGTTTTAATAGTTTACTCTCATAAATAGTCTTAATTCGCATTGACATTAAAAATTGCACTTAAATATTGATCAACATCAAAGCAAAATGTTTTCTGAAGTTATGAAATCCATTGGACATTTCTTACCAATAAGAGCTTTGTTTTTGTAGTACCAATTAAGTCCCCACATTTCAAAGACATTTTGACACGAATTTAAGACACTCATGCTGCAACAGGTCATCTGTGGAATAATTTACTCTTATTATCTTCCCAATTTATTTTCCTGAATACCTGGAAGCCAACACACCTTGCATAAAATATTTCTCAAAAGCGACAGCACATTCAAGCTTGATTACTGCAGTTAGATTGCTCACCACAACCCCGTCACCACTTTCAAAGAGCATAAAGGGTTCTGGGTAAATGGGTAAAACTGATTACATACAATTTGGAGTAGCACACAGCTTCAAACATTAAAGCATTCAAGTTCACTTAGTAGTAATTTTAGGAACCTAAAGACAAGCTTTTTGAAATTTTGCACAGCATTATGCGCAATGTCAATCTAAAAAAACACTGACGATGACCAGACAAGATGAAGTGAGAGGAAGGGCATTCATCATTTTCAGTCCCAGATTAATGAAAGTGGTCAGTTCATGATGGGTACAATGTTAAAAAGACAAGCACAGCAATATTATAAAGCTTTATATACTATAAAAAAGAAACTCATACAAAAGGTAGCTATTAAAACACCCTTTAAGACATTAGCAACTAGCCCAGTTACAATCAGATATCAATTGCATTTAAAACACTTAAACAAGTGTCCAAGGACATACAGAAACCAATGTTCACATCACTGGTCTATATAAAAAAAAGAGAATACTTTCAAAAGCAGAAAAACCAAGAATCCCTAATTTAGGATACAGGTAAAATGTTACTGAATACATGCACATTACAAGCCTCTTAAAGGGTTCTCCTAGAACTAATGACAGGTTTAAAGCATAAAGGTTTTAAAGAAATTTTTAAAAGAATAGTCACGTCAATCCCTTTTGCGTTTTTACACATTGTGTTTCATATGTGAAATACTGTGAACCGAAGGTCAGTTCTGAAGCATATTTCTCAACACCCACAACTAAAAATTGCTTCAGTGTTATATAGAAATCAATGACTAAGCAATTCGCTTGATTGTAGCCCTCAAGCAATTAGAACAATTGCTTTTGTATATTGGCATTTCTTACAAGCCTACTTCTCAGAACATTGTTTGTAAATGCATCACAGGATTATGTTATCATGTTTGTGAATTGTAGAAACAGTCCTTTCCTGCTGGTATGGCCTAATAATTTCTGTATTGATTAAATGCATTATTTTCACCTTCCTATTTCAACAATGTATACATGTTCATCACATCTTGAAAATGACCTTGCAGTGTCCACAGCTAAGTCTGAATGAGGTCTGACCTACACTAAAAGTGCTTCTGGAGGAAAAAAAATAAAAGATACCTGGACTGAGTTTTGGAGGCCAGCTGGTGAAGTGGAATCTGCAAGAAATAAATGGGATTTCAAATAAATTAAGTTCTATAGAATACCTTTAAACTCTTGAAAAGGCAAGAACTGAACTGAATTTAGAAAAAGGCTCAATTTTCTGAAGAGGGGCGGTCACAAGTCCTGTTGGCTGGCTTCAGCTAGAAGAACCATATATTTTCTTCCAGCACCAGTACAGAAAACAAGCAGGTTTGATGACTGTGTAAAGCTCTTCCTACGGCACTATGGTACAGAAAGGTAACAAAAAGGGCACTTTAAGACTAATATACAGCACAAACAGGGCCTTCTATCTCGGTTTTGGACAAAGTTGCAATTCATTTTTTTGACTGGTCCCCCTGAGCCAAACAGGCTGTTTATATGTCATTAAATTAAGTGAAAACCCTAATGAAAGTTTTTTTTTTCATATGCAGATGTGGAAAAAGGATCCTTTCTGTTCCCATCATCAGTATTTAAGTAATATATTCATTTTAAATTGGATATTAGTAGTTGATTTTTTTTAAATGAAAGTGTTATAAAATTAATCTTCATAGAAGGAAACTCATGTAATATACTCTTCATAGATCAGCAAAAACTAAATAACCTTTGCATATTATATTCTATTTCATTGAAAACAAATCAACCAAAAGTCAGATCACCACAGTGCTAAATTACCGACACAGAAAACAAATTTCATTTACTTTTGACAACTATCGAGCTACTTGATACTTTACTCAAACATTTTAAAAGGCTTTTATGAGACCTGAATAATGTTATTTATGCAAACACTCCAACAATATCAACTGTGCTAATGCATTTACAAATATTTTAACTTAAAAACCTGACAATAGATTATGAAGAACGCCTCACTACTATTTTACAGTTTACGATAGTTTTCCTTAGTTCTTAAGTTAACATTTATAGGAGGATTCAAAATCAGCGAGGCACTTCAGTAACAGATAAAAATGTGCAGTTGTGCAATGTCAAAACCAGACCAAATTATATCTACAAATCTTTCTGTATTTCCGCAAGGAAAGTGTCCGTTATGTATGAACATGAGATATCAAATATGAATCACTAAATTTACATTCATTTAGTAGATGTAAGAATCATTCTCAATTTCATAACTGAACATTGAAATACATAATGTAACCTCTTACATCTACTAAACCTGAAGATGTAATTCCAATATCGAAAACAAGAAAAAAAAGTGAGTATTGCAGATTTATGCCCTTTAGACATATTGCATCAGCTGGATTTCTCTGTGAATTTAAAATCCAGGTTGCATAACCAATGACATGACTGTGGGACATTTTAGGTGCTTAAGTTTAAAGATTAGACCTTGGTGAATCAATTACAGAAGACTAAACATGATTCAGTCAGTTAAATGATTTCTAAACTGTTAATTCCATGTGTTGTACTAACAAGCACAGATTTACAGATTTGTATGCTATTTTAAACAAATTCAGTGTAATCCCTTCAACGAACTCAAGAAGCCTTTTGAATTATGCAACAAACCATTTTTAAGAGCTTTCAAAGTGTCTTTGGTCATTGGCATAATATTTTATATTTAAAAATGCATCTACTTTCAACCCAAAAACCCAACTTCATACATTTTGATTACACAGCATTAAATCAATAAGCCCTGCAGCTTTCTATAAATTTACATGAGTAAACTTGGAACAAACTGCAGATTTCTAGATTCATCCAACAGATGACAAATAAGATGTGGGATGGGTATAGCATCAAAAATCATCCAGACAAGTTGAGACAATGGTTTAGTGACTAATTTGAGATCGTAATCCTACACATAACAGGTTTCAAAGCACTGAAAACTGTGATGGGCCCTAACCTGGGGCAAAACCTGCAACTTCACAGGAATCATTTAGGTTTATGTTCCCCCCACAACATGGCGATATAGAAGTAACCATGAAAAATCATCCATGTTGTCTATTTTGTATACTCTCATTAAAATCAGCTACAATAATCTAATATGCAAGGGTATGCTTTCATCATCTCGTGCTTTTTAAGACCGATAGGCAGGTTTTCTAGGTTACTATAGCAGCAGTACCTGAAGAGCAGGTAGGTGATGGTAAATGATATAGTTTAACCAATAATGAGCTGAATTTAGTTATTAAAAGCATTTGATCTTTTCAATTCAGCTATGGTAGCAGCCATCCAGGACAGGAGTAGGTCCACCCAATATTAGATTCAATCAGTATTAGATTTGGCAAAAAATAGTCTTTACATGGGAAGGCACTGCTGATCACTTTCAGTAACTTATTTCCAGTTTTTAGTTTTCTTGATTTACCTGCATAGTCAGTGTTTTCATCTTCGAAAAAATAAATGTAGGTTCAGGATCAAAACTAAAAATGTTTTATGGAAAATTATTTTACGCTTTATAAAATACAAAGTCATGAGCTCATAGCTGCCCTATAGTTAAATCTTGATAAACAAAAAATATATATTTTTCCTATATCTTTTAATTTACTTTCAGGTTGGACTCAAATGAAGCTTCCTACCACAGTAAATCAAGGGTTACCAATACTAGTCATGGAAGACCAGCATCTTGACAGATTTTCATTTTTAAATTAAGCATACTGATCTAAATCTGGAAGTCCAATTTAATAGTCTCACTCAGCATTTTTAGGTAGGTGTGTTTTGAAGGGAGTTAGAATTCTTGCACACACACCAGCCCTCCAGGACCAGGATTGGAAAACCCTACATTAAATTCTTAAAATGTTGCCAGCAAACCTATTACAATTAAAAAAGTTCAAGAGCACTTCTAGATTAATGAAGCAACACAAAAGGGAAGCTGATGCATCATGGATTGAAGTATGAAAGACCAACAGCAGATGTGATAATCACAGGCATGTCGACTTTCAATTTCTACAAAGATGTACTTTCTTTAAAGGAGTTGCACTTTCTGTTAAAGTTGACAAAGGCAAAACTATACAATGGCCTAAAGGGCTCAGCCACCATGCTTTTCAAAAGACCCACAATTTTGAGCAAATCCTGCTGATCAAAATTAAGTAACCTAAGATGCTTTTTTCTGTTGTTCATGCAGTACAAGGTCATTCTGTTTATAGAAAATCCAAACCATGATAAATGATACTGCTGATGTTTTCTGGCACAAAAAAACAGTGTTTAAGGGAAAGACTACATAACACAGAGAATAATATGGCTCCTGTCCCACATTTAGAGTAGATATTCAAGGTTACAATGCATGTTAATGAAAAAAGTTTCATGTAACTTTGTGCCACTGACTACAAAAACTAAAGCATTTTTAGTCCCAGAACTCATCATTAGCTATTCGAAAAATGTTCTTATGTATATAGTAATAGATGCATTGGCAAATAAAAGACAAAAATCATGTAGCTTTAATGGAACAACTTTGGCTTATGAAACTAATCACATATATAAATAGTGTCTAATTCAAAGGGTTTAAAATGTGACATTTCATAAAAAGACCTTATATTATTCCTTTATTCTACCAAGCAACTCGGGGAAAACGCTCATTTACAATGACCTATAAGACCTATTTATACAGCAGAGCATCTATTCTAATTGCTTGGGTGAAGCTCCTTGCTCAAGGGTACAGCAGCAATGCACTGTATGGGATTTGAACACACAAACCTCCAGTTCCAGGTCCAAACCCCAGCCACTATTCTACACTATCATTAATAGCATTCAAGAATTAGAATTAAAAATAAAAGTATGTAAAGGAAAGATCACAAATGCCACTTTTAATGGAGTCAAGATTTTGTTTTACTTAGTAAAATAGTTTATCATTAACATTAACAAAATATTTTTCTTCCGTTCATTGTCACCCAGGGATATCAAAACCATTTCATAAAATGAAAATCCAGGAAATGTGACCATTTCCTTTTTCACCTTGTGAATACTTTAACATACTAGTCTCCTTCATTGGCATTTTTTTACATTCCAATTGTTAAACCCAATTCAAACAAGGACTCAAAAACAGCAGAAAAAAATAGTATCTTATTAAACCGCAAAGTCTACTAAATGTAATAAAATTGCATTATAACAAACTATTTAAAGAATCTGAAGTATTATGATTCTGATTGCAAATACTTGTGTTCACAGAATAGGGTACTTTACACTTACCCTCTTAGTAGAATCTAATTTAACAATTTAAAATGTATATTGGCAATGTATTTTATAATATTATACTGTATATACACAAAGCAATAACAGTTCCAGTCTAATCAGTCGTCCCATACTTGTTAAGATGCTCACCTGAGACTTGACAATCTTACCAAATACATAAGGGTTTAACTTGATAAACCTAGTAGGGTCAGACTGGAGAGTATTTCAAAAGCACTACGTTTTCAAAGGAATGACTATAAAACAAACATGCCTCTACAGGCAAATAGTTCCATTTACAGATACTGCTATGCAATGAAAAAATATGGCTAAATAAGTATTTAGTGGTTAAATACAAACTGATCTAACTGTTAAATGCAACATTGCAGCCCGACTTATAAAATGAGCAATCACAAAGAAAAGAATCAATCAATTAATTCAAGAAGACACTGATAATGTAATGGGGGCAGAGCCCCAGGAACAAAACTGCATTCCAACATATTTATTACAATAGCTCACCTAGGTGTTTTCTTACACAGGAGTGGTAGTACAAGTTGAGCACATCGGGGTAAATGTCTGGAAGCTGTTTGAGAGATAAAAGTCTCCTAAGCTTGGAAGAACAGCCACGCTTCTGAAGCTGTGTAAGGAGTCTTTCTTCAGAAAGTGTTGTGGGTCTGAGTTCAACACGATGCTCCTGTAGAACCTGATCAATAGAAGAGCCTGGAACATTAGGAAAAAGAGACTCCTTCACCACCACCATTGGAATGAAAATGGTCCCTGTTCGGATAACATGGGGGAAAGGGCACTGCTTCCGGGAAATATAGTCCTCCAGCTGAGAAAGGACACGTCTGAGTGCACCAGCGATATCTTCAAATTTCAACCACACTTCCCTCCCTATGGCACCCATAATACAGGATATGTTTTGGGTCTTAGTGGAAGGTGACACAGACTCAGAGTTCTCCTCAGTTTTTGCAAGCCATGCTTTCAATTCCTCCTCGGATGTTTCGGAAATAGAACTGGCGATCAACCTGCAAAGAGACTGATGGAGTTCCATAAAGTGGTGTCGAGCATGTCTGGTTGTCTCACTATTGCTCTTGGTCTCAGGAGATGCTGAAGGGGCTGAAGGTATTTCCGCAGCACTTTGAGTAGTATTTTTGATAACATCAGGTAAGATTATCTTAAAAGTGGGAAGCTTGAGACAGTGAGCAGAAATTTGCTTAAAACAACTTATTTTTGATTCACTGGGTTTATGGGATAGTGTCTCTGGATTTGGAGGTGGTGATGCAATAATTTGAAATTTCTTTTGCGTGAAATTGGATACACTGACAGCCCTTGATGCTCCGATGTTACCGGTCACTGCCGATTCTCCCAAAACTCCATTTCGCTCAGTAGTGCTTGAGTCGGTCACTGGTAAATTCTGATTTTCCGTTAATGATTGGACCTGGCTGCCAGACTCACCAGGCTTTTTCACACGGAGATCAAGCACTGTGTTACTGTGAGGACAATCCGATGCACTTGTCACAGCTTCAGCTTCTTCTTTTTTGACCATTTTGTCTTGGATGTCATGCAACTTATCACTCCTGTTCTCACTAATCTTTAATGAACCATTTTTGCCCTGCAGGTTGCTTTGCTCTGTGCTTACATGCTCCATGGTCTCACGTTCCTCCAAATCTTTTTTGGACAGAGTTCTTGTTACTTTCTCCTGCATTCGTTGTTCAGGTTTGTGTGCATCTGCACTAGAATGTGACCCACTTTTTACAATGTCTGGTAGAGGTAGCATTCCTGAGGCTTCTAGATAAGCTTTGTAAGGGGCCAAGCTAAAAACATTGTTGATAACCGGCATGGGAGGTGAAGGAGGAAGATGGAGCTTATCCATTTTCTTTCTCTCTTGATTGTTGGAAACTACAACTTCATACACATCTTCACCGCCCTCTGGTTCCCTACAAGGAGGTGACATAAGTGTATTTCTCTCTTCAGAATCTTTAGGGTCTTTCAATTTGTAATTACTGCCATCAGACACCTCATGTTCTGCCAAGCCTGAGATATTCTGTCTAGCCGCAGGAACAGTCATTTCATGAGGGTAGCCAGTTACACAGAAAGGTATTCCTTCTTGTGGGCTTGATACTATTCTGGAATTTACAACCATCTTTTGCTTTGCAAGAGGCATATTCTCTTGGTTTAGAATAACTGTACGAGCATGCACAGGATGAAAAGCACCAGATGTATGCTGCTGCCTATTAAACTCTCTTGGGGGAGACATTATTCTGACTTTTTCAGAAGAGAAATCCATTGGCCGATCAGAGAGCTGCATTTGAAGAGGAGCTCCAGATACTTCAGAAAAAACCCTTTTACGTCCTGAGCTTGGTTGAATTTTGTATACTGGATAGGGTGCAAGTTCATAATCCCTGTGGAAAGGCACATTTGTTGAAATCATGGGATAAGGGATTGGAACCTCAGTATAGTAAGGTTGGGGAACAAGATACTGTTCTGTGGGATTCTGAGTACTCTTATTTAGTGTAGGTGAGGTTTGCTCCAAATGCTCTCCCATACCTTTGAAAGTTGTACCTTTTTCAATATCCAGACTTCCCTGAGGGTAGAAAAATACATGCCTCTGAGGTAGCTGGGGATATCTGGAAATGGAAGATCTTTCTTGGTAGACAGCTGGTGAAATCTGAGAGTGAGAGAGAGGTATCTGTTGCACTTCATTATAGTTTCTTGAAGGAGATGTGGGTATGCCATGATACATCTTAGAAGGAATCTGCACACTATGAAATCGCTGGGAAGAGGGACTAGAGAATGACCGTGCAGCACCGTTGTATGGCAAGCTATTGTAGTCTGCATCTATGAAGGATGGAAGCCTTATAGCTTCAGATGGGCGTATTGCATGGAAACCCTCAGAATTTGCCTCCTTAGGCTGAAATCTTCTGCTGGCATTTTGCTCAAACTGAAGAACCCTTTGCTGAATTAATTCTTCACGTTTATCCATGGGAGACATAGGACCGTAACGTAATCCTGAAACTGGCTTCCATTCCTCCTCGAAGGAACCATGCTGGACACTGTCAGTTCCACGTTCAAGGTTGTAACAGGCTCTTGATTTATATCCATGGTCTGTGCAGCAAGGACTCTGCCCATAAATAGGTTTAGGGATTGCTAAACCTACAGAGCTTTCAGATTGTGAGGACACAGTGGCACTTCCTACAGCTAGCTTTCTTATAGCCACTGGAGTGTGGATTCCTTGCGTATTTGGGCTATGCTTGGAGTTTTCATGGCTTTTGCCAAAATATGCACATTTTTCTTTTGCAGCAATCAGGTCTTGCACAACTGCAGGATTGTTTTCTGTAGGAAAGCCAATTTCTTCTGATCGATACATAAATCCATTTGGTAATGTCCTCTCAGCATTCAAGGGGTGAACAACTGGATTCCTTACTTTTGGCATACATGTTCCTGAGGGGTTCCATGGAGGAGGCAGATCTCTACCCTCCTGACCAGTCAGGCAGTAGGTGAAATAAGACCCACTGTAGTTTAGAGGATCTTCAAGGGAATATCTAGGGAGGGTCCCTGGCTTGCCAAGGCCAGCAGAAACAATGTGATCTATAGTCTTCTCTAGCCTGGGCACCTTGCTGTGGACCACAGGATCCATATAGCTCAGTGTCCGCTTACTGCTCATCATTTCTTTAGTCTTTGAGGCGGTCTAGCTGGAAGAATGAAGATCTGAAAAACAACAAAAAAGTAGAGTTTACACAATCATGGGGGAAAAACAAAGAAATTCCACTGATAAGTATAAATCATGTTCTTTTCTCAGAAGCAATACACATTTAAAAGGAGCTATATCTTTTTCCAAACTACCAGTTCAAAAATATCAATTGCGTTTTGACTACAGATCAAAGAAAAATGTTGGAAAAACTAGTACAAATAGCTTAATTTCACCAACTCCAATTCTTAAAAGAATGACTGGGGGGGGTTTCATTCCTAGGGTTGAATTTTGAACTCTCCACTCTCCAGTATTCCAACAAAAAAAAGACACTGAGTGTGCTGAAAAACATAAGAAATTGGCAAATATGTCAAATCAAATAGCCTTCATCCATAATCTATTTACATTTTCTTAATGACCCAGTTTTAAGGTTTGCTTGCCCCCACCTCCAGTTTTCACAATGGAATGCTTAATCTTATGGTAATGGTAAATGTTTTTTTTAATTAATATTTTAAAACAATAATATTGCATCATTTAGACAATTTGATAAACTTTACATTATCTAGGTTAGTTATAGTATAGATAATAGATCTTCCCTGAGTCCTTGCTTAATGTTATGCAAGAAGAAAATATAACTACCCCTAACGTTGGCACTTTCCCCTGCAACAAAACTCACTGTATCACCTGCAAGTACATATCTAACACCACACTCATTCAAGGCCCCTCATGACAATCCCAGATCACCCAGGCAACCTATAGCTACCTATATCAACTTCATTTATTGTATCTCTTGCAGTAAATGCCCATCAACATTGGGGAAACAGGAAGGAGACTCAGAGACCGTTTCAGAGAACATGTTAGGGCTGTGAAGAGATTTCTCCAAGCCTATAGTTTCTCATTTCAACTCTGACAGCCATGATCACAATGATCCCTCAATCTGTGTTCACAAAGTAGGGTTTCTTAACTCCTATAGCAGAAAGACATCAGAAACTAAAGTTATCCTGAAACTTGGTTCACACCTTCCCCCTCCTCTCAACCGACTTGTTTTCTTCTAATTCTCCCTGTTCACTTGTAGGTTTCGTTTCACATCTCTCGACTTCGCACCTCTTGATTGGCCACTCTGCCTCCCCCCTACCCCTGGCTCCTCCTCTCTCCTGACTTTTGTTTTCCAAAGCTATATTGTCTTTGCTTACTGCCCTATCTTTCTTACACCCGAAGAAGGCTCCACAGCCTAAATAGTTGTTCTTTCTTCTCTTTTCAGCATGGAATAAACCTATTGCTTGTTCCTTTGCAGCCTACACATGCTGATGCAGCTACCCACCTGAACTACCCCTTCATTTGCGTCTTTAATGCAACAATGCAAACCTATTAAATCTGAAAAGTTAGTATGAGTTATAAATTTGACACAATAAGTAAAGCCGTTCTGTGTTATTTTAAAAATGAAATAAGATTTTACACAACAGTTCAATCAACTGAACACTTAATTTTTTTTTAAGTTTATTCTATTCATCTGACCCTGTGTCAGCCTCCAGGATACCCTGAAGATCTACAGGGTCCATTGTGTTAAGAGCTTTACCTTAAGATATTGGCAATTTATGGAAATTCCCAATGCTTTCATCATCCACATGTTGAAATGTGCCATATTAAATATTACTTTTATAAACTGTGCAAATGTCTTTTTCTTATCAGACATAAATCGTCCTTGATGGGTTCATTAACAGAACCTAAAGATAAACGGGGAAGGAAGAGACAGCAAAATGGTTAGGAAAATATTGAATTTCCTTCAGCCTATAGCTTCAAACATATTCAAGACAAATGTACTACAACAATGTGAACACCTCACTTTTTCTATAAATCAAACCTAGTAATATGCCACTACAAATCTGAAAACTGCTAACATATACATACATGTAAAGTGGTAACTGACCTTTTTTTTTGTTCAATTTCCTTCCGTGGTTAAGACGCCCATATGAGCAATTTTCCTAGTAAACAGATAATCAATACCTCAAATACCAATAAACCAAAGGAATCGCATGTCTAAATGAGGTCAGCCATTCCAGAAACACCTAGAGCTTATGGCTAATGCTTTTATATTTCAGTTAGATTTTTGTCAGGAACCTTGGCCAGCACAAAGGCCTGGAGTGTCAACTAGTTTAAAAATGGTTTTGTATGCGCTTATAGTTAAATGTTTTTCAGCAACATATGTTACTGATACAGAATTTTATCAGATGTTTTCAGAATATTAAGTGTTCTGCCTCATTCTTTCACACAGAAAACTGCAAGACTCCATAAAGTTACAAATCAAACTAAGTGCATTGTTAAAAGTACATTACAAACTGCAAAGAAAAGGTCAAAATCATTTTGCTGGTTTGATTTTGTTCATTGTCACAGTTATTTACACCACTGAGACAGTACAAGTTACATTTCATGCCAGTTAATGGCAAACAAAACCCATTCCAATCATATCCGTCATGGCATGTTAATGAATTATAAGTTTTTTTTACAAGCTAATGAGAAGGCAAAGAAATAAGTTAATAAGATATAGTGTGCTATTATGAATTCTTTTTTTAGCATTTAACAAGATTTTAGTGTGTTTAAGGGAACATTAAAATACCAAATAACAGGTAAATTAATGGAATTATTTTTTCTCAGTTTGAGGTCTCGTAACCCTGTGGTGACACAGGCCACTTTTTAAGGTGATCAGGACACAATCACTGAGAAATGTTTAACATCCTGAGCAGCTGAACATTCTTTGTAGCTGGTCATCCTGGAGTCCAAAGGTATTCTTTCTTCCTGATGGAATGGCTTGGTTCCCTGCGCAAGTTACATTGATACAACATTCCTTTCTTTATATGGTAACACAAAGGTCTAGTCGCTTCTTTAGTTTGTGCATAAAAGGTACTCCACAATGTATACGCTTCAGAGTTATGGTTTATTGAGACTATCTCTCTACTTGATTTTCCAGGACCCTTTGCAATAAATTTAAAATCACATCAAACCACAGCGACCTCTTGCATCTCCACATGTTTTCCTGCATAGATAATCACTATGTCTAACAACAGAATACACAGAAGAACGGGCCTAAGACTTTTACATTTAAACATGATTTTGGAAACCAAAACACTGGGAATAAAATCATTCAAATCCATTTTATTGAGCTTGACAACAGAGGATAGCAGACTAATTCTTCTGCCTTTGAAATTCTTTAATTTTCGAAACCATGGCATAAAACTTCATCACAGGTATACGGCATCAGATATATCAAATAACATCCTACAGTAATCCAGACAACTGGGAATAATCATGCTTATTCAGAAGTAGTCTAATATAGTAGAGATTAACAGGAAAGGAGATGGATATGGTAAACCATGCAGAGATTAAAACCATTGAGGGAGAAATAAGAAGCCAACACTACATAGTTGGCAAAGGCTATTGTGGAAATCAACATTGTAAATTAGCAATGAACAAGTAAAATTTACAAATGTTATGGTTAACGAATATGGAGTCACCTTTTTGAAATCTATTATCAAAAGATAATTTCAGTTTCTACGCTTGCGACAATAAAATAAACATATGGCATCAGCAAGGTCTCAAACTCTCTGTGGTCTTGAATGGAAAATAAACCCACACATCTTGGCTCCACCGAGTCAGCTCCTTAGAGACAGGACTCTCCGGTAAGCAGTATGTCTCGACTTTCTCCACTATTCCAACAAAAAGACTGAGTGAAGAAAAACATTAGTATTTGGCAAATAAGTCAAATCAAATAGTCTTCATCCATAACCTATTTACATTTTCTTAATGATCCAGTTTTAAGGTTTGCTTGCCCCCACCTCCAGTTTTCACAATGGAATGCTTAATCCTATTGTGATCCTTAGTAAATGTTTCTATTTAAATGTAGATTTTTTTTAATAACTATTTTAAAAATTAATAGTGATTAATAGCAAAGGAGTTTAGGGAAAGTGACTCCTTGATTTCCTTAGGAATAGAGTTCCTGAACTTCCAGCGAGTTCCAGAGAAGGCCCTCTCACCCGTAGAGTGCAGATGGGCTTGGGGGACAAACAGGAGTCCAGAATTAGAAGAGCAAAGAAAAAATCCTTTCCTTTGAGGGACCAACTTCAGCCCAAGGCCAGAACTTTGCTCACTTCTTAGGCACTGACAGAAGAAAAACCGGACACAGCTGTGATGATTAAGTACATTCTCATCTGGACTACACCCAGCTGAATGTTTTGCTGTGGGTGAATATAAATTCAACATTCACATTATAAATCTTGAGAATTAAGCTATTATTCTAAACAGTATCTAAATATTTCCTTAAATTCAAATGTATTACAATTGAAATAATGATGGGACTTCAATTTTATGGTTGGCTACAAATAAGTAATACTGTAAGTTAATATTTTAACCATTTCTGTTATCATCATCTGTGTAACCCCATCTGTATTCAGACCTTCAAATCATGGAAGCTTTTTTCACATATTTTTACTCTTGTATTCATTTATTTTGAACCTTTTAGTACTGTTTCAATAAAACTATTGTTTTCTTTTTAACCTGTGCATATCTCCTTATGTTATCCTTGACGGACTTCTGAAAGCCATAAAGAACTCACATATTTACTGTTTCAATGTCTAATTGTTTTAGTTAATTCATGGTCATACATATCTTAATATTTCAAATCAAGTAGGAAGAGCAGGCATCCACACAGAGGTGTTGGTTCTTTTCCAACCATGTCTAAACTGGTCAGCAATATCAGGAGTCACCTATAGCCACAACAAGAGCAGACAGCCAAATCTATAGCAGATATAGAAAAAAAACACAAAAACACACACATATCTGCTGTCCATGTAGATATGAGTATGCGGGGGAGGGAGGGAAGACCCAAAGAAAATAAAACTACAACCATGTGTGATGGAAAAGACCACAAGGGTTGTGGTTTATTTTAAGTGAGTACTGATGCTCATCTACCACAGATGGGTTGGTAAAAAACCACGGGTGGGCCCTCAGGTGTTTTGAGGTGCTGCAACTGAACACTAGAACTTTAATATGCAAATGTTTACGTATCGGAGTCAAAAACTGCTTTAGGGTAATGTTGCCTATTGAAGGACAAGCAAAGAAAAGACATTACACACGTTGAGGCAGGACTCAACAACATGATATTGCTCTCCCTACAGTACTTCTCTTTAAGAAGAATGACTCACTATGAATGACTCACATACCTGCTTAACCATGCTTGAAGCCAAAAGGTAGCATTTCACACGAAAAAAAATATTCAGTTGAAGGTTTCTGGCATTTTGCCTTCCAAGCATTTTTGGGAAATGATCAATAATAAGAAATCAGACACCAAATTACTACACGTTGAATATCATACAGTATATAACCATGGCTGGAGTACTCTGTAGTGGTCGCTGAACCAAATTCAACATGTTTTTTTATTCAGCATACTGTTATAATTCCGCATGCATGCAATCACGATCTAACAAGTAAATTATATGATTTGCTTCAATTAGAAAAGTATTTGAACCAATGCATTCAATAACAAGATGCAGTTATTAAAACCTTGAAAATAAAAAGTACATTGTAACAATAGATTTTAATGGACATTCCTAAATGCCGCCACAATGGAAACAAGCCTGTATTTCAACCTAACCATTTAAAATAAGTAATTTTTCACAAATAACTTTAAATCATTGTAAACTGGTTATTTTGTGCTAAACCAGACAGTTCAGAGTCCCTTCTCAACTGCACGGAAAATAAACTTGACAGTAATTTTATATTGAGATATCATAATGAGGCATGAAATACTGCTTACTGTAGTATTGCTTTGCTCATTTTTAAATGTTTGCTTAGCCCACAATGATTTTCTCTGCATAACATTGTGTTTTACCAGTGTTTGATATTTTTAATTATAAATAATACCTTATTTTATTATAATTTCTATAACTGCTATAATTGCTTAACATAGGTTAAGACTGTTCCAAGTCGCAAGTGTAGTCAATTTCTAGGAGCAGTTACATACCAGTAATAATCAGTAATAATGTGAAGGTATGACAGAATGGATTTAAAATAACTGAGTGTAGTTTTTCAAAGTTCCCTTTAGCTTCAAGTGATCAGCACAAACTTCAAGCTTTAAAAGAGAAAATCACACATCACAACATGGGGTGAAGTATTAAAATGACAACTGAAAACGGCTGAGAGAGAACAATGATACATTCACTGCAATCATGTTTTTCACCTTTTTTGATATCAAGGACTAAAGTGCCCAACATATGCAAAGCTTAAGACCTCCCACTTCCCCTTGACCTTTTCTATTCTACAGCGCTTTAGCAGCCTACAGTATAAGACCTTGCGGTTTCCTGTGCAGACTACCACATTTTTTGTTAGTTTAAATGCTATCAAATCCTGTAAACTAAAAAAAAAGCTGTTAAACTATTGTGTTCACTTCTATTAGCACCGACAGAACCATGAAAAGGATATAAAATGGAATCCTATGAGGCGATAACAGTGCTTTACACCTCAGTCTCTGTGGTGAAAGATCTGGGGGACTGCCAGGTTACACTTAATTTTTTCTAGTGTTAAAACCAGTGCACAACTAGAAATCATAAATAAAAATGCTGGTTTCTCTTAATGGTAAAAAACATTCAGTAGATACTAAATACTTAGAAATCCTCCACTAAGAATGTATTTATTTTTTCTTCTGACTAGTGTACTGATAGGGTGGAGCAGTGGCACTGTGGCTAAGGATCTGCGCCTGTGGCTAGAAGGTTGCCAGTTCAAATCCCACAGCTGGTTGAGGAATCCTACTCTGTTGGGCCCCTAAGCAAGGACCTCAACCCCAACTGCTCCAGGGGTGCCTCTGACCCCAAGCTTTTCTCTCTCTGTCTGTCTGTCCGTGTGTCTCATGGAGAGCAAGTTGGGGTATGCGAAAAGACAAATTCCTAATGCAAGAAATAGTATATGGCTGATAAAGTGATCTTATCTGATTGTTGAAAAATAACGCAGTTATTCTCCAAGCAAATTCTCTGTCTTACTGCTATCTGCATGATTAAGGGCAGTCTATTTGCAGTGCATAAACAAGGCAAGTAATAACTTCTGCTGTTCTTTGCATTGACTAAAATCATGTCTTTTATTAAAGCACTTATTTTGGCACTTTTTACAACTCAAATACTAAACATTGAGCATTTAGCATTTTATGAATTTGCACTGATTTGATCTCAGCACTTCTTGTTACAAACTCAATCAAGCCATCTGTTCTAGGACCACATACTGTATACAGTGAAAAGCTCTATGCCAATAAATCTAATTCAAGAGAAAGAAAATGTTCTGGAGAAGTACTGCTGTACTCAGGCATATAACAAATTGCACATTTCAATTCTGCATTTCTGCTTAATCAGCTTAGTGGTTAAGAATTTTTCTTCTTTTTAAAAGAAACAATATGCTACAAAACAAAGAAATGTTAAAGTATAATTATATAAGAATCAAGAAAGAGAATTAGTAAGATTACAGATTCTAATCACAATTCACTGCTGCATCCAAGAAAAAATGCTCTTCTTGCACACAAAAGGTAAAATGTTTTTGAGTAGAAAAGGCATACAGATATGGCTAGCCTATGACTGAACATCTGACTTAGGAAACAAAATATCCAAATAGAAGCATAAGCAAAATAAATAGAAGTTTTACCTCCTTTTAACTGAATTAAAGGCTTTACAGAACTGAGTATTCTTAATGTTTCAGGCTTAACTACACTATGTTCTGCTTCCCTTATTTCTGTGATGCCCTTAATCAGCTATTATTTGAAACTTTATCTAAATATAGCGCTTGAAACAAGAACTGCTGCAAAATGTTCTGTAGTACTTCATTTTAACTACTTATGGACTGAACTTTTGCTTTTGTGTAAAAAAAAAAAAAGATAAGTGCTCCCCTATGTAAGGAATGCTTCCCTACAGTATAGAAAAGTAGTTCACAAATGTTTTCTTACTTGTACAACCATATTAGCAAGCAGGCAGAGAGATGAGAAGTGTAACATTCATAGAAAAATGATTCAGCTACAATGGCTCACGTTGTATGAAAAACAAACTGGTGGCAATTTCCACAAACAAAAATATTTTATTGCTGTGTTGCGAGACTCAAAGTTATTTTTTTTTAATGTTACACAATTCACAGATGGACCTAACTCTGGACAGTGACCAGCAGGACTTTGCAGTCTCGTGTATTTTGATGCTACTTTGTAGTTCTATTAGACCAGAAGCCAGGATTAGAGCTTCACAGACCTTTTCAGCTAATGGTACTTTCAAGTCCCAACAGAACTTAAAAGGTTTATGTGTCACAAATTTTAATTTAACTCCCTTGCAATTTCTACCACATTGCCTTATTTTTACTCTGTAAATGTTTTCATGAGAACATGACAGACCATATATAAAAACCCAAGCATTGAACTGTAACTGCTGGGGGCATGATACATGTTTTCAAAATCTTTAAAGGCACTGACTAATTATACCCAGAAGGCGTCTTCAAAATGAACTGTGAAACATGAACCAGAGGACAAAGGTGGAAACTATGCATTTGTTCAATTGAAAATAGGATGCAGTTCTTTACCCAAAGGATTGCAGGAGTATGGAACAAGCTACCCAGCCATGTAGTTGAATCCAATGTTAGCTTAAATTAAGAAACAGGCTGGATGATATTTTTGGATCAACTATATGGGCCAAATAGTCCATTCTCATTTGTAACCTTTCAAATGAGAACAGAATGATGGAGCCAATTCACAGATAGGGATTATTAGGAGGCCATGATTGTTAAAAGCCAATGTGAAACTTGTTCCAGGATGCTGGGGTCACAGCCCTACTCTTTTCAGAAAATACCCTAAGATTTTTAACGACCACAGAGAGTCAGGACTTTGGTTTTACGTCTCATTCGAAGCATGGAGTATTTTTAGAGTATAGTGTCCCAATCACTATACTGGGGCATTACGTTCCACACACACTGTGGGGTGAGCACCCCCTGCTGGCCTCACTAACACCTCTTCCAGCAGCAGCCTTAGCTTTACCAGGAGGTCTCCCATTCAGGCTCACATCTGCTGAGCTTCAGTGGGTTGTCAGCTGGGAGTTGCAGGGTTTCTATCTTATTAAATTGTCATCTCCTTACATTCTTGTGGAATATGGTATTTGGGTTACAGGCATCATCCAATTCAGTACTTATGTCAAAATGTTTTAATAAAATCCACATTAAGTAAAACAGTTCTCTAGCTCACTGATTTTACTCCCCTTTTAAATTCGGTAGAAATTCTGAAACAAAACTGAAAACAAGTTTAATGAAGCCACACCCAAAAACAATAATGATCCTAAAAAAAAAAAATGTAATCGCCTTCACTGGCTTTGTTTAAAAAGAGCCACAGAAATGAGAGACCAAATAGGAAATGTCAGACCAATAGATATAATGGAAATAACTTTGAAAAGTAGATCTTAGTTCTTGCTATGAAATGCCCCCAAGAATATCACTGAATTACACAATATCCAAAGTATACAAAGACAAAACTTAGGCATTGTAAGAAAACAAACCTGTCTGAAAGAGAATGAATGCAAAAAGTAATTTATTGTACACAGAATATGAAATGCAGCACTCAGCAATTCCATATAAACTATTGTGCCAGGAGAAGCTTCTAAAGCAATTCTCAATGATACGTTCTATAAGTACTTATTATATAGCATTCTGAATGAGAAATGTGTAAGGTCACCTCTTATCAGAAACAGGCTACATGATCTTAAGATGAATCACTGTTGCTACACACACCAACAAGACGAGTTAAGCTCCTGTACCTTGTACCAAGTAGTCTAGATATCTTTACATTGTTTACATTCCAGATTCCTGAACAGATACACTCCTAAATTATTCCCTCTATTCTTTATGGGGCAAGTGAAGCATGCAGAAGAATATTCATATAGCATATTCACTGAACTTTGAGGTCCAGAGAGGTATACTCAGCAGAAGGGGATTCCCCGTACAGTGTTTAGAAGGGCTGTGATTGACTATATAGAAAAGCATAGCAATGTTGGCATTTTTAAATGGTAACCTCTAAACACTTTATACTAGACTTGAAACTCCAGTCAAAAAGCACCAGAAAAAAAAAAGTTGTCTTAATGTTCTGCATTCGACAGAAGGGTTGAATACAATAATGATTTTAGAACCACATACTGTAAACTGTGATTACACAAGGCATTAACAAAGATATTCAAACTAAAGTGTAGCTAAATGTAAGCGGAATCAGAATAAAAGTACCGCTATTTTTTTCTAAAATGAGAAATCAGATGATAAAAGATGCATGTGAACAAGGTTATGCAGATTAAAGATATTTGGTCCTAAACAGAAGTCAAAAACAATGACAAAATGCAAACCAACAACATACCCTACCTCCATTAGATGGTGGCACTGTTACATTTCCTATCGACACAAGTAACAAGAGGGCAGCATGGTGGTGCATGGGTTATCATTGCTGCCTTGCAGCTCTAATGCAATGGGTTCAATTCCAGAACCGGGGTGCCATTTGCATGGAGTTTGGATGTTCTCCCTGGGTTTATGTAATTTTTCCTTTGGGTGCCCTAGTTCCACAGTCCAAATACCTACTAGAAGGCTAATTGGCTTTTGGGAAAACTGGCCCTGGTGCGAGTGTGTGCATCTATCTTTGTGGGCCCTGAGATGGACTGGCTTGTCCAGGGCAAATCTGTGTTATTGGATAGAATCAATTTTATTTTTACAGTGCTTTAGTTAATGGCAAAGGAGATTCAACCAACACATTTAATTAAAATGCCTATATACAGGAGTCAAACTAGAACTTGTAGGTATCAATGTATTCTTTTTATTTGGCAGTCCATTAAAAGTTTGAGGGTCTTCAATGCGGCTGCCTTAATCGAAAATATATTTATTTTAATTTTGAAATTGCAAAGTGTTACTTTTTATTGCAAAAACAGCAAAAAGGGAAAACAGGGATCAGTGAACTACATTAACAGCAGTCACTATTTCAGCCCTCAAGTGAAACAAGCCCATCTCTGAGGAGCAGTCAGCCGGACCTGGGTCAGCACTACTTTTGGAAACCAGTTGAACCACATGACAAATCAATCAACCTTGTTCAATGCAATGACAGGCCACCCAAAGCAACCATACAAAGCCTTTGCTGTAACTGAAATCATATCAGCTGTCTACTTTTAAAATGTATTAGGAGCAGTGGTATTGACATCTGTTGACCTCTTTACTGTATGTACTTCAACAGTTCTAGAACTGGTTTTCCATTTAAAAACTCAATTAAAATAAAATTGCAGTGCTAGCAAGAATACAATGACATTCTAACAATAGTGGTAATTAAACCCAAGCACCGATATCCTAATGTGATTGACCTAACCTACAATATCCACCATCAAGGAAACCACAGCTCCTGATAAACTATGGTCTTCTGCCTTTACTTTGTAGCACACATTTAAAGTTGAGTTAGGTTTTTTTATAATAAAAGTTTTATAGAAAACCAAGGTCATTTGCAAACGGTCCCATGAATACATCACAGCTACAGAGCACATGACTACTTTTGCATGAAAGCTCTCTGAAGGCCCACATGCAAATACGAGTATGGAAATTTCATCATAAGAACACATCATCACTCCACCAGAGCGCTGACAATGCTCTACGGTAGACTATCACCTCGTCCTTGATTGCACTTATGTTTTTCAGGAAAACCATTGAGCCCCATACAGTACATTGTGAGGGACTAGTTTAAAGGATACTTATAGCAAGAACAGGCTCCATTACAAAAGCATGAGGCTAACTGTGTCTTTACCAATACCACGATTGATGCAGTTTACATTTAACCTTTTAGCACACACTATATTTGTGGTCATGCAAGCGACCATCTGATGCCTTGTACATTGGACTCACAACGACTAAGATTTTACCCTGTTTAAACAAGACTTATGCAATCATTGATGTGATTAAGTACATTACATCATCGCACAAATAGGCAATGACAGGGTGATTTTCAAACTTTTCAGAAACAGGAAAGTCTATCAGTTTTGCAGATATACTCTTAAGTTAGAAATAATATTTACTGTAAGACCTCCAACCAAATACGGCAAAATGTTTGTTATTATATAAATCGCGTTTAAAAGGGGCAAGTGTTGCTCCATGAATAGCAGTAGTTAAAAATGATACATTATAACGTTGTTGCTACGCGATTATACAAGACAACGGTTTTTTTAGTTCATGTTTTTTACGTTTCTATGTTTGAATGTAGCGTTACACTTAAGGGAAGCCACTGCCCGTATCGCCTTTATATTTCCTGATATCTTTTTCCCCCCTTTCGATAGCTGGAGTGTAAGTTAATCTTTAGTAGGTTACAAGCTGTTTACCTAGCGCTCTGTAAACCTTTTATCAAAAAAGACTTCTGCAATGCTCAGGTCACAGCTGCCTCCGAATTATCCTTGCATTGCCAACGTTTAGTCACGGTTTAGCGTATTTAAGCAATTTCCTGGTCAAGCGCGAGTTAAAACGTACCATCACCACTCTGTACCACTGCATTTAATATATATATATTTTGAAATGCAGTCTTCGACACTAGTCATTAACGGTCTTTTGTTACCAATTAAATCCAACTTTAAATGGAATTACGTGAGAACCCCCCCACGACCCCACGAAAGAAAAAGTAACATACTTGGTTTCACTCAAAGACAGTCCTCTCACGTGGAAGATAATTCACCAAGCAGAAATGATCGTACAAAGTTTCTCATAAACACAATAAACTTTCCGCAAACGTTTTCACCAGCTGAAACACAGGATTTCTTTATCCTTCTAAAGCAGTTCTTCATGCACTAAAATAACTAAATAAAACTCCAAAAGAAGAAGAAAATACATACCTTTGCACTGCTAGTTTTATTCAAATAGCGTTGTAAAGTTGTATCCATAAAACACATTTTTCAGTTTAATAAGTTTATTAACCTGAATATAAGGGTTTACAAGTGTTTAATATCGACAGCCTTGAGTTCCCCTGAGCAGATAATTAGATCCACATCGCTGCTCCACTGTTTAGACTAAGCACTTCCCTGCGTTCATGTACTTAATCCTCCGTTTCTTTCTCACTCCCCACCTAACTCTGAGTGTTTTGCTCAGACTATGATTAGTCCCGTGACAGTTTGACGTAAAATCAACCAATTAGAAGAAGACAAGGAGACAAAAAGGAGGGCTTCCTTATCAATCAGGCCACAGGAGGCGGAGACTGATAATTGGTGATTCGTGTGTGGCTTTTACTTTTGGTGTATGTGCTCTCACGTGCGTGTTTACGAAGGTAGCTCTTTGGTACGGTGTACTGTAAAACATAGCTGTGCTATTGTTTGGCACCCAATACTTTTCTCCTCCATTTTAAACTAAACTAAGTTAACTCCTTAATACTTGAAGGAGTTAACGGTCCCTGCAGCTTTCATCTTATATCTCTTAATGCTGACAGTCCAGGCTTTATACAACACGACGTAACTGCAAATAAACCAGTACAACAACATATCGCATGCAACCTAGGACAGTTTTGTTACAGTCTTACAGTAATGAAACGTCATTAGAAACAAATTAATTTGAATAAGGTTAACGAATACTTCCTACAATTTACATTCATAACTAAAAACTTTACAAGACAGAACTATCCATGCTGTTTACGGTGGAGAGAAAGTGAAATTTAGCTACAGTAGATGTGGGAATATTGAATGAGTATTGCAGATAGCTCCTGCTGCACAGAATCAAATTTTGTTTTCCATGTCCATCTCATCTTTAGTCTGTGTCAGTACAAAGACCGAAGTTTCTTGGGGGCTGATTCCATGTGATCATGAAGCAAATGGTTCCTGATGACGTTTTGGTAATCTTAACTGTATTTATTAGTAAACGTGACTTGGTAATGAACCGTACCCAACACCTGAAACAAAGAAGAAAGCAACTAACCAAATGTTTGGTATGTTCAAACTTTCACTCGAGTATACTCCCTGTAAATGTATTACTTAACATTAAGGTTTAATAAAATTGCACAGCACACTAAACCCTATAGTAATATTTGAAAATGAATTCAAAATGGTCAAGAACAGTAAAAGTAACTAACTTTTAATCATTATGTAACAGTAATGAAGTGACTTGAAAACTGAAGTACAGGTAAGGATTTAGTGATACATGTCACTTACTGACTGGCAAGAGAGATTTCAGTGAATTGTTTCAGGAAAATTCTGTGTGACAGTAGTTGATCTAACCTTTGTTATATGATTCATTAAGTTAATGTGATTAAACTGTCTAAGCCCTTAATGCCTGAATTACCTTTTGATTGTAATGTCACCAAAATGACCCCTAGACAAATATCTTAACAGTCACAGTGTCTGCAATATAATAGAGGCCTATATACATGACTGGCATGTGTACATGTTATAATGACAAAATATAACATAAGGCAGGCTGGCATCCAAACCTTTTGGTTGTATCAGCTTCAGAAGACAGTATTACATAACACTGCTTATTTCTACCTAAAGCTGTTTTAGCTTATTTAAACAGTATCAAATAATACAGCATGTTTGTTAAACTAGTTTGTTTCTGCTTAAACAACCTGTTAGATTTCTTTGGATTAGAAACAAACGTAATGGGCACACAAAGAGAATACATTATGTTATATTTAGATTTTCAAAAGGCTTTCAATAAAGTGACTCAAATTACAAGAAGAAAGCATTCAGGGAAATACAAGTGCTTGGATCAAGAATTGGTGAAACTAAAAATAAGGATTGAATGTTCAAATTGGGTTTTTGCAATTAGTGGAGTACCCCATCAATCCATGTGAGGACCAGTTCAACTAGCATGGATTGCAGATCATGTTCAATGTAGACATGTGCAGGTAGCAAACAAATTATAGTTACAAAATGGGAAACAAAGAGCTTGAAACTTATGCAAAAGACATAACTATCATCTACTGTACATCTACTAGACAATGGGGGGAAGCAAAAAAAGTCAAACAAAATGTTCCAATATATAGTTAAATACATACAAATATAAAACAAAAGATATCATATTTTTTAATTATTTAATTAATTTAATTATTTAATATTTTTTAGATATAAAAAATATAAAGTATACAAATCAGAGGATGCTGCCATGCACTAGCAATACCTCATTCAGAATATTGCATACGGTTTTGGTCTCTACATTAAAAATAAAATATTTGCTGTTCTGGAATCAGGCCAGAGAAGAGCAACCACAATGCACCTAAAGGAATACTGACAGACTGATGGAACTGAACCTTTTTAGTCTTTAACAGAAAAAGACTACCAGGGTGCCTGATTCAAGTTTTAAAAATCCTCAGAGGCACTGCGATAAATCTATGGACGTCTTTAAAGTCCACATGAACCAAAATACAGATGTGGAAACTAGATGGATGAAGATCACCTGTGATCACTTACTGTAGCTGCCATCTACCAAGATGGGTAGATGGGTCAAAAAGCCTCCTATCATTTTAACTGTTATTATATTCTAAATACACATCAACATTTTTTTGCATTTCACATTCATGTTTTTTAGAGAAATTTCTTTAAGAAAGATATTTTCTTATGTTTTGGCGGGAATTATTTGACAATGTGTGAATACAGCTACTCCACTGCCACCCAACTATAAAAAAAAACCAAAACATTCTAAACTAAACAGATCTCTCAGAGGTAACTGGGAGGAAATGCGAAAGGGAAGTAAATGTTTAAACCAGTGGTAAAACACTAGCATGCATCATTCGTGGACTTCTCCAGGACATTTCCTGTCACTTATGTTTTTCTTTAGGAAACAAATGAGAAGAATAACAGGGAACATTAATAACAGGAATTTCAACAAATTAAAATAAAATCAGGCCTGTATTAAATCTGTTTGCTGCAAACTCTGCAGCTCTAGTGCAAGATTGTTCCAATGTTTGCACCACGGTGCTGACAGTGTTAGTACTGTAATTGCACATGAACATACTCTATTCATAATGTACTATTTATTGACTGAATTGTAGTGTGACCATAATCAAAACATACAAATCTAATAGAATAGTCTGAAGTTCATCACTGTATCTTACATTTGAGAGCACTCAGAGAGCACATTTCATAATAAAAACAATTGTAATTTGAACAAAGTCATTTGTAGATATACAATGTTTGGTTTTTATGATTGTGCCTCTTATAAATACAACTTTGCTCACAAGATTTTGCATTTTACAAATTGAACGAGTTGGAGAATTAACCTACGTACTATTTACTGTATGCTTGAAAATCAAGCACCATGTAATACTTGAGAAGGAATATACTGTATTACTTCTACAATGTGACAGAAGGGTAATGTGGTTGAAGGCTTTGTGGGGTACAATTCAGTTTTAGGAAAAGTGTTCCTAAAAAGTAAAAGATGAAGAAACAGTTTAGGGTTAGGGTGTTAAAGTCATATAATTACAAAACAATCTGTTTAATTTCTAAATAAATACAAATACATCCCTGATTTGTTTTATGTTTTTATAGATATGACCTGTCTAATTTATATTTTTCTAAAATGTATTTTTAGCCTCTTTTAAAAATTGCCTTTAGTAAAGAAATGTATGAGCTTTTATTGTGTTATTCATACAATCAAGAGTAGAATGTATGTTCTGTACATTTTCCCCCACAGTTTATATAGTAGTGCAAAAATAAATACTGTTATTCAGACTGATAGCAAAAAGAAAATGCCTTCATTTCTTGACATTGTTGCATCATGCTATGAAGCTCTGCACCTGTAGACTCTAGCTAATTGGCTATATTGGAAGAGAAGTTTACAAAGCCCTTCGGGGGAATATAGTAGCACACAGTCTAGACAAGCAGGTGGCTTTGATAGTCCAAAAAGGCCTCCTGGGTCTAAGTAAGCACCTGTGAGGCTGAGAGTGAAAAGCTGTGCTGCTCTAGAAGGCTCCCAAAAGCCTCTTCCATTTCCAGGTACCATGGTAACCAATACCTTGAGGCTCCTCACCTTCAGAGCCCACAGGCCAACAAACCTGGTCCAACAATTAAAACATTATCCCATGTTGCCTTCAGATAAATGAAAAATGTTCATGTTTTCTTGGTTGCTTCATCCAACAGTGGTGGCTTTTTTTCTCAGGGAAATCCAAAAAGTAATTCTTAAAATAAAATATCCAGTGTCTAAATATAGAGGTCAAAAGTTTATCTTAGCAATACTGTGTGCTGTTGCAATGTTTTAAGCGATATGTATTTCAATGTCAGTGTCCTAATGTTTGCTAACTTCCTGACTTCGTATTAGAGGCATTACACACTCCTTGTAAGCATATAATTGCATTTGCTGGAGAAAAATATCCATGATGAAAGTGAAGAATCTATAGGCAGTCAAAACTAAAGGCTTCTGGATTTTACCAGACTGCAGTTTTTAGTTTTGCTACATACAAATGGATACAAATATCCAGATTTTTTTCTGATTTAAAAATTACCTAAGTTTTTCAAGCATGACATGGAATATATAACTGATGCCAAAAAATGGCAGTAGAGAAAAACTGGGGAACTTCCAGCACATGAAATGTTGTGCTACGTCTTGTATTCTAAAATACTAGAGTACATCAAATGTTCAGCTGTCATTAAATATCTTGTGCATTAATATTTGTGAATTTCAGCTTTTCAACGGCAAGCCAACAATTCTATCCTTACTTTATTTACGTTACCTAAATTCTAAAGTCTATTGGCTTCAGTGCTAAAATTACCTGGATGTGGCGTGCAGTCTGTCAAAGAAGGAACTCTTTTCATGGTCCTGTTCTTCTTCTTGTCCTTTTTTTCTATTTCTGTACCTTTTGAAACTGTTGTCTTTTACTCTGAATTGGCACGTACTTTTTATGATCCATATGAAGACTGACTTAAATATATATATATACCTGGAATGTTTTGGTCATAGTTAAATATTGGTTCAGTTTTCTGGCTATTTAGATTCTGGCCATTGTCAGTGCTCAGGTGATAAGATAAAGGAAACTCTCTGGTCCTGATCCAAAGAATGCCCATTGTCTTACCTTAAAGGCACCTTATCTTACTCTAAAGATAAATATTGTGAGATGAAATGTAACATTTGTATACCACCTATCATCTGTAAAAAATATAATATTATTAAAAATTAAATTAAACCTCAATGTCACCTCAGAAGCAGCTGCCTAATATCTACTCCCTAAATAAACTGGAAATACGATTTAGGCTGTTAAAACACAGTGGTGAATGTGGCGTTATAAGCAGAAATGTATGCAATAATTACTGTAAAGATTTTCATGTGTGTAGCTTATTTGATCTGAGAGGTAGGGAAATGCATATCAGTCTTTATCTGTAAACAAAGGAATTCATATAGGCTTGTAACTTTAACATTCTAAATTCATTCTTATGAACAAATTAATTCACAAAGTAATGCATTATTCCATGCTGAAAAGAGAAGAAAACAAACACAATGTTTCAGCTGTTGAGCCTTCTTCAGATGACATACCTTCAGGCTTCACACCCGAAGAAGGCTCCACAGCCAAAACGTTTTTTTTTCTGCCTTTCTTCTCATTTCAGCATGTAATAAACCTTTACTTGTTCCTTTGCAGTCTGACACAGCTACCTACTGTACTTGAACTCACTTATTTACCCATTGCGCATGAAATATGTGCTATAGACTGTGAGTGCTACATATACTGCATCAGAAAGAAGCTTAAAACATATTTTGTTTTCCTGTATTACAGATACAAATAATAAGGTACATGATTTAATTAATAATAAGGTTAAACGAATTCCAGTCCTTTGTCACGTACTGTATGTAATCCCTTAGTCTAAGGACGACTAAACGTTTTCATCTAATTTCCTTTCTTAATTAAACAAATCAATGACAGACAAACAATGCAAAATCAGCCAAAGAAAATAAATTAAAACATTTACAGAAATGTGCTTCCTTTGCTACTGCTACAGTGAATCCCCCCCATATAAACATGTAAGATGTTTTTCTTACACCTTGTAGTTATTCAGAAGAAAAGTAAGTTATACTGAAGATACACAATTATGTTTTGGAAAAGGGTGGTTGATGCTTTTTGAATTTTTGTCCTTGGCAAAAATGTACACATAATATATTGATGTTATTACCATGTTAACCTTTTTATTACATCTGCAAAGAAACATTATTGACACGACAACAGAGAAATACCCAGTAACAAATGTCAGCTTTCTCATAGGTCTGCAGCCGTGTGCAATGTAGATCCTTTGAGTGCAGTAAAATAGAGTAAAGCAGATGCTAGACTTAACACTTATGACAAAATGCTAAAGGTCACCCCACTGTAATAAAATGTGTCAAAGGGAGTCATGTAGTGAAAGAAAAGTCTATGTAAAGTACTAGACCAGTACTTAACTGAAACATGTTCTCCCTAGGCTCCTCATTCATATCAGGCATGTCTAATGAAGCAATTTACACTGTACTGAATTTGATTAATCCGCCATACATGCCTCAGGTGTGAATTAGGAGAAGCAATAGAGCATTGCTGGGGTCTTTCAGGTAGAATGTATGGATAGCATCCATTGGCAGCAGCTATGAGTCTTAGTCTTAATTTAATTCAAAATTTTAATCTTCTAATGCACTTTCTTTGTATGTTTAAATGTTTTCCTAAATGAATAAACATGGTTTAAAGAAAAAATATTTTCTGAAACTGAAGGTTAAGTCTAGTTGAGAGCCTGTAACGAGTGTGAAGGAGTGCTTAATGTATTCTGGGAAGCCCTGGGATGGTTTTAAAGGGCCAGAACCTCAATTATGGTTTATGTCAAAGTCTGTTTCAGCTTTATCATCACTACATTGCAGTTTTGGTCACAGTCACTTAAACTATTAGTGTATGTATGCAAGCTAATTCTTCAGCAATAGATTAACAATATTATCATCCTAGCAAGGCAATTCTGATGGAATACTGTACCAAGGTTCCAGATCCATGTAGGAACAGAACGTTTTCATCTTCTCTCAAATTCATTAATTTGAGGTCTAAAAAAAGCTCATAAAGTGCAGGTAATACACCCAGTATCACTGGGTCCAGGGCAGGGTACAGCTTAATCAACGCTCCTGATATTAACAAGCTTTTTCCATGACATTCAGAACAACTGACATATCAGGAGCTGAAACAGGAGGTTTATTTAAAAGTGCCATTTTGTTTTACAATTTTTCTCTTTTCTTAGTTCCTTATTTATTATAATTCCTTATTATTCCTAATTTATAATTGATATTCTGCAACAGAGTATCTTATAAGGAGATCTCCCTTATCTGTATTGGGGGGAGTGTACTGGAGCTATGTTTGATTTTGAACATGTCCGAAATCAATTAAAGCTTCCCAGGCGTAGGATTTATGCAACCACACATCCCAGCTCATCACCTCATATTCAACCTTCAAGATTTGTTTCAAATGTTTTCTTTTCCCCAGCGAAATATACTGACCTTTTCAGATAACTTGATCAGAATAAAAAAAACAAACAAGGACACACTATCATCTAGAATACATGAAAAGCCAGAGGATTTGATTTAGACATTAAAGGCAATGGTTTAATTGAAACATCAGACCACAGCAGTGCTTTTTATTATAGCTGTCTAGGGAAACAGTTGCTTTATGCACATCTGACCTACGTCTACTGAAGATAAAAAAATAAAATATTTTATTGAATAGCTATAAAAAACTATTTTTAAATGAGATCCAGAATTGACAAGAGTAGATACTGTGTGAAGCAGTCAGAGGGCTGGAAAACTGTAAATTTTTAAATAGAAGCACAAATTAATGAAAACAAGCCCTGCTAAAAAAATCATTAGTAACAGCATATGTAACTAGCACTAATAGTAACAACTATACAATACAACTATAATCTGTGTGTACTAGGGACACTACAAAAATGAAACCTTTCTGATCTTACAAAAACAAAAGAGAACTAGTCAAAATGTGTCAGTTATAGTTAAAGAGAAATACATATTTCAGTGTTACCCTAACCCATCGTACTCAACTATTGTTTTAAACATTTCTTGAGAGCAAAGTGTATAGATCTTCTGGAAATAAAATACTTCTCTTGTGGTATTAGTACAATGGAAGAATTTTTAAACATTAAAAAAAATTGTGCTGGTAGTGTTCCTATCCTCCTGGACATTTTCTTTCATATGCAAGTTCTCAAAGAAACCTGTCTGTGAGATGAGAGATTTGCAATGCAAAAAAATAAAGTTCTGTAATAAAGTAAAAGCTAGAAATGCAATAGACTGATCTGGAAGTATTGTAAGGCTTCTACCAAACCACACAGAACTGTTTTAAGACTTATACATGTTTGTTTTTAGACTCTGGACTACAGTTTATAATTTATTAATGACCTTTATAAAGAATCAATTGGTAAACTATTTCAAAGAGTACAGTTTCCAAATATCACTGTGTGAAACATGATAGATTATAATTACTGTTATGGTTTATATGCACATTGTTATGTGTTTGGGATTTCTGTTATGTCTGTATTACTTATTTTATGGTCCCTTCAGCAGTTTTGCACCATGAAATTTTAATGAATAGCTTATAATAGATGAAGTGGGAGAATAACTGAGGTGTTTGCATATCTGAGGTATAAGAGTAGATAAAGTAGACTGTAAAATTCAGGAATATCTGAATATAATAGGTACAACTGAGAGAAGACCGGATGACTCATAAAATCTTTGTTTTAGAAGTTCTCAGAACTGACCATACAGCCCTATGGTGTACCTAATAAAAGACAAAACTGTAAAAGAGATTAGAAATATAGAAATAAAAGAGAGGCGGGTAGACAGGGGAGATAGAGTAGAACTGTGCTGCACAGTTTTCATACTTAGATTCATCATTGTGGAATCAACACCTACTGTATCAGATATTGAGTATAGAAGGTGCTCAGCTTACATTTGCCAAAATGTGCTGTAATTTATATTTGTGGAGAACATTTCCCTTTAAATCTCCCAAACAAAGGCTTTTAATCCATTGTATCTGGAAACTTTCTGAACAGGGATCACGTTGTTTCCTTAAAGCATCACTGCAGATTGTGTACTTACCCGATTATTGTCAATGTAAGCAACTGAGTATGGAAGACTGAACATTTTGGAATAAATTTGATGTGTACATAGCCTGTAAATATTAATGTCTCTGTTTTGCAGTTGAATAAATCATGTTTTAAGATACCTTCTGCATGTTTTGTAACCTAAAATTATTCACAAAAAATTTAAAAGGTCATACGATCTGGCTTGGTATTCTGACAAGTGAGGTATTTTATTATTTTACTTTCATAATTTGTTTGCACACTACCTGGTGTCAGGACAACTAATATTTGATTACTAAACCAAAACAACACTCCTCAACATCTTGAGCATTACTATGTTATATGTTAAATACAGGTAGAAGAAAACTTTAAATATAAAATGAAAAACACTACGGTCAAAGTGTCAAAATTTGTTTTTATTTAATTAATTAAGATTAGTTCTAATCTAGATCGTGTTTCTACTGAAGTGAAGAATTTGTTCTCAATGAACTTACCTGGCTAAATAATAATTAGGTTTATGAATAAAGTCATTAACAATTTTCTCCTACTATTTACTTTCAAAAATAAGGTTTTAAAATGTTGGTATTTTGTAAACGAAAGAAAAACAATAGTCCTGATGCATCTGCCTAAGCACTCTGAGTACCTGATAAAAATAAGAAACCATAGTCCCACTGTGCCACGTACTGACATGATTTCATTCAGCCATGGAGTTACATCAGCTCATTAACCACAAACAGTGCAGCAGCATGTCCAAAAAAGACATGCTGTGGCTTCAACAACTGATCCCTTCCAAACACCTGGGACTCTAGCATGCAAAAAAGCAAGCATTAGCATTAAACATTAATCAGTTTGCAGTATGGAAAACAAAGAGATGTGACCCAAAACATATGTTTTATTGTATCCGGTTAAGTAAACTACAACTGTGTACATTTTGGCTCACATGATGATTTACAATCAAGTCTACTTTAAATGTACATTTATAACATTTGTGATTAAAAATGTCTCCATAAATGTTTTTCTAATTTCCCACAAACTTCCTTAAAATTTGGACAAATCCTTTCAAATAAGCAGATGGTCCTAGCTCTCTTTCTCTTGGAGAAGTTACCAGCCACCTTACCAGAAAAGCAACTTTGTCTCCATAATATGACTCACCACAAAGACAACACTGCACACTGTTTATCGCACTCAAAAAGGCAAAGTCCTTGCTGCAACGCTGACATGAGCAGCAACTGGGCAGTGACGCTACTCTGTTTCACTGTTAATCTTGTACCAAGACAAGTTTTCTCATTGCCACAAACTTGGGCGAGATTCTGAAGTGAGTCATTTACTGGGAGCATGGAGAGGCAAGGCTAGAATACTTCCAGGAACTTTTTTCAAAACATACCTAATCCGGAATCATGGTAGAAACTATAAATGTAATTAAACAAATGTGTGAATCAGTATTTTTAAAAATAAGAAGTCTTTATTAAAGATGTAAGGAAAGCATTAGTGATACACAGTCAGATTTGATCAAGAAGCAAACTTTGACCCATTTGTTTTCTGAATAGAATTGTAAGATGCAAATTTATCCCCATTTGTCCAAATGACATATGTAAACAAAAAAGATGATGTAGTATATTAGGCCTTACTTTTGCATCATTCTTTTTAAGAAAAACGTAGAATTTGTTGTAAAACGCTGTACATATAAATATAAATACTTCTAATATTTAAGAGCATTTATTTGGGGAAAAAATAGAAATCTCTGGCATAACTCATAATTAAATTATATTATAAACTCCACTAAAAAAAAGCAATTCAAATTTAAGGAGTAGTCACACTAAGAAACAAAGTAGGCTTGATTGCTAATATAAATAGAAAAGAACATATATTATAATACATAACAGTGTACTGTTAAGGTATATGGAAATTAGTGACAGAATAGAAGCAGATGTTTTGCAGAAAGAAGATTCAGCAGCTTGTAATAACCTATAGTTATTACAAGCTGCTGAACAGAGTGCCACAGTAGATGTTAATCAAAAGTGCCCAGGGGCCCATGGTGTCAGTCTGCCACCTCTTCAGCTATGTGGCCCATGGGGATGTGAAGATAACTACTGCAGCACAGGAAGCAGATTTTCCTGAAAGGAGAACGCACAAAGAAATATCCTATACACTTTTTGACCTGATGCAATATCTGAATCACTTTGTTTAAAACTGGGCAGCTTAAATACATCTTATATTGAGTAAGATGTATCCAGATAGTTTACATTACTAATAGTGTTCAAACAGATCCCCATGTGTCTCTCTTCAAGTCCAGGCAGTTGAGCCAACTGGAGAATCATTTGTCACTTGCGGGTAGTTGGTATGTTGGAAATATAGTAGGTAGAATTAACCTTATCAAAATAAGACATTACAAAATGAAAAAAAACAATTAGCAAAATTAACTGAGAAAAATGCAAAAAAAAAGGAAGAAACACAGGTAATTCTTAAAGCTGATAATATTTTGATTAATCATTAAAATAATTTATATGGATGACAAAAAATTATACGGGGAGGGGGGGGGGTCTCCTTTAAAAATGGTAAAAATGATCAAGATCAATAAACTTGCATGGTGCATTTTTTTTTCACGCATTTTCAGGTTCTCTAAACCAAAGTCTCTGTATAAGAAAAATACTGTCATTTTTTCAAAGACTAAAATCAGGGACTGTTAATAAAATATGATGATTAATAATAATAATTATTATTATTATTATTATTATTATTATTGCTTATACTCATAGTGCTTTCCTAGACACTCCACTCAAAGAGGTAATGGGGACTCCCTTCCATCACTACCAATGTGTAGCCCCACCTGGATGATGCGACGGCAGTCATAGTACAGCAGTACACTCCCCACACACCGGCAATGGCCCCAATCAACACTACTTCCAGCAGCAACCTTAGTTTTTCCCAGGAGGTCTCCCAGGTACTGAACAGGCTCACACCTGCTTATCTTCAGTGGATTGTCGGTTGTGAGCTGCAGGGTGATATGGCTGCTGGCATGAGTCTGAGCATAACACCTGAACATAAAGTTCTATATTTTTAAATGTACATAGTGTGTCACAAAATAGCTTAGCTTGTTTTTTTAATTATCTGAATCCTAGTGACAAAAATCATGTGATTAGTTTAAAAAAGATAAAAATGTAGAAATATTAAATACTCTTTTGAGGAACCTTCTGAAACACTCATGACCACTTCCAAAGGTATAATTATAAACCCTTTTCCATTCAATCACATTAAAAAATCATATTAACTTACTTCACAGTGCAACGTTTGGTTAAAGTTTCAAAGCATAATTGTGTGTATTCTAGCCATCCTAAATACTGAGGAAATGTTTGTTTTATTGAAAGAGTTTAGATGAACCAACTGTTCCTCACTTTCTGGTTCTGGCTGTCAGTGCTGCACCTGGCTTCAGATAGGGCTATACCACTACAGGAAACTGTGGTATTGCTTGATATGCTCTTCAGATGATAATCTAGCCTTACCAGACAGACAACCCTTCCCTTCCCTCCTCAGCAGGGGTGGAAGATGGAGAAACCATATGGAAAGCATGCACTTTTAATGCTTCCAGTAACTTCCTCAGACCTATGTAGAATAGTTTCTTTTACTAAAAGTTATACAAAAACCAGATACAAAGGTTTTGTACACAAAACACAAAGTGTCTTTTTTTAACTTAATAATGTCAGTGCATTGTTATTGCAGCTTTTAAATCTCAGATGCAATTTTTTTAAAATTTGGAGACTTTTAGTAGAATATGTCAAAATTTGCATGTTTCTTGATCTTCATGTTTCAGTATGCCTCCCCCGATCTCCCTACCTACTAACTGCAACCATTTACTGTCTTAGTCAATAAAAAATCCCCTTTTACCTATTAAAAAAATTGCAATTTACTGTCTCCAAAAATGCTAGTTGTTGCTTAGAAATGGCAGTTAATCTTGGCCCAAGTCCTTATTGATGTAGCAAGTCTAACTGAAAATAGGTCTTCCTGAACAAAAAAGGCTGAAGCCTAGGCTTCACAGCCAAAACGTTGTGTTTCCTTTCTTTTCTTTTCAGCATGGAATAAACCCATTACTTTGTTACTTTGCAGCCTATGCATGCAGATGCAGCTACCTACTTGAACTACTTTATTATTTTTATGTTTTTATTTGGGCTTTTTTCCTGTACAGAGAATACAGATAAATTAAGCTAGTGACAACATATTTAATATTAAAATTAATACTGAAGTTTTTGTTATATATAAATGTGTTCCCACAACAATCTGACAGGCTGCAGGACTTCAGGGGATCCCCACCTTCCTTCACAGAAGTCATTTAGATCAATAACAAGTTCTATTTATTAATGTTATACTTGAAAAAAAGCTGAAACAAAGTTAATATACATACATTATGTGCAGATGCTTACTTTAACTGTTGAATTCAAATTATGTTTTTAATTCTTAACATGATAGGAAGTGAAGAACGGATACAAAATTACACTAATTACAATGTAGTAACAATAATTAGTTGTGAAATAGAGTAATTTAATTTGATACTGTATAAATCATTAAATTATTAAAAGATATAGATTTCCATGAAAAACAAACTTCAATTCCATAAATAGACCATAGAAGAACACCTCCCAAGTTTCAAAACCAGTCATGATATCCCAACAACTATAAGCCTCTTCATATTTTCCAAAAACACTGAACGTCTCTCTTTTATAACCAGCAGATGTTATTTTATGCACTGTCAGGTCTGTAATGTAGCCGGCCCCCAGCAGTATAAAGTTTGGGCATGATCCCCGAGCAGAGAAAGCTTTCATTACTAATTGGAAAACACTGTGAGGTTTTTAAGTCTTATGACAATAAAATAAGAATCAAGAAAAGGGGAGTCAATCATTCAGGATGAACTACAAAAATGTCTCACTAATTAAAAAATGCTAAAAATGCAGATTTTTGTGTGACTTTTTGTGTGAATCACAAAATCAAAGCAGTTCCAGGGTATTCTTTTCATTTCCAATATATTTAACAAACAAATAAGATTAAGATTCTTAGCACTGAATTTACAGATGAGAAAGGTAGCACAGCTCCCTGTAATAATTAACCCATTCATTATTTTGGGCTTACCCAAAGGAAAGTATTCTATTTACAAAGCAAGAAGCACAATGCTCTTCATTTTGTCTATGAAGACACTGAAGCCTTCTGGATGTATTCATTGATAACTTGTATTATTGTTGAAACTTCTGCCATGGCACCTTTACCTGCAAGCAGAAACAAACAGCCTCATTGTGGTGAATTATTGTGTTAATAAGAGACATTAACCAATTAATTTATTTACACTACCTGACAGCCCAATTCCTTTACACGTGTTCAATTAAATGTATAAAACATTTTCTGTCATGTGCATGAATATTTCAAGGATAACACACAGAGGTGTGATAGCATGATTGCGTTTATGAAACAAATTTATTTTACTTTCAAGATTGAAATGACTGCAAAATGAAACTGATGCAAGAATATGAGTATTATTAGGATTAGAATGAAAAAGAATGAACAATACTGTCTGTGCCCTTTGTATTTCAGTTGTGACTTCCAAACTTTTAAAATAAAAGTTTCAGTGCGAAATTCTGGATATTCTGGAGTTTTACATGGAAAAACTGAGCATTTTTTACCAGTATATGTTATTAATTATTGTTAATTGTTTTTAAAAACGAACCTGTGGTGTAAACTAAAGCATGATCAAATATTTTTCATAAGGCTAACAGGAAAGAAGAAAAGCTGTGCCTCACATGGTACTCAATAATCCCTAAGAATAGCATACAGCCTTTCTCAGTCAAAAAAAATCCTGATAAATATACATTTTTGTCAAAAACATATTAAGATAGTGTTAAACTACAACAATATAAACACAAATCATAAAGAAAAATGTGCTTACATCAAAACTAATATGAACAAAATATGGAAAGGGAGGCAGTTGAATAACTGGTGAATTAAAAAATTTTAGCTCTAACAGTTCAAGTAGGTAGCTGTGTCAGCATAGGAAGGCTGCAAAGGAACAAATTAAGGTTTACTCCACGCTGAAAGGAAAATAAATTAAACACAGCATTTCAGCTGTGGAGCCTTCTTTGGGATATTTTAGCTGTGCTGCTCTCAATAAATACAGTATCTACACATTAATACAACTTAATAAGCATTTAAAATAATCCCAGTCTACACCTAGCCCCACAAAATAAGATTATTTTTGTTTGTTAAAACCTACCAGAAATAGAAGTTGTACATGAAAGCTGACATCAGTGTGGGAGTGTAATTCAATAGGAGCAATCCGGTACTTATTGGATTGCACCAGTTAGATCCGATAGTACACCAGTTACATATGCAGGAATTGTTCTACCACAGAGCATCTCCAAAACATATGTAATTAGATTTACATACTCAAAGTACATCCATGACAGAGATGTTGGAAATGGAAATAAAAACTACTTGCCTAAACTGCAGCCCACTTAGGACTTTTGGGCAGGATCTACTGTTCTGGTCCATATCTAAGTGACTGGTAGAGGACTAATTTTATATATATGCAAAGAAGTACATAGGGATCAGACCTGTACTTTTGAGTAAGATTAGAAATGAATTAAATCAGCCACTGGATGAGAAAGGAATGTCCCAGACACCTTGTAACTTAGGCAAGTATTTGTTCTAAAAACCACGTAAGGAAGAACCACCTCTAAATGTGTAAAGAGCAGCAACACAAGAAATTGAGTAAAACTTTATCCTGTACTGTTAAGAGTTACTATTTACATAATAAGAGACCTATTTCATGAAGCCATTTTCATTTATTGATCTCGCCTTTTCACACTTATCCCACAGATTTCCTTTCATTTGGATACTCTCTCACCTGCTGTGCCTTCTCACGTGCTCTGGACTTTGTTCTCCATTGGTGTACATCCCCACTTATTTCCTCTTTCTCCATTAATCCTACAGAAGGCTCAACAGCCTAAATGTGTTTTTCTTTCTACTCACGTTTCTTTATTTGAGATTTGCTGCTTAAATCTAGAGCTTCCAGTTTCTGAGTCCTATCATTACTTTTGTAAAGAAAATTACAGATAAAACCATGATGACCATCAGAATTTATATTTTCTTTTGGATTAAAAACCTTCCACATATATTGTGATGTTCAATAACTTAAACTCCCAAGGTGAATCCTACCCTACCCCCCTTTAAAATTTGAAATACGGAAAATCTGTAAAGATCTAGATGAATGAAACTCCAATCTGACAAACGTTAAGCATATAAAAGGCAGAGGGAAAAATAGAAGACAATTTCAAAAATGAAGATCTCAACTCATCATAATTACAGGAGTGAGATGAACAGTAAATTTCTTTAGACATAACCACGAGGATGGTACCACTGTAGAGATACCAATTTAACAAACCCCCAAAATACTATGATAATGATCTAAATTTTTGGAAGATGTCTTAGTTACCAATGGATAAATAAATAATACATTTATGGTTGAATAAACATCTGTCGAATAAAATTCAGTATTCATGTTATACGTGTTTTTTTTGTTATTTCATTTGTCAGTCAATCCTTGTTCTTTACCAAATAAGAAAGAAATATTATAAAAGATGTAACGTAAAATCAAGATTACTTGTTAATGATTAATTGCATTAATATAGTACATTTCATCCCAAAGAATCCAATAGTGCTTACATATAGTAAAAGTTTCACTTTAACCAACAGGGAAGTATAACATCCACTTGGGTAATGTGTGTAAATCTACACAGCAGATTAGGTAGAGAAGTGGGAAACTGCTTCACCACACAGATTAAGGATGAAGGTCAGGAAGGCCTGGCTTCTTTTGGATATGCTGACCATCAAGCAATCATAACTCACCTTCATCTCCACAGACAAGTATTTTGGCAATACAAGGTATCTCAGTGTACCCAAACTCTTTCAGACGACTGATCTGCTGGGCTGTGATAGGGTGTTCCCACATTGCTGTGTTCATTGCTGGGCAAAAGAGAAGTGGTCTCTTCAGATCCCAGGCTCTGACCACACATGTCTGTAAACAAAAAGCTCTTATTAAAGAAAAAGAATGAAAGATGGCAGAGTATACTGTGTAAAGATTTGTGACACAATGGTGATGTAACATGTTATTAATAATTAATAATTGTTTATGAATATAACTACACCCCCAGTGTTAACAGTTTCAAGATGATGAATTTGAAAAAAAGAATTTTAGTGAAGAGGTTTTGTAAAGAGAAACTGAAGATCTTTACTACAAGGCAAGGTACTTTGCTAGCAGCTGGTATGCAGAAGACCAGAATTAACACTTTGTGTATCTCACATATTTACATGTCTGAAAATCACCTTGCAAAACATTATGGTAACTTTTCACTTACAAGTAGGATGTCAGCTGGTCTGCATTGAATCCCAAGTGTCAATAAGAGGTGGAGGAAATGCTGACCTAAACCTGAGGTGATTAAGGGCTGGACTAACAAGGTCCTGGGTTTAAAGTGTTGGTTTTAAAAGGTCATTCAGATATTAGCCATAGATATCCAAGCACATTGTAAAACCTCTTATCACATTGAAGAAAGATATAAGATGTGAAAAGGGGGTTAAGTGATTTCTTTCTGCACAAAGACTTCTTCTGACACATGACATTCCACGCTTAAGCACCTTTGAGTTATGGCAGGGATTGGAGTTAACTGATAAGAGACTCAAAGTGCAAGACAGAGACCCCCTAACTAAGGAAAGATCAAACCTATATTCTAAACAATACTTTGATCTTATTGTTCATTGCATGCAATAATCTCAGTTGATTAAACTTCATCTCAGATCCAGAATTTATTTATCTGTTACAACAACATCTATCATGCTGTTGCACCCACCTCCCACTAGAATGGAACCAAAGAGATAAGCACTTATCTCAGAGATAAGCACATCCTGGAATTCCTAGGAATTCCTTTCACTATCTGACCTGAGACCTTAGTGACCTAAGCAGTGACCTTATTTCTTTATAGCTCTTATGACTTTTGCCGTAGTAGCACAGAAGATGAAATAACAAATCACTGTAATGTAATGCAAGAAAGAACTTCTGGAAAAGGTAAATGCAAAACATACTTAGATGCATTAGGATTTTTTCATGCTTACCAAAAGATTGTCACAGATACCACTGGCAATTTTTCCAAGAGTATTGGCATCCAGGGGAGCTATCACCAGGAGATCAGCCCAGCGTCTCAACTCAATGTGCAGAACGGGATCAGAGCGGTGTGTCCACATCTAGAAAAAAAACATCAAACAAGCACATCAGAAAAGAAATTACAGCTACGTCATGTTGTTTGACATTATTTTCTTATTAGTCTTCAATATAATCAGCAAGTTAGATAACAGTAAACAGTAACAGAAAGAAAACAATAGGAAAGACACATTTTTATTGGCAAATATCATAGAACAGAAATGGAATTTCATTAATGTCACTATTCAGTACACTTCCTGTTCCTTTAAAAGCATTTCAAAATTATGTACATGGAAACCGCAAAAGGCAATACAAACCCCAGTTTGAAAATAAAATAATGCACTGGGTTCATCTGTATTGGGTAAGAGATTATAAATGCAAATGATAATAAATTAAACATTTTCCTAATGTTTAATCTATTTATAAGTTCCTTCATAAAATGAAAAAAACTAAGGTTTTGGTATTTTCTGCATAAGAATTCCCCTTCATATTTTTTTCATTGTCAGTTTTCAGATTTTTTGAAACCCTACTGCTCTGAGCACATTTTCTGTGGATGTACTTAACTATATTTTCATGGATCAACACTCACATTTCTGTATGTTATTTTAATGAATATTTCTGAAGTCAGCTTTCTGTATACAAACGACAGAGGTTAGAGTAACCAAGTGTTCAGCAGTGTTTGTAGAGAAGATCAAAAAAGAAGCACTTGTGAATACCACAGTGCTACAGTGCACTCAAAGCACTGGCAGGGAGCGATGCCATCAATCTTCCTTCTAAACTGCTTTCCACTTTCAGATAGTATAGGGCAATAATGATATAACTCCGTTATTACCTACAGATGCAGTACTGTTTTGGGAATACTATAGACTTATTGGAGAATTATAATATAGACACTTTAAATAATTTGTCTCTTTAGATATATTTTCTGGATTTTTAGACATATATAATTACAATGTGGCATATTAGGCTTGTATATTTGTGGGTGGTGGCTGAAAGAAGATGTGGTAAAGTAAAGATGCTTATCATGCCATGCCATAGGACAACAGATTGTTCAATTCACAGTTTAGAGCAAAAGCACTCAAACAAAAGAACATTTACATAAACATAGCCATCGCTGGTGACCAAATATTTTACTATAGATCTTTCAACATTTGGAGTGATCTTCAAAGAATGGCTGTGTCAGTCTAGATTTGGAGGTGCTTTCGAATGAAAAATATGAACAATATTTTTCCCTCACGGGATCAATAAAGTATCTATCTATCTAACAAATATCCAATACAGGGTCACAGGAGAGCCTATCCTGGCAAGCAATGGGTGCAAGGCTACCAGTCCATCGCAGGGCACACCCAGACACAGACACCAATACATTCACACCAGGGCCATTTTTTCCCAGATGCCATTGTATGTTTTGAAACTGTGGGAGGAACCTGGACCAACTGGGAGGAAACCTGGAGGAAACCCACACAAACATGGGGAAAACAAACTCCATACAGATAGCATCCCAGGTCTGGAATTGAACTCAGAGCCACAGTGCTGGGGATAAGCAACATTAACCACTGTGCCACAGTGTTGCCCAATATTGTCATCTTGAATTATAAATTAATCAATACATCTAGATATATTTTCTCCCCATTAATTTCGCACCCAAAATATATTTATATAGAACCTGTACCTCCCACTCATCCTTATCACTGTAAATCTGGACCTCAAGATCTTCAGTCTTGTAGAAATGCTTGGCATGATCTGTGGTGACTACTCGCACCTCCACCTAAAAGACAACAGTGTGTTGAGAGAGCCTTTATCACATCAGATAACATTGGCTAATTATTTCAGCTTTCTTAAGTGTCTTAACATCGGTCTTGCAAATGCTACTTGCCAAGGAAGCCATATACTGGATTACTGAAATCCTTCATGCATAATAAAGTGCACATATTCCTAAAATACATTTAGTTTTAATAACATAATAAAGCAAAAACCCCAGCAAAAACATGAATGATTTCTATCACAGGTTCTATAAAAATTGATTTTTTACATTTATTTTGAGAAGTTTGAGAATTCGTGAAACAAAGTGTCACACCTTTATCCCTACATTTAGCTGTAAATAGCCTTTAATAAAAATGTTCCTAGACAAAATAGAGATCAAACACCATGTCAACATTGCACTTTTCTACAGTATCCAAAGTTATGGAATATAAAATAATGAATATTGAATCAGACTTTTTAAGATAAGCCAATATTTGTATTTGAAGCAGCATGTCCATATTTTGTGAACAATTATGTAAGAGTTGCAGTAAACATCACTATTTAAGCTGACCAGGGTATAACTCTAAGAACTATTTGACATTTTAAGCAGCTGGGCATTCTGGCATCCTAATGTATCATTTCTTCCTGACACAAAATACCATTCTTTACTGGGTAACATAAAAGGTTAGCCACTGGTGCAACTGATGTGTAAAAGGGACTCAGCAATATATATGCTTTAATGTTAAAGTTCGAGGAGACATATTTCCTCTCTGCTTGGCTCTCCAGCATAGTTTTGAAGTTTGAGTAGGTAGCAACGTCAGCATGCCTAGGCTGCAAAGGAACGGGTAAAGGTTTATTCCATGCTGAAAGGAAAAGAAATTAAACAAGATATTGGCTGTGAAGTCTTTTGAAATTTAAGTTTTGAAGTATGCCTATTACAAAGACCTCAGAACTGATCCAAGACTTTTGGAATCTCTACAATACTGAGTTTCCATTGACTTTTACAACCCTCCAAAAGCAGAAATGAATACACTCCACTAAGAAGAGTTTTTTTTCCTTTATGGCAATACTATTAGCTCTAACATACTTTTCTCTGATTCAACTAATGTCACAGGGATACCTTCACCATTTTAAACATCACTTTACTTGTCCTATACAATTTCTTGCATTATGAATTCCTCTTTTCGCATACCCCAGCTTGGTCTCCATGAGACACAGACACACAGACGGGGAGAGAAGCCTGGGGTAAGCCTGGGGTAGTTACAGGTGTTTATCTCCAAGAGTTATCTTACATAAAGGCTATTTTTGTATTGGTTCTCTAATTTAAAGAGGACAAATTTTCACACTATACAACTTTCATGTTTCACTTTTCATATATGGAAATACATTTTAGTTTACCCTACAACAGACCATAGTCAGACTAATTTGCAACTCACAGGTGTGGATTTCAAACACAAATACAACCAAAGCAGGTTGACAAATGTGTTTTATTACTAGATTAAAATCAATGAAAAATGCTTGTCTGAACATAGTTTATCCATATTTTACATAAGGCTTCAATCTCTCTAGTTTTGTATCCATTTCAAGACATAAAATTACTGTAACGTAAAATTGCTGAATAATGTAAAATTGCTGAATTATGAACAACTTAAATGCTAGAAGAGAACCCAATCCCCTAAAATTAATTCAAAATACAGACTCCAGATGACCACACAAGGAGGCTGTGCACCTGAACAAACAAAAACATAACATTTGTAAAGATTCTGTAAAGACATTTGACATTTTCATAAAAATATAACTTTTCATATTCCATGTTAACTGTATATTCTTCCCTAGAAACTAGCCATATTTACCTATGATGGATACCAAGTCATCACTGTATTATGGAAATAAACTTGTAAACCTCAGTTTTTACTGAATGAAATAAGATAATTTAAATTCATGCTGACAATCACATTTTCTTTTTGTTTAGCATGTATTTAGACCGGTCGATTTCAAAACACTATGAGGATATGTAAGGTTTAAAGAAAGGGGTTATTCAGGTAATACTGCAAACCTAAAAACCCACTCCCAAAAATTGAGTCCACTTAGAGGAATATTACCAATATAAGTTTTTAACATTTTAACATCTTGGCATATGAGAGACATATCAGCTCCCTAAAAATAAACCTTAATAAGTCATTTTTGGGATTGCCTCAGTGTTGGGTTTGTTAAGTTTTTTTGCAAAAAGGCAAACATGGTGGTATCATCTTCTAAAATAGAAGGTCCCAGTTCCGGTCATCTGGAGCCAAAGCCCAGCAGGTTTTCTAAGTCTCATTTAATGATAAACATCTTAAAATCTTACAGAGACCAGACTAAACTGGAGTTGGGACTATTTTCTAACTGATATAAAATCTTGCTTTCCATTATCTGAACAAGTATTCAATAAGACCTAAGTTCAGCATTGACAATCAGGACAGAGCAAAATAAAAGTGTAGAAGTGAATAAGATCACAAATGCAATAGGTTGGAAAAGTGACGATTTATTTATAATGATATTTAAAAAATTAATACAATTAATCGTTATTCAGTAACCTACATATCCGGGTCTTTCTTGGAAATCTGATATTATTTTAGTTTTATTTCGGGAGTGGTGAACTTTTACATTTAACTATAATAGTGTCTGAAGAGTGTTTCACAGATATTTTAAAGACAACTTTACATTCCAAATTTAGCAATAGCATTTAGCATGTTCAATACCTCAACAAAAACAGTATTCATAAACCGAAAAAATGAAGGAGGCTATATGGTTTCAAAAAGTACTTTATTTTCTAGGAAAAAGACAACCACACAAGTCCCCAGAAAAGTGCGATTACAACACGCATCACACCTATTACTTACCCTAGGTAATTCTAGAAGTTTTCTGACCAGCAACGGTAATTTTATGGCTGCTACGCTACCAGTTACCCCAATCAAGACACGAAAATTAGAAACGGTGTCAGTTTTTGAATCTATCTCTGTACAAAGTACGCTTCCAGCTGGCCGATGCATGCCTGTTTCCTCAACACTGCCGGTGTAAACCGGAAAATGACGGCGAAGAAACCAATAACGAGGAGCAATGATGGACATTGAACGATATTTATTTTTGACTTTTGGAGATGTTTTATGAAATCAAAATATTACCATTTAATATTTGAATTTCAAGTTTAAATAATTTATTTACACAGATTTAGTCAAATCTGGAAATAAACCTTAATAGTTAGATAAGAACCCCCCTGTACATATTGGTATACGCGAGACTTGACGGAAGTTGAGAACCGAAAGAATGGGTGACGTTGTGGAGGAGGTTTCCACGCTTGTGTGGAAAACGTAGTAGATGCACTTTATTGCATTTTTCCCCTCTGCACTAACAAAGTTGTACATGTGTTAGTAATTCTCCTAACACCTTCGGGATTAGCGTAGATAACATGGACTTTGATTAAAAATGTGTATGCATTCGGTATACCTGATCATTTTTGGAAATATAAATTCTCCTCAGTATATGAAATTAAAAATATGCTGTCCTGAAGTACAGGACAAATTCATTAGGAATAAACCGTAAGTGTTCTCTCAGTTTACGGATTTAAAGAAAAAAGCATTATTTCTTGATTTGTTTTCAAACATAAATCGGCATATTTGAAACACTACGATCCATAACATTTACAGCCTCGGTCTGCACTTAAGGGACACTTAAGGTTCCTTGATAAGAACTGATTCTACAAAGAGAAAGACATGCATTCAGTTACAGAATAAAACTACTGAAAACGTTTTATGTAAAAAAAAATCTACGCTCATAGTGAAAGTGGTAACAGAAGCTTACGTTGTACTAATTTAAATGTCCCCAAAACGTAATGAGATAATATAGTTACTTATTTTAATAAAAAAATACAGCATAATTTAAAATAATATACAATGTATGTGGTAGAAAACCGTTTGGAAGAGATTTTGAAACATGTGATTTCAAATATCTTATAAAAAGGTTCATAGGTGTACCATAACCATAACACGTCACAGCCATATTAAATGTGCAGTGAACATTACTTGAACCCAATAACGTAGCCCATTTGATGACCCTGAATTGGATGTTTTACATTTCAACTTCTGTATGTGTAAGAAAATGCTAGAGAAACATGGGTAAGCCAACGTGAATAGTATATTTTATAAGAATTTCCTAATTGTTATGGTGTCGTATATTATGTCATGGAATTGATGCGTTTCAGTCAAAAAGATAATCTGGAGGAAACAAAATCATGGTACAGTCAATAAACACAAAGATGCAACGGTATAACAAACTGACATGAAACATAAATGTCGTCTATGGACAACGAAATATTATTATAACGTATGTTGCTGAAGCCGTAATCATCCATTCTTACAGAAAACACTTCCCATCTCCCTCATCATAAACACACTTTCCACAGCACCTCCCACCAAAACAGTGATCCCGCAATTCCCCTAGACTCATAAGGTATCGTACACCAAGAAGAGGGAAGAGGCTATAAACGTGACTCTTGTATAGTGTTATTTTTAATTCAATTCCAATTCTTTTTTTTTGTTAATTCCGTCTAAATTATGATAAAATGCGTAGCTCGATGACTTAAGGTGACCTAGGTTTCCATCACACGGTATCTCGCCAATCACTTCAGTACCGTGGAGAGCGATTGCACGGATGTCGGAGTGGGAAGTTCTCGCGAGGACTGAGCACGCTTGTCTGTTGGCCGTTGCAGCAGTGACAGTGGAGACGGGGAACGGGATAGGACGACTGGACAGCGGTTTTGATTTTTACACCCACGGTCTCAGGAAAAATACAATAAAAAAAAATCTATAAGGTTTCCCCAAATTGATTCAAATCCGACATTATTCAGTATAAGTTGGAGTTTCCGTATTTCATCCGAAAAAAATATAGAATGCAGTAAGAAACACTGCATTGTGTACTCTTGTTTGGACAGAGAAGAAGGTAAGGCGATTATTTTACGCATCCAATGGAAGCCTAAGTAAATCAAGGCCCTCGTTCTTCAGGTCATTCCGACACACTTGAGTCGCTGGTGAATTACAGAGAAACGTGTTCATTTACAGCGTAAATAAACGTCAGTTACATTCATGCATTTTATGGCATTTCGTCTGTCTTTTCCACCGTTGGATGTACTGTATACTATAATGTGTCAAGCATCATAGTAAGGAATTGATGTGTGTAATAGTGCAAGAAGATAACCTCTGTTGGCCGACTCATTTCGAACAAGACGAGTGATTCAACACTCCGATTTACAGTAGATTCTTCTAAATGGCTTGATGACAACATAGGATTTAAAAAAAAACATATAGGTACGGACGATTCTTATCTCCTGCTTAAAGACAGCTGATTTCAGTATATTGCCCTGAACTCTAGTCTATTTTTTCTAATCATTTATGTGTTGTTTTTGAAATATGTATATGCTTAATTAAGATCTCAGTTGCATTACGTGTCAAAACAATGCATTGCTTAATCTAGCACAATGTCAAAGTCGTATGATATAATATTAAAAATTACATTGTAAGAACGTAATGACATCCTACATTCAAGGCGTGTTATCAGATATAATATAATGCTGTAGTGAAGGGTGTTGCTGTAGTGTTACGTGGAGCTTTTATCTATATTCAGGAAAAAGGAAGTAAAATATGCAGAATTAATTCATGCTGACTATACATACTGTTCAGCAACTACAAACAGACAACGTTAGCAGATAGCAGTTCCATATTTTGCAACAGTGTTTGCCAGAACAGAGGTCACCAGTATATGAAAAGCTTTTATCTTGTATTTTGTATACTGTAACCTCCATTCCTGACAGTACTGTAAATCCAGTTACCATAGTGAAAACATGTCTTCTGTGGGTTGGTGCAATATTTGACAAAACATTTATTTTTTCTTGGAATTGTGATATGTTAGAAATAATACTATTACAGTTTTATAGCTGTGCTGTTAACCTCATCTTTTTTGTTAAAGTTATGACAGTAGACTCCAGTTGACCTTGAGCAATGAGCAAGATATCCAGATTTTAAAACACAGAACGTTTGTACACTCAATGTATCATAGATCCATATAAATTTCAGTAAGGGTAATTTAATTGATACAGCACATTACATTTCAAAGGATCCAAAACCATTTTACATACAGTATATTAAAGGATCCACTTCATCCACCACTTAAGTGTATCACTCACCTGGGTGATAGACAACAGCCAATATGTGAGATTAGTACATGCACAGCATTTGAAAACAAGTTTCTGCTGTGTACAAATGTCCTTGTACATTTACAGAAACTTTCAGTCACTTGGATTATGTTTAAAAGCAGTAGTTCAGTTGTAGTGTATGTAAGTGAAAAACGCAATACATTGGACTAAAAAAGTGAAAAAACAACATGTTAAGATTTATTGTGCAGCCTTCAAAATTTACTTTAGTCTTATCATTTGACAAGGGTATAAAATCTGCAGTAAACTATAGCCAACTTTATTTCTGTGGTTTGTACAAAGATCTTAATGAAAATAACCTGCCTTAGCTCTCTCACAGTTGTGATCAGTAATGGGGAAGACCCCAGTAGCATTGTTGTTCTTCAACAATATAGGTAATTGCTTATGGTTGTATCAGACAGGAATGGAAGCGCATGGAATTGTGAGCTCAGAGAGGGCTCCCTTGCTGCTGAATTTATCTATATAATAAAGCCTAACATTGTTGGACATGGAAGTATACACTATTAACTCCAACTTCAAAGTTAAGACATTGATTTAAGTTTCCGTTATCCAACAAATGTATTTAAATGTGAGTTTGCTGAGACCCATTTGTGAAACACGTATCTGGGATGTAGCCCAGTTGCTGATGATTGAGCCATAAACAAGCCTTGGTCATGTGAAAGTCTCAAAGTGTGCTTGTAAAATATGTAAGTACCCGGAGAAAGATGAGAGAATTGCTTAAACTGAGATATGAAATCCAAGGAAGCCTGAATCTCTGTGACTGTTAAACATAGCCCTAAGTGTTCTCTGAAATATTTTGAATAGCACCCTTTGCATATATGTGATTGCTTGTAGAAACCTGCCAGCTTTTAATGTTGCAAATAAACATAACTGCCTTAAGAAGATCTTTGACCTACTTTGGTGTTTGTGTAAATATCTAATGTTGTAGAATGTTTTTGTATAAACGGTTTATTGCAAAATATTTCAAATCCACATCCTAACAGTTTTTTAAGTGTTGTCCTCCAGAAGAGAGCTGAAAATGGAGCAGTGGATTATGAAAAAATAGCAATGTATCGTCTGAGTAGCAGAACGTGTTTTGACAAAAGTGTACACATGGAATATATATATCTGATGACATCAATATTATTCTAAGAAAAAATTAGTATAACTGTTTGCCCTTAACACAGAGAGGCATTAGAGAATTCCTGACAAACCTTCCTTTAAGAAGGCACTATATTTAGCAAACTTCATTTCTTCAAGCTATATGCGTCCTGCTGGTGACCTGGGTGACTTTGTTCCCATGGATTGGTATGACTACTGTGTAGATACTCTGCTCCTACTGTAGATATGTGTCTAAAGATATCTAACTGAATTTTTAACTCAGTTCAAGGTAGCAGAGTTATTACATGTCCCAGCTTTCAAGTAATTTTGTTACTTGCATTCTGTATTTGTTCTTCATGTGATCTGAATGCTGCCATAAATTACTTCTAGCATTTTATATTTTTGTAGTACTGTGCACATTTGAGCTGTAATAGGAGTTAAAGAGCTTTGCTAGTATAATATAGAGTGCTAGTGATTGTTATCCTCTGCTGGAGGATTTGTAGGATGTACTGTAGGAGTTTTTCAGATTTTGTAAATATTTTATGATAAGGAATGCATTTATATAGTTTTTCCATCACAAAGCACTCTAAATTGTGTTCTAGCAGTTCTCTTAGACCGATGCCTTCTATACTCCTAGTCTTTTACTGGAACATTGTCCCAGAATGTTTTTTTTCCAGTAAGGCAGTGTGTATCCAGAAGTAAATAAGTTCTACTTTTTGAAAATATGAGAAATGTGTACATGGATTACAGTAGGTCTCTGATTTTGTAATTTGTCAAGACTACTATTGTTTACTAAAGAGAATATTCATATTTTTATCTAACTTCAGAGAAAGAAGATTTTAGATTACCCTGATCAATAAACCAAGAAAACTCAATTTCCAGCATGGCAGGTAAGATGCCTCTTTTTCATTGAGATTTGAAAGCATTTCTTGAAAGTATTGAGCTGATCACTTTGGTTAACACTGCAAAATACATATGTTTGACTTCTGTTTTACATTGATGCACATGTATAGTTTGCTTAAGAAAATGTTGACAATCATAGACAGCGTATTTACTGGCTGGTGTTTTATGTTTTAATTTGCTAAAGCAGAACAGGTCAGAAAAATAAGACATAAAACTGAGGTCCTGACACTCCATGGTCATGGAAAATCCCAAGGTGCTCTTTAAAAAGAGTAGGGGTGTTAACCCCAGTGTCATGGCCAAATTTCCTTCCTGGTCCTTACCAATTGTCTTCATTACACTATTACCCTCTCCGCTGATAGCCGATGTGTGGTGAGCATACTGGTATACTTTGGCTGCTGTCACATCATCCAGGTGGGTGTAACACATTGGTGTTGGTGGAGGGGGTTCCTATTATCTGCAAAGCTCTTTGAGTGGAGTGTCCAGAAAAGAGCTACAGCATATCAGTGAAAGCAATTGTTATTATTTATTGGGGATATTCATTAAAGTTCTTTAATGAAGCTAAGTAGAAGTTTATGAAATAAACATCTTCAGGAAAGTGTAATGTGGAAAACAGTGCCAACATACAGTATGCACTGTATAACAGAACATTGGAGACCCAGTTTTCATTGTTGATGATCCATTATAACCTAGCAGATATTTTGGGCTCAATACTAAGCAGTTAACCATGGGTGCACCTTCCAGTGTTTGTAGTGTTTCCATTGTTTTCATCTTAACTGTTTTTGAATACTGTTTTTCTTTATATTTCGTCTAGAAAAAATCAACAATTTCCCCCCTTTACCTGGGTTTATTCCCTTGAAGCCTTGTTTCTACCAGGATTTCAATGAGATCCCAGAACTCCACCGCACAATGGCCAAGCGCCTGTATCACCTCTGGATGTGTAAGTGTTCCATCTGCAGAAACACACTTATAGCATTACTTAAAACCAAGGATTAAAAAAGTCCCTGGAAAATGAAAATATTCCCAAAAAATTTCATAGAAGTTACTTTCTGCTTATAAATAAATAGCAGGTTTCATAGTTTCTTCAAATTGTACCCTGTAGTCAATTCAGAAAACATTTAGGATATACATATATCATGGATTAAAATATCTGTATTAAAGGATTCTAAAGAAGCTAATTTTAATTGTAAGTTATCTTAAATTTATTTAGGAGAATTTATGTTCCTTTAGAAGTAGATATCATTTAAAATGTTTATTTTTATTAATATTATTTTTCTTCAAGAGATCTAGCAGTATCTTCTAGTATACACAGAAGCTTTGTAATATTCTTCAGTTCTTAATTATTAGTTATCAAATGTCTCTTTAATTTTCCTTAACCAAATCTGCATAGTAGATGTTCTTATAAGTATCTTGCCTCATGCCATTAAAAATAATTTTAATTACATTGACCTAAAATAATTAATACCAAAACAATAAAATTTGCCAGCAGCCATATCACCCTACAGCTCTCAACTGGCTATCCACTGAAGCTCAGCATGGTTGAGCCTGGTCAGTACCTGGATGGGAGACCTCCCGGGAAGCTATGGTTGCTGCTGGAAGTTGTGTTAATGGGACCTGCGGGAGGCACTCACCCTGCGGTCTGCGTGGGTCCTAATGCCCCGGTATAGAGGCAGGGACACTATACTGTAGTGGGCGCTCTCTTCCGGGTGAGACGTTAAACAGAGGTCCTGACTCTCAGTGGTCATTTAAGATCCCCAGGATAAGAGTTGGGAGTGATCCCGGTGTCCAGGCCAAATTTCCCCCCTCGGCCTTTACCGTGGCCTCCAAATTGTCCCCATGTATGACTGGCTTGCACTTGCCCTGCGATGGGCTTGCTCCCTGTCCAGGGTGAACCCTGCCTTGCGCTCATTGCTCGCCGGTTAGGCTCCGGCTTCCCGCCACACCATATGGTATAAAGCGGTTTGGTAAATGACATGACGTGATGACAATAAAATTTTAAACTGCTCTAAACAAGCAGAACATTTTCTTAACAATTGATTTAGCAGAAGATACCTGCAACTAAACCATAGACCATTCAAACAGTTAAGTGTTTTGTTTCTGACTAGAGACGTCTCATCCGGAAGACAGCACCCACTACAGTTCAGCAGCTCTTTTTAGTCAAAAGAGAGCTTGTGCTGTTCTTCATCTCTCATGCAAATGAAAGTAATTTTTTGAGGAGTAAGAGTTTTTCACATTTTTATTTTCTAGCATTTTAACATTCAAATTCAATTACAATGAACTATGGTAGTGGTATACACCAGATAAGTCTGCTATGATGTTTTTGTCAATATTCACAACTGTAGTTTCACACAAATTATTGCAACATTTTTTAAAACAAAGAGGGATCCTGGAAAAAAAAAACATTTGCAATTATACAATTTGACTTTTTAAGTAACTGCTTAAGCTGTTCCATGACATCTGTTGATAAGTAATTAGAAAAGTTTGACTTCTTGTCATATGTCTTCTAATAAGTGAATTCCATTCTTTTTGCAGATCCACTAAAATTAAAATGAAAGAAGGTATTATTTTTTGTTTGTGTTGAAACATCCAGGAACTGACTGGCAAACAGGATGTTTACACAGTAACATCACAGGTTATCAAGGACTTACTCTCCCTTTCATTCTTCACAACATTCAGGAAAAGCAGGTTTTTCTGGATAAAATACAACTATTTAAGCCACATTTTCCCTCTGGTCAAAGCTGATGTAATTTGTTGTGACTAACTGTACTAACCGACATTAGACCTGTGTTTCGGTGTGTGGCATCATTTTGCTTTACTTATTCAGGCAATTCCACCAGTCCAGAGAATACGGTAGATAGGTACGAGATCCATCAACACTTGAAAATAAGCTGTAAAATTCATTCAGGTCCAAAATGTTCCATTCTTTTTATAGTTCTATCTCTTTAGAATAGAGGAAATTAGCTTTGTTCCTCACATAAACCATGTGGAATTCAAGATTTTTTATGCTTTAAAAAAAGCATTAAAATATGCTTTAAAATTGTCCTCTAAAGATACAAGTTGGTTACACTTATGTAATGTTACAGGTCCAGAACTATATTCTTCCATGGGCGCACAAAGAAATCACTATTACCTGATTAATAAGTCATTGTTGAATTTTAGCTTAAAACTTTGAGTGTACTTTGAGGTTGACCTAAATAAGTAGTATGAAGTATTCTTCAGTTCAATAAATAATAATGAATTATTGCATTTTGTAGTACTATTCATCCCAAAGAATAAGAGTATTCACTTTAAATCCTCAGCTGAAGTGGAGTTCCCACCTTGGTTTTTGTTGGAAGTCTCCCATGCTAGTACTGACCAATATCAAACATTTTTCCCCTTAACCTTTTACTGAAAAAAAAACTTCACTTGTCAAAAAGATGATACCAGATTTCTGCTGTGGTTATGGCAGCTAGAATGCTTAACAAACACCACCTAAACAGTCTCGGGTTTTCTTCACTATTGACACTCAGTGCACTCACTACTCTTTGCTGAAAAGATTGCATCTTTGTGCTTGCTCTATGTGTGCAACTGTGTGTGATCTCTGTGTGTTTGCAGTGAACAGCATCACTCTAGCTGTAAATCTGATTGGTTGCCTAGCATGGTTGATTGGCGGAGGTGGAGCTGTTAACTTTGGACTGGCTTTTCTTTGGCTCATCCTCTTCACTCCCTGCTCCTATGTGTGTTGGTTCAGGCCAATATACAAAGCTTTCAAGTAAGTGGTTATTAATCCAGACAGGCATGTTGAAGAAAGAAGAAACAAATCTTACAATGTTTTACTTAAACAGTGTGATATTATTTTGCATCACATCATATAAAAAGGAGATGTATTGCAGCTCATGAAAATGATGAGGATGATAAGGTCATGAGCAAACAAAACTACCCCTGTAGCAAGTCACATGAAAGGATAACAGATTCATTAACATTGATTAATTTAATTAAAAAATGCTTTTTCATTTCCTGATGTCTAGTTCTTGAAAAATAATTTTAAAAAACCTTTTTGAAAAAAGCTACAATTTTTTATGTTGAAACCATGGTACTAGCCTAGTAAAGGAACAAGTAAAAGTTTATTCCATACTGAAAAGAGAAGAAAAGAAACACAATGTTTCGGCTATGGAACCCTCTTCACGTGTGAGAAAGACTTGGCAGTAAGCAAAGGTAATGTAGAGAATTTAGAAGAAAATTAGCCTGTCATTGAGAGAAGGGGTCTGTGTTCCCAAAGATGGTTTTCCTAACTCCTACATCAGATAGACTACAGAAACTTAAATTATCCTGCATCTAAGATCACGCCTTTCCCCTTCTCTCAATGACAGACTCATTTTCTTCTAAATTCTCTCTATTCATTGTAGGTTTCATTTCACACCTCTCTTCACCTATCCTGACTTCACACCTCCTGATTGGCCACTCTGTCTGTCCCCTGCTCCCGCCTCCTGCTCCTCCTCTCTCCCAGCTTTTGTTCTCCTGCTACATTACCTTTGCTTACTGCCCTGTCTTTCTCTCCCCTGAAGAATGCTCCAACGCCAAAACGTTGTGTTTTCTTTCTTCTCTTTTCAGCATGGAATACTCTTATTTTTATTTTAAATTCTTATTTTGAAAGAAAAGCTGTGAGGTGTTGTGCAGTTTGAGTTGGTTGACAGATACCGTCAATTGTTAAGCGATATATCAGCAAGTTAAATCTACACATTATTTCACTGTAAAATACATAACGTTTGACAAAATAACTAAACAATTTTACTAAAATAAAGTCATAGGTTTATTCCATGCTGAAAAAGAGAAGAAAGAAAACACAACGTTTCGGCCTTGGAAAACACGTGGAGCACCCAAAGAAGATTCCACGGACGAAACGTTGTGTTTTCTTTCTTCTTTTTTTCAGCATGGAATAAACCTATTGTTCCTTTGCAGCGTACACATGCTGACGCAGCTACCCACCTGAACTTTTAAAAAATATGAACATAAGAATGGTTATAAACAAGGGAAGGCCATCCAGCCCATCAAGCTCAATGAAAGATTGTTACTGATTGATCCAGGGATTTCATCCAGCTCTTTTTGGAAAGAAAATAATAAAACCTGATCTAGTTAAGTAGTAACCCACTAATATAAGTGCAACATTGACTTTTGTATTTACATGTATGCCTTAATGCTTAGTAAAGCATGGAGGGCTTCATTTACTAAATATATGGTCATGTGTTTTGCATGCAGCAAGCTCCCTTACCGCGAGCACAGCTCCACTACTCCCTGATAGCAGCACTGCTAGTTTGACACAGACAATTAGCATGATTGTCCATGTTTGACTCATTTAGCTATAATAAAAAATGGTATTGACCACTCATACAAGCAAATGACATCACCATACACCTCATGGGGAGTTGTGTAGGTTGCAAATCATATTATTGTCCACAGTGTGTTCTCACCAAAGTGATGTTTTGTAAAAAAAATAGAAAGATTTCTGTCTTTTAGACTTTAAAACTTCTGCTTAGGATCATTCACATCAGGGTGCGGCACATTAATTGTTTGGTCTTGCTTTTTTACAGCTCTTACTAGGTCCTACTCAATACATTTGGGAAGCCATCAAAATAAAAAAAGTCTTATCATTGAGAACAATATCTAATAAGATTTTTATACTGAAGACCTTCTAGCAAGGTTTCTAGTATTACAGACCTCATGTGGAAACCTTCTAAATCAGTGATTTGCTGTACTTTTAATTTAGGCCATTAAATTAAAAGTCACTTTCTAACCTTTTCTGCACTCATTCTTAATTTTGCCATATGACCATACTGTATGGTTAATTTCATTTAGGAGTTCTTTCTTGGTGTTTGTCTTTTAAAACAAAATATTTTTAACACCAATTGCACAGTTTTTTTCTGAGGCGTTTTCATGGGCAAATACAGGGATCCATTAAACACAGGGAAAAACACAAGCTGAAATATCCTCTGTCCTTATGGTAGGCCGGTATGGAATGCGTTAGCCAGTTCTTCCCCCTTCCAGGAAACAGCAGTGTACATTTCTTTTTTGTGGAGGAGACCCTAAACATTTCAATTTGTGCTTTACTTTGATCCATTTTTAAAACCACAAAGAAAGAAGAAAATAAATCTGAATATATCATGAATAAAATAACATAAAGGAAACTAAAAAAAAACAAGTGGGACATAGAGAAGGAAACAATGTATATATTTTTTTCTAACTTTAGGAATATGTGTGTTGACACAACTCACTATAATGTCTGTATAGCCCATCTATAAAACATGTTTCCTTAGTTAATGTGTCCTGATATTGTGATGAGTAATAGTATTTTGAATGTTTACCTTAGTGTTCCTAAGGTAAGGTTTATTGTTTCAGAAAAGCAAAATATACATAGTTATAGAATGTGTCTTTTTGGAGTGAAAAAATAATACTTCAATGCTCATAAATCAGTAAAAACGAACTTTACAACTTTTCTCCCTTTCTCTTTGGCAGGACAGACAGCTCCTTTAATTTCATGGCGTTTTTCTTCACATTCATGGCTCAGGTTGTGATCAGCATTATCCAGGCAGTGGGGATTCCAGGCTGGGGAGTGTGGTAAGATGACTCACCTGTTTAAACAAATAGCCACTCTTTTCAGGCAGGTACATTAGTATTTCTGTTTACACACATTGTGCACATTAAAAAATGTGATCAGAAACAGACACTATATTGTGCCTGACATTCTGCAAAGATGTAATTTCAGTTCACATTATAATATTTTGAGGATTATTACAGATTTCTGGAACAAAAGCATTTTATATTATTTTGAACACAAAACAATGAGATAATATGTGGTTATCCAGAGCAGTTTAATTCATATATATCATCTTATTTTGTGACAAATGTCAACCACCCAGTCTGAATGTTCTAATGTAATGAAAATATCTTGATTTTGTAACATGTTGTGCTGGTAAATATTGACTTGATTTTTATTTAGAATTAGTAATTATTATTCATGTAGCTGGGAAGGTTCAGCTTAATGTCCATCTGAACTGGTAGTGCAGCAATAACAACACATACTGTTATAAAAAAGACAGATGTCCAAGCATTTCTTCTGCCCCAACCCCTTCATCATGAGATGTTAAATGGGCCTTTAAAATGTATACAGTGCAGAGTAAACTAATTAAGATGCAGGAACTAAATAATAAATAGAAAAATAAAAGCTTTGTTGCAAAATGATGCTCTGCATTTTCTTAACCCTAACATTTGTTCTTGTGATGTGTTAGTTAATAGATCTAGCCCCATGGTGAGAACGTTGGAAGGTTTTATAATTTTCTTCCCATGTGTAACTTTGTTTTTTTATTCTACCAAACAGTGGTTGGATTGCTACAATTTCGTTCTTTGGCACTAACATTGGCTCTGCCGTGGTCATGCTGATCCCGACGATCATGTTCACAGGCATTGCAGTCCTCTCATTCATTGCTCTTACTAAGGTATGAATTCACAAGACTGTCAGTTTATAAAAAAAGGTTACCGTAAAACCAATAAGAACCTTAAAAGGGAACTGCAGTCCGAATTTCTCAGACCAGTTATTAAATATTGGCAAAAAAATAAATTAATTGATGTTGTAGAAAAATTAAACACATTTCAAATTAAGCAGAAAATGGTAAACTTTGTGAAAGCACTGTTGTTGCACACTTGCATTCGAGTTCCCATGAACTGTGACATGATGCTGCCCTTCCTTCTCACTAGTCACCATAATGACTAATGTAACGTGATGGACAAGCAAAAAAGTAGCAGATATTTCACTGCAGAAATGTTCCAACTCAATCTGCATGCAGAGTAAACAAGTAGTATTTGTCTGCAAAACCATCTCGAAATTGAATGCGATATTTGTATTGGATTAAAAGATATATTTACAACCCTGTTTCTTTGCAATGTAAAAAGGCCACAACAGGTCACCGGAACTTTTGTTGCCTTGTTCTGAATTGCAGAACAAGGTATGCTGCACATACCTGGAAATTTGGTCTATATTGTGATGTAGATTGTAGATTTTACATATTACTGTGTACATTTTACTTTTATTGCGGTTTGAAATGCACTCATCGATACTGATGCTTTCTAACTCCAAAATACAAAAACAGTGTTCCTGTTCCCATTTAAGTCTTTTCGAAAAAGTATCATAATTTTACAAAATATATATATATTATTTACTAGAAGCAGCATAACTACACAAAAAATCACAAAATGTAAATAAACAATCTGATTGAAACATAAATGATGTGGTTTAAAGTTTGTTTATTGCTGGATATGTCTAATAGCATTTTTAATTGAGTCTTTGGCTAAACAGTAAAGAATATTTAAAAAATACTTGTTTGCATCCTAAATTCAAAATACCTTAAGAATGGATGGTGAAAATTGCTAATTTAAATCTAGCATGTAGACCTGGCAAAATTTGATGAATGTGAAAATCACTGAACTGTTAGTCTCCTTTGCCTGTAATCTTTGAGTTTTTGTGGCCTTGTCTTACATCTGCTCCACCTTCTGAACTAGATGTCTCTCTGGGGGATGTCTTCACAGGTGCACAATTTCTACCGTGGCAGTGGAGGTAGCCTGAGCAAGGCCCAGGAGGAGTGGACCTCTGGAGCCTGGAAAAACCCCCACGTGCAGCAGGCAGCTCAAAATGCAGCCATGGGCGCTGCACAGGCAGCAGTTCACCAACAAGAGCCACAGTACTCGGCCACACCAAGCTACGCCTATGACAACCAGATGTAGACTCTAGTGATGAGAAGCAAACAGGTACAGCATGGGTGAACATGCAAACCACGAGTTGGCTTTGGTGTCCAAACCCTTCCAAGAACCTGGCTAAAACAGGCAAGCTTATATACCTGTTAGGCAGTTGGCTTTGTTTTGTTTTCCTTTTCAGCTACCAGACTTCTAAGTGGCAGTAGCTGGGAAGAGTGCTTTTTGAAGCACAATCTTTTTAATGAAGTTACTATCCCAGTGCTATGTTCCTATTGTGATACTCAGCACAGTGCTTTTTTTTCCTTGCTGCATACCAATAACACCTCATATCTTCCTTTGCTCTGCCTTGAGAGCTGCTTGTTGGGCTTGCGTTCTCCATTATTCAGCAGCAGTGGCCATCACTATTTTTATGGAAATCACCTTTTCACTTCGAGATAATTACGTATTACCCATATCAATGACAGTCCACATACATGTGCTTCAACTGAAACATTTTTTTTTCTTTATTTGGTGAAATCCCTACAGGGAGAGAAATTGGGTTAGGTGTAAAATGTTCTGTTTTTTATGGTTTGGAATGTCACAACATTATGTTCAAAGGGGTTTGTCTGCTGTATTAGATCTTTAAAAAGAAAGTTTTACTCGTCCCCTGCATAGAAACTGACTCCTAACTGTGCCGTTTTCTGCATACGGTACACGATATTTAATTCATCTGCTTTTTTATAGTATGCCCATTAAAGCCTGACCAGCAGCACAATACTTAATGTTCATATGAATGACAGAAACCATGGCACTTCTGATGTAACAAAAATATTTTTTGTCTGCCAGTTTCAAAGTATCTCCTATGTAAATCCATTGTTACCAGGTTTTTGGAAAGTTTTGTTATTGGGTCACTCTTCCGGCTCGTGGTTTGTCATAATGATTATTGTGTTTAATTTTTTTTCCTTTTTTTTAAAGTTTGTTACTTTTTTGTTACCTTTATAACCAAATCCTCTGCAGATTGTGATGTGCACGAGTGATTGCAAACATGTGCCGCTGTACTTGAGTGTTATTGTGTAAGGTGTTTGAAACAAGCAACAAAACATGAAAAACACAATTTCTTTTTCTAATCATGTAGCAGTGATGGAAATATCATATTACAGGAAAGAATATTATATGATATTAAATGAATACAAGTTTATTCCAGTCTTGGATGAGGGATTTTTTTTACCATAAAGCCAGTGTTTGTGTTTGTATTATGAATAGCACTATCTATAGTGCTTTTATAGTATCTATTCCGCCTAGGTTTGATAATTACCCACTCTATTTTTCACCCATTTTGAGCTTGGTAAAGAAGAAAAGCCCTTTTTTTCTGTGAAAGATACAATTTTAAATGTCGATGTACCTGTAGTGTTGTGTAACCTTAATCAATGGTGATGTCACAAACCTGTCAGGTTCACACTTTTTTGTAATGCATTTTAACTGCAGTGTCATGTTTAACAAGGGTTTGCTGAGCCCTTGCAGAAAGCAGGGTGTGTCCAACCTATGCCCTGATCACAGACAGAGCTTCGCAAAATTCTACATTGATTCTCATTTTTTATAGTCACGGCGTTTATTATTAAGTGACACTTATTGTTTTAGAAATGGTTTACCCGCTATTGCCTGTCAATGACCTGTATGCCTCTTTAATCCACAATGTTTTTTTCCCTCTATTTGGTTTTAGGTCATGGTGATGTCCTTGTCATTGTCACTTTCTTGATTTTTTGTTCAGTATTGTTTCCACTGTCAGCATTTTTTTTCAGAGCTGTAGAAGGTTCCTAAATTTAGGAAATTCTATGCTTTTTATGTTTAGAATCTCAAGACTAAGGAAAAGCAGAATACAGTATTTTTAAGTATTCTACTATTTTATATTATATAAAACAACAAGGAGTCATCCAATTAAATTAGAAGCACTATTATATAAAGTTTTGATTAAATTCCTACAAAATACTAATGAATATAATCAGCTCATATGGGGGAGTTTCTCAGAAAGCCTTATTTCTAGTCACGTAACTGTACTGTAGGTGGGCAGAGGTGTCGATCAAAGTGCTTGGAAAACTTTTGCTGAATAGAGTGCTAAAAATTGTTAATATATGGAATAGACTTGTATTCACTTTGGTAATGTCATGCAGAAATCTTTAGGTATCATTATGCTGAACATAACAGTCTCATGTTAAACTTATAAGAAATTAATAGTGTTTGATGTTTTGGGGTTTTGTAAATAACAGTGAACTAAATGTCAATGTAGATGTGAAAATAATGTCAAGGTTATTGCATTTGTTTTAAGCAGCTACTTAAGACTCCCAGACTCTGAAATATGCCTTTCAGAATCAAGAGAATCATGAACCTTACCTTTGGTTTTAGCAGGACATGGGATGAAACAGTTCAGGGCACCATGTGGTTTAGCAAACTCAAATTCTGCCCTCGTGTGGACAATGAAGAAACCACAGGCAGTTGTAATTCTAAACAGTAGCTCTTTGAAATATAAATTAAATCAGCAGTGTTGGGCTAGATAAGCGCTCAGTGTGCAACTATAAGTGACAAAAATCATTAGCATTTTTTAAATTGTTTGTGTATTTGCTAATGTAAACATCAGTGACAAACAAAAGCATCACTGTGATACTAAGAAAATAGCATTAAAACCTAATTATATGTATAACAAGTTGGAACAAAGTCTGCTTAATTAGGATGGACCATTTTCTTCTAAAAGTATCATACTTTGGTTTGTAAATATATATTATGCTAAGGAGAGGATCTAATCTTAATAATATGTTAATAATATGCATTAGCCATTTCTCTTCTTTCATTACCCTCTATAATGACAAGTGGACAACTTAATGCAGTAGAGTGAATGTGTTTTGCACTAATAAAATAATGCTCTCCTAAGGTGAATTGGCAGTTTGCAGAATCCTTATTTTAGCTATCGCAAGTACACAAGTTCATCATCATAAAATATATGCAGTCGAGCTCATGAAGAGAATTAAAGAGAACTGTAACAGCAGGGTCTTCATATGGTAAACACCCAAGTATGAACTGAATGTCTTGACTGATAGCTACTCTTGGAGTTGCTGAAAGCGATTTTTTGTTGGCTTTCTTCATAGACGCATTAGAAGCATTCCTTTATTGCACTAATCTACCAGTGTACCTCATTACAACATTCAAGAGACCTTTGATTACAGTGTTCAAAGTAGGTCAGTTTAATGACATATAATCTCTGATGTATCTGTTCATAGAATTTAAAATGTATGCAATAATAAAATTGTTTGTAATTTGTAACATGAGCTAAGACTGAATCCAGACATGCAAAGCCCAAATACTTAATACTGAATCTTTACCTAAAAGTAAATAAAAATGCCTAAAACTACACTAGATATGAAAACTTGCTAAAATATTAAACCCATATTTTTCCTTTAAAAAGTAATAAAAATTAGAACTTATGAGAGAGGCTTTAATATAACAAAGCACTATTATGTATTTATTAACTTTTGAATTGTCCACATGAAAATACTCTTTTACAAAAAATGCAATTACAAGAAAACTGTTTGGGGTTAGTGTCACTCAGTGAAATTCCCTGGAGTAATATATTTGGAAAAAAAACAGTATTTGGATTTCAATTCAATGTATTTGTATATAGCGCCTTTCACAACAAGGTTGCCCCAAGGCACTTAACAGAGCTGTGTGACACTACATGACGTTACAATACAGAAAGTGAAAAAGCCAGAAGACAACGGAGGAGAGGAACCAAAAACTCCTCAGTAAGGAGGAAAAAACCCTCTAGGGGTCCAAGGTCAACTGGCTGCCCAACCCCTCTGGGCATGCTAACATTATACAATTCAGAAAAAAGTACTTGTGGAATATTCAGCGGTCCATCATGTCTCTCTGTGTGCCAGTACTCCATGCAGATCTCTGTAGACCAGCAAATCCTCAGAAACGATAGCTGTATTCGGAATGTCCCTCTTGGACCCATTTAACAGTATGCTACACTGTACTAGTTGTAGTGAATTATATCAACTAGCTTTTGTGATTTATTGTATAGATAAATTAGATTACACTTTCAGCAGACATGAATTTTTGTTCCTATATATTTTTTGTAAATTAATACCAAACTCCTATTCAACTAAACTCAGTATTTTGTGTTATTTCAATGACTGTAAAATCAGCATTGTAGGCATAGCATAAGCCCTATAGTGGACAAAGTGTTTGACATTAATAATATTCTACACCCCAGTTTTCATTTATGTTTTTCATTCTTTCCTTTAAGCATAGTCATTTTAAAAATCATGGAAAATAAAAGGTTTGTCTTCTGAGCTGCTTAGACTATTGTCATTAACTTCTATAACAAGTGACTTATCAAACTGCTGCAGTGTCATGAGGTACTGTGATATTGTAAAGAAAGCCATATGCCATATAAGCATTAAAGGCGAACATAAGCTTAGCTGGTCATTCTTTTCTCCTTTTACAAACAATTCCATATCCAGTGCCCTCCAGCTTGAAAGACAATGGGATACTACAGTGTTATAGTCCATATTTTACAGAACAATATATTTCTATTGCTTTAAAATATGCAGTATAATTGCATTTCTAGTTAGCTGGATACTTTCTGTTTGGCTCAAAAGAAGTGCCACTGTTCCAAGACTGTTGCTTAATTAGCCATCATTCTTTAGTGATGTGCTCTGAATTACTTCTATCCAAGGTTTGCTTCCGAACTGTGATAAGTATTTTTGAAGTGAGGAGGAAGACGAAGGTGATTTATAGAAAGAACCAAAGAAAAACCTTGCAATATATACAGTACACAGAGCCATTTCCACAAAACATAAAATAAAGTTTATTTGGAACTTCTCTCACAGCAGTTGATGTTGAGAAACAGAAGAGTTTAAAGTGTAAATTGATAAGGACTTTATTAAATTTTAGCTGTCCTTCTTGATTGGATTTATAGGTACCAGAACACAGAATATGAGCAAACATTAAAGTAAGATTAAAATGCTTATTAAATGACAATAATGCTACATACAGTACAAGGTTTTAAATAAAACAAAGGCTAATAAAAATCTCTGCTTTAGTCTCCTTATTTCTTCTATCTTATGGATATATCATGCCTTCAAGAAAAAGGCAAAGGTAAAAGATTGCAATTAAAATTAAATTAATTGTACAGTAATTTAGCCCCATTTGGTCAGACTACAGAGTTAATAAAGAGAGAAATAAAGAAGAATCAAGGACTAAAAAGGAAACAGAAATCTGCATTGGCTACAAAGGACAAATAACACATTATTACAGTAGGTGCTGCATTTCTGTGTGACAGAAATAGCAGAGTGTTATTAGTCTATTACTCAGGGCACTGAAAAGTGAGCAACTAAATGGGGAAGGGTTGTCCTAGTCCATCTCTAAAGCATTTTTCTTTTCACTTCATTTGCCTAACTGTCCTAAATATTTGGTTAATAGGATAAATACAAGCTATTTCTAGGTCTGAAGGAGAGCTCCTGAAAGGTATGTGTATAACTTGTAGGTGTTAATTATTTGTGGATTGGATTTGGACTGGCCTGATCTAAGGACACAGAATATTCCTTCTATGTTCCGTGGGATTAGAAGAGACAGCTTTTAAACAGCTTGGGGTGTTCTCATCTTCTCAACCCCTTTAAAATGAAATCCTTATCTTCTAATGAGATACAAGAAAGATGACAGTCCTTTGTGTATACTGTAAGTTGTATGATGTCTAGATGGGCATGTAACACAGTGCCAGTAATTTCAATTTTGGAGTGAGTGATCTGTAGGTGCAATTGTATCTATGTATTTATTTTTTTTAATTAACATGTACATAGATGTGTGCTTTATTGTTTTTAATCAGTGTTACTGTTGTGTATGTAAAACAGTGCTTTGCTCTGCTTCTAGACATATGGTGACAATGCAATTTGGCAGCAATTTCTAATAAAATTCCCATGGCATCTAATAACAGCAAGAATGTTCATTGATCCCTATTGTAATAGATGTGAGATGAGTTTCCACTTTTCTAGCTTCTGATCCACAGACGTGCACATTATTGTTTCAATCTTACATCCCCTTTAAAACACGTTTTGGAACCCATGCCAGAATGAGAAGCTGAAGCCTGTTTCACACAGGAGATGCAAGTCATTCCACACGTTCCTGAAGTTGACCTTTGTTCATGTCACGGATATGAGTAGAATTTGCCATCTTCTTGGTCTGCCAAAAACAACCTGAACATCCTCGCAATGTTTCCCCATTTCCAAAACAGCTGCCAAATACTACAGAACAACAGTACCAAATAGGTGGAAGGTTATTAGGACAGTGCCCTTGTGCTACTTCTGCAAGACTTCCTGTGCTAATGGAAGACTTTTCTAGCAATCCTGCAGGGGATCCTAAAAGCCACCTGTCCTGCCTCTTCTTTGCCAGCAACAGAGCACAGCACTGTGACGTGTTCAAAGATTAAATGCAGAAGTTAAGCGCACATTTGTTAGAACTTAATAGATTCTACTCTGTGTAAAATACTTGATCTAAAAAGTGATGTTTCTGTAAAACCTGTGAATATACAGTATCTTCTTTCATGACAAAATACATGTATTCTCCAGCACATGCTGCACATATGGTATGTGTATATTCCATAGGGGTTTTGATCATGGCTGTTTCTTGTACTCCACTGTAGTTAATCAGTATATGTAAAGTGATCTGTGAATTTTAATATTATACAGGTATGTCACCACATTTGGAAAAGTACAGATGATTCATATTCATCAAGAAATCCATACAAAATGAGTTTGTATTAAAGCAATTTCATTGCCGGTTGTTTTGTTAAAAAATCTCAGTATTTACCAATTTAGTTGAAATCAGTAATTTACATGAAAATAATTAGCTTCTTTTTTTGCTTGGTTATGAAAGGTACTTAACAGAACTGTCAAGTTGTGTTAACCCACAATGGTAATAATAAGTGGTAATAGATCTCCATCTGATTAAAACCCCTTATTGTATACTTGCAAAATACAGTAATTCAAGAAATCACAAAAAAATGATTGCTCCTTTAAAAGTAAATTTCAGTTAATGTAGAAGCTGTGATGCAGTTTTATAAGGATCTTTTGTTTTTATTTTCCCATATTAAATAATTAAATATTAAACTGAACTTGTTGCATCTTCTGTCACTGTTTATTTATTTTACCATCCGATACTGCAATTATGTATGATATGGAAGGCAATTAAAGCATTTACTACTCCATGGTTCAATGACTGCAGGACAAACCACCTAAAACCTCTTAGTCTCTTTTACTTGGATTTGATTCCTTCTCTAAACGCCTTGAGGCAATGAAACTTCCCAATTGCACATTACTAAACACAAAGAGATCTGGGATTTAGTTTTTAGGCATATGAGGCATCAACGCCTTCTATAGAACTGGGCTCTGAGCTTGTTTGACATGGATTTCCATATGAGTCGTGAAGTAAATATCTCACATGCTTCTCATTCCACTAGGAGTATTTTGCAGATTATCAAAGAGTGGAGCCTCAGTCTATAGGGTGTTGGTGTTGTCAGGGTTGATGATACAGATATAGGGCATTCTAATCTTTGAATTCAGCAAAACAGTGTGTGCTACAGTATATCTGGTTTTCCTCTGGAGACGTTCAGAATCTTTTTACCCTCTGCATTGGAAGACTAAGTTTGTGATGGCCATGAAACACACATTTTTCATTTTGTTGTGCTTAAGGTGACAGCTACAACAATTTCATTATAACATTTTTAACTTTAATTACAGAGGTCTGTTAATGGAGATACATTGTTCTGTTAACAGTCTGTCGTGTCCTGTAATGATCTGTTCTTGTTTCACCCTTTGTAAGTAAGATCTGCTGCTATCCTTACTATAAACAAATCTGCTTCAACAATACTGTTAAAAGCACATACAACAGTTTTCAACAAGTGTTCTTTCCAGTTTTCTAAGTCTTTTATGAACAAATACATGTAGTGTTGTTTTTTCACGTTAATAGGATTGCACTTCATTGGCATTTGTTCAGTTATCCCAGCTGCAATCTGTAACTTTAGGGTTTGTGGCAGTAGAACAGAACTAGTTGAAAGGAAACATAGTGTTAATAGGCCCGAAAATAGCATGAATAAGTTGGCTTACCAACACACCAACACACCAACACACCAACAGGATATCATTAGTTGGACTGGAAAGTGTACAGTATGTATCACAGATCTTTGTATGCCTGTTAGGGTTAAAGGCTTGATACTTGATAGAGCTTGGTTATCAATGCAATTACAGTTGAAAGTAGGGTATTTGGTTCATATGGCTACAAGCTTTCTTGATAGGCAAATGGTTCAGTTTAACAAATATGAAATGAATGCTATGGAAACTTTATGGCAAGAAATGAGCTCATCTGTTCTTTTAACATACTGTATAACAGCTATCCAAATTATCTCTACTGTACCCAGAAAAATACTTAATTATGCATGATTGTTATTTATTGGCTTTTGTACCACTCATAAGAAGAATTATCAGCATTTTTTGTAGTCATTTGTATTAAACAAAAAAATATTTTATTTTCATTCTTATATTTGAAAAATATTAAATATGTTTAATTCCTTATTTTTTTCTTATAGGGGGGATAATTGGATTAACCTCCTTCACAAAATATTAATCTCATACAAAAATAATATATTTCCAGCAGGTGGCAGCACTGTCCTAATGTTATTTTTTTTTAAGGTTTGCCTTTACAGGTCATTTCTGTATCCATTGAGAGCATTTGCTTCCCACATGGCTGTTCACAAACAACAACTGAAGAAAAGAAGGACATAGAAGAGATATTGCTCATCTGTATTCAGTCGTTTCCCTTGTTGACTAACACCCTGATATCCCCAAAGAAGGGTTCTCATTCTCCGAAAATAGTTTGTGTACATTAAGCAGGCAACTGCTTAGTAATAACTTTCCGAGCACATTTAGTCATGTCTCATACCTTCTTCAGTAGGGAGATGTAGTAATCTGTAATTATTACTATATCTTATTTTAACAATCACCTGGTTACTTTTTAAGGCATACAACATACACTACAAATAAACCAGGGACTGAAGATGAATTACAGCTGAATGCATAAATATTATATGTAACTCTCTGCCTCACATGAAGATATTCTTTATTTTTGGTGTCTTCAAAATAAATATTATACCTTTAAACTAATTTGGAAATATTTATCAGTAATGATTCACAAATGCATTATGCCAAAACTTCAAATATAGCTTTCTAAATGATGTATAGTTTTCCTTAAAATGAGTTAAAGTGGTTACATGCAGTATATACTGTATATCTTTTAACACCATTGTGAGTTTAAGCTTTGGGTTTTACCAGCCTTATGAATCAATTAATTCATCTAAACAGCATGGTATTTGGGAATGAGAAAATATCACTTCCTGAATTTTTTATCTGCATCCTAATGTAAATAGTCATCTCTCACACGTATTAACATGAACTTTTGACCTGGCTGAGTTTCCCGTTGTGTTTTTTCTGTGGTTGTTACAGAAAACTTAGAAGCACTTGTAAACACATCTTTCCTCCATAAGCAAATCCTTCTGAAAGACTCTTTTAAAGGAAAACTGCTTTATAGAGGCATACTGTATATAGCATAGAAAAAAGCAAAACAGATGTGCATTTTTCTTTTTATGTCTTTGTACTGGAAGCCAGCAAGCAGCACTGAGCTTTGTTATGAACTACTAAATTAATACATAGATCTTAGCAGTTTATTCAGCTGCCTGTGACTTTCCCGACTAACTTTTTTGTTTTTGCTTAATAGGCTAGAACTCAAGATATCTTTTGTTAATCTTTAAAATGTCACTAAAATGTTGTGGCCTCATTTAGTGTGACTTCAACCATTAAGACTGAAAGTCTTTAAATATCCTCCTCATTTGCCTAAAAACATACTTATTGAAGTTTTGTGTGTCAGAATCATATTAGTCACACCCACACATGTATCTCTTATTTTCTATTTTTATTAATTTAGTAACTTGAAAGTCAAATGCTTCCAACTGGAACACTGGAAGTCAAAGCTAGTAAAGCCTGCTCACACTGTTGAAAACAGAGAGGGGCACTGAGTATTTTAACTATTCATTAACCTTTACACATCATCCCAGCCATATCTGCAAAGTCATTGTGGAATAATTATTTTTGTAAATTATACAATGCCATATAATTCTAAGATAAACATACAAAATATAACCAGAATATCTGTCTGCTTCCTTGTTCAGATCTTTCACAGGAGTTGATTGATCATGCAGGTGGGATGCTTTCTGTTTTCTTCTGCTCTTGCCCTTTCTTGTTGTATGTGGTTGTTAAAAGAAAGCAGCATGTAGCCATAATCCATATGCATCCATAACTATGATAAATACAAATGATAATTGAACCCTTTAAGTCTTCAATAGAGAAGATTGTGAGGGTATCTGATACAAATATTCACAATCCTCAAAGCCATCGATAATGTGAGTACAGTGCACTTCCTTACAAGAAATGGTGAACGATGATTCGGAGATTATGTGGAAATGATATTGAAGTGAATTATAAACATGAACAGGAGCCACTTCCTGTTTTAACAAGTTTTGTTGGGTACCTAGCTGTTGTTGAAGCTGATAGATACCCTGCTTTCTTTCAAGAAACTTTTAGATCAGATCCTTGACTCAATAGGTACTAATTACCAAAAAGTCTATATAATTCCTAATCCAGGGCTCAAGATGTGTGAGGCAACAATGCTAATCACTATTCAACTGAATTGTCCGAAAGTTACTTCTGTTCCTTTAAAGATTTTCAACAGACTATAACATATGCCTAAAACATATGTGATCAAGTATAACAGGGATAGTTAAGGCAACTTATTTATAGACAGTGATACAGACATACTGTATGGAATAATTCTGCTGTTCATTAAAATGAGGCTGAATATGATCTTTTCACTTCATTTCATTTTTTTTCAAAGGAAAAGAAGTCTAAATTAGAATTTAGTCCCACAAACAGAGATATGGAAGGCAATTTCTGGCTGGTATAAATAATAGTAATTTTAATACTAATATGATCAATGACTGTTACATACTGTATATAGTGTATTTTGTCTCAGACTTAAGCACAGTGAAATTGTCTTCTTCTTTGATGCTCAATCCATTTTAGAATGACTTACTTTATTATCTTTATATCTTTAAACATTATATGTTATGTTAAATATTTCTTGTCATTTTTGATAATGCAGTCTTGTAAATAAGTCCAGCTACATGGAATGTCAAAAATACTTATTAGATCTCCGGCAAAGGATTTCTATTTTATATTTCATGACTTGTTTTTTTCCCCCTGCAAATAACACTTGTGTCTTTATTAATCAATTTAATCAACTTGCGAGACTTGCCAGATGATTAATTATGTGTAGCCAATGTCCTGTACTGCAATATCTCATTATGTGAGACAGAACAGGGGATTGTAAAGTTTCTTTGGTAAAAGTAAATTAAATACAAATCCTTGACTGGACATTTTGGTTGTGTAATCTAACAGGACTATGTCAATTTAGACATCTATTTTTTTATATACAGTAAATTAATTTATAGAAGCTTCTTCCAGCATTAATAGCTAGTATTGAGGATTTCAGACTCCTTCCTTTCTGAGGTACGAGACCACGAAATTAAATGGACTTTTAAGGTCTGCATGATGTGAAAACTGGAGCTCATGTTGGTATACTTTAAGTTTAAAAATGATAATTCTACCCCATTGGATTTTACAATTTGCTGCTCTAAACTGTTCTATGCCCAAGAGCTAACAACCTTGAAGATTAGGCGAATATTAAGCTTTATCACTCAGCAAAGAAGTCAAACACAGTTCCTGGAGGGAAGTGTGATCTCCTGGCTTTTGTTCTGCCCCAAGCTTTCTTTTTAAATAATTCTTCTATGGTAATAATTTAAGCTATTGCATTAATTTAAACTTTTCTTCGGGCCTCAAAATGTTTTAGAGATATATGCAACAAGTGCTATTTGTTAAACTGCTATAAAAGACCTTCAAAAAAGTTTAAAGCATGAACACAGAGTTTAATGTTTGCTCATCTCATAAGTGGTTTGCAATTTGATGACCGCAAAATGAAACATTTTAGGACTAAATCTGATTTTTTTCTCTAAACAGTATATGCCATTAAAATAGCAAATATTCACAATTTTCTGTATTGAAACCTTAATTACTGATCCTGGCAATTTACTGAGGTTTAGGTCCCTCTGAAGACTCAGGATGCAGAGGCCTTTGCTTTAGTCCAGACCTGTCCCAGGGAAACAAGTCAATCCTGAAAGCTTGCAAACCAACAAACTGCTGTTAAGGTCAAATCAAAATCAAGTTTATTTATCAAATGCACAACAATACGGCGTGCAGCAGTAGTTGTTGGCAATGAAATGTCTTTTTCTGCGAGCTCACAAAATGCATTGACCTTGAAATGCATTGCTGTGAACTTGTTTTTTGTTTTAATCAAGCTCACTCTAGACCAGCACCCACCCTCCAAGCCAAACCAAACTGTATGTACTGTATGAAGCTATTAATGCTGGGTTTTCGTGTGTACTGTATGTTAAACACCCTCTTCATGTTGGCGCTGATGAAAGGTGGTTCAGGAACTGTCTCTATCCTGCCAAAGGAAAAAGAGAAAAAAAAAAGAGAAGAAGGAGGAAAGGGGAGGGGGTCTGGCTAGGGCATCGAGCAGGAGGAATGTTGGAAATGTGGCACCATTTCAGCAGGGGCCAGAGAAAGAATGCATCCTGGCTGTACCTAAGAGTAGTGTGAGCAAAGTGAGTGATTTATGAATCTATGAACATGCTGTAATGTATACTATTCTATAGTGTCATGAGGCATGTACTGTTTTCTTAAAGTCCCAAGGGCCAGGTGTGGCCCAAAGCTATCAAATCTGTTTTGAGAGTGAACAGACCTTCATTTATTGACTTCAGCCACACCTAAGAAGGGGGTTTCAGAAAAAAATTAAACCATAGCTCTCTGCTTCCCATTAAAATTTTAATGCCCTATCTCCACCCACAGAATGTGATCTAAAACCATTGGAATTTATTTAAAATCATCTTATATTTCAAATTTTCTATAGAGATGCCTACAGTTCACCTTGTAAATCTCTATTTCTGTATTCTAGGTCTAATAGATCTATCATTTTGCATGTTTCTTGGTTACATTTATTCATCTAAAGAGAATGCCTCAAACAAACATATATGATTATATTATAAAAGTGTGGGAAAATGTATAAATGTTCACACACTTACACATACTGTATAATACTCTATCTTTCAACGAAAGGAAGATTTTACTTACTCAAAAACGTTTGTTCATTATTTCACTATTATTCTCTGTTTGTTACATTAATATTGAACCAATTGAGAACAAGGATCCTAAAATGCAGAAAATCCTTTAAAATGTAGCTGCTGGTAACAAACTTACATTAACAGTTAAAAAGAAAGATTTCAAAGGTGAATTACAAGATCCAATTTCCTTGGTTTTCCTTTTAATAACCTTTGCGATGAGAAGAAATTCTACGGTAATGGGCCCATAGAAACCAAGATTTTATATTGAGATGTTCTTCAGCAATGTAATTGCCAAGAACCCCGAATGAAGTGAACAATTTCATAAAATATGTAGCACCAATTGGCTACACCAAAAGACAATTTTTCATTAAGTAATTAAAATATATATACTTATTCTAAAATATTGTTACATAGCCTGAGTCTGTTTTAATTATAATACAAAACAAGGAAAAACAAAATGCCTGAAATTAATATATGACAACACAGATTATCCTTTTTTGGAATCTATTCTCAACAAAGTCATTAGCTTAATTACTGATGAACTGTACACATTTCTAGTGTATTAATAAAGCATCCTGCAACTCAGAATGTAGGACTTAAAGGTTCTCTAATGTTATTTCTTATTCATTTTTGTTAGAAAGAAAGAAATATATTTTTTTATTTGGAGAACGGTCAAGTGACCTTGTCTATGAGTGTTTCTTATTTTGGTTATCCATCTTTTCACACAAGGAAGAAATTGCATTGTGTAGTGTTTTCTTTTAACTTGTAACACTAATCCTGCTATTTAAGGTCTAGACTTGCTAGCAGTCAGGAATTTCAATAAATGGAGCTTTACGTTTTCAGCCATCAGTGATCCTCCACACATGGACCTGCAGCAAACAGGCTTCCTAAAGGAAACACACAGCCATACTCTTTCAAGAACATTAAGAACAGCATGTTCATGTAGTACATCCAAAATTCTCAAGAACAATATAAGAATACTACAGCTGTACCCTATCAAAACGGCAATATCAAAGAATGAGACAGATGTGTGCGGAATTATTTATTCCCCCTGATTACCAAGATCTGCACATTACTTTGGATATATCTGTAATCTAAATTCAATTCTCATTCCAATAGATTCTCTAATTACCCCTTTTTTTCTGTAATTACTGTATAATTAGGAGCCCTGGCAGGGTTCCCAGACTTGAATCAGAGCAGTACTCACTTTGGAATTGGGCGGTGTTAGTGGGGGGGGTATCTTTATCTGAGTATAACTTCATAACTTTATTTCTACTACTCTTTTTGCATTAATACCTCCATCTCTCTACTGTGACAGTGATTATGATTTACCACTCACAGGAACAAACACTAATGATTATCTGATTGGATAACCACGACACCAAAGCTCTAAAGACCTTAATAGAAGAGGGTATATTTTACAGGAGAACTCTTATTATTTAAGAGGTTATCCTTTTCTTAGAAGCTTATTAAGAAAAAAAAAACGCTTTTGTGAGAAGCCAGTCTCTTTTTGTAGCTTTTTGGTAGCAGTCGGGCTCAGTCACTGTTTATAAACACTGCTTGCCTGACAACAAGAACAGCATTGCTATGCAAACAAAAGCACAGCATCCACAGCAACCAAAGCTATTGGTTGTTTTTTTTAGGTAACATACAGGTACATTTAAAAAAAAAAGAAAATTATTTTCTCTTAGGCTCAACTAATCTGTGATTGTCAGTTATGTGGTTTTCACATCTCGGGTCACAGCTACTGTACAAGCCTGCATCTGCACACAGGAAAGAATGAGCAAGTTTAGGCATACATCTCAGATCTGCTCTTATTTGAGTTAGTAGTCTTTAACTTTTCACAGAAAACACATTAATAGCATTTGTTATGTTTTTAAACATCTCGGTATATATGGTCGATTCCCTCTTTCTTAATTTCCTAACCTACTGTACACTGTACACAAAAAGCTCCATGTGTACCATCAAGCTTCTGTCTATTTCTGAAACTCAGAAAACCAATTCCAGCATGTTTTTGAAGTTATAATTCAAATGCTATTGCTGAGCACATTTTTGGTAAACATGATAAAATCATGCAATTTAAAACATCCTCAGAAGTAAAAATTACATTACTTTTGAATCTACAGTATTTCATAATTGCTGGACAACATCCTAAGCTGATAGAAAGGTTCAAACCTCTCTCATAACCATGGCTTTTGATAAGCTCAAACCCCAATGAGTAGCTACAGTAGCTGTTTGGCAGCTTAAAACATTATATAATAAACAACTACTGTACAAGACTGACCATTTATTTATTTTTTTTGTGGATAGAGGATAATTTAGAAGTTATTTTTAATGCTGAGAAACACCACCACCAATTATCTTATTTCTGATCTTATCACACCCCTGAAGAATGAAGAGAAACCTTGTGCAGTAGCCATTTCATCAGCCAGAAAATAAATTCAGTTTGGCACAAGGGTATTTAGAAAAAGACCCACAGATACAATGTCACAGATTCATTCCTTGCTTTATTTCACAGATGCTATAGTGATCCTGGATTTTCAGGCAGGCTCGTAATAATGACTGAAGAACAAACAGAAAACCTGGTAAACAAAAGCAGTCTGCTTTCAATAGCCTCCTAATTATTGAGACATGAATGTGAACCACATGAGAGTAAACACATCAGCAGGAGCCACAGATTTTTCCAAAAATAATTAAAATAATGTATTGATTGAGATGGGCGACAATAAGTTAACAGTTAAAATTTTCATTTTGTTTAACAGAATTCTTGGGTATATATTACTAAAATCTTTCATTTCCAGTATTTCTTTTATTTCAAACGGAGCACCGATGAGGGAGGTTATGTCCAAATAAATGCAAATCACAATGTTCAAAGTGTTTTCGAATTTAAATTATGATCTTTATTTTTGTATAATTGCCTCTACTCAGATAACTTATTTTGTGACTCACTTGCATTATTGATTTGGCAGCTTTTCTATCCTAGTACAGTATATGAAACAATCAAACCTTTAGTTGTTTATGTACAATACTGTTTCATAATTTTTTTTCTAAAAATAGAAACATTTAATTGCTCTGCTTCAACATTCTAAAGAAATCAATGGATTATGTATGGTATAGAATTGTGTTGGTAGTCATGAAAATATAATTTGACTTGGGATTTAAATTTTAATCTGTCACATTTTGTTTGAAATAATAGCTCCCTTTTATAGAGGTAGGTAGAGACAGTGTTATGATTCTCTGCATTTTAAGCCACAGCTACTGATTTATAAACATTACATGTTCTAGCAGCAGCTCAATTTATTGTCTGTCGTTCTTTGCCAAATTAATGGATATAGAGAAAATCCAAATTTCTGTAAAAATATTAATGTATAGATATACGTATACTTAAAAAAAATCTCAGGTAGGATACATTACTGAAACCTCTTCTTTAAAAAATACATACAAAGGAAAAACATACATGAAAAACATGCATCAGTGGGTTTATTACTATTTACATTCTTAAATGAATTTTCATTAACACTTTGATTGTTACTAGTGTTAAGAACTTTGTAGACACTAAGAAAATACAAAGATAAAGAGATAAGCACATTTATCAGCAGCCCTGTATAATATAGAATCAGAAAGGTAGACTGAAAGGAGATCCACAGATATTCAAACTTTACATTGACACCAAGAGGATAGTTTTCAAACGTTTTGACACTAGCGTGTTCATTACAGAGGTAATCAAACACATAATACAGTAACAAAATCAACAAAATAAAAAAAATACATCCTCTGAATGTAATAATTTTTCAGTGTCAGTGTTGCATTTAATAAAAATACAGTTAAGAAGGTTTTATAGAAAACTAAGATGACTCTTAACATTCCTGGGGCCCCTGTTTGATAACCAATAGATATCTGATGTTATTTATTAAAATGGATACGATTAAGGGTTACCAGACAGGAAATCTGGTGGTTTTAAAAATGTCCAAGATCTTTAGCTTTCACTCTCTTATGTTTCTTCCATAAGAAGATAGAGAAAGCAGAGACAGCCACAGAATTGATTTCAGATCCATTACGTATCTTGCTTGTGTATTTGAATGCTTTTGTACCACTGTCTGTGCCTCCTGGGTCCAAATATTTCTTTTAAAAAGAGGTTTCCTTTCACATTTCAGTGGAACCGCAATTCCCTGGAAACTCATCCCTCTTTAACAGAACTAGATGAATGATCAGGACCTTTGAGGGGGGAAATTAAAAGTTTTGATGATAAAAAATACATTTTTCATTTAAATTGAAATGAGACTGTTAGTTTCAAGGCTGGAGACAATAATCCCAGTCAAAATCCTCATTAGCACAAGTAAATTGAAGCAGGTACAGGAAAATGCTACAGTGCAAACGTAAATACAATACACAAGACAAGGAATGAAACTGAAACAAAATTACTGTAGTTACCAAACATTGGAAATAGGTTAGTAAATACATTTTCCTGCTAGACTACTTACATATTCATAAACCAGAGATGTTTATAGGCATTTTTGCCTAAGATTTTTGAAAAGATATTTACTGAAAAGAGATCCAGTTCTTAAGTTGGGTGCTCTTGTGAGCAGCAACCGGATCAGTCTTTGAGGTGGTAATAGGTAAATGTGGTAAAAACAACTTCTTTTTGTCTTCTCTTTGATTCCCATATTTCAGACAAGCAGCAATACTTACTGGGAAATTTTGCAGTTTGTTGTTGAGACAAAACGTCCAGTGTAATGGATATTGCATCTCACCACGTTGTTTGTGAAATCTGACTCCAGTATGGAATACTTGGGGTTCACCTGTAGCTGTGGGACAAACAGCACTGTTTAAATAAATAAGTATACTTTATGTATTTTGAAGCATATACCCAAGGAAAAGTTTAATATTTTTCTGTGTATCCTTCTCTTCAAGGTAAATAACAAAACAACCCCTGAATTTAATATCCTCCAAAAAGAATTTGAGTTTTCTCATTTTCTCTGTTACATATTTTATACATACATTGTATAAACACACTCAGAACACAATCAGAAATTACAATATTTATGTTCTGAATTTCAACAATTTAAAGTCTTCGTTAGTGTTTTCAACTACTGTAACAACTTTTTATTAATACAGCTGAGTATGAATAAGCTGAGATGGACAAGCTGAAACAAATCTTGTAATGTAGTAATCTAAAATCCTCATAATATCAGAATATTGTATAAACTATGCATGAGCTGGCAAAATAAGAACGTAGAAAAAATTTACAAACAAGAGGAGCCCATTTGACCCAATTAGTCTGTTTGGTAATTAGTATTAAATTGATCCAAGGACTATTTATCTATCTATGAAATTAATTTATCTATATGAAATATCAGTTCAAGTAGGTAGCTGTGTCAGCATGCGTAGGCTGCAAAGGAACAAGTAAAGGTTTATTCCATGCTGAAAATAGAAGAAAAGAAACACATTTAGGCTGTGGAGCCTTAGATAATCCAAACTAATTGAATTACGTTTAGCTGTTCCTTGTCATTAATGTAATTTGATTATCTTGACACATTCATAAATCTAAAAGGTTATTATTTGTACAGTAGATCTGTCAGGATTAACTCTCATAAAACTATTATTATATAAACAAAACCCCCCAAAAAAGGTAAACATTTCAATAGACAATAACCACAGAATTCTGTCTGTATAAATGACAAAAGGGGTTTTATTCTTACCTTGAGAATATAGTTTCCTGGTTGAACATCTGTGATGTCAATCCATTGGCAATCAATGTCAGCATTATATGTATCATAGCAACCAGGACTTAGACCCTACACAAGAGCAAGAGACAGCCTCTAATGTAGAAAACAATTTATATCTCAATAAATGAATACTTAATAATTATTAAGTATAATTTATGAATGCAGTCTTAATAAATTCTCTGCTTGTTTAAAAATATTTGCTTAGTATTCCAATAGGATGAGTTAGAATTTGTTTATTGAAATTCTTGATCACAGCAGGAGAAGAAAAATAAGATGAGAGTTTCATCTGTAAATGATACAGATACAATGATGCAATGACACCATGATTAAATTCTATACCATGATCATTTTTTATTTTACAAATGATTGCACAATTTTCTAAAATGTTCTAAAGTTTCTTATTTTACAATGTTATACAGCACCATTTATCTTAATCTTAAGGCAAGTGGAATTCTGAAAAATCAAACTGATTGATTTGCTTCAGATTGTATCTATTAATTGTGTAAAAGTACAGTATATAGATAAGAACTTAAATACTATTCTTTTTTATATTACACATTATATTTTCTGTAAACCACATCCTTATAATGTTTTAACCATCTTTTAACTTTCTTATTAAGCATTTTCACACAGATAAATTCATGGCAACAATGCACTTGTTTTACCTTCTCAATATTTTCAAATATATACATGGTACAATAGCTAAATGGGTGTAGTATTGAAATGGCTTCAGCTGAGCAACAGCCAAGAAGGATTATCTGTTCTAAAAATCCATAATTCAATAATAAAATCCATATTTTTTATATAAAAGTTTTGAATACAATTCAAAAGTCCATAATCAGTGATATACAAAAACAAGCTAATGTAGTTTTTATTGATTTTTTTTTCAAAACTCTACCACAATGATACTGTACCTGGGTGTGAGATGTACAGGCATAGCGTTTCAAGTGACCAAAGTCACATGTGGTGTCTTCGAGGCAGAAACTAGCCTTGTGGCCCTCTGCCACCTTGCGTCCAGTTGAGACATCCAATAGGTCGTAATGGCTAAACTCACCCATACTGTGGTAGTGCCTGTTGAAAGAACATAGCTCACAGGTCTCCAAAAAAACAAGAACTTTTGACCCATATTAGAATAACCTAAGAAGTGGCTGATTAAATTCTGTTATACCAAAACAAAAATGATTGAGTTGGGACAAGTGGAGGTGCACATCAGGCAGCAATTACAACTGGAACTCTTTTTAGGTAAGTCTCTACCAGATTTGCTCACTGGCCCTGTGCAAGTTTTACCCATTATTCTCGGTACATTTACTTATGCTCTCCCAATTTGCTCGGGAATTGCCAATTGGACGGAAGCTTTCAAGTCTTTCTACAATTTCTCAACAGGATTCAAGTCAGGACTCAATGTGCCACTGAAGGACAGTGGTTTTCTGAATTTTAAAACCACTCCATTGTAGTTTTTTGCTTTGTGAATTGAATCATTATGCTGCTGAAGGGCAAAATTTTGTCCCCGTTTTAAGTCTTTAGATTTGCTTGTATTTTGTTCCATCGGTTTCCAAAAGTTTCACAGTCCCGGCAGATTTAAATCAGAATGATAACATACTCTTTACAACAGGGTGAGTGTTGACTGAGTAATGCGCTATGTTGGGTTTGTGACAGGTGTAACACTTTGCACTTAGATCAAAATGTTTTAATTTTATTGCGTCAGACCACGTCCGTTTTGTGGAGTGACCAGGATATTGTTGATCAATGGACATTTTCTCCCATCCGAGCCACTGAACTTTGCAGTTCTTTCAAAATGTGAATGACTGTTGGTCATGTAGTGGCATCCTTAACCAGTTTCCTCTCTCCCTGACTGCTCAGTGTGGAGGGGCAGCCTGATGTAGGCAGTGTCTGACTTTTTACTATTTAGATGGTCGAATTCAAATAGATATTAAGGATCTTTGAAATGTTTTTATACCATTCTCCTGATCTGTGTCTTTATAAAATTCTATCCCTGAGTTGTTTTGAAAGTTCCTTGATCTGCATAGCTGAATACTTGCTTGAAATTAACTATCTGAGTGAAGGACCATACACAGGTAGGAGTATTTATTCTGTAGTCATGTGAACTACTGTAATTACACACAGACAGAGGCCACTCAACTGATTGTTTTGCTCATTAAGGTAATTTTGTAATCTAAATTAATTAGGTTTGACAGAGCAAAGTGTTTGAATACTTGTGCAATCATGACTTTTTAATTTTTCTTTCAAATTAATTATCTGTTTACCTCTTTTTGTTTTTTGCTTTGAATATGTGGAGAAGGCCATGTACATATTTTTTAATTGCTACAATAAAATGACAAGACTGCAATCTTAAAGCAACTAATGTGACACATTGCAAGGATCTGAAGACATTTTTAAAGGCACTGTATGCAAAACACGTGGATCCTTTAGAAGAAAAGCATTATTCAAATTTAAGCAATTATTTATTATAATGTTAAAGACGCACACACCTTATCATACAGTATGCAAGTAATATGTGACCATGGAGACTCACATTATTATTATTTTTTTATTATTATGACTAGAGGGGTTATGTACACAAATTACTTCTATATCCAGCAGGATCTCAATACCTGCAAAATTAACATTCACAAATTTCCTTATTCTCTATGTGGTCTGGCTGAGGAGGTCTTGCATGGAAGCAAAGCAGAGTGGGATGAAACTGAGCCAAAGGGTAAGCACAAAATATCTGCACAACAGACTTGGATCATGGAATGAATCCAGCTACTGAGTTAGCTTCTCCCTGCCCCCTACCTAGTTAGCCACTACCCAGCATCCTCATCTCAACGTGGTCATGTTTTTGTATTGTAGCGAACACTTCCGGTTGTGTCTGCAGTGTGGGGAATGATAATAATAATAATAAAAATAATAATTGCTTACACTTATATAGCGCTTTTCTGGACACTCCACTCAAAGTGCTTTACAGGTAATGGGGACCCACCAATGTGCAGCATCCACCTGGATGATGCAATGGCAGCCATAGTGCGCCAGAACGCTCACCACACATCAGCTGTCAGTGGGGAGGAGAGCAGAGTAATGTAGCCAATTCATAGATGGGGATTATTAGGAGGCCATGATTGGTAAGGGCCAATTGGAAATTTGGCCAGGACACCGGGGTTACACCCCTACTCTTTTCGAGAAGCACCCTGGGATTTTTAATGACCACAGAGAGTCAGGACCTCGGTTTTATGTCTCATCCGAAGGACGGCGCCTGTTTACAGTATAGTGTCCCCATCACTATACTGGGGCATTATGACCCACATGGACTGCAGGGTGAGCGCCCCCTGTTGGCCCCACTAACACCTCTTCCAGCAGCAACCTTAGTTTTTCCCAGGAGGTCTCCCATCCAGGTACTGACCAGGCTCACACCTGCTTAGCTTCAGTGGGTTGCCAGTTGGGAAAGAGTAGGGGTGTAACTCCGACGTCCTGGCCAAATGTCCCGTTGGCCCTTTCCAATCAAGGCCTCCTTATAATCCCTGTCTATCAATTGGCTTCATTACTATGTTCTCCTCAACACTGATAGCTGGTGTGTGGTGAGTGTTGTTGTGTACTATGGCTGCCGTCGCATCATCCAGGTGGGGCTGCATACTGGTAGTGGTGGAGGGGAATCCCCATTACCCTTAACGCGCTTTGAGTGGAGTGTCCAGAAAAGAGCTATAAAAGTCTAAGCAATTATTAATTATTATCATTATTACAGCGATTACTCTAAAATTGTGATTAGTGTTGTTTGTTTTAGTTGATCAGCAATATTTTAAATTAACTTAAAGCCAATGCATTAGTACTTTAATGATCATATAAGGAAGGATGACTTATGTTACCATACATACTGTAATACGTTATGCAGAAGAATAGGTGGATCATGTTGTGATATTTTGAAATATAAAAGTCAATTGATTGTCCATTATATCGCTATTCTATTTTTTCGAAGAAATGTTTGTTAAAAGAAAAGTCCAGCACCAGCTGGATTTGAACACACAACTCATGAGTTGGTAGTCAGGCACGTAGACCAGTAGGCTACAGGGGAAGTCACATGAAGAAGGAGGCGAAACAGCCCTACACAGCCCTGTCGCAGTCCACGAATATAATCATATCGTTATTAAATTCTTTAGATACGCGATTCCATATTATATTCCCTATTAATCAAATTCTAAAAGTATGCTTGTTGACTCCGGTATCTCTTTAGTTAAAGACTTTGATGCTTAAAATGTTTAGGGAGAAATGGAATACTGGTGTGTATTTTTTACTTAAAGTACCAAGACCAGCCATATACAGTACTGTATGTTTATGTTACAAAATTAATATCGTTTATGGCCTTCACACGCGTTACAGTATGCTCCTATTCTTTTTATGCTCAGCTACTAAGATTTCTCTTCAGTTGTAAAATTCAGGATCTACATTGGGCACAGTAAAGACGTTTACTGTACTGTAAATCTTTCTACGACAGACCAACGGACCACGAGTGCCCCTGTCGGTCAACCAATCACGTACTGGGGTACCCCGCGTCATCTTGCGTCATGATTCGCGACGCCGTCTGTACCGCTCACTTTGAATGGCTGCATCTGTATGTGACATTTGACTTCTAATGTTTCCTTTATTTTATATTCCATTATGAATTCATTATTAAAAGATTTTAATGCATTTGGCAGATCCCATTTGGGCATGATTAATTTATTGAAAAGGTATATTTTTTAAATCCTGATCTTATTGATGTGTGTCAATTAACGTCAGAGTAATTACCATTTGTTCGACAAATCTAAACCTTCAACATATTTTTATGAATTGATTCACACTGTGGGGCTCACTCTATCCTTGTTAATTCTAATATTGTTCCACTTAAACAATAGCTAAAGACAAGATGAATCGTGGAAAATTAGCAAATTAAATTGTTATGACCCATTTCACAATGTTAGAAAAATAATTGTGTTAAGAGACTTTTAAATCTGCTTCACTCTCAATGATAATTTTCACAAAGACATGACTGTGAACACATTACTAACACAAAACCACAGGCATTAAATAAAAAAGCAAACAACACTAAGAAAACAATTTGATATCAAAATCAATTTGATACTTTTGTTAAAGAGATGGTTTATTTGCTCAGCTAAATGATCACTAAACCAACTAAGCTATGACCTGTGAAACGACGTTGTTAACCTTGTCAATTTAAAGCAGACTGCATGAATAACTCTAAAGATGAAACTTAGAGTTTGTTTTTGACACATAAACAAACAAAATTAAACAAAATCAAACAAAAATGTAAAAACTATCAGTGCTTTATTGCTAATTACTCTAAATATTACAGATGCAAATCTGTTTTTAGTACAATGATTGTTCAGGTGACTTCTCAAAATACCTGTTGTATTGTTTTTGAACAAAATATAGATGCATATAGTATACTGTAGATTATATATTTTTACTGATCACCATCTCTTTCTTTCCTCCAGCAAACTAAACATGCAAACCACTAGTGAAGAGTACTTCTTAATTTATAGCAATAATAATAATAATACAAGGATGAAGCACCCATTGGTTTTTAATCCAAAATCAATGTTTAGAGAGGATGCCACACATTTCCCTCCATAAGTATATCTCAGCAGCACTTGAGTCCGTGCACGGAGCCAAAATTTTCACCAAATTGAATCTACTGAGGGCCTAAATTTTATCCGTATTCATGAAGGGGACAAGTGGAAAAGCACATTCATGACAACCCATGGACATTATGAGTACTTGGTCATGCCTTTTGTTTTAGTAAATGCCCCAGCGATTTTTCAAACCTTTATTAATGATATTTTTCGAGATTTAATACAAACATTTTTCTTGGTATACTTGGATGACATTTTAATTTTTTCCAATAATTTCCATGATCATGTACTCCATGTTAGAGAAGTACTCTCTCGGCTCATACAGAATAAACTATATGTCAAACTGGAAAAGTGTACGTACATTCCAAGCTTCCAAGATACATTTTTTAGGTTACATAATCTCTCCCGAAGGGATAGAAATGGACTCAAGTAAAGTCACTGCAATTACAGATTGGCCCACACCTAAGAACCTTAAGCACATACAACGGTTTCTTGGTTTTGCTCATTTACACAGGAGGTTTATGGTTTATTTGAAACTTCAGCTTTGTGGTTGCTCCTATAACACTTTTAACTCGCAAAGGACCAAGACAAGGTAAATGGACCCCTCAAGCGGATCATCTTGATCCCTCTTTCTCTTTTATTGTCGAGGTCAATGCATCCGGTCACGGTGTTGGTGCTGTTCTCTCACAACGCCATGGGGAAAGACAGCTTCTTCACCCCTGTGCCTTCTTTTCTAAAAGGTTATCTCGTGCAGAGATGAACTTTGATGTAGGTAACCGCCAACTTCCGGCAATCAAGTTGGCTTTTGAGGAATGGAGGCACTGGCTGGAGGGAGGTCATCATCAGTTCCTGATATACATGGATCACAAAAACCTGGCGTATTTGCAATCTGCCAAACGTCTATGTCCCCACCAAGCTAGATGGTCCCTATTCTTCACCATATTCCACTTCCTTATCAACTACACTCTAGGCTTCAAGAACGTCAAAGCTGATGCTCTTTCTCGCATCCACGACCCTCCTGAGACTGAACTGGTTCCCGAGCCCATCATTCCACCTGGTAAGTTCCTGGCAGCCTTAAGATGGGACATTGAAGGAATAGTTGGAAGCGTCTTGGTTGGTCAGATGGTACCTCCTCAGTGCCCCTGGATAAATTATTAGTTTCAACCCCGGTTAGATCTTTGGTTCTTCAATGGGGACATGACTCCCATTTTACCGCACACCCTGGAGTCCGCCGTAGATTGGATTTTATCTCCAGAGACTTCTGGTGGCCAACAATTGCTAAGGATGTAAGGGAGTATGTCCAGGCCTGTTCTATCTTTTCCCGAATTAAGTCTTCAGAGGTGTGGGGAAGAATTTTTTTAGGGACTGGTACAATACATAATATTTTCCAAAGCCTTGGAACATTGTGAAGTGTTAGTAATAGATTGAACTAGGACTGCAGAATAGAACACAGTTCGTTTGAAATAGGTTTTTAGTACTTATATAAGTTGATTTTCGTTCTTTTTTCTTCTTTAACTGGTTTAAAATAAAAAGATGTTATGTGATATTTTTACCTGCCAAGCCAAGTGTGACACCATCTAAACAAAAACCATTCCTTCTGCCCTTATATGACACAAAGCAACCGTTTGTTCTGTAATTGGTTTCTGTAATTGGTAATAATGTCTGTGATGACTGTATTTTTTGTTACTATAATCCAGATTTTCTGTGGAAAAAAATATTTAAACTTAATTCAATTTTGTACAATAGAGGCAGAATAAATTGCCCATGGAACATTTAAATGTTGTAGAGCAATAATCTAAAGCACACAGCCATTCATGGCCATTTGGTTGGCAGACATTTTATTTAATAAGAATAATTAGTAAAATGTCCAGAAAAGATTTATTGAAAGGCATCAGTAACATTAAAGAACTAAAACATGGACAGCTAAAATGACTTGTTCCAGATAACATTTATGTTGCAACATTTACTACAAAAATGTTTTCTTCTGTTTGTTGTTAAATTATTATAAATGACAGGAATTTAATCATGCTAGGAATTAGATAATATCATTTTGTAGTTCAGGTGGGTATATAATAATAATATATTATATATATAATTTTGTATTTTTTCAATTTTTCTTCTTGTATTTAAACAATTTCAGATTGTATGTATCTTTATTATTATATTGCATCTTTATTATATGTAAATGAAGATTATTATATAGAAAGCTACAGTAACAAATATACAGAATGTACAGTATGCCAATGAGCCCCATTTTTCCAGGTATCCTGAAACAGGAATCTCCAGGTTGAGTTTGTTAATATCAAGTTTATATTATGGACCAGGTAGGTCCTGAGTAAAAAAAGGAATAAATTGAACAACAGTATCATAGTGTCTGAATCAAAAATATGTATTTGACCTGGACATTTGACTGACCTGGAGTAGGTTCTTTTGGAGTCTGTGCTTTCCCTTAGTGACTGAGTGAACACACTGTGTAAAGCTGAGGTGAACTGGATTGCACAGACAGAGCAATTACAGAAGAGGCTAATTTAATGTCCTCAGGTGGCCAGTATAGCATCAACTACTAGCTTGGTAAGTTTATATTAAAAACTATGAATGTCTTGACATTTTTATTTGTCCTATAAAGTACAATGCAAGGTATGCATCTTACAGAGAGAAATGTCCATCTGAACCTGTACATTCAAGGCTGGAATGCACTGGTCCACTAATTCCAGGAAATCGGTTTTCTCATACCCAGGTGGCTCCAATTGAATTGCTGGAGCAAAAATCCACTGTGCAGCTGTTTCATAGACCAGTACATATAACATGAAGGGTAATTTAGCCTATGGGTTTTTGAACACTATTATCTTACTTATTTTAGAAAAGTACATATTCTCAATTCATAGAGAATGTACGGATCTGGTTTAAACGGCTAAGGAACTGTAGATTTTTTTCTTGAAGAGAACATTTGCTTAGAGACTGGATGCATGACTAGTTCTGTCTTGAGTACTATTCAGAAGTGCTTTATGCTCAGCCTTGGCTGGATACCACCCACGTTTCAGTAGGCGAGACTGGAAGTCTGAATGAGAGTTAAAAAATGGCTTCTTAGCCGGACATAGAAAGCATTCCAATGCCTCTATCTAATTTTTATGACTAATTTCTGCCAGTTAAAATTTGTTCTGAGCACGAGAGTTAGCTAATGGCATATTTACTGGGAATGTAACATCAGAGAATGCGGTCTTGACAAAAAAAATATTTAGCATGGCCCTGACATTTGCACTCCATAAACTGCCACCCAGTCATCAGGAAACTAAAAAACCCCACAAAGCACCTGCACAAATGGTGGCCTCTGACTTCTTAGGTCAAATGCCATTAAGTAGTTGGTGTACAAAACATTGGATTGTAATTGAATAACCAACATTACAAAGTAGAGGCATTTGTTCTGAAGATCTGTTTTTTTCCCGGGCAAAAAATCCTTAAATTGTGCTTAAAATACATTTTCATCTAAAAGATGAGAAAATGTGGTGAAAAGTACTTATCTTAGAAATAATCAAATACCTTTCGATTCCAGACATTCATGTACAGTGCATTGCAACGCTAAATTAAACCATAAACATGATTTATTTACACAAATACTTAAGTTTATTCTGTCATCCAGTAAGATGTAAGGAATGTCAGATTAATAATAAGATAAAATCTCTATTAATTCACTCTTCTGTGTCACTTATTGGAGTATATTTTGTGTATTTATTAACAAGGTAGTATTAATCATGATTTTAAGAATAAAAACATAAATTGTCTAAATATTTATACCCTAATCAAATTACAAACCAATTTATGGTGTTGTCAGTGAAAGCTGGACAATCAATGTTAATGCCCCTGTAGGTACCTTGAGATGTGCAGTGTGAAAAATTGCAGATGTTTTTTATGGAATGTGCTCTGTAGGAAAGTGTGCATGTTTTCTATCACTCCCATGCTGGTATCAAGGAACACAGCAATCAGCTGAATAGAATAACAGTTGCCACTTTCAAATTAAAACTGGGGCTAAAGATAACTAAAAGGTTATTCTAAATTTGAATGAAAATCAGAAATGGCTCTTCTGATTTGGTGGTTGTAAATTACAAATTGAAGCATGGCTCTCAGGAGTTTTCTACCTTTAGTCACAAGGTGTAGAAAATGTACATTGGCAAATGTCCATTGTACTTAGTCCTGCTTATACAGTGTGTTAGATATACATGCATTACGCATCTACTTTAGTAGTCTCATGAGTGTGCTTTCTGCTTAGATTACTGAAACATATGTCTGTTCCCCATTTCCACCACATTTCTGTTAAACATAATGTGTAATTTCCTGATAATATCTCTTATTATGTAATATAATGCAGCTACTTAGTTATTACTTTCACTAAATACATTGAGTTTTGGCTAACTTCTTATGTTAATTAGCACATCAGGATAGTCTGTATTCACAAAATGATGACACAATTGAATGTCTGTTATTCTTCACTAGTCAGTTAATCCAAATCTCTTTTATTCTCAAGTAATGCTAAGAGTTAGCATTAGGTAATTAAAAATGTATTATGCTGATCTTTTTTGTTTTATTCATTCATGGTCTTAAAACAAAACTTAGTACTGCTACTGGTATAAACACTGAATATACACTGATACAAATCTATGAGTACAGGCATAATTCAATGTGATGTAATGTGATGTACACATGTGCAAAGATGAGATTCTTATAAATGGCCAGTGGTCAGATTTACTGTGAGGCTACTAGAAGGTTTTTATTGAAGCTATCTTTTATAAGCATATAACATATGTATATAAAGACAAACTTAATAAAGTATGTGGAAGAAACACTGAAGATAATTTATGTAGTTTCACTCTTGATCAATTCCAGTCCTCATGCAAGCTAGCAAACTCCTAAGAGACCAAATGAAGCAATTCCTATTGACGTCATTCTGAAATTTTTCTAATCTGTTAATGGTCAGTTAACATACCACAGTGATTAGGAAAGCAAAATCCTCTGAGCTGCACTAGAAATCCAAGGCATTATATCCTAAACCTAATGATGCCATTGGGGATGCAAGTCCAGTCCAAATATAAAGAATTGAGTGAGGTTCACAAATGATATTACATCCCTAACAATACACAAGTTTGATGCAATATATGAGGTCCAAAGATTTTTAACTGGAAACTCATAAACATTCTCTAAAGTTTCCAACTTGATTGAATAGTATATACATGCTAAAATAAAGAAAATGTGTTAGGCTTTCATAATTGGACTAGAATCTCATAATAGAACAAGATTAAACTGCGTACCGAGTTTCCCTTTAAAAAATTACTTAATTTTCTCAGCCTTGAAATAATTTTCAGGAGAAAATAGTAATCTTTTCAGGTTAAGTGGTACTTAATGTTCCTTTTCTTTTGATCGCAGCTTGCAAATAGTAAGGAAGACAGAGCCCATTACACATAGTAATTTGAAGAATTAAGATGTTTGTAACAAGTCCCATTGTCAAGACAGTGGTAATCTGAGACTGATTTAAATGTGACCTGCCTGGGAAGTGAAATTGAATGAGTTTTAACTGGAATAATAATATGCTCCAATTTGTTTTCTTATAATTCCTTTTACAACACATGGCATAAAAAAGTGTGAAAATGACTTTTTAACATACAGATACTAAATTGTAGTCATTTCAGAATCAAATGATGTTTGTTTCAAATACTTTCAAGCACTACATTATTAAAATAGAGATTTTGAGTAAGTAAAGGAACAAGTAATAGGCTTATTCCAAGCTGAAAAAAAAACGTTTCGGCCATGGAGCTTTCTTCAGGTGTGAGCTCACCATCCAAAAAAGCGCAATAATGCTGATGTACTGAACAATACTCACTGGTGACAGCTGTGCCACTCCCAAGTGTGGCGTGGCCTGTTGGGCAGGAAGTCTGCCGTTCCCTGGTTTTTAACCCTTTGTGGGAATCGCAGAAGAACCCTGATGTCGTAGTCTGATGCGTCAGAACCATAGGCAGAGCTGCAAGGGGAGAGAACAGATAAACATCTGTATGGCAAAAATGAGTTGAATGAAAGGATTCTGTAAAATGCCTTTTAAAAAACCTTTTCTAGTTTGTTAGAAAGACAATTAAGGTGACAATGGAAATGTTTTAGGTGATAAAATGATGAGTTGATGAGTTACACATCAGGTGCACATAGGAAACAGTGGTATTTCTTGTTCAGTGTTATTGTTATCAGAGATCTTTAATATAACTCTGTAGTCACCTGCTTATAGGCATTTGTTCGCACAAAACAAGAGTGAAACAAAACCCATGTTACAAAAGACAGTTTTGGACATAGAAATCCTTGGTAAAAGAGGTTTGAAGCTGGATCAACAGGCTTACAACACAGTTTGCCAAGCTGTGTCTAGGACATTTCACCAGAGCAAAGCTTCCCATCCGGCTTAATCCGAATGGCTGTTGAAGTAAATTTTCTCAAATAACACTGTTTACTGATGTTTTTCCTTTTGGGCTGTAACTGTGTTGAGACTTTTTTAGTGACTCAGCCACAGTGATTCACACTCTTTATTTGTGGGATATTATTGTGGTGTGTTTACGATTTTTAAAATGTAATGTCAAATTCTAAAAACGAAAACAAATAATACATTTTTACATGTGAGTTAAAAAATTAATGGTTTCACAGTGCATGTTGTTAACAGGGCTGACTTTTATTTTACAATTAATGATGCATTTAACACCAACAGTAAAACCTCATGTGTACAGAGGCCAACTTGTTTAGTGAATTTTGAAATGTTGCCAACAGCAGCAAACACATTGTACTGGAAAAGAAAGAATAATATCACTTGTTATTGCTAATATAAAACAAAACAATTAGCACACACCAGAGGGGCACCTCGTGACTAGAACAACACTCATTTATCTTGTAACAGTTGTTGACTTTGCATAGAATTATAAATTATATCAAGCCATCTGTCCATGATTACCATGAAATACATCTGTCCATGATTATTATTTATAACAATTATGAAAAAAGCTGTATTAAGTTGTATCCACTGGTCAGCTGGCTGCAACAATAACATTTCAAATATGAATGACACTATACCTGACTGACCAAAAGAGAAGATACACTGTAGCACTCTTGTTAAATAGCTTGTGTTGACAAAGCAGAATAAGAACTGTACTGCTATGAAAGCACTCTTTACAGGGGCATAATGAAACTAAGGTAACCAATGGTGAAAATTAATATTGAAAATACAGAGCAATGTAAAGGTGCCCCTTGTGTCTCACTTTACTAAAATAGTACATATTTTGATAAGGAGGAAAATTTCCAAACCAGCCATGACTACATCAATGTCTTCCTATTAGCAAATGGAAAATATGTTGGAACTAACTTTGTTCATTGTACCACCATGACAGCTGTAAAACAGCACAGCATAGACAGTTAGATGAAGAAATCTTAAACTTAATCTCTTATTATGTCACACACAGTGTCAAGAGAATGAACCCAGTTATTAGGTTCATCAGAGTAAAATATCATTTCCTGCAGAGGAAATAACGATCTGTGGGCTACAGCAAGAAAGTGCTATTTGAATTATTATGTATTTATTTTTATTATTATGTAGGTATTATGAAATTTTATGAAATTGGGAGTTAAACAGAGATAAAAAGATGTTATGTTTTTACCTGGCAAGGCACTTTTCCTCAGCCGCACAGCGCAGGGAGTAGAGGTGGGCCCGCTGGATGTAAGTGGAAGCCTGCACATAGTTTGGGTCAGGAATCAGATCTGGTAACCCTAGAAAAAGATCATGGAAGAATATCAGTGAATACATTGCCATCTCTAACCTTTAATTATCTGATGAAAACAGAATTTAGACAGTTGCATACTCCTCAAGATGATCATATATGGAGCTAAACTAAGAAAATAAGGATTTAATCATTTTTGTTTCACATATTTCAGAGCCCACTAACTGCAAACACCACACCATACAGAGAATGAGAAATGTTATCTTTCTTGGTTTATATTTTAGTTTATTTTTTAACTGACGTATGCCAATACATCATATATACAGTACAGTTTATACAGAAACTACTGAAAACACTTAAATCTTGATATATTATAATACTAAGGTATACATTTATTTCCCTCTGAAAATGGAAAAATTGAATGCTGTTATTGAAACACTGCAATTCAAATATTATCCTTATAAAGCACACATCCATTTTAAGTTGGAAATTTCTTGGTGAATATCTGATGAACACACACCATCTGAATCATTCACAAAGCCTGAAAGTGAAAACAATCTCTTCTTTAATCAGTAGTGACTAATTGCATTGAATTCCAGATTGTCATCAACTGATTGTGACCCAAGATCACTGTGAAACGGAAGAAGCATTTCAATGTTAAGGTCTTCCTTGAAGCCTGAATTTAGGTGTTCAGATGTTTTCAGTTGAAGAAAATAGCACAGCTATCTTTGTCCTATCTTTGTCTCTCTTTCATAATAAAGCTGTCTTTTAGCATCTATGTTGGAATACCTAATTAGGTGAATTGTAATTTGAAACCTACAAAAAAAACAACAAGAAATGCCTTGATTTAGAAAAAAATATAATTAACAATAAGATTTAAGTCCAGAATACCAAACAATATTTGCAATAGTGTTTTAAAGTCTGGATGAAGTATTCCATGTTATTTTGAAAGTGTATCAATACGAATAAGAATTAACAATAGCAATAAACAAATCCTCTTTGAAGGCTTATGTTGATTCTATTTGTGTTTTAAATGGTTTCAATAAAAAATTAGCTTTTACAGTAGACAAATTAGCTTCAACCTCATTTTACAGAATCTTACAGAATTCAGATAAATTGTTCTAATTACTGGCCTTTAATTAAAGGAACGTCCAGTACTGTTATGTTTATTTAGTCAGCTAATGAAGGGATGATGTCATACAAGAGTATATTATTTCTACAGAAAGTCTGTTTTATAGAAAAAAGGGTAGGTGGAGGGATATTGTAATAACACAACAGAGAATTAACATTTATAACTGTTTCCTATCACTTTGGTAGCTTTATATTTTTATTCACAAAACTTCCAAATCCTGTATTGCAAAATATTGTCTTGTTTTTCCATTTTACAAACGATGCTCTGTTATTCTTAGGTGAAAAAAATAGTAAATAAATGTATATTATTGCAGTGTTTGAGTTTAATCCAATAATTAGGCAGCTAATGCAAATACAGACACTGTAATCAATCTGAAAGTTGTATACCCAAACCTTTATTTTGTAGTATTACATTCTGAATAAAAGGCCTCTTTGAAAATGAGTTTTTATATTTTAACATAAGCAGATTAAATCAAGTACCAAATGTTTCAGAGCACATTCATTTCAGCAAACACACTGAACACTGTTAACCATTAAAATAACTGCATTAAATCCTATAAATATAAATATAATACTATAGTTTCCACTACATTCATACCATTTTCAAATACTTGTGCTATTCAGCATCAAGTATGGCTTTACTATAGCAAGGAGAGGAAAAAGAAATAAGCTCAGGGGCACAATTAAAACTTAAAATGACCTCACTTCCTTTCTTATAAAGACTGGGCTGCAGACCAACATTCTTGAAAACAGCAGAAAGTGCAGTATGTTCTGATGAACTGCCCTTATGGAATCTTTAGGCTTAAAGTCTTGGACTTAATGATGAACACAAGATGAGGCAGTAACAGTAATGTAAATTGTTGGTCAAACAGCTTACGCTGAAGCAAGTAATATTCCGTTAAGAATAGAAAAAACATTAATAATTGCAACCAACTGGCAGGCAGACAGTAAAGCAGTGTAGCAGAAATGATGCATAATTTTTGAATTGCTCAAATTCTGTGATGTAGTTACGCTGAAACAGGATGGAGCTAGTGCAAGAATGAAATGGATCATTCTAATAGCAGAATAGCTATCCTATTTACAGTCACTGACCAACTACCCTTAGTCAAAGGCTAACAACAATCAGATGTTCCTTAATCTACAGGTTTCATTATATTAAAAATGGTAATTAATATCATGTTGTAATAAGTGGTTTTCTTTGTTTTCGATTCTACTATGGTACATATTCTAGGCTGGAATTACCTGTAGAATAAATTTACTTTGAATTAATAAAATATTTCACAGTAGGCCTACAGTATATAATTCCTATTATGTATATAACAGCTTTCTATGTGTTTGTAATATTTCTTCTTTTTAATCTTTTGATTTTATTTTTTAAGGTTTGAGCAGACATTTACAGTATTTACAGCTGTAATTAAAGTTTGTTGCCATTTGGTAAACTGTCCACTTATCCATTCATCAATTTTCTACCTACATTATCCAAAACAAGGTCACAGGTTAGCCAGAGCCTATCTTGGCAAGCAACAGGCGCAAGGCAGGATTCACTCTGGATGGGATGACAGTTCAATTTTCCTGGATGTCAATTAACCTACCAGTATGTCTTTTGACTGTGAGAGGTAACTGGAGCACCACATGAATATGGGGATACCATACTGTACATACTCCATACAGAGAGAACCCCAGGAATTAAACCCAAGGCTCCAGTGTTGTGAGACAGTAATGCTAACCACTGCACCACTGTCACACCATTTGGTAAACAGTGTGTAAATAAAATAGTTTTGTCAAGATGTATATAACCTTTTATCACCAGAACCACATTTTATGTTCTATTTTAAGAAGCTCAAACTATTAATTTAATGGTTTTATTTAAACCGATTTAGGTATTTAAAGCCTTGACTATAACACCAATTACTACATTTAAAATTTGGAAGAGGCTTTTTAAAAATAAATCTTTGCACATGTGCACAAATTTCTGCAGGATACTGCTTTTGAAAAAAAAACCTCCCAGTGAATCTCAAGATAAGCATAATATAAAACCCATTGCGTCTGACTAAGTTTCTGTTGACACTTTCTGGTTCCAAAAACCCTTTCCAATTTAAATTTCTTAACTGCTTTAAAACAACTTTTTTTTTTCATTTAACTTATCCCAGACTGCTTGAGAAAATTTATCAGGAGCTAAAAAAGGAATGGACCTCACATTGTACCAAAAACATATAGGGGAATTTAACCACAACAAAGTCTGCCTTTCTAGCTAGTGCAATCCTTGTGTATCTACAGCTAAGATCACCACCTCTAGTCTTTCAACATAGCAGAACAGCCTCACTTTGATCATATGACTCACCATAAGCACTGACAATGGAACAAGTTATGAAGACTTTTCTTAGTATTTTGTTGTGAGGGACGGAAGGGGTTGTCTTTCCTTATGGTGTATGATGTCTGTAAATGGCACATCCCTGGTACCATGTTTTAAGGTTCTTTAGCATGAAAACCCACTGGATGCAGAGGAATAAGAGAATTTCATGTCTTAATTCCATTACTTTTTTCTAAATTGTGCAATACAAATAGAAATTGTAAAAAGTATTAGACACTTTAAAATCTGTAATCTACTCTACATAGAAAGTACACTTTCTAGGAATTAAACTACTGCTTGTTAAGCACAGAGGGCAAAGCTGTGTTTATGTTCAAGTATAATGAAATAATTCTATGTAGTCATCTTGGTTCAGAAGGACAGCACGTCTAATACATTGTCCATTTCTCTTCCTGGAAAATAAGCTGAACTTTTCAGGATCTCTTGACTAAGTCATTATCTTTTCTGTCACCTTCTTTCAGGAGTGGTGAGCCAAGCAACATTTCATGTAAGCATTCGACATGACTGTAGGAAATGCTGTGGTTTTCTTGGCAACTTGTTTTTCCCATCCTGGTGAAACTTTGTTTTCTGCCCTCTTAATCTGGAGGAACTACAGACTTCCGTTTTAAGTGGTTGGGTAACACAAACAGAACAAAGAGCTATTTATCACATACAGAGGTTGCTCTTTTGCTTTCAACTTCCCATTTTCTGATTTATTTGATTTTTAACATGTCATAATTCTATTTTGCACATACATATTGGTAAGTGCACACAACTAAAAGGGAAAAAAATAATTTTTATTATTGTAATTAATTGTATTATTTGTTGTTGAAAATAACATAAAGATATAGGTGCAAGATAAGGCAGATTTAACTTATGGCAAAAATCATTGACCTGAGGCTACATAATTACAGTTGTGGTGGAAACTGTAAAATGACAGAAGTTACGACACTTGGTGGGGGCCTGCATTTGCATTGTACATAAAGTAGGCTTTTCTATGTAATGTTACTGGATCCTAAAATATTTGGTGTTTCTACAGGAAACATGAATATTACACAGTTTATCAATTATACAGGGATTTAAAAAAAATGTTTGTTCACATTAAATTGAAAGTTTCTATTTGTGACATGAATTCTAAACCTACATTTTCTCATGGATTGCACTTGTTCTCAAGTTAAAATATATTGATTTTATTCAAAAAGTCATTCAACTTGAGTCATTCAAGTCACAGAGACTATCCACTACAACATCCCTACTCATTGAAATCCACCCAGGTTTCATATACAAAAATGTGGTCACAATATATAGCAAATTGAAATTGTTAGGACTAATAAACTGTGTAAGGAAAACATATACAATACCTGATTTAATTTTTTTGCATAATCACGATTCTGGTTCTTTAAACTGTTGATTGTTTTACTTTTGTTACTTCAAAAAAAAAGAAATGCAACTATCCTATCTATTAAGACATGGTGGTGGGTACATGGGTAGCTCATTGTATCCCAGAGATGCTGTGGTATACTATGAGCTAAAATAACCTAACAGTTGCCATCAAAAGCATCCATTCCATGAGCCAATAAATGTATCATGTCAGTGCATGCATTGATAGTGATTTAAATGTCATTCATGGGATTTCTTCTTCTATTTCACTTAGTTGGTAAATTCTAAATTTGCATGTTCATTTCAGTTAAGTACTTAAAACAATGCTTTAACAAAGAGTTATTAGTGAAGAGCTATCCATAGCAGATTGCCAACTATATTTAACTGATTTTTGTGACATACTGTACTTCCTTTCAGGCACTGCCTGACCTTGTGTTGTACTGTATTGTACACAGGTGTACTGTTTCTACTGTTATTTTCTACTGCATTTCCCCACAGCTGCAAAATGCCTAAAGTTACAAAGATACTTCCACTGGTAACAATAATTCTAACATAGATGTGTAATCTAAAGAAAAGCTTGTGAGACAAACCTCAGAAGGGATTTTATATAAATCAGTATAAAATGTTAAATCAAAGCAAATTATTACACTTTTTAGTAACTTTTTAATTATTAAATGGGGGTAAATTTAAGGAGAAGAGAGCTTGCATCAGCCAAAATATTTTTTTTCTTCTCAGTTTGGAATTTATATATTAAAGAAACATGAATCAGTTGTTCCTTTAATAAAAAATGCAACCATATGAATAAATTAACTTATTTTTCTCCTCAAATGAACATGGTGATATTCATTTACAAACTTATTGTAGCAGTCAAGGCTTTGGTTGAAATTTTATTTATTGTGAGACTCACATGTATAATAAAATGAGTATGAAACTATTTAAAACAATGGCTATTGCAGTAAAAAAATCATCTTTCATTGTAAAGAAGCTTCCCTTTCCAGGAAATTGAATCTGACTGCAGTAACATAAATATTTTTTCCGCCCCTTTTTCTTCCTTTGGCTAACATGAGGTTAGATGTGACAAGACACATGCATTCACTTTACACAGCTTCCATTTACAACATGAATTAAATCAGCCACATTTACAGCACATGTGTGTTAATATATCTGAAAAAGAGACAATGAGATCAAACAATGGTCCCTTACTGCTTGCTGCTGTCTAGACCGAGTCACACAAATGACCATAGAAAATGAATAATTGTGCTTGCAATATGTCTATTGTCCACAATTTCCAAATGAAACTTTGTTTTATATTACAAAAAAAAACCTTTAGTTGTCCCATGTGTACATCTTTGTTTTTGGTAAGTTTGTTTTAAGGTGACATTTTCTCTGTGCTCTTACCTCTTTGCTCTGGTCGGTAAACACTCCCCAGACTCAAATTGGGGATCTGAGGGTTTTCCAGTCCTGTGTTTGGAGAATTTGGGCTTCTTACAGGAGGAATGGGATGGACGAGAGGCGGCTGTGGATTCACACTCCGGAAAGGTGGGAATTGTTCATACTGTGGACTGTGGACAGGAGAGTTAGCAGCTGGATTGGTTCTTTCTTGAGAAGGAGAAGAGTTGCTTGTACCCTGGCCTGTTTCTTGGGCTGCAGTATCTTCGTTGTAAAGGCTGTGTGTATAGCGACGGTCCAAACCATCAGAGATTGACTGCTGGGGCTGTTGTGGAGAGGCAGAGTTGGGCACATAGGGCCTCCCTTGAGATGGGTAATTTCCTTGAGATTGGAAACGTGTTTCCTCACCATAATCTTCATAGCGTGGACGTGGTGGAAAAGGATGTAATCCTCCACCTGTAAAACCACCTGTGCCACCATTGGTGTATCCATTTTCTCTGTAATATGAGGAGTCATAGCCTCGACCAGGGACAGGAATGTTCACAGGGTTTGGGTCATAAGGTACAGGGTAAGATGGCTGTTGTGCAAAAGGAAACTGAGGGTAAGATGGTATGTTGAAAGAAGAAGAAGATGATGATGATGATGAAGATCCAGTTTGCCTGAACCTACTACTAGAAGAATGGAATCGAGTGGAACTGCTGCTATCAGCCCCAGCTGCTGCCTGTCGCCAATTCTCAGGCACTTGCCCAAAACCAAAAGGATGCCTGGTTTGCCCTCGGACAGTTTCAGATGCGCCCCTGGAAGGTGCTTGTCTGCGCAAATTACCCTGTGTCCTCCGTGAACTGCGTGCTGAGTCTGCCAATAGGACTGTGGGGTTCCTGTCCTGTTCCTGGCCAGCTGGGAGGTATTCTGAGCCACTGTTTAGGAGGCTGAACACTCGTCCGTTATTCTCCCACTGAATCACCTGTCTCCAGGGATTGTTGTCCTCCTGACCCTGGACCCCTAACATCCAGCTTAGACCAAGCAGGGTTCTCAGAACCCAAAATGGGACAGCACTGATCATATTCTATGCTTTGCACAAACACCTCGAATAAGTAAGAAAAAAAACCTTATATTTATAAAAGACAAGCGTTTGAGTGAATTCAATGAAAAATATTAATTACAGTTCCTGTCCATTTGTAGTTCTAGAATTCTTTTGCGTAGCTCACTCCTGGATCCAAAGTACCCCTTCTAGGCATTTCTGTGCCGCAAAAAATATGTTTTGAAGAAGGGAGCTGGTTGAAGCTTTGGTTTTAAGAGAAAATCCCTTTGCTTCCTTGCTGCCTTGAAGTTCTGTTCGTTGTTCAAGCATTGCTCTGAGCCCTCTTCGTAGGAGTGCCTGCTCTTCTTGGCTGTGGGGTTCTATTTGCTTCTCTGATTGCTTGCAACAGGCTGTGAAAAAAACCCACACAGAAGTTTTTAGTTATACCACATGGCCCTAGTGCTAGAGTTGTTGCTGGGCAGAAACACAAGAGTCATTGTGAAAAGTAACATAACACTGGAGAATTAATACTGTTGCACAGGTTATTACATTTTGATCTTTCTTTTTATTATTCTGAATTCACCCCACATTAAAGGAGGAGTATAATGCCTGGATCAAATTCTTTATCTTCTCAGTGTGATGAAAAAGCCCTTTTTATTCAGAAAATACAGCACCACTTGTATGACATGTGATTAAATCCTCTCCAGAGAAAAAATGTGATGATGAGATTTCTAAAAATAATTATAACATCCCATTTTCGGGAGCAGAAATAATAAAGGTCTTCTCAAATAGTTCACAGGAAAGCCAGATCCAGTGTCATGCAATCAAGTACAGAAACAACTTGAATCATGAGAAATTCATTTCATACTATGCATCTGCACACATTTTCAGTCATTAAATTATGACAGAGAAACATAAACTGGTGCATTATTTCATAGGCGAACCTGCTTCATTCCATGCTCATTTGATAATTAATGGTGTTAGTTTCAACAAGAGAAACACTATGATAATACCAGAAGCTTCATCCACAGAGATAAAATATACATGAACCAAGTTCTAAATGTATTTAGAACCAAGCTAAAAATATATTTAAAAGTTTTAGATTGTAGTTCTTGTTCATACCAGACTTCAAATAAACCAATTCAACCCATCGCTCATACACAGAATACACCAGAAAAACAGGACTTTAGTGTAGTAAACAAAAATCTCCAGCACAAATGTTTTAAAATAAACAGATACGGAATCAATAAGTCTTTACCATTCTAGCACACAACCAAGACACATACTGTAAATAGTCAAAACTATTACAAAACTAAGTTGTTTCTCAGTTCTATCTAACAGCATTTCCTTAACTTGGCAGATGAAGTGAAATAGAGTGGCGGTGAAGAGGTAGTTCTGTATTCCAAGAATGGAATACAGAGGTTAGCTAATGCTGAAACTGGGTCAGAGGCTTTCTGAATGCCCACTGCAGAGAATAGATGTGGCACAATACAGTACATGAGTAATAAAAAAATACTAGGAGACGAATATTTGGACGAATATCTGTGCCAAGTAAAACAATCCATTGGACTAATGATGTTATGGTGCACAGAAAGCTTAGTGCACCATAACATCAAGCTCAAAACTTTCTACATTTTGGTAGAAAGTTTCTTATAAGAATTCTTATAAGAAGTCATGACAATTGTTTTAAAATTTTATATAGTGCTTTTTACAATGCTAAAACAAATGTCATGACCTCTTATGCACATTGTCATTTGCGCATGTCCCTATGAGGCATTTTGTGTGTGATTGTAATGTCTTGTGTAGAAGTCATGAAGGCATTATGAAGCCCTTATGTAGAAATTTTCAAATAAATTGGTACAAAATTCAAAGCCTCAGTGAAAAATACTATGGGCATAAAGGTGCAAAATAAAAAATATCCAATCAAATGGTCATTCTGTTTCAGATGCAATCAACTGATAATACAGTTGCCATGTATTACACACTTTGCATGTAAAAAGTGTCAAAGATAAAAGAAGAAAACGTATCTCTTCTCATACCCGTGTGCAACTATGGGGCCAAAATGAAAAATCAAGATGACTCACTTATGGTACTTACAAACTATATCTATTATAAGCTGAAGACGATGGAGATTGAAGGCTAGTGGGCCTATCTTCTTCTTTTATAAACAGTAAACTTGCATGAAATGTGGAATGTATTATATATGATCATCTGCAATAAAAGCCGACATTGTGCAAAGAACAACTATTTGAAGTTGTTTTTCTGTTGTATTGTTGTTTTCTATTCATTAAAAAAGTAATTAAGTGTACAAAAGGATTAAAAAAACCCTTTTTGTCTTTTTCTTAGCTGTTAATGTTTTGATGTTTTTCTGAATATTTCTACATGGTCTACCTCCTGTGAAATCTTAATTAAATATAATTAAACTGTCTGTCTATAAATTAGACCATAACTAATAAGGAAACAGGCTTCAGTGATTTCAATTATTAGCTCCCAAGCTGAATATAAGCACTCAATGGTAAGTAATTGCGGACTAACACTTCATAATGAAAATGTTAGTGATTTCAGTGCATCTGCTTGCTTCTTTATTAACCTTTGCATACACCTTGCCAGACAGATTTCTTGCATTTTGCAAGCAAATCAATATGACAGCTTGGTAGTTATTTGTAATTACATTTCCTTCAGCTTTCATGTGTTGGTGGCCTCCAAGGTTTCTAAAGAAAACATGGGGCACTGTCAACAAACAAAGCAGGAAGTAAGCAGTGAGAAAACAAACAGACATAAATAGAAAGCATGTAGATTACCTAACAATTACAATGTATAAAAAATGGGTTTCATGCCACCATGTTAACTTACAAAGAAGTAACTGCAATACTGCAATACTTATTATCTAATTGAAATATTTTATTTCAATATCTACATAATCCGAGTTGGCACATCTGTCACGCCAATGCAAAACGAGGAGTGGTCAGCAGTAATGAGAAGTAGAAACTGCAAGTTTTAACAATGCTCTTATACACCACAGCAAGTTTATTTATTTTTTGTAAAATAAAACTTTTACAAAAGCTCCTTTAGTAAAACAAACCCAATATACCTTTTAACTCTCAACAGTTATTAAGACATTCTGCACAGAGGTTGTTATTTGTGCAGGAGGCTTGTCAAATCTGCTGCATGAATCAATATGCTTTGGACCTGAGAACAATCTTACACTTTGTGTGCTATTTTTATGCAGTTGTGTCTGGAGCTGGCTGCTCTGGTGGACTTATGTCATATCCTTTCACTGCTAGAGGCTGTAATCTGCAATCAAGTTGAGCTCCCTTGTGAAACTGGAAAGTTCCCACAGACATCCTCCAATAGACTTGAAGTAATGCAAAATACAATTTTAGGATATATAACACCCTAGGATTAGATGTGTTTAAGAATGTTTAAAGTATTAAGGCATAATGAGATTTATCTTAACCCATTTAGCTGGGTCCCCTGGCCAAAGGATAAGGAGGTTGGGACCTCCATGCAGAACAAGAAGTTAACCAATGGAGATCTACACAGGTGCAGATGGGGAGGAGGAGGAATGCATCAAATGAAATGTGAAAAGAGAGAGATTTGCTCTTGTTACATACAGTATAAATCAGAGAAATTATGTCAGGAATGATTATGATTTAGATCAGCACGTATGAAAGATGCTTGGTTGTCATCATTCCTTATGAGCTTCAGTTAAGAACGTCCATTTAAAAATCATGCAAAACGAAGCAGTGAAGCATCGAAGGCATCTCTGTATGGGAAATTGGTTTTCTCAAAAGGTGCATTTCACAGAGTCATTATAATGTGACAGTTGAGAAAAGAGCATAATATTGTGAGCACATGATGTTTACTAATATTTGTACTGTATAAATGTATACTGTTTAGAATCACTTTTTATGAGAACTCTTAAGTGATATTATATAAAGTGTCCAATATTTTATTGGACTTTTGTTTATGACAGCAATGCCAGTCGTTAGGATTCAAAGAATGTCCAAGATTTTCCAGATATTTCTGTTCACATTTTTGTGTCTTAAAACAAAATATGTTTTGGTATTTCCTCAGTAACTTTATAGTGGAATGTTTGAAAAAGTCTTTATCTCTTGTAACTTATTATTGTCTGAGATGATAATTCTGTTTTTCTTCTGAAAAACTGCATTTCATTGTGCACAGCCAAATGTTCTGTTAGGCTTGGCTACAACCTCAGTTTTCTCCTTTGTCTTGTCTATCAAATTGGAAAACATGAAATATTACATAAAAAAATAAAGGGGAAAAAAATCCAAACCTACATGGCCCTGTGTGAAAAAGTGATTGCCCCCCCCCCCCTGTTTCACACCACTGTATTTATTTTGTATAATTTTTCATCTATTCTGATGTCTGTTTTTGCTTGTCTTGGGCTGGACTGCTGTAACACATCAATTTCCCTTCGGGATCTATCTATCTAATTCTTTGGAGAAAAAGAAAAAAGAGAGAAAGGCATGGGATTCCAAAGTATCTCCTGAATCTAACTGAACCTTCTTAAATGAAGACCTATTTATGCAGAGAAATCTGAGATAAAGTCTTGTTCACATATGAAGTATGCGGGGGTGATTTTGTCATTCCAGCCTTTTAATTCTTTCTGCTAAGGATTGTCATTAGCATTTGTCTTTGGAAGAGCCATCTTTCCTCCCTTGTTCCCCAGTGTCTTACTTCAATCTCTTACCCTTTATCTCCAAAGAACACAGAGATGAGAAAGGAGAACAAATTGTTATGCAAACGATACACTAAAGATAAATCAAAAACATCAAAGAATAAAGGGTAAATCACTGAAACATCACCAAACAGGGGAATGAGTTAATGGTGGCCTCTTGCATAACATTTCAAGAGCCTGCTATATTGTGTATTTTTTTCAATTTTAGAAGTTAGAAGTCTTCACTGAAAAACTTGTTGAGCTGCAGAAGGAAGAAGATTGCAATAATTTAGTCAAACAATATAATCAATTGTCACGGCAGATGTGTGGCTTGTATATTTCATGGATCTTTTATCGCAGACCATCATATTTAGTCAGGGAGGCACATACTTTTCAAATATCTGTCACGGATGTCGGAAGGGACGAACCGTGGAATGGCAGGAGAGCAGAAAAAGACCCTATGCGTAGCGGCGGGACAGGGGCTAGCCCAGGCTCAGCAGTCCAGGAGTCATATAGAAACCTATGCCCTCAGGCAGCGGATGTGGGGCAACCTGGTGCTAGACGGGCCTCAGGACATCCAAATGTCAATGCTGAGCGTAGAGGAATGAGTGACCCGGAAATATATAGCCCCAGACAGAAACTAGGGACATGACAGAATAGGAGAGCCCTCTGGCTGCAGAGGGAGTGACAATATCAATTACTTTTCAAGCAAAAAAGGAACTTATTAAAGGTTTTTGGCGTGTCCTTTATAACCTTATGTCCTTCAATGTCCTTTGACCTTTAATAAGAATCTAACAACAAACCATAAGACCTTTGTTGTAGATTCTTCATTGCTAATGTATTTAATACGTTTATAAAACAGTTCACTTTTTCATATTAAACTTACAATTCCGTAGTTTATAAGAACTTGTTTTGTGAGATCTTTTTCTCCTTCTGAATTCTCCAGGTTCATGCTGAATACATCTGGCATGTTGTTTTATCCAGTAACATTTCTCTTGTATGACATATGGTGCTATTTTTTAATGCTTAAGGTAATAAATGATTTTCTGCCATTCTAAGACTTTTTATTGGAATATCAAAGAAATCAAAATGAAAACTAACCTGTAAAACAATTTTCGAAATACTAAAATATTTGGAAGGTTTCTTACATATGCTGTAATGTATGTTCCACATGTATCTTTTAAAAATTAAAGGTTATGAATCATTTACGTATACTGAAAGGTATTAGAAATGCAGCAAGTACTAGAACCAAGAGCATTTGACATCTTTTTAAAGGGTGTCAGTTAATTTTTAAAATCAATTGGTCAAGTCTAATTCTTCTCAATGAAATTAATCATGGCAAAGGCCTCCCAAAACATTATCCCGTCCTTTTCAATTAACATTTTTAGAGAAAAAGAATACAACACACATTTTGTTATTGAGGATGCAGGGGGGGCTTTGGAAATAACACTCCAAAGATATTTCCTGGTTACCAATGAAGGAAGCCATTGATCTGAAAGACCAGTTGTTTTGCAGTAACTAGTTTCCCTGTTTACACTCTACTCACTGATTGAGTAAATGAATGTGATATGAAGGTGTATGCAGTATCCCTGTAAAGGCTGCTGTTACACCATCTGGGTTCAATTTCCACCTCCTTGTAAAATATGGCTTCTCCCTGGTACAGCAAAGCCATGCAGAGTTTGCTTTCCAGACGTAGACACAGAACATTTTTTAGACACACTCTCAATTATGTAAATCCTGTTCAGTATACATTTTCTGATAGCCAAAGATGACAATTTTTTCATTTATTCATTAATGTGGTGGAAGGAGAAAATATCCTTGTGATAACAGGATGTCAGGATTTTATTATACAAATTCCACATTTGTACTAGCGACGTGGAATTGTTTTGGACAAATTTTAAAGTAACATTCATAAGAAACACTGTCAGTTGGAGTGTCTGTACAGATCCCTTTATTAGTTATTGAGAATGAAATCCTTGGCCACAGCTACAATGTGAAACAACTTAAGTGGAACCTGGATATATGTATACATATCACTGAGCCATTTGAGACTCACAAGTCTCAAATAGAATTTGTTAATTTGGGGGTTTTGTGTAAAAATCTGACTGTATCTTGTAGTCATTACCTCTGACGTATATTTTAAACAGACAACTGCTGTATGTGACACGTCAGAAATAACGGACAGGTTGGGATAACAATTTCAGAAATAGCTATAGTGCTGAAACTGGAAGCATTTTCTATGGTTCCAATATATAGGAAATGGTCATTCATAAACACTTATTCATGGTAATAACATGTTGTACCCATTACTGTACTCTGACTATAAAACTCTCTGTAACACTGCTGGAACTCAGAACACTGTGGGGGATACACCTTTCGTGTCTTTGGTATTTTTTGGAAATGGCCTTTTTCATCACAAATTAAAATAAATATCCAATGTTCACTGAACTGCACTGTGACTTTTCACATCCTACAATGTCATTGTATTAAATTCCTTGGATGTCTTCTGTGAGATTACTCTGTTCTTTGGAATAATTAATTGCATTTGCACAGCGTTTTTCATCTCATTGCATCTAAATGCATTTTTCAGATATTTTTTCATGTTCCACTGAAGTGTAGCTCCATCCTGGGTGAATAGCCTCGCTACCAAAGATTAACACTCCTACTCCTATGAACAGTACCATAAGACATTTAAATGACCACAAGTTATTAGGGCCTCAGTTAAATCTCCTAATATCATAAAGAACAACACCCCCTACAGTGCAGTATTCCTGAACATCATACACAGGCATAGGTTTTGGAAGAGTGCCCTCTATGGGTCCACCTACAGTACACCACTTACAGTACAACATCAATCTGATTTTTCCTTGTGGTCTGCCATCCTGGTGATGGCCAAGCCCAGACTTGCTTAAGCTCTGAGTTTGAGGAGATCAGGCTGGGTGATTAGCCTGCTGTCTCATAAATGTTAAAGACAGTTACTTCTCTCAGTACTGATTTCAGGTTTTACCATCTATGTCAGTCTATTTTGTGGTACTCATGAAAAAGAACCAAAGCTTGTTCAGATAATTTTTAGTAAATCATTCTTGACTGTCAGAAGAAGGATCAAACAACATGAAATCTCCTGTTTTATTTATTGCTTTTGTTCATTAATATGTTTGTTCCCATACATCTTGTGATTTGGATCTAAGTGGAGAGGAGGAGAGGTAGTTGTACTGTATACGGTTGTTTCTTCAAAGTGGTGAAGTTTCAGATTTTTGTGATTATTACAAAAAAGTACAACACAGCTGTGTTATTGTAAACGCGTGCCAATAATGATTGAGTCTTAATATGTTATTTCCGTCAGCTTAGGACATTTTTAATTAGGAATAATAATAAATTCAGGAATGTGAGCATCTGTAAAAGAATCTGCCCTGCTGAACTGTGTGCTTTGATGTGTCATCCATCTAATGTTAATTTAATTTGATCTCATTTGTGTTGATGTGCTTTTTACTTCACAGACCTGACCTTTGCTGAGCTCCACTTAGTTTCCAAAACCAAGGTTTAAAAAACATTAAATGAAACAAAGAGTCTTACACCATAACATATTAATGAATCCATCTTGTTAAAGTATTAAGGCACTGCCACTTTTAAGACTATGTGGGTCACAAACACTGAAACAATCTAATTCTAGCTACAAGAAAACGTAAGTTATTAACATGTGTACAGCAGAAAATCTTATTATTTTGTATACTATCTGAAGTGTTTTCAAAGTGATCAAATACTTTTTTCAGTTCAAGTTAAGTTCAAACAGTGTTAAAGATGATTTTTCCATCCTTTTTTTGTTTTGGAGCAGTCAAGTACATATGGCACTAATTTATTGTCTGCATGCAAAAGATCTGTCAAATAACAATAATACTTAACTGCATTTATACGGTGCTTTTCATCTGAAAGGAATGCAAAGCTCTTTGCATATAGCAGGGGCCCCACTTCACTCAACACTGAAGTGCTGAAGAAAGTAAGCAAATAAATAAGTAAAGTGAGCAAGTAAAGCAAGTGAACAAGTAATAGGTTTATTCCATGCTGAAAAGAGAAGAAAGAAAACAACGTTTCGGTTGTGGAACGTTCTTCGGGTGTAAGCGAAGAAGGCTCCACAGCCAAAACGTTATGTTTTCATTCTTCTCTTTTCAGCATGGAATAAACCTATTACTTTTTTCTTTGCAGCCTACGCAAGCTTACGCAACCACCCACCTGAACTAAGTCAAGTAAGTAACTTGTTAAGTTAAATAAGATAAGTAATTAAAGTAAGTAAACTAAGTAAGAAAGCAAAGTAAGCAACAATGTAAAGGAAGTAAGTAAGCAAGTTAAGTAAGTAAAGTAAGTAGGTGTCACAGGTTGGAAAGTTTGGGTGTTGGACACCAGCTGTTGAAGGCTGTATGAACATGGATTGCCTTGATGGGCCAGTGACAGCTTGGTGTTCATTCAGTCTGGTGCCCTATTTTTGGAGTTCCTGTACTAATTAAAGTTCCTCTTGACATAGACACTAGGTTGCCAAACTGCTTTGACTGAACCTGTGATTGAGAGGAAGGCCTGTGAACAGGAACAGATCGAACAATGCACTTCCTGGGGGAAACACCAAAGCATCCTCCCCCTGGGGGAACAGTAAGGAGTCAAAAAGCCCCAGTCAGTACAGAAAGGGATTCTTTTTAGAAGAAGAGTTTTGTGGGACAGATTGTGCAGTTGGACTCAGGAGAGGATGCAGACACCATGGATTCCACAAGGAGCAGCTGAGAAAGACTTAGATAAATCTGGGTGCAGGGTGAGCAGAAAAGCACGCTTCCTGCTTCCTGTTCAGGAAGGCTAAGACTGGAGAAGTTCCTAAGAGCCACTGAAGGACTGCACAGAGTTTCATTCCTGAAGGTTGCTTGGTTCTGGACACCAGGTCGCAGACTGGGACTGATTTCAGAGAAAACTGCAGCTGGACTTTTTTGGGGGGCATATTTTGGTAACTGAGCTCCATGAGGTTTCTTTTTACTGTTCTGTTAGTAAGTGACTCTGGTGAAAGGATTGTATTATGTTTAATGGGTGGAAGACTGAAATGAATGGGATCTTATATATGATAATTATCTGGTCTATGGATGCACTGGTGAGTCTGGGAGATGAAAAGAGCCTGTGGCAAGTTAATAAGGGGCCTAGTTCCCATTATAATTGTTAGGTGGTGTAGCCATGCACAAAACTAGAATAAGTATGATTTTTAGGGGCCACCTATTTGTGACAAAAGCAAGTAAGTAAAGTAAAGTAAAATAAGAAAAGTAAGTATGTAAGTTACATAAGTAAAGTAAATAAGCAAAGTAAGATAGTAAGCAAGGAAGTAAATAAGTAAAGAAAATATGGCACGTAAGTAAATAAAGTAAGGAAGTAAGTAAGCAAGGAAAGTAAAATGAATGCTAAGAGTAAAATAAGTAATCAAGAAAGCAAGTAAGATAAGCAAATAAAGAAAGTAGAATAAGTAAGTGTAAAAGCGTTAGCAGAGGTTTTGTTGAAGCCTTTTCATTCTCTTCAGTAAATTGGACACACCTGTCTTGATTGACTGATTGGACTTCCATTCCACTGGCACAAAAAGGATAATCTGAGTGGCCCTATGCTTACAGTAATTGGGAAATTCCTCAGGAGTATCAGCAGTCATTACAACAGCAGTCAAGTGCGGAGGGCAAGGAGCTGTGTCTAAGCTCCTGCAGCTCATGGAGGGGAAGTATTAGTGGCCTGAATTGTACAGAGTTTATAGCACAGGAGTGTTTAACTGTGCTTTAACAAAAATAACAATATCAACGTTGTTGTTGCTGCTGCTGACACCATCCAGCCAGCAATGCCAACCAGTATTAGAAACAGACAATGAAGACTTGTGTTTTTGCTATGGATTGGCTTTAGAAAAGACAGATACTGTAGCTTCAAAGAGAATTTTGTCTCTAATGTACTTGTTTCCTGGATTAGTTTGTATTCTCTGTAGTGGGTGTCAGGAGGTCCCAGAGTAGGAATAGGACAGGAAGAGAAATGAAGAATTTGGGAGTTGGTCACGAATTTGTCTGTTCTGTTCCTCAGTGGAATAGAGGACTGAAGAGCTCTTCTGTGTTAGAAGAGGAACTGAAAATGCGACTAATCTCTTTGAAGGACTGCTTTTTGGTAATATAAAGTAAGTGGATAAAGAAAGTAAACAAAATAACTTAAGAAGTGTAGCTACAGTAAGTATGTTAGTTAAAGTAAACCAAGTAACACAAGAAAGGTAAGGAAAGAGAATGTATGCACGATTAGTGAGAAAGCAATTAAGTAAGGTAAGATGGTAAGTTACAAAAGTAACCAACCAAATAGGTAAATTAGTAAGGTAAGCAAAAAAGATAAAGAAGTAAATTAAGTAGAGCAAGTTAGTAAGGAAGTTACCAAGTAAGGTAAGTAAAGTGAGCAATTAAGTAAAGTATAATAAGTAAGGTAAGATGGTTACTTGTTAAAGTGGTAACTTCTTTACCTACTTAGCAAGTTGGATTGCTAAAGTATGTAAGTTAAGTAAGAAACATACATACAATAAGTAAATAAGTATAAGGGTAAGTTAGTGAAGTAATAACTAAGAAATTAAGGCAAGCAAATCAGAAATTAACCAATTAAGTAAAAACACGTGTATTCACAAAATAAGTAAGGTAATTAAGTATATGATGCAAGTTAAGTAAAGAAATTAAGGTAGTAATAGTAAGTAAAATACCTGTTGAAACTGGGAGAAATTACAACACCAGCCCAACTACAGGGTTGATAATTTTAGCCCAAATTGTTTGCCTTTAAGGTGGAATTCAGCTATTTGTATTAGAAGTATTTCTACTATTCAAATTGCTACTCTTAACTTTCACTTCTACTTCCATTACTGTCCATTACTTGCATACTAATAAATGTACAGCAACTCAGTTTTCTTAAAGTGGAACATGGAGTTTTTGTGATCAAAACTGCTTTTTGAAATTCTAATCAACCTATGATATCAGTTGTGATTTCCAGATGCTTTGAGTTGGCTTAGTCTACTCTACAACATAGTCCATTTAACCATCCATTTTCTAATCATTTTATCTAATACAGGTTTGCAGGGAAGCTGAAACCAAACTGGGCAAATGACAAAAGCAAGGCAGCTTTATAAATGCAGTATATCTAATTTCTGTCAATATTAATGTGATTTAAAATTGTTTGCACAGAAAAAATAGTAGTATAAAGTTGAGTTCAAATGTCACTGTCAGTATTGTCTGTCACTGTCACTGTCTGTCACTGTCAGTATTGATTATAAGATAGTTTAGGTGGGTAGCATATGTAGACTGCAAAGGAACAAGTAAAGGTTTATTCCATGCTGTAAAGAGAAGAAAGGAAACACAACGTGGGAGAAGATCTCACACCTGAAATGTTGTTTCCTTCTCTTTTCAGCATGGAATAAACCCATTACTTCCTTTAATTATAAGATGTATAGGTATCCAACTGTCAATCTGACGTTTTAAAACAATGTTTGCACCAGGTTCTCTCAAGTGCTATGAGACACTAGTCCCTAATTGACTTAAAACTTAAACAAACCCAGTTCTTGGCAGAGACTGCTTTCTCCTGTCTCATATAAAATCCATTCGCTACTGGATATGAAATTCACACTTGCAAGTGGATGAAACTTTGTTTAAATATGAGCATAGGTTAGAATATTTAAAATTAAATGATCTTGAAAATTATATATAATGACATACTATAGAGTTGTAATAGTACTATACAATGTGACCGGATGAACATAAATGTACACTGCCTCACACTGTCTACATGAATGTGGTACACTGAATCAAGGTGCTACTTTTAAGACTAAGAAGATAAATGATTCTTCACTTTTTTCCATTTTATTTTGCTATTACAATGAATGTTTAATTGCTGAATCCAGATCTCACACACTTAACTGAGAAATATATTTTGTTTACAATATAGATGGGTCTAAAACAATGTTGTATTCCCAAAGTACCTCACAATTACCTCTAAGCAAATGGTCTTGTCTTGGAGTGGAATAATAAAAGGCCCCATCTGCTTCACAAATGTTGTAGCTCCTTTGAGTATTAGACAGACAAAGCATAAAATTGCAAGCCTTCATTGTTCAGAGCAAATATTGTACATGTAAAACTTTCACATTTAAAAAAGGTGGGTGCACTGGATTTTATTACTTATCGATCAGGAGTTTTTTCAAATTGTAGCAGGTAGTTTTAACAATCTGCCACATAATACAGGAAATTGTGGGCAAATACAAAAGGACCTATAAGCACATTGGTATTTTAATTTGTAACATTAGCCTTTGTTTGACTAATATCTTCAATTTCAATTGCATTTCTTAACATCCATTTGTATTTTGAGCTTAAGGAAAAAGAAATCAGGAAGAATTTTAAGGAGCACTTCTCTTAAAAATTAAATCTGGTATACTTTCCGCCAAGGCATTGCAAGAAATCTACTGTGAAAACAACCCATCCTAAATGAACCAGCTACATTCATGCGGTGTGGATGCACGTGAGAGGAAAGAAGGCAGCTTAAAGCTGGAAGACTGAGTGACCTAATGTTGTTCAAGTGCCAGCTTCACAGCAGGGGAGAGCAGAGTTCGGAGGTGGACAAAGAAATGCCTCATACAAAGGGAGTTGCTTATAGACAAGGACACTCTTTCAGATATTAACGACGCACACAAAGCAATATTCGATTTTTCCCTTTGTCTGATTTTTAGGTAACGCTTTTCTTTAGGTGGCAGAAATCCTGCCTACTAATTAGTTTCAGATCCGAGCTGTGTGCCGCACTCACTTTCACCCCCTCCTTGGATTTGGATGGAAAAACTGAATCAGACTCATTTGCCGTACTGTGCAAAACAGAAACTGCTGAGTACGTGTTGGGTTATTTCAAGCAGGGATGTACTGTATGTCCATTTCCCTGGACTCAGCAGCCTCAATTGACTCTGTAATTGGCATTTTCTTGTAAAATAAGCGTGCCTTGTAAGATGTTGAGCTGCAGGGGACTTTTTTATTGGAAATAATGGTGGAATAACTATTTTCCAACCTTAAAAAAAAACTAATACTGTATTTAGTATTCATTAGTGTTTTTCAAGAGATTGAGTTCTTTGAACCTAATGAAATCACAAGGGCACAGCTGTTCCTCACTGATGTTACGTACACATATTCCGAATGGCATTCTGATCAAATTTTTTGGAATCCCAAAGGAAACGCTTTCACACACAAACAAACACTACCATGGAAACAGCAGACAAAGCAACACAATTTCTGAAGTCAGGTGGAAACAAACTTATGTATACACACAATAAATTCACAGTTGCGTCTAGCATAATGACAAAAATCACATAGCAATTCTTATGTTGGCAAATTTACATGGTTTGTTCTTTTTAAGAACACCTTTCTGATTTGCTTAAGGAAAAAAGGCAAAGTGATAATTCACAGTCTAGATCTAGACACCTGCTGGCTAATACTGAAATCACATACTGTATGAGGAAGCTAAAAACCCCTTTGTTTGCTTTTGTTGTCAAACAAAGTATATTTGACATAAAAAATATATTTGTGTACCACAGAGATGACAGCTTTTTTTAGTTTTTATTATCAATTCTACGTTTTTATAAAATGGTTTGTAAAGTCTAATAATAGTCAGTTGCTGTTGGAAAAGGAAGCTTTAACACCCTACATTCAATACTACTAAGTTGAAAAAGTTCCACTCTATATTTTCAAGTACATACATTGTACATCCTGGAGAAGTTATTGCAGTAATGGGATACTTTTAGGCTTTCAGAATATAGGTCCATATAGGAAGAGTCCTGCATTAGAAGCGAGACAATTTCAGGCTAAATAAAGAAAAAGGTTAAAAGCAAAAATGTGAAAATTTGAAGAAAACATTGATAATGAACAGTGAATCCTAAAAGGAATGTAATTACATGGATTGTAAACTAAAACCTAACACATTGATAATACAGTAGATAACCTATTTCATTCTTTATTTTTGATGTTTTCTTTGTGCTTACATTGTGCTCTACTGTGTTAAAAGTTATAAGGGTTTATAAGCTCTTGAGGACCGAGGTCTGCTGACTTGTGCATTGATTGATGTGCTTATGTCCTGGAGACAATCCTTCATTTTCAGAGTTAGCTCAGATGAAAGAGCACCCAAATATGCTTGGGGATTTTCCGCCTTGGAAAAGAACACTTTGTTCTGAAAAAAAGTTGTGAGCCCATTCTAAACACATGGCTTTCAACTTTTTGAACAAAGCATGCTTTAACCCCATACAGTGTCATGTGTCAGAAACACTAAGTGTATCTTTGTAAACTGCTAAGCAGATAGTCATGCATACTGTAAGTCAATGGGGACCAAAGGAATAACAAGCTTTTTTAATTTTAATTTTGAACAAGACAACAGATTACTTACAGAACAAACCTAATATTTTCCAAAGTGGAACATGTCGTGCAAGGACGCACATGTGTCTTTGGACAATGGCATAGACATGGAAATCACTCTAGAAGAAACATTATCTACAGGGCATTAATGATAATACATTTACTGTAGCTGAAATCATGCCTCACACCAAAGAATAAGGCATCCAGCTACATCACTACTTGGTCACTTGGAAATGGACCTCAGTGGGCTTGTGTGGGCTAACCATCAAATGTGTTATATATGGTACAGTAATGTGTCAATAAAACCAGCTTCAAGGGATCAACCATTCATATTGTGATGGGATTCAGCTGCAATCCTGCAGACCAAAACGTATGATCCCATGCATGCCAATGTATAACTGTGTTATTCTGCTTTATTGATACAAAGTACGAATACAATTTATATAGTTATTGTTCCTTCCAAAACATAATATTTACAGTATATATAAAAAGTTTTTAATCACCTAGGTCTGAGTTATTCTGATGTTGCTGATGCCAGTAGCGGTGTGCGTGTGCGGACACAAGCGATGGTTGAGTACCATGACAAACAAAATAACAAAGCGAATATTTTAGTACTTTTGCACAAATAAGACTTTTGTGTGTGTTCATATGCATGGCAGGTTGTGGCATTTACAAAGGCCCAGTACAATAAAGCAAGACATTATTCTGCAGAATTAGATAGTTTTATATAATGTACTTTTCTTCAATTTATAATGTACATCAAACTTTTAAAATAGCAGAACATTCCCCTAATAAAATTGGAATAAAAGTATCAGGGATGCCATACAGTTCAGGACAATTTCTACTATAAACACATATAGTATATTATATTATAGTAAAATTAGCCTATGTTTTAATACAGTTGCTGCGTCTTTAATTCTGCAATGAGGGACACAATAAAACATTATCATGATATTTTATTTTTTACTTGCAAAGCAAAATCCTTCCTTTGCCAAAATCATACAGGATGTTTTCTGAAGGAATGTTTTGAATTATGGTTGGATATGCTTAAGTTTTACTACAGGGTATCTGTAATAACAGGATTTTGTTTTGATTGTGCTTTTTAATGTAGTAAACCTCTAAAGGTTTCACCACCTAGAATACAGACTGTGGGTTAAATGCGATCATTTGAGGTTAAATGCATTTTAGGCATTCTAGGTCTACAGTATGTTGAATTTAGAATGTGGTTCTGAAATCCACACAAATGCTTTTAAAGGTCAGATGTCAAGAGTCTAAGCAAAGATCATTGAGCCTTGAAAAACCCTACTCTATGGGCCTTCAATAAATGGGAATTTAAACTAAAACAAAACAAAAGATACAGCAACTCAGAAGTGAATGAGAAAATGAAAAAAAAAGTTTTCTCTGCTTTAGCATTTGAACAGCTTCCATAAATTATGTCAATATATAATATATAAGCTCTGTTTAAATATATACAGTATAAGATTTAATATATATTAATATATAACCTCTTTTATTAACATTCTATATTAATATAGTTGATGAAGGAGAGTATGTTGATTTGTCCTCTTGTACAATAAACAGGAAAGAAAGATTTTTGTTTAAACTAATGACAAAGCCAAAAATGTGTTTGATATTTGTTATCTGATGTTTTATGTGGTTCCTTTGCTTGTTTGGTTAAGGCAGACAGGTTAAAAAAGTACCCAGGGATTTTGTATTGGTATGGAATCATTTTTTAAATGCTGTGCACAGATATCTTGGCTATATATCAATTTGTGTAGTATGTATCTTATATTTCTTCCATTCCACAGTCTAAGTATTCCTGTTTCTCCCATACAGTAATTTGCAAAAATCATATCTTCCAGATACAGCATTTATATAATTTTACTGCAATCTGCACAGTTTATCAGAGAGCACAATTTGAATTCAGAATATAAAATCCAATTACACTTCTAGTTTCAATATATTCTGTAAAACTCTCTTAAAATGTCATAAATCAATCAGCATTGTAATTAACTATCTTCCACTGTATACCCAGTTTCAATCAAAATAATTCCTTTAAGGACACACAACTTGCAATTCACACCCCTTCTGTTTTAAAAGCAAATTGTAAAAGGACTAATAAAACAGGAAAATAGCTTTAGCGCAAGACAATAAAACTGAATTTAAGTTGTAACGTAATGTTGAACTGATGTAAGTTCTAAATCCCGAGTTGTTATTTTGTTGAAAGCTGAACCACTATTTATCAAAACTAAGAAATTCTACACAGCTCTGCATTTCTCTGAAATGATGATACATAAATGTATATTTCTTACACTGCAGCAGAACATAAATCTTGTAAAATGTAGTTTTTCATGAAAGAATAAAACTGTGGTTAACGGTATTATACCTAGACTACAATATGGGGACTGATAGAGTAATGTCAGAGATATGTTACCCAGTCTGTGTTTACTAGTTATGTTGCATTTATATACAGAGATCAATTTTAAAAAATATCAGTGTAGGAGTTATTAAAAAACAATCTAGTGTTGGTGTCTAGCAGCTGTGAAGCTTTTACAAGAACCCTGTGAGTTCCGAGTGTAGAAGAATCACAAAGCTTCAAGTGCAATTCTTTTTTGCCTTTTATTTTGAAAAGTAGCCACAAAAGAGGGTATTTCCTGGGTGAATGCGTCAAAGGTGTAAGAGAGAAGTCAACTAGCATATAGCATGGAGTACATCTCACCTCTGAGAAAATCATGAAATTTCCCTCACCGTATTTTGCTTTCTTGCAGGTGTAGGATCTATATTTTGCATACTTTTATCTGTATACTTTCAGGTTCCTCTTCCACACTGTGTCTTCTGTGTGTACAGACACTGTGTGTCTGTGAGTTCTTTGTGCCTACTGTGTAATTAAGGCCACTAAGCCACCTGTGAATTCTGCGACTCTGTGCAAGAAGCAATTACCATTGCATGAAAGTCCCTTTTCACTTTTGATGGCAAACACATGGTCACTGTTCATCACTAGTAGCACTGGTGCCAGTTGGGTCTGTGATATGGTGCTGTGTGCGTACATTTTAAGCACCCCTTAACAACTGAAGAACCACTAGGCTGAATCAAACTTCATGCTGGAAAAGAAAATTGACCTAATGAGAAACCCATGCAAATATTTTCTAAATAAAAGCCAACAACAACAAAATATCATGTTATTGCTAAGCCTCCAGGCACATACCTTTTTAACTTTCTTAAAATCTGAAACATTAAAAAAACAAAAAAGGTCATTTTGTCTCTCATATCTAAAACAAAACAGGCTTTAGGTCACTGACATGCAAATAATGACTCACCTATCACTGGTTCATAAATACTGACAAGTCTTCATCATAACATCTGCTAGTAGATTAAAAAGTAAGCGGCTCACTGCATATTTATACAGATAACTCGCGTGCAGCACATGTTTTTTGATATTAATAAAAACAATACTGTAACAATATGTGACTGTTGAGCTACATCTGCACATAATTAGACTTCAGACCTTCTTGTTTGACTTGATTGAGTGATTAAACGCATAAGAGTGTGACTGCTTGCAATATTCTCATTGCTTGAAACACCATTCAATCAACTGACTGGGTCTTCAATCATCATCCCTGGCCTTTTTAGAAGGCAAAGTAAAATGTGTTTAGCTAAAATATTTTATAATGTGGAGCTTGAAGACAGGGGCTGTAATGCCTATGAAATACCACTAGAGGCCGGTCTCAGGGGCTTTTCTTATAAACACATTACAATTCTAATTATATAGAATGTCGTGGTCTTCACATGTGGCTTTATTTGTCTGTAAAATGTGTCACTGGTCCACATTATTTTTTACCATTACTCCAGGTCACTATTGCACAAAACAGTAAATTGTGTGTTAATGGCTAGTGTTTTTCTCTCAAGAAGAATGTACACTTTGTTTTCTAGGATTTCCAAATATTGCTTTCATGCTCTTGACATACAGTATGCACCACTTCGTACTTCCCTTTTCAAATAGGACTTCTCATTGAGTGATTGAGGCTTGATATGTTTTTTTATTTCACTATTAGTGAGAATTTCCAGTCTCCAGTCTCTCGGGGGTGTCTCGGGGGTGTCATCAATTTCCCTAGGGGATTTATAAAGTATTATCTATCTATATAATTTATCCCAAATGCTAATACATGTTAATACCATACTGAAATGTATAATATTTCTGTGTACATTAAACCATGTAAAAGACTGTCTTCATAGCACATATCAGAAATCTTTACATGATCTCACCATATAACCAATTAAAAATAAATGCTGCCAATGCCACACTAGCTTATGCTCTGTGGCTTAATTCTTTTCTTACACGTCTTATCTGTATATTAAAAAACTGTATATTACCAGTTTCCATCCTACATCCAGACATGATGTGAATTAATGTAATCAGCCCTTACAGCAACTGGCATAAAGAGTATCAATAAAACCCAGGTAGCATTTGTATGGAACAATAGATATACATGTGTGTGGTTATTTGTATTCTATAGTTAGTGACTTTTCATTCACTTCTTCAATGTGCCCATCAAGGAAACAAAATCAATAGCAAGAAGGACATATTGTTCTTCTAATGCAGATTTATCAAGTCTTTATCAGACCCCATTAACTATTACTACCCATTCTCACCCCTAAAGGCAGAGCTGTTGGTAGTTTTTCAAGCAGAAAGATAAGAGACCTGATCTTTAGTGACCTTTATTTATTAGTAGATCCAGAATATAAAAATGCTGCATGCATTCTTGTCATTAGAAACAAGATCATGTCTAAAAGATGTCATCTGAGCTTCACAATAAATCACACACCAGTTTTATCTTGTTATTAGAGCAGATCTCAGTGCTGTCATTTCTGTTCCACGCTACAGTGACGTTTTAAAGCAGTGGGAATGTGGATACAAGGGAATTTTCTTTTCTAAGTTAAAATAAAAATGTATGAAAATGTTTTAAAAGTACAAGGTCTTTGTGTGTTTTAGTTATGCTTATCTACTTTATATATTATAGGAGTCAGTCTCATAAAAAATGATACAATAACAAAAACACTCCCGTGCAGAAATACAGTGAGCAATTTACTCTTTTTATCACAGGAAAGGTAAATAATTATCATATCATCCATCCGTTTTATCCAATATAGGGTTGTGGGGGAGTCGCAGCCTGTTGTGGCAAGCAAAGGGCGCAAGGCAGGATACATCCTGGCTGGGATGCCAGTCCATGGCTGGGCACACACAGACAAAGATGAACTACAGGATCTGGGACAAAAAAACAGCATTGAAATGGATATTAAACAGCATTATTTTCTAAACTTTCTTAATTAATTGAAACAAAACCAAAAAAAAAACCTAACTATTACGGGACCAAAAGATCAGAGCAATAGGATTGGATCTGGCATCCAAACGGTCTGAGCTACAGCCACAAAGCAGTCTCTATAATGTCACCAACCCAGCTCTTTTATTGACACAGAAAACCTTTCTGAGATTGTTAATTTTCAACTAATTTGCACGGTGTATTAAAGTTTTAAAGAAACTGTGCTTGAAACCAGATGTTTTCCATAAACACAATTAATGAACTTTCTGGTTTCCAAGAAAACGCAGTGCAGTGTATACTGACCTTCAAGTCAGAGCAAATCTAATTGGAAATCATCACCACCCCCTTAAATAATAATGGCACATCTGTCATTGTAATTGTCCTTCATTACAGGCATACAATGTGCTTTTTCCCCATGGTTATTTAAACAAGAAATTATTATCAATGGAGGAATTCATCTTTATCTTAAAATATTCCTGAATGATTATTGGTAGCATAGAGGAATATATATATATATATCCTACTAAAAAACGTCGTGTAATTCTGAAATGTAATAGTCTTTACTGATCACATTGGGTGTGTTTTGGAGTAAATATTTACATTACAATGAATGAATGGAATGTCCAGAGTTATCTTTTCAAGATTGGGAGCATTCTTCTGTGCCAATGCCAGCCATGCGACTAATTCAAGTTATTTACACTGTCGGAATTTCATTGACAAAAGAATACCGCAACTCACCTTTCTACTTTTTGTTAACATTTTTGGTACAAGTAGTTTGGGATTCTATTAATTCAAAATACAAAATAACAAAAATAGATATACATGAAAATTAATTAATGTATAAAAATACAAACCTGTTTTTTTTTCTTCTATTTGCATAAGGTTTTCTCAAAACTGTGCCATAGTGTGATTAAAAATGAAAGGTGCGCAAGTCTTCAAAAAAGGTTGGTTGTTTTTCATGTTATGTTGCCAGTGGGACTTCACTTTACAAGTTAATAATCTCTTTGTTTATACATTGGCGATATGCCCACAATCTCTGAGCTAAATGATCTGCAGGTGTTCTTGGAAGCATATTACAAAGACTGATGTTACTCATACAAAAGGCTTCATTTGTTCAGGAGTACAGACATGCTTCATTAACTTTCGAAATTCACTGGCACACTTCAAATAAATTAGTTTTGGTGCTAACCATTTCATAGTGTAAAGAACAGAGCAAGTTACAGCTTAAATATACTGTATATTTAATATATTTGGAAATGGAAAGACTGTGCTCACCAAAATGTTACGCAAGAGTTCCTAGCTCCTCTTTATTTTAACATAAAATGTATGGAGTAGTGGCAGAAAGGGGACAGTGAATGACAGTGACAGGTGTTTGAGCCGTGGCAAGTCTAGGGTGACTGTGCCCACTTCCAGAGAAAAGACAGCTGCACTAAGGGAAGGACCCCTTCCTCTTTAAACAACAGAGCTATTATTTAATGCCAGCCTTCTCTGAGCTGGTCTTCAGATTTCCAGTGTCTTTTGATTTTCTTCCAGCAGAGATCTCAATTACTGCATTAAGCATAGTTTTAGTTCAGCTAAGGACCAGTTATTTTTGTAACTATATGCATCTAAAACTATTGGAGATTTGAAGTTACTTATCAAAATAACATATCAAAAGGAATTTTTGTTATAAGCTAAACAATTGTATAATTTAATAAACTATATTAATAATTATTTCAGTACAGGACATTACATTAATCATGTAAGAAATAGCTTGAAAAGAAGAGTTAGTGTATAATATTATTATTAATTAGGAAGCCAAAATCAGACTTTTGCAGATTTATGTAAAACATGAAGAATCATTCCATAAAATAATTTTCTATACTGTCTAAAAGTTTATAATTTTGACAATTTTATAATTGTGTGGTCACTACTATTATACAATATATCTATTTTGCATAGATTCATAGTTGCACAATGGCTTATAATGTACATTGTTTCTTAAGACTCTTGGTAGGGATGCCACTGACCTCAAACAAGATTAATATAATGTTATTTATAAAATATTAAAGGAGTACAGTGTTACTTAAGGTAATATGCAACTGTACTTTTTTGTAAATAAATTAATATAAGTTAAGATGTATATAAAGTCTTAATAGATATCCAAAACATTTATTTGCCTGGAACACCACAGCAGATACATTACTAGAAAGCAAATTCATAACAGAATAACTCAGCAGGCCACAAACTAATAAAAACAATATGTGCAGAGCACACCATATCTGTTTGTTAACTTTTGTTTCTGGAGTTATTCAAATGTTTTAAAAATGACTGTGAATAACATTCATATGTACTCCTGATTGTTATTATAGTGGCATGCCACTGTTCCAGTATCTGTTCAATCTGTTCTTTACTTTTGACATTACTTCGTCTTACTTTTGTGGAGCATTTTAAACGATTATCCCTATAACCGCTACAACAATGGGAAATTACATCCCAAAATATTTGATTGCTCCCCATGTTTAAACAATTCACTACTCCAATAGCAGTCTAATCATGTCTTAAATTTCTCCATCAACAGTTCTGTAGGTCATATTTTTTCACATTGCAGCTGACTCATTTAGGTAGCTACATTTTTGGTTTATTCAGCAAGATGTACCAATGTTTGTACCATTATTTCTTTGGAACAAGAAATGGTAGCTGTCATGGGAGCCGGTCCTAACTCCCGTGTAGTGCGTATTAAGGACCCTATGCAGACGGTATGATCGGGAAGTGACTGGAGAAGGGCTACAGGGACAGCACAATGAGGAGAAGGATGGGATGACAGACAGGGGGGCGTGACAACGGTGAACAGGTGCAAGGGGGGAGCACAGGCAAACAAGTCCAAAACAGTCCAAGGGGAAATCCGGGCGCAGTCCAAAATCCAAAGCTGGGTGATCCCCAATCCCCAACCAATTAAAATATGGAACCGAATCCGGAACAGGAACAGGGAGCTAAAAACAGAATGACGAAGCCAGGCTCTGATCGGAAGTCTATGCCTTCAAGCCGCGGACGTAGGACAACTTGATGCTTAGCGGGCCTCCGGGCGTCCGTCTTTCAATGCAGAGCCCCGAGCTTCCGGAGCACCAGGTTTAAATCATAATGGTGAATCCAGGGAAAGGTGTACATGATAATGAAACTAAAACACAAAAGGGTTGGAGCGCCCTCTAGAGGAAGGATGACGATCATGACAGGTAGCATTGTATCCATGAATCATTTTTGGTTCAGCAGTGAAGTTTCCATGAACTATTCAGATATTAGTAAATGTTTTTTTTTTACAAAGATACAGTACAGTACCTATAGAGTCTTTTTTCCATATAAAAAACAATCACATTTTAAATATTTTAAGCAGCGGTGGACTGTGAGTTTGTAAGACACGTTGAAATGACCTGTCCTTTATATTCCATGGTTTTTCCATGAGACCTTTTAAGGACAATTTCAATCTGGTCTCATTATACACAAAACATACACAATGTTGTCACAAATGGTTGTGCTCCAGAGAGATCAAACAATTTTCAAGCTACTGAAAGACCATTGTAGCACATTCAGATGTTTGTTTCCTCAATGTCAGGCATGACCCCATCATAACCACTAATGCTAATAAATTTACACACTGCATTCCCAATCATATCAAATGAGAGATAAAATTATAGTCTCAAGAGTCTATAGTATGACTGACCTCACGAATACTCCTAAAATGTTCTTGAAAATTGATATTAGTATATCTATGAATAATTGAAAGTGTATACTTTCAGATTTCACATTACTTTGACAAGAACTAATGTAATGAACAAAATTCATTATTTGAATTGCATTAATTCATACTTATGGAGGTAAGACATCCAAGATCATGTTTTCTGATCCTGTTATTAGCACTTGGTTGTGCTAATTTCTAAAATAAACACATTAAATATTCTAGATGATCTGAACTGATACTTTAGTCACTTGTCTGCCTTTAGAAAACCTTGTCATGATATACTATCAACACAACATGAACTATTTGGAATCCTGGTGTTCTGTACCACAGGCAGGGTATTTCAGGTAGTGCACCATTACTCTTACCTTGGGAACATTCTGAGAAAAACAAAAGGGCTTGCCAAATATTTATTGATGGCTGGAAGCCAACACTGCACATTGGTACAGTGTGAAACCATTGATTTAATTGCTCCATTTGTCAAAACAACAAAGGGAGATGCATCGTCCACCTGTTCCAAAAGATAATTATCAAATATATTCCGGTCGTGGGCATTAAAAAAATCAAACTTACAGAAGATGCAGGGACAACATAGTTGGTTATAATTAAAGTCAGACTTAAGTAATCCCTTGCCAACTGCGAGGTTTACATTCCTGAAATGTAAATGTGTGGTAGCTTATAAGAGGAAATATATAGTAAGTGGGTCCATTAATGTTACCGGGTACCAAATTCAACACAGATGGTCAACCTTTTCTGGAGCACTAATATTGTAGATGGGGTATAACTTACAGGGCCATTCCAATAATATGTTTTCTTCACATGAATCATAATGTTAGAAATTAAATTAACTACTGTATATACAGTATAATGTAACCAATTTTACAATGCTCAACACTTTATGCACCAGGCTTCATTTCAAAGTTTAGGACATACAAAAAAAACTCAGCAACTAATACTTTTGATTTATATGGCAAAGAATGCTGGAATAGCCTAAAATGTACACCACATTGAGCGGGTGATTGGTGGGAGCAGTGGGCAGTCTTTCTCTCAAACATGCATTATGAACCACATTAGCATTTTATTGTGAGTGTCTCAGATTCATTATTATTTTCATTTATCAACCTATTGTTGATGGATATCCTCCCCATGTTTTTAATTTTAAAGGTAATTTTTTGCAGTATTTTTCTAAAAAATTAAAAACACGTAATTTCTTTGCTTCTATTAAGGCTGTACGTGAGTGATAGGTTTCCAACATGTGTTAGAACTTTTCAGTTACTTTCTTTTTGTACATTTTTGTACTCATTGCATTTGACATGCTGCTGTTGCATCAGTTAAGGTACTGTATAATGGGAAGTGTTAATGTACTATTCCAGTACACATTTTTAAAAAGGAAAAATGTCATTACAACTAAGAATAGTACTCCATCTTGTAAATTTATCTGAGGGTGTACAATACTTACTTTATTACAGGGACAAAACAGAGACTGTCAGTCTGAATACTTTATGATTGAAACAGGAATTCTATAAAGAACAATAATTCAACAATTTAATAATAAATAAATACTGGTGAGTAAATTAAGACTTTTACAAAGCCTTTTAAAAATACAAAATGTCTTTATATTGTCCAGTAGATGGCATGGGTGTTGCACCTGTAGTGTGACTAAAGGCTACAAGTAACTGTTGCTATTGCAAGACATTTTTTAATTCATGGAGCTTGTTAAATATTTTTAGTGGCTTAGTAGATTTGCAAAATATTTGACGACGCTGCATTTCATATTCTTCACAGAATAATAAAATTACTGCTGAATGATTAATTAACAATGGTAACACTTCACAATAGGTTTAAAGGGATGCATTAGTAATGTATTACTGAAACATAACTTGATGAAAGCTATCAAATATCTGAGCTTTGCCTTTTTAACGATATATACAGTACTAGAATGCATTTTTCTAGATGTATTGTTTACTTAAAAACATATTTCTAAGATGGAAAGCAGAGTATTTCAATATTTCTTTTTTATGGGGTCTTCCTGAGCTCTCTCATGACAATCACTGGGAATCCAAAAAGTCTGGTGTTATTGGAGGATGTTTGGGTGTTGTAACAAATATTTACTCCCCCATAGAGTGATGCTAGTACTTTCTAAAATTCTATTATTTTCTATACTCACGTACCACACTTATACCTGGAAAAATATTTCTGCATTATCTGCACTAGAGGGAACATAGATTAAGCTGTTGCCCTCTGTAATGAAGCCAAGCTGGTTATAAACTCATTGGTGGCGCTAGATACAGACCTAGTGAGAGTGGGCACAGCAAAGCACAAAAATAATCCTGAAATGTGCAAACATTAAAAAATAGAAGAGTATTTGTCATCCAAATGGCAGAAGAGACAGATCTCAATTTTGCTTATTTTTCATATCATAAATTCAATAATTTTAGCATGTGTAGTTTAAATAACAAACGATTATGCAAAAACATAAAAAACATGGTACCATGCGAAAACACAATGGAATGAAAGTTAAAACAAAAGATTGTGGACACACCTTAACATAAATAGTGTTTTAATAATGTAGTAAATTGATATTTTTGGGAAACTACATTGTACAAATTGTCATAAAATAAAGGACTGCAAGATTATATTTGGCCAGAAATACAAATGAATGAAAGCCACGGCTTAGATAAGGCTATTGAATACTTTGTAGCACACCAACTTAATAATTAAAATATTTCCTGCTCTCAGTTTGGAAATTTAGCTACAACAGAATGCTGTTTGGTATCTGTTCCAGTTTTTCTTTACCTTGAATTATGACAATAGAATTGTTCTGGATTTTTATTGCGTCCACAGGCAGCATACAGTAAAATCTGTAAAATAGCAAAGAAAATACTATTTCTGTTTAATGAGTCCCCAAATATTCATTTTTTCTCTTTCTTAATCTGAAGCCAGCAAGTATTTGGCTGTCAAGCTGAAATAGTATTTGTGGGTTTCTAATGCATTTGGCTGTAGCTTATAATGACATTTTCTCCCAGATTTGCATTGCTAAGTGACAGCACTTCAGTTTAATAAATCTGCTCCAGAAGTCTGTTCTGGAGAGAAAGGCCACTGTGGAAGGCTAACGTCCGTCAATGGCAAACATAAGTATCTCTGAAAAATAGAAACCCCCCTGATTAAAAGCCTTTTAACTGTATCATCATTTATATGTATTTTGGATAATTCTTGAGGGAAGGGTTTCAGAAGCAATATATTCCTAAATAAACAACAAGGTTTTTCTTATTGCAAGGCAGATTAAACAAAATCTGTAGGAGTAAATGATAATTTATTACAGACCCTAATAATTTTATTGTATCAAGAGATTAACATTGAACTGCTACTAGCATTTAGGTAACAGTAACTTACACTAAAAAAACTGCCTAGTCATGTTGAGTTATAACATTCAAGAACTGTTTTGATGGGGATCTTCGAGCTACTGATAACAGTATAAAAATGAGGGAACAAATGGCATCCTAGCTCATAACCTTTCTTTTTTATCATAAACCCTCCCAATCAGGAATTACCAACTGTTCTTTAATATGTACTGTATCTCTCCAGCAAAGATTTCTGACTGGGGAGAGAATTAGAAACGGGACACATGACAATGACATGCATGCTCCTCCAACGTTCCTGCCTGCAACGTCATTCATCATTTGACATTTCAAGTTCCACAACTCTTGACAAGAGAGTTAGCTTTGATTGGAAAGCAATTAATGTCTTACCGATGTCACTATAGGCCGCTATAAAGGCACATGAGTAGATGCTTTCTGGAACTCCAAAAGAACTCTGGCTGATCAATAATAGTCCTACCTAGATGGCATTGTGTCAGTCACGTGCTGCCATTTGTGTAACCTCAGCCACAGTATGGCGATATGACTCACATTTGGGCTAGCACAATATTCTAATCACAGAGCTAAACTCATTATAGCAAACATACACATCTGTAGTCTTTTATATGTTCTTATGTAGGTGTAATAACAACATACTTATGTTTTTTACCTAGCCTCTGTCTTTGCTAGCTATTTTATGAAAGTCCTAACCAGCTCCACTACTTAACTCAATGGGCTATGTATACTGCTAAGCACTGTGAGCACTGTAAGTGGGATAAGCATAACTGATGGGACAGTCCGAATGTGCCTTAAATGTGCCATGCATGTAACCGGAACAATTCAAGTACTATATTTCAAATGTACAGTATAGAGTAACTAGCTTTGGATAATAACATCACCTACGTAAATAATGATGATGCAAAGCTGTAGCCTCCTTCATTACCTAACCTAGCATAACTGTCACGATTATAGTTCCCCCTCCTTAAGGGCGCTCCAGCCCTTTCACTTTAGACTTTATTCTGTGCACCTGATCCCTATTCCCAGCCCACCTTAAGAGCCAGGCGCTGACGCTCATCCGGGCTCTGCATCTGGTTTCCACACCGGGACCTGGAAGCGCCTGGTCCCGTTTAGGTTTTAACCTCTGTTCCTGTTCCTAGTCTGCCGGTTCCGACCCGGTTTGTGTTTTTAATTCCTTGTCTTGATGGATCTCCTGGCTTTGGACTTACTCGTGTGTTTTTGGATACCCTCTAAGGATTACTCTTTTGGATTGTTTGCCTTGGCCACACCTCCCCCGTGCACCAGCGCACTTTGGACACGCCCCCCTGTTTTCATCCCCGTATTCCTGCATGACGTTTTCCCAGTGTTTCCCCACTTCTTTGGATTGTGTTGTCCGCATAGGGTCCAGAAAGAACTGTTCGTTAAAATAACATATGAAACCAGTGGTATGGAGAAGCCTCTGTATAGTCTCTCTAGAAAAATAAAGACCAATCCAAGGGAAATCACAGTATAGACCAATAAAGCTTGGTCCTGAATTGTTGGAAAAAGTAAAGTAGTTTTGTAATTTCCTCTCAATCACATAATTGACTTTTACACACATTTAAAGGGATATAATTCAAGGGAAACTCTTCAATTAAAAAGCAAGAGTACACACACAATATACAAAAGGGTTTGGTAGACCCACCATTTCCTGTGTGCGCCAATGGAAAGCACTACAAATACTATATAACATTCTTTTCATCTTTCAAGTATAATTCCCTTCCAACTGGCGACTGTACCTAGAACTGGCAGGGTGAGATGCATTTGGAGCGGTCTACTTTATATGCACCAACACAGAAGATGCCTGCTTTATGATAGAACCTACTATACAAATTAATAAATTCAATCTTCTCTGCTGAGTACAGCAGATAGCATTTATGCTATTTTCAAGGAAAGCAGAGCATAGTGAACCAAGATCAATGCTGTTGAAATGAGAGACATGCTCCATCAGCATGTGACTATTCTGAACAATTTCCAAGTTATAAATTAATTTTTATTCTCTGTTTTCTTTATCATGATCAAGTAAGGCTCATTTGATAGACTGGCTATGGTGACGGGGTTGCTGATAACACAGAATGAGTTCATTTGCACAGATCAGTAACCCGTTCAGGCTGTATCAATTGTACTCACATTCAATGCCAGGAGATTGTTATCCCTTGTGTTCACAACAGGCTTAAAATCCAATTAAAGAACACTGAAACTCCATTTTCTGCTTTTGTTTTCCATTTCTCTGTTTATTTAGATGCTAAGTATAGCTGCTGAAGCCATTTTTTATTTGATTTTGCAGTGCTTGACTGCCAGCCAGCTTCCTGCTTGATTTTTGGATTTCACCCTGTTTATCTCCCTTCTCTTTTCTTCTGTCCCTGCTGATGACCAGCTACCATCCTCTGCTGCAGAACAAGCAGCCAAAAATCCACTTCAGTGCTTCCCACAGGGTTTGTGGTCCTGCTTGCTTTGGAAAGACACATTTTTGTACGAGCCTGGAAAACTTCCAAGCAAACTTTTACGTAATCTATTTTTTCTATTGTGGAAAATCTGTCCTATTTACAAGTAACAGCAGTACTACCTGTATCTTTGCATCCATATCATATTCATATTGTGTTTAGCACATATATCCAGCCACAGTACAAATCTTATTTTATGCCAGTATAAATTATTTGGAAAATGAAAAATTTGTAAATACACTTTTATAGAAATATCTAAAAATGTTTTAATAAATGCAGCATATCGGATACGTTGGAGAAAAACAGTTATCTCTCCACGGAAAGTGGTCTGAGCTTGAATTCCATTTGTCACCGTCTTACTTTCTCACATACAAAAAAGAACAATAATAACAGTTTTAATAAAACACTGAAAAAAACGAATTTAGATAAATTAGCAAAACAGACTGGCACAGGCTGGCACCTTTATCAACAATAATTCAGAATATAAACTGTTCTGCTGAACAGAGACATTGAACAAATGCAAGAGGAATGTCACATCAATTAAATTTCTGAAATCTCATAAATCTGCCAAAAGACACAAATATCCTGAACCAATTTCTAGATCCAGACCAGCCCTGTCAGACTACCGTGGATCCTGACCATCATGTCAAGAACACTATCTCATACTCTGGACAACCTCCATTGTAGTTAAATCTAAGAACTGATATTTTAATGCTGTTTTTGTCAAAAAGGGTGTGTTGAATTATTTATTTACATTTTCATTTACAAATGTAATTTATAAATTATGTTAGTGCTCACCATTGCACAATCTTTTGACTTTTTCTTAATGGTATTACACTTTGAGTCCTTCTTGATGGTATTACAGAGGCCGAACACTGAAGCAAAAGTACTCAATACTACACCATCATGAGAAAGTGAGATATTACCCAAAGATCTGAGGTGAAAGATTATCTTTCTCAACAACTCTAATGATGACTCTAGAAATCCATAAGACATTCCACAGTTTCAACTGTGACATCCATCATTTGTTGATGGTTGCTACTCCATTAAGGAGGGATGAAGAAAAAATTAGCTTGGAAGGGTAACTCACCAATTTGGAACTTTAAAAAAACTCAGGTATCAAAGATGGCCTCATGAATGTGGTGTCTGTGGCAAAGATCCTTGACAATACAAATATTTATTACAATTTTCCTAATAAATACTAACTGATTCTTAAATCAGATAGGACAGTGGCACACTGGTTCAATTCTGGACCTGGGGTGCCATCTATGTGGAGTTTGGTTTCCCTTTGTACTAGTGTGTGTTTCGTCTGGGTGCTATGGTTTCTTCCCTCATATGAAAGACATAGTATTAAGTTAATTGGTTTTCAGGAAAACTGGCCCTACTGTGAGCATTCTCTGAATCTGTGGTTGTACTGCACTGGACTGGTTTCCCTTCCAGAGAGTACCATTCCTTGCACCTTGTTGTTTCCTTGAGATCCATTTTCTGCTCCCCTATTACCCTGAACTGGATGAAGCACTTATAAAATGGACAGAGAAGACTTCGCCAAGGGGTATGATTAGACAAGAAAGGTGAAACTTCTGTTGATAAAGTCCTTCATCTCATAAGTGGATCTCTTATGATTCAAGGTTCTTTTGAATCCTTTGGTTCTTGTTAGATCTGATGGACAAATGGATTACAAACTTTAACCGGTTATTTTAGACAAACAGTGGTGGTGGTGTTTTTGTTAACTTCAAAATTACATTTGAAATTGGGCAAATACACATTGTAAAACATATGTGCGTTTATTTTACACAATTGTTTTCAGTTTTTCATTTCTTAAACACATACTGAATGTACATTTGCATTTTTTTCTTGAAGTCCACTTTCAGTTACATATCAGTAAAGATAGAGATTAATTTGGAGGCAACTGGTCTACTAGAATGTGTGCTACTGGTATATTAGAAAATCTAATGCAAAGCGCATCCAGAGAAAGATTTCTCTAAAGAATGCTTCACAGCAAAAACCTAGATAGAAAAATTACTGGAAAAAAGAAAAACAAAAGTGCAATCTAGATGATTTGTTTCTTACCATGCAGCTACCCCCCACTCAACTGTACACTACACATTTCAATGTTACTGTCAACAACACTTTTTTAAATACTGAACACAATTCAGTGGAGAAATGTTGTTCTCCCCTTTGCCTACCGGATCAAAGTTACAGTACAGAAGTTATCTCTTTCAAAAAAGTACTTACAGCTGTTCAAATTGGGGAAATTCACAGCCAGCAGGTTACGATGGGAAGATAGATCCTGGACCAAAGTTTGAATCTCAGGTGATAGAAATCTTTTACGAAAGGCACTAGTGACCTGATTGGGTATAATTCCCCTCACAAGCGACTCAAAAGGACCATGGAGAATCACTCATTAGTTTATCCTTTAGCTAAGAAAAAGACAGAAACCATTACTGACGAAGGAACATATTGAATTTGTTGTTTCAGCAACACAAACAAGCCTTGGTCTACCTTTCTATCAAGACCTCATCATTGTAAGGCAATTAAATGTCAAGAAAATTAAATCAGATTGTGATGTGAGTCCCATAAGATAACTCTGGCATGAAGGGAGTTCTCCTCTTCAGTCACGTATTAGGGCAGAAAAAGACAGAAAATAAACAGCTTTTGGCTTTTCACTTACATAGTTGAAGTGGGACATACAAATATAGCACATATCCAGCTCTTCGATATTACTACTTAACAACACTTGGAAGGTATTACTGTATAGTAGCAGCTGAAGCAAGTAATTTACTTCCCAGGAATAACACTCACATACCATAAAACAGGACAAACAAATCAACTCGTTTTGCATATCAAAGGACAGGGCAAACACCCACCTACATATCAGAAAACAGTGAAGCCATACCAAGCATTCCTTCTTTCGCTGCTACCTAGCAGGCCATATTTATCATATAGTAATACTGTATACTCATATCATCATGATGACCTGTTAGCCAATTGTTTTATTTTTACAGTAATGATCTTCCTATAATGGAATATTAAAAAAACAAGTAACATAATGCACTCATAATGACTTTTTCTATCTGGACTGGATTTACAGGAACTCTGCTGTAGTTACAAGAACTTGGAATAGTCAAAGATTCTAATATAATGAGTATACTGTTCTGGGTGGTACCAGGTGTGTTTAACAAGCCATGTTTAATTGTGGGAAACCAATGGACTACTGCTTTTCTCATGTTAACCAAGAGCATTAATTATGTGTTGTCAATATCAAGGTGATTATTTAATAGAAACATGAATAGTGAAAACCAAACATGAACCTTCCCATCAGTAAATACATTCTTTATGTTATAATATGTTTGTAAAAACATATCTTAGATTTGCTTATGATGCATATGTATTTCTAGAAAATTGCACCCAACATCTGGGGTAGATTAATGATTCTGTGCCTTAAACCAATCAGTGAAGAATGGTCCTGAAATGCATAGTTTCAAAAAGCAATGAAATGTAAATTAAGCCCACATCTTAAAAACAATTCCAGAAAAAAACATGTAATCCTGAAAGCATTCATCTTTTTTTCCCCAAATCACAAATGAGAATGCTTATTTATTGCATAATGTCTATTTCTATAGGCACACTGGGTATCAAATCATAAAGCAAATGATCTAATTGGTCAGCCATTAAATTAGACTTCTCTTTAAAAATATCACCCTAAATCTTCCAAAAAGGCATAAAAAAGAGCAGTCTAAAATGGATGAGTCTGTTACATTTAAATGTAATTTTTTTCATTTTCCCAATCCTGACAGTTTTAAAACTATTTTTTACTTAATCCTCCGTCTATGAGGACTGGTTTTGGTCCAAAACAAATGATATACAACTGCAGATGGAAGTACTAGTTTTCTTCAACAGAAAAAAAATATTTGTTCAATACATAGCTTATTAAAGTATACTGTACATATGTACCAATTATACCTTTTTAAGTTTATTCGTTGACGTTTACAATGATTCATCCAAGTTGATTAAGTAGTTAAAGATTCTGGTCTTTGCCATATGGATTAGCTGAGTAACTCCATAATATTCTATGCCTGTAGCTCCATATTATTTCTTGAAATTGCTAAGCAGTTTATATGTTTGTTTTTTTATACTTCAGGCTGCTCTGAGGCTGGATTATGTTTCAATGGTTTTGGTTAACAGCTTCTATAGCTCAACACACATGACTGGAAACACTTTTCTGGTTGCCACACATTTGAGGCTGGGGAGTTCAAAGGACTGAGTTTTAAGACAATTAAATCCTTTAGGAGCTTAATTAAAACTTCAACAGCTGGTCTGAAACAATTATATATTAAAGGTATTAAGTTAACTGTCTTTAAATTTTCTTTTGCAATATAGATTTTTAACAGATGATTTGCTAACAGCTGTTAGATTAAAATTGAACAAGTGTTTTTTAATTGTTGTACTGTAGGTTGAAGTGCAATACCTCTCTGCTCTTATTTTATCACCTATTTGAAGTTCACCCTATTAAACAATTACATTGTAGTAAACCAAGTTTAATTGACAATTTTAAAATTTAAGTTTGTTAAGTCGAATTACAGGTGATGAGAATTTTAAATAAAGATACATGCTAGTGAGGGCAGCACAGTGGTGCTGTTGTTAGAATTGTGGTCTCGCAGCACATGGGTTCAATTCCAATTGGAGTGCTATCTGCATGAAGTTTGTATGTTCTCACTATGTTCATGTGGGATTCCTCTGGGTGCTCCAGTTTCCTCCCACAGTCCAAAACCATACAGTTAGGTTAACTGGCTTCTGGGAAAATGGGACAATTGATGTCTGTGTCTGTACTTATGCCCGTTTGTCCTGCAATAGACTGGCGTCCCATCCAGGGCGTACCCTGCTTTGCAAACATTGCTTGCTGGGATAGGTGCTGGCTTCCCCATAAACCTGAAATTGGAAGAAGCAGTTAGAAAATGGATGGATGTATATGTTCTAGTTGTTATTTTTCATTTTTGGATTTTCTAATATATGATAGGCCAGGTAAGGCACTCCAAATTTATGTTTATTTCATTTTATTGAGAGGGGCAATGATATTATAATACAGAACAACAGCATAAAGAAAGCACATTCCATTTTCTTCCCTCCAACCATACCATCCAATACCCTCCCCAGGGACTGGACCTGAAGTTATAGGAGATCAGGACAAGGATGTTGAAAGGCACTCTCAGTGCAAGTCAGAAGGACTTGCTGCTGTGGCAGTTGCTGGGGAGACTACCTGTATAATGAATCAGCAGTGGTAACCACATCCATTCCTGCCAGCACAAGGCCACCAACAGAAACTCAGGCCTTCTCAGGCCAAATTTTTACCTAGCAATGCCAGGAGGGGAAATGTATATTGCACCCATATTGTCCATTCCAGGTCTAAAAATGCACTTTTCCTTTGCTCATGTTTGGGAGATTAGCATATAATTGGACATTCAATGTTATTTAACTGTTATGTCTTGTTCAAGACTCCATAGTCAATTTACAATATGTGTCTGCAGTTTAGGATTCAGTTGACTGTTTATTTTAACTATTAGTGGATCATACTGTACATACTACAACTGACATTTGACCTATAAAACAAAACACAACAAAAATCCACAAGCCAAGAACCTGCACTCTATTTAACTTCAGATTTTAACAGAAAGTGATCTTCTAATAAGCTTAATGATGGTGAGCTAGCCATCAGAAGCACCTGAGCAAAATTTAAGAAAAACCTGAGATTTCAAGGAAATGCTTTGCTAATGCGAATACTTTTTAAGATGAGCCCACACAAAGATTTTGAAGAGGTCATAGCTATGCAGACTGACACTAGACACTTTTCACATGGGCAGGTGAAGTCTTCTGGTGGTTCTGGTATTAAGTAGATCACTATGCTGCTGTCCATCTTAATCAAAATATGGTCCACCAAGAGAACTGAAATGCTCTCTTGTAAGGAGTTTCAGCATATTGATGCGATGAGATGGTTTGTGTCAAAGCTCAAGACTTTGCATCGAATCTGAAACCTCACGTCAGCCCTTGCTTCAGCCTGAGAGACACATTGATCAGCATCATGTGTTGAAACTTAAATCAACTTTTGTATCTATGCCTGAGGCTCTGAGTTGTATCTTGCGATCCTACTTTAAAGATCAAGACTCACTGTATCAATGATCAGGCTCATGCCAAAGATCAAAAACATTTGACAGTCAGCAGCCTGGGAATCCAAAAAATCTTATAAAAGAAGGCATGCAGCAAGTTCTACAGAGACACATGAAGACAAAAGCAGTTGGATCCTAAACTGTGTATGAAACTGTTTCAAAGACACAATGACCAGGAAATGGGAATCTATACAGCTGCTGGAGAGGAAAAGCCACATAGAAAAAGCAGTTGCAGGTATTGAAAGTCCCACAGAGAATCAAGAAAGAAGAAGTATGTTGGTCAAAATGCTCCTAGAAAATGACAACTGGGTCTTGGAAGAGGGATCTGTAAAGCCCTAGAGAGAAACCATAGAGAAAAAAAAACAGATACACATTCCACAAATCCAATAGAGAAGGCAGGATACTACAGAATTTTAAACCATCAAATGCTCTGATTTTGTCCTAAATAGTTAAATGAAACTGAATCTTAGAAGAAGAACCTGGCTTGAATCAAACTCAGCAGAATGAAGACATTTTATCAGAAGAATGTAAGTCTAAAAATGTGGCGATAAGCTACCTTTTCAAACCAGCCTATTAGGAGAAGTACAGGAAAGGTTGTGTATCAGGGACTATTTAGACATCTTTGATATGCATTCTCAGTTGGGCGGCACTGACATTGCAAGTGAGATGACATTATTCCACTTAAATACTATATTTTTACAGAATGAATGAGTTGAGATGAATGTTATATAAATGTGAAAGAAGAATCTGAATTATTATAGTGGACATTTGTCATGTAAGAGAACCAATAGGTTAATTTCATGTCTATCACATAATATTTATATTTAGTGATCAACACTTACATCACCCAAACCAGTATTCAGTATTTTCAGAAACAGAAGGTTTCAGAAGTACTGGTGAAACTTAAAAACAGTGTGTTGGAGGTGCAATATTAAAAAATGCTGCCTTACTCTGGTTTATTCTTTTTGTTTTTCTACCTGCACTGACGCACGTCATATTGTGCGAAATTCCCCTGATATCTGGGAGGAGGGGGGTGGGGTTGTGGGTTGACTGATTTCCATTAATTCTTCCTGTCAGCTTCACTCGTGAGATCAGTAGTGAAGCAGAACAGAAGAGAAAGGCACAACAGTTCCCTTAGTAACAAGCAAGCTGTCTGTCCGAATATTCTTGCAGTAGTCTTACTTCAGTGCCCTTGACTGGTTCTGTGAAACACATTTAACATGGAACATTGAAAATTACCATACCAACAAATTTACCAACAATCAAAATCACAATCATGTTAAATAAACTTTTCCTTTCCTAATATACTGTATAAATACCATATACATTATGTAAATATTTTTGTCTTAGTTTTATTTCTTTATAAAAGGGAAACTAATGCTGATACATTTTTTGTATCTTCTTATTCTTTTTAATATATGACTTTCTGCTATCATAAACACCATTGTACACTTCATAAGTGTCTCAGGTACAACATTCCTTTAATATACACACTTAACTTACTATTAACTTACTATTAGTTTCAAAATAAGTTTAGGAATTGTGAATTGTTCTGTAGACCCAAATCAAGTGCACCCACCACTTAATTTTTAAAACTTATTATCTTCGGTTAGCGATATAGTTGTTTGATTAGTATGTTTGACTAAGTTGACTATTTGGTATACTATAAAAAAACATTCCAATACATCGGTTAGTTGTTTGTAATCTGCCACTATGAATTTTAAAATTGTTGCTAATTGATAATAAGAGAAAGATTTTTCAATTTTCAGCAAGTATCCTGAAGAAATGCCAAGCTTCAGCTGTGTATTTGCACTGCAGAAATATCTTCATTTGTATAAAGGATTCATCATCTTAATATCACCATTAACAATGCAGACATCAATAAAACATTTCAAGTATTAATAAGAACAAAGGAAAAAGTGTATGGTATGAATACATGTTGCAATTTATGACTGCAGCAAGCACTGAAGCACAATTAAACTTCAATTGGCTGAGAAAATAAATCACACAAAGTCTGAGGAACTATAGCAATGTGTAGATTGATCATAACACTGGATTGGTAAACCCATGGCATGATGTTATTGCTAATTCCTGAATAACAACCTGAGTCTAAGAGATCCTGCCAATTGAAGCACTATCTTTGCTAAATGTGAACAGTATCAAACAGAAATTATTCACAAGAGAAGAACAACAAACACATTGCTTTAATAGGAAAAAGATAAGAGCGAGTCTGCCCATGATACAATAATATGGAGCAGGAGACATAAAATCAAGAGGAAAACACACCTAATGATTATAAATGACTAAAAACGTTAGTGAGCTATATGTGAGTATAAATCACATTGACATTAAGGGAAAGATTTAACAAAGGCAGTTAACTGTTAATCTCTTCTGTACTTCACTACATTGCTACAACCTCCCTCAAGTGAGAGGTTTTCAAAGAAGCAATCAATAGGTTTGTCTTACTTCATGAAGCTCGCCAAACAAACACAACTGTAATTAACCTCAGAGACTGGGCCCGAACAGTATCCAGCTTTTACTGGGAGATTTAATCGCAGACGAAACTGCTCCAGAAATTAACTGTCACCTTAATGGTGATCTCCTGTCATCATGCTAGTATGCTGACACTTTTGGAGAGCAAGGCAACTGCATATCAGTGGTAGTAAAGGAGAGCAGCTCCCTTACTGTTCAGCTAAAAGAAATTTGCAAATATCCACTCTTTCAAAATGCATTTTAAACAGTAAAATGGCACAGAGTAGAACCTGCCACCTAATGTGTTTATTGCCTGATATAATTACTTACTGTACCTCTATACTTAATCATTTATTGGTTTAAATTGGGTCATTTAAAAAATGTGATTAGGTTATATTACTCAGTTACATTTCAAACTTAAGTGGCAAGAAAGTACTTTATATACAGTATATTGATTTTTCCTGCATACCTCACTGTGTCAAAAGCATACTTACATTCAGCTGAGCTAATTTGACAGAGCCTGCGCTAATTCACTCTTCATTCTTTTCTCATCCCAGTGTAATTTCCATATTGTCAAATAGTGAGAATGTCAACTTTTACCATTGTGAGTTTTATTGAAATCTTTCTCCAGCCACAAGCATCCAACACCTATAGTAGAAACAAGATGACATCATCTTGCTTTACAAAAATGTGTTGCCAGGAAAAATTAAAGAGCCAAACATTTGTCAGATTCTACTGAAAAAATAGAAATTAAAAAGCAGTACTTCACATTTGAGCCTCTAAACTAAAAACTGATAACTTCCTTTTTAATCCAATTTGCTGCCTCTTCTCTGGACTCCAACATACTGTACATCTCCTGGCCCCAACATACATCTCTGAACTCATTTGCTCAATGTACCTCAGACAACATCTCAGACTTTAGGTAACCACACTTCTTCTGTCACTGTTCCATTGTTATGGAGTACCCTTCTTCTGACACTTCAGGAGACAAATTCTTTAACTCTTTTCAAATCTGAACATAAAACTTACCTCTTTAATAGGACTTACAGTATGTTTGATTGCCTAATGGCTTATTCTGTTTATTTTCTTACTTTTTGTTATATTTTTCACTTTTTAATTTTTTATCACTATGAACTATGGGCTTAAGACTGAGGAGGACCATTAAATATCAGAGATGTGAGCACCGTATGTTTGCATAATCCAGTGAATTCTTGTCACCTAGTCACTTCATCTTGAAAACCTCTCTCCCCCCTGTGGTTATCCCAGCATTGATCATGGCTGACTCATTATATCATTTGCCTGCTCTTTCCAGGGACCAAAAAAATGTTGTAAGGGAGGGAGCAGAGGAGATGACTTCTTTTGACTCATCTCACGTCTCCTGCTGGAGCTCTCTGCAATTAATTGAAAAGTAAAGCGTGATTTCTACAGTATTCTGCCAGGCTGGAAAGGGAAGGTCACATAGGAATAGCTTATCAATCCAACAAACCATGAAACAAACAACACTGACATAGCTAATAGAGTAAAAAGACAGATGAATACAGATCAGGTTAAGAGCAACTATAGAGTAAAATATTTCCAAATATTAAAAATATCTGTAATCCTCCAAGGTCCCTCCTATTTACAAAATCCATTATTCCTTGCAAACACACCAACCCCACAGGTAAATATGCAGTGCCATCCAGAAATAAGAACACGTATCCATCTTTTGTCAATACAATGAACATTTGGCTTCAGCAGCATTGATTTAATGCAAACAGATTGGCAATGTTTTACAAATTAAACCAAAACAAGCCACAGTTAAAATGCTTCCTAGCTCTTAATCAAATACCGTAGATTATTTGCAGTCTTTAGAGCACATTGCATAAAACAAATTTACAGTAAGAAATAGCTTAATATGACTGTATGTATGTCAGGAATTCAAAAAAACAATGATTAAAAACACAATCTCAAAATGTGTCTCATATTCTATGGTATAAATCTGTTATAATATAATATTTTGTCATTCGCGATAGAGGAAAAGTACGAACTTTGCTAGAAGGAAACCATCGATAACAAACAAGAGCAATCTGTTACAAACACCCAAGGTTAAGAACTTTATGCTGTAAGGCGCTTGAATTACTGTGTATTGAAGTCTATCAGAAAAATAACATATTAAAACACTGTATTAAATAATTGCATTTATTGAAAGTTCAAAAATTATTCCAGAATCAAGAATATGTAAAACAACATTAACATGAATTCATACATTCTCCTTTTAAGTTATTAAGTTTAATTAACTCTTCCAAATTAACTTGATTTGGCCTATTATTGTGATTCCCAAAACAGAATGAGGTGCAGGAAAATTAGATGTCTGATGATTATTTTGAATTGTGATGTTCTGAAAGTTTTCATGGTGTTCAACTTTGGCATTTAAGAATCCGTTCAATGCTGTCTAGGTTTCTAAACTAAATTCATAAACTTTACAGGGATCATATAAAATTAAAAAGGTAAGCAAAAAAATGAAGACCACAATTATGGAAGGTTACTTTACTTACATTGTCTCAGAGGACAGTCTATCTTTTGTTAGAATGTGCATTAATGAAAATTGGCCCTGGTGTTAGTGTGAGGTTTTCAACAGTACTCCTGACACTGGTATAATTGCTATTCTATCCAGCTCAGCTTCTGCAAACAAAATAAAATGTGAAGTCCCACAGGAAACATATTCACAGGATGGCACACAAACATTTTGTCTGTTTTTTATGCGTCTGAAAAATGTGCTTTAATAGTAATGGAACAATTAAATTTATAAAAACATAAAAGAGTCAAATAAGATTATTTTCATTGTACTATATAAATACAGACTAAATTAATAATTATGAGGAGGAAATAAGATGCAAAACTTTTTAAGATGTATATCCTGTGACACTGGTGTCATTCTGCTGTTTTAGAGCACTTGGTGCCTATTTGTGTAGGGCATCTAATGATACGGAGAACCTCTTTATGCTGGACGTTGGCGTTCTAAGAAAAACTTGCCTCAAAAGTTCTGTCCTACCTCGTTATTATACATCACCAAAACCACAAAACCTTTACAGAAAATCTTTTATCAATCGAAAAGTGTTCAACTAGGGCTTCACAAAACCGTTTTTAGAAATTATAGAAAAACGGTCATATGGTCACACATGTGCTATCCTTAGCGTGGTCGTAAACATCCACGGTGTAAATAAATATCTACCTTTGATTCCTTCGTAATTTTAATCGTTAAACAAAACCACAAAACCACGGTATCAATCGAAAAATACAACCGGAGCTTTAAAATAAATGTTGTTTTTTTAAAAAAAAACCAAGACGATCGATCAAAAAGTCACTTTTTATCTGATGATGCACTTCCAAACTTCCAAAATGCACCAATTAGGTAATTGAAAAGCAAAAACCAGCAAAAAATATATACATCCCATGTTTTTACCTTATTCTGAAGCACGATATATATCCACAGTAACCCAGACTAGCTAATCTCCAAACCTGGAGGCTACTGAACGTTATTGACTTTGTTGTAAATGTTTGAAGCAGGACCGCCAGAAATAAGGCGATCTGATTGGTAAAAAGCGCTTTCATTCATTGTATTTTCAGCCATTCAGAGCCCTTAGGGGGTAAGAGCTAATAGTGGACTTTCGGAGACACAGGCCACACACTCACAGCCAACTCAGTATTGATGGAATGGAAGTGGAAACAGTCACCAACTTTAGGTTTTTAGGAATTCACATCTCTAAAGATCTAACCTGGACTGTGAACACTGACTCTATCATGAAGAAGGCTCAGCAGCGCCTTTATTTCTTGAGGTGCCTCAAGCGATGGGGGATGCCAATACATGTGTTGGTGAACTTCTACCGCTGCACCATCGAGAGCGTCCTCACCAACGGGATCACCGTGTGGTATGGCAATACCTTTTCGCGAGAAAGAAAGGCACTGCAAAGAATGGTCAATATGGCCCAGAAGATCATCGGCTGCGGTCTCACTGAGATTAAACAGCTCCATGAGGACCGCTGCCGTGGTAGAATTCTGGCCATCACAGAGGACAGTCACCACCCCGGGCATGAGCTCTTCACCCCACTGCCCTCAGGCAAGAGATATAAGAGCATATGGACACTTACCACTAGATTCTTCAATAGCTTCTATCCACAAGCAGTGAGACTGGCGAACACATTTAGCCATCCCCCTCGGACCACACCTACACCATCACCATCTACCTCATTATGATTTCTTATCTATTGCACATCTCCAGTCATTGTTTACACGTCTGTATTGTTTACATTCAAACTGTCTACATGTTTACTTGCACATTGTCTATTGTTTGTTTGTACATTGTCTTGATGCACTGTTTGCACTTTGTCTTGTTTTTTACACTTGTTTTACAATCGACTTTCTGTAAGTATGAATTCCATTGTACCAGTACCGGTTACATATGGCAATAAAGTTCAAGTTCAAGTTCAAGACTTCCTCTATAAGCCTTAGGCTGCATTCCGCCTGCCTTTTAGCTGCCAATCATTTACTCAGAAGGGGTAATCCGTTTTTTTTTATCAGTTTCTTATCAGTGCTCCTTTTTTTCACAGCAGAAGGCAACTCTGAGGTTTTTTTCATTGCATAACAGCAGATAAAGACTCTCGCAATGGTTTTTAGTGTTATTATTTTCAATATTTTTATGATTTGTTATTATATACGTGAAATTTCATTCCAGGTCCAGTCTTCACAAAACATTCTAATTGATCAGTTTGTCCCAGATTTTTATCTAACCTAGTAGTCACCTAGAACAAGAATGTCATTCCCAGGACATTCACAGGCCTAGAATTGAAAATTCTGACCTCTGAAGACCAAAACAACATTTTCACCTGCTGTTTTTTTTTTAATTTGTTTGTCTCCTGAGTGGACACATTAAGAAATATAAGAAATTTGAGGTTAGCTTCATTTTAAGACCTGAACCAGGCTTCTGCTATGTTCTGCTGCAGAGATATAACAAAATGTTTAAGGGGTGAAAATTCCAGGCGGACATTGGCTAAATGGGTCTCTGCCACTAAGAGGTATGATATGTATTTGCATTCGAAACTGCCTTTTTGTTAAATAGAGACAAACAGAACAAAGAAAATGCAAAACACGCAAACTTCACAAGGTCTCACGCTTTCTAAAAACACTGAAAGAACAGATTTTAAACAAGTGATTTATAGATTTTTGAAAATCACCTTTGTATTATGTGATGCCGTGAAACAATGTTTTTCAGCCTATTTATTTTTGGAATGTTTAAAGTTGGTCATGTACGATGCTATTACCGTAGTATTGCATAATCAACAAGCATTTTTTTTCAAATGTAAGGCATTCTCAAAGTAAAAATGTCTTGGGTGTTCAGCCTGGTTCCCTTTTAACAGTGTCCAAGAAGGACCTCAGAACAGCCAGCAGAGATAAGTTTAAGAATCCTCCAGAATCATAAGCTCAGCTCTGTTTTTCATTAAAGAAAAGCTCCCTATTAAAATATAAATATTGTACATTGTTAAACTTCTGCATTCAAAATGAGTTTGTCTTTTTGTTGTCTACTGATGCACTGTGCATCAGCGGTAAATGCTGAGCAATTACAAGCTAGAGAGTTTTCAGGGAAATGGTCTGGATACACTTTCATGTCTGTGAAAATTCAGCAGAAATGAATTCTTGCACCAAAAAAACTATTTCTGAATTTTTGCATAGTTTCTGGGGTGCTACCTGTGTTGCTATTTCAAAGATAGATTGATTCAGAGTATAATATAGTATAATATAATTCAATATAATTTAATGTAATCATAAGTCAGGGTCAGGGCATATAGTAAAATAAATAAGACTGCCTATCTAGTAGCTTTAACAATGATCATTTCAAAGACACCCTATGATTGATTTGATTTTCTCCACAATTTTATAATTTATATGTATCTGTTTTTAAAAAAGTCACAGAAGACATTTTTATTTATAAAAATATCCTAGAGGTTTAACATTATAGAGAAGGACTTTTGGTCATAATAGAGTTTGTTCTAGACCTAAAAATGCTAAATGTTCTTCAAATGCTGCCTACTATAAAAACAACATTTATGTCAATTTTGCTTGTGCTGAAAGAAATTATGTGCTTTGTTATAGACATGTTTCTGCTTTTCTATTACTTTTGTGTATACCAATGAGCATCTCAAGCACTGTACATAATTCTAATGTATCATTTTGTACTTTTAGGAATTTCCCGTTTTAATCTACCAAAATATTTCAGTGCATTCAGTTTCCAAGTGTGCTGTGTTATGCCTTTAATATTCATGCAGTGCCTCATTTTTGAGTTCATCAACTTCAGTGTTAACCAAGATACAGATGGTGGAGATAACAGTCATATTTCTGTTGTTTTACTCATGATCACATGCCAGCTAGCTGGACAATACCATAAATCTTCCTTATCAGCACCTTAGTGATGCTATGTACCAAACATTATATACTTTGATTCACACTCTTGTCATTTGTACAGAGCTAGACCTAACCACTGTATTGTGAAGCAGTGATTTTTCTTAAAATTGAATATAGAATACCTGACATACATTTCTTAGAGTGGTATCACCAATGCATTTGTTTTTGTTTCTAGAGGAGATTTTTTTCCACATTATTTCCTATAAACTCCTACCATGTTCTTAAGCCTAAGGCTTGGTAAATCAGTTCTGTTTTACTGCATAATTTGCCGAAACCCTAATTAATTCATGGAAAAATCTGTTGTGTTTTATCTGCCTTCATTTCACTAATTGAAGGATGTCCTTAAAAAACAGGATCAGATGCAGTGCAAAAGGAAGAGTATGTGTTACGAAATGCCTGCTCTTTCATATTAAATAATGTATTCAGATCAAATAAAATCAAAGGTGATGAAAATGATCAGTTGTATAAAAAATGCATGTACTGTACATGTACTAGCTAGAACTCCAAACATGGAGACATTATGAAAAAAAAAACATGACTGGCTTTGAAAGGGATGAAGTAAATGAAAAAATAAAATGTCAGAGGAAAATTTGTTGAATTTGTCTATGTAACCTCAGATTACATAGAGGTCTTCAAATCTCCAAAATTGGATGAGCAACAGAGATCAGTGCACTTTTGTTCTTTCCAAGGGGTAGTGGGTTGGGGTTTCTGGAGAAGTTGAGTAATATGATGTATCCTACTGCAGTGTAGTACCAGTGTGCATACCAATAACAGAAAACCATGTGTGTCCTTCCTGAGCAGGAGGTTCACTGAAGTGTTGTCAAATTTAGATTTAAGAGATTGTTTGGGGCTTCTTATGCATTTACACATATCTTGCTTTAACAAACCAGTGCCTTCTGAAAAGTAATGACATTGCAGTGCCGATATTCCATCATGCACTGGTCTCTTCAAACAGGGAAGACGTCGGTTTAAGCTTTTAAATAGCCTTCATTGAGAATGTTTTGGGATTCAAACTGGAGTAACAAAATCTAATGGGCATGTATACCTCTTCTGCAAATAGTAAGCCTTCCTCTTCAACTGCTCCTTGTACAATAAGTAACAGGTTTACAGTAGGTTAATTCCACACTGAAAGACAAATAAAAGAAACACAACATTTTGTCTGTGGAGCCAAATCTGAAGAAGGCTTCACAGCTGAAACATTGTTTCTTTTCTTTGCCTTTCAGCATGGAATGAACCTATAGTTGTTCCTTCGCAGCCCACACATGCTGATGCAGCTACTCACTCGACCTTACTAAATGCATATATAAGCTGGATAAAGTATCCTTCTATTACAAAGAAGTAAAAGTGTACTTGAAAGTTAAATAACAATACCAAACTTTTGGCTTGCCCATTCACATACTGTAACTTCATCCAAAGAGATAAAGCTTGCCATTTGAAAAGTATAATTTTGTAGGAGCTGAACAGACTTTCTATATTGCGTTTGCCTACCGCTGCAATCATTTGAATACTGTGGCTTCATGAGCTAATTTACTGTTAAATGACCCAAGCATTATATCCCCTTAATTACTACTGTCGTATAAATAAAACAATCTCTGTCAGAAGCTAACATAAACCATTATTCAAACAGTAACATATTAGGTCAAAACACCAACACAAGCAGCATAAAAGCCTTGGGGTTACTAAAATGTGCCACTTCAAGAGCCAATATATTTTAAAAGTACTGTAGTTACTCTGAAAAGACAAAAGTCATTCCGCTGCAATTAGATTTATTTAACAAGATACACAGGGGCCTTCAAAAGATCTTCTGTTGAGGTGGGTTTTCAGATTTATTATTGTTAAAGCACAGTTTCAGAAGTATTGGAGATTATCAGGCCAAGTTTAATATAGCTTTCAGTATTTCTGCAGATAATAGCTTGAGACCAAACACTTAATCCAGCACTACTTGGTATTCAGAGAGTGGAATGAAGGCTTTGAATCTTTGCTTCACTATTCAGTGCCATGGACATGTTCTGACAGGATCCACCAACTGAACTCAGTGTAATTGCTTCACAAACTAATTACTTGTGCAGAGCTGGGCCTTTTTATCACAGGAAGGAGAGAGGGCTGAATTTTCTTTAGCAGCACTGCAGCCATGACAAATGGAGTGAAGGAAAATTGGTGTATGGGGCCACTGACCTAGTGTGACTAATGCTAAATAATAATTTATCTCCTGAAAATTGTGCATACGAAAATAAATCAGCTACAGTAGGTCCAAAGGTAAATGTAAACATAGATAAAGCTGTACTCATATGATAACTCAAAACAAATATATGAATACAAAATATATGTAATTACGGAGTTTGATTACTATTACATTAAATATTTTCTTGCAATGTAATTATATTTTTCTCATCTACACAATTTTAATAATATCAAAATACAATTTTTAATAATAATAAATCAGAAGAAGTCATTTATTTGGTCCTACCAAATTTCATGGCAACTATTATCTACTTTTACAGTAATCTAATCAATTTGACAAGAAATCTATATACAATGAATATAGTACGAATTCCATTAAATTACTAAATATATATTACTTTTGCGTATTCAATTACATATTTAGAGATTTCATAAAATATCTTCATAAAATAGTTTGGGACTGAAATCTAAGTTAAACTATAAATTTACAATAATGTTGTAGCAGTCTCAGGTTCACGTGAGTATGTGCCCTCACCGCTGACGCCTCAGGTCAGCCCCCCACTGCTGGGGACTCGAACCCGGGCCTCCGGCATCACTCAACAGGGACCCAGCCAGTTGAGCTAAAGGGAAATCTCCCTTTAACCCAACGGCTGCAGTCTCTGCTGGTCACTGTGCTGGTAAGCCGGCTCACACAACCTGCAATGGTGGCCGTATCTGCTACAATATTATTGTTAGTTAGTAAAAGGCAGAATATGAATATGAGACATTTCACAATTCTTTCCTTTATTGAATAAGTAGAAGGTGCATGAATGTCAAAGACTTGCTTTTGCAAATTGAGAACAATGATTAACTCTACCATACCAGTTACCTACCAATGAACAAAAATGAAGCTCCTGAGTTTAATGAACAACCTTTTTCCATATACGTATTGTATATCATTTCCATGAAAAGAGTTTCATACCTTTCAATAAAAAATACTTACTGTATGTATTTTGCTGTTTTAATAATGCAGGATGTTCAGTGTACAGTGAACTCTGAGTTCATATACTGTATACTTTGCTTTTTAAACCAGCTGATAATTCAAAATGAAAGGGAAATGTGTGTTATCTACCAATATTGCAAAAGGAAGAAATATAGTTAGGCATACGACTGTCACCTGGAATGTGTGTGGGTGTGATGACAGACTTTAATTTAATACCACTTGGGCTTCATCAATCTGCTGCTCAACCAATTTTATAAAAGAGTCCAAAGAACATTTGGCCACCACTACCAGTGGCCTAGACATTGCGATTAACAGTTAATCACAGTCTTGTTGGGCATCTTGACAGTACCTCTTTCTCAGCAAGGCTTATCTTTTCATTTTGTAGCACCGCAACATTGATAGGGACCTGACATTTTATAAATGGTAGTTTATCCTTGTCCCACACCGCATTATTACGACCTCAGTTTCTGTAAAGGATAGATAATTCCAGTAATATAAGTACCACAAATTATAGTTTTCGAATAGCAGGGGAATGCTAATAACAATGTATTACTACATCACTGCCAAGGACAACGCCTCCACAAGGAATGGCTAATCATAATGCATTGTAACTTCTTAGTCAAGGGCTCAGGCCAGGCTCTGTTAAGGGGCAAGTCTTTCCCATAGTCTACCTACATCATTGAGCCAGAGTCCATGTACTATATTGAGCAGTTAACTTTGGCATGTTATATTATAATGTTTGAGTAGACTGATTAGCGTAATATACAGAATAACCCTCACAGTACACATCATTTGGCAGATTACAAAATCTGTCAATCACCTCCAATCAATCACAAAAATGACTGTAATAATTTTCATTGCAATGAATAAAAGACAGTTTTTAAAATTGATGTTGAAGGCTCTGTTAAAATAATGCCGTACGAACTAGCTATATTAAAAAAAACAATATATGTGAATCCATGCCAGAGTCTCCAGTGACTCCTGCTGACTAGGAATTAACAAATATTTTTTAGAAAGTGTTTTGTGTTTGGAATATTTGCTGATGAACCGGGGACAGTGATGAAGACAAAAATAACATTTTCTTCAGTGAAATTGAAATTAGTTTGCAGTCCAAATATTAGATTATCTCAGTGCTACAGATTGCCAACTGAAACACTGTAGAATAAAAATACATAAATTAAGACACAATATGCCTTTCCTTTCTACATACACCACCTACCCCTGCTGCAATATAGTGGCAGAAAATAAGAGTTCATTATTAAAGGCCGCTATTGATTGAAATGTACTTCTGTACCAAATTCTATTGATAATTGGAAGCCGATGAGACATGATGAGACTCTAATTTCCCAGCTATAGATTTGCCACCACAACACATCTGCAGCACTTCCCTTGGTTCAGTCTGTAATCTTCCTTCTTGCCCCCTGAGGCTAATATCAATAGCCTTAACCCAAATTAACACCTAATCTTTTAAATATATATTATAAACGTACTTTAAGTGCAAACACACATCACATGACGGTCCTTTTTCAGCACTCTAAACAAAATTAGTAATTGGGATTTCAAAATAAAAGAGTACCGTTTGGAAGTATTGCACTTTGCCCCTGATTTTGATGGTATACTCACTTTATCACGATCTATAGTGGTTTATACATTTTGTATACCACTGTTGTGTGTTTTGCTGGGGGACAATCCTGATCCTGGAGGGCCTATGTCTCTACAACTTTTCATTCCGACTCAGAATTCCAATTTTAACAAGCTCCATCAGTTCATTATTAGCATAATGGGACCAATTGATCAACTTCTTCCAACTCATCTGGTGTTGGTACTGTACATTGCAGAGACACTTGCCTTTCAGGGCTAGACACCCCTGGTTTACAACAATGATTAGATAACAGTTTACAAGATAACTATTCACTGATGGTGTAATTAAAAATGGTAAACATGGATAAAGAAAATGGTACAAAGCCGAAAACACGGGGTACAGTACTAAAGAGATATACAGTAGGACAAGACAAATAATTTCAATAACTCCATTACCGAACCAAAGTGCCAAAGTGCCAACTGTGAAATAAACTACTGCTGATGAGTCACTTATACTGATAGAATAAGCGCTTAAAATGATTCAATATATGTGTGGTTCAGTTAAAACCCCGTATAAACATTCAAGCAGAACATGATTTAAAACACAATTATAACCAAACTGGGTTGTATTACATTACTTCCAATAGGTTTTTCAAAATGTTTCATTTACTTTGCTTGACAGAAAGGGACTCCAAAAGTCGCATAACATTATGTCACTAAATATGCATTGTTATAGACTCTTTTACACAAATTCCACTCATTCTAAAGCATTCTGCGCTTCATGCCTTTGCTTTGGTACAAGGTTCTGCTTAGCCTAAAATGCGCTACTGTTTAATCAGTATTTAATGCAAGCTCCTCCTTGAGAAATACTTTTTTCCCTAAAACTGCTGACTCATGGAATTTCTGCTTCAGAGAGTTTTGTTAATCTAATGCTGATATAAATTAATCATAAAACAATATAATGTGAAATTAAAAAGCTGGTTAATTTATATATTAAATACATACGCATCAAGCAAGATTAATAGTTGTACTCAATGCCTAATTTAATTTTACACATGGAGCAAATAATTTGACTAAGCAGTACCATAATTTATTATCACTGCTTTACCCTTATTTAAAAAATAACAAAAACATTTTTTCCCCTTTACCAACAGGAAAGCACTTTTGGTCAAGTCAAGCTACCTCAACTTGAAACTCAAAGCAACCTGGAATTACAAACTGGGAAAAATTTATTTAGTTTTCTCCATTTCTGTCGTATGGTGGCAGTACACTTTGGGTAGTCTTAATTTTCTTTCTGTGTTACGGAATGAGCTAAACTACAGTATGAGCTAAACATAAGTTAAACTTATGTTAAATTTGAATTTATGTCTTATTATATGATTTTTTAATTTTATCTCTTTCATCACATCCAAAAATAAATGGTGTCTACTAGCAGAAAATGTGTATGCCTACATAAACGGACTAATAAATACAATGCAAAACATTGAAACATATCTTGATTTACTGTCTAGCTGCTGCCTTATTTTTTTCCAGAGTTAGACAATGAGAAAAATAGGTATATTAAAAGATAAAGGAATCAGAACAAGAATTGAATACAAAGACAAACTGAATGCTGTTCCACAGATATGAACTATAATTCTTGGTGCCGCAAATGCTGACCTGAAATAATCTTTCCATTTGGCACTCAAAAAGGCTATGCAAGGCCTTTTTTTTCTTGACCGTTTTGGTTTTTGAAAATGTCTAAATATTAAAAAAGTTCAATTTTTAACCCATTGCAATTTTTCCACTTAAAATGTATTTTTGATCTTTTTGAAGGAAAATGTGGAAAGGCACTTTCCCGACAGAAAGATTATAGTTTTTTTTTTAATTTTTAACGTTAGGTTAAAATAAAGTTAGATTTAAATCCAAATTTAAATCTACAGAATAATTGTGATGGTATTCAAGGCCAAGAGCCAAGAGTAATCAATCAAATAACCCCCTCCAGCAAAGATAGCTTCCAATTGTACAGCAGAGTAGACTGACACAATTGGAACAAGAGACCTTGCTTTTATTGAACAAGGGGTTCTTGAAATTTCAAGTGCCCCATATGGCATCTTGAAACAACAACCTTTCAGTTATAGGCATAGATTATTGACCACTACCTTATGCTTCACCTCAGTATCCATCCATCCATCCATCCATTTTCTAACTGGTTCATCCAACTCAGGGTTGTGAGGAAGCTGGGGATCTATCTTGGCAAGCACTGGGCACAAGGTGGAGCACACCCTGGACAGGACACAAGTCTTTTGCAGGGCTCACACAGACCCACACACACTCACATCGTTGCCAGTTTTCCCAGAAGAGTTCATCTATCTAATCTGTCTTTGGACAGTGGGAGGAAACTGAAGTGTCAGGAGGAAAACCCTCATGAACACAGTGAGAACATACAAACTTAATACAGATTATACAGCACCCTAGGTCTGGAACTGAACCCAGGTCAAGGCAGAAATGCTAACAACATGCCTCTGTTTGCTATATTGAAAATATTGTAACGCTTACGGACACCAGTGAGTGTGTAAGAGCCGGCTTACCAGAGCGGTGACGTCACTGCCCTTCCCTGTGATAGCAGGGGCTACAGCCGCTGGGCTGAAGGGAGATCTCTCTTTAGGTCAACAGGCTTGGTCCCTGTTCAGTGATGCCAAAGGCCTTGGTTCGAGTCCCTGACAGTGGGGGGCCGACCTGATGCGGCAGCGGCAAGGGTGCCCACGTTAACCCCGAAGTGTTACAATATATTAAAGTTACAAAATAACAATAATTGTGTTTTCTGCAGTCTTGAGTTGTGGTAGTACTAGCGTTTGAAGCTTCAGTGCTATTTGCAGGTAGAAATAGTTTCAATAGCTCAGAGGTTTCAGTCAGCAGAGAAATTATATGAAATTTCTCTTCCACTTATCTGCCTATACAGTGCACATAAAATATGGTAATTGACTTTTGATTGCATGACTAAATGATTATTTATTTGGAAAAGTTTAGTTTTGTTGTTAAATAAAACAAAATGAAACTGAATAATAAAAGACATTTAATGAAAGCAAAGAGGAAAAATTTAGAAAATAGAAAATATTGATTTCGTTTGATTGAATCAATACGAAAACACAATTCTATTAGGAGAAAAACGCACTGTATACATTAGAAGTTCCATCTGACAACTTTCTTCCATAGAGCATACACCTACTTCTATTATGACCTTTCCAGTGACTAAAAAAATAATTAAGCCAAATAAATTAAAAATATGTGCAAAATAAACATATATTTACCACAATTATTCTTAGACCATTTTCACATTTTATAACGCATTTACTTAGCAAATCTGCAGCTCTGGTTCTCAAGTACAGTATTGAGATTTTAATACCAGGAATTAGCTCCAATATTAATTTTGCTTTCACCTTGAAATATACAGTAAGATGAAAATAATCATAAACATCACAGCCAATTTTTTTATACATTGATGATGCACACATTTTGTGCGTGTTCTACTTTTTTGTTGCATGCTTTTCATTTTTGGCAGCAACCTAAATTTAGAAATTCTCTAATCCAACACAGGCTTCAAGATGAGAGCTAAATTGGGGTGCACGTAGTTCTAAATGAAGCCAATTAAAATAATGCAACAACAGCATATGTGCACTGAAATATTAAGGGTTTTTGGTTCCCTGGTGTATTTCAAAATCTGTGTCTTCTGATTACAGAAGCACACCCCTTCCAATTTGGATTGTAAACCTTCTGTAGATGTACAATGTACATCAGCAATGACCTCCATTGGAAATAAATGCTCCAATGGAGCTAAATTAATAAATGAATGAAATTAATTAAAAAAAATGCAAGAGAATTTAGCTTAATTATAAATTAATTTTATTGTATCCAATTGTGATGTACACTGTGTTCTATTTGTGAATCACCTGAATCACTAGAAATAAATACAAGAAAAAAAAAATTCATCTTCTAGTCTCTGGTCATTGACGTATTTGAATTTGTACTATAGCCGCACTTTTGAAAAAGGTTTTTATATAAGGATGGATTTGCTTGAAACTGAGGTAAATAAAATTAGATAGACCACAGATGGGTACATTCCACACAACAATACGGTATAGACAAGCATTACAATACAGTACTGTAAATTATTATCTAACTAACTGCTACTAAATTAACCTCACCTGTCCATCCAGGGTGACTTGACTGACCCACATTTTGCTGTCAGTTTCAGAGTTTTAGAAAGCAGTATTATGTGTGCAGTAAATATCAATAACTAAATTTTATTTTAGACTTATCTCATCTCTCCTAAGTATTAACATTTACAGTTGCCACATATTACCACTAGCAGTTAAGAAAACAACAGGTAGAATTGATTGTGAGCTGTAAAAACAACAGTGATAACAATCTAGATTTTACAGCCTTCAGAATCAGATTCTCGATATTTAATTTCCACATCACCAATGAGTGCAAAAATAACAAACAGTAACATAATACCACTGCAAAAATCATAGTTGTTTCTTACACACACCATTAACCTTATACCACACAGTATATCGTGCAACTCTTCCATAGCTGAAGTTGTTTTCTGCTGTGTTTGCTTTGGTGCTGGAAAACTGATATTTACTGAGCAGTTCAAAGTTGCAGCATTCATTTGAGAGAGGTAAACAGTATAGATACATTTAACATGTTGGCTACAGGGCAGCTTTCTGTTTGTCAGAGATTTCCTGCACCCACCCAAAAGAAAGGCAATGGGATCTGAATTGCTAATTGGCAGACAGGTCGAAGTTCTGTGCCCAGGCCTTACCAGGATAGTTACTTTAACCACTGTGACAGGTGTAATTACTGCCCCACTGATTTCTTAATTGGTGAAGTAGTGTTTTCTTGGGCCTGCTAAATGGATTATTGACCTCCTTGGAAGTGTGTCTGCCTTCTTTGGGCAAGTACCATCACTACTGTATATATAAAGGCAACATTTTTTGTTCTTGGAATGCTAGTTAGAACAAAGAAACTAAGAACAAGAGTGAAGACAGACCAGACTGTGTAGACTATTATAGTTTTTTATGTTTGTATCTGTTGCACTGACCACTGAGTATAGTCTGATATGTACTTATAACTGCCCTTCCAAAGTTCCAGAGTTCAACAACCAGTGTGCTCCAAATTTAATCCCACCTGTTTCCACATTTCATATTTCCTTTAGAAGGTATTCTGCTTCTTGTTTAGAATAATATTGTTTTTTAAAAATTAAATATTATGATGTGAGACATAAGATTTACTTCATAAAACTGATTGTAGTCTAACATGGGTTCCTAATTGTTTCAACACTGTCTTAAATATAATATACTGTAAACAACCAAACACAATCTTGTGCTAGAAAGTTTTACTTTTTTATCTTTAATATTGCTTTTTTTATTTCTTTCAACTGGGGTGAACAACAATGTACAGAATTAATACTTCTGGCTAAAATAGGAATGTACAAAGTTTTTAAGATTGATACTTAGCTGATAGTGGGTCTCGAGATACCTAATTAAAAGATCTCTGTCCAGTTCTGTTAGTTTAGGGATATATCCATCCCCTGAAATCATGAGACTTGACTTGAAGTTGTATAGAAATTAATTACTTTTGGCTTTGATGACTACTTTTAATTACTCATTTGTATGGTCTGGGGATTAGTTTACTGACAATTACTTTTAGACTTTCATGTGTTTCATCATTTACTGTATATGAAGAAGCAGTGGATCATTCATTTCAAAGACACAGCCTGATCTTAGAATACCATTGTCTCATTTTGTTCTACTGCTTTTTCAAACACATTATACAGTGTGTGATCTACTTTGGCTCAGTTTATCACAAAGACCTAGGTTTCACCATGAATGAAGTTCACTTTCTCGGTTAAATAATCAGACATCAAAACATTAATTATTAATATATCTAAATTATTTAATCTAATTTATTTTAAATTACTATGTCAGGTTAGAATTAACAATCCTTGCTTCTCAGATCTCTGTAGCCAACATGTCAACTTACAGGCAAGCAGAAAAGATCTTTTAAGTGCATTAATTATTGGCCTAAAGGGGTAAGACAATCTATTGCCAGGAAGAAATTTTTGAGTAGAGCTCAGAATTAGGATTTGGAAATAGAGAGAAGAAGCAGAAGTAGCTATTGCGTTCTGAGCACTATAAAGAATACAGTGTATACTGTGATCAGCATTTAATTAAATCTGAATGTGTTTTCCACCACCATTTAATGTTTTTTAGAGAGTAAAGCTTGCTGCAAGTGCATTCAGCCAGAGAAAAAAATAAGTTGCTGTGATAAAGCAGATAGAAGAGTGTGCCACATCACATTGCGACCCTAAAAAGCTTCTCAATCTAATGCTATTCATGCTATGTACAGTATGCACAATGTTTGATATATGGATGGTAAAAGAGAAATGTGAATACATAATGCAAAATATACTAAGCAAATATGCACATACAAAATATTCTCAGTTCTCAGAAGCTAAGTAAAGATGGGACTAGCAAATACTGGGGCGGAAGACCTTTAAGAAAACCATGATTCTGCTTGAAGTCGACAAGTAGATGGCATTCTTGACCACTGTCATACTACCAATCACACTGTGCCATTGAGTGTGGTACTGTATAACATAGTGGTGAAGCTTTTGGTCTCAGGGTTCACAGGAGCAGTTTTAATCAAAGTCAAGAGGATCTAGGCCAGCTAATGCTCTCTCTATACAAACACCACTCTGTCTATTGTGGAGTCACAGTGAAAGTTGGCTGCGGACATGTTACACCTTTAACTAGCAATGTCTGAATAATAGAGCTCAGTCTGTACTTTGAGCGAATACCTCTAATGGTTGAACACTGCAAGTTTCTCCTTAATTAACGTTCTTCTACTGTACTAATACTCTATACATCTTTAAGAGTTAATGTCCAGATTGCAAAAGCCTGCATATTTCAACAACACAAGATATTTTAAGTGCTGAAACTGCAAAATTATTTGCATTTTGAGTCAAAGTTCTTGCTATCTAATATTCTGTTGCATATTTATTACCTCCACCATAAGAGTAGCTAATTCCATTCTCACTTTCATTAATATATACATTATGGCTGATGGACTGCATTTGCGGAACAAATGTACATTACATGGTTCCCAAGATACAATTAAAGCTTGCTAGACCATAGATAGTGCCCCAGTCAGCTATGTGACTGTGAAGCAGTATAATAGATTTCTCAGTCACTTATGAATTGCTGCTGGGGTTACACAAGGCACATTGATGATAAGCTTATGCATGCTCTGAGCTGATTCTTAAAGCTCAATGAGGCCTTAAACACACAAGCATGGGAAGTAACAAGAACAGTATTCTAAAAATTAAAAAAAGAAAACTATCCTGTGTGTTGATAATTAAGCAAAATGTAAGCATGTGAACAGTTTGTTCTAAATACCATCAAATAGGGCTGGTTTTATTTTATCATTTACATTTTGGTAGCATGTTTTTGTTGATTGAAACACACTACACACACATAGAAGGTAAGGTACTTGAATATGGAATCAGTATAATGTGCTGTTTTCCATTTTTCAGATGAAGACAGATTTCCATCAAGATTCGTATAAAGATTACAAGATAGACTGACAGCAACCATATTATAAGTACATCATCAGTATTCACGTTTTATTGCATATTGTAACGCAAATGGCCGACATTACAGGTTGTGCGAGCCGGCCTACCAGCGCGATGATGTCACCGCCCTTCCCTGTGACTGATGGGAGATTTCTCTTTATCTTAACTGGCTGGGTCCCTGTTGAGTGACGCCGGAGGCCCGGGTTCGAGTCCCCAGTGGTGGGGGCCAACGTGAGGCGGCACTGGCGAGAGCGCTACAATATTATTAAATGTAAGTTTCCATTTTTAGGGAAACATCTTACACCAAGTAGGCACAGACTCTTTTCCAGAGTTTTTATTCCATGTCTGCACAAGAACTAATGAGATGCATCTGATCAATATAGGTTTAGGGAACACAGCACAAAAATATATCCTCAGACTCAATGAATTTGATATATATTTTAAATATAAAGATCACTTTTCTCACACTGATCTCACAAATATAAATTTGCGTCTTCTGTTTCACTGACACTTGGCTGAAACCCAGCATTCCCGAAATGCTGGTCAACCCGTGGGATTCATGCTTTCTAGAATGGACCGCACAGCTGATTACACCGGCAAGGAGGAAGGAGGTGGAGCGTGTTTCATGATTAATAACCTTTGTTTCACTGACGCAGACATTTTCTACAGATCTTGCTCATCTAATCTGGAATACCTGAATACCTCACTATAAAATGTCCCCCTTTTTTACCTACTGAGGGAATTTACGACTGTTACTATGATCACTGTGTACATTCACCCGCATGCTAATGCTGAAGCAGGACTCAGCAAACATGAAAACACGCATCTGGAAGCTGTCTTTATCGTGGCGGGGGATTGTAACCACTGCAGCCTTAAAAAAGTATTACCAAAGTACTTTCAACACGTCTTTGTTTCCACTAGAGGCAATAACACACTGGATCACTCTTACACCAAAGAATTGGCAACAATATCTCCTCTACCGTGATCCTAAACACTGGAGCTCCACAAAACTACTGTCTCAGGCCTAGGCTGTACTCCTTGTTCACCTATGACTGTACAGCCACTTACAGCAGCAACCACATTATTAAGATTGCAAATGACACCACAGTTATCGGGCTGATCAGCAACAATGATGAGTTCCCATACAGGTGTGAGGTGGAGTTTCTTACAAGATGGTGCTTTGACAGCAATCTGGCCCTAAATGTCAACAAGGAGACCCAGAGTGAGTCAAGCCAAATTCAGCATTAATGACACAGCAGTGGAAACTGTCAATTGCTTTAGGTTTCTCAGTCTAACATGGCTTGGTCTTTCAATACTGTAGCCGGTCTGAAAAAGGCTCAACAGTGCCTGCACTTTCTATGGTGCTTAAAGAAATGCAGTATGGGGAAGCAGCTACTCATCAACTTTTACTGCAGCACCATAGAAAGTGTCCTCACTAGTAGTATCTCTGTGTGGTACAGCAATACCAGAGTGCAAGACAACGGCACTCTACTAAGGGTCTTTGTCAGTGGGACAGAGGATTATAGGATGTGATTTACCATCAATCGGTGAGGTTCACACCACCTGCTGTCACAATAAAACATAATCCATAATTCAGAGTTCCAAGCTGGTCACAAACTGTTCTCTCTCCTGTACTCTGGCAGACAGTACCGCACTATCAAAGCATGGAACACTAGACTTAAGAACATCTTCTATCCCACTGCAGTGCTCATCTTTAACATCTAACTGCAATGTTTCAGACTCAATGCATGTCTCACTATGCACTTTTTGCATGGTCTACCATGTTTTTTTTTCTTTCACCACTACATATTTAGTGCTCTGGTTGTATTATTATAATGTCATAACGTACTGTCTACATTGTGTGGTGTTGCCTGTTGTATTGTGTCATCTGCTGTACTGTGTATGTCCAGAGAGATCAGTGCAAATAAGTATTCCAATGTTCATTTACATATGGCAATAAACTCCTCTACTCTACTCTCTACTATACAAATAGAGAAGATACTGCTACATTTGAATATATCTTCCAACAAACTCTCATCACTTATTTAAATATACCATTCTGGTAGTTACTTCATAAGGACAAAGGCTTCAGAACATGACCTAGTTTTGCCAAGAAACAAATAGAATAGTTAATGTGTGATGTGATTAATCAAGTTAAGGAAATTTGCAAAGTTAAATGTTATAATATAAATAATTCCACTTTATAACCAAATGTATGACAATAGGAACTGTCTAGGGAAGGTATGCATTGCAAAAGAAAGAACAGATATTTTAAGCATTTTTGGAGCTCAAAATCGTGAGACAAAATACTGCACCACCTTTGCTTGGACAAAATCATTAATCTTTACACTTCCATTAGTGCTAGGATGTGTTTTCCAGATAGTGACATAGTCGTCTACATGTCTAAAACACAGATATTTATTAAATATAAGGCATTCAGGTCTCAGAGGGTAACTTGAAGGTGTAAATCTAAGATAATGTGAAAAGTTTTCAATGAAATACATTGCATCACAAAAACATTTGAGAAGTCACTAAAAAAATCCCAAATAAAAAAAAATGTTACTGTTCCAAACTTGAATGCTGAAATTTTCAACCTTGCCAAAAACGTTGTCACAAGAGAATTTTTTTTTTTCAGTTTTAGCATGGCTGTATGTGCTGCAGCAAGCTTTAAACTATTCTTAAAGTGAACCATCTGTTGTGGAATGAAAGTATTCTGTTTATTGTATCATGTTCGCTCGGATTTCTCTGTAGTTTATGTAGCATGAGGGTCTACTCAGGTCAATGCAATTAAAACAGAGATCCACTCTAAATTCTCCTCACAACTACAAAATCCTGGATAGATCTGAACTAACACCACCAGTATTCAAAACATTTTTACTGCCCCAAGCCAATGTGCTAGCAATGGTTTTACACTGTAAAGTGTCCTAAAATCTATGCATGTGTGCAGGTTGTTAGTTAGATAATTACAGTATTCGCTGCAGTGTCAGTCCATGGCTACTAAAAGTAGCTAGTAAATAATAAATGACTGAGTTTTAAGGTTGCAGTTAACATACCTTCAACAAGCCAATGGTGCTCCATTTCAGCATTTTTTTTTGCAGACAGTGCATATTTTGACAATTATTGACAACCCCAAAACCTTCCCTTGATTACACTATGCTGTCGATCATTTATTAAAATTAGTTGACCCCATAGTCCTTTCGTGTCAACATCACATACGGTTTCTTTAAACATAAAAAGTCTATAAATACAAAACCACTCTTACAAATTAGTGTAATAATAGAAACCTAAACAAATATGCTGGATATTTTGTTATGTTCAAAGGAAATTGTAGCTTCAATAAAGAAATTATATGAGAAATACTATATATACCCATATGTTATTATCTTTTTTTAGACAGTGAAAGGCTATATTCTTTTGGAAAAAAAATAAAAAATCAAGTGTTATTGAAAGTAAAGAAGCAAAAAGAAAAAATCACAATTTGTCATTCATTTATGATCCCTATTTATTTAAATTACAGTGCATTCATTTAGATGATTTTACAATCTTATTGTTATATTTATATTAGTTACCATTACCTTTAAATCTTCAAATGCATCATGTGTGTATTATCAATTAGATTAATAACTGGTAGAAGTAAAAATTTTTTTTTCAATGTGCTGAGCTGATGTTTTGCTAAGAGAAGCTTTTGAACTTTTACGATTAATGTTTAATACAGAGCTCATGAAAATTTAAACACTAAAGGACGACTTGAAATCTTCTATATTGCACGTGAAACAAAATACATGCATGCAATGAAAGGCCAGTGTGCACAAGATTCACTTTGGTGGATAAAGAGGAACTCCAGTTTTTGACTCAGAACCTACTCTATCTTACGAAGTCATAACTCATGGAAATCCAGTTAAGGATTCTAGCTGTCAGGTGAAAATGAAGAAAGATATTTTGAGGCATTGACATCACTGACGTCCCTCACTTACAGTTCTGCCTGAATCAAAAAGGTTTTAACACTTAGGCGAAGAGCAGGCATTTTTAGAACTTTCATCCCATAGCATTGCAATGCTTTATTCTATCTCTTAATTATCAAAGTCATCTTCAGCACCAGAGTTAAAAATCAATTAAATAATTTGCTATTGGAAGGGTCCTGTAATGGAATTGAATTATACAGGATCCTGCAAACATTATTACTGCTACTATTATTACTAGTAGCATTATTAATAGCATTATTACTGCTATTATTTATTTCCTTATTTAGAGCTGTTGCAGGTCAAGTTCATGGTGCATTAAACATTATTACTATGTCTCTTAAAAACTCTGAATTGGTGGATAATTCATATATACATAAGTACAGAAGCTGTACAGCTAGTGCCTTTATCTAAATTAATGTATATGTTTAAATCTTTTAAGTTCAGTAGATGTAAAAGCCTAGTTTGGAAAATTAATGTGAAAGAACACATTATATACAGTATGCCTTTACTTTAATAACTCAGATTAGAATGTACACTATGTATTCAGCCTACAATACATAACATTTAACTTCTGCCACAGCAGTCTTCATATATTTATATATTACACTAATGGTTTAGCATTAACAGAGTTAATGTTTCTCAATGTCATAAGGCTGACAAAGAGACAGAACTAGCTTTATGAACAGCTATATTTGAGCCATCTTTTTTCTAATTACAACACTTCCTTTTAGATATGATATTTCCTTATATTTTAAATGTCTCTGTACAAAGGATAACAGGGTAAGAATTCTTTGTCCGACCTCCATTTCAAGGAAAAAAGGTTAATGGATGTAAAAAGTAGCTCTTTCAAATGGCGAAATGAGAAATGCTAGGTAGGAAAAATGAAGAGTGGCTTGCAAAGTTTCACGCAGTATGTATTTCATTTGATGTTCTTAGATGACCTTTTAATACACTGCAAGTGCTTTTTCAGCATTTTTAATTAATTCATAATAACTGAGAGTACCTATTAACATAGAATCTTTAACACATTAAAGATTCATTGCTGGTTATAAATGTTGATTATCTGTATGGGTTTTTTTTCACTCTAGCTATGCATTTGTTTTTAAATTAGCCATATAGGATATGTCAATCTAGGCTTTATGGTAAGCAAAGCACTCAGTAATCATAAATTAATCATTGCTTTACTTAATTTTTACAACTTGGAGAAAAGATTATCTAATTATTACACGTTGAAAGGAGTAGAACATTTTTGAAGACTGCAATTTATTTGACCCTTGTATCCCCTGTATTGTAACACCCTGAGGGGAAGAGTTACCGTATAGAACAGGCACATTCTCAATATAAAATTAAAGGAGGTTCAGATTCAGAAGGCTATGAAACTACAAATTCCAGAAGCCCCTGTGAGGCTTGGAAAGATTTAACAATTAAGGGGATCTGATACACCTAGAAGAAAACTCAGGTTCAGGTTTTTAAGGAGGAGGTTTAAGGTACACCAGAATTTGACTTTGGACAAAGATGGATAAGGACAGTGACAGAAAGCATTTGGAAATGGCTTAAATTTTCACTGGCTGAGGAACATGGTTTTGTTGAAGAGAAAACCTTGATTAGACGTAGGACATGGGAACAGAATTATTATTGGGAATTGAGAACATGGGAATATAATCATATCTCTATGGACATACTTGTGCTTTGTTGGTGAAAAACACCTTTATAAATACAGTATGTCCAAAAAATCCAAGCCCCTAGTTTATTGCAATATAATTAATCTCAAATGATGTATAGATTTAGAGATCTTTGTTCACTATTTATACTGTATACTGAGCATCAAAAGAAGATCAACACTTAAAACCACATCAAATCTGCAAGATTAACAGGAAAATTACAAAAACCATTGTAATAGATGCAATTACATTTTATTGAACAGACATGACAAATGTAAATTCTGTAAATGTGTTATACTGATTAACATTTGTCATCATCAAGGTTGATTAACAGGAAATCTGATGAAAGTCACAGGCTAGTGGCATGTGTGTGGGGGGGCACCATTGGAAGCTGTACAAGCTGTACTGTACATCTGTGAGGCATGCTCACACCAGATTGGAGATGCAGAATGTGTACACGTGTTGTCCTTCTAGAATGCTGTCATGTCACGTTGACTGGACAACCATGACTGGATCATAGTAGCACAGTGCAGTCAGATTGCCGTCAAACACACATTTGTATCCTGTAACAACAAAACAAATATGCCAGCCCATTACACTTGTTTCTCCCAATCAATTGATCTTTTGTACTCAACAATCAGTATATTGTTCTATACTGTACATCAGCCTCAGACTCACCGACATGAGTGTCAGGATACTCTACACAAAACCTTGATTTCAGTAGCTCAGTTAGATCCTAATAAATGCGAGAGAGAGACAACATGTCTGTGTGCAGAGTATATTTGATGTAGCTTGCCTGGATGACGAAGTTGGCAGCCACACTGTAAGGATGAATTTGACAACTCCTGGACACAATGCAGAAGAACATCCGTGAAAGCATTGCTATTGCAACTCTCGCTGTGAAACTGAAAAGGACATACACAAATGAGCACACACTTACACCAGGGCCAGTTAACCTACCAACATGTCTTTGGACTGTGAGACGAACTTGGGGGTCTCAGAGGAAACTCACATGAACACGAGGAGAACACACAAAATCCACATAGATAGCACCACAGGAAATTAACCCAGGGTCCAGCACTGAAAGGCAGCAATGTTAACCATTACTCCACCATGCTGCTACTCTGAAAAAATAACTAAGTTTTTTTTTCTCAATGTATGCTAGTAGATACTGAATCTGCTACTGACATGAGATATTTTTTAACATTCTGAAGTCTCTCCTTTTATAGCAAAGTACTTCCATTTCATGTAATTTGTTCAAGAAATTGCTTGTAATTTGCTGTAAGGGATGCAGGAATTTCTGGAATGTAGTTTAACCTTTGGGCGATGTAGTTTTTCCTAGGAGAAGCTAAGTGCCAAATAAATGCCTGTAACATTGGAATTAACTATAGTCCAGATAAGAGTGGGAAACTATGTCAGTATATGAGTTGCAAAGGAACAAGTAAAGGCTAATTTCAACAGCTACTTAAAACTAAAAAGAAAAGATGACTCACTACAGGAAGGCTGCAGAAAATGTTTTTTTTTATTTCTTTTTAATTTTAAAGTAGAAATTGGAATGAACCTCTACCTGTTCCTTCATTCCAGCTATATTGGCTGTAGCTTTTTATGTGAGTGGTCCAAATATAAATAGTTGTACCAAATTAATTATTCCTATCAGTGTGCAAAACAGCAGATGGGTACTGCTGTGTGCAATCTGTGAAGTAAAGTGCTGTAGTTTTGTAGGTTCATCCACTTCTTAAAACAGTAAGTTTTCAGTTACACTTATCCTTTATAAGAATCAGTTGTATAACCACTGTAACTGTTCTTCATTGTGGAACACATTTTTGATTAGTCAGTGGTTGATGTGTTCATTATGTTGTTATTTCTTATGTAAATTTAGTTGGAAGGGTTAAACAAATATCTCTTTACAGAACTTCAGGCTAGTCGGATCAGTTAGTAACTAATTCATTAGTTATACTTACCAGGGCTCATTATTTCAATGTTTTATAAGACAGATTTAAAATAATAAAACAAATTCTAATAAATGTGTTGGAACCATAGAAAAGCAGATTTTGGTCATACCTTTTTTTAATGTGATCTTATGTACCCAGCATAACACCTTAAGTTACAGTACCATAGGTTACATATGATATTTATGCATTTAGTTTAAAAAAAATAGATACTATATAATTAATAATTAAAATATATAGTTATAATACATTAATAAAATATTATTATAATGTTATTATATAATCTTATATAGCCTCTGTGAAGGATGTATGCTTACTACGTAAGACCACACTTAAAAATGTTATAAACAGTTTGAATTAATACTTTTGTTTTAGCTTTGCTCTCCCTTCATTTTAGTATACTGGTGAATATTTGGATCACTTCACAAGAAATCACAAAAAATGCTATGTAATAAATGAATAAGTAATAATAATGTGTTATTCCTTCAATTATCCCAACACCAGAAAGAAAATAAGCAAGAGTACATGAAACAGATGAGTAGATGAAAGGCAAAGGGAAATATATTGCCTCTTCAAGACTCCTTCTTTGATTTTCATTCACTTAGAAAAAAGCTAATCCCAGACAGAATAAAGCTAAGTTTCAGCACGTTATAGCACCAGTAATGTCTAATTGTCATCTTTCTATGACCCCTGAAAGGGCAAGATTTTGCTTGAGCAGCTAAATTGCTCTCACAAACAAGCCCTAAGGGGCTTGCCTCTGCACTCTTTCCCTTGCATTTTACATAATTTAAAAACCTGGACGACTCATTATAAGAGCTGGGTATTTATTTCCTCTCGCTGTTGTCTTTTGCGTCTGATGATGATTCAGTGTCTCTGGCTAGAGATTCAGTGCCTTAATCTTAGTGAACACCATCCTGAGGGGAAGCAGTAGTTTAATCTTCCCTCTGACGTACAGGACCTGGCAGCTGATTGTACAAAAGCCCTTGGATATGAAGGGTGCTGGGTTCTGAATTTTTGTAAAAAGCACTTTTTTCCTCTTGTTCTAAGCATGACAAACTGTTTGGAAAGCAAGGTATTTTTTATTCATGTTTATTTGATATTGATTTAGGATAGATCTCACAGAGTGTCCCCACACTAAGCATTAAATTCATTTAGAAAGCTTCATCCGCATTTTGATCTACATTGGTTGAGTTATGTAAAGCTATGAAATCTAGTCTATGTTTATTTATTTGTTTATGCATACATTTTTATAACGAAAGTAGCTGCTATTTATAAAGCTGTGCAATAATGTATATATTTAAAACAAATACATGATTCTCATGTGTTGTGCTTCCTAATATTCTGTGACTTCAGAGACTGGTGGTGGTTTTGTTGTAAGAAGTATTGTATGATACTTGTCTAGACACTTTTGTCTCTTGTCTATGTATCATGACTTTGAAAAAGGAGAATAGTCATGACTCCTCCTGCAGACTCAAAAGCCTCCAGCATGGATTTTATCTGCACCAGGTATTGCTATAGCACAGTGAGATGATGATTCTAAATGTAGCCTTCCAGCCCATCTCTGACAACATATCATTTGAACATAACCAAAGAATTGTAGCCATAATGAATGTACCAAATACATTAGTCTGGCTTCAGATTTGCAACAACCAAGCGTACCTAAAAAGTGTACCTCTCTCATTGGAATTCAAAGTCTTGTGTTACATCTTTGTAAGTGATCAATGAAGTAACTCACCAAACATCGGATGTACACAACTGCATTTAATACAAGAGTGAAATAATAGTGCAGTATGTGAAGGATGCCATTGATGATGAAGCAATTGGATTAATAGGGTTAAATTGCAATTCCACTTCCCTTTGTATAAAAGTTCACTACGCTGATCACATCTTTCTATCATCCCTCCCTCCACCCCAGCAGAATTTTCTCCCTTTCTCATTTCTCAGAAGCGAGAAGGGATGTGACAGCACTGATTTCCGAACTGCATTGTCATTTGTTAAGCCAGGCAAGTTAAAGATGGATAACCTTCAACTTGTTTCATTACGAGAATTTGACCAAACAAAAATATGCATTAAATTCATTGTGGTATGTATGGAAACTTATTAGTGCCACAGAGAAAAAAAAAATTAGCTGTGTCATAGAAACAACGAAAACAATACGTGTTTAACCGGGGAATGCTTGCTGTCACGTGTTGTACTTAATGTATACAAAAACAGAAAATATTTTCAATTAGATTTGTTATTTTTCACAAAAGGGGAGTGTGACGATATTCTACTGTTGTTAAAGTCAATGTTACTTTGCATGGGACAATATTATTGCATATACAGTACAATGCAAAATACAGTTTTAATATAATAGGCAACACTGTTCACAAATTAACCATTGTGTTTAAACTGAATAATTTTATTATATAAATGAACTACTTTTCTTGTATTAACGAGCTACTTTTCTCGTGCAAACAAGATGCTATCTTGTATAAAAGAGTTATTTATTTATTCTCCATGGCGTTAATAGGCGTCTGTAGGTATGATCACAGGGGATGGAGGGAGGAAACAAAAAATAACAAGCAGAGTTATACATTTTCATTTTCATAAAAATGTATGGACATAAAGCCCTCAGAGATATATCTATATTTCATTTTTTTCTGTTAGGGAACTTCGAGGTAGAATGAATGCCTATGTTTGATGTAGTATGCATTGTATTATAATGACTTCATTACCCGTCTGCTTTGAACTTGCAGGGTATGTCTAAGGAGTTTAAAATTGCCTCATTGGAAATATTTTTGTCTTATGATTGAGAATAAAGTAATAATTAAGTAATAATTCCTCAGAAGTAGGTCAATTCTTGCTACTGCAGTTAATGACCACATTGTCCGCTAATGCCATGAGACAAAGTCATATGACATTAATGTCAAACCAAAAGGTCATTAACTGCCAGGAATGGATGTATTTTGAATGGGTTATTGCTGCTGTAAATCATGTTATCATTAGAATATTGTGCTGCCATTGTATTAAAGTTTTAAAACAGATGCTGTTTAACAGTTGAAAACTATGGATTAAGGTAACATTGCCCATTCAAATCTTTTGAAGCACAAGTACAGCTTTCAGTTAAAGATTTTAACATTTGAAAAGTAGAAATGTGTTAATACCAATCCCCAGAGCAAGATGAACTGCTGATTTTCTGATTAACCCCGAAGATGAAGTAGAGAAATAACATGCTCTGAAGAATTATAAGAAAGATTATATCAGAGAGGAGGCCATTCATCTCATCTAGCTTGTTTGACTGCTCGCCATTAAATGATCAAAGGATTTCATTCTGCTGTTTCTTGAAAGAAGCCAGAGCATCAGCTTTGACAACATAAATGCGTAGTGTATTTCAGCTTGATATTTACTCTTACAACCCCTTGAGTAAAAAAGTGTCATATGTTCTATGTTATAAATGTATTTTTCATAGTTTCTACTTGTCCCCTGTGCTTCTTATTTCACTGTTGATTTTGAATTTGTCAATAGGGTTGATTTTGACAATGTCTTAGAGGTTTTCAAATATTAGAATCTAGTCACCTCAGTGTTCTCTGATGAAGATTATTCTAAAGATTCAGTTTCGAATCAGTCTAGGAAGATCTTTTAATCCTAGGGATGTACCCATCTGATCTCTTGAATTATTTCCAGAGAGCAATATCTTTTTATATTTGGTGATTACAATTGAACATAATATTGCAAATATTTTAACATCCTTGTTTCTAAAAGCCATTAAATCCTAGATGTAATAAGCATGCATGATGTAATATACTGTACACATTGAATCATAGAAAAGAATGAGTTCTGCTGACTCATTAATAAACACACCTAAGCAGTACAGGGAGTGGATAAAAAAAAACATTGTTTATCAAAAGGGAGATGATCACATCTTATGTACCATTTTGGTAACTAAAATAACCTTAATATATAAATCTAACCTTACATAACAATAACAAACACAGATTTTACTTTGTTATTACTTATTAAACGACTGGGAGGAGTAGTGACCCGCTCCTCCTTACAAAACAGCTTCAGCGCTGTAATGTTCAAAGGCATTCCTCCTTTATGCACAGCTCTCTTTAAGTCCTGCCATAGCATCTCAATGGGGTTGGGGTCTAGACTTGGCCATTACAAAATCCTGATTCTTTTCTATTCAGCCATTCAGTTCTAGATTTGTTGGTGTATTTTGGATCATTGTGCTGTTGTTTTATGTACTTTCGCATTGCTTTAGCTGTTAGACAGTTGGTCAAACATTTTCCTCTAGAATGTGCTGGTATTGAAAGGAATTTATGGTGAGGTGTCCAGGTCCTGTGACTGCAAAGCAGGCTTAAATCATCACCACTCCAACACCATGCTTGATGGCTGGAATGAGGTTCTTGTGGTGATGTGCAGCATTTGGTTTTCGCCAAACATGTTGTTTTTCATTACGGCCAAAAACAACTCTTTGGTCTCATCTGTCCAGTGGTCATAGTTCCAGAAGTCTTGTGGCTCATTCTGGTGATATTTTGTAAACCTACTGTAAGCTGTGCAGCAATGTTCTTTTTGGATAGTAGGGGTTTTGTCTTAATGTCTTAATTTATAAAACAAAATAATAAGAGGGGCTACTTTCTTTTTCACATCACTGCACATAATGCAATAAATGAAATAAACAAAAGAACGCCCAACAATATAAATGTTTACCAGATTTGAAAGCTATTCCATGTACAGACATATTACAAGAATTGGCCCTCCCTACCTGGAACAAAGGAGACACTGGGGCAGGGTAAATCAAGGTGTTCACAATTCTTAAAAGGGTCAGCAGTGTCAGCTCAGACCTTTGTTTTAAAATCAGTGAATAGCCCTGGAAACAATTTATCTGGAATTAATTTAACTGTTACTGACATGAAATGCAAAACATAAAAAAGTTTAGTACTATAGTAACAAATACTCTTAGAACATTTTACCAGGAACCTTTATAAGATCTGTTTTAGTCATCATCATTAACAGACAATGTAGTTCCTTATATGATTTTGTATTTAAATATGCCACAAGGGTGTAAAGGATACCTATAGGGATTATTGTATTGTATCTTCTGAACATTCTTTCCAACAATCACATCTACTGTATACAGATGAGTTTTAGTCAGGCTTAGACAAAGGAGAACTGGAGGCGAAGGTACAGCTAGCTGTATAAACTCAACCCCCCTTTGAAGGGTAGAATAAAAAGGTGGAGACCTGTGAGAAAGATCTTTGCTGTATCTTTACACTGATGATTCTACCATCAGGAAAAGACTGAACAAGAATGGTTTTCACTGCCACTGCAAGTGCGAAAGACATCCAGCTCATTTCTCCCCAAAAGAGAGAAAGTTCCTGTATTTAAGATCTGAAATTTATATTTAGAACTATTTGAACCATTTTCTTATAGCTGTGGAAATATGTATTTCCTTTTTGTGGTGTCCACCATGTAAGAGAAAACTTTCTGTGTTGTATCTTTATACATTATTTGATATAGAGAGAAATGTTCCTTCTGAGTTTTGTCCTCAGTAGGGCCTCTCATGTCATAAGCATGGTTTCACATTTCTGTTACTTAATTTGTGTGCTGACTCTGTTACCGAGAGACTCAGATGAATACGTTTTGGTTTTGTAAAAGTCTGGATCCAGGTACTCATGCTTTTGTAAATAATTTGATTATTTAGACTTCTCGGTTAATGCCTGTTCATTTATGCTGAAACCATGCTGTGCCAAGGAACTAAGAAACCATGTGACAATGCTATTTCCTGACTGTAGGGAAAAGTGTTATTATCTTTCATAAATTTGCTTTCTAGACAAGCAGGTGTTGGAATGGACCTTCTCCTTTAAACAATTCCTTATATATTTACATAAAACATAATCTTTCCTCATTTATTACAATATTTTGAAAATGTTTAAATGATGCATTGATGCATTGAAGTAATAATACATCTGTACAGTTTTCATTTTCTTTTTTATTAAAAACATAAGCTTACAGCATTTGCATTTTGCTTCTTTTACACCTGGTGACTAATCGTCAAAGCATTAGAATAGATACTAAGTGGCATTAAAAGGCCAAAGACTAAAGTATTTGTTATTTTTATGTTTTGATACATCTCTGCACTAAGTATTCCAGAAATGGTCCAATTCATAGTCAGGTTCCAAATGTCCTAAGTTAGTGTTGGCCCATGACAAAAGCTTCTGCTTGTGCTCCTATGATGTCTGTTTTATCCAGCAGCTCAATGAGCTAAAACTGATGCATTTGGTTAATTTATGCCTCTGAATTTCTTTTTAAGTGTCTGTCTAAACTGGCATATTTTATTCATCAGTTCTTTTGTCTATTACTCTCTCTACATTTGCAGCAGTTACCCATTTGTAGCATGCCCTGAAGCCTTTCTTTCATCTAAAGTTCAAAATCTCTCTACAGGATTTTGTTGCCTGTGGAAGTAGAGACTACTGCCATCTGTACCATCACAAATTGAACCATAACCATTTGAAGAGGTTAGATGAGGTGCTGGGTCTACTCTAATGTCAGCAGAGACAACATCTGAAAGATATTGTGTTTTCTTGGTTCATCACCGTAATCTGTGGTTTACCTACAAAACTAAATAACTAAGTGTTCCAGTACCTGTTAATCAATTACATGTTTGCCAAACCAAAAAGATTTTAAAAAATAAGCAGAAGTTCTCTGAGGTAGTCATTGATTTTATTTTTCATTTTCAGTGACCTTCACAGATCTTTATTAAAACTAAACAGTATGCTATTGTTTTAGTTATTCAGTATGTTACCGTCATGGACAAAATGTGGACACTGCCAATCAGACTTAAACAATAATATTTAAAGTAATCTTTAAAGTAAAATAATCTTATTTACAACAGGATATAAATGAAGAACCTACTGATATAAGCCTCCTGCATTTTTTCCCATACGCCAACAGAAAACAGCAATATAGTACAGGTAAAAATGTTCTGTCAGTCGCTTGTTGACCATCAAGAATTTTCCTTTTACTTAATATGATGATAATGAATACAAATACTAATTTTATCTAATCAAGCGAAGTTGCAAGATATATTCCAGCATTGCTTTATGCTTGTACTGCATCTTCAACATCTCACTTCCAAGCTATAATGTGTCCATAGGCTTTTAAAAAAAGTCAAGATATCAATACATTATGTAGTATAGAGACACTATGAGCCAATCAAAACCCTAAACTTTCTTTAAAAAGACCTAATCTTGAAAACTACATATAAATTAAAGTTATTTACACCAGACTGTCAGTAAATTACATGTATTTTCAGATACAAAAGGACAAATTACATTTTATTCAATCAATCTGATGATCTAAAAAGCAACTCAAACATATGTTTGAGTAGGTAAATATGCAAAACATAATGGATCAGAATTTTATTCATTTATTTGAATTTGAATTTGTAATGCTCATCATCATCACTAAATATTTTCAATCCACTGATGGATGAAGGCTGGCCCAGAGTCCCTCTACAGATCTCAATGTTGGAATCCTTGCAGTTATGTTACTCCAGCAAATGTCTTATTTTAATCCTCCCATCTTTGCCAAAGCCTTCCTGTTAGTCTTCTCTGGTCTCTTGGGATCCTGCACAGAATTTCTTTGGCATCAGCACTGATCTCTTCTTCTCGCCATTTGCCCAGACAAAAGCTATTTTACCTTCATGGCTGTTATAATAAAACCACTCATTCTTGTTTGCTATCTTATGCATTCCAAGTTATGTACATATGACTTGGACTTCAGTTATATTAAAATAACTGTTGGCTTCTTTTTATGGAAGGAGCAAGCTTTTTTCATTTTATATACAGTATTTACATTTTAAGAGGACAGTTTCTCCAGTAATGAACTCTATAATTATGGTTTAAATTTAACTGATAAGCTGTGAGTGAACTACAAATCGCTATTATTTACTAATTCCATTGTCAATACTGGCCATTTTGTTGAGACTTAATGTATTCTATACACAGTTTTATTGTATTCAATGTATTTAAGGTTCATACCTTCCAAACACTACATCATCAGTTATAGTGTATTATGTCACCCTGAAGTAGTAGTGTGGCATTCTGGGTAATGAACAGTTATTATTTTTAAACCTTTCAAATATTATTTAAAATAAAGTGATTTAAATAATATAAGTCACCTGAAATACCTTATATAAATGTAAATATACAAGCAGACTACATGTACTATATGAAGAAATTAAACAAGTGTGTGCAAGTGAATTACTTGAAGTGAAAATAATGGAAATAGATGTCTTCCTTGAATAATTTGATAATTTAACAGAAAGGGCTGATTAGAAGGAAGATTAGAAGCAGTACTATTGTCTTTAAAGTTTTAAAGTTAACCTGTTCTCCAGGTAAATACCTGGTAAATTAACTTTGGTCTTTGTTCAAGATGCCCTGTAAGGACTTTGCACTCATTGATGGAATTACATACAGATTAAATACATTGCATAGAGAAACAGAAGAAAGGGAATGCACTATTAGGAAAGTAGAGATTAAATACATTTTTAGGCTGAGGGTGAGGCTCCATAAAATGTTAACAAGTTAACAGAAACACTATGCCTGCCCCTCTGAAATAAAACAGAAATGCACAGCATGGTCTTTGCAGGTCTGTTATATCCGGAAACAAATTTAAAAGTCAAGGTTGAAGTTGAAGTTCCTGTCGTAGTAACTGATGGATCAGAAAAGGATGCAGCTCTGGATCACTGTTCTGATATAAATTACAGGGAATACATAACTACTTAATTAACCAGGTTCAATCAATTATACCGCATCATCAATGTTGGAAAACTGGTGTACAGATAGATACAGAAACTTCTAGACAGAATTGTAATTACTGCACAGTTACACATCTGACTACATACACCTACTGTATGGCTTAACTGGAACTATGTAATTGCTTAAAAATGTCAGAGAATCCCATCTGTTATTTAATGAAGGACTGGTTATTTACCGAGTGTAAGGGGTTCAGTTTAATAAGCAAATTACAGCCTAATGGATGTATTAGACAGGATGTAGGATGTATTCAAAATACATTGCCTACATTACATAAGAGTGTGTTTTAAAGTATGCTGTGTTCAAGTAATAAAGCATTAATCTATATTTTAATTTCCCATGTTAGATTGGTACAGTCATTGTTAATACAGTTTGTCACACTATCATGATTAAAATAACATTTCTTAGAATGTAAGAGTATTAATAAAAATAATAAACTTTAAATTCTGTTTTAAATTTTAAAACTATGGACTAAATTTTATTTCTGTGCAATACGACAATTATCTACCTATTTTATGCAGTTATGAATTGGTATAATGTTTCTTTTATTCATACATACAAAATTCAAATGTAAGCATTTGTATATCCATGTCAAAGACATCATTTCAGCCAACAGAAAATTTTCAAGAGTCAAATTTATTGCTACTGTATCTCTATGTCTTTATCTCTGGCCACTGTGTGGAGTAGTTGAATGAATACACAAATTGAATAAAGACAAATGGACTGAAAAACAACATGATGAAAACAGACAAGTAACACTAGATAGAAAAATAAATCAACAGACAAGCTGGCTAGCTGAAATGAAGGTACCAATGCACGCTAATGTATCTATGTTATTTTTTATTTGATAAAGAGTGGCTCCAAGGGAGCATCTAAGTGCTGTGTAACATCATTCAAAGTCATTGCACAGACTTATCTGATGCACATCTACTATAGTTCCCAGTTTAGGGGAATAATGTTGGGAACTTCACCTTATCTGTCTCACCAATAAAAACTTTTCCATATTATATGACAGATATGGACATTCCATTTAAACAAGGAAAAATTAAATGTGTCTAATAGTGTTTAACTGTGTGCTTAAATACAAATATAAAAAACCTTCTAATATGGCTTTGTCAATAATGAGTTTTCATAGGGTTTTCATAAATCTGACATCTTTTTTATTGCACAATATATTTCAACAGTTACCAGGAAAATCACTTTATAAATAAAATTAGAAACGTAAATGTTATGACAGAGAACATGACAGTTGCATGTTAGAAAGTAGAACCAGACATTTCATACAAAACACCATAACCGTAATAATGAGAACCCCAAATTCATATTTAAACCTATTTCACTGGACAAAGTTGGGCTATACCGTGCTGATAAGGGTGAAACAGTTTTTGGTCAGTTTTCTTTGCAAATGTTGCAGTCCTACAAATCAGAATTAGAAGTTTCTTCAGGTGGTTGGGAAACAGAGCTTGTTATGTTAACTTATCACATAATAGATAGAGTGATGTGCATGGTGGCACTGAGATTGCTGCCTCATGGCCCTGGGGCCCTGCATTCAATTCCTGTGTTTGCGTGGGTTTTCTCGAGGTGCTCTGGTTTCCTCTACAGTCCAAAGACATACTGGTGGGTTAAATGGCTTCTGGGAAAAATTGCCCCTGGTGTGAGTGTTTGCATCCTCGCGTCTGTGTGTGCAATCCAAGGTATATCCTGCCTTGTGCCTGCTGTTGGATAAAGTGATTAGAATATGGATGGATGGATTTGCTAGAAATGACCTAATTTTCAAAGAGAAGCACCGAAATATTCTATTTATTGCACCATTCTTGCAAGGAAAAAGTGAGCCGCATATACAAGAAGTCAAGCACATTTACAGTATACTCTCTTTTTCATTTCCATACTTTTCAGTGAGTAGATTAAAAATGGATTTGTGAAGCCTATCAGGGTTGGTGTAATACACACAGGAGTAACTGCAGTGTTGAGGGGGAGGGATAACAATGGTCTGTAAAGGAACAGAAACTGATTTGAAATGAAATCACGAATCTGCTGACTGTGTATACAGGCCCCAGGTGGATTTTCAAACAAACTGGGCTAATTACTTTAAAACATGTTTTCTATCTTATTCTGCACATTACAGAGATCAAACCCTAGGGACATCAGAGAGAAGTCCGTTTTTGACAAGATTTTCATTGCACTGCATATGTTTTTCTTTCAGTGTTTCACAAACAATAGCAAGATGTTTCCAAAATGGATATAGGGGGATTTTTTTACAAGGTGAGACAATGCAGTGCTTTCCCTCTGCAGACACTGAGATTGAAGGGGCTGAAAGAAATGTGGAGGAATATTTCATTGTCTTGGCATTGAATTAAACACGCCGAAGGTTGGGCAGGAACAGATTCACAAAATAACGGTTCTTGAACAGTGTTCCTCAGCTGTGCAAAAATGTATATAACATTTAGGTACTGATTTAGTTCTTAAAAGTGATAGATCTGATAAAACGGGCAGAAATGTAGGCTTTTAGCTATGAGTTAGGAAGCAAAAAGACAATACGTTTTTTAAGAAAAGTAATTTCCACCACCTTGAATGCAGAACCAAAGCTCAGGGGAGAAAACTGACTTTATTGAACGGAACGTTGAATAAAAGAGAAATACAGCTTGCTTCCCAGAAAAATAACCAGCACAAACATGAATGCAGACACACAGGGGGGGACCGAGGGGCTGCTGTATTGACAAACTCAAACACACAGCAAACTAAGTAACAGGGGTGAGACACACAACACAATTATTTGCATACCAAAGTTCCACATCCCTTGGACAGAGAGGTCTATCCAATATGTGTAAAGGTCAGTTATTCAATATTTTACAGGATTCTTCCACTTTTAAGGGGCATGTTCCGAGGCAAATGCTCATTAATTTGGTTGTAAGAAAATAATCTAGGTTAGAAGACCTAGTGATTCTGCAAAAAACTAGCAAACCGATGGTATTTTGTTCTCAAAAAATACATTTGGTTTGATTTGTTATTTTATTCCCTTTTTCAAAAGTCATGTACTCAGCTGTCTTCATTGTTAAATGTCCCAATCCTTTAGCTTCTCAAGTTAGCCAACCTGTAAAAGTGTCCTCTCCAAACATTCCAACACTTGTGCAGCCCTATAGCTGGGGCATTGCTGTTTTTTGTATCAGCTGTCTAATAAGCTGAATATCACCCAGATACCTCTTGGGTTCGCTTGAGTTAGTTCAGTCATGGCATCAATGGCATCAATAGGACTTTCTAGGCACCCTGTAACAAAACAGTTCTTTCCGGACCCTATGCACACGACACAATCGGAAATTTTAGTGTTTCCAAAATAGTGAGGAAACACTGGGGAAACAGTCATCCAGGAAAACAGGGATGAAAACAGGGGGTGTGTCCAAAGTGCGCTGGTGCACGGGGGAGGTGTGGCCGAGACAAACAATCCAAAAATAATCCAGACGGGGAATCCAAAAACAAGCTAGAGTCCATAGCCAGGCGATCCATCCGAAACAGGAGATTAAAATCAAGAACCGGATCGTAACCGGCAAGGGAAACAGGAATAGGCATAGAAACTTAAAAACATAACGGAGCCAGGCGCAACAAGGTCCCGGGCTCGCACGATATGGAAATCAGATGCAGAGCCCGGATTAACGTCAGCGCCTGGTTTTAAAAGGAAGCTGGAAGGAAGCTAGAACAAGGAACAGGTGAGGGGAATAAGGCAAACAAGGAAGAGCCGGATCACCCTTAAGGAGGAGGGACTACAATCATGACGCACCCATGATCTTACAGCTTGTCATTCACTTTCACTTTTCTAATGACCTGTGAAAGGACCTTGCCCATACACTTTAAGTTCCTATCCAGCCATGCAGTTATTAAAATTCCTTTGAAAGGAAAACTAATTCAGTCTAACGTTCACAATGTATTTAAGAGATTGATACAACTACAGAGCCTCATCTGTCTGATATTATCTTAAAACAGCAATGCCCAGTGATGACTCACTTGCCCTAATAATCTGAACTGCATAACACCAAATATATAAAGAACACTAAAATATACTGTAATTTTAACAAATGCATGTGGTAAGTAAAAGAAATGCATGTGGCAAAGACATAAAGAGGGAATTCTCAGCTACATGAATTTTTAACTTATGACTGCCTTTAACCTTTTCTTGCAGACACAGGATTTTTATGGTTAATGTATTTTATGGGAAAAAATCCCACTGCTAATGTAAACTCAAACTATGGAAAAAACAACATGCGTTTGTAATGCAAACTGGGACTTTGGGGTTAAATTCAGAAATAATGAATAATACAGCATTCCAACATATAATTTATAGGCAGATGGAAATGTACAGTAGTTCTAAATGGGGGAGGGGAACATTTGGAATAGTTTGATTCTATTCAAAGGAATATCTTGATAACAGGGTTAAAAGTGGGTTCACTGTACCAGTGAAAAATTACAAATTGATTCAGAATTGTTTTAATCATTTGCATTTAACATGCTCTCAAAATGTAAATGTACAGTCACATACAAAGTAGGACCGTAATTTTTTTTTCTCAATTTAAAAATAATGTAGAATTACAACAGTCGCAAAAAATAAAAGCAAACCAAATTAGTACCAATAGAGAAAAGACCCTTTGAAAGACTGGGACTGAATAATAGCTACGTAACCTCTTACAGACTTGTGTATCTATGTAATCAGTTGTGCATGAAACTCTCATTTTCCTCATTAATTCAAAACTAATGTACAGTTCACATTTATAGATGTTATCATGTCATTTCTAGATAATATAATAAATATTTGTGATATTTATGTTGAAATGATACTATAATTTAATTTAGTCTAATTCTTTTAAGCATATGTATTTTTGGCTTGAGCCTACCACATTTTAAGGACCTTTTTTCTAACCTTTACATTATTAGATTAGATACAGTACATACAGTACATTTAACAATTAAAATTTTAAAAACAATCACAGCTGATTACCTTAATGTTTTAGTTAATCGTTTAAGGTACAGTTATTCTCTTCAATCTATAAATATGATTGGACATAGCAAATGTCCAATTTGATCTGGCTAGCCATTTTATCTCAAACTTCGTTTAGAAATTCTGTTATGTGCCAGTAGACCACATAATACTGAAGCACTAGTGTCTATTTTAGATGTTATTTGTGTAAGATCGCTATCATGACCAAATGTTGCAGATGGAATCATTAATCAATATGAAGCAGCAGTATGTAACTGAAACTGACCTTGTCAAATCATATTAGAGATCCTCCTAAACAGGTAAGCAATTAAACCTGAAGATCACAACTTCACTCTTGCATGTTATTTGAAAAACATCTGAAGCTGAAAAAGATGCAATGAAAAAAAAATAAACTGCACAAATATACCACAAATATCTTCAAAAAGGCAATTCAGGACAATGCAATTTCACCTGAAAATGATTGAAGATTACTTTATCTATGCAAACACGTGAAGGCAGATGCAGGTACATAAACCTAAAGAGGAATAGAAAAGGTACTGATGTCTGATATGGTTAATATTGTATTCTAAAGAAAATGCTATTTATGCATAAAAAGAGATAGACAGGTATTATTGAGTGAATTATTCTTACTTCGGATCACCACAGACTATCCCATCACATATAATTTGAATATGAATAGGGTTTTTCTTTGAGCACTATACAGTAGCACATTGTGCTGTGAGGAAATGCAAATGCTCAGAAAGCTATGTTACCTGAGGCATTGCACTCAGATCTATTTTGATCACCATCAAAATGGAAATAAAAAAAATATTCCCAAGCTGCAAGTGCCAATGAACTGGCAGGTCAAGAAGGCGGTACTTTAGAGGCATTGAAAACACGAAATAGTGTACTTCAAGATGAAATATCTGAGTGTTCTAAATGCAATCATTCATCTAATTAATAACATTATGCACCAAAAACATTATTTGTGTAGTATTAAGTTCACACCTGAAAAGATTTAAAACATTTTTTTTAAATAAAAAGAACTCTACTAAAATTTACTACAAATAGTAAATGCTAGTCCTCGGGAATATTATGACTTGGTATTTTTCATTTTCAATAACTATTCTCTTTTGTGTATCTGAACTCATCACTTTATTTATGCATGTGGCCACCTTTGGGAGCTATACAAACTGTACATGATACATGCTTTTCACTAGGTTGAATATACTGCCTTGGGGGATGACATTATTTCTGTAGAGTCTAGATGAAACTGTCCTTATTCACTGATCTCTGTACCTTAGATGCCACATCTCATTCCAGTTTATCCCAAAAATGTTCAATGGGACTCAGATCTAGTGAACTTGACATTCAAAGCATAACAGTCGCATTTTCCTGATGCAACAAAGCTGATGTTACACAGACAGCATAATGATGGTCTGCTAGAATGTTATTACATCAAGATGAGTCAACAGGAACGTCACTAAATAAATCACAGTCATAAATTAAACAATTAATCATAATTGAACAAAAAAAATTAAATTAATATCTAAAATCTTTATACTTTACTATTATAAAAACATATCTGCAAAACTGAAGTGATGAGTCTCTTTTGATGATTAAATTAAACCAGTGTTTACCATTTGACAAAAAGCAGGTACAGTAGCTGAAAATCTCAGGCCATTTTGCTCTAAAATCCTTAAACTGTATATAGCCATCCAATAAAGAGTGTATAATACAATACAAAAACAGAAAGTACAAGACATCAAAAAGCGAAAGATGGGCAGTTTTTTTGTGTGCTTTGCTGCTGCTAATAGGAGCCTTTAACATGTCAGAAAATGGAAGTGCCTAACCATCTGAGAAATTGGGATTCTAGCAGCAAATGATAGCTCAGCTAAGTATAACCAACTTTACAATGGTAGTAAAAAACCTAAAACATTATTTCTGATTCACAGAAAGCAAGAACGTGCTACATAAGTGATGTCCAGTCCTGGTTCTAGAGTGGTTGTAATTTTTCAATTCAATCTTAATCAGCAGCACCTGCTGGTTACTGGCTTAACTGTGCCAACTTAACAGGGCCTCCAAAAGCCTTGGTTGCTGCAGCTTTATAGATCTTAAGAACCTGCAAAAATGCTCGCCTTCCATGACCTGGCTCTGTGTTCCTTTTATATGTGAGAACAATTGTTTGGCAAAATGTGCAAAATCACAAACATTAATTTTATACCACATATGAAATGTTGTGCTTTGTTTGTTAATTTGATATTGAGGAGCCTAAAGAGGAAACACTAGTGCTTAAATTTTCTACAGGTATATAACAAAAATACACAATATCATACTTTGTGTAGTTGATAATTGGTGGCAAAGTCATATGTTGCAATTCTATAATGTTTCATAACTAATTTATTTTCATAATAGAATTTCTAAACATATTTTTGATATTTTCAAGCCTGAGCTTCCAATCAACCCTTATAGTGAGCTCTGTTAAAGCTTCCTGCATTCGCAATTTGCAATAAAAATGAACAGATTCAATTTCATGAACACCTGCTTCACAGCCGAATCCATTTATAGTAACTCATATCCGATGCAGTACATACAGATGATACATACCTCAAGTATTGAATTGTGAGTACCTGGGGAGACATCCCAAAGTTAAGTGCGGCTGCCAAGAATATTATGGCTTGATGTTAAATTTTTACTCAGTATTGACATTGCAAATTAATGATAGACACACAGGAGAATCTCGCAAAATAAAGGCTATTAAAATTGACAAGGAATTTAGTTATTTAGATGATTCTCAGAAATAATGAATAATACGGCATCTTCTTTTTCTTCTTCTTCTTCTTTTTTCACAGCCTTAGTCCCAGACTGTCCTGGGATCAGCTGCTTTGGTTGCTCTTCTCCACTTGTCTCTGTCGAGCAGATCTTCCTCACTCACTTCACATACCTCCATATCTTTTCTCACACAATCTATCCTTCTCTTTCTAGGCCTGCCTCTTCCTCTGTTACCTTCCACCTCAAATTCCATTACCCTCTTTGTTACTTCCTCAACGTCCCTCCTCATGATATGTCCATTACCACCGTAACCTCGCCTCTCGCATCTTCTCAACCACATCCACCACCCTACATCGTCTACGGATTTCTTCATTTCTGATCTTATCCTTCATTGAAATCTGCAGAATCCATCTCAACATCCTCATTTCAGTTCTTCTCATCAAGTTCTCTTTCCTCTTTCCAACTACCAAGCATTCAGCTCCATATAGTAGTACAGGTCTAAGCACAGTCTTGTGCATTTTGCACTTTAACTTTCTAGGAATTTTCCTGTCACAGATTATTCCAGTTATTTCTCTCCACTTGTTCCATCCAACTTTCACTCTTTGTTTTACTGCCTCCAGTGTTTCTCCTCCCTTTACCTTTTTGTTTCAGTTTTCCTCCATTTGTCTCCTCAAAATTGGTCATAGTATCTCCTCTTCTCTCCATTACCATTATTTCAGATTTTTCTGCATTCATTTTCAGTCCACCCTTTTCCAGACTCCTCTGCCATTTGAACACTTTCTCCTGTAGTTCTACTTCTGAATCTGCCATCAGTGTCACATCATCAGCAAAGATGAATTCCCAAGGCACTTCTGTTCTTACCTCCTCTGTCAGTGTGTCAATAATGTTTCTGAAAAGGAAAGGACTTAGTGCTGATCCTTGTTGTACTCCAACTGTGATTTCAAACTCTTTTGTCTCTCCCCATTGTGTTATCATCTTCGTAGTTGCATCTCTATAGGTTGCTTGAACTAACTTCACCATGCTTTCTTGTACTCTTTTCTTCCTCAAGCACCAATACACCACCTCTCTGGGCACACGGTCATATGCCTTCTCCAAGTCCAGAAAGGCCACATACAGCTTTTTCCCTTTCTCTAGTGTCTTCTCCTGTAACTGTCTCATCACAAAAATTGCATCTTTTGTGCTTTTCCCCGCTGAGAATCCAAATTGTGAGTTGTGGATCCTGACTATCTTCCTGAGTCTCTTGTCCAGAATTTTTTCCAGGATTTTCAATCCATGTTCCAGAAGTTTTATTCCTCTATAGTTTTTACACTCCATTGGGTCTCCTTTCTCCTTGTAGATGGTAACCATACTGCTTTTTGTCCATTCTTCTGGAATTCTCTCTTCCTTTGCAATATTGTTTAGCAATCTCGTCAGCCACTGAATCCCCTCTTCATCGAGGTTCTTAAAGTGTTCTGCTGCTATTCCTGATGGTCCAGTTGCTTTGCCCACTTTCATCTCTTTGATAGCCTCTGTCACTTCCTTTACTGGAATTTCTTGGATTGGTCCACACACTACGTCTGCCTCCACTAGGTTCTCCCTCTCATTTTCTACATTTAACAGATTTTTGAAGTACTCCAGCCATCTTTGCTTGATCTGTTCTTCTTTAATCAAGACTCTGACTTCTCCATCCTTGAGTACTGCTACCCGGATAATATATTTTTTCTGTCTCGCTCTATGTTTAGCAATCTTGTAGATTTGATCCTCTCCTTCCTTTGTTTCAAGTTTCTCATACCATTCTTTCCAGGCTCTTTCCTTTGTTCTTGCTACACTTCTTTTTGCTACCTTCTTTAGTCTCTTATATTCTTGTAATCCTCCAGTGCCATCTTTCAGTGCCTTGTATGCTTTTTTCTTTCAATGTGCATTGAAGTCTCCTCCAATTACCACCATTTCATTTCCTGGGATTCTGCTAACCACTTCTTCCAGATCTTCCAAAAAGCTATCCTTTTCCTCCTGTGGTCTTCCTACCTCTGGCGCATATACAGAGATGATATTCCATAACCCACTCTCAAAAGCCACCTGTACATTGATAATCCTGTCTGAGTGTCTAACCACCCTCACTATCTTGTCTGCTAGGTCTTTGCACACTATCACACCCACTCCATTCATTTTTGTACTCTTTCCAGCGTATAGAATCTTGTATCCCTCTCCTAGGTGTCTTGAGCTGTTTCCTTTCTACTTGGTTTCTTGCACACACAAGATCTCCACTTTTCTCCTTGCCATAGTTTCAACCAATTCTCTCCCTTTCCCTGTCATGGTACCAACATTCCAACTCCCCACTCTCATTGACTTAACATTCCTTCCAGGCCCCTTCACCTTGTTTCTTTTCTGTAGCCCCCACTCTACAGTTTTCCCCACAGTAGCATAATTTCCATAAGTACCCTGTTGGGACACAACACACAATGGCGGACGTTGTTAACCCGGGCCCCGACCAATCTGGTATGTGCTTTGTGTTCTTTGCAACCATGGTTTTGGCAAGATGGTTTTACTTTGGATGCCCTTCCTGACACAACCCTTTTAGTCGCCTCTTACGACAGGCAGGGATACCCAGGAGGTATTCTGATCCCCCTCCCGAGGGACAGCATGCAACACTAAAATGCTTTGGTAGGACAATTGAGTATTTTTGTCTTATTTTGCACATTTGTGGATTAGGCTGTCATAAGGAAACTCTTGGAATACAATTTTCCTAGTTCTTGGAAAACAAATCTGAAAATTATGTCAATCAGAGAGACCCTAAGATACCCTGTTTGATAACAGTTCAGTGTGTGTGATGCACTCAATGTGTGTGAAAAATTATATACAGGGTGTCATCCAATATAGAAATAATAGGTAATTTCTTTAGAAACCTACAGTATACAGTATGTCATCTATACTTATGTTTTTTTCATAAAAAACAAATCAATTTAGATTGAGTCACAGATTATCCTAAAATTTTCAATAATATACATAGAAATATATGAGATATACATTAACTTTAAAATAAGCATAAATTATTTACAGAAGTGTGCATACTATATAGGTAATTTATAACATATTTCTGCTCAGTCAGAAGGGTAGGTTTACAGTTTTCCAGTTCCAAAGATTTCCAAAACTTGATTTGCTTTTGAAAGCTAGATATTATATACAGTATATTTGCTTCCTGTACTAACACAATATTTCTTACAAATCACAAATAGGGCTAATAAATAAATTAAATAAAAATAATAATCTTGTTTTCTACAAGTTAAAGGTGAAAGCATAGAATAGCTGAAACTTGCTATAAACTTAAATATATAGTAGCTAGAATGATGCTAACAGCAAATTATTTTTTGCATTTCTTGTTTCTTTATCATGTAAGGCAGTTGTCTACATCATAATCTTGAAGTTAATTGTAAAATGTGTTAAACGTTAGCTCTATCCTTCACATCTTTACTGCAACTCTTATTTAGCAATTCAGTATCACATACAGTATACAATTCAAAGTGACACACATAGTTTTGTGTTTTTGATAGTTAGATGAGCACAGGATTCAACTGCAATTAATTGTTTCTTTAGCTATTATAAACCTCATGTGGAATTCTCCAGAAATGTTCAAGAAAGATTCTTCCTGTATCAGTTTATTACAGAAGTGCATTGCTGCCACCAAGGGAAAAAAAATCTCACCCTTATCTCGTAATTATGACAAACGTATCTCATAATTACAAGAAAATGATCTCGTAATTACGATTTAGTGATTCTCTTGTACTTTATGTGGTCACGTGAAAGCACAATTGTCGTATAATACCTATATAAAGTAGGTAGCTACATCAGCATAAGCTGCAAAGGAACACATTAAAGGTTTATTCAATGCTGAAAAGAGAAGAAAAGAAACAGCTTTTTGGCTGTGTGGGCTTTACAGCCAAAACGTGTTTCTTTTCTTCTCTTTTCGTGCATGGAACAAACCTTTAATTTATTCCTTTGATACTATAGCGCTTTCAGGTTCTCGCAGGCTCGCGCCCTCGCGGCTCGAACCTCAGGTCGGCCCTCCACTGCTGGGTCTCCGGCATCACTCAACAGAGAGCCAGTCGGCTGAGATCTCCCCTCAGCCCGGCTGCTGAGGTCCCTTCACAGGGAAGGGCGTTTACGTCACTGCACTGGCAACAGGCTCGCATAACCTGTAATGTCGGTTGTGTCCGTTACAATACCTATATCGCCACGTGCGGACTTACAGTTTTAAGCAGTGGATTTAAGCAATTGAATGTGTAACTGTTCATAACAAAACCATCATTGCTTTGATCTCTAAATCCCCAAAACCTGGTCCTCATGCTTGTAATGATTCAGTTCATATTTGCTAAAAATTGCAAGATTTCATTATGACTAAACCCCAGTCGAAATCTGTACAAATTCTGCAGCGCTGGACACAATCATTAAACCAAAAGTGCCAGCCAAGTTCACCCTAGCTTCTACATGCATTCAGTACATACACTGACGTAAGCATTGCTATCTCATAATTCCGAGATAATTCGTTTTCCCTTAGTGGCAGCAATGTGCTTCCGTAGTTTATCACCTTTCACTTTAACATGAGATTTACACATTCTGAGGACGTCATTCCAAGGGAAAAACACTCTTTTCCTTATTGGGACAGAGCTTTGTTATGATAAAGTTCAAGTTCAAGGTTCTGAAGCTGCAAAGTTTATATAAAAAAGTTAATTGGGCATTGTCAAACATTTTTCCACTAAAACACTACATAAACAGGTAATAATTTCAAGTGAGAATGTGAAGAACTAATGTGTTTGAATACATACAGTATTTAATTCCATGGACTGTTAAACTGTTCTACTGTTTATTAATAAATTACAACAAAGCACATATTCATAACTTTATTGCTGCTGCTTTAGTTTATCTGACATCCCTGCTGAATAATATAATCTTAAAATTAATTCAAATATAAATTTATTGTGTTTGCCAATCAAGTCCTAAAAAAATTATGAACAACACAAAAAACATACATTTACACAGTGGGTTTACTGATTTATAAAACGGTAGATAATCTTTTTCTTGTTTTCTGACCAAATTAGCATGTAAATTAGCAGGTAGAGTTGTTTTTGTACAGTAGAGCTGTTAAAAACTGTACACCAGAAAAAAAGACTTCTGGCTTTGCTGGCATTTGTTACACTGCCTGCACCTTTATTTTCTCATTTGAATTTCTCTCTGTGTATCTTTAAGTCCCAAGTAAACGCTGTGTGATTTGTTCTGTAACATGTTTTAAGCACTTGATCCAAGAGGGAATTATCTGTGGGAAATGGTGCATTAGCATGAGAATGAAGGAAATTTACTTTCCAATCAGAAAAAAAACTGATGAGTTAGAATGCAGATGGGACAAGGAAAAGCACAGTCGCAGGAAAAAAATTATATATAGAACAATAACTACTGTACTTTTTCTCCAAAGAAGCGAAAGAAAATGAGCCAGTACTTGATATATTTTATGCAGTCACTTATTTTAAAGGATCCTTGCAAATCTCTGAATAAAACATTTTCAGAACATTGATGCCATACCCCTGTATAGGAGATAGAAATCAAAGGGCAGTTCATAAGGTTCTTTCTCCACACATCACCAATAAGTCTCTCCAATGTGATGCAGAGTGGTAATCTGGTTCATCATACAGATTAAATACACTGTAGATGATAGCATGTGCCCTGCAAATTAGAACATATTCATACTGAAATAAAAGATACAGGAAGGCACTGTGACCTTTAATTCCCAAATAATGATTACTGTATTTACCAGTGTTTAGTTACCATTAAATCTACAGCAGTAGTATCATTAGCTGAAATTGGCATTACAGTTACTGTACAATGAGATTTTCTTCAAAAACAATTACTGTTACAATCATGCAGCAGTCTGAATTATACTAAAAGGTAACGTAACCATTACATTTTAACTGTAATTTAATAAAAATAGGTAACACTTTAGTGTCTGCAACTGACACTTTATAAACTCATAAACCTATTAACACTGCAGTGTCTATTAATAAATCAGTTTATATTATAAGAACAGTGTGAATTTGATAGTTTCTACCAATCCTGCTAGGTTAATAACACTCTACTAACCCTTGTAATCACAAGAATTAACATTTCTTTAGCAGTGTTCTGCCACTCCCGTCAATCACATAAGGTTATTGCTTAAAGACACATAACACTTGTAGTATTATTTTGTTTGAGACATTGATATTCAATATAGTTTTAAATTGAGTCACATGAATTTGATTGGCATTAAATTGTAACACAAGACAAATACAATATGTTTAGCACAAAGATGACTTTATTTTACTGGATTAAATACTATTTTTATTACTCAATTAAGTAATGACTCATATTACTAAAATCCTTTCAGCTTTCTTATATTTTTTGTAATCCACCATGTGTTGCAATTCCACCTCCTAGCTGCCAGAGGGCGCCTTACGCAGAGGTACACAGATGGCTGCATTAACTATTGGCCAATCACAGACTGACCAGTGTATCAAGGACTCCACGGCTCCTTCCCCGCCTTTATGTATTCAGTGCTCTCATTCACTTCAGGGCTAAAAGTCATAACCAATGGTTTGAGCTTGGACTATCAATTAATTGTTTTTTTCCTGATTTTTGTATTCCCTTTTTTTTTGCTTTGCTCCTTACTCTTGTCCTGTTCAAGTTCTTTATCCAATTTTGTTCTTCTTTCTTCCATTGTTTTCTTCTGGTTCCTCTGTGTTTCTGTTCCTTCACTTTTTGTGTTATTTTTCCTTGGATTGACTCCCTTGTTTGTTCTGATTTTGGCCTGTTCTTGGACTTTGTCTGTGGATTGTTTTCTGATTGTTACTTTAGTTCCTGGTCTGTTGGTTTCCGCACAGGGTCCACTTCCCTCGTTATTTGGCTGTTTAGACAGACCCTACACCCCTGAGATTATGAGGACTTTTTACAGAATTACTTTTACACTTTTTCCAACAATTCATTCATCATGGTTAATACAGTTGGGGTGTCTCTGAGGCTAATCTACAGCATTTACAAATGTATGGCTCCTAAGTATTACCAAAACTGCCTTTCTGTAGTAAATGATTTGATGTCCTGTAATTACAATAATTCAGGTGTGACAATGTTAAACTACAGTAATACTGCAATCCACTACAACAATTAAATCACAGTGCCAGGAATGTTTGCTTATTAATCAAAGAAAACAAAACTATGACTACAGTTTCATGGACTGAAGGTATAGAATAACAAGGATGAAAAAGAAACTAGCATTTAGCTTGTGGAGCACTGTGTTCAATAAAGTAAAGCTTTTGAAAACAGCTCTTGTTGCCCCTTGAGCACCCACAAAGTACACAAAGTCAGGACAGCTGTGGTGATGTATTGATTTGTAGTGTTTAGAAAAGTTGAGGGATAACAGCAGTTAGACTTTCAGTCCTCTGGCAATGCCAAGCAACAGCGCGACTTGAGGCTGCAAAGGATTAAAGGTCTACCAGAAAGGTTTTCTTGTATTTCAAAAAGAACAAAAAATACTACAAATACTACAAAGAACAATTATTTAAAAAATCCATATTTATAATATGAATAAATCAAAGATGATGAAAAAAGTCACAATATATTTAAAAGGAATGGAAAATAAAATTAATTAAATTAAAATATTAAATTAAAGGAATGGTGATAAGCTTGTATGGTTAGTAAGCACTAAAACAGTCTTCCACAGACTTCAGAATAAAACACACAAGCTCCAGTATACTAAGAAACACAACCAATATCACAAAAACACAAAATATCAGCTTTTCTCTTAAATCTTCTATAATGCTCTTAAATGTTTCCCTTAGAAAATACAGTAAAATGGTGATGACATTGTAACAGTATCTGGACTGAGTATTTTTGGATACAATTACTATAGGAACTAGACTTTTGTTGAATGAAGGCCCATTTGTTAAAAATAATGAAGAAAAAATATACTTTATTTTTATAAGACAGTGTTGATTGAAGAACATGTATAATAACTCAAAAGAGTAAGGTCTACAAGGTTCAATTAATATAAACTATATAATATGTATTTATATATTTTTTATTTATAAAATAATATATATATATTTATTTTATATTTAAAATAAAAATGTATTCTCATAGCAACCTTACAGAATAAATTAAATACTTTGAAAAATCCATTCTCCCAAAAAAGAATAATTTGAAAGAACATTTGGCAATTTAGAAGAGTTGGCCAAGTCTACAAAAAATAAAAAAGGCCCAGCAGATTTTCTAAACTGATGGATAACTTCCAAATTTCCCAGATTGGACAGTTTCTATATCCATCAATTTGTGAACCAGCTGCTCAGAAATTTTGTATGGCGTGACAGTAGTTACGTGACAAAAACTGCCATAAATGTTCTTGTATATGAACAGATGTGATAATGTGTGTAAAAGATCCATTTATTTGATCTAAGTTAGTGCAGATTTCATCTACTTTAGAAAAGCCAGGAAAAGTTTAAATCGGGACCTGTCACTCCTGAACAAACAGTGCTCGTTTTAATTTAGGAAATGGTGTCAAGAATACCTATTTTAACTTCCCTGACTGAATTCACCAGTGACAAGGTCATGGTAACTGTCACGCCCGACATCCCTCCCTAGAGGGCGCTCCACTGCTCTCATTATTGTTCGTGTCATTTAGCTCTCCAGGTGTACCCTTTTAGTGTTATTATTTAAAGAGCAGCTCCTCCAGTCCTCGGGGCTCATCATTAGGGAAAGATGTCGCGAGTCCCGCCTAGCACCAGGAAACCCTACGTCCGTCTCCTGAGGGCATAGGCCTCATCCCCGACACCTCCCGTTTCCTGAGCCCGGGGTCTGGAGGATCTCGCCCCGTCACCCTTGGACCTCCATGTTTCGTTTGTCTGTGTGCTCCCCCCTTCCGGGGATTTTAACTTTGTCGCGTCCCAGGATGGATTTCCAGTTGGACTTTCGGACCGTGCTTTGACCTGCCCTTGGACCCGTTTGGATTTGGATGCCGTTTTGTCTTCCCCGTTCACTGTCTCACGGACTGTCACTATTATTTTGTGCACTAATAAACCCCTGTGTGTTCCTTTTTACCACGCCTCCTGTTTTCTCCAGCTCTTACCGCATCGCACAGGGTCTTCTACAAGATCCGACACGGATTCCAGTCCGTGTCCGTTACAGTAACCTCCTAAGCAGTAAACCTGGGTTCAACACTAGGTGGTAATTCTTTGCAGGAATACTGCGTGTACTAAAAGTCTTTGTCGGTGGCAAGCCCAATTTATTTCAATGTGAATCACAATGTATTGCGCTAAAAAGAATAACAGAAAAGAATGCACAGCCGCACAACAGTGAAGTGGTACAACAAATCACTGAGGAGATAACTAGTCATGGAGAAAGAGGGAGACCAATTAATGTTAAAGAGAACACTTTAACAAAAATGCACATACTGCAATACAAGGACCAATACTTTATTTATCTAATTAATAAATAATAATAAATAATAATAATAATGTTATGTAAATTGAATTTTTTATTGTGGGGGGTTTATGCAGCTGTTTGCTTACAATGCTGGAAACTATTACAATTGGTTTGGTTGTTTAACTTTAGGTTATACTTATGTTTAACAAAATTTACATTTTTGATTGCATGTTTTACATTTTGATACAATTCTAAAATTGTACTCTATTTCTTTAGCTCTCTGAGCCACTGGTAGAAACGCAATGACTTCTGAAGAATATTAAATGAACATAAATTGTTTGCTTTTGCTTCCCCAAAGGCTTGTGCAAAACTCATGGTTCCATCATTTATATTCTTAGAAAGATACAACTGTTAAAGAATGAAAAGAATGGGTGTTTGAGAATCTGATGTCGAGGGCTGTATTGATGTTAAGTCACACTGGTGAGCCAGTGACGCCCTAGTGTTGATGTAGTTTTGTGCTTTAGGGTTTCCTCCTTACTTTTTCCTGCCCTGATCAAAGGGCCTCTTAACATGAGCAGTTACCACTCCATTCTTGGGTAATGTGTAGGGTTGCAAACAGCTTTGAATGGACCTGTGATTGAGAGAGGGTACTAAGAACAGGATGTGATGGAACAATGCATTGTTGTTAAGAGTGTCCTTGTCAAACAATCATGGTTGGCAGAACTCAAATAATTTGGATTACTAGTTTTGTGCAATCATTTTATGATATTGGAAAGATTGCATACGAAGCAGATGAAGCAGAATCACTGTATATTGAAACCATTTAACAATACATGGTGGAAAATAAAGACATGTTGTTTTATGTTGTTAATGCAGGTAGTAAAATTAGAAGTAACGGATCTTAGATTTTGTCAATAACTATGTTCATATAAGTAAAAGCCTTGTTTCAAATCTAAGCTTATGTTTAATATAACGAATGTTGCAATGTGTAATAATAAATCTGTTAACACATGAATTTGTTCTGTGGTTATGTTGTGCTGCAGTATCCTAATATACAGTAATTGTAAACTAAACCAAACGTTACTCTGAAACAAGTTTAACTTTAGCAATTAAGGCATTTTGCTCATCAATGTACACTGTCTTGTTCTTCATACTGTAAGTTTTCCTAGGAAAGTGTAACGTATGACATGCACATAAACTTGAGTGGCATAACTTTACATGCATTATTACTCTCCCTGTTCCCCAAGTGGGACTGCTTTGATTAATTGTTTTAAATAGTGCAATTTGCACAACTTGAATGTCAGTTTGTACAATCAGGAACAGTGAAGAATAAGCTCTATATTCAGAGCAGGCTAGGAACAATGAGCATTTTTCCTTTTAAGTGGAACAACGCCCTTCCCCATCCTCTCAGTGCAACCTTCCCCTTCCACCCTTCGCAAGAAAATTCCCAGCTTCTGCTTCCACCTGACCCAGCTCAAATGCAGCTCGAAAAAGTAAATCCGATTAGGCTTCCAAAGAGTGACTTAAAAATACCATAGCTTAATTCACTTATATCACAAATCTTTTTGATGTATCACAGCTCCAGTTTATGAAGCCCATGAGTCATACGATTTTACAAAGAAAAAGTACTACATTAGATACGTTTCATAGTTATCTCCCTCCAGCTTGAAGGGTAAATGACTTGGTACTATTGCAACAGAACTGTTTCAGAAAGTAGGCTTATTGCCAGAACTTCAGAAATGGGAATTTAATACCAAGGGGACATCTTTTTCATAGTGATTTCAAGATCAAGACCGTGGTTCATAAGGAATTCAACAGGCTAGTTTCTCATTAGCTCGTAACCTACATTCCTGGATTCAGTCTGTGAACAACTGTTGGATTGCTGCCTGTTTCAGAATGTAGACCAGAACCATTTTGGAGGAGATGGTTTTTGTTATGATCCAAGGCTATGGAATGCTCTACCAAACACCAAAAAATTTGGAGTCTGTTACACTCCTCCAAAAAAAGAAGAAACTTTCGGGCTTAATTTTTTGTTTTGAGTGCTTTGCAATTTCATTTAAAAATGGTGGTGGTGTGAAAAATTTATATTGAGTATGAATATTTTATTATGTGTTTTGACCAATTTGTCATAAAAAAGATGCTGTACCGTAACACTTAGGTCTCACTGCCAAACACACAAATACACCATACTACATTTTCACCTCGTGTCCTAGCACTTTTTGTGCTAAATTTGATATTTTTTGCATAATGTAGTCATATCACTGAATTTTATTAATTTAGTTTTACATTAAATTTTTTGGGAGCAGATTTTAAATATGAACAACAAATTATGTTTGATTTTAAGAAATCTTTCAATTATTACCACCTTCAATTCTAATTGATTTTTGAAGGTCATGTAATTGATAAAACACCAGTTGTTCTGGAGCTGCATGATTATTTTAAGAAAAGTCAGTGTCAATAAATTCAGCATTACAAATGAGAAAATATAAGTCACTCGCATCTCTCACATTAAAAAAATGACCTACAGACACCCCAAGCCGGGTAAAGGTGAAAAGAAGATTAAAATTTCTACAACTTCAAGTCACCCTCCTTGTCTTCTGTTTATTGCCAGTGACCTTTCCAAGATGAGGTCAGATTTTCATATCATAGTAAACCAACTCCTTTGGCACTGTTGGTAGCAATATATTTAACACAGGGATAATGAAATTGCCACAAAGGGACACAGAAAGAAATAGCTGGAACAGGAGGGTTATTTAAAAGTGTACAACAGCACATTTGTGAGATTGTTTGGTCTGTGAAACTGAGAAGACAATAAGATATATATTTAGATAATGGAAATGCAGAGCATTTGGGTCTGATTCACCTTTACATGCATATGATATCTCTTAATGGATGCTTAACAATTAAAAACTGACACATACTTTACATCTAATCCTCTGATCCTGATTAATATTGTTACAGTTATTGGAAGTGACTATCTTAAGAATCTGGAGACTATAACTAACACCTGGCTAGAGTCAATATTTACAGTTCTCAGGGTGCTTCAAAGCAAGAAAGGACCTGGGGTGTTTACTGAGTGGTTTATTAGGTCTGAGACAAAATGATCAAAGGAATAGTTTAATTTACTTTCCTTAATTAAGTTCTGGGTTGTGTGTTATCAACAGCCCAGGAACACAGCATACAAAAGGCAAGTAGAAGAGAGGAAAACAGAAGAGGAGAAGCAAGAGAGACAGGAGAGAAGAGAGGAAGACGGAAGACAGAAGGCAGAAGCTCCTTGTTCTAATCAGCCTTTAAGACCAAATTCAAGTAAAGTATTTGAACTTTGTTAAGACAGCTTCCCTGTTGTTTTTAGGAAACTTTGATTTCCTACATAGAGAATCCTTAGGTTAAAAACAGACTATCCTGGGTTGTGGATAAATGTTTAGATAAGGAGATAGGTTCCTGTTTATTTTGTAGCTTTGCAATACAGTATATAGAGAGGGACATTTAACTACAGGTCATATTCTGCTTAGGTTAAAAGTATCTTATGTCTTCTGGCATTTATTTCTTCTGTTGGACTCTGTAGGAATTATGTAGAATTTGAACACTTGGTAGCTGTCTGGGGCTTTCAGCATAAGTTGTACATTGTATGGTTAAATTGAGTGTTTTTCACTGTGTTTTCATTATTAATACATAATTATTTAACACAGTGTCTGAGTTATTCTATTATCACCAAATAAATATTAATACATGTAACCTAGATAAAGCACTGCACTCCATCATCGAACACTTACATTAGTTATGGTACTGGATGCCATTTATTACAGATACAGTACATCTGAAATAAATTCAAGCTTCAGTAGCAGTCAGACAGTACAGTGTAAAACAACAAACAATGTGGTTCTGTTCATCAGCAAGGTGATGTTCATTAAAACCGGCAGAAGACCTAAATCAGTCTAACTTGAAAGATCTAATGACTCCATGTCCTATAGCTTTTAAAGTCATGTTTGAAAAAATATATTGTTTACTTCAGGAATAGTATATCTCTGAGCACTGAACTTTGGATGTATAAATACTTTGAGACAAATTATTTGAGTTTTATACTGATCTAACAGAAAGCAGCTTATTCCTGACTAAGACAGAGCCTGTCTTGGCAGTATAGTTTGCAAACTCTTCTTATTGTGGAATCATTACATCACCTTTGTAACAATAGTGCTCATCCTACCATGCAGTGTGTAGGAATTTACAATGTGTTAAATGGAAGTGTAAGCAAAACCAGCTCTATAATGAAAAAATAAAGGAACTTTCACCTGATAATTTTTTGTATTTAAAAACACCAGAGGCTTTCAACAGCTCTGCTTAAATTTACGTTTGAATAAATTCAGAAATAACTATACTCTATATGCACTGAAACTGAAATAAATGTATTGCAGTTAGTATTAGTTGGATACATCGTCTTACAAATTTACGTATCATGTTAAATACAGATTCTTTTCCCTTAAGTTGAATATTTAATTTGTGACAATTGTAGGACCCATACAACCCCAACTGGCACAATCCTTTAGTGTACCGTACCTGCTCTTTTGTTTCTTGTTTTTTTGTTCAATCCATTTAAATAAAGAGGCTTAGAGGTTTTTGGTCTGTAATGCTTTAGCTTTTGTTGTTAGATACCTAAAAAATACCAGAAGAACAAATTTGATATTTCTAAAAAGATTTGATGTGACTTTACAAAGTTTCAAATTATCTATTTGCAAATCAAGGTTTTACTGACATAGTTGACAGGGGATACACTCTCACACCTAAACAATTATATAATAAGTATACAATTAGTTGTTCTAGGCTCTCTATCAGTAGATATTCCCCATCACTTAAGCAGCAGACCCTCTGTACATATAGGCCAGTACGGTACAGTAAGGTAGGGGTATCACATCTCACAAGAATTACAATCCAAATTTACAATTCGAAGGATGTTCACTAATTGTTTCCATCTTATCTAAAAGAAAGAGATTTTGCTTGAACTCTTTAAGGCTTAATATTGTTACAGTTATGGCAGAGGGAGATCTTGTCTTGGGAACCAGAGCAGTGTGTGACCTACCAAGGACCTAGTAGAGGTTAACGAAGAAAAAACACAGTTTTTACAATAATGAGATTATATAACAAGATATAATCAATTAGCAATGATTGTTGTCATACAAAACAAATGTACTGAACAAAATATATTCTTATTCACATTTAGACTTCTTTATTTCACACTAAAAATAGAAGAAATAGAAATAGAAATAAAACATCTGACTGTTCTAAAATCACCTAATTATTCAATACATTAGGTGGGATATGAGGCGTCTTTCGTAAAATGTCACAATGTCTGTTATATTATCTTTAGCAATTGTAACAGCTGGCATGACCTAGAGGGTTCATTGCTCTTATACATAAACATACAAGAAAGCCCATTCAAGTTTTTGGTTTCTATGAACATAATAAACAATTGTATGAATTGTTGTCCCCCCTGTCCCATATACTGTATACAGATAAAATAAAGCTCACAAGACTGTCACCTGTACTACTGTATATGTGCAGTGTTGAAAATCATGTCACGAAAAGCATAATTTAATATACAGTAGTAGGTTCAGAGAGATAGGAGGTTTACCTATCCAGCACAAGCTTCAGTGAGGAACTGTAAGGACTGGAATGCACTGCATTTTTCAGTTTCTGTTATCATTAGTGTCGGTTTAAAGAATTCTTCTTCCTATAGTTGAGATATTGCAGCCTAGGGTGAAGGGAATCATATTCCACAAATACAAAATGCCAGGTCAAGAAGGTAAAGCAGATGACAGTTTGCCAGAATCCAGTAATTGCGTACAGCACGCTGTCAGCGCAGATTGGATTCAGCTCCTGACAATCTAAACAGACTGATCCAATCCACATGGGGATCACCGACTCACAGCTTAATAACATTTCATGTCCGATTAGTTTAGGCAGCGCTGTTATAGTCCCTAGAGATGAGTCTGTCAGTCTGAACAGTAGGGAAAGGCAATGCATCTGCAAAAATGTTTTACGTTTTATGTAGAGGAGTTTCACCAGAAATTTTCACGTTAGTCCAAACCATATCAGAGAAAATAACATTAGGTACTTATGCTGTTGTTGTTTTTTAAATTCAAACAAGAGGGAGAAGCAATAAGGTGAATAAGTCTGTCAAGGTTTTCACTGGGCAAAGCAAAGATACTGTATATTATTAAATAAGAACTTTTGGATTGCCAAAGGTTTTGTCTACTTTGTAGGCCTTGCAACAACTTTAAAATTGGATTTTGTTCAATACAGAAATGAATGTCTTCTACTATCCTAAATAATCAAGTATTAAGTGACAAGATCTTCCTTCTTCCTTTATTTTCTGAATTGTAGATATGTAAAATACTACCTATTACATTTAAATACAGTACATAAGTCATTCAATCATATTACAAAGATGTCTTTCATGTCTATCTTCATAGATGTTGCCCTCTGGCATGGCCTAGTTTCATTTCCACATTATTCTTTGTTTAATAGAGTAAGTCTTTCCTGTGATCTTGCCACTTCTACACTTGGGAATATCTTCTGGTTTCTGATATCTTAACTACTGTCACACCTTAAATGAATTTAGGGTTTCTGAGTTTTGGAACATTTGCAAAATAAACAGTACACTTTTACTCTTATGTGTGAAAAAACTGTCCTCACTCTGCTCTTACCAAGGCCCAATTTAATACAGGAAAAAATGCTCATGATATAGTGGATTCTTTCAAAAATTACTTTTCTTAGCTAAATAAAAGCCTAGGTAAACTTCTTGACTTGCATGTACGTAGCATGTTTAAAAAAGATTACTATATCGGCATGACAATGACTCTGCCCATTCTATATTTTTTAATAAAGTATTTAGTTAAGGAAGCATTAGTGGAGCATTCACAGAAAAGCTAGAGAAACAACTTTAACCAGAATGGACGAGTGAGAGAATAGCAATCAGCGTCAAATAAATATGACTATATGAAACTAGTCAAAGTTCAGTAAGCTTTTCTAGAGCCAAATTAAGCAAAATCAACTAAGTGTGGAGTGTGAAGATAATACCTCTGTTAAAACCCAAAGATGCAATAGTAATATCTAACAAAAGAGTCTAAAAATCCTGACTATGTATTGGTGTTTAAATGAAATAAAATAGTTCCACCAATACAAAATAGAAAACAACAGTTTATACGTTCATAACATATTAGTTTTTTGCGTAAATGTATTTTTACAAGAAAAGATTCAACAGCAGAGAAAGTCAGTATACTGTATATGTTCTGGTATTTAAACCAAAAATTTACATGACCTTTTAATTTGTTTTTAGCCAAGGATGATATTTCATGAAATTACAACAAACCCTCGCTTTAACAGACTTTACTTTAACAGATGTCAGATTTAATGAACACATTCTGGTAATGGAGGGGTTTATCCTCCGAAGGGATGCCTGTGATGTTGAATTGTGAACTGCTTCCAATTCACTGGCCAAACACATGAAACTGAGTTTCCAAATGCAATGATGGACAGCTTTGGCAATTTTGTTAATGTTGCGGTTTAGTAAGTAAAAGATCGCAAACCTTTGTTGAGTGTACCCACTGAAGACATCCAGTAGTATTGTTCAATAAGAAATTGAGTAAATAAATTCAAGATCAAAGTATCGTATTATCCCAACCGTATAATGCTAATGAGACTGGTCTGTTTTGCTGATCACACCTGGAAAATACCCAAGCATGACAAGCACTGGACGTCTACAGCAGGATGTAAGCTCAACAAGGAAAGTATCTCAGGTTTACTGTGAGCAAATGCTGACAGATTACACTGATTGGCACCCCTAGCTGTCGGCAAGTCGTGGACACCTAGGAATCAAGGATATAATGAACAAGCTTCCAGTAGTTTATTATTATTAACAAACTGCTTAGTTTACTTCTGACATACATTTTTCTCATGAACAAGTGTGTTGTTTGGGCCCTGGGTTCAGTTCCGGATCTGGGGTGCTATCTGCATTACATGGAATTTGTCTTCTTCTTATATGTTTGCATGGGTTTCCTCTGGGTGCTCCAGTTTTTCCGCTCATAGTCCAAAGACATACTGTAAGGTAAATTGGCTTATGGGAAAATTGGCCCTTGTGTGAGTGTGTGCATGTTTGTGTTTGATTGTGTCCTGTAATGGAATTGAACCCTATTCTGTCTTGCACCCATTGCTTGCTGGGATAGGATCTACTACCTTGTATTAGCTAAAGTAGATAGCTAAGTGGATGTATAATGTGTTTTGGCGACGAAAAAACTTCATGATTCAAGATCTTTCTATAGTTGGGACAGTATCCTAAAGTGATACATTTTAATTAGGTAATATTTTATGAACTCCACAGTACAGTATCTTCAAGCCTTTGAAACAACATTTGTGTGTGTTTTAAGGTGCTTTTGTTCTGAGAGAACACATACACATACATTTTTATAGATAAAAATTAGAGGTATCTTTAATGAAGAGGAGCAAAATTTAAGTTGAGCTATTTTCTCACCTGTAATTATCAATTTGCAAATTCCAAATTAAGTACTACTGTCTGTAATAAAGCAAATTCCAGTCTAATAATTTAACGAATTCTTGTTCACGGGAATTGCTTGCACTGAGAATCGCAAACAGAAACTGAAACGATTTGCTTTTGTCATTTCCTATCACAAGATTATTTACAGACCATGGTAGTGTTCACTGATCATTCTGTTTACTTTCCCCAAAGCTTTATGTTAAACTCTGCAACAGGTGTCTGTGCTTTTTATCAGTCTTTTATACCAAAAAGATAAAAAAGCCAGCTTGAAGCTTACAATTTCCTATAAAAATTGTATTTCCTATGTGGCCGTCTTTTGTTACTGGTAAAAGCATTATTTACAATTTCTAAGCTTTTCTTTTTCCCTAGTTACATATTTATGTTATGTGACAGTCAAAGGGTTAACACAAATAAATTCATCTTTCAAAAAACAGTCAAAATGTAACAGAAAAAAAGGAAAGCTGCAAGGCTTACCGTTTCTCTTCAATATTCACAAATGAATAAACATATGTGATCTCAGGCAGACTCCTGCAGCTTCTGCCCTCATTACTTTTCACTGGGGTTCTGCCCACACACAAAAAAAAGTACTTATGCAAGTGCCATTGGGAGCCCATTCTAAAGTGTATTTCTGGTTCTGTATTTATCATTAGCGTTTTCTAAAGGCCTTTTATTTCCAAGACAACCAGCTACATACCTTATCGCCATAACAACCTTGAGATATCAAGAGGCTTTTCTTTACGTACCCTATACATGCACAGCCTGCTCACAAAAATTGAAAACCCTGCATGCTAAGCAATTTTAAACTAACGTTATGATTTGAGAGAGTGGAGATTTTCTTTCCCTTCTGTCAGGAGTCCCTTCGTCCTTTCATTTTCCTCAACAATTGTACTGCAGAACCAGTCCCCCTCTGACATAACATAAAACCCTCAGGTCAAACTCTGAACATAAGAGATTTTGTGAGGTAAGCAATTCCAATTCAGAGGGCAGCAAAACAAAGGTTAAGGCTAACTTTTGTATTTGGCATTTTCCAGGTTGTAATTCTGCACTTAAAGTTGACTTTTATTCAAATAAGCTAGTTATAGAAAAATAAGGAAAACGATGTGCTCACTACACATAAAAGTGTGTTTTGGCGGAAAAAAAAATAGAAAAGTACTGCAAAAAATGGCTGTATTCAGTTGAATTGCCCCCTAATACAAACAATATAGTGATTACGGTAAGGATATATGATAATTTGGTGAATGTATCAATTAATTAATTCCAAAGAAATTTGAAATTTATTTTCCTCAAGTGAAAAAATCCGCTAAAGGCTTGTGAGTTGCTGATTATGCCTGTGTTAGAGTACAGTAGATCAACTAAAAACTGCAGCTATTCTTATCAACAGGACAACTTTCTCAGGCACGTACAGTAATGAGAAAAACGAGGAAAAGAAGAAGCAGAGAAAGACCTCTGTTTCTACTGTAATGTGTTAATCTTTCCTCATTATTACAGATGATTTCTTTCTTTCACTTCTTTAATCTTCCTTACTGTGTGATGGCCTGCAGTACGAAGTGTCTCATTTTACATACCCATGTTTTATTTATATCTTGTCCTTGGTGATGGTGTACCCAAAGGCTCTTCTGAGAATGTGTGTTTAAAGCTCAGTCTATACTGTTCACATCCTCATTTCATGTCAAGGGAAGTGAAAAAGATTGTCAGCTTAGGAAGACTGGTTACATTTCAGCAGAAGGGTGATTTGTATGTTAACTAAATGCGTAGAAAACATTGTTTATGCTTAATTCATCTTCAATGGGTAAACAGAACTAAAACTGCTCTCCTGGGGTCTGAAGGATGCGTTATGCATAAATTGAGTTTAAAACCAGATGACAGAGCATTATTTCTTATTTTTCTGTATGTCTACAGATAGAACAGATATTTTGTGATTAAGACTGATGAGTAAGTTAAAATGGAACCTCTCTGAGTAAGAAAATGTTCCTTTACTTGACCTTTGCTCAGAACTCCGCATTTTAATGTTGGTTACATCAGAAAACAAAGCTACACATGACAGGAGGGCATTCACCTCATTCTAACCCATTGATTCTATTTCTCTATAGTCACATAGGCAGTAATGGTAGTGTTAGGAGCAAACCCTTCATATATGAATCCCCCTCAAACATCCATATGTTAATTCAAAGTAGCTGATCAGTCCTAACATGCAAGTGTCTGTAAGGTTTAAGACTACAGTACCTCATGAAAACCCAAGTGAGTTTATGGAAATATGTAAACTCAACACAGAAAGACACCTAGAATCAAATCACTGGTGTTATAAGCCAACATGCCAACTGTACCATCACTGTACCACCTGTGGCAAAAATTTAAAATAAAGATTTTGAGAACAAGCATTTATATAATAACAAATATCCATATATCCATTTTCTAGCTGCTTTATCCAATACAGGCTCGCAGGGGATCTGTGGCCTTTCTTGGTAAGCAATGTGCAAATATACTGGCTCTGTATGCTGCTGGGCCAAGTTTCCATGTTACAAGTAGTTTGCGCCGCCTTTCATGATGCTTGCAGTTATAAAAAGGCACCAGATCAACATTCAGTTTAAAATTGGCTTTATCTTGTACTTACTGTACTGAATTCTTTATTTGATTACATTTTTTCTGTTCTTTGATTCCATTTGCGTGGCCAAAAATCATATATGGCTGTCAACAGGTCAATGGTTTATGGTCAGATTTTAGCCACAACCAAGATCAACTGCAATTCATAGAGAGAACACCCCACTAGTATAATGTTTATATTAGTTCAAGCGAGTAGCTTAACAAAGCTTAACAAAGGAACAAGTAAAGGTTTATTTCGTGCTGAAAAAGGAAGAGTGACACAACATTTAGACTGTGGAGCCGTCTTCTTTATATTAGTCCTGAGCAGAATTGGATTAAGGCTTTGGTGGACTTAAGGCAAGGAATTTTCTTGGGTCTCCATCCAATCAACATACAGTATACTGTATACAGTATAGTAGTATTTTGTATTGACATATTATTTTGATACTTTGTCAAAAGTTCCAAAATATGCGTGCATGTTAATCATACTTTTTACACAGTTTCATGACATCTAACAGTTTATGTCTTCTAAAAGGAATTTCGAGGGTATGAATCTGGACTAAACTTCCTCTTAAATATATTGATGCCTACTCAATGCAAACACTATGTGGAAGATTATTTTCCTTCCACATTGAGCTCAGGTAAGGTTTAAAATAATTCAATAAAGATAACAACTTCAATAAAGAGAGCAGTTTGAAATGGCTAAATCCAGCTCCATGCAAAGACAAATACTGTTTCTACACAGGCGAATGCGTCCTCTAGACCTAGATCTCTGAGTTTCTTATATGGGGTCTTTGCCGAGAATGCTTCACTTTTGAACAGTGAGCTTAACTTAAAAAGCTCATTTATAAAGTCTTTCATATTTTCTACTATCCTATACAACATTATGTTTTTATTAACTTTAATTTAATAATAAAACAAACAATAAAAAACTCACATAAGTGATGCACTATTGTCATTATCGCACTCTGGGAACATTCACCTAAAGTATTAATTTTCAATGATATATTTTGTCATATGGCACATAGTTTCGTTCTTTTTTCAACAACTTTTCCATTAATAATGCTTTTTTATTATTCATGAAAAAACACTAACACTTCTTTGACATGCTTTGTCTTGTTTCTGTTGTGTTATTGGTCAATTGGTATGTTTAAAAAACCTTCTGTATTTACTGTATGATGTTTAGTGTTAGGGAACATTTATTGTGATAATGGTGAAGTGTTGTTCTTTCAATTCTTAGTGACAGTTGCCCACCTTCAGAGTTAATATATAGTCAAAACTTTTGTTAATTTAATTTTGAGAATGTATTTTCACACACCAGATAGGAGATATTACATTGAAGCCCCAATTTTTCAGTTATAATCACCCTGCTTCTTCCATGTGATCTTCAAAAAGGGAAACATTTCAATTGTGAATAGAATAAAATCTGACAGTCACAAGTAGCACACACTGTCACCATGTTTACTAGCCCCACAAGGGATGAGCTGAAAGTATAAAAAGCTGAGGCTATAATGCTCTCAAGAGGTTTCTATAAGGTAATGGCTGACTCCATTCTCTTAACTGATTAATGCCTAGCTTTTCTGACCTTGACTAATTTAAAATACTAATTGACTGCGATAATTCATCCATACATTATCAGAAAGTTATTTCTCCTGGTGAGGGTCAGTGCATGCAGGTGTGACACATGAGACAAGTGACTTCTCTTGCCTTGGATGAGACACCAGTCCAATGTAGGGCCATGAAGAAATGCAAAATGTTAGAAAAGACAAACAAACCTAGAGCACATGTATTTGGAGGTGTTTAGAAACTGGTAAGAAAAATCTACATGAATACACAATCTCAACACAGAAGAAACCCCAGGCTGGAATCCAACATTGGATCTAAAAGCAGTAAGGCAGTGCCACACCACCACAGAAACCTGCCTTAATTAAATGAATACAATCACTGAGAGAATACAAGAGCTCACATACAACATACTGTATGTGAAATCTCATGCAGCACACAATGTTCCCCTGCTGATTTTAAATGGTGTTTAAAATATATAAAAAGTAAGCCAATGACATCACCATGTATGAAACAGTATAATTTTTCCTTACAAATCTTTGACTAAACTTGTTTGACTAAAATTGTGTCAGACAATTCCAGAACAGAAACCACGAAATGGGTAATATACCGTATAACATAAACAACATGTGTGAAATCCTGTAATTGATATAGGTTCTAAAAGTATATCTGTAGTTTTTATGTAGAATATATCAATGCACGTAGTGGAATCACCTCAGGAATGCAATCATTTTATATGAACACCGTCAAATTACATAGCTTTTCACGTGCAGAAGTAGGTTCATATCGTCTCTTTTAATAATACCTAGACTGAACAAGTGTTCAGCTTGTGTTATCTTGAGATCACCTCTGGTATCTACAGTAATTTCTCCAATACTTTTACCTTCTGCCCAAAATACTATAATGTTGTATCTTTCCAAGAGCATGAAAATATAAGAAAGGTGACAACAGAACGGGGGCTATGCAGTCTGTCTAGTCTATTTAATAGGTAGTAGCTAACTGATCAAAGAACCGAGGTATCGACTTCAACAATGTGACTGAATAGCTTGTTCAATAATGCCACAATCCTTTGCATAAAGTGCTTTGTATTCTCAGGTTTTGCAGTTCCACATAGTTTCCACTTGCATTCTTGTTTGTGTTTCCATGTTCTGAAGAAGTCCACTGGGTTGACCTTGTCGATGCCTTTGAGGATTTTCAATACTTGGTATTACTTCAATACCAGGCCTCTTTGTAGATTTTTCTCATGCCTTCAACACAGTTGTTTTTGTTGTTTTTTTCGCTCACATTTTTAGCTTTACCTTTAGTTTTAGCTCACATTTCCTGTCTTTCACCCCTAATAACACACAAGCACTGTTTTCCATCACCACAGCACTAAAAGCAGAATGCAGAACAATGGAAATCTAGCTTTAAGTTGTAAGTATTACATACAATATACATAAATATATGTTTGCAAAATCTCATTCTGCTATAGTCCTGTGTTGCTTTGCGTGCTTGTCCTTGGTACAAGGATTTCCAAAATGCCTGTACCTGAGGGCCGAAGTGTTTTCCTGTGTGTGACTGATGAATGGCCCTGAATCAACACCTGGCCTTGTGAAACAGGATTGACTCAACAGCTTTCTTATCTGTCTGCACAGCCCTAGCAACATGAAGACCTCCCTTCTACAGGGATGAGCCATTACTCTAGAGGCTACAAAGAACATTTAACTGGAAAGAAAATGTTAAACTCCTTCTTGAAACAAAACCTTGTCTTTTTTCTTTTTTCATTCTCATGCAACTTTCCTTCTCGCCAGCAGTTTGATGTGATACTGTTTTTGTTTTTTTTTTCTTTTTTGGTTACATCTTTATCAGAACAAATCTTACAATTGCAAGTCTGCAATACCACATCAGACATTTTTCAGAAGAGCGAATTGTGCTAGAACTAGTTTGATGTTTTAAAAAGGGGTCTAGAGAACTTCTTTCAAATTAAATCAAAATTTTCCAAAGACAGCAAAGAGTTGCTTTAATAAAGTTATCTGTCCTGAATATGATTTCTTTCTCTGTAGAAATTGACATGGCAAACCACCAATGGCCAAAAAGTAAGGAGAGATGGCAGAAATAACAGATATTTAGAAGCAGTTACAAGTCAATAGCAGGAACATGGAAAATGGACCCATTTCTCATAGATGACTTGCCGTATTACAATAATATCCACAGAAAAGTAGTTCTTTTCCACTGGATTTTGAACTGTAATAAACTTCACCTGCCAATCTTATATATACACTCTCTCACTCACATACTGTATACTGAGTCATGCCATATAAATTGAAAGCCTTGTTGCAGTCTCGACAAAAACTTAATAGAACTGATAAACACAGCACAAATAGGAACAGCTACAAGCCTCTCTGTGGCAGGGATTTTTTTTTGTACATGTACTGTATATCCACTGTAACATGCGTTGGGTTTTCTTTATAAAAAGGAGTGCTCCGTTAAGAAACTCAGTTACTCTGCTTTCTCTATATTTTTTGTACCATCTCCTAAGCCCACTGAGGCACTTCTGGCTTTGGCAGGCTACTTCCTGGAAACCCACTGAAATTTCTAGTTTCAACCAGATATGTAGACACGTGACAACAGAATTGACAAATAGCTATCTATTCACTGAAAATGCATGGAAATAGCCATCATAGTCAGGCTATATAAGACATATTTATGGACTTGTTCGAGTAGGTAGCTGCGTCACAATGTGTACACATCCAAAGTGTGCTCCACAGCCGAAATGTTGTGTTTCTTTTCAGCATGGAATAAACCTTTACATGTTTATGAACTGACATGCCACGAATATGATTATATTAACCTGATAACTGCTATCATTTTTTACAGTGCTATCCCTCCCAAGCTAATAATTTCACTCAAGAGTTAAACAAGTATATTAATTATATTTGGCAAATACTGTTCTAATAACCATCTTATAAACTGATAAACATCTGACTGTGTCAAACACAGCTTTTGAATTGGACATAAGTTATACAGCAAATAGTTTTTTTCAAGAAAAGCTGCAAATGTTTGAACTATCATATGCTCATGAATTACTGACTTTTGCATTTGACAGTTTCTCCTCTGTCATGGACTGTAGAGTAACTGAATGACAGCGACAGGCAACACACTGAATGAATGATGTTGCAGATTATTATCAAAGAATATATTTAATTTTTAATATATCTGTTACAACAGAAAGCTACTGTATACAAAATGAAATGCATCTAGTAAATATTAACTAACACATACTGTATATAAAAAGTGCTTCAAGCAGTATTCAATATGGCAAAAACAATTTCTAGACTGTACAGTTAAGTCTTGCCTAACTATATTGTAGAGTTCTTTAAACAAGCAACAGAAATAATATATTAAAATAGAGAATTTATAATTTTTAGCACTCAAGTAACTCTAATGCACTAACAAAATTTTAAAGTACTGCATGTTATAAAGTGATATACAATCTACAACTGCTTCAGCTAGTTGTAATTAACATTTTTCCAATTATACAGTAAATATATTCATTTTCATTCTTTTTAACCTAAAATGACTTAATAATGCATTCTCTATCAAACACACTTAACAATATGAGGACAGATAAAATAGTAAATTAATTAAAATACATAATTCAAACAACATTTTATTTTCCACAAATTCATAATGTCTGCTTAGGCGCTAAGCAATTGTGGTAAAAGTGTAGTAAAATGTTTATTTCACATAGTATTTGTGAATGTTGGGTTAACGTAAACCTGACCAGTACTGGTATGTATTTATTGAACTAATGTATACCAGTCCAGCTGCGTCAAAAGAACAAATATATAATACCCTATACAGAAATTAATTTACTTTAACTCAAAATGCAATCAGATCCGTTATGCATCATGTAATGCCTGTAAAAAAGCATTGAAAGCACATATTTTCAGATATGGTGCAGTGAGCAGAGAAAATATGTAAGCTAGTCAGAAAAGTGAATTACCGTAATTAAGATTGTCTAAAGACGGTTTATTATTGGTGTCAGTTCTCAACAGGGAATTGATAGAAGAATCCTAATTGAACAGGCATGGGACTTCTTCAGGCAATTAATATGTTTTAATGCATCTGTATCTGTGTAAGTCATTCCTGTCAGGGTCAAACTATGGAATACTGGAAAAACTGTACTAGCTAAAATATTTAATGAGAAAGGGGCAAGTAAAGCACTGACTTCTATATGTCTTAGTTATTGTTATAGCTCACCTTATCACACATCCCTGCAAAATCAGCATACTTTAAATTTGACCCAAGAAGAACATTTTCCTGATCGTCTCTGAGACGGAAGACTGCCAACAACACCATGGACAGTAGCTGCCCGGTTTTCCTCAGATGTTTCCCACACAGAACAAAAAAAACACACAGACAACCAAGTGAACGAAGCTCCTACACTTTCCAGATGCCAACAGGAACACAAACCAGAGGATGAGCGGAGAAAAGAGAAAGTAAGCATCCGCTGCTTCACATTCATTCGAATGAATCTGAACAATCATCTGAGTCTGTGGCAGTTTATACCTGCAAACAAATGTTTTATATGTGTGTTAATCCTTGATGTTATGCATTATTGCATGGGCTGTGTCACCCCTCAGCTGTTGGAAAGAACAATGGTGTTTCAAATGAATAAACAATAAAGGGCTAAATGAAAATGCAGGCGGCAGACTGATCAACTGGCACTCAGTGCCTCCTTCCTGCTGGATGAGGCATGCTGCCAGGGAGAGGCAAAGGAGGTGGGAGACCAAACAAAGGATCAGGATTGGAATAGGGAATTTGGCATGCTCCATATTCCTACGATTTCATGATAACATTTATTTAAACAAATGGTGGATTGTCCTTTCAGAATCCAACCCGTTTTCAAAGTCAGGAAGAGAACCTCTTCAAGGTGGTTTTACAAAGATATTAATGATTTGGGAACTCGGTGAGCATGTATCTGTTGGTTCATTTGAGCCACTTGAATTCTTTAAGGACAGTTGTATTTAAAAAAAAAACAATATCTTTATTGGTTCGTATAAATACTGAAAAAAAGAATAAGAAAATAAAAGGGTAATGTGATAGAAAATCTAAGTAGTTTGACCAGTTACAAATAGCACATACTGTACATTGGTAATGATAATGACAAGTTGTACTGATGTTTATTTTTCTTTAACATAAATATTTTGTGTACAGTACTTAAATTACTGTAATCACCATTCATGTGCAGGACCCACGGTAATACTACTGTATATTACATTACAGAAATTAGTTCCCTTATTATAGACCATTACTTTCCATCCCCCAGGATTTTACCCTTGTGATTCTCTAGAAAAATTAGGAATGTATTCCGAATTTCTCTATATTCCCATTTTTTTAATTTGAGGAAATAAGTTATCTTGGACTTACCCATTTTGCTTCTAAAATGCAGGGTGTTACCAATGAAGTCTTTTTTAGTCATCATTAGTCATTTATTTCTTCTGTTTATACAGTTATACGTTTGTATAACTTGGGGTTATTAATAATAGTCTGTGAAACTGTATGCAATACCTTTCCCCCAAAACACCAACTTTTGGACATTTTCATATGAAATTAATTAATGTGACTCTGTCATCTTTGCTTTAATAATAATAAGAATAGACACCCAAAGAAGGCTTTTCTGGACACTCCACTCAAAGTGCACCAGCTATCAGTGCCAAGAAAAACAGAATGACGAAGCCAATTCATGGACGGGGAGTATTAGGAAGCCATGATTAGTAAAGGCCAATGGGTAATTTGGCCAGGATGGCAGGGTAACACCCCTACTCTTTTCAAGAGGCATCCTGGGACTTTCAATGACCACAGAGAGTCAGGAACTCAGTTATACATCTTATCTGGAGGATGGCATATTTTTACAGTTAGTGTCCCCGTCACTATACTGGGGCATTAGGACCCACATAGACCACAGGGTGAGCGCCCCCTACTGACCTTACTAACATCTCTTCCAGCTGCAAGCTGCAACCTTAACTCTTCCAGGTCTCCATCCACACACAGGCCAGGCTCACACCTGCTCAGCTTAAGTGGTTTGCCAGTTGTAACATGCAGGGTGATATGGCTGCTGGCAATCATTTTATACAAAGGTCAGGAATATTAGGATTGAATTGATTAAGTTTATATGGTGTGATATATAATCTTCCATTTCACTTATACTGTAAAAGCTTTAGGTTAGAATTAGCAGTTTCTGTCTGAATTTTTAACAAGTTGCTTTCCAGTCCTCCTCAGAGATGTCTTCCTGTAGGTCTGTCTTCCAAGACTGAAGCTTATAGTCAAATGATTCTTTCGATTTTCCAACCAGTACACTATACTGTACACAAGTACAAAATCTGTTTAAATATTTTGAGGCAAGATTCTCTGAGCTGGATAAAGGAAGTTGGTACAGTGAGTGTTTATGTCTTGTCAGAATATAATTTCTTAGTTTATCATACTTAAAAAATGGTTCATGGAATGTTTTAAGTGTTTCTAAGATCTAGTACCTGGCTAATGCCTTACCTTGACCACAATTTGAATCTGGGATCAGATCTCCTGGGATGAAAATATCCGGCCTCATGGCAGAAAGATAATGTGTTAAGAAAGATATTTTTGTACTTTTTTTCCCCATTTCCAGCTGTCAGAGGAATAAATGTATAGATTCAGGAAAACCTTAGATATTGAATGTGATTCATTTGGCATCAAGGCAGATGTACAATCTCTGTTAAAGTAGAACATACTGTAGCAGTTCGAATTTAGGGTGCCCAGTAATACTACTTAAAATTTGATAGTCATAGCCCTCCCTGATCATGTGTTAAGTACAATAGAGATAACCTATTGTCTGGGACATTTATTATTCACAATAAAATCTGTGAATGTTTTCTTTAATATAGTAAATTAAGAAAAGAGGGTGGTGGATTGAGAAGGATTGATTGAAAAAGATACAGAAATTTTGGTAAAACAGACTTTTTAGTTATATTGATTGAAATATGTATATTATAGCTTTTCAGCTTTATGCTTAATGTACACAGATCGAACAAACTTGTCTTGCACATATTGTTACGCCTGGGTGACCAGAGCTCAGAGCCCTAGGTCTCCTCCCGGTGCCATGAGGACTCATGCAGGGAGCCGTCCCAGGCACCTGCCCCCACTTGGTGGGTAATCATCACTATACAGGTAGCTCACTATATCACTATATGACTATCATCACTATAGTTTACAGTATAAATATTTACTGTAAACCCTGATCAGCCTACAGTCCAGAGCTCTGTCATTAAGCTTTCTTCTAAGCCAGGGATGTGCTCTCAGCTCAACCAGCATGCCTAGTGAAGGATTATCTGCCAGGTTCAGCCTGTCTGTATGATTGTGATTCTGAACCGCACTGCCAGCCAGCTTCCCATCTGTCTCCAGTCACTACTCCGGCTCAACATTGAACCAGACCAGCGGCATTATGCCACATGTCAGTCCGTCAGCTTTGCTTGGACACAACTCCCCTGTCCTGCCATGCCCTGTTTAGCTACGCTGAACCTTCACTGTCTGATCAGTCCAGCTACATAGCGCATTGCCTATTCAGAAATCTATGTCAGTCTACACAGCGATTTCCCCAGCTCTCCTCTCTCCTCTAGCCTTCACTGGGATCAAGCACATGGATACCTCAGTCTGTCCAGCTTTTTCCACAGTTTAAACCATCTTAAAGTGAAAACCTGACTACAGAGGCACACTTAAGCATATTCTGTATAGCATACTGTACATAGCAAATCAAATGTCCAATAAGATAATTTATCTATAATCTATGAGGTCATAGATAAACACATTTATCCAGGAGAAATATTGATTTAACCTGCTGATTTCAATCATGGGGGTAAAGTAATTACAAAGTTCCTTCTCTACAAAATGTGTCTACCTCCAATTAGTACCAATCACTAGTTTCTAGAAATACTTTTACCTTATCTGTGCCCAGCCATAGAAACCTGTAAACACATGCATGTCAGTCCCACCTATCCACATTTGGAACAAGGCGGGTGCTTCTTTAAGATGTGACACCAGACCCAAGTGAAAAAATAAAAACTGGTTGGATAATACATGCCTCGGAAAGTGGTGGCTGTTGCAGGGATGACCTACATTGGTGGCACTTGCGCCGAATACACAATGAAGCAGCCCAGGCTTGTTAGCACTCTGGTGGCATTGCAGGGTAATCAGGGATGTGCAGTCTGCTATCTCTAACCCTCTGCAATTCTATTACATTTGTTTATTGCTCTTGGCAAATGCTACCCAAATATACATCAGCACTGAGGCAGGGCGCTGAGTAACAGTGTATGCTTAGCATCTGTAAGGAGGAGGGAGACAGAAAAAGAAAGAAGGGGGTATGAGAAAAGTAATCGAATAAATACATTGAGCAATAAAAAATAAACTGTTGTTTCTGTGCATGAGAAAAGATTAACAGTTAATAGGGTAAACATGTAACTTGAAAGAAATTCCCAAACAATGGGTATATTTGTCTTTACATTAAGAAAAACGAGAATCAAAAAGGCAAAATGACTGCACAATGATCTTTCTTACGTTATTCAGAAAATATATCACTAGACACCAATTGTTTAATTTTAATTGCTGTGGCACAGGCACATTGTGAACCAATTGACTTGAAATCACTGTGATCCCCAGAGACTGACTTAGAAGTGCATGGGTATCACACTGTATACTCTTGGCATTACAACTTAGAAAGTTGCCTTTTGATGCCTTTCTTGCTTGCCATGTGACAAATGCAACTAAGACAGAATTTATGAATTGTATAATTGTGTAGTACCATTCTATTCATCATAGAATACAAAATATAATTATAAGCAGTTTGAACACATGGCAAGATTTGAAAATTATCTATTGCAAATTCTATTTTGAACATAACCAGTCTAGTAAGGTCAGCATTTTCTTTATGACAATGTTTTTATCTCAGTATGTTTACCTCTATTCATGTGTAAATAAAAATATTTTTCACATTCTTAAAATAAATACATATTTTTAACTTGTCTTATCATAAAGATATCTAGAGGAAAATAGTCCCAGAGAGCTAGTTTACTGAGAATTTGCTGTGATCCATCATATACAGGACTATACTGCAGTACTATATTTAAAATAACAAATGGTCGCTAAGCTAAAGCAATTAATGTTCTTAGTATGTGCCTCTGATTCGTGCTATATTTATGAGCAATTTTCTTATGTTTGCCACATGTTGTCTTATATGGAAAACAAGGCAATGTATTCATTTCATCATAATTTTATGTAAAAAATGAATGCTTCTCTTCTCAACAAAACATTCTATACACCAACTCTCAGAACACAAATGAAACTGATTTTATTATCTCTTTAAAAAAGCTGATATTATTTAAAGACATTTTCTTAAAATGTTCTGTATGAACATTAAAATTATATATGCTTAGTTATACTGTAAATGCATAAAATCAATCTTGGCTTCTACAGTAACTCACAGGGCTATCCAATTCAGTCCAGGTAATTAGTTAAATTCATGACAATGTCTAGATTATATTTGTTTTGCAGTAAAAAACAGATTCGTTTGTTCTCACAAAAATGCTACAAATACTAAATTAAAAATACTAAATGTTATTTAGACCTACAATAGTATAACAGACATGGACTCCTTTGACATCACATTCATTCTTAATAGTTCAGGTGGGTAGCTGCATCAGCATGTGTAAGCTGCAAAGGAACAAGTAATAGGTTTATTACAAGCTAAAAACAGAAGAAAGAAAACACAACATTTTGGCCGTGGAGCCTTCTTCAGCCGTGCGGAACACTCACTCAGCCGAAACAGTGTTTTCTTTATTTTCAGCATGGAATAAACCTATTACTTGTTCCTTTCCATTCTTAATATACTAGCTTGTTTGTCCTTTATCAGGTTTAACATTTTAAAAAACATTTTTACTCTACAATAAAATATTTTATTTATACAATATTTTCATGAAGTGAATGTAGATACAATGGGGAATACCTGGCGTGAATGCTTCTAGCTCCAAAGCAAGGGGATGTTTGCTGAGATACAGTGGTCTCAGATGAAGTGATCAAAGCAATCGTAATGTTTACCTTGGTTTAACTTTAGTTAATTAAGTTCTGGGCAAATGATTAAGAGTCAATCAACAGTCCAGGAACACAGCTTATAACAGGGAGCCAACCGGAGTAAAGGGGAAGAGGAGAGAGGAAGATGAAAGAGAATACAAGAGAAGAGGGAAGGCGAGAGCTCCAGCTCCAGTTCGCCTAGCAACATCAGCTTGGAGCTAAATATTTGAACTCTGTTAGGAGAACTTATGATTCTGTGGTTTTTAGGGAACTCTGATTTCCTGTGTAAAGAATCATTCAGTTAAAAAAGGCCTCTCCTGGTTGTGCAGCATATAATAAAGAAAGAACACAAACCGAACACTGGCTAAGTTCTACATCTTTAATACACACTGGCCAATTTCGTATTTTAGCAGTTCATTTTAATATCCTTAAAAACAACAAAAAATAGTATTAGAATCAATAACATTTGTTGTGATTTTAATGATTATTAAAAAATATAAAATATATAAAATATAGTGACTGTTCAGGGGAAATGCGGCTAAGGATCTGCGTCTGTGGTTGGAAGGCTGCCAGTTTGTATCCTGTGGTTGGCAGAGGAATCCTACTCCATTGGGCCCCTGAGCAAGGCCCTTAACCCCAACTGCTCCAGGGGTGCCATATAAATAGCTGACCCTGCGCTCTGACCCCAAGCTTCTCTCCCTGTCTGTGTGTCTCTTGGAGAGCAATTTGGGGTATCCGAAAAGACAGATTCCTAATAAAAGAAATTGTATATGGTCAATAAAGTGATCTTATCTCATCAATAGTTTTCCCATGTCCTTAATTATTTTAATGTAGCAGAATGGCATTCATGAATCACTTTATGAAAGTGTAAACAGAGAGCTTCAAAATGACTGCTCGGTATTTTGTGCTTCCATTTATGCCTGTAGATACTATATGCAATTTTCACACTTCATCAGTCATCACTCCCTAAAAATATACCATAGCAAAGAAGCCTACAGTAATTCATTTTTTTGACTAGAGCTATTGAAAAGTGAAGGAACAATCATATACTCATTGAAATCATCTCATTAAATTTGTCAGGTATGCCTCTCAATCAAAACACTACACATTTATTATATACAGCGAACAATGTAAGCTTAAGGTGATCGTTTTTATTAATTTCTTGTGAGAAAGGTCTGTTATTAATGAAATTCAAACCTCAACTAAGAAAGCCTTATGTTTTCAGAGTTGGAAATACATGGCAAAGGATAATACTGTATATATAAACAGGGGCATTGAAAATATATACTGTAGTTGCCTATTAAAACATCACTAAAGCCTATCCACTGCCAAATAGAACTACTAAAATTAAATTTAGCTAAAGTGAAAAAGTACTACCCACAACAACATTTGTATTTTTGAGACCATGAAGCACAATTCATGGCTGTTGGCTGTTCCCATAGTTTGCAAACCACTATTGCACATTTTCCACCTCTTAAAACAGAAGCATAGAGTAGTTACTTAACTACACCACAGTGCCACTTTGTGGACATTAAGGAAACATGTTGCACAATTTTGAAGCTTGGCTGTGAACACCATGTCAACAAATGTTTGATATACTACTGATAAAACTGATCTATCTACAGTACCTGATACACAGTGATATTAAAGTTAGGACTTAATTTATATCTAAACAAGATGCATTTTCATTATACCTTAATAAAGTTTCATCACATTTTGCAGTATGCCATTATCATGCAAATGACAATATGTTTAAAACTTGCAATATGGCATTGATCCATCCTTTATCTTTTTAGATGTAGCCACAGGAAGCATAAATAGAAAGGTGTCAGTATAATCTATTTAGCCTTTGAAAATAAGGATTTACACCAACAATTGCACAAAAGTACACAAATCAAAACCAGCTTATATATTAAATTAAGATAATTAATATAATATTATATTCCCTCATATTTAAACATATTTTTAAAGTGTAGGTAATATCTGCCACAAACATTAACATGCAGATGGGGAGCTATTTAATTGCTTTTTTCAATGTCTTTATAGTAACTACTAAAAATATTCATTCTAAATTTTTAAATGCTTATACAGATAATTTATCCCTTAAATTCCCTTCTAGAGTCAAGTTATAACATTAAAGAAAAAATAACAGTTGCCTACATACCTCTATTTAGTTTTTCTTCTGAAATTAACTGTAGATTTTACAAAACTGCCATTGCTAACATCAAGGACATCATGCCCATACATCCTCCCCTTGCCGCCTGAATGAAACAGATTGGACTGGGTTTTTGAGAAGGCTGTATTACATACTTCACTTCACTTTCTTTTTTGAATGTCAGCTGAGCGACATACTGCAGTTCATAAAGTTTACTTAGCACTTTATTCAAACTTATATTTATTATCAGAAAATAATCTTCAAATTTGTCAGATTTCAAAATGTTTCATTTTTTGTGGGTTTAAGTTTGGTACTATACTTCTTCTTTGAAGTATGGCAAGTGACCCACTTCATCCCTTCAATGAATGTCCCTTCACTAATACTACATATCATACTGTAACATTATTCCTTCATTTACAGTTTGCATGTCCCTTTATTCCTTCATACATACTACATACCCTTCTCTTACAGTATATAACAAACAAAGAACACAAATTACCAAGTTCTATATCTTTAATACACATTGGCCAATTCCATATTTTAGCATTTCATTTTTATTTCCATCTGTATGATCATAGATAAATGTTTTTCTCTGAAGAATTCACCTGAAAATAAGTAATAGTTCCAATGGTAATCTATGCTTTTGTTTCAGCTGCATTTAAAGTTCCACAAAATCAATTGTCAGTGAGTGAAAAAAGCCTTTGTCTTTTTGTTACTGTCTGAATATTAAAATACCTATTTGTTCACAAAATAAGGCAGCCACCATGGATGTGGATAATGTCTTTCAGAAAATAATACAAACATTCACAAGTTATATTTCTAAAATAAAATAGACCAAGTTTTCTAAAATAGAATAAATATATCTATAATTATCAGATATGTACAGTACCTGAACATAAATACAGTACTTTAAACTGGTTAGAGTATCATGCTTTTAGCAAATACTGTAGTTCTGTTCAACATTTGACCAGAATTGCTTATTTTCTTTTGTTATGTTCAGGAAAATATTATAATTCAGACAAAATCAAAATTTACAAATTAAATTGTTTCCCCAAATACACAAGAGGAAAACAGTAAAATCTATAAATGTTCTAAAACACAACACACTATACAGTACGTGCAGACCTTTTCTGGCTTCTTAGTGAATGTAATGTCCCAAACGATTAAACCAAAAAGATATCATCAGTGCTAAGCATGATAATAGCAAAGCTTCTAAATGGAGCCACAAAACTCAAGAGCTCAGGTGAAGAAACTGTTATCAACATATATGCACGACTAGGCTAATTTGGAGGCCAGATTTATAAGTTCTGACGTAAAAATGTCCCTGGAAATTCTCTCCCTTGTGGTCGGGCTGATGTTATTTTCATGGAACCATTTTTTTACACATCTAGCTGTGTAAAACATTCTAGATATTTTAATAATATCTTCATTACATACAACAATGTATTAGTTTTGTTATTCAACTGTTGTAGACTGTTGAAGGTCAGTGGATTATATTAAATCAAAACTTTGACACACGCACTAGATTATAAAAATGGTAATAAAACATTAACAATATTTTTTTAATGCTGTCTCTTACTCCCACACAAGTTTAACCTACTAATCAAAGATTTGGTTCGTAGTTAGAGATCACCAGTGGGACTGAGGTATTAATTTAATGCAGGATTTGGCTCTAAAATAATGTTAGCAATTTCAGTCAATTAAACTATAATTGATGCAGAAAATGAGTTTGAATTATTTATGAATAGCAAAAAATAGATTTACTACTGTTTGACTATACATCAACCAAAAACAAAATTATACACTCATTAATTTCATTATAGTTTTTAGGAAATGTATGGACACTATTTACATATTACTAAAAGACAGCCACTCTTCCTCAATGGAACCATGTAAGAACAGTATGTAAGAAGTAAAAAGTCTTTGAATATTCTTTCCCAAACACTTAAGAAAGCATTAGTAGAGCTCCTAATAAAACCTTTATTTATCGGTTTCCTGCTGCAAGTAACCAATAAAGACCACAGTATATACAGCAGAATTACAACCTTCTAGCTTGATTTAATCAGATGTCACAAGCTAAGCAAAACTGTACCTGGTCAGTTCTGGACTGGGAGACTCCCCAGGAAAACCGTGTTTCTGTTGTAGGTGTTGTTAGTGGTCCAGTAGGTGCCTCTCTTTCCTCTGAACCAACATTTTCAATCCAGGATTCCAATATGGTGGCTGGGGACACAGCCATAAGAAGTTCTATCCTTCCGGCTTATTTGCACTTTGGATGTTCACAATCTGGCCTCCTTTAAATCAGTTTCTGAAGTAATATCAAACTGCCCCACCTCATCTGTTCTGTAGTACATCTGCTGGTGCATAGTGGCTGCCAAGCACAGATTACCTGAGTGGGTGCTGCACCTCAGTAGTGGGAGAATTGAGACTTTTCTCAATGTAAAGTGATCTGGAGCTGTTGGGATGAAAACTGTTATTAAAATGAAAACCACATATTAGAATTATTTATGCTCTAATTCAGGAGTTTGTTGGATGGTTATAAGGATGCGATGATAAAGTAAGGTACAGTAGTATAGACGTTCTGCAACTAATATGTTGATAAGCCATGGGTGGTGAAAGCCCCTACACTTCATTAATCATCATGCTTTCTACTAAAATCTTTTGTAAGTTATGAAATGATGATCACTGGTGCACTAATGCCTTCAGCATTCTTCCTACAAACGTGGGTTTGGAAGTTCAGACTCATCCTATATCTGTGCCTACTCAGAACTGTGGGTTATCAAACCTTAGTATCTAGGGCCCACTACAAAGAGCACTGCAAAAACACATTAAATAGAGTTCAGCAATTAAACAGATATTCTTTATATTATTGAGGTGCGTGATGATATCACCTAAATGATAAGTTTTAGTTTCTCTGCTTCTCATCGAAAAGCCTACTCAAATTACAATTTTTGGATGTATTTTAAAAAAACACGAGTGATATTATTAAACAAAATCAGCATTGTTATATACATTTTGATGGCACTACTTTAAAATCCCTGGCAATTGACTGGTTTTGGAAATAATTATGCACACAATTCATTATACTTTAATAGTTTCTGTACTCATCTTATTAAATGGCTAAACCTAATAGCAGTGTTAATATACTATCTTCATAGAAACAGATAAGAACTATTAAAGGTAAACTGTTACAGACCATATTTAATTATTGCCTTAGGGTATGCTCTAATCAGTTGCTGACAATTTTCCAAAATAACTGGGATGTCTTTTTCATATACAGTAGATTCTGGTAATCACCCCGGAGTAATATCTTTATTTATTTACCCAAATCTTAAATAATCCCTGTCATTTGTAGGCTAGTTTGTTGCAAGACTCTGTAATGGGAGAAACAAGACTCTATTCTATTTAATAACCTGTTACATACAGTACAGTTGCCTTTCTTATTTAATGTGCTGTACAAGGGATCCACAGACAGCAGGCAGTTTCAATTCAACAACCCTGTCCCTTTAAAGCAGCAAGCTCCTCCTCCGCAAGCAGTGGAGCAGCGAACAGAGCTGAGCCCCTTTAACTCGAGCAACAGCCTCCCTCTCTAGGCAGTCAGCAAGGATGCTTCAGGCTGCAAGGGCAGAAGGGGAGACACAGCACATGACAAGTCTGCGAGGCAACTGACACTGCCTGCCTGGTGCATTCCCAGCCACATTAATATCAAAGGTGTCACTGCAATGGCAATTCAAGCTCACCTTCCTGATGACAGCTTGTGAGAGCAGAATTACAGCAAAAACAGCCGCAAATGGATATATTTATATTTTAATCATCACTATCTGTCCTCATCCTTCCTAATTCCATAAGCTGCACTGAATTAAATCTATTCCTGACTGAAGCAGCTTTGTCTGGGAACAGACAGCAAGTAAGAAAGAGACACACAGAGAGCATGCATGAAGGATACAGAAATTGAGATTGCAACAGAACTACCAGGATGTCTATAGCTTTGCAGCTTCCCATGCAGCTCGTCATTCCATTCATCAGCAGTAGGATGTGGACCTGGAAGAAGCAAACCTGGATACAGCTGCTGATGTAGACCAAGGTCTGCAGACAGAGGACAAAGGTGAGGACGAGGGAAATATTTTAACAAACACAAATTTTTTCGAGTTAAAAACAGATCTTTATGCGTCTTTCTCCTGTTGTATTTGCAGCACAAAGAAATAAGTAGAAAATCTCTGCCTGATCTTCAAGTGCCATGCAGGAATCACTATTCTTTTCTTTAACATCACTGTGGGATCAATGTTCTTCTTTCCTTTTCTCCACACAGCCTTTTTTCCCCTTGATTTAAGGAAACAGTTATGGGATTTACCCCCTTGGGCTCAGTCCGGATTTTTTTTTTGAGCACCGTCAATACTTGCCTTCCTGAAGAAGCACGCACCCCAGACTGGATTCCCTTAGCAACTAAGGCAGGTTTCTGACACCCTTATTTTCTGTTTAGTTCATTCAATTTTCTCTGTCATTGACATCCGAGAAAAATCGAAGGGCTCTGAGCAAACATGAAGATGCGCATAGCAGGCACGAAAAGGACAGTAAAGTCTCTCTGATGTCAGTCTGTGGATTCCTTTTTCTTTGCAGCAAATTCTGATCATGCATAATGCTGGCATGTTTGCATCTCTCACTGTTTTTATCTATCCATTTCTTTTTAGCACCTAACATGGAACAAAGCAATGGTGAAGAAAGGGTTGTAGATTCCTGCTGTATTGCTTGGAAATGAATGACACATATGTTGAGCTCCAATAAGGAAACATTATTTGAATAGAACATACTGTATTGGTCATTTTATTTTAAAAAATACATATTTTTTTTAAATACAAATCGTGGAAAAAAAAGATATAGTGCACAGGACCCTGGAAGCATTTTGTTTGCTGCCAGGTATATGTTTTTTATCAGAAGAAATTATATATGCTAGAAGGAGTGAAACATTATAATAATGTAAAAGAAAAAAAATCAAAGCAGAATCTTTAGGCTATATATTTTTACAATAAACTGGAATATGGTAAGGCTACAAAGGGGGTCAAAATGAACTCCTTATTCAAGTCAACAAATATGAATGTTCTTACTTTTGTAAGCTAAACACCATAAATAAAGTTATCACATTTAAGGATGATCTTATAGCAATGTAAACAAAATGGCAACTTCACTAAGCCGATTTTGGTGATTTCCACATACAGACACGTCTACATACATAAGTAAACGGATTTCTGTTATTGCTTTTGGCATTCCTGAATTGTTTTATATCATGGTGGGTCTCTGGACTAGTGCGAAGACTCTGGATGTTGTTGAGGACATGGATTTGTAAGCTTTGCGGCAAGAGCTTTAAGATGTTGAGATCTCCCTGCGCTGCCGGGGCTCCCGTTTGGATCAGCGCGGCTCACGGCGAGAGAAATGGACCCCTCGGCTGCCCCCAACGCCTCTGCCGCCTTTTGAAGGATGTCCCTCAGCAGAGAGCAGGCCCGGGACAGCACTGAGACCCCCAGCCAGAGAGAGCACATTCGTAACCGTATGAAGATGGTGATTGACCAGCTAGAGGGGATTCTGAGGGAGCTGAAGGAGGTGGCAAGGGAACTCCGAGAGGTAAGAGGAAGGGGGGGTGGGGAGGAGTGAGGGTTGCAGTTCTGCACTTTCACTGCCTTAGACTTATGCATTGTTTAATTTAGTTCAAAACTATATTGAGCATCTTCGTATACTAAGATCACAAAAATGAGTTTACTGCTGATACCTATGCATTTATGTTAAATAAGTAACATTTCTTTCCATTCTGTATGATAAGATACAGTTTCACAATATGCAAATTAATGTTAAATTATAAAACAGGAGACGACACCACATAAATTACATAACCAACGGGTCCAACATGGATTCTTTAAAACAGCTTTGGAAAGAGAGAAATTTTGTTAAAGAGATCAAAATTAATACCTCTGTTCACAGCCTTGCAAATCAACAAATTCAGCAGTGCTAAACCTACAAGGGAACATTTTAACTACAGTACTTTTAAATATTAGATGTATTAGATGTAAAAGTGAGATGTATTTTATTATTGTAATGGTTGCATGACTGTGACACATCATTGTATACAGCCTGTGTTGCTACAAATCTTCATGTTTATCACCAAAAGTGTCTGATTAAGCAAATCTTAGGGAGTTTGTCTGCTTATTTGTCCAAATGTTTGACTTTGCTGAAGAGGTTAAGATGGTTGTGGAAGTTCATATCAGAACACAAGGAGATTGATTAAAGGTTATCTCCCCACCTCTGGGGTATTAATGCAGCACTAGCCTGGCCACTCATTGGACTGAAATACACTTGCCTATTGAAAAGTTTCTACCAGAGCAGTAGAGGTTCAACTATCGAGGCGCTTATTTTAGTCCATTAGCCATTCAATACACTAAGGTACATTTAAATGAGAACTTGGCCCTTGGGGAATCTTGCTGCGACTAATCTACAGTGCATTTTTTTCAAGGTGCCAAATATACTGTATTTTTCTCGAAGATGTAACAAGGATTTTAGGTCATATCCTACCCCGCAGACTCCTGTCATTCCCTGTAAGTTGGATAAATCCTCAAAAGCATGAAAGCTTCACTAATTAATTGTTATGTCCAGAGGATCTCCTTACAGCTTTGTGTTAGCTTATTCTTTGCCCTCATGGTGCCCTCCCCCTTTTGCACTTTCCTTCCAGCTCAAGCATGCTGTTAGCCAGTTTTTAACTCCAGCTATCCATCTGATCATGGTGTCAGAGCCTGTCAAAGGTGTGTTAAGTATTAACTCCTCTCAAGTAATAAGGATGATAGGGTGAGGCTGGAGAAATGTTGACTGAGAAGAAGAAACCAGTATAATTGCTATAATTACTAGACTTTAATATAATTCATTACAGGTTTTGGCATCCAGCTTACACAGTGGTTATCAGGGATGAAATTTAGAATCACGTTATATGTGCTGCTCAGTGGTTGTACATGAAAGCAAATACTGCTGTATGCAGTGATAATGGGATAATGGAATGCTTATTAAAGTTGTATGCAAGCTTTTTGATGAAGAACGCATTGCTTATTTTAGGAAACAAGGCAATATGTCAGTTAAATGCACAACAACAATAATAGCAATATATAACCAGTGTCTGCTCCTTAAGAAAATAAAAATTGAACCTGGTGAGGTCCTGTTCTGCCCGTTTGTATAATAACATTATTTAAAATATTATAAGAGTGGATAATTACTTGTTATTTTTAACAAGGCATTTTCTGTCAGAGACGCTATTCGAAGTAAGTCTGAGTTTTATTGGTGCGTATTCTGCAGCAACTGCACCATAACTACAAATTACTGCAAATTAGGTGTTTTTTTTTTCAAATGTATTTCTCTGTATGAAACATACTGTATCTATTGTACATGTGCTTTAGGAATGCTATTCTCTTAACCACATTAAGACTTTTTTATTTAGTGATCTTTTGTGATCCAAAAAATGAGCATACATTTTAGCTTACTACTAAAACTAGGTCCTGATGTGTATTGCTACATGGCCCTGACTCTGTTCTCCTTTGATGACTGCTTATCCCTATTCCCTATTCCTATTTCATCTTGGTAACATTTTATGTCTCATACTTGAAGTTAATATTAGGGGTTCATCAAACATTTTGTTTCATTTTTGAAAAGATAAATTCAGATTTTTAATTTGCCAACTCAGAACTGTGAACTGAGAAACACTACTTAGAAACCCTATTAAGTTTCTTGTTGATATTCCATATGAAAAGACTGTTAAAGTAAAGTACACTTTAATTTCTTATGAAGATTGATAGACATCCTTGTTCTGCTAGTAATGTCTTACTCTATAGAGCCTAACATTACACAATCCAGCTCCTAAAACAAAAAGATCACACAAAACATTAAAATATGACAAAACTAAAAGATGACTTGGTAAAATTAAAACATATGAAAAAAGGTTTTTTAAGGGCACGCATATTATTTAAACAATACAAAATACTTTGAATTGCTCTTAACAAAATGACTAATAATACTGGATTACCCACACAAGTGCAACACTGGTGGAAGTTTACAGTTCAGCTTGTTTACTTCAGCCAGTTGAGATCGGGCTAGAGGTTTCTAAGACTGCACAAAATCAATTTATGTTCCGTAAATCACATAACTTTGTAAGGTCTGGGTAAGATTATCCAAGCGTATTTCATTAAACTGGAAAATGTATATTTAACAGCATTGTTAATGTTGGACTGAAATAAACAATATATCATAAATCCTACTCAATAGTTAAAAGGGCTTGAAAAGTCCAGTTCATTTTAAACTGATACCATTTCCAATTTAGAAATATAATGTGAAAAATATTGAAAAACTATACAAAATCAGATTAATATTCTACTAGGCATATCCGTATTTTCAGATATATGGGAGGCTTTTATTACAAAGTCATGAAGAACATGGATTCATTTATGAAAGGAAAAAATCCTTCTATTCCAAATTGTTTGAACCACAGCTAAATTTGCTCTTTATTGTAAATTAACCAATAATACCACTTTGGATATTTTTATAGCAATTGATGGACATCAAGCTTCTTCTGACCATAGTCTTGCAAAGTGATAGTTTTCACAACCTTATGATTTACCTTGACTCCAAAAACAATTCTTGGAATGGATTAACATTTTGGTTGTACAATTTGTCAGATTTCAACGCTAAGCTGCTTCTTTCAACATAATTCATCTGACTAATATTTCTTTTGGCCTCACAAATGTTAAGAAACCCTTCAACTAAAATGATACTGTATATCAGTGCCATTTTTATTTTTTGCAATTTGAGATTCTTTTCTCACATACCACGTCTGTGCTGTGGACCACACATGAAGGGGGAGGACACATCTCATCAGTTCCTGATGAGTTACTGACCTCAGAGCTGAGGGAACTACAACTAACCACTTTGGCATCTGTTTGGGTTGCTATGGTGTGGTGAGGCATTTCAACGCCCACTAATCCTCCCTTCTAATAATGTGGGAGAGAAACACAATGCAGCCATACATGCTACAGCAAACTAGAAGAAGGGTCTGTGATATTTTTTGCATATTTTTTTGGCTGTATAAGGCTGATTTGGATGATAATCACCAAAGTACTTGCACAAGTACTGTAGTATACTGTAGGTCTGTAAGAAATGAACTATAGTCATTTGAGGAACTGAATCCTCAGTCGAATCTGTAAGTTTCTTTGATGAAGGTTTTGCGACTGAAAAGTCTCAAATAGCATAACATACAGTATGACAAAAATCAAAGCCTTAAGATTGGTGTTTTCTTTAGTTTCCAATCAATTTATTTGTACCAAGTATGCTTTTATGAATATGTTGCTATACATGTTTGACTATGTAACAACTGGAGGATGAATGGAGTCAAACACATAAGAGCTGCCTTAACTGTGCTTTTGACATCTTTTTGTATTGAAACATAATTATGATTGTTAACATTTTTATTTATATACCTTGGGTTGCCAGTCCATTACAGAATAGTGATGAAATACAATCATTGATTGTTTTTACCAGTTTGTATTAACATCAATTTATTTCCTAGATTTACAATATTTTAACATAGCTCACTTTAAGAGGAGACACCAAGCAAAGGTGTAAAAAATATTAGAGAATTTTTTTATTGCTTTTAAGTCTGAGATTTTTACTGTCATCTTGAATGTATTTTTTTAAATAACTTTAAGCACTGCACAGAAATCATAAAGAAAAAAGCTATCTCCCACCTTTTAATTTTTATTAAAAAACTTAGCATGGTGCAATAATTTCATTCTCAATTAATCCTCTGTGCATTATAATATACAAAAGATTATTTTCACGTTATTTATCCTCAGAAATTATTATTTCAAATGGGCCATGGTAAGATAATTTTCACATTTTAATAAATTCCCATCTCAATATACAGTAGATGTGTTCAATTAGTCACCAATATTAAACTCACATATTTCTCAAAAGAAATGTAGTGATATTACTTTAACCACTCCTGACAGATGTATTGTACTGCAACAAAAGATAACAGTGAAACTAAAGGTCAATTTTTGTAACATGGCAATCTTATTATTCACAGCTATACTCTTGGAAAGAAATAAATCTTTAGTCAGTTCCTTCCCCTAAATATGTCACATTTGGGGGTTGATACTAATACTGACATTACATTTCTTAGAGAAATTAAGAAAAAAAACATCATAGAATAGGATCTGCAGAATTTCTTTATATATTACCCTATATGAAGCCGTACGATAATCTTTGTGCTTTTATACTTCAATATTTAAAAAAAAAACTGTCATCTTTTCTGCACCAAGTCAAATATTTCAATCATCCAGTTAAGAATGCTGTTTGGGTCCCATTAATCCAATTGGTGAATGTTTCACAAGCTGAACATTATTTTTTAACAGTCACGGCATTTCAGGTTAAAATCCTATTGCAGGCAGCACTAATAGAACATAGTGACTGTGATGACGGATCCTACACCAATCATTTCACCAGAGTGTATGGAGTGAATAAAATATTTAATTTTGTTATGCTTGAAAGTTATTTCTGGGAATCAAATTGCAAAGTCGATGTCATAAAGGAAGCTCAGGGAGGACAGAAGTCTCCTGAGGGACAGAAGGGCAAAAGCTCACTTGATCCTCATTTCATCTCACTAAGAATACAGACCATGAGAATGAAGCCTCATAATCCTTCTGGCTTTTTGAGGTCTAAGCAGGAAGCATAAAAAAAGTTACTACAGAGATAATTGGCTTTTGAATGCCAAGCATCCATAACAATGGCATTTTCAGCTTCAGTTTCCTCTCTTCCCTTCCCTCTAAAGTAGATTTTGCCAAGCATTGGATTGTTCATTGACTTAAAGGGTCAATTCTGTTTTGTGAAATGTCTAATTTACCATGTAAATGTATTTAAGTTCAAGTTTATTGTCATTACACTCATATACATGGTATATGGTATAACAAAATGCTATTTAGCTAGCTCTCGGACATAAGTAGTACAAAGAGAAAAAAACAACAACAACAATACAATTGTGTAGCAAAAGAAAGACAGAGACAACGGGCAGTGTGCAAAAAAACAACAACAGACGATGTGCAAAAAAAAACAACAATGGGCAATGTGCAAAAAACAACAACAGGCAATGTGCAAAACAACAAAAAGGTAACAGGTTATGTGCAAAAATATGCATCAACAGAATAAAATAAAGGGATAGAAATTATTTAATAAAAGATTAAAGTTGACAAAAATAGAACTATTCAGCATCACTTTAAAATCATTAGTCTTAAACAGTGCAAGATGGCCTCCTGATCAAGAATAATGCCTAACTACGTTAGGCGTTAATGCATGAAGTGAACAGCACCTTGCAGGAGCTCAGCTTTGATCCAACCATGTTGGATTGAGTGAAGTCACCACTGAAAACAGTCAATTTACTGAAGATTAGGAGGGGATTTTATAAAGCTAGAAAACTCCTTGCATGCTTATGATTGCACAGTATGCAGAAAACTTCACAGGCTTATGGTGAGGGTAGAATGACATAACCAAGGACTAAACAATCCTCTAGAAAAACTGCTGAACCTTGTTTGAAGGCCATATAATGTACAATTCATTTCTAGCACCCTTTCATGAAACCACAATCACTGTCAACAAAACACTATTATACAGACAGATCTAACGAATAATGTTTCACTGAATAATGTTTGCTAGGATAGGTTTTGTATAATTTTACAGGACCAAATATTTGCACAGTAAAATCTAAATGTTAACTTATCCTATTTCTGTTTCTTCCACATTTATGTCCTTTATTATATCATTGTGTTCCATAATAGAAATGTGTCATGACAATGCAATGGCAGGAACTGTTGACACATCAGAGACATGATCAGCAGATGTCAAGCAGGCCATTTACCTGTAAATTGGAGTTTGACATACTACATCTCCCTTCAACTACAATGACCCTGTAGTTTAGTATCTCAGTGAATGAGTTCATTGTTGCTTGCTTCTACAAATAAATAACTTTTAACCTTGTGAGCTGTGCACCTGAAGGTACTGTAAATAGCAACAAGCATGTAATCCCCCTGAGCTTTTTGATAAAAGGCTAGAAAATAACAGCTCCATTAAGTGAGAAAAATATGCAGTGTATTATTGACTTTTGCATCATTCCTGTAAAACCCATTGGATTAGTAGGCCCTCTATTGCAGTCCCATATTAATGATGATTTCATTCTAGAGACACGACAGACAAGCTAACAAAAATCACAAACATTAATATTAATGTCCTTCACTGATAACACTTCAGTTTGAGTGTCCATATTTTAATGTTGTTACGTATGAAGTAATATCTTATTGCTTATGGAGCTCATATGAAGCACACATCAAGTTACAGTGCTTTCATAAGTTATGCATATCTTTCATTTATTCATTATGAATTAATCAATATGTATCATTACAAATACATTACTTGTTGTTTTTCTTTCTTGTTTCACAAAATGCAGTTTTTTGGTTTGTTATATGGATCATGTTTATCCACTGAAATGTGCATATGCAAAAGTAATGCTGTTAACAGTTTAATAACAATAAATGGCATTCGAGAAGCTGTGCCTCACCAGGTTACTATCTGTCATATGAACAAAATTGTTTTTAAAACATAACATGCTTGCCACAATCTTTTGTAAAGAACAAGGGCTGAGAATGAAGTTGTTCAAAAATGACAGCTTGTGTTTTCCTCAATTTGATGCAGTTTTGAGCAGTTCAGTGTAAAAGGGTTACTTTGCCATTCCTGTGATGGATGAAGTATTTTAACTTTAATCAATTGTTGCAATAATACTCATGGGAGTATTTGCATTTATTTTTGTATCTTTTTGCTATGACTAAAACCAGTAGGCAGCACTTTAAGACACAAAAGCTGGCAACAACTGTAACAGTTTTTCTTTAAACTTGATAGTTTGGTTAATTCTACATATCGATATTTAACATGCTAAAATAACAGGATTATCTTTGTAATGTTTTTCAAGTGAACATACATTTTATTGCCACTGGTGTAAGCAATTTATAGAATAGTTTGATATCACATTGTACCATTTGCTTCACAAAATGAACTGCAAAAAACACTTGTGCAAAGGTTAATGCACAGCATCCTGCTCCAAGTAATGGATAACCACTTTGAATATAATTAAGTTATTTTTATACACACAGTGGGCACCTATTCTTAGAGCCATATCCCACATACAAACTATATAGTAACTGAATTAATGTTATCCTATACAGGAACATATCTATTGCTGTATCTGTGGTCTGTTCTGAAGTTCTAGTGTACAACCAGACATTTGTGGGTATAAGTGATCATACTGTATACATATACATCAGACTCAGATTAATTTTGTTCTTGTTTTATGAGGTAATCCTGTTTTAGTGATTAAATAATAGCCCTAGTTGCCCAAAACAATGTTAAGAGCTTATGTTTTTGGGCTGCTAACCATCTCTAAACTGTTTAATGTCTTAGTTTTTCATTTCTACTTATTCTCCTCAAAATAAATACATTCTTCTTTAAAATAAACTATTTGAATTTGACACCAAAATGATACTTATATATAGGCTCTCAATTCCAAAAACTTTTGTATGTTGAAGCTGTGTTGAAGCTCAAAGCACTCACAATTTATTAAAGATTAATTTTTATCATGTTTCTTATTTTTCCAATCACAAGGTGGACTTTTTTCAGAAGCACGGCTTTATTAAGCTGCATTATGCATTGAATACACAGCTTGATGCCATATGCCATTTGAATCATGCAATGTTATACTGTATTTTCATGCTTACAGCTGTACTTCATTCTCAATGTATTTCTTGTTAACACAGTATACATTATATTTCCACAAAATAGCCAAGCAAACATTATTACATTGCAGAACTACTGTATTTTCTATATAAACACAAATTCCCTGCTTCTTAAATGTCTGAGATCAGTGAAACAAACTAAAACAATCTTAGTTGTTATGGAAGTATGCTACTGGAAGAAAGCTTTCTTTGCACTATGAGCTGGCTGTCAACATTTAGCCATACAGAATATGAAATGATGACCTTTACATTTGCCCCTCAGAGGTCACGTGCTGCATGTGTTAATATTTTTTGACCAGACTGACTTAACATTTGTCATTTGAGGAAAGATTCATACAAACAAGTACAGTATGATTATGTCATCTGATAGTGAAATGGAGGGAGAGTGAAGAAATGTTAAGTACCATGACATTTTTATGTTTAAATTACAAATGATTAAATCCATAACAAGCTATAAACACTCAAATATTACTAACAAAGCTCTTATGTGTGGGAATAATTGGTCTTTTGTTAGCAAACATGCAATTAATGATGAGTTAAGCAGTTAATAGCTAATTGATCACAGGATATGTATCTGGTACAAACTGACCTTTACTGATATGTTCATAAACAACCATCATGTTGTTTTTTAATGTAGAAGTGTTAATAATATGTAATTGTGGGTAGTAATAACTTGTTTGTTAAGGAATTATTCATAGTATTTTAAACCTCTGACTCAAAATGTTACCCCAACTCTTTTTCTTTTTGTCGAGTGAATGAAATGACTTACCAATGACAATAAAACTTTAGGGACAACAGGGCTTGCTGTGAACAGATACAGACCCAGCTGTCACGCAGTACATCACAATAAGAGGCTTATATCATATGTTTACAAGTATACCACAGTCCTGACCTACTACTGAGTATTGGCAAAAGTGTTGTGTAGAAGTGAAAGCTACTGTACAGTATTTTCTTATGTGGAGGACTGAGACTAGATTTCCCATTGTTCTTTTGACACAAATTTACTGTGAACCCAGTAACAGTCCAACAACTCAGCCTTATGATTGAGTTAACTTACAGTACTTTCTCTGCTTTTATGTACAAATTCCAAGGAAAACACAAGTCAATTTTATTATTGATCTGCAAAAATACACTCATAATTAAGATATCAAGCATAGATCTGAAGAATAAATTAGTCCACTTTTGTTTTATTTCCCAAGATTTTACCTTGAATGTCCTTCGCATAAATATTGCAGATTATGCGTGAGCCACAAGGGTACAGGTAGACTGTTTTCCCTTCTGCAGTACCTCATTTTAAGGAGAAGTGCTAAGACATAGAATAGAACCAAATATATACAATCTATTTTTGACTTGTTGTGAGCTACAGTCAGACTATTTTAAATCATCATAAGAAACAAGTATGCCCTTTGTCACTGCAAAAAGTGTTTGCTATTTGTTTTAATTTAGTAATTTAGTTGCCATAAAATATAACATTTTCATTTAATCCATATTTTACATTGGCATTGCTAATGCAAGTGGCCCATATTGACGTTAATACTGAAGTAGCAGACTTAAAAAAAGAAATTTTATAAATGTTCTATTTTATTTAGGTCTTTAAAGAAGATCAGATATCGAAACTGAAGTTAAGGCTTGCACACAAACACTGTCTGCTCTAATATTCTTTGAGTGTAAATTTACTGACAACATGCCAAAAGCATATATACAGTGTATATATATATGTGTGTAAGCTGACAATGGTAATACATTTTCTTTATTTCTCTTCTAATATTCCTATTAGTAATATTCAATAAATACAAATTACATGAAATAGAAAAATGTGGCGATATGCAATGAAAGAAAATGAAACAAAAACAGCTGTTGCTGTCTTTTGCAGAAGAATCACTAGCACATCCCATCATTACCATTCAGTCACAAGAGAAAGAGTGTTCTACCCTGTTAGCATTAAATATTCATATCGTATGTAAATCATTCAAACCCTTTTTGTGTGTCACTTCATTAAAATGTTTGTTATGAATAAAAAGAAACGATAAAAACGAAGGAAACAAAAGAGTAAAACAGATCAAAAGCATGATGTGTGAAAAGAAATAAGCCTTTCCCACTGCATGTCACTGCATTGTTGGATTTGTGTCTGTTCTTAGTGCTGTACACCTATATCTCTTTCTGGTAAGATCTGCATTCCACGTTATGGAATCAGTGAACTTCAGTGCATTATTAACGCTGTGTGCTTTTGTTACAGCCAAAAGGAAAATTATGACTAACTGGCACAGCTTTACTGCATGTTCTCCTTTGGCTCAAAGATGCAAAAGATGTGGGAAAGGCTAAGACAGTGACCTCCACAATTACAGTCAAGGTCATGAAACTACAGACAAAATCAGTTGCATTTCTGGTATAGCTGCAAACTAAAAGGCAGTCCTCCGTCCTCATTTGGGATGTTAAGAATGGAAAAAAAGGTAAACAGCATGAAAGGAATTGAAAGGCGGATGCAAAACTGTGGGAAACTGGCTGAAGCTCCTTGACAAATTTACAACCTTTTTTTTCCCCCACCAATAGTGTTTAGTTGCCATTGAGACACCTAGTGGATGACAGAAGTAATGCTCCTTTCATAAACATGAAAGCCCCGGTACTGCCAATATTGTTTATTATGGATAAGAAAAAATGCAAAGTATTAAAATAGTTACTATTTAAAAGCCAGATTCTTTCTTCAAAAGTTTGAGTACAAAATTAGAACTCTAATGATATTTTTTTTACATATTTAGCTTATTTTTACTGAAACAATTAAAACATATTATCTCTCTGCAATGAACTTACATAAACTTTATAGATTGGTAGAGGAAAGCCCTGGCCTGTCACATACAAAATCAAATCTGAAGTAAAAATTGAAATCTTCCACTTCCATGAGCAGCTACATTTTATGATGAATGTTATATTCTTCCCCGGAGCAGTCATTCAGTCGTCCTGTTCCATATAAAGCAGCCGTTTGTGTTTTGCAGAATCTTTGTGTTTAAAATTTAGCTTTAATGTAAGTTACACCTTTCAGTTGTACGATCAACCATTTTATTTCCTTTAGCTTCTCCAAAAACATTGAAGACCCTATACAAGTCTAACTAATCCTCTCTTTTTTCCCTTTCATATACAGTACTTTAGTGTTATTGTTAAGACTTTTCATTCTGTCTCCTGTGACAATAATTAACATATCTGATACTTTTTTATTACATTTCTATAGTGACTCAGGCAATCTGGGTGACTGTCTAGGGCCCTGAGGCCACCATTAGGGTCCCTCAATGTGCAACACAACAATTGTTCGTTAATCTGCATGGTCAAATATGAGCCAACAAAATACCCCCAGTTGTGAGTGTAAGTGTAGCAGTTTAACTGTTAATACAGTAAATGTATCTCACCTTGAATGCTATTCATTTCACTCAGTAAATGGTGTGATGATAAATTGTACTGATTTTTCTTTACATCTTACATTAAATGAAACATTGCACCTTTACTTGCCTTGCAAACTATGTTGTGATAGTTTAAAATTAAAATCGTGTAGTTGCAACTGATAGACACGTCGTCTTCCAAAATGACATACCTATTTGGAACTGAGAAAGGGAAGTACAGAACAGGAGACAGGGATAAGCCATCTAAAAGAGGTACTCCACATCAAGTCATTGTAATAATGCATTTGTATTTGAACTGGGTTTGGGTTTGTCAGATCCATGTAATCAGTGAACGGTAGATAATTCTCATTTTCTAGCTAGACATGTAGACTACTTGATGAGTTTTTACTAGAAGCCAATAGATTCATGTTTCTGGTTATTACTTTCAATGTTAAAATACTGTACATGTTATCTTTGTAAAATGGATACTTCTTGCGCTTGCTTGTACAGTAAGTTACTTATTATGTGTTCTTCAAAGCTGGTTAATAAAAGTTTTATAGCTTTATAATTAATCTATTTAATTGTTCCAAATAGTAAAATAATGTGCAAATTGTTATCTGGAAGGGCATCTTTCCAAAATTTTGCCTAGTACCCCCACAAAGCTGATGTAATGTGGAATTATCTCTAGCAACACAGGAAGAGGGACTGGCAATTGGAACTGCTGAAATTGAAGTTTAAACCATTAAATTGGTTTAATAATCATTTTTTATATTATTTTTACTCTATTCATAAAGCAGTTCGTGGTTTCGGTGGTTCAGTGGTCTTGCAGTAAAAGAAAGACAAAACAATATGAACACTACAATTAAAACAATCAATAATGCAACAAAATGCTTTTGAAAGAAACTCAACGTTGCTATGCAACAGCACACCCATATAAGACATAACAGAAGTATTTAAAAGATGAAAATGAAAAGCATAAAAAACTGACCCAGTTAAATCAATAGTATAACTAAATTATACATTAACTGATTACATTATACATACTTTAAAGATTCTCTTTAAGCATGTTTTAAAAGTTGAGTCAACACTTGCTGAGCCTCTAATGAATTTGGGCAGTTCCACAGACATGATGCTTTGCCTAAGAGTTATCTGTTGCATATGGATCCTGGTCTTTAACAGTAAGAAGACCTTGAATCTGCATATCTCACATTAAGGTACTTTAAGGTACGTTAAGGTACTTAATGTGAGTAAGTACTTAAGGACACAAGTATTTTCATACTTGTGTCCTTTAGTACTTGAATTTGACTATTTATACATGCATAGGTGAACCTTAACCGATCATTTAGTGCCGCATACAGAATGTGAGCAAGAGAAACTAAAAGTCCATTCATTTTCACTGTGATATTTACAGAAGATGGGTGTTATATGCAGTGTGCTTCTTCAGACTACTCACCTTTTATCTTAAGAAAGTCCTTTTGGATACTTATAATAATTTCAGACCTACGTCTCTAAAGTGCAGAAAACGCAAAAATAGTATCTGATATGGTCTTCAAGAGGATACACAATAAGCATAGCAGTGAATACAAAGGACATCATGGCAACAATGTGACCAAGAGGCAAAGTGCAAATACTACTAAAGGTCCTAGCACCTAACCCTGTGGAACACCTTGAGCAGCTGGTACAACATCAGATTTAAAACATCCAACCATAGATCATATAAAAGGCTATACTTAAGTGCAGAAAGAGAAAAAAAAAATTAAATGCCCCAGAGTAAGAGGCATATTCATTAATGATCTTAGCAAGGACTGGTTCAATACAGAGTCTTTGTCTAAATACTGACAAAAAAAAGTGCTCTTGAGACAGAAGATTAATTTCAGCAGTCACAGTCTGATCCACAATTTTTGTGAAAAAAGGCTAACTTGAAGTGTGTTAGTAATTGTTAAGTACTTGGAGGTCCACACAGCACAATTCAAGCCTACATGACAAAGGCCAGATTTAAAGGATTAATACTAATAAAAGTAATTAAAAGTAGCGTCTCAAAGCGCTTTACAATAAGACAATAAAACAAGAAGAGGAGATAACAGAATAAGAACAATAAAAAACAAGGGTTTACAATGCAGTAGAAGATTCAAAGGGGCAGACAAAGGCATCAATTAAATAAAAGCCTTCTGAAGATTTTGAGTCTGGATTTGAAAGCACTCTGGGAAGGTGACTCTCTGATATATTTGGGATTATAATTCCAGAGCTTTGGGTCATAAGAAGAGAAGGATCTGTCATTCAAAATACTGTATATGGACAAACCTGGGAGACATACAGGAGACCACATTCAGATGAACAATAGTTGCAAGGTTGAGGGTAGGAAGATAATAATTTTAATAAGTACTAAGACGCCAAGCCATGTAGAGCCTTACAGGTGAGTATGAGGATTCCGAAGTAAAAATCAAAACCCGACAGGAAGCCAGTGCAAGGACTCCAGGAAAGGAGTAATGTGATCACTCGCACACAACCTGTCCAAGTTCTAGCGGCCGAATCCTGGACATACTGAAGTTTGTGTAGTATAGATTTAATTTGAAATTCAAGTACAGTGTCATCCACAGTTACTGCACTGTCTTTATATACAGTAGTTGATGGGAAGTGACAAGAGTGATGACTACAGTCTTGTCGCAATTTAAAGGAAGGAAAATGAATCATCCAGGTTTTTATGTCATAGTGCAATTAGAAAGTGCAGACATAGCGTGAATGTAGATCTGAGTATATTCAGCATAGAAATGATAATTCAGACCATGTAATCTTAATAGCTGACAATTGGAACATGCACAGTAAATGCTGAATAGTATGGGGCTCAGTATCGAGTCCTGAGGAACACCAGACTTAATGAGTCCGATTTCTCATTAAGCTAAACCCACCAAGAGAGACAAAGTGTTGACAATCAGTAAGGTAAGAGCTGAACCATTTAAGAGCAATGTCAGGAACTCTAAAAAAAACTCTAAAGAAGAGAACGTAAGATGTCATAGTTAAGACTGTCAAAAACAGCACTGAGGTATGGAAGAATAAGGATGGATATTTTAATAGGAACCAGAAACCATAACAAGATTGTTAGTGACTTTAACCAGGGCAGGTTCTGTGCTGTGCAATTGTCTGAAACTAGATTGGAGGGGGTATGATGAGGTTATTTACAATGATGATTATTTAATTAAATTGAGACAGCTTGTTCTAAAATTTTAGCAAGAAAAGTTAGGTTGGATATAGGATAAAAATTGTTTAGATTATCCCGAGACATGTTTGTGAGATATTTGGTTTAATTCATGAAGTAACAGAAAAAGCAGAGAAGGTAGCTTTGGGAATCCAAGGCATAGGTAGTAAGTCTCATTTTAGTTACTAGCTTAGTCACATATTAGCAGCATTAACAGCAGTTAAAGGAGAGAAACGGGAACTGGAAACTATGAAAGCAGGAGGTGAGATTAATATTAATATGTAAAGAACTGTAGGATTATCGCGACCACTTATATGCATACTGATGTTGTTCATTAGCTTATGCAGGAACAGCCGGCTATGTCTTCCTCCATGACGCTAAAGACACCGTTCTGATGCCTTTCTTCAAGTATAGGTCATTTGTGTACAGGGGGAAAATAAATTAGACTAATTACTGTGCAGTTTTTATGATCTCCTTCGATAAAATAGTTGAATTAATCAAACTCAGTTTATGGAAGCTCACAGTTCATTACCTGTTAACATGAAGGTGAAGGAACTGCCAAGTCCTTCAAAACAGTATTGTCTCTTCATATATGTTAACCATTTTAAAATGCTTGTGAATACCACGGGAAATATGAAAATGTACATTATCAAAATAAATGAAGTTATTTTCTTCATGTTATGCTACATAAAAAGTTTGTTTGTAAATGTTCACAAAACAATAGAAATTAAATAAGTAGCAATACTCTTCTTCCAATGTTATTCATATATATCCATGCTGCAGTGTTTTGGACCACTTTTCTTTACTCGACATGTAAAACTTTGTAAGTGTGACTTGTTAGACAGCACCTCCGTGTTTCTGTCATACTGTAGAACTAATTAATTCCCAGGGCAAATATTCCAGGGACCTCTTGGCATCTTAACCAGTTCTTTCAAGCGATTTACAGTTTTCAGTGCATCCACAAACTCTCATACTACTTTATCACATTCGTGTCTAGAGTCTGTATAGAATATTTAGTCACTTCAAGATAGAGAAAGAGTAATAGAATGTGGCTTGGCAGAAAAGTCACCTTATGACATTGGCATTCTCTCTAATCTAGTCACAGTGTTGGAAAGAAATATGTATATAAGCTAACAATGTTTCTTATCTCAGATTGAAAAGGGAAAAGGGAGTGGCTTCTCGAAAAGTGGAATCATTAGTAAATAAGCAGAACAATGTAGCCCCTATTTACAACATTGTCTTGCATTGAATATTAATAGCAAGAACTCTTTGCTGACAGACAATTAGTTCACTCTAATGATACATTTAGCACTGCTAAACCGCTTTTTATTTTTGCCTTTGAATTTATGATTTGATTGCGCAATATGGTTTCCACTCTCCAAGAGACAGAAACGGCAAAAAAAAAATGTTGTTACCAGTAAGAAATTATTTAGATGATCACGGATTATATTCATGAGGCAGTAACCTCACTGCTTAGCAACTCTTTGTTTTCTAAGGAGAAAAGAGAAAAACAAAGCTTCCTATAATTAAGTAGATTAGTTAATTTAAATCCTCCAACAACGACTGTTTTTTATTTGATCTATGAACCTATCTCCACTACTATCACATTTCTTCCTCTAAACCTTATAAAATAAGAATTTATCATATATGATTATGAAAGGCTATACCAGCTCTCATAACTAGGTTGCAAGTCAGTAGATTTTACTGCATATGAGTTTGGATAAAATATCTCAGCTATGTGTGCCTTATGCAGTATCTGCACTAAAGGGTACAAGTAATTCTTGACTTTCCTATCATTGTCTATCTTGTCTTAAATGTGGATTCTAACTGTGCTATGCTTAATACAAAAATAAGTAATAATAGTAAAGCTAATAGTAATATTATCCAATTTATTGTCCCACTTGATTCATAAGGATAACTTAATGAATTTAGTCTGTGAATTCACAAAGAGTTTTGTCTCTACAGCTGTTAGAGATAGGAGATGGAGTTATTGATCCTAAAAACTAATGCAGAACACATCCTGGAGGAATAACAAATTTCCTCAAGCAGAAGCTAGACTTCATCCGTAATTTCATAAATCAATTGAGAAATGTTTCAAATTAACAGAGAGGTCATTTAATTGACTAACATTTTCACCCTCTCTTAGGATTTCATATTGTGCAGTCACCAGAAGGGTTAAGCAACATTCTTTGGTAAGTAGGTGGTCCAACAACAGTTGTAAGAACTGTTTTCCACATGCAGTGTGACACTTTCATCGGGCGATAACTTAAATATCTAATTGTTATGTTCTTTTGCAGAAGCACTTGCCCATATGTGGTAAGAAGCATTTTTTTAAAAAACCTCTATGCATGGTAAAGAATTAACACTTTAAAAAGTACCTGTGGGTAAGTAAAGCTAACATTAAACCAATACAAGTACCTACCACAACAATCATGGAGTGGACCTAGTTGTCCACCTAATTTAATTTTAGACCTCCTTTTATAAAAACCTGCTAACAGATTTGCTGCTGTCATTTGTATGTTCCAGTACGATTTTTCCCAAATGGTTAGAGATATTGAGCAAACTATACAGGAGGTATTATAATACCATTGTAATAGGAATGTCCAATCAAAATAATAGGGATAGTCTACTTTAAGCTACAGGTATGTCTCAATTACAACTTCTATAATCTGAATTTTAACTATTTTGGAAAAAAAACAGATGGAAATTATGTTCACATAAATGTTACAGGATATTAATACTGTTTCTCTACAAAGGCATATATGATTCATTACTTTGCAGAAGTTAAAAATGGAATACCTGTCTGCAGTTTAAAAAACAAGCTAGTAATGATTCCTTCATGTCATGGGGGAATGTCAAATTCAAAAGATTTCACATGGTGTTTTTAAACAGAACTTTTAAAATTCACATTTTCCTCAAAAGGACACAAACTATACATATTTTTTAAATATAATTAATAAAAATATTTGAAAATTCTGTGAAACCTCCAAATATTGGTTTCAAACCTTAAATAACAGTAATTAATTGTCAGACACAATTGTGTATCTTAATGTAATGGAACTCAATCAGACAGGCAGGAATACTAACAAAATGAAATAGCAACAAAGAAAATGTACTTTAAGATTCAGTAATTCAACATATACATTGAGCTGAATTCTGTTTTGGAAACCTACAGGCTGTAAATCTGGTACAATCAACTGTAAAACTGTAGTGCCAGCAAATCCAATATGTGAAAGATAGTACTTGGATGACAGAGACTTGTCAATTTAACAAAATTGTCTCTTTAGGGACTGCAGAGCTAGCACCTTCAATATGTTCAATACTGGAAACTTTAAGCCGGTATGTTCAATATGGTGATTTTAATACTTGGATGCCAACAACTATAAATACAGCAGTGCTCTGGGAATGACCATCCAACAGCCAGAAAATTCAATGAGAAAACAGTTTAGTGCCCGAGGCCTTTTTGTATCTGAAAAATTAAGCCACTGCAAGAGCAAAAGATAAAAAATGCAAACCATTTCAGCTTTACAGGTTTCAATAGCTACCCACAAATTTAAATTATAGCTTAATTTTTTTTCCCCCATCAATAGCTTTCCTATTTTGTTCTTCAATGCTTTTAAGAATGCATTTAGAAAATACTGATGACCAAAGGGTGGGATTCAGTATTGGAAACTGATGCAATTACAATGTAAAGATATGGACTCAAACAAGCAATCAATCTCCTGTTATTCATGGAGAAAGGCTTTTCTCTTTTTTATCCAGTAATAGGTCATATATACATGACCAAAATAATGACACATTATAGAATATGAGGATGCATGGATATTCATTCTGAAAACAACATTGTATTACAATGTATGACCTTATTAAACTTTATATTTAGTGATATGAGAAAACTAGAAAAAGTTTGCAGAAGCCAAACTTTTAGAAATGTACTGTATACAATATACGTTTCAGACGTATTTATTTGATGTTTTTTACATCTCCTTTTAAGTACCTTTTCCATTTTAAGGACATTGAGAGGTAAAATATCTGATGAAAAAATGAATAAAATAGTAAATAATTCCTTAAGAGAATGTTATAAAAGTACAAGTAGCAAAAATATTCCACTCTCCTTATTCTTTTGTTAGATCAAAACTTAACTCTTTTAATTTAATGTGTATTTTATTATATTTTTCAATAAAAGTAAAATGTGAAGGGTTTTATTAATATTTTGCAAACACAATCTAACATGTTTGAGTGTTTATTCTGAATTTTTTGCACACTGGCATAACTTTTTAAAATGTATATATAAGTGTGTCTTTTTCTAGAGCAATTTCTGTGTTGTAACTTTTGTATTATTGTTCCATCTTAGACATTTAAGGATGCATTTATGAATTTGCTGAGCAGTTACATCAATGTTTTCCTAATTCATGTTTTTGCAAACACAGCAAAAAAAGAAAACACAGTACATCTCCTTTTCTAAAACCTTTCTGAAACTTTAAGATTTTAAATTGAAATAATAGTGTGGAAAGGTCTAGACTTTGTTGAAGTAATTACAACTAACTTCACTCTGCTGGGGTACTAATGCTGAAAGACAAAATAATAAAGGTGGATATATTTAAACTCTTTGATCCTGATATTTAAAAAAAAACATCACAAGAATTCTACTAAGATTTCACTTTTTTAGCACCAACGGATCAATCAAAAGGAAATTACATAATATACAGGACCATAACTTTGTCTAATTATTTGAAAAAAAAAAAAACACATTAATTCCCAATAAGGAAAGCTGCCGTTTTTTCAGACAAAGTTGAACTTTTATCCAAGTGATGGAGTACAAGGGAGAGGTGGTTTAATCTTTTTATTTTCTATATTTACACCTGTATTTTTGTGCAGAGATGGGATGCCAATTGGGACAGCAGAGCAGCCAGTATATTGGGTAAGGTGCATATATGTAGAATATGATATACACATATATTGGATACATGTGTATATATTTCTAGATCAGACCATGTCTAAAACGAGATCTTGTAAAAATAGATCTACTATAACCTACCTTAACTACATGCTTGTGCTTGAAGGTGTGTGTTCAATTGAGGTCCTTGAATTGCGTGAAATACCATCCAGTTTGACCTACAATTAGTTTAACTACAATCTAATCTGCCATTTCCTCCGGTTGACTAGAATTATACTAGCACTACTTTGGAATTCTATGTAAATTTATAATAAATTTAAAATAAAATTAAAAAAAACAGTCACAAAAATCCTTTCTCGTGGGAATTCAAAGCGCCTTGCTATAAAGTACTCATTTGTTTTCGTGTTCTGACAGTAGATAGTGTGTCCTAGCTGTCTTTTCAGGGGTTGTGCTCTCTACAGTGATTTATAAATTCTACTGAAGTTATTAAAATACCTTCCAGTCTCAGAGGTCCCAGAATATGTCCTTGAATCCCCAAACCCCATTTAATAAATAGACTCTACCTGAGGGTCATGGACCTCTACAGGTGACAGAGACCATTTTTATTCTTGAACTTTCTACAACAGAAGAGAGTGTTGGGTAGTTAATCATTCCTACAGGGAGTGTTAGTGACTACCATGTAGTGAGAGGCAGTAAACTTTGTAAGGAATCTAAAACCTCTAAACTGTGCTGCACAAGTCATTTTATAGTAGCCCTGTAAAACCTCTGCTGTTTAACTCTGGAGCTCAAAGGAAGTTTCTTAAATTTGAGGTGGAGTAAATATTTCCTGAAAATGTCATGATGATTCAGCTTTTATTGCAAAATCAGGTTTAATCAGGTTTTAAGTGAGTGTTAATGAATTGACAGCATTTACAGTTCATTCAATATTATAAGGTCCATTGTACTCTTTAGCCATGTTCTATTTATGGGTTTACCCATATTTTACTGCTTTCTCCCCTCTGGGGAGGATACTGCTACAGTATTTATTTACAATGTTCATGATTTAGCTAGAAGACCTCTATGGGATAAGAATCTGGTTGCTTAATTTCACATATAACCTACGTTTTCACATATAACCTAAGATGAATTGCTGGTGGTCATACATTCACAGCAGGCTAACCCCAAAACGGTGTACTTACAGTAAGCTTTTAATAAGAATACACCCTGTGATTTTCTAATCAGCTCTCAAGGAGAAGAAAAAAATATTTATATTTCTTCTCAATAAGACCATATAAGTAACACATCTTTTATTATATCAGGTCCATTTAAGGTTTATTTCATGCTGAAAAGAGAAGAAAAGAAACACAATGTTTTGGCTGTGGAGCCTTCTTCGGGTGAATGGAATAAACTTTTACTTGTTCCTTTGCAGCCTACGCATGCAGATTTACTGTAGTAGCTACCTACTTGAACTATGTTATTAATCTGTCTAATTCCGTCAATGGTAGATCCAAGAAACTCTACGAGGTGGCTTAAGTTTTTAATAGATGTCTATACACATACAGTACAGTACCATGCACAAAGACATATATTTTAATACAGAAAAACAAGATATGGGATAAGAGAAAAAATAAATGGGATAAAATGTATATTAACTGAATGTCTGTCAAACATAAAAAGGTCTGAAAGAAATATTAGTACTTGTTTGCAGAGCAAACATGGACTAAAGAGCTGTGCTTAGTGCATATGTCAGACTGCACTTTTTCTGTATGTTAGAGCTGGATATGGCATTGAAGGATATGCTGATATATTATTAAATCATTTTTATAAGCTTTCTTCATTCTCCTGGTGCCACTCTGTCATGTATCAGGTGTGTACTGTACATGTTCCCGCACAGATAGATTTTCATCATCTCTACTGTATCTGCCTTTCCAGGTTTTTTTCTATGAATACATCAAACAATGGTATGGTTTAAAATGAATTTATCATTAAAGGAGATATTTTCCTTGTTTTATTGATCATTTTAAACATTGTAGTTTTAAGCTCTTTTCAGCTTAAATAAAATAAAAAAGGAATAGTTTTCCTTTTTTAAATTTGTGGTAAAGGTGGTGTTTTGCCAGACAACAAATTAGAATTTTAATAAAGTCACATATCTTGAAGGCTTCTAACCTATAAGAAGCTGAATATGTGACTCATGACATACTTAGGAAAAAAGTTTCTTTTTTTGTCAGCAGCAACTTTGCAACAAAAAAAATCTATATCTTGATGTTCTACCAATTCCAGAAGGAAAAGGAGATGCAGTGTAAAAAGTTGTAAAGACCAGCTGTAGTCAGCAACTCTGAAATCCATGTTAACACAGGGTAAAGAACTGTAGCTTGATCTCAGAATCAATTGGCAGAAAGCCTTTCTACCTAAGCCTTTCTCATTAATTTCTTTGTCTTTTGTAGTTTACTCCTCCTCCTTACATTTCAAATATTAAATGAACAATGTTTCAAAAAATCTCCTTCCAAATCCAAGCAACACTAATCTTTATGCACACCCCTTTTTACCCTCTGTTTCTGTACTAGCAGCAGGAGCAACAATTAAATTGAGCATAGGTGGCAAGAAGTGCCAATGCATGAAGTGCATTATCATCTGCATTTTACAATTATGATCCAACCTCATAAGATGTTACAAGGGAAATCAGTGTACAAATAAAATGATATAAAAAATGAAAAATTGATTTCTTACATTCTGGTAAGATGTGCTATGTCATTCCACATAAGGTGTCTGTCTGTGTGTTTGCTGTATGCTGTATCTGCATTGCAGATAAAGGTTATACTATTTTAAACACAAATACCTGCTTACGTGCAAGATGGAACAGTAGGTAGTTGCAATAGATTATGGATGATTTCAATAACATGAAAGTTAAGGTTTAAGAAAATCTTTTATTTTCCCCTTTGCACTTTATTATGATTCACGTACTTTCAATTAGATTGTCTCAATACAGCAAATAAGCACAGCATTAGTGCAGTGACACAAAATGATTTTGTAGTGGCTTGGATATCCACTTTTATTATGTCATATTATTCTAATCTCTTGAAATTGCCATTTTTAGTGCTTTAGTGCTTGTAGCAGCAGGTGTGGTGAACATGAATGCTTGTACAGAATTGATAATATGCTTATGTCAGGGTCCACAGTGGACTTTTGTGTTGCTTGTACTTAAAATAACATGGTATTCAAACTAAGCATTTCTAATCCTAATTTATATTTTGTCTGGTAGATTGTGTATCCAAAACTAAACAGAACTGGCATGAATGCAAGAAAGAATCATTCAGACACAAGTAATATGTTTTGAAACACAGCCAATTCTAAGAAGTTGTTTTGAAAATACTAAAAATGTCAAGATGAAGACATGTTACCCTGAATACCGAAAAAGAAGGAAGGAAAAAAATTAACATTAGAGATATTTAACAGAGACATAAAGAGGATGTTTGACAGTAAACCTCATAAATCACTTTTTTATACATGTGGCAGTGAAATGGAACTGACAACAGCCCCAGGGACAGGCTGCCACATAGAGACTACCAGACAAGAAGAAATAAATAAAATAAAATGTGTCAAATAGTGGGAGAACGCAATAGGGGAGAGGCTGTCAGGGCTATGCTGCTGCCTGCAGACATTACTAATGGCTATTTAAAAATGAGAAGTAATGTTTGATATGTTGATAATATGAGTACTCACTTTATCTTTGTTGGGACAGATTCAGTAATAGTATCCTAGGCCAGAATGCACTTTAACTGAAGTGCAGGAACCTGAACTTAGGTCAGTTTTTCCTAGTGAAAAAGAAATTAAGAACAACTATGTATGAATTGGTTTTGTAAAGTCTTGGTTTAAATACTGTACTGTGGTATTTTTAATCACATTACTGTGTGTGTTTTAGTTGCAAGTTACTGTAATGCATTGCTACTGTAATTGTTTTATTTGTATCTGTCTTATTTTTTCCTAATTGAACTATCGACAAGTGATTTTGTTTCTGTAAAAATGTGTGGAATTCTGTACACAAATAGCATTCTAAATTAGATTGATTAACTATTCCTTTGTCAACATGGTGTTTTCTGCAAGTCCTCTTTGTGTTAGCTGATATGGCTCAACTGTGCTGTGGCTTCTACTGCTTGTGGTCATGTACAAAAGTGGAAGTGAGCACTTCATTTCAGTGGCATGATTTAGCCATGACATTATTCTCTTATGTTAAGGAAATTTGCATGGTTCACATATCCTAAAATTGTCTCAGACCTCTGTAGAAAAAAAGGAATATACTGTTGCACAATTGCACAACTGTTGACTTTGCTGTCTAAGGAAGACAGACCATAATCAATAAGCACACATCCAAATTTAACCCAAGTTAGTGGTCCCTCTAGGGAGAGGTATTGGCAAGACAATGTAGTGAAGTTTACAGTATGTAGTACAGTAGATGTACCTGTTGAATGGATACATAAAGAGCTTTGATCCAGAGTCCTACCTGTTTATCTCCTTGCATGAGGTGTAAATAATATGATAAACATGAGAATAAGTTTAAAAAAGATGATTATGTGTGTCGTATTAAAGCAGCAACACCTGTTTCACAAGAGGTTGTACCACGTATTATAGTGAGGGAATTGTATATTTCAAAGTGCTATTATGTTTATCTCTACTGTAGTGGTTGCAGGCAAATGTTCTCAGGCTGTAATGGCTGTGAAAATTTCTCTGGCTCACCTGGGAGGGGGATATGGTACAACATTCAGGATTCTGCCTCCATCTTACATGGTGGAAGAAACAGGGTGTGAAGGCCTCTTACAAAACTGAAAATGGACAAATGGGAATTGAGATAAGGTACATGACATTCAAAAAATTCTACTACAACTATTGTTGTTGTTATAGCTTCTCTGTAACTTTAACATTACATTAATTTGTAAAGTGCCTTACAGTATATGCATCCATTTTCTAATTGCTTCGTACAGTTTAGGGTCACGGGAGAGTTGGAGCTGAACCCAGCAAGCAATGGGTACAAAACAGGATACACCCTGAATGGGACTCCATTTAAATACAAGGCAGACATACAGACACAGAAATGCACACACACACACACCTACAGGACCAATTTTCCCATTAGCCTACCAGTATGCCTGTGGACTGTGGGAGGAAACTGCAATACCCAGAGAAAACCTACGCAAACAAGGGAAAGACATACAAACCCCATGTAGATACCACCCCAGGAATTGAATCATGGGCCCCAGTACTGCAACATAGCAACGCTAACCATTGTGCCATCTTGCAGCACCATGCTCAATAGCATATTCTCTTAATTCTTATTTCCATTTTTAAACATCCACTTCAATATATATCCTGAATATGGCAAATCATGTATTAGCAATGGTAACAGAAAAACAGGGATGATTTTTCATCTGTAATACTATATTTGCCTTGCCCCGTGGAGTTTGAACATCTTCTGGAGGTGAAAAAATCTTTTATGAAGTAATATGTTTATTTTCACATTTTAATTGGCATTTAGGTGCAGCATACGTAAAAACTGTACTATATACAGTACATTCAATTTTCTCTTGAAAAGCCTGATAAGAAACTTTTGATCTTGAATAGGTAATGTGAGGTGAGTAAGTACTGTCTTATTCTAGTGGGTCCATTTCCTTGGTAGTGTTCCATTTCTTAGGTTTGAAAATCAATCAGGTATCTAAGATGGTTCACAAAGACAAAGCAGCACTGGAGCATCTCTAATCCCTTTTGGTCTCGCAAGAGTTCTGCAACTGAGTTCTGCAACTGTGAATGCAGAACTCAGATTAAAACAGGACTAAAGTAAAGCACTCACAAAGTGAGTGGAAGCAAATTAAATAAATCTGTGTAAAGGGATTCCCAACTACAGTCTAGAATACACCAGGTTTTCTATCTCTCCTTAAGTTCTATATACAGTAGCTCTTCAACTGGGAGTGTTAAATTGATCCAATTAAAGTTTAACTGAACCAGTTTATCCCTTCCCTGCAGCCTTAAGATGCTGACAATTTAAAGTGAGACAGAAAACCTACTGGAATCCAGATCATGAGGTCTAGAGTTGGAAACCTGGAATATCTGTATACTCCTTTCGGTAACATGTGTAGGGGTAACTTTCTAACCAACAAATCTTGAAAATAAATGATGGTTAGGAAAAAGGAAATTTACAACTTTGATTATTAATCTTCAAGACATTTGTAAAAATCAAAATAAACGTGTCCTCACCCATTTGTTAATCAAACGGAAAGTATCAAAATATCATTTTGGAGGTGATATACTGTATGACATTGGAGGTGTCCTTTGTGATGCTAATCCCTTTATTGTCCTTAACATTTTTCCAGGCTAGTTTTTTTTTAAGTCACAGTTCTCCCATAGAAGGCTTGTTGAAATATTTAAAGGGAGCAGTTGAGAATGGTCCAAATATGTTAAAAAAAAATAAATATCACTTGAGAACTTGGGCAACCAATCTGTCATAACTGGTTGGTCACAGCTGGTGGTCTGTGGATGTCTGTCGGCTCTGCTTATGAAAAGTAGTGCCGTTGAGAAGACTCCATGCACTCATTCTCTGATAATCTTTCCAATCATTTCATTCCTTTTTTATAGATGTTGCAAGCTCACAGTATTGACAGAAAGGAGGAAAGATAATGAAGACATTACCGTTGATCCATGACATGGACAATCTCAACATCTACACAAATCTATATGTATACACATATTCACTGTCTCTGCATGTCACATAAAACTGTCTGTGACAGAAGTTCAGCAGTACTTGCTGAAGAATATCAAATACAAAGAAATGTCCTGTCCAAAGGTTCCTAGTCAGTCTTGTTGTGCCTAGAGACTCCGTTTCCAGATCACCTGGCACTCGTGAGGTATCCACATGTACACAAATTCAAACCTTTCGCTATCTAAACAAAGGCGATAACTCTGGTTTCCTACATAAACAAACTAGTTTGGAATTCTGGGGATAGCTACAGTATACTTGCTCTGTGGGTGCACACACAGAGTAAAGTAAGGTTGTTCCCGTATTATCAAAATTAAACATTAACTAAAACCAAACACCCGTTTTTCTTTGTTTTAGAAGTGAGATGAAGCAAAGTGATGATCAACTCACCGGTTTCAAATAAATAAGTTGTTTGGATTTCTCACCGTAAAATGGTTTCTCCCACAACCTGTAGAACACAAACTTTGTTTCAAACTGCCTGTTTCAGAGTTGCGCATTCGTGGATTGATTTGTAAGAAGATGCCGTTAAGAGGGGGTAGTATTTTCTTAAACAACATTTATGTACATAAAAGGAGTATGATATTTTATTTTTGGTAATAATACGTTCATTATTTAGTTGTGTACTCAATGGAGAAATGTGTATTTCAGAATTCTGATTATTATTTTGTAAAATATTTTTTGCTTTATAGTGGAATATTCTAGGGGGAGGAGTTTAACCTAGAAATGGAGCTCTTCAAGATAGGAAGGGGGAGTTAGGAGAAAGTTGGTTGTGGGGTAGAATAGGAGCTGCCTACAATAATCTATTTTCTTTTACATCAGTTAATATATATATATTATTGTACTATAGCTTTATGTTTTTTCCCCCTTGGTTAGTTTGTATTTTTTAGTTTGTTTCTGGGGTGTGGACTTTGGGAACACAGTTCCTCTTAATAAACACCATTGCACATCTTTGCAATTGTGGCTGTGCCATTATTGCTGCATTCCATCCACACCTCTAAACTCTGCAAGGAGGCGACGGTGACACTTGTACTGTAACTGAGAAATTAAAAACATTGTTCCTCCTGACATTTGTTTAGAATATTAATTCCAATTCAAGAAATTACAAAAATACCCCTGTCTATAAACCATGAATAAAATCACCTAAATGGTAGATTTAATCTTTAGTTCAACTGACCTTTACATATAGGCACATTAAACTGTATATTAAAAGTCCCACCATTCCCATTGGAGAGTTTTCCAGAAACAATATGAAGATTTTAGAATAAGTTGGAAAATCATACAGTGACTGTGAAAGCACATGAATGTCAATGTTTAAGAGAGAAAATGTAGAGTAAATGATATTTCCATAATTTATGTCAAAGCAATTGGTATAAATTAAAATATGAAAGACATAGCTTAATTCAACATAATTACTTGTGCCATTAGCTGACTTTCACTTTGTGAATAATTTAAAAAAGATCATGTTTTCAAAAAAAATATTTCATTTCAAAACCTTATCCAAACAATAATTATTCTAATGAATTGCTTTGGATATAAATGAAAAATAGTTCTTTGAGTGTCTTTAAGAAGGAAGAAAATACAAACAACCAAAATCAGTCTAAAAAGTTGGTAAAACACAGTTTCAATCTTGACTTAACATAATAAGCATCACTGATATTGTTGATATTGCTTCAGTGTGTTTATAGTACTTTGTAATGTAGTCTCATAAAAGATTAAATTAGGCAAGCTGTTAATTACCTAAGAGTAAGAGCTACATTGGGAAAACCCGAATAAATTTATTTTTCCAATTTCAACTACAGCACACCCTCTGAACTTGTTAAAAACCAGAATCACAGCCTATCACCAAAAATGAATCCCTCTCCTAGCCTACATTAACTGTACAAAAGAGGTATATAGTGTCTAACCACTACAACCAGAACAAAAAGAAAACGATGTATTACTTTAATATAAAGAAGTGTAATGCACTCTATATTACATTAGAAAACAGTGTTCCAAAATAAAATAAGGTAAATACAACCAATTACTCAAATACAAATAGTGTACAGCCTATAACATATCACTTGTTTTTTTACATTATATTTTCAACATAACAGTATGCATACTATTTTGATTTCCTTATTCAGTATGATTTACAAAGGAGAATTAAAAAAACGAATAGGTTTATATAGTCTTATGTCTATTTTTTTAAAGCTCTAGCTATTAAAGTAATAAATGTAGGTTGAATTCTGTATCTACTGTAACTTCTTTACACATCAGTCATAGTAACTATTGCTTGTAATGTATTAACTTAAATGGCGATGGTGGGTGTTCAGCAGAACTGAGTCAGTCACTGCGGGTGCACTGAATCATTGGTGTGGTCTGTCACTGATACATCAGACCATCTCAGCAGCATGTTCTCAGTGCCAAGGAGAGAGCTGTATGTGTACTCTGGCATAGTGGCAAAATCAACTAAGGTCCACAACTTCCATAACTATACAGTAGTTTCTAATGGGGAATCAGTTATAGTCTATGAAGACAGCAGTTTCCAACTATTGCAGGGAGACAAATAAGTTAAAATAAGCTAATTGGCAAATAAACTTGACTTAACCTATCTGCCAAGTGTCAATAATTAGTATCTTTCATAGAATAGCAATCCTTTCCTCTTAAGCAAAAGTTATCACTGAATTGAATCAAGGATGTTTAGTACAGTAATGATGCCTATTAAGAGCTGAATCAACCTAATCAAGTAGGTTAACCAAATACCTGAACTTAGAACCATAAAACGGCTAACAGTTCTGATTCACTTCATGACAAACACCTTTGTAAAACTGAGAGAAAAGATCTTGACCTGCTTTTCAACCTTTTGTTTTCTTTAATTAGAACTTTCCAATTTAACTTTCTTTTCATACAGCCATAGTCTGGAATTGCCAACTGTTATAATTTCATCTTATTGTAAAAACAATATGAGGGTACTGCATACTGTACTTTTATTATGCACTTTCATATGCAAAGTACTCATGATGTAAATCCATATAACTAACTACACCGCCGGCTGTGTCCACCAATTGAGGGAAATCCAAGGTAATTAATCAATCAAAGTTTATTTATCAAATGCACAACAATACAGCGTGCAGCAGTAATTGCTGGCAATGAAATGTCTTTTCTGTGAGCTCAACAGAGGGAAATAAAAATAAACATCACAAAATTAAAGTTACAGAATCAAGTTACATAATAATAGTGCAATAAAAATTTAAAAAAAGACTCAATATAAATAGAACTGCTACATATCCAGGGTGTATGCAATACATTATGTCCAAATAGTACAACATGCAGTGTGCCAAATACAATAGAAAACTGTATGTCCATGTAACCTGACCTGGATCACCTCACCATGTAACCTGACCGTGTCACCATACATAGAAGAGGTGGAGCAACTAGTGGACTGGTGCACAAACAACAACCTATCTCTTAATGTAAACAAAACAAAAGAGATAATCATGAACTTCAGAAGAGCCCACGCTGATCACTCCACACTGTACATCAACGGCTTCCCTGTGGAGACAGTTAGAAGCACCAAGTTTCATGGAGTGCACATTACAGATGACCTCACAGTCCCTCAATAACACCTCCCTAGCCAAGAAAGCACAGCAGTGACTCTATTTCCTGCGGCGAGGAGGGCAAACCTTCCCCTGCCGATTCTAACCACTCTCTACAGAAGCACCATTGAGAGCACCTTGACCAGCTGGATCACTGTTTGGTTTGGGAATTGCAACGCTTCAGACCGCAAGACCCTGCAACGAATTGTGGAAACAGCTGACAAGATCATTGGAGCCTTCCTCCCTCCCCTCCATTTCTGTCACCTATCACAAACGCTGCATACACAGGGCCTCCAGTATAGTAGATGACCCCTCCCACCCCTCCCATAAACTCTTAGTGTACGGGCCAGCTCCACCAGACTCCATACCAGCTTTTTCCCACAGGCTGTCAGGCTCCTCAACACCCTGGAATCTACTTGCACCCACTCCGATTCCAGAAACAAGGTTTAAATCCCCCCAGTGTGTTGTGCATATTGTACTATGTATTGCCTTGTAATTTGCACTATATCAGTGTCCTGTCTGTCCTGTCTGTATTTGCACCGTGGACCAGGAGGAACGATATTTCGTGCCACTGTATACTTATATATGGCTGGAATGACAAATAAACGTGAACTTGAACCTGACCATTTAACAAAGACCATTAGTGTGGTTTCTGAAGGTGTTTTTTAACAGTCTTATTGTCTGGAGGTAGAAGCTGTTCCGTAGACTTTTGGTCTTTGACTGAATGCTTTGTTACCTTTTACCAGACGGTAGGAGAGAAAACAGCTTCCATACCTTGCAGTGATGCAACCAGTCAGGATACTCTCAATAGTGCACCGGTGAAGTTGGCCTGGATATGTGATGGCACGCCTCTAACCTGCGGAAATACACTAGGCACTGCCGTGCTGTTTTGACCACGATGTTGGTGTGGTGAGACTGGGTTAAGTCCTCTGTGATGTTAACTCCCAGGAACTTAAAACTGCTGACTCCCTCCACTGCATTCCCATTAATGTAGATAGGTGTGTGACCTCCTCCCTGATGTTTTCTATAATCCACAATCATCTCCTTAGTCTTACTGATGGTCAGAAAGATGTTGTTATCCTGGCATCATGCTGCCAGGGTTTCAACCTCTTCCCTGTATGCAGACTCCTCACCATTTGTGATCAGACCAATGACCGTTTTATTGTCTGGAAACTTAACGATGGAGTTTGAGTTAAGCCTGGCGACACAATCATGGGTAAATAAGGAGTAGAGGCCTTGGGGGACTCCAGTGTTTAGAGTCAGCGTAGAGGATATGTTAGTGCCCACCCTCACCACCTGTGGATGTCCTGGATCCAATTACCAAGGTCCTGGTGTTAAATGCTGAGCCGTAATCGACTGTTTCGACCCCGTGTGTGTCAGTATGTTTTATTTTGTTTTTCCACTTCCTGTTTCAGCTACCCCCCCACATTGGTCCATCACTACACCATCATAGCCATTGTGACATCATCTTCAATCAACTCTCTACCAATCAGAACTCATCTTCTTCAGTATTTAACATGGAGGTTATCAGAATGAGGGGGCCTTCTCGCTCGACTTTGGTTTAGCTCAACTCGGCTCCGATTTTGCTTTGCTTCGTTTCGCTTCGGCTTCTTCTCTCTTTGTTTTTGTTTGTTTTGCTTCGTGTGTTTTTTTGTATAGCTTTGGCTTTGTTGGTTTGTGTTCGCCTCCTTGTGCTTTCGTTTGTTTGTATTATCCTTTATTTTGCCATTACCTTGCCCAAACGTGTTATATCAACCTCTGTGCTCTCTTGTACCCTGTTCCTTGTGTCTACTCTCGTTTTCCCTTATTAGTATTCGTGGTTCACTTGTGTATTTGAGTGAACTTTTGTGTAAAGGGTTAGTTAAGGTTGTCAGGTACATTGTGCACACATAGTTGGTCTTTGTATTTGTAACACTAGTTTAGGACGGGTGAGTGGCTTTTGTCTTGTATGGTTTTGGGTAGTTAGTGAAGGTTAAGCTAGGGCATTAGAAGACGCCAAAGACCGAGTGTTTCAGGTTTTTGTTTTGTAGTTAGGTCAGCTTTCCCTCACTTTATTAGCTAGCTCCATTTTGTTTGTTTTCTTTCCTTTGGCACTGCTCAAGTTTCTTATCCCTGTGTATTATTTTGTCCTATGTACGTATTAGTCACTTATTCGATTTTTAAAATAAGTCACTTTTGCACCAAATTTATTGTCACACTTCCTAAGTCCCTCACCAGAAACCCACCTGCATCCAAATCCATCATAAATGTTACTGCCCTTTACCCCTAGACCCATGGGGTCGTAACATCAACAAACAGCATTCTCACATAATGCCATGTGAAAGGGTAGTATGGAAGGCAGTGGCAATAGCATCCTCTGTTGATCTCTTCTGGCAATATGCAAATTGTAGTGGATCCAGGGAGTCAGGCAATTAAGAGGTGATGTATGTTTTGACCAAACGCTCAAAGCACTTCATGATAACTGATGTGAGTGCAACTGGGCAGCAGTCATTCAGGCAACTAACTCTGGGTTTCTTAGGAATAGGAACTATGGTGGTTTTCTTAAAGCAGGAAGGAACTATAGACTGAGCAAGAGAAAGATTCAATATGTCCAAGAAGACATCTGCCAGCTGGTCTGCACATGCCTTCAAAACACGGCCAGGCACAGCATTAGGGCCAGGAGCCTTGTGTAAATTAGTCTTTTTAAAAACGTTACACACATCCGCGCTGGATATGATCTATGTTATTGACCACAAACCAAGCATAGAATGAATTTAGCTCATCAGGAAGAAAGGCAGACTGTTATGTGATATAGCTGAGTTTCGCTTTGTAGTCTGCAATGGTGCATATTCCACTCCATACTGTATGTTCCAGGTGTTGCAGCTGTGATAATATGACTCTAATTTAACTCTATAGTTGTATTAAGCTATTTTGATGGCTTTTCTGAGGTCCGAAGTGTAATTGGATTTGCTGAAAGGAGGTCAGGGGAGGGCTTTGTAACAATCCCAGAAGGGAGTGTAAACATTATCCTACGTGTTTGTTCCACGTGTAGGGTAGTTGATATGTTGATGCAGATGAGGCATTGTTTTCTTTAAGTTTGTGCTGTTGAAACCACCAGCTGTGATGAAGAGTGTGTATTCTCATGTTCTCATGTGTCCGTGTCATTCATCCAGTGCACTTGTTGTATTTGCCTGTGGTGGAATATACACCACAGTGAGAACTACTGACGTGAACTTCCTCGGTAGATAGAGAGGGCGACATTTTAGTGTCAGGTTTTCAAGGTAAGAGGTATGATAATCTCCACGTCTGTGCACCAGGAGTTGTTTATCATGAAGCATACCCCGCTGCCCTTGTTTTTACCCGAATCCATTGTTCTGTCGATAGATGATAGATAAGACTTTATTGATCCTGAAAGGAAATGGATGTGTTACAGCAGTGCAGCCCAAGACAAGCAAAAAAACAGACATCAGAATAGACGAAAAATTAGAATACGTACAGTAATACAAAATAAATATAAAATAAAATAAATAATAAAAATACATAGGTGTGTGCAAAATATGATCATAGTCACTGTGAAAAACAATAAAATATGTGCAAAATGTGCATAGGTATAGGTCCTGGCGGTGGATAGAAAATCCTCCTGGGAGGATAGCAGAGTCCAGTATAGATGGGTCAAGCCAGGTTTCGGTAAATAGCCTTGTCTCAAATCAGTGACCGGAAATCCATAACCTGCACCCAAAACGTTATCTTCACAGCTTGAACTATTTGGTTAAATGCTGTACTCTTTCAGTTCTTAGGTCTTACTTTAGTTTTGGTTGCCCACAATCCAAATACGTTGGAGAGACAACATCTTGCAAGTTAAGACAAAAAGTTGAGACAGACTTCTTTATCAACTCAAAAATCTCCCTCTTTGCCAATAGGTGTCAGAGGTTATCACTGCCCTTACTTCCTTGACATTCTGCGTGACTCCTATGAGAGTGAAATGAAAAAGTAGCTCAGTCAAAGTATTTGGTTATGTGAAATAAAATGCCAAGTAATAGAAAGCATTTTCTAAAACGTGATGTAAAGTACAGTACCACTTCCATTATCAGTAGCAATGCACTGTGAATGTACAGTACAGTAAGAGTATGAATACTGAAAAGATAGTCACAAGGGATTTCTCAGATTGCTTAAAATAGCTACATATGTTACATTAATTTGCTCCTGCCACTTTTATATTTGAGCGTTCCCGAAATTATTTCACTTAAACAGAACTACATAATAATTTTTTTTAAAACCTGACAGATGCTTTTTCTTTGTATGTAGCGATTGTAATTTGCCTTTCATTTTACAAATGAACAATTACAACCTGCTATTAATCCAACAATGAGAAATAGATTAGCAGGTTGCAACAGTGCTCAGTTAAAATAGGGCCATTTTCCTCTTTATTTAAAAGAAATACATGTTGCCTGAAAGAGTTTTTGATACATAAGTATATAATTTGACAGCATTGTTAATACCCAGGAAAATCAGCAAATGTCTGCCGTTTTGTAATGACAGATCATTGGTGTCTTTTTTTTATAAAAGCATTACATCTCTGATACCAACTTAAACCAAAATGATATTCCATTCAAAATGCATGGAGCCTTCACTATTTTTTTCCTTCCTATGGGAAACATATTTATTCCCTTTTTAAATACCTGTATCTAGATCATACTGTATATGTATTAAAAGACTGGAATAACTATTGTGACCTTATCACTTTGCCACTTTTTATATTATTATTTTAATTGATGGAAGCACTGAATATAATGTAATGTTGTGTGCTTCTTTTGAATGTATACACATTTTGAATATATAAGATATATAATATATATAAAACCAAATAACGTTTTCTAAAATACTACTGCATACAGAATGCTTTGGAAATCTAAAGATTTCAGGAGAATATTGATCATAAATCCCAAGATGGCCAGTTAGTTTGTCCTTCAGAGCCAGTTATTTTAAAAGAAAATTTCTCTCCAACCTACAAAATGCCTTGAGTTAATAGTAGATCTGAACACAAGGAGCATTTCGAATGTACAACCCTTTTGTGAAAATGAGTAACCTTTTGAGACACATGCCACCCTAATGCATTCTGTGAAAATGTACTATAATTTATCCTGGGCTGATTAAATTCTGTTTCCTGGAATTATAAAGTTGAGGTAAGATGGTAGATTAATTGCTCTCTGTTCCCCAGAGATCACTGTTAAACTCAACTCTACATGAATGTAGTGTTGCAGTCTCTCTGATGATCTCCATCTTGTTACCATCACAAAGGGTCTCCATATAGATCTTCCAATCCATTTACAATCCTCCAGTTCTGTATGAAGCACACTGGCTTGCATAAATATGGAAAGAAATAACAAAGATCGGTTACAGACTCATTTCCTAAATCAGAAAATGAGATATGTACATAAGCTCAATTTTGTAACTTGACTTGACAGCACAAACCTGAGACACTGCACAATAAAATATGTTTCAGAAGAGAGAAGTATGAAAAAATCTAAAATATCGCCATGAATCAACAGATGATTAACTGCTGCAACATATGCTGGAGTGATTTTCTCCCATAAACCTCTACTAAAAAAACTATCTCAATAAAGAAAAGTTTTTCCTACCTTCAACAGATTCTCACTTTTCTAATGCCCATTTAGCACTTCCTATGGTGAAGTAGTTCAAGTAGGTAGGTAGTGGTTATTGACACCCGAAGAAGGCTCCACAGCCGAAACATTATTTCTTTTTTTATCTTTTAAGCATGGGATGTACTTGTTCCTTTACTTCCTATTGTGTTTTATTTTAATAAAGGGTGTGTTCAGATGAATAGGGGGTAAGCAATGGTGAGGTACTGTACAGTAATGCAGAGCAGATCTACAGGTTTCACCATCACAGCAAGTAAGGATTGGGGGATTGGATGTTTTTAATATTGCTTCATGCACATGAATTTCAGTGTAAATATTCGTTAACCATGAAACATGGCACCGGATATATCCTTGTCTGTTTCGTGTTGCGGGCTCTTTGTACCTAGTCTGTCTTTTTAGCAATTATTAACAGTTGACAAGTGCTCTTGGACATTGGATTAAAATTGACTTAAACACAGATATACAGTATCTTATTTGAATTTAAATCAACTATCTTGGGTGCCTCTGCATACGGACCCCCCACCTGTGGTGAACGCGAAGGACGCGGAAGCATGGTAGATGGGGAGGACTTCAAGCAATAGTGAAACAAGTTGGATGAGCTAAGGGGCAGGTTAAGCCTTGAGCAGGACATCAAGGATTGCTGTATTCTCTGTCTGACCGAGACCTGGCTGATCCTGACACCTAACGTAACATATCTTTATCACCCTTTACAATTTCTTGCATTAGGAATTTGTCTTTTTGCATACCCCAGCTTGCTCTCCATGAGACCCAGACACACAGACAGGGAGAGAAGCTTGGGGTCAGAGTGCAGGGTCAGCAAAACCAAAGAGCTGGTCATCGACTTTTGAAAACACAACTATTCACATCAATGGGGCGGCTATAGTTAGCAGGGTAAGCAGTTTCAAGTTCCTGGACACCTTCATTACTAAAGATTTAATGTGGTCCCAGCCTGTAACTGGAGCTACAAAGAAGGCACACCAGCACCTTTACTTCCTCAGAGAGTTGAATAAATGTGGTCTGTCTTCAACTGTCCTTATCACATTTTACATGTGCACTGTTGAGAGTGTGCTCACATGTGGTATTACAGTGTGGTTTGGCAGCAGCTCGTTGTCTGACTGGATGGTGTTAGAAGGGGTGATCAGGTCAGCCCAGTCCATCATTGGAGTATAGCTCCCCTGTATTGTGGACATTTTTACAAATTGCTGTCTCGGGAAGGCTGGAAGTGTTGCTAAGGACAACAATCATTCTGGTTTCTCCCCCCCTCCCCCCTTTCCCTCTGGTAAGTGTTACAGGAGCATAAAGGCACAAATGTCCAGATTCAGAGACAGCTTCTTCCCACAAGCTGTCAGATAACTGAACTCTACCCCTACCACTGGCAAACACTGATGCATTTTTTTCTTTTCACACTGCTTGACTGACTTTTTTTAAGTTACAGTATATGTTATTTAACTGGTTGTTGTTCCTGCTGCTCTTCTGTGTTTATGTTTTTGGTTGTCTCTGTATAGGAGCACACATCCAAATAAGCTTTTCATTGCACTTGCAATATTGCATATAACAAACTGAACTGAACACACATATTGTATATGTATACATTTGCACTCCATTTCAATTTGGGATTTGAATGAGCAGTTATATTTTTGTCTTTTACATTTATTTTACTCAAATTGCATTTCCTAATCATTAATTTAAATTTATCTACATGTTGTTGACTGCAAAGGTGTGGTTTATAATGAGATTTTTAACAAAAAAGGTATTTGAAGCTACATTACTAAGAACATTACTAAGAAAATAACCTTGCCATTGTTACCTGCTGAATTATTGATCTTGCCTTTGGCTTATTCTGATAGATTATCAGTGTTTTAAATTGCATTGCAAGTAATTTGCAGTGGAGTGCTTGTTGCTGTCTGATTAAGTCCCTCTTTCCTTGCCATATGGCTTTCCTACACTAAATAAATTAATGGATACCACATAAAGTTGCACAGATTCTCACAGATTTCTGTTGAAGGAATTAGTCCCAATAAACTAAGAAAAACTAAGTCTACATAAGTAGTTCAGATGGGTAGCTGCGTCAGCATGCGTAGGCTGCAAAGGAACTAGTAATAGATTTATTCCATGCTGAAAAGGGAAGAAAGAAAACACAACTTTTCGGCTGTGGAGCCTTCTTCAGGTGTCAAGTCTACATAAGGTTTATTAATACAATTATCCTAAGGAAACCTATGACCTCTAGTGAAAAATATTTCAGCCAATGGTAAGCGGGAGTAAAATTAGATAAATTCTAAGTTAGAATTAAATTTATGGTATTCAATTGTAAAACAGGGACAGTGATATGTTTACTGAAACCTTTAGTATCTTAAGCAGAAACTTGACAAATAAACATGGAGGAGAGTTACACAAAAACCTTCAAATTTGACTTGACAATGAACGGAGATGTGAATAGATGTTTGGGAGAAAGTAAAAAAATAGCCTTGCCCATTTCTTGTTACCTACATATAAATATTATGCTTCTTGCTGACTCACTTGCATGTTTTATTTTCGTACCCCTTTCAACACCCCACCTTCATCCTTGCAGTTCTCACTGTCTAATCTCTCATTAAAGGGATGTTGATGGGTTTCCAACAGCCTTGTCCTTATGGATGATTTGTTGTTTTCCTCAACCAGGTGAATTGCTCCAAGTTCACTTTTTGTAACGGAACAGTTCTTTCTAGACCCAATGCGGACAACACAATCTGGAGTGGAGTGAGGAAACACTAGGAAAAAGTCATGCAGGAATCGGGAATGAATACAGGGGGGCGTGTCCAAAGTGCGCTAGTGTTCGGGGGAGGTGTGGCCAAGGTAAACAATCCAGTAGTAATCCAGACAGGGAAAGTCCAAAGCCGGGCAGTCCATCCGAGAACAGACAGGTTAAAAACAGGAACCGGGTCGGAACCGGCAAGGGGAATAGGAACGGAAACTTAAAAACATAACGGAGCCAGGCGATTACAGGTCCTGGACTTGCACGATATGGGAATCAGATGCAGAGCCCTAAACTGACTGAGTGTCTGGCTTTTAAGGGGGATGGGAAGGAGACTGGAACAAGGGGCAGGTGCACAAACTTAGGTCCAAAGTGAAAGAGCCGGAGTGCCCTTAAGGAGGAGGGACTACAATCATGACACTTTTCAAATCATCTCCTCCTTAGAGTTTGATTGAACTGCTGAACCTAAGATTAACCCAGGGTGTGAGGATTTTTAAACCAACCTTTATTGTTTGATTTACACTTTTATTCAGACATCTGTCCTTCCCATCTTTGAGTGTGGGGATGTCATTTGTAGAAAGGTTTCAAAGTACACTCTTGGGAACTTCATATTTTGTACCACTCAGCAAAACGATTTAGGACTTGTGCTCCTTTCGATTCACACCACAGTGGCCTTTATTCAATCTTTGCTTGGCCCCCTTTTCACAAAAGACATATTTCTCATCGGTACTTATTAATTTGCAGGTCACTGCATTGATTAAGTCCCTAATAACTCATAACAGCTACAGCACTGTACTTCAGTTTACAATATAGGATAATATGACCTATTAAGATTCACTAAACCTAAAGGCTCTTTGGATATTGGTCATAATTCTTTGCAGCTTGCCTGAAACATGTTACAGCAAAAGAAAAAGCTACAAAAAATGTTTTAAATAGGCTTTTTCAAAAGCAGGATAAAATCCTTATTGATTTATGTTTCTGACTTTTGTTAAATTGTATTTGTAGACCATATGGTACAGACTAAAGCCTGATGACCAGTTCATAACTGAACATAAGAATTTGGTCTTAACTTAAATCGCTCCAGTAAAACAAAGATTGATTGACATTATACTGTATGTCAGTAAATTCAGACTTAAAGATTCAGTCTTTTTCAGTCTTTGGGAAACTCTATGGGAGTTTCTTTGGTCATGCTATAAGATGACCCTGTGACACAATCTATGTTGTACCCAGAGTGTATTGTCATTAATCTAAATGGGATTTGTCTGGAAACAGTTTTGTATCTGTGGATCCAAAAAATGTGTTCTGGCTCAAATTGACATAAATTTAAGTTCATGTTCAAGTAAGACTATTGCGCAGCAGTTATGCCCCGCTCTATTTTGGTTCAAGATTATTACATACTGAGTCAATGGTGCTTATAATCAGATCAGTTAAGCAATTTCTTGACTGATATGCCTCCTAACTTGACAAATTACATATTAAGTACAAAGCCATGCTAAATGGAAAAGGAAGAACAGTCAAGATTATGGGTAATCTTGTTCTGTATTATGTACATAATACAGAATACAGGTATCATGAGCAAGAAGGTAAATATTATTATAATTAATATATTAATACACAATAATAATAGTAATCCTAATGTAGCAATTATCCATTTTTGTAGAGTCTTCACAATAATAAAATCTTTTAGCAGTCTGCATCTTCTTAAAATGTAATGTTTTTTCTTCTACACTCAGGATTTACTCATTTTAATACTTATTGCTCATGTTTGAATCTATGCAAACAAGCATAGCAATTACTAACAAAGAATATAAAATAGTCCTTTTGTGAGTGTATGCATTTGTGTCTGTGTGGGTGTGGGGAATGATTACAGTAACACTGAAATATTTTAGTGCAATGAGTGATTGTACTACAAATTCCTGTGATTTACTTGGTCATTTATAATGAGCAAAATGTCCTAGTATTATAGATGAATATTTTATATCATTTTAATTGTCTGTTGCTATTAACATTAATAGGTTCTTCATCTCAAAAGCAAGGAATTGCAGCAATTAGAAACACCATTGAATACACAGAATACACAGTGTGAATTAAATTCTTCCATGCAAGCTGCTTTGTCAGTTTAGACATCACTTTTATTTTCTTAATTATACTAATAAACATAGATTTCCTATAACTTAGTTGAAAAAGCCACATTTAAAGGATGTGAAATCTGTGAAACTGGGTAAATGGTGGTTGCATTTAATACACATCCAGCATATCAGCACAAACCTAAGTTTGCAGCCTAAAGCAAAAATCTTTCCCACAATTCCACAGATGCGTGGAAAATGGTTCAGCTTTGGAATGCAAAATCACATTTGTAATTTTTTATAACTGTGTACTCTATCACACCAGGAAGACATGGAGATCTGCTTAATCAAAAAAGCTATAAAATATCTTTATGATGACCTTTTTTGATAGGGTGGAAAATTAGACCAAAAGTGTTCTGACATGAAGGTAAATGAGAAGTGAAATCACCCTCTTACAAAATAGATGAAAATTACTTTCAAATGAAAAACTCTTGAAGATTAAAATGACTAATCCATTTTGCAGGGATTTGATGCAAGCATTGGGATGATACATACTACCCCACAAAGATACCCAAAGAGAAGTAAATTGACTGGAAGAGCACTCAGTTAAGACGAGAGGAAAATGTGCATTAGCTAAATGCGGTAGACATTTGCAAACTTTTAGTTCTAAACTTTTAGTTTAGAATTGAGTACATGCGGGTATTAGATTCATATGGAAGGACGCCCAGAAGTCCCAACTCGTTAATTGTCATGTGTTGATCTGATAATAAATTGTATAATGGTGGTAACTGTTTTTTTTTAGTTATGCCTAAACAAACTTTCAACATGTTGTTCTAAAATGTACTTATAGGATCTTGTCTGATTATGCCAGTACTCAAGTAATATATTTTTGGAACCACTTGCAATGTTTTATGAATTTCTAGTAAAATAATCACTGAAGGCCTATGACATTAACAGGATACTGCAGGACTATGCTTCCAATACACACTTGAACATTCAAATGTACAGTATTTGGTTAAAATAGGAATGACAATTTTCAATGTCATAATATAATTCAAAAAAAGAATTTATTTCTGACACCCACCTACAGTAGCTTACTTTTTTGTTTAAATTCTACTTTTTTGATCGAGAAGTGTTTAAGCATTAGCATATATATTCAGCCAGAAGGTAAACACTGCTCTAATGTCAACTTGGGCTTAAAACGAATATTTACAGATGTGATTATTTTATAGTGACCTATATAGAGATCAGATTAAACTTTCAAATTCACTTTGTTATTCATAAATATAACCATGATAACAAAATATTGAGTGTTGATATTTCACAGGTCAGTACACATTTCACAAATATCCTTCCTGCTGGGTAAGTGTTAAAATTATTTATTGTTTAACATTAGTAAAATGTTGGGGAAGCTTAGGGGAGAAACTGTTGAAGTGGATATGCAATATAATGCTTCACCATCACAAATACTGTTTTCACATGGCTTAAACAGAGTATTGATTGCACCTCTAGGCTACACTCACAACCACTTTTCTTCATGCTTATAATCGTGCACCGAGAGTTCAATTCACTCCCAAATTAACAAATCCAGTCCCCAGATGCAATTCTTTACCAGACTAATCACTTCAAAAGAAGCCAGCATGACCATAAGGATAGTGTATTAAATTATGTGTACTGCAAAACAGCTTGCGTTATTCTTTTTTTTTTTCCTGCAGAATTTCGTAGTTTCTGGTTTCTTTTCCCCTGTTTTTTGACTGTCATGGGTGAATGATGTGATGGACCATCTCCACTTGACTGCAAAAAGCTGTAGACTTTGATGGATAGTCTGTAACAAGAAAATGTATAGTTTGAATTGTGTAGTTTTCTAAGATACCAAATATGCAGCAGACAGTTATACTGTACAGTATATCAGAGTTATGAAAAAGACATTATAATTCAGAATTTCACATTATCCTATACAGCTTTGCTATCAGACTGTGTTCCCGTTCCCATTTAATATAAATATGCAACAAATGATTATTGAAACAAATTATTATTCTTTGTGTTTTATATCAATTCTGTTTAGATAGCTTCTTGATGCATTTACAAGATTATATTAAAATGAATGGGGTTTATGCAACTTCAACAACTATGGTTTGATACTAAAAATAACTCAAATGAGTCCTTTTAAAAAAGAAGGACTTTCTGCTGAAATGTTTGTATAAAAAACATCTTAATTAAATTTACTTACTTTTTAATGTTTTATGAGACACATTATTATTAAAGGTTTGATTACAGGTGTATTTTGGAAAATTTTGTTATTCAAATGACTACTATGCATTTAACTGAAAAAACAATTTCCTAACCCTATGATTAAATTAAGTGTTTCATAAAGAATTTCCCGTAAAGCTACTTATAAATGCATATTCTACTAAAATCACAAGTGTTATAAAACAAAATGTGATTTTATATGACCTTTAATTTTTTGCGAGTCTCCAATATGTTTCTCTCAGCCTAAATTCAAAGCATAGCCTTAATTATTTGAATGTGATTTTCTATGAATCATTGTTTGCCAAGTAATACACCCACAAGAAATAACACTTTTCTACTAAAAGATGCTTAGAATAAAATTCCTCATCCCTTTCATGTGATTCTGTAAGACAGTAATTAGTGCCACCATATACATTTGATTGTAGATAGTGACACTAATTACTGTAACTGAAAAAAACATTTAGCTGAAAGTGCACAAACAAAATTGAAAATTAAAAAAAGAATAATTTTCTGAATAAGTTAAAAAAATGTTTGTGTTTTTGCATCAAGAAGGTTGGCTGAAAATTCAAGGTGTCACTATGTATCTTTGGAAGACTTTCTCCAAGTAGGCCCAACCCCTACAAAAATGTTTAATTTATCTGATTATGGTCATTTTCATAGCTGTGTAAGTCTGTTGTGTGTGAGTATGCTTAAACAGTGTATTAAAAGGTAGCACAAACAGTTGGTGAAAATTCCTGACAATTCGGTATGTAAAGTATCTCCTTAATCTTAATCTTTTCTACAGTACAACCACGATCACAATACACAATTACAGTATGACACAGGTATCCTCAATTAGTCATGTAGGGAATATAGAAAATATGTGGGAAATCTTTATATAAGATTTGATAAAATGCAGTGTCGAACCTATGTATTACAGTACCACCAATGGATTAACACAAGCCATAAAAACAAACTCTTATCACAAGCAGATATAACTATTGTGACCATTTGAAAGCATACAGGTTTTAACAGGCTACACCACTCAGATAACAGAGCCATCTACTGGACAGTATTTTTACATAGAATGCTACCTGTTACACAATTTACCTGTATATTCCAACACAGTTTAAGTCAATCACTTTCTGAAAAATAATTACCTTAATTAGTTTAATGGGCATAGTTCATCTGTATATTTTAATACATGATATTGTAAATTATAATTTTAAAATGTGATACTTTAAAAATACTAACACCATTTTTAAGTGCAATGAGCTCTAACTGCCCAGTCTACTGCCTCATGGCTGTTATCCCTAAAACAACTAAAAGCCTATTCAAGAGCCATGCCACTATATCTAATCAAATGCAAATAATAACAAAAAAAGAGAAAATACTGTTTTATGAATTGTATGCCATTTCTAACCTTTCTTTATTTGTGTATTTTACTGTCTGATCTGGTAGATATATGTACAGTATAGTTTTTAGAGATCTGTGTCTTGTTAATAAATTGGTGTATGGTGAAGCCTTTCAGAGACAATATGAAGGCAGTGTGAGGTAGAGTATTTCTCTCTGCTAGAAAGCCCCTGCATAATCAATCAGAACATCTGCTGTTTTTATCTCTACTGTAGTCTCTGGGATTTCTGAGATTCTTATTTAAATGTTCTTTTACTGGTGATGTGCTGGAAGAATGAGTCTGGATTTAATCCCTGATGCTTCATTTGAATTCTCTCACGAGACTTGAGACAACAGAAGGCTTAAAAACACAAACACATCTCATCAGGAGAATGTAAAATGTGTACTAAAATGTTAGTTGATGATGGGGTGTAGTAAGGAGGTGGGTGGAATCCAAAAAATATTTTGCAACCAGGCAATGCTCATAACCTGGTAAAGATGGGTGTAACGGGAGCTGGTCCAGGCTCCCTGAAGCGTAGTTTAGGACCCTATGCAGACGGTATAATCCGGAAGTAAGCGGAGAAGGACAACAGGGAAAACACGATGAGGATCAGAAGGGCATGACAATGGTGATCCGGTGCTAGGGGGAGTGGCGCAGGCAAACAAGTCCAAAAGGTCCAAGGGTGAAATCCAGGGTGCAGTCCAGGGTCAAGGTACCGGGAGAACCATCTGAGAACCAAGATCCGGAACAGGAACAAGGAGTTAAAAACAGGGTAATGAGGCAAGGCGCTCTGAGCCCCAGACTCAGATGGCCAGTGTCACGCCCTCTGCAGCCAGAGGGCGCTCCTTCTCTGTCCTGTCCCTAGTTTCCGGTCTGCTGTCCTTCCGGTCCCTCTCTTTCCCTTGGGCTATGTATTTCCGGGTCTTGCACTCTGTCCTCGCTCAGCATTGACGTTCGGATGTCCTGAGACCCGCCTAGCACCAGGGCGCCCCACGTCCGCTCCCTGAGGGCATAGGTTTCTATACGGCATTCCTGAACTCTTTGCACTAATGAGCCCGGGCCTTTTTCCTGTCTCGCTGTTACGCATATGGGTCTTTTTCCGCTCTCCTGCTCCCCACGGTTAGTCCCTTTGGAAGTCCGTGACAGCCAGGATGCCGTTTTGAAGCCTATGCCGTCAGGTCTCTCCTGAATCCACTTGTATGCAGGCTTCAAGGCGTCCATCTTCAATTGCTGAGCCAGGAATAGAGGGTACACCAGGCTTAAATAATAATAGGCAAAATAGTGGTGCACGTAATCAACTAAAATACAGAAGGGTCGGAGCGCCGTTAAGAGGAGGGATGACGATCGTGACAATGGTAGGGAGCATTATTTATAAATCAATGATAATATATCAGCTCTAGTGGTCATGCTTTTATACAACAATAACACTATCTGACATTCAAAAGATACAGAATGTACATATTCATTAACATTCTTTCATTTCATATTACAAGATTATGATTTAATCCTTACTCTTAAAGCTGACCTTTAGCTCTCTGACCTTTATGAAGTTACTAATAAAAAAGAAATTCTTGATAAAACCTCGAAAAGTTCTTATTTTTTTGTATATGCAAACTGCACAAGTATAAAAACTAAAGCATTCAGAGGAAAAATATATTATTTTTTCAGGCTTAGATGAAGGTACAGGTTTTCATTTCAATTCTATGATAATAATTCTATAATAAAGCTGTATTTTTATAAATATGTTATTTTCTCACTTCTAGCAACAAATGAGGAAGAGTTCATCACCTCATTACAATATGATACAACATAGACATGCTGTGTATTTGGTAGTAGTTCAGGTGGGTAGCTGCGTCAGCATGCGTAGGCTGCAAAGGAACAAGTAATAGGTTTATTCCATGCTGAAAAAAAGAAGAAAGAGAACACAACGTTTCGGCCGTGGAGCCTTCTTCAGGTGTGAGAGAGACAGGGCAGTAGACAAAGGTAAAGTAGCGGGAGAACAAAGGTTGGGAGAGAGGAGGAGTGAGAGGCGGGAGCAGGGGACAGAAAGAGAGGCCAATCAAGAGGTGTGAAGTCAGAATGGGTGCAGAGAGGTGTGAAATGAAACTTCCAATGAATGGAGAAAATTTAAAAGAACAGTAATCTGTCGTTAAGGGAAGGGAGAATGTGTGATCCTAACTGCAGAATAATTTTAGTTTCGGTGGTCTTTCTGATGTATGAGTTCGGAAAACCGTCTTTGAGAACACAGACGGAGAGATTAGTGTGGTCGTGGCCGTCAGAGGTGAAATGAGAAACAATGGGCTTGGAGAGATCTTTAATCTTCACAGCCCTGACGTGTTCTCTGAAGCGGTCTCCGAGTCTCCTTCCTGTTTCTCCAATGTAGATGGCTGGGCATTTACTGCAAGAGATACAGTAAATAAGGTTGCTGGAGGTACAAGATGCTGTGTATTTGGTCATTTCCTAGCCTTTAATTGGAATAGGTCCTTATACTTCCACTACTCATTTTTAGTTTTTATCGTTTTTTTTCAAAACATATTGTATGTCAAAAATAATAACACCAACCATTGTGTGAAATATAGTTTGCAACATACAATGATTCACATGTAAGCATCTGGCTACATAATACCACTAGTGAAAACAAAATGACTAATACAATACCTTTGGAGCCCACTAGACCACCCACAAGCCTGATCTGACAGTCCATGACAAATAGGTTATTTTATTGATGAAGCCAGCATGCCTGCCATCAGGAACAATGGCTGCAGCTAGTGGACTCTGGTGAAATGTGAAATGAAACTTGAATGCACAAAGTTTCATTTTTAATAAAGGAAAGAGTTATGATTTCCCCTTCAATCTTATTGCAGCTGTTGATTCAACAGTCTTGGCCTCAGTCTCAGTGTTTACTCTTCTGTCTCTTAGGTGGTGGGGCAGATAGACAAGTTGACATCAGACTTTGATTTCGACCTCGAACCTGATGACTGGACTGTGGCAACCATGAGCAGCACATCAAGCAGTGAGAGGGGGCTGGGAGATGCTTTTGGCCGTCTGGATTTCCTGAACCCAGATGTGCTCTCTGACAGCTGGGAATTCTGCAGCTTCCTGGAGACTCCTTCCCCAACTACTACTGAGAAGCCAGCGGAGGAGCTAGGTAGCTCTGAACAGGCGTCCTATGCTCAGATGAATGGAGGAATCATTCCCAATGGGCCTGTGATAGTTACACCAGATTCCTCAAGTGAAGAGGCAGTCAGTTCCATACATAGTCACAAGAACTCTCGAACACCAGGGACGAGGGAGAGGGTACGCTTCAGTGATAAAATCCTCTACCACGCTCTTTGCTGTGATGATGACGATGATGAGGAGGAAGAGATAGAAAGCGGGCCGACACCAGAGACGGACAGTGAGCCTAGCCCACCAACAGCCTCACCAACTCCCCCTTCCTCTGGCCAGACTCTCTACAACTGTCACGCCTCTTCCTCAACTGGGGGAGGAGGGGCATCATCAGGAGTATCAGCAGCTGAGAAAAAAGGTCTCAACCCTAGCTCCCGGAAAAAAGTGCTACGAAACAGCAGCACACAGACTGTCGCAGACAAAAGCACCCAAACAGTACTGCCCTATGTCCCAGCAAAACAGAAAACAAAGGACCAGAACTAGAAAAACCATCCAAAAAAGAAAAGAAAAAAGGACTGTGTACTATTTAAAAATAAAATACATAGATAAATAGATTAATACACCAACAAAAATAAATAAATATTATATGAGAAATTTGCTTGACTACCTAACATCATTCTGAGGCTCAGGGAAATAAAGATTACTGTTACAATATTTTACTGAAAGCAAAGAGCAGTTCTTAAAACAGTGCTAAAATCAAGGTGGGTGGAGGTGTCAGACAAAGCTCATTTTGCTGAGGCAAAATACTATGTGCCATTTAGGCAAATACACAGTAAACTCTTTTCACCTCCTTCCAGTATATGTCTGTAGGAAATAATTGCTGTGTGTAGGCTGATGTAGTGGGATCTAGATTTTTATCTAGGAATGTAAATATACTTCAATATAAGGTTCTTTTAATGCCTACCCCCTTTAAGAATGGGGGGAAATTCATATAATCTCATCTGTAAATTCTAATGGATCTGTGCAATAATGTAATTTTTAATATCTCTTATCCTATTTTAGGATCCTATATCTTGGTTGTCTGTTTAATTTGGGAACATATTGATATGTTTTCTTTTTATTCTTAATGCACTCTCTGATGATCTCTATAACACCTATTTTATAAATATATATTTATAATGGATTCATATTTAGATGTCACTAATAATCCCACAACTGATGGCAAAACAACTTTTATATTCAAACCCCCCCCCCCCCCCCCATTCAGTAGTTTTTTTCCCCTTGAAACAAAGTCTGACAGGGTGTACTTTAAATAAAAATTATGTGAAGGATTCTGTTCTGTACTTCAAAGGGGCAAGGGTGACCTTATGGTTTAACTTCCCTTAATTCTTTAATGGTGTCAGTAAAGGGTTCCTTCTTATCATACCTTGTCCTGCAGAGACTAACACATTTCTTACAGATATTTTATCTTGGCAACTTACTTGCATACATTATTTTTGTTTCTGCCAATGTTTCTCAGTAGCATATCTCTGAAGAGGCAAGGTTGTTAGAGGTGATGCAACTTAAGGCAGAGTGCTCATAAACAAAGCAAGGTTTCCAGCTTCCCATTTGTAGGGAGCTCAACTCAATTCAATTGCACAGTATACAGTAAGAACACTACGGTCATCAATTTAGGTGGTGAAAAGGTTTCAAGGGGTCTCTCCACGTATGCACAGCACACTCATCTTGAAGCCCATTAACACATCCACTCAGTCAGGGCTTTCTATATTTAGACTGTGGAAAAAACAATACATTAATGGAAATGGAATGCCTGCCGAAGGGCAAACAGAGAGAAAGCACCACCTAGAGACAGATTGTTCTTAATTAATCCTGTATACACTTGGATAAATCATTGCAATAACATCCTCAGATCACTGCTGACTCATGACAAAGCTACCCTCACAAGAAGATGTTCTATTAAATGCCCCCCAAACATCTTGGTCCAAATATGCTACTGAGCTTTGGTGTGTACCCTTGAAAAACAGAACTAAAACTGATTTCAAGCCACAGAAAACAAGGTTTTTTTTTCCCCAAGATTTAATATTGGTTGAATAAATACATAAAAAGTTTGTTTTCAAAAGAAATTGCTGTGCATTCAAATGTTTGTCAAGAACAATTCTCTTGCAGGACCAGCATAAGTGGACTAATTCCTTTAAACATTTGTCATGGAAATAAAACTACTGGTATGGGTTCTAATCAATTTTTTAAATAGGATAAGAGGGTACAGTGCTGAGCTGATACGGACCCAAGAATATGAAGGTAAGCATTTGGTACTTTATGTTTTAATTTAAGAAATGAAACAAATGTTTATTGCTACAATTTCCTGGGATAATATACTGTTAAATGATAGTAAAATACAGTACAGCTTATTCCACCTAATAAGCTAGAAGCTGAATAAAATAGAGGTTTATGAGTTTTGTATTTTAATATTAAAAAATAACCATCTTCATTTATTTTTTTCTGTGTCTATAAAACAAATTCTTAATGCATCAGAAAAGTAAATCCCATAGTTTCATAGTTTTGTTAGATATTTCCTAGTGGTAATCATTCATTGACTTGATTGATTGCCATTATGGACTAGTATACTGATAATTGGTTCACCTGCTTGTCATTTATTTTCTACAATGTCCTTAATGTTTTTTTTAAATTAAAGAATTACTTGTCACTTTCTGATATTAGATACTATGTACACTATGTGTGAAAAGGAGCTTTGGCAAGGAATGTAAAAAAGCCAATTGTGTGGTTTTATTGATAGTCAAAGGTCCATAAATTGAGCAGTTGGAAGACAAGGCCGGGTAGAGCATCACTCAGGATGAGACTAGCTTTTCAGAGTATAGTGTCCTGGAAAAATCTAAAGATCATGTGCCCTGTTTAAAAACTAGGTCAGGGCATAGTTTATGATCAGAGCACAGTCTAAATCTACTTTAGTTCTTTTGTTCAAGTTTATATGGTAGTATTGAAAAAAATGGGTTTTATCCTTTCAAATTAAGCTAAAAATAATCTCAGGTGTTATAAATGTATATATTATTCAAAATAAAAAACAGGTCTGTATTTACCAGTGCACACATATGTATTTTTAAGATATACAGTACATCCTGAAACCTGTGAGACTAGTTTTCCTATGATGCAAACTGCCAATTAGTTTAGATTACTATGAGATAGGGCATTTCCACACCAATAGCAGAAAATTGAACTCCGTGAGCTTGTTTCTAATTTAAAAACAAAAATAAATAAATTCAGGACAAAGTAAAACTATGGGTTAATGTCTAGTTTATCAATTTTCTGATAGACTCAAAGGATTTTGCAGTCCTAAAATAAGCTCAGCTCTCAACATAACATAACTGCACAATGCACTTTAAAAACTTGGATGAGTTTCAAACATAAAAACAAGTGATATTTTGCTTCTTTAGTGCATGTGAAGAGCACCTACTGCACATTCACATTGGTTTCACAGAACAAAGTCTATACAATTAGTCAAACTCTTAACACACTTTATAAATATACTACAGGTATAAATGAAGACATAGCAGTATAGATAAAAAACCTACAAATATTATGATACTTTTTGTGACTTTTAATAAAAAATAATCAATCGTATTAAAATTCTATAAAACTGATGTGTAGCAAATGATTTGTGAATGTTGTAAATTGTATATTAACTATTTTTAAGCATATAATAAAGACCTTTGAGATAGTTGTAAACATAAAAAGTGACCCTGGGTTATGCTGCTACCTGAATGTGATCATGATTCTCCAAGAGGTGCTGCAGAAATGACAATTTCACTATCATGGATGATAAGATAAGATAGGATAAGTTGTCCAGGTCTGCTTAACTCAGAGCAAAATAATGACTCATGTGACTTGGCTGTCATACAGTATGTAGTCTTGCAATAACTTCAGTGAGAAACACTGTGTTTCTTAATTTGGGGCTAACTTTTCTGTTATATGATGTGAGACCTGTAGTTTATTACAGGTGAATATCTCTAATGGATATGCAAGAAGAGCTACAGTGCTGAGCAAAAGGGTTTGGTTTCTTAAGTACTGTAACTAAAAGGGCTTATACCTATTCAATATTGTTTAAGACACAATGGTATGTGAAGCAAAAAAAATAATAATTAGAGAATACTTTGAGAAGAAATATAGAAAGAGTTTCCAAAAGGTTTAAGAAAAACAAAATTTCAGGAAACAACTAATTGGAGTCATTGCTGTTTAAGGATGTTCACCAGTTACAGAATCTAAGGAATCATATGCTTATACACAAAGATATTTACTTTTGGCTTGCTTTTTTAATTAAATAATCAAGATATAAGTTTAATCAGGGTATCTTTATCTTCTATTAAAACTTTTATGAAGTATAATTGTTTCATGTATAACATATAGGAGACTTTGAGAGTTCACAGACATCTTCTAGGCACTGTACAGTATGTACCCTTCCTCATCATGTGTTCGTAGTAAAAATTAAAATCAGTATTTAAAAAATTGGGCTGAATGAATATCAGGAAAAGATTTTGTTAAATGTTTTACAAATGCTGCAGTTCATAATCATAATAGACAATGAGAACAGCTTAAATTCTGCTGGACTCTTAAGTTGTTGAAGTAGAACAGTTTTTCCACTCCTCACAAACACATTGAACTGCACACATAGTGGCAATAAAGCTTTTTAAGCACCATTTGCAACCAAATATACAAGGCATGTATGTCCCAGTATACTAATGGACTTCTGTTTTGAAAAGGAAAGCTAAGAAACAAAATTAATGTAAAGGACTAACAATTCATATGGCACAGAGTTCAGGGGTAAAAAAAAACAATGCATTACAATCCTTTGAAAATCTTCAAAGGAGCAGTCCTGTCTCTGCTGCATGACTCTACTCATTCAGACAGAAAAAAGGCAATTTTTTTCTGCTGTGGTCAATTGACCTTTTAAATCCCAGTCCCGCAGTCCAATCACATTGCACCCACCACTGACCACTGTATTATAGAAACAATCCATTATGTTGACCCCCCATTACAGAAGAATGGAATTTAATTCATTTCAAATAAATTGTGCTCCAAAGCCCCTCGTCTTGTATACGCCGAAGCAAAGATGTAAAGGCATTTACCAGCATCTGGCCAGCTCCAGTCCAGACGTCAGCTGTTCTTGTTTATTTTTGTGTTTCATTTCAAGTGACAAATCTCCTATTAATATTCTGGTCAACACTAATATTCTTCCTGAGGTAGGAAATACATTTCTTCTGTAATAAGAAAGGCCGGATAATTTTTGGAAGAATGAATCACAGAACACACATTACTCTAAAAAATGTAATTTGCTACAACAATTACATTTAGCACAGGCATTGGACACACAGAGCTCAGTGACAGGGATTGACAATGGTTCCAACCCAAATAATGCACTATGCCTCGTCTGATAAACCAACTGTCTTTGAAGAGAAAGACTGGGAAAGCAAAACATTATTTCTCCATCAATTTCAAGACATTTTATGGTGTACATTTATGCAAGAATACCATGACCTTGTATTTGCTAATGTACATGTTTGCACAGATCTTCTGCAGCTTCACATTAAGGAGACTTTTCACAGGGTTACAAACTTAGTTGGATATGTATTTTAAGTACTACATTTATTTAGAAAGTCTGTGCTCCATAATTAATGATGAGATTAAAACGAGTTTGCCTTGATAAGCAATTCTGAGGAATGAAATGGGATTTTTTATGAGAAGAGCTCTTGTCACATATTTGTGTGCAATCCTACTGACAAAAAATCCAACAATGTATTTGGGAAAAATGAATAAAGCTGTCCAACATACTGTTTGTGGTAGACCACACATATTCAGTACAAACATTATTCAGCTGCAAACCAATTAATGTATGTTTCCACATCCATTATTTAATAGTGACTGGATTTTGCTTTTGCAATTTTTTCACATAACAATTTACAAAAAAAATAGTATAACACATTTTTTATAAGCAAATAAAAATAGATTCTAAAAGGTTTTATGATAAAAATAAATAGGAAGTTGGGTTATGTAAAGGAAGTATTTATAAGTTACGAGCTCATAGGGTTGAATCTAGGGTATACCATTAGATTTTGTATAGGTCTCTCAATGTTATTCCAAAAGTCAGATTATTAGCTGTGCAGGAGGGTATTGACAAGTAATGAATGGGAATCATAAACTCTCTAAATTACTCAACAAGTTAATTGTTATTTCTAGAACTGTTAATTCTAAATTTGTGCACAGGAGCTGCCACCAAGAACAAGGGTTCACAATCCTGATCCTGCAACACCACACTTGCTGCTTCTCATTACAGCAAAGCTTAATTATCTTAATTGAAGCCTTAATTACACTAACATGTTGGTTGATGAGAATATTTGCAAGATTTTCTTTTCTACCCAAATGTTTGGGATTTCCATGGTCCAAGGACACACTGTACTGGTGGGTTAATTGGTGTCTGGGAAAGCTGGCTCTAGTGTGAGTGTGTGCATGTCTGTGTGCACACTGTGATGGACTTGTGTCCTATCCAGGGTGTGTCCCACCTTGCGCCCATTGCTATCCGGTATAGGCTCTGGGTAAACTGCAACCCTGAATTCGATGAAGCAGCTGGAAACTGATGGATGTCTGGGATTTTATTTTACCTATGAAATGCAATAGTAAAGAAGCTACCTCAAACATGCTTAGGAACTAATAGCAGTTCAAATAAATCAGTTATTAAGTAAATTAAGGGTTCAGATTTGTAACAATTGGATGTGCTGCAGCAAAATCCATCTGGTTTGTGGGCCCCTAAGATCCTGATTAGAAATCCCTAACCTAGAAAAAAAGGTTTTCACAATGTCAGAACCATGTTGGTTGGAGAACATTTGTATGCACATGATATGGCCCAATCAGCTGACATATGTCAGCTTAATATTTAATAAGAAGAACATGGATCTTTCTGAGTTTAGTGATTAACTGAATAAGTTATTATTCTTGGAATTCTGTCTGACATGTAGACCTATAAGGACAATTTTCAAATGATGTATACTTTCATGAAGGTTATTAAGAAACTCAAAGGACCACTACCAGTATTCCCCTGAGATTATGAAAATTAAATGTTATATCTATGCAAGCACAGATCATATAGGTAGTAATGAAAACTACACTGAACCCATGACTGTTCTGCATGAATAAACATTTTTTAAAGAAACGTTATGTTTATACCTGTCAGAAAGAAATAATAATAACATAGAAATACAAATTCACCAAAAATTAATAAAGGACACTAAAGCAGGACTTTCTTTTATGTACTTGAAAGGAATTATGCAAAGAGCAGCAAAAGTAATTTACTGTACATTATTTCAACAATGCATTTGCTTTCTAACATATGCTGTTTAGAAAGACAGCTGTAATATAGTTTTATTTTCACTTCACAGGTTCTAGGCTTATGTATAAAGACAATTCAAATAATTTTGCTGTAAATGTGTAATGTAATGTATTATACAAATACTGTATCATTGCATAAATTTCTATACCTACTGTACCCTTCCTCACAAACTAACTTAATGAATTTAATTGATTTCAACAAAGTCCTTCTTTCAGTATTAAATAAATATTATTTTGAAAATTGGGAAATTTCTGTCAAGTTTATGAACACAATTTTTGCAACCTCTTAGTTTTTGCTGTTAGTTTTTGCTAAATGCTGTTTGTAGCAATTGTTTAAGAGGCCAAGGGAAAGCGAGTAATTTTTAGTAAAACCAGCAAGTGATAGTTAAATGGTTAAAAACTAAAACACCGAAACTGAAATATATATGGAAAAATTCAAAGCAAAGAGAAACATGCCCTTCAATTATTAGTTTTTTGGTGAAATGATTTTCTTCAGAATTTACACAAAGACAGACACCCACTAAGGCAATTAGGCACTTTGCAACTAATCAACAACATGTAGGGATTGTTTTGTAAGCTTATAAGTTTACAGTATGTTCTACGAAAACCAGAATTAAACATCAGTTTTGAATTAACATATGGAATTATTTCTGTAAAGGGCCACATGGTCTCCTAGTTTCGGTCCCATCTGAGCTCTTTTTTAATTAATTGAGTTCATTAGTTGCTTAATTGAGTGAATTTAATGTTTTTTAAAGCCATTGTGCCAGTTAGGTTCATTAACCAGTTCATAATCTACATGCATTCATTTCCTTGGATTCCTACAATTTTTTTGTTTGAGGATTAAACTGCAGAAACCCTCATTTCATAAAAAAAAGATGGATGAGATCCTTGGATCAATTAGATACTAACTACCAAATGTGCTAGATGAATCAAATGTGTAACTCCTTTTATATTTACCTGTAGTAAATACTGTACATTGATGCTTCACTATTCTCGATCCTGTTTTCTATTTCCAGAGTGAATCACCGTATATAAGGCTTTCAATTAACTAAGTGACCTACAAATGATAAGAATTACTGCATAACTTATGGGATTATAGATGTTTAATTATAAAAAAAAATCTCCCTAAATTCCAACCCCTGTCCTTATTGATACAGTATGCCTTTGCACCTAATCCAAATGGAAGTTTACTATCAGTCGGCCAGTACCAGGAGAGACACAGCTGTTGTTAATTTAGTCAAGCTCTGAAGTAGGCTACAGTATCATGTCACAGAAAAGGTGACAACAAGTTTACATTTAAAAAAATGAATAGCCAAGTACTGTAAATCAGTATGCTTAAAATTGATCAAATTCATTACTAAACATGAGTGAAGTCCTGGACCCTTTTGGAATGCATTTTCATAGATTCAGAATACCATTAAGTACAACTTTAAAGGTATAGTAAGTGAAATTAATTTAGTAGACTATAGTAATACATTTGGTTAATTAATTACATTTCCTTTTTTAGGTATTAAAATATAATAATCTGTTCAGCAACTTTCAGAAGCACTAAACTGGCAATTAGTCATAAACTGATCATGTCGTACATACAATATAAAGCCCAACATTATAGTTATTTAAACAATGAGCAGAGTATGCGTAGATTAAGCAAAAGTGACTTTATTTGAAATAAACTGGCTTTGTCAGCCAGGAAGGCAAGGGACATTTCTTTGATTACATCTACAAATATCTGTGAACCACTCTTGGCTCACAACTGTTGCCATAACTAGCCTTAAATAGCCTCACACTGTGACATAAGCGGAAATCAAGCAACATTGTACAATAACACTTTTACCCAGCCACAGTTTGACACAAGGTAGGTCTATTAGGACACAAAATTGTGTTCTCTTGAAATAATTATTCTAAATATTAATAGAACAGTACAGGTTACATTGAATTAGTGTCTGTACAGTATGTAGTATACCCTGGGTTGCATATTAACGAGGCATTCCACACAAAACATTATTCAACATAAAAAAACTCTGCTCTTATCACAATCTGTCATTTATTGCTATAACACTATTTTCACAAGATGCAGGCTATTGCATGTTTGCTTTTAAATTTTCTATGCCTTACCAGGACCCCCATGCAGGGTGACCTCAGAGGTGGAGATGGGGTGGAGGTGGGATGCAAGAGACATGCAACAGAGAGAGATAGGGATCTTGTAGGTATTTATAGCATTTTGGGAGAGGAATGGATGTTGGGAGCGATTGATAATTACTGACAGCTAAGTATGATTGAACTTGGTTGCTGTCGTCCCTCCTGAACTTTTGTTATAAACTCCATTTATTGAAGACATGCATGGAATGCTATTGCATTGACTTCTATTCAGTCAGGATGCTTGCAAAAATAATATTAAACATTCTCACACCATCAGTAGTAGCAGCAGAGCGATGAAAGCTTATTAATATTATTCAATAGTAAGCTTTGCAAGCAAATGGTTTTAGAGCACTATATAATTTTACTTTCCATCACTAAATCAAAGAGAAAATTAATGCTACATTCAATGAAATGGCCACCACCCAGGTGTTTTCAATTACACTTGCAGTGCAGAAAATAACTACTTTGGCAACCACTGTGATTAACTCTAATTAGACATAATCTATTGCTCTAAGTAACAGGTAGCACATCATAGAACTCAGTAACTTTCTATGCAGGAGGAAAGAGGCCAACATGAAACAGGTAATGGTTTATTCCATGCTGAAAAGAAAAGAGACACTCCACAGCCAACTGTCGTACCTCATTTCATTTCTTTATACTATAGCATGGAATGAGTCTTTACTTGTTCCTTTGTTTCCTGTTGCATGTTGATGCAGCTATTTGACACACCCATTTGAACATAACCAATTCTGTGTTTATTTTGGTCAGATCCTTGCTGCAAACTGCTGGATTATTTTGAATGACATCATGCACCTGCATGCCATAACCTCAGAAGCCTTGACATTCTTATGTATCCTGTAACAGTGGGATATACAGTATATTTGCATGGTAAAATTGTAAAGTAGATTTTCCTATTTTAACCATTTTTTCATTTTGCTTTCTATCCCCTGCCTTTCCTTCCATTTTCTCTGACCTATTCAGTCTTGAACACATTTTTCTTGAACAATGTTTCAGATGGTCTTTCCAATTCTTCTTTAATTGGGTTGTTTATTTAAAATTTTTAATTGATTAGGTTAGGTCGCATACTTTGACCTTATGGTTGGTCTGTACTAAATGCAGCAGTTCGATATCTTTTTCACTGCTTTGTCTGCAGGATTTGTTTTTCTAAGTGGAATTGACCTTTCTCTAAATACCTCACATCAGTTCTCATCATTAAAGCAGAGAAACAAGCAGCAGTTAATGTTACTCAGAAAAAAAGCAATATTGTACAGGGTTGTACAAAATCAAAAACTACAGTGAAGGGAATCAAAGCAGTGATGACTATTTTGTTCTTTCAACCAATAAAGTTATTTTATTTCACCCTTTGCATACTGTATCTACATGAGAAACTCAAAATGACATTAAATTTAAGTTACTGAACAGTGTTTACAAAGAGACTGTGTATAATGTAAGTGCTTACAATCTGAGTTTGGCAGTTTATTTTATAAAATGAAACTTATATGAGTTAACAGATTTACAGCACAATATAAATATTGTGTAAAAAATGTATTAATAGAAAACATGACTGTTTTCCATAACATGGCTATTTTTTCCATAACGGCAACCCCCATCTTACGGCTACTTTACAAGTCTCCTGGCTGAAGAAAGTCTTTACTGTTGACACAAGAGCCACTTTGACACAGTGCAAGCTGTTCTATTTTTTTCCAATATTTTTCTCTTTTTTTTCCACTCTGGCCACGGACCCATAGATCTCAGTCTTACAGCCACTCTGCTAACCTCTGGGCTGAACAACAGCTGAGCTACCACTGTAACAGCAGCATATTTATAGTGCAGGCTACTACCTTACCAATAGTCACAGAGATTTAGACTGTAGCCTTAGGGCTACCTACACATGTCCTAAAACAGGACATCAGCCACTCCTGTTGCTGAGCTAGATAAGAATTACAGTATATTATAAGAGTTACAGTATATTGCACTATATTATAACCCCAACTGCTCCAGGGGCGCTGTACAATGGCTGACCCTGCGCTCTGACCCCAAGCTTCTCTCCCTGTCTGTGTGTCTCATGGAGAGCAAGCTGGGGTATGCCAAAAAAACAAATTCATAATGCAAGAAATTGTATATGGCTGATAAAGTGATCTTATCTGATCATAAACTTCCAGACTTGTTTGTAGGGTGCATCTGTAATCTTGTCCCTTCTTAAAGCCTGTTTTCCTGCTATGAGCCTCCTATTGTGGTATGATACTATAATTAAAAATCAATAAACATTTTTACAATAAAAATAGACATTCATGACAATGACAGCAGCAGAAAGGTAAATTCTTTGTATTGTATGAAACGTTAGTAAAGTGGGAAATTTAAATATTATGTATTTTATGTTTCTTGCAATAAAGTGTCCCATTATGTTCTGTAATATCATGGCAGAGATGACAACTGGATAACTATTGTTGATGTCTGATATATTATCTATGTGACTGCTTGTGTATTGCACTACAAGGTTCTTTATTGTTAATCCTCTTGCCTTTAATTAATGTAACAAAATTCTAAATGGATGGTTCTTATCTTTATTATCTTTTCCCAAATCTTTTTAATTGTACAAAAGCATGTATAATTTAGATGAAACAGGCTGTGAATCTAAATGTATTTTTACTTTGCGGCTTCAAAGTGAGCATTCAAGAAAGTGAGATTGTTCAAAAATACATATTTATAATTTGCTGATACCAGTCTTCTTTCTCCATGAAAAAGGAAAATGTTTTGTTACTTCATTATCAATAGGGCAGCTTGTAATTCAACATTTTTAACATGATTTCAAAATTGCTTCATAATAAACACAGAATCCAAGTAAATAGATTAAGCTAAATAACCAAATACAACAGCTTTTGCTTTTTTCCTTTAATGACTAGGTATTTGTTTACTTGCATATCTTGATTTGAATATGAATATATAGTGTCATCTAATGTCTGGTGACATCTAATGACTGGCACTTACTGCATGACAATTTGGACGCCTTAAAGCTTCTGAATTCTTAACTCTGCTGTACCCATAATTCAGAGAGCAAAGGACAGTGGAACTAAAGACTGACCTAATTACTGTAATTACCACAGTAGAATTACAGTTATTGCTTCCTGTTGCTATATTAATACTCTCTTGTGTCGTGAAGAAGTGTGTGGCATATTCTCATTTGTCTATATGTCAACCCACTGAGAGAGTGAGCAAAGCAATGCATCATGCCAAAGACATTTTTTGCCCCAGTCTCTAATTCATTTATTTGCCAGTCCTTTAGTTGTATTGTATAGAGGCTGTGGTTCTAAGTGTACTGTAAGACTGTGATTTATTGCATTACTACAAAGGAAAATCTGTCCTAATAGGAGCAAACATAATTTATTTGTGGCTGGTGTAAAAATTTACTTGTGGCTCTGTGTTATATTGTAGCTACTGTATGTAACGGAACATTTTTTTCCGGACCCTATGCGGACGACACAATCCGAAATAGATATGAAATAGATACGCACGATACGGAAATCAAATGCAGAGGCCGGAACTGACTGAGAATCTGGCTTTTAAGGAAACGGGAAGGAGGCTGGGACAAGGGGCAGGTGCACAGAATAAGTCCAAAGTTAAAAGAGCCAGAGCGCCCTTAAGGAGGAGGGGTACAGCTCAGATACAATCGTGACACTGTATCTGAGCTTTTAAGTCGCTTATTAAGAAAACCAGGTCTTTATATTGAAGCTGTGGCTTCTACATTACAAAAAACTCTCTCAAACATCCACAGTATGTTTCCTAAAAAACTTACAATAACCAGACCCAAGCTTAGTTTTAATAGGTGGTTTTAACAAGTGGTACAGTAGCTCATCTTCTGTCACATAATGTTAACACAGAAAACTACAGCTAACCTAAGTAGATTTTGAACATATTCAAATGTTCATAAAATGGTCAATTCATTTACTGTATCATTTGACATTGAGCAGTAACAGATATAGCTCTGACAGATCTGTAGGTTCTGCTTTTAGTCTCCAGTGATTAATACAGCTACTGAACATGCTATCTGCACAAGCACAAAACTACTTTCACGACAGAATCACAGTTCTGTCAACATTGGCCTCCACAAAAGGAGATGAGAATCCCAAAAAGGTGGACATATCCACAAAAAAATAAACATGGTAACTCTAGGAAGACCTGGAACGTAGGAGAAACAAAAGCTAGTTGAATGCAAGAGAAGTGTATCGAAACTGCAAAACGTCTGTTTGTTCAATCTTATGGTTTACTCATTCTCTGTTTTATCTTGCTCCATTATTTGTTTTCAGTCAGATTCACCCACCCCCATCTCACAAACAACAATGGGAATTAAAAATCACTTCAGTACCTTGGATTTCACTGCCAACCCCATGGGGAGAAAATGGCTGACAGTAACAATAGCACCTGATATCTGTAACTGTCAAAACAAAATGGTGTTATTAAACACAGAAAGATTTCTATGCCGGAGGTGATTTATTGAGAGACAGCCAGCGAGGAAATCACACTCAATGAAGGGGACCACAGCAAGTACACTTTGGCACACACAACAAAGTATACAGAAAATCACAGAGGACTATTTCAAGGCTGTTCCTGATTTTTCCATAGCAACTGTAATTTTTTGTTCTTATCTTATGTTGAGGTTTTACATTTATTTTCCTGACAATAACTGAAGTTATATAAAAGCTATGTACTATGCTTGCTAATTTATTACCTACTGTATTTCCATATAATATTAATTTATATTATAACATATCTGTTAATTGGTTAAGGACATCAACTTTATCATATCTGAAAGGAAGCATACGATAGCAAGCCAAAAAGATTTTGCGGTATTTTTCTATTTCCAAATCTTTGATTAATACTGTATATAAGTCAAAATTCACTAATCAAAAGCATGCTTGTTAAGTTGTTCTAAACAGTATATGACAAATGTACAGTACATACTATTCAGAAATAAAAGTATATTTTGAATTGGATATCTTGATTTACAGCCCCTGTAAGAAACATTTGCAGATCAGGAATAACTATAAGAATAACTGATGTTGTTGTTTCCTAAATTATTTCACAGGTAGAAATACATTTAAACATTTTCTTTAGAATTATATTATTTTACTTAATTTTATCTCATCACAAAACAAAAACATTTTGTTGTTCACAATATTGTATATTCTCCAAAACCAATAACTACAAAAACACAAAAATAAATGAGCAATATTTGTTTATCCCCTTATCATTCACTAACTTTAACGCAATAACTTTGTTTATTCAATATCAATCTGACACCCATACTCTTATTAAGAATGTAAAGTCACTTAGTGAAACATGCTTTAAACAGATGTAGAGGATATGTTTACGATTACTGCAAGTTGAAAAATTGGAAAAATAGCATTAATAGTTTTACAACTTTATATTCTGCAGGAACAGTAGAAATCACGTAAACAAATAGTTGCCTGGATTAACCCTTTTATCTGCAGTACAATTTCTTCTCTTTCCTCAACAATGTTAGAATGTCAGATCATCGAAATAAACTTAACCTATTACCTTTCATGATTTACAGAAAATAAAGTTATACTGTATTTTAATTGCAAGCATTAAGTAGGAATTTTATACACATTTGTACACTGTTCTCTTGAACACAAAAAGAAAACAAAATAGCAGTTCACAAGGCACAACTCCATCCAAGAATCAAATACTTTGCATGTGTTTGAGTATTTAAGTACAGTATGCCAGGTTTTGGCTTAACCTTTTTGGTTAAGAGGTAGGTTAAGGCCATAGGATGAGGAGTCTCAAACCCCAAAAAGAAACAAGTGATCCCAAAAATCACCAATGCAGAAACAGTGATGGAAGGAATGTACAGGCACAGTACAAAAATGTACAGGCACAGTACAGAAATGGGCATTAAATTAAAAAGAGAAGGCAGAAATTAAAATCTGTAGGACAGCTAGCAAGTGAGACAGATATAGGCAGCTAGACAAACCAGGGACAGAGAATATGACATTAGAATCAGCAGGGGATGAGGATAGAACACAGGGCTGCTCTGACTCCAAGAGAAGCAAGTGAATCCCAAAACGATGCAGAATGCAGAAAAAGAGAAGGAACATGGAAATATGGACATAATGTTAAAGGAGAAAGCGGATATAAAAGCTGCAGCATGCATACTGACTGAGCCAGAGGTAGTATGCTGGACAGACCCAAGTCTGACAAAAAGGCACCAGGAGCAGCGGGCCCTGAGAGGGGAGAACCCAGGGCCGAATTGGACGCTGGGGATAGTGTAATCACAGGATACCTGCTGTCTTAAGCCAGAGGTAGGTTGTTGGACAAACCCAGAGCCCAGGAGATGACACCAGAAGAAGCAGAGCTTGAGAGGGGAAAACGCTGGGCTAAATGGACACTGGGGGTAGCATGTTGAGAAGGGGGAAACCTGGGACTGAATAGGATGCGGGGGACCCTGTAAACCAAAGGATGCCTTTGCTGATGTATGGATGTACTGTAAATGTTTTGGAAGACATACAGTATCTAGGCATGCATCATTTCAGTAAATTGCCCACTTTTTCTTTTTATCATGTTCTGTGAGTGTAATATGATTTCATCGTCTGTAATTGTGTGGGAAAATAATCGTAATCAGCTTCATTTTTAAAATCAGAGTGTACTTAGAATGCACAGTGGGGAACACTGTCTAATATTAAGTTGAAAGCAATGAAGCATTCATAATTGATTAAATGCTGCCTCACTATTTTCTTCTTTAGTGCATACTAATTGAAATTCATTTACAAAGAAGGTACTTCACAATGCTTCCAGTTTTTGCTAAGCTGTCCCTGAAACAAAGAAACCAATTACCAGGGGGCTTGATTTACAGTTACTTGTTTTTTTTAAAAAGGGTCAATAAATAAGATCTGTCAAGCTTCTTGTTGTGTATTTTCAATCTGCATTCCTATTTTCTATTGGCTGACACCATATGCTCAGTCCCCCTTTCAATCTCTTGACTAAATATTATTTTATTTTGAAGCTCCTTTCTCCCCACTGCTTAATTTTAGTTATTTTCAAGCCTTAAAAATGTCTCTGTAGAATGAGTGGGAAGAGACAGAAGATGGAACTGGAAATTTTGGGAATATTTTACAAACCTTAATGTCTAGCTTGTTTCCAAAATCTCTCATGCTTCAAATGAACTTTGAACACGTGACGAACTAAAGTTTTTTAGAAGGTGTGCTTTGGCTCTCTAAATTGTTAATTGTTAAATACAGTTTTAGCCTTTTTAGATAATGATTCCAAACAGTATATCAAGTATCCAGTAAATAGTAAATAATAATACTAAATAATAACAGTAAAGAAGAAGGTAATTGTTAGAAGGTTTTCTTACCTTTCCTGTGAATTCACTCGCTTCAGAAAGTCTAGTTTGGTAATGCAGGCAGAATTCAGAATTCTATTGACTCGACTACATGATTATATTACACAGAATAATTGGATATAGAAAAACCAGTCGGTTCATACGAAAATGTGTAGATAAGTTTTCTGTTCTCAAAACATTCCCTATGTCCCAAAAAAAATCAAATGTATCTGTAAATGATTAACCAATTTGGAATAAGTAAGCTCAAAACAGGCCCATGAAGATATCAGCAGTTTAAAAACCATTAAATCATCTCCAGTAAGAGTCTCTGTCTCTTTGTTCCTTATACTCTTTAAAATTGACAGCTTGACCTTATTTCTGTTCCTACAGCACTGTACTTCAAAGATAAAAACAGTCACTGAACAATATCCCTAATCAAGAGAAAGGAGTGAGAAGTGACATGAAAATACAAACATGCATCTGCCAAATGGAACTGAATGATACACAGAAAGCTACCAATATAGTGTGTAGCACTCTCCAACGTAGATCACCCACTCCCTTCTGCAGTGGTGCCTTACACAGTACAAATTCATCCATTGTGATCTTACATATGTTCTTATTAGTGTGTTTAAATAATCTCAAATATTTACCAGAAATGTCACTGTTCTGCACCACAGATGGTGTGACCTGCAGCTTTAATACCGGGCATTCTAACTTTTAAAAAAAAATCTTAATAAAAACAGTCCTTGTCCTGACAAGATAACGTTTATCTGCACAAAAATCTACTAATGAACCTGACTGATTTCATATCCAGTTAAGAGGTTCATCTGTTAAAACATTCATCTGTTTACCAATCTCCCTTGTTAATATTTGAAAGGTGGGCTATTTAAGAAAATGTAGTTCAGGTGGGTAGCTGCGTCAGCATGCGTAGGCTGCAAAGGAACAAGTAATAGGTTTATTCCATGCTGAAAAAAAGAAGAAAGAGAACACAACGTTTCGGCCGTGGAGCCTTCTTCAGGAGTGAGAGAGACAGGGCAGTACGCAAAGGTAAAGTAGCGGGAGAACAAAGGTTGGGAGGGAGGAGGAGTGAGAGGCGGGAGCAGGGGACAGAAAGAGAGGCCAATCAAGAGGTTTGAAGTCAGTCTCTGCACCCATTTTTTCAGCATGGAAGAAAAATGTGCCGTTAAGTAAAGTGGTGCTGTGCTGTTAAGTAAAGCGGCGGGGACCAGACTGGACTTAATCTGTTTAGCGGGGTCAAGTGGAAGAGCAAGCAGGGAGTGCAAGACCAAAAGAAAAATTCAAATTGTGGAAAAAGGTCAGCCTGCACTGGTAGAAATACAGGACAGGTTAAAAGAAAAAAAAGAAAAGAAAAAGAAGAAAAACAATGGCCTCACGCCATCCAGACAATCCCCTCTGGGAATGTTCCTCCCCTTCCGGGGGTGGCCCTGCTCTTCTCTTCAGGGGGTGTCCAGTGTGCTTTAATAGAGCCCTTACAAGGCAATGCATTGCCCTTCATCCAAGGCTCCTCCTCCACACTGAACACGGCCCTCACGTATAGTAGCAAAAAAGCAGCAAGAAACCTCCAAAACTGGTATAGGAATTACTGTCTGGTCCACTGCAGTCTTCCAGGCAGGTCTGGGAGTTTGCTATTTCCCCTGTTCCTAATCAGGAAAGCATAGTTTTAGTCCAGTTAACTTTAGCAGAAGCTTGGGGAATGTCCTTCCATCATCAATCACTTGAAGACAAGTTGGTCGAAGACAACTGGTCAGATGACAATTAAAAAATCAGAAAACTGAAGTTTCGAGAGCCTAATGACCTCTGCTGTCTATGCACTGCACTGGAGGAGGAAGGGCGTGAGGAAGCTACCAACCAACAATCCCCTGGATTGGTAAGTTTTTTTTCTCTTCTGCAAAAAAGCAGGTGTTCACCGTCTCTTATGCATTACCTGAAGACAGTAGATTTCCTTCAATCTGAGGTCATGGTGTTTTGTTAAACACCACAGGTAGTATATCGGTGCCAAGGGCTTTGATAAACTTAGTCCACCATTGTCTCATCCACAGCCTGTGCTTTTAACAAGTGAGAGTACAATCCACAGGCAATTTCTGGGCCTCAGCAGGCTCATACACCTGATAGCGTGCTCCTACAGACTACAGACAGCACATTTATATTCTTTCTCCAAGTACTTTGTCTGAGCATCCATCTGTGAGAGACTTTACAATATGAGCCCACTACTGCCCCTTGCATCTGTATGTTTGACAAGTCTGCTAAACTGTTTTCTAACTTTAAAATCCAGAAACTGCCAGTAGCTCTTAAATGACTCAAGAACTCTGTCAAGCTAAGAAATATCTATGTAGGGATAAGGCCTATTATTTCAGTTACAATTAGTGTTATTAAAGATTTCTGAGAATCTTTGTGCTGCCTTGACCACACTGGTGCCTCTGTCTAAATTGTAGAAAAATGCAGAAAATGCAGAGGTATGTGGCTATAAGGGCTGAACAGTATAATGATATGTAGCGCAGTGGGCTCCAGCCACTTAATAGGCTGTTTCTTCCCAAAACTGCAGTTCAAAGGTCGCTATCCCACTCAAAGGAAGATCCAGGAATTAAGATCTTCAAGGTGGTTACCAGAACCAAACCTGATAGCATCTTAGCCAATCACCAACTTATGATGTTGTACCTTAAAAGCAAGAACCTCCTCATTTTCACTGTACATTATCTGGCTTCTAATCTCTCCAACTGAACTGGCAATATGACTTTCCCAACCATATGAGTGCAAGCAAGTCAGGACATAAACATCTCCAAGATGCCAAGCCGAGGGAGTTAGTCAGAAAACCACAGGATACTGTACAGGAAATTCTCTGTGAAAGACAAGAAATCTTGTATTTGCCAACCCACTGTTATTTTTACCTGATCAACAAAATAAGACAGTTGGACTAAATATCCTGAATAATAGCCAATCAACCAAGTTCCCCTTTTGCCTACCTTGTGGCTAGACCCCAAGAAGAAAAACTGTGCACAGACTGTTTTTATAGCCAATCAACCAAGTTCCCCTTTTGCCTACCTTGTGGCTAGACCCCAAGAAGAAAAACTGTGCACAGACTGTTTTTCGAGATTGAATTTCAGCAAAACCTTGGCTGAGCTGAGATCCAATGTAATAATAATAATAATAATAATAATAATAATAATAATAATAATAATAATAATAATAATAATAATTGCTTACACTTATATAGCGCTTTTTTGGACAATCCACTCAAAGAACTTTACAGGTAATGGGAACTCCCCTCCACCACCAACAATGTGCAGCATCCACCTGGATGATGCGACGGCAGCCATAGTGCACCAGAACGCTCACCACACATCAGCTATCAGTGGGGAGGAGAGCAGAGTAATGAATGGGAAATTTGGCCAGTACGCCGGGGTTACACCCCTCCTCTTTTCGAGAAACGCCCTGGGATTTTTAATGACCACAGAGACTCAGGACCTCAGTTTTACATCTCATCCGAAGGACGGTGCCTGTTTACAGTATAATGTCCCCGTCGCTATACTGGGGCATTTGGATGTAGGTTGAGCGCCCCCTGCTGGCCCCACTAACACCTCTTCAAGCAGCAACCTTAGTTTTTCCCAGGAGGTCTCCCATCCAGGCACTGACCAGGTTCACACTTACTTAGCTTCAGTGGGTTGCCAGTTGTGAATTGCAGGGTGATATGGCTGCTGGCTATAGTTACAGTGTAAGACAAAGCTTCCTCTCTTTCCTCAGTTGGGACCCTCCCAGCACAGAACAGTTGGCAAAGTTTGACCACAGCTCAATTCTCCAAGGTTTGTCTTACCAGGGGGAAGTTTAAATTATTAAAGACATGTGGGCAACATATTTTTGAGTATAAACTTCTTTATTCACGTTATAATTCCCAAAAGTTGAACTATTATTCCAAACGTATGTTTAATGTTTAGTTCATGATAGAAAATGCAGAATTACTTGTTATTGAGAATAAATGTGGTTATATGAGACTGCTAGAATATATGAGGTAGATCATAACACGTTATAGTTGATGTGTGTTAACTCTGAAGTCTAGGGATTCTTTGGGAAGACTTGATGGGAGCAAGGCTTAATGAGAAATAATGAAAAATAAAATAAAATGCAGGCTAATTGAAAATGGAGCTGTCTGAATTTATTCTGAGCTGAAAAAAGGCTGCCTTGATGCAATGGAAAGGCTGGCTTGAATGAAGCTGTCTAAATAATGCAACTTGTTCATGGCGAGGCTTGGAGCCCATACAAATGCACTGGTTATTTGGGGAAACATTGGGAATGCAAGCCTCTACCAGCCCAGTCATTACAAAGCCTAGCTAAGGAGAGCCTCTAAGGATTATTTTTAGTCCAAGTATATTGGCTGACATTAATGTGAATTGACTGACACACATCCACTAAATCATACAGTAGGTAGAAGGAATTGAGGGCAGTTCTCTAACAGTCCTAGGATGAGACTACGAGCTGTTTCTGTCAAACTACTAATTTTCAGTACAGTTAAAACCCCCTCCTAGTGATGATGCACATTCATCTAAAGCACCATGCAGAGTGTGAACAAAAAACAATAACTCTCTCCCATATAAAGTACTTTCAATATAAAATTCACACTTCCTGTACTGGCTCGAACAATTTCTCACCCAGTTATAATTACTGTAACTAAAAAGTTTATTAACCTTAAAGGAAATTTAATGACAACTCTTGTAATAAAATCTACACCTTGACAAAGAAAATTGTTGCCTTTTGATTCATTTAACCAATAGGTCTTATTTAAACTGGTTTTACATGCCTCCTGTTGAAACGTACAACTGGCATATACTAATCTTTTTCAGTAATAGTCAAAAAGTGCTGCCCTTTTCACTCTCCATCTGTTGACATTCAAGTGCCAACCTGAAAATTTTGCTTTACAGGAGAAGAAAAGAAGGGGCAAAATCACAGAAAAGGAAAACAAGTTATGAGAAGAGAGGAGAATTGGGTACATTCTACACCCAGTTCCATTTTGTTTGTTGTTTTCTTTTCTTTGGCGCCACTCTAGTTCCCTTACCCTGTGTGTTATTGTGTCTTATTACGTACCAGACACTTATTCACCTTAAAATAATCACTTTTTGCACCAACCCTTTCTATCACGCTTCCTAAGTCCCTCACCAGAACCCACCTGCATCCAAAAAATATCCTAAATGTTATACCCTTTACCCCCTAGACACTTAGGGTCACAACACTAAGAAACAATCCGAACAGGAAAATAACCTACTATTTTTATTCCTCATTTAACATTAATTTATTCCAAGACATCTCACATACTCTGGACACTGTACCCTGCTTAAAATTGCTGACTGGAAACCAGCTCAAAACTCATGGACAAGTTTATTTCACATTATTTTCTATGTCTGTGTTGTCCCACACAATGTTTTCTTCTGTGGAAATCTGTTTGTGACATCAGCAGTCACCAATTTAATACCTTTGCCCATCTCAGAGATAAAACTGTATTTGGCAGAACTCTCAGAGTGCTTTAATTTGTTCTTCATCTTAAGCAATTTGAGCTCTCCTTCTCTCTTCTCTCCTCTGTTGTCCTGCTCTACAGTAACAGTGGCTGCTGTGCTATTTCCAGCAACCTGAGAAATTACCACTATTTTCTAAAATATTGTTCTCAGCAGTTACTGCTTGCACAGATCAATTGCTATGTTGAACATATCTGTTGTATCTCAACAGTTACTGCTTACACAGACCTACTTTCAACAAGTTTCTCAAATTCTATTTTTTCAGCAGTTTGGCTTTTTGACTCCTTCACTGTAATTTCTCCAGCTTTACTAAACCTCTGACCTCCACATGAACAATAGGCTCCCTGCTGGACTTCCCCTTCCTACTATTCACAACAGTAGTTGACAGCCCTGTTTCTGCATCTGCCTCTGGTTAGGCCTCAACCTCTGACTCATCACTGTGAACCTCACTGTTTGCCCTTCTCATACAGTTCTTTACAAAATCACCTTCTTGACATTTCATAAGGTCTGAAGTTACAAACTCAACATTGTCACAACTATCAACACAAAATCTTATGGCAATGTTTAACTGTTCTTGAACAAAGCACTGAATCTGATCATCACTACTAAAAAAAAACTATTCTTTTCTTTGTAGAGTGATTTAATACATATCCTATTGTTTTTGCTAGTTCAACTACAGTACATATTTCTCTATTGGAACAATATCATCAACCATGAATTTGAGGCCATGTCTCTGCATCAGTTTAGCAAGATGAGAACAGGAACACCTTTGAATCTGAATGCCAGTTTCCATAGCAACTTCCGATCAAAAAAATATAAAAACAGATGGAACCCCCCCCCGCTTCCAGAAAATTCTTTAAAGCCAAAAACAATATATATAAGCAAAGCAAGTCTCTGATTGTAAAGTAAAATCTTGAAAACATTTCAGAGTTTGTCTTTTGTGTCCACTCAATTATGCCTGTAATAACTAAAAATGTTGCTACATTAGATGTGTATAATTATTATTTTAATCCATAATATACTATGAATAATAAACCTTGATTTTTTAGCCTAATTATATTGTGGAATCTTATTAAACTTTGTTAGTGAAAAATACATTCCAGCTTTCCGTGTTCCTTTAAGAAAATCAAGGTAAGTCTGAAAAGAATAGTTTATGAAATTGAACATTATCAATTTAAAACAGTAGGAATATTTATAATTCTCCTTTCTTAAAGTTTTTAGGCATGAATTAATCCTGTCTTGTATTAATTTTCAAAAATATATTTACCAGTACATTTAGGTCAATTTCTTATTTTTTTTCAATTCATCACTTTTCAGTTGATTTCCAAGCACATAAAATGGCTCATATACCAGACACTTAAAATACAGAATATTGATTACATCTTACAAGATGAGATATGGCCAGGCTTATGGTTTATTCATTTCCAAATAAAAGCCAACCATAAGCACTTTGATTTAATTGGTTATTATATTTTTCTATTCAATGTTCCATTTGATTATATATAGGATTTTATTTATTACTATAATTTAAGAAATAAACCAAAATAACAGGATTTATTTTGAGCCCTCTGATGGACTTTATTACTTAAGTTCACTCATCTACGTAATATTAGCTTTCCTTTAGGTAATTCAAATCGATCAATTTCCTGCAGAAGCAGCATAATAGAAAATCGATGCAAAATATTGGAAAATATACTTAAAATAATTAAGTGAATACACACAGATGAGAAAGGGTAAGAGACAGTACATCTATCAACTGTCAGCTAGATTGAAACTGACAATGCGTTTTTGAGGGGTGAATGACTATCCAAGACCTAGCAGATGAAAAATGAGAAAATGCTACTGTCCATTTGCAAATTTGTAAGAATGGATAGAACCTAGAAAGTACAAATTGAACCAGAAAGTCTCCATTAGCAATGAGTAAATTGCCTTCATTTACATAGAAAACACATCTCAGTTTATTCCATTTACTCAATCTCAATTTACTCCATTTTAAAGTTGATCTTGATCTTTACCTTCAGGGCTTTGAATAAAATTGCAATTTGCAGTTTCCATTTTGTGAATTATTTTGAACCACACGCACCCCAATTTGACTTAAACCTGGTTTCTATAATTGCACTAAGGAACTAGTAAAGGTTTATTCCATGCTGAAAAGAGAAGAAAGGAAACACAACCCTTCTTTACACCCGAAGAAGGCCGAAACATTGTGTTTCCTTTCTTCTCTTTTATCACTAATAGCTGATGTGTGGTGAGCATTCTGGCGCACTATGGCTGCTGTCAAATCATCTAGGTGGATGCTGCACATTGATGGTGGTGGAAGGGAGTCCCCATTACCTGTAAAGCACTTTGAGTGGAGTGTCCAGAAAAGCGCTATATAAGTGTAAGCAATTATTATTATTATATTGGTGAAAACTGTTTAGTGAGAATTTAAGATAAATGCTTCATGCTGGGTTCCTCTCACCATGCTCTTGGTAGTAACTAAAGAAACTATAATTAGACTGAAACCTCCTACAAAAATTCTGAGCAAAACCATAACCCATCAAAGCAGAATAAACATTTTATAATATCACATAACCTACATGAGAGTTAATGGTGTCCAATGTGTTGCGCTCTGTACAGAGATGTACTAAACATGTCATAATACTGGGGACACAAAATAACATAATTTAACATAAAACAGTATTCAAATAATTTTTTCATTATAACTATTTGGGATTTAAGTGAATTTCTTATTCATAATGTTTTTAACACTGAAAAATCATATATATGATTTCATATGATTTTGTAAATTAGCAGAATTCTTTATCTTGCCTGACTGGTTAAAACAGTATTTTATTGTTTTCTGAAAGTCTGCAGTAACAATAGTTACATTTCAGTCTTAAAACAGAATGTACTTTTGAAAATGCTATAGTGTATTCAATATACACTATTCAATAAGACCCATGTTACAACTTTGAAAAAGAATACTGTTTTATTTCACATCATAATAAGCTCAGTGACTCATGAAGAAATACTGCATGCGCAGTGTTTTTGATGAAGGTTGAGTGAGGGGTAGAATATTGTACAGAATTGTAATTACTGTACTGTACATTTAATATATTCATGAAAATTTGAGACTGGCTCAGTATCTATTAGAGGCTACCTTTAGCAAAATTCTCACACAAATAAAGCCACTTTCAGAAATTGAAGAGAAACACAAACCACTAAGGAATAAACATTGTACACCCATTCCAAAGATAGAAAATCACCAAACTCCTCATTTTAACTGTGAGACACACCAATTCTGATTTTAAATTCAGACTCAAAATGCAGAGCTTTATTACAATTTCAAAGTTATGCTTTTATAGACCTTGAAGGATGACCAATTATAAAAAATCCCTTATTGCAAGAATGATTTGCTACACTTGGCTCTCATTTTATTTTCTGTTCATTTTACTTTGCTTAGACAGAAATTGAAAACTCACTCAAAGTGTTGGGCTGAAAAACAACTCTGGAACAATCAATATTTATTATAGTGTACCTTTTCAAATTGAGCACCCTGTTAAAATAAAATGAGACATTTAACAGTAATGTAAAACAAAAAAAGGAGAATCATATTAACAAAAATTAGTACAATTCTAAAATTACAATATGATAAACAACAGATAAAATATTCAAACCAAGAGACTGACCTCATTTTGGCATTACTTCAGACCTCATAAATTCTCAAAACTTTGAAAATTAACCTAATTCAAGAAGGTTTAAATAGCAAAAGCATTGACAATGCTTGTTAAAAAACAATGGTAAAATGAGACCAAATATTTTAGTAAATTTCAGTATTTGATTAAAAGGCAAATAGTGCAAACTAGATTAAAAAAGGCAAAACTAATCACTTTACCATTAAGTAGTAGTTTCAGAGTGTAGGCGAACAAGCATCTCGGAAGTCTGTTAGCAACAGTATTCTACTGAAGAACTATACCAATGCTGTGGAGATACAGGATAAGCAGATTAAGACAATCAGATTTGACAAAAACAGTCCATTGTCTGTATCACTTACAGACAGAGGTCTGAGGACAGAGAAGCAATCATAATGAATTCATGACAATTCAGTGTTACACTGACATCAAGATATAAGACAGGTGCAGAAAATATATACTAAGTGATAGATTTATGAGTTATAACAACAGTGTATTCAGGAACATTTAAACCTTTTTTTAGTGCAGGTCAAGAGTGTATTGAACAAACATTGGAAAACTCATTATTTTCCTTAACATTTGTCACCACCATGGCATATCAACAGAGGGTCTACTGTAATAGTCAAAGGCCAGGTGCGAGTTTGGCCACTATTGGAAGCAATTCAAGCTGTACATCTGTGACACAGGTTTTGCAGCAGGTTGTAGATGCTGTGCTGTGGGATTCTGTCCTATTCCTCTCAAGCATGTGGTTCTTCAGTGGTTTCAGAAACCTGGATGCCATATCACAAATATTGTCACATTCTTATCTTTCAAGAAAGCAGTTGGTGCATGAGCAGCATGATAATGTGTGATGTCCTGCTGTTACATCGTTGCATCAGGATGAGCTCACAGGAAGGACAGCAGGTGAGGTCTTGGAATTTGATCAATGTAATGTCGTGTAGCGAAGTTGCTATCAGTCACTTTAAATGGAGTTTTGCAGCAAACGGACACTCCAAATATAAGATCCAGACATTTGGATCTTGCCATCAGTCTTGTCAAAATATCATAAACAGGGTCTCCTAGATTGTGGCATATCAGTTATGAATTGTGTTAAGTTTTAACATATTGCCAGGTCATACTCTGGTGGCTGTTTACTACTGACAGTATGCGAATGGGGTGTGAACACTTCAGATACTGAGCAACAGTCACCAACATACCGATAACATGAAGACATTGTTCTCTTGATAAGTGGGGAATATTGATAAAGTTTATCTCATACTGTATTTTTCAACAGGCTTGACATTCAACAGGTTAAATCACTAACACTAATGCGGTGATCTGGTACAGTACTTATTCAATAGTCAAAATTACTTAAAATAATCACAGTCAGGAATGATAAATTAATCAAAATGACACAAAAACATTTCTAAAAGCTTACATTATACAAAAGCTTACATTATACATTATGCAATTAGTTTCATATGATGCTCATTTAAGGGGATGAATATTTTTGCAACCCAAATATTTTGGGGGATTTTTTTGGTTCTGGATTTTCCTTTGCAGTTTCTGTTGAAAGACAGTGTTACTGTTTCACCTGTAAACATTTTAATCAAAAATGTTTTCTTTAAAAAAAAATCAACAAAATGAGATATTATTGGGGTGAAAGGAGCGAATACTTTTGCAAGACACTGTAATAATGATTAAAGTCATCCCATAGCAAGAGAAGTAACAAATTACTTACTATGTCTTTTAATTACATCATCATTTAAATGTATACTGTTATTTTAGCTTTGTACATAAGAAAAAACAAAACATTGCAATCTTGATAGTCACATTTGAAAATCTGGAAATCTTGTAAGAAGAATCTGTAACCTTTAAGGTGGCTCAATGAAAGTGCTACAATATGAATCATTTGGAATAAAAGCAAATTCAATAGGGTCAGCACGCTGAGGATTCTGGAGCAAGTCATTGGGGAAACAAGAAGGATTTTACTTCAACTGCAATTTAAATCACAGTTTGTAATGATTAAGCACATATCAGCAGCAATTTATCTTATTTAGTCGTTGAGGGTAGCAATGTTTTTTTGTTTTTTGAATTGTGACACCAGACTAAATTAGCGCTTTTAACAAAAAAAATCAAGGATGCTCTTTAAACTAAATGAAAACTTGCATCTTGCAGTGTAACAGATACAAGCTGAAGTAAAAGCAATTTCTTAAGCAGTCACAACCAGGATTGGCTGACAGAATTGGAAATCAGCCACAAAATGTTTGCTGGTTAAAGACAGCATAACATATGTGCTTCTATTCTGGTAAATTCCGGGAGGGTTAGCAATCATAACCCGTGGTGAATACAATGCTTCAAATAGACATCTTCCCAGCCCAAAATACTCTCTGAATTTTGAAAGGTACCTCTAGCACTTTGTCCCTCTATCTCTTGCTCATTCTCGTTTTTCCTTTCTCTCTCGCCTTCTTAATTGTGATATCTTCTAAAAAAACTAAACCTGAAAACAGATAGAGCTGAGGGAAAGCTTATACAAAGACATGGGCTCTGCAGACTGATATGATACAATGGAACACAAGTATACAATGAAACAGTATGTTAATGCAGCAGGGGTGTCAGCCTAATCAGAATTAGAATTAGATATGTTTCTTGTGGTTCTTTTATGAAGACAGGTATTTCAAAGTTTTTTTTAAGAGCACCATGTAGTCATTGAATCTATTCATTATCAAGTCAATTGTTTGAAATTTTCAATTAATTATCAGATAGTAGGACTTACATTTGAAAAAAAAAGAAACTTGTCTGATAGAAGTTAATGTCTATGAACCCAAAAAAATGTATTTACAAAATGTAATAGAAGACACTTCATTTACTTGGTACTTACAAAACCCTATACAACTGATTCACTACTCAATTATTTAGTGAAGCCCTAGGTTAAACATCTTGTTCATTATTAAGTCTTGCATCAGAAAGCATTGCAAGAGATACATAATCAGTATTTTAATTTAGCTCAATCTTCTTTCATTAACTCTTAGGATGCTTAGCAGTTATAATGAAGACCAACTGAAACAGAAATTAGTACTATCTGTTCTTGCAAAGAGATTTGTAGAGAGATATTCAATTGGGTGTAACTTTTATGAGGTAATCATTGAACTGTTTCATGTGGCAGCTGACTTAAAAATGTACAGTAGCTAAACTACAGAATGAGTCAATATATTAAATTAGATATACTGTATATTATAATAGAATTTCCAGTAGATATACTGTAGTAAAATAGCAATATAGCAAATAACCAAATGAAATAGAAAATGACCAAAATATTGAAAATCTTTATAATAATTATTAATAATAATAATAATTACACTTATATAGCACTTTTCTGGACACTCCACTCAAAGCGCTTTACTGTACAGGTAATGGGGGCTCCCCTCCACCACCACCAATGTGCAGCATCCACCTGGATGATGCAACAGCAGCCATAGTGCGCTAGAACACTCACCACACATCAGCTATTAGTGGGGAGGAGAGCAGAGAGTAATGAAGCCAATTCATAGATGGGGATTATTAGGAGGCCATGATTGGTAAGGGCCAATGGTTTGGCCAGGACGCGGGGGTTACACCCCTACTCTTTTCGAGAAATGCCCTGGGATTTTTAATGACCACAGAGAGTCAGGACCTCAGTGTTACATCTCATCTGAAGGATGGCACCTGTTTACAGTATAGTGTCCCCATCACTATACTGGGGCATTAGGACCCATGTGGACCACAGGGTGAGCACCCCCTGCTGGCCCCACTAACACCGCTTTCAGCAGCAACCTTAGTTTTTCCCCAGGAGGTCTCCCATCCAGGTACTGACCAGGCTCACACCTGCTTAGTATCAGTGGGTTACCAGTTGTGAGTTGTGGGGTGATATGGCTGCTGGCAAGCACACAAATTCAATATACAGTACAGTCAGTCAGCTTTGCCTTTATAACATTTTTACATTAACCGTTTTTTTATTACTGTGTTTCAGGCCTCTCAAATAAAGGGTTTATATAGATCTATATAGAGTTTATTTAGATTCTCCTTGTCTCCTTAACTACAATTGATGGAATTCCACTGGGCCTTGGAGATTTGTTAGTGTGAAGTTCTCTAGTCCTTAGTAACACTTTTGACTATTTTATGCTAATAAGATTTAATGTAGTGCTTTTGTGTGCTCAGCCTGAGGCATTTTCTTTCCTTGGTAAACATGAGTGAAATATTCATTAAATATATGATTCATTTCCCTCTCATCATCTAAAGGTTTTTCTCATTTTTTGTCAATGAGATATTTTTACTACATCTTTTAGTTTTCTGTTCATTACTGTTTTTTTTAGTCTCCGCTTCAATATTTCTATCCATCTCTCACTCTTGATCTATCCAATATTTGTTTTAAACTGTGCTTGCTGCTCATTATCTTCTTTCTCATCCCATTCTTTTTTGGCTGTTTTGTAAGTAAGAATTCCATTGTACCAGTACATGTACCAGTTACATACTGTATGGCAAATAAGTTCAAGTTCAAGTAAAGATCTATGTTCACGTTATATCCTTCATATTTGATTTAAGAAAGTCACATTTGTGATTCAAGTGTATTATCTGTTATCATCCATTTTCTACCTAGTCCATACCTATACAACCTTTTCTACTTCTCCTCCTTTCCTACTTCTTAATTCCTCCATATTCTGCTTTCTTTGCATTGTACTTTTGTGTTGAACCTGGCTCATATAAGTTTCAAAGTATACCTAAAAGGAAACTATGATTGTTTTCCCCACTTAAACTTAATTTAAGTTTAAGTTTAATTTAATTAATTTAGTTTAAGTTTAATTGGTTGAAAAGACCATCTCAATGCAAGCATTCCTGCAAGTGAGTGTTCTGAGAAACTGAACAAGAAATTATGAGCAATGATTAGCATTGGCTACAATTTCGTTTTCAGTTGCTGACATTCCTATTATTTTCCCAGTCTATGAGAGGTACATTTAACTCTCCCTTGCAACACACATCTTCCATTAGGCATACATCCCAGCTTTCAACATATTTCAACAGCATTAGAATTTGTATCTCAGTTTGGCCCTCTGTAGCGTTTCATTTTGTTTCAAATACACATCTTAGCACTATGAGCAGGTATAACCTTTAACTGCTCTTTTGAAGATTTTTCTTCAGGTTCTTTTTTGAATAAGGACTCCTGCACATCTCCCTCTCAGATTTCCTTTAGATTCCACCCTATGCCATTCTAGTTTAAATGGTTAAACTTTTATAAATATAGGCCATGTCGTTTTAATCTTGAAATTGAGTTTTGTTCTACAGCTACAAATGTACATCAAAACATATGTTTTAATGCAACAAGCTCATCTAGAAGAACTTTCAAAGCACACTTCGACCACTGAGGCTGAGCTTTCAGCTGTCATTTACTGTTAATAGAATTTTTTTTTTCATCAGGATAGAAATACTTAATCACAAATGGGCTTTAAAGCAATTTAAATCGAGAAAACAATCAGGTAATTCAACCTACTAAGCTCATCGTTACTTTATACTTTCATGTGAACATAAGAAGAGTTGCAAATGAGACAGGGCCATGCAGGCCATCTTTGTTTACTAGAGGTCACATGATAGCAGTTTTTTTTGTGAGTATCAAAGTATACGTTCAGAACAACAATACATAAACCTATCCTTCATTATTCATGATTGTTCTTGTTCTATGCACTGTGTGTGAACTTGAATAGAAGGAAGTACTCTTTTGCTCAATAATAATACAATGGTATGTAGCGCTTTTGGGTTCACATGGGTATGCACCCTCACCACTGCCACCTCAGGTCAGCCCTCCACCACTGGGGACTTGAACTCAGGCCTCCGGCATCACTCAACAGGGAACCAGCCAGCTGAGCTATAGGGAGATCTCCCCTCAGCCTGTTAGCTGAGGTCCCTGCTATTCACAGGGAACGGCGGTGACATCACCGTGCTGGCAAGCCGGCTCACACAACCTGTAATGTTGGCTGTATGTGTTACAATATTATGTTCTTACACCCATTCTCTAAAATATCTAACATGCCTAATGAAAATCCTAAGAAAAGCATACTGTATGTTAAGCTCTCATTTAACAGTGCATTTACAGACCTACCAGTTGTTTAGCAAGTGAAATTTATTGAGGGCAGTGTTTTTTGATTCATGTATTGGTTATGTCCACCACTTTAGATTTCCTCATAGAATGTGGTTTTTTTTTTTTAAATCTGACATCTGAGAAGAAAATAGCACATCTCAGAAATAACGTGTACAAATGTGTTGTATTTTAGAACTAGAACTACACTCTGAAAATCTAACAAAATTCCCACACCAGAAATTCATTTTTGTCAACTGAATGAATTTTGGAATACATATGTAGTGAAGATCAAATTTTAAACTAAAAATAGCATAATGCCATTAATGAGAGCAGTTACTGAATCTTTGACAAAAAGCATCTCTCTACTACTGACCCTATCAATTTTCTGTAATGCCCACAGATTCCTTTGATGTTTAAGTTTAAAAAATAGCTAAGTTTTTCTTTAAGACCTCCCTCAGTGTTTTGATGCACAGCAAAGAAAACCCATGAGAGATTCAGAAGAAGAAGAGTTTGCTTCTCCAGAGACCAGACCAACAATAATTATGCGTTGTGTAATTATATTTTATGAAAAACTGTGAGATAAAGTACTGTATGTCTAGGAGACCACTTTATTAGTTTCTTTAAAGGTTAGGTAACTACAATATATTGTTCAGGAACAGAGCTTTCTGTATTGGCTACCTAAAGTCTGTAACAGAAACATATATTTTGTAAAATAATTCTGATATGCACAGAGGAACTGATTGATAAGGAAATTGTAAAGTTTTCCTGATATACTGAAATATTTCTTACTCAAATTGAATATCATAGTAATTTTAGAGTTATTTTCAAATAATATATAGATGTATATTATGTAATTTTATGCAAATTTAAGCTGATGTACAGCCTCTAATGAGATCTAGATTTATTATTGCATACAACATTAGAAGTATATTTATTAAGAAAGAAAAGCATTTATGATGAGGGCTTTCAGATACCAGAGACATGTTTTGCCTTAAATGATAGTTTTGCTTCTCTGTGCTATTCTTGCTTTTTCCATTTCCAACACGTCAGCACTTTTTTCACATCCTTTGTGTCACATTTGAGTGCTGTACACACTATTCCATCTCCGTCTTCCTAGAGCATCAAAGAGAAATGAAAAGATATCTGCACTGAAGCTCTAAATATAACAAGATTGAAATTTTCCAGTTCATTGAGGATGCACAATTCAAAAAGCTGTTTTATTTACCTTTTTAGATAATTGTGTTATAATTATTTTCAGATTCAAGTCTCTAGCTTTTTTTTTTTGTTAGGTATGTAGGGTTCTAAACTGGAAAATTCCTATTCCTAAAAAAATACAGAACTATCAATGTGACTCTCCCATCAAAGATCTGAAAATGTTTCTAAAAAAAGTCAGTTTATTCTACAATTATAAATTCTCCAGAAAAGTCTTTAAAAAGTTAATGTAGTTCATAGCATCATTTGACAAAAAGACTAAATTAGAAAATCTAAAAATATTCTGTTCTCACAATATGTGGAACACTGTAACCACCAGCCTTTTCTTCCCAATAAGATGATAGAATTAATATTCAGTTTTAGTAATAATAAAATAAATAAAGACAAAGGTGGTTATTGAACACAAATTACAATTTATAGATTAATAGCATTTGTTCAACCATAAAATTCTACCATAACAGAGGTTAAGATATATGATGAACATTATAACTCCTAGGAAGTAAGTCTCATATTTCCAAAGAACCTGAAAAAAAGTATTAATTGTGCCCGTAAAGGACATTTTTTCACCTCTACTGTATGTAAGACACTGAGGAGGGTAATGAGTTGTTGACAATAGAATACCTGGCTCTCCAAAACTGATGTTAGGTTTCTCAACATATAGTTTCTCATAATCATGATCCAGTAGAAATCTTCAGAGTAACAAGTACAGGTATTAATATTTATTCAAAGTCTGTAATGAATTTGATACTTATTCAATGATTAGTGGAATATCACGTGTACATTATATATTTTCTTATAATGCTGCATTATTTTATAATTGCTTAAATGTGAATATCAAAAAGACTACATGTACTGTACCAATAACTTAAAGGAAAAAGGAGCCCATACCAAGTCATAAGAAGCTGTATACTGGATAAATACAGTTTTAAAGCTGTATATTAATGAGAACTATTAATTAAGAAAAATATTGTTAAACCATTTGATTAATTTCCAGTGATTTGTGAAAAGACAAAGTCTGATATCATTTCCCACCGTCTGACCAAAAGCCATTCAAATCAATTTTATATTTCCTGTAAAAATCTGACCTTTGTTCTGCCTCATGCAAAGATGTGGTGTGGAAATTCAAAAATTAACACAAGCATTGCTTTTCTGCACGTTTTGAATCAGAACTTAATGCAACCGTTGTCATGGTAATGCTTCTAAAAGGCATGACCTATACAGCTGGCTGTATCCTTTTGCTATTGCTATAACAACTACTGAAGCTAGAAGTATATTGCAATATTAAGGAACTAGTACCTGATCTTTGAGGTGTATATTAAAATAAAAGACATACTTCACTTCTGAGTAACAAAGAAGAGTAGATGCTGGGGCATCCTAATACAAAGCAAGGAGAATTGAACTAAGAAATGGGTCAATCTCATGGGAAATAAAAAATGTTTGCAATATGCAGTGTTGTTGCAATCATAATTCCTATGCAGAAATGTAACCATGTTAACATGTTATCATCTTTAATTTGCTTTAGCAACAGTGACTCCTTTTCAGTAGCAACAAGAATGGAAGTATCACCTATTCTAAAACAATGCTTACCTTTTATTCAGTGTTAGTAATGAAGGCAATAACTGAGTAGGGAAAACATATTTTTAAATGCAAGAATATTCTGTTTCCTTTAAAGCAGAAACTAAACAATTATGGTGTCACAGTAAAACACTTATTGCAAATTTGTCAAGATTTACAACAGGACATTTTCTGTTGAAAAACATTTAATAGTTTCAGCTATCAACACAAATTCCTAAGGAATACATTAATACCTTTAAAGGGCATGCTTCTTTAAATGTTCCCAATTTGTATTCCAAAATTATATTAAAAATCAGTGAAAGAAAAACCATGATCTGTTATTCTCAAATGACAATGAGGCAGTGTTATTTAATTCAATCAAGCACTCTCAAACACTCCTTGTAACTCCAGAAAGGATTTTTTGTAACTATAGCCAGTATAAAATAAGTATAGTAGAGTATACACTCAATGGCTAGGTTATGAGGCACACCTGCCCTTCTCATGTAATACACTGCTTAGTGATGGCATCATACTGTATGAGCAGTCAATAGGGATCATGTGTGCATGTGTGCAATTCAGAGGGAGAATAAACAATACAAGAGATTTAACTGACGTTGAATGCAGCGTGGTAGTGGGCACCAGACACACTGGCATGAATCTAACAGGAACAGCAAGCCTACTGGGGTTTTCACACATGACAGTGTCACTAGTGTATAAAGACTGGGCCACCAACCAAAAAACATTCAGCCAACATCGGTCCTGTGGTCAGAAACAGACCATCGATGAAAGGAACAAGTAATAGGTTTATTCCATGCTGAAAAAAAGAAGAAAGAGAACACAACGTTTCGGCCGTGGAGCCTTCTTCAGGTGTGAGAGAGACAGGGCAGTAGGCAAAGGTAAAGTAGCGGGAGAACAAAGGTTGAGAGGGAGGAGGAGTGAGAGGCGGGAGCAGGGGACAGAAAGAGAGGCCAATCAAGAGGTGTGAAGTCAGAATGGGTGCAGAGAGGTGTGAAATGAAACTTCCAATGAATGGAGAAAATTTAAAAGAACAGTAATCTGTCGTTAAGGGAAGGGAGAATGTGTGATCCTAGCTGCAGAATAATTTTAGTTTCGGTGGTCTTTCTGATGTATGAGTTCGGAAAACCGTCTTTGAGAACACAGACGGAGAGATTAGAGTGGTCGTGGCCGTCAGAGGTGAAATGAGAAACAATGGGCTTGGAGAGTCCAAGATCTTTAATCTTCACAGCCCTGACGTGTTCTCTGAAGCGGTCACCGAGTCTCCTTCCTGTTTCCCCAATGTAGATGGCTGGGCATCGATGAAAGGGGCTGACAGAGGCTGACATAACTTGTACAGAGTGACAGTTAGACTAAGTCAGTCAACTGCTCAGTACAACAGTATGATAACCAACAACCCAAACGAGTTCCACTCTTGTCAGTGAAAAACAAGAAAGCGGTGGGCTAAGGATCTCAAAACCCTGGACACTGGGAATTGGAAAAAACATCACGAAGTCTGATAAATCCAAGTTCCTGCTGTTTCATGCTGATGGAAGGACCAGGATATGCCAAAAACAAAATAAGTCCATGGATTCATCCTCCCGGTGTCAACAATGCAGGCTGGCAGTGGCGGTGTTATGGTGTGTGGGGTGTGTTTTCTTGGCACATATTGGGTCCCTTCACTTGAGTAGAGCAACTTTTAAATGACACGGGATATCGGAACATCATTGCTGTTCAAGTGCTTCCCTTCATGGCAGCAGTGTACCCATCTGCGAATGCCTTTTTCAGCAGGATAGTGCCCCATTCCACAAGGCTAGGAAAGTTCTAGGATGGTTCTAGGAACATGACGGTGAATTCAGCTTAATGCATTGGATTCCCCAGTCACCAGATATCAATCCAAGCATCTGTGGAATGAGATAGAACGAACTATTAGGACTAGAGATCAACCACTTCCTAATTTACAACATCTGTAAAACACATTGGAGTCAATGTGAACCAGCACCACTCTACCGCACTTTCATCACCTTGTTGAATCGACGCTCCAATGAATTCAGGCTATACTGAGGAATAATGGGGGACCAACTCGCTATTTGTACAGTGCCTAATAAACTGGCCACTCAATTTAACAAATAGTTTCAGCTCTGAAATAGAGTGCAACTTTTGTGTTCCTCGTGGATATTCAGGAACAGATTAGAAATCTTTTGGCATTGAGCATGGAATAGTAAAGCAAATTTAGTCTGTACCAAAAACCATACATTTTCTTGGTCCCATTTAAATCAATGTCACTTCATCTTAATCACTGTTATGACAACAAAATGGGCAAATTCAAACACTAGTGCACATAGGAGGACTGATGAAAACACATATTGGCACAAAACCTTGAGGTTATAGTTAGCCACCTCAGAAGTTTACATCATGCCTTAGGAGGGGGTTTTATTTATTCAAAAACTGAGTTGCCTGGTGGAAAGATTCTTTTTCCCAGCATAAACATCAGTCTTGCAGCACTGTGTGGCCAACATTTGGATTTGATGAAATGGGGTTTGGAGTTTGTTGGTTAAATTTGTGTTTCTTATACATGCAACCTAGTAACAATTTGGCAGTGGCAAGCAAAGCACTTTCTTCAATTTTCAAAAACATATAGTACTGATGACTAGAAAAAAGGAATTGTATTTTGTTTGTGAACAGTTTGAAGCTGCCAGTGTTTTAAGGTTCGTTTTAGGACACAATTAGCAGGCATTGCCAAACAAATCTTAACAGACGAGCAGTCAAAATAATTCTTCTGAAATTTGCCTTTGCAGTGTTGACTAAAGACAAGTGCCTTGTTTATCTTGCTTTACAAATGAAAAATAAGTTTTGAACTAATAAACTAGTGATGCAAAGCTGCATACATTGGAAATTAAACTGCAGCTTTCACTTGTGTTTCATCGGCAGGTCTGAAAGAATGAAATCACTGTTCTTATGACAGACAGTTTAGAGAATGTAATTCAGCATAATATCACTGGACAAAGAAGATGCATCAGAGGTGACATTTCTTGATTTAAGCTTTAAAGTTACACTCCTTACTACAGTAGCTCACATCAAATTGCTTCTTTAGATCAGCTCCACGTTTAATCGGTAATTTAATACCGTTGGATCAGTAGCAAATAAAAAAAAACTTGCAGTAAGGCAAGCTAATGAATCTAAACTGAATCTAGAAATATAAAGAAAGGACCTGTGAATTAAAGGTTTGAATAGTGATTGATAGTGATTGTTTTCCACTGTTGTGCTGTGAACAATTTCTAATTTTCACCTGACTTATAAATTTGTTTTTTGTCACACGTAATGGATTGTACATCACTTTATTTAGGTAAAAGACCTTTAAGAGGTTCAATATTGTAATGCATGCAAATTAAATAAGACATAGACATATTTCATGATTGAAATATCATTTTTAAATTGATTCAAACATTCATTGTTAAATTCTATCTGGTACATTTCAGATACATGTGCAACACATTATCCCATTTGGCAATGAAAATATCGCAGTGTTAAAAGAAATAAAGTACATCCTGTATATAGAGCACAAATAAATACAAAAGACAGTGCCTTGTAAAAACAGATTTTACACTAACCAGCTTTGATATACAGTAAATATGCAGGTATATTTGGTATCACATTAGACAACCGCGGTCAATATGTCCTGACAAGGCAGCTGAATCTTCCGCTCAGTCTGTTTGATCACTCCATTAGAAGCTTTGATTGATTAATGTTTCCCATTATCTCAGAACACATTCTAAGATTTCATTTATTTCATACTTGGCTATGGCTTTTGCTCTTATGCTCCTATAGAGAACCTTGACACAGGACATATTTGGATGTCATCTCAAGCTAAAACTCTTAAAATCCATCTTTGGCGGCGGTGCTGACATGCAAGCATCTCTCTCCCATTAAGACAAAAAATTGCAAGGGGCCCACCTATCACCTGAAACAGAAAGGTTTCAGTCTTACTCTTTGGCCTTGAATCTCGGGCTGTAAATCTTATTTTTAAGGATCGCCGATCCTTAGCATCTTTGCTGATTTTTAAAAAAAAAGTATTTTGCACCTGTTCTTCTGAACATCATTCTTCCGAAAACTGACTGGAAATATGAACCTTACAATGTCCGCAACAGTAGAAGACATACTGTATATAATGATTCTTTGGATCCATATACTGTTTTCAATCCTAAAACATCCCAGAGCACATTGTATATTGGAAGGTACCCACGTCAACCACCACTGAAGTGCAGCACTCACTTGGGTGACAAACAGCAACCATAATTCATTAGCAGCCCCATTATAGAATACATCAGGGTGAGAACTGAAAGATTGCTTCAGAAATTGTACAGTATATAGGGGAAAATGTAGAAAAACCTAGATTGTGCAACTCCAGAGCAGAAGAACAGAATTTCCACCTCCTACAGTAGTCCTTCTCTCCCGATCCTGGTCCAAGTGGCCTACATTCTAGCTGTCAGTTACTTAGTTGAATGGTTGAGTAAACTAATAAAAGGATTAATTTGATTTCTTTCATGTTTTCAGCTCTCAAACGCTTTTGGAGGTTGGCATTCTAAATACATACTTATTTTATGTCTCTCTGTTCCAGTAAATCATTGTAAATAATCACTGAACCCATTCAGATGCAGGAGGCTCATAATTTGTGCTCTACTTTTAATTGTGTTCTATTTTAATCCATTTTTAACTGAATACACATTGTAAAATATTACATCAATAAAATCAATAAGAATTCATTACTTTGAAAAATGTTAGGTTATGTTACCATTTTCACAAAGTTGGCTAATATTTATTGTGCCATCTTTATCTGCTCCTTTTCTCACTCAAATACTGCTGATTCATAGAAAGCATCATTGTTTTTGCCAATTAAGACTAAAGTGAGAAGTATCACCTACGAAGAATAACATGCCACACAGAGCAGGGAGCCTTGAAGGTATTAACAAAATGTTCTCTTTTCAAAAAAATTAATGAGGTCTCTTTTGAGTCCAATTTCCTATTTATACAAAGAAAATGCTTAATGCAACCATCTACCCATCAGCTGCATCATATTTTATACTATATATGGATTCGTTTATTCTGGAGAACGTCTAATATTTGAGACACCCTCATGATGTCAAATTCTCTAAATCAGAATGAATGAAACACCACGTAACTTACTATGGCTGTAATCAGTTAATTCATTTCACCGTACATTTCAAATATATTTGCACAAAGTAACTATATATATATACTGCCATACAGCTATTCTTTACCATAAGGATATTAGATAAATGGCAATATATGGCATTCGTTTTTTTCTAGCATAGTGCCTAATAATTGTTCATACAAGCAGACGACAGAGAAAAGTGCTGAACACTTAACACAGGAAATGGAACAAGCAAGAATAGATAAGAAAGAGAAACGTAGATGTGTGTATACTTCTTTTCTAAATTTAGTAATAAATACAGTAATAAATCTGAATTATTTGGTTGAAATGCAAAACGAAACAAAATGTTCGCTCCACTCCCAGAATTTCATTTGTCTGATACATTTCTCTTTATTTTCTATGTAGACATCTTTTGGGTTCTGTTTATTGAACATTTTCCAAAATATATTTCTTGTAACAGTTTTCTTCTTCTACCTATAAAACCATCAAACTTAGATTAATTGCAGAATTGTTGGTGATTTACTGCTTGTTTGTTCATTTTTTACATGTTAAGCCAAGTTCCCAGTTAGATCCCCCCATTAATTCCCCAGTTTAGAATAACTTCAGTCCTGTACTCACTTGAGGGAGCAATGATAGTATTGATTTATCTATGTTAAAGGATTAAAACTCCTGATTTCACAGCTATGTTGATAGTGATCACAAGGCTACATTACATTTATTTGATTAATGATTACATTTATAATTAAATTGAACACAACATTCTGCTACAACTAACTCAGTGAATGACAGAGTGTAGTATATACTGTAACTGTTTGGAAATAAAAACCTCATTAAAGATAGAATGAATACTTTATCATTCCATACAGAAAATCTAGTGTATTATTGTAAATAACATAATATACTAAGTAGATATTACTTTAGATTTTGGCTATTTGTTAACAATTTTTGGCATCTTTCCAAAAAATTGATTATTCATGATTGACCATGATACAGCTCAGTGATTTTGACTGTTGCATTAAAGCATTAAGTCACCTTATTAGTGATGGTGTTGATTAGACTCAGATGATGAGGTGATTTAACCCATTAAATTTCAAATTTGGGGGAAAATTGAGAAAGAATAAGACTAAAAAAGGACCAACAAGCCCTGCAAGCATCCCCTCTGTGCCAGCGGTATGCTGCAGCCCCTTGCCAGCAATGAAGCCAAGTCATTTTTAGCAATAAATCAAAGTTTTGGGTAAATTCCCCTGACAGGCATCTGTGAGTGTGGCACAGACAAGCAGAATAATACATTAATTGTTGTGTACATGGAACAAATTAATAGGGAGGTCTAAGTATGATGGTTTGGGCGAAAGTGCTTAGTTTATACAGAACTCCACTTGTAGTGATTGATGGCAACCAACCTGTGTGCACAGCAGTACATCAGTCAAGTCCTGGGACCTCGCTGGCTGCCATTCTTCTGGGGGCTTCCTGACATGTCAATATATCTGCAGTACAAAACATATCCTCATGTTATTAATGTAACAATGGTTTTCTTACAAGATAGGAATGTAATAGTTATGCCATTGATGTGCTTCTAACCAGACATGAGCACTGTTAAACATTTAGCAGGGAAGACATGTTGTATGTAGTGTAAGTGGAACATGCAAGCTGTACAAAAGGAATCACACAAGACACTATTTACAATATAGTGTAAAGCATGTGTCACAGATGCATAGAGCTTGCTTCCAATGGTGACCACACTAGCAATTAACCTGTGACATTTAAAGTAGATCCCCTGTGGATCAACTCTGTTAACAAATGTTAATCACCATTTACCTAGGCCATGTCTGTTCAATAAAATGTCAGTGTACAGTACCTGCTACAAAAAAACTGTTACTTTCCTGTTTGTAAATGTGTTGAAGTCTGCATGATGATTGAGGATTGAGTATGAGTGATAGAATTATTATTGGTTAAAAACTGAATAATCTAGTGGCTGTTAGTGATCATTCTGTTTATATGAAAATAAGTATTCTTTCCTGTGTACATTTTGGTATGCTCTGTTGTATTTTAGCTAAAAGTAAGCGCTGCATTAGACATTCTGTATTCCTTGACTGAATTACTCCCGGAGATGATCAGAACTCACCCACTTTGGTGATGCATTACAAATGTGATGTTTAGATCATGATAAATGTGAAATACTTCTACTGAGTAATGTAAAGTGTTTCACTCTGAAAACGAAAATGAGAAAGGCTTCGCTCTGGCAGTTTACAACATTTATATCACCTTCCCTGCCTACATTCTACATTCTAATTCATTTTATGTGTAAGTTACTGTAAGTCTATATATCGTTCATGTATTCTAGCATTTTCATTGTATTTTAGAGTAGTTTGTGCTGTGTAGTAACTAGTTTCCTGTGGGGTGTTTGATAAAAAAAAAAACAAGTAATCATGACAAAACTCATATCCAGTATTTCTGTCAGCAGAGATGGATATTTTTGATACCAGATAAGTGAATGAGTATATCAGAGATAAGGTTTCTGGTAGGGAAATGTTACGATACATAATTCAACATTCTCTCAAAGAATATTAAGTGTACTGCTACTGTCTTGGTGTCAAAATTACTGAGGGCAAATACCTTTGATGTATGTCATAATTAAAGATTTCCTATCATCAGTGGTAATTTAATAATTTTTGTAATAAATTGTCACAACCCCTGGTGTCTAGGGGTAAAGTGGTATTTTTTAAAAGTGAATAAGTGACTGGTATGAATACAGGACACAATAACACTCAGGGAAAAGGAACTTGAGCAGTGCCAAAGGAAAGAAAATAAAACCAAACATATCTAGCTAATACAGTGTGGTCTAACCTAACTAACCCAAACAAACAAAAAGAAAAGGGTGTTCGGCATCTTCATGTGCCCTAACTTCCCTACACTGAACTAACCAGGACCTGTACCTGAATACAGTAAGCGAAGAAAACCCAAAACAAAAACACGGGGACGCATGGGGACATAACATAAATGTTTCTCTGGCTGATAAAAGTAGTTTCACTCATTTAAAAAAAACCTTCTTAAATGATACCTCCTGCCATTTAATCTTCCTAGATGTCTCCACTCCCGCTTTCTGTTAATCAGAAAGCAACTGTCTGTGCCCTACAAGTGATATATACTGTATACCCAATTCACATAATGATAAAGTCTGTTCATCAGGTTTTACTATAAGACCATACCATAATTAATCTGGTCTTTTAAGATCAGAGTGGGGTTTAGCAAGAGATCTGACCACATGAGTCTCGCTCATCTTAATATACAAGTCCAGTATCAAAAGGGATTTTTATACACAAAGCATAAAAACAGTCTGGAGACTTGATGGGGCCCATCCTTAGATTCTAGTAGTATGTTAGCTGAACTTATAAACAGGCAACTCCAAGACACGTAGACAATTGATCATTCATGAACTCATGAATTTCTGTAATTCATAATTAGTATTCAACTAGTACAGCAGAAGAACCATTAAGGTGGAAATAAAAAAAAATATCTGGGACAGTAATGGGAAACTTGTAAACAATGAAAGGGAAATGCTTTACTATCTTTTTCACTGAAAGCGTCTAATACAGTACACCATTATTTTTATTATGTATTAATACATTAACAAAATTGACAGTTAAATTTATTTATAAGCACGAGTGCATTCTTACACTGTTTACATTCTCCCATGCCTTTCCATAATTTAACTTTTCACCAGTGAAGACAAGATCTCATTTTACCATCTTGTATAATTGAAGAAGTGATGAGGAGGCTTAGAGGAAATGACAGCTCTTTTGTGAGCATGAGCAAAAGGAAATTAGGGTTACACAATTTCATTGACTTTCAGAAACACTGAAAGCCCTTAGTGTAATTGGAGAAACTTGGGGGTTAAAGGGTTTTCTTACACTGATACAAATTGAGCTACAGTATGTAAGATATCTCTTTTGCACAGATTTCTTGGTACATAGAACAATACTCCATTGGTGTTAACAGCCTTGTCACATATAATTGGAATAAATGTGAGCTGAAATGACACAATGCCAAAAACTGAACCCTTGCTTTCCTATGAATCTTGTCACACTCAATCAACTGGACGTCAGAGGAAAACTGAGCTTGTCTCCATTCCTGGCAACTTTGTCTAGCAAAAGGTTTGATGTTCACCAATCATAAGCTACTAATCCTTTCTGAAAAGTAAAATATCTAACTTATTCCAAAGACTAAGATAGTTATATTCCTAATATTTAATTAATAATAAGCATCTGTAATTTTTTACTTAAATACTCTATTTCTGAATGCTACATTCCTGTAGATATGCAGAAAAATAGCATAAGCCTCAGAAAGAGATAAAAAATTTAACAAATGAACCAGACTTGTTGTACTGTATTTACTGTACAATTAGTTAAAATAATTGGTTGAGTAAATAATTAGTCAATATGTCTTGCCTTGACATATAACTCACAAGAATAAAACCAACACATAAAAAAACACTTGAAAAGAATAAAGTAACCTCATATTGAGCACACACTGAGAACTATCAGACCTCTAAGATGTATTGTACATGCTAACTTGTGGCAAACATTTCCAACTTCAAGAATGTGTTCAACGTGTTTACCTTTAAATAGCTAGTAAACTTTGGACTTAAGTACCTTCACTGGAGAATCAGTTAAAGAGGTTAGAAAGACTCAATCTGAAGTTGCTTTACCTTTTCTACCCAAATTATTGAAAACTGCATTGAAATTTTAAACAGTACAAATGTTATTAGGGTGCAAGAATAAAGTGTGATGATTTTCTTAAGTGCCTGATGTTATTAATTCTGATGTCTACTATTCCAGTACACATATTCCTAAAGATTATCATTGTTATAGCCCGTGGATTGTACCACACTGGATATCCACCCCTCATCTTAGGATAATAGATAAGAACAAGCCAAGTCAAGTGCAGAAAAGGGACGTTATGTGTGGTGGTGCCCCTTTCTCTAAAGTTAAATCAAACATGAAACTAACTAGGTAGTGGGTATTCAAAATGTTTGATGAAATACTAAAGTAGGCCACATGCCACACAAGGAGCTACGTCATTCCTATAGAGTTTTGGACTGTGATCCATGAGAGCTATTTCTTTTGGGCGTTTGGATGAAAATGGTGATTTTTGACATAGTCTAAACAGGTGGTTGTGGTAGAATCTGGTTGAGGATTCTAAGAAATTCCTATTTATATTTGATTATTTTCTCATACTAGCAGAATTATGTGTTCTCTTGCAATTAAAATAATGGATTAAAATGTCAAGAGCACTTTGACAGTCTATTTGACAGACTCCAATGGGAACTTTGAATTGATCAGTTAGTGGAATATTTTATAACCAAGTTCCTGGAAGAGCAAACACAAAGACTCCCAGGTAGCAAGCGAAGGTCTGTGAGAGGTTGTTTTAAGATGAAACATGAAAAGTTTTAAAATACTGCTAGTGAGGATTAAAAAATTGAAATATTAAAATATTATTGTAAGAGTTTGAACTGTAAATCTGTAGAGGATTAGTGCCGGTATTATGCAATGCCTGTCTGTAATGAATAATTTCTTCCTGTAGTTTGACTTTTAAGTATTGCTCCTGGAGTGGATTATGAGGTAGTCTTTAGATTTTTTCCCTTACTTTTTACTTCTCTAGAATAATATGAAAGAAATTCCACTGGGACAGCAGCCTGCAGTATGTTGCATTCCCGATAAAGATAACCTGTGTTTCAACCCTTGGAAATTAATTGGGTTATGGAGACTAAAACTGTTGCTGAAATCACAGGGACAACATGGACATGTAAAAATGCATAATACTTTATGTTTATGATACAACTTTTCATTAATAAGTAAAATAAAATCAAATTTGTAAAGCAGTACGCAGATCTTAGATTTTGTTCTTAAAGCAGGAATAAAAACCTAGATCTTATTGTTGGTCTGAATGACAAAAGGTGTCACAATTTGTATGGGACAGCCTTGTGCAGTTTAGTGGTATATTCTCATAATCACATTTAAAACTTCTTATGGTGCATACAGTATATCTTGCTCACCATTTCACAATTACACTGTAGATCAATTTATGTATTAACAATATATCTTTAAATAATAAGAGATTCTAGGATTCTAGCAAAAGCTACACAGGCATATTGATACTCTGACTTTCTGTAATAAATGTCTGGATGGTATCATCAAATCCTCAACTATCTACTAACAACCAAATGAGCTACAATGGCTAAATGACCTCCCATCTTTGCAACTTTCCTTTTGCTCTTTGTGTAATGAAACATTTTGCTACCTTCAGCTACCACAAACAGTATAGAATCCTTCCATCTTATTTTTCAGTCTCTTTATGGATAGTCTGCCACAATAATTTTCTGGTTACTTTCTAAAAGGTGGCCTAAAACATTATCTGTAAGCTACTTGTACTGTATTGTATAAATCTTACAGTACTTTCTAGAATGGGAAAGCAAAGACATTTATCCCACATTCTTATTCAACAACTCTGTTCAGATACTGTACCTAAGCGAAGAGGTCGTCAACAATGCAAGGCTTTTACTGCGTGTGTGCTGCAGAATCCGTTTAAACTTCACTTTAGAATTATTCATAATTTATAAACTGTAAATTTTATTCAATCTCCATTAAATCCAATATTGTTAGTTTTTTCATGCAAGGGAAATTATTTGACCCAATCTATGTTTTTTTGCTTGTTGCATCAACACAAAAAATGACATTACTTAGTGTATTTTTCAGTATATGGATCATTATTTCCAACGTGTAACTAAAATAGCACAGCAAGAAAACGTTACAACAACATATCACATATAATTGAGTTTCACACTTTGATTATTTTGGCCATCTTTAGTAGGTAGCTTCTTCCAGAGGTACCACAATTGACCTTTGTTGAAAGTTATATTAAAACTTCAAATGGTTTATCAAAATATTCACACTCTGGAAGGGTTTCTTCACACATTTCTAGTGAAAATTATCCTTTTGCTGTTGCTTTGTGTTGCTTCCTGATATTGCTCTAAATGAGGTGCTTCATAAAAGAACTTACAGTAACTGTATGTTATTTTCCATTTATTATTTGGCTTATTTAAAAAAATACTCTAAATATTGATAAAGTTGTTTTAAAACCAGAGAACCATATCAGAGAAAGACCGTAATTTGATGACCCATGAGAACAAAGATGATTAATGTCCCATGCCTTAGAAGAAATTTCATTTGCTATCCATAAGAGAAACCTAATATTGTACTAAACAGGGACTACGTCTATTCACAATCACACAACAGTCCACGCTGCTGTGACATAGCACAAGTGTGGACTTGAAGTATATGAGGGAGCACCGTTATAAAATGAGTAAAGGAACACCCTTGCGCGCCATCACTCGCTGGTCAGATGAGTCAAAATGATTTCCGTTGGTGCTTCTTTTCCAGTGGCTAAGTGCATATTGGAAGATTATTTTTTTAACAAATTTTTCATTCTCCACTCTCAGTTTGATTAAATTGAATTTCATCTTGCATAGCCCTGCACAAAACTAGTGACACATCATGTTCATTCATGTTGAGCAGGCTTGACTTAAAAAAAAATGTGAAGTAAACTAAAGCAAACTTAAAAATACCACTGTTTATTCAAAGCTTTGTACTACTAAATAATTTCATATTGTCTGTCTCAGTACTATAATGACAGTGCTGGGAACATAACATATCATTCACATTCATTCAAAGTAAACTAAATGAAGTAATCATGGCAATACTTCAAAGATTTTGTACTAATAAATATGTGTACTATTCATTATTCTGTGTACAAAATGCTCCAAATATCATCAGTTGAAATGGGATAATGATATAAAAGCTTTATATACAGAACCTAGAATACTTTCAGTATGAATCTGAAGTAGCCTAACAAATTGTTGTTGTTTTACATATTATGAATTTTAAAACTGTAACAAAGTTTAATTTTATTAATACATTAATACTTTATTCTCCATGACAACTTCTCTCTGTTTTGATAGGCTAGAACATGAAATGTAACCATTCCACAAAGAATTGTGGGTAATTCCCTTCAGCAAAATCTGTTCCGATGCGGACTTCAGAGAAGGGTGCATTAAGGGCACATTGGAGGGCTCAAGAGCACTCCTGAGAAAGTTAGAAATGGGACACACTGAGCCCTTGCAGGCTTGCGTGGGAAAGCACAAGACCGCAAGTGAGCATATTGGGACATGACCATGTTCTGATATTTGGTCCTCATTATGATCCAAGTATATACCTGCATATTAATTTCCCAATTAAAAATAATGTCTGCAAAATTTCTTCACAGTTCCTATCCATGTACAGTATAATTAAAAGCTAGTGACTATCTTTGACAGACTGACAACATTAATTGCATATCAGAAATTGTTTTTAAGGATTTCTTGTACTTGCCTTTAAAATGCTATGACCATCCTTTTCTACTAATTCCTTGTTTACACCAGTGCAGATTCTGTACATCTGCTCAGTGTGGTAAAAGCTGACAGAAAGATAATTGCTGCCGTTGAGCGAGCTATTTTTATTCTCGACTGCTCAGGTGAGTGTTTTCTTCTACACAACAAATCAAGCTGCCCAGAAGTCCTCGAAATGCCTTGTTAATGTTTTTTTTTCATTCTCCTTATAACTCCCCTTAGCTGCACATCTTTCAGCTTCATTAGAGCGTCTGCTTTTTTCCTCACTGTCTCTTCTTACTCTCTTCATTTTCATTAAAACAATGCAGATGAGGTCTTGAGCCCAATTAATCACATTAAAAACCCATTGCAAAACCCTTCCATTAATCATTCAACATGCCGTGCTTTGGTTTTCAAATGCTTTACCCATCCAGGGGATGGTTTTACTAAGAAAATACACACTTACTTAGAGGGGACAACAGAAAACTATTCAAGTTTACATTCTGTGAAATCCAAAAACACAGGGGTTGCAGTGCTACCAGATTTTTTTTAGCTTCACATGCTTAGTCAAAAAAAATCTTCAAATGTTTCCAACCACTGCATAAGGCAATTTAATTCTACTTTCTGTGAATCTTTTCTTTAAAATCCAAAATAAGAGTGGGTGGGGGTAGATGAAAAAGTCTTTTGATAGTGGGTGTTTCAATTCTTTATTTTATTGTTGGAAATGTAAAATGATTTTCAGACTCTGAGAGGAATAGCCATATGAAAAAAAAAATCTTATTTGTTTCCTGCTGTATTACCTCTTGCTATATTTGCATTTTAAACCATTTGCAAGTGCAAAGACTTACAGAAAATGAGGGACTAAGTTTTGTCTTAGAGAAAAATATTTTTAATAAAAGTTTACTTCTGCTGTGACTCGACTCAAAGTTTTTAAAAAGCAAAACACAGCATTTCTATAATCTATAGTTTTAACAAATTCATTCTTTCTTAGAGCATAACAATTTTTCATGGCAATCTTTTTAACTTTAAATGACGCTAATAGCCACATTGCATAAAACTCGCCATCTGCTTTACCATGCTACTAACTGTCATTTAATTAATACTGTTCTATAATGTTACACTTTAATCACTTTTAGTGCCACTAAAACTTTACTGTAGCTGTTCCTAGGAGGCCTATTTTCTTGGGAGAAAAAATTTAATAACTTGCTGAAGTGTTTGTTGGTGATTAGATCATAACGTATATTAGATTATGGTGGTGCAGACACAAAGACAAAGAACGTACCACATATATTAATGGCTGTTCTAGAACTCAACAATGCTTGGCAACAGCCCAGTGAATGTCCGGTCTCTATCTGACACTGTATAGGAATGTAGTGCTAGAGAATTTGCAGTTTGCGAGTCAACAACAATGTTCACATTTTCACTTAACAATTAAAGAAGCCTTATTAAAGAAAGGCTTCATTTTAATCAGTTGCCTTCATTTACAACAATTGAACAGAGAAGTTTAAAATTTCTAGTATTATAATTTCTTGTTTTCCAGGGATTGCTTTATTATTGTGTGAATTAATTTGGGTGTATTGCGCTTAGATCTTTTTGGGTCAGGCAAAAGAGCCTTTTGAGCCTTTTTCTTTGAGAAACAATTTTATATGAAGTGCAAATCAATGTAATACATTCCTGTATCTTGATTATCATAAGCACAACAGCAATTAACAATACACAGTGTGTGTATAAAGCAAGTAATATTACACAAACATGCTACTAAATGTAGTAATTTAGTAACATTTAAGTAAGCCTGGTAATATGTCGTTGATTTTTTAATTTGTGCGATTTGTGTTCTGTTTTTCATTGTATTTTTATAGACTATTCATATTTATACATTTCCTTATCCTTCTAAAAACTCCATAAAATCATAACAGAAATGGTATTCTATGTACCTTTAAATTTTACATATTGTAATGGACGTATCAAAAGCACCAAATATGATTTAGTGCCCTATGGTGTCAAAATTAAACTGTATATACTTGGCTATGGCCAGAAACATTACCCTGTGGATAGAGCATAATTGGGCCTCAGAATAAAACAAGACAACTGACAATTACCTAGAGTACAGAATGGAGTGAGCGCTGTGTTGTACACACAAGGCTACCACTCCTTTATACAAGAGGCTGACTGGCCACTCATCAGAAAGATCAGAACTGCAGTGACTGCAAACACAAAATGATTTCCTCTGAGAACCTCACAGGAAGCGCAAGGATGCTTTCATATTTTAGAGACATTTATATTTGGAGTGAACTTCTTAAGAAGCAACAGTAACATTTCATGTTCTTGGAATCAGTTGAGAATGGTATAAAAAAGCTGAGGAGAATGATGTCAATGTGTAACTCACTTTAAATTTGAACTGTGTTTTGAATTACTAAAATTATGGAAATTTATGGAAAAGTGTTGTATTATTCTTGGCAACATTTTCACCATGACTGATCTTCTCCTTCGTCTGCCAGGTGGTAACAGTACAAAAACAGATTTCAACTTAGAATTCTTAGGTACTTTATCATTTCATCTTGACACGACCATCTTGTCTCATCGGACAACCATGCAAATGAGAATTGAGATAAGGTTTCTATTTACAGGTATTTTTTTGTAAGAAATACTTTTCCCTCTAAACCTTAGTTATTATTATGTATCCCCTAAATTGTGTTTTATTACAAGTATGCTAAACAGTAACACAAACATTTTAGATACTGTAAATTTGGAGCAAAACTGTATAATGTTTAATGCATATATTGCAGAATATAAAATGTATATTCTAATGTGTACAAAAAATACAATTAAAATGAGAACTGGCATTTTAACTAAATTTAATATTAATTTAAATAGATTATTCATATTGACATATAAAACTAATACTATAGATACCCACTAACCAATACAATTTGGAATATATTAAAAATGTGCTGTACAATATTGGAAACCTTTTAATCACATTTAATTTATTTAGTTGTAAATATTGTTGCTCTAGTAACAGTTGCTTTATTTATACTATCTGCCAAGTATCCAACAGCTGTAATGGTGGAGATGATGGACATGCACTGGAAATAAGAAGCCTGGAAAGACATCTATCACCATAAAACTGCTTATTCCTGCTACTGTACATTCCTGCTAGTCCTTCACAGATGCACAGAATATTTAGAAACACCATTCAACCCAGCCAACAAGTGTGGGAGGCTTGATCCCTCTAAAATGCATGCATGTGTGGAGGCACAGTAACCTTGAAGGTCCCAAGCACAAAACATTCTAGGCCAGATAACAATTTAGGAAATAACAGCTTCACTTAACCCTAGATTGTGTCTGCAAATAGAGGTGTGCAGTCCATGAAAGATTCACTCTCTTTTGAACAGATCGATTTGTGAGTGCCCAAATGATCTGTTAATTTGATTCACAAAGACTTTCGGCTCAGTGAGACAAATCGAGCATCGATTGAGGTTAGCAAGTCAGCACAGTTTCAGATCCAATCTCAGAGCTCAGACAATGGAGGGAGGAATACGGAAACTCAGGATGAATGTGATACAGCAATATTAAGCAATTGTAAATTGTCAGACTCAATAAAAACATATATAACCCATGTTTGAATGAGGTGTTGATTTGATTTGAGTTGATTTGAGTGATGTGCATTAAGGTTTTGTTGGTTATTTTAGATACCTATATTGATTTTACCTTCCACAAAATTCCTGCCCACTACAAAAGGAATGCCTTATTATTTATGGTTGAAAGTATCAATAATGTATACATTTTTATGTCATGACTGTGAATAGAAATCTCCTCAAGTAGGTAAATAAATTGAGATGCTGTGCTGCTGTTAATTAAATTAGTTTGCTATTATCATTCCCATTATGTAATTTTACATAAGAATTTCAAAATTGTCAATTTTCTTTACCTTACCTTTGCTTAGATGTTTGTTTTTAAAAATGTAAAAAGGTGACTCCATGCCTTATTAGCTACTGTTTTGTTGTCACAAAACTGTTTAATAAAATGAGTGTACTTTGGCAATTTTTTATGTTTTGCTGCTTATTACCCTGTGAAAAACATCTGTACAACAAGTTATCATCAACAAAACTGTCTATATACATGTTTGTTAATATCTAAAATATTCACAAAAGTACAGTCTTGTTTCTCAACCTTAATTTTCCATGTGGAATATGAAAAACAAAGACTATAAATTTTGCATATATCTCATATTGAATTTAGCTTTATAAATTATTAAGGCTTTTTATAGTCATTATTCCTCTGAATATTGTAGTCAATAAAGCTGTGTCATTTGGTCTAAATTTGCTATAAGAATATAAAGTTATACTTTTTTTTCTACCAGGCCAATACACCAAAAATGCAGGTTGCAAGCAAACATTACAAAGCTTTTAATTACATTTAAATACCTTGTTCCTGGCAACATTATTTGATGTGGAAGAATACGTATTACGCTATTACAAACTAAAGTAGGTTACAAGCGGATCAGATTTTCAGGTAATGTTTTTAGTTTGGGCATATCCATTCAACACATTTAACATATTCTAATGTTGCTCAGTGCATTGATATTTGTGCTTATTAAACACTGTTGTATTAAACACAGGAAATCAACATAAAGGGTACATTTACTAAACAACTTTTTATGCCTAAATATAAAATCTTTTCTAAAACGAAGTCTCTTTTTTACAGCCTACACACGAATGTACTTTTAAAGTTCACAAGGAACGACAACACCCAAGATCAAAGCGGGGTGAAGTATTATGGAGAAGATATTGGCTTAACCCGCTTGGCTGAGGGCCAACCTCCTGGCCATAGGACAAGGAGGCCAGGACCCCCACACAGGGTAACCAAGGGGTCGCTGCAGAGGTGGAGTTGGGGTGGAGGTGGGATGCAAAAGTCGTACACGAGGGAGAGTAGGAAATCACGTTGGTATTTATGGTGTTTGGTGGAGGAAGGATGACGGGAGCGATTGCTAATTACTGACAGCTGAGTACAATTGAGCTTGGTTGTTGTCATCTCTCCCGAACTTTTGTTATAAACTCAATGAAATAAGACAGATGGATTTGTCTAACTAACTTGGGTCCACAATGGTAAACATTTGTAACATGACTTTTTTACATTTCATCTTAGTTCTCTTGCCTCGAGCTTTTGCAGTAGTTATTCAGGAAATTACTCAAAACATCCCATTCCTGTTAAGATTCATCATTTGCTTTTAATGTGCACTGTATCTAGAAGAAATTTCAGATCTATTTTTAATATACTGTAATTGAATGATAATAGGAAGGTATGCTGGCACAGTGGTGCAGTAGTTAGAATTGCTGCCTATCAGTGCTAGGATCCTGGGTTCAATTTTGGACTGTGGTGCTATCAGTGTAACGTTTCTATGTCTACAGTTTCAGGTGGGTTCCCTCCAGGTGCTCTGGTTTCCATCCAAAGTCAAAGTGGTCGGTTAATTGGTTTGTGCTTGTTTGTGTCTGTGTGTGCCATGTGATGAACAGGTGTCCCATCCAGGGAGTATATTGTGCCTGTTGCTTGCCAGGACATGTACTGGTTCCTACCATGCCATTGGATTGAATAAAGTGTTTTAAAATATAACACACTGATTATATTGAAGCTATTCATAGATTCCCCTTTATTTGAGCCAGATAAGATACTCCACTGTCCATGACATGACCCATCACTAATATCTATGACAATATAACAGCAATTCAAATGAATTGAATTGTATTCATACTATGTCAGTCCATGCTGATAACACTATTGAAACAATACTGACAGAAATTATTTTTAAATGTAATGATATATAGTTCCAGAAGTGTTAAAGCTGCTAAATACTTAACTATGGTATTTGTTCTGAAATCAGATGCTGTGGAACCCAAAATTCCATTTTAGCCTAAAGTCATGATGGAGAAACACTGCACCAAAAGAGCAGCCAAAGTTCAAATGAGGACTGTTAAACATTCTGCTTAACACTAAAAGTGAAAGAGAATTAATTTATCTTTCTTGTCCCCCCAAGGCATTCTGAAAAGACTGGAGACTTAGCTGACTTGAAACAGAAAGTAAACCAGTCATTCACTCTAATTGTGTTAACCAGCAGAAAAGACAGGAAGAAAATGAAGTCTGAAGGTTCGTATGGTATACAGATCCAGCCAATCAGAATGCTAATGGCTAATAATGCAGCAAAATGCAGTGTACACACCACACCACATCACAGTTTGTAAAATATTTCTGTTGCAAGACTACACTACTTTGTAAAATGTGGAATGATAAAACTTAATGTGGTGTGTGGAAGCATTTGGGCTGTCATCCAAATGCACCAGGTTTTGAATCCCTTTCGATATCGTACGATATTGTAGCGAGTCGCAAGTCATAAAGGTGGGCTCTTTTGTCTGCAACAGTCAACAGCCAATGAGTGCTCAACCCGGAAGTACAATGTATACAATGCAGCTGCAAGGAAAGAAGGAAAGTGAGTGTTTTAGACTGCAAATGGAGGAGAGGCTCGTCGAACTTTGGAGCCAGCACAGATGTCTGTTCGATGTTTCATGTTTGTCATTTCGTGTTTGTTGTTTGTTTATTTTTGTGCGGTGCTCCTCCTCTTATTCTGGTGTAATCTACATTGATTGGGTGTGAAAATGAAGCGAATCTTGTAATTAGTCACCCCCTGCGATTACTAGTTGTAGAATTTGACACAAAGGCAGCGAGATTCAACAATTGCAATTGTTAAATTTGACATGCTCTCTTACTAGAAGTCGTGTCGAGTCCTGTGTGACAAGGCTTAAGTTGCAACCAGGAGACATACTGTAGACTCTGCCAGGAAGTAGTTCTGTGAGGTTCATGGGAGTTGGAGTTCCTAAGCTAAAGCTGCGTCATTGACTATTGGGAATATGTATTAATGGAGAGTGAAAATAAGAGCACACCCAGTTTCCCTTAACCTTTCTGCAAAGACAAAAGCACCACCAAGATATGAAACACTTCAATGGTACATCAGAAACATTAAGCTAAAATAGTTGCTACACACCATAAGTGTAACTTTGTTGTTCTCTCGTATTTTCAACATTTTCTAACAGCTCTAGCCAAACAATTTTAATTTAGTATTATACATTCAATTAGTAGGACAGCAAAAAAAAATCAAATTTAGATTTAAAATTTTATTTAAAAAATACATAATGTCACTAAAATTTGTATTTAAAACTAAATACTGTAGTCTTAAAAAAGTAAATTGCAAGTTCTGTTTAAGGGCATCTTTAAATTCCTTTCCCTCTTTCTGAGCATTATGGAGATTGCTTTTCTGGAGGTTCATCCATATTATTACTTTATTATTAATCTTTATTTGATATTTGACATACTGTGATCTATAAAATTATCAGAAATGTGAATATAGTTTATATATCCAGCTGAGTAAAAAAAGTAAAAGCTTTGCTTTGACCGGGATTCAAACCTTACAACTTCTGAGTAGCAAGCAAGCATTTAACTACTGTAGCAAAGCACCATTTGGGTTAAGACTTTAAACATTCTTTGTATTGCCTAGTTATATTTTCAAATTTTACTGAAGTCTGTGTGTGTGATATGGCAGTGTTTCCAAAGTTTTACAGATTTGTTATGAAGTGCTTAAATAAACTTTGTACATAGTGCCTTTTTAAATGTGTAGCTTGACAGACAAGTTGAAACTTTAAACATTCTCTCAATTGCCTAGTTATTTAAAAAGAATTAAATGAGAAACTGATTAGAACCATCATTGGTTTAAAAAAATCAACACAGCCACAAAGTATCATGACAGTTAAAGCGTTTTTGTTTTAGGAAAATATAAAAATAAAAGTGTGTTATTACTTCATCGCCTCTCATTTAACCTCAGGACTGCAGGATCGTAGCAAATCTGTGGCATATGTACAGTTACCTATTGTAACATATGTACCAGTGCCGTAGCCACACACGCACATCACAAATAATAAGCCATTACAGTACAGTATGTACGAAATTTATTTTTCATAGTCAAAATCTTAATCAAAATTTAGCTTTGTAAAACAACCCTCCTTTCATTTTGAAAAACAAAACTTGTGCTTTGACGGGGAATTGAACCTTGGACTGCTAAGTAGCAGGTAAACATTTAGTTAATGAAGAAGGAATACTGTTGTATACTGTTATTAATTTTTAGCTACCTGCTATTGTATATATAGTATGTATAATATATTTATAACCCTAAATTAATTATATTTATTATGTTCAGAGACATTATGCTTCTGTTATTTTTATTGTTAGCTTCCAAAATGTCCCTTTAGTTACAAAATTCCATATTAATCTTCCATATTAAGTGGATTTGGACAAGATACACAGAAGAGAAGCAATGAAGGAATCATTTCACTAACACCTAATGTACTGCAAGTACCATCAATCGATTGTCTTTGGCATGTTAATCACACAATGTAGTAGTAGAGCCTGTGCATGTGGTACAGTATAAGCAGCACATTACTATGAAATTACAGGCATTCTGAGTGTCTGCATCTGTGTCTTTATTCAAGAGGCCAGTTTCTAGAAGTGCCATATGTTTTTCATGTACAAGTTGCACTGTACAAGATACACTGGTCTTAAATAGTAAAATATAGTAGAAAATAAAATAAATTGCCTGAATAAACTGTATGGTTACTGAGTGACCCACTTGTAAAAATATCCATTATAGAGTGCAGATTAAGTCCTGTGTTCCAGACAAGAATAACTCAAGGACTATACTACTTGCAGACTGTGGCTAAAATCATATTAAGCTGTGATACGCAATTAGTCAAGGCACTGCAGGGTCCTGCTGGGTTGGAGTTGTCCATGGTGTCCACAGTTTGCCATGCAACAGCAATCCCTGTGACAAGCCCACTTGCAGTGTTATCAGAGAGTCCTGAATCATTCCTCCGACTGTTGCTTATTCTCCATGTAAGTAATTACAAATTGGTTTACGTTTTGGAAGACCAAAGACAATTCCAGATTTATGAGAGAACCTTAAACGTTGTTGTGTAATTGAATGATATTGATTGTTTTTAATCTAAAAGCAGATTCTACAGTATATTAAGTGTTATGTTCAGTACAATGTCACAAGTTAGTTATGTTAGATTATGTGTTAACTGCTTGAAGTTGAGTAAATTCCATCATAAATTCTTACCAGAGAAGTATAGTTTTAGAATTCTTAATCAGCAGGAAATTCCGTGTTGCACCTTTTTTCTCAAATGAAATCATATTTTGAATCATGTTTAAAATGTTTCATGCAGTGTGATACTGTATGTGCCATATCAGCAGCTGAAAAACAGAGATTTCACTTAAAGTTACTAATACCCTTTCTTACAGAAGCTTGTAAAAGGTTTTCAATGAAAGAGTGTGCTATGAGATATTGTGTAATACAAAATGACTTGTTACAGAAAATGTGATGTTACAGAGGACTAAGGCATTTCCTACCCCCTCACATGCTGAACTGCTTACATTTTTAAATTGCACATCTAAGTACTTGTTTCTTTCCCTGCATCATCTATATATAATAAGACAAAGGGATATCATTATCATGTAGAAAGTTATTTACATAGATGTCATCATTCTGTTAGGTATGTAAGGCATGATAGATTTAGAAAAATGACTGGGAACTAGGGAAAGAATCTTTCCTCAAATTTCCTTAATAACCTAGCAATCAATTACTAACATACAGACAAAAGAAGATTGCACCATGATCAGTAAAAATGCTAATACAGTATGTCAAGGTGAACATTAAATGTTATATGGCCCTGTCTTTTATGGAAGCAGTATTAATTAACTAATAATATTTGATTCATATTTATGAAGCTATGTAAGAAACAGTAGTTTAACACGATACAAATAATTCAAGTGCATGTTTTTTCCATTTAATTAGCACAAGGTTGAGGTCTTATAAAGCACAGTAGGGGCTTTTAGTGTTAAGAGAACTGTAGATTACTGGAAAACTGGGCCGTAGTGAAACATTGTCATATGCTCAAATCCCCATTGCCACCTAATCGCAACATTTTAAACAGTACAATTACTTATATTCCAGTTTCCTCATTTGCTTTCATATGCTATTTTTCCCTTAAAAACTATGCCTTCTGGCAGGCAATTTTAAATTATTTATAAAAATGGAAAACAGCCTGTCTACAAAGTTAAACTTTGAGAGCTACTGTTCTAGCTCTAAATATTTTCTAAAAGATAGTTTTGCTACAAGCAGAGAATGCAGGCCAAAGCAGAAATGACATTAAGAGAGTGTTTGATGCCAAACCGGTGTCTCAGCACAATGCTGTTTTTCAGAGTTTGAAAACCAACATGCTGACCATTAAAAATCATGTTCTTCAATATCACTTGAGTTCATCTTTGGACAGTAAATGGAATCCAGATAGTACCCCAGTTGTTATATACAGTATGAATAACTGACTATTATCCTACCCCAGATGGATTCATTAAATATTTGTCTACTTATAAAACCATCATGCAATCAGACCTAAGAGGATTAATATTTCAAATAGGCTTTGCATCAGAAAAATCCATCTGCTAGACTTTTTTATAGTGTTTTGAATCTTGAACTCTAAAAATGCAAAATTCAACTACTTAGCATTTAAAAAAAATATTTAAGAACTACAGTTTAAAATATGTTTTCTTTTAGAACACTTAATTAATGAAATGTTTTTTAGTAGAAGTGAAAACCCAGAATATGTCTTTGATTTACTGTGGCCATCATGACATATTTTTAGGAACATAGTGAGTAAGCTGCCACAACAATATGAAAGAATGTAATTTCTAAATATATTTGTCTTTCTTCTACTTTAGGATATACATCTTTAAAAAAAATATATACAAAAAAATATCCCACCTTTCTAGGAATACTTAAGTACTGTCAGAAAGTATTATACTCTTTTTTTGTATGTTTATTAAGTGAGAAAAAAATACCTATAGTTTTGTTAATTAATACCACTCTGTAATGAGTAATTAGCCAAGCTGATTTTAATGCCAAGACAGGCAATTTCATTAATGATTTTAATACTTTATTATCCGAATAAGATTAATTTTTAATCTATATTCATAATAATTTCCTGCATTTTATATTATTTTTTTTCATTCCAAAAGATCTTAAAGTGTTTCACATATAAAAGAAGACCCACTTCATTTACCAGAAAAGTGCAATATTCCCCTGTATGACTGAGCCACGGTAGCCATTATGCACAGCAGCCCTACTGCATAGAAGATCAGATGCAGAAATCACCAGCTGAATTGAGTGGTAAATGTAGGGAGACCAGATTATAAAAGCACTAAATGGAATGATAACAAAGCAATAAAAGTTTGGTGGGAAGGTTAGATCCTAATCTTGCACTTCCGCTCACCTGTTCCTGCATACTGTATATAAGTCTCACAACTTGGCCCTGGCTCAGTTCTTACAATACAGATGGAGGGTCTGGACAGCCCCATCCTTCAACAAGGTTGCCAAAAATCCCTCAATACAGGCAAGATATGCCAAATACAGTATACTCTGCATACCTAATCCCTCTTGTCTTTATTAGGATATGGCTAAAATATTGAACTGCAATTTAGCCAGAATAGTTTTAATACCTCTGTCTCAGGAATTTTTAATTATCCACTAATTGGAAACTCTGTTTAATGGGTGTCCCTAGTTATATTTCTGGGGCATTAGTTAAGAAATTCTGACCCAGATGGAAAAAACACCATCCAGCCATTTGATCACAAATAATGAGAAGCACATATAACAGCTTCTAATGATCTATGTGTTATGTTATACATAAACATATTTTTTGTCTCTAATTGAAATTGGCTCTGTTTTACAATTTTATCCATATCCAGAGGAAATGCAGAACAAAAACACTGATGCCACAACAATGTTTTGAGATGCCAGAGATTCTAATTTGAACATTTTCTAGATTTTCTTTCAGTTGGACATGTTGTAACACCATCTAGTCATTATTAAACTGATTTTCCTATAGTGGTCAAAATATTTGTTAGGGATAACAATCTTAAGCTTTCAAAATACCAGTGGTAAAATTTAAACAGTGAATATACACACACTGACATGTTTGACATTGTGCAAAGAACACAAAAAGACCATCCATACCAAACCTGCACTAATTGGGTCATTCATTTGCACATGGAGATTTCCTCATTGTTCTTGAACTGTAGATGGACTTGCTCTGAAGAAATACTGTAAGGTGACTCAATTTGGAATTCCATTATTCTTTGAGTCTCATATGTTAATATCATTGCCTTTGAGATATCAGGGGTTTGAAGGGGGGTAGCTGCTCAGGAAGTAATATCAATGTCATTCTTTTAAATTATTAACACATTCTGGGTCCCAGAGTCTGATAATTAAAATCACAATTAAAAATTATCACATTTTTTTTTACATTTTATATTTTTGCAAATATAGAGTAAAACAATGTTTACTGTACAATTTCTTCAAAAGTGTTACATTTCTTATATTTTAAAATTATTCATTGCTGATGGGAATATGTTTTACACATATGTTTTCTTTCAGGCATTGATACTTCTGCATGTTTACTTCAGATGGCATTTCATTTGTATATCTTATTTAATGAAAAGGAAAAGTCTGTAAATAAAAATAACATACTGTAGCAGGAGTAGGTTCAAAGAGGTCTCTTGTCTGTCAGAATTAGGAATTTTTATTTTGATTGACTACATCTCCAGAACAAGGTAGCCTGAGTGCTTGATCTCATGACTTAAGTCAGTGAATTCTGTGACAATGATTAGAGAAATAACTGTAATTACAGGATGTGCCTTGTGGGATTGTATGCTTAGGAACCACTGGGTTACTCTTCCTGTGTTGAGGAAATATGACAGAGTAAGCTAAAAGTGCGTATATGGTTTTCCTGTAGCTTCTGATGGTGAATCAGTATGTAAGTATAATGAACCTGCTGCTCGGTGGGACTAGTAGTGGACTAGTAGTAGTTTGTGGTCAGGCAGGCAGAAGGTCAGAGTGGTGAATACAAACTGAAATTAATCCAAGGGACAAAGGGGATTCCAAGACGTATCATCAAAGTGAAGCGATGGCCAGGTCCATGGAAACACAATAGCAAGGCATGACAGATTTCCATGTCTGTGTCACTAGAAGGGTCAAAGTCAAGTAAACACGGAGAAGTAACCAGCCAAGGAAGATCCAGTAACAAGGTTGAGAACGCAAGCATGGGTCAGGAAACAAAGTACAGCTACAGCACTAGCTTGAGACTCAAGGGGCTCAGAGACCAAACTTATTTCTGGACCAACTGAAGTGGACACAGTAGTAAATCATCACCAGGTGATCCAGGTCTCCTGTCAAATTGGTGTCCATACAGTAGTAGTCGGTGTTGAGTGACAGGTGGGAGGAGTAGTGTCAATGCTTGCTCACCCCACAGAGCAGCAAGGATGCGCATGACAGAGTTTCAAACAAGTGGAGAATTTGCAGTCTATTAACCTTCTCTGTATTATGGTGTACTTAATCGTACAGTAATATGTGGATCATCCAGTGTGGATCATCCAGGCATTTCCTGAAAGAACCCAGGGTATCAGCTTCAACAACATGCTTGGATAATTTGTTCAAGATGCTCGCAAACTTTTGCATAAAAGGGCTTTCCGTTTGCAGTTTTAAACATACTTCAATGTAGTTTCCACTTTGTTCTCTACTTTGTCTTTCATTATTGATTCTAAAATACAATGGATTGACTTTGTCAATGTCAATGAATTCTTCAATTTTTTAATCTAGCACTTGGTAGATTTATTTGTTCAAGACTAAATGGATTCAGTTATTTCAGCCTGCCAGTGTAAGACATAAGACAGTGTAGAGTTTCTGAAGTCATCAAGAACTGGAGCTGGGTGAGACTGCATGGAACTGTATATAATAACTGAAATAGCACTGAGATATTTTCTTGACTGCTGTCTCACTACTCAAATTATTTGACAAAGCTACCACTAAAAATGACTCATCGTGTAACTAATAAAAACATCTTGTAATGGGAGCCGGTTCTGACTCCCGTGAAGTGCGTAGTTTAGGACCCTGTTCAGACAGTATAATCCGGTAGTGACTGGAGAAGGGCTACAGGGAAAACGCGGTGAGGAAAGGAAGGGATGGCGAACAGGGGGGGCGGTGCCGACAGTGATCCAGGTGCATTGGGGAGCGCAGGCAAACAAATCCAAAACAGTCCAAGTAGGAACACAGTCCAAAATCCAAACCAAGTGATACATGCAATACAAGACATTAATAAAAACAGGAACAGGGACATAGAACTAGGAACATGAAAGTTAAAAGTAAAACAACAAGGCCAGGCACTCCGAGCCCCAGACTCAGCTTGGTCAGGACGCCTTTCGGAAGCCTATGCCTTCAAGCCGTGGCCATAGGGTGACTTTATGCTAGGCGTGCCTCTGGGAGTCCGTCTTCCAATGTAGAGCTTTAAGCTACAGAGGCACAAGGTTTAAATAATAACGGTGAATCCAGGGACAGGTGTACGTGATAATGGAACTAAAACACAAAAGGATTGGAGCACCCTCTAGAGGAAGGATGACGATCGTGACACAACTGTATGAATCGCTTATATGAGGTACCTCAATTTCAGGCACGTTATTTAAAATCCATTCAGTAAACATGAAAAATGAATTGACACTTTAGGAATCTAAAGCAGTCAAGCTCTTAGCATAATTAACAGGTTTATTAATGTTTTAATATATTAGCTGGATTAACTCATCAATATTAATCAAAAATGTACTTAAGAATTAATTTAGCAAAACTTATATGGAATTTTATGGGGTATCAATTTTCATTTTGCGTTAATTGAAAAGGTAGTCAGGAATTTCTGCAATCAATATCTTTTGTCTTTTTCTAGGCATGTTTTTCAAGTAATGAAAATAAATTAGAAATACTTTGATGGAGAAAATAATTTAATGATGAAGCAGTAAAAATCCAGAACTGATTCATTTATCCTCTCATTCACTGAACTTCAAGGAATGTAGATGTGTGCATGACTTGCACTAATGCCAGAAATCAATGTATGAAATGTACAGTATGTTCCTGATATACCTTTCAGTGTTGGTTTTTAGGTACAGGACTATGGATGGAGTAAGAAACCTGTAGAAGCAATTAATTTACATTAACTCATTTCAATCAAGTCAGGGATTTCACTTACAGAAAACACAGAGATATGACTCCTGGAAAAATGTGGACAACATAGAAAGTGTAAACTAATTTTTCTTCCAAAGATTAGAACAACCTGGGCAAGTAAACCACCATTGGTCTCACTAAAAGGGTACATAGAGTTTTTGTATATATATAATAGCAAAATGATATGTTGACTATTGTAATAAAGGTCTTGTAATGATATCAAAGAATGTAAAACGAATGTGGTGTGGTTCAAAAGAGTTGCCGAAATTGAAAGCTGACATGCTTGATTTTTACAATGGTTAGCTGTTGCCAAAGAGCAATAGCTATAGTTTTAGAAATTATTTTATTGCTGTTTTATATGGATTGTACATTGATGATATGTAGAAAATACTGCTCCTCATCTTTGGTGTATCTCTCTGTATATCTCCTTCACCTTTCATTTAGCTAATCTGGTGACCCTGATAACACACTAAAACTTTGCAAATTACAAAGCAAGGCAAATATCTTCTCACTCATTATTACAGGTCCTACTGTATGTTAGTCTTATCATACAGTATAGGATTATACTGTATGATAGGTATATAGGATAGGTCCCCTTTCATAACCTCTGGATGGGTTTACAGATAAGATTAACCACTTATCCTCAAATCTGTAGAGCTCACATTTCAGTCCTGTAGTTTACTAATTGATATATTTATACACACAATTCAAAATTTACAAAGTTAATCCATTCCTCAAAAAGTGTTTATAATGTAAAATTTCCCATAGCAAAAATTAAAATCACATTACTTGTAAAATTTTATGACTCGTTCAAGAGGTATAGAAAATAATTCAATATGACACAAAGCTACCTTAAGAGTATTGAGTTGTCGAACTAAAAACACTGTTGCATGTTTAAAATAATTAGCCTGTTTATCTTACTACAGTAGTTAAGACAATATGTCAAAACTGTTAACTGCTGAATAAATGCATAGTGGAGCTAAGGTCAAGGCAATGCAAATGTCTTTTGGCTGCTTGCCATTTTTCAGTCCCTTCTATCACTTCAACTTTTATAGTCAAGGGGAATGCTTTTTCTTATTTACTTTGCTTTTTCAACACCTGCAAAACATTTTGCTGACATGATATTAAAAATATAGGGAAGATGTTCAACAATAAAAAAAATCACTAAGTATGCAAGATCACAAGGAAAGACAGCAATGAAGAGAGGTGTCATTGTCATGGCAAAAAATGGCTTCATGAGCATAAAAACATTAATACTTATAATTGTACTTACTGTAGATCATTTATGGTATGTTATAGCCTGCCTAAATTACATTTAAATCAAATTACGCCAGTTATAGCAAATGAGTTTAACACCCTTCCCTTGATATAACCAGCAAACTTTATTAAATAGGTTCTCGAACCAATTGCAATTGGTCACCTTTTTATCAAACAAGAGAAATTTAATCATGTAAAATGTACATTGGTTGTGATGAAAATGAATATCTGTTATCAATAGTGTAAAGTACTGTAAGTGAGTTTTACTTTTTTAGGCTTGTGCCTTTCAAAGTTTCTTTTCATGTGTTATGTGTTCCAAAATTACCTTAGTAAAACAAAGTTTATTCTTTTATTTAATGTTAAATTGCTAGCATTGATAATGGTTGAGCTTACATCTGTTATTAAACAGATAATTTGAACTGTATACACAGAAATGTGTATATTTAAACTTTTTCAGTTTTCATTCTATTTCAGGAAAACAGCATTTGGATATACAGTATACCATAAATTTGCCAAGCTGTTAGATTGCTGCCTATTACTTTAACCCAAGATGCAAAAAGGAAAAACAAAAAACCTGAGTGCCTGGCCTAGTAGCCTGCAGGCTCATTAAATCTGAACAGCTTTCTTCTTAAAAGCAGCTCATCCATCTGAGAGTGATTCTTGAAACACGTAACTGACAGAATTTTTCATTAGGTAGGTTGAATATTTTATTGGATACACGTCCCCAATGCATTTCCGCTTTCCACTCATACATTAAGAATTAGAGCTGCAACTATTAGGTTCGTAGATCTGCATATGAAGGGCTCTTGTAATCTTCTGTTTTCCAAGCATGGCTGTATTTTTGGCTCAATGTGCTCCAATTCAACAAGGAATTCATAAATGGCTGGAAATGAAACCAAACTGTAGACAAAAGTGAGATTCACCCTAACATTAAAGTAATGCAATGTATTATATCATTTTACTTCATAACTATTCTAATTACTGTAACATTAAATTTTAATGTATTATGATATTGGTTTAAGACCATCCTATCTTTGAGACTAGCTGAATGTTTCAAGAAGAAGAAGCTACATCATCGGTTTCTTCAATTGTTTTTGTTAGATGTTAGTAAATAAGGACGATTTGGATCATTTTCAAGTTAACTGTGGTAATTTCTAAAGGGATGTAATATGTTTAAGATTACACTTTGTTAATTAAAATCAGAACCCAAGCTCTGTGCAAGGATATGACTTAATATCTTGTAGCAGTGCATTTTACATTTTAAGAGGAACAAGCAAGTAGGAAACCAGTTTCTGTTTGTTTGACCTTTTCTCTCAACTGCCAAAATAGTAATTATTTTTAATTTATTAATTTGACCTTTGTGACTGAACTACTGAATTTAATACTAGATTTGAATAGGGAGTTTTACTGGGGTAACTTACCTGGCTGTCAGAACCCTCAACACTGATTCAGAATTCTTAAGTTCCAAAAAACTAAAGATAAAAAATGATTGAGGATATATAATAATACAGCATACGGAGGAAGAGATAGTGAAATATTATTGCTGAAAATGTGTAGAATACCAAAAGAGATTCCTAGTTTCTAAAAATTTGAAAACCCATGACAAGTATGTTTAAGGTGTTGGGTACAGACGGAAGTCTAGGTGCCTTTATTTATCATGTGTACTACATAGTCTATCTACAACTGAGTGGATGAGGATAGATTTTGGCTCCAAATGGAATCCCAAAGAACACTAACAATGATAATAGGATCCAGTTTGCATGTTACATCCAAAGATCATTGTACCACAATCTATTTTTCTATGTAAAGACGGAAAGCCCATTAATAGTGCCAAATCGGTGAAAGATTGGAGGTCTTCAGGAAAACGAAGTCATACAGTACATTTTAGAAAATGGTGTCAGTTGCTCCAGAAGCAGGAGCCACAGCCTTAATTTGCTATATGATTGGCATGTAGGTTAACATTATAATTCAGACATGTAACAGAGCAAGCAAGGTTGAGAAGGTAAGAGAAGTTGGACTCCACTGTGTGTAAGCATGTAAGCAAGAAGCATGGAAACTGGAGTTTAACCTCCTCCAAAACTGCAGTTTTAAACTCCATGAGGTACAAGCAAAACATAAAAATATGATTGCTGATAACTCTAGACATATATTACACTTTAAATACCCATTTAGTTTATATGAGTAATTAATTAATAGTTGGTAATTAAGTGTAATAGTTTGCTGTTGTTTTTCTGATGGAATAGGTATACACTTTAAAACAATTTTATCTAACTTTTGTTTAATTGATTCTGTTGGATTTGATCATCCATTTTATTTTGTTTTCTTGTGAAGGGTTTGAACCTACTGTACAATCCTCCTTCTTCATTTTAATAATAATGTAAGTTTTTTTGCATAAACAATTATTCATATTGAGCTGGATTTTGTGTAAGATTGTTCAATATTTCACAGATTCTTTATAGCTGTAATATTGAGCTGCAAGCACCTTCACAGATAAATTGAAAATTGCACAAAGAAAAACATACTTTGTCTGACAAGCCAAATTTCAAAGGTGGCCTAAAATAATGAATGCTTCATCTTCCATAATATTTTCTACATGTACAATACCTGTCAAAAAGTTTGAAAACTCAAAGTGAAAAGATGAAAAAGGAGAAGAATGATATGAATTGTCTAGGTTATGAAAAGAAGGAGGAATCATTATGTGTTCATTAGGAACTTTTTTTCAGTACTGACTTTTCATATCAGGGAGAATCTTACTTGTAACGGCAGTCAAAATTTCCTCTTTGATCAAAGGCTTACTGACATTGCTTATCGGAAGTTGTGTTTTTTTGTTTTTTTAATATAGAGTTTTCTTTCCTTAGGGGGTAACAGAGGTCCTTCTGCGTTCACTCCTAATTTGCTAGAAGTAGTAATAATGAGTAACCAATTTTACCTGTGGTTTCCAAAAAAAGTGCCAGAGAAGACAAAATATGTCCTGATAATTCAATATGATCAATACATTACAGCAATCATCGCTGTGCAATTTCCCAAAGAGAGCAGACAGACCATTCAAAGTAAGCCCCTAGATAATTAGCTTGGGAATATTCACAAATCATTTTCTGAAATCTGGGAGGATTCATATTGTGATCTTTAAGTAAGTTGTAGAAACTTACTGTACCAGCAGAGGCTAGCTTACAGGGCTGATTTACAGATATTTGTAAGGGATCTCGTAGAAGAATTAGTGAACTAGTACTAGAACACAATATGGTTTCATAACTCCCATAATATACTGTAACATGATCGTTCACAGAATCAATTTAAATTTTAAGTAATGATAATTTTTTTATACATTTTCCCTTTTTCAGATGATAAAACAGGTATAAGCAGTTATATTTGCACTTACCCATAATTTATAGTTGCTATAGATAAATGAAACCTGACAAAAGTAAACATGTACAGTATGTTTGTAAAGGCTGTTTATTTTTTGTTTGAAAAAAACTAACGTATTTGTCATCCTATTATTTATGCATTTTCAAAATTGAATTTCTAAATAAATGATAATTGGTTAATTGTCACAAACATATAAACTTTATACTGTATGTACGTGTTCCACTTTCCTCTTCTAAATGATATTTCAAGTAATTATTGTTTTAAATGTATCCTGTTACTGTATGTACTGAATGTTTACATGTACAGTACTTTCCCAGAAGCACTTATTCCAATAACTTCCAATAACTCCAAATAATAATTCTTATTATTTTCTAAAAATGTTTCTTGTTCAGCCTAAAAATAGGCTTCTCTTCTCTGAGAAAGTCCAAACTGTCTGCAACTGAATGACTAGTGAGAGCAAAAACATGCTGAAATCTGCACTTTTCCTACAGTTCAGCCTTCACATTAAGATAAGAGATGCCTAGAAAGAAATAGGCATTGTAATTGGAATTTTTGATGGATTATTATGATCTCCTGTATGTACCTCATTTCATATGTTAATTTACATGTTGCTTTCACATTTCTAAAAATTGTGTTCTTTGTATGAAATGCTGTCTACAGAGTCCATTTTTATTATTTTATACATTTATCAGCAGTGAAAGCAATGAGTCCTAATTACATTGGTTTTCATTTTTTTTTACTATGAGATTTCATCTCTATTTCATGCACTTTATTTGCTTATTCACAAATTATGCCTGAAAGCACCAAATATAGCACTATGCTATACAGGGTGAAGAAATTAGGTTTCAACAAAGTATCTTCTCTGGTGTGTGACTATTTTCAAAGAAATGGTATATCTGTATCATAAGACAAAATTTGAAATAAGGTATTTTTTATAAGGTACTATTGCATGGAACAACGTATCATAGCTTAGCTTGTTTGAACTTTTAACTTTTTATCCAGGCATTTAGTCTTCCTCATATTCCCCATATTGTTGTAAGTCATTCTATCTGATATTGAGGCATGTGTACTCTTTTCTTGCTAAGAAATATGTCTACATGCTCAATAATGGTGCATTTGTTATTCTTGTGGCTCCACGTTAGAAGAACTATGAGCATCTCTCTTAAGGAGAGATAAGTGTTGCACAGACATAGCCATAAAACCATTTGACTATGAATGAAGTAGGCCTTGTGATTTCCAAGAAAAGAGATCCCTGTTCCAGAGACTTACTTAGTAAAGGAATGTAAAGAAGGACTTTTGTTTCAGTTTCAGTTTCAAGAAACTGTGCAACCATATCTGAAAATCATCCATATATACAGTAGATACCCTATGTACCATTACACCATGTTTTACAATTCTGTTGATACTACATAAAGAAATCACATAACCAACTGCATTAAACCTCAAGAAAGAAGGGTTACCTAAGCAAATGTCGGTAGATATCACTGGTTTGGTCTTGAATAAAATGATAATAAAACACATGAGGATTTAGAATTTAGAGAATAGATTATTCTGATCCATCCATCAATTGAGGGTCCAAGTTTCAAAAACTGAGTCACTATAGGAGGTTGGGGGTTTTAATTTGCTAAAAATATCAGAAATTGTAACAGGAAATTGAAAGAGTACTTGACTACTTTTAGGAACCAACCAAAAATAATAATTTACAGTCTCACACACATTCTAAATATACAATATACAGGGATTAAAAAGAATGGAATGAATAACTTCAGAGTCCAATATGCAAGTGTTACAGTCTAGCTCATAGATTCTATCAGTCTCATACAGTATAACTAAATCACATTTATATTCTCAGACACAAGTAAATATGCATTTACTATTTTGAACTAAACATCAGACATATTTGTAACTTTTCAACTCTTTAGAATTACAATCCCATGAATTAAGTAAAACTCAACAATCTGTTGGTCAAATGCCTTTGATGAGTTTAAACTTCATGCTGGTTAAAATGAAACAGGGTTAGGGTTAGGGTTAGGAGACTTGGGAGGGTCCCCGTGCAGGAGAAATAGGAAGAGTTTTTACCTTGCTTTGCATAGCAGTTTGTGTTGGCCTCAGGAGTTGTATTCTGCCAAAGAAGTGTCCTACTGGCTTTGGTAACAAGGTAAACTAAAAGGAATTATTTCATTCCATGCTATAGCATTTTATTCAGAATATTCTGAATGCTGAAAGTTGACAAAAATAAAGACTCCAACTGTCTAATTTTACAGATCAAGAAAAAATAACCATGTTTTCGCAAACTGAAGATTTCATCTGTTTCAGAGAGAATATCTTGGACAGAGTTCTGTACTTTACCGACTCACTCTCTCAGGCTGGTATTTGGAGCTTAAGTCCCGACTTTTATTGCTTATAGTCACATAGTCATACAGTTTTGCCAGTTAAGAGAGAGATTTTCAAGTCAGTGAGTTAACAAGAGATCATCATCAGTTGGTAATTGTCAAAATGCTATCAGGTTATGTTCTGATACCTTACAGAGCACGTATTGGTGATCTACCTTTAGGTGATGGATGGTGAACTTTGACCTGTAGTCTGGGGGTGATGCTGACTGGTGACTGGCTGGAGCCCATCTGTGCTACTGTATATATCATTAAAGGTACAGCAAGATATGGTTTTATGATGTCTCCTATCAGAGGGGCAAATACCTGAACTTTTAGGGAGAGCAGGGCTGGTGCTACAGGGGGTGCAATAGGTGCAGCTGCTCCCGTGCCCAGATCTAAGGGGGGCCTGTTGCTAACGTCATTAAAATTACTTTTTTTTTAGAAAAGACCATCCATAAAATAAACGAAAGAGAGTTCTTATGTCAGTGTCGGGGAAAGAGTTGTATTATCCAATAGCAATATTAGTCTGGCATACTTTAAAATAAATTACAATGATCTATTGAAAAATATGGCTGTGCAGATGATTTGCGATTGGTCATTGGCAGGTTCATTCCAAAATCTGTAGAACTGGGTAACGCGGCCTGTTCCCCTGCAAGACTGAGCAACAGACAAGCTAACATTTAGCTAAGCTATGTTCGTGTGCAACATGAAAGAGAACCAGAAATGTAAGTCAGGTAGCGAGAAACGCAAAGAACAGAAAAGACAATTAGAGATGAAAAGTTTAAAGTGAACTTTTTCAGTTGCTTACTGCACACTGTCATCAGTGAGACGGAAGAACGTTTTTCGTTCTTGAGCGAATTCAGATGTCTTTTTGGCATTTTGTTTGACATAAAAAATACGGGGATAATACAACTGAAGCCTGCAATGAGGTTGCCTTGTTTATAGGAGACATTCCTGGTGGAGATTTGGCAGATGAAGTAAAATTTCTGTCTCGTCTGCTCCCCAATGAAGTCAACACTCCGTCTGATGTACTGCAGTATTTGGTCAACAAAGATATGAAATCTGCATTTCCAAACACAATGTTAGCATGTCAAGTGTTCTTACAACAATTTCAGTTGCTGTTGCAAGTGCTGGATGCTCGTTTAGCACACTGAAATTGATCAAAACTTATCTAAGGTCCACCGTGTCACAGGAAAGATTGTCAGCTCTGGCTTTTCTGTCTATAGAGAGCAGCACTGCAAGGCAGGTGGATTTCAGTGAGATTTCATCGCTAAGTTTGAGACCATGAGACAAGTTGTAAACATTTAAATAATTAGTTACTAAGTATCAAGCTCAATATGATAGCTCATTTTCATTCTGCTTTCTTGCTCTGTGGGTCGGAGGGAGAAGGAAACAGGTGAAGGGTGGGTGGGGGTCCTTTTGTATTTACTTGCACCTAGGTTGTGGGTTGTGCCAGCCCTGAGGGAGAGGCATCAAGCTGCTATGTTATCAAAAAGATTATGAGAAATCCTTAATACACTTAATTTTTAAGTGAAATAATAGGCCTTGTCCCTACACCCCTCTAGTGGTAAAATGGGGTTACACCCCCCTCTCGTTGCTTGTACAGTATAGCAAAAATGAATTTTGTACCAATAAATAGTATCTTTAATTCTTTATTGCCAAAAGACTGCATGAATTACTCGTGTTACCACATCACATATTTCATTCTCTTCAAAAGGCATAAAATGTTACCTGGATAAAAATATTAATGGTACTTGATGCTTTTTGCCTTAGAATTAGAATTAGAATTAGAATTAGAATTAGAATTAGAATTAGAATTCGAGTTTACTAACACTAAGTAATTCTGTCTTAGATTCTTGCACTTCTGTAATTCTATAATTTCCAACCATTTCCTCCACTCTCTCCAAAACAAAGCTTTTTGTTTTAATTATGTTTATTCCTAATAAACTCATCTATTGTAATAAAACAAAGCAATCCTGATTTAAATTCACACAGATCAACTTCACCGCTATCTTGAATTCAGGTTTTTAAGCAATGTACTAATTATCACATTAATTTGATTGCATTTTCAGAGGACACAATCTTTGGGTGGGTGTGGCGATTACCACTAGATCACAAGTCCTGTTTTATACCTTTCCTTGGTGTTTCAGTAACATCTAGGAGATGCGGTATGGGCCTTGTTTTCGAAATTGCTTACAACAGGGTCTAAGGTTTCATCACATGTGCTGTTCTCCCAGTATTTGTACTGTATATGATTGACTGGCGATTCTGGTAACCCTCCAAAACAATCTGATCCACATTGTTTATAATATTAAAATGATGTACCAACATAAATAACACAGAAAAGTTCTTTTCATAGTCATTTGCTTGAAGCAGAGTGTTCTGAATTATTTATTTGGTTTGTCTCTTTTGTAGTATGTTTTTGTTACCTTCATGAAGCATTCTTAACTCATGTACATTAAATGTAATCTACCTGGTTTATGCTCTCTTTTTAAATTTCATTTGCAGCTTATACAGTGTGCATAACAGAATCTGCATCATTGATATAACATTTTTCTGTACTCCTTATTTTCTATCCATTAAGGAGTTCTCAGTCCAAATACATACATTATCTACAATACCTACAGTACTACCTGCATTTAGAGAATATTTTTTGTGAGAATCTTTATCAATACCTTTTTGAAAATTTTAACAAACTACTGTATATCATAAGTTTGTAATGTTTATATCACTTTTTGCTTTTGCTTATTCAAATAACTCTAGATCCATGACACTTGGGCTGTCTCTGTTATGCATGATTTTTCCCTTTACCTGTCTATTTTAGTTTATAGAAGCTTTGCCTATATCTCAAAATGATAAAATAATCATCATCAAATATCTACCTCGCATTTCAATACACATTCAATTTCAGAAACACATAACAAATACATATAATTTCCATTTTAATGTTGAATACGGAGCTCAATTTCCAATTCACAATGTCATTCATCCTACAGGTTATTCAATAATATGAACGTAGCAGAAATGATTCTTGATCTGTAAACTAATCTGTACACTAAGTCTATTGCTCCTAGTTTTAAGTATACATCATTGGGGAAAAAAGTGAATTAAGGCTCATATTCCCTTTATTCTCGGAGTGAAATCAGTTTGCCTTTGAAGTGTAAACTAGACATAGAGTAATTGATTTGAGCCTCATATACGGATCTCAAAATTAATTATTAAATTATGTCTTTTTTTGATTATCATTTGTTGCAAAAATACTAAATATCAAAGAAATGTAGTTAATAAGCATTCTGTTATTTGACAATGCTCAATTTATTACATCACTTAACCCTTTTATAGTAGCTGTATTAATTGACTTACTTCTAATAAATATATAATTACTTTGTGCCCCCTTTTACCTCACTCATTTTTATATTTTGCTATTAAATTTAATGTATTTCTGGCTGCTGTGGGATTCATCCTAGTGTAAGGCAACATAAAATCCTACCCAGGGACCACTCTGGTCTCTGTAGATAGCCTTCTCTAAGAGTCTGAAAGCTGATTGCTTCTCTCCACAGAGCACTGTGTGCAAACAGTACTGCATTGGGAATACCAGTCCAAAATAAATCTCAGTAATAAAAAAACTAAAATATAAACCTTATTCACTGCTTCTTTGCCACACAGACTTTTATTTCTAAATAAATGTCAAGGTATTAGATATGCAAAGTTCAGGAGGGGAAATGAGAACACATGACTATGCAGTATATAGTTCACATAATGTGCAGATTCACTCATCAGCACAGAAAACAAAAGGGTTCATTTAAGGTTACCTTAATAAACACCAAACAGTTCATACTAGTTTGATCAACCAGTAATTACTGCATATTGAATGATTACCAAGCAATCTACTGTATTTACAGTCACCAGTTTTTCCACAGAACATGCCCCAGCTATGGATATAAAACCTTCCCCTTTATATGCCTTCTTAATCACATGATTTACTGCAGTTTCTGAAGTTCTGTTCATGCCTTTAGAAGTGGCTTCTATACTTTTTGGATGTTGAGTGTTTTGTGACAGTTTATTTGCCAAGCAGTGAGATTTCCTTTTATTCTCACAGCACTTCACTTTGCACCTGGCACGATCTGAAGTTCAAAGCTACTATTTTCCTTTGGTTGCACCAATTTGACCCTGAAGTGTACAAATTGGTACAGATCTTGCTGCTGCTGCCAGTACTGGATGAAAGGAGTTAGAAAAGTAGAATTAATTAATGTAACTAGTAGACACAGCAGTGTACTGGCACAACAGTTGTCACTGAACAGTAAAATTGTTTAATTCATATTTCATTTGTTTTTGCAACAAATTAGGTCTTCTCTCTGAATATTATGGCTGGGTTTGGAAACTAATTGGGTGGCAGTCTATGCTTTGAAGATTCTTGTCAGTGGACATTTGTGACTCTTATTTCAGCTATCATCACTGTCGATTTTCCTGGTGCACCATTTGTTGAAGTACAAAGACTGCAATTACAGCCTACAGGGAAATTGTGGCATCTGCAATTTTTTTGTTTTAATTAATTACTGAAGTTGCAACATCTTCTAAATCAGAGTTCTAGCAAGTCCAGGAAATAGAAACATGTGCACAGGTTTTGAACTAATTGAAAATTGAATTGAAAAGCTAATGTGCTAAACATCATTCCATATTATGATTCCATCTCTGCTGATCAAATCTTAAGTCAAAGATGCATTGATACTGATTTATCAGTACAGTATATTGCATACATCATATAACTGTGTTAAACACAAAAGAACTTGAATAATATTACTAAGAACTACAAGGTCAATAAGTAGTTTTTTTCAAGAATTGACATGATTGTTCTCCACTTTATTAGACATAAATTTGATTAACATTGTTATTGTTTGCTCACATAATGCTCAAATACAAATTCCTGACCAGATGATTTTATAATCACAGAGCACTTAACTTCACAGTTATCCAATCATGAGCTTCTTAATAAAGTTCAAGACCACACAGCCTTTTGTAATTAACTGTGATGTGTTTGTCCATGTGACAATTAGGTATGTAATACAGTACTTCAAAGGATCCAAGAAACTTTACAAAATATTATAATAATAGATCAGCTCTATAATAACATTAAAATGGGCTGAATTCTTCATGTATGCAATCTAATATGGGAATTTAAAAATATTATGCTTACAGTATTATTTTGCACCATAAACCTTACTTTTAAGTACTAATGCACCTTAACACCTACTATTTACTTCATATGTTGATATTTTCACTAATGAAGTGTTCTAAAGGTAAATATGAATTCTGCTTTTATAATCTGCTAATTCCTGTTTTGATGGAGAATTATGTTTGTTGGAAGAGACTGAATTTTTCTGTTATTTTTTCCGAAAAATGTCATGTACTCTGTCTACTTATATTCATGAAAGAGAAGGATTTAGGCGAAGATTTTTTAAGTAATGAAACATTCCGACATCAAAGAAAAAAATGTTAATGAAACAGACCGAAAAAAAGTTATTTATTATTTGGAGATAGACGTTTTTGTTGACTTTTTAAAAGATGAACTGAAAATAAAATACATCTGCTGAACACACCCTCAACAATACTAGTGAGAGCATTTACACTTGAGGTAGAAATAATAAAATATTTATGTAAATTAATAAATTTCCACAGAAATATCATTTTGTGCAAGGACATTTCAAATGCCTAAAACTACAAGCTGTTCCATTTTCAAAATTTATCATGAGGAATCGTTATATATTAGTCATTATGTACAGTATGCTCCTGGATGCAGGGGCACTTCAAGTTAGGTATTATGAAACAAATATATTTTTGCTTTTACCAATCATGGCCTCCTTATAATCCCCATCTATGAGCTGGCTTCATCACTCTGTTCTCCTCCCCACTGATAGCTGATGTACTTTATGGTGAGCCTACTGGCACACTCTGGCTGCTCGCGCACAATGGCTGCTGGCGTACAGTGTGCTGCACATTGGTAGTAGCAGAGGGAGTCCTCATTCCTGTAAAGTGCTTTGAGTGGAGTGTCCAGAAACATGCTACAGTATATACATTAAGTGTAAGAAACTACACTGTTCTACCTGTTCTGTAGTTGTGAACTCAAACTGAAATATACAAGCTAGATTTATGGTGTCTCTAAATTGCCCCCGTGTATGTACAGTATGTGTATTCATACTCTGCCAGGAACTGGCCTCCTGTCCCTGACAGATATCCCAAGTCTCCAGGAAGTTCCGGGAGTCTCCCGGAAATCAGTGTCTCCTTCCTGAGTCTCGCAAGTGATCCATAATCTCCTGCCCCCCGCTCCCAAATGTTTATCAAATCTGCTAAACAAGCCGCATCTCTGTACAATGAAAGTTTGCAAAGAAAGTGAGATTATTCAACTGGTAGAATTTATAGTGTATCGCATTTATATAATAGTATCTATCAGTGAATTATTTAATTATATAGATATGATTTTATTTTTCTCAAGGCGATCGCCCCACAACCCACAATGGAAAAAGAACATTTCGAACTATAATGTTTATAAAGCATTTCATACTTTTTCCCTCTTGGTTGATTGCTGTTATTTTCTACATTAGTTTTGCAGCTACAGTATACATTCCAGCAAACTGTATTTTTGTTTTCTTGTTTAGATATATTCATGTAAGAGCCACCATCTGCTAAACTAACACCCATTGAAGAAACTGTTGTAGGATTTAGCTGTGTCCCATATAACCTAACTACAAGGGGTCAGGTTTGACTGAGTGTGACATGGTATAGGGCCAGAACATGCAGAAGATCCTAAATTTATCTCCTGGGTTATGTTGTCACATTCATATTACTTCCATATGTCTTTGTCTACCAGCCTTTGTTCAGAAGCACCTTTAATAACTGCAGAACCTGCACTTAAGCTATGTTGTGAGGTTATACTGGGTAATCTTTGCCCTTGTTTTGTAAACACAGAAGCAAGGCATAGCAATCAATTTGTTGGATAAAACACCAAAGCAAAACTGACTGACTTTGCCCTAAATGTTTTCATTATTGTCTCCATTATCAAGTTTCTGATTTGCTTTATCAAATGAAATGAAGAAAATGAAGTGAAGAGGAAAACTAATGTATGACACAGACTAAATAATTTTAATAAACTAAATGAAGTAATACAGTCTTCAAAATTATTTAGAAGGTGGCTTGGCACAAAAAAACCCATAACATTTATAAAGTTAAGAAAGGAAACAGCAAACCTGACAAAACAGAGATCCAAAGCAATGTCAAAACGTGTGTACTTTTTTGGCAAAGCCTTTCTTTAAAATTAAGTAAGAAGTACTTCAGTAAGGATATCTTCAATGCATTCTTATACAGTACATATTTTCCAGACACTGCATAGGAAGAGCAAGAATCAGAGCAATCAGAGCAATTTTTGGCACACCCAGGGATCCAAGAGAAGCTGTTTTTTCCATTAGGAAGAATCTCCTTGGAATAAGAAACAGCTGAGAATTCAGAATCTTCAAAGGAGATCTCAAAGGTATTGCTTGATACCAAGTGTAAAAACTACACCAATGAGGTATATACTGTACTAAACAGTGACCAAACAGGAAAATCTAACAATAAACGTCTTTTGTGTTAAGAAAAATAGGAAGCACCTACCTATAAAGACCATGGTGGAGTGTTTTTATTTCCACATAGGGAGATTTCCACACTTTTTCAATCGGAAGAAATCTGAATCTAAAGTCAATATTTCATTGCTTGTCAAATATTTATTTTGAAGATAAAATACTGATACATTTCTGTTTCAAACTTATATTTTTAAAATATATTTAAGCAAAGTCTTATTAAGGTATTCATACATCTATTTATCTATTTCATTTACTTAGAATTATTTAGTTTATGTGTTTATGTTTTGTCATCTACATGTTTATGAGACTAAGCCAATCTAAAATATCTTATTGGCACACACATTGTGTCCTTTATGTATGTCGCTGTGAATGTTGTTTCTTACAATTAATGTGTGAAATCTGCATGAGAGCATATTATTTAAGGCTTTCAAGCTATATGTATTAATCAGATGTCAGGAATCATCTAGGACCATGGTTTTCAAACTGTGGTACGCGTACCACTGGTGGTACAAGGAGTGCCTCTAGGTGGTATGTCACATGGCCCTGGAAATTTTTGTGTGCACTGATAAATTGGGACGGGTTATTATATTTTCTATTTTAATACAATTAGATTATTTGTCAAATACGCAGCCTATGTACTTAACTATGTTGATACAGCATGCGCAGATTCTTCAGTGGACACAAGGGCTAGTACTATGTACTGTATATACTATTGTATAGGAATGCATGCTATCTTTACCAAATAGGGAGGTAGGAGAATGTGTGTGATTTTGGAACACTACCAATCTTATAAGCACAGGAAAGAGATATGGATAATAGAAAAATATTTCAGGGCACTTCAAGGTTATTTTGAGAAAAATACACCAAGAATCTCTGTGTTTCGCTCCCATGCGCATGATATAAAAATTTATTTAACTTCTGAGACGGTCTCCTGACTGTCTTTTAAGTGGAAACAGGAAAAAATGTAGGCTTGTGGATTGCTAAAGCAGGTAAGCCCCACACTATTGGTGAATAACTTTGTTTACCATTGGCAAAAGAGCTGACATGTATTATGTGTGGTGAAAAAGTTGCTAAACAGCTCGATCTGCTGCCCCTTTTGAATGATTTGAATGATTTGAATGAATAATTCTACGAGTGATACAGTCACTCTTAGAATTATTGATATGGCAGATGATGTCAAAAGTACGCTGATTGAGCACGTTAAGATGAGCAGATGCTTTTCACTGAAATTAGAGGAGTCTGTAGATGTTGTTGATTTGGCCAATTTGCTCATTTACGTTAAATGTGAGTTTGAGGGTACTGTATGTCCCATGAGAACTTTCTGTTCTGTAAACCGCTACCAACAAGAACTACAGCAGAGCACATATTTCAGCTTCTGAATTAATTTATCAAAGAGAATGGCATCGACTAGAAAAAATGCATCGGAGTTTGTACTGATGGTGCTAGAGTAATGACAAGCCGACACCAGCGGTGTAGTTGCATGAATTAGAGAGGTTGCTCCAGATATGAAGTGGACACACTGTAGCATCCGCCATGAGGCCTTGGCAGTCAAGAAAATGCCTGAGGATTGAAATCTGTGTTAGACTCTGCTGTAAAAGTTGTGAATTGTATCAAGGCTTGACCAATGAATTCACATCTGTTCAGTGTGCATTGTAATATGGCTGGTAAAATTAGCCTACCTGGCTGATATATTCTCTCATTTGAATGAACTGAATACAGGACTGCAGGGGCTCTCTTTAAAATGTTTGACATGTTTGACAAGATCACTGCTATGAAGAAAAAGCTGCAGCTTTTTGTCAATAAAATCAACGTTGACAAGTGATGTCTCTGCTTTCCCATCTTTGGATAACTATCTGCACACATATGGTGTGGCATTTGATGCTGCTGTTCGAGATGTGATTGCAGTGCACCTCTTGGCATTGGAAGAACAGTTCTCAGTTTTTTCCAGTTGAGGCCACACCAGAGTGGAGCATGAGAATTGCAACACTCATATAGTTTGGCATTAGACACAAGAAGTACGTCTAAACGATTCGCTGTGGATTGGATTTGGGCTATCGCATCATTGTGAAACAATGTTATTTTGTTAGTATAAGCGATGATACTCTAAGTGTGCTGCACTGAATGGGCTCTCATGTCATTATTGAACCCGTCCAGAACCTGAATGCACGCATAATCTGTCAAGCGCAAGCTAGTGCTACATTAAAAAAATGATACATATACTGTTATGAATCATCATATGATAAAATGGTAGTAGTCTTGCTAGTATAGGTCTTACACTATGTTCTTAATGTTGACATTTTGGGATGTAAAATAATCACTAAATACTGGGTAAAGCTAATTTCAAATTCGATAATATTTCTTCTTATTATACCACTTGTAACTTAATTTTTAAGCGTCTTCAAGTTTCAGTTAGGGCCTGTCGATCTCAGAAAGGCTGCAGGTGACACGTTATCAGGTGTTTCTTGATTTTTTGAAGAATAGAGATCCCGAGGAAGCTATCCCATATTATATCAGAACAAGGTAACATGAATGCAGGATTTTTTAATTATGTGCACAGCACACAGGCAGCAAGTAGGTACTGTATAAGACAAAACTGAATACTCTTAACATATTTAGATAAGTGATTTAACTTTTTTATAGCCATACAAAATCCAGTTTATCAAGTCTTATCAATGAAGTTTAGGCCTAGTCTCCTAAAAATATCTTGGCCATCTTTAACGTTTTATTTCTTTCTTTGTCTTAGATTGACCAGCATATAATCTGAATAATGGACGATAAGGCATTATCTGGGTATTTTCCCCTGTATAGTGACCAACTTGCTATTGTTGACTTGCAATAGACAGGTGTCACAAAGTATTCTTTCATGTCCCTATGCAGACAACACAATCCGGGGATGAGTGAAGAAAACACGGAGAAAAATGCATGCAAAGGGGCAGGCAGGAATACAGGGGGCATGTCCATGGTGAGCTGGTATTCGGGGGAGATGTGGCCGAGGCAAACAGTCCAAAGGAGTCCGAGGCAAATCCATGAGTGTAGCAGAAGTCCAAGACCGAGTAATCCATCCTGACAGACAAACAGAGTTAAAAGCTGGAGTGGGATCTGGCGAAGGGACAGGGGAATAAAAGGGGGGTCACAGGACCAGACACTCCCTAATCCCGGACTCAGAAGGTCAGGACCCCGTGATGAAGCCTGTGCCGTCGAGTCGCTCCTGGACTCGCAGATAGGTGGGCTTCCATCTTCCAAAGCTGAGGCCAGATTGGCAGGAACGCCTGGCTTTTGTAGGACGGGGACAGGAATAGGAGGCAGGTGCAGGGAATCAAGAATAAAACTAGGAAGGGCTGGAGTGTCCTTAAGAGGAGGGGTTTAAGAGCGTGACAACAGGAATCTCAGCCTCAGGAGAAATCCAGATAAGAAAATGTTTTGCAAACACTCCATATGAAATTGGGGATAAAATCCAAATACCACAAAACACATTCAGATGAAGATGAAGAGCCCAACGTAAATGCAAAGTACATGTGGCAATATAAAATACAACAAAATCGTTATGCAAAATTGAATGAGGACAGCTTGAAAATAACTGACAATGAAACCCTGAAACAAGTGCATACGAAGACATGGGGAGGGACAAGAAGGTTGTCTGTTTCCAAAGACAGTACGAAGACAGAGATTTTGAAGACTGTTAGGGAAATATTTTTTTTCCTAATGGATAAATCAGCTTGTGGATGTGAGGATGAATTCATTTTTGATGTCAATGATTTTCAAACAGAATCTCCTTAATGATGGAGAAACTGTAGCACAAATAAATGAACAAACAAAATTTCTAATGTTGAGGTTTTCAACAGAAACCAGAATAAAAGTGAAAAATCTTCAGATCCAGAAGATGCATCCAGTCAATTTGTACTGTAACTGTGTGTGATAAACCAGTAGATAGATAGATACTTTATTGATCCCGTGAGGGAAATTGCAGTGCAACAGCAGCTTAACACACACAACACAGCCACAGTGTAACGAATTATATAATAATAGTACAATACATACAATACAATACAAGAGTTACTCACAGTCCGGACACACAAAGAACAAACTAGAACAGAACAGTACACAGAATAGAACATAATAGAACATGTGTAGCATCTTACTACAGACATTGAAGGACCTGAGCCTCCTCAAGAAGTAAAGTCGGCTCTGTCCCTTCTTATAGATGGCCTCGATGTTCTTAGACCATTCCAGTCTATCGTCGATGTGCACTCCCAGGTACTTGTACGAGTCCACCATCTCCACGCCACTCCCATGGATGTAGACAGGAGTAGGTTTGACCTTTTTCCTCCTGAAATCTACCACCAGTTCCTTTGTCTTTGTTACATTCAGTTCCAAGTGGTTCACCCCACACCACTCCACAAAGCTGCTGACCAGTCCTCTGTACTCCTCACCCTTGATACATCCCACAATTGCAGAGTCATCTGAGAACTTCTGCAGGTGGCATGACTTTGAGTTGTACTTAAAGTCTGAAGTATAGAGGGTGAAGAGGAATGGAGAAAGAACTGTCCCTTGAGGTGCCCCTGTGTTACTCACTACCTGTTCAGACACACAGTTCTGAAGTCTCACAGACTGTGGTCTGCCTGTCAGGTAGTCAGTGATCCACGAGGTCATGGAGGCATCGACTTGCATCTCCTCCAGCTTCCTCCTTAGAAGTAAGGGCTGGATGGTATTGAAGGCACTGGAGAAGTCGAAAAACATGATCCTTACAGTGTTGCCAGCCCTGTCCAGGTGTGAGTAGGCCCTTTGCATCATGTAGATGATCGCATCCTCCACACCAACACTGGGCTGGTAGGCAAACTGTAGGGTGTCCAGTGATGAGCTGACCAGGGGTCTCAGGTGGGATAAGACCAGCCTCTCCAGTGTCTTCATGACGTGAGAAGTCAGGAAAAGGAAAAGGAAACAGACCGACCTGATCAGGAGCACCTTTCATATGAGTCATGAATAACTGACTGTCCCACACACATTGATAAATGAAAAGGAGGGATTCAGTAGTTCAAAACCCTAATACTTCAAAATCAAGTGAGAATCAGTTGCAAGAAGAAAATGTTTCTGTGTGTTCTTGTGAAAGTCCAGATATAACTTGTGTTGCTTCATTCCAAATGCATGCTACATGCTAATTTGTTGCCAAACTTTTTTACTGAACCAGCGCACGCATTCATGCTTAATGACAGCAATGAGTCATTAATGAAACTTGATATAGCAACTATGATTTATCTAATACCACTCCTTTAGCGTCATGCTCTCCCTCTTGTGTCACTAAACACAACCTTATGGTATGATCTGGGAATGCAATGGATGACCTGATAAAAGCTTTTGCAAACCATCGAAATAAAATATCATAAATGGTGGGATCCTGAGAATCCAAAGACACCTGCCAACAGGTGAAATAGAAGAGGCAAATGATCTGGGAGGAGTCTCACGAAACACATTTGCATAGTTCTGGGAAGATTTTAAGAGCAGGTGCACATTTGGGAAAATCTACAAGATGCCTTATCTGCATGATTTTGGAAAGATGAAGTGGGAAGTCACAGCAAGAATTATATTAGTGGGTTGTAAGTATTGCCTAATTCGACTTGCACCAGCATTCATGCAGCAGGTACTGTTTGGAAAGATTCAATATCAGGAACCTGACATTTTGTTAGACAGTTTCCTGATGTTTATTTCTTCTTCTGAAACAGATATTATCCAAACTGCTGTGGTGGATTTCACAAACGTGGACATCTCTGAGCCCACAGATTTTAGCAAATGTAGTTTTATACTAGTCTAAAGCAAATCCCTAATCTGTGTCCTAAATGACTGATAAAGAGTCACAGCCTCAAAAGGATCAAAATGTGGATTCCGGTTGTTCTTACTCATTAAAATGCAATACATTTCAGGTATGTTCTTGTCACAGTGAGTGAGAAGTTTAACCAGGTCAATGGGAACAAGTTGAACTTCACATCCATGCATTTGTGGGAGAGTATAAAGAGAGCTGGTATTCCACAAGGAAGACTGGCAGACAGATTTGATCTTATGTGGTGTCTATTCCTCACAGCAACAATGTCTTCCAGCTCTGAAAAGCACATAAAACACATGATAGAAACAAACTGCAAGTATTTTTAGACATCCTATTGTCTTTTTTTTGTTTTAATACATAGACTAAGTATAAATAAATTCACATGAATAGTTGAATATTAATTTTATGAACTTAAGAAATGTAATTGAAATAACTAAAATCAGAATCATGTGAAAGCAAAAACCAAGTATATGTATACCTGTATCAGCTTGAGAAAACAGAACCTCATCAAAGTTTTGGTAACTTCTAGGTAGTCACCAGAGAACCTGCCATCCTCTTGAATTTGATTTTCCTTCCTTAGAATCCCGCATCAAAATTCAATTTGTTGATTTGTTCTGCTTTGTCCATGCAAAAAACGTTTCACTGCAGTATAATTATCAGTGCAGTTTCTTCTTAGGAATGTTTGCTATTTTTCCATATAGGCATTCTCTACACCCAGGTCATCTCTAGTAACTCATGGACAGCTATTCTGATTTTGAACAGCATTTACATAGTAATTGGCTACATCACTGGCCTTTTCACCGCCACTTGCTTCTTACCAGATTATTATATGAGAAAATCTATCAATGCAACCATTAACGAACAGGCCATAGGATCTAAGTTTGTTCTTTGAATCCAAGTGCCAAGTGAAGTTAGGTCCAACATTGCAAGTGATGATGTCATGTTGCTTGGCGCCCTCGGGGTCCAGTTTAGTGGATGCTGGATTGTTTCACGTTCTGCAACAAATCCTTCAGGTAAGCACTTAGTATGCATCCATTTGTACCCATGAAACCTGCCAGATGTATTAATTTCTTGCTAAAGAAATATAGCTAAGTCAACAGTATCTGTTTTGTTTTTTTGGCAATTCAACTGCAGTCTCTTTAGATGCCATTGCAAAGTGCAGCGACTCAGAGTTATGCCATGGTTATGCACCAAACAAGACAAAATCTCCTTTTTATTCTAATCCAAGCTCAAAATTAAAACCTGATAACGCCATCAGATGGCATTTTTAATGTTGAATGAAAACCTTGAAAAATGTGGACCATAAGAAACATTTTGTAATTAGTTTAAAAATGGTTCTTTAGAAGCCAGTATATCGTCAAAATTGCAAGTATGATGGCAGCTGAGATAGCACCTAGACAAAAATATTGCCTCAAAAAAAGTACCATTTATATTACAAAAAAATCACACTCTGCTTAAAAATAAAGGTGTCTAAAAGACAATGTATAATGTCTTTTGTTTAGGTCAAGTGATAGGTTTAACACATCATTTCTGCTTTTCACAAAAAAGAAAGGGACAGATTTCTTTTTTTGTGTGCAACAACAGAACCATGTAGACAGTTTATTGCCTAATTTTTAAATACAGAACAGAATACAATGAGAAAGAAACAATAAGACTCATACCTACTGCTGGTTTACAGTCGATTGTGCTACTGTATGCAGCATTTAAGCATGAAAACACCAATAGCTTTCAGCCTATGCTTATATCGAATACATTTGACCTTGGTTTTACACAGCAAAATGTAAAAAAAAAAGTGTCATGTGAAGGGAGAAGAAAGTACAATATTAAACATTAATGTAATGAAATGCATCCTGTTGAGTATAGTGTAGAATAATGTAGAGTCACGTTGATTTTCACAATAAACAGTGAAATCGCAACGATATTTTCCATAGCTATATGGGACCCCTAAGCCTTTTGGAAAGAACATAGAGAAAAAGTAAACCTGACAGTTAAATGAGATGAGCCAAGCACAAATATGTCTTATTTTGTGTGTTATTTTTGAAAAAGACATTTCCCCCTTAATCTACAGTTAGAATGAAATGGGCAACAGAGGATAAAAGAACAGTGGAAAACACTTATGGGAACGCAACCTTCAGTTTTTAGAAACAACTGGAGGACATAGTATAACACTAGATGCTGCTGTAGCCAACAGGTGCTGCCGTATCCAAAAGAGTATTATCAGTAGTTATTAGTTAAGTTATTATTAGTAGTTATGAACAGAGCCCTCTTTGCAGCATTGGGTTAGCTATGGTATCTCTTTAAACAATAATTCTGTCATATAAACATAATATGTTCTCATATAAATGAGCTTATATTCTCGTTTAAACACAATATTTTCTTGTAAAAACAAGATATTTTTTCTCAGTGGCACTTTAAAGCTTCCGTACAAAAACTAGTTAAAGAAACCCTGGAACTTAATTTGATAACTGAAGAATTAATTAAACAAAGCTGTAAAGCATAAGCACAACTTTTACATGGGACAAACCTCAGAAGATTCAAAACCTTGTGAATTTCAAGAGCATTCACTGTTTGAACAAACACATACAAGTTAGAGAAATTTAAAATTTAAATTAATTTGAATTAACACAAAGAAACACAAAATAAAGTGCAATTTATTGCGCACAGCACACTTCATACACATGGGGTATGGTTCAGAAGAAAAATAGTGGTTTGAATTGGTTTGTAATATATTTGGACACTCAAACAATTTGTTTAGATAGTATATTAAAAACAATAGATATATTGCTTATCTAAACCAATCCAGTATGTAAAATGTAATCAAAACACTCGGTATTCCCCGAAAAGCCACTTGCAAAATATATATTTATATGTTTTAGATTACATAACATATTCAGAAAATCCTTTCTTAATATAGTATACATCTTGACCTATGTCAATCAACAATGTAATTAGAATAGTGTTCACTAACATTGTTTATTTAAATACTTGGGAGCAATTTGGTATAAATGTGAGGTAAAAACATAATACAGATTTTTTGGAATCTCATTTCATCTAGCTTTTACATAAAGCACTGAAGGAAAATGTCATATTCTTTGCTATCAAACAATTTCATTTTCAATGAACAAAATGCAGCTTTGCTTGTTCTCAATCAGAATTGTTTTAAAAAGTGAAAGAAAAAAAAAACAACTGTTAAAGTAATGAACCTTAGAGGTTGGAGGCTGATTCTTTAAATGCAGGCCTTTGAGGTGCCATGCTTTTGTGGCTCATAAAGCCACAGTGCCCATCAAAGTAATTACTTTCTTGTGATTCCCCATAGCCAGTGTATAATTCTGTATTCATGAACTGCTTAGGGTTGTTCTCCTACTATTTTACATTGTTTTAAGAATTCAGTCATTTCCCTGAAAGCTCTTCTTGGAAGAAGCAAGCACTTAAGGCTTTTATGAAGGGAAATTGCTACACTACTGTAGGTTAGTAAAAAAAAATCTGTCTTTAAATTGCCAATATTTGTCAGGTATTACATGAAAGAAAAAGTGTTAAAGGCTTAAAACAGTTCTCAGCTAATTTTCTCAATATTCTGTGTTTGAAAAGGAGGAATATAAAAAAAAAATACCAAAGTGTAATTTGCATTCCCAGTGAATAAAAACAAATAGTGCTCAACAAAACAATGTGTGTACATCAGGGCTCCATTTTGAATTTAAAAGTATTTATGGTATAAATGTCTAAAATATTGTGCAATTCACTGTCAAAGCCTTGATAAATCCAGCTCCAAAGTCTCTATTTATAGCATAATCATTTTTACAGGAACCAATCCACAAATTTCATTGCTTGCTAAAGGCTTTGCATTACTTACTGCCAAACTGGTTATTATGTAATTTACCTTTTACTGTCACATACAGATATTCTATAGAGCTTGTGTGCTTAACTGCAAGTACTCTGCAAAAAGATAATGAACAAATAGCTGTCATACATCTCAAGCAACTGCAGGGTACTTTTATCACAAGAACTTGTTAGCACGCAGCACTTCATTAAACTCACAAAATGAATTTGATAATTATTGAAATATGGTGCATGCTTGAGGCAGTCAGCACAGTTAGCTCAGAACAAAAAAGATTCTACAAGCTTATTGATGAATCACACATTGTAATGATTTGAGAAGCTATGTACTGTAGATACCAGTTTTGGGGTTGTTGCCTTAAGTTTGCTTCAAATCAAAGGGGTTTAAAATGGCAGGCATGCCTCCCTCTAGGGTTATCAACACATTTTATACACTGTATTTATTTAAAAATACAGTAGACTGTGTTACCTTCAATCAAGAGTAGTCTACATGACTGATATGAAATTGCTACAGATAAGGAATTAGTTTAAAACTGTAAAATAAGGAGATGTTAGTATTTGAAAAAGAAAAATCACTTACTATTTGTTAAAATGCAAACTTTATATTTTACAGTATTTAAACCATGTGTTTCTTTTTAATAAAATATCTTGTTTTTTTCTTACTCTGTGTGTTCAGAAAAGTGAAATTCTCATTCACTTATGATGCTTGTAACCCAATTTGTATGGGCCATTTACCAAATTACAGCACAGGAACCCCTCCTGAACTGTCACAAATCCTATCAGGTGCAACAGCTTGGTACCATCAGGTGATTAAAGACATCATCCCATCAACCCTAATGTGACACTGCACTCACCATGACATAGGGAAGGAACCGCATTACCATTTTATTTAATAGGCCCCTTACTTGAAAACATTGTCTTGATAATGACAGCAGAGGACACTTATTGTTAATTGCCTCTTGTTTCTGCACAGGTCACAGTGGTAAGGCAAAAATTGAACTAGGTTGATTAATGTGAAAAAAGGGAAGGTTTTGCATGATAAAAGTTTCTCCTAAAACCCAATTCTATAATTCTTTAAAGTTTTTGTAAATAACGCATATTGGAATATAATGCAAATTGGAGATATTTTCCATTTCAAGTTATTAATAATTTTATATACCATTAAGATATGCCATTATACCATACCGTGTTGCAGTCTAAATACTGCTCAGATAAATGACAATACTGTGAGTCATATTATTTTCACAGATGAGCAAAGTTTAATTTTTGGACTTGCAATCAGTATTTTGTTTTACCATTGTTATTATAATTAATGATTAAATATTTATTGCGTACATGTCAGTGGGGAGCAATTTATCCCCATGTACTGAAGATTCCTGTTAATTTACATAGCGCATTTGTCTGACAGTTTCCTGCAGCTAACCAGAATATTCACCAACCAGGTATTCAATTGAATGAAATGCAATCTATGGGGCCATGTAATACTATTTAAATATTAAATTATAAGAATTCCCTTGACCTACTTTAACAAATAAAGTCATTGATTTTTTTTTTCTATAAACATATACATAAATAGTTCAGGTGGGTAGCTGCGTCAGCATGGGTAGGCTGCAAAGGAACAAGTAATAGGTTTATTCATTGATGAAAAGAGAAGAGAGAAAACACAGTGTTTCGGCTGTGGAGCCTTCTTCGGGTGTGAGTTTATTTTATTAAAGACTCTGGGTGATGTACCTTGTTAAAAGAGCAATTGAAGCTGTGACAAATTCCAAGGCTTATAGAATTGCTGTTCACAATAAACATGTGATGATCTAATGTTTATGTCTTATTATAAAGGTGTTATAATGATAGCAAGTAGTCTTTAACTCCAAAAGCATAGTTTCTTAGCTTAAATGTGGAAGAAATGTGAAGCTGGATAAAACAATTTAAAGCAAATTGGCCTACTGCACAGTATATGCCTTATGGTTATATCAGATAAGAAGGTACAAAATATGTTTATGTTGCCTTAAAATCTGTAGTATAATTTCTAGACTTTATTGGAGGGAAGTAGAAACCACTTATTCTGTTTTAAAGAATAATATGTCTGCACACAGAGTCTACCTTTAATTTCAACAGCAATGATGACAATGTTTAATTAATTTAAAAAGAGGCACCTTCTGATGAAAACAGTGTACTTACATAACATTGGACTCCCCCAGGAGAGAGGCAGGTATGTTTAAAATTAGACATTGAAATGCTATTCTTTTAAATATTCAAGAATTATGTACAGCAGTTTTGTGATTGCAAGTGGGTGGCTTTGTATAAAATTTATTTCAAACTGCATAAAAATAATTCATTGCAATATGTGTTTCTGCAGCAAAGATTATATTGCCTTATACTGTACAAGGGCGATCACAAAACATACATTTAAACAGTGCATCTGCAACTGAATTCCATGCAACTTGGCAAACAAAAACCTGAAGATACAGTATGCATAAGTTCTGTATTTTGCTTCAAATAAATGCCAAATGCCTGGAAACCTAGGTGGCACACAAAGTAATGCATAATATACAGAGGTTTTGTGAAGTACAGCACAGTCAGCAGAATGTTGTTCCCTACAATTTCCTTTTGTTCCACAATGCTCCAGTACATCTTCCTGGACCCCACTGTAAAATTCCACTAATCCTTTCCCCCCTTGTGACTTATCAGAAACCCTTCCTTCTGTCAGCTGGATCAAAGTTTTTACTCTTCCTTACGGGAGTGAAATGTTCTCTCCTACTTAACATTTCACTTCTTTATACTGTATATATGACCTCTCTCAGTTCTCTGGTTGGCACATTCTGCTGTATCCCATTCATACTGTACCTGAAGTAACACCTGTTATTAAAAGCCTGATTGTGGTTCTGAATTCTAGTATTAAACCTGGCAGTAATTCTCAGTGTGCATTTTTATTTTTCTTGACTTGAATGTGTGAAATATTTAGCATCTAATTAAAAATAAATCATTAGTATGTATTTTAAGTTTTTTTTTCCCCAAAATGTGCTTTTCTTTGAAGTCTTATACCTCAAACAAGTAGGCAATTTTTGAATGGATTTCCAATTTATCATCTCATCCTGCTATCTGATCGTTTTAATGTCAATGTTATTGTCTTACTGTGATTGTATTAATATTCTGTTTTTATTTAATTACAACTTATAAATAAAACTCCTTGGTTACATGCTTTGTTGGGAAGGAATATATTATTTGCCATGTGTTAATTAGGTGTCCTTTTATAATGAATGCCCACATTAGTTTTCAGTATCTACCCAGTTCTCTCCCTGTGATAAATCTTTTCAATCTGTAATTGATTGATGGAGGTGCATTTCTCTTGCCTCCCAGCATCTCCCATAAATTACGTAGGGCCTTCAGGTCATATGACTCCCTTCATCACTAACAGAATAATTTGGCTTGCTGTCAGATACAACACTAGTGATGTCATATTGTAAAATCACGTCTCGCACTCTGTACAAGTGACTCAGAGGTGAGTACGATTTTTTTGGACCACAAAGTCACATTGCAGATAGAATTGTCAGGCATTTGAAAGATCACCATCTAGGGTTATTGGATGGAGGAAAAAAGAACTCTCTAAAATTTCACACAAAGGTATGTTTTGCAGTGTCATATTGCAGTTGCAAATTGCTCTCCAGCAATTGGTAATGGTCGCATTGAATACATCTACAGTATTCAATGACTATCTTCTTAAATGTATCACAGTAAGAGTGAAACACTATACGACTTGCATTGTACAGTATTTTAAAAGTAGCTTACTTAACCTTCAATAGGGAAGATTAACACTGTGCTTTTATCATTTTCTGCGCAATTGTAACAAGTAGCACCAACTGTACAACTAGATGTACTGTATAGAGTACATTAATTGTGGATTCATTTAGGTCTTTTTTAGCATTAGCCTAGTATATGCAGAATATTACAGTATGAATAGAAATAGAATGTAAAGATAGTTCAACAAGTACTGATTTATGTTTTATATGTCAAGAAAAAGGTTAGAAATTAAGTATAGAAAAATTCACATCCTACTCATAATTCTGGGGTTCAGCAAAGTGTAGTGAGTAAGCCTCCGTACAGATAACTGGTTGGTTGAGAATTTAAGCTCCCACTGCAGACCCTGCTGTTTTATCTTGAGTGAAATACATTACCCCAATCTCTACAGTTCTCCCAGCTGAATAAATGGAGACCAGGGTCAGTGTAGGAAATTCCTGTGACAAGCCAGCATCCCGCCTAGGGGGGTTGGGTGTCAGATGCTCTCTCATTTGCTTAATGTCATGGAAACCAGGATAATCTCTGGCCCAGTGAACAGTAGTAAATTGGAAATTACACATTGAAATTATAGAACTTACAACTTTGAAAACTTTATGTTACATTGGGATACTGCAGAGCATGTTGATTGTGTTTTTTTGTGTACTGGGAGTAGCTCCCTGTATTGGATCACCTGTGTTGTCTATTACATTGTTAAACCCTACAATTTTGACAGACATACACTTGCCTGTTTCCATTCACAGTTGTAGTTGCGGACACAAAACTACACACAACTACTACATTTAAAGCCCCACTGTTCTACCATGCTTTTCACAAACAAATTTATGTCCGTGTCAAAAGTGTTTCCATGTGAAAGGATAAAGGATAGAAGCAGGTGCTTACTGTTTAGCTGTAGCACCTCTCTAATAAATGCATCCAACTTCCATTATCAGAAAGATATTTATTCCTGTTAAGGGTCTTGCAAATTGGAACCTGTCACAGAAGCATCAGGTAGAGTCTATTTTACAGTTCAGAACATAACGTCTACCATTGGAAACTTCAAGAAAATTCCAAATGTTTTTCAAGGGTCTAATAATGTACAGACAATAAGGGGTGGAGGTAACATACAATCCAGTTTTAAGATAATGAAACACACGTACGATAGAGAGGAAGAACAGAAAAATATAAAAAAACTGAGTTGCATTTAACAACGGGACATACTGTAGTGCTTCTTGTATTTGCATTAATGTTGGAGTCTATAATGACTGCTTTAGGTCCTCACAGCAGTATAATGTTCATCTTATGAGAAACTGGCCTCTTGAGAACAGCAGGGATAACTGCAAAGCTGGAACAGTTAGCCAGTTAATGAAGATTCTCTTAGCAGGCATGTAGTCAACAGCTTTCCTTACTTTAGGGCTCATATAAATGGTAACTTTAACTGTTGTACATTATGCTGCGTCTCAGAGATTCCTGATTCCATAGGTAACTTTTAATGTGCACTTCCTGCATTAAGGTAGCAACTGCTGCTTTTTGCAGTTGCACAAAGCTGGAGTGCCTCAATTCTTTCAGCAGGAATAATATTTAGTCACTAACATTTTTGAATAAATGAGGACCTCATCTGGCTACTACATGACTTTCCAAGAACTGCTAAATCAGCTCCCTCCATGACCATTAGGACTGGGATGTTTAGGTTTAGAGTGAGACCAAGTGCCACCTATGTGATGTATTTTATGCAAACATGTTTAAGCTGACTTTCCAAAGGGCTTATATAGATGATTTTTGTAAATGAAGAAAAATATTCGGGGTGCATCATACTTAGGTTGTAAATATCTGGTCATTACTCAGTCACCTGAGGAACAGGAAAATCAGTGGGACTGTGCATTGTAATTTATGAAGAATTCTTACAACTGTGGACTTTAATTTGTTTGATCTTCTTCTATAATGTAAAGTAGTTATAGATAGTTAAAATGTTATACATATATAGTTAAAATGAACCAAATCTGAGTGGCAACACCAAAAGCTAGACCTAGCAAACAAAATGTGTCAATTAATGTCCTTCTCCAGATTCAATATTTCAAAAGTAAAACAAATTAGTAGAAATATATATTTAGTGTCAGAAGCTTGTTCCTCTCAGAGTGAATGAAGAATGTGTTTAAGAAATGCATATACAGGTACATGCATTTTCATTGTAGATTCATATGCAGAGTGCCCTAAATTTCAGAACTACAGTAATGAAAAATAAGAAAGTGACATTTACTAATGATTGACAAAAGCTATGTATACATTTTCATGGGAATCAGTTTACAGTGCCAACAACAGGCATTAATATAATTTTATATAAGCAGTAAAAATAAAAAAAGACATTTGCAATACATTTTTATTTAGTTACTGTTTGTGTGCATGTATATTTTAAGTTGCAGCTACAGTATAAAGGAGAAAGATCCAGAAAATTACTTCAGTATGCAGAGTACAAAAGGAACATGCAGAGGTTAATTCCATGGTAAAATGAAAAACACAACAGAACAAGAGTGAGAAAAGTGTCAAAATCCTACTGAAGAGAAAGCATCAAATACAAGAGAGTTCTGTGAAATATTCTCTTTAAGCAATAGTGATCTTTGTTGATTTTGAACAAAAAATGACACTTACTGACAAAGGAATAAAGCCCTTCTACTTAATTTGGCATCTCCATTCCAATCTATGGAATAGTATTTCTCCATCACAAAAGAAGTTGAGGTTGTCTAAATAAATATATTCTAGCTTTGGATATACTGAACAAAATGACAGGTATTTCAATTCAATCACAGAAAATATAAATATTACTGGTTTTGAATGTATTTGTTTCTTGTAACTTAAAACTTTTTTTAAATGTTATAATGTTAAACCAAACTTTAGATATAAAGTATAAAGCCAGTTATTGTGGACAATAACCTGAGTGAGTGCAAAGGACTCTGACTACCCAAGAAAAAAGATGTATATGCAAAGTTTATAATGACAAAGATAGTCACAGGTTGTCTTGGAAATCACTCTTTCAAGTTCATGCAAGGAGTAGTCCAGATTTGGCTTTGTGGTATTAGCCTGATATGCAATAATCAAGCTTGTCTATACAATACTGTTGGTATGAATATTAGCTCTATAACCAGAAGCTTTCTCTGTCCTCCAGTTTGCAGTTAAGCTCTTCTGTGTGTGTTTCATAGTCATTTTCATGACCTATATTGATGGTGACCTTGTAGTTCTTGCCTCACAAAAGATGAGCATTTGTATTTGTTGTTTCATAGCCCACTGCAAAATTGGTGTACAGGTGAAAAGAAGTTTATTATGATTCTAACATCTTGCATTAAAAAAATATCAAATGCAGTTGGTTCCAATGCTAATTTGTTGCTTTTTACTTTTGAAAGTGTGCTTTTCATAGTACTTGTATATGCATCATTAGTCCAACAACCACGAGACCTCTGTCAGGTGTCCCTAAAAGGATAATAGTTTTATTTTCCACTGTCTTATATTGTAACAACACCAGCTTAATTTCTAAATGATGTTGCTGGAATACAATTTTTTCTCATTTTTTGTTCCATTGCAGTCCAGGCTTTTGTTCCAAGATAACTGGGCATCAATATCTGGAGAATGTAAGATAGAGCAAGAGTTCATTAACTCTCTTGTGAGAAACACTGAACTAATTACAGCATCTCCCACAGCTGTCACTGCAGCAGCAGAGAAAAATGCATAGGGTTTGGGATGCAGAAAATCTATTTGACCTGATTTGGTTTTTAAGCAGCAAAGAAAAATGGGTCACAATACAGGACAGTAGCAGACAATATTTAGTGTCCTGCTTCCCTGCACAGTAATAGTTCTTACAAGCCCTGAGCACTACACTTTAGTATTATTCACAAAATGCAGGAATTAGTGGTGCTTGGTTCCTGGCAAAACTAATAGAAATACACACATCTAATTTCATTACATACATAGGCTCATATTGGTTCTATTAATATTAATATTAAAATAAGTTTCTGCTTTATTCAAACCACTCAATGGGACCAATAATTAAAGCAAATAAGTACTTATACTCTATGTTGGGGGTCATTATCACAAGGTAATTAATCTCACCAGGATAGTAGGAGAGAGCTGTGTGAACAACAAGTCAATGGCAACTCTTAAGATGTATTATTTGCACATGATCAAACATTGAATAACGTTAATGGAGCCACCAGGTGTCATAATGAATAAACTACAGTGAGTGATTAAGTTAAGAAGTAAAATCTTCATAGAAATTGACAGGTGAAGGTTCAAGGGAGAAGATGGGTCGTGCTCCTCCCCTTCCTGTATCATTCAATTTTCTCTTTTTTTTTAAACCCTAACCATGCTAAAAATCATGTCTAAAGTTCAAGTCTCTCGAGTTCTAAGCACCAGATCTCTAATGGTTCACATGCCTAATTCTCTACCATCCTCGGATGACCTTCTTCTTCAGCACTTCTTCTTCATTGTTCGCTTTCTGTAACGAACAGTTCTTTCCAGACCCTATGCGGACGACACAATCCGAAGAAGTGGGGAAACACTAGGAAAAGGTCATGCAGGGATACGGTGCTGAAAACAGGGGGGGGCGTGTGGCCGAGGCAAACAATCCAAAAGAGTAATCCATAGAGGGAATCCAAAAACACAAGAGTAAGTCCATAGCCAGGAGATCCATCCAAACAAGGAATTAAAAACACGAACCGGGTCGGAACCGGCGGACTAGGAACAGGAACAGAGGTTAAAACCTTAACGGGACCAGGCGCTTCCAGGTCCTGGACTCGCACGGTGCGGAAACCAGATGCAGAGCCAGGATGAGCGTCAGCGCCTGGCTTTTAAGGTGGGCTTGGAAAAGGGATCAGGTGCACAGAATTAAATCTAAAGTGAAAGGGCTGGAGCACCCTTAAGGAGGGGGGACTATAATCGTGACACTTTCTGCTGCTTCACTCTATCGACCTCCAGGGATTCTTTCACCGGTCAGCAACAGTTCTACTTCTCCTCTCCAGCCTCTCAGATTACGCCACTCTACACACCTCTGCACCACCATAGATAAACCAACTCATCTTTTTTTTATATAAGGATTAGCCTCTCTCAAAACTCCTCAGATCGATAAGTCAATTCCTATTCCACCTCAGTCTGTCCATTTGGGTCTTTTTCTTCTTTTATGTGTCTCCATCTCAGCTGAACCAGTTCTCCCTCCTTTCCACTACAGTATCTTCAGCTCCAACTTCTCTTGGCTCACTGATTCCGCCTTTTATTCCTGGTCCACAGCCACCGAGCTTTCTAGATGATAACATTTCTCAGCAGATTTCTCACATTCTCTAATCCCTTTCTCGTTCTGTAGATGACATTAATTCCCATCTGCTTAAACCTGAAAGCTCCTTCTATTCAGCTCCACCTCCGGGTTCAGCCCCACCCATCTCCAGTCTACCTCTACCAGTCCCTCTGTCAGATTTTACCCTCTGCACAGCTACTGCCTCAGGCTCTCAGGCTGCAACTACAGTCCATCGTCATACTCTCGCTACTCATTTGCACCGCCTGATTCTCGAAGGTAGAGATCTCGTTTATCTCGTTTCTTTCTCTCTTAGCCTGTTCTGAATATATTGATTTATAGATCTTGCTGCTACTCTAAAATCCAGTGATCCAGGTCTTCTCAAAGTTTAACCTCTTGGCGATTTTATTTTGGCTTTCTCTATTTTCAGAGATGTTACCTGTGCTGTCTACCATCCCTGCGCCAGGAATTGGACCATTACATGACCTATATTGCAGATCTTTGTTTGCTATTGCGGTTCTTTATTTTATGAAGACCACAAAGCCTTTTCAGCTAAAGCTGCGGCTATCCTGACTGTTAATAATCATATTGTTGACTGGTCCTTTCCCAAGACTGACCTATTCCATAGAATTTTTAGTGGCCTCAGAGCCAACGCCTGCAGGATTTGCATTTCTACAGCCCAAGCCTACCTCATTCTGTCCTAGAGCTGCAGCTTCTGCTTCTCCCTTATTTTTCTACTCAGCTCTCAATCTCGGAAGCTCTCAGCTGAATTTTATTTAACACCCGCCAAGTACTTTTTCTCCTTCACCTCCTCGATGACTTTCTTTTCATCTCTCCACCACCTGACCCAGCCCCCCTCTCACCACTCATTTTTTGGGCATCACTTTAGATACAGTTCAAGTCTAAACTTGCCTTTCTGCTGACAAGCTGTCTCATATTTGTTCCCTAATCTCTCATTGCTAATAAATGCAAGTTGCTTTCCTTGCTGGGGCATTTCAATTATGCCTCCTTCATCATCTCACCTCGATTTCCTATACCCATAAATTCCTCATCAGAACTCAACACCTCCATGGACTTTCTAATGTTGCAACTCTTTCTCTTTTGCAGATACCCAAATTCCAGAACCTGATGCCCACCGCAGCTCCTTCCCCTCTTCAGGTTCCTGAGTTGCACAATCTTTGACTAGAATTTCCACCCAGCTTCAATCAACATGTTAATACATGTCTGTTGCTTTATCTCCATCTATCCATGCACCCTACTCATATGCCTGGATAGCATACACCACCTTCTGTGCATTCTACTGCCTGCCTTCAACTCTGTTCGACCTCACTATTCTTGTCACCTTTATTGCTTATGTTAGAAACACTCCAGCAATCTGTCTCATGCTTCATGGAATCCAAAAGACAGAATCTACAATCATCCCTTCCAGTAAGCCTATCTCCTCCGATATCATCATTTTATCTTCCATCCTAAGACAAGGTTGTTTTACGCCATCTGAAGATGCACTTATGGATGCAATGCGTCTGACTGGTTTTTCTTGGTTTCTTAAGAGCCACAGAATTCACCAGTTGCTCTGCTCGTTTTCCAGAATTGAGTCTTCGCCTCTGACCTATCTTGTATCCCACAAGACTTTTCTACGATCTTCTAAAACTGATCCCCTTCTCCATCGACATCTCATTCATCTATCCAAGATTCCCTCTCCATTATTCTTATTCTGCTGTTTACCGGGCTGTTCCAACTTTACTTACACCTCTGCTTCTTTGTTTCTCTCACTCACTTAATCAGTTATAACCAAGCACTGGTTTCACAATGACTGTCATTTTAATCTCCAAGGCTGGTCTGAACCCTCAGTTCTTCACTCCTCATTCCTTCAGAATTGGAGCCACCACCTCCGTTGCCTGAGCTAACTTCAGCTCAGTTTATTAAAGCACTGGGCTGTTGGTTCTTGTCTGCAGTCAACCTTTACCTCCACACCACTCCCTCAGATATTTCAGCTCCTCATTTATCTATTGCTAGTATTCCTGGAGTGGGGGTGTCTGTGTCACTGGAGTCACCAGAGATATTTCCCTGAATTGACATGAAGGGGTTTTTTCCTCTCCACTGTGTGATCAGACTCACACCTTGCCTCTACATCTTCCTTTTCTATTCTTTTTCTCGTTTCTTTACTTATGCATTGGGACACACTTTTCTTCTCCTCACGCGTGGTGAAGAAAGTGCCATCTATAGGGGAGTAAGTGAAGTTCACTTCCCCAGACTCAGATTGGCAGTGAAACGTCGACCCCTCCTGGGATCAGAGTCAGTATGAATGAGAGGGGACCCCTGGCCCAGTTGTGTGGCAGTGCCTCCGAGGTGACTCTCAGCGAGTCAGAGGACCTCTTTCACTTCCTTCTCAAGCAGCACTTTCTCTTCATTCTCAACCCCTGAGGCAGTGCCTCTCAAAGTGACTTTCAAGGAATCAAGGGAGTCTTCTTTTTCCATTTCTATCCCCTGAGAGCTAGCTCCCAATCATGAGATACTGCTTCTCGGTGAGTCAGGGGGTTTATGTTTTTGAGCCACGAAGGCTGCAGAGTTAGCCAAACCAAACAGAACACTTATGTTCTCAGTGAGGTCTGGGTACTACTTTAACTGTACTTATTTGACCCCTGCTTCTCCCCTTGAAATGGAAACGGATAAGTAAAGGTGCGAAGGGGGAACCTGGGGGGTGCTTTTCCCCTTCTTCGATCATTCATTTTTTTTTCTATTTAAACCCTTACCATGCTAACATTGACATCTAATGTTTTGATTTCCCTCCACCACCCTCCTCTTTCTCTTTCTTCCATTTTGCCTTTGCACCCAGGTTTCCTGTGGGGGATTAGTGATGCTTACTTTCCTGACCTCAGGTTGCTAGCAACCCCTTGAACCCTCCTGGGGAGGTTCTCACAGCCTTGGTCAGACCCCCACACTGTTCTCAGCAGCTCAACCTACTAATTCTCGTCTTGGTCCCCTGAGGGCCTAGCCCAGTCATGAGGTAGCGCTTCTCAAGCAACTTTCAGTGAGTCAGGGGTGTTTGTTTTAATGCCCGGGAGGCTGTCGAGTCATCCAACCCAAATGGACCACTTGGATTTCCAGCATGGTCTGGGTGCTACTTTCCTGTACTTTACTAACCTCTGCTTCTCCCCTTGAAATTAAGCGCATAACAATGATTATATTTTGTAGATAAAATTTGAGATTATGATTGGCAAAAAGGCTATTTTGTTAATCTCTTTCTTGTATTAGGTATTAGACTGAAATCTAGTCTATTATGTTGTACACAGTAGCGTTTAGGGGCTTAAACCAACTTAGTACCCATGTGTGCTTGACAGGTCAAAACTCTAATGTTCCTTTTCTCTTCTACGCAAAATGTCCTAGACCATCCACTTGTGGATCTTCATTCATACCCAACCCTTATTCTGATCTGCACCTTTGCAGCAGCTCTCTCGTTCAGTTTCCTCAAAACAATGAGCTCCAATTGCCTCTTCCCTACCAACAGATTGTCATTCACTCGGTCAAGTAAGTTATGCCAACAATTCAACTAATTCAGATCACATGTCTATTCCATCACAAATAGGGTTTGGTCCTTCTAAATATTAAAATAAAAATAAATACTAGACCACCTGAATGAATCAATCTAGAAATGCAGGCACAGGGTGGCCAGCCACACTCTAGAAAGTTTATGGGTCACACTTAAATTTTTCAATTTCATTTTCACTACTGTAGTAGATGTGTTTAATTAAGTAGTTTAGAGATCATTTAAAATGAAAACACCAACATCCTATATCTCTCAATGGGCACAACTGGCCATTCCTGACTTAATTGAACCAATTAATTTACTAAATTGATCACGAGTTAGCTAAATATTCAACAGTGACACTTCTAATTAAAATAAACAGATTAACATCCTGCTGCCTTACTTTGTCTATTGGAAAAAGTGCCAAACTTTGATACGATTAAAGCATTCATGCAAACCGTAATACAGACAGCTAAATCTTGTCAATCCAATTAACACTAATGAAAGTGATTATTGACCATTATTGCCTTTTATCTTGGGACTTTACTTACATTGGTATATTAAATATTAAAGGAATGCAATAATTAGGTCTAATGTATTTAATCACATTTTCTAAACAGATAAAAATAAAAAAATGTGAAACAGACATGACACCCCCAAGTATAAACACTAGTTTGGCAGTGCTGTCTTCTGTTGAAGACATTGTTCAGTTGCACATGTATTCTGTTGTGTTTAGATCAATGGAAGACATGCCCACAAATTACCTTAAAAGACCTCAACATTGTTTTCCTGAAGTTGTGCCATTATAGATCTTGACCTGTGTAATCTTCCATTGGCTTTCCTGAGAAATTTGACACTTCAAAATTAGCAGTAAGGGTTTCCTTAATCTGTACCAAAGGTATTATTGTATTAGAGATTACTTCCCACATCATCACACTTCCATCAACCCCACCACTGGGTTTGAAAAAAAGAAATAGTGATCATAGCTCACTACAGTCCCTCCCATACATTGTCATTACATTTCACAATGTTCCTTCTTTTGTACACATTTTAAGCAATCAGATATCACTTACCATGCTAAAGATTATACTCATTTGCAAGATGAGATTCCCTGCATTTAATTACACCATTTTCTGTGGTGGTTATCACTGAAAATCTGAAAACACTACAGTTTCTTTGTGTACGATAGGGATGATATGGTATCAACACCTGAAACTGAAAATGCAATTAAAGAAACTGCAAAAGCACAAGGATGTTCCTACTGTATTTAATGATTCTAGCAGATTTCTTCAGTTTTGTATACTATTCATTTTTCTTTTTGAACCACCACTAGTGACTGCCTGTTGGGTTATATATTCATCTAAGATTAGAAAGCTAGCATTGCATAAACCAGGGGAAGTAAATGAAAGAGAAAAAAAATGGAGGAATAATTGAAAAGCAAAAATTGCATAAAAAAGCTATGAAGAAGAAAAGGTAGAAGACATTTATTTAGGAGAACCAAGCATTAAGTGTTGAAAAGCGCATCAAATATTTAAGGACTCCTGTGGAAGCCAAAAGTTAATCTAAATGCAAAATAAAAATTTTCTTTCCACTGAACTCTAAATAGATGCCACTGAGAAGGATGAATGAGAGTGTGTAAAGTTCGCAGTGGAGAGCCAAGCCTCATTTACCAGCTTTTTTTAATGCATTAGATATCATGATCTATGGCATGATGGGCCAGATAGAAATACTGTTTTCAGAGGATATTACTGTAGCTTGTTGGTACTCTAAACTCTAACTCCTTCTCCTCTGGAATCTAGTCTGAAAGTACAGGCCAAGAAAATTATGCATTACAAATACAAAAACAGGTATTTCCTTGTAAGTTAAAATCTAAAAGGTGAGAAAAAATAAATTAGGAGGGAGCATGTAAACAAAACAAAACAGGTAAAGGAAGCCTGCGTGTTTGTAATTCATTGCTGACCTGCTGTTAGCAACAGTTGGATGGTGTCGCTTTGCTGGTAAATCTAAATGTGGGCCTTCTTCAGCTCTGGTGCACAGGTATTTGATGAATGTGCTCCACATCAACAACATTTTACTTTATTAATTTTACTCTGTAACATTGTAATGTTTAATACCCACTCTGTGGATAACAGTGTTGTGCCAATATTGTACATTTTAATTAATTTGGTATTGACACATTTTGTATCCAGATTTCAGCCTTCTTTGATTTAATCTGCAATGGACCGTTTGTGGTAAAGCAGAACTCAAAAATGTTTTGAGACCATGCTAGTGAGTAATATGCTTATGAGCAGATTATTTGGGAGTATTTTATTTTGTAATTTAATGACATTGAATGCTTTTTAAATGGCTGGTATTAATTAGTGGTTTCAGAGTTCTTAGAAAACATAAAAAGCGGACAAAACACACATCTTAAATATACTGTGCATACATTTTATATTTAAAGAGAAAGGGAGAAACACTTGGATAGTTCATTAAAAATCTTGTTCAGTAACAGAAATCAAACACTACACACGAATTGTATTTCAATTTGTCTGCTGCATAAAGAAAAAATATATCACTGGCAAATCACTTAGCAATTAGTACAGACAAAACATGTTATAAACCTTTTTTAACTAGATTGGATTTTCAATGAACTCTACTTTTAATGAGATCAACCATTGTACAACCATGAAATAACACTGAGTCATCCATCACCACTAATCATACATACTGTATACTGTTTGTCTATGAAAAAGTTGTTGCGTTACCAGGCAAACATTAAGCTTACTTACTACTGTATTTAGATAATGTATTCTTATTAATAAAAGTCAATTTCCCTCTACCATTAGATTGAAAAAATATCTCTTTTCATTCTCAAACAGGAGTTTTTTGGGATTCTGGCATTAAGCAAACTTTGTTAACAAGTCCAATTCACAAACACCTACCTTTCAGATTACATGGGAATAGTAAGGGGGACCTGCATCATTTGGCCAGCAGCTGCCGGCGTGCTAGCATTTATACATGAAGCACAATCCATGCATGAATAATACAGTGCTGTCAGATGTCCATGAATCAGAGTGATTCTGGCTTGTCAGGCTGGGTACCATCTGTCTCTAGCTGTCTGTGATTCCAAAAGACGCAAATGATTTTCAATATCTATCTAATGCATGATTTTTTCATGCCAGGGCCTTCTTTAACACTTGTCTTCTCTGGTGTTTCTACCTGTCTTATTTTGGAACAGAGGAACTTGTCCCATTCTAAAGATGACCCAATTAACAAATGACTGCTAATGTGTAAGTCTGAAATATTGATGCAAGGATATCGCTGTTAGGAGTATTGAAGTATCCTAAAACATCTTTTAAATTTCACCTAAAAGGTGAAAGGGGGGTTCTAGATAGGAATAACACAAAATCACTTGGTATTCTACAAGTACAATAATCTGAATTGGGCGGCACAGTAGCACAGTGGTTAATATTGCTGCCTTGCAATGGGGTCATTGGGTTGAATTCTGGTTTGGTGGGGGGGGGGGGGCTATCTATGTTGTTTATATGTTCTCCTCATGTTCTTATGCGTTTCCATCAGTTGCTCCAGTTTCCTCCCATAGTCCAAAAACCTACTGGCAGGTTAATTGGCTTCTGAGAATGTCTTTTTTTCTGATTTGTATCTGTTTGTATCTGTCTGGCCTGTGTTGGACTGGTGGATTGCCCCGGTTATACCCCACCCTGCTTCCGTTGCTTGCCAGAATAGGCTTCAGCTCCCACGTGACTCTGAATTGATTAATGCGGTCTGAAAATGGACAGATGGAATAATGTGAATTGTAATTAAACCTGGAAGTCACAATATAGAATTAATAGCAAGATGGAATGGTTATTTATTTTGAATGCTTAGACTGAAAAATAGCAAAAGTACTGAACACTTAGAGCACTGAAATCATGGGCACATGCTCATATGAAAAATAAGCAATGAAGCCTAGTTGTTGAGAAGCCAAGGCATTTTAATTTGTTTCTGTAGGCAAAACTGGGTATGAGCAAAGGCTTCCTACAGTTGGGAAGACTGGCACTCAACATGGAAACAGTGTATGAGCAAATTCAGCAGTTCTGCGGTTGGCAAACCCCTGGTTGGAAAGGGAAGCCTGTATCAGAAAATGAAGGTTTGGTTTACATTTATCAAAGTACAGCCAATGTGAAGACTGTGCTGGAATTCATTGTGCTTGTGATCATACAATATTCTTTATATTCATAGATTACAGCTTTGTAATTAAGGAGGCTATGTTATTAGCACTTCAGCACTTTGAATAAAAAACTTCAATCCAGTTTCCAACTAATTTGCAAATTAAAGGCCCAGTGTTTGAAGCTTGAAACTTAAACTCAAAAAGGGTGCACACAAATCTACTCTAAAATTGTTGGGTTTGTAATTTGTTACTGCATGATGATTTAATTTTACCTTTACTCCTACTCTGCAACTTGGGGCTCATCATCACTGATGTTGCGACCATTGAGATTTTCCTTCAATGGGTCAAATAAATGACAAGATCATCCAGACCATGACATGGGTGAGGCAACAGTTAAAAACAGTTAAAAGTTTGTTATCATGCGTATATGTATATTCATGAAAAATGAAAGTTACAAATAAATGTCTTTTATCTCTAAGAATCTCTTATTTCCTAAGGCCAGGAATCATGTGGTGAAGTAAGCAGTCCTACAACAGAAGTTAGGTGAATGTGGTCATTACCCTGGAAAAAAAAGATAATCCTGCAGTTGCCATGATTTGAAGCAGACCTCTGTGATGCTGGACTTGTGTCTCTACTTCTAATAATTACTGTAATGCATTTCTAGAAATCTGCTAACATTTGATATTCTTGACATCTCAGTTTAGTTTTAAGTCACCATACACAATCCTTTATTGCTGATACAATCTAGATGACTTTTATTTTTATTCATTTCTGAAAACCTTTCCCCACCCAAAAAAACAACAGTATAAATGACAAAGTAAATTATTTTGTAGCTTGACATAAGTGTGTGTAATTTGTCTGTGTCATTTTTCAAACACAATATATTTTGAACACCTCACAAAAATAATGTATCTACATTAAGGAGAAAGGATGATGAGTATACTAAATAAGGGATGACTAATCTTTTCAATACATTTCAGTCAGACCTGTGCAGTTTCATTGGTAAACAAAAGTAATTAGATTGGTGTGATAGTAGCAACAAGACTTTATTTTTTTTCTTCCTGTGGACAAGAGCACCATGGAGCGGAACAGTTTAATTAGGGAGACCATACCAGAAGTAAAACAGAGGAAATCAGACTTGTTAAATGTAATTCTTTTTGCAGAGTAAACACTGAGCAGACATTTTGAATCTCTCGGTCTCCTGTTAAATGGAGCAGTTTTATCATACTGCAGAAATTCCCACTTAGTTTCCCTTGTAGAGTCAGCAGTGCACAGAGAGAGGCAGAAGATGGTACAGTAACTGCAGCTCACAGACTGCATTGCCCTTTTCAGTGACAATGGATGTGCTAGACATTGAGAGAAGGGTGTGGAGAAGAGAAAGGTCTACTGCACTGCCACAAGGGATGCTGCAAATGAAGGGAAGGGCTACCCATTTATAGAGGGAACAGGGGGAGTAGGAAGTGAGTTTGGAAATAAGGGGAAAGGGTCAGAGTGCAAAGAGTGGCTTTGACCCAACGCTACCTGGGCAGAACTCTACAATATTGCGTTCTTATATTTTTTCTCCACTTCTTATACTGGCTGTAAATTCTAATGCATCAATACTGTATTTTTGCTAAGCTAATTGTGCCTTTAAAGTCTGGAAATAAGATATGTTTTGTTTGAAAAAATAGTTTTACTGGTGTAATTATTATGTATGGAATGTTCAGCAACACTGACTACTGTGAAAAACGGTCTTAAATTAAAAGAGGGTTATGTACTTCTCAGTTGGAGAGAATTCCGGAGCCAGTCCATATACAGTACACAAAGAAGAAAGAAAATATGAATAGATCTTATGTTTACTGATAAAAAAAGAGTACCAGGGGTTGCAATTTGCAAGTATAACAAATACAAAAAGAAAAATAAATGCAACAACAGTTCCCTCCTTTACATTCAAAAAACAATTTTACTTACAGAAGACCTAGCATTTAAAAAGAAGGTTAGACTCTGTTGAAATATATACAGTATATATATAGAGTACACTGCATTACATTTTTTCCCCCAATAAAGAATTTTAAGTCCACTGAGTCAACTCAGCAACTTAGCAGACCAGAGGCAACCAGAGTAAAAGATTCAAGAACATTCTCATCAACATCTGCAGCCAAAAATGAGTACAAGATTATCAAAAAAGAAAGTTTTAGAAATGGATGGCATCAGTTTGAGTGGGTGAAGACAATAGAGCCTGATTCTTGCAATTGTTTTGAAAGGTCCGATTGTTCTTTTTTTTTAAAGATGAATTGTACAATTAATTGTTTTTGTTAAGATCAATCTAATCTATCAAGGAACACATTGTATGGCTAATGTGTTTTTAAAAGCAAGCAGTCTCTTGGGAACATGAAATTTAATTAGCTCTGGTTATTTCACAATGCTAAACTTCTGGTTTAATTTCTTGTATATAAAGTCAGGGTTTGCAGATACAGTGGTTTTGTCCTTATTAGGGCTCATAAACATGAGATAACGAAGTAAAATGGGTGTTTATCTACTTCTTACAATGAACACCTTTCAGGCTCATGGTGCTTCTTTACCTATCTACAATTAGAAGGCAAATATTAATGATTTCTGAAGCAGGAGTCTATTTAAACTTGCAGTTATCATCACTTTATTACAAAAACAGAACTTAGAATCCAGCCTACTCAATGTTTCTTGGGCTGTAATATGAACCATGTTTTGATTGATGCATAGTATAGAAAAGACTTTTGTTACTAGTAATAGACTGATAATTTCTGATGTTGGTTTTATCCATTTGTTTTCCTGTTGGATCTCAGTGTTGGCTTTGTTACTATGTTTATACCGTTTTTTCTGAAAATATTAGCCGATCTTATCTGTTAAAAAACATTTTGTTCCAACTGGTTGCTGTTTCACCTCTACAAAGCTGGCCGCATTGGGCATCCTGCAGGTTCTTGGCTCCATTCTTTTCAGTAACTATATGTAAACAAAAGTCTGTAAACCCCCAAAAAATCTGCCAATGAGCACTTTCAAATCCTATCTTAAAACACACTTTCATACTCTGATATTTTAATTATTTAATTTACCGTATTAATTTGTGTATAACCGTTGCTTTTGTTTTATTAAAGTGCCCTGATCTCATAGGCTCTATAAAAATGAATGATTTAGGCAGTTCTGCTTTTCAGCATTGTAAAACAATTAGAGTTAATTAATATTCATTCCCATAATTCATAATAACTGGCTACTATTATAACATGTAATACTGCTGAAAGGTGCTTATTGTAAGACACACACTGGTAAAAGTTATCTATTCCCCACTGATGAACTTTAATAATGGTGAAACCTGCCCTTGGCTGCTAAATCTGACCATATATACAATAAGAGATTATGGGTCTTTTAGACAGTTGCAATATTCAGCATTGTAAAAAGCTGAGAACTTATCTTGTATATGTTCTTGTATCTTGAAACATTTCTATTTAGATTTTTTTTTTTAATCCCAAGTATAGCAGGACAATTTGCTAATTGTGAAACTAGCAACTAGGAAAGCAATCCTTTAAATGAGTCATAATTTGATTAAACTTAATTTTTTGTAAATGTGAAATTAGGATAGAGCACCTCTTTAATTTTTCTATTAAAATGAAAAATAAGGTTTTATAAACACTTACAAACACAATGTATTTTGCTATTTTGTTTGCATTACCTCTATTTTATAATCAAAACTCACATTGCACTTTCTGTAGCTAAGATGCCAGCTAAACACCCTTTCAGGGCAGCACCAATATGAACATTGCTGAGCAGTGAGTCATAGAACCAGACACAGTCTTCCACAGAGAAAAAGGGGGAAAACAGGAATTACTGTAGGTTTTTACCTTGCAGGACCAAATGACAGAGACTGCTCTTTACTGCTAGGTCTCAGAAGGGGAACGGCCATGCCTCGCTGAAGAACAGGTCCAGTTACTGATATCAAAGCTGTACAGTATATACCACTCTGGAGACAAACCAGTCTCACCTTCAGAAGAAGTAGGAGAGAATAAGCAAATGGGTATCCTCCTGACAGTGCAGTGTCAGAGCAGAGATAGCATCATAGTAATGAAGAAGGAGATAACCCTGCTTGAATAACTTCTGGCTAATTTGGAGATTAGTAACTGCCAATTTAATTTATTATTGTCCTGCTGAAGGACACTAGAAGTGATGATTTTTACTTTTTAAATAAGTGTCTGTCACAATTCTACCATCTTTGGCTACCACTAGAATACTAAAGTAAGTAATGCAGGTGCACAGGATTTATGATGTCTCTAGTGAATGGAACAAGAGCCTTCAAAAGCTTGTCTTCTTCACTATACTGACTGATAGCTCATCCTTTGGGTCGCCAGCAAAAGTGTTGACATGTATTGTATTTTTGAATTTCCTTGTATAATTCCTTGGTCATCTGAGAAAAATGGAAAATGACTGCGAGGTATTAGGAGTTTTCACATTCTGGAAGTGGCAATGGGTTGTTATTCAGTTTTCTGTTCTGCTTAATTTTGTTTCTTGGTGTCATTTTGTCATACATTATAATTCAAGTTTCTGTCATAGATCCCATGAATTTAAGAAATGATGTGCATTTGAAAATTCCAACAAAAACATTAGATTTGTGCAAAATGATTTTGTACACTGATGGTTCTTAGCCAATAGGATCTGCTGGAATTTAGTCAGGAAAAAATAGTAATGCTATGTAAACTGAGGAGCATAGTGGCAAACACAACTGCAGAAAGTGGCGGTCAAATATTTTGTATAGAACTGTATATAATCTTCAACAAAATTTGAAACTAAAGGCAAAAAAATACATACAAAAAGTGATTAGCATGAACATAATGTACAAGGTCTTAAATTGATTGGAGGCGAGCAAAAGTACAAAAAACAGCAACTGTGTATTTTGCTATACCATAGAAAATGCATTGTAGGAGAAAAATTTACCAACTTACAAAGGCTTTCTTTACTACAGACATTCCAGTACATGTTTCAGGCATTACAACAATAATAGGCTGTCTGAAGAACCCCCTTAAAAACATGCATGTTGTAGATACTTTGGGTAATCTCTGAAAAACATGCTTGCTAAAGCATTTTTAAAGGCACGTAACTGACCCTGAAAAAACTGCTGAATCAATCTTTTGGAAAAAGTCTCATAGCAGGTGCTACATATTGAATATCCTGGCAGTACCCTCTTTGCCCTTTGCAGACATTTCAATTTGACAAAGAGAATTTTGAAATCAAAGGCTTTGCAAATAGTGTCTATGTTTGGAAAATTTTAATTTTAAAAACATGGCATTGCTTTGGATAAATGAATTGTTTTTTTCATGGATGATGCTGCATAACAAATTTGGGATTGAAGTACTTTTTCTTTGTGGCATTCACATAACATTTTCTTAACCCAGTAGGTTAAGAAACCTTAACCTACTTAACCCAGGTCTCTCAAGAGTTGCTGTAAAAGGGGAAAGTGTTTTAAATTTGGTAAGCATGCCCAGAAGCAATGGGAGACAGACAGTCCAACTGGAGTCCAACTGGAGTCCAACTGGAGTCCAACTGGAGTCCAACTGGAGTTGGCACAAGGGTATTGGAGAATAACAAATCCAGTGTTTGGTCTTTTCTGAAATTAAATGTATCTATTAATGGGTTGACTTCCTAATAATTTAATATAGTTAAGAATGAGTGGAGAAAAATACCTCTTTGTATTGATGTCTTGAAATTCTGAAGTAACTGCATGGAAAGTAGCAGCAATTACTTGATTTTAACCACAACTGAGGAGTGCTTTCCATAAGCTAATATGGGGAGTGAATTGCTCTTTCATCCCTGTAGATCTGGGACTAATAACTCCATTGGGAATACACTTCCTTCTGGAAATTGTGTGAAACAAATTACTTCTGCCTCAAGATTCTGCCAAATCTTAAGCTAGTATGTGAATAACAAACGCTGAATAACTTCAAAGTAATTTAATTTTCTTTGACTTACCTGAAGTACGCTGAGAAGTGTCAATTATGTTAAAAAAAGTATTTGTAGCAACAACAACAAAAACAACAATAATAATCACTATGCTTATGTTATCATAATATAAACTATAATATATACACTGTATAAATATTAAGAATGACAACTGGGATAGAATTTTTCCAGAAAATCTATTCAAAACAAATCATTAAAAGCAAAAATCGACAATCATGGATTTGAAAAGTTAGTATGTTTTCTGTTGTTATTTTGAGCTCAAAGTACTGTTTTTTTATTACTTCAAGAACCATTCTTTTTTCCTCCATATAGTATATGTCTCCAGGTAAATATAAATATGATACCCATGATGAATTGCAGTAACTGGTACTTACCTGTCCCTTGTTCTTCCAAAATTCACCGCAGTGTACCCCCCAAACTTTTTTGTTTTATTTTGAAAACTGTTCAATATCTTCTTTGGTCTGCAGCTTAGACTCAGTACTAAAGAGGTATTAGTAGTAGTACCTACTAGTATAGGTTAAAGTGTATTAAAGATGACTACCAGTAATCTTACAGAGTTTTAAAATGGCTGATACTGCCATATCAGGAGAAAAAAACATGGCTGCTGACCTTTGTGGCAAAGGTCAATGAGGGATCATATTTTAAAAAGTTTTACTCAATGTGAAGTCTCTTGAATTATAAATATACTACTTTGTCCTCAAGAATTGGTCTAGGAGTTGAATGAACCATGATTAGCAACAATATCCACAACCTTTCGTTTAATTTGTTTTCTCCTTTTAAATACAAACATGAGAGAAGTTCCTTCAAGGAAGAATTGCCTTATGGGATTTGGGTTCTGTATATAAGTAGCTAGAAAAGCCCAACAAACAAGCTGGGGGCCCTGCAAGAAAGGGTGATTGCTGGATGAGCATGTACAGAAACATAATTTATGACTGTCTTACTTATTACTTAATTATTTTATAATAACACTTCAATGTGTTAAGGAAGTATGGAGGTAAGTTTGTTTCCTACATAATAAACTCTGAAGTGCAAAGCATCCTTTTGGCAAACCAAACCCAGTCACGTGGTTGGTGAAAATTCTGCATAAAGAAAATGTATGTTTCTATACAATTTATGGAAAACAAAAAAGCACCATCTTTGTTATCTTCTAATGAAAGAAATAATGTGGTTCTTTTGAAATGCTGCATTACATGCTTATCATTCCTTAATCAAAATTAAGTATGAGATTTTAATAGCATCCAATTTAACTTATGGTTGCATTTTCAAAAACATAATAGGTACATAATTATTAATGATACATAATAAGGATCATAACACATCTTAAATTTACGGTTCTGGTTAGGGATGGATTTAGAGGTACAGAGAGGGTTAGCATTAGGGCTTGGGTTACAGCTATAGTATTAATGAATACCTATTTAAGTCTTGCAGAAAAATGGATAGAAAGCATGTTATCAGTTGAAGTGTGAAATGTTATTAAATTAAGCATTTAAAGAAAAAATAATGAAAGCTTGTGAAAAAGTAACATTTTTATATTGCATAGAAAGGTGCAGGATTAATAACTTTAACTGAAAAATACAAATTGGAGAAGTGTTTTTAATTATCAACACTTCATCATCTGTTTCGCATAATTTACTGAAGTACTGCATTCAAATTGTTGTTGTTACAAGTTGTCAATATGACAACAAACTTATGGAACTATTAACCAACTTTGATGCCAAAATTAATGTTCTGGTTTTCCTAAGTAAGTAATACAATCAGATTTTACATTTCCATGACTTTTGTCCAATATGCATTTAAGCTTGTTTCAATGGGAACCTGAATAGAATATTTCTAAGGTGAGTGGATAGCAACTACTCCTGCAAAGGTACCAACCACCCCTTTTAAGCTGAATTTGCCACCTGAGACCCAGGCCCAGAAGCTCACACAAACAGATCACTTTGTCGTTGCAGACAAATCACTGAATCTCAGAAACTGCTTGTGGTTTGTCAGAATGCCCAGGGTTGCCATGATGTAGGGTAAGAATGCAATGTGCTCATCAGCATTCACTCAGACTTCAGCTCTGCAGGCAGATTCAGTGCAGATACTCTTTGCTGATGCTATCTCACTTCATTGGGGAGCTCCAGCCAGCTTCTCATACACTATTTCCATTTTTCCTCTCCTTTTTCATTTTATTAACACAGGCACTAATTACAAGCCTAGCTCATCCATCTTACCTCACTCAGCTTTCAATTACTCGGTCCAGCCATTCTTTATCAGCTCCCTTTCTTCTTGAATGCCAGGAATGGACTTTATCTCCTCTGTTTCAAATTAGGCTGGTGTCAACAGCAGTTCCTTGCCCTTATCGACTCATCTCTCTTACTTATTTTAGGAAGATATAACCAATTCTCAACTCAGACCTGAGGTTACACACAAAAGCTTACAGTATCTCATTTCCCAAAGAGAGAGAGAGAGAGATGCAAAAGCTTTTTTCTTGCTTCCTCTTCAATCTTGATACATTCTTTTGTAAGAAGCTTTGTTTGTAGTTTTGTAGTTTGTAGTAGACAAACAGAAAGTCCTAGGTTGAATTGAGTTTTTTGGTAACTAATTTGGAAAGTATTTCCACAATGAATTAATAAAGGCAAGAAACAAAAATCCTTGGCATTCTCCCCTGTATTGGAAAATCACTGATGACACAATATGTTGACAAAATCTCCTTTTGCTCTCATGTGACCAGAAATATTTCACTTCTGCTTTATCTAAGACTTTAGAAAATGTAATACTCTTTTGCATTTTCATTATTTTTCAATCATTGCAGACTTACTATTTGTACAATGCATGGACAGTTCTTTGACTGATTGCAAATTCAGTCCAAGGCACTAAGTTATATTTGTTTATATTCTGTATTACTTTTCAACTGAAGGATGTGCACTTTTTAAGAGTATTTTTAATTTGTTATACAACAGGTGTTTTCAAGTCTCCAATCCTTACTTTAACAGCCCGAGCCATTCATTTAAAAGTTTACGCCTCAAATGAAAGAAACTTTTGTGCAAAGTGGAAATAAAGACTAAAACAAGTGAAGTGACTTATAACACACTTGTTATCAAATATAAAATAAACCAACACCCCATGTAAAATACCAAAAGGGTAGGTTAAAAATTATAATGACTGAATTGCATGAATTAAAGTTTAAAAGAATATTTTATATACCCTTTTACACTCAAAGCCATTACAATTGTTCAATATCTCTTTTTATCTAGGCTCATGAACAGTACATTGCCACGCCCTGTACACGTAGAGGGTGCTCTACATCTGTCCTGTTCCTAGTTCCCTGTGATTATTCATGGCTTTTCCGGTGTGTCTTGTTGTGTAGCCTATTTACAGTACTTCCTGTGTCTGCTCTGCTCCTGGCTCAGCATTGAGGGTACAGATTTACCAGCAGTCTATCACTCTGCAACTCACAACTGGCAGCCCACTGAAGCTAACCAGGTGTGAGCCTGGTCAGTACCAGGATACCTGGATGGGAGACCTCCTTGGAAAAACTAAGGTTGCTTCTGGAAGAGGTGTTAGTGAGGCCAGCAGGAGGTGCTCACCCTGTGGTCCATGTGGGTCCTAATGTCCCAGTATACTGACAGGGACACTATACTGTAAACAGGCGCCGTCCTTTGGATGAGACGTAAAATCGAGGTCCTGACTCTCTGTGGTAATTAAAAATCCCAGGGCGTTTCTTGAAAAGAGTAGGGGTGTACAGTAGGGGTGTCCTGGTCTAATTTCCCATTGGCCCTTACCAATCATGGCCTCCTAATAATCCCCATCTATGAATTGGCTATATTACTCTGATCTTCTCCCAGCTGATGTGTGGTGAGCGTTCTGGTGCACTATGGCTGCCGTTGCATCATCCAGGTGGGGCTGCACATTGGTGCAGGGGAGTCCTCATTACCTGTAAAGTGCTTTGAGTGGAGTGTCCAGAAAGTGCTATATAAATGTAAGCAATTATTATTATTATTATTATTATTATTATTATTTTGTGAGACCTGCCTATTACCAGGTCGCCCAACAACTGTGGCCTGAGGGGATAGGTTTCAATACCACCATCATCTAACTGCCTGAGCCTGGGCTAACTTCTGTGTTGCCCCTTTTACAGCTACGCATAGGGTCTCTACTGCTCATCTAGTCATTCAACGGCATGCCACTTCCGACACCTGTGACATACAGTACATAACATATTTGTATTCTTCTCAAAAATATCTGACTGATATATATACATACATTGTAATTTACCAATCATAGATCCTTAATCTTCCTGGAAACTTGGCATCTTACACATTACATTTTGATTGAACCTTTGTCAAAAAATTTGAGCTCCTCTAGAGTCTGGTTTGAAGTGAAACACCACTGTACTGCCAACTTCACTGAATTATACACAACACCAGCCAATAATTACAATAGTGCTCTTGTAGCATTTATTACTGCTGTATAAAGACTGATAAGATTTTCACCTGTGCTCCACTAGGTACACACATTCAGCAAGACTGATCTTGTGATTTTCTTATTCGGATGTCCATCAGCTCTTTAAATATTTGTCATTCAAATACCTCTAGAAATTTAAAATTGGTATCCATTGAAACCTTAAAGGTTTTATTTTTTTGCCTGTATTATTGCTATTGCTAACTATTGCTGGAGTTATTCCATAAGGTGAAACCTAATATGGTTTTGGCTAATCAAAATATTTTGGCCATATCAAACTTGCTCTTTCTTGCAAAAATATTGGAATGTGCTGTTGCGGTAATGCTAGTCATCTCACTTTTTAAACCATCTTAATCTGGGTTTAGGCAATTTCAAAGCACTGTAACCCCTATTGTTGAAGTTGCCAATATACTCATGGCACCTGATTTGAGTATACTATTATAATTAAATCTAACATTTTTTAATTACTCTGAAATACCCTTGCTTTCCATATTCCTAAATAATCAATGAACAATTTCTATAAAATATGTAGCAAGATCTGTAAAGCACATGTGATACTGTATATTGCATTATTAGTTTAATACCATTGTTGACAGTCACTACATGAAAAACAATGTTTCTTGTGTAAATATTTGACAAGGACCCTGCAACACAAACAATTAAATGCGAAGTGAATACTGCTTGGAGCCTGGGGTCAATTCAATGCATTTGAACATTACCACCATCTGCTCAATCAAGACAGGATATTTATTGAATAACATGAAACGTAACTATCTGGGGATATGTGTGTTTTTTTTGTTTGTTCCATTATATATATCGTGCCCTTTTAAAGCAGTTCATGTGTAAACATCTCAAGCTTACCAATTTTTGCTTATATCTCATGGGTAATGATAATGAAACATATGCAGACATACCTCAGTATCACCATGTGGTGTACCGATAAAAAAAGTGCTAAATTCCATCACGAACACTGCAGCAACTCGGAGATGAAAAGAAAAACCACATAGCTCAGGAAGGAAAAAACACCACTCCCATGGGCACAATGCAAGTGAGAATTTAAATAAAAGGGTACATTGCACAGATGACATGTGCCTCCTGGTTTTGAGGGGCTTTAAATAAATGCCCAATGCAATAGAATCAAATTAACCAGAGCGACAGCTTATTATATACAGTAGTTAGATATATTTAACTAAGGAGTGTTTTTTTTAATCTGACCAGCAGGGGAAATGAATTTGCACAGCAACTCTGACTTCAACCTTCCACCTTCCTTTTTAACTCCACTCTCTGACAGCTTAGCAAACCCTGGGGCAAATCTCCAACCAGTAATTCATCATCAATTATTAAGTACACTGCATTTTTTTTTCAGCAAGTGCTAAATTTCCATAGACTGGGAGATCTTTTCCCCAGCGTGCTAAGGCTTGTATTATTGATTATTTGATTTCTTCATACAAAATTCACTTTTGAATTCTGTAAAAAAAAAAAAAAAAAGCTTGGCAGGAGAAACAACCTGTCAAAGATTTTTTAAAACCATGTCCAGGATGTTGATTTTTAAAAAGGTGTTATGAGGGGGTATTTTTCATATTTTTTTCTAGAGTCATTATTAAATGAACTATATAAACTAGAGAATAATCTTCAATTATAAATTGAATATTTTGGCCTCAGGAATTGGGCTAGGAGTTGATTGAACCATGGTTAGCAACAACATTCATGACCTTTCAATTTTTCTTCTTTTAAAAATATGTCCAGGTGTGAGAAAAACTACAGAAAGCTCCAGAACAGCTGCACTAAACAACTGCAATCTAGCAACAATAAGTAAACATCACATTTTGACTAAACCAGCACTTATCAGAGAAGTCATGAACAATTTAATTGGTGCATGGATAGCTTGTCTAGATACAGGAACACCACACTTTGAATTGCTGAGGCCTTATTATAAAAGATTGACCTTGTCAAATGGTCAGAAATGTAACCCGACATTTTTTTAAACATATATAGGTCCTTTGATGAAGAAATACAATATATGAAATATTAAGTGACAAAAATGAAAAATAAATTGTTTAAGTAGATTATATTTGTTAGTGGTATGAAATTACACTCTTCCTTCATTGACTTAAAATTCTTAAAATAAAACTAAAAGACTTTTCAAACAGTTCACAAAGACTGATCAGACATTGAGATTCTGAGGACAAGTTGTGACTGTCCTTCATGGATGGATCTCCATCTGTACTCCAAGTTCTTGATGATCAGTACTGTATGTCTCCAGGAACTCTAGAGCTCTTTTAAAGAACCTGGATTCAAGGAGCTAGGAGACGATGTTACATTGGTTCAGTTAAGCCAATAATGAGCCCCTGAACTATGACTCACTTCATCCTTATGACTCACAGCAACATTGATTACCAGTGAACAGCATTTTGAAGAGCTGACTTACAGTGGCCCCTCCAGGCAATGCAAAAATAAATTACAGTTAAAAAGATGGTCAAGGTAAAGATCACATACAACATCATGTTTTATAGCAACCAAAAAATCACCAGATGTATTACAATTAAACAGCCAGTCAGTTTTTTGTATGAATATTTGAAAAATGAGTAAATAAACCACACTTAAAATTGAATAAACAATAATATAGATGTTTAAGGCAAAAGTGGTAAAAATGGGGAAAAATGGATTGAACACTCTTTAAGACTTTCAAACTAGACGGAGAAGGTTGGGTGGAAAGCCCATAAATTAACTGAAGAAGTCCTTGTTAATTTGACTTTATAATATAATACCTGTCCTGGGTACTCTGACTGTGAAATTAATCTGCCAATGAGATACCACACTTCTTGCATAACTATGCATATCAATCAGACAATTATACATCCATCAGCAAGACAACAGAGCTATGTAATAAAACTGACAATGGTTGAAAATACAGTAGATAAGTTTTCTTACTGGCACAGGTATACAACAGGTAATTCAAAAAGGTCATGACATGCTGATTATGTGACAGCAACCAACGATAGAAGGTGAGAGTAATAAATGTAGCCTTTATGTGTAGCTGTCCACATAATCAAGTCATAGAACACTGTGAGAAAAACAACTGGTTCACCAACACATTCAGTATAGATTTTTTTAATTTGATTAGTGTTGTTTTTATTATGGCGAACTTTCCCTCCTAATTTATGCACAAAAATTAAAGCGTTTGAAACATGAACATAACATGAATAGAGACGTGTTTCCTTTTGAAAACTGCACATTCTTGCAGGTGTTATGAATATGACAAATTGGCTCCAAACTGCACTATATGTAATGTACTGTATATAGAAAAGGCTTTTAAACTAGTATACATTAGGGAATACAGTTTGCTACTACAATATTCATTATTCACCAAACATACTCTAAAACTAAACTATTTAAGAGCCTTACCTGGGGTAATCACCTATGCATTTTGCTTTACTACAGAAATACTGTATATATACAGTGCCTTGCGAAAGTATTCGGCCCCCTTGAACTTTTCAACCTTTTGCCACATTTCAGGCTTCAAACATAAAGATATAAATTTTTTATTTTATGTGAAGAATCACCAACAAGTGGGACACAATTGTGAAGTGGAACGAAATCTATTGGATTTTTGAAACTTTTTTAACTAATAAAAAAATGAAAAGTGGGGCGTGCAAAATTATTCGGCCCCTTTACTTTCAGTGCAGCAAACTCACTCCAGAAGTTCAGCGAGGATCTCTGAATGATCCAATGTTGTCCTAAATGACTGATGGTGATAAATAGAATCCACCTGTGTGTAATCAAGTCTCTGTATAAATGCACCTGCTCTGTGATAGTCTCAAGGTTCTGTTGAAAGCGCAGAGAGCATCATGAAGACCAAGGAACACACCAGGCAGGTCCGTAATACTGTTGTGGAGAAGTTTAAAGCCGGATTTGGATACAAAAAGATTTCCCAAGCTTCAAACATCCCAAGGAGCACTGTGCAAGCGATCATCTTGAAATGGAAGGAGTATCAGACCACTGCAAATCTACCAAGACCTGGCCGTCCCTCTAAACTTTCAGCTCAGACAAGGAGAAGACTGATCAGAGATGCAGCCAAGAGGCCCATGATCACTCTGGATGAACTGCAGAGAACTACAGCTGAGGTGGGAGAGTCTGTCCATAGGACAACAATCAGTCTTACACTGCACAAATCTGGCCTTTATGGAAGAGTGGCAAGAAGAAAGCCATTTCTCAAAGATATCCATAAAAAGTCTCGTCTAAAGTTTGCCACAAGCCACCTGGGAGACACCCCAAACATGTGGAAGAAGGTGCTCTGGTCAGATGAAACCAAAATCGAACTTTTTGGCCACAATGCAAAACGATATGTTTGGCGTAAAAGCAACACAGCTCATCACCCTCAACACACCATCCCCACTGTCAAACATGGTGGTGGCAGCATCATGGTTTGGGCCTGCTTTTCTTCAGCAGGGACAGGGAAGATGGTTAAAATTGAGGGGAAGATGGATGCAGCCAAATACAGGACCATTCTGGATGAAAACCTGTTGGAGGCTGCAAAAGACCTGAAACTGGGACAGAGATTTATCTTCCAACAAGACAATGATCCCAAACATACAGCAAAATCTACAAAGGAATGGTTCACAAATAAACGTATCCAGGTGTTTGAATGGCCAAGTCAAAGTCCAGACCTGAATCCAATCGAGAATCTGTGGAAAGAGCTGAAAACTGCTGTTCACAAACGCTCTCCATCCAACCTCACTGAGCTCGAGCTGTTTTGCAAGGAAGAATGGGCAAGAATTTCAGTCTCTCGATGTGCAAAACTGATAGAGACATACCCCAAGCGACTTGCAGCTGTAATCGCAGCAAAAGGTGGCTCTACAAAGTATTAACGCAAGGGGGCCAAATAATTTTGCACGCCCCACTTTTCATTTTTTTATTAGTTAAAAAAGTTTCAAAAATCCAATAGATTTCGTTCCACTTCACAATTGTGTCCCACTTGTTGGTGATTCTTCACATAAAATAAAAAATTTATATCTTTATGTTTGAAGCCTGAAATGTGGCAAAAGGTTGAAAAGTTCAAGGGGGCCGAATACTTTCGCAAGGCACTGTATATAATTAGATTTATATCTAATTCAAAATGATCTAATTAGATTTATGCTATACCCAGCATTTTGTTAGATTACAATATCCAGAATTGTGTGATATACAGGGGGATATACAGGGGTGCCATTTTGCAGTAAGTTGTGAGTTTGATGGATTTTCATTTTATTACCAGTTGTATTCTATGATGTAGGAAAGAAATGCATAAATTACAAACAAAACAACAACAATAAAAAAGGAAATACAAAAAACACAGCATAGAAGACGCATGCTATGCTAATTATCACATACTACAGTATGTTACAACCAAAACCCTCACTCCGATACAGAGAGACGACATACATGATCAACATAGAACTAGTACCTTTACTGCACATATGCAAGAAATGCAGTCTGAGCCATCTAATGAAAGTCTTAGATGCACAATCCTTTCCTGCAGTTAGTTTTTAACTGCCTTTACTTTTTAAATGTTCTTTTTTCCCTTTTGGTCAATTACAGAATCAAATCCAAACATGACCTGGATTTTTCTTTAAAGTTCCCACACTCCCTTCCTTTGGAAAAATCAGATTTAATGCTCATAAAGCAGTCACCCCACACTTGGAAATGACATGGTGCATTTGCTTTGAAGTGGGAACCTGCCCTAGCTGGCATGGTTTTAATCCAATGACATTGTGCAGCCCAACTAAGAAGACTGATTCAAATTGATTTTTAAAATTCTATGCAAAGTTCAGGTGTGACACAAAGAGATTTGGGGGAGGGAGCTGGATAGAACAGAATGAGAAAGAAACTAAAATAACCTAACTGAAGTGGCAATTACTCATCTGAAATTTTTAGAAGCTGTTTGATCCCGGTGCAGAGGGTATGGGTCACAAAGATCACAGGATTGCACTTTTGTCAGAGACTCCCAGTTGAAAAAGTCCATTTGATCTATACCAAATCTGTCACTTCTGTATGCTGCCCGTAGTAAATGATCAAGGGAGCACAGCATGAAAGATAATGACTTGAAGAAGCACTACTTTTCTGTTCTGTTTGATTAGCCTGTACTCTATATGGATTTGATTCAAAATACACTTGTACCTATGCGTCAGGGTAACAGCTAGACACTGGAAGTGAACTGCTCAATATAACTAAATGACTTGAGGTGAATCCTTGAAAAAATAAACTCTACCAATTAACATAAAATTTGTCAGGTTTTTGACTGCAGTGTGCACCAGTGTTACTCAACATAGCGCTTCTAATCAGCTGTATTGTGTATATCCAAAATTAGGATACAACCAACTCCTTAATTGCCATTTTGATAGTGCTGATAATCTGTTAAATAATTAAGTTGGATCTGGCTATAGTAAAATTCTAAAATGATACAGATTGGAAGGGACAACCTGACTAATTCTGTGAAAAATATCACAAAGTGTGATATGCATGAGAAAAGTGATGTCAGTACAAATTACTAACTGATCTGGTCTTGTAAGTCTGTTTCTTCAAAATGAAAAAGGTTAGAGCAGATATTATGTGCAGTGCGCATTTTGAACTAAGCTGAGTTCATGCTAGAGGAACGGACACTGTATCATTTGTATTGTGTCTGTAGATACGGTATATTTAAATAAAGTCAAATGTTAAGATTGTTCAAGATCTTTGTAGAAAACATTTAGCCACATGTTCTACAATTACATATACTGTAAAAACATTGTATGGATTCTCACAAATGGATGAGAAAATATAACTCCAGATCCACTAAAATGGCCTTTTAAAAGTGCCCCATAGTATGTGATGTCAGGCTATGCATTTTAATGTTATACTAACCTGAAATAATAAAGCATCCATTCATGCATGGACCTGACTTTGCCAAGGTTAAAAATGTTTTGCTTCCATCTTTGAGGCACAATGTGAACAAAAAAATGCAAGATCAGCTACATTTTCTTTATTCTTAAATGATGCCTGCATAACACAATATCTAAAACCCAAGTAAAAAAGCCTTTTCAAATGAGAATGTTTAAATGTTTAGTTCCAAACGGAATAAAGAAGGCAACTGTGGATCAGAGAGGCAACATTTCTTTGTAACAAATCTCTGCAGTTTTAGATTGCACATGCAACACTTGGATTTAAGTGGAGAAAATATTTCTGTACATCAATCTTCTCAACACACATTAACATCAACAGAACTAGAAAGCCACTACTGTACAATACCTGTAAAAGTCAATAAAGGCTTTTTTATTTCCCGTTCTGTGGCATTAGTTACTAAAACCTTCAAAATTCTTTAAAAACATTGTATGGCAACATCTGCATTGAAGTGACAGCCCATGGTGAATTCCTTAGTGTAACTAACACAAAGCGTTTTTGTCTAGTTTACTGCAATACAAAAAATCAGACAGTGACATAATACATCAGAGAGTCGCACGGTCACACAGTGAACCGATAACAGGACCAGTTTGTCTTTAGAAGAAGAAATCAATCAGGCATGAAGAACCTGACCCCTTCAGGTTTTGCTCTTTATTCCAGCCTTGCACTACAAAGTTGAATGCATTCTAACACTGATATTCAGGCACATTAGTAGTGTCTTAAAAAACAAAGGTCATTTTCAGAAGAGTTTAATCCTGGTTTCACTCTCTTAAATAAAATGTTCAATTATTGTTTTGCAAATTGAGTTAAGACTGTTTTTCAGTACACTTTATGGGTTTACTTTATCAACAAAGCTGTGAAACAAAATACAAATTTCACCCAGTTCCCCTTAAAAAAAAATGCAAGGTTAAATCCATTTGATTCTGGTACACAAAAAACAAACATTTGTGGATAATGTTCCCATCAAAATCTCCTCACTTCTTTGAAGAGCAGAAGTGAAGTTTAATACTTTATACATTACAGAAAATGAAAAAAACAAAACACTATGAAATACATCTTCTTCAACAAGTCCAGCAAAGCCATCTGTGTTTCTTAGGCATGGGAAAACTTCTCTGTGTAACTTTCCAGTAAGCAATGAACTGGTGCCACCTTAAGATAAAGGTATTGTTTGATGCACTTGGTTCTCAGTTGGGCCTCTTAAACCTGAAAAAATACAAAGAAGATTTGTCAATATCAACTTTTATTAGTTTTAAAAAAGTTCAAGCTTTGGAAATCATTTCCATTTGGAAATGTTACACCGGAGCATAAGTAAAGAATGGAGTATATGTTCAAAGCATAATTGAAATTATGATTCAAATGCTATGAACTTTGTCTTGATTATTTTGTTAGTCATTAAATACTGATAAGCATTTTGACAGATATAACAGTCCCAAGTTTCCTCTAAGCATGTCCCTGGTACATATAAACAGAAGTGCATTCAATGTGCAGTGCATTCTGGAATCACAGAAATCTGTCATGTTCAGACAAAGAGAATGTGAATATGAATGGAAAAAATGTAATGTAAATATTTGGCTTAAGTCTTTTAGAATTTTAGGGGAATTCAGAATATGTCTAAACATAAAAACATTGCAGATTTTTAAACAATAAAGTAGAGCAGAAACATTTTAAATGCAAGCTGGATGTCTGTTCTCTTTCCCCGTAGTCGCAGTAGACTGGAAATTTTACAGCTACACGATTACTGTGATTTTCACAATTTATCATGTGAAATAGATTATGATATAATAAATGAAGATGATGTTGATTATAAAATAGAGAATTTGCAGATAATAATTACTCTTAATTTGGATATTTAGCTGTTAAGACGTATTTTTCTTAAAAAAAAAACTCATAAAGAAAGTAGTGAGTAACTGAACTTGTATCCATGGATGAAATGTACATGTGATGAACAGTAGAAACGATTCTTAGTATGAAATGAAATGGGTTGTGAGTGTCAATGTTATGGATTCTGGAGTCATGGAAATCTGGCATGGTCAAAGAAAGAGATTATGAATATGAATGGAAAATGGAGCACTTCTGTGTAAATATTTGGCTTTTAGAACCCTTTTGGAATTCAGCAGAAAGATGTCTGTGCTCACATACAATAAGAAAACAAAGTACATGAGGAAAATAAAAAATACCATATAGTTTAACTATGAATATTTTAGACAGCAGGCAAAATGCTTCCAATTATCTGTTTTGTAACTACAAAGTAATCAGCAGTTTCTTGGATATATTTTTGATTAACTTTTATACATAAACAAAAACCATTACAAAAACAATCACACATCTTTGGAGTTTAAATAGGTTGTGATTTGAAATTGATTGTATGTCCCTATGTGTATGTCACCAGCTGAGAAAAAATAAAATTATACAAAATATCTTCAGGAGAGAGGATACTTATGATAATGAGGTTGTCTTTACTGAGAAACTAGCATTGAAAGCATAACAAAAATGGAAATGCAGGTGCTATTTAGGTTGAAATAACGTAGAAATAGGATCTCTTTTCACTTTCAATTTATCTAGACCATTCAGATTTGTCATATTAATTTAAATATTACAAATTTATTCACTTTATCTTAATTTTTAGAGCTGCATTTTTCAAGTGTTGCATTGTTTGTATATTCAAATACAGCCTCCAAACAGCTTCACAGCTTTATCGGTCACATTAAAAGTTAGGTTCAATAACTAAAAATGCACTTTGGGAATACAAACCTAGACCTAGTAAATATTATAAGCAGCTTTCTTTAGAAATATTGTTTGCAGCTTTCTTTAGAGACATGTGTTCCAAAAACAAAAAGGTAATTCCTATTATCACTAAACAAAAAATAACATGTTTTTTTGTTTATGTAGTGCAGTTTTTCTCTTACACCAATATATATGTGAAATCTCTGATGTGCAAATATTATTAAGGCATCTTTGCATCCCTAGAGTAATATAATATTGTTGTTGATTAATTAAATTTAAGTTTCTTTAAAAGTAACATTTATATCTATCTTAAAGGAGTCATCATGAATTTACCATAAGTACAGTTCTTATTTTTGCCAGTATTTGGCTTTCTCTAGTACTTACTGTAGTTTCTATTTAATGTCTAAACAAGGGACAATGAGCACCTATTTTGCTAAGTGCTGCAAGGAGTCAGCCAGTTATACAAATACAGAACTTTTATGCCTTTGGCATTTCCAAAAATAATGCTTAGCCAGCTATGTTTTATGCTGTCAATAATCCACTATGCATGTAGCCGCACTGCATGACTGAGTCTTGAAATTATACAACCTTGAAAATGTATTCCTGGCACTCTTCTCCATCCTTGAAATCTTCCTCCAAAGGAGAAAGATTATCCAACTTATCTGACATAAGCTAAATTATGCAGTAACACATGCATAATACATTAATTAAAGGACAGAGCTCCATTAGAGAATAGAGTATTTCTCCTGGTGATTTCTGCCTCCCACTTCTCCAATAACAAATAAAATCAAACCACTTTTTAACAAAACTAAACATTTCGGGATGCTTTAATGAATTACAACTAACAAGATGTACCATGAATGATTTTAAAATAAGCCAAAAGGGTATTATAGGATGCTGTAAGAATGTTAAAAATCTACATTAGTTCATGGAAACTGAACTTGAAGCCCTACAGTAGAAATTATACACAAGCCAACTGTCACTAAACATTTTACTGACTGTTCTCTTGTCCACTAAAATTGTATACATATCTTTTTTAATGTTAATCCAATGACGTTCTACAGATTGAACTGTGCAATGCAAAACAGGGCTTTGTGTAACTGGACAATGAGAACAGGAAACATTTTACACAGAGGGTTGTAGGAGTTTAGAACAAGTTATTCAGATATATAGCTCAGAACCTGACATGTTGAGTTTAAATCAGTTAACGTCTAACCACCAACATCAGCAAATCATATAGAGGGGAAATATCAAGTTAATAGAGTGTGACTTTGTGGTGATTTTGGAATGGGTGAAGCAAGATTTCAACATTCTTATATTCTTATTTAGAATGTAGATGCAAAGTAATATAAATGTTTGTGAAATTGTTTTTATATTGTTTCACTTTATTGCTGAAAGGCACAGATTTTTTGTTGAGTTTTCTTATACAGTTAATGTTTTTGAAGACATTCTAAAAATATTTCATAATTATTTGAAGACTGAAAATAAAAGTTATTCTGTTTCCTATGAAATACAATACACAGAAAAACAAAAGAGACTTATTTGAATTATTGCCTGCTGGCTTTCCACTTGTCTGAAAACAGAGGCCTACAAGACTCAAAAAACCTCATTGCAGACAATGCATGCTGACACACTTCTTGATTGCTCTTGCGTGTAGAAATGGCCTGTCACTTCTGGACTTTTATCTGATTGCAGTGTCATAAGTCACTAAAGAGCCTATATATAATTTTTATTTATTTTTTATTTTTTAAAATCTTTTCAGGCCCCATGGTGTTAATTATAGCACAGTTTTCCCCTGGAGCAAGTAGGAGCTGTGAAAGCATATTAATCTTGATTCTCCTGCACAGTACAAAGTGTTGTTTGAAGAGATTCCTGTGGTAAACCCCAAAGGCAGCACAATTCATATGGAGCAGACTTGAGCGAAAAATCAAGGGGCCGTAAAGGTTTTCTTTAGGAATCTAAGAGCACTTGGTAACTTTACAAGGCACCTGATATTTTGTATTTCACGTTCTAATGTGGAATTTTCCAATCTCACAACATGAGGGATGCTATTGGAAGATTCTTTTCCTTTCTGTTTTTTTTCTTTTGAACTAACTTGCAGTTTAAAGATCATAAATGTACATTCACGTCTCTTCCTTCTGTGCCAAAATGATTGAAAGTCTGCACTGTGGAACAAAAAAAAACAAGTCGTAAGCAGTTTTTCCCTACTGTACTTCTGTAACTTTTCTTGATTTACTTTCTCTACTAACATGAATGAGACTCATTAGGAGATGGTTACTAATTTAGTCAAAATAAGAATTTCTTCTGACTGAGAGCTTACAAAATGCAAATATTCCCAGTAACACTCAACAAATGTAATTTCTTTTAAGGAAAAAAAAAAGTAATAATTGGAGTCTGACCTTGACCACCACATGCACCATAGTAATTAGCAGGAGTGATGCATTGTGGGATATACATTACAAGTCACCCCTGCTGCTTTTTGGACCATGAGGGTGGGACTTCTGTTGTTCATTCAGTGATACTCAAGTTGTTTACTACTCAAGAATGATAAATTTACATTTCTGTATACATTTTTTTCTTTCCAAATAACCACAAAATATTCACCAAAACAATAAAACACAAAAAGCATCAAAGATAATTAAGTCTTATTTATTAAGCATCATAAATAAAAAATAAAATAAACGAATGTATGATATTTATAATAACTTCAAAAAGACGAGGTTTCTGTTACTTTTCTAAAACTTGAGCTATTTTATCCTCCAGATTTAATCATAGAGAGCTTCTCTAAACACTAAGAATGCTTGTTAAAATAGGCTTATTCATATTACAGTTCTTTGATGGATTATGTATTAAAACATCTATAATTCAAACATTATTTTAACATATCCCAGTATTTTATTAACTTATTTTGCTTCCCATATACATACAGTCTAGTGTTTATGTAATGTACACTATTCTAAACGAATTTGTCATTTAGAATAAAATGTGCTCTTTCATATTTCATGATAAAATATTAGTAAAGAGTCAGACACTGGATGCAAGACTAGTGATTTACCCATGTTGTAATGTGTGCACATAAAATTCAGGTTTGCATTTACTGAAAGTCACTGAAAGCAAAGACCCCACTACCAATAAATTTATATTTTTAGGTGTATCCAATAAGATATAACTGAGTACTCCATCTCACATAATGGAAGTAATGAATTTTCAAGAGAATTTCCTACATTAGTATGTGATTTATGGTTTTACAGATAAGACATCAACATGAATAGAACATGAATATAAAAATGAAAATTTAGTAGACTAGTGTTTTCATCTTATGCAGTCTGAGGTTTGTTTTATCATTGTAAAATAAATAATCAGGCAATAAATCACTGCCTGCGTTGTGCACCACAAGAACTCATAAAACACAGAAACATAAGTAAAAAAACTGCTTTATATTTTCACTTCTATTTACCATTAAATATATCACAGGCACATTACGTGAAGGGAACTACTTTACTCAGTTTCACCTTGCTGTGTTGCTGTCATCTTTCCCTTCAGTACTGTCTTTGCATAATTTAGTTCTTATCAACAATACTATAATTACCATGACATCCCATGACTAAAACTTCCAGTTTCCCTAAAAATTCAGACCTATCGACCTATCAAATGGTTGCTCATTTGTTCCTTCCACATCTTCTTATAAGTAATCCAGCCTTATCTTTTTAATTGTTGTCGCCTTTTGCTTAGGTTAAATCATCCTTCATTGCATCATTAAGGTCAGAAAAACCATTACTTATTTCTCTCCTGCCCTCTAACTCTAAGGAAAAAGCTTCACAGTAAAACAGTATTCACAAAACAGTAAACCGGAGATAAGGTAGTTTGAAGTCTTCACAAACTGACAACAAACTGGGAAAACCAGAGTATAACTCCCCAGCTTCAGCTTTTCTAAAATAGTATTTTTGTTATAACTGTTAATTATTTCAGAAATAGTGCTAGTATTTATTGATAGTATTTTAAATTAAACTGAATACAGTAAATTAAAAAAAAAATCAGTTTGTTTAATTTTCTTCTATTTTCTTTTGCTATCCTTTTCTGTAAGAACTGACACTGTGGTATCTTAGAGAACCACAGAGGTGTTTTTGCTATTTGGTGTTTCTCTTATTTTATGTTTCTCTTGTTCTTCTTCTTTTATTATTAGCTTAACTAATGCTCACAAGCATTTATTCTTAAAAACAGAGAACACATATCTTATGCTTTCCTGATGGAAACTGAATAGCTAAAAATAACACCTGATGAACTGTTACATTTACAGAAACTGTAGGTCAGATGAAGTAGATCTGCAAGATGAAGATGTCCAAGTAGGTAACCACATTTACTGTCCTACTGTGCAGTCTGCGAAAAGGACAATTTGGTCATCAAATGCAGAGAAAGTGGTCAGTAATGATTGCTCATGAAAAGGTAAAATTGTAAATGTAGAACTTGTGAATATTGAGGTTTTACTGTAGTTCTTATACAGTGGGTATAGAAAGTCACCACCCCCTTTCAAAATGTTCACCTTTTGTGGCCCTAAAGCCCAAAAAGAAGACAAAAAAAATCAGACTTCTTGCAGTTTTATTTACAAATTGTACCTTGCAAAATCCAAGTGAAAAAAGAAAGCAAAATCTCTTTAAAAAAATAAAAAATTAGAATAACTGGGTTGGATAAGAGAACACCCCCTGAGCTAATACTTGGTGGAAGCACCTTTTGCTTGAATTACAGCCTTGAGTTTGTTTGGATACATCTCTACCAACGTTTCACACCTAGAGGGAGGAATATGTGCCCATTCCTCCGTACAGAATTGTTCAAGCTCAGTCAAACTGCATGGTGAGCGTTAATGGACTGCCCTCTTCAAGTCATGTCAAAGATTTTCGATGGGATTTAGGTCGGGGCTCTGACTAGGTCACTCAAGGACATTCACCTTCCTGTCCTTCAGCCACTGTATGGTTGTTTTGGCGGTGTGCTTTGGGTCATTGTCATATTGGAAGGTGAACCACCTTCCCATTTTCAACTTCCTGGCTGAGGGCTTCAGGTTTGCTTCAAGAATTTGCCTGTATTTTGCACCATCCATCTTCCCTTCTATCCTGACAAGTGCCCCAGTCCCAGCTGAAGAGAAACACCCCCACAACAGGAAGCTGCTGCCACCGTGCTTTACTGTAGGAATGGTGTTCTTTGGATGGTAAGATGTATTGGGTTTTTGCCAGACGTACCGTTTTGCATTCTGGCCAAAAAGTTCAAGTTTGGTCTCATCTGATCACAGCACCTTTTGCCACTTGCCCACAGAATCTTTAAGTTGCTCTTTAGCAAAACATAAACATGACTTGATGTGGATTTTTTTAAGGAGTGGCTTTTTTCTTGCCACCCTCCCATATAGGCCAGTTTTGTGGAGCACTTGTGATATTGTTAGCACATGCACACAATGACCAGTCTTTCCCATTAAGGCCTGTAGCTTATTCAAAGTTGCCATCGGCCTCTTAGTCTCTCTGATTTCTCTCTCCTTGTTGCTTGGTCATCCAGTTTGGATTGACGGCCTGATCTAGGTAAGGTCTTGGTGTTACCATATGCTTTCCACTTCTTAATGATGGTTTTGACTATGCTCCGTGGCATACTTAAAGCCTTTCAAGTCTTTTTATACCCATCTCCTGACTGGCTTTCCACCATGCTATTTCAAAGTTCTTTTGAAAGCACCTTTCTGCATTTGTTTGCTTCCAAGCAGTGGAATCCTCTAGAAACAGGTGCTTTTATTCTGAAAATCACCACAATTGATCACAGGTAGGAGCCAATTAGTTTGTTGTGTGATCTAAAAGGTGATTGGTTATACCTGAGCAAGTTTACAAATGTAATTGTAAGGGTGGTGTTCGCTTATCCAAATAAGGTATTTTACTGTTGTAATATTAATTTTCAGAATGTTTTAAAAAAAAAATTCACTTGGCTAATGTGGGTTACTATGTGTAAATAAAAATGGAAAAAGCCTAATTTAATTTGTTTTTAATTTCAGAGTGTCATACAACAAATTTTGAAAGGGGGTGGTGACTTTTTATAACCACTGTATGTCTGTACCTTCACTGCTATTAAAAAGAGAGGTTTTGTATATTTAAGTGTATTTTGCATATTGATACACTGGATCTTTCAAACGCTTATCTAAATTACACACAGGTATAATGTGAAGGATTTTGTTGTACAATTCAGAATTCAAAAAAGGAGACAAGGATGACAATGTACTTGCAGCTATATGTGCCTGTGCTCTGCACACAAAACAAAAGAGATGTTCAAGCCAAATATTCAACTCATGGTTTTATAATTAATTTGTGCCACAAACCCAGAAGATTCAGAAACATACTGTAAAAAGCTCAGAGAGAATGCATTTTGTCAGTCTGTTAACATCCTCCTGCAAGTAAACTGGTGATGATAGCAACTGATAGCTACATTATGGTTATGCACTTGTCATAAAATACAATCAGTATGGTCCAGTAGACCAATGGATGATTTTAACCTATGATTGTGATTTTAACACTACCATCATGAACTACTTTTTACTCATCTTTCAGATGTTTAATAACTCTCCAAGAATCCATCAAAGCATGGCAGGGGATGGGGCAGGCATTATTGATGACTTCTAAATGTCTAATCCATTACAAAAGTGCTGGATGAAAGGTTAAGAAGGTGTCATTGAGCAAGACATGATACTGCCAAGTGTAGATACAGAGGATATAGAAAATTCAGGGTTTACAGAACTTGTAGAAACCATAGTGTGATTGATATGTTTTCCAAGATACATTTGTATGATGACTGTAAAGCTGTTGCACACTTGAGAAATGGCAACATTATTGCTAGTGTGACAAAGCTAACCGGAAATGATGAAGGTGAGATGGAAGGGGCTGTGGCCAGTGTCAGTAGAGCCCTACAGGGTTCACATCCAACCTTGCAGCTTCTTGAAGACTGAGATGCTACAGAAGTGAATACAATTCAGCTATAGCAAATCCATGACTTGATTTGCATTTGACAGAGCAGCCATCGGAACAGGAGGAAGAAAATGCATAACTGAATTCTTTCTAGCATCCTTGGGTTTAAAGAGACCCTTTATAAAAAAAAATCATTAGTATTTCCCTTGTATTTCTTACATCCCTTTACTGCTTGCAACAAGTCACAAATTTTATTTGCCTCATTTTTGAGAGTACTGCAGTATACATGCTGTCACTAGTGGTATAGTAGGCTTATGCAATTTATTACTTTTATGTTATGTTCTACTGTTGTAGTTACATTATGCACTGTATTAGGCTCCTGTAATTTCCTGCATCTTACTAGGTGTAATGCTGGTGTGTGGCTATTTGAAACCCATAAGTTATGTCTGTTACTTCTTTGTGTGTCTCACTATATTGCTGTTGTCATTTTACCATTATTTTATATTGGACTTCCACAACTGCAAAATATTGAGTGGGTAGTATATCAGGATTTACTGATAATTAAATTACTGACAGTAGGTCAGCATTCATGTTGAATCCCCTTCCCTACTTTTTGACTGATCTTAGCTAATTAAGACATGAATGATCTTTTTACAAATAAGACATTGTATTTTTGTAACCTCTCAAGAAATCTCATCTTGAGTTTGAAATCCCAGGGGACTTAAGCCTCTGTTTAAAAGTCAAGTTTAGATGAATAAATGTCTAGGCCTATTATTTGTTCGAATTTCACCATCTTCTTTGATCATTTTTCTTGTCCTCCTACAGCTCCTGCGATAGGAGATATGCACTGTCTGTCAATAAAATAATTTTATTTTCCCCTGGATCTTGAATGAAACAATATATGTAAATTGGGTAACGGTATAAGGAATCATAAATAATGCAGAAACAGAAGAGGAAACTAACATTCACTGAGAGAAATTTCCCCTCAGGATAAATTCTGTCGTTATGATCCTGTCAGACCAAATCAGTATCAGGCAGGTGAAGCTGCCATTTTATAGATAAAAAAGAAAATTTCACCCAAAGGGTCAGGACTCATTTTGGACAACAGCATCAGAAGTTTGACCTCTACATTTTCAAAAGTAAAGGTTCATTTTAGGTTCAAGTAAAACAATGTTAACTAGGACATTGAACCTGTATGTGTGCATACTGTATGTGTTTTGTAGCAGCTTTCGAGAATGTTTCTCCTGTGCTTAAATACCTTTCCTAAATAGTGTGCCATTTTTACTACCTGCAATCTAGATAATAAGCCCCTCAGCACAAAATACACATTTTTACTGGGTATGTCTAAACTGGCTGTCAAAGGAAACACAAGATTAAATAAAGGTTATTTGAATGCTTTGCTCAAGGGGAGAACCATTATCTGCCACTAATTGTACCTACAGGGCCTGTCACTTGAGCAGCATTAATATCAGGTCTCCTGATAGAAAAGGAATTAACCAAGTGCTGAGTTCCAGATTACCACACAATTTGTTGCTTTTATTTCATTGCAGAAGATAATTTTATTTGCAATAGCTCTCAAAAGAAATTATATATCGTGCTATCATTTTTTTTTCAATTTAAAACTCCTCAGTGTGTGTAATTTAAAAAGCACAGGAAAAAGCTTTTTTTGGTAACCCTTAACTTTATCTTAAAAAAGAAGCCTTAACACCGAAGCTGCCAGGCAGTTTTCTGAGCACTGAGCTATTTTTGTAGTCTATTAAAGACCACAATTTTTCATTTATTTCACTCTAAATTTCAGGAGATGCGGTATTAGTCAATACTACCATCTTTCATTTTTGTTTGCTTTATAATTGCTTCTCAATATATTGTCTTCCCAGTTTTTCATTAACATAGCAGCGTTATTCGTCTTCTTCATATGCATTTTATCTATAAATGTTTGCAAGAACATATAGTTTCGTATTGGGCAATGTCTTATTAAACAGTCACCTTGTCTTGCTAGCTTTATTATAGATGGGTTCCAAGTAAAAAGTATACAGCAACTTCTGCATTTGATTTAAATTAACACACATTAAATACATTTTAGGAAAATAGAGTCTGAATGACCATAATATTTTTTAGATAGTTAACATCTAAAAAAAGCGGGGGGACAGAGTAGTTGCACTTTGGCACTATGGCTAAGGATCTGCACCTGTGGCTGGAAGGTTGCTGGTTCAAATCCCATGGCCAGCAGAGGAATCCTACTCTGTTGGGCCCCTGAGCAAGGGCCTTAATCCTAGCTGCTACAGGGGCCCTATTAATGGCTGACCCTGTGCTCTGACACCAAGTTTTTCTCTCCCTGTCTGTGTGTCTCATGGAGAGCAAGCTGGGATATGCGAAAAGACAAATTCCTAATGCAAGAAATTGTATATGGCCAATAAAGTGATCTTATTACATGCTGTCCATGTTGACCATACCCCGCTGAGGAGCAGGAGACTCACAGAACACATGAGAAACACATTCAAAGAACACTCACTTCACTGGAATTGCATACACAGATGTAATAATAATAATATTGTCATAAATGGCTGTAAGTGCTTTGCTAATTGATATGCTAATAACATACCAAGCTAAAAAAGAAATTGGAGAACCTCAAAGTGTCAGAGAAGGTTAGATGTCCAGGTCTGAAGGCAAAATATTATTTCAGCCTTTAGCTCTGTTGAAGGTTATCACCAAAATGCTACAGAAAAAGCAACAGCTTCTGGCATCTTTGTATATGCTCTGATTATAACATCATGATTTCTCAAAGCTTGATTTATTCTTTTTAGGTTTAATGCAGAGTTACATTGTTACAAATCTGTCATCAGAAGCCACAGTGAAAAGAGATTTCTACATGTTTACCACCAATAAGGCAAATACAGCTGTAGATGAAAAGTAACATAACATAAACATAACATCACTTTATTACCCCTATACAATTTCTTGCATCAGGAATTTCTCTTTTTGCATAGCCCAACTTGCTCTCCATGAGACACAGATACACAGACAGGGAGAGAAGCCTGGGGTCAGAGCACAGAATCAGCTATTGTACAGCACCCCTGGAGCAGTTGGGGTTAAGGGCCTTGCTCAGGGGCCCAATGGAGTAGGATTCATCTGCTGGCTGTGGGATTTGAACCAGCAACCTTCCAGCCACAGGCACAGATCCTTAGCCACAGAAACACCGCTCCGCCCCAATTTGTTTAAAAAACTTTTTGTCATAATGTACACTGGATTAGATTAAATTAAACCAGACAATAAATGATTACCCTCAGTTTTATACAATAAACCATTATTATTAAATTGTGGAAAATAACAGTTAAAGACTGGGACTCAGGAAAGGCTATTGTATCTGCAATCATCAAAAAGCTACATATAATACATGTCTAAACAGAAATAATCTTACCTTGGTTCCCTTAGGTTTTAAGTGGTTGCATTGCTGCAAGACAAAGAAACATATTTACCTAAAACTCACATTTATCCCACATTCTATATTATTGGGTAAAGGATCAAACACAAACCATTCTATGTTAATAATACAAAACCACACAATTAAAGCCATTGTATAAATCCAGGGTGTGCTATAACCTACCCAACTCTGAAAAGCATCATTAAGTCCCATCATAATGACTCACTAAATCATATTCATTGTTTTCAGAAGTTGCTCAAATACAATGCATTAGGGCAGTCAATCCAACCCCACTTTTAATAACTGTAGTCTCTATTGAATACACCCATTCCCTTTCCAATCCAATGCTGCTGCCCTCAAACACACATACTTCTCCCACCAACCTTTCCTCCATTAAGACAGATCAAAAGGGCAAGACTATTTAATCATCAACTGCAAATGCAAACATAAAACTGTTCTCTACAGAAAGAAGCAAGTGAAATGGTTAGACAGAAATTGAACATCTGTCTTAAAGAGTGGGGATTCTGATCACTTACAGTATTTATGCTATTGCCTGTTCTCTTTGTGGTTCATAATATGTTGAGGTAAACATTCTTGAGTATCAAGTATTTCAGAATAGGTAGAGGCATTTTAGTTGTTTTTAGTAAGAGAAATTTGAATATTGTAAAACAGACATAATAAGGCACATTGTTCTTGAAAAGTCATTAAAACAAGTATTGTCAAAATATTAGTTTCAAACACCATGCTTTCGATCTTCAGTATTTTTTCTTCTTAAATTTAAAAAAGCCATTTGACTCTTTCCAATATTTTCTTTAATCGTGACTTAACCAATCTACTGCATCTCTCAAGAGTCCTGTAAGATCCTGCAAGACTACACATGTACACTACAATTGGGCGTTTGGCTATTCTGTTCGCCACAATAAGGACAACTTTATTTGTAGGTGCTCAGTGGGCAAAAGATGTCAAGTTAAGCTCCAGTATTTAGGTGCTCTTGTAATTGAGTTTCTGAAATGGGAGCACAAGATTCCTTTTATTTTGAATTCTATTTACCTGAGTGAGAGATTGGATTTGAAAGCACATAGATATGGGAAAATCCCTGAGAGAAATACTAATGATTCAGGACAATGACTCTTTTTCATTTGACCACAAAATCCAATCAACATTTGAAAATAATGGACATTGTTTAGATCTTTAAATCCAAATGATATAAAGAACAGGTACACTGTCTGTACAGTCTTTGAATCCTAAAGAATTTGTGGTTGGATATTTGAAGGTAAACAGAGACTTTTTTCTTTAAAGTATCATTCCTTTTCAGTTCAAGTTTATGATGGAGAGAAGCATGATTTTCAATTGTAATTCAAGCACTTATTATTCTACTTGGTATACAGGTCATTCTTTCAAAAACCTCTTTTGAAATAACAGATGATGTAGTCTAGAGTTTGTTGCTTTTTCATATTTTTTAGATGAACATATTACCTCAAAATGTCATTACCTTTCGAGAGACATGAGAAAACGTGGAGAGAATTGGAGAATGCTGAAGTTATTTCTTTAAAATTACAAGTTTTATATTGATTAAATACGATGTTTATACACACACTGAACATATACAAAAAGACAAAAACAAGTAAAATATATCTAAGAATTCAATAAAAACTGCTTTGAAAATTCTTTTTTAAATATGTGTGGAATACTTAGGTTACAAATTAGGTTTGGTATACTTTTTACCAAGGAAATTTGATTAATTTAGTTTAGTTTTATCTGTGACCTGTATGAACAGGAGTTATATTTTACAAGATAAAATTGGACTTAGCTGTCTTCAGTTTAAGAAATTCAAAATTTTGTATCCTTAGTGTTCTGTATACCTTTATGCATGTACAGTACGGTCATACCTCAAACTACAGTCTTACTTTCTATGGATTAAGTATTCATAACAATGTAAAGAAAAATACAGAGACAAATATGAAAAAAACAAATAAACTCCATATGTGTAGAAAATCATTTAACACCCAGTGGCAACTTTCACTGTGATTTCACTGTGATAATCTTGATTGATGACTCATATAGCTGTCTGATAGGAAACATGTCACTACAATTTATGACAGTTTTGAATAGATTTATCAAGGAGTTTGTGCATCATATTTAATTTAGTGTGATTGGGAAGAGACAGTGACTATTAATTTGACTGGTTGGGGCTGTCTAGGTCCTAATATTAAGGCCAGCATAGTAAGAATTTCTTCCAATTTGTAACTGCTTAAATTCCCATTATTGACATTCATCTCTTGCCTTTTTCACAAAACATACTTTAAAGTGATTTTATTTTATTCCTTACACAGCAGATTCTCGCAATTATATATCAGTTACTTTCTCTCTCGTTGCTTGATTTGTAATATTCTAATTTTGACATTGCTATTCAATTCCTCTTCTCACTCTGGGTAAATAAAGATGCAAAACAGGTGTTGTCCAGGATGTGTACTTCCAGGCTGATTGTTTCTGTTTTGGTCCATAGTAACCAACGTGACAAAAAATCATAGGTCCCACTGCAGTCTCTACCCACCATTATCAAGGCAGTCTGTGAGATCACTGAGGATTAAACTGGCACAAACCTATAATCTCCAGGATATTGAAATCCTTCCTCATGGAGAGTTTTACAGGTTGAGCCACTTGGAAACTTTGCGCACGCAGTATTAAATATTTACAAAACATTGTATAAAATACCAGTTGTCACAGGTGCAGGGAATTATTGTTGAGCAAAATATAACAGTGAAGACTAAAGAGTTAAAGCCCTGACAACAAGATATTTCACGTCCAAACTCTAGAGAACTTTGTTCATGAAAGAACTGGGTCATAATGTACACTCCCAGGATTTTGTGTTGCAAGCATATAAATCCTCTGAGCCTTGTATGAGAAGGCTTGCATGTGAAGTATGTTGAGCTCTATTCTGTCTACAGGCTCCTGACAGTATACAGCTCTGATTAGATAGAATACTTCAGAGAAGGTGATGTTCAGGGAGAGACAGGTTGCTTTGAAAGGGCTGTTTTTGAGATCTTGTTTACAAAACAGGGTATTTTGTTCAGCTGGTCCCCAAACGATCATTAAAAACCTACTTAAATCAGAAAATCCAGACAGCAGGATATCACTGTGGAATGTCCAATCAGAGCAGCTTTTATTGGGACCCACAAAATAACCGGCAAGCTCATTAAGATAACACAGAAATATGCAAGGGCTCGCTGTCATCCCAGATCGATTCAATTGGGTTCATTTCATCTCCTTTGTTTGATCCATTGGAGCCAGATGGCAAAACAAAAGCAGCTGTCACAAGTGCTTAAGTAGCATCTTTGATTATGTAAATAGCTCCACATTTCTTTCATATGAGCTTGCACAGGTGTGACATAAATTATCTCTTAGGAAAGTGTGAAACCAGGAAAGAAAATGTTCTTGTTAATACCACATTTTAACCATTTAGCTGCTCTGGATGAAAGTGCTTTTCACATAATGGATTATCTGCATTTATTATTAGCTATCTCGTTGTTTTGTAAATTCCTGACAGGAAAACTTGCTGTAGCCCTCTCTCTAAATTTCAAAATCAACATGACACTTTGTATACTTGTTTTAAAGTGTCATTAATAGAAAAAAACAAAATCTTAATCATAATTCTAGCAAGCTCTCACTTCAAAACAATTAGCTTTCTATGGCTTGCTTCTGTCAACATATAATAGGTAATTTAAAGTAAACAGTACTAACTTTACTGCAAATTAACCTGTTCGAGCAATGTCAGTCTCATGATGGCTGCTATGCAGTACATTGTCAGCAAAGGATTACAATGCCATCCAATGTCATTTGGAATTAGATTCAAGCCTTTTCTACTCACCGCTGCACGCCCTTTCCTCAAATGCAAATGTTGTATCTCACATAATCATTATTAGGACTTTAAGACATAAAGAACTGCTGGAATATTTGTTTTAAAAATCTTCAAGCTACATTTTGTTAAAAATTAAGCTGCTAGCAAACAATCAAGATACATGGGCCGAATGGTCTTCTTTCATTTGAAAGATATGTAGTGTTCTAAAGGAAAACATGTCCCCAAATATAGTTAGGTAGGTAGGTCCCTTTTCAGGCCATAAAGGCCCATGGGCCACCATTTTTCCTTGACCATTCAACCCTGGAAGTGGAGGTGATGTGCTCAGCATCACACTCCAGCCAGCCTATTACCTCCTGGAAGATAAACCCCCAGTACTCATTTGGAGTACTTGCTGAGTGGACCTGGGCGCTGTCTTGAAGGAATTAGAGCAAGCTACATCACTTGCCCCTACTTAGAATTGAACCTGAGACCTTCTGGTCAGGAGCCAGACACCCTTGCCATCTGAGTAACCACGGCTCCTTTCCCAAAGATAGCTTCAAAAAGTATCTAGATTTTATAACCAGAAATAGGAAGACACTTTAAGAGGCTCTAGAAACTCAAAAGCTACAAGTACTCTACTAACTTTCATTTACAGATATACGAGTATTTTAAAAACCTCTTGAGTTTAATCACCATAACATTGTCGAAACTGACCTTTCTTGGATTCATCCTCTTCAATTTCCTTCCCTTCTTCAACTGAGAAAAAAAAAATACAATTCAAAAGTTAAAAGCTGGTCTTTGTGGGGTGCTCTTCATCCACAAAAGCACTTTGAAAGAGTGTAGGTTACGTCCAGATGTTGCCAGTTCAAAGGGTAAATACTGGACACCTCTGCCTTCAGTGAAAAAGTGACTCGTTCAACATTTTTATATATCACTTCATTAAGGGTGCCTTTAATCAGTTCCAAAATCCCTAGGTAAACTTAAAAACAAAAGCAAATGTTAGCAAAGAAACTAAGAAAATAATTACATACTGGATGTTGGCATTTCCGTTACTTAAGTTATGTTAGTTAATCACTGACAATCATAATAAAAGAAAAAAGCTCCAGTTTATCAGTGTTCTACTATTACCATCAGAAAAGGCAACTAGGTTTAGGGCTTAGACCTGTAGTTACATAGCTGAGATATGTTATTTTTTATTTATTTCTTGTTTGAAGATTTTGTGTACTGTACTTCACATAAATACATGAAATAAAGAACAATATGCTGTGCAAAAGGAGGGCAGTGCAGTGGTTAGTATTGCTGCCTTACAACAGCGGGGCCTTGGATTCAATTCCCCACCCTGGGGCTCTATCTGCACGGAGTTTTTTTTATGCTCCCTGTGTTCATGTGGGTTTCCTCCAGGTGCTCCGGTTTCCTCCCACAGTCCAAAACATAGTTAATTAGCTTCTGGGAAAACTGGCCCTAGTTTTGAGTGTGTAAGTGCCTGTGTGTTTGCCCTGCAATCGACTGTCGTCCTGTCTGGGGTGTAATCTATCTTGTGCCTGTAGATTGCCGGGACATGCTCTGGCTCCCCTGTGACTCTCAACTGGAAGAAACAATCAGAAAAGGGATGGGTGGATTTTTTGCAAAATTGTGACCTTTTCACACATAGGCTACGCATTTACTTGTTTCTTAATACTGTAAATTTTGGAGTCCATTTAAGCATCTGTTCAAAGATCGAAGGCTATTATCGCTGCATTGTTCTATTGCTAAATTATTCACTCAATGTTTTTTTTGGTAAATAAATGGCCTAAAATATAAAATAAATGTTCCACCCTGCTGGAGAGAAAGCAATCACAATGCAACATTAACAAAACTACCTTAATGCTACATTTAATGGAGTTTTTAACAATGTTTGAGAACAAGGACTAGCCCTATTATACCATGCTACATTAAGTATAAATACAAGAATCAAACATCTCTTTCCCATCACTGATCGTTGTACATCCCTCCCCCTACCCCATCATCACCACTGCAGCAGCTCCTTGGTTCATTCCACCTATTACAGGGGTCCGATGGCCTTGTACTTACGACCAGGGTATAGCTCCCTCAGACAAGCATGTTAAAGCCAAATCTATATCTCAAATTGCTCATGCACAAAACTGTTCAATACTAGGTTAAGCCCAGAGCTATTGAACTCAGGCCTGCTCAAGTGGAAATATCATGATAAGGAAAATGTGGTAGTTCAGTAACCAGTCTCTTTAGCCTGGGGCCTCTGAAGTAGAAGATTGCTAAAAAGGATTAAATATAAACTGCAGAGTTGTAATGCGGAAAAAAAAAGTTCAATGGAAGCTACGTTAAAACTGACTCATTTGTGACCCAAGCAAGATTTGAAATTTTGCCTCAAGAAAATGAATGTCATCCTAGAACAGCTGCTTTAGATACTCCTTTAAAGAACTAACTTTGTATCAGGCAGTCCTTCTAAGTCATTGTATCATTTTCTCTGTGAAAGAACCTGCCAAACTGTGATATGAATAAAGTGCTGCATTTTATTTTGCTTTCCGAAATTAACTTTTTTGCATATGCCACATTGTGTAAATGTTCCTACTGGGTTTTTGATATTATAAAGCTTCAGTTTGGTTTCAGCTTGTTCGGTACTCTATGGAGAGTCTGGTTATAAAAGAAACCAGCAACCCCTGCACCATGAAATAATTTAAAGAATTAAAACTGAGATTTACTGTGATGAGTTACAAAAATTTAAAGAAGCCAAATAAAAAAAACACTCAAAATCTATTAAAAACAATGTTTACATTGGTTACATGTACAGTATGTGAGTGCCTATTTAACATTCAATTAATATTTAAAGTCTATGGTCTTTATTTTCCCTGCAGGCAAACATCCTGAACAATAGTAAATGAGTCATATACTGTAGGAAATTGACCCATAGGGACAAATAGGCTTAATGCAAGTCATCCTTTTTTGTACTCTAATTTGACATTAGATGCAGTATTAACAAAATAAAAAGGTCCTTTAAAGATGGAAATACTATGCATTCTGAGCCTGGTGATCAATTTCATCTGTTGAAATGTTTTCAAGAGAAGGAAAGCTTTCAAGCCTCCTCCCTGTTTCTATTATCTGGTGTAGAAATTGGGTATCATTTTGCTACCTGTTTTCACATCAGAAAAAAACAGCACACAAGTCTGACAAAACTGAACACCTCTGCAGGCAATATACATGAGAACACTCCTCAGACATCAAAAATGAAAATATTTTCTTTGCACACATTAATCTGCATTTGCTTCCATTCTACACATATATCTACCGTATGTAATTTCCATTGCAAATAGCAAAGACAGCATGTATACTTTCACTTAGACTTATACTCAAAATCAACCACATATTGAGGCCCATGAATTAATACTGAGGAAGTGTGATGTCTGAATAATTCCAAAGGTTTGCAATATGTGTTAGATGAATAAGAAAACAAAATATACCTCATGGGAAAAACATTTACTCAAAGGCTACGAAGTGTGGTTGCTAAGGGATCAGTGCATTCAACACATCGAATTTCCAAAAACCTGAGTGGAATGTATAAAAATACATTTTGCCTTTCCTCACAAAACATGGTTGTGAGTTTGTGTACTGTATGTATACAGCATTACTATTCAAGTTATGCTCTGCAATACAAAAGTAATTCACAGATTTCTACAATCCAGTTTGCTGCATGCTCATAAACTGAAAGCACACTGTATTCATTCTTCATACATGCTAAAACCTTTGAAGTACTGGAAATCTGTTAACTCATATTTGTTTCTGAGTTTTCCTCATAAAGCCATGAAAGATTGTCTTAGAATGTAAGATTGTTGAAGGTGAATACATTCTGTAAGATTAAGCACCAGCAAGTATAACCTCCAGATGTGATGGCCCCTGCAGTGGTTGGATCACTGTGCAACAGTAAGAAAACAAACTACTTCAAGTGGTACATTGAAATGGTGAGCCCTATTCTAAAGGAAATGCATGGTGGCAACTGGTTACTTTGGCTTATGGCTGTAATAACTAAAAAGAGTGCTTTTGGGTGACCTGGAAGTCAATGACATGCTATATGTGCTTATTCTTACAGTCAATCATCAGGAGGAAAATTATTCTAAACAGGGTATTTAAGGGAATTACAATTATTATTTTTTTCTCTTGGAAAGATACAAATGCAAAACACAAAGTTTTATTGTGACTATGTAAGTAAAATGTAATTCAACCATTTCCTTAGATCTTATTTCATTTTCCTCAATATTACATTTTGAAGCAAAAATCCCATTGAAGCTAATTCGTATTGGATTAAGGAGAGGCACAGTGCCAGCTCTTGCAATGAAACATTTTCTAATACTATAACTCTGCTAGTATACCTCCTCACTGACCTGAAAATCCTCTGCCTATTACTTTTGGGCCTCGACCAGTAGAGACTTCTGAAGTGGGACGAATTGTGTGGTGGTTTTATAATTCAAACTTATTTCCTCTGGGACCAGTGCTGAGACTACCAATTCAATTTCACTTGTTTCTTCAAGCAAAGCTGCATTCAGGCCTAAAGAAGGAGCAAAGACCGGACAATAGCAAGACATCCGAAATTCTACTTCTCAGTATTGTGATAATATATTTAAGATATTTGCTTGGATGATTTTTTTAAATACACTGCACAGCACACTGCAAAAAACATTTCATTAAGATTTAAGCCCACTGCCTTCTGTAACGCTCTTCAAAGTAATGTGTGACCATGACAATAATACTATCATTACAAAAAAAAAACACGTCTAGAGTATATAAAAAAATAGAATAAAAATCATTGGCCATTTGGAAAGATCTATCCACTTGAAGACTGTTTCAACTATCTAGTTTGCTCTCCGATTTGATTAGAATTAAAGCACAGTTTCCATTTACTAGTGAATCTTTGACTTAATGTCCACTCAGTGAAGTGAAATCATTCCCTTGTTTTGTTGTATTTTTAGTAAAACATAGCTATTAGGTTAGGTCTGTGTACTCTAGAATTAACTGTAATGTTGTGGTTTCAAATCCCAAGTGGGGCACTGATGATGAACTCTTGTGTCAAGAAAGTATAAATAGTGGTCACTTTGTATAAAAGCATCAGTGAGATTATTTATATTAGTTATATTAATTACATTTATTTTTATAATTATCTATGGTTATAACAACTTGCATTTACATGAAGTGGTCAGATTAGCACTGGTGTGTGTGTTTGTGTCTCTGTGTGCCCTGTGACAAACTGGTGTTCTGTCCAGGGTGTACCTGGCCTTGCACTCATTGCTTGTCAAGTTCCAGCTCCCCTGCAACCCTGAACTGGATAAAGTGGTTAGAAAATGGATGGATGGATGGATGGATGGATTTGCATGCCTCAGAGCTAATCGACTTGTCTGTATACACATGACTGAGGCTGGAGTTAACAGTGTTCACTGCAGGCATGTTCCATTATACAGTCAACACTGAGTGAGAAAACCTCTAGATTATGCAAATATACTTGGCCAACCAGAAAATCTATGACCCACTCCTACTAACAGCTCTGACTTGCACATTTACTATTATAATTTATTTGCCCATGTCCAAGCTATCTAGCCTTGCGTATGTCCGCTATTGCTGAAATTATGCCAAGCCACGGCAATGGTAGGTTTTCCATTTTGCCGCTGTGGACAGAGTAGCTCCTAATTTACCTCACATCTAACTACAGCATCATCCTGCTTCATATCTGCAGCCTTCTGTCCATAGTTTGCCCTCAACCTGTTCCCATGGCCTTTTATCTTTTCTGACATTTCTTACACAGCACTTTATGGCCAGAAGCTACAGCAATCTCATTATTCCTTCACCTCCTCTAGCATACTCTAATCCAGATTTTACATTCTAGGTTTTCAGATGTGAATTCACTTTACCCATTTGCTCAGTTTAAGACCTGATGTTACAATGTTTTACAACCTGAACATATGAAATAGCACTGCATATGCTTTATATGGAGGCTTCTCCTTACATGACCTGTATATGAAAAAGAAATGGACATGATTATTTTTAAATTATAAAGAAATTAGACCATATTGTACTTTGCAAATACTGTAAGAACAATTCACTGTACTTGAATTTTCCTACAATAGTATATTTTGTCTTACTTTTAGAATACTATCTAATCCTTAATAACTGAGGATTAGTGTAATGGAGTACACTGACAAAATGCCTCCTCTCCTACAGTACATAGTGACAAGAGGTTCTGGCACTTCTGAAGGGGAATTTCTGACCATTCCTCAAGCCATAATTGCTCTAGGTCATGTAGACCATTTAGTTCTGTTTCAATCACAAATGTTTGATTGGATTTGAGCTCTGGAGACTGGAGGCTAGTCGTATCAATGTCCTTTTTTAGCCAAAGTTGAGTTTCTTAGCAAAGGGAACCAGGTGATTGGCTAAAATGTCCAAGTACTGTATGTTTTGCAGTTCATGACTCTTACAATCTTAATCTTGTAAGAAGACAACTTTGTGAGGGTTGCTAAAGGGTTTCAATCTCTTGGAAAGGGTGCCATATTCAAATGGTATCAAATCATCAACATTTTGCAAGCTCTACCCAAGTAAGAAATGACGCAATGTAAAAGGGATCAGAATTACTATACAGGCAGCTAGAAAATTCTTCAGGCACGTATAGTAAGACATTAAAAGGCCATTCAAAGTCCCTTAATCCGTAAACTTCTGGTTACCTCAATAAACTGAAAACAGTGAAGACTCCAGAGTTAAAAGGTGAGCTAAGAGACTACAATTTTTCAATCACAAATATTTGGTTCCTGTATCATTCTACCCAATGTTGAGTCACTTTAGATAGACAGATACTCCATTGGAAACAAATTATAACAGGAAAAATGAGTTACCTCACTCTAGACTAGTTTTCAGCTTTATTCCCGTACCACATAAGCTTTGAGCGCTAAAAGTCTACTTCAATCTGTCTGTCCCAATGAACTCCATTAAAAGATAAGACAGCTTAAATTAGGTTGCACTTCTCTATTTGTTATAGCTATGCCTTTCTTGGTAAACCAACTGACATTTTATATTTATTTTTATCAAAACAACATCTCTATATACTTTGAGCAAAGAAAATGTATCATGAAGCAAATGACACCTACATCAGAAGAGATGAAAAATCGGTTTCTGACACAATTTTGCAGGTTATGTTCAGGGAAATACTAACTCTAAATTTTCAGACCATAAATCCAGATGGCTTGTCATAGCTGGAAGAGACTCTTTCTCTATTCGGATGCTGCCTCGCTGCTAGAAGGATTATAACCAGTTTAAGCTTATGGTGTTCAATTCAATTGAAGTGTTATACTGTAAATTCTTCAAATTTCATACAATTCACAGAAAGAAATGTTTACTGTTTGGTTACATTATTTAGTCTTGTCAGTTCTTAGTGTTGTGATGTCTTCATCCATTTATCTTGTATCTAAAGCTTCATTAAAGCAGCAAACAATTTGATAAGCTATTTTGTGAATCAATGCACAATGATGTAAAATAGGCTATATTATATTTATATAAAACATTTGCATAATTTTAATACTAAAACATCCATTCAAATTCTGCATTATTAAGTAAATGCAGAGCTGTGATAACAGTTTCACTCCCCACCGCTAGAAAAATTTAGGAGGGTTGTCATCACCTTGTGCTGCCTTATTGTTATTTTTTTTTGCTTCATCAAGAGTTATCAGGATCCCATTCTTTCTAACTATTTGTTTCAGGAAAAAATTCAGAGAACCATTGACAGAAGACATTGATATCTTCCAAATGCTTCTTCCAATTGTCAACACCTTCTCTCTCTCCTTTCATCTCCAAATTCTTCTAGAGTTAGTTTTTGCTGAGACTGACTGACCGACTAGAAAAGACTGACTCTAAATTCCTAAATTTTCAAACCTTGAATACAGATGGCTTGTCATTGCTGAAAGAGACACTTTCTTTAATTTTCAGCCATGATAATTGTAGATGATAATGATGGATGATCTATGCCTTGTCTTTCTTCCATGTGTTCTTCATACCATGGATCAGCTTTGAACTTGTGCCTTGACTCAGTAATCTTCTCTCTTTGAGTTGCTTGTGGATTTCATTCTTAACTAGACAGTCTTACGAATTAGTGCCACTTCACAGTCAGTGACAGTGTATTTCAGAGCATCTCACGTAATACCGGCCCTTTGCTATTTGCATTCGTTGAAATCTGTTGGTCTTTCCTTGAGGTTTATGAGGTTTTTCCAAGAGATCTCATTTGATTAATTCCTTCAGTCATAAGATCAGAAGAATATAACAGTATAATCAACAACAGTCATTCTGTCCATCTAGCTCGATGAGTAACTAATTTAAGGATCAATTTAATAAAAAAGATGGGATATCAACTTCAACATATTTATTTGAATAACTTATTTCATACTCCCACAATGGTTTGTGTAAAAAAAGTACCTTCTGTTCTCAGTTTTAAATGCACTTCCCCATTATTTCCACATGGTTTGTTTTTCATAGCTGATTTTGAAGTAGTTTATTAGGTTGACTTTGTAAATGCCTTTGAGAAATTGAATACTTGAAAACAGGTCTTTTAGCTTGTTAGTGGAAGACTTCCCATTTATTTATCTGGACTATTTCCAGAGCAGCAATGCTTTTTGTATCATTAACACATCATTATTATTGTTATTATACACTATTCTAAACATGATCTTATTCGTGCATTGTTCATTGTTTTTCAAGCTCAGTGTTTCTGTTGTTATATACTGAGAGCCATTAAAAACAAAACAAATGAGCACTGCAGCCGATATCATTTGTAGTAGTTTTAATGCCTCTTAGTGTATTTCTTGTTTATATTTGCTATTTACATGCAACACCCTGTACTTATCCGCATTAAAAGTCATCAACAAGGTGTTGTAAGTCCTTAATTACGGCTAATTATGTTTAGCAGTGTTTGCTAAACCTGTCATTTCTATATTAAGTCACTCCAATTTCACTACCTCTTTTTCTGAACCTTGTTTGCTACAGCATCTACTAACCAATTCTAAATCCAAGTATATGCATTACCCAGAACACCCACTGTGTGTTTTTAGAATTAATCTTTTTTGAGTATGTTTATCACACGTCTGGGAAAATATTGTACATATATATACAGTATATTACAGTATATATTTTATATACATATATAATGTATTAATTATTTTTTTTAGTCTAAGAATTTAGTTAAGAAAGACCTACATATTCTAAATCCGAACAGACTATCTCTTTTATTGTATCTATTTTATTGTCATACAAATGAGTTTAGTTTGGTTATCACTTGAGTATAATTTTTTTATTGCGGATCACCCAGTATGGAAACATTTCTATATCTGAGAAATATGGTTTGTGAAGTGGCATTCACCTTGTTTTTTAACCAGGGTCATTTTTAATCAGTCATCTCAATTATTAAACATCCCACCCACACTTTTGTCCATATTATTTTTTGCCACAGCAAGAATTACATTTCTATATTTACTCCATTTTCAGAAAGACAAACTAAACACCAGAGTTCCTACAGTGACATACTTACTACAGTAGATTAGTTTTAAACAGCTTTCATTTTCAATTTATAGTTTGAGAACTGAGTTAAGACTTTGCATCTCTTAAGATTCTGGATTTATTTAAAAATCTCTGGGTGCTCAACACTGAACATCTGACCTTTAATTAAATGTCTTTCCTACACTGAGGTTACCTCATTACAACACTGCTAGCTTTCACAGCATCCTTTCAGCTTTGAGCTAGCCATCTGTTTTAAAAGTAGACCCCCATACCATCACCACCATCCAAAGTCATTCTATGCAGTTAATTATGACATAGAAACTTTAAAAACTATCATACTGCAGCAAAACCTACCCCGATACACTGTCAGCATACAAAGTACACTTAGTTTTTTTATTTTACCAGTCAGTAACTCATTTTACAGTCCCTACTTTTTTTCAGATTATCATATGCAGTTTTTTGTCCTATAGGATAAATATGGATATTCAAGATACATGTATCCACTGTATTTAAAAACACATACTTAATAATGAGGATGAATATATAAAAAAAGCATTCTGTTCAAAATCTTTTTTGTACCTGGCTTTGATGATTTACACTCTTGATTCCAATTTTCCTCAACTAACCCTGCTACTATGTAATATGATGATACAGCACATCTTATTAAGTCTGGAGAAGAAGCCTGAAATAATTGAAAGGCTTAAAGGGGCAAGAGTACTACAGTGCTTGCTAATGAGGACGACACTCATGAACCATTCGCCAATCAGGCAGAGTAAGAGATATGAGGTCCTGCGGCAGCGTGTTCACCCAAGCTAAACATTCAAAGAAAGAAGGATGTCGGCAAGACGAATAGAAGTTAGTAAATCTAATTCAGATAAAGTCAAGATTCATTTCTTTCAGTGACAATTACAAGACAAAGAATCTTTTTTTTTTTACGTTGCTTGATAGGAATTCCACACATACGTCAGTCTTTTCACAAGGAGCTGTATTTTAATGAAATCACAGAACCAGGTGTAGTCAGAATAATACAGTACTCTGATTGGGTTTGTATCTTGAAGTGCTGCTGTTTGCTGAAGTAATTTAATTGTGGATCCATACTGAAAGAATTGAGTATTTAAATATGGATTTGAATTGATAAAAAAACATAATCAGACCTATTTTTATATTAAATAAACATACAATCAATCCTCTTGTACAAAATTACTCTACCTGATTTAATGTAATACCCACAATGTTAGAGGCAGCAAAGTGAAGTGAGCATATGATAAGAAGCGGTCTAACTACATTTTATCAGCAGCATAAGGGCACTGGTGGTGAAACTGAAGAAATATATTCTACCAACACAGAGACAGAATTGGAAATAAATCACGAATGTCCTAAAAAAACATGTCTAAAAACCATCGTTTCTGTTCAGCATTTAACATTTCTGGTGCTTCTGCTTTGCCTTATCCCAAAATATCCATTAGTTTCCTCCATTACTTTACCTGCTTCTCCTTCCTTGCAGCTTTCATTGATCTTCTTCTTGCCAATATAAGCCAAGGCGATGAGCAGTCCAAAAAGGCAGACTGCCAGGCCCACAGTCACCCACAGAGCCACTGGTGGGAATCCCTTGTTTAGTCCTGCTATGGTAGAGAAAAGAGAAAGGTTGCCATGGAAGTCAAACACAGAATGATAGCACTTCACTCAGCTATTTTCAACATCACATTTTTTTGTATTTAATCATTGTGCCGAATTGTAATCTACAGACAATGAAACAAATATGTTAACCAGACTTTTATGCATCAGTAAAAGTTTGTTGTTATTTTTAAGACCACTGTAAACTACAGCACATTTCCCCAGCTGTGCAAGTTCTTCCCATATAACCACAAATGATTCGAAATGCTTATTCAGGATTAAAATTGCTCTTTTGCAGTGCATTACGAATCTGCTGTGTAACACATGTAATCAGATACGGTCATACAATTCTGAAATAGAAGAGGATAATGTTTAACACACTAGTGGATTTAGCTCAGCTATAAACTGTTATACTTGTTTAGCAAATAACTTTGTATTCATTTGCTATCAATGTTATAGTGTTAATTAACCATAGCTAAATAGAGACGTTTTGTTTTCAACACAATTAAGTTAGCATAATTTATCACGTACAGTACAGACGGAAAAGTGGTCAGGTAATAGCAATTTTTTATGGTGGCAAGCACATACCTAGGGAAACTAGTCCGGAAGAGAAAAAGATTAAACCACAAGGGTGATGACAGATTAACAAAATGAAACTGCCAAAACAATGGGACAGTGAAACAAAAGAACATTAAGACTCCCATTCTCCCTGGGGCTTTAAAGTGCATGCTACAGTAGACCCAGGTTTTCTAAAACAAACAGGCCTCCAAAACAGCACCACAAACAAAGAGGTAATTGAAAAAAAAGTAAGACTCAAGATGATCAATGTTGGTAAACATCTATAAAATCCAAGCAAAGACTGGAAAGAAAATTCACTTTATATTACTAAGCCAGATGAGGCCAATATGTGCTGTTGAAAAAGAATAGCACTTTTTTATCTCAAAATGAAACTGGTACTTATTTCACTTTCAGTAGGAATTGTTACTGCAAAGAAGAAATACGACAGTAGTGTAACTAGAATATTTTCACAATTATCGTTTTTGATTATTCTCTCTTAGAATATAAGAGAGCCAGAGGTTTCAGAACATAAGCAGTATTTAAATAATGACTGTCATCAACATTATTTGATTTTAAAAAGAGTTCTATTGTTACAAGAGGGATTTCTCAGCAAGGAGCACAAGTTTAAATAAATTTAACATGAACTGAATTATTTCAGAATACCAGAGTATAATAACTGCATTAAAATGTATTTGCCAAAATATTAAATTTATTTTGACGTTTTAAAACAATTTCTTTCCTTTGTTGAGAAATGAAAATGAAATGGGGAAATTAAAAGCATTATCAACTCATGTATTGCTACATACTTTTTAGGTATTCAATAGTGCAGAAATATGAACAGATTAAATAATGACACTGCTGAGTGAGGAACACATTTATATTTAGGTTATTAGAAAATACATCATTAAAAATTTGAAATATAAATACACTTTATTCGTCAAGGATCATTAAAGTGCTATATAGCTTGTGCCAAGCTCTCACAACCATTTTTGTAAAGAACTGTACCCTTTTCTTGTCTTGTATGCATTTCCCCTTATTTTCCACTTGTGTCCTCTATTTAAAGTTTCTCTAGTGATCCATTCGTTTGACTTTGTTGATATATTTGTGTTTTTTATTTTCATTTGTACACAGCATTATAACTGTTTGATATGAATCATATGCTTTTAATTTTCTCATGATAACCATTATATCCTAAAAGTTAGTTTTTTTATTCTCCTTGTTTAGTGGATCAAACTAATGTCTGTATATGAACCTGGATATTTTCAGTGGTAGTTTCTTCAAGATCAGCTTACCCAGTCCTATATTTACAGTTCACCTGCATATACTACTGTGCACTTGTTTTATTGTGTCACCTTTTTAGGTGTTTTCTCCAGTATAATGTCTCTAAACCTTTTACTATAGTACTTACTACTCCTTCAGTTTTCAGTTATCTGCAAATTTCACAAATTTAACATAATCTAGATCTATAAAATTAGGAAAAGCATCAGCATATCTAAAAAACATGGACAGCTTTTGTCATGGCAAATACCAATACAAACCACACAAATACTCATATGAATTGCTATGAATTTCATTAACAGTTACCCCTTTTTGACAATTAAACTCAGCTGCAATTGGCAACCACAAGAAAGGTGAAGTTGTGGTTGCAGATTATTACTATATGAAATTAGTAACTATATTAGCAACTGACTTCCAATCTGCCTATCAGAGACTTAGCTCTGCCTCTCACAACTGATATGATATTTTCACATCAGTCTGATATAAATCCCTTTTATTCTCTGTCTTGTGTGTCTGGCAAGGGGGGAAAGAGTTAAGTTTATGTGCATTTCCCTTGTCCCAAGGGCCAGGCTGATAAAGATAAATGCCATTGCTGGCTATCATTTCTCCAGTAAACCCCCCGGCCATGAGATTGTGTTTTTCCTTCTTTTGCTTGATGATGTGATTTTGTTTTTTTCAAAAATAGATTTGTCACTAATGGCTCTTTTTCCAACCTCCTCCTTCTCTCAGACCTCTCTCTCAATCACTTTCTGCTGGGAAGGGGGGGAGAGACAGGCAAAGGGGCAGCGGGGGGGGTAGCCTGATATGGAGCTGCAGTAAAACAAGAGTGTCTGCAGGATATGAATCATAAGGCTGAAGTTTAAGCTTTGTGAATCTGTGAGAAACCACAGTAGCACGCTCCCTCAACCTTACTTGAAGATTTTCCTCTTTTTCATCACCTTCACTGGCTTTCCTGTTGTGAGCAGCTAACTACCCCAGCAGGTACCCCTTCTCTATCTCTTTGTCACAGTGAGGAACAAACCTAAGTTCTGTTGATGTACTGTAGCAGATGTAATTTTTTTTCTTTTTGTTTTTTATTTAGAGGCAAGTTAAGTTTCACCAGTGCAATACTGGAATCTAAAGGTCCTGTTCTAACAGCAGAATAATCCTTAAAGTTCTGTAGTGCTTTTCTGGACACCTAACTCAAAGCGCTTTACAGGTAATAGGGACACTCCTCCCCTCCACCACCAATGTGTAGCTTACACCTGGATGGCAAATGGCTGCCAAAGTGCACCAGTACCCTCACCACACATCTGTGGATAGGAGAAGAGAGAAATGAAGCCAAATCATAGATGGGGAATATTAGGAGGCCAGGATTGGTAAAGTTCAGAGGGGAAAACTGGGAAAAAATAGCAGGATTAAGGAGATGCATTACAAAGTGTTTAAAGAATTACAATTAAGAAAACACAACAAAACCACATTGTAAAAAAATACAAAACTGCTTTTGTGCAAAGTATTTTGATAGGAAAACTTTTTTTTTAAGAAATTAATGAATTTGTTATTTCTCAAAAACTATTCTGATGCATCAAAATACATGGATCAAAATTACTTTTGCTAAACTGTAAAAAAAATTAACTTTAATATTCTAAAATGTTTTAATAAAATTTTTAGGTTTACTCTCAAATCAAAGGTATCACCCTCTAGTGCTTAAAAGCCACCGGATTTCTCTCCACTCAAGCTAATGCGTCAAACCAATTGCTTTCATTAAAATCTAATAATTTAGTCAAGGACTCAATAAAGGCTGAAACTCTACATGTTTTACAAATGGAGGGCTTTTAGTGTACACAAAAGAAACCCTTCCTATAACACATTAACATGATAAATTTGCAAGCGTAGAAGATCCCTGCTTCAGGATGGCCACTGAGGACCTTCACACATGAAAACACTCCACACTCAATATATGAAATAAAAGTCAATGCTGAAACCTAGCTTTAAGTAAACATTCAAGCAAAACAAAACAAGAAAAAAGCTCCTCAAGTGAAAACATCATGTTAGACTTACAAAGAGCTGGTCTGCAGAGCCAGCCCACATAATATGGTTTCCTGGGTTAGAAACAGATATGAACAAATAGTGTTACAAAATAAACTAAATCACTTCTTACCTCAACCAATCTACTGACAACCAAGTGAGCCAAAGGCACCTTGTATATACAAACACACACCTAGGTGCACATCCCCACATTTCAGAAAATTAACATAACATTATTTACAAGAAAACTCTTTGACCATCTCTTTGGTGACCTCAAGTGGCAGCTCTATGGTCACTACAACCCCAATTTAACTTGACAAAATCATCTGCCACATTGAGGAAATTGTATCCTCCTTATTCTACTGTGTACTTCGCAAGGCCTTCTATTGTTTAAATTGTGCAGTTTCATAATTCTCTACCCTCTAACATACAGTGACCTTGTTCCTGGGCTTTATGCAACTCAACTCTACTTTGTCACAGCGTCAAACCAGAATTAAGGTATGTCTGACCTGACAAAAAGAAAGATCCTGTACACTTTGTGATGTTCCTAATGTGCTTAAAATGACAACACAGCGTCAAATGGAATATCAAGATTTCTGGCTTCCATGAAGAATCTGACTTATACAAAAGCACCACTGAAATCCACAACTTTGTAAAGCTGATGTTGGAAGTCTGTGAGCATAGGCTTAAGTATGGACAGCATTTAGCTTAAGGAAGTTCTGTTTTCCATCCACATTTTCATCCCATAAAGGGCACAAAATGCAGAAGTAGTATCTGATTTGGTCTGAGGGTATCTTTGAGTATCATCAACAGTGAAATGCATGTTCATTACAGAATAATTTGTTATAATAATGTAACAAAGAAGCAACATATAATATAATAATAATAAACTTTACTTTATATAGTGCCTTTAAAGGTGGCTTCTCAAAGCACTTTACAGAATGAGAACAACAATAAATAAAATAAAAGAATACACAAGATAAAACACAATTACAATATACAGAGGAGACCGTGGATGGTGCTACTAAGAAAAGTAGGAGCAGAGGGGTAAAGAACGGAACTAGTTAAGTAAAGGCTCTTCTAAAGAAGAAGGTTTTGAGTCTGGATTTGAAAGAGTTTAGAGAAGGTGACTCTCTGATATCCTTGGGCAGAGAGTTCCAGAGCTTGGGAGCATAACAGGAGAAGGCCCTGTCACCCATACAATGTAGACGGGCTTGGGGGACAGTAAGGAGAGCAGAATTAGAAGAGCGAAGGTTGCGAGGTGGGGAGTAGGACAATAATAGCTCAGACAGGTACTGAGGAGCCAAGCCATGCAGAGCCTTAAAGGATTTTAAAGTCCACATGGAATTTGACAGGAAGCCAGTGCAAGGACTCCAGGATAGGTGTAATGTGATCACTTGCACTACACCTGGTCAGTATCCTGGCTGCTGAAATTTGGACATACTGCAGTGTGTTCAAAGTAGATTTAGATACCCCAGCAAGTAAAGCATTACAGTAGTCAATTCGAGAGAACACGAATGCGTTGATCAGCTTTTCAGCCACAGTTAGTGATAGCATAGGGTGTAGTATAGCGATATTTCTGAGGTGAAAAAAAAATGTTTTGACCATATGCTGCACATGTGGGTTGAATGTTAAGCCAGAATCAAATAATAAATATTAAAGGTCCCAGCTTTCCACCATAGAACCCCTCTGAGTAAAGCAGGACAACATGAGATTTAAAACAGCCAGATAGGAGCCATACTAACAGAAGGAAGTACCAGTGATCCCACACAATTTTGCATGTGATTCAGCAGGATGCTGTGATTGACATTATCAAAAGCTGCACTTGTCCAGAAAGAGAAGAATATTAAATGACCCAATGTCAAAAGCCATCAGCAAATCATTAACTACCTTAAAAAGCACTGCTTCAATGCTGTCTCTCACGAAACCCCAACTAAAAAGGTTCAAAGAACTCATTAGATGCAAAATGAGATTATAATTGAGCTGCCATTGCCCGTTTCACAAAATGTGAGAGAATGGGCAAACTGGAAACTGTAATTGTTAAGAAATGGGGGGTCCAGGACAGTTTTCTTTTCACTTAGGTGTGACAGAAACAGACTACATTTCTGTTGTGGGGTTTACATAGCCCCATAGAGCCCATAGAGCACATATGGGCCCAGTTACAGGGAAAGGAAAACACACCCATTTCATACCAAATCAGGGAATTTGAAGAGCACACTCTTTCATGACCTGACAGAACGAGACCAAAGTGGTAAACAGGAACTACAATGGATATTATACCATATCACATCCAAGTATTATCCAGTGTATGGGGTAATGGGACTAAAAACCAGTACAAATGGGCAAAAATATATGTGTCTACTATCAATAAAATAAAAAATTCACAGTCACTTTCATTTTATTCTGGCAGGGCACTGTACTGTATATACCATCTATACAACTATAGTCATCATTTGACTTTTTGTTCACAATATACTAGAGCAAACAGATGTCCACTCATGGCAAATGACAATAAAGGGAAAATGGCTACAGACAATCATGCAATGGAATTGTTCAAAGTAAACTTAGTGTTAAGGTGGAAACAACCGGACAGAAGAGATCTGCACACAAAAGACATCATGCTGCATGACAGGTGTGTGCTAAGAAAATCAGAATGAATCAGGCTTGTCCTGAGTAAGATGTGTGGGGAAACCACAACCAAAATTTAGGGTATAAAACGTCTTTCAGACATTTTAAAGGAAGAACATCTGTGCAAATACAAAAATCGTAGTAGGCTTTACAATGCCTGGAAGCCTTGTTAAAACTGTTTTGTGGCACACAGACTTTGCAGAAAACACTCATGGCCTGTGTAATTATGCACACAGCACAGCGTCAGGATCACTTTCAAGTGACTGATGGAGAACAGTATGCTGTGACTAATGAGTCCTAGGTGTGTAATCTGTGAGCGTTTGTAATTGGATCTTATTATTTCATGAGCGTATCTCTAGGGAAACAACTGAAGTAAAAACTAGTATAGCATCTCAGGAGTGTCATTAAGATAAAAATATATTTTAATGAGAGAGGCTGCGCACTAAGACAGTGGGATATACCCCAAAAACATAAGATCATTCTAATTTAATCAAACCCCACAAAGCTATTGTATTGTTTAATTCCCATTAGATATCATGAGAAGGTTTAGGTAAATGAACCTTTGCCTTTTTCCATAAGGTAGAAGATGACGGAACTTAATAAGTTTACCTTAATAGGTCATTTATATTCTTTCCTGGTGCAAATCTTTCAATTATTTTTTAAAGTGCTTTTATACTGTTTATACAACTCCACATTGTAAACTCTTACAAACAGAACTCCTTGTGTGAGAAACTGGAATCTCAGTATTCAATCCAGTCAATTTAGCTGAAAAGATGGAGTTAATTAAATATAACAAACTTTTGTCAGACAACAAGTACTGCCATAGCTTTTTATAGCATAGCATAGATTATTAGAGTGTCATTCTTCTTATGGCACTCAGGTATAGATCAGGGGTCTCCAACCCTGGACCTGGGCAGCCCCAGTCCAGTTCTTCTGATACTGTAGGTCACCCTAAATCACCTGTTATTCAAAAATTAATAAATTAGGAACATCTCCTTAAACAACTGACAAAGGATGAGAATTTTACTGTTATTGGTTCTTGAGTTGAGCATAATAAAAAAACTATCACAGTTATAAAATGGTCCTGAGATATTTGGGCAAAGGAATAAAGTTTGTTATTAACACTACAGAATATTAATCTATATGTACTGTTATTAAGGGCATCAGATGTTTTATTTTTGATAAAGGTAATTTCTGAGACACAACTTGAAATATGTGATTTTCTTTTTTCAAACATGGAGCAGACTATAGAGCATTATATCACGCTTAAAAAGAATGAAATGTTACTGAGATTAAACTAGAGTACACACTTTCACCAAGACTATGTGTGGTCTAATTGTAATGTACACTACTATTGTTAGAGAGCATCGCTGTTCCTCAAAGCTCATGATAATAACAAAGGCCTTTTCTCTGATTTATTAAACAAGTTTAGTTCAAGCAATCTGTAACTCCACAAAAAAGAAAAGCTCTAAAAATGCAAGCTCTTGGATATTTTATTAGGTACAAAAACCAATGGTCAAGTTCAATTTAACAAAGTAATAATAATAATATAATAATAATGTCACACTTGTCCTTTCTATGTAAACTTACTGTACAGCTCATGTCACCCCAAACACACTAAAAACACTCTCCCTTTTTCACAGTTCCTTCGGCTACGATGACTTTGCAGTGATGACATGGATTTCCAGAACCAAGCACTTAAAATGCACTCCTTTTTCCATCAACAGAAGGATACCCCACCCATGTTATTGAAAGGGCCCTCTCCCGAGCCAAAATCAGCCTCCAGACAATCAACTTGTTCAGGAACCCCCGGCCTAACAACCACATTCCTTTGGTGCTTCCCTTCCACCCTAACACACTTTCTACCCCCAGTACTATTTACGACAACTTTTCCATCATAAAGGATGATCCCTCCACCGGGCCCTCTTTTCTGACCACCCCATCATCTCATATGACCATATAACCATCTAATCTGCGTAACCTTCTTGCTCACAGCTCCCTTGACCACCCTCAACAATCATCCCTACCAGGTACTTTCCCCTGCAACAGAGCTCGCTGTATCACCTGCAAGTACACATCTAACACCACACTCGTTCAAGGCCCCTCAGGAGAATTCCAGATCACCCAGGCAACCACTTGTACCTCCAGCAAACTCATCTACTGTATCTCTTGCAGGAAATGCCCAGCTATCTATGTTGGGGAAACCGGAAGGAGACTAGGAGACTGCTTCAGAGAACACGTTAGGGCTTAGGGAGAAGATTAAAGATTTCTCCAAGCCCATATTTTCTAATTTCACCTCAGACGGCCATGATCACACTGATCTCTCCATCTGCGTTCTCAAAGAAGGGTTTCTTAACTCCCATAACAGAAAGACATCAGAAACAAAATTATCCTGAAACCTGGTTCACACCTTCCCCCTTCTCTCAACGACAGACTTGTTTTCGTGTCATCTTTTCTATTCATATGCAGATTTCAACTTCACACCTCTGCACCACCTGAGTGGCCTCTCTGCCTCTCCCCTGCTCCCACCACCTCCACTCTCCCAGCTTTTGTCCTATGCTATTTAATCTTTTCTGTCTGCCCTGTCTTTCTCACAACCAAAGAAGGCTCCACAGCCAAAATATTGTGTTTTCTTTGCTCTCTTTTCAGCAGGGAATAATCGTATTACTTGTTCGATCACAGAAGACTATATCTTTAAAGAATGGGGTAAAGAAGAGAAACAGCAATACTATCTTATATTAGTACCAGGGAATGCTTGTTTTGTCTCCCCTTATTGTATTTATATAATATTCTTTTATATAATGGACAAAAAGGGTAAATTCTGATAATTCCTTTCACTTATGGAAAATGAGAACATCCATCTTTAGAGGATTTCAGTTTGCGATTTGAGCGGAAATAACTGTTTAAATAAAACACGTTAATGAGTAAGATGTTCAACATGCCGCGGCTTTGAGCCAGACAGGTTTCATGAGCCATAAAACTACACGATACTTTTAAGTATGTTTTGTAATAAAAACCTGTTTACAATGGACAGATCGCAATACATTTCACTAAAATAACAGTTTCAGGGTAGGCCACAAGCTGTTTACGTAGCACTAAAACATGACCAAACAACCTTATTAGCCTGTACCTGTTAATTGAGAGTTAATATGATGTTTTTCCAGAGTAAAAGGCCCCTGTAGGATGTATAATGAAGTGTGTATACTATTTAAAGCAAATATGCTCTGAGTGTTTTGATTTTTTTTAGTTGTGCTTATTTTTAATATCTAAAATTTCCTGAAGGGAAAACTGTTTCTATGATAATTGGCCTGGCGAGTCTAGTTGAGCAGACAGTTAATACCACTCAACATTTGGCTGCTCTACAGTCTCTCTGCTCACATTACACAGCCCTAGAGTGCTAAAGTGGACTCAGAATGAGTCTGTTTTAAAGGCACATTTGACGTTTCCTCGCTGACAAAGAGTCAATCACCTTTTCTTTCCTTTCAGAGAGACAGGCATTAAGATGTCTGAGTGAAGCAAGCTATTGATTTTTTTTAACCAGCAGAAAACTTTGGACCAGTAAGTCACTAAAAACTCTTGCTCTCTAAATTTTTAATGAGCTTTAAAGCAGACTAGACTTGAGTTAAAGATTTGTAGAGGGCGATCAGTAGTGACAGCTACAGGGAGTACTGGCAATTTGCTCTGTCAATTGTACATTAAGCTGAGTTAAAGACATACGTGTCTTCAGAATGGAAAGCCTAGGAGGCCCTGTTTGTGGAAGGCACAATGTAACTTTGCAAAGATTAAGGAATAAGTACATCTTCAGATACCACTTTGGAGATGAGCTGCAACATTTTGGCCCATTATTTTATCTTCAACTGGATTTCTTACTCAGAAATAAATAATTCTATGTTTCAAACAATGTATCATCACTTTTCAACATTGCTTGTCACAGACATTGAGGGAAAAGGGCTAAATTCTAATCAGTACTGCATTAGATGCTCAGCATTTGGGGACAATTGTCAAACATTTCCTTAAAATAATTCACATTAATAAAATCATTTTCAATATAATTTGAATTCATGTGACTGTGTACATCTCGGTTTCAGTTACTTTGAATTGTATTTTTTCAATTGTTTTCATTTTAATTTTTCTTTTCTAAATAACTCCAGACAACTTCAGACATAAATCGTCTCAACCATGATAGATGAAAAGATCCTTGTAAGATAACAATGACAACACTAATAATGATAACAAGAAAAATAAAAATAATAGAAGACTCTGAAAAAATGCTAAGAGAAACTTCATTATATAACAATGATGGAATCATTTCTGAAGTTGATAGAGAACATTGCTGGTAGGTTATTGCTATATTTTATGTGACATTAAAATAATGAAAGGAAATTGCCTTCGTTTTTATGATATCCTCCAACTTAAACTGTAGTTCAGTTAATCCAATCCAATTAATAAAAATGATAAATTAATTAAATCATACTGTGTCTTTCATAATCACAAATCATTTTTTTATAAGAGCCCAGGCCAAACCAAACTCATCTGTACTCTTTCTTAAGTTTGCACACTAAGACTCTCAAGATAATATCTTTAGAAACCAGGAGAGGCAATACACACAAGGAGAAAACATCGATTAAGCAAAGCTTTCAGAGTCAAAGGGGTCTGGCACAGAGTTGAAGTATGAATCCAGTAATGCTCCTTAGACAAATGTATTAGAGAACATCCATAGACTCGCCAGTCTTCTCAGCTGTAGAAACATGATTAAACCTTTTTGAAGTCAAATATATGGATACCAATCATAGATCAAGTCCAAGTTTAAAAAAACAGGCAAAAATCTTTGCTAGTTTGAGTTGCACTCAGTTTCTGCAGTTAGCAATGAATTAGTTGGGATTATATCAGGCATTTATATAATCTCAAATACAGAGGCAAATTTATCTAAACAAAAAGATAAAGAAAGTGTAATTACCATCACAATAAACTTTCATTCAATTTTATTTGAAGAAAAGTGACGCAATGTTTTCATTTCCCTTGATAATTTTACCTTGTCCTCTATAAGATGCCAGAAAGGAGAAAAAGATCTACGTTGCCATGATCGATTTCACTCACTCATGAATTCAATAAAGAACTGAAACTAAATCGATTTGGAGTTACAGAAGTGATCAAATCGATATATTAATAATATTACTGTGTGTATATTTGTCTGATCCAATACAATGTAGTCTTTTAATTTGCACCTATATATAAGGAACTGACTGATGGAATTAAATGTATTTGATGAGATTAATAATTGAGTAGCAGCAACAATTTATTTCCCTTTGGACACTTTTCTTTCCATAAACTCAGAACTCTATAATAAGCATAACATTTCCACACATCATGGAGACAAACACACATAAAAAGGACAAGCTACTACAAAAATATGACGGCAAGAATTGGGAGCAAGACAGGATACACACTGGACAGAATGCCAGTCCATCGCGGGGCACACACGCAGACACAAACATGCATATGTACAAACTTACACCACCTCAAATTTTCCCAGAAGCCTTCTGGAAGGAACTAGAGCCCCCAGAGTACACCTACGTGTACACGGGCAGAACATACAAACTCTGCACCACAGGTCCAGAACTGAACCCAGGGTCCCAGCGCTACCAGGCAGCAACGCTAAATACCATGCCACTGTGCCTCCACTCCCCTTCTGTTACACGAAAAGACATACATGTACTTAATATTTTTTATTTTAAAGACAATGCTCATGTTTCTAACTATTGATTTTTCACATTGTTGAGCTTTACTACCATTTTTTAATCAAGACAGAAATAAGACAGATGTGTGCACATAGCAATCTGATATGTGAAAATAAAACAATTTAAATGGCCTGCATCAAAATAAAGAGCAGACAATTTCTTGATAAACTTCAATTCATCAAATTTTGTTTTAACCTGATAAATACAGCATGTTTTTAATCCAGTGGCCGACCTAATTTTGACCTAAATTCCTTTGTGGGGTCTGGACAGTTTTGCATCAAGATCAGTCTTTGCCCAGTCACTTACTCTATACATACTGTATGTAGGACAAAGAGCGGGACATCCTGGATCGTTTAATATAGCATTAAATCATTTTTCATGTAAACGGGTGTAAAGAGGCAAAATGCATTTTAATGAATGAGAAGTGATTGGATTTTCTGTTGAGTGTTAGTTTTACCATTCTGTCATAACAGACCCTTCAGAAAAGAAAATATTAAAATGGCTGTCCAGAGATCCAACGTTATGTATTAAATTAAAATGTAGTAATAATAATTTTAATTTATATCATGGAATAATAAAATGAAAAAAGCCATGCACAGGATTGTGTGAAATGGACTGAGATCAGTACAGTACATATACTGTATTTTTTAACATTTTAAATAAGAATTACTTTTTTGTAAGTGATATGGACAGAGAGAAGAAAACAATATCACACTAGAAAGAGTTAAAGGTGCTATAGATTCAATTCAATTTATTTAATATAGCGCCTTTCACAACAAGGTTGCCCCAAGGTGCTTAACAATGCAAGTGACCATACATGTGAATACAGAACAGAAAAGACCAGAAGACAACGGAGGAGAGGAACCAAAAACCCTCTAGGCTGCCCAACCCCTTTGGGCATGCTAACATTATACAATTAAAAAAGAAAAAAATGAATGAAGGTTTTAATCCATCCATCATATCTTCTGCATGTCAGTACTCCATGCAGATCTCTGTAGACCAGCAAAATCCTCCTATTCAAGATTCAAAGCTAGCAGTCAAAGACAAGACATACACCAAACCAGCACGTTGAACACTTTTATTTTTCAAATGCTTTTTGGGAGATAAAATTTATGTACATTACTAGTTACACTATAAATCCAAAAATTTTACAAATTAAATTGAAGTTGTCTTTGTTAGGCAAATGTCAGAATATAACCTTCCTCTATCTTCTCCTGGGTAGAATACACTTGCCTCCAAATAGGAAAAAAGCAGGGAGATCCATGCTTGAGCTTAATTTTACACTTCAGAATCAATTATGGTTCCACTCAGCTATCAAGAGAAAACAGTACCTTTCCAGGAGGATGCAAATCTTCATGCCTCTTCTAATTGAAAATATATTACAGTTAAAGACAATAGCCTTTTCTTTATGGTAAGCACGTGACTTCAAACTGCAACAGCATACTAAAAGAATTATAACCCTGCTTTATGGAACAATAAAAATGTCACAGAAGGCAAATTCTATAGAACTCTTGGTAAGTATTTTAACCAACCTTTCTCAAAAATAACTACAGGATCAAAATTAATTAACTGGCCTTGTGTTTCCAAACTGCTCATCATCATATGAAAACTCAAATTCCCACATGCCTTAAAATTTTAATTAAAGCTCTTTACATTCATTGAAGGTAAATAAATTACTCCAAAAAGATAAACAGAAGAAAGAGAAGGGGGAGTTCTTTATCTGCTTCTGTAAATTGCAGCTTTCCTTATGGCATATATACAGTACTTTCATGCCCAAAAGAAGAAATAAAGCCATGAGTTCTTTGTGCATCTCTATATAAACATCAAATTGATCTACAGAAAACCCTGCCTGTGCATGGGTGCCAATAATTCTGGCATTCTCTTTAGAAGTTTTCTGGAACAGAAAGGGAAGAAAATGAACCTCTTGGAACAAGACTAAGTTCTTCACAGTCAGACAGCTATTGCTTTTCGTTGCTTGTGACAGCTGTAATTACTATAGCACATTCAGGGACAAGAGCCAGGTAATTTAGAGGGTGCTGGGCTACCGATCTCACAAGGAAGGAGAAATATAATTTAACTTGCAGGATGACCAATCCTGTCAGAGAAGCTAACTTCAAACAAGGAATTAAAACTGATAATTGTGCTTTCACACAGTTAAGGATTACATAGTTAAAAATATTAAAATATTAAAAAGATCCACACACAAACAATGTAAGACCAATGTAAGGCAAAGTTGGTTAAATTGATCATTTCCAGCACAAACTTAGTAAAGAATTAATCCACCTGCAATACAAGTAAAATATATTTCATTTCACTGTATTAAATCGTTATGTTCTAGACTCAAAGAGAAACAGAGAGGTGTTTATATATTTAAACCATGTGCTCTTTTGACACCTTACCGTGCTTTATTTAATTTCCATTTTTAATAGATTTTAATAAAAAGAAATCAAGAACAGTCACATAGCTGTATTTGATATCCATAGTGAGTGTATCCTAAGTCATTTCAATAAAGGACTGTCAACAGAAGAAATTGCTTGAGGCTATTGTATCAAATGTTTCAAAGATACATGTTGTATCAAATATTTGGTCTTGTCTCATCTTGAACCTCTTCTGTATTCACATCATTCCCACATTCTTTCAAATTCACATAATTCCCACTTTTTTCTCAATTCTTGTCAATCTCTGTTTCAGTTAATGTCTGGGGTTTGTTTTGTTATATTCTTTTATCATCTATTTTCAGTTTGTATGTGCTGTTGCTTTGCTGTTTTCTTTGTTGGATGCCATTGTGATATATTTAAACAAAATAAAGTCAATTAAACATTTGTTTGTGCTCAGCTTCTGCATGGACACTAATTAATAGAGCATTCACTGAGGGAGCAGGCTTCTGCTGCTACTGGAAGAGGTTCATTCACTGTGAGCTTTTCAGCTTCTGTAACATTGTTAATTGCATTTAAATTAGATTAGAAAATGAGCAGCACATAGCCATCACAAAATGCAGAAAAAGAAGTCATAGAAAATAAGCCTTTGTTATGGGCTATCTTGAACGTCTCAATAGATCCAACATATACCTTTTATGTGCTCCTTAAATTTTATGTTATATATTTGTTTCACAATTTCCTGTCATAAATTCTATCAACACTTGACATGGTGTCTAACCCTTTCAGAATAACAATATGCAGTATAAAGGAATATGTAAGCATGGCATAAACCAATTTAATCACACAAAGCATTTTCAAACCTTAATTTAATCATATAGGCCAATTTAGAATAAATACTCATTTACAGCCTTTTCATGATCTGAAAGTTATGCCATGGTGCATTTTACTAGAGCAATTTGAAAAAAAAGTACTTTGCTCAAGAGTAAAACAGCAGCATCCCATCAGGGAACTGACCCCATATTCCTGCAGGCCAAAGCTCTAAATACTAGTACACATTGCTGTCTAATATAATAAGACAAGGTTACAGCTTATGTAAACTGCAATGTCCTATTTTATGTAAGCTATTCTTGAACTTGAACTTCATTGCCATATGTAACCGGTACATGTACTGGTACAATGGAATTCTTTCTTACAGAAAGAAGTAAGTCCTTATTCCTTTAATAAGGAGTTATTTATAATGACTATTCTCTTCTTAAAGCCTCAGATTATGCTTAGAGCAGTATGACAGGTTGATCACCCATGATAATTCAATTCAATACTAAGCAGACGATACAGAGAAATAATGTAAAGCAGACAAGTTCAACAAACATTTATGATTTCATCTTCATCAATGTTGGTTCCATTTAGTTCTTATGGGTCCTGGTCCAAGTCAGGGTTCTACCAACTAAGAAAGGGTAATTAATGACGAGTTGTCTTGGAGTGACAAGGATGCATAGCTAACAGTATGAGGTGGAGTTCAGGAAGATCTAAATTGCATTTTCTTGACTGCTGTTTCAGTTTGATTAAAAAACAAGGCAGAAAATGTGCTTTGCTGGATGCCTTTATTATCAATCAAATTGGCAGTGGGGTCTGTACTTCTAACCTGGCTCATGAGCCTTTTGGATCTAACCTCATAGTTTACAAGTGAAATTTACTAGGCAGTTTGAACTTTAACATCAGCCACAAATTAAGATAATTTTGGTGATGAATAACAGTGAGATCATGTACTGAGGTCGATTTCCTTTTCTAATGTGGAAAATTCTCACAAGGTCTATTACCACCATCTGTTAATTTAGACATGAATATTTAAGGATTTCTAGTCACACAGACTCATGGATCAAGCTAAACTGTCAAATTCGTAGACCTAGACATTCTGAGAGATTTGCAATAATAAAACTTGGACAAATGCTTCATGACCATCCAACTTATTTTTTATATTTTCTCTTTGTTTTTAACAGTAAGTCTAGGGTATTTAGAGGAAACTATCCAAAGTCTAACAGGATTTCTCTTTTGGCACAATTGTAGAATGGTATCTAGGATAACAAGAGAGAACAAAGCTACAGTACACCTACCTTTTCATCTGTCTGTCTCAATGGGACCTCTGCAGATGACATGTAATTTTGAAAGGAATAAAAGAACTTGAAAGTGTTTCTGAGAGGTTATTGACAGGACCTGAAAAAATCTTTTGCAAGGGTGTATAACACACAGCCTGCCAGAAAAGGGACTTAAACTCCCTACTGTGCCATGCCAGGGAAGGCACATCCAACGCTAACACTGCATTGCTGCACAATACACAGAGGTGCAGTGTATTTTTAGAAAAACAGTTTGTGTTTTCAGCTATTTATTTAGACCTTGAAATAAAGTACTTCAGTACCACAAAAAGCAAATTAAACTGTGAAATTTTAATGTGCCTCCTCATTATTGAATCACATTTTTAATTTATAATTTCATCCTGATTCATTCCAGATTTAAACAACATTCATAATATATAATTATAAACATAAAAGATCAAATCTATCAAACCTATTATATTAATGTGTGTAAATATATTTGTGTGATACTGTGTATAATGAAAACGCAATGGAGATACCAAAAAGCTAACTTTTGCTCTGAACTTCCACCATTTGCTTTAGTGACTTAGGGACCAGATGGGTAGATTCTACCAATTAAAATAGGGGTGAACCATTACCCTGAAGACATCTGGAAACATAATGTATTAGAATAATACCAGAAAATCCAATGTTTACAGAGGGCAAAATTTAGTTACAACTGATTTGTACACAGAAGTTGCTGTAGCCAGATGCAAGTAAATTTAGCAAACCATTCATGTTCCAACCAACACTGCAATTCAACATTTTTTTGTTGGGCCATACCAAGCAGAATCTCATTTAAAGGTGATCTGGTGTTAGAAAGAATATGTATTTATGAGTGCAATTTAATCCACAATGATAGTAAAATGTACACCGTAAAGTGTTAAACCTCCAATTTACATTTCCAGGTACAGTACGTGCAGCACAATATTCTGTGATCCAGAATGAAGCAACCAAAACTTCTGGTGAGGTGAAGTAGCCATATTACATTGTAAAGAAGCAGGCTTGTTAATACTTCTCTTTTAATCCAATAGAAATATTGCCCTAGACTTTGAGATGGTTTTGCCAACAACTACTACTTACTTGTACTTACATCTGGGGACTGACCAGGGCTTTACAAAAATATGGTGACTGTGCAGTGCTTTTACAATGTTCACAATTTTGTGCTTAAATCAGAATTTGCTAAATTGTGCAATACCGTCAAATAATTTATTTTGTTACTGAGATTATATAAATGATCTGATACATTGGGACTGCACTTCCACTTTAAAAGAAGCATTAAGATAATACTTCTACCCTTTGAGATTTTTTTTTTGTGGGGGTCAGTGTTTATATTTTGTGTCTCTAGGATAACTAGTTTCATTCATTCTTTTATTTTCATTGTGTTGAATAGAGCTTGTTTCATTACATGCAGACTATGCATATGCCTTCATTTTTTTAAAAGAACAAAGGAATTCAAGTACTAAAACAGCTGAAGTATAAAGCAACCAAGCCTTAACTGCATAAGACCTAATTCTATCATTCTAAAATTGCTTTATGCCATTGGAAAATGGTGCCTTTTGTTGCTGTATGGATCTCAAATGGAGCAGGAAAGCCAGGCAAAACCTATTCATCCTAAATGGATCAATACCAATACCACAATAAAATTTTTTAAAGATAAAGAATAAATGTGATACTTCATATTAAAAAAGTATCACATTTATTAAAAAGTTTAAAGAAGAAGAGACAAAATGATACAGGATACAGTAATTTTCAATATAACTGGATTTAAGTTATATTATATAATTTAAGTATTGTCTCTGTGTTTATACTGTACATGACAATGTGACTTTCTTAAATGTTTGAAGTATTTGACTTATAGTGCATAAATATTAGCTCTCGCTAGTGCATTAAATATATTTAATCTTTAAAAGAGCAATTCTTATACCCCACAACAAATATGTGGATCATACAGTGGGTAGAAAACAGAAGTTACATGATTTCTGAATTAATACAAAGAAAAATTACAAAGTACTGGCATACAACTTGCTAGGCAAAGATGCAAAAGAAGATATTAAAGTTCCTGGAAGACGAACAGCTTGAAGATAAACCTCATCAATGTGGATCCAAATCACACTGTTTTACAAGCAGATCACTGCTTTCTGAAAGCATTATGTATTTCCAACCCACAGTTATATGAATACCAGTCAAACCTTAATCTGCTATGAACATTCTAGGAATAAAAGCTTGTTCTAGACTGTTCTAGATGTGCTACTGTGAACATCACACTATAGCAATTGAAAAATCAATTCACTGAGTGGTGGAAATAACTGATATCTGTTTAATGTATGTTATTGATCTTGTTGATATAAAGACTAAATTATTACATTGTGGCCAGGCAAGTAGACCGCTAGTGAAAAACCTGTACTTTGTTGGGCCCTAAGCGCAGAAAATGTAGGTAAATTTCAAGGTAACCGTGTAAATAATGTGATTAACCTGTGGTGTAGTTACAACTTCACTAAGAATTTCAATTGGTAATACAAACAAGTGACTGAATACATGTATATACTGTAACTGTAAGGTCAGGCAGCCTTGAGCAATAGCAGTGGGTGCCAAGTGATGTGTGGAGTGAGGGCAGTGTGGTAAAGGTCAGAAGAAACATAGTCCACAGCTATTGATTACAGATTTATTTTAAGTATGGGTACTGCTTTATGAGATTTTCTTGTCTTACCTTATGGGAGCGTGTTGAGACAAAAGGAGATGATTTCAGATTAGCCTACTTTTCAAGATAGAAAATCTTGCTTTTCAAGTGTTTGGGAAAGGGACAGCCTTCTTCAGCTCACATAAATCTTCAATAACATGTTAAATAAATCTATAAAAAGCAAGCACATTGACCTAGCTCCTTTTGGCATGCAACACAGCGTCTGGTTGCCATGGCTGCAAACAGTTACACAGGTCCATTAATTTACATTGGGAGTGGAAAAGACACCAAAATGAACTTAGTCAAGACCGCCTTTCCGTTCATTTCCATGACCAGGGGAGCAGCAAGATGACAGGGAGAAACCTGTGTGCTAAAGATTGACCTCAGGCAACCCCTTGTAATGCTATGACACTCAGGAAGGCACTGCCAACACTCTTCCTTATCACATTTTCCACACAGGAGTGCTCCTTTCAATGCTCCTGCATGTAAAAGCTGCAAACCAAACTCTGGTCCAAAACATTGTAGGCATTTTTCAGAAAATACACTTTTCAATGCAACTTTACACTGAATAGTACAACAATATTGTTTTTTGCTTTTAGTTACAATTTTAGATGGAATCAGTATCAGTCTTATTTTTAATAGTTCAACTTTAGAAACTGCTACACCTTCAAAAACATAACTTTGTATAATATACTCACTTTTATATTTTTGTGAGGAAAGGTTTGCCAAAGAAAAAGAACAATTAACTGAAAGTGGGAGATAAACTGCTCAGGATGCATTATGAAGTTCAGTGTTTGTGGATACTCTTCTTAATTTATATGTCACAGTCAGAGACTATTAGAAATGGTATTTACTATTACATTAAAGTTAATACATCTTAATATACTATACTTAAAAATCAATGACTGTCTATGTCTACTGAACACCGATTTATCCTAGCAAGGAGTATAATAGATTCAATTGAAATGTTTATATTAATATTTATATTATATTATTATGAGTTTTTATTATAGGCTTGATACCCCCATTTAAATCCAGTTAATTCACTTAGAAGTTTTAATATAACTTTTAAAGGTGACTTAGTGTTTATTAACTTTGAAATAAACTGAATTGATAAATAAGCATTATTTATATTATATATATAATATATATGTGTATTATTTATATACTTTAAAACTCAAAGCAGTTCCCAGGATGTCTCAGTGTCACAAATTATTAGAAGTAACGTATTGTACGAGTAAAATGTTTTGAACTGTAGCAGTCTGCAGTACTGGTCATGTACTGGACAGCTATAAAATAGCAATCTTGACTTGACCAGGATACCGCTTTTACAAAACATTAATGTACATGGTAAGTCTAGAGATAGTCAAACACTATCTGCAGTCAGATAGTCACCTCAGTATATGCAGGAATCCCATTTTCATATATATTCATCCAGTTGATGTTAGACATGCATGCATAAATGTTCAGAATGTACTGGCCTAACACTTTTTGATTAGGATCTGTTTGGGTGAAAGGCCACGTTTGTCAAAGTAGTTTATGATCTATTTCTGGTATAAAAATTATTGTAGAAAAATTCAAGGAAGAAGAAAAGGTTCTGCTTTTGGGTGAACAATTTGTGTAGCAGTTCATAAGAAGGTATTGAGGGTTTTTTTTTTTAATACATGGACCAGGTCACCACCTTGTTTGATACAGGACTCCAATTTCCAATTCCAAATTAGTCATTTAATGACTTATCTGTCCCAGTGAACCTGACCTGAATGATGAAGTTGATTGGCTGCAAAGTCTTCTAACATGACAAACTTCAAAAGTAGGAAGTACACAAATCCTTACAATTGCTATAGGTATCCACTCCATGAGGTGACATTTAATGAAATAGTGAATAACATTGTTTCTAGAGAATTCCTGGCTGTGACTATTTTTAACCTTGGAATACAGACTACAGACAGACAGAGATGTGGTCATACTTGCACAAGAGAGAACTGATTAATCCAGCTACTGCATTCTACCTACAGTATGTTCACTGCTTAATTATCTATAGTTTGATGAGCTACAGTACATTAAATTATAGCTGGAGTTAAAAAGAGGACTGGCAAAAACTCATCTTTTTGCCACTCCTTTTTGCAAGAGTGCCAAAGTGGGATCATTATGTCAGAAATAGACTCACTTACCTTCTAGAAAAAAGAACTAACCTGTGGTTGTGACGGAGGAGTGCGTCTCCTCACCAAGCACTTCATTCTTTACCAGGCAGCTGTAAGAGTTGTCGGCCTCCACAATAACTTTGAGAACACTGTGCACGTGGAACAGTCCATCTTTATTGGCCACCTGCGAAGTAGTCGCGTTGCCCGTCAGGTTTCTGCCATTGTTGTCATGCCACAGAAGGGTAGCCTGGGGATAGCCACCATAGGAAAGGCAGCTTAGGACCACTTCATCTCCTGGTTTCAGGTTGGAATCAGGCTCCGCATGCACCTGGGGCTTGGTGTAGGAGGCTGCGATTCAGACAAAAGATCATCAGAGAAAGAATATTTCTTTCATCAACTAGTCTTTAAAGAGTTTTGATATATCTAAAGGTGCAGCCATGTCACAATTCAATGGTTATCTTGTATCACATGTGCAGTACATAACAGCTTAACTTTCTCTTATCTGTTAGACAAAATGGAACTCTTAAAGGGGAACTGCAGTCCCAATTTCTCAGAACGTTTATTAAATCTCTGTAAAAAAAAAAGAATTAATTAATGGTATTGAAAATGTTTGTTTGTTTGTTTGTTTGTTTTTTTCAAATTAAGCACACATTTCTAATTAAGCACAAAATTGAGAACTTTGTACAAGTACTGTAAGTCCTCATGTTGTTGCAAACTCGCATTCAAGTTTGAGTGAACTGAGATGTGAAGCGGCCCTTCCTGTTCACTAGTCACCATAATGACTAATGAATTGTGATGTATGAGGAACAAGAACAGGTTGTGCAACAGACATTTCACTGCAGAAATGTTCCAACAAGATCTGCATGCTGAGTTAACAAGTAGTACTTGATGGAAAAAACATTTCAAAACCAAGAGCAATATTTCTATTGGATTAAAAGAGATATATTCACAAGACTGCTTCATTGCAATGTAATAAGGCCACATCATATTACCAGACGTTTTGTTGCCTCATGCTGAATCACAGGCGCTGCGCATACCTGAAAATGTAATCTACATTGTGATGTAAATTGGAGGTTGTACAATTTACTGTGTAGATTTTACTTTTATTGTTATTTGAAAATCACTCAATCAGTGCTGATTCTTTTTAACTTCAAAATATAAAAATAGCATTGCAGTTCCCCTTGGATCTCCTGTTCAAGCTAACAGTACACACAACAATAGCAATGCAGTTGTAGAGCTCAGTGAATGGGAGTAATTCAAAAGAGTGGACCATTGGCAAAAGTATTAATTCAACTTAGAATTCTAACAAATGAAATAAATGTTTCTTTTGACATTAAGTTTATTTGGATAAAGATTGGAATCAAAACTTGCATTACAGCACGTGAGCAAAATGCAATAATTAAAAAGGAACGAGAGATTAATTTTGAGTTTCCTGAGCTCAATAAAGGTACAGTGTAGATAATTTGAAATGTTGCCTTTAATCCCTGAAGCAATCATATAATTGCGAAACAAAGTATACCCACTCCCCAACCGAAAAGGTTTAGACGTTGCGTAACCCGATGACTGCAATGTGAGTTGTTCACAATTTTCAGCAAAAAAAGTTCGAGATGATTCCCATAATTGTAGATACTGTTATAGAAGACGGACAGATGACAAGTGGCCTAACAAACATGAATCCAGAAAAACAATAAGGAGTGGCATAAAAGTCAACAATTAAGTGGGTTAGTCATAATAGAAAAATGCATTTAAATGTTTCTTCAAAATCCATATTGACATCAGTAAAAGCTATCAATAAGGCCACGTTTGATTGATGTAGCAACTTGTCAGTCAAAACAAGAAATGGCCTGAAGTGACAGCTCTATTTCAGTAGGGTTAAAAAATTCAATTAATCTGAAAGGTGAAATCAATACATTTCAGACATTGTATCCCTCCTTCTAAACATGCATCGTAATCACGTCACTTAAGGCATTACATGTATCTATTGGTGTTCTCTCTATGCTGAAATATTATAAGTTTGTGATTTATAGTTTTTTTCCTGTGGCTTATTAGTTGCTTTGTTTATCTGCTTGTAGTATCGACTGCAAGCAATTGTAACATTATTGATTTTACACAAAGAAATTGGGCAGGGGTAAAGCAAACAGAAGAATAATACAGTATATTTTTTTCATGTTTTATTTTTCATTTGAGAAAAAATAAGGTTTTATTCCTCTCCGTGCATAAGTGCATCGTTTTGAATATAATAATGGAAGAGATCACCAGAATGGGACATCAAAAACTAATTCTTGTGTAGATATTGACTGGCAAAGTGATTGATGAAGTGCACATATTTATCTTTTAAAGGCCCAAAGGCTGTGAAGGTAACATTAGATAATCTGACCAATGATTGCTATCAATGATCAGCTATACTGAAGTCTAATTATCAAACATTATTATCTTGGCTATTGACTTTGCTGGGGGTTGTTTATTGATTAAAGGCATTGACTTCTATTTCTAAGAGGGAACATTTCTTTTTTTTTTTACATATGGGCATCCATTAAACCTAAACTGGCCAAATTATTGGGGGTGTGTAGTGTGATTTACTGAACCTAACTACAATCCAGCATCATAAATATCTATTACAACAAATTCAGTTATTGACATTATGGAAGATGCCTTCCTTACATCAGGGAAATGACGGAAAAAAATCATAGAATTAAAACTACTTCCAATCCTATTTTTTAAGTGGTCCATTCAGAGGTGGGTGGAAAGTATGTTATTTCATTGGATAACAGCTGCAAATGGACCTGTTTTACAAGGTTCATGTGTGGGTCCAAGCTGGGAAAAGCCTGTGACTGCCAAGCACTTGTTTTTGAAGTGTTATAGATGCCAGCTGTTAAGCTTGTCCACAGCTCAGAAAACAAGGAATGGACCATATGTGGGTTTCAAGGTCATAAAAATCCTAAGACAGTAAATAAGGGAAATCCAAAGCCAGGGTCAAGGGGCGAGCGAAAGTGCAAATCCAGAAGACAAATTTAATGTCAAGCCCAGAAACACAATCCAAAAGCCAAGGTCAGGAAACAGGCCAAAATCCAAAAGCCAGGCAAGGAGTCCAGGAAGAATTCAGCAAAGGCTAGATCAAGAGCTCAAAGAATTGTAAACAATACTGAACACAGCTTGAACAAAGAGCAGGGTTTAAATAGGTTTGGGGAGGGGAGGCGTGGTGAGTTAGGGACACTGGGCAAGCAGGGACTGGCTACTGCCATCTGCTTGATCTGTGCCCCTGCTGCACAGATGGAAGTAGGCACTAGTGGTTGGGGTGCCCTCTGGTGGCTGGAACTGTAACACCAGCGTGTTTTCACTGTTACACGATTCCTGAAGGGAACTGCACCTTAATGAAACAATAGTAACAGATTGTTTTTGACAACAAAAATGGACCCCTGTGAATCAAGTTGTCACTTGATGAATACCAAATTGGTCTTGTCAAAGTACACCATACCGTGGCTGTCTGGAAGTGACAGAAAAGCTCTTAGCATTTTGGGACGCCTAGTATGAATTATACTGTACACCTTTGAAAACATGATCACATTCCAATTTTGGGACCCCTGCCCACAGAAGAAAAGATAGGAATAAACTATATTTATTGATACCGTATTTAAGGTATGAAAAGAAGCATATCGCTGTTTCTGAAAGATGTAAAAGTACTAGTCTACTTTTTTATGATACTTTTGTGAAAGGAATCTCATTTCTAATGTCTAATTTTAGGGACCATAATTCTTCTAAGAAAAACAGTAATACCAACCACTATAACAGCAGTCACAAGATAGTTACCTTTATTAATAGTTCACACAGAAGCAGGGCTCTGAAAGCTAGAGCATCTATGTACTGTATATCATGTTCAATAGCTGCAAGCACTCTGAAAACAAGCTTATGCAAATGATTCAAATGCGGTGCTGTAGGCTGGTTTTAATGAGATGTCCTAGTGATTTTGGTTCATTTTAGCTTGATGCTCCTGGTGTTAATTTTAAGCTGGTGGGCCTGCATCAATTAAGTAAACTCACAGGTTAGAGTTCTAGGAGGAGAGACAGGGCCATTCTTTTGTTCTGCCACCTGAATATACAAAATCCCCTAACATGGATGAATGCCAAGTAATCCATCTGGTAAAAACCTCTATTAGGAATGGATTAAAAACCTAGCAACCTTGGTGCCACCAGGCTGAGTACAGGTTCCTCAATTTGCAACTTTGTCCAGGTTTCTCCAGAGGGACAATTTTATTTTTCAAACACTGCCAAGCATGCCACACTGCACGTAGGAATGTGCTGGTACTCTTCAGTTGATGTGCCTGTCATAAAGCATAGACTTGATTGCTTAAGTTAGTTATTTCAGAGACCAATGGAGACTGTCCTAGCAAGCAGGACATTGAGCAAATGACTTAAGCTCACTTAGATCATTTCAAGGGTATAAGAGGTTGAATATCAGATAGAGATTACAAATAAATGTATAAAAGAGAAGAGCAGAAAAAAAGAGAAAAGGGAAGAATAAGCTTTTTTGTAAATTGTAAAATTTAATCTAAGAAGTTGACTCCATCAAGGGGTGTTGTCTCAGCTTCCATTTTTTTATTATATTGAAAAAGAATTACACACTCATTTAAGAATCACTGTTCTTCTGTCCTGACTTAGTGATTCGATTTCAAATATTATATTGCTACACTGATGGATTTTTCTGTTAGTATTGCAAAGTCATATCCAGATAATCTTAACATGGGTGTTACTAGGTGTCCCTATAGTACCAAAAAAAAAGAAAAATGCATTAAAAAGAAAAAAAAGAATTGTTGGATTCTAGAAGTTTCTGTTTCTTTAACGTAGCTGAATCAGTTTGTATAAAAAATGGGCACAGCTGTTCAAATGTTTTCCACATGCTAATGCAATAAAGAAGCACCTATACTTTGCAGAGCAAAGATAATGTAAGATAATCCAAGTAAACATTTTTTCTTTGGAATTAACTAAGAAGATTTTCTGAGAGACAAAAAAGACTGTGAAATACCCCTATAATTCTTTCAAAGGTTTGTTTGCCTATAATTCCAACATACTGTATGACTGTGTTGCCTTTTTCATCTGGTACAAAGATATCTTTCTAGATGTCTGGTGTGAGGAAGTATAAAGAATTTGTTTTCAAATGATCTGTTGAAAAAAACGTTTTAAATTTGCATAATATATCCCATACTGATTTTAGGTACAACACCGAATTCCTGTAAAGTATTTGTAAATGAAGAGGTGACATCTCCCATTAAGCAACCTTACCTGCAACCTGTAGCAGCAATACTGCATTTTTGTACTCTTTGATTCGGACAAAGCACATGAAGCTGCCCTCATCAGCAATCTGGACACCACGGAGAAGCAAAGATGCATTTCCAGAGTCCAGTTCCTTGAGAAACAGACTAGTGCGGTTGATGTAGTTGGATCCTTGGTCTGTCAGCTGGTCCCGCCCATCATAGAAGCTGTGGACCACACGCTTGGTGTCAGTCAGCTGCCAAAAGACACTTATGTCTGAGCGATTAAAGGTTTCACCCGTGGAGAATGAACAGTTGAGGGTTGTGTCGTTTCCAAACAGAGCCACTACTGGAACTTCAGGAACTGTGACATCTAAGACAGCTATAAAAAAGAAAAGGAAATGTGTCAGTGTAACCCATCATCAAAAATCATTAGATATACACCATATCTGAAGGGCAAATGTTTGCACATCTTCAGGTTGGAGTGTAGGACTACAATTGCTTGTTTGCTGGCCTCAAATTCATTTATAGGATACTTCTTTTGGAAAATAACATTTCTTTTGAACAAACATTTCTGTATTGTAATCTTTAACATTAGTAAACAAAAGAGTAGTGATATGCAAAATGGAACTAAGATATGTTTTCTGTTCTTTGACACTAAGACCATTAAGTAAAAGTAGCTTTGGTCTTGCAATTGTGGAGACTGAAAAAACGAACCCACGGGTAGCATGTGCAGATACATATTTTTATAAATTGTTACAAAAAGTTCTTCATGTCTTTAATGTACAGCATATTAAAGAACACATATATACACGTGTTTGACACATGGACTGTGACAAATAAAGCCAAAATTGATTTTGAAGATATTTTGCTTCTATGAGTTTTGTTTTCATGAGTTTGCATTCAAGCTGGGTTTACTGCTGGCTGTGCAGATTTTCCAGGTACAAATGAGCACAGCAGGGGGTCCACATGTTTGCTTTTGAAGGCATGTCAGGTAGGCAGATATCTAGTAAAGCAATAGCTAGGGCCAAGAACCATTATGCTCTGAAGAGTCTGAAATAGATTCAAAAGCACCCCAGAAACCAAGCCAATGGTGTAAAACTGTGTGGAGAACTCGTCAAATATGAATGCAAGATGCTCTTTGCTCTTATTCTGTTGGGTGGGCTTGCTTTCAAAGACTTGAACCCAAGTTGTAAAAAGAAAGCTATATTTACACCAGAAGCAAAAACATCCAATTTGCTCAGCATGCTAGCACTACAAAGTGAAGGGAACGGCAAAACAGACAGGTTTGTCAGTTTACGAACACACGCCAAGAGCAGCAATTGAGACCAATGGTCCCCGTCTCTGCACAAACCATACACATCGGTAAATGCCTCAGTGCACATCACTTTGGTAGAACCTGCAGTTTTGAAGCAGACTTACAGTCACTGCTCCTGCTCCCTGTTGAGCAGAGCCTTTAATGCTTTTCGCACTGTCAACCCGACAGCCTGTGAACAACTTCAGAAACTGGCGGGACTGGAAAGTAAACCAAGAAGGCGTACCCATCTGTCACTGTGAATAAGGGAGGAAAGGGATCTCCCTAAAACACCAGCACATGTCTTAAAGATAAAAGAATCCAAGGACAGTTCATCACTCAGAATGTCTTCTGGAGTGCACTGGTCAGTCAATAATCTGTTTTGAGCAATGCAGGCATGACTGCTCATGACTGCTTTAATTGACTGGAGGGAAGCAAAGATATTAATACACAAATGTGCTATATGATCCAATACTTGATCGTCACAACTCCCATGCAACAATTTATAACCAAGGCTGTGTGTTTTTCAAAGCTCATTTATCTTTTCTTTTGCAATTCAGTCTTGAACTTTCAGAGATCAGTACAATTACGGCTACGAAGAAAGAAATTATTTGTATTCTACAGTTAGATGTACTTATATATGTAAATTTCCTATGCATGCAAATACCTTCTGCTACTTCAGAAATTAATGTTCTGGATATTTGTATAAAAAACAGCTTACAATCAGCAATGTACATTTAAAAGTCAGTTCAGATTGGCTTTTTTGCCTTTGAACTATTTCCTGATTTAACAAGCAAGGCTGGAAGATTTCTCCATCACCAGTTCTGAGGATGCTGAATTAAGTGTTGTTATAAGAAGATAAGATTTTAATGTCCCCTGAGGGAATTTTTTTATTGACGTTTAAATGCAAACAAGAAAAAAAAAGGAGAAAAGAAAAACATTGCACATTACTCTATTGCACATGTACAGTATAACACATAACAACAGGTACCATTTATAACACATCACAAAACATATTGAACTCAAGTGGGTTGTAAGAGTCAAAATTGTGTTTATCCTTGACATTTAATGCTATGTCAATCAGTTATATACTGTATCATATTGACCAACTAATAGTGATTTGGCAGTCTGCTATGTACAAGAGCATGCACATGAACTCTTTCTGAACTACTTTTATTTTACAAATTACATTAATAATTCAAGAAATATAATAAAAAAACATAAATCTGGCTTGCCAGAATACAGAGGTAAATAGTCCTACTTTTATCAACAGTGCTATTGAATCTTTAATAACAAAATAGTTAGGTCCTCACTTTAACATCTCATTTGAAGGATAGTATTTCCTGCAGCACAGTGCATCCTTTCATAATACTGGAGCATTGGGGTGGAAATTCTGGTCTAGAGGAAAGTGTATAATGTGGGTCCTCCCACATTATTTACAGCAGCAAACTGGTTTGCCTTAGAGGGACTCATTCCCAAGGATGAGTAGAACGAAGGAGGGTAGAACGATTCCCATTGTGTCAAACTGTTCTAACTCATCATCTTGCCACGAAATGCTTTAATGAAATCTAGAAATGAAGTTAATCTTTTCTTTTAATATTCAGTGCTCCAAACTAAGTGATCATAAATTCAATTAAACAGGTATTGTCCTACTACAGGATTTTGTTGGCTTCCATCATTCTTTACTTCTTTAGTTGAGACTAATGTGTGTTAAACATCTATTAAGTGATCCCACACGTACACACAAACATTGCCTTACTTTGGTTATACAATAATGTTTGGACACCAGTTTTCATTTTTTGGTCCTAAATAGTTTTCAAAGTCGAGTGCTGGTTTATGGACAAAGAAACAGAGTTTGCTATTCTTCGTGCTTGTTTCAGCTAATTTCCTACAGAAGGGATTTAATCCAACAGCAATAAATTGCAGTGTGTGATTTGAAATCTGTGCTTTACTTGCCAGGCTTCCTGGGTCAGGACCCAACTTACATTTCAAACCTGCTTTTGCCCTGTGAACAAAGCCTGTCTCTTACATTCTGAGAAGAGAGATTATTCTGTGTGCCAAGAACTAGGCCACATACTGTGAAAGGTAGAGTTTACAGCAAGAACATAAGACTACAGAGACCTTCATGGCTCTCATGGTCACAGGCAAAATTTCACAATTCACATTTATTTAAACAGAAACCAAAATATAAGTTCTTGATATAGTGTATATGGAAATGATTAAATATTCTGATCCACATTTTTTGTTTGCTGGCAGAACATTCAAATATGACAGTTAGAAATGCAAGCTACATGGTAGAAAATGTTGCCTCAATTCATTATTTTTCATTTTTGGAAGTGAAAATACTTTAAAACCTCTTACTGTTACTTATAATTCTGTGCTCGAATGAAGGTTGTGACACTCATATTTTATCGTGGCCCCAGTTACAAGTTATGTGGGTATAGGTGTTTAAACAATGTACTGTATAGTGATGTAGAGAGCATGGTGCCATACATATTCAGCAATACAGAAGTACCATTTCTATGCCATTGCTGGAGTTCACCTCGGCATCTGAATTGGTATAAATTTAATTTTCTATCTGCAGTTACACTGCCACCTATCAGCAATCACTATTTCATAGTGCGTGGCTAAATCTAGTTCTATAATGCACAACTTTAAATTACAGTTATGTGGAGAGTTATTGGTTTTGCAGTCACATACACTTTGTTCTGGAAAACAACAGTATACAAAATAACTTTTTTTCATGTAGGAATTCTCACAATGACACTAGACTTTTTCATAACCACAACACAGAAATTGTATCTGTATATAAATGACTGCTCAATGCCACTTTTTAAACTATATTGTCTATTTGTTGTTTTACTTGTTTAACGTGATTATACAGTACATCATCCACTGGTGTTTTCATTTGAATTGTGTTTATTTGACATTGCTGCTCCTCTTCTAGATTAAAAACTAAATTAAAAATGCAAACTAATGTTTGATTAGAAACCTAATGAGTTTGCACCAGTGCTCTGAAAATCTCTATCAATGTCTATCCATTGAATCATGTGAAGTATTTGAAAATACACCCCTTACTATCAATACTTACACTTGACCATTCCTTTTAAAAGAAGCTAGATTTTCTGAATAACTGGTTTGAATGGCAAATATTTCTCTATTGTTATAGAGTAATTTGCATAACAAGATATAAAGGAATTAAGGATCAAAAGGGTTAGACTGAACAATGGCATCTGTTGCACAACAGAGTTCCATACTCACAAAGGTAAGGCAATAAAATGGAATATTAGGCAAAAAGGAATAGGCTCTGTAGACACATCTTTATCTAACATATGATTCTCCTTACAGCTCTCCCCTCCAGCTACTGATCAGATACAGCTCTTCTGAACAGTTGAGATCCTCCAGGAACAGGCTTCATTTTAGAGAGCAGGATTAGATGTCAAAAGTATAAAAACTGTAAAAAGGCTGTGTCTGAAACGAGGTAGAATATTTCTCACACCATTTGTAGCTCTGATCATAGTGTACAGGGCTATACTCACAATGTTACAAATAATCTACCACATCATGATGCTAGAGTACAATATTTGCTCTTTCGCATTTCTATTCAAATTTCTTTTGTGCAGCATCATGTTCAATTTCTTAATTACTGTATGAGTGGTTTTTAGTACTATTAAGCTCTTAACACATGCAATTCTTCATTTACAATTTGGTACTTGAAGCTGCATTAATCTCCACACTCAGAGCTAACATAAATGAAAGCATTTTTAAGGATTCTAACAGAGACTTTGGCCTGCTAAGACTGTCTGCCCCTGATTATTGTGTTACTATGGTGAAGTGTTATTTCTAAATGGGCTATTCATGTTTTGATGAAAAATAAATGATTCAGCAGTACTGCTTCACTACCACCTTGCTGAACTACTTTCTATTTACACTGACAATCACAATACGTCACTCAAAGCAGGAGAATATGCAAAAATAAACCAAAATCGTACTCATGTTTGGTCCCTTGTTTGTCTGCAAATAAGCAGGTATCATCTTCTGTTTGTTGTTTTTAATTTATTTTTTAAACTTAGAACAGGAATCAAGCGAGGATTCTAGCCTTTTGCCATCAAGAGTTATATTGATATTTGATTCACAATTTGTTTAGTCTTGTGTGGACCTTTTGTGCACTTAGCCAGATCGGTTCCTATGCAAAAGAGTTGAATGCACCATAGGTACAGTAGAAGATTTTCTGTTAATTCTTATGTGTTCATAGGCTGTATTACAAACCTTAATGCACTATGGACTCTGCATTCATTCTTTCACCTCCCAATCCAGCTGGCAACTGCTACATTCCTGTTATTCCAATCCATACCCCTTTTTCATACATGTTTTCCCTGGGTTTTCTGTAATGACCTACTGACCCTAAAACTGCATTTCCAAGACTTAATTGAAAATAAATTTATACAGATCTTGATCTATGAGATATAATGAAACCAAACCTTCTATATTTTTTCTTGATATTATTTTTTTAAATGATATCATTCCATTGTGCATAAAAAACCCCAATGCTGTCTAAAGTACTTTGAAAAGATACGTCTTTCTTATTTGCACATGTAATAAACCTGTTTAGTACTATCTGAATGCAGATTTTAAAAAACAAACTTTATCCTCACAGTGCTCTGGTACTTTATTTCATTTTCTTATTATCTAAGATTTAAGAACTCCGAAAAATGAAGGCCTCCAAAGATATAATTTTAAAAACATAGCTTTAGGTAGGTTTGTATATATAAAGTATTCAATTTTCTCTCAAGTGTCAGCAGATGAAGTGTTAAAAACTGTCATGTAAATGTTGAATGTTGAGTGGATATTATGCTGCTAGACCACCATCTTTGTAAGAAAATGCCTTAATTGGTAGAAAATGGTAGAAATGCCTTAATATATACTAGCTTCCCTACAATTCTGTCCTTCAAAACCTCTGCATTTATGAGATGTTAATGTCAGTAGGTGCTCTCTTGAACAAACAATACAGGAAACTGAAGAGAATTAATGCTCCAGACAATTTCAATCTCTGCATTGTATTTATAGGTCATCTTCTCTTTAAGTGCATAAGAGACATTGCCATGCACCTCACCATCAGCATAAAATAAACTCATTTTTAAAACTCATTGTGAGGAAGGATAAGCTTTCATGCCGTTCTCTTAGGGATGACAGGTAATTCACAACACACTGTTCATCGATTCATTTTGCTTTTGATTTACATTAGGATGCTCCCCAAAATATTTTAAATGCACATTACAACCCTTAAGGACCAAATTTTAAAAAATGCTACATATGCAATGCATTGGGTCTAGCAGACATTGACATTAGAATCTAAGCTTATATAGAAACAGTATATGCAATCTACATAGTGCTTTTTCTAAGTACTGTTAATACATAAAGGGTTAACATGTGCAAGAACCGCTCAAGAGCATACTTATTCATTTGATGAGTCTCTGTCATATGTAATTTGCCACCAAGGGGTGCTTGATACATTGGCAATAAGACATACAGTTATCAGTAAACAAAGGAACCCTTAATTCATCAGGCAAGCAAGCAATGACAACATCATTTTTCATGCACCACATAAATATCCTGCAATTATTATTCAACACAGTCCTGTCCTTTGACAGCTGAACTGCAAGGCACATTTTTAATACCTCCCTCTTCTGAAGAGAATACATTTTTAGAGTCCCATCATGCCAGACAAAGAGAATGCAGGACTGCAGCTAAATAAATGTTAGTACAGCACACTTCCATAACCCTTAATAATAGCTACACAGTAATGACCTCATGCCTTAGTTTGTACATGATAGCAAACTGCTAGATGGCTTGACTTAGCAAAGTAAACATAAATCACACATATATTGGATATTCTGTTCAGTGGAGAAGGTACAAAAATGATCTTATACTTCCCCCTTGTGGTTAACTAGTGTTTTTCTACAGTTCAGGGAAAAACTACTTTTATTTTAAAAATACTAGAAATATTCATAGACATTTACTTTTTTATTCATCCTGTTTAATTATTTAAGTATCTGTGTCCATGTGCAAAAACAAAACTTCACTACTTTTCCCCTGTCCCTTTATTTAATTTACTTAAAAAATAAAAAAGTGTATGGGTACATGTAATCACTTCGTTATTTTCCTATGAGATATTAAAAAAGTAATGACATAAAGACAAAAGATTCTTTGGTTTTCATGTAACTTTTTTGTCTAGAACATTCTAAAGCTGCTCTGTTTCGTAAGGCAAGCTAATGTACTTTTTTATTCATTTTAATTCTGGTTTAGACCTATGGAGAGTGAGGCAAAATGAATATGTATTGCTGGTTAAATTTTCTTGCCAATATATCTTTGGTGCTTTTAAGATTTGGATGGAGAAACTGACAATTCGGAGAGCAAAAGAACAAAAACATTCACAAGGCTCATAAATTCCGCTGATAAATGATTCGAGATCTAAGCCAATGTGAGGTTAATATACTTCCCAATTTCCCCTTTACTGATTTTCAGAATATGATGCTTTAGTTGTATTGTCAAACGTTTCCATGCTTATAAAACATATGAAATACAGTATGTTTATACGATAGACAGCAAGACAGAAAATTCTATCATTAAAAAAGATTAATCTCAACATAGCCCATTCAGTTAGACTACAACTCTCCGACAACCCTTGTAACATCCCACCTCGTAACATCCACAAGTTTATATAAATAAACTACATAACCTTCTCTTTTCCCCTAGAACCAAAATACAGTAGTAAGTCTATGTGCAGTACAAGAGCTAGAACATGAATCTGTACCTGGAGGCGACTTTTAAGTAACACAATAACAAAAGAACCCCTGTCATGTATTGCTCATTTGGCATTGGCAAGAATGTTATCTGGGATTGTTCCATGTCCTGCCTATAACACGTTACTGAACTCCCGTGAGGATACGTAGTAAGGTTGCCAGCCACAGAACAGAGATAAGGTACTAGCTCTGAGGCTGGTGAGAACATTAAGAAAAGATGGACTAGAGACAGACAATAGGATCTGGGGAGAAAGAGGTAACCACAACACAGGGGCTATGAATTTAAAATAACAGGGTCACCATCTGATCATATAATAGCATATAACAGAACACTTTCAGACCAGCTTGGAATTGCATGCTCCTATAAATATAACGTTACTGGTATTAATTTAGTTGGTTTATCCAAAGTTGATTTACAATAACCTATTTTTTACATACATATCTTGTTACTCATTAATACAGCAAGGTTTGCTGGATTCTACTGTGTAAGACAGCAGTATCTGGTCATGAGTCTAGGGTTGCTTTAAGACAAATGACGGTTTTGTTTTTCGACCCAGCAAATGCAGCCTTTTCCTAAACTAGAAGTTAAGGAACTGTAGCAGCCTACTGTACCTTGACAGAATCAGAGAAAATTGTGAAGCTTCTTATGTCTGTACATTGTCCCATTACTTTAATTGTATAATACACAGAATAAAGACATCCTTTGCATAGAAATTTGAACCATTTCAGGTTTTATGAGCTTCAGGAATTTTTTGTACAAGCTCTACAGCTCATAAAAACCTACAATGGACTAAATTGCTATGCGATGGACATTTTATTATTTCCTGAGTAATGCCATTTAAACCTAAATAAAACAGAGGTATTCAACAAAAATCAAATCTGAAACAGAACGGTATGTTCTTAATTACACGTAAAGGTCCATCACTCCACAGGATCCTAATGATTTCAGTGTTATTTAAATGGAAAATTATGGTAAGGAAGGCAATCGTAAAAGAAACAAATATTTCATTTTAGCAGCTTTCTTTCAGTGGTCTTTCATAAAAAGCGCCTTCAATTTCAATACAAATCACAAGCACCCATGAAAAGCAATCCAAGGTTCACATTTAGTAAGTCACAAACCAGGGGTGTTACACTGGTTAATAAGGCTATTTAATGGAGAATGCCATTTTTTCATCTACTGAATTTAAAGCACCAATCAGGGGTATTTCATGCCATTAATTACAGACCACTAACTCCACAGAAACTCTGTTTATGCAGCATATGGCACTATAGTGCGGTTATAAAAACCATACATTGCAGACATGAATGTTTAAGTGTCTAAGTTTTCCTTTTAAGGGATCATTGGAATAATCATAACGTACCTGGTTTTTAATTATTTCCATTGTACCATTAATTGCAATACTTAATGTGTTCAAGTGATTAAGCAGTTTTCAACAATTGAGGTTTTATTATGCATGGTTTATTGCAAGTGAATCTACGCTCAGCTTGCCTCCAATTGTCTATAAAAGACAATCTATAAAAGACAATTTGAGTAAATTCAAATTAGACTTAGTACCACTGATAGAGAATAATAAGCTTAAATTGAATTTCATCCTAGAAGAAAGTAGAAAGTCTTGCTTTATAAAAGAACTATTTGTTTCAAAGGCTTTAAAAAGTTAAAGTTAAGCTTAAAGGGGGGAAATTAAAGAACTGTGAAATGAGTGTCTTAGAAGACATAATGTCTTAGAATGTCTTATGTCTTAGAAGAATGTCTTAGAAGACATTCTAATGCCCTGTACTGTATACAGTATACAACCCAAACTTCCAAATTCTTTGTAACCTACAGAAATTCAGGTTGGGAGACTGTATCATGACCATTTAACATTATAAGTATTGCATGTTCTCTTAGAAATGTTATAAGCTGGAAAAGCTAATAAACTAGGGCATAAAGTTATGTCTTGATGCCCCCTATAATCTCTAGAATGAACTGCCCTGCAGGCCGTGCTTAAAACAGCCCCCTCCAGATGGGTGTCATCAAATGCAAGAAACTAATGCATTTTATGCCATCATAAAAATCTCTTTAGTAAGAAATGTTAAAAAGCCCATGCCTCAAAGTTGATTCAGCAACTGTTGCAAGCACTGAAACCCTCTGCAAAGCATGGTGCCAAAATCCCGTTGCAAAGTCAATAACACTCCACGACTTTGAAGTTGATAAACAGCCACAGGGATATTTATCCTGGGACCAGTACTTTGGCCAGGGACCAAAAACAGGCCCTAGATTTATAAATATTTAACACAAAGTAACACTTGAAATACAAACATCTTTAAAATGAACTCCTTATATCTGAACGTTCAGATTGTGCTTTCTAAAAGGTCTGTTTTTTAAAGAATAATTAGATCTGACAGAACTCACCAAAGACTCTCACTACAAGCAGAGCTGGGATAAGGAAGAGGAGCATTCTGAAGGCAGTAATCAAGAATTCTTTTCCACAACGTCTCTTCAAATACTGACCTGGCAAAAAAAAAACGAGGACAATAATTTGAAGAATGCAAGTCAACCAATGCACGTTATAGCCTATTAAAATATATATATACACATGTATACATTAAATGTGACAGCCAATAGAGATACATTGTTTAGGCAACAGTCCATTATGGTCCCAAGCTTTGCCATAATTATACTTTTTTTTAAAAACCATGACAAAAATCTTTATTGTGTAGTATAAAAATTTTAATTGTGATATGGAAGGATACTGCAACTACACAGAATATAAAGATAGAAGAATAAAAAAAAACTTACTAAATTGCCACGTTTAGAGGACAAGCAGAACTACAAATTTAGTGTCAGGTTTCAGGAATGTTGCCAGGATTGAATTGTTGCTGAATGAGGACTAAGGCCTGCACTTTATTTTTAAACCTTTATGGCTCAGTCTTGTTTCACAATATTTTAGTAACACACTGTAGTCATGGACGTACAATTTACTAGTTTATCTATTTTTTACCCTTTTACTCGCAGTGTGTTTTTTAGGTGTCCAACAACTTCTGCAAACAATTATATAATTGAATTAAGCAGACCTGTTAGACCACAGAGAAGTACACATGTAACTGCTACCATACTTTTATTATATATAATTTAAGTACAAAAACAGTCACAACAAATTACTTTTAAGAGAGATTCTCAGTCTGACATCACTCAAAGAGCTTTGGATTCTCATCAGAAAAAAAAATCTTTAGTGCATGAGCTGATTATGAAATGTTTTGATTGCTTCAGTTTTAAAAAGACAGACCTTTAAATAACAGCTTTAAATCTGATGTTGAAAGTTTTACCAACTTTGGGTCATATTGCTTTTTGAAAAAGTTTTATGTTACAGATTCACTAATAGTGCATTTTGGAAAGAAGTATGCACAAACACAGTATAGCAAGGATCAACAAATATTGTCAAGCTGCAGCAAACACACCATAGTAAATTATACCAAAGCTTATATCATTATACACTCTACAATGTACAATTTTCTTCTATTAAGATAAGAGCACTTTATTAGCCATATACAATTTCTTGTATTAGGAATTTGTCTTTTCGCAGACCCCAGCTTGCTCTCCATGAGACACACAGACAGGGAGAGAAGCTGGGGGTCAGAGCACAGGGTCAGCCATTTATACAGCGACCCTGGAGCAGTTGGGGTTAAGGGCCTCCTCTGCTGGCCGTGGAATACGAACCAGCAAACCTTTAGCCACAGAGCCACCGCACCGGCCCTATCAATGTGCTAATTTAAATATAAGTTGTTTTTCTTTATTTTATTCAGCTTTATATATAATCTCCTTGTAAGTGACATTCATCCAAGGGACAAGGGGTATGCTTTCTTGAAGGCCAGCTTTTCCCAAAGCTGTCCTTGCTCCGTTCCAATTTCACGTGCGCTTTAGAAACTTTCTGTTGATAATTACTCAGCTATCGTGAGTCTCCTACATAGCAGACCTTAGCAAGCGCAGGCCTAAAGTGTCTAAGTGTCTATATAAAACAGCACTTCAGTCAACATGTGCCAACTTGGCATCTCCAGATTCATCCTACTAATTAGGCAGGGGAGGAGTTATAGTTGTGGACAGACCTCTAAGGCTCTACAGGAAACAGCCAAGCAAGCTACCTACACTAGGAAGGGCTGTAATGTTACTCTTCATGATTAATCCCTCCAGGCTAAGGACACATTAAGAGAAAACTTCCACTTGCAATTCACACTAGTAAGCACATGAAAGCCGTCTTAATTTCAAAGGTTAGAAATGATTCAGCAATAAATCCACTCATTCATTAATACAGTTAATGCCTCAGGGGAGGCTGCTTTTCAGCAGTTAAAAAAGCTTCCCAAAAACAAGCTGAAAAAGCCTCTAAGGGCTTCTAGAATATCAAATGTTTCTCTGCCAAATACATGCATTTAACCCCTTCAATTTTAAACTTTGGTTGAAAATTAAGCCATGAATCTATCAAAAAATCTCGCCAAAAACTGCTGAAGCATCAAGCATTTTACATACTGTAGAACCACTTCCTCCAGAGACAGAAAGAACATCTGCCTCACTCCTGTTCCACACACTCTCTGCTACATCTTGCCCTTAGTCAGCCCATCAGGAAACAATCATGCCAGAGGAAATAAGGTGGGGAAACACATAAACTCATTTGCTTAGGATTTCCCCTCAGGGACCGTAGCTCTGTTCAAAATAAGTTGGATTCACCAGAGCGAGTTAATCCATTCATTTGGCAGTGCTCAGAGCTCCTGCAATAAACACTTTAAACGAGACAGTCTAATGAGAGCATCATATCAACTCCCAACTTATGTACACTGTACAAAGACATATCACACATATGTGAATATAATAATAGTACCCATCTATAATGATAATTCCTTGTATTTATATAGGCATTTAATGAAATAGACATGCAGACATTTGCCTCTTTTATTTGTCAGTTCTTTGTCCTTCCCCATGGTGATGGATGACAAAAGATTTTCTCATTTGTGTCATCTTTTTTTTATACCCTAGCAAAACAGGAAGCCCAAAAGCTCATTTCCTTAGGGGTGAGTTGTATCTAAATAAACAGAATTTCATTTCAGATTTTCTTTTAAAAAATGTAGGGGATCCAATAAGTTTGATACCTATGTTTTTAGAAACAAAAAATAGTTTTACTCATTTAAAAACATTTGTTTTGAAATAACTATTTGAATAAAAGCCTACAGTTTTCACATTTCTTGGGCATAAAATATAAGTCTGTGTCTGTGGTGTTTATTTTCAGCAACTTTTTTGTTCATTTTTATCAAGGGTGCCAATAATTCTTGAGCCCACTGTACAGTTTATACAGTACATACAAATATATAGGATGGTATCCACTTCCTCCCCCATTTGGGACACATGGCACTAATCCTCCAAGGGTCCCACTACATGACAGATCAGCTGGACTGCACAGACTGTGCAAGCCCACCACGAATTTATCCAGGATACTGGGATTAACAACCAAAACCTTAACAACCAAAATAGTGCAATGGAATTTTATGACAAAATAGTTAGGACTATGTCAGTTGAAAACCAATCCTGACCATGAAGTCAGGGGGGCGGAGTGGTGGCTCTGTGGCTAAGGATCTGTGCCGGTGGCTGGAAGGTTGCTGGTTCAAATCCTACAGCTGGCAAAGGAATCCTACTCCGTTGGGCCCCAGTGGAAGGCCCTTAACCCCAACTGCTCCAGGGGTGCTGTACAATGACTGACCCTGCGCTCTGACCCCCAGCTTCTCTCCCTGTCTGTGTGTCTCTTGGAGAGCAAGCTGGGGTATGTGAAGAGATGAATACCTAATGCAAGAAATTGGATATGGCCAATAAAGTGATTGTATATTGGTCCATCTATGCCACTTGCAGCAGCAACCTCATTTTCCTTAGAGGTGTCTGTCCCTTTGCAGTGCTGACCAGACCTAGCCTTATGTACCTTCTACGATTTGACGAGATCAGCCTAAACTGTCAAAATGGGTCAATAAGGGTTTACATGGCACATTAAAAACATTATTGAGTTGGATAACAAAACGTCATGTTCTTATAATAGTTTTGGACAATATTTACTCAGCTTTGTGGAGGGACCACATTTTGTTCCACTACATTTAGTGTTTTGTGTATGTTAATGCATACAAACAATTTTAATCAAAGCTTTTGATTTTAGTCAAAAACCTAACATTCTTCTCTTTAAATTAAGACAGCTAAACCACATTGTTTTGGATAATGAAGCAGAACAGTCCTAGAGGAAGTAATAAATTACATTTTATATTATTAATAATTGACTAAAAACACCACATTCACGTACATACAGTAATCAAATTTAAATTAGCATTCTATCTAAAATGAAACTTTTTAATACTGATAACTATGGTATTTTCCTGCAGTACACATTAATACAAAAATGTACAAACTACATTTCACACATTTCACCAACTGTATTCTTTATGCAGAGACACTTTTTTTATGCAGAGACTGTATTTTCCCAGTTAATCAATGTTTTGTATGGGCTCTGAAATTCTATTTTTTTAAATAAATTTACATTTGTTTTCCACAGTGACAGAATCATTTTAAGAGTTCTCATGAAGTTACCTCAACACCAGGTTTTGCTTGATTCAAGTGTTCTGTAGAACTAGCTCCAATTAATTTGGAAGATTCACTTCTTCTATTATTTTCATAGTATGGAAACTGGACTAGAGATTGTTTCAGTAGCATCTTAATAAGGTTACTGGTTACCACTGTAAAATTATTTTGCCAGGGCATTAAAACAGAAAGAAACTTAAAGATAGTTCTTAAAGCACCACTTTCTTCTGAAACAGGATTTTTCCATTTAATTGTTGCTTCCATATGTTCTCAAAGCTTAAAAGGATGTGGTGAGAGCAGTAATATTCAACCTTGCATTTTTGTTCACTGTTTTATAAATAGGATTGCTGATGCAAGGTTTTATTTTTGTGAGGTACAGTATTTTCCTATTACAGCTCCGGGCTAGGTTGTATTGTAGTTGTTGCTGCACTAACTTCAAAACCAAAGGCCACACTCTTTCTCAGAGAATGTCTGTGGTGTCAAAAGCGATGTGCTTAGCTTTTGATGACCTTATTTCAATTGAAAAACACAGATCATTTAAAAAATAAATCAAAACATGACTGTGTTTAAAAAAATATTCAAATGGACAATGTGGAAAAAATAAGTGTGTATTTAAAACGGGACATGTTGTACTACACAAATAAGCCTTTTTTGATTTACAATTACAGAACATTCTTAGGAATTGTTTATATATTCAGAAACAATGACTGCCTTATTAAAGCAGCTAGAATTTAACATTATGTTTACATTTGATTTGTTGCTTCATCCCTCACTAAATAATGGCATACTTTTCTTACTAAATTGTGCACTTAATATGCTAATACAAACTTAAAATTACTGACATTAATCAAAACTTTTCTAAAACCCCGATTAACATAGTAAATTCAGAGCAATTCACAGAAGGCACTGCAGGTAAGGGCAGCTTAAAGGAAGTTGAACCTCAAAACCTAACAATTTCAAAAACAACAAGGCCAGTAAAGCTTCCCAGTCAAGAAACATTAGAACAATTTTAAGCTGACTTTCATTAATTACTGCATTTTTATATCAATTGAACATCACATCAATTTCAATAACTGCTTATCTAATTCAGAGTCACGGTGGTCCAGAGCCTATTCCAGGAAGCACTGGGTTCAAGGCAAGAGACACCCTAGACAGGACACCAGTCCATCACAGGGCACACAAATATGCATGAACTCACACTGGCACAAAGTTCCCCAGAAGCCAATTAACCTACCAGTGTATTTGGACTGCGGGAAGAAACCGGGGTACCCGGAGAAAACCCATGCAAACCCAGAGAGAACATGTAAACATCACACAGATAGCACTCCAGGAACTGAACCCAGGGCCCCAGAGCTGCAAGGCACCAATCCTAACCACTGTGCCACCATTTTTATACTATTAATTATTCATCACTGTTTTAATGAATATTTCTCACCAAGACTTCACTGTTGTACGCTTCCGTAATAAAGTCATTTACCAGCAGTAATATTCAAGACCATAAATTAAAACTAAAATGACCATTACATGGCCTTCCAACAGACTAAAAGCACATCTTAAAAGGGCTACAGAGCACTGTACAGTAAATCACTTTACATATTAACACTAACCACTTACAGCACACAGCACAACATTTTAACTTTCCCAGAAACAACCCATGTCACTTTCTATAGCCACATTCAAGACTCAGAAGCCATGAATAATAATATTAACATCTAGGCTAACTGCTATTATTGTTGTTCTTTTTTAGTTTAAGATGTAATCAGCAGCAGCACTAGGAATGACTTATGAGTATTACTTATCTGCCATAACTGGTAATTAACATAACATCACTTTATTAGCCCCATACAATTTCTTGAATTAGGAATTTGTCTTTTCACATACCCCAGTTTGCTCTCCATGACACATAGACAGGGAGAGAAGCTTGGGGTCAGAGCACAGGGTCAGCCGTTGTCAGCACCCCTGGAGCAGTTGGGGTTAAGGGCCTTGCTCCAGGGCCCAATGGAGTAGGATTCCTCTGGCGGCTGCAGGATTTGAGCCAGCAACCTTCCAGCCACAGGCGCAGATCCTTAGCCACCGCTCCACTGTTCTTAAGCAACAACATTCATCATATGTAACGCCTGATCCGTCTTAAAATGTATCAGGAATCATGAATGCTGAGCAGTAAACATAAAAATACAGTTTGTGGTTGTTTTATATGGATAGGCAGCAAATAATGAAATTAACCCTTCCTCCCCAAAATAGTGGTCCTTACATGCATATGCAGAGCACAATTGCACATCTCTACATGCAGATCATACAATACATGTGTTGCATTAGTTCCCTTTTAAGTAGAGAGATATTCCACTCAGACCAATGCAGGTCACAAGCATAGGGTAACTATCACTTTATCTACTTCTCTTAACCAGGCAGGAGACGTCATACACATTAGTAACTATAACTATCAGTATGCTGGAAGGACTATGATACATAGTGTATTGGTTTTCATCCAACTTGGTGTTATCAGCCTATTACTGTCTAAATTAGACAAATTTAACAACTTTGAGTGCTTTCTTAGTTTTATAAAAACCTAGGACACGTGCAAAAAGTATTAAAAAATAACTGTCCTAAATCCAACTGTTCCTTGATGCTATTTTTAAATAGCAACAAAACCACAGTTTGACCTTCTATTTTAATTGAATGAATATATCTGAAAAAATCTGCATGAGATCAAGGAAACCACTTTACTCAACTAAGTAAAGTGCTATAACAAACATCAAATATCTGACACCAGGCAAAACTGATGACACAAAACTGATGAAAGTTTTGTCTTTCCAGGCAAAAAAATGACATTTCCACATGCTAATGTGAGTAATAGATATATTGAGATATAAATCCAAGCTTTTGAAATGCTACCTATAGAATAGATGTATATTTTACCACTTAATCTTCATCACAAGGCAAAATCTAAAATGAGTCTAAAGGATAAAATCAGATCCAATTACTTGAATTCCGCTTCTGTTCATGTTTCCATTTCTAATTGTGTGTATTTATTCTATTTTGGTTGAATAAACAATAAATACATGGAAAAGATATCCTTTTATATTCTATTGTGCTGGATTAGTTAAAACTGCTCAACGTCTTGCATAGCTCTGGAAAAAGCTGTGGCTCAGATTCATGATGTCTCACACCATGTCTAATTAAAATGCTATCTCAATAAGTTCTCATGGGCACTACTCTGATTGTATCAAGGACCCTGGGAAATTGATATAATAACAACTATGCAGCTGTTGCAGCTGTGTGTCGAAATCATATTCTTAAATACTGTAAATGGCAGAATAAAATGTGAGATCTGTAATTTTCATTAAGAGGCTTTGAAAGCTCAGCTTTAAAATGAAATAGCATATTCACAAGAACCATTCCCATTTTTTTTAATAAAATGGAATAAATAAATGGAACGAAAAGACCGGGAGTACACCCCGGCGTCCTGACCAAAGTTCTCATTGGCCCTTACCAATCATGGCCTCTTAATAATTCCCACCTATAAATTGGCTTCATCACTCTGCTCTCCTCCCCACTGAGAGCTGGTGTGTGGTGAGCGTTCTGGCACACTATGACTGCTGTCGCATCATCCAGGTGGATACTGCACATTGGTGGTGGTGGAGGGGATCCCTGTAAAGCGCTTTGAGTGGAGTGTCCAGAAAAGTGCTTTATAAGTGTAAGCAATTATTAATTATGATTATATCTTCAGTGATCGTTTTTGTGGCACAAACAAGTGAGCTTCAGCAAATTAACATCAGGGGGGAAACACCAACTGTAAAATAGATTTTAAAGACTGGCATTCTTATTTTGCACAGTCCAAGACTTCAGTATCCTGATAAACTGACCAGACTGTGTTTTATAATGAGGCATCAAAGTGTTTACAAGAATAAGGGGTTCACTCATGAAATCATTTCAGCACTTGCATTTTTTTAATTATGTATTAAAGCTTTATCTTAATCTATCATTGAATTATGGAATGCTTAATTGTTTAATTATTGTTTATTCATGATAACTACCCTGATTTAACATTACAATTGTAGAAATATACTTACTATACTAAACATTACTATACTATATTGCAACAGTAATATTGCTTAAAATACATAATACGTGAATAAGAAAGATCTTTATTCATAGCCCTAGGCGTATTTATATTTTGTGGGAATGTGTGTTTTTGATATTCACAAAAAAATGAATTTTCGTACTTCTTACATTTTTAATATGTATAAGAACGTTTTAATTTCACAAACTTCAGTTATTTCACAGGATGTAGAATAATCAGCAGAGAAACACGGGGATTCTGCACACTGACAATCAGTTCTTTTACTTGGCTTCAAGGAAATGAAACTTTCCCAAAGTCTCGTCCCGAAACAAGTTATTACCAATGCTTACGTATAACCAAGTAAATTGTTATCCTGCTAGGAATATGGAGATTCCTCATTCTAGTTGAATCAGGTATCTTTAATAATGACACTTTCTTAGAATCTAAAACGTCTATTCACTGAAAATCAAGTGTAAAGTCCGTTTAATTTACTATTGCTGACTATTATATTTAATTATAGAAAAAGCTCCGACCTCAACAAGTCACAGGCTTCATTTCAAAACAGTCGCACCGAGACTGTAGTTACTTACATTTTATGTTTTAAGTTAGTTCTAATAAGTAATTGGAATGACCGAATGTAACAATAAAATCGCGTATCATTCACAACAGTTCATTTAACGAACTAGTATTAACTTAATATTCTTAATTTAGGCAGTTTAGGATTATCATGCGAAGATTGAGGACATCTTATTGAGGAAAAATAGATACTGTACAATAACAAATAAATACAAAACAAAGGGATTCGCTAAAAATGTGGACGTCAGCCATAAAAAGTCGGAAACTGCATTGCTCTACAACTCACTCTCTCATATCTTTCACTCTCAGATATGAGAAGATATCATCCAAGGAACCATTATTTGGAAAACTAGTATATTGATGCTGAAATTAGACAAAGAACTTACCAGCCAGAAAACAGATTATTCACAGTGCACCCTTCAGCCAGTAAAAGTGATCTTAAAAAGCTTCATAAAGCAACCCTTAATTTATGCATTCCCGCTGACTTCCGTTACTTCAAGGTATAACGTTATAAAGTGTCGTCTAAGCTCGGCGTTTTAAAAAGCCTTTAGACTCGAAGCCATTTGTGACTGTCCGTTCGGAACTAAAAAATAATCATCCAACTCCTCCTTCCTAGTCGGCTCTTTCGGCTTTTTTGTCCAGCATGATGTCATGTATCAGGGCAGGACTTTTCCCTCCTGGTGCACTGGGAAAAAAAAAGGTTTCCCCCTCCTATACAAATTAACCATTTAGTGCCTTTTTATGTGTCAGATATCTACTCATCTATTTGTGCGCTTAGGTGCCGAGTTTTTGCTCAGATCAATTCATTTTGAGTAGTTATTAACAGTGTCTGTAATGTACTGTATTTTTTTGCTGCAATACACATTTAATCCAAAGATTCCATTTCAGATGTGTAATAGGAAAACTTGCATATATTCAAATGATTAGTAAAGTTTATTGATATTGTAGCGCCCACGTGGGGCGCTGTAGCCATGCACACGCTAGGCAGGCTGCGAACTGGGGGTTGAGGGGCCCGTATATAGTAAGGCGAGGGCCGGAGACGCCCTCTTCCCTCTTGTGTCTGTGAAGATGTGTTGCAGTGCAGTGCTGTATCTCCACTGTCCAAATGTGTGTAACCCCCCTCAGCGTCTTTAATAAAGGTCCTGCCAACCCGCCTGTTTCTTCCCGTCGGCGAACCCCGGGAGCGTTACAATATGATTAAATACCCTATTTTTTTTCTAGATTGAATTACGTGTTCCTGTAGTTATTAAGCAACAGTATTATAACAACAGCCAAAGAGACATGCAGACACAAAGACGTCCTGTAAATAAACGTACAAATATGTCGCGCTTATCGAACTGTAAAAATTCCACATATAATGATGCTCCCTTTCTTCATTGTATATTCTTTTTTAAAAAACGTTTTTTTATTTTTGATGAATTCATGTTTTCTTTAGCAAACACACATTGTGAAAAGTACAGAATAACATAAAAAGCTGTAGTTATGTGGTTAGTCAGAATAGTCATTCAAAGTGCAATATAGAATCCTTTTCCAATTAAAAAAAAATATTGCAGGCTATGCAGACAGAAACACCCAGACAAAGGATTCAGAAATCATATACTGTGGTTCTAAAGTGAGTGACTGTCCCAGACAACAAATGGAGCTATCATGTGCTCTACAGGAAATTCAGCCTTTCCCTGTTTCACAACTGGGATATTGTGGTTTCGTCCTCTTCTGACTCGTTGACAAAAATAACTGGCTTCCAGAGCAAAATGAACCAAGATGGAAAAAAAAGTGCAAAATGCAGTCAAATTCTCTCTCACACATGATAAAGTACAACCAACTGTATATATGAGCATGGATTTTAAAAAAGTATTATACAAGCAAGGGTACTTCACCTCTGACTTGTCAATAGGGGGCAAAAAGAACCATTGCAAATGTCATATGTCATACAGTATATATAACATTTACCCCCAACAAAATAAACCCAGTAATCATCTCCCTCCTCAAGACCAGCGAAGGCTCTCTCCCTGTGACTCTCCCTGCGCCTGCACCTGGCTGGGGTAACCCCGAGCAAAACAAGGCCAGGACTCGTTCCCTCTATTCTTGTCTTTCACCACAGCCTCGTGTTTGTTCCCCTCCTCAGGAATGTTGAACACCAGGAATACAGTGCACTTCCACTGGAAGAAGATGGGAGAGGAGATGCCGACACATTGCCACTTCATGCCGCCTGTCCTCCAGGTACTGCTACAACACACAGAGGGGGAAGTCTTCTGCATCCTGCAGAATCGATCAGAAAGGTACATGGAGGTTTTCCTGGCTTTCCGACGAGAGATACCAGAAGGTAACAAAAAATGTAGGGAGCTGGGATCTAAATCTCCAGTTTGTAATTTCACGGTTGGAACCCATGAGAAAGGAGAAACCATCACGCTTCTAATGTATGACCCCCATGTGCCAAACGGAGCTGGTTACAGCTTTCCTGACACGGCACGTGAATGTGATATCCCAGCCCCAGGACGTGAGGGAAGAGCTCAGTGTCTGGACTGGCAAACGCCAATACCGGTTTCTCCTGAGGGATGACCCAGACAGGGTCAATGGACTCGACCTCCCACCGGTGCAGTTCTTGGGACCAAAAGCAGAAAAGCGACCGGAGACCTACACCCACACTGTCAAGGGGAGCTGGAGGTACGAGCCCACGAGAAAGCCAGAGCTCTGCACCAACCACAGGGCCCTGTACAAGGCGGTGAGAGGGCAACTGGTAGCCAGAGAGAGGCTGTGGATTCCCAGAGAAGAACGCAGCCTAAAGAACTGGACAACAAGCTAAAGGACCTCAACTGAGTGGCAGTGCACCAAAGGCTGGCGACCAGAAAGGTCCTCTACAGACACTCAGTCACCAGGAACCCGCATTGCCCCTGGGACACTGTTTCAAAGAAATACAGGAGCATGTGTTCTGGAGCTGCCCCTTCGCCCCTTCGCCAAAGCATTGTGGGGCAGAATGGACAACACTACACAACTTCTGGGAGTGGAAATGGTGCTCAGATGCTGGGGCTCACACCGACCAGATTGGACAGAGGGACACAGTACTTGCTATGGCTGCCGGTATCCCTAACAAAACAAGGACTGTGGAACGAAAGGAACACTCTCATCCAGCGCCACACAGAAAAGGGGAGCGAGGGAGCTGGAGGAGAGGATGCTTGTGAACCTCAGAAGGAGGATGAAGTGAGACCTGGGGCTTCGTAACAGCAAAGGAGTGCTGGAAGGGATTGTGGGCCCTGTACAGTCCAGTCCTGCGGAGGACTGGACGAGCGCAGTTTCAGAGCCGGGACAGGGGAAAGGCATGGATGACAGCAAGTGATAGGGTTTGGAGGGACTCTTTCATTGTGCAAATCCAGCCCCAACATCCACTTGCTCTGATTGATAAAAGACAATCACCCTTTTAAAGAACTGTTGTGATACAGTAGAAATGAGAGATTGCATGACTTTGCATGAATGTGTACTTTTGTGATATATTTGTTGTGAAATAAAGTTTATTCTGAGAAAAAAACAATCTGATGAGGAATGTCCCCTGGGACCTCTTCCTGGAGGTGTATCATGCCCACTGGGAAAAGACCCTGGAGAAGGACACACGCTGGCCTGGGAACACCTGGGAATCCTCCCAAAGGAGCTGGAGACTTACTGGGGAAAGGGAATTCTGGTCTACTCTTCCCTGGCCAGTTACCAATGTGAACCTCACCAGGAGATGAGATGAGATTATCAAAGACAACAAATTATAAAGGTAAAAAGTATAAATGTGCCTCTTTTGCTGAGAAAAAACATGAAAACATAATTAAAAACTTGAAATAGTTTATTAAAATTGCCCTCAAAGTCCTAAATATTCTCTATTTTACTAGTACATAGAGTAAGGAGACATTTACAGGAAATATTTTGTGTAATCTAATTGTCATAAATATTGTTCAGAGTTTACTTACTGTAGGTTGCAGATGTCAAAACTGTGAACTAAAATAATATTTCTTATCTACAAAGGGAATGCAGATATTTACTGAGTGTAATACAAGACACAAATATTGTGGTGATTTCAAGTTAATCTACAGCATTTTCTATTAAAAAATATGCGCACTCATTGTTCTCCAAATCTGCACATCAGCCTTTTCCAGCAGATTACTTCCTGTCTGCTTGCCAGTGTGACTCAGTATGGGGCGCGTCCCTACAATTACCCTTTGGAAGCATATTAAAGAGTGGAATTTTTTTCAAATCCATTTTTCAAATCCTGCTTTTATGCATTTTCACAACATCTGTGAATCACAAAGAAAAAAACAACATCCATGATCTTTCTAAATCTGAAATTGTGGAAAAGGGACATGTCTTTACTCACATTTTACAGTGAGTTACATTTTTTGTTGTTTTCACTTATTTATTATGGGTTTATTGTGTAAAGACAATAAACATACACAGGAAGGTTTGCCAACACTGCTAACAAGCCAATTTAGTAAGACCTGGACAATAAACCTGAGTTATAATCATACTGTATATTCTTCTTTTTCAGCATGAGAATCTTTTTCTGAAATGGTACATACTGGAGAAACTTGCATGGTGATTCTAATCTAGATACTCCAACACAACACAGCTTTCTTAGAAAACAAAAATAATGGAAAGAGAATGAAGATTCCTTAAACAAATGCTTTGCTTTAAAAAAACATATGATCTTAATTAGAAATAAACTCATATTCTGATTTATATTAGCCAATCAAACCTACTCTACACAACTTTAGGAAGAACCGGAGTACAGTACATGGCAAACACCCACAGGATCACAGAAAGAATACCACATGGTGTCAAACTCCAGAATCAAACACATGCCCTTGAATTTATAAGGCAGGAGCACTAAATACCACCCCAATATGTAATGACATAATTTGGTTTGCTATACAAATTAATCCTTATCTATTATCCAATCACTTCATCCAATTTGGAATCATGGGGGAGAGACGGATCTTTTGGTGGCAAGCCCATATCTATTAATGATTGTTAATTTTTTTGACATAAGCACTGACTACATAATGAAAAACATTGCAGTGGAAGAACGAGCAAAGTCTTTGGCTGATAGGATAGGTGTCTTCTCTGGTCTCCTGTTGAAAGTGAATGAGTTCTGGAAGTTAAAAGGCTGTCTGCCCTGTACAGACAGTTCAGGAGTTGACTCACCCTCTGTGGTCATGTATCATTAAGCGCATTAACAGATCTATCTTAACTTTCCACTTGCTAAAACCTAAAATATGATGCAAGTGTTCAGTTTTAAAAGCGCATTTGTCATTTTAAACACAGAAACAATGCCAAAGAATTTCTGCTACCCTACCAATTTCCATATGTTGGGGAGATTGATGTTAGACGTGGACGACAACATATTGTTAAGGAGTGGTTTAGAGCCCATTCGTGCCTCTCCACTGTTCTTTGAAATGGTCCAGTATGCTGGATAGAGCAAAATGTTTGACCAAAGTGCAATGGTGAGCAACAGCTTTAAGTTCAGTAAAGAAAGTCCACTTTAATAATAATAATAATAATTGCTTACACTTATATAGCGCTTTTCTGGACACTCCACTCAAAGCGCTTTACAGGTAATGGTGACTCCCCTCCACCGCCACCGATGTGCAGCCCCACCTGGATGATGCAATGGCAGCCATAGTGCGCCAGAGCTCTCACCTCACATCAGCTATCAGTGGGGAGGAGAGCAGAGTAATGAAGCCAATTCATAGATGGGGATTATTAGGAGGCCATGATTGGTAAAGGCCAATGGGAAATTTGGCCAGGATGCCGGGGTTACATCCCTACTCTTTTCGAGAAATGCCCTGGGATTTTTAATGACCACAGAGAGTCAGGACCTCGGTTTTACGTCTCATCCGAAGGATGGCGCCTGTTTACAGTATAGTGTCCCCCTCACCATACTTTGGCATTAGGACCCACATGGACCAGAGGGTGAGCACCCCCTGCTGGCCCCACTAACACCTCTTACAGCAGCAACCTTAGTTTTTCCCAGGAGGTCTCCCATCCAGGTACTGACCAGGCTTACACCTGCATAGCTTCAGTGGGTTTCCAGTTGTGAGTTGCAGGGTGATATGGCTGCTGGCCTATGTAGAAGTGCATTTAGAAATTAGAACAGGAAGCACTGTACCCAGGCTGTGAGGGGTATTTAAAAATCTACCCCAGCCCTGGGCCTGAAGCTGAGACACTGGCATCTTTCCCGACACAGACAGATGAGATCCTTAGATCAAAAGCTACTACCAAAGCTCTAACCTTGGGGCAGATGCAAACTGGAGATGCCATTCTTCCGAAAGTAACATTTCTTATGTTCTTTTAACCAGCCACTAGTTTTAATTAGAAGACTTATTTGTCATTACCAAACTTGAATAAACAATACTCTTAGAAAGATGATAACCATTTTCTATTTTTTACATGCATACATTATACAGCAAATCATAGCTTCATAACCATTCACATAGAGCTTCATAACTCTTTAAATACAGTAGTTACTGTAACTGTTCCCCTTTAAACAGAAGCCTGTTGCATAATGCTCTACTTTTCCTCGTGTGCGGATTGAGAGGTATAAACCTATGGGACTAAAAGATGCATTTTTTCCAATAAAAAACACCTTTATTCCAACAATAACATGGTTATTGTAAAACATTTCAGCATGTAGCACTTTGTAAATGTTTTGCAAATACTGTGTACAATATCACACCAAGTAAATGTTTTTTGGGAATGTTTTCCTCTTTGGAAGCTGTAAGAATGTGATGCAAACCCATCCATTGTAAAAAGGCCACACCACTTAGGAGTTATCTCTGCTTCCTTTCCCATATTCAGCTCTGCAGTACGTAGGCTTTGACAACAGCCTATCCTACAATCACAAAGACTAGAACAGAGATCTGTGAGGACAAAAAAAGGCCTTTATTTTTACACGAAAATTATTTTTGACACGGTGTTAAAAGAAAACAATAAACTGCTTGTTCTTTTAAAATATCAAGAAACTTTTTTTTCTCCCAAATCTGTTATGTTTACCAAAACAAAAAAAAAATAAAGACTTCTCCTTGGCAGAGAAGCTTAAAATAAATAGATCGTAACTGTAAAACAAAGGTGATTATGGTAATCATATCCACAAATATATCACTGAGGTATGATTCATACCATTTTAAGTCCTGGAAAAAAAACACACACACACGATGAAAAATCCTTAAAGACACCGTGGCAGATTTCTCCGTGATCCGTACACATTTCCAGTGTCTAACATACCTCTTCCTAAACCAAAAGTTAATTGGGGAACCTTCTGTAAATATGGCATTAAGACATAGAGGAAATACAGTTGAGAACTCCAGAAACTCAGTATATAGTATACTGCTACGGTTGTCTAGATGCTCCTTCCGACTGCAAAATAAAAATCCGTAACAAATAATTACACAATAAAACAAAGCAGAATTTTAGAGTGTCCGAGTTAGGATTACAGTGCCAATTTCAAGAGGGATGCACGCAGCAGTATCTCCTCTAGCAGGGACCTCCTCCTCGTTTGAGACAGCGATACCATCCAACTCGTCTTTAGTTACAGTTACAGTTACACCTTCTAGCTCCGGCACAGCTTCCGCCGTAGCGGGCTTCGCTGTCCTGGATTCAACCCTGCACCGGCAAGCCCCTTTAACCGTCTCCAGCTCCTCCTTGACTGCTCTCACTTCCGCCTCCAGTCCCTCTTGGGTTGACTTCAGCTCCGCCTTAAGACTGCTGTTTTGAGCACGGAGGAAATCGTTTTCATCCTTCAGGTTCGCGATGGTCGTCTGCGCCACAAGGGAGCTGCTGGGGCTATCGAAGTTGCGTAACTGCATGATGGCTTCAACAGTGGCCTGCTCCCAGGAGCCTTGGGGGTATCGCCCGTCTATTTCAAGTTTCTTTGCAGACCCCGTGGGGGGGCCGCCGCCCGTGTCCTCCAGCAGTGCCTTGTAAACTCTTTTCCTAGCCGGTCTCTCATCCCCACCACTCTTGCTTTCCGTCAGGTCTTCGTTTTCGGAGGACCCCATGTTTAGCACTGGCACTGGATGCTCGGCGGTTGGCGAGCCCTTTACAAAGTGCATCGAGCAAACGACTGTCCCCTTGCCTGGCAGAAAGTCTTTTCTGCCGATTGCTCCCAACCATGCCTGCTGCTTCTCCTTATCACGGGGGAAATAATAAAAAGAGAAAGGCTCAAGACACGAGCACGCATTGTGTTGCAAAGGGGAATGGAGCTCACAAATGTCCCGCCGCCAGATGCTGAGTTTCCTCTGGTTATTAGTGCACCCTGACACAGCGCAACACCTTCCACCTCCTCTTCTATACAGAGCCATTTCTCCTTTTCTCCGCCCAAGAGACAGCAAAGGTCTCTGGGTAATGGAGTTCCCCCAAAAATTACACTAGAATACGAACTAATGAATTCGGACATTTTACGTTAATTTATCAATTTCTTAGTCAGGTCTGAGCGGTGTATTGGTAAAAATTAAGTTAAAGGAATTCCGCAGTTTTGGTATGTGGTTTTTATTTCAAAAACATTACCTAGCAGACATTTAAAATGACAAACTATGTAGTATATCGAATATTGTATCACTACGTTATTAATATTATATATTGAATAAAGTCTAACCAGTCTTTCAGGAAGACGTTATAAATTTATGGTAGAAATTGGTAAAACATTTAGCGTTTTTAATACCGTTTTTGTTTGGATGCAAGTGGAGTTCTTTTGATCCATATGCTTACATTTGATCAAAATGTGAAGTCGAAGGCACTGTTCAGTCAAAATCACTAGCACCTCTATTAGCAGCAGAGTTTTTCCTCTTAATTCTATAAATAACAGAGTGGCGTGTGCAGAGGGAAAAAACTACAAATCCCAGAAATCATCGAGAACTTTTTCCGTTTCCAGGTGACAGAGCATAAGTGTAAACATCGCTCTTTCTCTTTTTTTGTTATTTTTTAATTATGTGTTCATTTAACATTATACTTCTATTTTAAAAAAAACTTTTCTGAATTCATGAAATTCAGTTTTTAAGTCATAGCTAGTTACATAGTCAGATACGGTATAATAGTCTTTTTATGTTCAGTCGTAATCTCGAATGTTAAAAACAACCAGTGTTATTAATCGATAAATCTGATCCAGTTGAGTTTAAAACATGTAATATGCATAATTTTTCTTTATTACTCTACTCAATGTATGCTGTTTATATTTTTGCCTCCTTCAGATGACTATGGCAGTTCCAGAGTGGCGCATTTCACTGAAACTGATGGACCAGCCCTCGGTCCCCAAGTCGGTTCTGCAGTTTCCCGAAACGGAACCGGGAGATGTGGCACCGGGAGGATATCGTATCGCCACACTGAAGCAGCTGGTAGCAGCCCATTTGCCAGATTTAGTACCTGATCCGGAGTTTATAGGTCAGTAAAAACTGGCTTTCAAGAGATGTTCCTTTCACATTAATTCAGTGGTACATAACTCCGTTTGGTGGGGGCGGGATAACATTTTTCAAAAGCCATCAGCTATTGATGATATATAGTCATAGAAAACCCGCTGGATTCTGGTAGCCCAAGTTGACGTTGCACACTTTTTGATATAACCTTCTATCAATCAAGAGGCAGGGGATTATAAAGTACATTATTTTTACAGCGTGTTGGTGCAACGTTTGGAAATCAGCTAGAACACAGGATTGTCTCTCCAATTCAAACGTATGCGTTTATATTTCAGAACTGGTATTTTGTGGCAGAAAGTTGAAAGATGAGCAGACATTGGAATTTTATGGGATTCAGCCAGGATCAACTGTCCACATTTTAAAGAAATCGTGGCCAGAACCAGAAGTCAAGCCAGGTGTGTATGAGCCAGTCCACTCTCTCTACACAGAACCATTTAGTGCTAAGTACGTGGTGTCTGTTTCAGTAATTTAGTGTGGAGCGAAATTGCTGTACTTTCTTTGAAATTGCTTATGCACAGCATTGTTTGGCTTTTTAATCACTGTTCTGTCTTTTGAAAAAAGTATCAAATCTTGATTTATGTTCATGCTAATACAATATTGAAGTCCTGCTGGGGAACAAAATAAATTAAGCCAGTTTAGAGGGCACTGAAGTTTATGACAAAATTACAAGCAGAAATTAAATGACTTCTTTGAACTGAAGCCTTCTTTTTTTAAAATTCAGAAATGAATGGCTATGGAATTTACGAACCGTCTCACGGCTGGCTTTATATTGTGACATCACAGAGTTTTCCATTGTGCTGTACAATTCCTTTTCAGAGCCTGTGGACAGAACAGCTGCTGCCAGGGAGTTCCGTGTGCTTCAGGCAGCTCTACATACCAGTACTGCTTATAGAGACTCGGTGAGACTGCACTGAGAAACTTTGCCTCATACTAGAAGTTTCAACAAACAAGCAAAATGTTTCATAGTTTAAAAAGGAGGTGTTGTGTTTGGAAGACAAAAGATGCTTTACTTACGAAAAGTGAAAACAGCCCCCCAGCATTGCATTACTTGCATTGTGAAATGATGTTCTGCTCAGTGACTTTTATATCTGTCACTTCTGTTTGATTCTGAACAGAAGTAACAGATTCAGAGGGGGCAACAAATAATATTTCCTTAAGTTTCTCTCAGGTGTTGAAGCAAAGCACAAAGTCCCTCAGATAACTCCGAAGTATTTCGCAATGACCATACTTACACTCCTTATAGCCAGGGAATACCAGTGGTACATAGAATGTGTGATTTTGGCTGCTCAGGCATAGTTTGGCAACACAAATATTTATAAAGATAGTTAAACAAATATATAATATACATTTTTTGGCTATATACAGGTATGTTCACTACTGTGTGTCATCCAAGTTCTGCCTTCTATAGACAGTTTTCTACATGAGGTCAAAACACTTTAAAATGGGCAGAGAGAGAACCTGTATTCTAATAAATAAGGATTCTGGAAGGACTCATTTTGTTTAGATTGGAAGCTAAGGAAATGGGAATCTTATTTCCTTGTTCAGAATAACACATCACTAACAAATGAGGGATGTGCTTTAGGCTGTGGATTCACAATGAAGGATATCAATATTTTCAGTATTATTATTTAAGAGTATAGTACCCTTCAAGTGCTGAGATCAGCACTGTGAAGATTCTAGTTTCGTAATCTGTTTTAAGGAGGACAAATGTTCTAATGGCCTAATCACTTCTAGTCTTCCTTCCCCTCTCTTCTGGGATGTGTCTCCTCCCTGTTTATTTTATGTCATATTTATCCTTGAGGCTTAGTTTGTCTTAAGACTGGTCTGTGAAGGCTGGCTTAACGATTTCACCAATAACTATCTGCTCAGTGTTGGATATTGATGTTCTAAAATGGCTTTCTTAATATTTTAACAGAATTAGTTTACCTTATGTTAATGATTACTACCAATCATTCTTTTGATCATCTATGGACTTGATGCACTGCCTCACAAATAGCTATGTAAACATATGCCCATTGTGTCATCCTTTTGGAAGCTGATTGTTTTTCCCCTTATGCAGGTGTTTAAGATGTTAAACAACAGGGAGTCCTTGGACCAGATCATTGTAGCCACGCCAGGCCTGAGCAGTGATCCGGTGGCACTGGGCAAGTAGAAACATCCTTTGAGTATCCATGTCTTTGTATACGTGCTTGCTTGGAGTTGTTAGTTTTAAAGGTTGACTACTAATGGTCTGTGCTGGGTAATTGACTATTGGCCCTTCTAGAGCATTTTATATTTATTCTGTCCTCATCTTCATCATTTTTAAATTATTCACTACTTTTTAAGTATTTCAGAAAATGTCAATATGCAGAGTTGAACCCAATGTATAAAGAAAACCTCTATTTATATTTATATATCCTTTGGATAAACATCACCAGAAGCATCAATACTGAATTATTCAGAGGAATGTATGCACACCCTTTCACCTTTCAATATTCGATATTCAATATCAATAAAAGTAGTATTAAATTACGGGTATAGATTTGCAGTATTGTCTTAGAGATGATGCTTTGTGACATACCCTGGAACTTCAGAAGTGTGAAAATGTATTCTTATTCTGCTTTTCTAGGTGTGCTGCAAGACAAAGATCTGTTTGTGTTGTTTACTGACCCTAACATGTTGGATACGTAAGTAACATCTTCCAGAATATTCTGTACCTATTTTCTGCAACGAAAAAACACCCAGTTTATTAAAACCATAGGTTCATCTTAAAACACTAGGAAAAGCTATCAGTGTCTCTTTAATCGGTAGCTCACATACCATTTTAATTCTGAGCTGTAACCCTCTTACCTACACAATTCAAGTAGCTTTACACTACTTCCTAATTCATTAACCCTAACAGCTCTACTGTCTTTCAGTTCTCTCAATGCAAGCAGTAGATCATGATGCCGAACTCTCAATTCTAGAGCCCTGAACACTCAGCCATGTTGTCTCAAAGACCCACAATTCTAAACTGTCTTCTGTCTCAAACTTCAGTCATAGGAAAATAGTTTGTATTCCAACTACTAAATGATAGTCCTCTGACAAAGCTTCCACTGTATTCTCATCCTTAGTATATGCCCACATAGCCTTTAAACCCTTTCATTTAAAGCACAGTGCATCAATGGTTCCCCTTTCATACAATTTTAAGATCACATGCCCTCCTACTTCATTACTTCATTACCTCTGACATCTTATTTTTTAATTTATCAGTTGTTGCTGTTCAATCTGTGCAGCCATATTCCCAGGATTGTGTTATGTCTTGGATTACATCAATCAGTGAGGTTTGATTTGTTACAGCACCTTTTCTTTTTGAGTACTACCTTCAAATTAGTTATTAAAGTCATTCTTCCAGAAACCTGCAAATATAATATACATATTACAGTAACGTACATAACTGTACATATTCCCATTACCTGTAGAACCCAGAGGTGTTTAACTCAGAATTTCTAAGACTCCTGCTTGTCCTTTCCTAGGCTGATCACTTCGCACCCAGCCCTAGTCAATGCTATCATTCTGGTCCTACATTCAGTGGCTGGAAGTGTCCCTTCACCACAGAGTGCAAGCACATCTCGCAATGTCTCGGCAAGCTCCTACAGCGACATGCCAGGTGACTATAGACTGTTGTGTCCTAGATGTTTCAGGGAGTCCTAAGAGGTCTTGACATCTATATCCAGTAGAGGTAACACCGAAGAAGGAGGGTTATTTTAAGTCAATGCAGATGTTTTGAATTTCTTTTTAGTTTCTGTTTCAACACATTTTTAGTGAAACTGCAGATCTGTCTTATACAGTGGTGAATATTACCAATGATATTATTGGGATTAGGACAAAACTATCATTTCAATAGAAAATGGGAAGCTTCGAAGAGCATTTGCACTTATAATGACAGCTTTTTCTTCTCCATTGGTTGTGTTGTGCTACTAACAATCTGGTAATCTGTCGGGTAGATAAGCGAAGACCTTTCCCAAACTCTTGATACTTAATCTACTAGCTTTCACCAGAGGATTAATACAATACATGCACTTTTTTATCTGCACTGCAGGAGGATTTCTTTTTGAGGGCCTGTCTGATGATGAAGAGGATTTCCAATCGGTAAGATAAAATCCAGTTTAATTTAAAAGTCAACACTATCTCAAAAAGACCTGGGAATTCAGTATTGCAGCTATATCACAGACTCCACTGCAGAAACAAACATTTAGTTCTGGCCTGTTGATGGGTATTACACAATTCTCAAAACTATGCAGTTTGTTGAAGCAATTAAGATCACTTTATTGGCCATATACAATTTCTTGTATTAGGAATTTGTCTTTTTGCATACCCCAACTTGCTCTCCATGAAACATACAGACAGGGAGAGAAGCCTGGGGTCAGAGCACAGGGTCAGCCATTTATACGGTGCCCCTCGAGCAGTTGGGGTTAAGGGCCTTGCTAAGGGGCCCAACGGAGTAGGATTCCTCTGCCAGCTGCAGGATTTGAACCAGCAACCTTCCAGCCACAGGCACAGATCCTTAGCCACAGAGCCACTGCAGCACTCATTAATGAATTACCGCCCAGAATTATGAAGGAAATGACCAGATGGAAGACCACCTGGTCCTCCAAGCAACTGAGGAATAGACAAATTTATTATTTTAAAATATTGTGTAAAGGTTTCTCCTTTTCTTAAATTGAATGTAAATCTACATAGTGCTACTCTACAGTAGTGTTGTTAAGAAATTGCATTGCATCACTGGCCCAAGAAAATCTGCACATGCTGATGGTATTTTGTCAGAAGTCTATGGCTGTTCTCCTTTTGATGTTGTAGTCTGCTGCGTTTCTCCCACAGGGCAGCCGGGCCACCCCTTCCACCAGCACAGGGACCCCTGGCACACGGCCAGCCACGCTCGGCTACAGTGGTGCTGTTGGCCCTCGGCCCATCACTCAGAGTGAACTAGCTACCGCCCTTGCCCTTGCCAGTACACCGGAAAGCAGTGCAGTCACTCCTACCACTGGCAACCAGGTGCTTCCTCCAGTTCCTTGCATAAGCCATGTAAAAATCAAAGTAAAAACAAATTAAATATGTAAATAATTAGAAAAGGATCTAAAAAAAGATCAGAAAAAAATTAATTGTCCATCCAAGGGAGTGGAAATTTATCATTGACATCTCCATAAAAAATCAAGACTGAACATAAATACACGTTAAAAAGAAACAATAGTCCTAGCCATGCAACAATACATACGCACACACATCTTGCTCTGCCCATGTTACACTATCATTGCATTAATCTGATAGCTTCACACAGGAAATGGTCACTTAGCTGTGTTTATATACTGATTGTTTGGGAGGGAAAAAAAGATTTAATGTAGACATTTTTCTTGGCCAAAGGCATTCTAAACGGCCTCGCTGAAGGTCCCAGCTGAAATTGGGAATGAAGAGGGTGGGAGTGGTCTTCAATGAAAAGCTGAGCTTTCCTTTGATCTGCAATATAATACTTACTGTTCATAGGCTATACATACCATGATACCAAAAGTAAGGATGCTTTCTACTAACATTCTTTAAACCTTCTCTAAAACATTTTGACTCACCCCCAACCCCTTTCAACTTCCTGATCAAAACTGTGTGCTGCTAACTAGCCTTCATAAACTGGTTTTAATATCGACAGTATGTTTGATAGAAACCTAGATCACCAAACAGATAGATTAGACATGGGCACTCATACTGTTTGCTTTACTTTTTAATGTATGCGTGCTTATTTTTTCAGGGAGCCTCATCTGGGGCCTCACCTGTCATGGGTTCTTCAGGAATGCCTGCAGGAACGCCCATCACCAATGATATTTTCACCCAGGCACTGCAGCAGGCACTGCAGGTGTCCAGTCTCTCAACCTTGCAGGTGAGCTGCACAAGCTGAGCGACTCAGTTTTAATGGAAGAGAACAACAAACCACAGACCCTGGTTACCACACGAGCACAGTGTGAACGCGATTATAACCCTTCTTTTCATAGATGGTCTTTGACAGTGACAGGGAGGGTGCTGTTCAGTCTTTTTCTTTTCTTGCCCCATCATTGACATGTGCTGTGTTTGTGTTGTGATCTGATGTATGAAAGGCAAAATTATCCTCTCAAACCAAAAAATGTATTAAAAATCTTTCTCTGTGTGATACTACAGTATAGTGCTTAGCATTGGAAAGGAGCAGTGCTTTCAATGGAAACCATTATTCATTATTATTATTATTTAATGTATCAGTAAGGAGTTTTGCCAGTAACTAGCTTACCTACTAAAAAGAATGGGATGCATTTTTTTCCTTTCCCTTCAGCAGTGTTAGATTGTGGCTTATCTTCACAGAGCCAATGGCAGTCTCAGCTACAGCAGCTACGGGACATGGGGATCCAAGACGAGGAGCTGATCCTGAGGGCACTGCAGGCGACGGGAGGCGATATACAGGCTGCTTTGGAGCTTATTTTTGCTGGGGGAGCCCCTTGATCTACAAGTGAACCCATTCAGGATTTGACTGTACAGTACCACTTTGTGACGCAATGGAACTGAACCCACTGATTCCCCAACCCCCAGGAATTTCTAGGCCCTTAATACGACTTTTCCCATGTGCTTTTTTTTTAAAAAAAAAACCCTAATGCTACAAATAAAAGATGTATGAGATCAATTTTCCCATGTTTTATATGCTTACCTTTTTCAGCCATCTCTGAAGAAAAGCATGAATTTAATAAAGAAACATATAAATGTTTCAAGCCCCCTAACCGCAGTATTTTCAAAAATATGGTTCGACCCTGATAGTTAAAGCATTAAGTGAGATCCATACAGTTGCAAATTGTATAAAAAGTGAATCTATCATTGTTTCTGTAGAGTGCTGTTTAATGAAATAGAAATTGAGTAAGGAGCAGAATTCCCCACTTGGGGGCAATGTTTACCACATTGCGTCTTATGAGTAAAGGCTTTAAGGGTTTAGTACCTTAACAAATAACACATGCATACCTTAGTGAACAACAGGCAGATATACAGTTAGTGATTAGACACATTAGACACATGCTTAATGAAACAGTAAAATATATATATAGCACTTCCATTAAATGCACCTGACTGTCCAGTTTTAAATGAGATGAAAATATCTTGGGTGCAAAATTTCATGAAGGTGTCAGTCTTGCTTGTTTGCTTTCCTTCAGTTTAGACACCTACTCTGATGATACACCCTGGTGGTAAATGGAAGTTTTTATTTAAATAAAGAATAAATATATACAGACTCTTTTTTATGGTCTACATCTTTTTTTTTAGGCGAGGAGATGGCTAAGCTTCTAGGTTTATTAAAATGTATTTTTCAAGGTCATGTTTTACCTTGTGCGGAAAGATGTTTTGTTTGCTCAGACTTTCAAATCATATTTTTTTTTTCTTTTGGCTGTCAATGCTGTCTGAACTGGTAAAGATTAAAAAAAGTCTTAAGATGGACCTACTGAGTAAACTGACCCTCAACAGATATTCAAAAGGAGTGATTTTTTTATGACTTAATGCAAGGGATTTCACGTTTTGTGTGTGTGTCACAAGCAAGGATGCACAAGTTCTTTGAAGCCAGATTTTATTTTGATGTGAACATGAGAATAGGTATCACTTGTCTGGCATAACAATCTGTCATTGAACAAACAAAATAGGATTTTGTTGAGTTAATTTACTGCAGCATTTAAAAATGTGTTTGTTTTTATTTACTTACCTAACCTTTTTTTGATTTCTTACTGACAATCCATGATGTAATGTTTGATTTGGTAGTTTAGTTGAACCAGGCTCTCTGCTACCATTGAAAGTTGAGTTGCATATCCTTCTTACAAACATAATAATTTGGATTTCATACAACTGCCTGAATAGATGCAATTTCTGTACAGGTTTCTTGTCCTTTCATCATTTTCTCAAGATTCAGAGGTATTTAAAAACCCTAAAGACCCCTGCCAGCTGCTATTTAAAAAGCCTTCAATTCTAGTTAATTACTGTACTTTATTTTTGGCAACTGCTGTCTATCAAAGCCGCGCAGCTCAATCATTTGATTTCAGATCCTCACTATAAAATACTAAAACACAGCTGGGGCCCAGTTTTTGAAATACACTGCATGCACCTGTATACAATAAATTCGTGCTCATTTTGCAGACACTTGAATTAAGCTATTATTTACTCCTTTCACTGCATATTATCTATTCTCATATATCATCAAAACACCTTCGATATATATTTTAGATTGTGGGAAAATAGTTTGTCTCTAATGGCCCTAATATACAGTAGGTGGATGGAGCAGAAACCATTCCAACATGTTATGAACATTGTGATGTGAATATTCTGAATGTTGCCTGATGCTCCATTTAAAATAGGAAACTGGAGCTACTTTTAAAAGTGGAGAGTCCTCTGTATTTAAAGAGTACTCTTCGTAAAAGTGAAGTTACAGAAAAGACTAAAGTAATTTCCCTGGACAACAGTTAAAAGATGAGTTAAGACATATCCTAAACTATTATATACTGTATATGAGATGAATATAATTCAGGAAATAAATATTAAAAAAACAAAGGATATTCTAAAGGCAGCCCTGATTGCTAGAATCTTTGTAGCCAAATAACTGAAGCAGTAATAACTGGAAATGAACTGTCTGAAAAACAAGCCTTGTCCGGTCAAGAAGATCATAATATTTTGCATTCCAAATATGAAATTGCCCTTTTTTGTGTAAGATAATAATATAAATATATTAACTTGACAACTATGCTTCCAAAAATCACCCCTTTTAAAAATGAATTACATACAGTAAAAATGGCATATTTATATGTAATATATTGTTAATTCTTGGAATTGGAAGAAAAGCAAGGTACTTCCTACCAAATGCAAGTGTTGGTAATAAATGAATCTCATCAATTCAAAAAGGGTCCTTGGCTCTTCAGGTAAATTTAGTTTGAGAAGACTTCTTAAAAGAAATTTAAGGTTTCTTGAATCATGAATCTGATAAGATGACTTTTAATTATAATAGTGGATAAAGTGTTGTGAATAATGGTGCACTTGGGTTTTTTTATTTTCAAACGATACCAAACGACAGTGAAGTGTAATATGACACATGGATGTAAAAGAATACTATTATCTACAATTATAAGTCCTTGGTCACACGTTGTCTCACGGTGACTTTAGTGGACTGCACTATTTGGCAGGTGCCCAGTGGATGCTATTTTAATAAATGGAATTCACTCAATAGTATCTTCATCAAGGTAGTCTGTTTTTTCTTTCCTTTTAAGAAACACATTTTTTTTTTGCTTGAGTCCTAAGATCATGAGACACAGAGCTCGCTGGAATATTGTGATAAGCAACAGGCATGCTCCAGTGGCCTAATGCAAATCTTCATAAAGAGATAAGGCATAATTTAAAATTCCTAATATTTAGAAAATCTATTTTGGAACATTGGACAAGCTGTGTAATTTTAGGAGCCTGGAAATGCAAAGACTAAACAAAGAGAAAACAGGAGAATGCATTTTGCCTAATCATCTAAGCTAACAACTCTAACCAGTGTCCGTGGAGAAAATAATAAGCTGCAAATAAATATTCCTTCACACTGCTTAGCTCTTCTTCCTCTCAGATAGCACTGAGAAATTGTTTTTACACACTTGAGGCTCCTGTAGGGCGTGTAATTATTGTTAAATTGACTGTTTGTTTTGTACTTGTGTTGTCAACGAAACTTTCAGTTCACACATCCTTTGCCCTTTACTGTTTATTGATTATGCATTGCATCCCACCACTAAAATCAACATGCCATTTTGAAATCTAACTTTCACCATGAAACTGCAAAGAAAGGTATAGAATGCAGAAAAATTCTGTACAGTACAATTCACCTCAAAAAGAGAAAAGACTTCCATATAACAATCGTGTAAGACACTCCATTCACTACATCTTTGCCATCACTTCCTTCCAGTCCTTAAATTCATCCTAGATCAAGTTTAACACAGGAGCCTGTACAGTATTTCTGCAGCACAGCAAAGCCCTCTGAGAGAACTGTATCTGTACACCTCTATTAAAGCTTTAACCTGTATTGTACCACTTGAAATGTTTCTATGGAGACAAGCCTTACATGTAGCTATGGAAACAAGAGTTCAGGTTTCAAGAAAAAAAAAGCATTAGTGAGATAAAGCGGCTGCTCAGATTTGTTTATTTTACTTTTTTAAAAGGACTTTTAGAGATTGTTTTTTTTCAATATTCATTTCCTGTTTTGAAAAGCAAACAAATCAACTCTGTATGCAATTCAAAATAAGCTGATGGGTGGGACTATACCCCATGCCTGGCATTGTTCTTGTAGGAGAGAATCTGAAGAGGTGGGATTTTCTGTCGGTAGAAAACATGTCCAGTGTGGTCTGTCAATGACAGCACTGATTGTATTTCTGTGCTTGCTGCCTAAGGGTAATATGAGTCAGGCCACTGTTGATCATGATATAGCCATGATTTATCATTGTAAAACAGGGACCATATACAAAGAAGTTTAGAAGACTCTCTGTATCTGAATATATACAACAAACCTGACACCCCTGTGGTCTTTTAGAGACAGCTGTCTCTGCTTAACCAAATAAAGTACCTTGATAACACTAAAAGCATTCAGCACTAATTCGGTACCCATAATGAGCAGTGGGGATTTCATTATTTAATATACCATAGTTATTTTTTTTATTATACTTCTATATTCATGTACCAACACTAATCCATTTGTAAAAAAAAAAAAGCATTTGACTCTCTGGTTAAATGTCCATTACCATAAATCAACTGAGATTTTTTTCACTTAAAAGAGTCATGAAATGAAATTTCTAATGCTAAAAAGAAAACCATTAAAATGATACGTGATACCCCTGTTAAATAGGTGGATGCTGCACATTGGTGGTGGTGGAGGGGATCCCCATTACCTGTAAAACACTTTGAGTGGAGTGCCCAGAAAAGCGCTATATAAGTGTAAGCCATTATTAATTATTATTAAATAAGAACATCACAGAAAACAGACTAATGCAAGTAATCACTGTTTTTACTTCTGTATATCTAAATTTAAAAAAAAAAACATCTTGCAAAACAAAAGTACAGACATTTACAATACTATATATGCTTCTTCAATATGCGGAGAAATGCCAGCACTCCTTTATGTAGTCACAGCATCAGGTTTTCATTGAATGTCACCCATTCAGTTAGAGGTGACCAGCCCTGCCTGGACGCACGAGCAAGCTCCTGGGTTGCCATGGCTGCAGGCAGAGTGGAAAGACCTGAGGAGAGCATCCAGTGAGGGGAGAGGTCACGGGCAGCTGTGGATAGCAGATATAAGGGTTGAGCTGCCTCACGTCTCCCTGAGGCAACTAAACATGGCTGATGCACAATGACAGGAGGAGTGCACAGGCAAATGGTGCAGAATGCCTCCCAGCTATTTGTTTCCCCAGAACCTTGTCTTTTTGATTGTGAGCTTTTCAGCTGAAGTACTGTACACGGGCATCTTCCCAGCAAGCACCAGTGTGTTCTATCAGTATTAGCATTGCTACTTTCTTCCTGTTAGTATTTTGAGCAGGCAGGTGTTGTGTTTTAGTACTTTCATGGTGAGGACTGCCATTTTCTTCAAAGTATGTCATTTCATTTTCAAGAAAAATGTTGGAAAACTGGAGCAGTGAAGATTTAATGTGATATGCCAGTATACAGCCACTTACCTGAGGACCTGCTGGAAGTACCAGTCTTTAATTCTCTACTCCTGGGTTTAACAGCTCTGCTGTTGTAAGAGGCAGTTTGAATTAAAGTGTTTGTAACAGTGAGACTTGCCGTGTTAGCACCCCGATTAAAGACAGCAGATTATTGTGATGGGCAAAATTAATCTGAAAATTGAGCTGCCGACCCAGTCATTACCTTTGTCTGGTCTTTTTCTATCCCGGGCCTAATGGGACACTTAGTCATACAAAGCACGGCTAATCAAGCTGCCAGAATGCTTGAGATTGTAATGGTAGGTTTCAGTTAAAGCTGTATCCTTAATTAACACGTTCACAAAAAAACAGAGACAGTTACTTTTTATGATGTGGCTCATGGGCCATTAGCATCAGCAGTGTTACCTGAAATTGGTTCCAGTTTGAAGGGACTGAGCAGAATATAAAATTAGACTTTGACTGACACAGCCTTTTAGAGAATATTCAGTGAATGAATTTGCTGCTTTCAAGCAATGTCCTTTTTCTTTCTTTCTTTCTTTCTAGGTCACCTCTGTCAAAAAAGGATATTGTTACCAATCTCCTTTCATATGATTTAACCCTTGGTACATAATCCCTTCACAATAGCTCAAGGTTAATCCTGAGAGTGAATGCTACCAGAGATGAAGACTGGTTACATGAATACAATCTCTCCAGTCCAGATAAAAGATGGCTATTGGATTTTTTTTTGTTAAATGTTAAGTCCATGTCAGGTTGCTGTTTTATATTTAACACATGATAGGGGGCCTAAGGGTAAAATCAAAGGTTACATTATCATGAATCCCATTCTTAAACAGAAATGTGCTAAATCAACTCTTCAGCTAGCTAGCTGTTGCAACCTGATGCAGTGAACTTTTACCTAGTTGTGCTAGTTATGCTTAGTCATCAAAAATTAGATTAGAAACCTCATCACATAATTACTAAAAAAAGGGATAAAAAAATAGATATTTCTACTAAATTATGTAATTCTTCTGTTTATTGTTGAATAGTAGGAAGGAATTACATACAGTAGAACATCCATATCTAAAAAGAAAAATCCATCCGGAAATTAAAAAGTGTTACTATTATTACAATATTGTAATTAGGATATATCAAGATTTATTGATTAAATATTGCTAGGGTATTGTCATATCTGGTCCGGGGGTTTAATATACAGTGCCTTGCGAAAGTATTCGGCCCCCTTGAACTTTTCAACCTTTTGCCACATTTCAGGCTTCAAACATAAAGATATAAATTTTTTATTTTATGTGAAGAATCACCAACAAGTGGGACACAATTGTGAAGTGGAACAAAATCTCTTGGATTTTTGAAACTTTTTTAACTAATAAAAAAATGAAAAGTGGGGCGTGCAAAATTATTCGGCCCCCTTGCGTTAATACTTTGTAGAGCCACCTTTTGCTGCGATTACAGCTGCAAGTCGCTTGGGGTATGTCTCTATCAGTTTTGCACATCGAGAGACTGAAATTCTTGCCCATTCTTCCTTGCAAAACAGCTCGAGCTCAGTGAGGTTGGATGGAGAGCGTTTGTGAACAGCAGTTTTCAGCTCTTTCCACAGATTCTCGATTGGATTCAGATCTGGACTTTGACTTGGCCATTCAAACACCTGGATACGTTTATTTGTGAACCATTCCTTTGTAGATTTTGCTGTATGTTTAGGATCATTGTCTTGTTGGAAGATAAATCTCTGTCCCAGTTTCAGGTCTTTTGCAGACTCCAACAGGTTTTCATCCAGAATGGTCCTGTATTTGGCTGCATCCATCTTCCCCTCAATTTTAACCATCTTCCCTGTCCCTGCTGAAGAAAAGCAGGCCCAAACCATGATGCTGCCACCACCATGTTTGACAGTGGGGATGGTGTGTTGAGGGTGATGAGCTGTGTTGCTTTTACGCCAAACATATCGTTTTGCATTGTGGCCAAAAAGTTCGATTTTGGTTTCATCTGACCAGAGCACCTTCTTCCACATGTTTGGGGTGTCTCCCAGGTGGCTTGTGGCAAACTTTAGACGAGACTTTTTATGGATATCTTTGAGAAATGGCTTTCTTCTTGCCACTCTTCCATAAAGGCCAGATTTGTGCAGTGTAAGACTGATTGTTGTCCTATGGACAGACTCTCCCACCTCAGCTGTAGTTCTCTGCAGTTCATCCAGAGTGATCATGGGCCTCTTGGCTGCATCTCTGATCAGTCTTCTCCTTGTCTGAGCTGAAAGTTTAGAGGGACGGCCAGGTCTTGGTAGATTTGCAGTGGTCTGATACTCCTTCCATTTCAAGATGATCGCTTGCACAGTGCTCCTTGGGATGTTTGAAGCTTGGGAAATCTTTTTGTATCCAAATCCGGCTTTAAACTTCTCCACAACAGTATTACGGACCTGCCTGGTGTGTTCCTTGGTCTTCATGATGCTCTCTGCGCTTTCAACAGAACCTTGAGACTATCACAGAGCAGGTGCATTTATACAGAGACTTGATTACACACAGGTGGATTCTATTTATCACCATCAGTCATTTAGGACAACATTGGATCATTCAGAGATCCTCGCTGAACTTCTGGAGTGAGTTTGCTGCACTGAAAGTAAAGGGGCCGAATAATTTTGCACGCCCCACTTTTCATTTTTTTATTAGTTAAAAAAGTTTCAAAAATCCAATAGATTTCGTTCCACTTCACAATTGTGTCCCACTTGTTGGTGATTCTTCACATAAAATAAAAAATTTATATCTTTATGTTTGAAGCCTGAAATGTGGCAAAAGGTTGAAAAGTTCAAGGGGGCCGAATACTTTCGCAAGGCACTGTATATTGTCCATCCATTGTCTAACTGCTTTATCCAATACAGGGTTGCAGGAGAGCCTGAGTCTATCTTGGCAAGCAATGGGAACAAGGCAGAATATACCCAGTCCATCGCAGGGCAAAGACAGACACAAACACACACACAGACACCAAGGACGATTTTCGCAGAAGCCATTAACCTACCAGTGTGTTTTTGGACTTGGGTCCCAAAGAGTCCCAAGGAAACCCAAGTGAACATGAGGAAAATATACAAACTCCATGCAAATACCACCCCATGAATTGAACACAGGGCCCCGGCAATGTGAGGCAGCAATGCTAAACACTGTGCTGCCCTAATATATATCACAAGTAATTACATTTTGGAATAAAATGCACACTGTATAAACAACTTTAGATTCTAACTTAAAACAAACAGGGCATCAGTAACCCCAGACTGCATAGAAAAACAAAATGTTCTCAAGACTAATAACATGTGTAATGATTTACAATATTCTGAAAGATATACAATCATTGAAGACATCTTAAATGGAGAGATCTTCCAATGTGTATAACGTTGCTTCTTTTTTAAGTGTATTTCAATATATCTCAAAATGGGATGAGATTTTGAAGACATCTTAAAACAATTTAGAGATATACTGACATACATAAAGATGTTTTTAAATCATTTTTCAAACAAATCTTTGTTTGGAAAATGGAAAACATATTTTCCCAACAATTTTATGAACTAGCGATTTCTCTATGATAATTTGAATCAATACTCAATATGCTTAGAAAACAGCAACCTCAAGTCAAAATCTCACAAATCATTATATAAACCCTCTATTATTTCTGTTAGATTTCTGTTTATATTCTATACAGTAGTAGCACTACATTTCCCCATTGAGAGCCCAGAAGTCTCAAACAGTTAAAGCAATATGTATAGAAAGTCTCTTATTTGTAGGGAGGGCTCTTAATCAAACAAATTAATTTGTTTTATATTTCAAAAAAGACCCAACATAAGGGATACAGCAATACTAATACTAAATTAATTTAACAAACATTTTCTTCCACAAACATATCAAGCTTGATAACCAAGATAACTCAGGAAAAGCTAGTATATTCAGTTACAGGGAAGAAAATTACAAGACTATTTTTCACATCATCATCCCTACAGTGAAAGCTCAGTAAAACAATTAATTATACCTAGCCTGGGGCTTGTTATTTTAACAACAAAACAGAAATGACAAAATCCATAATAGTCTAACACCTGAAAATTTAACACCATGAGATTTGTGTTCCACAGTTTGACTCATTCCAATTGCTTTTGATACTTGTAGCTTGTTTTTATTGAGAACACAATTGACTAGAATAATTCTGGTAATTGATGTTCGTAAAGCCTCTTCATAGAATTTATTAGAAGTGCAACTGTTGCAGCTCAATTACGTTGTCGCATGGTACAAGTCTTTACCACATAAAAAAAGATGAGTGGGAAATCATTTTACTTTCTACTGAAGACTTATTATTACCAAATTTTTCCAAATGATAACCATACTTTAACCAGACAGAAATCTAATTTGATTTGTTCACTCCTGTGTAGGAGTCAACTTTACCCAATACAGGATGGTTGGGGTGCCGGATGTTAGAATGCATATACTACAGAGGTAACTACAACTGAGCATGTCAAAAATGACATAAAAATGAAACAGTTGCACTTCTAATAAATTATAAACAAATTCAGTTTTGTGTAGTATGTGCATTGACACTTTAGCAAACTGACATTCCATCCATTTTCTAACCACTTTTTCCAATTCAGGGTCACAGGGGAGCCTGTCCCAGCAAGCAACAGACGCAAGGCAGGATAGAGCCTGGACAGGACAACCGTCCATCACAGGGCAGACACATACACACACCAGTAGAGGGGCCAGTCTACCTAGATACTAATTAACCTACCAGTATGTATTTTGACTATAGGGGGAAACTGGAGCACCCAGAGAAAACCCATAAAAAAATGGGGAAATAGCACCCAAGATAGCACTCAAGGTCCAGAATCAAACCCAGGAACCCAGAGGTAGCAGACTAACCATTGTGCCATTGTACTGCCCCTCAAACTAGCAAGACAGAAGTAAATTCATTATTCCTGTTAACATTGGTCTTTAATGGGGGTGAACAACAGGGGGTCTACTGTAAAAGTCACAGATTACTAGAGTGTGTGGCTACTGTTACAAGCCGTACATATGCAATATATGTTTTGAACTCAGTGGCAGATGCTGTCTTGTGCTCCTCTGTCCCATTCCTCTCACGTAGCCTGGTATACAAGCATATACAGTACCTGTTCCTTGAGCCCTGCATGCTATGTCATTCTACCACAACCTAAAAATATTTAATGGTCCTCATTTCTGGAGAAGAGGGTGTTGATGTCACATCACATCCTCAACTTGCAAGAAACCTGATGTTACACAAGAAACAACAGGACATGCATTAACCTGCTGGAATATTGTCATGTAAGGATAGGCCCACAGGAGAGGTAATAAATGAGATCTCGGGACCTGAGCAATGTAGAGCCAAAATGTCACATCGTCATCAATCACCTGATCCACCCGAGGTGACTTGAGCCAGCCTCAAACATACTTGTGGCACAAAGACATAATAAATAGGTCTTATTGTTTCTTTTCCCATACTTGATTTTCTCCAGGCTTGAAATTCAACAGGTAACCTCATCACCTGTGCCTACTCAGCTGTCTCACTAATGAAGTGATTCAGTGGTTATGCAATAATGTGACCAGAGCACATCACATCTAAAAGATGCCAGAAGCATTTAATATTCATAATACACATACTTTTTCTAAATACATGCTAGAATTAAGTTTGATTTTTATACTCAGGATACATTTAAAACTGTGAATTTTGTGGTAAGATTTGCATTCTAGACAGCATTGACTTAAACTTCACATTTGAGAGGCTGGATTGAGACTTGCAAGGAAAAGCATAAGATATTCCTTCAGCTGGGATGAGAAAATACATTTCATGTACTGTAGGCACAAAATGTCACTTACAAATTCGATTCAACCCAGAAGAGAAAGCTTGAAAGGAGTTGTTTCTTTCACTCTTATGTAGTACCTTTTATTTATAGAGCACAGACACAAGAAGAGGTGAATCAGTACACTGCCTCTTTGAAATTGAATAACATAACATCACTTTATTAGCCCTGTACAATTTCTTGCATTAGGAATTTGTCTTTTCACATACCCCAACTTGCTCTTCATGAGACACACAGACAGGGAGAGAAGCCTGGGATCAGAGCACAGGGTCAGCCATTGTACAGTGCCCCTGGAGCAGCTGGGGTTAATGGCCTTGCTCAGGGGCCCAACAGAGTAGGATTCCTCTGCTGGCTGCGGGATTTGAACCGGCAACCTTCCAGCCACAGGCGCAGATCCTTAGCCACAGAACCACTAACACAAATATTATTCAGATGTGATTTTGAAGCTCAATGGAGTATTACTAACAATCTGACTTTTAAGGAGTATTTTATTCAAGATAATTCTATGCCCAGAATGAATTTAATTTGCTTGATTGTGAAATGATAAAAGAGTTTTGTTTTGTGTCGAGTTGGAACTAAAATTTGCTAGTCATGAGAATCATGTAGTCTTGAGATCAGACCACAGGTTAAAAACTGGAATGGTAAATCTTCAGTCTCTTCTGTTTAACATGTTTCAGCCTGACCCCAGGTTACTGTCAAGTTTTCCAAGGGGAAATGAGAGTTAGTCTTGCACTGTTACACCCTGTTTTATCATGCACAACTCCAGGTCAGAATTAAAGTACCTAGTTATATCAAAGCAATTTATGCACCAAGCAGCTTAATTAATGCATGCAGCATTACTGGATTTGCAGTTCATTAGGAATCTTAACAGTATCAAAGCAAACAGAATGTTCTAATTTTAATCCGTGCTCAGTTTTTTCTGCTCTAATTGTTTAATTAAGTGTGCTATGAATGGTTCGTTAAAAATCCCATCACTTGGGAGTTGACCAAAGGTTTGTTCATCACTGCAATTAACACATCTCTATGGTACAGCTATTTTTTGTCTGACTAAAAATCTTTAACACTTCATGGTCAGGATTGGTTTTCAACTGAGTAATTTTAACACATTTAATATATGCATGTATCTTTACACCAGACATAAAATGAAGCAGAAGCTAAGCAACTTTATTTAATGATAGACTATCTGCACATTATACGGTGGCTTAGGACTTTCACAGATTTATGGTGCATTCATCAGACTATAGTGGACAAACTGCATGAATTCATTGTTGTTGTTCTCATTTTAATATGGCAGGCTAACCTCTGTGCATGTATTTTTATAAACGATCTAAACAGTCTGTGACAGCCACCTGCTGTGAAGCTCGTTTTGTGAAAATAGCAAAGGCAAGGTTAGGTGCCACCAAACTGATGTATATGTCACATGTGCCCTGTGGCACACAGATGCCGACTGTGTTTGAGGGTTTGTGTCCAAGGAAAAGAAAAATAGCTATCGTCTTGAATTATTAACAAGGACAATAAATGATATTAGCTGTACAATGTCATTGACTGCTAACCAGCAAGACCGAGGAAAAATAAGATCCCATCTGGGAAAAAGGATTTTTTTTTTCTTCCACCAGGACAGCAGGTACACAAATTCCAATTACACACTAATACTTAAGTTTAAAACACATTTTTAAGTATATGTACTGAGTTCAGAGACTAACTGGAATGGTCCGATAGGTTTCAAGCTGGATTTGAATGTAGCATCCCCAAGGACTACTCTATTAAAAAGGTTTTGTGAAGAAGACAAACCATAGGCACTCCAATGATTATGGAAACTGAGGAGCAATTTGCTTCTCACAGGGCTGCATATTGAGATGTCCTTGACTTACAGCAGCTGTAACCTTGCACCAAAGTGCTTTAAGTCTTGGTACTTACCTTCAACAAATGGCTTACCATGGCAACAGTGATATTTCACACAAAATAACTACAGTACAGTGCATAAATGTTTCTTGCATTAGAGTTTATACAACATCCACTCAGTGACTACACATCAATATCTTGTAAAAAAAAGAGTTCCTGTGGTGGGAAAACTCTTTAATGAGGGAATTATTAGTTTTATTCTAAAGAGGCATTATACTTTTGTTCTATTAAACACTGAACAGTATTAATCTAGAGATCATTCTGCAGTTCTTGAGTTGTTTGGATATTCTACATATTGACATGAAAATGTCAGAAACATTAACAAAAATGTCCATCTGTTTATCTAATTTTCACAAAAAAAGCAATGGAAATGTGTAGAGTTTGCTACACACAAAGCCATTGATATGTTCCATAGATTCCTATCATATCCTATCTTTATTTAAAAAATAATTTCCCCTGTAATTGGTTTTAATAAGTGTTTATATAAAATTATAATTATATAAAAGTTTTAAACCTAGCAAAATGATGACTTTAAGGACAAATATTGTGCAATTTCTAGATGTCATACAGTACATGTTTTATGAATACAGGCTCATAGGAACTACAGTGACATTTAAACCTTATACTAAAAGCTGTTTTTTTCATGTCCATAGCTTGTCATGTGACATAAAAACATAAAAAATATTGAAAGGGTTAAACTGAGCATAGGCTACAAGACACCATTCAGTAAGTTACACAGGAACAGCTCTTCCAACACAAACCATGGGAGACAAGATGACAAAAGAAATCAAGAATTTTACTTCAGACTCATAAACTCTACTTTATTTCCATACAATAATCATTGCATCTTATGGTCCATGTCCCATACAATACATTCAGTATATACATTTGGCGAAGAGGGACTGTATGGATATGTTCGATTAGTGCATACATGAAAATGCAATCACACTCACACACCACTCATTCCCAAGTGTGCACCCATCCAGCCATTATGCAACTGCACACTTTAAAACACTCAAAGCTTCTGAAAGTACAATTGTGAATTCACAAGAAAGAATTACAAAAATGCTACTCATTCTGATTTCTAAAGCTCCCCCCCTGGTATGTATTTCACCCAGTAAAGTCTGCTAATATACAGTGAATCTACACCAGATAAAATCCCGAGAAGTCTGTACTGACCTCTCTTTAGTTTCAATGGCAGTTTAATTCGGGATTGCTTCCTAGAGAGGACAAAAAAGCACACTTTTCTTCCTTTCTGCTGGAAGATATAAATGGGGTCACATAAGCTCATAGCACTGTCCATCAACTATTTGTATTTTCAGATTGTATTTTAAATACAATTTAAATGGCATACAAACACATCTGGTTTTCAGGCAACATGGGTGATACAGGAGTAACCGGAAACAAATGACCCAGATTAGTTCACAAAGTGCATTATGTATGATTACATCTAGTGCCTTTTGGGGTATAAAAGATGAACCAATTTTCATGACCCTATGCAAAATTTCAATAGAATTTGTTTCATCTTTTCTGTCCCAATAATGAAAATAATTTATTATAGGACACAAACATTTCTTGAACTGCATCCTTCATCCTTGCTTATGCAAACTAACTTGTAAAAGTTATTCTTCCACTGACAAATTAATGGATCTGGAGTCTATGTGTAACCAACAGAATGCATGAGGTTTGTAGTGATGTACAGTATATATTGTAGAAAACAAAATTAACAAGGATATCAACTCCATGAGAATGTTAACTTAAATAGAGAGCATTTTACTGTTCAAAACAGTACCATTTCAGTACCAACAGTTTTTTTTTTTTTTTTTTTTTTTTTTACAGTTTGCTGTTCCGTTCATTCTCCTTCCTCAAGACTCAGGCAAGATCGGACCTTGCTAGCTGACTGCTGTATATAAATCATAAAAAGCACTTCTCTACTGCTAAATTAATTCTAATGTTCCTAAACAAGTCATGACTTTTCTATCACAATGTTTTAACCTATGAACAGCAGGTGAAAATCAGTGGATGTCAGACTCCCTTTACCTTTCCATCAGCACAGTCTCATGACTTCACTGTGCCCACAGCCTCTCCATCTGTACTTATTGTCGACTTCACATTTAAAGCAGTTCACATTAAACATGTACATTGCACCTCTACAGACGGAGTCAAAAAAGCTTGGACTGATTTCATAATTAAAGCTGTTCAGTTTCGTTTTCTACCCTTTTCTACAGGCAAAATGTTACAGCCCTCAATCATAGTGTAACAGGTAACATTTCAAAATGAAAGTAAAGTGAAATCACAAAGCCACTATTTCTTGCATTAGCAGATTATATCACTATATGCTGAGACACAATTTTGTGCTGGTATCTGCTTGTATGTAGAGATGCATACAGCGTCTCCAGCACACATAATTTATACAATTTATGCAAATACTGATTTTCTACATCCAGTCCAATAGCTACATACAAAAGAAATTTCTGTCCACTGCTACAGTAGTGAATACTTAATCATGTCACAAGTTTTCAGCCCCATGTTTATGGCAGTTGCCTATGCTTTAATTATAGGTGAAGATAAATCATGTAAAGAATAATAAAACCCAAAGTTTTATGATACTGAATAATATTTTTCCTTGATAAAGGTTACAAATATCTTCATGTAAGGCAGAGAGCGGTAACTGATTGATTTGGATTTGTTTGGATTCAAATTAAACAGTATTGTTGTTTTACAACGTTAATTACCTAAAAAGAGAAATGGTCTTTAACTTACTGGGATTACTCCAGTAAACATCTGACCTTAACAGCTTTCTCCTTTTGGCATTGCAGTGCTGTCCTGTGGAGAACATCTTTCCATTGGCAAGATCTTTTCTACATAGTTAAAGAAAAAGAATAATGTGCAAACTACTGTGTAATGAGCAAATATGCCTTTCCCCAGAAGGCTTTTATTTCTCATTTAAATTGCTTTTCCCATTATTCTTTAACCGCATTATAAATCTTGAAGATCAGCTCAACCAATCACGACCTGAGGAGAGTATTCATTAACTCTGTGGGCTGATGCTTGCTGTGTATAGAAACTTCAGCCTAACTGCAGTCTGATACACATACAGTAAGAGAGTTGCAAACCCTTCTTTTTAAAGCCTCTTTCTTGGTACGTCATGGTTTGGTAGGCTTTATCCTTCAGATATCATACAATTATTGTTGCTCTCTGCTTCAGCTGGCTTTGTTATTGCAAACTGGACTCAATGGCTGCTGATATAAACAACAATTCCTGTCCTTTACACTAAAATGAGCACAGAATTTCTCCTCAAGAATACATTAAAAGGAGCAATGCCATCTGTGTCCTGGAAGTGCAACCAGAGATGCAGACTGCTTTACTTTTCCTTAGAGTAGAAACTATGCCAACACTAAATGAGCACATCTCCAGCTACTGCTACAAGCCAAAAGTTGCATGGGTGTCTCATTACAACTACCTCACTGGCAATGAAAAGAGTGAGGGGCTTCACCGCCAATCCCCATCACTGAGAGGACTCGAGACAATTTCCTGAACCTAAACGATAAAATATAAGTTAACATCAGCATTCTGAAACAAGTATAAACTCGATGATTGTACCAGATCATGCAGTATGATAGGAAATGGGGTTTAAAAACAATTTATTTGCCTCACAGGCTTTGCTTTTCTGTTTCAAGTGGGATTTAAAAAAAACATTTAAATATGTGGTGCAGAGAACAGAGATAAGTGTCCATTTACACAGTTCCTATGGGGAACAAGGGTATTCTGGTAAATCAGTTTTTTTGCATAATTACTGTTTCACTGCCGATTCCTTGGTCAAATGTGGCCTTTAACTACCCTGAGGCTATAAAAGAATTAGGCCATTGAGGCTGTAACTAATCAAGACAAGGCTGGAGTTCTCTTCAAGGGCAGGAAAAATCTGAATCGCACTGCAGTGCAGGGTGTAGTACTGCTTTCCTGTACAGCCCTCTCCAAAGCACAATGACAATGAAAATAAACCCAACACTGCTATTCAGGTTCCAACAACTTGAAACTAATTTCCTGTAAACTTTCTCCATAATTATATGTCATTTGAAATGAAAGAAAAAAGTAAGTTATTTCATTAGGCCTTTCTTTGCTCAATTTACTATGCAGATTAAGGATTAACCAATACCGCGTCATACTAAGATTGAGTTGGGCAATAACATTAACAACTACACCTACAGCCCTGTTTATCAGAGCTATTTTAATAGTGTAATTTTGTTTTTTTTTTAATCATGTGGAGGATTACATATAAAAACAGTATTGTGTAAATTACTGCTAGAAAAAAGTCAATATTTGTAATTCCCTTGTACCTACTGATCCAAAAATGGCTGAATGAGATTGATTTTCTGAGGTAGACATTGCAGGTAAATTTAATTCATCCACTTCAAAGTGGTTCCAATTCAATGGTGTAGAAGTTGATTTCACTCATTTAAAAGGATCTTTACTTAGCTTATCTTTAAAAATGGTGAAGAACTATAAAGGCAACAAATGCATCTTTTTTCAGAAAACAGCTTTTCACTAGTTAAATTCAAGTAGCCGTGGTTAAAATGGTAACGTGTTTTAAAGTGGACTCCTTCACATTTACCTCCTCAGATGGTGACATCATATTAGACACACTTATTAATGGTCATGTTGCCACTTACTATATGGCATGCAATATTAAGTGCACTTTATTCCTTTGAAAATTCATCATGTATTTGTAAGCAAAGAGCTTATTTAAAACATCACTATTCTATCTTTTAGCCTTTAGAATTAATGATTTATGTACACTAGCAATATTTCATGTCCTTTACAAGTATAATCCATGCCAGCAGAAACTTACCCCACCTTTAGCCTTACATTATGTAGTAGACCACTTAGCTAAAGTAATTAAAATAATTTAAGTGTACAAGACTGAATTGTACTCAAAGTAAATTAATCAGGGGATAACCGCTTTAATCCGGCAGATGTGTGTGAATGTTGTATATATCTATTTAGGAGCATTCGTGTCAAGCAGACTCTTGACAGCTAAAAAACAATATAAAAATGTCCCAGCAGGCAAATATTTCAACTGCAACACTCATTCATAAAACTCTCCAATACTGTTGGCATAAGGGTATCATCTTAAAAATCATTGCTCTATTATCTTTTAAAACGGTGAATTTTAAAAGCCATATTTTTATTTAACAGATTCGTACACACACAAAGTCCAGTAGCATTATTATGAATATTTTTAAAGTTTTGATAACCCCTGAATTATACTCTGTACCACGTAAAAAGCACGGGCTCTCAGAAATTTGAAAGATCACTAATGTCATCACATCTTCTAGAGAAATTTAATACTGTATGCAAATCTGATGAAAGCTGCTTTGAAATGTCGATGTACTTAATTATAAAGAACCTTTTAAAAGGGCAGCATTCCAACATCCTTGTTAACTCACCAAATTTCCAATTCAAATTTAACTACTGAAGGCAAACATAATTCTAAGGACTTTTCACAAAATGTACATGTGTGAAAAATCTTGCTGTAACCACTCACATAAGCAAAAGAAAAATACAAAAATAAATCACTAAATCATCATTAAGTTTTTAATAATGTAACGTTTATTTATCTTACCTGAAACCACTGCTTCAGATTAAATGTAGAAATATTTACTACTAGCCAATGCTTGCTGTTAACTTTTTTCCCCCCCAAACAGGTATATACCAAATCAACTCTTGATTTCACAACTAATTTCTTCAGAAAATGGGATAACTAGCTTCAGAAAATGGTGTCACTTCTTGATTTTTCTGGTAATGTGTGTAGCAGAAAGGGGTGTAACAGACAGATTTGAACAGGAAGAAATCTTTTTGTCATAGACAGCATGGGACTTTCTAATCTAGTTCTGTGCTTTAGAAGTTACATAAACTGTTCAACACAAATATTGAAGACTTCATACAGCCCCAAATTAATCATTAATGAAATGTAACCAAACAAAATAGTGCAGTGGAGCTCCAGGACCAGGACTGGCTACAGACGATCAGAGGAAGTTCTTGAAATGACCTTCATGTCAACCACGAAGTTGACATCACTACAACTGTATTGAATCTGCCTTGCAATAAAGTTAAAAGGCACTTTCACTTGGGAATTTAAACCACTGGGAAACATGCACAGTGAAACTTCTTAATACTCTAAAAAGCACTTTGTTCAGTTTAAAAGGATGAAAAGAGAAATCAAATTCAATAACTAGCAACCTGGGGTGACTGTGGTTTTGTTTTGGATTTGTAATCCCTAGTTTAGATTCAAATGTCACCAAATAGGTTGCATTTACAGTATGACTAACACTATCGTTGTTATCTGTTCTAATTTTCAAGTTTTGCCCAGAGACAGTTTAGGACTGTATTGCAGAGGGTCCTTACAACTGAGGTACATCATTTACAGTATATTTATTCAGCTAGTTGCAGAGGAACAGCATTTCCCCAAACAATGAACAATTTCCCCAGATCAAGGACTCTCTACGAGCAAGATTTCAAACATGAAAGAAGCGGTTAAGGAACTCAGACTCTCTCCTGTAACATTTCATGAAAGATGTTACATCATACCTATATTATAATTTTTTTCTCATTTCGTTACCACTTCCCAAGTCCAAAACTGATGTCCACAACACTAAAGCACTCACAAATAGTGTTCTACTGAAGTAAAACCTGTTCCATGTTTGAAGAAAGGAATAACAAGCTGTTAAAATGAGAAAAAGTTAAAAGCAACTGCAATGGTACATGTCAAACTGAAAAGGGGTCTTAAATTTTTAATTGCAGATGGAGAAAAAAAATTGTGAGGAAAAACAAAACATGAATCCAGAAACATTTGTGATATCCTGAGGTCAAATTGTTAACCATATGGTTTGAAATACCATCAAAGTTGTTCATTTAAAATTACCAATGTGTCTCATTAAAGGCTTCGTTCAGTTCCTTTCATTAAATACCACACATTACACTTCAGTGCAAAACAGTTGCTACATCTGTCTTTACTCACTGAGCCAGTGTCAATTAAGTTTATAGTCTCTAATCATTCTGTGTAGAATAAGCATTACCAACAATACAGATTTGCAAGTGTGGTGTGGGTAATTTCCAAAATAAAGGAAGAATTCAGTAAGTTGAGATTTTTATGCACCTCAGCCAAAACCAACCTCCATCAAGCACAAGGTATTCTCAATATACTTTTCTTTACTATCCCTCTCACTGCAGAACATGTTAATTTAGGAAGGTATTCTAAAGGCCTAAAAGGAATGCATGAGAGACAGATCTTGTTGACACTGCAGTAGGCAAAGGACACTGGATACTTCACTCGTCCAATCAGTGAGTAATACCGAATAAACGCATCACTGTCATTAACCAGTAATGAACAACACTACCTGCCTATCTGCTTCTTGTCTGACATTAAGATAGAAAGAAAGTTATTTTATTCACAATTATCATCATGGATATTATTAATAATTTATGCACACACCTCCACGCACACACACCCCATCAATAACAAAAAATGCAAAAATAATACAGGCAACTAAAGAAACTAGTCTGGTTTACTAGTTACCTCTTCACCAGACTGGTGTCTGTTAGTTCCTGCAGATTTTATGATTGGGTGAAGTAATGGGAAACTCCACAGATCCAGACAGTCCCAGGAAAAATGACCTTTTAGTTGTTGAGAGGAAGTGACATTCAGTGGCAGGCTCTATATCTGCTGCCCTCTAGTGGTGGCCCTCTCCTTTGCAGGAACTGCGCTATAGCGTCCTAATCGCCACAGGGTAGAGCAGGGACATGTGCTCAGCCCCCTTGATTGGCAACTTTCGACTTGAGTAGAAGTGAATTATCTCAGGTACACTGTCAAAAGGAGAGCTGTTCTGTCCAAGGATGTACTTGTTCTCTTTGGTTCTTGACAGTTTCATGTGCATGAAGCCCTGGTTACTCCTGTGAAAGAAACACAAAGAAGAGTTGGTAAATTGAGTGAGTCATGGCTTCTTAACACAAACACAATTAAAAACCAGGCCCAAGATTATTTTGTGTCGTTTTACCCAAAGCACAATGAAGCTGCCTGAGATTAAAGTATTTGAGATTCCCAGTGTAGTATCAGTCATACCAGATCAGTATGACTAAATGGAAAAGGTTCTTATATGCATATCTAATTTATCTGGGGGTAATTCATGCTCTATTGGACTACGCATATGCTTTTAATACAGTAGTATCTTTCATGGCCACCTTATTAAAATTTGTTTGTCAAACCACCCATTTGTGGTCAAATCAAGCACTGTTTCTGCAATACAATAAGTATCCAAACATCATTAACTTAGGTTGCTTATTCTACAGCTGACTTGAGAGGATCATATGGAAACAAAGTAGGTCACTGCTATGGTGGGTTGGGAAATAAGATTAAAAATAATTTATATTACTTTAGTACTACTCTGACATGAAATTTAAAGAAAAAGCGCAAATTATTGAATATTTTAAGCAGCAGACTACATCATCAATACGATATGTACAACAAAATACTGTGAGTCATATAAAATTATTTGACACCCGAAGGAGGCTCCATAGCCAAAACATTGTTTCCTTTCTTCTCTTTTCAGCATGGAATAAACCCATTACTTGTTCCTTAAAATGATTTATGCTTCAAAGGTGCATTTATGCCTCACATATATGAGCAAATGCTTATTAGAGTACTTCCTCAGATACATGGTGCAAGTTATCCCCTTAAAATTGAAAAATTATAGCAAGTAAATCACACCGAACTACTGAGACCTGTCTAAAATAAGAAATACTGTCACAGGACTGTTTAAACTGCTAATACTAAACCAAGCCCTGACTCTATAAGATAACTAGCTAGTCATAAACATGTAGATGTTTCAGAAGAACAATGTTTTATTATAATAATAATAATATTATTAATACTAATAACTGCTGAATTACATACTTGGCAGTTATGCACAAAAGAGACATTAGGCCTACAATGAACAGCTGTCAAGTTCAGTACTCCAACATCAAGACCAATGCAAAAAATATATAGACAAAATAGACCAGATAGATAGACCCTTTGGTCCATCTTAACAGTTCCATCTAATGACTTTCATAATTACATTATACACCAGGACTTTATAACATTATTATAATAAGAACAATAATGCTTTAAATGGACAAAGTTTCATCCTTGAGCAGATTTCACACTAAGGTTGTCTTGGAATCTAATGCAGGAAACATAACACATTGGACTGCACTGTCAGGGAAAAAAAAGTAGATGTTGGGCATCTTTAATGATCCATAATTATATTTTCACTTATTGCTCATGACCTTTGTGGGACTTGGAGCTTGTCCGGAAAGTTCATAAAACAGGAAACAAACCTTTATTAATAACCATTTACAGTATGAATAATAAGCCTTTATGAATAACAATGTGGACATTAAAGCTAAAGAGATTAAAGATTTATGAAAGTAATTAACATCAGAGATTTTTTTTTATAAAAACAAATAAGTCACTCTTCATTGAAAACAAGATTTGTGGAATGTTTTTCAAAGTCCAAAACAGGAATAAATGTCCATCGTGGGAAGAGTACAGAATAATAGATCATTTTCGTCAGTACTGTTTAGTGCTGATTTTTCTCACTCACTGATGTCATGTAATGCTCAGCACTCTTGTATGGCTGTTTGTCGCTAAAGCAGAGATGCCAAGTACAATTTTATCAGAAAAAAACAGTTACGTAAGCTAGGTTGAATTGTAATGTTACAATAATTCGACGTGATTATTCATTCCTGCCTTTTTTCCTATCCATCCACTTCATTTTTGTAAAATGCGATTTTTCAATTGAGATTTATCTAAAAAGTATGGAGATAAAGGTGCGGTTTCATTTAATGCTTTAACAACTCCACCAATTATATGAAAAAGGACTAATCTGTACATCTCACAATATGAGTACCTTATTCCAGTACAGTCCCCTTCAATTACATTAAAGATAAATAATCACTAACTTAACACTCTGACTGGACTGTTAACTGGACATAACCAGAACGTTAATAATGTTGTCAATTATCACACTTAATCCACACACAATTCTTGAAGATATAATAAAAGGTAATGCTTGCTATGCTGCAAAAAGTGGTTTAACAGAGTTAAAGCTGCCTAGATCTGCAACAATACCAACATCCCACAAGCATTCCTGCATTTCAAGACACACTGACACAGTTACAATCATCCTATTTCAGAGAAATTAAGGAAAGGACAGAGTTGCTTATTATTTTCATGAACAAAAAATAATTTACGGAACTGAAACCAATACAGTGTTAATTTCTGAAACAACAAATACATAGATTTCAGAGAGGGAATATGTCACTTAGCGCTGTGCTCATTCTGGAAGCGTATCTGTAGCAGGCACGCTGTCAGTCCCCTGTGATTAACGTTTGGTCTGACAGCTCTGTCCTGCAATGATAGATAAACCTCAAAGACGGCAGGGCAGCAGTGCTACACAGACCAGCACAAAACAGTTGGGAAGAGAGAGCTGGAAGCTTGGGCAAAGTGCTGATAGTCTGCTGTCAATCTCTTATCATACTCTTGTCACATGACTTACTGACTTGCACACAGTAGATACAGTGACTCTCAGCTCAGTCTGTACTATATTTGTCATCTCTGATTTCTCCTTTCTTCCAGTTTCATGTCTTTACCATATTTGCTTTTGAGGCTTTTTGTTTTTGCTTAGATTGTTTGGCACAATAAAAGTTCAAGGTTAATTGCGAATGCTTTTAAATCAAAACTTTAACACATTTTAACACAGCTGAATTTCGCAATCAACCATTAAAATAACATCTGTTTGAAGGTGTGTCAATGGAACTTTTTAAATTCAAAGAGATTGTTAGGTTGCTACAGTTAAAAAGCCCGTCAGAACCATTCCAGCTTTGTCAAAACTACTTATTCGAGACCCAGGGGGCATAATGTTAACACTTGGATGCAGAAAAATGTAATTAGTATGTCATTTCAGATATGTTGCTTTTCACCCAAAGTTGATAAAATAGGAGCTGGCAGTGCAGTTGGGAGGATTAAAAACAAACTTTGCTACTAGATTAAATGAAATCCTTCTTCCAAATTTATAATTACACTCAATTTTATAATCTGTTTTATGAGGATTCTGTAGTAGAAATACTGTGAAATGAAAGGGGTGGGAGCTACTTTTGATTTACAATAACACATTTCAGATACTCACAAAGGTCATGTTATGACACACAACAAGCAACAAATTTACTATTTTAAACTCTTGATCATGTCCTCTACCTTGTCAATTATATTCTACACTTGAAATTTTTAAAAAATGACAATAATGAAAAAAAGACAGTTAGATACTACCAGCAAATACCATGTGAGACTGTAGCCATAGATTTTAAGAGATGAAAGTCCTCAACTTCGCTGTGCTGCCTACACTAATTCACTTCGTATAGCCATTTTTCTGTTGCTTGCATAATTTAAAATGGCAGTTAATTTAAGGGTGTACAATCTCATTTCCGTTTGTGACCCAAGTCTGAGCCCTTGCATATTCTGATATTAAATATGAAATCAAAAGTCTATTAGCTTCCTGCTCTCTCCAATGAACCAGATAAATAGACTTATTTAAATCATTCTTAGCTCATACAACATTTTGATTGGTGACTTTAATTACTGATACTCAACAAATTACAAAATGATAAATGCTAAAAAATCTTTTTATTGTATGTAACTGTCAATTTCTTAAGATGTTGTATTTCAAGCCACATCTCACGGTGTTGTGACAAACTGACCATGGACTTTTTAAAGAAATTATGGATAAATGGTGGAGGCACAGATTAGGATAAAACTACTTATTCCTTTGAGCACAGTTTAGTTCATTGCTAAGATGTGAAATGTGTATTTTATTATCCAGACAATACTTAGCTCCAAACTCAGCCACCGGACAAGAAGAAAACCGACAAAATATGTTATTGTAAAGCCAACAGTGACATTGAAAAATTTTCAGAATTCAGATTCTGACATGGGAGTCACTGTTCATACATCAACAAGATCTGTTCCCTACATAAAGCTGGCCTGTATGGGTAAAAATAAGACTTTAATTAAAAAGACTCATACAAGCTATACTGCAGATGTGGCATGAGGTTGTATGGTCAGATTAGACAAATTCAAGTTTTTCATTTAAATGCAGAGCTTTACATCTGGAGAAAGTATAGTACATCACCCAACAGTCAGACCATCTCGACTATAAAGCATAGTACAATAGTAGCATCTTGTTATAGAGATGCTTCTCATCAGCAGGGCATATGAGGCTTGTCAGGACGGACAGGAAAATGGATGGTGCACAATACAGGCAAATCCTAGAGGAAAACCTGCTTGACTCACTCAAGAATCTAAAACTGGAAAATCAAATTTCAGCCTGACAATAACCTAAAGCACAAAACTAAAGCCACAGTGAAAGGGTCTGACGAGAAGAAAGTAAAAATCCTTGAGTGGCCTGACTTAAATCAAATAGCAATGAATGATGTAATTTTTAAATGTCAGTCAGAATGAAATTTCAACAAGCTGGAGCAAGAAGAATTAACAAAATTACACCATACCAGTGCACAATCTGGAGACCTCTTCAAAAATACTTACTGTACATCAGTAGGTGCCGCTAAAGGTAGTGACTTAAGAGGCTGAATACTTATGCAAAGTGAAATATTCTGATTGCATATCTTCCCAAGTTTTGCTAAAAAAAAAAATCAACCTCCTTCACACTTACAAGTGTTTGATTGATGTTTTGAATAAACAATGTTAATTTGAGAACAATTATATACATTGCTTGAAATGTATCAAAAAGTAACACTGGAATGAAGTGAATACTTTTGCAAGACACTGTAATCTTTGTCCAAGCCCTACTGAACATTGCAATGGGAATAACTTTTTATATTCTTATATATTATATAATTATATATTTGCCTGTATATACTTGACCATGTCTACTGTAAGAAAATTCAACCTTTTGTCTATATATTTACCCACAGCAAAAAAGTCTGGCCTCTGTGGTACAACTGCACGCCTAGTGACAAAAAATAATGCAAAAAAGTTCTGGAGCATTAGATTTATAATTTAGTCATAAATGAAAATGTAATTCTCTTTCTAAAAAAGAAAATACAAATACATGCTATTTCTAATATTTTTGTATAAATGCACATTTTAGAGCTGTAGCGACATTAAAGAAAGGACAGAAAATCATATAACCTATAAAATGAGCACAATGAACCCATTAAAAGCAATTAAATATTTTCAATGGTGTATATTGTTCCCATAAAATACATCAAATTGCTGAACAGACCTGTAAATTTCACAACTACCACATTCCTTAACATTCTTAAACAGTGATTTAAAGCCAGCCACAACCCACTATTATTAAAATTGTGATGGGGATATTAAACTTTCAATAAAAGTTCCCTTTCTATAACTTGACTTATTTTCCTGTTCTGCAGCTCTTACAGAGAAGGTTCGATTTCACATTATTTTAAAAAGAACATTCATGTATCAGATTAGTGGCAGTAGTTTGTTTCTTATTAATGAGCTTGTTCTATCACCATTCATTTGCTACTGGCTTCTTGAATCTTGAGAAAAAGCAGTTTATGACTATTATTTAGATTTTCCGGAATGTTCAGATAGACTTTAGAAGCTAACTACAGTAGGTCCATAGGTTTTCATGCACAAACTGTTTGGTGGTTTGTCTGTGGGGAGCAAATAGCAGCTTTGCCTAGTTGCTTCAGTTCACAAAGAAAATATATATTTTTAAGCCTTGGGGAACACAGATAAGCTCCTGCTATAAGCTCCGCTTGTCGTTTTAAATCTCTCAACCAATCCCACACGTACAGCTTTGAGCTACATAAGAGATTTGTTCTTCTGAACTGATTAGCAGGGGACAGTCTACTGTGAGCAAGGCCGACGACAGTACAAAGGGCCACACCTGTAGCCTACACCGATATGAAAAATCCACCCACACACCACTGCCCATATGTGCTGCTGAGAAAACTAATAATCATTTAATATTTACATATATGACCATCACCGGGGTATGCTTAACTGAGGATTCTGCTTTGTGAAGTCTGTTTATCAGCCATATCCAACAGTGCAAAAAAAACAACAACCCGAGTCTGCCAACTGTTAATAGAAATGTCATTTACAGTTTTCCTTACTATTGCAAGGAGCATAAATCTCCTTGATAAGAATTCTTATCAAGAATTATCGCAAAATAACACTTATTTCTTACGTCCTATTTTTACTCTTGCATTGTTCCAGCTTTTATATTACTTACATAAAGCCATAGTAATTATTTTGTTTACATAGACATCTGAACATTATTCATACCAGGTCAGACTTTTCTTAAGAGTGGAACAAACTCTACTTATTTTGTAGCTTTCTTAATGGAAATTTGGCACAAACGAAACTAATCTTCTACCCAATTTTCTACCTAAGAAGAAATCTTCTATCCAAATGCTAGATGAGCTCACACCATTAATACAAAGGTCCATTGTTATTCAAATACATTGGCATTAGAGTCATTTCAGGCAGTTTTCACTATGCAATTTACCATGATTAGCTTTGTCTTCCGTAGCTCTTTTTTCCCCTTCTTTTAATATCTTTGTAATGATACCTTTGGTAAAAGCAGGACTGCTATGACAGAGTTTTCTAAAGATGCTTATGAAACACCAGGACTTAGCTCTTTAGGATGTTTCGTTAATCAGGGTGCCTGATCTAAAATATTTCTCAAGAAATTGATGTTCAATTATAAAAGGTTATGATGAAATTCAAAGCTTCTGAGCTTTCATTTTTTAAAATAATGAGAATTGTGAACATGTTGTGCAATTAGGACTTTCTAACATCTACATGCAAGGACATAAGATTCACAAAATGAAAAAGGGCATAGCGTACCAAGGCACATTCCAATTCATTATAGTAGGCTCTGAATGTGACTTCAAGTAATTTAGCACAGAAAGGTAACAGAACCAAATGGACATCAGATCCATTCATCTTCATTTCTTAAGTCATAGTTCATATAAATCTATATACAAATATCCTTAAGATTGCCAAGTCAATGACAGTATATTTATCTTAGGAAACTGTGCATGCTACTTCAGTCTGAGTCCTCACCAGCATTTGAAAACATGAACACTGCTGTGTTATTAGTCCAGGTACAATACACAACTTAAAACATTTAACATTTAAGGTTGACATCTCAGTCTTTCAATGACAGTAATTTTCTATAGTTTTATTTAAAATACCTTTTAGTTTTATTTAAAATCTGTACCTGCCAATCCTGCCTTTTGAAATTTAAAGTTACATTTTGCTTAATGAACTTCTTCAATGATATTACAAAATAAACTAGGCATTAAAATCAATTTCCCATACACAGGGCTATAGACCAATGGCTTACAAATAATGTGAGATTGAAGAGTGAAGTTTGCAATTTCTGAAGATTTATAACGAAGTTTGAAAGATGCCAAACTGCTGTGTTTACATTTTTTATTCCTGGCTGCTAATTGACCTTAGTCTTTGACAAAATCCAGAAATATTCCCAGTTATCTGATCAGTTAAAAGAAATACGAATGACAAGGAACAGTTCAGAAAACAAAACAAATGGAAGTCAACCTAGAACCAAGAAGGCTCTTAAGAGACATGAACAATGTCTTCAAAAAGCTAATGATGACTTATGAAGTTAAACATGAACATCTCTTTTCACAACATATCCTAGGCAGGAGCAATACCCCGGAAACTGAAGTGAAAGGAAATTCTAATAAGACTAGCAGCATGAGGACAATGGACTAATTACCAACAAAAGGTTGTATACAGAGATTCACTGTTAATCCTCTAACCTAAGGATTTATGTTTTATTACCAAAACTGGTTATTTAAAAAAAATAGAGGAATATAAAAGTATCTGCTGTGATGGACAGGGTTGCCATGCAGAGTGTACTCCCACCTTGCATTATATGTTCTTGGAAAGACTCCAGGCTGCCGTGACCCTTATCAGGAATAATCTGATGGAAAAGATTATTGCCTGGATGAAAAAATAAACGCCTGCACAACTGTCAAACTGTACATCGTGTTACCAATATACATTGTTCACAGACTTGGATGTGGAACACAAACTGTTAATATTTGTTCAATTTCACAAATGCACAGCTGTAAAATTGCATCTGTTTTGAATAATTTGAATAAGAACTAATTTTTGTTCGTTATAGACACTTTGTTGTGGCATTAACCATACACACTCCATATAGAAAAAGCTTAAGTGAAAGAATGCAGGCTGAGCACGGCAGAAGCTTACTTGAGGGAGAGAGAATAGTCGTTCTTGCTGGTTTCGCTGTTTCTCACCAGGTAGCTGGCCTCCTTGCACAGACGCAAAAGGTTCTCTGCATCTGTCCTGCTGATGGCGCCATGGTACCAACTGCAGCAGTGGAGAGAGAAGCAAATCACTCAGGAGCGAACTTGAGTTATTCAGAACCTGGACTGGAGAAAATGGGTGAAGACAAATAACTATCTGAAGGAGAAGATGTAAAACTATCAAGTTGAAAAATAAATGGTAAATAGCACTTAAGAAACAGAGAAGCGGCAGGTCAAGAAAGGATCAAATGGAGTTTGACATCAGACATCCGTTTACTGATTTCTGAATGTTCAGGAAATTTCTCGATATTTAAAAGTACAATTTTCATGTCGTTAATGGAATTTCCCTGGTGATTTCAGAACCCATTGACAACTGGTTTTTCAAGATGGCAGAATGGGATGAAAATGAGCAATTTACTTTAGGATTAGAATACAAGCTTTACTCAAAATCCATTCACCAATACTCTCAGAACTGTTGGGCTTTGCAAACAGAGTCTTATGCAAACTATGTTAATAGATTGTGGAAAAGAGACAAGACTGCTAAGCAGTTCATAACCTGGAGAGAATTGTGATGAATTTGTGAGGTCTTGTAAAGAAATGAAACAGAACATGAAGACTTTAAATAAACAGAAGAATCACACCACAGTGTTAAACAAAAAAGAAAGCAGAATCAAGTATACAAATTGAACGTTTGGTAGACCACAAAAGCCTGGCCAAAAATGGATAGCATTCTACTCCTGTGAAACATGAAATTGGCTTGTATAACAAAGTAGAAGGAAGCACTTACAACTGGCTCTCAAGGGGAAGGGTGGGGTCGATGCGCTCTCCCAGGGAGGTGCCATGGTCCAGGGAGCCCAGCTTCGTACTCACCAGGCACCCACTTGAGTGCCGCTGAGGTGGGCGTGCCTTGCAGTCCTTGGTTGGTGACACGCGAGACTTCTCAACACCATCAAATTGAACTGGTGGAGCAGACAGACACAGTGTTCAGGAAGACTAACTGACCCCTTTCATACCACCGTTTCAGCTAGTAATTTCATGAGAAATGATAGCAATCTTCCTCGATTTCAAAAAGGACACAGTCTTCACAAGCCATAAGAATTTATTAGACGATCTATCCTTTTGAGGAAGAATGCATCAGTACTTGTAGGCCTCCCTATCGATTGTACAATAGATGCATGGACAAATACAATAAATGTTCTATAACATACATCTAATATATATATATATTTGGGATTTATAGATATTTAAATATCACGTAAAGGTCATTTCTAACATGAAAAGCAGTAAGACAAAAACAATGTTTAGCTGTTGAGCCTTTCATGTGGAAGTAGGTGAGGAGGCTAGCAGGAATATAAAGCACAGGAAAACAAAAGAGGTGAGCAGAGGAGAAAGTATCCAAACAAAGGGAGATCGTGGGGGAGAGATGTGAAAAACTGAAATACGTAAATGGTTTAAAACGTTTTACTGATAATATGATAGAATATGACATATATATTTAAACTATTCAAAGAAAGGATTCAAATATCTTTACAATACTATGTTTTTTTCACACATAATTGGTGGTGTCATTAATATGACATAAATCAAGTGTCATATTAAAATTTGCTGAAACAACCAGTTGCAGAAAAATGTTTTGAAGGAAGGGCCTTTCTACTCTCCAAACACAGGCAACAACCAGGTCTGCTGAAGCATGCAAAGCTAAAATGCAGCAGAATCAGAAGTGTTAAAATTAATTGCACACCCACAATTTTCCTTTGGCGCAAGTACAGACAAGTGCACAGGATGCATAGCAGTGTGCTGAAGACCATCGTCTGCATGACTTCCTTACAGTGGTTTGGAGAAATGATTTGTTTCAAGGGGGGAGAGCCTGACATTTAACTCAACAATGCTGGAGGTTGGGTTCAGAGATGGCTCACCAGATCTGTTTAATTGATTACATTTCATCACCATGTGGAAAAGAGCGTCTTTAGTGGTTGCACATTCCTGCAGTTGCTGAAGTCAATCAAGCTACACTTAAAACACATTTTCACAGACATAAATTGTGCAAGCTGGATAATTTTAAATGGAGTACATCAAAGTTTGTCACTAATTGAAGGAAATTTAATACAGTTGCAATTATTTTTTCTTCCCTTCATCCAGTACTTCCATGATACCCTGTTTCAGGGATTTAATTACACTGAGTCAACAAATATATTTTGCAGAGGAAGAAGCTCTAAATCAAGAGAACAATCATACACCACAACACAGAGTAAAATGTATAGATTTCCTTTCTTGTGGAAAGTATTAAAATCATTAGACATTCTATACAATAGTTATGCTTAGATCATATTTCTATTGCTGCAAAATTTCTATTGCTGCATCTCTTGAAAGCACAAAAGTTCAGGTTAATATTTGTAATGACTAGCACTGGCAAAATACATTTTATACATTTAGTTTTTTTTTACTCTGCAATTAAACTGCTGTACAGGAATATTTGTCATTTTATTGAAAGTACTCATGCAGGAATATATGCAAACATCGAATCTCAGTTAAAGCAAACTGTTTTAAAGAATCAGAATACAGCTCAAGTTTGATCTTTGTTCACACTACTACTTCTAATACTATTGACATTTAGTTTCAGCATCAACAGCACACCCAAAGTCTTCCTTTAGATTAAAATGTCTGTGGTTCGAACCAGTTCTTGCTTCCCTTTACAAACCACCAGGGGTCGCCCTCTACCTCTCGTCTACGGGACTTCACAGATATCTAATGCAATGCATGGAAAGTATCTTTATTACATGAAGAACATGCTTTTTACAAATTACTTTACAAATGTCTCAGATGTTTTCCCACTTTAAAGCTGTGAGATGCAGTTAACAGGGTCTTCTGTTGGAAGCATTCAACTGACAGTCTCTCCACATCACACTGACAGATGAGTTACTTCTTACACCTCCATGGTTTACATGACATCTGTACTCTGAAATGTCTAGAGCAATAACCACGATGATTATATCAAATGCAGCTTTTTGCACCTGCTAAACACTACAATAGCTACAGGCTGACAGAACCACACAGAACTGAAATGTAGAAAACACTTTTGAAATGCTCCAGCACTGAGTAGAAACCCAGAAGAACTGGAATTATCAATATTCCCACTGTAGTGACTGGGCAAATACTATTCCTGTTTCTAATGTATGTGTTATGCACAAGTGAGGTTGTCAGTTTCCATGGAAACTGGGGAAATGTGTGAAAAGGATACTGTCACAACCTTCCGGTCAGCATTGAAGGAAATATGACAATGTAGTACTCTATAGGGACTGTGTGCTCACCACTGCTGAAGCTACTATTCTTCTGAACTCATAACAGTTTAGACAGACGTAACAGTGGAGCATCAAAACTACATTTATAAACTGCGGTGTACTTAAAAATAACTCAGTTCTTTCTTGTTCAAAGAAAAAGGCTACTAGTATTGAAGTGATTTTGTTAAATGCACCCCAGCATATTGATATTCACAGACAAGCTTGAATAATTATGCAAAATGTGAATTTTACATGCAACCTCTCTGTGAACCAATCTCGCATAACACTGAATTGGAAAGCACAAAGTCTATTATGGCTCAGGCTTTGGCATGTGAAGAAAAAAAAAAACTTGAAAAATTCCAAGCTCAGAAATGGTTTACCAAACAAAAGCACAATGTATGCTCATTGGACAGGGACAGTGCTTACATAACTCTCCTTTACTGATGGTGGAAGAAAATTAACGGTTGCATAAATTCCTGGCCTGTCCTGAAGAACTAACATACCACTTTCTTTTTTCATATTTCCAAAATAAATGAAAAAGAAAATAGCTGCACTTACTATTTATTTTCAAGTTTTCATCCTACAGTTCCAAAGGAAAGTTAAACTGCTGATATTGCAAAGGCAAACTAGACTGCTAATCATATTTATAGAAACTCAACTGTTAAAATTCTAAAGGCCTTTTCACCTTTGTCTTCTTTCTCTAAGGCAACCCACTTCAGGGAGAAAGAATTACTAAATGCATAATTTCCCAATCCAATGAAATGTATTAGTGTGATTTCTGGATTTCACTATAATTTAAAACCCTTTTTGGTATTAACAGTTTTTGTCAATTTTAAAGGCTAATATTTCTTTTTGGGAATTATGTCTATTGGTAAATCTATGCTTTAAAATTCAAATATACCTGAAAAAAGAATCCTATGTCCTTCTACCAAGAGAACATAATACAGCAATGATAATGTAAAAGCAATTCAAACGTTAGCATTTCTATCTTTTTTTCTTAATTCATTCATGTTTATTTCAGTTTGTTTCAAGTCCACACTTTTTAAGCTGCACTGTTGAAGTTAATACTATGTACCTTTAAAAAGTATGACAAAGATAGTTTAATCTGGAAAGGAGTTTTTCCCCCAAAAGAAGCTTCATAAGAGTAAACATGCCCTTTCAACACCAGCATTATAGTGCAGAATCAATTTAGTCAGTCCTACTGGACCCACCTGCGACTCAGATCAGAAGGTTATATGAAATGACTTATGTGGCACAAAACACATCCTGAAAACTCCAGCAGCTAGGAGTGCTGGCATCAGCCAAGATCTGTTTTGCAACATGACAGCATCTTGGAGATGCACAATGCAATGCTGTGGTCTGCATGACAGGTCTGTTCTTAAGTTGGGACTGCTCTCTTCAAACTGTCTACCCATAAAGGCCAGCCTTCTTCCTGTCACTATCCTGACGGAGCTGGGTCACCTTGGCCAGATGGCAACATAGCACAGTAGGAAGACAAATGCGATCGCCAACCAACCCAACCCTTGACAAGTCTGCCCTTTTCATCGTCAAGGACTGGGAAGAGAATGAAAGGAGACTTGAATCCAGAAGTACAGCACTTCAAAGTTTATATGTTTGTTACATATAAGAGAGGTTTTTAAATACTATATACCACAGAAAATACATGATAAACATGCCTGTTATTTTTTCTTTTGAATGGGTATATTTTGCTAAAAGTGGTTAATCAGGAAAGAAATGCAACATACATTTAGACAAAAATAGGTACATCATTTGGTAGCAGTTAAAGTTATCATGTTAAAAACTTATTAGCTTATTACTTATTAATATGAGCAGACTACACCAAAGGTCGACAGATTCCTAGTATACAACTGCAGGCTCTTACACAGGCCATGACTCACTGGCACTGGCAAAGACTGTTTGCATATCAGTGTACTGTGGCAAGTGATTGTTACGGCCGTTGAAAATGCAGACAGACTTGGCTAGAGGTTGCTTTTGAAGTAGAGGTGAACTTTCCTCGTCTGCCAGTGGCAGGCTAACATCGTGTGAGAAAACCGGATCATGGTGTCACATTGCTGAGCGAGTCTGCTTATGATCAAAGGCCAGAGGCCCTTCCACCCCAGTGCAGAAGCCTAAGCATCAGGCTTTGTTACTAAACTAAAAGAGGGGTTAATATGCAACAGAACTTCACATCAGACACTAAATAAACCCCATAGACCACAAAGGCAAGGGGAGGCATCTTATCCACGTCTGGAAACAAAAACACTTCCACACTCATGCTGGCACACAGAAAAAAACATTAACTCAAAATCTTGTGAAATTGGATTTAGGACTTGTCAATAGGACCAGTAAACAAACTGAACTGTGGGGCAACTGAAAGCATCCAAACGATCTGAGCTCTGTCACAATAGGTGACTTTCTTTAATGCCTGTGAATCACTTACTGAAAATTACTGGTAAAGCTACTGTTTGAAAAAAGTAAGCAGCACTACACTTAGTTAAGACAGTTTGATCTTTCCAATACATAGCTAGTAAGCTTTGTAACTCGAATACAGGAATTAATTTAGCATTTCAAATGAAGCACAGCTGTTTGAATTTGTAATGATATCAACAATATACATGTAGATTTTTGATTTTCCACTTGCACACTTTCAGAACATTTCAATTAAACACACTGAATGCACTGTTAATATGTGCATAGATATAAAATTAACTGTCATTCCAATTACTTGATTGAGATCAAATCTTCTTTGTTTAATTAGACTCTTGTATTTGAGTAACAAACTAGGGGAGAGGTGCATATTTATATACTGATAAAGCACAAGGCCTATATGACACAGAAATAAAATATATCAAATATATTTCAGAAATAAACTTCTGTTTTTCACCCTAAAAATAAAGTGCAAGAACAAATGACCTCTAACATTCAATACTACTTTGAGTTGTAATGGAAAGACACAGAACACTACAATTAGTGGAATGGATGCTGCGATAAGTTGTATAAACAGATGAAACTTGAAATACAGGGAAGCCAAATCATTTAAAAGTCAATAAATATTTCATTTTTTTACAAAACAGAACTTGATCAAAAGTCAGTGTAACATTCCAAAACAAGATCAATATGATTTCTCGAACCAGGTTATTTGGGGTTATGAATGTATATTGGTTAAAACTGGGCTATGTAGCAGGCACAGACAAAAAATAACATGCAAGATTCCTATAACAAATGAAAATCAGATTAATTCCCCTATTGCCCATATTCTAAGTTTTGAACATCACAGTATAAGTTGGATACAAACGCCACAGTTCAAAGATAAACACATTGCATTTTTCTAAAAATCAGAAATGAAACCAAGAAACAAAGTCTTCTCTTTAACGTATTGCATTGACTTGAGTGTATTTTTCCTGCTACAAATGTATTACATTTTACGATTACCTTGATTGCCCAAGCAAAAAAAAAAACATTGGGAAGAAACCTTGAGATTGGGAAGTGATGAGATTGTAATGAGCCCTAAAAGTCCCTAAAGAATGATAGCTGGCCAATAGCAACAGTACACATAAAAGAAACTCATTACAAAGCTTTCACCAATCCTTACAATTGAGGATTGATAGAGGTATATCCTTTTATTTCAATTTAACACATCTAGAGCCATGTGTAATGTTGGTAATGACAGAGAGGGTCTGAAATATCCTGTTTGACAGAACATTTTAAACAAAGTCGCCAAATGAACTAGACAAATGACACGCAGATGCTTAAAAACTCAGGTTATTGGTAAATGAAATTATTTTTGCTGTCTTTAAATTGCAACCTTTATGTTGTTAAGGTTTAGCTATTTGGTTTATTAAGACTTATTGGGGTCAAGTTCATAAGACTAATTTTATCCAGTCACATTTGAATAAAGGGGGAGAAAAACAAAGGTAACCATTTACTTTCCCAGAAAGACTGCAAAGTCGGCATGGCTAAAAGTGCATTACAGCTCACCTTATTCTTTATATGTAGTTAAAATGATAGGATATGTTGTAGACACAGCAATGTGCCATTAAACAACAATTAAATCACAGTGTTTCAACTTCATAAGATTTTCATTAGAGAAATCCCAGCAGGCTGTATTTCAGTAAACTTGCAAAATACATCACAGTCAATTAGGACTGCTATTACTTTCCATCTTCATTCCAACTGCTCAGATGAGCAGACCAACAACTGAATGTCCTGAGCAAGCACGTGTAATTGAGCATACAGAGCTTTCAGCTGTAAGTCTCACACACTGTAATCCTATACTCCTCAGGTCTGGAAGAATTTAACCAAGAGAAACGATCGCATTACACCCCCCCAAAAAAAAAATCAAAACCTCATGCTACTTTAAAAGCCCATGAAGTCACACTCTAATCCCAGTGTGCAGCTTTCAAATAATCCTACTAAACTGGAAATGGATATACCTCATGGAATAGTTAAAAGGGGGGATGTTGGGAAGATTATGGAAGAACCAGAAGCCAAATGAATCATTCTGGCTTTGGTGCATCTCTAGCATGAATGGACCAGTTATGTTAGTGTCCCTTTAACTCTCTCATACAGGCCATTCCACTTTGTGTAGCACCAGTCACCTACAACTTCAGTCATCTGAAGATGCACTTTGTTTTATTCAATTTCTCATTTCATCTAGAGAAACAAGATGCAGAAACACTAAACATCCATGCATGGGATCGAAACAACAAAAGTAATCCCCCTATCTGCTGGCAAATTTTCTTATGGATAGAATGTAGACTATTTTTAGGCTTTTGATGGGGAAAAAAGGACATTGTACAAATTACACAGACTGCATTCTCAATACCACCCGTCATAACATCTCAGAATTTAAAGGTGATTTTCAAATCCACTACCTCTGTTGTAAAAGTATAAAACAAATACAAATTATGGGGATGGCCATGAAATCAATAAAACATGTTACAATTTTACAGCAAGGCTAAGGCTCTTTTTCTATGTTTTAAGTTAGTTTTTTTACCTATAAATAATATAGCACATTCATATTCTACACAGAACATTGAGATGGGAAATTACAGCAGTCAAATCAGAACAAAAAACTTCATCTAAAGATACAAACTGGTAGTAATTGGTACCAGGAAGATAACTGACAGTCACTGCTACAGAGACAACACAATTCTAAGCCAATTTAAATAATCCAGTTTTTTCGACTCCACTGTGGGCAAGCATGAAGGGGGAGCAGGGCTCGGGAGGAGGCACACCCACCGTGGTGATCGTCAGAGGAAGACTGGCCAGGCGACGGCTGGGAGGGCTGAGGGGGGGCTTCTCCGCCGTCTGCAGGGGGGCTGCTATTGAGCTGACCTACCGGAGGGGGCCATGGCAAGTCCTTGATCACTTTAATCTCTACTGTATGCAGTACAAGTCCGCAGCACAGGAGGGAAGCACCACAAGGCAAAGAAAGAGAGGGGGGGGGGAAGAGAGAGTATAATGAGAATAGGAAAAATCAGCAGCCACAGTGAGTGCAGAAAGGTTGCAGTTAAACCCGGAGGAGACAGGAGAGGAGGGAGGCTTGTGAAGAGGCTGCTTCAAGAGGAATGGACACTTCCACATGAGAGCAGCTCTCGTCAGTGTCAGTCCAGAGCTCCACTAGGCATCACACCATAGAGTCTGCCATGAGGAAGTGGGTCTTTCACAAGACGCTCAAGCTTTGTTGCAGTCACATGGATTCAATTAATGCATTCAAATTCAAATAAACTCTTAGGCACATAAGAATAACTTGCAATTAAGCAAAAAGGTCTGAAAAGCCTAAATTGTTTAGTTCTTATTTATCTCTCTGAAAATGGTGGCAGTTGGAACACTGTGTGAAGTGCCCATAAACTCTCGACCCCTGGATGCACTGTTGGAGCCAGATTGCTGAGCTGCACAATTCCATGGTAAAAACAGTGAAGATCAGAACCATGTGAAATTCTCGAGGTTTTCTTTACTGTCCCCATAGCACGACTTCATTATGCCTAGACACTGCACTTTTCTTTAAATATACAGCTTTTGAAAGCAAACTAGTATTTAACAGAATTTCCTTAATGGCTTGTTCACATTTAAGCAAAGAGGTCTGGAGTGTAAATCTTGTGCTGTTATGCCAGCAGAATAACATTTAACAGGGTACGAATAGCTAAATTTAAGTTCAAATCTGGGTTTAGAAGGCAAACATTTTCTAACTGTTTTAGTTAAATTAGGTAATAAATAAATACATTTCACATTCTTTTTTCACTGTTTTCATGTCTATGTAAGAAGGTAAAAATGAAATACTGGAATCTGTAAAATGGCACTCATTATTGAAATGTGAAAAAAAGTCACAAAAAATACTCAACTTCTCCACAATTTCACGGAAAAGAGAAAAAAGAAAGCATATCATTAAACCTACAGATAGTTCTAATTCTATTCTTTCTTTAAGTTAAGGGATCTGTCATTGAAGAAAGGGCCATAAAATGCATTTGCTTTCAGCTGGACAATTGTTACAGTACATTAAACTAACACAGATTCGCATTCTGTAAAAAAAACTAAAAGATTTTGGGAAAAAGGTGAAAGGCAAGAAAGGTGAAAGTAGATTAAATCCAGTTGGGAAAGCAACATATTTCAGGACTATAATGCTATAATTCCCTTTCCTCAAAGCTGTGGCAGTAAATGGGCTGAATTAGAGCGATGTTAAGGTCAGACTACCATGCAGTTGGTTGTTCTGACAGCAAAACTAATAAGCATGACAGTAGGGTAAGCTGCTCGCAGCAAGGCATTTAATGTTAATACTGTAATTCACATTTCCCTCTATAGAGTACAGTGTAATTATTTTAGAGAATAACAATGCATTGCAATGGCCCCTACTTACCCTAAGGAAGCCCGATTTCAATTTATATAGGTCAAATACAGTTTTAAAAAGGCCTCTTTTACAAACAAATGAACTTTACATCATAAGAAGATGCCTAAGCTTTTTTAAAATATCGCTGTGTACATTAGAACACCTAGTTATTTAAAAACAATTGACCAATTACAGCATGCATTATAAAGGCCTTTATGTGGTAAAAAATGATTTGCATTGCCTTGTATTTCCTCCATAATTAAACAATAGTGCTCCAATATGTTATTTATGCGAGACCGGTTAAAAAAAACAACAACCCAGAAATAGATTCACGAGCAAAAATAAAGGTTTTGCTTCAAAGTGTTCTATGAAATTAAATATTCCAAAATGCATTACCACCTTCAAAACTAAAAATTAAAGCAGAGAGTGCAAAAGTACAGCAATGAGTCCTGAATGAAATTAGTGAAGACATTACATTTGTCAGATCATTGTGCGTTTCTGTTACTAGACCAAAACAGGTAAAATATATGCATGAGTAACAAAGGTGTGTACCCTTAAAACAGACCTTGAAAACCACACAAAATACATGCGATGTTTCCCTGACAATACAATTCCTAAAGTTTTAATTCAGGGCTTTTAGGTGCAGTATGTGTTCAGTTTCAGCTAGTAGTTTATGTAAGACACTTATTGTGATGACATAATTGTCAGCACAGCAATGCCCAGGGTGTGTTCTATATTTTAAGTAGGTCATTCCCAGCTGTGGGGGATCAAGAGTGAAATTAAAATAATTACAACTACTTTCAAAACCATTACATAACCAAGTCATGTTAAATTTTAAGAGCTGATATTCAGAGCAGTTTTTGGTGACAAGTATTGTAAATTCAAAATGCTTAGCATGAAATACATGTTGGTCAACTATCAAAACTCAGCTCTAAAAAATTAAAATCTATTATGCTTCCAGACAATAAAGCAAGTCAACTTAAAATTAAATAATCAAATCAACTATTTCAGTCTGTTGTATAAAAAGTAAATACTGCCTTATTAATTTGAGAGAAATAAAATGATTTAGGAGAGGCAATTGAGATGTAACTAGCTGTAACTGATTCCATTAATAAAGATAAAAATGAAATCTATAAGAAATCTGTTTACATTTATATACAGTGCACCCCATGTAAAAAAGTAAGTACACCCCATGAAAAGGTGTGTTTTTTCATATATTTGCATGTATGGATATTTGATCTTCATTTCAACAACATGATCTCATTTAACAAATAAAAATGAACATTATTCTTTGCAATAATTTATTCAACAAAAGAAAAGTCAGAAATGCAATTGCCTGCTGTGGAAAAAATAAGTAAACCCCCTAGCTTCAGCAGCTGGTGTTGCCCCCTTGGGCAGAAATCACTTCTTGTAGGCGTTTCTTATAATTGTCTACCAGTCTCCTACATCCACTTGGAAAAAGTTTTGCCCACTCCTCCTTGTTTGAGGGTTTTCTTGCATGTACTGTCCGCTTAAAGTCCCCCCACAGCATTTCTATGGGGTTAAGATCTGGGCTTTGACTTGGCCATTCCATAACCCTCCATTTCTTCTTTTTGAGACATTCTTTTGTGGATTTGCTTGAGTGTTTTGGGTCATTGACTTGTTGCAAGGTCCACTTACAGTTCAGCTTCAGCTTTTTGACAGATGGCCTCACATTCTCCTCAGGTACTCTCTGGTACAATGTGGAATTCATGGTTGACTCTATGGTGGCAAGGTGGCCAGGCCCTGAGGCAGAAAAGCAGCCCCAAACCATAATGTTTCCACTGCCATGCTTTAGTTGGTATGATGTTCTTTTGGTCAAAGGCAGTTTTTGGTTTTCACCAAACATGACATCTGGCATTGTGGTCAAACAGCTCTACCTATGTCTCATTCATCCTGACCAATAGTTGAATAGTCCTGATTTTCACCTAGTCTGGCAAACTTCAGTCGTGCATCTATATTCTTTTTTTTAAGCAGAGGCTTCTTCCTTCCTGACCTCGCGAGTAGGGCAAAGTTGTGCAGTGTCTATCGGATGGTTGATTCGATGCACTTTGACATTGACTAGGGCAAGACTTGTCTGTAAATCTATTGATGTTATCCTGAGGTTCTTGGAGACTTCCTGCTGCATCTTTCAGTCAGCTCTTGGGCTGAGGCTGAATTTGGTGAGACAACCTGGCCTGGATACATTGCCAGTGGTTTAAAATTTTCCCCATTTGTAGATGATCTTTCAGACAGTGGAGTGATTGACTACAAAACCCTTCCCAGACTCATAGGCATCAACAATCTTTCTTCTGAGGACCTCAGAGAGCTCTTTTGATCTTGGCATGATATAGCCACACACCTCAATTGCTAAGACCAAACCAGACCACAGGTTTCTGATGTTTATTTAAGGTAGTGCCCTCCAGTTACTCTCTAGTGATGTTTAATCATTTGCACCTGTTTTGGTGCACCTGATTCTAATTTTAGGCATTTGATGCAATGATAAAGGTAGGGTTGTACTAACCTTTTCTGCACAAGGAAATTGCATTTCTGTTGATTTAAACAGTAAAAATGAGTGCAAAATGTAATTTTTCTAACTTAGATCACCTTTATCCATCAGTATTGTTGAAATGATAATCAAATATCCTTTTTTCCACAAATGTAAAAAAAGACCAACCTTTTCATGGGGTGTACTTTTTCCACAAACTGTATAACATAAAAGCAAAGAATAAAAGGCAAGTTTCAGCTGTGGAGCCTTCATCAGGCATGTGGAGCTGTGCGTGAGGATAGAGCCCACAGCTGAAACATACCGTTTCACACTTCTCATTTTCAGCATGAAATTAACCTCTACCTGTTTCTTTGCATATCGCAGTTCCCTGTTTAAATTAAAAAAGGTAATCTAAAACCATTGACAATAGAATTGATCCGCATCCAAACGTTATGTTTTTTTTTTTCCCCAAGGGCAGCAGTGCCTATCATTTTTAACACGTATATGAAAGGGCACAATGTCTCCTATTGTCAAATTTGTCTTTATCTTGTCCATACCACATTAATTTCGTAGAGATTTGGGAACCTCTTGCAAAGGAGAGTTTCTTCTCAAGGGGTTGGTCCTGACAAGCACATTTGAAAATAAACAAAGAAGAGTCTGATGAAAGCACATCTGCTCTGCTGTTGTTTGCAGTATGAATCAACTGGGCACGTGACTTGCTCCTCTGTTTTGGCAGCACTTCACAAAGCACATCCTCTAATGGGTTTTTCTGCCAGCTGAAGCAAAATGGTTAGCCTTTGATTAATTGAAGCCCCATTGAGCGAATGTCTTTATTACATCTTTTCTGAGGTTGATGTTCATGTTGAAACCAAAGACAGCCTTGAAATGGAGAAGGTATCTCCATTTATTTTTTAAAGCAGACTGCTGATCCACAGCATGTATTGTTTTTTGTAGTTATTTCTCAGTATAATCACATTTTTTTTATTTTAATTACCAGGTTATAATTGAGTGATAGCTAAATTTAAATAATTCTCCATAAATTATATAAAAACTTATTGGATAGCATTTAATACATTACAAGCATACTCAAAATGCTTCTCTTTAATCCAAGGACAACTTGTGCTGCATACTGAACAGAACTAATTGGGTTTGTGATCATTTGTCGTGTTGGTATATGGCTTAAATATTAATCTTATGCAATTTGTCATAATCTCAACTATCCCAATTCTCCAATATAGCACGATATGTCTTAATTACGTCACTTTCTTTTATATCCTGCAACCCCAGTAACCAAAACCAGCAGAATTGCATTGCCTAACATTCTTTACCAACATTAAAGTCAAAGACTGCTTATATCAAAAACATGACGCAATGTGAAATTCCTCCCCCTTCTTGTCTCTTACATCATCTATGTAAATACCAAATGTATTGAAATAATGTAATTAAATCTTATATGAGGAAGGGGTGCTGCTCACAAAATCCATAGTTTATGAGAGTAACCACAGTATATCTTTGGTTACTCTTATTTATAGAGGAATAAGATTTAGGCACTACAGTTCTTAAGTTTTGTGAAGGAATCTTGGGTGAAACAAACCAGTTAGATTGTTTTCACTCAGTTATATTTTCTGTTCAAGTTATTATAATGAAAATACTTTTATTTGACTCTTCGCAAGAAGAGCAAATAGTTGACATGGTTAATTCCACTGGCTGACCATAGGCAGATGGATAGTTGGATTCCACAAGGCCACTAGGGAAAATGGAAATGCTGTCTGACTATCTGAAGGGAGAGCTGGGAGCCAATGATTCTTGTAGGCAATGTGTCTGAGCAGAGATAAGCAATGACACCCAAAGCCTTAATGCAGCAGACACAGTTATGCACATGAAAGAAGTATGTCAGGAAGGTTATCAACATTGGAAAATTAAAACGAGTACGGAATGACAATGATGCGAGATTTCACGATTTAAAAGAAGATGAAAGACAGTTGTAATTGAAATGGATGTTCAACCATTATGTGGAACTTTTTTCAGCTATCAAGTGACACTCTAGCAGAAGCCCATTTCGTTCCCCTAGACAATTTTAAAAATAAGCATATAACAGACAGTATATGGGCTGTCCAGGCCTAGAGCTGGCTACCAATGCATGAAGTAGTTCTGTCTCCTTTCAAGTGTGATTTAGAGTGTACTGAGTTTACTGAGTGAAATATTATGTACACTCATTTACTGAGTGTACATAATATTACAGGCTGAAAAACAAAGAGAAAAAAGTCAGTGAACAGCACATGGCTAAAGATTAAATAACACCTTTGTTTCACTTTGAGGTACTCTTGTGTTTCTGAATGTGTGTAACACATTAAGAGAATAATGTATCCCCCAGGTCTCGGAAAAACAGATAGTTGATACTATTGTGCTGATTGAAGGGACACGTTTTGCTTCATCTTTCTGACTTGTCTCATCAATCATTGATGGATCAGCTGGGGAAAGCACAGGGTCAAACGGATACATGAATCATTAACTCTGCTTGTACAGCACTTCCCTGAACATGAAACAAAGACTTCCTAATAATGGAGACAAACATGCACCAAGTCAGTACAAAATGCTCATGTGGGAAGACAAAATCTACTGCAGAAGACACTGGACTGAGTAAGTGGTTCTGAGATCCAGACCTCCACATGTCCTTGGTTCTATCATGTGTTTGAAACATTTGTGCTTTTTATGGTTTGATCTTGTCGGTCTACTGAAGGTTTTAATTAAATAATTACACAAACATACCACGTATACATAACATATACATAAAAATACAAATTTACATCTGAACAAGTATTCTACTCAAGTCCAGCTTAGTTTGTACAGTACCACATATTAGAAAGGTAATTATTTATACTGGTAGTAAAAATGTAATATTATGATAAGGTCCACTTTCACTAATCACTTGGCTGCTTTGTCAATTTTTGAAAAAGCAGTTGGCATTAAAAACAAGATCCAAGAGCTATTGCAGAAGTTAATGATATGATCTTCTGGGATTGCAAAGAGAATATTTTTAAGCAGGAAACCAATGGAGAAGAACCCAAGAGTAAAACTATTTGTTTCAGCAGAGGCATAGTGGAACACAAAAAATATTACGAAATGATACTCATTGTGTTTTGGAAATTTGAAATTTGCCCAGCTGCTGAGCTCTATGGAAACGGATGATAACCTGCTCTTACTTAACCTGGTGGGAGAGGTGGATATGTGATACTGAGAAACGACAGCCATGCTGCTTGCTGCGATAACCTCAGTTTAACATTTGACTTTAAAGCCTTTCTAGTGATTCCTGTACAGGCTCGCTTTCTGCCTCTGTCACCCCATATCTGTCATAAACAGCAGTCGCTTGGCACCAAGTGAAGACAGCTCCTCTGTGCTGAAATGGAATCTGACCAAGACCTGTATTCTTGATACAGATAGGCTGCTCAAAACGGTACATCTCCATTTCTGTTATAGACAATTGAACAAAATAGTATAAGAGAATCTTTATCTAAGAACAATGTCTTTAGCCAAGCATAGCTTAATGTATTCTATCATTTAAGTGATCATGCTATTTAATTGGGTGATACCAAGAATTACTGAACTCTGAAGTAGCTTATACTGTACATACCAACCACTTAGTATACCAAAGACACTGAATAGTGCTCTTATTTCAAAAAGCTAATTGTTGTAATCCAAAATTTACCTGAAGCATTAATTGGAAATTCTACAGAGTTTACCTGTAATCTACCTGTAATGGAAAAAAAAAGTCTGGAAACCCATGGCTCTCAACAAAATCTAGCAAGGTTTTGTAGAATAACTGAATAAGTGAGACATGGAAAGAAAGTTTATTAAGTATTATCATGCTTAAGAATGTTGGTTCAAACTTGTTTCTTGCCAACAGATTTTGCCATATTTTTAAATACCATATTTTCATAATTGTATGAAAGCCAACTTTATTAGAATTTGGATTTATAGGCTGTCTAAACTGCAGGGGTCCTGAGCAGAAAAAAACTATATTACAAATAAAGATCGCCAATAAAATTTCTTGCATGTGCAACAAGATTAAAGAGGATAAAAATAAGCAATACCAAAACAAATTCCAAAACGTTCCTGCTCTAAAGAACAATTAAAGTGAAAAGGGGAGATGCCTTTTTTTGGTAAGATACATTAGGGTTGCTTTCAACCACTGTCAATATCACTGCTATTCAAAAATAAAATCAATTAGGAGCTCAACATGAAATAAAATGTATCATGAAATGAAGAATGAAAAATATTTTTAACAGATGCTTTTGAAGTTTGAAAGAAAACAGCCAAAGCGAACATATGGTCTAACATATCAAATTTATGCAAGTATACCTTACAGTAAGGTTAGAAACACAGACATTGTAAAACAAAGGAAAATAGCCGCTGATTAAATGACAGATAAGGAGAACAGTACAGTAGATCAAATCAGAAAAGGGACATTAGATTTTCAAACTAACTTGTGAGAGTTCTTTGGCACACTAAAGCTGACAAGAGATTGTTGTAGCTTGATTTCACATTCCATGCAGCCTCCAGAAAACATATTTAATCCTGATTTGTACAGTGTCCTATTTTATGTTAGGATATCAGTACCGTGCTAGTGCTTTCATGCTTCTTAGCAGAGTGGATGAGTTCAGACAGATTCATAAAGCAAGTTCTTGCTTTCTATCTCTTTCTTTTCCCCCATTATGCATTTTGTCACTATACCTTAAAATAGCACAACTGGCATCTACATTCTTAAAAGGAGAATTCAGCAATATTAGCTTATTAACAATTATTTAGCTTGTGCAAAATAATTAGAAACTTTACCCTATAAAATGTTTATTCAGGTCTAGGACCCTAAAAAAGAAAATACAATACATTTTTTAGATTACTGAAACAAAGAAAAAAATTCTTCAAAGGTCCTTTATTTCTTTAGATTTCTGTACATATTCAAGTAGATCACTTTTATGTGAAGATTTAATTAAAAATAGTATCTCCTTTCTTTATCCAGCTGATGAGCCTGAGTAATAATTATACAAAGCACTGCCCTGGTTTTCATCCCTGCTTCATAAAGATGCTTTTAAAATCTGCATTGCTTCCAGCACGTATCAGAGACATGCTGACAGGCTCACTTGCTCCAGTCCGCAGTAATTATTCTGCGTAGTTACAAGCCACCACACAGTGCAATAGTGAAATGAAAACTGCCTATAGTGGAGACAATAAAACTGCTTTAATAAATTAATTCTGAAACCAGACTGGCACTGGCCTTTATAATTGATTTCTACAAAACACTGAGGAATGTGATTATAAATGCAGGCAGAAAAAAACAGACAGACGGGCTCAAACACACTCCTATGTACCTGTGTGGGCTTTAGAGACGTTGTCCTCTTTTCTCTCCCAAGGCTCAGATCCAATGCAAGTTACAGCGCCCCCGTAGCTAATGCAGTTATAACAAAGCAGAGCTGTTCAAGGAAAAAAAAATGACAAAAAACCTTTCAGTGATTTAAATGTCAAATCCCATATTAAATTAATCACTGAAAGGGTTTTTTTAAATCTCATTCCCAAAAACAGACCTCCTTTGTTATGGCTGCATTAGCCACAGTGGCTCATCTCTCAATAGAGATGAAGGTGTTTTTTCTAATCTTGGGACGCTGACAGAAACAGGTATACAGAGATGCACATAAAGTGTCTTTTACATCTCAAACGAATCCACTGATATTTAATTCTCTTCTCATGATCTGCCATCATCAATAATGTAGTGATGGAACACAAACACAAGTACTTATATACACAAGCACAGATGCACACACAGGACTCATGGCTTCCAAGACTGAGATTGAGGCTGGACATTTTTTTCTGTGTTTAGTCTCTTTCACTGGCACCTAAGTTTTTACTGTTTGTACCTGCAAATGCCTTTGATATTCTGTCCTTCTTCCACTCCCAGGGCTGATCGTACTCCTCAGGCGGTCGCTCATCGTCCTGGGGCAGACGGCTTTCTCTGGGAGGACGAGAGCCTCCTCGCTCAAGGTCCGAGTCACTGCCATTCTCTGTTGGCTCATATGGGGTATCGTAGAGGTGCAGCTGCCTGACTGGTCCATCCTTTGGCCCTCTGCCTCCGCGTATTTCTGAGGAAGCATAAAGAGCAGTCCATCAAACACATACCCCCATGCTCTTACACCGAGTCAGAAGGTGCCTTTAATTCAAAACCTTTAAAACGGTCTTTTTGGTCAGAAGCCTGTCAGTTGTAAAGTTCTGCAGCAATTAAATGCTTTGGTAAAACATAGAACAATGCATTATTATTAATCCTGTGTGTTTTCACAGGGAACATTCACAGCACACTTTCCAAAGTAGTCTAAAGTAATGGACAGTATATATACCATATAGAATGAATACAAAAAGAACAATAAGACAGATAATACTTTATTAATCCCGTAGGGAAATTGATGAAGGTTGGTCTACAGGGAAGTAGTAGGTATAGGAACAGCTACTCTGATTCATGCAAACTATAAACCCGTAAGTTCATTAGGACCTGTGAATTTTACCTACTTGAAAACATCAGTTGATAAGCTCCTAGCTGAAAAGCGGACCTGATCAGCCTTAGCATGCCCTATTACATATGGATTGAAGCAGTGAAGGATAACTTAAGCGAATTATTCTGCAGCAACTTCCACATGAGAATTGGGATGAAATCTTTAATTGCTTCCAAATGCATGAGTGGGTCTTAGAAGGACAAGGTGGGCAGTGAGGACTTTGTGACACTATGTTTTCATGCAAGGCAACACTAAGGTCTAAACTAAAACACTATCAGTGCTCACCTCAGAATACGCCATGAGCTTTTAGTATGGGAAGATAAAATTCTCATTTTTAAACACTGACCAGAAATATAGTGTGGGTGCAGGATCCCAAACAGATCTTGACAATTGTTGCTTAAAACAATCACCCAGTTAAGTGATCCTGCTCTCAAAAGGGCAGTTCTACAATAATAATGGTGAAAGCAAATTGTTCTGGAAGTGAGTGGGGGTGGGCGTTGACTGTTGCCTGTGGCTATACACCTGTGAGTGCAAGTCAGAGCCTGTGTGAAAGGAAAGTTGCTGTAACCGCATTTCTCAAAAGGGTTGAAGGAATTTCCGGATGTTGAAAACCTACCCAGTACTGCTGTTCTATTACGATATTTCTATGACATTGAGGACCTTGCTACTTTAATACTATGTATATGATATTAAAAACGCATGATTGCACGTCACATTCTTTTTCAAATTCAAACCCTGCCCTAGGAGATTCAGAAAAAGTTTGAGAAAAAAAACATCACATAAATGTAGACACAGGTCGATGAACTACTTTTCACAAAGGTACTCAAAGCTTTTCCTGGTCTTTTGGGAAACAAACTAAACCGATCAATTTCTAAGATTACAATAAAGCTGCTCTGTTCATTAGGTTTCTCAAATTACCTTATATTTAGTTTTTTCACATTTTCAACAATTACAGCTTTTATGGTTTGCTTTAAAAACGCATGGTACCTACTTTGTGTAAAATACATGACATACAACAAAACATAATATACATAGTGTTGAAACAAAAGTTTTTTTAATATAAAAATAAATCCTGAGATGTTTTACTACAAAATAATTACTACAGTTCGCAACATTACACACGTTAATGACAATTTACATCACTGTCTTTTGCAAGAGGTCACAAAGGGGACAGAAGGCATGAACAAGAAATTGTATCACGTCCATAATTGTTTGTGCTATAAATTTCTTAAAAAACTAGAATATGAAATTGATGGCTTCATGATGGCAGAGCTGGACTGCAGAGGAATTTCTGGTTTGATGCCTAGTGATGCGCTCCTGCTCAAAAAGGTCCTAGTACGCAGTGAGTATGACAAGTAGGTTTACTTGTTTTAAAATTATAGAACAGAGGATTTGAGGTAACAGTTCATTGGAAAAGGCCTTGAACAGGGAAGAAAACAACAAGTCAAAGATAACAGTAAATGGTTAAAGGAATGGATTAAGCAATATACTGTAGGTAGGAGGTTTTTTTGGCTGAAGTGAAAGATATTCAAATAAATGGTTCTCTCGTTTAGGTACGTGGTGAAATCTCCTGGACACTGCTGTTATCCTTGGATTTGACATTAAATGTAACGCATCAGTTCGCACATGCAAAACAAGTTTCCAATTCATTTTAAACACTCCCCTAAATCCAGAGCATGGAGGCCCTTTTCCACTACATTTAGTTCACTCATGCATATCCATACCAAGGCAGCTCATCACCTGGTAATGTAATGTTGAAAATGAAATATTATGCTACAGCACTGTGTGTAATTGCTTTAAGCAGAGGGAGTCTCATGAAAAAGAAGTGTTAGTTCTAATCTAGATAACCCAAAGGGATCAAAACCTTAAAGCAATCCACAGAACCAAACACCTTTGATCTCCTAAAGTCAAAAAACCCTACGATCCTGGAAAGATATGCATCAACCTGCTAGTGAAAGGATAAACGGTTAAAAAGGCCAATGAAAGACAATCAAACCTATCCACAGAGAGATGAAGGAAAGTCGAGGTGTGATGGAGCCTGGAAGAAGTAAATCTTGCTTGGAGGGAACTTTAATTGGGACCACGCTGCCTTAAATAAATTGCTGAAGGAGATTAGAGCCCCAGCAGGTTGCTATTCAACAAGAGCTCCTTTTGTGTGTAAATTAGCAGCAGGCTGTGAGAGCTGCAGAAAGCTGAGCCCCGTTGATTCTGGGCACGTGGCTCCTGTAATCGGACAGCTTTGCTGCCCAGGAGGAACAGAAGCCCTCTCATTGTTGGCGTCCGCGTCACAGTGGCTAAGCCATGCTTCAGAAGATTAACGGGGTCATAACACGTCTTCCCTCTCCTGTGATCTCCTCAGCTGGCAAAGGTCAGTGGCTTTTCCCCACTGTTCTCACAAGAGACCGGATGCACTAGTTCCTCTCTATAATAAAGCCCGTTGTGTTTTAGGAATTCTATCCCCTGGTGAAAGCTGCACAATAGTACAAACTGCAGCTTCTCTCCCCCAGAACTGCTGCTGTCAATCAGATGGTTTATTTATTATTCCAAAGGATGGATTTATTTCAAGAACATGTATTGATGGCACAATGAATTAAATTGTTCCCACAAATCGGAGGAGAAAAAATCATGCACAATTGGTTAGGTGAATAAAGTTTTTGGAAGCTTAACATGCACGGTAGAAATGTCTTTGTTTTTTTATTTTGGATCTTATCATTTAAGATTTTCTCAATCTTTAAAAAAGTCTCTATAAACATCTGTCCAATGCCAACAGGACAACTTTAATGCACAGTTTTATTATTTTAAAGTAGCAGTAATTGGAAAAAAATATAGATATTTATATATTTTTTTCCAAGAGTTGCTTTGCTTTTAAATTTTATATTGTACAGAGCAGGTGGGTTTTGTCACGATGGTACATGAACCCAAACATCACAGCTGATCCTTTATTTTTACTGAATGTTTCACTGGACAAATAATCATATACAAGAGCTCAATGTTGAACCCAATTGCTCAATTTCAAAATGTCTGTTTCCATACAAAAGTCTATCACAATATAAAAATGCTGTACAAAAAGTCATATTTTGAATTCTTCAAACTTTAAAAAGAAAAAATCACCAGCATTAAGAATCATGATTATTAACCAAACTTACAAAATTAAGGAAACAGAAACATTTATTGCAGATATTAAATATTGTGAATATCATGTATACAGTACATCTATAAATGTTCATTAAGCAGTCAACTTTTCTGTTTTCTCCTTTCAAAAATTCCTGTGAGCATAAAAAGGAGCTGACATTGAGGAAGATTAATGAGGTAACCTCCAGTTCATGTTGTGACTTTTTTCACTGTTTTGTTGAAACATTGTCATGCTCTTTGGCTTGTTAACAGATGGGTATGCGTGTTGTCAGAAAAATATTTTTGCATTCAGAGTAGATATATACCAACGTTACACTACAAAACATGTTTTGACCAATATACCTAAAGATGGATACTTCAAATTAAAAGCTAAATGCACAAGTGAAAAATATTGGATTGGAGTTAATTACTTAAATACAATGATCTCATCCCATTTAATCGATTCTGGTATGCAAGACAGTTCAAGACAGTTGTTCCTATACTTTAAATTACTTCAAAGGCTACATTTGTTAAGCTTGTATGTAGTTAACACTGACATGCTGCCCGAGGCCTGACATACTTGAAGCTTTTATACTTGACTGTGCAGTATGAATCAAGGTTGTGAGAAATCAAGGCAATTACTTTAGCATTCCACAACAATTCTCCCTCTGACAAAAGCAGAAATGCAATATGTACGCAGTGAATATATTTACCCTGTTGTATACATGGTCACGATCTGCAGGAAGTTTTGCAGTCAATATATTCTTTTTCTTAATAAAGCCGTTGCAGTTTTGAGTTGCCATGATGGCACACAAACCCAATAATCATAATTATAGTGTCCTGTATTCTTACTGTTTCACTGGACAAATAGTCATATACAAGAGCTCAATGGTGAACCCAATAGTTCAATTTCAAAAAGTCTGTCTCCATACAGAAATTTCTCAAGCAATTTTCAAACCTCCTTTGGCTGTTCAGTTATTTTAACCTGTTTAAGAAATCATGACGATGTATTGCGACTCGGCTGTATCTCCTCCTTCCCACAAGACCCTTCACCATTTTTTAATTAAAAGCCCACCACCCAAAACACAGATCTCACTACAGATATAACCTTTACAATTTTCCTTTAATTCAAACAATTTCCACTAGTATTACTGTGTCACCATAACTCAGTCCTCTCCCACCTCACAATTCCACAGTTTATACATCTGTCATAGCTCTGTCTAGGTAAACCCTATTTATAAACCTGTATGTAGTTCAGCATTTCAAAATAGGTCAAAACAAACATTCATTTTAGCCCGTCCAAACATTTCAGTCTTTCCATTAAACAGCCAATGTAAGAAAAAGTACTAAAATGCTGTTTCAAAGTTTCTTGCAGGTTTATGTTGTTTTTGCAGTTATATTTCTCTACATATTAGACAAGTTTGCTTAATTTAGAACTTCAGTAGCAAAGGTCAATACTTTTCATTTACATGGCCTTTTCATTTATTTTATGTATGAGCACTGTACTTCTTCAGTCATCAATTTGAGTCTTGACATCTCAAGAAGGAAGCTGATTTGCATTCTGTATAATGGCATCTACTATCCACTGGCACAGTACCTCTTATTTTGCTCTATATAGTCCTACTGACTCCCAGCCCTTGCTGTAGTAACTTCATGGAGGACTTGGCATACTGCCAAAGGAATGAGGCCTAATGAATGTGAGTTAACGAAGAGTCGTTCGCATCCCTTTTGCATTTGTGTAGTCATTCGTGTATTCATGCATTTTCAGCTGGCTAATAACCTTGTTCTTTCAAAACTGAAACGAGAGATTGTAAGCAAGATGGTAGTGCTTTCTCAGATGATTGCAGAACATATAAATTAATGCTGGGACACAGCGAAAGTAGGAAATTAAAAAAATATATATACCATGATTTGAAAGCACCAATCCACTCTTCAAATACTTTTTGGCAGTGATTGCAGCGATACTGTAACAGTTTGTTACTTTTTGAGATTATAAAAACAAACAGTAAAGAACAAATGAGCTTACCACAATGAAAAATACATTTGTTTTGCATGTTTCTATATATTTTGAAAGTATTTTTTCCCATTACGTTACACATGAACACGTTTTTATTTAATGTTCTGGGTCAACTACAGAATTAAAAGTGATTTAACTGTCAAAGATATGCAAATATTAATATTTTATAGAAATGTCTAAATATGAAGACTATTTTATGCACATTTAAAAAACACAACTTAATGTGATGTTTTGTTTGACATTCATAAGACTTTTGCTGTTCTTGAGTGTTTCGCAGTCAGAATAAAGATCCTAGTTTTAAAAATCGATACTTTTTCTGTTGTTGGGGAAATGTGTGGGTCACCGAATGTTACTTTCTCAATCTGAATGAGAACGGTTAGTCAGTCTTTGCATCATAAATCACACTAGGATACTATAGCATTTACAGAATTCACTACGAAAGTGTAATTCAGAAATGGCATTGACTTATATTGCCGTTGCTACATTCAGAATATGGCAGAGTGGTCCAAGTCCATTAAAAGCACATTAATATTTAATAACACCCAAGCTGGTGTAGTGATAAGTGTATGAACACAAATGGTTTCAATTCAGCTGTGAGATCTTAGATCTTATCATAAATAAGTTAGTTTCATGACTCTGTGATTATAAACAGCTTTATGATGCACCATTCCATATTTTTTATGTCTGGGTTAAATATAAAGCAATATTTATAATTTAATGAATGCACTAATGCAAAAATACTCGCGCCTTTTAACAAAGTATATTTGATTTTTTTCCCCTTTCACTGTATCATGCCAGGTCTGCTGAAAAGAGGTCAAGAGAGGTCAAGATTTTCTTGAAAACAAGAAAAACAAGAATTGTGAACATGGTGGTAATAATAATAATAATAATAATAATAATAATTATTATTAATAATAATAATTAATACCATTATTATAATTATTATTATTAATAATAATAATAATAATAATAATAATAATAATAATAATAAATATTTATACTCTTATACTCCACCACCACCACAAATGTGCAGCATCCACCTGGATGATGTGACAGCAGCCATAGTGCGCCAGAACGCTCATCACACATCAGCTATCAGTTGGGAGGAGAGCAGAATAATATAGCCAATTCATAGATGGGGATTATTAGGAGGCCATGATTGGTAAGGGCCAATGGGAGATTTGGCCAGGACGCTGGGGTTATACCCCTACTCTTTTCGAGAAATTACCACAGAGTCAGGACATCGGTCTTACGTCTCATCCGAAGGAGGCGCCTGTGTACAGTATAGTGTCCCTGTCAGCATACTAAGGCATTAGGACCCACATGGACCGCAGGGAGAGTGCCCCTGCTGGCACCTGAAAACCTTTCCAGCAGCAACCTTAGTTTTTCCCAGGAGGTCCCCATCCAGGTACTGACCAGGCTCACGCCTGCTTAGCTTAAGTGGGTTGCCAGTTGTGAGTTGCATGGTGATATGGCTGCTGGTAAGTTAAGCAGGTACTATGGGCTTAATTCAGACCTTTTCTTTATTCAAAATAAGTGTTGTGACTGACCCCCCATCTCTCTGTACTCAATCTTCATGAAAAAGTATAGAGAAAAATTGGACATCAACGGCTTCTTAAGAGGACTCAGCATGATGGAACGCTACTTGCTGCAATATTAGCTCTCATTCAGAACCACTCGTTTTAAAAGGCTTCCCTGCATGACCTGCTGATAGCCAGTTTTCTTTTAGAGGCCTTGCCGCTGTTGTCTCGGTTGCATTTCAGAATACTTTATACAGATCGTGAGCTTAAGGTTTGTTTAGATCTATGCACTCAACCCAGCTGCCCCTGTTTGCTTTGCCCCTTGCATCTCAATTACACTCTGTCATTGGGAATGCTTCTTCCATTCACTGACTCAACAGCCTCCAGGCACACTGCAATCACCGGCAAGAGTGGAGTGCTGCCTGTTTGTCAGGTTAAATACACAAAGGACAAAGTGAAGGGGGCTGAGTGGGAGATGAAGACAAAAAATGTTCAAAACAGATTCACCTCTTCAAAGCCCTCTTATTTTTTTAACTCGTTGTAGTTTTACGTTTAGTAGCTTTGCTGCTTTGAATCTTGTATTGCTCTACCCTACTATGATTCTTAGCCACCCTTCCTTTCTTTCTTTAAAAAAAGTTGTTCTCCCTCTAGGTTCATCAGCTCTCATTTATTTTTCCCTCATTTCCAAAATAAAATCTATTTTGGATCAGCTCATGCAAAACTAAGGAACTAACGCAATATGTATAGCAAATGCACCTGACTTAATAGTTTCCACAGCAGAAATGTGGGGTTTTGGAAGTCAGATATATTTTTGGTGACACTACACTTGTTTTAAGCACATGTATGGATGTGTAATACAACAGGCCCCTTTTGGGAAGACTTTTTTTAATTTTTCTTTTAAATATTGATTTTAAAACAAACCTTTGAGGAGAAAAAAAGAAGTACAAATGTCACCCCACGGTGAACAATGAAAACATAACCATTAGAGAGAGTTAAAGAACTCCATTTATTCTGACATGGATTAGTATCCCATCACAGTTCTATTATAATCCCACTACAGGAGAAAAACATTTCCCAGTACTCTTTATTGAATGTAATAATTAAATAATTGTCCGTTACTAAAATTTAAGAAAGGGAAATCCGCACAAGCATAAGTTCAATTAAAGTATGTCTTCATAGATGTACAAAAAGTTAAAAAAAAATGGAAAAATAAAATACAATCATATTTTAATTCATAATTCAACAGTCTATTCAGTTACAATATTACTAAAAGGAAGGTACAACCTAATTTCAAATTGAAGAAGGCAGGAAAATGACACTCAGACTCTTCCTTGAGATCATTCTTACAGTTTGAATGTGTCAATAATATGTTTTGAAGCAAATAGTTTTTTCCTCAGAGCATTCAGAATTTGCTAATGACCCAGAATCAGTTAGAAATTTTTAAACAGATTTTAGCAGAAAGACAGTTCTGGGATACCTCAACTTTCAATTTTCTACACACGTGGTGATGAGAGAGGCAGGGGAAACAAGCATTTCCTCATATGTGTTTTTGTTATCCGAATCTTATAAATGTGAAAAGCAAAGCATCGTTTAATGGGATATGCAAAAGGCAATATGTGATTTCTGTCCCTTCAGATGGCCCAAAGCAACTGATGTACTACACTTTGCCAATTCCATGAAAGAGCTGACATATAGGGTTGCATTCTCTTACTGTCGATTACTTACTAGAGAAATAGGAAAGCCTGCCTTGAAACAAAGAGAAGACCATATCCCATCAGCATGTTGAAACAGCGCCTAAAGTGTTTACCACAAAAGTGAGCACGAAGATTGATTTTTGTGTCCGTGCTAAACATTTGTTGTCTGCTTTATCAGTGTAACACAGCTCCCCTCTGCTACCTAAAGACAGATGTCAAAAAGATGCAGAGACTCTCACACCATCCTATCAGCAAAATTAAAGACTTTTCTTTCTTTATGATGCCAAAAAAGAACAAGAGTTTACAATCCCTCAAATGTTTAATTTCTAATGAGATATTTGGACAATGCCATTTTTCGTAATTGTTTTTATTGGACACTCTTTAGCTAATTATGAACAAGCAGTGCATTAATGGAAGACTGAAATATAATTGTGTACATACACATCAGGAGGTGTTCAGCCAATACATTATGCCAGAATAAGCACTTTGCAGCACAATTTAGCAGCATTCAGGCTTGTCCAGTCCAAGGGTTTTAAGCAAGATTTACATTTTTCAAACAAGACAAAGAAAAAATACAATGCATGCAAAACACTGAAAAACTCAGGTTCACCAATGGTGAAATGTAATCCACAGTATCTATACTTCTCTCCACAAGAACAATTTCTGCAACAGAAAGCAAGCGGTTTAGGATATTCCAATCTCTGTAAGCCTTGTGAAATAGACTTCTTGGGGGGGGGTACAGTACAGTAACTTAGGAATCATCATTGAGCACTGAGAGCTCAATAGCAAAGTCAGATCAATCACATATACAGCTCAGGGCATGCCAAAAACATGGGTAAGCAGGAACTGGATATATCCTGAGCGAGGCAGAGAGGGTCATTAACAATCTTTAACAAATGGTATGGTGACATGTACATTAGCATGCAAGTTTAAAATGGATTAGCTGGAGTGCTGTGATTTGGTGGAACTGAAACTATTGGTCATACTGCAGTCCCAATCAGAGGTGCCATTTAATTAATTCCATAATTTACTTATGGCCAGCAGCGATATCACTCTGCAACTCACAACTGGCAACCCACTGAAGCTAAGCAGGCGTGAGTGGAGTGGAGTGTCTATATAAGCACTATATAAGTTAAAGCAATTATTATTATTATTATTATTATTATTAATTCAGTTCTCTTCCCTCAAAAACAATTCACAGAAGAGACTAGGCCTCTTGTAGATATGTTAAAATAATTAGATCAGTGAGTCAGGTAAAAACTGTAGGCATGAAAGGTATAGCAGAGCTTGAGATGCATAAAACAGCAAAACTCAAGGACACAAGAAGTCTCAGAAAATAGAAAGCTATTTATGCAGTTTTTTGCACATTATCATGTTTAGGAACATTTCTTGCAGTCCAGGGTGGATAGGTAGGTAAATCTTTAGATAATTTACCTGCAAGATTAAAAGTTTTTAAGTTAACTATATACTGTAGCAGTCAGCACACCTTAATACCTGTGTGACTTCTGGATGCAATCATTGGAGGATTTTAGTTTTAAATTTCAGGTGCTTGAAGTCAACAATGCACAATCTTAGAAAAAATGAAAAGATGAACGAATCTTAAGTTTTCTCAGAATGCCCTGTGCTTCAGGAAATTTCTCCTAATAAATCTGATATACAAAAATATAGGTTTAAAACCACTACTGTGCCATGACTCTCACTATGGTAAGAAGATTAAAATGGATAGAAAACCATACCAGTAATGATAGTGCTCTTTGCAATTAAACAGTCTCCCTGCTTAAAAACATACTTGTTTAATTATCATGAAACTATAGTGTTCAATAATAATAGATCATAATGCCAGAATGCCTTTGACCCATAAACCTGTCTCCTAAAATGTAACCACTTACAGTGCTGCACAATATTCAAAAAGCAGATTTTGCTGCCCTTTTCAACTCAGGGTAGTTCTAGTAGAAAAAGTGGAAACAAAAAGTAAAAAACATTTACAAAACAAAGAGCAATCAAAACACTTATCGACCCTACTTGGCTCATTGTGGATTCCCATCAACTTGCATTATTTCATGCAAATTGCAGTTTCCTTGCTAAGTACCGGCAGTTTCATTGATTTCAGCCAGGCTGGTGTGGCAATTACAGCTCATTAGGACTCAGATGAAGGCTGCTTAATGAAAGATTAATGGGTCTTCGACTTGGAGACACATGATCACTACCCATATTTATAAGTTCTCTCCTGACAAATCCATAGAGAACTAACCAAAATGTGCCTGCTATAAAACTGAATACCTGAAATGCACAGTCAGCAATGAGATCTATGCATAGCGATTAATTTGGACAATAAATAATCCAAGATATTTGGTATTTGCAGCACAAAATCACAAAGTTAAAATGGAACATTATCCTAAAATAAGTCACTCAAATTTCACTTGGCATACAGCGTCTGACTGAAAAACTCAAGAAACCAAAGCTGCACATTGCCTAGATGTTTGCTAAGGCTAAATATGCCAACTATTAAAAAAGGCTAACCATACTTCTGGTAGCAGCTATGGGGATAATACTGGAACTTAGTTTATGGTTATTAAGTTTTTCATATGAACCCTGATGTTACAGAATGAGTGCTGGATTTAGAGGTGAAGGTGGGGAGATATTAGATTTTGTCAAGTGGCAAGGATACCAACTAATCACCCCCAATGGTCAGTAGCTAGTTTGGAAGAAGACATGCTCTGACAGGCCAGTGATAAATAGAGACTCGACCCACCACACATTGAGAGTCAATAGCCCATTAGCAGAACTCCCAGTGTGACAGGTTGTGAGCAGTCAGCTTGCCCCCTTGGGAGGCAAGAGAGAATTGCAAATCTAGCCCCCTGTTAAATCAGGGAAAATCTGCTTGGTGAGGTATCTCTAATGAACACTGAAGCATGGATTTCATACAGAGGATTCGAAAACTACAACATGCACAAATCAGATAACTGTACAGTACTGTATGTATGCGTCTTGTGCAATCATTTTTTTTCCATTACAGTGAGAATTCTCAAAAGTATTTCATTACTACTTTTTCTGCTAATTTACTGCTTATGCACTACATAATGTCTGAGGAATACTACATTTTACTGCATTCCTGCAGGGAACAAGATTAAGGTTTTTGTGTTCTCTGGCCTGGAACATTTGAAACGTGCTGAAAATAAACATTAATTTTCAATACCTATAAATCCTTGCTTAACAACCATTGCTCTTGTGTATGAGGATATACACTTTTTTTACTGGAAGTGGGGTAAAATATGAATGGGGTGATGTTATTAGAATGCCTTTTAATCATATTAATAATAGAGCTAAAGTTACACAATGTAATTTTAAAAGGCAGTAAAGCAAGAGCTTAGAAAGGGGAAGTCTTGTTTTACTAACTTAGGAAATATTTAGATTTCCAAAAATCTTAACAAGATTTTGCATTAAAAGTTAATATTCAAATGAAATTTTACAGGAATCCAAGGAAAAACATGTACAGATCAAGAACCAGTTAGACCCTTAAAGAACATCTTAACCTAATTCAGATATGGGGTACCCCAGGGATCCACCTTAGACTCATTGCTCTTCCTGATCTGGAAATGCTACAAAACACTTACATTTGCTGTTGATACAAAATTAGGGGACTAACAAAAAAAAACAATAAAAAAAGATCATGATTTGGATGAGACACCTAGAAAAAAAAGTGATCTACACAACACAGAGACACTAAGTTATCACATTTTGATCTTACAGGGTGATTCTGGGCCCCCAACATATAATAATGTAGGAAACCTATAAAAAGGGTTGTCCAGCAACAAATATACAGTACCGAAAGCTTTTATTGAAATCAGATCTGTTTACTTTTTGATCAACATTTATTCTGTAACACTAATAAAGGTCCTTTTTGTTTGGTACTTCTTAAAAGTGTTTATAACCACATTTTCCAAACAGAAAATCTGAAATATTTTGACAACATGATAGCAACTGAAATCATTTTCCCCACAGCTTAGTCAGTAAAACAATTCCTATGGAACGTTTCTACCTTGGCAGCTCAGGCCCAGTGTGACCTGCAGTGAGCAACATTAGATCTGACACCAATCCTTCTCTCAGCTAAAGTAATCTGCGTTTCATTCAACCCAATTCTTCAGAAGAAAAGTGACCAGATGACCCTTAGAAATTGTCATTCACATACCAATATAGAGTAGGGTGTCACAACAGAGCAGGATGCAAATTATTTGCAATCTGATATCTATTTAATGACTTACAGAATTCATAATATTTCTCAGGAGCAGGGATCATTAGAAATAGAAAAATAAAAATGCATTTTGAAATCCTTTCAAGGATACAAAATGATCAAACTAAAGTAATCTTAAGTGTTGGGCCATCTACTTGTATTTATTCTACTACATAGATTAAAGAAAGCCTCATAAAAATATCTGACAAGATTGTCATAAGATCACACACAAATGCATCTTATCATATTTCAAACACAAAATGTTGTAGCAAGTTATATTTGTATGACATTCAGCATTCAGCAATTTGTCTTCTGAGATTTCTTATTCATAGGTCACTTCTTCCTTCACAGAAGAGATCCCAGAGCAGAAACAGGCAATGAAAATGACACTGCCTTTGAAGAGTTCAGTTGTTTCAGAAGTAGAAATTGCTTTGGATATTGACTTACAACAAGCTTTCAGAAAGCTTTGACTTGCATGGCTGTGTCTTGCATATGGATAGATTAAAACCACAGCCTCCCTCTTTCACAGGAATTATTACAAAATCAGTTGGGTCATTCTGGGTTTCAGTAAGAGTTTCTAGTAAGATACAGATTATTGGTTATATGGTGGATAAAATTAGGCTATTTTTGGCAATTCTGTTGACTTGTAATTTTATCACAAACTCAATGTTAAATTCCAAACAATGAAGCATTATTTTGTGTCATTAAGGAAAAACACATACATATATATATATAATTTAAAGAAAACTAAAAATCCCTTTATATAGACTGAATCATGTCAGATTTTATGGACTCCTGATGAAAGCTTAACTGTCTATAAAACAGCTTTTTAGGGGAGTTGCATGCTTTGCAATTTCATTTTAGACTGGAAACTAGTGTTACGTTTTACAAATGGAAAATGATTAGGTCTCAAAAAGATCCAGTTTCATTCTTTTTACAATAGGACATGCTAGAACCATCATTAAAGTTCAGTAGCCATCTTTTTCATGAAATCTATTTCATACAACACTAGGCAGTCTAGATCTAAAAGTATCAAAAAAGAAATGGCAAAGCCAAATTTCTGGAAGAACAGCCCCAAATCCAACATGACAGTGCGCTGCTAAATGTAGAAATAAACATAGGAAAAGTACTGATGTATTCTGTGCTCAAATTGGCTATTCCCACCCCCCCACACACACATACTGTACAATTTGTGTGCTACATTGATTTAAACTACTATGCTTTAAAGACAGCCATAAACAAGGCTATTTCTGGTATGAGTTCGTAAATGTTCCTTCTAGTACTGTGAAATCAATGGCAATCTTGCCAGAATAATGAAACACCACAGGAATTTAACAATACACAAATACAAACATTTTATCTCCCAAGTGAAAGTAAGCTATCAAAATCCTTAAGAAAAGGATGATAAACTTCAAGGATTAATACATCTATATAAGAATGAAATAAATGCAGACATACTAAATTCTCTCATTTGTAACCTCTCAATTATTTAGAATAAATCTGGATTTTTCACGTTTAATAAAACTGCTTTAAGCTGACTGAAGGTCTCAGTAAGTGATCAGACTCAAAAAGTTCATGGAGACCTGGCACCTGGTGTGCAACTTGTAGCCTGACAAAGAAATTCACACATTCTTAAACACACAAACAGCACCCATGTTCAGCCCTTTATACTATTTCTTTACTATATTTAAATTTCAATGTAGTTAAAATAAAAACAACTTCCTTCCTAACGTGTACACAGTACAGATCTCATAAAATGTGGGAGTAAAAACCAACATATAAATCTTAATATTGTTTTTTTTAAAAAAAAACAGCGACTCAAAATAAAAAAAACACACATGGAAATCAAATACACTTACAAAGCTCCAGACAAGTACAAATCATAGCAATGCTGATTTCTTCACAGCACACCAAATGACAACACCAAAGGAAAAAAGGCTATTTGTATATAGGTATGCTAATATCTGCACACTAACCAAGCAAACTCTGCACAGTTTAAGTACACAATTCCATGTAAAACAGATTGGTGTCTGTAACCAAGTCATTTACTGCCAGTTTTGACCTGATTGTATAAGCAATAAAGGGATTCAGGCTTCAGAATTGAAACACTGGCTGAGCTGATAACTGCTAATTGATAACTGGCTTCATGACTCCTACTCATGTCACAGATGAAGTAATTTAAACCACAAACTGGAACAGGTAGAGAGGAGAACCTGGAGTGCTTCAAACCAGTCTCATATAAAGACCAATTTAACCAGATGTTGGCACATTCCATCAGAGGTGCTAGTGGTATCACAGCTATATTATAGCAAAGGAAAAAAAATATGGTAAGGAAAAGAAAGGCTTTTAAAATGAGTGCACATGCAAAAAAAAAGTTAAAACACTTGTACATTTTACACAGGATACTGCGCTGTATTATATGGTGTACTTACTACACCCATTTTATAAATTTGACTTTATATCTCCCATGACTTGCTGGTAAAATGGTGGTTAAAAAGGTGCAAATATAATTTTATATTTAGCTTCCAATTATGACACCTAAAGTATAGTGCTAATATCTGAATAATGTTTTGTGAAAATAAAATCTGTTGAAGGTTGTCAAGTCATAATTCTGAAGTCCTGTCAATTGAAATTGACTATCTTGTCATTGCCAGGTTTCATTCCAATTTCTCTCCAGCACGATATATCATTCGGCACTTGAAAACTTTAATTGCCAACTTAAGACTCTTAAAAGTTCACCAGAGACAAATTAATTTTAAGAGGTAGTCATATGTTAAAAAGTTAAATCTTTGTTTATAAGTTGGACAGTATTGTTCAGGAAACGGTTAAAAATAGTGTGAATTCAGTTCTTATTACCTAGAATCAGTAAAATAATAACCAGCTAAACTGCTTTGGTTGAAAATAATGAATCATTATAACATACGTTTTTAAGTATTCAGCTGGAAAAGTGTAATCTTTCATTATTACAACCTGTCTGTGCATAGACAAGTGAAAGAATGGGTATATACAACTTCCTAACTCAAAACAAATGGGGAAAAAAGTGAAGTCCAAACAGCAATTACTTATCCCTCTGTATTATTAGACAGAGCTCAGCAGTAGTTATACCGTAGGTTTCTAGCCATTTTCAATCCAGATTTCCTTGGGCTAGAGCACTGACAATTTGGCTCAACCTGAATAACAAGATTCCTAGGAGCATGAGAAAAAATAATGGTGTTTCCTGTCAGTTTCACTTTAATTCCCTTTTACCTTGTTCCCGTAGTTCCTCTTAATCCTATAATTCCTCTTACCCTGTAGAAATACCTATCATTTCCTAATTGTAGGAACTGCAGGTTCATGTATTCCCCATACAATATTTATCAGTTTCAATAATCACATATAACTGGAGATCACTAAGAATAGTGACCTTTCAATCAGTGTGTGGCTTGCCTCCAATTAGGTAAGAAAGTCTCAACTTAAGTTAAAGCACCACGTCACACATTTTACAAATTGAGCAACACTTCTAACAGCTTTGCTTAAGGGGAACATAAAAGGGAATGCTGTGAAGAAGACAGTTAACAGTATACGTTGAATAGAATGTTTCTTAAAAAGTCAATATGATCAGGTGCTTTGTAAAACCTTGCAGGTTACACTGAAAAATAAAACTCTCATACTATCTATCCATCTGCATTAAAAAAGGTGACCTACCTACTGCACACGCTTGCATTACCTTTAGAACAGAAGCCCAGATAAGGGTCTTATAACTTATGTGGTATCTCAAGTGTCATATCTATTTTGCAAAGCCCTGAATTTTATTAGAAAACAAAAAAAAATACAACTATGTACCCAAAACAATCATATCAGTTTGCAAGGAAAAGCATGTTATCATGTTCCAATGCATTATTTGCCACAGCAAATACTGTATTACCTTTTCTCATGATGTGGACAAGCTCCAGAAGACAAACACTAAACACATCAAAAAGGAAATTGAATAAGGAATCTACTGCTATAAAATTAATGTAACATAACTAAAATTCCCATATCAAGTCCTGACATTAATACATTTTTCTAATACTTGATACACAGTCCAAAAGCATACTACCATGTGTAGTGTGTGTTGATAAATCAAACCAAGTTCATGGATTTGGTTTTAGGCTCATTATGGTAATTGGGTTGTGGGTGTCTGGAACAAGCTAACACAGCTATTTTATCAAAGCTGATACCAGGGCTTTTTTGGATGATATATTTAATTCAATTGGCTACAAGCAACCACACAAGCTAGACAGGATCAAATGGCCTCCTCTTTTATAACCATTATGTTCTTATGACTGTAATGGTGGCATGAGAGGTTGGTAGAACAATTTGAGACCATTACAAAGTGTTGCAGGATTGCATGAGTGTAATAGCAGACAGCACTTGGAAACACCAAAGATATGGATAGCATAGACTCATAACAACAACGACCAAAAGCGACATTTAAAGGCATATACTTCCAGTCAAAAAAGCTACCATATTTTGTAGGGAGCATGCAAACAAAGAGGCTCACCTCACAGATGCCTTCATTTGAGGCCATATACCTCTCTCTATATACTGTATACATCTTTTCCATTGATGTCTTGCAGAGCTGCAAAAACTCTGGCAAGTGTAGAGTAATTGTAGACTCTTCCTTTGCAAACGTAAAGCTAGATACCTCAGACAGTCATACATTCATTTCATCAATGAAATTTTTACTAGCAGACCTCACACATGGTACTGACTTCTGTACATTGCACAGTGTTTAGAGGAATCTTCAGAAAATGAATGTCATTGCTAATTAAATCTTACAATGTCATTAATATTCAAACCAGGATTAATCAGAATCAGAATCAGGTCTGATATGCAAGCACAGCCTAATTACAAATTAAAAAATATGGTCTACCCTTTGAAGCTGGTCATTTTCTCAATTAGATTTGCTTTGGAACAGTTTGTTGTTTTGTGGCATTTTACAAGGAAAAATAAGGTGCATCTTTTGACCATACTGCCAATGAGTAAGGTATGCCTTACAACTTCGGCACTAATACAAAAAGTGACATGCATTTCATCAATGCTCGTTATTACATTAAATTAATGATTGGGCAATAATTCTAAACAAAGCCATTGCCATTCATCTTTACAGCACAGCAGCACAGGCCCTGTGGGATTTCAAAAATGTTTATGTGATTCACTTGACAGTCCTCATGGAAAGTCGGAAGTTGCAGCAGCTTGTTAGTTTTTTTTTCTTTTATGCTTGAGTAGTAGCATAGTGCCTTGTACACAGTTATTGTAATGTACCACAGGCAGCTACAATGATATCCCCTCGCCTCAGTGCGCCACCCCAGCTTTGGAGCCAGGCTTGCCATTTCAGAGGTCTTTTAGCAGGATGCACTAGAATATCTAAACAGGATGAGATGCGAGACATTTAACTATTTCGCAGCTCACCATTGCATTTGGTTCAGCTTAAATTCAATAACAAAAAAAAGCCCTTCATTCTCTTATGCAGAGATGAGCAGAGTTATACATTTAACAAAGAGATGATGCAAGCAGTACTCTACACTTGGGCACAGGACAAGATCTTTGGCCAAAACCTCTGTACTGTTCCAGCTTGATTTTACTTGATTAAAAATAAAAACAACTAGGTGAAACAAAACACACAAAGTACATGTTAACAAATTTCAGCACTCCAATGTAGCCAATAAGATGAGATACAATCCTGAGAGGACAAACAAATATTTTTTCTAATGGTAATTAGGTTACTCATATTGTTTAATTGTATATGCTGAAAAGCTTTTAAAACTACCACTGGTATACTGCATCATTTTATCTAATAAACAACACACAGTAACTATAACCATCACCCCTGCAATGAGAAGACTTGAGGGACTTGTAGTCTATATAAAGTTTTATATTATTCCCAGCAGGCAGAGTTGCTGCAATCCCACTGCAGCAAAACATGGAGCAATGCCAGTATTTGGGTTGACAAGGCATATCTTTCCCTGTTCTGCAGCAGTACACCTGCTGCTACTCATCCACAACCCCCAGGAGAGCGCAGTATGTAACTGGCACCCCTATTGCCAATTCAAAAGAAGCACATCCATTAGCTCAGAAACATTCCGATCTAACCCAAGCCAAGACGCTGTGTGTAGCATTCTACCTAAAGCCTTACTTCATACATTCCATAACTTTGTTGAATGTGCAGCATCAGAAGGTAACACGCACAGGAAAGGTGGAGTAAGTCATCGAATGCATTCAGGATAAAAAGGACAACCATTTTTTGAAAAAATTCCATTAAAAAAACTTCTCAAAAATATTTTTAAAAAAAGCCCCCCTCACATTCAGACAATAAGGCATTCCTACTGAATAGAATTCAACTAATTCTTCCAGGAATATTAGTAAAACAAAAGGCAGAGAGGCATAGACGGCGTGTGTTCCGGTCGGTTGTAAAGACAGGAGAGTTTGTGTGGGGTAGAAGGCGAAGGAGGGAGGCTGGCTCAGTTTGCAGGTTTATAATACAAGATGAAAGCTCTGTTGACTTTTTGCACTTCCTCTTGAGACAGGAAGTTCCTAAATTCCTGTGAGGAAGAGGAGGAGTTCCACCATCAGGAATCTCACGCTAATCTTCCCCTCCAGGATGGACAGCACCTCCAGTGGACAACGTTGTGAGTCATTATGACAAAAGCAAAAAAAAAAAACAACAAACTGAATACTGGTTCAAAAAAGCCACATAAGAAAAATGAGAAATACTATTCCTTAACTGGTTAATTTATCTTCACTATTAATTTCTTTGATGAACTATACAATGATCTGGTGAAAAACCATAAAGCTTCTGAATGTATGTGGCTTACATTTGCAGGTGATGACTACATGAAATTTCTAAATCAATTACCTTAATGGAACATGGTGCTGTAAAGAGAAAATCCTGTAGAAGGAGAGATACTTTAAGAAATCACAGAGAGAATGTCTTACTGTCTTGATATCCAGATTATGCATCATGGTTGCTTTTCTACTGATATCGTACCTCCACATTTGAAAAATGTAGACTCCCTGTTTGAGTTAAAATTCTTCACTAACAGTACTTATTGAGGATTCAGATACATAGGCCACTCCTCAAGATCTCTTATTTTTTAGGTGATCTGCAATATCGATAAAACAAAGAGCATATATTTACAACACACAGTGAATATCAAGAATACACCAATGATTCAACTAACTAAATATTTATATTTAGAAAATGTATCAACTCATGTATTTAAACCACTGCAAATAATATTTTTATTTGTTTAATTCAGCAACAAAGGGAATATCCCCACCCCCCAAACAAATGGATCTCTTTGCGATGTCTGTTTTCATTCTGAACATAGCAATTTAATTTGAAAGCAATGAATGAGTCTGATACTGCTGCAGCATACTAACCTCTATGGGGAAAGCCTGTGTAAGGCAATAAAACTCTCAGGGCAGACAGACGTGCTCTAGGAATCTCTCCCTACCAGACAAGGATGTCCACAGCAAATCAATGTCCTTCACGCTTTCAAGCTTCAATTGCTAGCCAAGTGGAAAAAAAAGGCAATAAGAGCTAGGGGGAGGTAACAGAAACACAACACTGTCTGGCTACGTGGTCGTCAATGACCCACCAGGTTTAATTCCAGACTGGAAGCTCCCACCTGTACTTGGCAGCACTCAGTGACTGAGGGCAATCTGTGTAATTTGATCATTTTTTATAATCCCTTTCTGTGGCAGCCCAGGTCTTGACAGGCTATTTATTTGAAAGTGCAATGCAAAGAAATCAAACAGTGATAGACACAAATAGAAAGAAAGTCTGCTTGCATTTTAGATTTAAAGAATGGTCAGAGTTATTTTCCCTTAATTAAATGAAGGAATCAAATTGAACTGAAAGACTTGTTTCCATGTTTGATGATTTGATAATGCAAAAAAAAAAACTGAAACAGAAAAGAGCCCCACTTTTCTAGTGAAAACTGGGATTAGCCTTTAACCCCAGAATGTTAGGCCTGGAAATCATCTGAAACTTTTCCTAACCTGAACAATTAATAAAACTAAATATACGGCCAGTGAAGTAAGCGAATACTGAAGTTCTGAAACATATTTAATTACTTGAATCTTCATTACATTAATTTTATTTACATATCTCAATGGAGATTAGAGATTAATCCTGGTGAACCAGTAAGCAAACAGCAATTAAAACAGATCGACTTATTGTTGTCAGATAATTACTTATCAGGAATCAACCCATTTAAAATGAAGTTCTTTTCACAGAAGAAGTTGTATTTTAATCAATTTTTACACTTTCTTAGCTACCAAGTAAAAAAAAGGAAATAATGTTATTTTAAAGAAATATCTGTAATATCTAAACGTCTAGTTGGGTGTAAAGCTTTTCGTCACCACTACAGACAGATTTTAAGCACAATTTTAACTGCATTACTTACTTTTATTGAATTAAAGCTACCAACACATGAAAACCATCAAGACTGAACTCTAAACATATTTAAGTCAGTGCTTTCCCTTAGGAAACAAGCTTCAAATTTTTCTTCTTGAAGAAAGGACACAAAATGATTCAGAAGACAAAGAGCTAATGATATATCTGACATTTCACTACAGCAGAAAGAATTAAACTTAAGTACAGTATGTCTCTGACATGCATCTTCATTATCACCCTGCAATCTGCCTGCCACTCACTGGAAACATCTGGAAGAAAGCACATGACATTCTGCAGTGCTACAGTAAGAACACCAGGAGAGTGAATAATTAGAGGCTAATCAAAATTTTTAGTTTCATACTTGGTGAGGTTAACATTTGGTCATAATACCAAGACACTAACTACCAATTTGACTTTCTGACATTTGGTTCTGGAAAATTTAAGGGAGATAATTGATCAGGATTTATAAATAAATGGGATACATCTTAATACTTTCTTGCATTGTTACAGTTTCTAAAGGTAATGTAAAATACTTTCTCTTCAAGGGCTGAGGAGTCCGGAAAGCAAGATTGTTTTTTAAATGTTCAACCAAATGACCATGAGTCCCACACTTGCCGTCTCCAGTCTGCCAACAGAAGTCAACAACAGAAACAGTGATTTACTTAGTTTTGTAATGATACATGAGCACTCACTATGATCATTCTGCAATAGGATCAGGACATATTTTTTCTATCACTTTGTGCCAGAAGTATGTCATTTAAAGTTTTAACGTGATATGTTTGTGCTAGTGTGTAAGACAACCGGGTAAGAGTCTTTGCTTGATCATTGTGACTGAAACCTAAGCAAAGGAACGTCTTTTATGGTAGGGCCTAATAACCAGATAGGCATCTTTCTTACAATCCTTGAGTAGTTGGCACGAGAGATACCTTGTTTTGCTCTTAATTCACTTTGCACAGAGAAATAATATCAGATACCTTCCTTGCCGGGTGAAAGAAGACAAGGGGACGAAGGGCCCAGCAGAACAGTGCTAACCACTCATTACCATAACTCTGGTGCTGGAGAATGTAGACAGCTGACCCCGGCAGACTAGGCCCTGTAGCATCAATCTCATACAGCAGCTCTGGTGCCAGACAGTCGAGACCTGCAGAGGAGCTCATGGTGACACAGAATGGAATGAAGTGCAGACAGATCATTCACTGCTCTGCATCAGAGGCACATCAAACCCAACAATATTTTTAAATTTACAATTATATCAACTACTGTAAATTTGTATAAAGCACAGCAAAAGAAATTATAATAAATTTACAAAAGAAGAGAGTATTCTAGCCTCTAATTTACCAGCACCCTTTTTTGCCTCTTGAGGAATATTTCAAGCTGAAGATAATTTTTTTCATTTCACTCATCGGTTTACCAGCTTCACAAATGTTAACATAGGAGTCACATGAACCTTTTAACATGAAAATTATGAGCCTATTGCTAATAAGTGGTTATTTGTCTACACTAGCCTTTATCCATGACCTATTTTTCAGAAAACAAGCATCTGCATGAATAAATAGATGTTATGTTTTATTGCCTGTGCTAGGTATATTCAAAATTGCTCAGCCACCTATTCACCAGCACTGTTTTTATTAATACCACACTGCATTATCGAAAACTAATCTGTAACTGTCCCCGACAGTCGGCTCCTACTAATTTCACACCCTGGTAAAGTACCAATTATGTGTGTAATGGGTGCTAAATATAGAAGGTGCTCTGGAGCCATTCTTCAACCTGATAAAAATGACAATTTCGCTAGCAGCCTTCCTGTGACAGGAAGATGTGGCTGCCTGCCAGAAATCACTGAAGACCACAATTGGAATGTTAACACTTCATGCCTTATCCCAGTTCTATCTCTTTTTAATGGTAACTTTTTTCGGAAATTGGAGATGTGAGTAAAACTGGGATTTGTTAAATTGAATAGGCCAGAAGGTCCACAGCTTTTCTGAGAGCGTTCTGAGGACTGAGATAATACCAGAACACCAAAAAGAGTTACTGTACATTATTTAAAGCTGTATAACACATTTGGGATGGGGACAATTCAAAGTAATGTATTTTGAGAGCAGCTTCACCTTTACCCACTGTACAAGACTACTTGCAAAAGTAGCAAGTGAACTTGACACTCTTAGCCTTGACACTATTTCTCCACAACACCAGTTACCAGATTTAATGAAAGACTGAAAGCTTGACAGTCCCTTTGTGAGAGGTACAGAAAAATATCAAAGCATACTTTAGACACTGTTCAGAGAGAAGAGTGTTCTGATGCAAAATAAGCTTGTGTCTATGAGGAGTACATAAAAGAGCAGTCATGCAACTCAGCTACAGTATATTACAGCAATTTCACATGAAAAGCTTTGTTACAGAATACAGCACAGAAGACATCCAGCCCTCTATGTTTATATTGCAATAGGAATGCCCTCTTTCCACTACTCCTCAATACACTATACTTCATAACTTTACTACTGGACAAGTAGGATCTGAAATGCCCAAGTTATTTCATACTTGTTTATACAGACATTCACAAAACTTTGAAAGCAATTGTAAAAGCTAAGTCTAGGTAAACATAATTTAAAATAAGGAGGAAAATTAACAATTATCTTAAGATCTTTTAGGAGACCAAGAAAGAATATGGAATCATTGATAACTGAAAACAGAGAAAAGGTATTTTTATACTGTTTTAAGAAAGTGTCAGGCAGCTACACTTGCTTCCAGATAAAATCAGACATCAATACCTAGGGCTGGTAAATTATTTTCTCTTTATTTTGAAAAATTAATCTCTATTTAAAATACCTGTGAGAAAATTGCATTGCTAAACTAAACTCTAAACATGAATACTGGATAAAAATCTTCCTCAAAGGCTACATCCAAATCCAACTCCATGACAAGTTTTGCTACTTACAAAGAAGAATGTTAAAATTAATCATATTGTTTGTCGAGTACTCCGATATTCATAGTGAGGCTTTATAAAAGCTTTTCAAACTACAGAAAATGTAATATTTCTGCCTAACCAACAAAAGTAGCCAGCAGGAATAATTGGCTGTTTGTGGAGAAGGCACCTAGAAGATTTCCATCTAAGTTTACAATTAACAAAGCACTTTAGATACAGTACAGAACAGCTGAAAAATGTTATTTTCCTCTTTGTGCGCTCCATACTTTTGTTATTGGCAAAACTGTACATAACAGCAGAAACTGGAACAGATGACTTATAATTGATGAACAGATAATAACTAATATTGCAAAAAACAAAATTAAATCCCTATCTCACTCTATACACCACATGTCCTTGTCTCACCTACTGAACAATACATGACAAATGGCCATAAAAATTAGATGTGCTACCCATATGTTTCAACATCATTGCAGTGCACTCTATTTGTATAGATTTACAGTAAAATATAAGAGCAGCTAAAAATTAGAATAGGCCACTGGGACCATGTAGCCCATTTGGTAGCTCTACAAAAAATGTAAAAGCATTAACAATAAATTGCCGGGAAAGCCTTTTAAAACTTTTTTCTTTTAAAGCTCACTTTTACAACAGTTTTAATTAAGAATTCTACTGCATTCAAAGTTGCTTAATGGTCTGACAAATGGCGACAAAAACACAAACACAAATGTACTTGGATGCAGTATTTACTGTACAAGGCTGGAAAAAGAAGCAAACAGCCCAGAAAAGTCCTTAATGGGATGTGAAAAGCTAAATCAATTTTAGCTAAAAAAAACACAGAGAATTCAAGAAGCAAGAAGCCCCATTCAACTTCAAAAGTGTTTTAATTTCAAGAATAATAGAATCATTTAGACAGCAACAGCCAGCACAGAGGTAATCATCTCTAGTGCAGCAAATCCGAAGATTGGGCTTATTACCAACAAACTGGGCAATAAACTATCACAATTCCATTTAGAAAGAAAGTTAATGTGAGCCTGAGCTGTCCAGTGCTCACAAATATTTCCACATAGGGCAAAATATGCAGCAAAACAATTTTTCTATAGTCTGATCTGCAGTCTGTAGATAAAGTGGCAGTGGTAATGCACATTTCAGAACACGTCAACATTGTAGCACACAGATATTGTGCAAGTCTTTGACCAAGCTGTCCAATGAGTGCACACTGCTTTCCGGGCTGATGATGCTTCTATTCTTTTAGCTAAAATGCACTGAATAAAATCTATATGAACAACTAGCAGCTTGTCAGGTGTATGTTTTTTGAGTATTAATGCCAACAAATCTCAATATATGCATGCATAACATGTGCAACTTTGTGCATGCCAGGATTTAATCTTGCAATCTTAGAGCATACTGTACACAGTGACACACCCCAAATGGTTCAACGTTACAAAAAGACCAAGTCTGTCAAGAGGTTGCCACTACCTTTTGTAATTGTGCACACGGAGCTTCATTGCACATTATTATGCTTTATAGACTCTTAATATTACAGAAATATATCAATAATATTACTGGGTTTTCAGAAAAATACACCCTCAAAATAGTAGATCAAATTTCTGGGAGTAATTTCTACTCATTTTCTACCAACCCTACAAGCATATCAATTTTGAAATATTTTAAGGAGATTAAGAACGATTAGAGACATGGGAATATTCCCCTAGCTATCCTGTGTTTATGGCTACTGACGTTAAATGTGCACTTTTCAAAACAGTTTTATAACTGCAGTTTAAAGCAACATGAACACTTAAGGTAAAAATGAAAATAAAGAAAAACCAAAGCCTGGCTTTGAAACCAGACAGATGTTTTACACTGCCAATTCCATCAGAAAATTGAAAAATATTAGACTATTTCAGAAAGTTAACTGTTTAAATAAACATGTTCCTGATGGTACTGGAATTGAACTCTCAGAGGGCACCAAAAAAAGGAATAAGGCAAGGCTGAAGCAGACATCGTACTGATAAACAGTCAGGGTGATAAGGAAAGAGATATCTTTTAACTGGAATATATTTCTACCTATATTCAGTTTAAATTTAGTTGAAAAACTAGCATAGGATCTGCTTCTGGCTCAAGATCAGAATAACAGACTGTCTCTTCCAGCTACTCTTCTTGAACCCTGCCCTCCCATTCAGCTGTAACTTCTATTAATTTTACTGGGACTTTATTTTGAATGCTAATGTACCAATTAAACAATTCTTCCTGACATCTCCATTAACCAGGTCTCCTAGTTTGAGAACCCAACCCACAGTTAGTCTTGAGATCACATACTGTACTTGACGCAGTACGTACTATTGTGTTGCACATTAAAATCTACCACAGAAATCAAACTGTTAGGGCCTTAAAGCATCATACACATTACACTATAGTGGATTACAATGATCTATTTGTATTCACTTGCTCAAGTGAAGCTTTATGGTTTCAGTGTTTATTTCATTCAACTCCTACACTAAAAAGACAACAATCACATCAAGATCTAACGATCAAATACTTCTTTAAAATGTGAAAATCATAATGGTCGTTATTACCACCTCTTATTTATTTCCATCAATAAATTTCAGTTTATTTCATTAATCATTTCAGGTCTAGGAATGTATAATTATGTCATGCTTTTAAAATGTATTGTAATTGCTTGTCTTCTGACTTTCATTTACTACAAGCACATTTTCCTCTATTCCTTCATATTTAATTGATTGCTTTTTAAGGAAAATTACTTCCTTATTAACCAATGAATAAGGCTAATTGCAAAAATTATGTCATTTCTCAGCATGCCAATTGTAATCAGCTGAAGCAGCTGATAAGATCACAGATGACATCTTAATCCTGATGAAATAAGTCATACATCATAACAGAACATGGTCATTCTTGCCTAGGCATCAGTTACCAGACCACAAAGATCACATTTAGTAGATTCAGCAAATTATGGCAGTGATGCAACTATGTTGCAAATAATGGATCTAAACATGCAGCTAGGTCAATGTTTAGTGGCAGTAGTGGTTAAAGCTCTGGACCCGGACAATTACAAATTTAAACACCAGTTGTGATACTCGAGACCATGAACAAGAAATCTTACTCAGATTGCTCCAATACATACTGTATAAATAAGTGAAAAGATTTTCATTATAAACGACAATTTGTTTTCAATTAACTCATCTGGTTAAATTAAGGATTAAAATAACATATTTGAAGTTTGACAAAGTATTCAATGTCCAAAAGCTTTTCACAAAATTGACTTTAATCCATTTTATGCTTCAATGGAAGTTCAATAATACTGTATTAGTTACAGAACCATGCAAAATACATATGGACATGTCATGCTGTTCTTTTTTTTACATTTTGCTTTCTTTATGCGAAAAACTATATTGATCTTGCACCAAAGTTGTAGCCATTTGATTTCAAGATTATCCAGACAGACAAAAAGCAGCCTCTTCATGAGGCATGGAGATGAATAAGTGATTTTACTAAACACTAGACATGACTGGGAAATGTGATAATTACATACTACATTACTACCTCATTTTGGCTGTTAAAGTGTAGTTTACCTTGAACTGCGATATTTTTGAAGACTGATCCATGTGAATCAAAACTAACAAAATAATGTAAATTGCTTCTCAAATAAACTAAACTGCATGAATAAGTCAGAGCTGTTACAGAAGTAGGAAAAACTAGCAGAGGCTTGTTTTGCAGTTAGTTTCTTTTGATTAGACAAATAAAGAAACTATTTTCTTATCACTCTGGTTGGGATTCAGAACCTTGTTGCACAACACCTAGCACAATCAACTGAAATATCCAAACATGGAAAGAGTTAAACGTATAGATCACACACATTCTCATGGACCTGCTTAGCTCTTGCAGTGCTTCCACTCCTACAGCTCGGCCACACAGATAAGATAATAGGTCTGCACTTCACTGACTTACTTGCTCATTAAATTCATATCCCCTTGTCTAACTTTCAAAATTCAGAAACACCAAACAATATTAAAATGTGGTCAGACCAACCAAGGGAAAAAAAGCATTCCCAAGCGTGCAGTTAAAAAAAAAAACACACAGTGGACACGTATGAAGTACTTTTTTCCTTTACAAAACAACTCGGGTTTGCACATTTAAACTTTTGTGGTGCAGAGCACTTCTGAAAAATGAGATAAATGGAAAAAAACCAGAAGCTGCTAAATCAGCTCTGTGGGCATGCTTATTTTTAAAAGACTTTCCACTTGGGAAAGAGTTAAATATGTAATGCTAGACACTAAGTGAACACGAAGGGAACCAAACGTCAAATCAGAGTTTCCTGCAATTTTTAACAATTGTGTAAGCATCATGAAATCAAGTACTTTAGTCACATACATGTCTATGACTTGGACCTGTGATTTTAGTTATGTTTAAGAAGGTTACTTTTTTTGAGCTTCCATTTAACATTCATCTTTTTAATGGTGCTCGCAGCTGAAAATTGACAAAAATGATTGCCTTGAGAAAACCATAACATCAGGCTACTGTGCATCAACCATGTGTCGATGTATATTACATCACTCTTTAGTTTCAGCAGAGTGACCTTCACATAAGACTCCTTTAAGCATACAGATTTTGTTTTCCCCGAGGGTTAAATACTCGTCTTTTGGCGTGTGTACTGGATACATTACATAGTGGAGTACAGGCACATTTCTCTGCATGCTATACAACACTATTAAAACTGGTCTCCCTGACACTCTGGCTCACTTAAGTGATTTCAATTAAGGCAATGAATCGGATTCAGGTAAATTCTGATTCCCTAATCTGCACTGACCAAAATGCATTAGTTATTGTGACTGTACTATGTGCTAATCATAATGCAGCAAACAAGCACCTTAGTAGTGAAACCCTCCACCATATATGAGGTAACAGACTAGAACATACAGTATTAACCCACTTGACAGAATGAATGTGCATTCAAAAAACTTAAAACCAGTATTACAACATACAATTAGTGCATTACAATTAGTGTATAACCTTTTCAGCTATTGGGTGCCAACTTCCAGTTCTGAAACTGTAATTATAGATGATATTCCAGTACTTCATGCACTGAATGCAATTTAAAATGAAGGCATAATCAAGAGGCTTATGTCGTTTTTTTACAAACCAAAATGGAAATAAACTTTAATAAGACAGACGGCGGGTAAATGTGGCAGGAAAATGCAATGTGCAGACAAAATCATAAGAGTAGCAGCATATGTGCTGTAGCAAAAAGAATATCATGTTCCAGCATTTTGGCTTTCCCCATGTTCTTCATGTTAACACTTAAAATCACTGATACAAATATAATCTTAAAAGCAAATAATAATAAAAAACTATTTTATATAGTGCCTTTAAAGGTGGCTTCTCAAAGCGCTTCACAGAATGAGAACAACAAATAAAAAGAATACACAAGATAAAACACAATTACAATACACAGAGGAGACCGTGGATGATAGTATAGTAGGAGCAGAAGGGTAAAGAATGGAACCAGTTAAGTAAAGGCTCTTCTAAAGAAGGTTTTGAGTCTCGATTTGAAGAAGTTTAGAGAAGGTGACTCTCTGATATCCTTGGGGAGAGAGTTTCAGATCTTGGGGGCATAACAAAAGAAGGCACAGTCTCCCATAGAATGTAGTCAGGCTTGGGGGAAAGTAAGGAGATGTATTTATTACATCAAAGATAATGGTTAAAACAGTAATTCTGTCAAGACATGGAAAGTTGAAATAGGTCTTCAAGTATTATATTAGGTATAATTATCTGGCCTATAATGTATTTACATAAGTCTTACTTAATGTAATCCTGACGTAATGGAGCCATATTTGTAATTAATTCCAAAGCAATACATGTACAATGTAAACCAAAAATGATGTGGTTCACATTTTTCAATTCACATTTTCACAAAATCAATTCACATTTTTAAATGCTTTGTGCTGGAGTCTCAACTAGATCAATTACAGTCTATAAATAAAGGACTAACAGATATTATACAAGATCTACAGATCAGTTTTACCTACATTAACCACAAATGCCTGTGATTTAACCCACTGCAGTCTGGTAGATCTGACTCAATTCAACCTATCCTAGAAGCTATCACTAAAAAAATAACTTTGAAAAGACCTTTCTTGGCACCACCTACTGTAGTGCACTGCATACCTCCATGCAGTTTTCCTTTTTATTAATTATTATTGTATCTGATCACCAGGACACTTTGATCACAGTTTAGAAATCCCAGGTGAAGAGTGTTATGTAAACCTGAACTAAAGAAAGATGTATTAATTTTCCCTGAAATTTCAAAAAAGGGCTTAGGATGATAAAGATGCTTGAAAAAAATCTTTCAAATCACAACAGCGATCACTACGAGAAAACGTTTTTAAAATAGTTTGGTTTAGCTCTCATGCCTTGTTTGTTGCAGCATGGAACGTATTTCATAAATCCCTCATGAGTGCCTCTGCTTGTCCCCAGTGACAGATGGTCGGTAGATATTAACTAAAACTGGAGCTTTACAAATGAAACATCCTGTCTCACTGAACACCTCTGTGGATAGGAGTGTATAGTAAAGACATTTCTTAAAATTCAACTTGATTTTTAAAACAAAAGAAAAAAAAACAGTGATCTTGATGCATTCTGCTTTGTTCATCAACATCCATTTTAATTAAGTAGCAGTGGGAATATTTATTTATAACAATGTGTGCTTCTGATAACTTAAAACCTTTTTACAATTCTTTTGATGGGCACGGGCTGCCTTAAATTGACATGACTGTGAAATATGCTTAACATCAATAAAAAAAGTATGTATTTAAGTGCATGAAATTCTTGAGCTCTACTCTCTCTCTAGACTAACAGTGTCAGCTAAAGTTCAAACAAGATAAGTGCTTAAGAAGTGTGCTGTGCCTCATTTTTCACCCTTTCCAAGAGATATACTCACGAACTTGCTTATTAGATTTTAATAATGTATTAACTACAGATCAAAAGAAATTAATAGGCACTATATCCTTTGACTTTATCTAGGCTTTTAACCTTGTAGGCAACATTTTCTCCTGAATAAATAATTGGTATAATATGCCTGAACTAGCATGTGATCAAATGCTTGACAGCAGCATTACACCCTGTAGCCTGATCCTATTAGATCTCAGGAGCTAAGCAAGACTGGGCCTTCATCCTGAGATTCAATATCAGCATTAATTTATTGCGCATTAAAACATACCTATAAATCCATTATAGATGTATGTATGACTTTATTATTTATATAATTCAGGTATGATTTTAGAAAAATAAAATGTGGATTTTATATATTGACTATTTTTGGAATCATTTTAAATTTATTGACCATTCATGACTATAACAAAAGCATTAAATCACCAGAGAGAGGTGATTGGACACTGGTGATGAAGTGATTTAATCCGTTGAACCGCTAACCAGAAGAAAATCTGGGGAAAATATAGAAAGGAAGCAATGTATTCATGCCATTGGTATGTTGGAGCAACATCTCAGGTAGACTTGCCAGCACTGGAGCCAAGTCATCTTTAGTAATTAAGGTTTTATACAAACCACCTTGAATGACATCTGCTCAAACTTGCAAAACAAGATGCTAATTGTTGTGCAAAAGAGACTTTGATATTTTCTGCTAACAATTGTGAATTTGTTGCAGTTATGTTTTGTTTCTCAGTAATATATTCTTCATCCATTCACCTCTCCTCCTCCCATGCTGCATTCTCTGGCATTTTCATGCCTCTTTAAATATTTTTTTTATACAGAAACCTCCATGGTTGTAGACTTCGCTTTTGTGCCACCTTGTTGTCAACGTTTCCATGTTGATTTTTTGGAAAATCTCCAAACTACTGCTGTCTTACTCATTCCAGGAACCTTTCGAGAGGCTGTGTGTCAGACCTCTCCTTTTACATTGTTTAAGGAATCTGACCTCTCCTTTTCTTTTCATTTCATTTTGTTGTGTGCTGTACATTTCCCTGCTTTCAGAGATAAGAGGCTTGAATAGAAAGGGGAGTTTTCACCCCAGTGCTCATATATTCAATAAAGACTGAGCTTGCCAGAAAATCAGGCTCAATGTAAGTCTTATGTAATCACACACATACCAAAGGTAAACTGCAGAGGTGGGCGTTTAATAACTCTTCCCTCAATGTTCTGTTTTTTTTTTTAAGTTGTGCTAAAATTATGTAAATTGTTTTGTATTATTAGGGCTACAAAAAGCAAATACTTGACTGAAGCCTATGTTTATGGTACTTAAAAGTGTTAAGATGCTACATGGCATGTATATCAGTACAGTAGATCCCATAAAAAACTGTTAACTTAATTAACAATGATGAATTGACAAATATATTGTGTTTAGTAACTAAGTAGTAAAGTCAACAGTAAGGCCTATACTTTTCATTGTTTTATGTTTATAACACTCTTGATATTTTACATAATAAAGAATATAATTCAGCCCAATTATTAAACATTTCCTTGAATAGTTTCAAAGAGTGTGCATGCACAGGTATAATACTGTATATCCATATTATAGGACATGTTTATTAATGATTAAAAATGAAAAACCTGTGGACAACACTTGCTTAAATACTAAAATATTAAGATTATAAGCCAAAACCACATGACAGAAATCTCTGGTAGGACATGCTGGTGTTTGGCATTGCTCAAATAATAAAAAATATCCTTGGGGCACCAGGATGTTTTTAATTGCACTGTCAGAATAAATCAGAGCTTGATGAACATGTTTCCTAAATTTCGAGAATGAGTTTTTGAGGAACTGCCAAAGACACAGGGCTAAGGTTGCTTGTCACATATACTTCATTTTAAATTAGTTTTTCCAAATACTGTAGTTACACATATCCAATTAGGCTTCCATTCATATTTTAAAAGATCCAGCAAATAAAATACGTTTTTTGCATCGCATATGTTTATTACAGTGAAATCTGTAAATTGTGTAATTTAAAATTCCCCTAAATCCATTTATATTTGCATGAGATTATATTATTTCATTTTTTTTTGTTGACCATACAAACATGGCCTGATTTTAACCAACTAACAGATTTGCTAAATTCGTCATTACACTAAAGTAAAATCTGCAATACCAGATCTCTATTTGGCATATACTTTATACTGACACTTCAAGTTTTAATGAATAAATTCACTGAAAAAAACTAATGTAGAAAGTTCATGAATATTAACATAACTGAACTACAAACAGTTTTTTTCATAAAGTGTTAGGCTGCAGTTAAAGTAGGTAGTTTTACAGCTTTATTAAAGTTGTTCATAAACATCAAGGAACTGGATTTTATATAGAATATTATACGTGACAGATTTTAAGAATGGGTTAAAAGGATGTACTTACAGGTCAGAGGCAAAATAATAGAATTTCTGTACTTTCTCACTATATCCAAGGACCCTCACCCTGGTTTAGCAATATACATGCATTACATATTCTGACCTTGGATTTAAAAAAATAACACTTGAAATTGAATAGCGATTTACATACATCCGTAAAACAGATTCAGTGTCTTTAAAATAAACATCAGCATAGACTCCTATATGTTACACAACTGATTTTAGCAATTGTTATCCTCCAATATTACCGTCTCTTCTTCATGAAACAACAAAGGGGGCATTTAGACATTTTAAAATGATCTGGATCAACTGGCATTAGCTAATTCTTTAAAAACGCATGAAGTGTAAATGAATCTTATTTTGCTGTACTGAACGGCATGCATCTCAACTATTCAAGACCAACCCACAGGAAATGCAGGTACAATATACATGAACAAAGATACAAAAACCTTCGTTGAGGGTTAATAGACTGAGCACAGAAGAATGACTCTGGGGGGGGGATTGTGGAAGCAGAGGGATATGATGTGGTGAACATACTGAGGAAGAGAATACTGTATTTTAAAGGCAGGCATGCCATGTTGCCAACACCTATGCTTTGTATTTTTAAAGTACTGATTGATCAATGTAAGATCACCCATTTCTGTAACATCACACTGTACAAACCTGAAGTTTGTATTGCACAAAGTTTCTGCATCGGAGGAAACAAAAAGAAAAGCTCACTATTCCTGCATTCTCTCAGATCACATTTGCAAAATTAATTGTAAAAATAATGAATACAAATATAATTTAAGGAAGCAACTGGAGTGAACTTCTGAATATTTATCATGTTATTCCTAATGGAGAAGATCTTCAACAAATTGCCCTTGGAATTACCATTTCAATTTCCACCATGTGACTAGCTATCAGGGAAAGTGTTTCCACTTGCTGAAGGCAAAAAGCCAGAGTGCACTCCTAAATTGAGCTGTAACGGCAGAGTAATAACTCACTAGGGCCTGAAGCCTTCAGCTATGGCTGGGAATGAACACCACATGAACCAGCCATCACTGGGATGTGTTTGTGCTTGTTTTTCTTCTTTTTTTTAAGTTGTACTTTTGAGCAACTACAGTTAGAAGTTGCCTAAAGCTACCCATTGAGCAAGTACAGTCCTTCACTAGGGTTCCTTAATTACTATCACTGTGTAAATTTACATTTTAAATGTATACAGTATTCAATTTAAGAGTATGTCCACAAACGTAATACATTTTTAGATGGTTTACAAAAGCACATAAAATCCATAACACACAAGAAAGCCACAGAAGACAAATATTCCCTAAAGCTTTGCTCATGAATACCAACAATGCATGAGGCAAACTGAAAACACAAGGAAGCTGCTTTGGCTCAAATTCAAAATGTTCCTCAATTGCTGCTGTAATCTCATTTCTAAAGTACATGAAAGCCGGAGCTGTCTCTCAAAGAAAAAACTGTAATTAAGTTAGGCCAAGTTCTGTAAGACTTTTAAAAATAGTGCTTTTATTACAGAGGTGGTGTAGATAAAGCAGCATGGACATCCTCTCTGAGGTTACGTTCAGGCAGCCGGCACAGTGGCTTCTCTGTCATACTCCCACAGCTAGGAAGCAGCCAAGGGACCTGCAGGCAGAAAGAATAGCACCCTTTGCCAGAGGGGAAAGCGAAGCAAGACTTCATGCAGAGCGGCAGTCTGTTCCTCACAGCACAGCTGTTACACCATACAATACAGGGTATGCCACACGTACGGAGTGGCAGGGGTGCCAGAGTGCATGCTGCAAAGACGACAGATTGGGGAAATGCCACTTTAATTTGAAAGAACAGTGAGTAGCACCTCTACTGTCCCACAGGTGAGGAGCTCAGCAATGATTTAGGTATACAAAAGCTTCCTAGATCAGTACATTATTTTAGGAGGCCCATTCCTAGAACTGGAACATTGAAGCCATCATCACCTGCCATACCTGGTAGCAAGAGTGAAATAGCTATAAATAATGTAGGAACACAATACTTAAGACAATGTTATATAGCATTTCATTCAGTGAAACACTTTTATAACTACTCAGAATCATGCTTGTTTTCTTCTATTAAAGATTGAAAATTAGCTACAGAATTATGCATAAACAGCTGTAATTACAGAACCAGGTTGAGTTAGGAGTGTATTTTACTGACCAAGACGATGACTAATATGATCAATGTTTTCCTTAAAAATCATCACCTATTTTTGTAGGCTGCTTAGCAATGGGAATCAATAGTGTAGATACAAACCTCCATTACAAAGCTTAAAAAGCACATAAAGCCAATACTTCCAACTGGAGTCAAAAAAAATTATTTAACAGAAAATACTGCAGTTAATCCGATAAAAAATAAAATAAAGCTGAATAATACTGCTGCATATCAATCATGATGTCAGACTCCCACTGAAATAAGCAGAAGTAGTGCTTTATCAGGCATTTTAATTTTTAGAATTAGAAAGTAGAAAATGACACTTTTATAAACATTTTATAATTTATATAAACAAATTCTCAAATTACTGGATCCTGTTTGATTGTAGATGGATTTTTCTATGGAATTTGCATGTTCGCATTATTTGCATTCTTCTAATTCCACAGAATTGTTTGAGTTTCCTTTCACTTCTCAAAGTCTAAACGGACTATGTTTGTCAAGCAACTTTCTGATAACAAATGGATCTTCCTCCTTAATACTCCATTTCCAGCACAACTGACTCACCCTATCTGCAAGGACCCAGACATAAGATCCAGTTCAAGAAACAATAATACAAAATCAAACCAAAATGTATTTGCTAACACATTAACTCCAACAATTTTGACTTGTGCAGGCAGTACATGTTTCTTTTGCACCCGAAAGCTATTGATATACATTTAAAATTTTGTTGGCAATGACATGTGTGCACAAAATTAATGGTCTGAGATTAACTGTCTTTACTTTATTGCCCAATGTAACTACGAAACATCTGTGCTCATGTCTTCACACATGATGAATGATCACCATAACAAATGGTGAGAAACCGCAGGTGACTGCACAACGACTGTAGGGTCAGACCCCTTGAGGTGATTTGAACGCATCCGGCATATTTAGAAGGTTGGACTTAACCTACCAAAGCACCTCTAAAGCAGTCTGCTGAGGCAGCATTGGTGTGTTGAGTCAAGGAGTAATGACCACAAATCTCTTGCTTGATAATAAACAAACATGATTTAAGGGTGGTCTATAAGAAGCCGAACTATGGCTCTGCAGGACCAGGACTGCTCTTTCCACAGTTTCAGTTTATAGTATTTTCCTTCCTTAATGCTTTCGCTATTACCAATGGTCTATGAAATAATCAATTCACTCAATGAATTCTTAAAATACAATTCATAATAATACAAGTATATATTCAATTAACACTTTCATGAAACATCTTAAAAATAAATCCTTTGGAATCGTTCTTGTACCTGGCAACATATGACATCCATGATTTTGATGTCGATCCTAGGTCCTAACGCATTGATAAATATAACATTAAAATATGTATAAAATACATAAACATTTTGCATAAAACAAAAGCCTGGAAGAAAATGAACAAGAAAAGAAATAGGCCCGAGTGGGCGGAGCGGTGGCTCTATGGCTCAGGATCTGCGTCTGTGGCTGGAAGGTTGCCGGTTCAAATCCCACAGCTGGAAGAGGAATCCTACTCCGTTGGGCCCCTGAGCAAGGCCCTTAACCCCAGCTGCTCTAGGGGTGCCATACAATGGCTGACCCTGCGCTCTGACCCCAAGCTTCTCTCCCTGTCTGTGTGTCTCATGGAGAGCAAGGTATGCGAAAAGATGAATTCCTAATGCAAGAAATTGTATAGGGCTAATAAAGTGATGTGATGTTGTGTTGTGTTTAGCACCAGGTAATTAATTCCTTGTGCAAAAAAAAATGGCAATGGATTATACTTTCAAAAAAAAATCTACGTAGTAGATCTGGTCTGCTGTCGCTGTGGATGTGATCATGTCACAGGTGAAGCATGATGCAAACAAATATCATTGGTGGGTTCTGTCAATTTAACTTCAATGTAACAGATACAATTCAATTAGTGGAGAACAGGCAGAGGGGTATTTGAATAATGACCAGTAAAAAAAAAAAGGTGGGTGCAGTTGTATTTATCTATTATTTACAAGAGCACTGTGTTAACACTACACAGCAGAAATTCTAAATGATGAATTACAAACAGTTGGCTTCAGAACATAAAGCTTTGGGTAATGGGATTGTTATTTTTCTTTTCTATCACTAGTCCCACATAATGAAAATGTCAATGCAACACCCTGGGTGATATTTATAGTCTAGTCAATTTGAGAGCCGCTAGTGTAAAGATGTCCACTGCCAGAACATATACACACTTACATCATGGCTTAAAAGAACATAATATGATCTGGGTTTTTTTTCCCCCAAATCCCAAACATTTTATTTCAATGGCTTCCTTTGCAGTCCATTCAAAACAGATTTCATGACAATTTACAACCAGAGGCAGTTTTAAAAAAATGTAACCAGTGATGAATTTAATTTGAAATGTTTAAATACGGAGGTAAAACAAAGCACTTTCCAACAACCATTTTTGACACACCTCTTAGGAGTACAAACTACATTCTTTCTCCTTTTACGGTCTAATCTTTCTTTGCCACACTTATAAGAAAATTTCTTTACAAATTCTTCTCACAGGGCAAACATTTCTCACTTCCCTTCTCTACCACATTCTCGGTTGTTCACTCCCTTCAAGACATTTGACAACACGGTCTCAAAAAATCTTCCCTGTGTACAAAAATAATCTATAGTGCATCTGAGTACTTCAGCTCAATTGTTATGGTGTCAGCTATTCCATTCTATGCACCAGACCACTATATTCTGGTTCCATTGCCTTATTAATTAGACCCCCTTCTCCATAGTCCGTAAGCTCAAATCACGCGGGACTTTTAACATACTGCAAGGTATTCCTGAAAAGTAGGATATTCACATGTCACCGTCTGTACCTGACCTCCTATCCTATTCATTTCCTGCAGGGATTTATTATACCTGGTGTAGTGTAGTACCTACACAGGTAATAGGCATGTAATCTGTTGCACCCCTGGGGCTTAGTTCCTTATTTTATGCAAGTGTGGTAGGTGTATTTTTTTCTTCTATTTCCAGATGTATTATTAAACATACATAGAGTATACACTAGTATTCTCTGTTCTCCCATCAATTAAAACACACAAGGAATAAGAAAATAAAAGAAAACCTCTGTGTTTGAGGTGTTAAAAGAATGAGAGAAAACACTGTAACCAGGAGATCCTAATATTATGAAAAAGATGCAAGCTGCCTCTATGTTTATAAGCTATCCTCTCAGGGGGTAAATAAGCATTTAATATCTGGAATCCATTATGATTAAAGAAAAGGAACCACTAGGTTCCATTTAAGTTATGCATGGATGTGCAGAAGTCATATCTGTGGATTTTCTAACAGCTTCTGCTACGCTTCTAAAGTATAAAGCATACTTTTACTATTAAAAGTCTGTCTACAGACTGCGCTGCACAAGGCCTGAGAGAAATCTGAAGCTTCAGGCCAGTACAAATGAGCAGTATGGTGGAGAGGGGGGGCAGTTCCCTATTGAAAAGAGGGGGCACTGGAATCACAGAAGGCAGAAAAAAATAGTCTCCATGGGGGTCAGCAGCCAGTGGCACAGCCCATCAGTCCTGCTGTGCAAGATATAGGCTCTGGTAACAGTAAGAGGATGTATGAACTCAGCAGGGACTTCAAGAATGGAAGACACAAAGCTGAATATATTGAGAGGAGAGAGAAATGGAAAGATCCTTCTTTATATAGTAAAATTTGCTGCACTTGATGCTCCTTTAGAAAACAGACTACAGAAGTCATGTCTTGACTTTAAATCTGTCATGAATTCTTTAATTTTTAATTGTGTTTAACCAAAGAAGAAACCTGCGTGAGATGCTAGAAGCTTCAACAAGCCTACTTGCCCAGAGTAGCCTGCTCTTTTTCAGTTTCAGCTAAATGGTTCATCTACCAAGAACGACTACTATATCAAGCTGATAGTTTTTCACTATACAAGATTCTTCATCTAGTTTGAAGCACAGTTTGCCTTGTCCATGCAAGAAAATGTATATTGTTAACTCTGTTTTTATATTAGGTGCCTTCCTATATTGAAAACGCTACTTTGAAAGAGCAAAGATTGAAAGTACTATATATGCAGTTTTCATTTGATTTTTTTCAATTGATTTTGCATTTCATTTTTATAAACATCCAGAAGTGTAATATAGGCTAGAGTACTGAATATGGTGGGAGTTCAGTTTACAGCACAACAGTTTCATACCAGGGTGCTACTGTAGGTGATACTTTATTTTCTTCATAATAAAGATCACTTCTAAAAGTCTTTCAGAATTCAAGTACTGTCTAATGCACCAGTTCCAAAGCCTAATGGTAATCAACATGTCCTGTTTGTAGCTTCAAAAATGTATTGAATACTATTAATGCAAATGAAACATTTACATTATGCCAAAATCTTGATATTGCTAAAACATGATTTAAATCCAATTTAAAATTTCTTTTACAAAGGCTTAGGAGAATATAGTACACACAAATATCTTGGCTTCTTTCAGTAAATGGTTAGCTGAGACACTTGTCTGAACTGGATACTGAGCAACAGTACATGGGCCAAATGGCTTTACCATTAGTAACTGTTCTTAAGGTATGTTTTCTTAAACATTATGGAAGTTACTAGTTTTAAAATTAACACAGAACTTTTAATTTCTTAGAGCAGAAATTCTTAGCCTCTCAATTTTCAAGCATGTATATTAGGTTCATTACTTTTAAAATAGCTGTAGATTAAGCAATTCTGATATTGTACTGCATACTTTCTCTTGAAAAAATGGAAACCCTTTGATGGTAAATTAGCAAGATAGGGAAAAGCAATCTCTAAGCCACTACTACCACTACGTGCTCCTGTACAGTGAAGATATGTACAATTCTGGAAAATTAACTTGTAAATGTAAAATTTAATTAAAATAGAAGAGCCACACTATAGTATTCATTCCATCCAGTATATATTGTATTCAGCCATCCATCCATTTCTAACTGCTTACTCCTGGTGAAGGCCCCAGTGGTAACAGGCTGAGCAGGGAAGAGCAGACTTCTTCTCCCTGGCACTCCTAGGCCAGGTATACCTTCAGCGAGAGGTGTCTGGGGGGCATCCTCACCACATGGCTGAACAACCTCAACAGGCTCCTCCCGATCCAGAGGAGCAGGTGCTCAACTCCAAGGTCCTCCCCGACTCCCAGGATCTTCACCCCGTCATGAGGATTAAGCTCAGGAGCCCTACGGAGAAACCTAATTTCCACCACTTGCACCCCGCTATCTTTCGGTCTGTACGTAAATCTTGTGACCATAGGCAAGGATGGGTCATAGTCACGATGCTTCGAGCGATAGGCTTGAGTGGGACAGATCGGGACGAATTATAATATTAATACACTTAAAATACACAAGTTAATGAACAAGTAAAGATGTTTTCACATTCAAGCTTCAGATATCGTAAATGTGACTTTTCTTACAAGTACAAGCTTATTTCGAGACAAGCCATCCATGGAATATGGGCAGAGAGATCACACAGGAGAAAACGCGCCATGTTCCAAGCAGGTCTCAGTCTGCTCTGAAATTGGAAGGGTGGCGTCTCTCTCAGCTCATGCGCCGACACTAACCGAGCAAGAGAGTGATGCTCATCCCCTAATGTCCCTAATGAGCCGCTTCAGTTGGATACAATATTAAATTAACAGTCGGTGGAAAGTAATTACCGCTCAACTTCAACGGCTGGGCTGCATGCTACTTGTAGTCTATTGCTATTGATTGATAATCCGTGTTTGGCAAACACAGCAAATATCAGTCAAGGACAGAGAAGAAGAGCCGTACAGGAGGAAAGCCTTTGCCACACAGTAGAAAGGAGGTGAGAAAAGAAAGCAATTCTAAAATTTCCCTGGAAATGAAATTACTAATCTCGGCAGTGTTTTTGCTTATAAAAAAAACTTCAACTTATTAAAAGTAACTTAATGAATGGGCACAATGCCTACTCAAACCATTATTTTTAATCAATGAATGTGATGACCAAACTAAGAGAAAAGGGGACCTAAGATCATTTCACCACTGCTTAACGTAACTTTGTTTTATTCCCAAAATGTTGATCACACTCAGTAAGTCTGATGCTTTATATGAAACATTTAGGAGTTGGATTGCCTTTCTTAATCCCATATTACTACACAAGCTGTTTTGGCAGTTACAGATAAAAGTACATGCTGTATATTTTGAAACTAAGAGACGCTTCAGACAACCATTCAAGTGAAAAGAAATAGTTTACAAAATATGAATGTCTAAGAGATATCTCTAGTATACAGATTTCACTTCACATGCTGATAGACTGAGCACAATTTACCAGCTCAAATGTTAAAAGCAATTGAAGACTCTCAGAAGGTCATTCCTGTATAAATGTCATAAATAAATTAGCTCAAAATTGAAAAACAAAAAATGACCTTTAGGATATTTGTGAAAGGTAACATTGTCTTGTGGGAAATTTATGGATTACTAGTCAAATCATATATCCCACAACAGCTTCACAATTTATTTAACAATCCAAAAGGAACCAAACATAACCACTTAATTTGGCTACTTAAAACTAGAAAGACATTGAAGCATATTGTGTCAGCTTGGTGTTCCCCAATGAATGAATTGTGAAATTGCATTTTCTTCTTCTCTGAACCTTTGGTCTGCTTGACTTAAGTTAGACATGAAGATGCACAGGTTAACCTTTCCAGAATTACTTCAATACATTTCCTACATAATCTCAGAGATTTCATCATTCACCTGTCTTTTTACAAGAGATGACTGAAACATTGATTTAGTATTTTGATTGAATGAAATTCTGTCTCTATTCTACGAAAGTAAAGGAAATATCGTCATCTCTCCAGGGACTGAAAAACATTTCTGCTTATACAAGAATCACGTTTGTTTTAGTTCTTTTTAATACTGGGTACATGAATTTCCCAAGATCTGATGGGAAGGCTTACTTTTTATAAATCTGGTCAGTGATACACAGTATTACAGTACAAAGAGTTGCAATGTAATTAGACTTGTCTTCTGAAAACATGTAGCCTGTTATCTATCACTTCATCTTAAACACGTGCAGATATTAATGGAGATGTAACATTCAAGGCTCCAGAGAAATATGTGCCATGAGTCATGTTAGAACTGAAAGATTAACTTGTAGTATTAAAGCAAAGATGGACAAATATCCCATTAATCTCCAAGAGAAGGATACCTTAACGAGCCCCATAGCAAAAGGCAGTGCCCTCTGTAAAAACCCACCTATTGCTTTCACACTGTGTGGTGATGGATAGCAAGTAAACATGTCAAGTGATTCATCTCTCAAAGTGTTTACCTAATGGGTGGACATTTGTTATTGCCCTTTGTTTTGCCGATGGGGTTCTGCTTGATCTTGATGCATTTCCTTTGCTAGATCATACAGTAAAGGACTCAATTCTACAGCCCCATGTGCTCATACCCTGGTTTTTGAGAATTAGCCTGATTTATAGTTGCGGACTGGAAGGCATCGTGTCTTAGTGGTTAGAAGTGTGGTTGGTGGAGTGAGTGTGGTCTTTTGGCTAGTGAAGGGCATCTGGCATGGAGGGTGGTCTGTTGGTTACAGCTGAGGGCTTGGCAGGCAGCTGTTAGAAATGCCCCACTGTACAGGCATTAATAAAATACTTACTGACAGAAAAATAGAGCAAATTGAAAAACTAATTCTGGTAAGCAATGTTTGTTGCAATCCTACAACCTCTACTACTGGGAGTAAAAAAACATTTTTTGAAGCACAAAACCTATGTATCCTAATGGTTCTAATGAAGGTCATCATGTAAAGAAGTTAGACAACCTAAGGAATTCTCTTGGGCACCAAATCATGATGGGGACCATTCATGCTAAATTGAAGCACATTCCTATCACAGTACAAAAAAAAAGAGCTGCCAACACAACCAGGGTTGACTGAACTCTGGTCCTCCACTGTAGATAGATTTTCAAAGGAAGCATCCAGATAAAAATCTCTTGTTATTCCTTGACTAACTCAGCTATACTTCAGATAATACTACCAATAAAGCTTGCTGTTTGGAAGCAGAGGCTCACAAATTGGTTTCACCTTACACAGAGCAATTCCATCTTCTTGATGAATAGTAGAGCACTAACAGAGTCTTTCTCACAAGTTCTGTAACAGTTACAGTATGTCTTCTGTTTTGTCCAACAATTTAATTTCTAAAAAATTCTGCATTGTATGTCCTGCATAATACTATTTTGGCATATATGACAACTTAAGTCAATGGTCTTCTGTAAGCTGAAGCAAAAGATCCCAATAAACACAATGTCGATCTCAACTAAGGTTTAAGAGAAATCACAAGATGTCATTAAAATATAAAAAAACCTTCTGTTTAAAAAAAAGAGCCATTAGAAGTGGAGATGTAACAATCAATTACTAAGCTACAAGAAACAGATGGGGTTCATCTGGCTCACAACAAACTACTGTATATATAAAGGGCAACGTGATATGAAAGCTCGTCATGTTTGGCTTAAAATGAAAACGGCTCTTCATTCAAAGCGATGTATAGAAGTTAGTCTGAATCCAAATGATGACTGATGCTTCACACTAAATATGTTTGAAATATGATTTCAAATGGTACATTTTATTTGCTGTACAAATACAGTATACACTGGGAGGATAATCAATTTTTTAAAATCGACTAAGATTTTGAATATCACTATGCAGGAGCTGCAGCTACCTTAGAAACAATGCAAGCACACCAATTGCACATGAAAAATACAAAAAAAAGGAAGACATTTTCTCTGCAGTGTATATTAATACATTTGTTTTCCTAAGCCTAACTGCAGGCTTGCTTTAGGGAAACTCCACTTGTTCAATATATGCAGGCCCTCCCTCATTCATTTTTTACTGAATTCATCCATGGTTTTCACCTTTTACACAAACAGCAAAATTTTGATTAATTTGCAGTCAGCCAAAAAATCCTGTGTTCAGCAGTCAGTGAGTGGGCAGAGGCATACTGGTTTGCTTGGCAGCACAAGATCATCACAGCAAGACGGCCCAATACTGTTATTTTAGCTTCACAAAACAACCTCCCTCACGTTGTTTGCAGATGCAGTTCATTATGAAGTCAGGATCTACTGGAAAACCCATCAACTAATTTGGGCCCTCTAAAGCAAACCTTAGGGTCTTGGGTTTAAAAACTTGTAAACTGTCAGAGCCAAGAATAGAAACATGTTTTTTTTAATTCAAATCTATCAACCTTACCAATTGATTACATAAGGAACATATCTGAAGGGCAAAGCTAGCGATAAATGAAAACCATTTGTCATTTATCTAAAGTAGAGCTTCAGTGATGCTCTGATTGCTTACTGTAAAAAGACGGCAAGTTAGAAAGTAAAAAGAATGAGTGTGCAGTCCAGGCAAAGCACATCCATAAGCTAAGTATTACCTAATGCATCATAATAGCTTCCTACTACATGATTCACAGTTCGTTTCCACATCCAATTCCCAGAAATTGAAGGCTGTATTACAGAGACTTGATCATGTGTGTGTTCAGGTGATTCATTTACAGCTTAAAGAACAAGTAATAAATAATAGGGGAATGTTAACCAAACCAAGTGTGCTCTACAAATGAAATGCAAATCTTTGTAATGCCATTCCCTTGTTCCTCATAGGTTACAAAAGCTTAGACAAAAATGCTTTCATTTATACCCTTGTTTGTTTTTTGAACATACATTACATACTGTATATTTATGTAGGAATAAGCTTAGATGGCATATGCACATCAACTGCAATTAGATTAACACCAGTAGAATCAAACCTCTGGTTAGCAGTGGGAGGTTTTAATTGTAGGACAGTAACAGCACATGAATCAGATATTTACAAACACACCTAAGGAAAAGAGTATTAAATTAACATTTAGACTTGGTTGCCATTACCTTTACGAGAACAAAAAAACAATACAACTACAACTGAGAATTGTAGCCTTTGCCTAAAGCAAATGTTTTAGTACTCCCAGCTGTACCCCACATAGTGCATCTTGGTACTCTTACTGGCAATTTATTTTTACAATAAGATCATGGATATTGATTTTTTTACAACAGTAGCTCTTATACAGCTCGACAACTAAAAGATTCCAGAGAGTGTAAAATGAAATATGTTAACAAGCAAAATTTTCCAAATTAGGAAAATGTTAGATAAAGAAAATTAATTGTGACAATACACTACCACTAACTCTTGCATTTTATATTTTGAGCAATCACATGCATAGCTCAGGCAACAGAATTCATACCTAAACTTTTTCTGACCTCAGGTCAGGGTTTTTTCAAATCTTCTAGAAGATGCAGAGGATTCATTTGACAGCCGTCATAGCTGACTGGATTTTCTCTTTTCAGCTACAATTCACTTAAGGTATTTACAATAAACAACTGCCAAACATACCATTCATGGCATCAAATAGAATATTACATCAACATTCATGGGGTTTGGGGACTAAAACTGAACAAGTAAAATAAACATTTATTATAAACATGGTTTTAATTTATACAGGTACACACAGCATTCAGAAATCCTATGCAATCACTCCTGCACTGTCCAAATTTTAATAAAGATGCATATCAAAAGTCAGGTGAAAGGAGGAGGAAAGACTTGTGATGACAACACTAATTGCTTTAGCCACTTTTGGGACATTTTTAAAAAGACAAGGTGACAACTGCAACCGAGCACTGACAGCTATATAGGAGGAGGCAGGAGCATTACTAGGCAAATGAGCAAGGCTGTTCGGTTCTTACTTTAAATAAAAATGTCAGAGGAAAAAGAATACATAAAAAGTACAATGTCTGCAGAGTAACACTACACATTACCACTGCACTACATTGTTCACAGTGGCCTTTTTTACTGTACTTAGTAACTCAATGAATGTGGTATGGACTCTTCTCTTTGCATTTCAAATAACATGCCCATCTCACCGTTTTCTTTGTTGTTCATTTGTATGTTTCTTATGTTTGAATTAATTAAAATAAAGATAATAATATTTACTTTAGGTATTACTGCATGTTTTATAAAACTCCCTGGATAAGGCTGTCTGCTAAATAAAAATAACTGCTCACTTCCTCTGTAATCTCAAACACTGGGAGCTCCAGAAGGCTGCCTGTCAATTATAAATCACATGAAAGCCTTTGCAGGTTGGTAAGTCATGACATCTTCAACAGGTTAATAAATCATTAGAAGGTGGGTACTGGGCTCCACTCCAAGGAAAAGTGGTCATGACAAAAACAAGCTTCTCATTCCTAATTCTGAGCAAGCTCCTCAGTACCGAATACTATGGTTCCCAACCCTGGTACTGGGAATACATACACTGGGTGATTTTCAGTCAAGCTGAGCTCTCGGTTACATACATGAAATCTTAATTGGCCTAACAGGTTGAATCTGTACTTGTTTCAAGTTTCTAAACATGCTGGAGGTTAATTATTAGCTATGGCATTTTAGAGGTAACTTAAGTACCCCAACGTCTTTCTGCTCCAGTCAAGCAACATAGTCAAGTTTAGGACTTAATTAAATGACAATTGAGTGGGAAGATAACCAGCAGGTGTGTGGGTCCCAAGGGTCTACAATTCAGCAATGTTTTCACTTATAAACATCTAGTAGAGCATTCTAATGTCACAGCTAACATCATCCACATTCTGAAAGGGCTTTTATCTACCCATTTGAAAAAGGCATGTACTGCAAGTATGTTCTCAGTTCAACATGCCTTAGGTTACGGAGGTACTTCAGATACAGACCACACTCATATCCTACAACACTACCAGAGCATTTTGATTTATTTTAGAAAACCTTCAATTCTGTTTTTAGAGCCAAAACCATCCCTTACCATAAAGTTCATGTGTGGGAAAAGATGCAACAGATGATGCAAAGCTGAACTATGAGCTCAGCAGCTATGCATTAATAATGAGCTCTATACAAAATTGTGGAGATCTTAATATGAGAAAAGAAAACTGTGCCTCTACAAAAATGCACACAAGGAAAGCTGCCACCAGGGACCTCATTATAAAAACCTTAAAAATGTCTATGTCAGAGAACAGGGCATAACAGCATGCTTGGGAGCTGACAAAACATCCACACTGGATTTTGCAATTCTAGCATATTATTGGGAGCAGTCTATCCAGCACACATGGTGTTGTTGTGAAAAAAATGTGATAATTAGGTTTAATTTTCCACACAGTTTTAAAGAGTTATAAATTAATTGAAAAAGGATGATGGTTTCCAGAAATGCTGAAAAAGAGGTATAAACTGGACTTTATTTAAAACCAAGTCCTCTGATCTATAGCAGATGATGCAATTTAAAAACTGCTTTTGGCGCAACAGATGAAGAATGTTTTCCGTTCCAGAGGTGACAGGGAGTGATGCAGGTTTCAGATGGCAGGTAAACGTGCTGCCTGAGAGCCAAAATACCTTGGGGTAATCTGAATCCTCTGAATGTGTGGCAGAGGACATGCAAAGCAATGACAGGGGGTAATAAACCATTACTGAAAGAAATGAAATGGTGTTTGATTTACTTGAACATCAGATATAGAGATTAATTGGATAGATTCTTTTAATTATTCAGTAACCATGGGAAACCCTGGACTGAAAAACACTTTTGTGGTACATCACAAATAGATTAGAATGCTTCACTTAAACCTAAAGAACACTCCATATACTAGCAACTGAGCAGCATGCAAGACAATTTGCATTAGAAAAAAATCAAAGCCAAACTGAATTTAGATTAATATTAGCAAAGAGCAGATATTTTGTATAATGTAATTCTACATTGTGTTCTAAGAATTCCTAAAATAACTGCCTTCAAGACACTGTGGAAAGGAAAAGAAATACTCTAACTATAAAAGAACAATGAAAAGATATGGATGTAAAAATGATGAAATCATAGTGTACTGAACTTCAATACTCACACCAAACTACATTCCATCTGTATTTCCAAAGAACAAAAAAAACTTTGAAGAAAATCTGTAATTCTGAATGTCAATTTGAAATGTAGGCTACACAGAGGGCTGTGATTTTCACAAAACAATGAATAAAACTCATTTAAACCCTGTGAAGGAGGATTTTGAAAAACTGTGTTTTTACAGGTTTTATTAGCTTTAACCCAGTTTTAAATCTAAATGAAAAAAAGATGAACAGTAGTGATAGAGTCGCATAGAAGTGGCACTACACAGCACCCCACAGTCTGCTGCACCTTACAGATCACAGTATAAAGGACTGTGGTCATAGCTCACTTTTATCAGATACTGTATATTGCGTGTCTACTATCTTTGCTTTGACCGTGAGAAATTTGATAGGGTGACCAAAGTAAGAGCTTTCAGTTCTCATGATATTAGATTAGCCAGACTCGGCGCTACCAAGGGATGAGAAAGCAAAGTAACAGGATGCAAAGTTCAACAAACAGCTTCAGATGGTAGCCTTTAATTGCTTAGTAATAGGGTGAGAGAGGACTTTACACTACATTTTCAATTCACAATTTGTGTAGATATTTCTTCAGAATGGTATTGTGAAAATGTATATGCTGCACATTACATGCTTAACGTTCAAAACATTGAACATTAGCATACATAGTTAGAAGCCACACTGTGTAAGGTCAATTGTATGAAATGCGGCCTCATGCTTTATTTTAGAGAACCATTTTGTAGAATCCATTTGCATTCTAGGGTCGGTGCCAGGTTATGTTGCGGGAGTAGGTGGAGGCAAAGACACTTATGTACATGATCATGTTCTACATTCTGGGAGAAGGAATCCTCTCGCCACTTTCCATTTTTCAGCTACATTTCCCCTATCCCTTGCCTATTTTCTGAATTCTGGGACTGGGGAATGATGCCCTAACCCCTGGGCTGATGCGTTCAATGCAACACACTTTCAAATTCCCTGCGATTGTATCTGCTCAAGACGTGCAGTATTATATATAGCTTCACATTAGAGTTAGCTAAGCCACATGCACTAAAAAAGTTGGAACTTGGAGATCCCTTTAATGGGACTTCTATGAGCTCAGTTTTGGTAGATAAGGCAAATGATTAACATAAAAAACCTCTTTGAGAAAAATTAATAACTGCTATGTATACAGTAAGCATTTCTGTAATGGCCACACTGGAAAAGTGTCAAACATTTTGGAACTTCCAAAGGAAACAATATTGCAGAACATGGTTAAACGCCAAAATTGATCAAATGAAAATGCTATTTTGTTCAATTAAAATGTACTGTAATAACATTAAAACAACAACAAAATTGGTTCTCATAAAAAAAACAATCTCAAGGAATCTATTACAGCCATTTATCGAGACATAACTGGTACTTGCAGATCTCATTAAAATTGTCCTAGCAGATCTTACAATCCGTTTCAAAAGGTTCCAAATACTTCAACCTTTTTTCCCCTTAAAAAAAGTTTAGGTCTAAAAATCAGGAAAAACAACATGAATGTTAGGTATAGATTTTAAAGGATATGATTTTTAATAAACAACAAAGACTGTTTAGAAAAAGGTGAAAAGCGCTGAATAAATCAGATGAATGCCTTAATATTTTCTTAATTTCTCAAAATATGTAATAATTTTTTAACCCATAAAACCATTCTGAATTAAAAGTGGTAACAGTGATACAAAAGTTTAATACAATAACCAGCTTGTACCAATCGTGTTCCAATGGGCAGAAATGAAACAGAAATTATCTATAAGCTTTACATCAAAAATCAAATTTAAAAGGACATCTTTAATGTTCTAATCAGATGAATATGTTCTATTATTCCAACTACTGAGGTTAGAATCTTGGGTTCTACAGTTAGAAACAAGATATCATCTCGCTTTGATGAATTGAGAGGTCTCCTTTTTAAAGAAAGAGCTTCACATATTCATGGGAGTAAATAAGTAGAGTAAAAAATAATTAGAACAAGGGTTATGAAAACTATCATGTTAAATATGACGGTATATTAGATTTGTTAAAAAAAAGTGCTAATATAGTAATATAGATTTGACTTTTCAGCATGGAATAAACCTTAACTTGTTCCTATTTCATTTCATTTGTCCAGCTTATGTTTGAGAGACATGAACAGGAAATATTTAATCAGAAGTCAATCTGTATTTTTCTCACTTGCAGAAAATGTTTTGTTAAATTCTTTTTAAGACAACAAACACCTAGAAATGCATACGGACAGGAAATTAACTTTCAGAAATGATGCAACTTTCTGAGGTAGCTTTAGTTTTTGGTTTTAAAGTACTAACCTTTATAGATCTGGAAAGGACCAAAAACTTTCTTAAAGTGATATGCCAATATACTATATCAATCTTAATAAAAACAAATAGTGCATGTAGATATTCAATGACTTAAAAGATAAACCTCTGCACTACGGACAGTTACTAATGCCTATTTCAGTGCAAATCAGAAGTGTTTGCTTGCACAATTAGGCCTATGCATGCTATAACTGGCTGTGTTTGGAATAACACAAACAAAAATACATACAGACTTAACTTAGGCTACCCTGCTCCAATCTGGCGCCTTCTGACGGTAAAAAGCTTCCCATAATGATAAATATAGAGAGCAGTTTTACCAGCCATCATTTTCTGAGCTTCATACGGCTCCATGTAGCCATCGTTCTCTGTGACTTTCTCCTGAACAGCCTGGGTCCCGCTGGCTTGCTTGGCATCAAAGGGATCTGCGTAGTCCTCTAGGATAATGAGCTGCAAGTAGAGAGAAGACAATGGCTTCCAATTACTTAATATCAACAATGTAACAACTGACAGGCACATCCCATATACTACACTGATACCTGGATCTTTGAACAGCTCAGGTTTAGATTAGCTTGTACTAATCTACCATCCCTTACCATAAAGCCTGTTAATTTTTTCAAGTGCTGAAAAATAATACTCTCACAATAAGAGTATTTGGACTCTGTATGTTGCCCATATTTATATTGACCTCTATCCCTCTGTCAACCTTTTTCAGAGAACTCATGATTTATTAATTTTTATAAGAATCTTTAGTCTCAGTTATATAGTTATTGTATATAGTCTCAGAGTCAGCCAAGAACAGTGATTCCAGTGAGTAAGGTGAAGAACTGAAACTAATCACAAGTAATTAGCATGAAATGTAAAATTCCTTACTATTTAACCATAATTTAAATAATTATAACAGTCCTACACTGCAGCAAACTAAGTATTCTATTGCACATTAAACTATGAAATTGTTAATATCCTGTATACCAAAGGAGTTTCATTTTTAATTTCAAATTTTTTCAACAGCATTTTTTAAAGAATAGATAAGCATGCAATGTTTCCAGGTAAATATGATATAGCTTAAGCATGCTATCTGAATATTGTCATGACTATCTAAATATTTAAGAATTTAAGTACCTTCTTTTGTTTCTAAGCAGTTCTACATCATAGTAAATGGCAAAATACCCATCTTTGCTATTAAAATACAAGTGTTGATGAGGAAATGCAATACTTAGGTTTTAAAATCTAGTATATTTATGACTGAGAAAATGCCTAAATTGTCTTCAGATACCGGTTAAGCCTTCCCAGATTTGGGCTAAATCAAACAGTTGAAATGCGAATAAGATGCTAGTTTGTATGGCTGGATTTTACAGAGACCACCATATGGACTTGGACTTCAAAACCTGGCAACAGCAAAAGTGATGTACACTGCCAGTCAAAAACAGTGAAGAAACAAGAGATGTACAGAAGGATTGGGGGTGGGGTTTTATTGCTTATGCCCACTGCCGTACCTTGGCTGATCAAACCTCTTTAGCTGTAAAGAGAAAGTGGTGTACCTGTAAGAAACTCTCACACGAGAAAAACCAGAACCAGCCTCCCTTTCTCATATTCAAGAAGAGTTGTGCAGACAGTTTTTATGAAGGTTTTGTGCGATTTCTGAAGATAACAGCTCAAATACTTATCACAAGTTAATACCTAACATTTTGAAATAAAATCTTTTACACTGGCAAATAAAATATTCAGAGAAACTATTCAATTTCAAAACTTAGGCACACGTGGACATTTGATCAAATCACATGCCCTCCTCAGTCCTATGGGATTATAGTACAATAGACATTTTACATACAGTTTATACAATAAATACGAAACTAGGCAGCTGCAAGCAAAATTAGACATGTATAAATTTACTGCTATGTTTTTATTATTTTTCAGGGGCATGGCAGACATTTTACCCTTTTTCTTAAGAAACCCCCCCCCCCAAAAATTCAGAAACCTCAATATAAGCATAGCTTAACTGGTGTTCTTTAACAAATGTTCCTGGAAAGAAAAGATCAACCCACTGAAATTAAACAAGCTTGCATTTTTAGAGAAGAACCATTGAAATAAAGAAATAGTTCACAAACCATTCCTGGCAGGTGTGAATAATTAATTCTAAATTGCATTGCTTCATGCAGAGGGTTCAAAATCCCACTGGGGAACCTGCTTCTGGACCTTTGAGCAACACATTTTTCCCATACTGATTCTGCAAACCCACATGTATAAATAGGTACCAAAATTTGTATGCTAAAAAAATGTAACCCTTGTAAATTGCTTTGTAAAACTGATAAAAGTATATACAGAGCATTCTCAAATGGTGAAAAATGCAGGCTTGAATATCATTTTTGGCCACACCTGAATACAAGGGTTGATAGGTTTTAGCACACCTTGAAGAGAGGGGTCACAGATGTACCTCTAGCTCATAATGTTCCCCAACAGTCATCTCTTCCAGGATGTTAAGTATGAACCAGACGAAAGGTCAGATGACCGGTTATTTTCCGCGTGATGTAAAAGAATAACCACAGAAACTTTGAGAAAGGTGTGACCCTCGGACTGTCTGCCACAAATTTTGTGAAAAGCACCGACTTCAAACTTGCACAGCCTGGTTACTTAAGGGACCAGGGGATACAGAAATCATTCTAGCGATGACAGAAGAAAGGGTGTGACTTGGTAAAACCAGGGTCTCAAATTCCTCAGGAAAAGAAACCTCTAATTAAAAAAGGGACTGCAACTCCCAATGAGTCATATAATCAAGGAAGGAGTTTGTTTCATTTTAGCTCTTCACTTAGCAGGCAAAACAGGGGAATCCAGGCCTTTCTTATCCCTCTCGCCTTAGCTTTAGAATGTCATTGTAGTCTATATATGCATAGTTATTAGTCATTTCAGACAGATGTTCTTCAGGACATTTAGCCACTTTAAAAGGGGGTTTTGGCTGGCATCAGGCACACTGAGATGAAGGAATATATATTTAATTAAATCTGGCATTTAATGAAATGGCCTTTTATCCTGTAGAGTATTAACCCTCCTATTGTGTTGAGGATTTGGTTACATAATCTTTGTATACAAGATAAATCCTACACAGCCGAGCTTTTATTTTTTGGAGTAGTGCATCCCAGCTAATCAAATCCTGTAAAAATGTTACAAAGTCCGAATCACAAATCATAGAGGGACTGGAAGAATGTCTAATGGAACACAAATAATACAAGGACTATATTTCTTATAATAAGATAAATCTAAGAGGTTAAGTCTGAAATTGCATATATGTCTTCAAAGGTTCACTTCTAAGTTTCCTTTCATTTAGTCCACAATATTGACAGTTTCGTTTTCTGCTGTGCTTATCTCCAATTCTGACCTTAAAAGAACCAAGTTAAATAAAAAAAACCCTTCCTCCAGTTGGCTTCTAGAATAAAATTAAACAGTTAAGACTGAAAAAAGATTTTTATGCCTATTTTTCATAATTCACTTAGGTGATCAACGTCCAGAAAAAAACAAACTAAATATGTAAAGAAATAAAAATGACTGAAAAGCAAAAAAGTAGATGACTGAATTGAAAACACAGCTATTATGTTTTGAAAAAAGCGCATTGTCTGTTGCATTTTCTGTGCTGTGTAACTGAACCGCCATGCTTTCTCAACCACTTCAAAACTGACAGCTTTGACAATCATAAAGAGGTAAAGTTGGTTTGATTGTGCTGAATGGAGTGTAGTAGGTGGTAAATGTGACTGGGAGAGAGATGAATATATCTTAAGACTATTTGAATTTTATGTTCACATTTGAACCACAACTGAATACATGAGAAAAGGGAGCTTGCTTAATCTTACCATTTCACAGAGTTAATGCACTGTTGATGCAAACAGTAACAAACCCACTTGACTGCTTGCACAAAGACTGTTACAACAAGTTTAGGCTTGACATCAGTATTAGTATCCTTATTAGTATAATGTTTAGCGGAAACACTTTTTTGATTGCAGGCAGCAAAAATGTAAACAAATACTGGACAAAAAGGGAAAACTGAGAGTCTAATTATGAAAAAGATTTAAGTATTGATACATTTTCTAAAGATTGTTGATAAGCAATAAAAGAGGCAAACTGTTAGGATCTTGAGTTAAAAACAGATGGAAACTCAAGGGATGTAAAAATGGTAAAAGTCATTTTTAGGCTTCATTGAGAAAACTGCACAGTTTTACTCATTCTAGAAAAGATATTCTAAACGGCGCTTATCTTCAGACAGCACCGTTATTTCCTCAGTCAGGCGCGTTAAAGCTAAAGTATTAAAAAACTATTCCTTCATATTCAGTGGCTCATTTTGTCATCATTAGAATTTGACTGCATCATTAAAATACTTTCAAAATGTTTAAACAATAGAAAAAGCCTTTTTGTCCCCAATTTGATGGATCAGTCCTTGGGACTGGAGAGTTTCACAATCTGACTGTATGATCTTCCAACAGCATTTACTTCATATGTAACAGGAGTCAGAGCAGTACAAATGTTGCAGAAGTGACACTCTTAAAACCCACACTGTGTAGAATTCTGCCACAGCAGTAGACAGACTTTGGGCACAGTGGAGCTCGCCACTGTATAGGGCATCGTACTGCGTTAGTTCTGAGCCTGTGAGCAAACAGGATTGAATCCTAGCAGGGGCAGATAACAGCATAGAAATAAATTTATTGTCAGGATAAAAATAGTCTTTAATTCTTCTCATAAATCAATTAATTCAAGTTTTACTTGAGTTGGTTTGATTTTTTTTGTTAAAACCTGTGAGCAGATATACAACAGAAAAGCACTTTTTTGCTCAAATGAATAGCCTCATTTAGCATTATCCACATTTTAGGAGATTCAAAATGAATAACACTTCCTCTAAAATGAGGAGATGAGTGTTGCAGCTTGTAACAAAATCCATCCCACATCAATACCATTCAATTCCTCACATGGTGTCTAAAACCATAAGCAGTTTATGAAGTTTAGCCTCTAAGTAGTGTGGAAAATTCTGGCTGCGTTGCATATCTGTCCAGACTGCATTAAAGTGTTCCAATAAGCCATTAGCAAAATGATAGACATGGATATGTGCACAATGGTTCGAGATAGTTCCACAACTGTTTTCTTGAGTATCCTTCATTGTGTCACAGTGCATATTACCCTCTTTTTAGCCCATTTCATACCAGATATTTTCTCTGGACAACAGCAAGCCCACCTTTCACAGCCACGATATTTCTGTTTTAAAGAATTTCAGACTGCTTAAGTACTCCGAATCATTGGAAGCACCCGAGTTTAACAAGATTCCTATCTCATGAATTGATGACTAAAAGAATCTGGTGCATTCTGCTACTTATTTTACACAGCCATGTTTTAACCAGAGCAATATCATGAGCCACAATCACTAGGGCCACAAGAGCCACTCACCACCTGTCTGCTGCTCAGGGTTTTATTCATTTCCAGTTTGTTTTAACACGGGTTCAGATTGATCGGAAATTAAAAGTAGAACTACTTTCAAGAAATGGTCAGATGAGATCTTCGGATCAATTGGATGTTAACTACCGATGAGCTAGGTAGGCTAGGTATTAAAGGGCTAGGCTAATGGAAACTCAATTTTGGAAGACAAAAAACACCAAGTAATCCCAAACAATATCTTCATCAGTGCAGATTTAATTTCCATCACAATTATAAGAGTACCCATCATTCATCAGCTCTCTTCATGACCATGGTAGGCAAAAGCTTGTGATACACATGCAGAAGGAAGTATTATTTTAAATCATCAGGATGAATTTAAACCATTACAATCACTGTTTAGTAAATTCGGGATGGGGGGGGGTATAATAGAACACATCAAGAGAAGGAAGTCCCCCTGCTGGGAGTAGAGTATGTTCATGATCAACAGCCATGGCAACACTTCAGTGAGGAGTGGCTAGATTTGCTTTTGTTTAGAGCTTTTGACAAATGCAAGTTAATTCTGCTGGGGGTGCTGGACTTTTCATAAAGGCTTACATTTTCCGAATGCTTGGTGACAACAATTTAATCCCTTCATTCTAAAGAAGCGGCTCACAATCTCTACAGCTCAGACAATGATAAAATACAGTACGTGCTTGCCTGTCTCCTGAGCTAAAGGAGCTAGTGAAGAGAAAACATTACCTTCACACAGACTTGGAAAGCGCCTTCAAAATCAAGGATCTGCTTGGCAAACCAAGCAAATAAAACAATTTACACAGACTTTTCCCCATCAAAGATTAGTCGATAAAAAAAGCTTTTGAGGATTCATACCACCATGTAAAACTTCCTAAATTTCATTCAAATATATAGAACACGAACGCTTTCTCAGACAAATTTAGTTAATGTCTCAATTTCTCACAAGAACTTTGTAAACAACCTGGGTATAGATCATTATGGGAGGTTTTAGAAAATCCATTTCAGTGCTATGTTTATGTAAAGACTGCAATAGCTCCAGTCATTTTACTCCACAAATGCTAGAAGGACCTTTTAGTCCTAGAGGAGCTGCCCATCTTCAGAACAGGCAAGAGTTTCCCACATAAAAATACAATAAAGGCCATTTTCTCATTTTTTTGCCATCTATGTTTTGTATCGACTAGTTTTAAGGTAGACAAGTGGCCTTAACCTTCATTCTCAAAACAAATGTAAACAAAATCTATGCCCAACAGCCAGATCTAACAGTTTCCTTAGTAGACTTACTAACTCACAAGTCTCAGATGCAGACAAATCATTCCAATGGTGACAGATAACAGAAGCAGACATCAGAAATGTTTACTCAGAAGTGGCACCGCACTGCTTTGAATGCGAGGGCTGGATCTGGAGAAGTATCTCCTACAATTTTTGTCCCCCGCAATTGTGAAGTGCAGGAAATTAAGCTTTGATTATTGGCGCTATTTCAAGCCTCAGCAGTCAGATGATGCTTCTTTCAGTTTTCAAGTGATAATCAGATTTAACTATTGAGAGATTTGTCATGTTGTACAATATTGCACATACTTAGTATACTTATTCAGACAATGAGAGCGTTTCAAATATGGTTAAAGATGCGATTACAATTTTGAATCTAGATTAGTACAACTAGAAATTCACCTTTGATGGAAAACAAAAGGGAGGTGCATCTTCTAAGAGCTGATGTTTCAGTTCAGCTTAGCATTTCAAAAACAGGCATAAGGGTAACAATGTTTAGATGTCTTGAGTTGTGTAATAAATTTGTATTAAAAATTAAAGCAAAAAAACAACTACAGTTTGGGGAAATAATGTAAACAAACATTTGGAACATACAGTACATCCAAAAATTAATTTGGCGTGTTTTGCAACATATCCCTGCCGCAAGGATTTGGTACACTAATTTCCTCTCAGTGTTAGTAAATTAGATGCCCTTGTCCTATATGATTGTTCAGGCACATAAAAAGAATTAACTCCACATTTCCATAATCATAATGAAAAGGAGTTAACTCACTGACAAGGCAGGGTAATGCACAGCACTGCACTGCAAGTGAAAGTCTATTGGCATGTACTAGCCACAATCACACATCCATCACACTGTTAATCTGTACCAGGTCTTGACACAAACCCACCACAAGAGAACTGTGCCAAATGCTGAGTTTGCCCCCATCTCTTCAATATGGCAAACTAGCAAGTTAACAGGAGGCACATGCAGCACATCTGCTAAGGGGTCTAGGGTGGGGGCATAGTGTGAAGATTAATTAACACTGTCCAAGAGCAGGTGGTTTTCATTAACCACAAAGGAAACAAAAGTGCTTCTTTTCAGAATAATGATGTAAGAGTGATTAATACTATACCCACGTTAATAATGATGAGAATCTGATACAGCAGTCACGATTAATACCTTTTACATGCAACCAAATGAGATTTGCTGTGGCTAAAATCACTATGAGAAAGAACAAAGAATTCCAGTGTACTACTTTCGAGACCTCCTGGGTGTGTCAAACTCAGAAATCACATGTTTTGAGGAAGACTTGCATTCCCTGAATACAACCTGCTAGATTGTTCGCCAAATTTTGTTTTTTGCTATGTTATGTACCAACGTGGGCCATTGATTTTGAGAGGAAATGAGACTACTAATCTTTTAAGGTTATTATTATTTAATTTTATTGAAGATTTATTTTATTGGAATAACAAAGATAATTGATCTATCAGGATATTTTCATGTCCAATTCATACTCTAGCTGTAGGATGTGCAACTCTCTCTTTGCAATTGCTTTATAGTCACCTATTACAGAGGTTAAGATCCTCATTCCTGAATGACTGGAAAGGTGTCGCAGCATAAGGTCACAAAGAGTTGGTGCAAAACATTTTCTGTGATTTATGTTCAATGCACCATTAAAACATTTATACTGTATAATTAGTTTCTGAAACAAGAAAAAACTCCAGATGACTACAGAATGCAATATTATAGAAACTGAAGTTCTTACACTACCATTAGACTCAATAAATGCTCATTTATAGCAATCACAACTACTCACAATAAGAAATTACGTTCAGTAACAGGTATAAATTATTTAAAAAGTTAAGTAAACCTAACTGAAAACATTAAAGGGGGGTTCTTGTAATTGAGCTGGTGGATGAGTCACTGTACTCTGATGTACTGTATACTGTAGGCCCTGGAAAGCCCCAGTTAGTCTTAGATGTCACTTGTTTTTGAAGATTGGCAACAACTGTAAACTTTTCATTAATCAAGCAAGTTATCTGTTCAATTAAGAGAATTGTGGTCTTTGAGGGCTGAAAAATACTTAATAAATCACTTTTTTTCATTGGTCTCTATGGAATAGGTCCACATCTTTACAAAACTAATTTAATGGTGACCTACAAAACCTGCTGGATTGGAGCTCAAGGGCTCAGGATCTGGGCTGGATAACCATTGTAGATAAATGAGAATGATGCAGACACAAAATAAGGAAAATTTAACTGACATACCACACATGCTATGGCTTACCAGAGCAATTTCTGCAAGTTGCCACAAAGCTTAATTACAGCCTGAAAAGAGTCTGAAACATTTGACTTAGAATACAACATCATGCTACTGTAATACCCAAAAGGAGCTCGTGGGTTACAGAGCAAACATCAGGGGCATAGTTTTCCCTGCTATCTTGTCAGTGAACGATGCACAAGGAGAAAAAAAAATGTTCTGTGATTTATGTCCTGTGCCACTAGGGGATTGTAGGCAGAGATAACCTAATGCAACTGAAGGCACAGCAGCTCTATTATATTAGAGCGTTTCAAAGACTTCGTTGCAGTCTTATTCTTTAATAAAAATGCTATCGCAACAAATGAGAGCCGTCTCAGAGCAGGGATAAACACTGAGGACAGTTGCCAAGTTCAGAATGAAAGCAAAGCATCAAGAGATTTCAGAGAATCAGCTCCTAGGGTACAGTACAGTCACAAAAATAAGGTGAACAGAATCCTTGTGGACTTTGGAGACCTCATTTACCTTATATTTGAATCCACTCAAAAAAATTTTGAAAAACTCCTTTGCCTTACCTTCACAATAGAAAAGCTATTTAAAGCGTTCTCTCCAAGAAAGACAAGTGCTTGCAACTAAGCAAAAACCATACCGGGGCTTAAGCTTCACTGTAAAGAGTTCACTTTTTTAATTAAATTAAAAATGATTCATATACTGTATTATATAAATATTTTCAGGACCTTGAGTCTTTATGAACTCTTAAATGAAGAAATAGCCCAGGACAGTAAAATGTTTAAGGTGATCTCTTCAATTTAGTATTGAACTACTGTGTATACACTCTATATAATGTATATTATACAAACATAATGCTGTGGAAAGAGCAGTGGTTTTGCTATACGTTATATGCTCAAGTTTTACAGGAGGAAAGCAACAAGTTAAAAATATATATTCACTACCTGACTAATGTTAGTTTTGCAGACTCGAGAGTGGCTATTCACTTTTGGGGAAAAAAAGGCTATAGAAAGAAATGTGAAAACTCACAGATGTTAGGAAACAACAATTTAGTCTTGACAGCACCATAGTTGTTAAGATCTTCCATTCTTTATTAATATATTTGTTACTGCAAATGTTGCTTCAGAACTGCAAATGTTGCTTTAAAAAAAAGCATGAAACCTTTGGGCATATGCAAGCAAAATAAAAGGTCTTTAAAAAAGTCGCATCAATAAACCAAGTCCCGTGAAGACGTGAGATTACAATGCAGACATCTCTAGGATTCTCAAACGGGTCACACTGTAAAGGCCACCCTCCAGAGTGTGGGAAGTGTGCTCCAGCTGGAAGGCTGTGCCACTCACCCGTCATGTCTGGGAATCCCCAGCAGTTACATGGCCATGTTCTTCTGGGAGAGGGTGTGGTGCCGAGAGCTGGGATCCTGGGCGTGCTGAGGAACAGCAGGAGCTGAGCATATCCTGCGGCTGACAAAGTTCTGCTGTTTTTGTTCCACCACCTTGTGAAAGAAAGTTATCTTCCCACAAAGTACAATGGATCCAATTCATTTTTCTAGTTTGGTCACTGGGTAGATTGATTGGGGCAATTAGCAACCCTATAATGCTGTAAATTTTTTTGATAAGCAAAAATATACACAATGAACACTTATATTTTTAATTAAATGAGGGCCTTTTTTTGCTTTTTTGTAATCCAGTTTCCTACTGAACTCTTACCTATTCTACAAGTCATAACCCGTTTCTATTTCAGTGACACTAGCTCAGTATTAGGAAATACACAATATACTTTCAAAGACATTTTATCACAGATCACCAAATCAATTACATTTTATATTTTTATCCCTAAGGGACACAGACCTGTAACTACCATTCTTACAAAGACTAAGGCTGGAAAAAAAAAATCAAGCATGAAGTAAAGATCAGTTACCTAAGTCTTAACATAAAAATGGCAAACCTTCAGCATTTATGACTACAATTTCTCTTAGCATTTAGACATGTAAGTGCTAGCATTAGAGAGCTGCATGGCTTCAGGCAGCCATTCTGAAACAAGCAACTACATAAGGAAATGCCTCCCCACCACAGGTTTAACCTTGGGAGTTAAAGCAGCAGGGGAAAAAAAAAAATAGCTTGCCTGTCTAGATTCCAGACAAGGACTGCTGAAAAGGTTAGAAGCAGAAATATTTCACATTTTACTGTCCAGTGCCAACAATTTTAAATTTGTACTTTATAAGCTCCTAAGGTTGATACCTCTCATCTTTTACGTTACTGTATTCTGTTCTGCAGGCATTCCACAGTTACTGTTATATTGGACTTCTGTCTGACTATTTCATTTAATGACATCACGGCTCCTGTCCTTTTTTAAGGAGCTACATGAACCCAGCTCAAACTATTCCGTTTTATTCTGAGAAAAGTATTTCACTTGATTCACACCTCACATTTCCTCCCACTTCCTACTGCCTCTACTTTTCCATTATCCATTTAAGACATTATCCAGTTTGTGTAGTTTCAAAATTCATTATTTTACCATCTTGACTTCCAGTTCTTTCTCTGGACGCGTCTCCACTGTTGACAGCAGATAAGCCAGCAGGTAAAGTTCAGCGCTGACCTCTACAATTATTGCTTCCAAATTATATTAAGGTGTTCTTAATGTCCTATAAATATTGCCCTTCAGAGTATACTTGATTATAGATTGCATCATGTCTAGCTTAAGCTTTTACGGCCTGTGTTTTTGTGCAAACAGTATGAAGTGTAAGAATGTTTCCTTAGACAGAAAATAATTGAAAAACAACTTTTTCTACAACAACGATAGTGTTGTGTGATTTAGAAGACTCTATAGGTATTTCTGTGCCTATATAGAATGAACACCTTGACTATTTTGACGTTATTAGGTTGTCAAATGACTTTCAAAGCTTGCATATAGTTTTATGAGATGCACACAATTATCAGTTTTATAATTTTAAAAAAATTAGATAGTTTGTTCACAGAATAATTATTGAGCTAAAATGATTAGTTAATAGTTATTAAATAAATATTTTTTTAGTGCGGTGAAACTCAAAAACCAGTTTGTTCTTAGTCCAGCTAAGGACAACCTTAGCAGAATGCGCACCTGGAATGTGGCCTGGACTGTTTTTTTTTTCTTTTTATAGTGGCACACAATTCACATCCGGCTCTCTGATGAAGATGAAATCTGGCCCATCTCCACCATGATATGGGAATCTAATGTCTTTTCATGTTACTTTGCTGGGCCCCAAGCAGAAGCCCTGCTCGGAGTTTACCAATTTTTCTACTGGTGGGACTTTTGAAGTCCTGAAAGGTTAAAACATTCTAAATATCTACTGTAATTTTAAAAAATTTGCAAGGACCAAATTTATAATTAGACATTATAATACTCATACATAATTGTTGTCTCTTATATATTAAGTTTTGCCCTTATTTCAATGGGAGTATGAATAAATCTGTAGTGCATGCGTTTGCAGTATGCATGAGAAAATCAAGGTCCTTTGCTGTGTTATGGGTTTGCAAGTCTTTGAAATTCTGTAGAACATACTGTTAAATGCATTGCAGTGATGCAGAATAAGTCATTTAAGCTGCCTATTAAGCACTGGCAAGTTAATAGTATTGCTCCAATACAGAGACTGAAGCACATCACAAAAAAGATCAAGATGTACTGTACAGTGGTCAGAATCCCTTGAGGTACGTTAAAAATGTAAAAGGCTACACAGCTTTGAAAGCCTGTAACACCGTATATTATAAAATTTGTAGGAGAAATACAAAAATACATAATTGGATTATCAACAGAAAAGCAGTTTTAATGGGGCATGACAACACAAATACAAAATTACTCCACTCTAAAGACCGTGCTTAACAGTTAGGTCCTGTCTTGTGAAATAATTTGAAACGGAACATAAAAGGTTTAAACGGTTATTTTAAATCAAATCCTGTAATCAGAGACAGACAGAGTAACCTATACACTCATGGTTCATAAGCTAAGACCACTCACCTTTTAAGAGAATGCTTGGTAAGAGACAGGGTGGAGTGGGGATACTCGGTTGTCTGTGCTCTCAGTTGTGCGAGTAGCTTCACATTAATATATCATGATTGTGGTTTGAAAGGACTGAATTTTATACAGTGAACAATATACCTTACAGCCAAGGGCTTTACAAGGAGGATGGATTCATGGTATCTAATGTCAGTGTGACATGCTGCTGCCAATACATTTGAGTGACACTACGGGAAAAAAAAAGTATTTCTCATTTCTCCAGAGATGAAAATTGACACTCCCAGCATTCCAAGAGGCAAGTGCCGACTTGCCAGTGAAAGGGGAATGTCACCAAGTTGTAAACACTTCCTCTCAGGAAGGGAGAACTTCCTTAATCGTGAAACAACCCACTTGGTCTTTATTTTCCATGAAAAGCGGAAGCCATATGCTTTACCTCTCACTTACAGTATATGGAACTGTCCTTGTCACTTCTTGCCCAACAAGTCAGGTTAACAGTTGTTACCACTTCTAAAAAAATATGTTTAGATTGCAATGTGTCACCCATTCAAATATTTCATTTAGCTTCTAATGTTCATTCTCGGTTTCTTCTTTGATGGAGGCATCCCGAGGCTAATTTATTCAAATTTTAACATTTCCAATAATTATTTCCACATACAGTATTACCATAAAACAGCATGGAGACTCTGTCAGAGTACTTTACAAATTGGAAGACAAAAAATGACAAACTGTCTTCTTTATTAATCAATGTTAATCAAGCAGGATGAAGCTCACATTATAAAATTCATTGGATCAGTAACAACTGATTTGCCACAATACACATTAATGAACTATCTTTGACAGCATCATTTGTTTCAAATTTGTGTTTTGAATCAAATTAAAAGGGAATTCAATATCATAATTTATTGTAAATCACTACAATTAAGATTATACTTACAGATCAATTAAATAAAAACAATACTATAAAAACAACTCGAAAAATCTTCCAAAATATGTGACTGCACATGAGAAAACTAAGGTGTATTGCTTTGACTACCACATACCGTATACAATGAAAATCTCGGGAAATATTCTTACATATGCATGAATGTTTTAAGTACAAAGATTTTAGACAATGTTTAAATGTTTTGTCATCATTTTGATTAATCGATCATTTAATATTGACCATGATATACGCGAGTAACTTCGACAAATGCACAGGCACTAAATCGCTTAATAGTGCAAGCTGAGTGAGTACAGGTGTAGAGGTGATTTAAACCATTGAATGTCAAGCCAGGTGTAAAATCAAGGAAGAAAAATAAAACACAGGAACCAATGTCCCTCTTATCAAGAGAACAACGCCTTTGTCTGCACACTATCCCTCAATGTCTGTGGTGTTCATAGCCCGCAATGTCCAGTTTGGCAAGATTAGAATATAGCTAAGACATCCTGAGCTTGGAACTATATAAATCCAGTCCAGAGACCTCCCTTGCCGTCTTTCCTGTAGTCTAATCCCAATGTGATCACACTTCAACAGGACAGTGCATGCTCTCATGCTGTTTGTATAACAGCAGCTCTCTTGAAAGATGAGAAAGTGACAGTTAAGTCATAGATCATTAACTTGCCAGAACCACTGAACATCTGTGGAATGACATGTTTCATCCAGAGATCAGAGGGCAGTGAACAGGCACATTTTTGTCTAGGCTTCACATGAGGAACTGGTGTAAAGTGTACATCTTGCACTGCTTCCAAAGGCGGTCACAAACACTATTAGCACAGACTTTTCACTGCAGATTCCAAGAGATGACTACTGTTAATGAGAATAATGCATTTACCTATGCCTGTTCAATAAAATGTCAGTTCTAAATTAAAAATGTTTTTGTGATTTTTCTATTGATAGTGATTTTTTAGTGATACACTGTTTTTGATGTTTATTCCAATTATTATTAATGAAACCCCGTGTGCAGAGAGTGTTGGTACAGTAATAGCTGTACCTCACATTTCTCTTGTGCAACTCAACATTCTCATACCAGCTACTCTGAAAAGGTTAAACATTTCTATTTGGTTCTGTTGGTACTAGAGGCAGTATTATGTAAACAGGAAAGTGAATTGAGGGGTAAAGACTAGAGTTAAAGCTTTTTATAATTGAAACACATAAGGTACATCCCCTGGCACTGATCACACATTGTTGGATTTAGATGGTCAATTTAAAAACTGTTACTGAGATCTACAGATGAAAGGAGGTCTGCACAATACCCAGAATGCCAAGAAATAATTTAATGTTCTTATACCACAGGAAATCCAATCCAAAAATTAAGATTTCTTCTAAATGGATGATTATCATTATGTCTGTTAACTAGTGTTTTGTGTAGAGCAAAATGATACCAAGTTAACATTTAGACTTCTAAAAATACTGACTTTGTGCAGTCTAAAAGCAAGACTTTAATGAAATAAAATCTCAGTCTCAATTCTTCTTCTTTTTTTAATCAACTCATGATCGTCACGTTTCTTGCACTGATTATTTTTTACTGGCAAGGCTATTTAAATTTCACAAAGTAGGCCATGCTCCTACAGCTTTTCTTCATATTAATATACTTTCAACAAGATTTGTAATAAGGTATAGAATTCAAAACTATTCCCTTGATATATAGTGCAATGCATGTGACATTGATGACTTTCTCTCTAAACAATTATGCAAACGGTAGGCAAAAAGAAAACTTGGTGAAAGTAGTTTTTCATTACAATGAGCTGGCTGTATATTTGCATTTAATAGGATCATTTGAGTCGTTTGACAAATGTGTTAATATCATATTGAATATTTTTTTAAAGAAAAATATTAAGCTGTTCATTGAGCAGTAAAGTAGCGTTTTCCCTCCCATGTCTTACTTGTCTGCAGTTTTCCCAATTAATCTTTAAATAACATAGCTATCCTTATTGCTGGCACTAACTTCACAATTGTTTAATTCCTTTCTCAGACATGAACTTTCATTGCTGCTGGATCAAATTCATTTAGATAGAGAGGATGCTCTCTTTAAATGATTTCAGCAGCCTGGTAGACTCTCCTGAGAAATATAATTCATTCTAATGCAACTGTGAATCTCCTCAGTGTGCTTGCTGCAAGTAAAACAAAAAGTCTCCCTGCCTGTTTACTCTGATTTAAAGGCTGTGAAATGTCCAGAAGAACTGTGAAAGTGTATTTTAAAATTTTATTCTGTACACCTTAATTTCCCAGGTCTAGAAATCACATTAATGGACACAAGGCATTCTCATTTGGGATAGCTTTATGTACAGTATTCTTTAAATACTTGTGCCAAAATAAATTCTTTTTAAAGCCACTTAAAGAACGTTTTAGAGAACTCCATGCTGAAAAGAGAAGAAAGAAAACATTTCAGCTCCACGGCCAAAACGTTGCATTTTCTTTCTTCTCTTTTCAGTATGGAATAAACCTGTTACTTGTTACTTTGCAGCCTACCCATGCTGACGCAGCAACCCACCTGAGAACTGACTGGAAATGCAACCAAAATGCCATTTTCAGCTAGAATTCAGAAATCACATTGGTGCTGAAGCAGCATTTCTTGTATGCCCAACTAGGTATGTCTGTTACCAAAATGCTGATTGTCTGAGCACATTACTCAGATAAAAACCAGATTCGTTTGTCTTGTATTGAAACAACTGTGCTCACTGCCTCTACTCAGGTTAACTAGGTCTGTCAGAGATTCAGCTTAAATCATCTTCATACTTGTCAGAACTTGACACCAATATGGTGAAATTAAAGAATTCACAGTTCAGAACAGGGACCAATCTTAAATAAAGGGAAACTGACTCCTTTTATGGGACAGCGAGAAAACAAAGAAAAAAGGCTAGTAACCCTACTAGTAGTGACTAAAATTGTGTCATGAGAAAATATATTTTCAAACTTCTAAAATATAACTCCAGCTAATTCATTCTAAGCTTGAATACAGGAGGGACATGAGAGCATATGAAAGCTTCCAGATGAAAATAGTTCTTTTGCCACAGTTCCACTCAGTGCAACTGGCAGTCATCTTCCTAAGTTCTGGGAACATCCTGCGATGTAGCACTTAGGGTTGTACATAACTGTTGTGCTTCTTGACATAACTAGAATGACTGTGCCAATGAGCCACAGACCTCTCCTGCCCAGATACAATTCTCAGGTCACTTAATATACAGGATGGCTGGTGCCAACAGGCCTAATTGCAGCCAAAACTGTCTTGCAGAGGTGGGTGGAGACCAGGATACCACTAAATCATACATAGTTGTATTCATCTTTAGAGACAGTCCTTGGAGAAAAACAACTGAACTACATAGTGTAGGTTCTTAAACTGCAGCAGCTTGGACAGTATTCTTATTTATATCTATATATACAGTATACATCTACACCTTATTAGCCTCCCCCATTTTTTCTTGCAAGTGCTTATTATATTATTTTCTGCACCATGTTTGTTGTAGTTTCTAAAATAAAATCATAATTAAAACACCTGAATCTAAATTGCCACTCTAGGGTACGATCTTTAATAGAAGGTGGTAGTGCTCCTAAAGCACAAAATTATTTTTTGCTCTCATATTGGAGACTCAAAGCCAATATGGTTTGATATTATGCACTGTATCCTGGAATTAAACCACTGTACTAATACATTTTGCTCACTGGGGGATATTATGAATACATCAATGTATATATACATACATTTCCTCTAGGCCTGTGTTATTGTATCTACAATGTATAATAGATTTTTTTGGGGAAACAAGGACTGACCTTCTGGAATGTCCTGTTGTGTAATGCAACTGATTCGTATCACAAAATGAAGATTAGCCTGTTTTGCAAAACCAAAAAGAATCTTCCTTATAAATGATTCCACACATTTCACACCAATAATACAGTTCATTAGTAACAGAAGACTACATTTGTGACACCCCAGCATGGTCTAAAGCCTAGAACTCCAGATTGTCTCTACTTTTCTTTTCCAGTCAATTTCCAGTTTACATGAGATACCCACATAAAAACTGCACAACTTCTTACTTTTGGGTCACCAGCCAGGCACTGATACTAGGCCTTCACAGATGCATGATGGTCATGTTGCCCATAAAAACAGTTCAGAAAGCCAGTCCCATGATTTCTCAGAACACAAAAACCAATATCTTTCATAATAAATCACAGTGTTTAATTTGTTTAGACATGTATAACAGTGGGCAAGCTACAGTATGTGCACTTAAACATTGAGAAAAATAACAAATAAATTAGATACTTCACTTTGATAGAATAAAGCTAGCATCACAAAACTGGTGTTATCAAATAGAAGATCACTGTGCCAGAACAAAAAGTGTAAAAAGAAAAAAATACAAAAGGTGCTATTGATTAGTGTTAGTTTTCAAACAGCATCTTTCTTATTAGAAAAAGACCTCAAGACATCTGTAGTGAGGAAAACTTTTACTTCAGAAATAGTCTGCACAAAGACTTATTTCATTACTTTAATCCACTTAAATCAGTTTTCAACAAGCATGAGACTACAGAACTGTGGATATTATATAATATGGTGCCGATTCTCATGGGAAGGGGTCTCCAATTTGATTTTTCCAGGGCACTATCCTAAGGTCAGGCAAGTTTAACTGAATACTATTGGCAAAAAGGTTTAGAGGATACATTGAGCATTAAAAGGACTTCATCTTCATGGTCAGGTCAGTGGAACAATTTGCAAATATCCTTCTGTTGCAAGTCACCCTATGTCATCAGTGACAAATCTGGAAAGCGCTTCAATCTGCACTACAGAAAGGGCCAGCAAGCTGTGAGGAACATATACACTTGGCAATGTTTCCCCCACAGGGTTTTTACTGACCTTAGAAAACAGATGTTAAAAAAACAGATACCTACAAGGGCAAAGTGACTTAGTTTAGTTAATAAAAGGCTCTTTCACATACATTGAAGGCTATGAAACATTAAGATTTTAATTACTTCATAAACTGCACATTAGATACAACCCCTTATTCATCTGCCTAAAACAGTTTATCTCAGAAAATAAATGAATAAGTAAAAAATGTTTGGGATAGGAAAAATACTTTACCATAGACATACTGTTGTGGGTGTAACGATATGACAAGAAATCCATTTAAGTGCCCACACACTGTTAAAATGCTTTGAAAAGTATATTACTGTACAGTATGTATAACTGGGTTTCTCTGGAAAATGCCCAATTAAAGCTTGGCAATAATATTTTACTTACAATAAAGTTTTATGTTCAAGTGCAGAAATGGTTACTTACCTGAAACATTAATTTTGTGTATGCACAAAATAAGATAGACATTTGGAATTTATTCACAAAAAGGATTACTTACTTTTAAATGTGCCAAAATGCATTTAAATGGGCTATAAAAAAGAAAATTAGAAAAGTAATTGTAAACCAATAAGAAAACCTGCATTTGAGTATGAGGTATCTTGAAGTTAGAGAGGGAGTTAAAATTTATTTCTATATTTGTTTCAAAGAACAACATTCTCTGTATTTGTATACTGATAATTTATGGGTAAAACACTATCAACATTTTTCTTTGAAAAAAATAATTGCTATAGTATCAAGATTAGCCACAATACTTAAATTTAAACTTGTTTTTGGCATTCTCTTCTGGATAAGATTATTAAATCATGTGTTAAAGATCCAACGAATCCTGGTTCTACAAAAGTACTCTCAGTTTATAAATATACAAATGGGTGATTACCCACAATTTAGTAACAGGGACACAATTCCTCAGGTGATTCTGGAAGGCAAAAATACGCTAGCTTTGTTGTAATTATCCTGGTTTATGCTTGATAACCTTCAAGACAACTTTTCTTCCATCTGTTTTTACCAGACAGAGTTTACCTTTGTAGGATACATGCTGTATACCTGGTATACTGGTATAACAGGTGAAACCATGCAAGGTCTCTCTACATCAAACTGAAACAAATGTTTACTTCAGCCAGGACTTTGTTGTGAAGTGCACCGTGATTCTTGACTGTCATGTCATGCTGCCACGTTGTACAGCATTTTGTTGAAATTAAACTTATTCAATTGAACTAGGCAGATATTCTGATTCATATCTAACAACGATATAAACACAGGTAGCAAGTGTATATTAATGCATGCATGAGCATTTAGCATTGTTTGCAGTGTAAAAACAAAGTACTGTACCTCTACAGGCAATACCTTATAAGTAGCCTGCAGAACCTCCTGGTAGGGTAAAATGGCAAGAACAAAGCAACAAACAAAACAAAAACATGCTTTATTTTATCAAAAGGTGCTTAAATGAAATTGTAAAAGTCCTCCAGTTCTCAATACAAAATGAAGAAATGATGGATCTTTTTTTCCAGGAAAAATCATATTGAACTTGTTGAATGCTCCACTTAAATACTCCTGTAGATTCTGGATAACAGAATTGCAATGCTAATTGTCAAAAATGTTAAGTTAAAAAAAGTAGTTTTACTGTGAGATACCAGAAGAGGCAATTTTGTATTCTTTAGGAGACTAAAGTCACCACCTAGGATAAATTATCTTTGGTTAATGTGCAGTTAATCAGACAATGCTTTTCTTTGATGCTGTTAGGATAAGAAAATGCAATTGAATACTTCATGAGATGTAAAATGGTACAAATGGATACATTATAAGAAGGAAAATGCTTTTATGAAGAAACTATGTGCAAACATCAAAACATATAGAGTCCTTCACCAAATTTACTTTAGGCGATAAGATTATAGAATAAGATTACTAACCCTTTAAATGTTTAAAAATGCAAAAAGGAATGAATAGATTTTTTTAGATTGATTTTGCTGTGTTGTCAAAACAGATGTCCATTGTGAAAATGAGGAGTTAAAACTTTAATGCTTGATTAAGGATAATGAGGATGCAAATAAAATAGTTTAATTATTCTGATTTGTCAGTGAAATAACAAAAATGGTTATACAATTAGGATCTACTGCTAAAGTAATTAAAACAACAATTTGGCTTTTAAAGAAACCAGAGAAAAGCAGACCTGCTCACTTTTCATAATATAAATTGCAATCTGAACTGTTTCTTTCTGAATTGATAAGTTTGTTGGACTACAACAGAAAAGGAAACGTGATTTCCCCCTGTCCTTATGACCTCTTTGAAAACGATTCTGAATGCTGGCAGAAACATCCATGCTCTAATGGTACAGTTCACAATTCTCTTATGAAATGACTAATCATGCTCCAGACAATATGTAGTTGATGGTACAATGTAGGATGTAATACATAAATGACGCTGAACAGATTATCAATGTGAAATTAAAAGTATAGGCTTCAACACTGTCTTATGAGTACCCACAGCAATATAATACAAAAGAATATTGTATAACATAAAACAAAATATTTACTGCATCGTGTATTAAAGGTTCACTTTAAAAATCCATTTGAGACAACTGATAACAGCTAGGAAAAAAAAGTTTTTTGGGAAATAATACTGGAAAAACAACTAGCAAAGAAGGGTAATGATTCTCTGCTATACCTACAAGTTCCCCTACTCCAATTAATGTAAACAGACTTTTGCCTTCTTATCTATTGTTGTGTGCAATTCACCCATTTTCCCCACGTGTTAGGTGGAAATGGAAAATGTTCTCCCCAGAAATTACCGCATGGGTATCTTATGTACTGATAAAGAGTGCTTCATAACTTCCTGCCAATATCTTTATGGCACATTTTCCTATCTTAAAAATTCCTACGTTATGAGACGCAAACTCCTTTAGCACAAACTAGAGTTAAAACTGCTCCGTTACTGAAACCACCACAGTATGACTCAAGCAGATATACTGTAGCTTTTCCTTTTTCTCACTTATAAACTGGACTTCAGTCGGTGGAAACTCCTACTCTTAAAGGGAAAGAGCTTAAATATTTCATTCCTGATTCACTTGCTTCTGCTTATTCTTCTTCCCATCTGTGAACAGTAACACAAATCAAAAATGAAATTCATATTTTTTCCAAAATTGTTTGAGGAATGTCACTGCAAGACCTTAAAAAATGCAACTGGCACCTTAAAAAAACGATCAGGTTGGACAAAAAAAGTGAAAGCGTTTTAGCGCCACTTAAATGCTGTATGAAAATTAATGTTAAAAACAGCCATTAGCAAATTCAAATGACTTTCACATAGTTTGGAAGTTAATTGGAACTTTTAGATTTTCATATCTGTACAATAATATTAATGAACTAGCATTGTGCTCTCTGCTATTTCACATCTTTTATTGCATTTGATATCAGGTTTTATCAAGAACAACTTGCACAATCTAGAATCCTCTCCTGGAGAAACCTCAAAGGATTTGCAGTGCTGTCTCTAACTGGAATAGAATACTAGCAGGAAAAAAAGATAAGGCAAAGATATCACAGTGTAAGTCACACACTTTGCATGAATCACATAAAGTGCCTAAAACTTCTTACAGGAGGAAAAATCGGAGACACAATGCTTGGATTCTAAATTAAATGCACAACAGTGAGCTCAGAACTAAAAGTACTTAAGAGTGTTTATGAAAGCACTGATATCGGCTATGTGATATTCTTACAGTGAACGTGAATCATACTAAAACTGTTAATTTTGGGTCTTCCTAATCCATAGCTTGAATTTCTTAACGGATACTACCCATTGGAAAACCACAAGTGCATTAAACAATTTAAAAAGGAAAATAAAAACCGGAATGCTTCTGACCCTGCTTAGTCGAGAAGGTGAAAATTTAAAAACAAAGGTCTGGTAAATTCCACCATTCGATTACAGTTAGGATGCCACAAATAAGGCTGTGCCAGCAGGCAGCCCCTCAGTGGAAATGTTACTCTAGGTTGCTGTCTTATCTCTAGACAATGCACAGCATGAGTTCATTTTGTAATTTCGATTACAGTTATTTCTGTAACGTGTAGTGAAAATGATGACAGTAGTGCTACTTTGTCCGCGAAACACTTGGTGAGGATTCACAAACATCCCACAAACTTTTTCTGTGATTGGTCACAAAACACCTATTGTGAGCAAGGCCTCCTCACATTCAGTTGTGAACAAAGGCATGCACGCCATTTCCAATAAGAACATTTTTGTTGTGGTTGTGAAAACATAAAAATGTAGATGTGATATTACTTTGTTTAAACCCTGTATCTTATTAATCCTATAATAACTATGGTTTAACCACCTAGAGAAAATATGTAATACACCAGCTATTAACCTTAGTCCTGACAAAGCAGCCCAGAAAATATCATTTGTTTTCTGTTTCATTGTGGAATAACACCCACTGAGAGTCAAGCCAAAGCTATACAAACGTATTTGTCCACTACTGGTAGTAGTTACAGCGCTCAATAACTCAGACACGTTTTAAAAAAAAAATAGAAGTAACTGATGTTGTGTTTTATAGCCTAACAGTTACTGCCGTCTCTGCATGCTGTTTGCATTGTGAATCCAATATTTAATGCCAAGGGAGAGGTTTGTTCAGAGATACACAGTAACTCAAAGAGATACCCATATGCCTATGACTTTGATGATAATTTGTTCAGCATTGTTGGTTTGAACATCCCTATGAATCTTCATGGTTTTGCATCACTCCCCGAGTCAAATATTCATGTGGATGAAGTGCAAAAACATGCTGTATCAAAGTATACAGGCTCCATAAGAGTCTGATACAGCCCTTTTCTAGGTTAAAGGTGAAGCTTAAAAAAATATGCAGCTTTTAAGTAATACTCTTACCTTTAAAAGGTAAGCAAATATACAATATCATGGATAGGTCCTAAACTATAAACCATCCAAGCCAAATGTCTTCCTAGTTGCAAAAATTGGAGCCTCCAACAACATCATATATCCCGTTTGTTATTGCTGGCTTTCTCAAAAAAAAAGAGAGATCCGATTTGAACCCGCACGGCAGTTAGACCTAGTAAATCTGAACCCAACAAAAATGTAAAGAATCAAGTGAAAAATGCTTTATACAGGTGGTGCCGTCATTGTAATTTTCTTGGAATTCAAATAGCTCTTCCATTATGAAAGCTCTCTCCTTGTGATGAAATAATAGGTGAACAACATACATTTCTTAGTCTTAGTTTGCAAGACTTCTTATACATTCTCACTGCGGGAATCTTCTGATCTTGTAACTTACATGTTTATTGTTAACTAGTAAACTAGTTTACAAAGTGTATCTGGCAGTTTTGGCAGCTATTCTCACTCGCTTGGCTGAAAGGACCAAAAGCATTATAAGGGCATGACCAGGACATGACCCTCAGTTCAGCAGTCAAGCAGAAAAAATGCAAAAAACACTTCACTACAGTCCACCTACTTAAGAGTACAGATTGGTGTGCTGTTGCTCTCACTTACTTTTATTATTTAGCGCGTGTCTTTTTCTAAATAGTTATAATATGAGATTGTCCGCATCTGCACTGGAGGTTACAAAACCTATGATGAATTTAGTCATTACATTCATTTTAAGTCATATGAAATGACAGGTACCCGTTTTGGAATAATTTGCCTGTGCAACCTTTTGAAAAAAGCCCACAAATCATTCAGGGTGTCTGACAAACTTAACATTATATTTACAGACTTTAAAACACAAATGCTACTGATTCGAATACTCATTTGTTGTATTTGTAATGCCTCATAGTATTTAAACCTCTTAAGGTACAATACATTGCGGGACCTGTAAAACTAAAAAAATAACACTATCCTTCATTTATGCTTCACTACATAATTTTTATCCATACAGAAGGTATTTCAGAATTTCAAATGCAATGGTTTACAATAATATTCTGTATCACATCCAGATGGCAGTATTTAATGGAACTAGTCAACTTAGAGGGACGGGTGCAATCAAGGGGAGATACAGGCCCTTTCAAGATGGAAGAAGGACAAATTGTTTAAATTAGAGCTTAGACCCAGCTTAACATACAACATTCAAATCCTTACTTTCTAGGTTAAATCGTCCTAATTTGATGTATGTTTTTGACATACTATCCAACAGTTTTGGGAAAATCTCTTCATTGCTGGACTACATCCCAAAACCATGTGCTCAAGCAGGAATAGATGTTGTAGAGGATGTTGAGCTCTTGTCTTCTCAAAATTTCAAGCTTAATTGACCCCTATATCATACCCATGAAAATAATCAGACCCAATGAACAGAAAAATCTGTAATACATAATAATTAAAGTATCCTGGCTGTTATAAAATGTTAGTGCCTGCAGCTCTACTGTTTTATCTAACGGCACTTTATCAGGAGAATGAAAATCTGTGTGCTCATCGAAATTATCAATCAACATTAAGGGATAACAGCAAGGCATACTGGCAAAAGATGGCACAACATCACTGCAGTGCCTTGAAGTTATGTGCGATATGTAGTTTATGTATGCCATCAGCCACAGGGAATTCATGGGGCTACTTTAGAGGATAGGAATACTCAGCTGTTTCAGTTGAGGTGCAGCTGCAAATATAGAATACAAAAACGGGCTCACTGAAAAACCAGCTTTCCAAAATGCCTAATCCTCATTACTGACATTGTCTGGTTCACTACTGAACACAGTATGACCCCATTCAAAAAACGTACATAAATTAGCCTAATTCTAATTTCCTTTTTCTTGTGGAAACAACATAACAGAAAAATATCTTACTAATTGTATAAAACTAAATCATAAAACGAAAGATGCAAATCTAGCAAGGAACATTACAGGTACAGAAAAGTGTTTCATAGTGTTTCTTTTCCTATAAATACATATTTGATATGTATCTGTTCACCTGTTTTTCCCCTTTAGCCTCTTTCTGCTGAGCCCTGATGCTGACCGATACAGCACAAGAGAGCATTCAAAAAGCTTTCATAGAGAAAATGTGAGAAGTGATGGGGGAGTGTATTGGAGTTATACAAAACAGTTTTTGGCAACCAGCACAGTGCAATGCTGTTCTGTCTCTCATACATCCTCTCTTGTAATCGGTTTTGGAAATTCTTTCCAGGAAACATTTTTGCAAGAAATGAGTTAGAAGTATATATAAAGATTTAAGGATAGAATTGTTCTTAAATCAAATCAGAGCAAAATTAATTTAAAACAACTGATAACAGAAATTTTCAGAAGGTATAAACACCTATTGTAACTCACCAGACAAATATGGCAAATTAAATAAACCTTTTAAAAAATGCAATTCTATCATTCTCATTTGTTCCTATATCCTGGGGTCTTAGGATAATGAACATTATTTGAATTCCTTAAAAATGAAACTCTGCCAATTCCTTGTTGTTGAACAGTAAAAGTGAATACTAAGCTTTGCTTGCCATTTGTTAAAACAAAAAACAAACAGAATTAATGCTCTTCCTGTTCCAGGTGACGACGATTGTCCCGAGAAAGTAAAAGATTTCCATTTAGTCACAATAGACGAAAACACCTACTGCAGTCTTTGACAGGCCACACCTGTTCAAAATGTGGAACACAAAGAAGGCAAGGTGAAAAGAAGCACCCTTTTCATTGGCCGAGAAGGTTAGAGCAAACAGCACATGTTCAACTACTCTGTACAAGCATTCCTCTGATCCGTTCAAGCTCAGCTACTCCTACTTCCCCACTACTATGATGGCATATGACGTAGCCATACAACCAAACAGATGCCAATGTAGCAATTGCTGCCTCAAGTGATTAGTAACTGTATGAATGTAGGGAGTTATGCAGATAGGGAGTTGCCTGTATTGGGCAATATTACAGTGCTGTTCTCGAATACCTTCTGACTTCCCATCTGGCCTCCTTAAATATATTATAAACTGATGGTTATAAAGGGCATTCCAGGCATATCTATCTTGTTAATTGTTCCACAATAATGTGATTAGCCTATATATATATACAGTATGTTAAACATTAACATACACAGAAAACCAACAGTGTCTCAGCCAACAGGTCATGTTATCCTGCGTAGTCTACTTGCACTCTTAATTTCAGAACCTTATTTGCAGCTTTTCTGCTGAAAAGCAATTCTGGTGAAAGTACATCAGAGTATTATTAAAGAAAAAACTACCCTGAATGTACACAGACAACAAATTGTAGGCAAGCTAACAAACACACAGCAAGATAATCAGCACAAAACTCACAACTGGTCAGTAAAACGAGGTCAAAGAGATTGCAATAGTAAAAGGAAGTGAGTTGTATTCCATAATATATTGTACTGAGTTTTTAGTAAGAAGAAGCTCTAGTACAGACCTAGGTTTTTTTAACCTGTGTACAATAGCAAAGTTTGTGTCTATATCTGCCTGCCTCCTAATAACATATTGAACTAAAACTGCAAATTTGCTCTGACAAGGGAGGAATGCCCCTGGGCCCTCATCTTCTCAAGGCATACAGGTCCTTCCTTTCAGCACCACCAATTACAGGGAGGCATTTGACAATTCCACTTTCCATGAGAAATGTTATATTCCTAACCGTCTCTCGCATCACAAATATTGAGCTTTGTTCATTAAACGCCGTCAAGCAGTTGGGTTTTAAAGCATGTTATCGCTCCTCAAGCTAGAAAACTTCACAAGAGAAATGTACCCCCTTTATTGATAACTGCATGAAGCATTCCTGTGATTCTCAAAAGTGTAGCCTTCATCAATTAATCATAATCATGATTTCCGAAGTATATTTCTGTTTCATAAAAACTTTCATATAGATAAGCTAAAACATGTGGTGGACATAGGTCTTGTTTGTTGTGATGCACAATATCACCAGCGCTGAAGACAAGCTCCCAGTGATTAAGTGCACTTCAACATTAAGGCTTATATCTCATCATTTAGGGCTGATTCTTCAATGAGCAAGAACAAAGATGCATGTGACAAGAAGCAACCTTGCTTAAAGGTTTTTGGACTGATATGACTAGGGACAGGGTCTCATCACTAGTCCTGCAGTTTCATTTTTGGTTTTCATTCCAACCAAGCTCCAGATGACTTAACTGGATCAACCATTGCTTTATCAAGAGGAAGTCAGCATGGTTTTCAGATCTCTGTTCATTGACCAGACCAGGTTACATACAGTATAAATCCTGTAGGGTTGTGGATTTCCAGGACCAGGAGGTTGCAAGTCACAGAATTCTCTCTTAACCTAGAAAGAAAATCTAAGAACAGAGAACTGGGGACTTTTAAAGACCAGTACATAATTACTGAAACAAAATGTAATTTTAATGCTAAAACTGTCATGTTAAAAACACTGTCACTCTGTGTTAGTTTAGATTTTTGTGGCTGAATTCCAAATAAGCACCTACACTGACATATATAATCCGTTCTATACCTTGATTAGGAATGAATTAAGTTGTTTACCAATACATACAGTTAGTGAGCCTGATGTTAATGCAGCTGTATCCGTTTTAGGGAATGATTCTTCAGAATACACCTTAACTCTACAATTACTGCAGTATCCAGTATACAGATAAGTACAAACTGCAAATTAGTATTCCAGAAAAATTAAGCACATGCTGTTCAGGAATAAAACCTCTGAGGGAATTAAAAAAAAACAGGAAAGAATTAGACGTGTTCACAGAGCTCAAACCAATACCATGAGAGTCTTCGTCAATTAATATATTTAACAGTATTTTATTGATTTGGGCCTTTTTTTTACCATGGGCTTCTTCGTTTTTATATCTTTCTTTTTTTGGGACAGGTTTTCAAGATGCTGTAAAACAATGGTGGTTTGAACGCCAAGTAAATTACCGGAACTTAAAAAGTACCAAAATGATATAGCGTTTTAAAATAAATAGCCAAGTTCTTTCTTTATTTTTTATTGCTTGAAGCAAGCTGGCTAAAAAGACGTCAGAATTTATCACCGCAAGTTACTCCTAAAACCCATCCATCAGTCGATGCCGATATGCCACTCAGGCTCAGATCTATCTAAAACGGCTGAAAGAAGCAAATCCAATAATCTCACAAAATGAACACGGTTAGAAAATCAAACCCTGACACGAGGTTTGCGTCCCAGACTCTTCCTGTATTCTAATAGAATTCCCTGCAGTGACGAAAAAGACCTGAAAGTCCTGTTGGTGGATAAGAATCAATCCACTGTAAGGAAACTAACATGTTCCTTTTGTAGCAATCGTGTTACAAAAGAGAAACAACAGCATTCTAGCGTGACATACAAGAACGTTTGTTAGCGTTATAAATGCAGGATCAATGCTTGGCTACGCGGTCTTAATTTGAGCTATTGCAAAAGCACATAACTTGCTCTGACGCTTTTCACTATGTAGAAAAGCAGTCTTGGTTGAATTTCAGTAGCTTGTATCGACGGTTTTTATTAGCTCACACCTCTTAAGTTTATAGTTTAAAGTTGGTCATGTGGTTAACTATTTAAAAAAAAATAAAGATCAGTATCACTGTCGTGCTAAACAATACTTTTCTTATGCAGAGCCCCGTGTTTCTTTTGAAACTATTTTTCTACGTTAACAACGTTGTCTCTCTTACGGTTCTAAGCCCCCTTACCTTCTCTTGTTTGTTTTCCTGCTCTGCTGGAGGTGACGTGGGTGATTTCACATTCACAGCACAAACAGTAGGGGCCGAAGTGCTGCCACTGCCTGGACTTGGGGTGCTCTTCTCGACTGTTTCCACCTTGATGAGCCGGTGCTTGGGGGAGACGTATTTGATGTCTGGCGACCCAGAAGAGCTCAGGCCCCCTGGGAACGAACTCCCTCCGCTGCCTGTGTATGGGTCCTCGAAGTCTAGTTCCTTCTGTAGCTTGTAGGCTGCGAGAATGTCTGGTTGTGCGGGGCTCAGGTAATGTGTAGCCCCAGCGCTTGGCTGCTGCTGGTGATGGTAACCGGGTGTACCGGGCGCAGCCGGGTGACAGTGCCTGTAGTCCGGTTTCGGGGGAGCCGGAGGGGGCGCTTTGGTGGTTTTGAATCCTAGGTGCTCCTTGAACCATCTGGCCATGCTGCCAGCGCATTGCTCACAAGTCTGGTTGATTTGTTTCTTTTTTGTTTTTTGCTCCACTTTTCTTTCCAAGTTTCTTCTTTGTAGCGTGTACCTGCCTCCTGGACTCCTCCTTAATTGTTGCTTATCTCAGCAGTTCAAATTCGGTCCTTGTTCCACTAAGCAGAAGTGCGCAGAACCGATACACTCTGCGTTCTCCTGCCACTCACACACGCACTGATAGCCGGATCACAGAAAGCTGGAGCTCCGCTAAGCAATATGGGAACAAACAGGCAGCTAATGGGATAGTCAGCCTCCCCTTTTAACTACCTGAGAATAACCACTGCCATCTGCTGGTCAGAACCGTTTTTTTTATAAAGAAATAATTTACTTTTTTAAAGCACATCAAGCCATTGTGGATCACAATACATTTATAGCGAAAATGATTTCAAATATATCGTATTATAATGGTAAATGAAGGCTTATTGAACGTAAATAAGATTGTTCTCTTAATATGAATCAATACGTACATGTCTGTAGATGGTAAGATTACGGACAGAGCAGACTGATTATATGATTATTTTTAACAGGGGATAAAAATATTAAAAGGAAAAAGTTGATAAAAAATGTTCACAAGGGACCTTTTAATGAGCTAAGACTTACTAAGGCCCACTGACTACCTTAAGCAATATATCCAGAATAAAAAGAATTGCTCAGGTGTTGTAAAGTCTTTGTGAGTAAACTAGCGACTTGAAATTGTGTGACGGAAACACGACTGTCTTCCCCCAAGTTTTTCGTCTACAGACCTCCCAACTTATAAAATCACAACGACATATGGGGTCGGAGCTGTTCATTTACAACTATCTGTGTTTAACTGGTGCACCTAGACATAGCCATTGAGCGAAGTGCTGCCCTTAGCCATGTAGAGAATTTCTAAAGCTGCCTGGACATGACAGGCAAAACGCCGCCGCATTCTTCAGAAGAAGGTGCATAACGTCTATTTTTTTGCATAACGTCTTAAATGAGATAGAAGAGGACAGGGGCAGAACGTTCAGGTGGGTAGCGGCGTCAGCATGCGTAGTCTGCAAAGGAACAAGTAATAGGTTTATTTCACGCTGAAAAGAGAAGAGAGAAAACACAACGTTTCGGCTGTGAAGCCTTCTTCTCTGAACTCTGAATAGCTCGCACATGAAGAAGGCTTCACAGCCGAAATGTTGTGTTTTCCCTATTCTCTTTTCAGCCAAGAGCAAAACATGTTAGTTTCAAAGGAGTCGCCTAGATTAAAACGGTGTACATCAGTGTCTCCACATAACTGACTGCCTTATGTTTTCACGTTTAGATTATTCTGTAAAAATAGAATTGAAGGTGTAAAATAAAGCAAGAGTGTATTTTTAGAACGGGTCTCTTCGTTTCACTTTTGTTAACCGTCATATATGAGAGAAAAAAGTCTGGACTGTCGAAAGGATTTCAAAAGTGTCCAAAAACAGCTAAACTCTGAATAACCCTTTGACAGACCCTGTGACAGACCAAAAGTAGCAGTACTGTGTCAGCATTTAAAAAAACACCTAAAACTGCAGTGTACATACTGTATATATGTCATAAACTGAGAATTGTAGATGGAAGCTTTGATTACAATACACATGACAGTAAGAACTACAGAGTGCTTCCTGAGTGAAGCTGTAGAAATGAGGAATTATTTTATTTTATAATGCCCAATTGTGGCTGATCTGATCATCGGCATTGCAAATTACTTGTGGAGAGATAAGTTACAGAAATTAGTCAGGTCTGGGCTCTGCTACCAAGTGAATTTCTCTCTACCTGCCATTCTAACATGAAAATGAACTAATCTTCTGAAAGCAGGGTTCCTCAGATTGCGTAAAGGGTTTGACCGAAAGCTTTTTTTTTTGTTTCCACATTCTCTTAATACCAGTCTTTTTGCCATGAATGATGTCACTTAAAAGTAGACATTTGAATTTGAGCCGTTACCATAATCGATCAGGGTAGATTAAAATTAATCTCAATAAAAAAAAGCTCACATAAAGTAGAGATAAAGTGACACAGTGAAATATGTCAAAGCCACCCTATTATATTAGAAGACAAATGTATGTACAACACAGAAATTCAAGTAGTCCATTAAGGGGTAAAAATATGCTTGCAATGATGAAATGTACCATTCTATGAGTCAGTGTAAAGTAAATTTCATGAGTGGGTATAAAGTGCAGAAACTCTTAGTTGCTTGCTGTGTATTGTATGTGTCATGACCTACTTTGATTCTACTCATGATTCTACTTTTGAACTGAGTAAGATCATGTGAGGCTAGTGACTGAACACATTATAGTTTAAAATTAAATAAAATAAAGATTATGAATATTAAAACAGCCTCAAAAACTTTCAAAGGCTGAATAAGATCAAGACAAATATTTCCTCAGTGGCTTTTACAGTAATTACCCTAGGTAGGAGTAACATTATCAGTAAAACCTACGGCAAAAGTGGAAATAATCATGTCCAACTTCTCATGAAGAGGTAAGTAATCAATTTTCAATGCATTTTATGTTTTCCTTATAGTGAGAAAAATGGTCATGTCCCATTACTCAACCATGTAAAATGTTGTATCTGATTAGAATGGAGACTATAGGAAATGCTTTTCTGTTACCTAATAAAAAAACAATGCATGACACCAAAAAATGTCAAAACAACGTGTTATGTGACAAAGCTGTGAACTCCCCTGGAATGCTTCCACTATACAATATATTCACTTTATTCATAGCTTGCAGTCTTTGCAGTGATAAGGGCTGATCTCCCTTAAGATTATGTGCATGGCAGGGCAAAGGGACTCTGTCACACTTGTTCACAGTGTCGCTTCTATAAGGTTCAACCATGAGACATTCTTATCTGTTGACAGTAGTTAACTCTGTGTGCTCCAGCCCAATTGCCAAATATATACCTGGCTTTGATTCTTACTTCCACTCACATTGTAAAAATTGGGAAAGAGTACAGTAATTGATGTGTATTTTCCAGATGTTCAATTTCTTTTTTTCCTTTCCTAGTATTTCCTAGTGTGTATGTTATGTTATGTTTCTTCTTAGATGTTTCAATATGGTAAATTACTCTTTGAAAACCATGAAATGAAATGGCAAAGATATGTCAGTAAAACCCTAGCTTTTTTTCTGTATTCCTTTATATCATCTTGGAACATACAGTAGATGGTCTTACAGTTCATTTTATCTTTAGTCCTCCCATCATATTTGTAATGTTAGCATGCAATCAGTGTTGATTTGCCTGAATACAAAGGCGATGATATAATATGTATACAATTCCAAAGCATTATAAAATCAGAACTATACAGAATATTAATAGAAATATTACATTCATATTTGCATACATTTTGTCTTAATTTCAGACAAACAAAGCACAGTTCCATGATGTAAGAGATAGAAAATAATGCTGTAAAATCCTTGGTAGTCAGGAGGAAATAGTAGATAACTATAAAAAGGCTATACCTTTCTACACTCGAAGGCCACTGACACACAATGCAAGGACCTTGAATGTATGCAGGAAACCCTAATTGATTTTGCAATGTTTGGCAGCTATTATAGCAAAGTCATTTTTCCACATAAAAATAAGTAGCAGCTCCTGTCTATAATGGAGAAGCACAATAGCCAGAGTTGAAGTACAGTAGCTTTTATGATTCAATATTTCTTTTTAATAATGACTCGCTTCCAGTTAAGGAATGCACTGCTCCAGGGATTTAACCCTGAAAAGCCCTAACTGATACTATTGTTTTTTTTTACATTGAAGGCATTTGTCTGAAAAACAAAAGAAAATATTAAACTATAAATCAATGGCCAGCTAATCAGTAAGAATTAATTCAAAACTGCTGACATTATTTTTAATGTTGTCACACCCTCTTCGTTTGTCACAGCCAAAACGTTGTGTTTCTCTTCTTCTGTTTTCAGCATGGAATAATCCTTTACTTATTTCTTTGCAGCCTATGCATGCTGATGCAGCTACCTACTTGAAATACTATAGATTTGTATGCCTTACAGAACTGTGTTAGCTGATAAAAACATTTCTTTTCCACTATGGCAAATTAGTGGCCTTGCATGATAAATGTGGCTGTCCAAAGCAGAGCATGGAGAGGGCAATTGTTATCAATCTCATCGCATACAAAGCTAGATAGTTTTACCGTCTCTGACTCATGACTAACACTCAGGTTTTGCATTGCAAATCAGATGTTCTCTTTTAAACAAATCTACACAAAATACTGTAAAATAAGTGTACCTACAGGTGGTAAAAATAAATCTCCCTCTAAAGAGGCTCTTAAGCCCACAGTTTAAGAAACAGACTACAGACTGGATCAGTCATAAAAAGTAATAGCTTTAGTTTTTGTTGTGATATGCATCGCCATTGCCTTCAGCTTGCTGACTATATATGAAGTTTGGAAATTTCTGTGAGCTATAGCTTACATTGAATATATACACTATAAAGTTATTTGCATGCTGGCAGACCAGACATAAAAAACTTTATAGACCAGTTGCTCAGTATTCGCTATCTGACTTCAAATTACCAAAATATGTTGATTTAGATAAATATGTTGATGTATTTGCATGAAAATAATCTGCATGCTTAGACTCTATTGAGGGTAAAATGTTGAGACATTAAATCACCATTTTCTTTTATCTAGACAACATCTGCGGTTGGTGGAGAGTTTTATTCACCATTGAACGAGGTTGTGTCCTTAAGGACCTAACCGAAGATGTAAAAATACAAGAAAAGTTACAAATGAGAAGAGGCCATTTAGCTCATCTTGTCCACTTCGTAGTTAATACCTAATTGATCCAAGAATCTCATCCAGGCATTTCTTGAAAGAAGCTACAGTAGCTTATCGACTTCAGTAACATGGCTCAGCACCTTATTCCTTATTTTTGGTTTTAAATGTACTTCTTGGTAGTGTCCACGTGTATCCTCTGGGCTCACTCGGATCTTTGTATCAGATTTCTTGTCTGTTCAGCTCAGCCTGTCCATGTAAAACATTTGTTTATGCTCCAGAACAATGGTTGCTCTTCTCTGGACTGCTATCATAGCAGCAAAAAGTTTTCTGTCATATGGTGACCAAAACTGTACAAAATAATATACAAGAGATCTTACTAGTGTATTGTACCAAAATCTAATTTATCAAAATCTCTTTGAAGTTCTTTTGATGCTTCTATGTTGTTTTCCAGCCCTCCTAATGTAGTATCATCTGCAATTTTGACTAGTTGAGTATAGCTGACTATTTGACTATAACATTAACTTGCAAACAGGGGCCTTGCTCGATCAACCATTTGAAGACAGAAATTATTGGAATGTTTCTAAGCTTCAGGTCCCTTGAAGACCCATTTTATTGTGGTGAGCCGAAAATGTATTGGACCTTTACGTTATTCTGTTTCACTATAATTCGGTGTTTTTAAGCATGGGTTACCAGCTAATTAGAGTAAAAGCACCAGTTTAATTTATGCACAAGAAAACACTGAAGTTAGTGCTCTGAGTAAAAGATAGTTACAAATTCATTGAAAATCAATATTCTAGTCTGGACAAAGCACATTCACTAATGACAAATTACTGATATCTAGGTTTTTGTAAAAAAAATGAGGAAGCTATAGTCTTAATGAAGTATAATTCCATATATGGTTTTACACATTAGTGAACTATATACAACACTGGGCTCCTATAATGTTTTTGCATGTTTATTAATCAGTATTTAAGGCTGTAACTAATCTGAGGGCAATGCGGTAAGGCATATTCTTAGTCTTGTAAGGTTTTTGTCAAATACTAAATGAAATTATGCCTCAGACGTTAGACATGCCTGAACTTTGTCATCTCTGAGGATGTGTAACTAGAATTGGCTTTCAAAGAAGCAGAACAGCACTTACAGGATTTATGCTGCAAAATAACCGAGAAACAAAAACATTAGGTCTTTAAACCTTAGAATGTTGTTTGTTTTTAAAATTGACAGTACCCCACCTTATATCAACACTTTTTTCTATTTTTTATACTGGAGATTCAACTGCATTAGATGGTGATGTGGAAAAGTGGCATTGTCGCATAGCACACTCAGATTTTAACATTAGGGATTGTTGTTTTAATGTATTTTATGATCAATAATGACGAGATAAGTAACACCATAAAAAACTGTGCACACAGTTCTGAGAGGTTCCAAAGGGATGTAAGCCCTTCCAAATAGAAAACAATACATACAGTAGTCTGGCCATTGAAGTAACCTGTTTGATGTAGAAGGTTTGGTGTGGATTTCTTGTCATTCTTATCAATCAGAAATGTCCGACAGGAGCATCAGAGGCGAATATACAGTATATATTTTTCATGTGGCCATCTTTAACCTCACCTTGCTCACCTGAAGATGAAAGGAAAATATCAAAAGACACTTTTTCTTTGGTATCCACATTGTCTGCAATCTATGTCCTTCTATCTTTCCCTATAAACAATGAGTTGAGATTGCTTTTATTAACTATGCCATCAAACCTTATGATTTTCATTTACTTCTGCATCATCTATGCGTGCATGTACTGTATAAACTCATGATTCAAAAAATATTCTAATGAGTTATGTGACTCATTCCCCAAGCTTCAGAAAAGGCATCTGTTTGTAAGCTCAGACTCTTGTAATCTTTACAACATTGTAGTATGTCTCCTTGGGACGGAAATTGTAACCCCTAAAAAAAGATACTTTGATCAAATACCACGCCAAGTGTTTCACACAAAAGACGCCAGAGTAAGCCTCGTAAAACCATCTATAAAGTCGTTAACAGCTGTGAGAGGTAGTGCAAGTGGGTTCTGCCAGCATCATGGGCATCAGATGTGGTGATGTCAGTGGAGGGCACTTGATTTATAAAGACATGTTTATGAATCTGTTTACAGGAGTTGACAATGTTCTTGCATGACTGAGAGAAAGTCTGCTGTTCCTCTGGGGATAGCTAGAGGTCTGCACCTTATTTCAGAAGCACCACATTTCATCTGAAATGGATTAGAGAGGCATCAACTGCGATTTTAGTTTTCTATGGAGACTTTTGATGAGAAACCATTGCAGAATCTTTAATTAAAGAAATTAAGACCAAGTTTTTGTCACGATCATAATCCCTCCTCTTAAGGGTGCTCCAACTCTTTTGTATTTTAGTTGATTACATGTATCTGCCCCCTGTTTAGTCTGCCAATATTTAAGCCTGGCGCTCCCACTATTCCTGGCTCAGCACTAGGAGATGGACGCCCAGAAGCTCACCTACCAGCAGGTCCAGGAGAGACCCGACAGCATAGGCTTCATCATGGCACCCTGACCATCTGAGACTGGGGCTCAGAGCGCCTGGCCTTGTTACCCTGGTTTTAACTCTTTGTTCCTGTTCGGGATCCCGTTCCGGATTTTATCCTTCGTTTGTCTTGGATGGATTTCCCATTACCTGGACCCTGGACTGCACCCCAGTTTCCCCCTTGGACTTGTTTGCCTGCTCCACGACCCCCAAGCACCCGATCACCATCGTCATGGTCAACCAACCTGTCTGTCAACCTTCTCTGTAGAATAATTTAAACATTCTTGTAACTTGCATCTTCTGTAGACAGATCTGAATATTGAATCAAAAGTATAATGATTTAACAGAACAATACTGAATTTGCTTTTCTAATAACAAATCAGAAACCAAGAACTTTTCAAATGCTAACATTTTATTGTCTGTACTGTGACTGTTCACTTCAATCTTTTATTAAATTCAACCAAAAAACATTAAATATTTTACCGTTTTTATATTGAAAAGGGGCCTAAAACTGCAAATACTTCATCTCCCAGTGGTAATTCGAGGTAATGAATAATTGCTGGCTCTGTCTTACCATTCTTTTGTGATTCACACTTTATCTCCTTTCCTGTCTCCATGGAATTGGTACATAAATATATCATAAAGTAATATGCGGAATCTCATCAACAAATTTCTTTTTTGGATTAACAGTATTTCTCCAGCAAACAACATCAGATTGTGTTTAATGCCTCAAATTTTTTGTCAGGTATAAAATTCCTATAAGGATGATGGGAGAATTGCATAGTTCAGAGTCAAAGTTCATCTTAGTCAGATGACTTAGATGCTGATTGGCAAGGGGATAAAATATTAAGATTAAAAAAGTGCTTTCATATATTTTTGACATGTCTTTATCTGTATCTGCCTTTGTTTATATACAGTATTTTATCTGTCAACACAATACTTCATTTAGATTTTTTACATATCTTCTAGAAAATTTGCCTGCCTGTGTTATTTAATTCTGCTTTTTGATAGAAGTCCAGATAAATCTATAATAATCTGCTTGTGGATTACTAGCAAATGTAGCATGTGTTTGTAATATACAACATATAAGACTGGTAGGTGGAAGGGAGGAAATACTAGTAGGATTAGCATTTTTAAAAAGAAACATGAAAACTATCAAAAATCTTAATTTAAATGTTAATATTTACAGAGAGACATGAAGGTGACAGGTTTCATTTATGAAGAGTAAGATGTATTGCACCTGGGTGCAACAAGAGATTGCTTGTATTCCATTTTGTCAAGGAGGTTTTCTGTCAAGCTTGTGGCACGAACTTAAAAATACACCACTCATTGTCACAAAATGCAGCCGTGGTGAAAAAGACACTTACGAAAAAGCATCATGCTGGTTTCTTTGTTCATGGATTTGCCTTCCATTGAGGCATTTGTTCTCTGTCGTTTGAGTGAAGAAAACCTTACACAAAGCATTAAATATTTACGGCAGGATTAAAAAAGTGAACTCAGCTTCTATTGTAAGAATTTCCTTGTATATGTGATAATGTTATATATTTCCAGTCTTTTCCTAAGCCAATAACAACATAACACCATATAATGTAATTCTATATATACTATGATTCTGAATTTAATTCCCCTTCTACTGAGCATGTATCAACAAGTACCTACAGGTACTATTATAATTCCTGGATCTACCGACAGCTCCTGTAAGAGCACTGACACCTAGTACAGTCAAAGAGGCATGTATAGATAACAGGTAAAGTACAGACATAGCCTTAACATGTAATAACTTTAAAATGTTCTGCACCAGAAACTAAAATTCAAATTCCTGTGGATGTATTTTCTGTCTTGGTACTTGTTGTTCAAGGGTTATTTTGTAGCTTTTTAAAAATCATTGAACTGGCCAATATTTTTGACATATGGTTCTGTCATTTAACATAAAAAGATAAGACGGATATTTTTTAAATCTACAGTAAAGCTCCAGGCAGCTCCATACCAAAGGAACCCAGAGTATGCTTCACATACTCTACTGATCCACTTTATGCACCACTGAGGTGTAGCACCCACTGATGTGCTGCAGCCATTATATCCAAATTGTCCCAGATCAGGTGGAGAAACTGCCACCAACTAAATTCATGGGGAAAATTGGGGAGGCCAGATTTTGCAAGTCCAAAGTAGAATTACCTAGATTCTGAGACATAGGATAAAACTACAAGGTGGTAGTCCTAAGATCAGCTGTGATCAGCATTGATCATAAGATCAGCTGTCATCTGATCTTATCATCAAAAATCAGTTTCGATCTTCATTAACCTAGACTACTTTTTCTCTATCGTAATCATGTATGGAAAGTAGTGGGTTCGCCTTAGTAAAGATTTCAAAATCTTTTTACAAATATTATTGTATATTTGTTGAAACACTTATAAATATTGATAGTGCACCTGTCTAAGGAAAGATGCTGTAGTGATATTTCTTTGCCTTGAACTTTCAAGGTTTAGCTTCTTTAACTTCTGTCACTATGTTTGCCTTTCAAATTCAGATGGCAATAGTCATAATTCTCGTAGCATTATTAAAGTAAGCAGTTTACATAATATGACTTCTGTTTTTAAATTTCTTTCTTATTGAATAGCTTCTCAACATGTTTGGATTTTGGATGGTCTTTGGTTGGTGTGTGCTTAGATTATTATTTTTCTTCATTCATTTTGAGGACTCATAACCATCAAAGAGGGACTGGAATGGGCTGAATATTTTTTCACCTAAACATTTCCTAATAATAAGTTTTAAAAATGTATTTTCAGAACCAATCCATGCATACAAGCAGTACAGTAATCTGAGGTACAACATCAAGTCCAGCAACAAACATGTAAGCCTGAAATGCAAGATGTAACATCCTCACAATTTCAGTGTGTTTTGGATCATTCATATTTCCATCCATTTTCAGTGCAATCTTTCTGTTGAAGATCACAATGTATGTTGGATATTTTTTTTGTTTGTATTTTTGCAGACATCTCCAAATATTCTCTTTGAAGTAAATTGTATATTTGCGTTATTTAGTCAGCTATTGTAATGCATAATTCAGAATAGTTTCCCTGCTTTATGCGTACTTCTGAGCCCAATCCACAGTGGTTTATTCTGAAGCACAATGTTTGCATTGCTGTCATGTTTCCTTCAGCATTTCTTTGCATCACATTACAGCTGCCATCAAGGGACAGCTTGTCAATTACAAGCAGCACATCTCAGAGAGTTCAAATAACTTTGCGACCTCTTACAGCCAGACCCATCTCACTTCATCAACAGTAGATGGAATATGATATTAATGTTTCCCTGACCCACGATGGGCATCCTGATTAATAGCAGTTTTGGCTTGCTGATTTATTTGCAAATGTCACTGCCTGCCTTTGCCGATGCAAAAACTAAGGCTATTCAGAATTAAAAAACTTAGAAGATCTTGCATTGATTAACTCACAATAATAAAGTCATCCTTTCCCCTGTGGCTTCTTGTTATGCTATGCAAGACCTTGCTAAGAACATTAATACTATACACTTGGTTCCAGCTGTAATACAGTGATGTGATTCTGTTCCATCTGTAATGCACCCTAAGATTGTATTGTATGTGATTCATCTTGGATGAATTAATATGTGCTGAAAGGTAGCAATTCATATATTTCAATAACATTATTCAATACAATTAAATGCAATTATTTTTATTACACTTATTTATCACATTAATACTTAGGTTCTAGTACATCAAATGTTGAGGGACTCAACACTCTCAAAATTAATTGTATTAGCATATAATATGGCCTAATGCATGTACCCCAAAACCTGAATTGACATGGTCATATTGAAATGTCTAATCTCTGATGTACCAGTTCAGTGTACCATTCATTCTAAGTAGCTGACATTAAAAAATGGGATATGAACTGTAGCCTACATCAGGTACGACATTCTGGATTCTATTTTAAACCAACTACTCACTTCACAAGAATGCCCTGACATCTTAATTAAGGCATAATATAAAATAAAGAATATATTTCCTGTTTCATATTTAACATCATATATTCTTTGTTTGTAATTATAAAGAAGAATCAATCATTTATTAGATGCATTTTTTACAATTCCAGATCCAGATGTTAATGTCTGCTAGAGCTCTTTCCAAGTGTCATTTCTAATATTAAGCTTTTTCGAACCTCATTTTCTCTAGCAGTTTCACAACATAGACTTTTATTTCTGATACATAATTAAGAAAACAGAAGAGATAGATAGATCTTATTCCATATTAATCATATTTTTACATTTTTTTTATTCTACTACGGAAGCAGTGAAGTACTTGATGTAGCAGGAAAATGTTAAATAATGCTTTTTTAGACTTTGGAGGGAGAGTTCTGTTTTATCTTTGAGCTAGAATCATCAAGGCTGTGGGCTCCTGTGAGTTTGTAAGTAACAGTTCGGTGACATGCTGTAAATAACATCTCAGGAATGAAATAATAACACATGACTGCAAATAGCTGAGACTGATGCTGTAGACGTAATGGGTGGATTTTGAGTAAATAAACTGTTACAAACACAAACATTAGTATTAGTGGGAACTTTATGTCTCCCCTCTGTTTAACAATTGATTATATTAAATTACCCTTGCTGGTTTTATTTCCAAGTGGCGTTTTAAAAGTGGAGATTTAAAAGGGAGATTTTTTTTCCAGTTCAATGTTGGAGTATTTTATATTTATATGTCATAAAAACACAAATGTAATATGTCTACAATGAGAAGCAAGGAAAGTCTTGTTAATGAGTACTGCTGGGCACACAAAGTTGAAATGTTTTCAGCATCATCAGCATACATGAATGGTGATAGCCAAAATTCAGAGTTACATTACTAGAAATAGCTCTGCTAAATTAAATTTATTTATTTTTACACCCCACAGCTTCATTAACACATTTTTAGCTAAATGTTAATTGGAATGAGAGACAGACAAGTCAATCTGTCATTATTTAAATTCATAAAAAAAAATATTTGGGCAAAAAAAGTATGTACAATTCAGTGACACAATAGGATGAAACGGTTCTTTTTTATTTTAGGTGTTTCAAACATATTCTGTGCTACATAATATTTCTGGGATTCTTCTAAACCCAGCTTTCTTTTTTCCTGTGGATATTTCCTCTTCCTAATCATTCTATCACACTCTGCACTGTGATCATGATGGATAACACAAGCATTGACCAGAGACTTGTCTGTCTTTTCAGGCTGACATCTTCAATAGCAAATGACAAATTAAAGTTAACAGCTGACTTTTATCCTTTTTTTTCCAGCCAGCCTATCAATAGTACTTATAGTTGCGTTTGTTGTAAAGGCAAAGCATTTCAGTTCTAATAAGAAACTGAATTGACCTTTTTAATGCAATATGTTTTCATGATCTAGAATTTCACATTACCATAATTATTTAAATGGAAATTTCTTCATAATTATCATGCTGTGCTTTCAATATATTCTGAACTTCCCCTATGTACAGCTGACGCCTTTCCCTGATATACAGAAGATGTGTCAATATTCGATTTCCCAAAGACTGTGTTCGCAAAGAATGAGAAATAATATTGTAATACGAACATCTCCCCTTTTAATTTCATTTTTAAATTACACATTTTCTTTTAGAGACAAGTCAATATTTTCTGCAGACCATGTAAATTGTGATCCTGAATTGGCTTGAAGGGAATGTCTTTGGGGGATAGTGTTGCTCTCAGCTATGCATATAACTGTTTAGCTGAAATGCTGAATGACATTCAGTCTGGTTTGCAAATGGACATTTTGCAAAATGAATGAGCTAAATAGCTAAATACAAGACAAAAGCACAGAGGAACATATAAGACTGTCTTCAGAGGGGGAGAGGTTTCTGGATATATTTTGATCCTATTGATGGGTTTAGGATTAAAGTCTATTCTTTTCTATTTAGATTGCTGTCGCTGTTGTGTAATTATGAAAGCTATTTTCCAAACTATTCTGCTACTGCAAGGTCAATGTTAGGAGATTTCCTAGTGGACTGTCTACTACACGACCAACAACATCACAACAATATTTGTTTCTCGTGAGCTAAAATTCTATTTATATTCTATTTCTTTTTATTTCTGTTTAATTCAACAGAGATGTGTGCCAGCTTCCATTTGTGCCTAGACCTTTTTATATACAATGCATGTCAGTGGATTAAGCAAAAAAAATCACTGATGAAAATTAATAAATGAGACAGATTAGACTATGGATAAAAGGATTTAACTCAGGATCTAGCTGACTCTACAGGCAGGAATAGACATGGAGCCATTAGATGAGGCTGTCGGGTTCTGAGAATGATGTCATCGAGCTTGGGAACATAGCAAGATGCAGAATAAGAGAGAAATTCACAGTCAAGCTAGTTTAAGTGAAGCTTGGAAACAGCTGCAACAGCTGAAATCCTAAGGGAGAGTCTTGGCAGACAATTTCAGATCAAAACAGTCTAATTCCTCACTCTGAAAAAAGGCATATTTTTGTACTTCTGGTAACACTAAATGCAAAGTCTTTGTTTTGAGCTGAACAAATTTAGGCACAGTGCGTATTTTAGTGTAAACAGAGGTTTCTTGCTAGCATATTTAGTCAAGGTCTGTCATGAATGACTGAACTCTCTTTTTCCAGCATCTCAAGATATACTGTATCTGAAGCAATGGAGGATGACCACTGTACAATACTGCAATGGTTCTGAAGCCTTATCTGGCAAGGAATATGTATTTGTATTCCACAGAAAGGTTGTAAGGAAAAGGCTGAGCTAGTAAGCATGTTGTAGTTCAGTTCAGTCGAGGAGAGTAAGCAGCTTCATTTAAGAAATACAGTTTTGTTGTATTTTTGTTACTTATGTTACACATGTATGCCAAATGTTTACTTTGTATTGCAGAGATTGTCTTTTTGAATAGGGCTCAGATTCATTATGTACTGATTTCTTGCTTGTATTTTAATTATGTTTTGCTGGCTTGTTGAAATTAAACTATTTAGCAATACTTTGTCTTTTAATTATGTATTGATTTTTATCTTTATTGTTTTTGTTTTCTTTTAAGGCAAGCAGTAAACTATAAAATACTTTAACATGTTTTTATTAGGATTCCCCATTGAGAATTATTATTTTGCATAGTATTGTAACGACAGCGGGTTTCGGTACGGAATGGAGCAGGGATGGGACTCAGGGAATGGGGTTGAGCAACACGTTTATTAACTAGAACCGGGGGAAGGTACACACACAGGGACAGGGGTTACAGCGTTGCACCTTCACTAACACACACACCCGAATGGAAGAGACTGTCTCCCAGCCTCCGGCCCACTATATACAGTCCGGTAGTCCCGCCCCCAGGCGCTGTTCTCAGCCAGCCTTGCGTGTGCGTGGCTAAAGAGCCCCGTGTGGCGCTTCAGTATCATTGTTCACAATATAAAGTAAATGTTCCTAGTAGACAAACTAAAATAGAAAACTGACCTGGTGCTTTAATTCCCACACAAAACAACCCTTCAACAGATTGCAAACCAAAAACTACACTGAGATAAAGGATCACAAAGAATGAGTATGCTTAACAATTATTTTCATACATTGTGCTACAAAAACATACTAGAGCTAGCTAACTCGTGGCAAAGTGAATTATAAGCCTCTGGAAGTTTTTCTTATGAACATGAAATTAGTCATTGATTTTCCGCAATCTAAAACAATATTTTTTAAAAACAAATGTACTTATGTCCCCTGTTTTAAGGTTTGAACCATGTATATATTAATTCTATAAAAGTCTTTAAACAATTCATACTATATGATTCAAAGCTGCAAATGTTATATGAAATTTTATATGAATCCACTATGTTTTCCCAAATTTTAATTTTAGAAGATTTGATAGAATAAGTTAGTACTGCTAGTGACTAACTCTCCCATCACATTAATGTACATAGCCCTTTCATATGCCTTGGAATTATATTTGTCAGTTCAGCACTGCTTCACAAAAAGACCATGCCATATCTTATACTAACCATACATGTTTGGCTTATTTGAATGACGTTCTCAAAGAATAGTGGACTATATATCATGGACAAAGAGCTCTTTATAACTCTTTTTTACTTTATAACTAACTTTATAATCTTGTTATAGATTACATATAGAGCAAGAAGCTAACTCCAAAAGCAGTATGTACAGTATACAGTATGTGCACATTCTTCTTGGTACCTGGGCTGCACTGTTTTATATGTAAACAGAAGTTCAGCTCCTGGTGATATTTTAAATGATTTTTTCATGATAATTAGACATGACCAAGTTGTTCATAATAGGCCTCACCCTGGGAAATTAAAACACAGCACTTTCAGGAGAATTTTATATTCATATGAAATCGTCTCAGTTCATTGTCTTTGAAAGCCGCAGTAAGAAGCATGGTGCAGCCAACTGTGAATGATAAATCTGTGATTTCCTCAAGGGGATTTTGTGTGTATGATAAACCACAAGTACAAATCTCTGTGACTCAATCTAAGCCTAGTTGTCATAAGGATGATTAGCAGTTGAAGATGATTGATTGCTGAAGTGTGATCTAAACTGATCACTTTTTAGCTTTACAAGGACAATCAGACCTTTTGAGTGCTGCTAATTTCCCTCTTAAGACTGTAAATTGGTGGTATTAATTGTGCAGTCAGTACACAGACAGCTAAAGAAAGCACCCTTTTATATTATGAACAGTAACTAGAATTTAACATTCCCTATTAAAACTTAATAGTTAAATGTTTCTTAACTTGATGATAATCTGAAATAATATGGAATCTCAGATATTGCTACTAACGTGCAAAATCATAAATTAGAGATTAAGATATATAAAGAACAGAAAAAATATTAAAGGAAACCATAATTTCACGTTGCTAATCTGCTTCCAATTAATCTTACATAAGTGGTGTGGTATTCTTTCACTCCAATCCTGTAAGCAGTCCATGACAATTTATCACCTTGACACCAATTACTTATCAGACAGGTCTCATGCCTTCAAACTTACAAGTCAGACATTAATACAATTTCCAGCATGATTCCAATGTGCATGCAGAATATGTTATGCTGGGTGTATACCTCTTTTTGTAATACTGACAGGTTTCAAAGGTAACCTGCGGGCCCACATTGTATTATAATATACTATATAAATTCTATTTTTTTTCACCATGAGAAAGTTTAATCAAAAATGTCATTAAGGTAATGTTACATACATATAAAAATGATTGATTTGAATAGATGTTTTCCAAGCAAACTCATTACATTTTTTTAAAAATAGCTACAGTAAATATTACATACATGTGGCTCAGTATTCTTTAGTATTCAAAACATTATCCATTCAATCATATGCAGCAGTGTTAGCAGTAGAATTTTAATGAAATAATACCTCTGTGCTACATATTATCTGGTACTCTCATGCTAGATTCAGCATCTAGTATATACTGTACTGTACATTAAAACGTTGTTTACATTAGTCAAGGCCAAAGCCTTAAAGTAAATAACAGAACATATCAGAACATATCATTGGATGATTCATTGTATTGTCTCACAAATGGAAGACAACGAACCCAACGTCTGCTTGAAATATATTGCATTTAATATGACAGGGATATATTACACCTGTAATGATGGCTTGCACTGTATGCGTCTCTAAGTCACTTTGATGGAGACATAGCCGTGAAAAGCCATTTGTTCTAAATGTGTCCCATATATTTGAGATCTAAAGAAAGTTACAGACACATGTGAATAAGACCTCTTAATCTACAGTTTGAATTAAACTGACATGATTTGGATTCCAGTTTTCATTAGTATGCAATTGATAAGTATTCAGTATTTAACTGTAGTCACGTGTTTCTAGCATTATTGAAGATCTAACTGTAATAGAAGGGCTTTAATGGAATACCATAGTTTTCCTTAAGGACTGTTTTAATTCATAAAGAATACACCTTCCCCCTTCTCTCAATGACAGACTTGTTTTCGTGTAATCTTCTCTATTCACATGCAGGTTTTGACTTCCCATCTCTCTTCACCTCTCTCCACTTTGCACCACCTGAGTGGCCTCTCTGCCTCTCCCCTGCTCCCGCCTCCTCCACTCTCCCAGCTTTTGTCCTGTGCTATTTAATCTTTTCTGTCTGCCCTGTCTTTCTCACACCCAAAGAAGGCTCCACAGCCGAAATATTGTGTTTTCTTTCTTCTCTTTTCAGCATAGAATAAATCTATTACTTGTTCCTTTGCAGCCTATGCATGCTGACGCAGCTACCCACCTGAACTATCTTAATAATAAACCTTAATAAATGATTTTAAAGGTTCCCGGTTGTTGTACTTTATTTAACATCCCAAACTTTAAATCAAATTATATGATTATGTTCTTGGTTAAAACTTTATTTTGTCTTCCTGGTAAGGCAACAACAACCTCATTGGGAACAAGTAAAAGTTTATTCCATGGTGAAAAGAGAAGAAAAGAAACACAACGTTTTGGCTGTGGAACCTTCTTCGGGTGTGGAATAAACCTTTACTAGTTAATTTGCAGCTTACGCATGCTGACGCAGCTACCTACTTGAACTACTTCAACAATCTCATTATACTTGAATGTTTTAATGTTAGATGACACAGTAAAAACTAGTAAAAACTGGGATGTCTTGTGGCAGCTAGAAGCATATACTGTATACTGTTTCTGAAACTATTATTTTTACAATTATACAGTTACAAAAATAGTGAAATACAGAGGGGGACAATCAATAAATAAAATAAGTAATCATATCCTCCAAATAATACATACATGCCAAAAATATACCTGAGTGGGTGGTAATTAGAGGCATCTGAGTTCTATGTTCTATGACAAGGCTTTGGCAAAATATAAATAAATTAACCACACAAATATTTATTAACAATGGCAATAATACATCAGAAACATACAAGCTAATTTATTTACAAACAAGGTTTCTCAGAGGTCTACATCCAAACCAACCAGAAAACTCCTTGACTGCTTCCACGTATTCAAAGATTTAACATCTACACAGGCCTACAAGAGACATAAACCTGCATTTTAAACTGTACAGAATAAAGCCTACAGTAAACTAAACAGAATACAGCCTACAGTTCAATCTCACTCTATAAATCTGGATGCTATGAAGTGAATGGAAAACCTATCTCCCTGTTCTAAAAATGTACTGTATCCACAGACCAGGAGAGACCTAGGAACCTAGGAATTTCTCTAAACTGGAAATCAGAGTTTCCTAAAAACAACGGATTGACAAGCTCTCTTAAAGAGGTTCAAATACAGTACTTAAAGGTGAACTGCAACATTATTTTTATATTTTGGGGTTAGAAAAAATCAGCATTGATGAGTGCATTTTATCCACAATGAAAGTAAAATGTACATGTGTAACGAGTAAATCCTCCAATTTACAAAATAAACAAAATTTCCAGGTACTGTATGCACAAAGTCATATTCTGTGGTTAAGAATGAGGCAACATAAATTCCAGCATTCCAGCAGCATTATTAAATTGTAAACAAACAGGCTTGTGAATACATCTCTTTTATTCCAATAGAAATATTGCTCTCGACTTTGAGACAGCGTTGTCCACAAATACTACATGTTAAGTCTGCATGCAGATCACGTCGGAATATTTCTGCGGTGAGATGTCTGCTGCACAACCTGTACTTATTCACTTGTAAATAGCATTGCGTTGGTCATTCCTGTAGGGAGCAGGAAGGGCCTCTTCACATTGCAATTTCTGCGAACTCTCACTTTTACCCGTGGTGAGAGCAGTGGTTTGTGACAAAATGGACATCATACAGTACTTTCACAAAGTTCCCGACCCTGTGCTTAATTTGGAAATTGTTCAATTTTGCGATACCGTCAATTAATTTTGTTTTGGGGATTTAATAACCGGTCTGAGCAGTTCCCCTTGAACTAGAATTGGGTTTTCATGGATAGTTCAGAACACCTCTGGTAGCTCCCTTTTCTGTCTCCTTTCCTCTTCTTTGCCTCTCTCTTATCTTTCTTTCTCTCATTTTATCCTGTTTTCCAGGACTTTTGGTGAATCTTAATGATTTCCCCAGAACTTAATTAACTAAGGTACACTATAACATTTCTTTGATCAATATGTCTTACAACTACAACTCAGCGAATGGCTCAGTTCGTTTCTTGCTTTGAAGCTTCCAAGAACTGCAAATGGTGACACAAGCTAGATATTGACAAGCCCCTATCTAGCTTTAACAATACTTTCAATTTTCAGTACTCTCTGTCATATATTTTCAGAACAGTATCATTCATAAATGTTAAGAAATCTTGACGTACTCCTGCATTTTCTTTGCTAATTGCACCTTAAATTACAGTCCAACATAGGTATGAATAAATTAAAAATTGTACAAAAACACTGACACCTCCCAAAAAAAAATGAATACATTTTAATACTTTAAAACAGGAAAAATATTTTTTTATTGGAAAGTGTTCAGATGATTTAATGTGCATGATCTCTATCTTATGATGTAATCTTAAAAGGTATTATCTCAAATTTCATTAAACTGAAAACACTCTTTCATATCAGCAAATTCATCTAGTGTTTTAGAAGCTTTTACTGTTTCCTGGCAAATTATCAACTGAACTCCACAGAACACATCTTTAAATTAACTCTTTTGTATTTAATGTGTTGGCAGATTGAAGGGTAGCACTTGAACAAACAGTAAAAATAAGAATGTGAATTTAATAGTTAGGGAGCTGATTTAGATGAATGGATGATATTTGTAATTAACTATTGCAATTAACCAGTATTAAGTGTAACTCTACTATTGAAAATCAGGGATTTTTCAGGATCTACTATAGAAATAGAATGAAAGATGAAGCTCTGGAATTCACCTTTTTTTCCTTCATATGTCTAAATGAGATCAGATTCTGAGTGGGTATGAGTTCAGTTAGATTGCTCTATACTGCAGCACAACATGGAATAATATAATTGCTAATTGGGGTGATTCTAACTGTCTCTCATTAATGTTATGTAACAGTAAAGCAGACAGAAGGTGTAATTTTGGTCATCAAGTGAAGCAACATATCCTAAAATAAAGCAGATACAGTACATCTTATATAAAATATATACCAATAGCAATGACTTTTTATCCACACACTGATAGCAGAAACTATGTTTAGGATAGAAACTACTTGTTTCTACCTTGAACAGTGAATTGTACTTGCACTTTGTTTCAAATTAACACTCTGCCCAAAATTTTACAGCTAAGTATAAGCCCTACAGTTTGGCTAGACTATTTAGTAAATCATGAAAACAGAGACTTCTTTTTTCTTACTGTGGTCTGACAATGAATCACCTGTATAAATCAAGCATTATAATAATGTAAGGTCAATGCATGGCTGGATTGATGATTAAAAAGGTATATACAGCCTCCTGTCCTTCACTGTCTAGTCATACAAGACCCTATCTTATTGAAAGTAATGAGAAGGCAAGTACAGGAAAGAAAGGCAGAAATGGAGAGTGTGTCTTGCTGCCCAACACAATCAGTACTGCTTTAATTGCTAACAGCACAGCAGTTCCAATAGTCTTTTATTAACTCTCAAAAACACACTAATATAAGGACATACTGCTTGGAATAGCCGCTTGTTTGTTGTTGAACTAAATTGCAATGAGAATTTTGTTGGGGATAAATAAGAAGTGGTCTGTGACAGATTATTACAGAATTATGCAATGATTGGTCAGTTCATGACCAATCATTGTCCACTTTTTTTTTGCTTATCCATATCCACAAATGATGCAAACTATGGTAACACTTTTCACAAAAAATGTTTTACATGTGTAACAGATAAACAGAAATCAACCTCAATACAGCTATGGTATTTCTGGATCGTATCACATCCTAGAACTTAGGCAATATACATATACAGAGAACGGGACTGAAGAATGTTTACTCTATTGCCACCATGTTTTTCTATCATTAGTACACCAACTGTTGACTAAATAAAAAGAGTGAAATACAGTGGTAATCATGCATGAGAAAGATGGATATAGTTTTAATAATAATGTATATGTGTTACATTCTGGGAAATGCAGGGAAGAGCAAACAATGTCAGACTTTCATTTTTGTTATGAAATTTTGTATTGTTGGAAAACTAAGTTTAATGAAAAAGCTCCACAACTGAAGAATACTTTTTCCAACAGAATACAGTTTTTGTCTCTTATCTAATATCTAATGTATTTTTTAAAATTAGTTTAAATTGCCTGTGTTTTGGGTAAAAATGCCAAATCCCTCATTCTACTCTACACAGCCTTTATCAATGTATAATACCCTACATGATAACAATTTTCACTCCCACTCCATTCCCAGCTTTCCCTTGCTAGTTTTTGAGTAATACCACCCTAGAGTCCTTCACCGTTTCAGTTGCAGCATAATCCCTTAAAAATGTTCAATCATGAAAGTAGCAGAGAATTCAGCAAAGTAGAAACAAAATCAATGTTGGTGAGATTGACATAGATACACAATGGGATTCAGGTTCTTTAAGAATGGGTTTAATCACCTCCTGTGAGAACTACAGCAGCATTAAAGTAGTGTTGCAATTTTCTGGGAACAATTTTAGACCTCTCAGCAGGAGTCAAAGAAAATGGCTCCATAAATTATGTTTAATGTATCTGCAGTTCTGCCATTTTTGCACAAAAGATGGACTTTACTTACTCATTCTAATAATTTCAAAGCATGTTGAGTAACATAGAAATGGTCATTCAAACTATTTAAAAATATGCATACATATCTGGGAAGCAGGCCTCTTGTTTGTTTCCCTGGAGCTTAACGAATTAACAATTAACCTCAATTTATGCAGAGTGAATTGAACAAGCTACAGTAAGCAGCAACTTTAAATCCCAAAGTGACAGCTAACAACAGTAATTGTGGTGGTTTACACTCCTGGAGAATCAGAACTTGTTTTTGTTAATAACAGTGTTTGAAAGTGTAGTGCAGTGTTTTCTGTCCATTTTGTGATCAAAATACGAAGTGTTTACAGAAACGTGTAAACACTTTCTTTTCAGTTTTCTTTTTTAAATGTCTGTAAATGTATTTATTCAAGTTTAGTCTGTAACAATTTATAAAGTACTAAAGGGATTACGCTAAACTGAAAAAAATTACAATCTTAGCATCACCTAAAAACTTTAATATCCTCCCAGAAAATACTTTTTAGCTAAAGAAAATTACTTTACAGGAATCAAATTTACTCTTATTACTTTCATTGCAATCTTTTTGGTCAGCTCTGTGAAGGGTTAGCACTTTTGAGTGCTTGTATTTGACATGGCTTTTGTCAGATCCTTCTTCTAGGGTGGATCTAGCAGTGGATATCTGAGATGTAAAATGAACCCACTCTCTGGGCAAGACAGCTGACAGAGCCCTGGAGACTGCATGGCTGCAAGCTGGGTTGGGATACTGCACAGCAGCACACAGTCAGGGTAAAGCTGAGCGGCACACACACAGGAAGCAGTCTGAGTGGGCAGCATGCACACTGGGAGACGAGCTGTAGGCTGCGTGTTGACAGGAGAGCTGAGTAATCTCAGCACACAGGTAGCGTGGTGTTGTAGCAGGCTAGGGAAACAAGCATAGTGTGGAAAAAAGCAGGCTGACCCACTGTTGTGGCAGGTTCATATTTGAGAATACTCACAGAAGGCATGGTTTAAACCCCTCAGACAGGTCATTACCAACCCCCTCCCTCTTCATTTATTCACCACCGCTTTCATCAATAGCTGCTCTAGTACTAATCCAATTCTGTCATCATTACTTTGTAGCAGAAAAAGAATGACTCTCAAAAAGCACCAACCATTGAAAGTATAGTTATTATCCATTTCATTTTATGTATCTGGCATACAGTGCCAGCAATGCTTAAGAGATATTGTGATGAAATAGAGCTCAATGAGGTATGTCCTGTGCTGGTCCTTTTTTAGCTCTTACATAATATCGCATTAGAATTAATTAATTACATTTGTATAGTTATCTTCATCCCAAAGGATCCCAAAGTGTTTTACATACAGGAGGAGATCCACTTCACCAGTAAAGTATGGTACCCACCTGAGTGACACACAACAGTTATTACATGCCAGCAAACCCATTGCTAAGCGTATTGAGTGGAGAAGTGAGAAATTACTTCACTGATTGGGTAAACGCATTTATTCTTACACACAGTGCCATGGGATCTTTCGTGAGATCATGTTAGGAGCTGAATTTTACATCTCATCAAAAGGATGACACTTCCAGCAGCACAATGCCCCTAGTCTCCACAATGGAACATTGGTTTCATAGACATTCTGGTCCAGGGGCCACCAACTGGACCACTAACACTGTTTCACAACTTAATTTACTTTGAAGGACTCCTGTCCTGGTACTAACTAAACTTAGACTTGCTTTTTATTTAGATCATACAAAATCAGACTAGATTTTTTGTGATGTCCTTTCTGCTCTAATTTTCATGTTCGTAGCTGCTTCAGAATAGCATGGAGTTCTTATTCCATATTTTAATTACTTTAATTACCTGCCTCATGTCACCTGACTAAAGTAAGGTGTATTATTTAATAAGCCATGTACTCTTAAATGATACAGTACCTACTCTTTGCTCCAAATCCCAGTGATGAAATTGAAAGGTCTTTATCAAACATACACTATGTTGAAAAACCATCGAGAAAACAGCCATGTACACAGGTTTTTTTCAACCCTAACCTTACACATGGATAGAATACAAGGATAGCTAAGATAGTTTTAACAGCAGTAAAATGCTTCGTGTCATTTTCAAGGAACTGATTCTTCAGTCATTACACACAATAATTTAAAGTACTGTAGCGCCCTCATCAGGTGGTGATGGGGCACAGAGCAGTGAGACCTCAGCAGGTATGATGGGATAGTGGGGAGATATCTGAGACATTAACTCCTGGGACTCGGGCGGGAAGGATAGGGGTTTATGTACATGTAGTGCATAAAAAGCACTTCTTTTACCACTTGTCTGCATGAATATTGCCCATGTTACAGTACTTATACCTACATTTTGTATTTTGATAAAAATGGTGGTACCTTGTTTGTGTTCTCAATGCTGTAAAATCTATTGTTGGCATCAGAAGAATTATAACTCCAACAAATTCACAGTTATTTTAAAAAAGACAATCTTTTCCATATTAGGCACACTGACATATTATTCAACAGACATGATATTAGTTAGTTCATTATGGTGATTATGGTGATTAACACTTATAAACAGGGTGTCTACTGTGAAGGTCACAAGATAGTGGCAATACTGCTGGAAGCAATACAAGATGTAATTCTACAATGCATGCATTACACCAGGCTGCAAATGACATATTTTGGGATTCAGTCCCATTTTTCTCTTAGAGCCTGGACAAGTGTATGCCACTCCTTTGGTCTCTGAGCTTTAGATGCCAAATGTGGTTGTGGGGCATCTACAGCATAATTGTTACATTATCAGCTTGCAAGAAACTGTTGTTAGATGAGCAGCATGAAGACAGCATTGTCCTGGGAATTATTTTCATGTCAGGATGAGCACTCAGGAAGAGCTGCAAGTGAGGTGCCACTTGGTATAAGCATGATCAACAACACTGGTAACGATGACTGTCTCCTCACAGTTAATCTACGGATGCTCATGCATTTCATGTGGTTTATGATGCAGCAGAACTGACAGTGTGAAAATGTTCATCAAGGTGGAACACTATGATGTTGATTTTTGCGAAATGTCATAGCTTGTGGTTTCCCAGTTCATGGCCTATAATTGATGGACCGTGTTTGGCTGTCTCTACTTGACAGCTCAGAAATTAGTGTCTGTGAAGACCCAGGATAGCAAGTGCATTTTGGCCAGCCTCCAACATTCCAATAGTGCAAGGATGTTATTCTGCTGGTAGGCAGGAAATAAGAGTTTCTTGATTTCTGAATGTTTCAGCTGGTTTTCCATTGAACAGGTACAATACCTGTGCCCAGTCAACTCACCCTCTCAAAATAGATGATTTAGAGTCAAAGTCACTTAAGTGAAGCATGATCAGTAATGAATTCATCAAAATGTCAGCAAAACATTTAATCAATATCCAAAATCTATCAACTTTAATTTTCTAAAAGTCTAGATGCATGAATACTGTACAATGATACATTTCTTTTGATTCTCAATACAGTATATATGCTGAATAAATCTATATTATACTTTCTTTGTTTTATATCTTAATGGAGTAGCTATTAACCTAGATGTTAAGTAAAGACTTCAGTTGCAGGAAGTGTCTGCCTCTGCACATTAAGTGGTGTAACATCATTGGCAAGTTCCCATTTACACCACTTAATACTCATTTACACATGTTTTCTGCAATCAATATCTTTCACTGAGGTTATTTACAGATCATCAACAGTAAACTCCAGTATAAAATTATATTAATTAGGAAAAGGGGTAATCGGTAAGTGTCACATTTGATTCAATCATATGACAAGCATTCTCAGGCCTGGGGTTGATTTATATGTATCTGTTTGAAATAATAACATGAATTATGTTCGTATAGCAGTTTGAATCCTGAAGGATCACAGCACACACATAGGAGAGGATCCACTCGATCCATTCCTTAAGATTTGCACCCACCTGGTTGATACAAAGCGGTCATTACTCACGAAGCAGTTATTCTACACAGCAGATTGGGAATTGGGTGGAAATTCTTCACTTATTTAATTAAGCGTGACATATAGGCCGGCCTGATTGTGCAAGCTCAAATTCAGTCACGACATCAGGGTAACTTTCCTGCTCTTATGAACTCTTGTGAACTGTGCCATCAGATTGGTAATGATCAAATACTCACAACCTTGGTTTATCATTTCATTCAAAGCACAAGATCTCCTACAGAGCAGAGTCCTCAGTGAATTAGAAATTCTGTCCCAGACCGAGTAAAGAGAGCAGAGTACTGCCTAGTACTTATCCACCATTACTGCTTACCCTTAGAGATCTCCAATCCCAGCATTGACCAGGATCTTTTCTTCTGAGATCTAATGAAATCTAGCTACAAGCTGAGAATGTTGATATTAGACGAATGTGAATAATTCAGCTTTTTGAGCCTCCAACTACATTTATTGAGTAGCTTCGATTAGCCTAAAAACTAAGACAATATAAATCTAATGAACAGAAAAGGGAAACATATCCTTTCAGTGTATACTATATTTTAGGGAAAACCACGGTATCGCCTTAGCTGCCATGATGGATATCAATGCCTTAGTCTCTGTATTCCACACACGACTGCTTTCTGCAGCAAGCCTTGTAAAACACACGGCTCATTTATATTAATTTAAAAACAGTAATGAGAAACACCACAGAAATGAAGACTTGTTTGGATCTGTGGCCAGGCACAGACATGCTCCTGTATTATGTTCCAAATAATGTGTCGCACTCCTGCTCCTTGACCTTCAATGCTCCTCTCTGTCACTGTGGAGAAAAGAATACGAATGTTCATCCTGAAGCAGCCACGTCTCTCTCAGCTCCACTCCCCCTCACCTCCCCCTACACACCTCACCCTCCTAGTTCACTGATCTTCCAAGGACAAGCAAAGGCATTCCCATTAGTGCGAGAGGAGAGACAGGGAGGCAGGAAGCATCTGAATGGCACCATAATGACTGGGGGCATTTTAGCTTTAGGAGGTTTTTATCAGCTATAAAAGATAAAAATAAGATTCCAACACTAGCAATCACACACTCCACTGCTATTATAGATATGTAACGATGAAGAAATTAACAGATTTCAAGTTCTGAAATCCAAAAAAGCAATAGACCACATGAATGTCTTTGATAACATTCTCCTTTCATGTGAATACAAAATATGAATTTGTGCATTTCTAAGGGACTAAATTTCCTGCTGTAATATTGATCAAACACTGCAGACGTTGGAGTGTGCAAACTACTGACATTCCTCCCCCAAACAGTGCTGAGTAACATTTTTCATGAAATTTTATGTATGTTTTGATATTTTTAAAATTTTCCAGAAAAACTGAACCTTTGTTCAAATGATGTATATAAACAGTTAACCAAGACACACCAAGATTATTTTTATTATTTCTTTTATTATTCATACACAACAAAAATTACACTTCATATAACCTTGCTCCTTGTGGTTATGAATTAAAAGTATTGAGCTGATTTCTAAAACATTAAAAGATGCATCATTAATTGGGAGACTGACACATATCCCACTGAAGCAATACCACAAACACCTACCCAGTTGCAGCGTGCTATACTGTGTGGTCCTCAACCACATAGACCTCTAGTATATGCTGTTTAAGGTTTTCAAATCAAGTTAAAATTAGTTATATTGACGTGACAGCTCAAGACCCATCTCTGGTCTTTTGCAAATTAATCCAAGTGCAAAGGAGATCAAGAGATAATATATAATAAAAATAACAAGAAAATAGACACTGAACAGAAAACATATACAGTAAATATTCAGAAACATACAATTTATTTACATCACTCAATCATTTAGAGATCTAATTTACAGACATTTATTATCATGTGTTTACAGTGTGAAAATGTGTCTTTCGTGTTGTGACATGCCATAATATACTCATTGTTTAAGTGTTTCTGATTCCAAACATGTTTGTCTTGGTTACATATGTGACACTCAAAGATTGTGTGCAGGCTTGTGTTGTACCTTATTAAGATCAAAGGCTTTACCCTCTAACAATATCGGTGTCTTAACAAGTTCCAGTATGGTTCAATTGAAAAAAGCAATTAAAACGCAGAAGGAAATGTGAGCCATAATGGAATGGGCCTTTTCTGAAATAGTTGAGCTTTCTGGTGGGGAGGAGGGGCAGTGGTGTTTGATTGAAATTGGTGGTGACTTGATCCCCAATATCAGCTTTAATCACCTGCCTGCCTTGCTTGTGTACATGGCTAAGTGAACCTGACAGAGCCCAGTCATAAACTAGGGGATTTACAGTCCTTGTCAGGTTGCGATCTTAGAATCAGAAATAATAATCAATATGCTTTCAAAAGCATCATACTGTATTTCAGACCTGGAAAGCCAGATTAAAGAATGTAGACACAAGGTTCCACATCTCTCATTCAAACTATAGGCTCTGTGTATAATCCCAGTGATATAAAAAGAGAATCCAGTTGTTTATTTATTTTCAAAGCTGGACATAAATTTTACAGCCAAAACACAAATGTCTTTGTTTATAAAAACACCTTGTTCTTATGCTACGTTCCTCAGGGGCCACAGATTTTTTTCCAATTTTCACTCTGTTAATTACGATTACAATTGTTAATTGAACCAACTATTTGGGTAAGAAGTCAAATAATCAAAGCAGCATCGTTAAAGTACCTATAAAATCACTCAAACACTTGAGTTGCCCATTGCTGCTGTAATCCAAGATGTCTTCTACTTTACATCTATAAACAGAACATCTATGGCTTAAAGAAGAACCTCTGTATGCTTTCTCTTACTTGGCCTTACTCTGTAGGGTCTTTAAATTGTTTTTATGAATTGCTGCTCCAAGTTGCCACACATTTGTTTGTCTCTAAGAAGATACGCTGTGTGTGCCCAAGTGTGAGAGAGAGTGTTTTACAGCATGACCTCCTGTACAAACATAATTTCTTTGTTCTCAGTGCCCATTCTACCGGCTATCAGCATATCGAAGACATTTGCTGCTTGCCTTCTCATCTGTACTTAATTTGAAGATAGAGAGCAAGGTTAGCTCCAGTGCTATATTGCTGCTTAGAAATGTTCTGTCTTATCTAAGGAGAGCCTGAGGTAATAGCCCACCTGCTTGCAAATCATTGCTTACATTACAGTTACCAGGGGAGAATGGAGGAATGAGAAAGAGAGGCAGACAGATTTTGAAAACTAAAACTGAGTGAGTGAAGTGACCTAAAGTGAACTTACTTCTTTATGAACTAAATTCATAATGAAATGAATAGAACCTGCCAATGCAAGGGGTTTGTTTTGCTTAGATTCTCAAAATGTTGTAAGAAAAAATAAACTTTGACGAAAATCAATTATTTTAAGATTATTTTTTAATAATATGTTTAAAAATAAAAATCTGTATTACATTCTCCATTTTCACGCCAGATTTAGAATACCCTATTATTCCATCTGATTTGCTGCTATATGACTTTTAAAAAGTAAGGATAAACTGACTGAAAAAAAAGCAAACAAGAGTTAATCCAAATCTGATCACTGTATCGATCTTGTTCTGCAGTTTGTGTAGATTTAGATGATCATTCCTCATCAGGAAAACAGAAATCCATGATGAATTGTCTCCATTGTCACATGTTTAAGATTGTTCACTTTGTTGGCTCTTCAGAAACTGTCCAATTTTCATTACTGACTTCTTAAGATTAATATCACCTACAGTACCTGTCCAATTTGTACTGACCATGCAAGCTCAGAGTCCAGGATTCCCAAAGTGTGATAAGTGAATATGCAGATTCCAGGTGAATCCAGAATATTGCCTGGCTCTAGGACCCTGATATGTCTCTGTGGAAATATAACATGCTTAGGGCTTGTCCGTTGTCATATTTGCACACCCCAAACAATCCTATTTTCTATTCACCTGTCCTCTCTGTGCTGAATTATGTTCCAGTGTGTGAGCAGAGAGCCAGGGTTGAATTAGTTTGATGTGCACTGTGGTAAATGTAGACAGAAAGGGCAATAACATGCAAATCTCTCAACAGCACAGTATACTGCTGATCTGAATCTGAGATACAAAGGTAATGATAGGGAAATCTAAGAAACAAAGCCCCCATCATCCAGAAGAATGTTCACTTGACTGCCTTTTTATTTTTCAGTATTTTACAGTTTTTAAATGTAGATATCTTTGAGAAAGTAAAGCCCCCCCCCCTTTGAAATGAATTTGTTGATGAAAACCAGAAACCTGACATAACAGCCAATGATAAGGTATTGAAAAAACAAAGTTAAAATAATTGTAAAAATCCTTTCAATGTGTCAGAATTGTGTGGCCATTCATTATTGCAATGCAATCCTGTAATATCTCAGACAAGTTAATGTAAATAAATTGCTTTGCAAGCTTAGGAAGTAAAAACAAGAATCTGGTGAACGACAGTGAAAATATTTTCTTAGGAACCATCAATGTACAGTAGATTCTGATCTGCCAATTGAAAAGTGTTTCTGGAATGGAAAAGCACTATCCTGACCTTTTTTTGGTGGTCTCTGTACCTATATAATGCATTCCAGAAAAAGCCAAAAGCCCCAAATACTTTTCAGCTACTACTCAATTGCATAAGAACATAAGAGTGTTACAACCTAGAAGATACTATTTAGCCCATCTAATCTGTTTGGTAGCTTTAAGTTAATTGATAGAATGATCTCATCAAGACATTTCTATAAAGAAGCAAATGTATTGGTAACTGAAGGTTCTACCAATGTTCTAGTCAGATCATATTTTTCTGATCAGGAGAAGAGCATTTCAAAGAGAAAGTTGCACATGCCTTCAGAGTCAAGGTGTTAAATGTTTTGTTAAAAGGATTTTGAAGTAATTAACGTATTGTGTTAATAAAACATACAGTAATAGAGATTACTGAAAGATCTAATATTTTATTAACACAACTAGAATCAGGTCCTGACAAGTAGTCAACAGACTTTTGGGGGATTGTGAGACAGAATGTTAATTGAAAAATCAGTGATAAATGTTTAATTTTCCTGTACTTATACCTATATAAAAGACAATTAATTAAAATTAACTGGAGAGCATGCAGCTACATTATTAAAGTATTATATTCTGCAGAGCTACTTTTAAGATATGTACTTTGACCCAGGAGGTGTACAATTACATTTTAGTAAGCTTAACTACATTTAGATGGATTATATTAACAGTTCACATTCTGAAAATTCAAAAGTAAATTATAGCACACAATTATACATTAATCAAAAAGTATTACTACAACCATAACCATAATACAATGAAGCATATTGAAATGATTTAACTAGAAATATCAAAACCTTTCTCCCATTTCTAGTATTTCCTGAAGCATTTTATTCAAAAAAAGAAATATTCAGCTTTTTCGCTGTTAGTGTAAAAAAAATATGAAAAATTACCATTGTTAAGGTATTCAGTTTTTAAACTGAAAATAATGTCCATCTTGAGAACAATTTTTAGATTAGATCAATCGCAGTAAGCATCATGTTTTATAAACATAGTGTTTAGATTGTATGTTATCTGATTTTGCAAATAGGCAATGTCTACAATAAATGAATGTATTTGTATACATGACTACATTGCATTTTCAGTTCCTAAATGAAGTAAGAAAACTCAATGTCCACCGTGGACAAGGTGATGTAGTTTAGAACACGTAGTTTAAGAATGTAGAGCGATTGTATTTCCCCCCAGATTTTATTTCACATGTATTGTTAAAAAGAATAACAAAGAATTTTTTTAAACTGGGAGCAAAGCTGACGTGACACAATTGCTCAAATATGGGAATTATCTGACAGAATCTGGTAGTTTGACCTCGGCCAGCTCAATAAACCAATATTACACTAGCCTCCCTCTCTTCCGACCAGAGCAGACAGATACTTTTTCTTAAACCGCCGCTATAAAAAAGAGACATAATATTAAAGGGGTCTCCGTGGCAACCATGGGAAGTCAGTAACAGGTTTAATATCAAGTGAACAGGGCAAAAGGTGAATCAATAGAGCATAATGGCAGTCAATGATAATGCAAACTACACTTCGGCAGATCAGTAACAGTTAACATATCTGATTAGCTAAAGGCTTTTGTAAAGTGTATGGCTAGGTCACCATTACTTGTCTTTTTACCGAATGCAGTGACATTTTGACTGGGGGTTTTTAATCAACGTGGAATCATTTAGATTTATAGCCCAGAGGGATAAATAAATAAACTACAAAAATCTAAATTATCTTAAAGATTATTTGTAAAAATACATTAATGGAAAAAGTGTAGCACAGATCAGACAGTAAACTAGTACATTTGTGCAACATGTGTTAACTGTGTTAATGCTTCATTTCCTATTTTGGGAAACCATGCTACTGCTCTTCAAGGGGGAAAAGACTAAACATCAGTATTTTACATAACGTTTATGTGTAACAGCTTATCTTGTTAAAAAGGTGGTTGCTTGTGTATAGTTACAGGTTTTTGCAGTCACATGTTGGACATTTGATTGACAGAAGAAGGGCAAAGTTTTCTTCTGCTTGTCTGAATGTGGAGGGAAGAGACCAACCTTTGTTGCCCCCTTGAGACACTCATTAAATTCCAAGCCACCAGCATCCTCTCTGGAAACACTTCAGTCAAATTACCAGCCACTCGAAACACTGGTAAAATCAGAAAACATGCCACACTTGACACGGAAAGCTAATCCAGAGGACACGCTGATGTGCTACAGTCTAGTTTTAACATTGATTACTGTTGGTGAATTCATCCTATTAGAAATTTTAAGCAGATCATTTCATATGTTCTCCTAAATATACAACAATAACTAATCTGATAATTTGGTAGAGCTCCTCATGAGAAATGTCTTTCCACCCATTATACAGAAGTTATTGTATTATTTTCTATTCAAGCTAAATGTTTTTTTTTCCCAAAGAGATTTGAAATCTAGAAAAACTGAACTCAGGGCCAAAGGTTCAGGACATATGGATGAGTAAAAGAACCAAATTTCTTAAATCTGTTTGTCAGCCTGCAACAAATTGTTGTCTCTCACATTTTCAATAAAGAGGAATAGGATTTAAAGTTATCAATTTTACTGCTTTGTCTTCCAAGCAGTAAGATGACTGCTTTATCTGTCCTATATTTGTAAGCATAAACGTAGAGAACATGCAAATGTCCTGTGTTTCTTAATCTTGTTTGTTTAAATGCTTATTTTGTTACCCAGTAATGTTGTAAAAGAATTGTCTATTAAAACACAAAATATTTCACCTTTCAATTAATTACATGAATTTTTTTTTTTTACTTTTTCCGTTTACTCTCACACACAATATTGCTTCTCTAAATCAATGAGAACAATCTGCAGAAAAGCCTGCGATTGATCACAAACCCAAAGAGAAAGTAAATATTTTTAATGCACTCATGAGTCCCAGGTGCTCTACTTAAAACCAATAGAAACTTTTGTTTATGGCATTCAAATTCCTTATATAGATTAGCAAAAACACTAACTCACCACACACTCTATAAGCAGAGATCATGTTAAAAATTTGATCTCCCTTAGGCTCAGAAATTAAAATAGAGAGACAAACACTTGGAAGACACTGGAGGAGTGGGGCAAGTTATGCCCTGGAAATTAATCCATTCGAATCCTTCAAGAAACAGCGATGTGGCATTTTTGAAGCCGCAAGCATTTAGCAACTAAATGATCAAGATTAGCCCATTTTAACATTATGTAAATGACATGCCACAAAATTATTTAAAATATGATAATCTGAAGATGATTATGAATAGACATTCTAAAGCAGGAAGCATAGGTCTTTGATAAAGCTTGAACTCTTGCAGGTGGAAATATTCCCCTTTATTTTTAGCTGCTGATTCTGCAACCTTTCTAATATGTTCAGTAGATGGGATTTTTACAAGAAGCTGCATAACTAATTCATTGAAATTACTAATCTATAACATATTAAATTAACTAATCGAAAGGTCATTCACTGTAAAAGGCTACCTGATCATTGGCTTAGCATTAGGTCATTTGGGCACAGGTTTTACCAATGGTTGCACAATCCTGGTTGAGTATTTCCAAATTTGGGTGTTAATTTCTCTGAGAAGGGAACCAAAGCATCTTTGGAAAAAAACACTTAAAACGTTAGAGAACATGCAAACTCGGCACAAATAGTGTCCTATGGCTGCTACCAAACTCAGGATCATGGAGCTGTGAGAAAGAAACTTTTAATGCCAGGCATTTCAGGGCTATTTACAACATCCCAAGTCTTTAGTGTAGCTCCCTGTTTGATTAGTAATGTGGGATCACTGGAGAGCAAATAATGAACAATGAATCTTCTTACTGAAGGTTGTAATTATCATGTACACAAGACTTGTAAACCTCATTAGCAAAACACCACATTTACCTTCCATTAGTAAGAGGTAAGAGGGTCCCTGGGCATATGAAATTAAAAGTCCTCATTTCATGAATAGCCTGAGACCACCCTAATATGCTTTTATAACAGAAAGCATATTTTCAACTTTACCCATGCTTTATTCTCTTTAAAAAAAAAACATTTTCTGGAGTAACTGGTCTACTCTTAAGAAATTTAATAGGAAAGGAGCCTTTCATTAATTTTCTGCAATCTCATTATAATCCTGTAAAACTCCCAGGGATGGAGGCATTATATTCACTGTCTCTGTGGCAGTGGAGGCAGTTATAATCTCATTGTGCTTTTTACTAATTCTTAAGTGGGGTTTTACTGTCACAGTAGTTTCATTATCAAAATGGGACAGCACAGTCATAATGGCCCTGATTTCTTCATTTGCATGAATTTAATATGATTGATAGAAGAATTCGATTACAGTCATTTACTATTATTGGTGTAAAAAATACCACGTAGTCGGCCTCTGCTAGTAAAAACACAAGAGTTGTTATATATACAGTAGTATGTAATTAATTTTAATTAGCTTTTCATTTTCAGTAATGGCAAAGTTTGAAGGCATGGTTTGGCTGCCATATCTGGAGAAATGGACTTCTGCCAGGCAGGTTTATTGACACCGTATGCCTGACCTCTGAAGTTATTACTACAGAGCTTCTTATCATGATAGAAGAAGAGATCGGCAAACAAAAATTAAATCTTTGTCAGGAGCTAGGATGTGAACAAGAGATAATATGGTGTCCTTCTTGCTCAAAGTGCTTTCAGAAGCACTTTGTCATGTTGAACATGAATCATCTTGGAGATCTGTGAACTTCTGAGTTAGATGAATAAAAAACAAACTGTTTATCTGAGGAAACAGCAGCTCCCGGATCCCACTTGGATGTGCCACCAAGTTGCAAAGATTTGGCAATTGTTCCATGTTCTCTAAGTCCAGCAATCAAATACAGACTGTTCCTGTTAAAACTTCTGTATTATATTCTACAGTATACTTACTGTAGGTTAAAAAGGAAAAAATGATTATGTTAATTTGAATAACATTCATTTACATAGTAATTCAATGGCAAATAAATTAATTTTGAAGATAGTAAATGGTCCATTCAGAGTTAAATGTTGTTAAAAATATTTTAGTACCAAATTATAAATAAGAGCAATGCCTGGTGATTCTTCCTGAAAGCTTTATTAACATGAAGTTATTCAGAAAGAAGCACTGTAAACCCCACCCTTAATACAAACAAAACTACTATTCATCAAATAAAGTACAAAAGGACTTTTTTTTTCAATCTGACTGCATTCCTTTTCTCTCTTTCCCACATATGTTTTAGAAAAGAATTTGCTTTCTAAAAACAAACATTATGTATACAAGCTCAGTTTCACTAAACATGTTCAAATGTCAGTATTTTCTATGATGGGAGTTCAAGTGTGGTGAAGCTGACATTTCTTAAAATTAAAATGCTGGAAATGTTTGTTTGCTGATGGTGCTTAGAGCAGTGACTGTGTATCAGATTCTGGATCAGGGCAGGATCTTCCTTCTCCTCTTGACTCCTCTTCCTATTCCTATAAATTCCTAACTTTCTCTCTTCCAGTTTTTCTGCTCTCCACTTTTGATCCTATGGCAATCCAAGGCTCTCTTTGGTTCTCCCACTTGCAGTCTCTCTTGCTCTTAAATCCCCTTCTCATTTCTTAGTGTCATCCCAAGTGTCCTCACTTTGTTCTAGTTGATGGAGAAATTACTGTTCCTGAGAAAAAAGAACAGGGTCTTTGACAACTCATGAACAAGCTGCATTGTAGAATATCTACATTCTTTGCCCAGTAAGAATAAGAATAGGAATAGGAATAAGAATCTTTATTTTATACAGCATAATGTAAATAATGTAAAAGAATCCAACAACAGAGACAATTAAAACAGTATGTTATAATGAAGTTCAGCGAGAGCATAAACAGATAAAGTATTAATGTGAGCTTTAAAAGCTGCTGGCTTATTTGCAAGATCTGACATGGGCTGAGAGACCATTCCAGCACAGAAAGCACAGTCTTACAGTGTTTGGAGCCTCATACTGGCAACTGAAAGACATCCAGAGTCTAAAGACCACAAATGATGTGTATGTGTTTATGAGGTCAACAGTTCACTGATGTAGTCCTGGGCAAAATCGTTCAATCCCTTGATGGTGATCAGCATTATTTTGAAACTTTGAAATGCACAAACAGGCAGTGTAAAACTGAAATAGTATTTTTTGTATTTGCTTTTACATTTTAGTTTTTTGCAGTTTTTTGAGAGGTTGAGTTCCGCAAAAAGATATTAAGAACATGTTCAGATACACCACTGTATATAGCAGAAAAAAACATTAAAATAACATGTAAAACATCAACAATTACAGGGCAATAAAATGGTAGTTTTTAATTGAGAAATATTGCAACCATCATCATCATATCATTTTAAATAACCGCTTCTCTGCTTCAGGGTTGCTGTGGCAGTGGGCACTGTTCCATATTTCTTTCCCAAACATATTGGAAATGTTACTTTGCAGTCAATAAATTTGAAACACTGTATGTATGTACATTTACATACAATATATGTATAGATAATACTCAGTAGTTCATTTTCTTTCAGTTAAAAAGTTCCATACATACAACTCATAACCTCTTTGCTTTTCTTTTATTTCCCATTCTGTACTGTATATATGTGACTCAGGTATCTCTAGTGTCTTCTGTCTGCTTGTGCAACCCTGACATTCAATCTCCCCAAGGACCACACACACACCAGCCGTCACTTAGATGCCTCTTCCTTCAGATTTTATATTAACAGAATGTAATTTTTTCTAATAAATACATTGCACTTAGTGGAATCATATTAAAGTCAGCTCTGCAAACTCATCACTTGCTGTTTGGCTTTCCCCTACTCAAAGGAACACTGACAAATACAATCATGCCTGTGAACACAGTGGAGAACAGAACAGCATCAGCCCCATCTCATGAAACCTAATCTGGCTCCATGATAACGGTAATGGAGAGTGACATTTCCAGAATCTAACTAATGCCACAATCTATGCTAAAAATTACCTTTGACAAGAAATATATTTTTCTAATGTGAAAGAAAATCTCAATGGTATTGCCTGTTGTATACAAAACAGAAAAGGTATCGAGGTTCAATAAAGGCATTCAGACCAGTAAACATAGCCTGCAATATAGGCCCAGAAGTATAGGGTGTTATTCACTATGATTGTGTAACATGTTCTTGACAGCTACACTGATAACCAATTTTGAACTTTGGAAAGAAAGTCATAGGAACAGAAGTGCGTTCACATATTCCAGGATCCCAACCTATTCCTGTAAAACAACAGCCATCAGTTCACTGGGGTCAGTCAAACTTGGGAAAGATTTTAAAATGCATTTGTTTCTTGGTTTGGCACTCAGGCCCAGGCACACAGCCTCTGAGTCCACTCAGTCCCTAAATAGCCATAGGAACATATGATTAAAACTTCAACGTTTTTCAGTTATTCATTTTTTATTTGTGGAATTTTGTTATCTATTGCTATGCTTGTCACCAATCCCCAAGGTTCTCTTCTTGTTAAAGAAATTTACTGTGGCATTTGTTCCATCTATAGGTGCCTTTTGCACTGTTCAGCAAGCAAAACAAGTTTAAATCCATACAGTATATTAGAAGTTAAATTTAAAGCTGTAAGGTTGAGGTCTTCAAGTCCAAGATTTACATTAACTAGTTAGACATAAAAAAGTGATTGACAGTTTGGATAAGAGAATGTGCCCTGTTTTAACGATTGAAAGAATTTGCATGTTCAGCAAGGTGAATAGCTTAGTAGAGTAACTAACACCCCAATTAAAGACACCTACACTAAAATTACGTTGTTTGAGAGCATTCAGTTTTCCTCAGATGTGCACAAGCTATTCCCAACACAATAAAGGAGATTATAACAGTGAATTAATAGCGTCTCAGATTGATTGTCTAGAATTACTTTTACAAATTAAGTTTAACTCTCAAAGTTATTATTTCATAAGCATTTCTAGGAGTCATCTTAGCATTGTCAGCACATCAGTGCTGAGTAAAATGCAGAGCACAGCATGCAAACCACTGAAGTGGTTTCATTTTGCCTGGAAACGAAACCCGCTAGGAAGATCCATTTAAAAGTCTGGCACACAAATTGGAGCAGTAGTGTAATATAATTCAGATCGAAGATTTATAATAACTCCACAAAGCCGAGAAGTTACCCCTCTCTAATTGCAGTCTTTGGTTATTTGCAAAAATCATGTATTAAGTTGCCAAAAGGGTCCTGGATAGCTGAGAATGATGTGTTTAAGTGCTAATTAATAAGGTACAAAGTGAAGAGATAGGATGATATTGTCATGTCCATGCTCATTAATATGATGTGAATAGAACTGCTGAGAGTATTTTCTTTAAGTGCTTGCTATTATGCTGTCAGTACTGGAGGAATGAAAACAGAGTGTTCAGTAAAAATGAAGTAAAGTGACAGTAGAAATTGGCAGACAGTAGATTTTTGAATGATCGCTATTCTGCAGAGCTGAGAATGGCGAAGAGTCAAACTGAAAGGAAAATGATGAACAATGTTTCTGTCTTTTGTGAGAAAATAAAAAACATACAAATGTATTTAAATGTAATATTATTTGATCTTGAGGAATAATTTTGAACTCATTCTGGTCCCTGTTAACTTTCTTGCTCTTTTCGTAATACCATCTCATCTCTTGTTACACAGAAATATATAATCCATGTTAAACAACAGAAAAAAGTAAACTTAGTTAAAAAACTAGGCACAAAAAAGACTAAATAAGCAATATCTTCTCCTAAATCATGTTCTGTGTTGATCACTAATATTCTAGAAATATTAGCATGTTGTGCAAATTAAAACACTAAAACTAAATTAAAGGACTTTGTGTGTATGGACTTCTTTGCCTTCTAGAAAATTTCAGTTTTACACTTCTTAGTCTTTAAGAAGACTAGACTTAGATCTTAGACTTTAATGATTTATCCAATATACTTCATAACAACTCTAGAGTTCTGCTGTTACCAGAGGCTATCTATTTAGTCTCCATGTGCAGATAGCTGTTATTTCCAAACCAGAACATCCATAGTGTGCATTTCTCAAGTTTAAATGTGAGAAATTCTAGTTGTGCTGCCAGTAAAAAAACAGTGATATGAAAACAGTGAACTTGGAGATGTGCAACATTCAGACAGCTAATGGCTGCTGGGAGTGATTAAACAAAATGACATCCATTTAAAAAAAAAACTGCCATCAGCTCTGTTTGTTAGGCTGCTATAATCAATGGGCTGCAACTCTCAGTATGAAACTATGCTGTATCTCAGTCCTTGAGCTACAGCTCCAAATCTACACTGCCTTCCAGTCACTCACTTCTGAGGACCGATGCTATTCTGCTTCCACATTTCTCAAACCTAAAACCATCAGGGTACATTAATATATTAATGATAAATAATGAACAAGTCCATCAAATGGACATTGCATATAAATTGCCTCTTTAAGACCGGAATTGCCTTTAATGTAACCACGGGGAGCTGGAAGTAATTAAACGACTCTTGTCTTTAACTTGTGCACTGACAGAATGTGTCTTATACAAAGGTTTTCACTCCAATTGTGTGCAAAGTCTTTCACATCCAGCCCTGGACGTCTAATTCAGACAGACAAAGGTCCTCTGGAGATTACAGGCAGGCGTGGAACTGTAAGACAAGAATGGGATCCTTCTAGGAAAAACAATTATTCATTCCAGCAGAAATGATTAGGCATCGGCTTTAAGATAGCAACAACACACATTAAAATGACAAAGAAAAAGGGCTGTGACACCCAGCTTTATGAGGACTGACACTACTGAACAGATGAAGGAATATTAGAAGCAATCGTGTTTAATTTGGACATGTAAAGAGCAGTACAATCACAGTGGCTTACAAAGGATACCCTTGTGTCTCAACAACAAAATTTAGGGTATAGAGTTTTAGTTTATTTTTTAATTGTAGCATGAAATATATAAATATGGCAGATGTGCTATTAATCAAGTCGGGGCATTTTCAATTAAGAAAAGTGGAAACTCTACGGACCTATAGAACGAACAGATCAACAGATCGAATGGCCTCCTCTTATTTGTCATTCTAATTTAATGGAGTGCTACTCCAGCTGGAAACCAACTACCATATATCAGATAAAATCTGATAAAATATCTGATAAACGTTTCATTCCACTGCTGGAAAAAGGAAGCCATACACTTCAGTAGTAATGTACTTAGAAAATGCAATAGTATGTATGCATAGTTTTCGTTTAGTCAGAAGTAAAAACAAAAATGTTCAAAACTTCTGGTTGGTTGTGTTTTCATGAAGAATGTTGTACGTAAAAGGCTCAGTAATACAATGTCCTATCACCAGGACAGGTGTAATCTGAATGTAAGATTGTATCAAAATAACTGCACAAGCTGTAAAAAGGATTCAGGAGTGCTGAACAGATATTTCAGCAGAGCAGTAAAGCATTTGTGTATTCATAAAACCTATTCTTCACAAAGTTACATAGTGCTTTTTTGCTCACTATATACTCACTATATAACAGTTCCTCTGACTGCTATGATTTTAGATCTGTCTCTAGAGGTAAACAGTGTAATTTAAGTCTAGGTGTTCAATGCCTTTGCAGTTTGTATATTACATATTTGTATGGAGTAATTGTAATTGTAATTGTATGCCACCCATTGTCACCCTATTCTTCCAGTATGCTGTTTTTAAAATGGAAACAAATGACGGCAACATTTATAAGTTGGTATCAAGTTATTTACTAAGTTCAGAATATTTCAATATACTGTATATAGAGTATGTTTACTTCATATTCATTACTTACAGTGTGGTTTTATGTCCCTCCATTTAAATGCTACTGAGTTGTCTTTGCTATGTAAAATTCAGTAAAAGTCTGAAATAAGTATGTTCCTCCCTAAGGCCTATTCATTGGATATCAGTGTTGCTCAGAGATCACAGATGCCTATTAAACTGGTGAAGTCCTCTGTCTGAGTCATGCTGTTCCTTTAACTCCACTCAAGATGAAAGAAAGGGCTCGGCATTGGAAATCTGCCAGGGTTTAAAACGGCTTTCCTACCTTCTGCAGAACAGTATTACATTACCATTGAGCTTTTATTCTGTGCCCTCTGTATGTCCCTAGCACATGCAGAATGTCCCAAGGGCTATTGGAAGAGTGATATGAAAAAAAATACACAAGAATATTCTGGCTCCTCTTTTCCCTCTTAAAAACATACAAACCACAGTGTTATATTTCCAACATATTTGAACATTCTTAATTTTTGAAAAAAAAATACTTTGAATATTCTTTAACTAAGCAGTGAAACTGGAAATAAATACATCACTGTCATTATGCTGTCATGAAGACTGTAATACCTTAGACATAGAGGATCCAAAATGGCAGTAATGGTTTACTTTCAGAGGGACAGATGAATGCAGACAATATTATGAGACTCAACTGTACAGTAAAGGAAAAATGAAAATCATTATGTGGCAAAAATACAAGGGCGATGTTAGTCATAATCTTTATCTTTAGAGCAAAAAAACTCTCAAATGAATTATTTATTCTTAGTAAATTAGTATCCCAAGACTGTTTCTCATAAGATACAGTACCCTGGGAATTATACTTTTTTAGGCCAGTTATTACATCATGAAAAAAACAGCTGAAGTTTTGGTTAATGTCTCGATTAGTCCAAAATATGTGTTTATAAATAAATACCATTCTTAACATGCAGGTGAAAATGTCATATTAAACTTTCTACATTAAAGAAATCTTTGACTAACTGCAGAAAAGCATTAATAGTTGAAAGATCAGGATACCATTAGAAAAAGCAACCAATTTGCAACCCGAAAATTCACTGGATTATTCTGTGTTTTAAAAGTACATCTAGCTAAGCAGATCATGCAAATTTGTAAAACCATGGTTGAAGATTAATGTTCATGAGCAATTATAATGGCTGTTACTTATTCTGGAGTGTAACAACTACTCATACTGAAAAACAGTTAAGTCAAGTAGAGTTCAGGAAGTGTGCCAAGCCAAATTGGTGTCTATGTTCCCTCCTGCTGTTGGACAAGGTGGCATGATGTTGTTTTGTTACTTTTTCCATTTCTTGGCGGACTGCCAAGCCTTGGGCCTGTCAGGTCATTAATACCAGCACAGTGGATTGTAGTGCCACTGGAAACTGGGCTTGTAGTGGAAATATTTTTTCAAATCCACTATATAAGCCTGTCTGAGGAAGCTGATGATTTTCTGTAACTTCAAAAATACATGTGATGAAGCAGACTCAGCTTCCACAATTGGCCTAGCTGCCTGTAGTTGCCAATTGTTAGGGATTTTGACATACAGTACAATTTTATTCAAATTAATTTACACAGCATTGTTTAAGGCTATAGGAAAGGAATCAGATGAGTCCAACCCTACTGATACATGAGTCTGCATGTTGTTGTGGAGGCAACATATGAGGTTAATTAGTCTGTCGAGGCAGCCAGATATTGTCCAACACCAGAGTTTCAAGCATCCAACAGAGTCAAATTCCTTGCTAATATTGACATGCCGTTTACATTGAGAGCCATGAGATCCCTGGCCAACTAATCCCACCCAACCATCAGTGGTGATCAGTCAATTATGTGCCACTGAATGGGAAATTCCAGTCCCAATCAGCTAACAACATGACCCAAGCTCAAACACAGGTCAGATCAGAAAGCTCAACTTGTGTGCTTGAGAGAGTGTTTTTAATGTTATATGAGACTAAGGAGACTGCTAAGGTGAATCTGTTTTACCCCACCTTTTATAGGAGCCTCATCAGAACACAGCAAGCAGGGCTTCCATAAGTAGGGCTGCTTGGTCCCCTAATCAGGATCTTGCATTCCCATTGCCAAGCAAGATCCTGTAGTACTTTTGAGGGAGTTTATATTACCGATGGGGAAAAAAGCAAAAAAGCCACAAAACAAGGAAAAAAATCAACAATCACTGATACACAGTCAAACTGAGTTTATTTGTCAAATAGCATAACTGAAAGACGTTTAGAGGTTTTGTTATCTATGCTGTTGGTATTTCTCGCTACATTACCCCTCTAAATGAGATGAGGAAAAATTCTATCTTTACAAAGTTCCAATGAGATTAATCATCTTCTCTCATTATGTATTTTCAATCCCCACCTCCTAGGAACAAAAAAAAAGATGTCGATAACAGCTTATTCTCAAGAGGACCCATTTACTTAAAACTCTGAATGCGATCCACATCACATCACAGCCAACATGTTGCCTTGGCAACAAAAGCTAGCATGTCACCAACATCAGTGCTAAACAAATCATCAGTTAAAAGCTACAAATATCATCCAAGACCTTGGCTCATCTAAAACATGCAGGAGTTCTTCATCACAAAGAAGGATTTCTAATAAAATCTAAGCTGAAGTAACAACTGATCATTCAAGTGCAATAATTCTGTGTAAAAGGTGCTGGCCATTCTGCAGCTGTAAACCACACAGTTAGGAAGTTTTAAGGGGTGATACTTTAGAAAATAAATGGTATTGGAGAATAGGGGAACCTACCATAAAATTGAGGATGCAGGTGATCACTGATCTTTATGATTTATCCAAAAAAGAGTCCCAACAGGACCATGGTTTAAGTTTGTCTTCATAGTCTATATCTAAGGCACTCCTACAAGTATATATATTACTGGGACATTTACACTTTTTCAGTATCAACTAGTAATTTTCCATTTGAGTAAGTCCAAGTCCAAGATCGCATACTACCTAGGATTTAAGGAGGCCAAGCAGCTACTTGGTATAAGTGTTTGTGTAAAAAGCAGTTAGAGATTTATAAATCTATAAATTCATAAATCTAATGCACAAACTTCAAGTTGTAAAATCCTGAGTGGATTTTAACAATTCTTTGACAACATTCATTGTAATGATATGTTTTAATGTGAAGTTTTTTTTAAAGTTCTGATTTAAATATCTTTACATTTGTTCAAATATTGAGAAAAGATTGATTTTACATTTAATGAAAGTATTATGGATTACATTCTTTATCACAGTTGATATTTACATTTTTCCTTTTCACAGTATAGTGTTCCTGTCACCATACTGGGACACTAGAACTGCATGGTGAACACCCCATTTTGGCCCCATTGACACCTCTTCCAACAGCAACATTAAGCTTTGCCCAGGAGGTCTCCCATTCAGGTACTGGCCAGACTCACACCTACTTAGCTTTACTGTGTTGCCAGTTGTGAATTGCACGGTGGTATAGTTGTAGGCATGCACGTAGACATGTGATTAAAATAAAAACTTTTTATTTTATTTTTTTAATTCTAATGCCTGTTGCAGTTATTATTATTGTTACTTTTCCAACTGATATTCATAATGTGTAATCATGTTAATTTGCGGTCTGTTTGTGAACTTGGTGATCTGTTGTGCTTTTTGTAGGCAGAAAAATGTGAGCTTTGCATATTACAATGTGCAAGAGCTTTTCTAATATTTTAATGATTTTTCCTTATCCAAAGTGAAAATCTGAACTGTAGAGATGTCATCAGCAGATAACGGTCCATCACAAAGGACACAGATATGTATGCACTCAAATCAGGGACACTTTTCCCAGATTAACCTACCAGAATGTCTTTGGACTGTGGGAAGAAATCAGAGCAGAGAGATTTCCAACTCGATGAAAATGGCACCACAAGCCTGCAATTGAACCCATGGCCTAGAGCTGTGAGGAGTCAATGCTAAGAACTGTGCCGCCATGCCACCCATGAAGATGTCAGGGTTTTGTTTTGTTTTTTTGTCTTTAATAGCTGATACTTTCTAGCTGCTACTAACTAGCTTTTACAGCTAGCTCAGTGAAATGATATTTTACAATTACATAAAGATGCATGCTACATTTTCAATGGTTTACTATCGACGATTTACCCAATGGATACCAGCGGAATTAAAATGTCCTTTTCTCTGAGACAATCTATAGCATTTTTTTTCTCCTGGTTCAATTTCATCTTGCTGTTTGCCATTGAAAATTCCCTTCATGTAGGGTGCAGTAAAGATATTGAATGTGATTCCTCTCATTGGGGATCAAAGTATTATTGACTTCTTTTAGAGATGAAGAAAATCACCTTTTATGAGTCGAGAGCTGATTGAACCCAGTGATTCTCCTGATCCATTAATTTGATCTAAGTACATACAGTCTGGACAATCTAATCTAATATCAAGCTGGCAGTTGCAGAGTAGTATAAATCCATTTTAATCTATATGCATTACATATTTTAAAAGGAAAATGTCTACTTTGAATTTACAAATCTATTTATTTCTATTGTCTAAAAAATCATTTGCTAATCTCTAATGCACCTCACATTCAAAATAAATATGAGCCAATAAAAATGAAAGAACTTGTCATTTTTTTAAGTAAATGCAAAAAATTTAAACTTTCATAATAATCTCAAAATGTTTGGGTCATAACATTTACACATTATATCACATGTATATCGAAATGTAGCCTGTAGTATTTAATAATGTGAATATTACTCTGAATAACACATATCCTATTTAAATCCATTCAACATTTCTCTACCGCCATATATTGTACTAGCAACATTGCAATACTAATACTTCAAATTCAAACGTGACTGCTAAGAAAACAGTGCATTAGCTTTACACAAAAAATCAATATGCTGGAAACCAATTTCATTGTAATTTACCAAGCTCATCCAGAATTGTATTGTCTTATTTTGGTATACCACAAATATAAACTTAGTATTTTAATTATATAAATTTTACATAGGCTTCAGTCTATAGTATAATGTGTGGTGTTTTAAACTAACATTGATCTACAAGTAATTAGACCTATTCTTCAAATGTTTATGCACTAGTAAGATGATTATCTTTAAAGCAGTAGTATATCAGTGGATTATCTTACATATGATGGTGCTCTGTTACCTCAATTCTAGCCTAACTAAAATTCATCAGGCACCAACATTTAAAAATATTTGTATTGACCTATGAATTATTGTACTTCATGTGTAAATGCTTGTCATGTTTTGTTCCTGATCTCCCTAAAATGAAGCATGTTAATAAAACAAAAAAGTAAAAACAAATAGCAATAAGCAGATGACATTCTGTGTCCTTAACAGAAATCTAGTGTTTTGCCTGTTTGTTCATTTTGTTGTAACTTGTTTGTCCTGGGATCCATTCATTTCCAGAACTTGTAACTTTGGTGTGCTATACATTTTTATAATACTACCTTCCACAATGGGCACAAAGAGATTGAGTCTACAATATCACTGCACTGCTTAACCAGGAGAGAAAATGCCATTCTGGTGCACTACCTTCCTTGTATAAACAGGTGATTTTAACATCCAGTTGTCACCTACACTTAAGGTCATGTGGTTTTGGAAACAGCCAATAAAATGGATTTTCGAATGGTGTCAGGGATCCATTTAAGCAACCTTCTCTTCTCATTAATCAGCCTGTTAAAATGTGCTTCACCTTGGCCAATCTGTCATCAGCTTGGCATGACTCCCTGCTCTCTCAAGAAAGATACCGGCTGACTTTGTCCCCGGGAGCTTCATTTCCCTGCACTCAATCAACTGATGAAGCCATCAAGGAGCCTGTCCGCAGATGCTCCGCTTAATTAATATAAGCATTGGGTGCTTCATCATGGTTGTCAAGGACACAGCATCCAAGGCCTTGGATTGCTGAAGGAAGGGGGGAGTTCAATTTCCATGTCACACTGGAAAAATTGAGTTTATGGCCTGAATTTATTTTTCCTTCCAAAAAGAAAACTATCAGCCCTCATGACCCTGCAGAGCTTCTGTAGCCTTTAATCCTTCTATTAAAAAGAACATCAAGGGATGCTTCCTTTACACTGGTGACTTGGACAAAGAGAAAGTAAATTAGACCTGTGAATTATATTTGAGAGACAAAAACAAGAACAAAATATATATAAGGGTCAACTGCACGACTTGTACAGGAAGGGGATAGGGAAGAGTGATGAGAGATACCATGTCAGTGTTATCACATAACAGGCACCTGCAGGTGAAACTCATTTAATAACACAAAAGCTCTAGTCACTCATTCTTTGGTGTTTGTCTAGGGAGAATACCACACTGTGCCATATTACTTTGTGCTTCTGGGATTTGGAGCAATATCACAAGACAATAAAGAATGCTTCTCTTCCACACAACTCAGCAAGGCCTTTGTATTTTCATTTATCTTTTTTAATAATTCAGCCTAAACTCACAAAAAACTCACATGTCACAAAAACCAAGAACAACAGAGACTAGGAAGTGGATGAAATAGCCATTAAACCTTCTTTTATATTCTTAAAATAAATAACAATCAAGCAAGTAAACCAATGAAAGCACCATTTTTAGTACAACAATTAACCACAAAATTAATTATTTCTGCAATATTCTACTCATGCTATGCTTCTAAGAAGAAATGTAAGGCAATTTCCTTCAGAAATGTTTAGAATAAAGTAGTTTTGAAATTATGGAGGGAGATATTTAGAACAGCCTCAATTTAAACAACATTGATAACTGTGTGTGAAAGAAGACCAGATCATTAGGTGTTCATTTAAAGTTGCAAAATTGAAAAACATGTATTATCAGGACAAATATTGAAATTGTATGATGGCATGAAACAGTAACTGGCAAATTGCAGAAAATATTGAATACAGGAGATATGTGGACAAAGGATCAAGCTAGTTTATTGCTGCAGAATTGGTAGAATATATACTGTAGGTACTCCTCATACTACAGAAGAAAAGGGTCCCTACTATGATTAAATGAAGCATTTTACTGGAACCAGGCCTCTATATTGTATGTCTTCCACATATTGGGTATAGTATTGGGCTAAAAGAATAAGCACAACTATCTGAGCAAAATGGGAAAAAAAACGTTTACCAGTCAGGTTTAGCTACAACAAAAAGTGGAATGGAAAAGTTTAAGAAAGTTCTTTCAGATAGTTTTGAGGGCCAAAATATTCTAAATCCTGCTGGTGGACAGTTTTTAAATGGGATATGAATAGGAACACTAAATATTGTGCTGCTGCCCAATATGTGCCATCATCATGCACCATCTATCCATAACAATCTGTACCTACATATACATATACTGTATACAGTAACTCCTACAAACACTATGAAACTCATATCCTTCCACACATTCTATTGAAGGGTTGAACTCTTATTTTCTTCTCTGATTTGTACTAAACTAGCCTCTATGCTTTTTTGTAGGAATGATAAAGTCTGTTTTAAACATGTTTTTGAATTATATTGGGACGCTTTTGCTACTAAATAGAATCAGAGATGTGGTTCAAACATTCACATTATTAAAGATTGATTTTATATCTTCTTCTAACATTAATATACAGTCACAGATATAGTACTGAGACCCTTCAGGATTTCACTGAACACTTAAAAACCTTTTCTGAATACTTCAAATAAAGCCACAAGACACTGTAGTTCCATTTTTCTTCGAAATAAATATTTCAGATTGATTTGCTTACAAATCATCATTAGCATATTGACAGTAAGACTCAACATTAAAAAAATGGTCACAATAATGCCAATAATCTTGCATTGTGTTAAAGAAAGATGCACCTTTCTATATTCAATATCCTTTTGCAACTATATTTTTTCTTTCTTTGTAGATTGATATGCCTGGTTAAAAAAATTATTAAAACCATTTCTAAACTTACAGCTAATGAGATATAAACTATAAGGAAATCCACGAAGACATCAACACTAATTAGAGTGCTGATTACAGATAATTTCTCAATCCACACCTCTTAAATACTAACTAGCAAGAATGTGATCTGGAATCCTACTTAAACTTGCACATTGCTGCAGTACACACCATAAATACATGGACATGTGTAGCACTATTAATATTTAAATGGGCTTCAAGTTGGAAATTAAATTGCCTTTTCGGCCTTTTAGTCTAATATATGCATTCTATCTCTTGATTGCAACAGTGTGCCATACAGAAAGTAAGACTATGAATACATTTCAAATAAATGTGTGAAAAAAATCCCTATCACATTCTTGAGAAGGTCACTCGTACGATCTGGCTGGATAGATTTATTCATCTCTAAAATGCTGATTTGGTTACATTTAATGAAATTTAATGAAATAAAATGTATCTTACATTTGTGGTTCAGATGTTGTTAATATTAATGTAAGCTCCCTTACAGCTTGGCCTTCACAATAAATAAGAAAAAATATTAAACATTCTCAGGAAAATAATAAAAACCGAACATATATGCACTTTCTCAAAGATGTGAAAGCGATTTATTCCGTTTTTTACTGAAATTCACATCAGAATTTTACCAGAAGCACTAGATTCATTTTTACTGAACTTTTATTTTTATATATGAGATTAATGTCTTCTTCAAAAAGAAAAATGGCAATAAAACTGCAGTGAACCATGTAGTTTGCTTTGAGTGCAGAATTACAGAAGTCCTTCACGTGTCCAAACTGGGATTCAAGCAGAAGACCATTATTGAAACTGGGTCTCGAAGCCTTTCACGCCATGGATTTACTTACACACCTTCCATTTTAATTACTTTTTCATTCAGCAGTACAAGCATATGGACTTTTGTCTAGAGCTTCTGTCTTACCACTTGCATAAAATACAGAACATCAGGCACATAAAAGAGGACTAGCTTCTTCATTCTATACCACTTATTGAGATTCACATAAAACGCCCAGAGATTATTGCTAACCAGAGCAGGGACATACCTTTGGTGGATGGAAACATAGGTTGTCATGTTGTGTAAAATAATTTGCCATTTGTCTTTCAAGGTTCTGACCATCATATGATTCAGTTGATCTTATCTGCAATCCTAATGGGTCACACCGATACTTCCAAGTGTCAAATGATCTATCCCTCAGGGACTGATGGACTCCCCTTTTTCACATGAACTCAGATTTCAAATGTACTGGTGGAGGGAAATTATTGCTTGTTCTAAAGTGTTTCTTTTTTTAGAAGCTGGTCATTCAGCACCGGCAGTATTGCTTTTCTTTCCCTTATATTAGAGGATTTTTATACTTTCTGGATGTCACACAACCCCATGGGGTTGAGCAGAGAGCTTTCTGAGGCTGAGGTGTGGTGGTTGACGCCTCTAAAGTTTTGCTCACCCTACTCCCAGAATGCTATCTGAGGATTTTGGGGTCCTCTGACGATGGGGAGGACATCGGTTGCCACTTTGGAATGGATGATGCAATGGGAGGCAGGAGAGGGAATGAATTACCAACTGGGGAGAGTGTTGGGAATGGAGGAAGGGGAATACAGATGAAAACAGTTCCGCTGTCATGCTTTATCATGCTGTCATCTTCTGATGTTAATTTGTTTTTCTCAAATTTGATCATGGCAATCTATTTGTAACAGAAGTTCAAGTGTCAGCATGCACAGCTGCAAATGAACAAGTAAAGGTTTATTCCATGTTGAAAAGAAAAGAGACACAACATTTCAGCTGTGGAGACTTCCCAGCTAAGGAAGGCTCCACAGCCGAAACGTTGTGTCTCTCTCTTTTCTTTCCAGCATGGAATAAACCTGTATTTGTAACAGAACCTCAACAATTTATCTGTACAGCAAGCTTTCATATACCTGCCTAACTAATATTAATGCTGCGATACAAACTGTTTTTGGTGTTTGTTTTTTGCAGCATTTTCATTTAAAAAGAATACAATACCTTTCTTGGACATCGGTGGATAACTGTAGAGAAAAACTATGCATTAAACTTTTGAGTTCAGTAAAATGAGAGAAAAACAAATTACAAATGAAAAGACAAAATATAGAAACAAGTATATTATGCCGCTGTTTAGATGATGAGTGATATTAATGAGACATAATCAATTTAAAGTAAAATGCAGATGATGAAAAGGTTCTTAAAAGAACTAACTGATTTTGAAAACACCATTAGATCTACGTATTCTCAAAAATTCAAATTATTCATTCTTAAAATGTGATAAGAATATATTTTCACATAAACATGATATGAATAAAAAATGAATCAAAACATGGTGATTAATAGGCCTGTGATGATACATTACTTTACTATAGTCTGTATCATGCTGTGCTTTTCTGAAACATCTCTGGATAAGATCAATTAACCAACTCATCATTATGCAATTGGAAACTGGAGTAGGCATTTGTAATATTGAACAACATTTTTTGGTTGAGAAAAAATTGCTTTTAAATAAAGCCAGGTAAAGCAATTGAATCCACTTCTACTCCCACTACCACTCTCTTTTTTTCCATATTGTAAGCCAAGTGTACCCATCTATTGATGGACAAAGGGCCATTACACTATCAGGATGAAACGTGTTGCACTCTCTTTTTTGTTGACTTAGAACTTGTAAATATGCAGTGTGCTCTAAAAAGAAAGCCAAAAGTTAAAAATCAAAATGAAGAGATACATTTCCCAGCAGACCAGAGGGAGTTGCTCCTGACTGTTGCAATAGGTCATGGAATGCCTCAGGGAAACAGTTCACATTAATTCCACCTATGCTTTTGCAAAGGTCACCTATATTGTGCTGTCCAGTGTCACTGCTCTGATCTGACGATCACTGACCCAGCTTCCATAAAGGCTGACGGCTCATGTAACTTTTACTGCATGGATACCAAACACCCCCCCCAATAATTAGATTGAAGATTCTGAAAACATACTGTATGCAGCATTTTAAAACAACATGAAGGTTGTCTTAGGTACATGAAGGTACTAACCCATTCTTCTACTCTGCTTAACACTATAGAGACCTGGAAAAGCTGTAACTTGATGAACTGCCATGGCTCTGTTTTAATTATTTAGAAGTTATCACAATGGGACTATATGGTTACAGCAGTGTAACTAAAAATAATATTTAATGCACAAACATGAAATCAACAGAGAAAAACTACTCTATTGTTCGTATTACCCCATAAACTGTGTACTCAAACACTACAATCACCCTTTAAACACAATCTAATCCTTAAGCATATTGTCACACGCTGAAGCATGAAGGAAATACTGAATAACTTTGAGACTGTGGTCTATCCCCCATGTCCACCCTCCACCTTGGTTTTTGTCATTTTGTCTCTACCTACTACTTTGCATAATGACATTTTGGATGCAGACAGACTTTGAATGCAGAACATTTATCGCATAAAGTCATTTTTATTAAATGCTTATCTCTCATAACACTTGCACTTTTTGGCATACAAGTTAGAATTTCTTAAGTGTCGGAAATTATCTTTCAAGTATAGCAGACACAACAAACTTGGGATCAGAATGAGCCACTCACACTATTGCAATTCATGCTTCTATTTAACTATTATATTAAAGTTTAGACTTCTACCACATAAACCTAGAGATACAGCCAGTGCTTTACAACACCTCAATGCCACTGCATCTTTCACATTCCTGACACGATGTCGGGTGATACAGAAATGAGTGGCAAAAGGACTTCATTTATTAACATACAGCTGTGAGAACTGCAAAAGCAAGATAAGTTACAATAATAGGTTTTGACCTTCAAGTTAAAAAGAAGTGAAGCATAATGAGTAGCTTTATTTTAAGAATGATGAGCAACATTTAAGGTTTGGATAGTTTGGAAATGATACTACAGAAGTACAACAGATTACTGTGGTAAATGCACATGATTAAGTATTTATTCACTCCTTGTTCCAGCACCTAGGTTTAACATTGTCAGTCTAGCCTTCCACTTCAGCTCTCATGTTGTTCAGCACATGTCAACACAACATCTCCCACTTCTAAAACCATCTCATGCTGCCTTTCACTTTGTCAGCTATGACCTCTCATTTGTTCACTCTACTGGATGGTCATCATAGCACTGTCATATGAGGCAGTCTCCCAGGTCTGGACAAGAAATCAACAGCCTGAGTTTTGGGGCAGAGCGGTGGATCTGTGCCTGGGGCTGGAAGGTTGCCAGTTCAAATCCCACAGCTGGCAGAGGAATCCTACTCCATTGGACCCCTGTGACCCAACTGCTCCAGGAGTGCTGTATAAATAACTGACCCTGTGCTCTGACCCCAAGCTTCTCTCTCCTTGTCTATGTGTCTCATGGAGAGCAAGCTGGGATATGCAAAAATGCAAATTCCTAATGCAAGAAATTGTATGTGGCTAATAAAGTAATCTTGTCTTATCTTAAGTTTTCATTCTAGGACCTTGTTCTGATCTCTAGATAAAGCTACATGCTTTGCCCCCAAGCCAGCCAGAGAACAGGCACTCTTCCAAAATAGTTAAAGTTCATGATTAAAATGAAAAAATCAGGACATTCTCTCATAACTTGGCATAGGTACCTGAATATGGATCATCCTAATGTAATTCTATGTGATTAATGTGGTTGGAATATATGATTGCGACAAAACATACTGAAGAAAATACTCATCTTCAAGTACAGTGTTAATTCTTTTTTGTTGGTCCTATAAATGATTACTCGGCAGCAGTGTTTGGTGTTTAGGGCTTTCCTGTGTTTTAATTGATTAATTGGATGTAAGACTTTACAGTGTAGTGGAGGTCTGAAGCAAAGGGCCTTACTACCCTTATAGACGAATGTAAGTGTCAGGGGAAAATCAAACTAGGCACAGATGCATTGGACAGTCTCACCTCTTTTCAAAACCTTCCTTTTCTGTGAATCCACTAATCATGCAATTTTGGGATACCACGTTTTGTTTTCAATGGCATATATTAGGGAAATCCATTTTCTCTATTTTGGTTTGAAGGACATACATTTCAACTACAGCAACATTTACAGGTTTCTTAAACTCATTCTTTTCTATTCCAGTATTCTCATAGCCAGACTCAAAAAGCAGGCTTCACCAGCCAGCTTTCCGTGAACCAGCTGGAACAAATTAGCTTTTGAAATTACCAGCTAACTACCATTGTTGAGCAATCAAATATAGATTGCATTACAATTTAGCTTGCAAAACTTAAAATTCTAATACTCTTTTACTTACTTCTTAACCTCATGGGAGCTCATAACACCTGACAGAAATTACTTATTATCTAGTAGTTACAACAAAGAGAAATGATCAGCAAAGCACTGGGTCAATTTTTCTGAACAACCTAAGCACAAATTTGCAAGGTAGGTCTTCCGATACTTTCTTAAACAGGCTTATTAAGCAATCTGTGTGATCATGGTTCAACTGCTGTATTTAATTAGACATACACTATCAATTACTACATAATGTATAGCAAAGCTGCAATGTCAGCAACACAAGCTTAGAAAAACAACATTAAAATAATGTTTATAACATTTTAGCTGAAAGAAATTGTCATTTTCCTAAGAATTGCATGCTCCTATAATTTTAGTTAAATTGAAAATGCCACCCATAGTCAAGTTAGGTACCACAAAACACTAATTTTATATTGAAATGTATAGTATGTACCATTTATTCAGAGAAAAGTGCTAGCTAAAGAAATACTAATATTAATTCTGAAATCCAAACATAGATATTTAACATTTACATTGAAAGTATGAATTATATTTTGTAATTATTCCTATTTGTTTTAGAGTTGATCTATTCTGAATTGTAGACAAATCCTAAAATCCCAATTAGCTTTCCTTTAAGAGATTAGTGCATTTAATGTGATTTTAAATACTGGACCTCATTCACAAAATGTTTTAATATGATTAGAAGCATGTGAGCCAAAGATAAGGTGTGGGTATGAAATTTCATATTCAGAGACCACAAAAATAAGCATCTAAAAGTCTTACATGTGTAAAAACATCGAAGATGCACTTAGATGTGTAAATTAATATGTGCGGACTATCATTAACATATGCTAATGTATGTAAATAATGTTGAAAGATACAGGTAATGAGGTATGCATACATATACATACAGTACTCATAAAAAGTTTCTCACTAAAAGGTACCCAATTTGTGAGCATGTTTGCATACATGAAAAAGGGGAGCAATGAGATGATGAGATCCTTCTTACAAAAAACTGCTGAACAGAACAAATGTTTTACCTGAACATGAAAGCACTCTTTGCACACAGGGAAAGTTGCCATTTTTACAGGAGAGAGGAAAATGAGATGTTTAGTGTTCTAGGGATACAGATGTCTTGAATATTACCTGAAATACATATTACAAAAACATTGTTTTAAATAGAATTTAATTTAATTTAATATTTTTCTCTACAAATAAATTATTTCTTCATAGTATCTACGCTATACTTAATGTGCATATTCGCACTCAGATAAGCAGAAAACACACACAGCTATTTTTGCATGTGATGCCTGGAAGGGGAAGACAGAATTCTACAGGGAACACACATCAGTGAAGCAGAGGGCCTATACAGTATATATTTATGTAAATGCACCACTGTGCTTCTCTTTTCATAGATTACTTGCTCTTGTATATATCTGTGTGGCCTAGGTCTTCGTGAAGTGAATCCAACTTCACTGTAAAAACCACTTCAAAACCACATCAAGTACTAGATGAGTTACAATGCCAATATCAGGACTGATACACTTTCTCTGTAATCTTAAATTGTCTAATATTGTGAGAATATACAACAAACTATATGTTGTATATGCAACTCGTTACTAATTTCTGATTGTTTCATCATTATGAAAACAATCAACTTAATTGAACGTGTGCTCGGATTACATCAATTGTGTTAGCTTATAACTTGATTGATCTAAACTTTAATTACATTTCCTCATGGCTAACTTAAAACTGATTTACATTTCAAATACATTTTAATCTTTAATCTTTTAAACCCTTAATGTGATTCCATATTTAAGATATGAACACTGGGAAGAACAGACTTCTGAGACTGATAAATAGGATCAGCTTGTCAAATATACACCATTGGTGGCTTTATATCCACTAATCAACTGCAACCTGCAACCATCCAAACTATCTGGTTGCCAGTAGTGGGTTAGTATTTACCAGACAACATTGGGTTGGGGGTTGCTGTTTGAAAACAACAGGTTTCAGAAGTTCAGTAAGTACTCCTGGAATCAATTGCTAGATTGTTTACTTTTCAGATGTTTTAGGTTTCTATTTTCCATTTTGCTTAACAAGTAACAAAAGGAATTTCAAAACATGGCAGCCTTACATAGCCTACATGGAAAGACCTCACTTGAAAAACTTCGACATACTTTAGTGAAGAGGAAGGACCTCTCACAAAGGTTGCGATTATTAAAGGTAAACAGAAGTAAAAAGGAGAACTCATTCTCAACCTTTTTATTAGGGCACATTGACATGCAGGCTGAGTACTGTCTCTGGGAAGAAAATAAAATGCATGTTTTGTCATGTGTCCTTGAGACGCCATCCCTTTACATGCTCCCTTGTGGTAAATCTACCTACAGTAATTGAATGTAAGCCACTCTGATGGAAATTAGAGTCATAGCCTGAAAAATATCGGTAGAGAAAATGTGGCAGCAAACAAAATGTTTTTTTTTTCTTTTTTACATGTTATAAAGTCAAAAGATGTCAAATAGACAACTTTCGGTGTGGTACATTCTCTGCCATAAATAATTTACCACATTTGTGGAAAATGTCAAAAAGGAATAGTAAGTATGACAATCACAAAGATCCTTAAAACCTAATAACCCTGGAATCCTGAAAATGTGATCCACTGGCCTTCCTAATATAAATTAATGATTAGTATAGATTCTAGTATAGTTAGTAAATTGAAAAGGTTGGCAGATGATATAAAACTAGCATAGTCAGCAAGCGATGCAGCTACAGTACATAGCCAGGTTGTTGAAGCTGATACCTTGGCTTCTTTCATGAAATGGCTAAATGAAGCCCTTTATCGCTGAGGGACTGAATAAAATCAAGTCTGTCAATCCATACACTGAACAAACTCATATGTTTCGTCTGCACCAAGATCCAGTTATTTCCCCGTTCAGCTACTTAAACTCACTCCCCTCCACACTGCAATTCTTTTGTTAGACTGATGGGCTAATAAAAAAAACAAACACCTTTCATGCTGAAAAACAATCTTTTAGACTCTTCCAAGGATCATTTCTTTCTTCAATCTCTGACAAAAGTGAACCCTAGCAGTAATGGGATAGCAGCATTACTGATGGCAGTCCATTGCTTCTTAATAAAAAAAAACAGACATACAGTAGCATTTTGCTTGTACAGGGAAAGAACCAAAGGTATAAAGCCTGGTATATACAGATCTGCCATTTGTTTGTATAATCTATGAAGAATCTTAATAAACTTTGAAGAAGAAAACATCTAGGAGGCATAGCAACCTTACTAGAATGAAACTCTGTAGGTCTATGAGCATTCTATATTCACAACTAACAGTCCTGAATATTTCTGTTGGTTGGATGCATAGATCTACATGGATTCTACAAATACAGTATTTACATTATTATATTATAAAGGATTAAACTAAGATTTCTCAATGATTTATGATAAATAAAATCTCCTTTCTTCCTCATTAAGTGATTGATGTATGAAGAGCATCTTAAGCATCTTAGCCCTTATACACTCAAGCATTTTATCTCAGTTAAATTACTTTTTTTCATCACGATATAATGTGTACCTTTCACATCAACCCACTTAAACATCAAATGTAACGCCATGATGCCAAAGGCAAATCCTATCATGTACCGGAAAAAATGGAACCCAGTCCCCTATATTAGTCACATACTGTATACTGTATTTCAATCCGTACTTTTCATAATGCAATTCTGCATGCACAGGATGTGGATGTCTTCTCCAGGAGTCAGCACTAGTTAATTTAACTTATAGAATTTTGTGACATCTGCTGACTTCAATAAAAGCAACAGCCAGTCACATGCTTATAAGAATGCAGAACTGGGATGTTATCAATGATTTTCTTCCAATTTGCTACAGCTAAAGTCATTCACGGTTAGTGAATAACAACGTGATGACCAGCTAAGATTGGTCATCACGATGTGATTTACTACAAACGTCATGTTCTGTTGTACAAATGAACACTTACATGTATTTGAAATTTCTCTTTGTTCATTACAGATGAGAATGAGATGAGAGCCATATCACTCTGCAACTCACAACTGGCAGCCAACTGAAGCTCAGCAGGTGTGAGCCTGGTCAGTACCTGGATGGGAGACCTCCTGGGAAAAACTAAGGTTGCTGCTGGAACTGGTGTTAGTGGGGCCAGAAGGGGGCACTCAACCTGCGGTCCACGTGGGTCCTAATGCCCCACTATAGTGAAAGGGACACTATACTGTAAACAGGTGCTGTCCTTCGGATGAGACGTAAAACTGAGGTCCTGACTCTCTGTGGTCATTAAAAATCCCAGGGTGTTTCTCGAAAAGAGTAGGGGTGTAACCCTGGTGTCCTGGCCAAAATTCACATTGGCCCTTACCAAGCATGGCTTCCTAATAATCCCCATCTATGAATTGGCTTCATTACTCTGCTCTCCTCCCCACTGATAGCTGATGTGTGGTGGGTGTTCTGGTGCACTATGGCTGCTGTTGCATCATCCAGGTGGAGGATGTAAAAGGTAATGCTTTACATTACCTGTAAAGTGCTTTGAGTGGAGTATCCAGAAGGGCTATATAAGTGTAAGCAATTATTATTTCTATTAATTATTATTTAAAATACCCCCCACAGACTCCCTAACTTCTCCCCTAATTGGATCATTAGTCAGAAGATGTATCTTCAACTCCATCTGCAGTCAAAATCATAACACACAACAGAACCACAATTTTCATACATTTTATTAGCAATAATATCAATACTTTAAACTTAAAATGAATATGTTAAATTAACAATGTGTTTTTTATTAATATAGATGTCTTAGATATGTGCACCATTCACTTCAAGAACAATGTTTTTATTTTTCTGTGTTGTTGCAATCAGCAATTTCTGTTATTTCCATTATGACTAGATATGTCACTTCTTAGCTCTCTGTGGGGCTATTCCCCTGTACTTTGACTTTAAGGCATCCCCACAGATAACCAGAAGGATTTAGATATAGAGAAGAAAAAGACTGAATCCTTCTGTGACTAAAGTGTTTCATATAATTATTGGAATCATTCAATTCTTAAAGTGCTAAAATAGGATGAAAAAATCTCTGGGATTTACTGCACCCATGTTACTAACTCCAGACAGAGTGAATATAGATTAAATAAAATAATCAGCTCCTTCCTGAATACATGTTTCTATGGGTGTTTGCTGTCAAGGATTTGCTCAAAATAATTAATACTCCAAGCCCAGTTTAACTACTGCTCGTGTCATAAAGAATCCATCAATAGCATACTGGCTAATGGATTTCACTGCTAATTGGTTAATACACATGCATTAAATAAATTACTGTAACAGTGAGTAAAATTTGTCATGTCTGACAGATTCTCGGAAGTCTCTAGTGTATTCCAGTTAAGGGATGATCACTTTATTTCTGTTGTAAGTGCAGTCTCATTTAGGCTCAGTCTACATCTCATTGCATGACTCATTCTTTTAAATATGAATCGTTGGTGGGAATGAAGCCATATGGGATCCTACAAAATCCATCTCTAGGCTGATGGGGCTTAGGACATTCTATAATTACATCAAACAAATGAAGATGAAGATTATATTTACACATGTACATATGCAAAATTAAAAACTCCATATTTCTCCAACAGTGTTTGTTTTACATTCTGTTACTGTTCATGTTAAAAATAAATATCTAGATGTTTGACTAAATGACCAGTCTGTTTCCTTGATGCTCTAATCCATACTCTTGCTGCAGTACTTTGTGTCATGCATGAAAAGGTCACACATTGAAAAATTCCATGTAAAACCTGACCTTTTTCATCTGTTTCAGAAGTATGTGGACAAGCAAATCAGCTGTTCAAATAATTCCTGTTGTTTTTTTCTGGAAATGCAAGGCTTGCTAATGTAGTTTACTGTATCTGATGTTGTATTTTGCTGACTCCAAGATGATGTGCTGGGAATGAGAGAACTAAAAGCCGCATTCTGCGTATAACCCTGACCACAATAAGGAATGCTCTGACACCCTCTAGTGGAAATCCACTACGCCCACTAAAGGCAAAGGAGCCAAATGAGTAAGGTTTTCACCACTGCGATCAGTATATACATTTTTCTTTCCTCAGAAGAAAGTAAAGTTTTTAAAAAATCATTAAATCGACCATTATGTCCGAGTTCCAGTATGCACTTTAAATATGTAATTGTACTCAAAGCTCTTTTGCATTTTACATGTGACAGAATGTTCTATCACCTGCTGACTATAGCACTCCTACACAAAACTATAAGCACTTTACAGCTAGGCTACCATTTAAATATTCAAACATCTTATTTTTCTCACTCTTTAACTGCTTTGTATCCATCAATTTATTTCATGAATGCCCACATGTAATTCAACACTAGATACATTGCTATATACAGTAAAAGTTTATCCAAAACATATTGTACAATGTATAAGTGCATTATTCATATACTTACATAGCAAACCGTAGGCCACAGACTGTAGTCATGCTCTATCTTGGATTAAGGGTATTTCTGTTTGTATATTGTGTAAATAATCAGCACTGTAAATATTTTGCCATCAGGTGTTTCTGCACATTTGTTGTTTTTTTAGGAATGGGAACCATTAAAACATAATCGCACTCAAGTGTGGCTGTTGTCTTGACAATCAGTTCCAGCGAGTGGAGACTTATTCTTTAAGTTTGATCTGAGTTATCTACACCCTTGTCTACACACATCCATTACATTTGGTGTTATCTGAGGGATGGCAAGCCACTTTTCCTTTTTTGTTCCGAAAGAGACCTGCTTTTTCCAGCAAAGAGTGAAGTACAGATGTGGGACATGGATAGTAATAATAATAATAATAATAATAATAATAATAATAATAATAATAATAATAATAATAACTATTGTATATAGCACCTTTAAAGGTGGCTTCTCAAAGTGCTTTACAGGATGACAACAACACTAAATAAGAAGAATACACAAGATAAAACACAATTACAATATATAGAGGAGACCATGGATGGTGGTACTAAGAAAAGCAGAGGGGTGAAGAATGGAACCAGTTAAGTAAAGGCTTTTTTGAAGAAGAGGGTTTTGAGCCTGGATTTGAAGGAGTTTGGAGAAGGTGACTCTCTGAAATCCTTGGGGAAAGAGTTCCAGAGCTTGGGGGCATAACAGGAGAAGGCCCTGTCACCCATACAATGTAGACAGGCTTGGGGGACAGTAAAAAGGGCAGAATTAGAAGAGCGAAGGTTGCGAGGTAGGGATGATGCAGATGTATCAGCTGATGATCTGTCTGAGGTACTTGGCGCACATCCAAAGATTAAAAGTCCACAGACATGGTCAAGGGCTCAGCCAGAGTAGTCTGAGTTGGTCATTATAATGACACATATACTGTATAGGGAACATATCTAAGCTCTGGGGAAGAGGAAAGTCCAAGGTAGCCCCTCTAAACACCAGCTGAAGACAACTGTTACCAGGATCATTGCCAGTGCATATAGCACTTGACTCACCAGGCAGAAGGAAGCAAAAGATGACTGCATTCCAACCTGGCAAGGACATTGAAAATTACCTGCTGAGTTTCGAGATCCTACAGTAGCTCGCACCGGGGGTTGGCCAGAGACAGCACGGGTATACCATCTGGGACCCTGCTCATGGAGACGTGGATGCTGGAGACGTACACCAGCATGGATGAAAAACGTTCTAATAGTTATATGGACATTAAATCAGATCTACTTGTAAATTTGACATGTCACCAGAAATGTACTGGTTAAAGTTTATGGCTGTAACTATCCCACCTGGAGAGTCACCAGTGGAGATTTATAATCAGCTTGAAGCAACGGTATCACATGTGACTCAAGCTTGAAAAGGACTAAGGAGCCAAATGGGGAAATTATTATCCTGGAACAAATTTTGTGGGTGTAGACATGTGTGAATGGATAACAGAACATCAACCAGACACGGGACTAGTGGCAGCACAGATGGCTCAATAGTATATGGATGCAAGACAGACAAATTCAAGCTTTACCATCCAACAGCCAGAGGTATCAGGGATACTGGAGGTAATTCTGGAAGTAGGCAGAAAAGGGGGAAAATAAGGACAAGAAAGACATTCACACTTTGAATCTCATTTTTTATGATTGCCAGCTGGCTGAACACAAAGCAGCTGTATGTCTGCTGCGCAAACCTAAGTTAACTAATTTCTCTTATGTGCTATGTTATCAGTGATGTATCAGGGGCATTACAATGTTGGGATAATGGTGTGTTAAGATCTATTAAGGTCAATGGTTTGGCAGACAAAAATTCAATGTGTACGTGGCAACAAAAAATCATATTTGAAGTTAAAATAATATGGGATGTTGATGAACATGCTTTATTTGTTAAATTTTAAGGTGCTGATAAATCTCCAAAGTGACCTCATGCTTCATTGATATATTGCGTTGTGTAAAACAAATTGAAGTGTCTTGTGCAGTAATTACTAGGTGACAATCTAAGGCTGGACTGGATCCCCTGCCTGACTGTGCTGATAGAACAAAACAACACAAGACCCACTTAACAGAGGCCTTACAAGGTGCCAGAGAGGATAGTGGAAACACTGAAGACCAAATTTCTTACCATGAAGGAGATGGATCACTGAACCATTGCAAAATGATTGGAGTGGCCCGGTAGTAAATGTCTCAAAAAAGGATGGCTCACTGAGGTTCTGCATTGATTTCCATTACCCCAGTGACACTTCCATGTTCGATGCATAATCCATGCACCAATCTGATGATCTTCTGGAGAAGATTGGACATGCCACGTTTATCACCACCTTGGATTTCTGCAAAGGTACTGTCAGGTGGAGAAAATATCAAGGCAATATACAACCTTCAGAACACCAATAGGCCTATTTTACTGTCATGCCATTTGGACTGCATGGAAGATCAGCAGAGCTGGACTAACCTTCAGTTCTCAAAAGTGTGAATGGCAAAAGCACAGATAAGGTACATTGGCTACCTCTTAGGAGAAGGCAACAGCCATCAAGAACAGCCCACGTCTGCTGACTAAATGCCAAGTATGTTCTGGGACTTGAGGGATGGTATCAATAGTCCATTACTGTTGCAGAACATTTGACATAGCCGACTTCCAAAGGTAACCAGTAATCCTGTGAAGTGGACAGATGATTACACTGGACAACATTTCCTGAATACATTTGGGTAAATCTAATGGATTGTGTAACCATGGAATTTCTATATCACGCAATGTTTTTTTTTTAAATGCCTATATTTGTTATTTCAATTAATAATTTACGCCTATTAAAATGTTACCGCCAATGTAAGCTGGAAAGTTTTCTTTCTTGTGTCCAGACATGCATGGGTATGCTATGCCACTGCCCCCAGTGCAGGTCACAAAAAAATGGAGTGGGAATGCATCTGTGGTGATCTAAAAGTAGTAGCACTGCCAATAGGAATGCAGGTCAGATACAATAAGTATTGTTGTTTCATTTTCGAGTGGGACAGTCGTGCTAAAGATTCTCCTTACACTAAAAGGGACTGGCCACTCTGCAAGCATTTGGTTCCAGGGCAAAGGAGTGTAGCACATATACCACTTGTTGATCCAACAAAGATATTTTTGCCACCTCTTCACATCAAGCTTGCATTCATTAAAAATTTTGAGAAGGCAATGAACAAGGAAGGTGAAGGATTTTGATATTTGAGACAGACGTTTCCAAGATTAAGTGATGCCAAGATTAAGGAAGGCATTTTCATTGGTCCACAAATCAAACAGGTCATCAATTACAGGCAGTTCGAAGAACTTCAAGTGGGCCCTTAGAAAGTCGCATGGAAGGCATTCAAGGATGCTGAAAACTTTCTCGGCAGCTACAGAGCACCATGAAGCGCAAAATGTCACTAAAGCTTCATTTTCTTCATTCACATTTGGACTTCTTCCCTGCAGATCTTGGTGCAGTCAGTGACAAGCATGGAGAAAGGTTTCACCAGGACATTGCAACGTTGGAAAAACGGTATCAGGGCAACTGGAATCCGTCAACGCTGGCCGATTTTTGTTGGACATTGATCAGAGAAACATCAGATGAGTACAAATGAAAATCATCCGCAAAACATTTTTAGCTCGGTAGAATTAGTTCAAGGGCTCAGCACCATTATGTGATTAAACACATTATATTGTATAAAAGTTCATTTCTTTTTTCTCAATAATCCCACGTGATACAAACAGTCTGAAATTATATTTGTGTTCAAATTCAAGAGGTCTATCATAATCACCAAAAATTTATCTGGAAACAACACTTCTGAAAAAAACTGTAGTCCAGAGTTATACAAGACATCTGTTACACTTAAGGAGTACCTGTGTTCTCATTCCCTTTTAAGGTGTCCCCACTTTGAAGTGCACTTCCTGGTCCAAGTAGATGCTTTGACAGTAGACATTGGATCTGTCCTGGTATAAGGAAAGGAAATTGAGGAATGCCTGGTGCTTTATCTCTGACTCAGCTGTTTCTGCAGGAGACAAAGTACTCTATAGTCAAGAAGGACTATTAAGTGGGCATTAGGTAGTCTGTGGTATTATCTGCTGGGGATTCAGTATTCAAAATTCAGTCTGGATACAGACCATCAAGCACTTACCTGGTTACGATCAAAGACCACAACTACTGCACAACCTGTTAGTATTTTTTTCACTACAACCCTTCAAATACACCATATATCACAAAAATATAAAGCAAAATATGACTACTGGCTGCTTATTGTGATTTCCCCAGATGTGCATTCGTGGAGAAGGGGAGGATAATGTGGCAGAAAGCTCTGTCTCCTGCTCTCTAGATCACTACTGACTTTAGAGCCAGGCCAGCATTTAAATATTCCAAGATCCTATTTTTCTCATTTTTGTACTGCTTCGTATATAGCAAATTATTTCATGGGTACACACATGTAAATTAATTATATATTACCTATACTAGATATACTGTTATGTAATAGTTAATCCAACACACATTATACCCATAACTACATAGTAAACAAAAAGCATCCATAATTTTGCATCTCCTGGTTTAGGCCCCAAGGAAACAGAGTAGACTATCTTTATAGATGCTTCTACATAAAAACTGCTCTCTCATGGGCGAAGTGTAGAAAAGGGCCTCCCTTCTTGCCATAAAGCAGGTCATTTTGAATACGAGTGTGGAAGACCACAGAATGAAGTTGTATACTCTACCTTAAATTAAGGGTATTTCTTTTTATTTGTATATTGTGTACATAGCACTGTAACTATTTTGCCACCAGGATTTTCTGCACATTTGTATTTTTTAAGAGCAAAAATAATTAAACATCTTTGCACTCAAGTGCTACGGTTGGCTTGACCATTTCCAGCAAGCAGAGACCTATTTTTAAGTTTTGGTGTGAATTCCCCATGTCTACTCACAGCCAACATTGGGGTCGTGACATTTGGTGTTGGGAGTGGGATGGCAAGCCAGTTCTCCCATAAAGGTTAACTTTGCCTTTGTTCCAAAAGAGACCAGCTTTTTTCAGCCAAGAATGAAGCACAAATGTGGGACAGGGTGGAAATAGGGTGTGTGACAGTACAGTTGCGTGTTTATAATTGAACACAACAAATCTGTGTATTTAGCAAATGACTGGCCTAGTGAGAATTTTGAGATTACATGGGTTTTTGATTAAAGAGACACAGAATATGATATGTGAAATGTAAGGTGGTGAATACTTTAAATGTTTTGATAAATATCACTATTCTGAAATACTAATTTACATTTATGTGGTACTTGAGTAAGTTATTTCACAATCATCCCAATTTTAAAAGAGATATTTTTGTAAAGCTCTCACATCTCTTTCAGCAGTAATGTTCAAAGGTCTCTAATGAAATATGAACACTTGGCAGTAAGACAGGAACAAGCTACTATTTTATTTTGATCACAATGTCAGTGCTTATATCCCATACTGTATATTTGAACCTATTTACATCAGCCTTAATGTGAAAATGGAAATAGTGCTCTAAGCAAACAAAAGCTTGAATACTAGATGCACAAGTTATTTCCTTAGATTATTTGCTTTTTGTCTTTTGTTACGAATGCCTTTGTGAATTCAATAATTTATTTTAAAGATGATCAGAGTTTTGGAATGGACAGTATTTAAGTCATGTAGAAAAAAAAGCTGCTCATCTCACATAGTCTATACACAGGTATCCAAACCAAAGCACCAGCAAACACCATATGACACACTTGGTCATCTTCAACAAAGCAGGCCACCTAATGGTAGACAGGAAAAATTAAACCCATTGATGTCTTCCACAGTTGCCCAGACATACAGGCAGAGGACTATGGGAAGCTGAAATAACGATTTGCCTGTGAAATGCTGTGTGAATTAGATTCATTTTTATTGGCCATTTACTTTTATTAATTTTTTTAATTTAAAATTAAATAGCGAGGATCAAACGCCATGAGCACAATGAAACGGAGTTTAAAAACCTGAAATGATTACTAAATCATCAAGAGACAATATCCAAATAAAAAAGATGCCTTTTTTAATGCTTTCTGTGGAATTATAAAGTTAAAAAATAATTTCTCGTTGCTTGTTTTGAAAGGGCATAGCTATATGGTTCTCTTTGGGTCTTACCTGTTTGAAGGATATGAATAGATGTGATGTTACCATTCACTATGTTTTACCATGACAGAGTAAATTTATTAAATAGCCCGTTTTCCTTGTGGAAAAGCTCAGTTGGCCCAGTTCCCAGTTCAACCCAGTAGCCCATTTCCAGGTAGAAGGGGAATGAAACTGACAGTGTAGATGGATTGCAGGTCTCTTGGGAACCACAAAGCACTGATCTCATTGCTTCCATTATGGCAGCCAGAGTATAGCTGACAGCTATGACCCTGCACAGCAGAGGACAAATGAGCTCTCCGCTATCTAGTGCTGATGCATTTTCATCATCAGGATCACAGTTCAGTTGCACACAGCATTTCTGTAGATTAAGTTCCTAATAGCAAAAGGCTGCAATTTTACACTTTTGTTACTGCATGTAGAGTAGAACTAATCAACTGCATGGATGAGGTCATCAAAAATGTTTGCAATTCCATTTGGAGATATTAGAAAAAGGGCTTTGCTCTGGAAAAGCTTACTTGATTTCTCTGACACCACTACTGTGTCTTTTTCAGTTGCCTACCATTATGGTGTCTCTGTTTTACTAATTTGAAGAGCTGCCCAAAACCATTTACATCATTGTGTTGCTCACAAATCTTTGCTTAACATCACAGATGGTACTCTGTAAGTTTGCAATAAACATTTTGAATTTTTGTTTCTGGCTGTAATTAAGATTATTGAAAGTAAAGAGAAATTTAGTCCAGAAAAAAATCCCAAAGTGTATTTAAGACACCCTATTACGAGGGGATGTGATCCACATATTCAAAATCCAAAAAGACAGCGGCAGTCAACCCACTGGGCTTCTTCAGAAACAACAGTTAAAAGACAACCCAAAGGGCATAAATGAAAACTACAGGGGGTGGACAAAATAACGGAAACACCACATGAAAAAGCAGTTTAACTTTGAAGTAACTAAATCACCAATACAAATGCAGCTGTCCAGGTGAGTCATAGTAGGTTGATTGCCAATTAGCAGCATCTGTCAGCTATAAAAGAGGGATGACAATTAGCACTTTGATATGTGAGTTTTCAAAGCAACATGAGGCAACTAACAGAGTTCCAAAGGGGCCAAATAGTCGGTGCCCGAATTGCAGGAGCATCAATCACAAAAACTGCAAAATTATTTATGGACACTTCACGGGATAGTTGCTTAATGCCACAAAAGTACAGCCTAAAACATTACCACAGAATGTAATCAGCACTGCTGTGACCCAGTCTCAACAAAAACTGTAATCGTGAGTTTCACAAAGCTGGAATTTACGGCAGGGCCGCCATTCGGAAACCGCTTGTATCCAAGGCCAACGCACAAAGACGCATAACCTGGTGTAAGGAGCAGAAAACCTGGACACCTGAGCAACAGAAAAAGGATGGGTTTATGTTTGGAGAAAGCCAAAGGATGCCTTCAACTGTCAACTGATAAACATGGTGAGGTATCTGTAATAGTATGGGCAGCCATCTCGTGGGAGTCATTAGGTCTGATGATTGCTATGCATGGTTGTGTAACAGCCAAGGAATATGAGGCCATTTTACAGGACCAGGTGCACTCTATGGTGCAAACACTGTTCCCTCATGATGTTCCCATACACACTGCTAAACAAATTCAAGAGTGGTTTCATGAACACCAGGATGAAGTCAAAAGCCTTCCATGGCCTCCCCAATCACCAGATCTAAACATCATTGAACCTTTATAGGAAGTTCTGGAGCGGAAAAGGCCAAGTAGATTTCCACCTCCTTCATCTCTCAAAGAACTGGAGGCTTTTCTTCTTGAAGAATGGTGCAATATTGCACTACTCACAGTTCAGGACTTGGATGACAGCATTCCAAGAAGGACTGAAGCTGTTCTGAAGGCAAAGGGTGGCCCAACTCCTTATTAGGTCCTTGATTTTAATATATCGTTGGGTGTTTCCATTATTCTGTTGACCCCCTGTATGTGCATTGTTGTGGAAGTATGGACCAAGCTTTCCAGCCATGGTGTTGAAGCTGATACTCTGGCTTCCTCTCAAGAAATGGCTAAATGAGATCCTAGCTCCTAAGAATTGACACAGATGGGCCAAATAGCCTCTCTTGACCGTAACCTCGCTTATGTTGTAAATTGGCTATAATGGCAAAGAATAAAGCACCAGTTGGGCTATTCTATTATTGCTTCTTGCACTTGTTTTCCATATGAGAACAGAGACCACATTAACCAGAATCACTGGAATTACCAAGTTTATTATAGACTTTGAGACATTTACTTGACTCAAAGACGATATAATGAGAAAAGTTGTTAAAATAAGATTGACCTCTACATTAAAACATCCTTAAATCGAGCCTCACTACCATTTTTACATTATCAGATGAATTGACATTATATCCTTTAACTAAGTTTACAAAATCTGTAACGATTAAAGCCATTTTAATTTCACCAAGGAAGGGGCTTCAGTGTTTGCTATTACATAGCTCCAGTGTCTTCAAGTTTTTCTTGTCTTATGTTGAAGTATATCTGAGCAACTGGAATTGAGATCCAATCAAGTGTTGGCTGTATTAGCTTTATGGGTCATAAATGTCTCAAAACAAATTCTAGGAACCCACCCGATAGGAGCAATTTTAATTCCAAGAGTCAAGAACAGAAAATAAAGAGGGTGGAAAAGAAACAGCCTGTGATGCTCTGTCCTGTCAGGGGTAGAGAACAAATGGAGTAAAATTCCTAACCTTGAGACGCTGCTTGAGGCAGGAAGCTTTGCACCTAGGTCAAAATAGACCTACAAAAATCATAACTTCAGGACAGAATTAAAGCTTTTAGAAATCCATCAATGTATCAAATTTAAAATAAAATAAACAACCCTATATGCAGTGATTACATGGCTCTTTCGTTAAGTTCATATTCATTCAGGTCTCTGTATAATCAAGAACTGTACAGTGATATTCAATACAGTGCTGCAAATGCTTGACTTTATTATAACAGTAGAAATAAAAAGAAATGAAATTTTACATCATAAAAATGAAAACACACTTTTATGTTATAACCAACTTTCAATATACCAGTATACAGTATGTTTTGTAAATAAAGCCATATCCAGTGAAACAAAACTCTGGGGGCTAAGATAATGCTAATGAAGATCATAAAACCCCAAAGGCTTAGAATACCCACATTAACACTGTGGCCTTCAAAAAGCAAAGTTCTCTCTGCATGGGCTTATCAAAACTCAACCACCAAAACTAAACACAAAAAGCTTTAAGGAATTACAAATTTAATCATTTTCTCTGACAATTTATGCTTGCAGGGTGTTTATGTTGAAAACTGATAATCCTTTGTACTTAAAGCTAATGAACAGCCTTGAAACTTTTAGCTTGCAGATTTCCTCTAGTTTTTTTAATAAGGATTTCCAAGCGCATAATAAATTGTACAAGTTTGTCAAATCAGGCTGTGAAACTGTATTCTGATAACCACTACTGCAAGAGCAACAGATGCTTTAATGAAGCCAGGACAATTCTGCAAATGTCAACATTTATTGAAATATTAAAACACCTATATGTACAAAATATACAAAACATTGAGTTACAAAATATATAATAACTAAAATGCATCACTTGACTACACAAATGTAATAACTGAAGAGGCAACCTTAAAAGTATTATAAGCATATTCTCAGTCCACCTTTTCAATGTGGAGAATATTTAAAACTCCATCCTTGTTGAACCAAGTATTATCAGTATCATTACAGAGCTACTCACTCCTGGTAAGAGAAGAGCCTATCTTAGGATGCAAGATTGGACTACACTCTGGACATATTTGTGCTCCATCACAGGACACTATGTGCAAGGATACCATGTGCACTCAATGACCATTTAGAGACTAATTAACCTAAGCTGTCTTTAGCAGGTGGAAGGACACCAAGCACAGAAAAAAAAACAGAAGAGACTCAAGTGCAATAATCAAACACAGGACCCACAAGCTGTGAAGTAGTCATGCTAAATTCCACATAACCGTGCAGCCCTAGTGGAAACCATACAAATGTTTAACATCCTTGTTTCGGCAGGCTAATGTGAAGTAGAACTGTCTTGGCTCATTTTTTAAGCCATTAATTAATGCTTAAGTACTGGTAATACCCAAGACAATGAGTACATTGCAACAGTGTGTACCAGGAAATTTAAGTACCTTGTACTGATCCAGAAACAAGCCTTCTGAAGTGTTTTAACAATTACACTTTTAAACTCAGCTTTTTGTTGCCACCTGGTGTCAAAAACATGCACTGAATACATTTTTTTTTTATGAGACAAGGTCCAACTACAAATCCAGCTCAGGCCATTTATTTTACGCTATGTTCATTTTAAAGAGTTCATGATTTAAAAGTTGGAAAAGTACTTATATATTACATACACCCATGGATAACTAATTGCACAGAGCCAGGAGTTAATTCCCTTATAAGTAAATTTGCATCATAGCACAAGAACCACAATAAAAAAAACTGGTTACATGTTAGCATGGAAAATGGGCAGCGGGCCTGATTTCAGCATGGCACATATTCACAGGATACAGGATTACTAATTTTAAACTTAAAATATCTCCCTTGTAATAAAATAGCAAATTAGGAATTACTTTACTCACTTTATATACTGTACATAGGTAGTAAGACTCCCACTTCATACCACTATAGTAGCTTTCAATTCCGTACAACATAAGTGCAAAACCTTTTTTTTTGTGGTCTTCACTTAACCAAATCTTATTTGCAATTAAGGCAGTTCAAAGAAAATGTCATTTCCCCACTCATTTTTTGTAGACGGATTTCACCACAATCCAACACAATCACACATCTTATCGTAACCTCCAATTACTCCTGCAGTCTTTGTGCTGCAAACATCAATGTTACACCTTTAACATTAAAATAAAGTAGTGAAAATCAAAAGTAGAAAACAAGAATAAAAATGTTAATGCAATAAACAGAAGAAATGAATTGTTGTGAACCATACCTTAAGGCTAAGAATAATGGACTCGAGTGTGAGAGAGATTGCATATGTCAGCACAATGTTCTCCAAAGTCAAAACCACTAATAATTTTAATTTCAGGCTCAATAAAACATCTGGAAATCTTGAAAGAAAACAGCAAATGAATGTTTAACCAAATTCATGCAAAGGTAAACCTCCTGTAAACTGTAAATCAAGCTAGAAAACCTATGAGACTTTGATTTGCATTATTCAATAATATAGGAGAGGAATTTCAAACTCCAAAAGGCAATTCTGTGACCAAATTATTTTCTAGGCCCAAGCAACTACTTTAAGTTTTATAATGTCTCTTTTCTGTTTGAATATTAAATATGGCTGGACTCACATTATGTATAATTAACTTGATGTTAAAAAAAGCTGTATCCACATTCCACTCTACTTTTGGTAAGGCCTAATTTACAGCTTGAATGTCATAAGTAAAATAATTTAATTTTAAGAGAAGAAAAGCCAAATGATAGTTCCATCATGACAAAATGGTTCACAAAATTGTCAATTTCTGTGAATCAAGGCTCATCATACCTACCAAATTACACTTTAAGCTGAAACAAATTTAGCAAGTGACCATATACCTCTATGAGCTAAGTTCAATTAGATCTACAATGCACCTCACTCTCCCCATTTTTTATTAAATATCTTAGCTTTAACGAAGATATCAAATTATACAGCGATTCATTCATTAATTAAATACATTTTTACTTATGGCCACCCTAAACCTTTTAAGATATTTTCAAGGACTTGGAAAGCAAACATTTGAATGTAATTATCAAGCTGGAATCACAATTGAAGGTTGAAAAATCACATTTTAAATGCTTAGGGAAAAGTGCAAAACGGAATCAGGACAAGAAAGTATTTCTTAAAATTCTTTATTCATAAACTTGATGCAAGTTTACAAATTACTGTACATGGTCAAAATTACTCTTGCAATGAAAAAAGAAAAAAAAAATCAAAGCATGCTAACAGTGCATAACTTGATAACCTGCCCACCACAAAATGGCGCCAAAAGGGAATCCCGCAATTAGAAGCCAGTATTTCAAACCAGTTTCCAAACGCTGCCCAGTACAAAGAAAACTGGTTTATATTTGTCAGGCCCTTAGTCAAAGCACATTTCATACTACAAAATGGATCAATGTAAGTTTCCTTTTGCCATGTGTGGCACGAGCTCAACAGAGTAGCACTCAAGAGTTGATACTGCAGAGTGAAACAAATGACACAAAATCGAATTTTGCAAGCTCAAATGCTTAGCTATTTTTCACTTGCACATTTAAAGATGAAAAATTTAGTTTTCAAAATATTAGTCACTTTTTAAAGAGGTTTTAAGACATGAAAATAAACAAGATGTGGAGACTTCATTACTCACAAAGACTTGAGGAAACCCATCTGGTTTATTACTGTTGAACTACTTAGGCCTGCCGCCATGTGTTCTGAAACTTACAAAAACGTACAACCAAATATCTAACACTTACACAGAACATGAATCTCATACTTCAGACTGGTTCCAGCTGCATCAATACTCCTATTTTGGAATCATAGTCTAGAATAATTTTTTGTTAAATCAGTCCTGCTCTCTTAGAAATGAGAATGCCCAGATCTTTGCAATTCACAATATATTCCAGTCCACTGTATAAAAAGCTTACAATCCAAATGTTTAACTTATACAAACTATAGCTCTCCTATTTCAAAAAGTACAATCTCCACTTCTGAAGCAGTTTTTGGACTTTCTCTCTAGATGCTCTTGGTAGCCTTGTGCAAAGTTTTATATCAAAGGGAAAAAATGAATACAATAGGCAGAAGAGATGTTACACAGGGTAAGATTTTTTTGTAGGATCAGGTGACAATTTGTTGACATCTTGCAAACTGATAGAATGTATCCTGAAATTTTGACTATAAACCCCATAATATAGCACTGTCTAATTTACACCCCCTTTCTCCACTTGCCTGATGCTTCACATAAACTGATTTGATAACTAAGAAGCAGTCCCCACCACCACATTTATCTTTAAAGTCTTGAATATTTATGAAGAGGAGAACATAAGGAAGAAAATTTCTTGATACATTTGCTTTTCAACAAAACATTCTAAATTATAGGCCACTAAGAAAAACTCTTGACAATAAGCGCAAACCTTTAGTCTTGTATTCTTAACATCTATAATGACTCCCTAGAATAAAATCCTTGATTCCTGAGATTTGTTAAAAGTTCTCCATATAGAACGTGGGGAAGTTCTCAAAATAGCCTTATTTGTCAGGTCACTACAGTGGTTGAAATATTCTCACCATGTTTTGCCATAGGTGTCTTGATTATAAAGAATATAAATAATCTTTATATTCGTAATATACAGATAAGTCAGTTAGAACAAGTTTTTGCTGACAAAGACTGACAATTCTCCTTTCCAATTTATGAGCGTAAGGAAATCAAATAATTTATGCCATATGTATATACTTAAGACACAAATCTGGCTTTTGGAATTGTTTTAGTTTCAACTTTGACGGTATATTGTGTTTTTGGGTCAGGTTATAAGTGGGGGTGACTAACTTATGCAGGTATATAAAGAAGATGTAATCAACAATACAACATATACCCATCGCTAGATTTTACAATAAAGATTGTTGCTAGTGCTGTAAAGGGTTAGTACATGGGCCAATCTACAGCAGAATGCAAGGAATCTGACAAAACGTTAAAAACAAATGTTACTGTCTATAAAAGACCACTCTAGGTAATCCCTATGCTGGTTTTAAGAAACTTAAACTGTAGAAAGACCCACACATTGGAATTTTATTCAAACAACAGGGGCAACATTAAAATGCATCCAACAAGTATTATGCATAACCGAGTGCAGGGTTTCTCTTGGATTTTATAAGTAACCCCAGTATTTTACTGAACTTTGCCAAACAATTCCTCACTGCTTGAAAAGTGAGGACTGAGAAAATTAAATGGAGTGTGGAAAGATATTAAAATTACAATTAAAAATATATTTTTAATGGGGCTTTCTTTTGTAAGGCATAATAAATAACTGTGGTCTTCACAGATGGGATTGATGGATCTGAAGAATTCATCTACATACAACTTCACAATGTATTGTCACTCAATAGACAAACAATGAATTAGGATCAACTGGAAAATGAAGAGAATGGGATCAGCAGCCTTTATTTTTCACTCAGTGTCCATTCACATATAAAATGAGTGTATATCAAGAGATGTGAGAGCCAAGGATGGTCCGTTCAAATGCAGACCTGCTGCTGTGGTGGTGTGCAGGCCGAGTATGAAAACTACAGCAAGTGTCACTATATTGCAAGCATTTTATCATTTATTTTGCACACACAAAATTAGCTACTCACTGGTAACAATGCAGAACTGATCCTTCTCCACAAACTTATACTCAAAAGGCTTGTAAATTGCCATTTTAGGTAAAAGACCATAACAATGGCTAGAACCTATTTACCTGCAATTAAATTTCTCAACTTGCAAAGTATTTTGTGAATACAGATGTTAAGCAGGAAGAAACTCATTGCCGACATTAAGACTGTGATAAAAGAGCCACCACGCTACTTGAATTATGGTTCATTAATGAAGAACCTTGCAATCTATGAAAACAGGAATAGTCGCAATGTCAAAGACAATGATTTATGCTTTATTTTCACTTTATGAAGATATTATCCATCAAGCATTTTGTAAAATACTCCTTTATCAGCAGCCAACTTCCTGATTCAAAACGAAAAATGAAGTCTGTCTGGACCCCACACCTACACAAGGATACCTTCTGGAGGGTGTTAAAGAGTCAAACGGAGTACGAGTTTTCTTTTTATAACTAGTAAAGTAAACCTTACTGATTACAATTATCCAACTGCCTTACCAGGTCAGGGCTTATTTTAAGAGTAGCCAATATAGCCAAATGCCACAAAGTCTGAAGATATTCTTCCTTGGTGGCAATAACGCCACCATGAAGGTGGGCTAACTACATTATTCTCAATGAGAGATCCCTAATTGCAATGTGTATTCCTGCTTTGATTTGGCTGATTTGACACTTGATTACACAAGCAGGAGACTTTATACATGTTGCTTTACAATCTTGGCATATTACACACAAACAAGCCTATACAGATATTACCTGTGGCACATTATGTAATTCAATTAAGGACACCCATACCAGCTTCTATCAAAACACCAACATTTAAAATTAAAATCACTAGCCATACCTATAGACACTAAAAACTTTATGTGAATAGCTGGTGGATACTTAATTGCATTTATATTAAACATGTTCTGGCTTAAACCCTTCACGTTCCACTTTCAAGCATAGAAGTAAAGCCTTTCAAAGTATTTGGCTATAGTAAGATATTAAAAGATAAGCCCTGACTGTGTATTTCTCTCTGTCAGGCTGCTAATACAACAAGCAAGCCTGCCCCAGCCTTACTTATTCTCTTAACCTATGATGAGCTTGCTTAACCTAGGTTTCAAACAAAAATGCAAGTATCTGATGAATACATAACATAAAACGTTAGGACAGCGTAAACCCCACAAACGGCAGTCATTGAAACGTTTAGCCCATACGAAGAATGGGGGGACAGGTGGAGAGGCAGTCTGTGTGGAGTTTTTTCTTTTTAGTCTGCTGAATGCCGAAGAGAAACAGAGAGAAGGTCAGGCCACATGGGCCTGGCAAGATAAGGGTCAAGAGGTCAGTTAGGAGATTTACCCGTTGGTTATATGGTCACCAATAGGGTCAACCCAATAGGGGTCACTCCCAAATAGATAACTTCGGAGTCAGAGAAAAAAAAAACAACAACAAAAGAACAAAAAAAAAGTGTTGACCCTTAGAAATCTGGTCCCAGTGCACTTCTGGAGGAGCCCGTCTTTTACCCATCCTCTTTAGGGGGTGTATACCAACCTGAAAAAGAAAGACAGTTTCTTCATAAACTTGTACATACATCTGCCCTCTCCCCAGACTTACACTACATTTGCCAAGATTCAATATTCTCCTTGAGCAAATCTCATTATTTGCAATTATACATAGGAAGTGCTTAACTCACAAATGACAGGCAAGGATCTGTTATCCTTAGGCTGCACCACAGTCAAGAATGCAAGTAATACACGTCATAAACAAAGTAATGCTCTCCAATATAAGCATAGCATTTCACAATTTTAGCTGAGATCATTAGAAAGAAGTACAGCATCTTAAAGAGTAGTCCGCTTGAGAGCAACACCATATGTATGCAACTCCAGACAAATACTATGAGGTAGAACAATGTAAATAGCATTAAACCTACCATTCTTTTCATGAATCTGAACCAGGGATTTGTATGACTGTTGTGCTCTGGCAAGATTGTACTGGTTCTGAAACATTTAAAAGGAAAAACAGCCTAAGTGTAAAGAGAATGGGTTACATATCTTTTCTATGCGTCACAAAACATTTATCTAGGATTATAAAATGAAAAAAACAGCAGCATTCCTCTAGATCATTAACGGAAGTTCATTTTAGATACTGAAAGTGTCCCCAAGAGAACACAGAAAAGGATCTAGAGAAAAGAAAGGATTCACTCATTCTACCTGTGATGAGTGAAGGGAGGGATTAGTGACTCCTGAGGGTAAAAGAAGTTAGGTCAAGAAAAACACCAAAATTTCAAATAAGACATTTAAAGGTCACACAGGTCATACTACATACCCCCATAGGGCAGTGTTCTGTCTGTAATTTCTTAATTGCTTGCAGGGATAGTGCAATATAGTATTTTTGCAAATTAACAAAGCATGTTTAACATATCTTGTTCATTCTTAAGTTTGTCAAGTTACTGACAGGCTTATATTGTGAGCAGTGCTTAACCCTTTTATTAAAACCACAATTTTTATAAATTCAGGCTCGCTAAGTCATAGGCTGTGGCCCAATAACTCCTGAAGATGGTGACACATTCAAGCTTTCAGTTCATGATACTGTACGGAATATAAAAATTCTGAAAATATTTATAGCCTATAACATAATAGAATCCAAACCCTTAACCTTAAATTCTACCTCATCTTAAAACCTTAAAAATTCAGGTTCAGCAAAAAAAATATACACCAATACACTATGTACTTCTGCTTAACTTGATATTTATAGTCTGAAGGAGCATCTTGATTGATGAACAGTGAAAATATAAAAAACACGTATTTCTGTTATATAGAACGTTCATAAATCAGAATAAATTGTTAGTGTTATACCTTTGAAAAATGAGAAAATTACATATGATTTCAGCAATTATTGGTTAAGCTATGATGTTTCATTAAATTTTAAGATTTGCAAAGGATTGTCAGAGGAATCTTACAACAAATATCAATTTTTATGCTTAAAAACCTAGCCCAATACAGTGTCACCTTTCACTAACAAAGTTGAATAAAAACTTAACTAAATTTACCATCATTCCTATTGTAAAAAAAGAATTGGAGCAATGAAAATTAAAAAAAACAAAGTGAAAAAGTAACCCCCTTAAATTCTATATTTCATATCAAAAGTGCACTAATATTCATGACACATTGTTTCAGTTACAAAAGAATTCTAAGTCAAATTAAACCGAAGCATTTTAGACTAGTTATTCCTAAGTGGTAACAGTATATAAAGGTTTTAAATTCCTTATCTTGCTGAAAGGCTGTATTTAAAACATGCTTTTGAAATGTTGCATTTCATACATTACAGCTTATGTTTTCAGAGAAAAAAAGTCAATATAAGAAAATGCTTAAGGTGACATTTAAAAGATTTTATGCAAACTTGGTCTTGGTCTTCAGATGTGGTTTTGGACTACCTTTGTACTAATTTACAACTTAAATTTCACATATGAACTAGCGCTTCTCCTTCACTTGTAAGTTACTAGACAGATGTTTAAGAGCTGCAGATTTGGAGGATGAATGTACAACAAGACAGTAAACTAATTTAAAACCTCACTACTAGATCAGCCTCTTGTATTCTTAGAGGTATAAGACATCAACAAGCTTAGAGTACCAAGGCTTTATAAGCAATATCTAATTAATATACAACTTAAACAGATGCCAACATAGAGCCCAGAGTTCTGGGTCCATCTGTAACCTCTATGACCTCACACACCTGAAGAAGGCTCCACAGCTGAAATGTTGTTTCCTTTTTTCAGCATGGAATAAACCTGTTCCCTGATCCATTGCAGCCTATGCATGCTGACGTAGCTACCTACTTGAACTACTTAATCTATAACCTCTTTGACTTTAGGTTGTCCAAAAAGCTTCTGCATAAAACATCAGCTAACAACTGACTGCTTTAAATGCACCTAAAAATTGATAATACATGTAACACATTAAGGCACTTACCTTATTGGCTCCAAACTGCACTCTGGCTTTTCCTTTAACTAAAGTGGCATTAATCTGCATGATGACAGACTCTATGGAATAGGCACTGCTCCAGCCCTAATCAAGAAAACAGATCCAGAAACTGTTAACATGTAACAAGGTGTGTGAATTATAGTATGAATGGCCTAATTATTTACATTTTAGTGAATTTGCTCACTTGTAAATGACTTGCAGATTACCTTCCATTAGGACAGAATAAATAGCAAAACATTATTCTTCATAGATTTAGGGAATGAACACTTATAAATGCTCCTCATCACATTTTTTTCAGAATATAACTTAAATCTAAAAATATATTTAAGGATTTCAAGTTGGTAGGTAAAAAATATGCATATCTATATGCATGGGATGTGAGGAAGGTAAAGGAAGCTTTTTGTATAGCAATTGGCATTTTTATGTTACTAAAAACTGGTACATGTAGTTTGGCACTTACAGTTTCAATTCCATCAACAGATTTCATGTTCTCACCTGCTTTGTAAGAAGTTCCATACACAAGGCTCCTCCACCAAGCACATAACTGCAAAAAGTAATTAAAATAATATGCTATACAATTTCTTATACCATGAACTTAAGTTAAGCTTTTTTAGGATTTATATATTTTAAATACTGGAACTAGAAAATCCCAAAATAAAATTGTGGTTTACTTTAGATGTTAGAGAAAATCTCAATTTAACCACTTGATTCACATTTCTGAAAAAACAAACAAACAGACTTTACATGCTTAAAGCGCTTAAATAGAAAGTTTCAAACCTAAAAACAAATCATTGTGTAAGTATGAAAATGTGTTTTGTATTGACAAACAGTTCTGAAAACTTCCACAATAACTAGTTATGAAAAAAACTTTTTAAAAGTGAAATACTCCCACAAATCATAGGAACAAAGTCAGCTAAATTTTTTACTGTATGGAAATTTACAAGACAAAATTACTCAAATGATTAACTAAAATAAACTAAAACTTGGAATACATTAAGTAACAGCAGCATACGAATTCTTATTGAGCATGTTATAGACAGAATGAGTTACCACTTTTGAAATATCAAAATACCATTTTGATATTTCATCCATTGTTTACGTGCTTATTCTTTATTTTACAACAACTGGTGTGATCATTATGCATTTTGAAAATAAGCCTGTTCAAACTTCAATAGAAATGTGAAAAAATCAAAATACCCCTTTCGTATGTTGTTCAAAGCCTTTAAAAAAGTAAATATTGTACTGCTTAGTTTGATAAATGATTGGTCTCTTAACCTTCACACAAAGTTCTGTATGCATTGCATCATACCTAGGTTTTTTATATCTTGCACTGATGCATAGATAATAAAATATAATAATTTCTAATGAAGTATCACAAAACCTCTTTCCCTGTTTTACATACAAATGCATGATACTTACCCTCCAGAAAGAACAGGTGAAACTACCCGCACAAAAGGGGGATCAAATGGGAAATTGTCCTGTAATTTAAAAAAAGTATGTAAACCTTTCCAAATTTAAACTTCAGTGAAATGTATTAATGACTACTAGATTCACTCATACTATTAGATATTATCTATCCCGAAAAAGTTTATTTCGAAACATTTAATATGATGCACAACATCACTAACTTTTGGGACCAGAAAGGCAATAAAGCAAATGCTTAACTTCAAACAGCTAATGTCAACCAAGCTACTTACTTTGTAAGAGAAATTTAGGAGGATGTAATCCATCCCTTCCTTTTCCTTTAAAACCTGCAAGTCACTATGTAATGGACTATCTGGATCCACCCTGAAAAGTTAAAATGACAAGACAACTAAGGATCGATTCAAAAAGAGATCAGCAAAACCATTTTCAAAAAATGAACATAATTAATGAACTCCATACATTCAGAACTCCACTTGTAAAATACTGACAACTTAGCAGCTACACTACAGTTTAACCTACCAACGCTCTCTTAAAATGATGTAAAGAATCCTACAATTTATTATATTATGACAGACAATTATTGACCTCTTGACAGAGGTTTTAAGAATAAGAATTGTATAGTACCATAATCGTATTAATATGACATGGCAAGTTACAACTTAATATTGTTCTCCATGGCTACACAATGGTTAGTCATTATATTATTGTTGTTACATCAAATACGACACATGGCTAAAGCACTAATAAGGACAAATCACAGAAATGCAGAATTTTCAGCATAGAATTCATTGTCAAAGTAACTGTAAAACACCTAGGAAAATATTCACTACTTACGTCCGCAGCTTAACATGCCATTCATAAAGGCTATCGTTGACAAGTTCCACAGAATAGATTCCTGTAAAAAGGCATGTAAAGATTCCTGCTTAATATTAAAGTCATGTTTGAATTTCATGGAAACCATGTACATTTTCCCGTAACCAGTTTTCAAAGAAATTGTGATATTCAACAAAATCAAAAATAAAATGTTAACAACTATGAAATGTAAAAATAGCCAACCATAATAGAGCCTATTATTCCCAAAATGCTTTTGAAGGACATTATCTTGGTAAAAAATGTCATAAATTTGAGTAATTGAAAAGCAGATACTTTTAGCTCCCCAAGCACAAACATAGCAGCCATATCACCCTGCAACTCACAACCGGCAACCCACTGAAGCTAAGCAGGTGTGAGCCTGGTCAGTACCTGGATGGGAGACCTCCTGGGAAAAACTAAGGTTGCTGCTGGAAGAGGTGTTAGTGGGGCCAGCAGGGGGTGCTCACCCTGCGGTCCATGTGGGTCCTAATGCCCCAGTATAGTGACGGGGACACTATACTGTAAACAGGCGCCGTCCTTCGGATGAGACGTAAAACCGAGGTCCTGACTCTCTGTGGTCATTAAAAATCCCAGGGCGCTTCTCGAAAAGAATAGTGTAACCCCGGTGTCCTGGCCAAATTTCACATTGGCCCTTACTAATCATGGCCTCCTAATAATCCCCCTCTACGAATTGGCTACATTACTCTGCTCTCCTCCCCACTGATAGCTGATGTGTGGTGAGCGTTCTGGCGCACTATGGCTGCCGTCGCATCATCCAGGTGGATGCTGCACATTGGTGGTGGTGGAGGGGATCCCCATTACCTGTAAAGCGCTTTGAGTGGAGTGTCCAGAAAAGCGCTATATAAGTGTAAGCAATTATTATTATTATTATTATCCTCAAGACACCCCCATCCCCTGACTTTCTGCTCACAAACCTTTAAAAGGGCTTGTAAGCTTTCCAAAAGGAATTCCAAAGGAGCTCAATGCACCATTGGAATGACGTTTCTAAATGCTCAGCTCTAGGGGATGTATCTGATATTTTTCCATTTCTTATTTGTTGGGAGTTGAGATGCAACGAGAAGCAATGTCATATTCCATCATATACAATCGACTATCAAGCTGGTAGAGTGTCTGATATCACAGACATGCAGAGAGAGGAGGCTGCCATATTTTAAATGCAGTGTACTGCTATAGCTGTTATATTGACCCGAGACTGAAAGAAGGAAACATGGCAAGACACAAAACTGAAAAGATAACTGCAGAAAGACCTTAGATAGAAAAGAGAAACTTAATACAGGAAGAGTAAGGACTGGAAGAGGAAACTGACCGGAATATGAACATTGCTAAGGTTACAGGGCATGTGAGACAGTAAAACCCTTTTCTTCTATTTTATTTAAACTATTTTCACTGGAATATAAATGTACCAGTGGCAGAACAGCTGCCCCCAGCATTTAGTAAGGGTAACAAAGTTAGGAGCTCAAATATAAGCTACAGTGCCTTCAGAAAGTATTCAGACCCCTACACTTTTTCCACACTTCCACACATTTTGTGTTGTAGACTTATTTCAAAATGGATTTAATTGATTTTTTTTTTGCTATCAATCAACACACAATACTCCATAACGTCAAAGTGAAAACAAATTTTTAGGAATTTTTGTAAATTTATTAAAAATAAAAAGTCCGGGCTTTGGCTGGGCCACTCAAGGACATACAGAGACTTGTTTTGAAGCCACTCCAGCATTGTCCTGGCTGTGTGCTTTGGATCATTGTCATGCTGAAACATGAATCTTCACCCTAGTCCAAGGTTGTGTGCGCTCTGGAACAGGTTTTCTTCAAGGAACTCTCTGTATTTGGCTCTGTTCATCTTCCCCTCAATCCTGACCAGTTTCCCAGTCCCTGCCGCTAAGAAGCATCCCCACAGCATGATGCTGCCACTACCATGCTTCGCCGTAGGGATGGTATTAGCTAGTTGACGAGTGGTACCTGGTTCACCAGACATGGCGTTCAATTTTTGTCCTTTAAGTGCTGTTTGGCAAACTCCAGACGGGCTGTCATATGCCTTTTACTCAGGAGTGGCTTCCCTCTAGCCAGTCTACCATAGAGACATGATTGACGGAGTGCTTCAGAGATGGTTGTCCTTCCGGCAGGTTCTCCCATCTTTACACAGGAACTCTGAAGGTCTCTTAGAGTGGCCAGTAGGTTGAGCAAGGCCCTTCTTGCCCAAATACCCAATTTGGCCAGACAGCCAGCTCTAGAAAGAGACTTGGTGGTTCCAAACTTATTCCATTTGACAATGATGGAGGCCACTGTCCTCCTGGGAACCTCCAATGCACTACCATTATTTTAACCCTTTTCCAGATCTATGCATTGACACAATCCTATCTTGGAGGTCTATGGAGAGTTCCTTCATGGCTTGGTTTTTACTCTGCCATGCCCTGTAAACTGTGGGACCTTATAAAGACAGGCGTGTGCCTTTCTAAATCATGTCCAATCAAGTGAATTTGCCACAGGTGGACTACAATCAAGTTCTCGGGACATCTCAAAGATGATCGAAAGAAATAGGATGCATCTGAACTCATTTTGGAGTGTCATAGTAAAGGGTCTGAATACTTATGTAAATGAGGTTTTTTATTTTGAATAAATTTGCAAAAATTCCTAAAAACGTGTTTTCATTTTGTCATTATGGGGTATTGTGTGTCGACTGATGGCGAAAAAGAATCAATTCAATACATTTTGAAATAAGTCTATAACACAACAATGTGTGGAAAAAGGGGAGGGATCTGAATACTTTCAGAAGGCACTGTAGGTTTCTTTTAAATAGCTGTTTTATTTTGTCCTTTATTTTTATGTTCCAATAAGACCCTCTCAGGATGTGTCTGTGTGCTGAGACCAGTCTATATTTTATGCCCCCTTAATGACCATGCCCCCTTTAGCATTACAATATATATTTAGCCAATTCAGAGATTTAACCCTTATGAGATAGTCACTCAAGTGCATCATGGCAGCCAAAAATGGTTAATTAAAAATGATGCCCCAAACATTTAATCAATATGCAAATCTATAAATATCATTGTAAATGCATGTCTAAATTAATATTTTTTTTATGCTCAAATATATCTCCAAAACCAGGCATGAACAGAATAATTTTGCCCCTTACCTGACTTGTAACTCTGTGACCTGTAGATCTCCCTGAGTTCTTTCATGAGGCGGTCTGAAGCTTGAACTGATCCAGATACAGCACCCTAAAAGACAAAGACTAATCAGTTTTCAAAATCACAGATTCCAGAACACATTTCAAGCCTTTTAGTTTCTTCATCTCAAAGCTTACAATGAGATGTTATTTTAGTTTAACAAGCAGATTATTTGGTGGAGAGCATATTTAACTGCTGTAGCTAAATATTAGTACTTCATATGCATTTAAAGTAAAGATGTTCAGTGAACAAAACATTGCACAATTTAAAAGGAATATACATGTACAAACGATGGTGTGCTCTCTTTTCTGGAAAGAGTACAGTGTCTATAATTTGTCCATCTGACATGAATATTTATTATTAAGATCCATCACATGTACAAGAGAGCATGTGAATATAGGATCAAGTAAACCCAAACCAATCCTATGCATTATGGAAATTAGACGTCTCAATGGCAACTAATTATCATGAAATAATACCAGTTTTATACCGCCTAGAAATATACAAGCTAAAGTGAAGATACGGGGATGCCATACTAAAAATAATATTGAACTTCAGACTTGATGTAACAGCAGTTTTGAGAAGTGTACAAAGTAGACAAATAGTAAGAAACAGATCCAAAGATTAATGTTCATTATTAATCTTCCATGACTATCCAAAAAATAATTTATACCAAAGTATACCATTACATAATTTATATGTTCCCCACATTGGAATAGTTTATTAAACTTTAAAAAAAAGAAAAAAGAAAACTTTCTGCCTATTAAAATTACATTAAAATGCATATTAAGTATATCACGCAACAAGTATTCTCATAAGAGATTAACTGCTTTCACTTTGTGTTTGGAAAATTGCCTCTGCTTTTGATACTCCATGGTTAGTAATTCTTTGTAAATTTAAGCTTCACAATCTGAAGCACAGCAGTAGGGCAAAAGTCTTGCCAAGCAAAGGAGGGACAAGAGTAATATCTGTATGGTACCACCAAAGATGGACGTTAGCAACAAAGACTGGCACCGTAACATGGAACGTCACTTCTCTGGCAAGGAAAGAGGGTGAAACAGTATCAACCATATCTAGTCTTGCCTCCAAAAATAGCACTGGTTCTTAGAACCAGTCTTCCTGATTGATTTCCTGCTCTGAAATTGGCCCCAGAGGAACTGGTGCAGGTGGTTTTTTAGAGAAATTCAACTCAGAACCAACAGGACACTGGCCAGACAAACACAGGAGGCCCCAAAAGATCAGTACTTATTGCCTGAGAACATCCGGCTGAGGACCTTATGCACCCATTGGTTGATTCTCACATTCAGGAAGAACTGCTTCAGCCATGGAGCAGCAGCCAAGATTTGCTCTTGAATGTTTCTGCCAAGTGTGAAGCGGCTGAGATAAGAATCACCATCACCCAAATCAGAAGTCAAGGTTCATGAACAAAAAACAGAGTTCAAAAACCTTTTTGTCTTCTTAGCAAGTGATGGTAAGTGGGAATGTGGCTCATTAGCATCTGCACTGGTGGTCTGCAGGTCCTCAGTGGTAAAGCAAGAGCTAAGTTTTTGGACAAAGCTCTTGGTTTAATTATTGATCTAATGGGAAGTGATTCCCATCTAGTGATTCCTGTCCTTCTTTGCAGTCATGAATTTTGGAGACTTTACCCAAAGGACAAGACAGCAGATACAAACTGCAGAAAAGTTTTTTCTGCAAGATTTCTTGGTATTGCTCTACATGACAGTGCGACGCTTAGCTATTCAGGAGAGCCTTGGAACACTGTTCCTTTGGATTAAGCAGAACTAGCTGAGGTGGCTCAGGGCATCAGATAAGGATGTCTTCTGGGAGACCTCTGTTGGAGTTCTACAAGGTATATCTCATTGCACTCAATGATAACCCAAAAACATGTTGGAGGTATAATCATCTCTCCGCTGGCCTGGGACAATTTGGGAATCCACCAGAAGGTGCTGAAATCTTCCACATTCAACTCTATTACGACCCTGACCAGGAAATGCAGATTGAGAAGAGATGGTTATAGAAAGTCAAACCAAGCTTTGAGTTGACTCCTCAAATGTGACTAGTATGACAGCTTATTGTAGACAATTTAAATTCAAATTGCAGAGTGACAAGTAGATGTAAAAATGTAAGATCTACTTGTCACCCTGCAATGTAATTAGATCGGCAGGTAGTCACTGCTAATTGCAGGGTACGAAAATGTTTGCGATATTGACCCTAGTGTAACTGTAGCAATGATAATACTTTTAGATTGAGTGAAAAATACATTCTTCCACACACAAATCAAAACACTCCCCACTACCCCCCTAAATGTATGAAATGTCACCTTACCGAATGAGCACTTACGTTCAAGTGGTCCTGCCTCTGATTCTTCCGGATCTTCTCCAGGATGGCCAGATTCTCCTTCTCTATCCCATCATCCTCTGACTTTTTCCCATCCACTGGTTCCTCCTCTTTCATCTCATAGTGGTCCAGGTCTTCAATATCCTGCTAGCAAAATACAAAATACCTATGAGACAAGTCTTGATTTTCCACAGTTGGTACTGGAAAACTAGGATATAAAAATGACCTCTCCCATTTCTTCCTCCTCTTCCTCTTCTGATGTCACTTCTTCTGTTGTTCCATTCTGTAAAAACATAAGAATGTAAAGATTCCATGTTTGATACAAACTAGAAGCAGCAAGGTTTTTATACCAGTTACAACAATGTAAACTTATTAGTTTAACCTAGTATGTCTAGTAAGTAGTAACCCAAATTAAATGAACCTTTCATCTGAATATTTCCTATAACATTAATATTGGGTACTTAGGTTTTTTTAAAGACCTATCTTTCATGAATTGAAAAGCAAAACCAACATAACAGTTTTGCTATATACAACGAATTAATAAGAATGCAAAAATTAACAGAAATGCCATAGGCACTATGACTTATTTGTTTCTCCAGGTCCCCAGTTAAAGAGTCTGCACACCCTCAACATTTTTTATTAACTTTAAATACCAACAGATACAAATTTTTCTACTTTGTGTTCAGTTGAGTATGTTATACAAAATAATCTCCTTTGGTGCTAACAGGCACTGATTAACATTGAAGAACTGTTTCAGGAATCATCAGTAATGCAAATTGTTTCCTTGTGTTGTCCTATTGAACATTAAAACTGAAGTTTAACCTGTTTTGGGGGCTCTAAAATGTCATGCAATAATTAAGTGTCACCTGGATCTTAAGGGTTAGATTTGTAGAACATATACTCTGTTTTTACCGGTCCAGCAGGCAGGGGCTGATCAAGCATTTCCACATCAGGATGCTGTGGGAGGTTATACAGCCGGCACAGGTCACAGATCAGACGCTTCAGCTGTTGCAGGAGCTGGGGAACCAATCACAAATTACCAAAGTCAATCAATGCAGTCAGTCAATTAATGCAGGCAGGTATGCGGCATCATAAAAAAACATTTTACTACATATATATCACCCAAGCACATGTTCCCAGTGCATTATGAGCTGTAAAGAAAATCCTCATCCTTTCTCAGTAGCAAAACTTTTATAGTTGACAGCCTGGGTTTCTAGATCCTTTTCACTTAATTGAGAAAAGCTGGGATTTGTTTAATAAAAGTACAACAACAGACTTGACCATATACTTTTGCAACTAAAAGCTTAAATTTTCACCCAGGCAATCCTGGCACTTCAAACCCAATCCAGTACAAGCCTTTGAATAGTTCCATTACCAAATTCATTATGGAAGTGGTTGGAAAATGTCTGTAATGGAATGAATTAAAAACAAGAAATGCCCATTCGTCAAAGACACTGAACTCTTTAAAGTATCCTGAAAAAGTCCATTAAAGCTGATGCATATAGTATTAGACCAAATGAAGTGTCTTAATAAACCAAAATAATATAACATATATATATTTAACATGAATGTTATGTTATTAGACAATTCCAAGAAATGTTGGTATGCACAGGAAATTACAGAACTGTTTATAATCACGTAATACTGGGTAACTATAGATACAAATTTATCTCCAAGCTCTAGATTACAGAGTCATTATATGTCCCTGAATATCCTTGTAAGACAGGTTTTGGCAAAACCAGATACCTGCCTTAGGAAACTATCTCATGCCAATAACATTTTGAGCAAATCACTTACTTGCTTGCTAGTTTTAGATACTTTGCACATATATTTTCTATCAAGATTAAAATCTGGAAGGTATAACACTATTCATTACATTACCTTTTGAAATATGTAAAAAGAATACAGCAGACTGAAAAGTGAAGAGAACTTGTTTCCATGCAATATTACATATATTTCATAGAATACCATTTATGAACCTTGAACTTAATAAAACACCAAAATCTATAAGCCATAATTAACATTAAACCAAAACATACATAACAATAACAATAATTGTTAATGCTTGTTGAAAAGCCATGCATTATGCCAGGTTATTCACATAAATCTAAGGATTGACAGCAAGGAACATCCCAAAAAGGGAGCAATTTGAAATTCTTCTTGGTACCACAGGGGAGTAAAACATTTTATTGTTCTCAATGATATTATGATAAATACAAGTGAAAATGCTAACCACTAATATATCATCTGTTTTTAAATAACATAATTTCAAAAGCTGTACTGTTCATTTAAAAGTGAGTGAAAATGTTCTATATTTTAGGATTAACATGGAATGTTAAGATGCACAAAAAGCTATGTTTAGTCTAGCACAAAATACTGAAAGACAAGACTTTTAATTCTTCCCTTTGGCATCCTTCATCTGCGATACTATATTAAGCAAATAATGTCCGTGCTGTAAATGCATTACAGATCACAATCACTAAAGGCTAGAAGGTATTAAAAGTTTTAAAATGTTCAGTGGAAAACTTGCTCTTAATAGCGAACTTACAGGTCATACTTTTTATATTGAGCATTTTGGAAATATAAACTGAATTAATTAATATATCTTATAAATGGTATTATAAATCATATATAACATGAAGCCAGAGTAACATTGCTTTTGAAAATGAAGGTCATTGCCTGATGCTTTCCAATAAGTCACTTATGTTTCTCTTTAATGGACAAAGCACGACCAATTCAAACGCAACAGCTTTGCAGTGGCTTAAGAAAATTGCCTTAGAAGACCAATTTCATAAGAAAAAGTAACTTCTGGCCTAGGAAGAATGAAAGATCCTTGGACCTTGTGAATGGCTCTTAAATCTTGTTGGGCTGCCTTTGATTTCTGTGTCAATGTATAATATAATTCAAAGAAAATCAATTGAGTTCCAAGACCCATTATAATTGGACATATTTAATGGGGAATGAAAACCAGTCCCCATTTCTGTAATAAGGTAATGTTAAATATGACAGTTCCCCAACAACTTTCTTATAGTGCATTATGACACCATTATTATGCACAAAGCATAAAAAAGGCTAGTATAAAACTTTTTTTAACAAATGAAACAAAAAAGGGAAATGAAATAACATTATTCAAAAATACAACTTTACATTAAATTGTGTGGTAAAATAATCCAACGTGCAATTCAATTGAGCTCTGAACAGAATTCATTGTTTAACAAATTTATAATCACCAAATCCACAGTGAAGCTTCCTTCTGTTCTGGATTAATCACCCTTAATTAACACCTCCTTTGATTTTTTTTAACAATGCTTCACACTGCACAGAAAACCAGAGTCATAACCACAGATGGAAAAGTAACACACTATAGCATAGCAGCTTGCATCAGGCTATACAGCATCTCTGTGATATTAGTCAAAATTGGGATGTTAGACAACACTATGTATATCTAACACATTACAAGAGCTCATCCTTACTACTTTGTTTAACTTGTTCATTTTATGTACATTCTATTTTTGTACCCTGTAGAGCCTAGTAAAATCTGATGTGGATTTCAATGGATTCATACAAAGCATTTCACTCCAGATTTGATTACGCTGAAGCTATTTTCTAGCAATATGCTGGCTATCGAGCTGCAAATTGCAATATATTGGAATCTGGCAATTTACAATCACAAACAAGTTTAACAATAAAAACACAAATATCGCAAAATCCACCCACAATAATGTGATAAATTCTTTATCAACATCCTTTGTTATTGCACTCCAAACACCGGAAACCATTTTTACCCTTTCACTACCTCCTTTCCATGGTCCTTTACAGGTGTCCAGTTATTAAACTCGAAGAAGGCTACAAGTTTAAATGTTACACTCACAGGAATGAAAGAAAAACAATGTGCATTAGACTATCAAATCCACGTTTCTCATCACTGAATGAGAAACATGTACAGGCTGTAATTTTACTTACCAGGGTACTTCCCTTCCTGACATCCTCAAGACGCTCCAGCACAGCCGCCAAGCTGGGGTCATCGGAGTCCACAAACCATATTGGGGGTGTAGAGGGGTACGATTCCTATTGGTAAAGAGGAAAGTTAGTTCACTTGGTATATCTGGTACAAATGTACACCCTAGGTGACTAGAAAAAAGCCAACAAAAAAAGTTCCTTTTTGAATAACAGTTCAGAGATCATACCATTGTTTAATTTTGGCAAATTTACTTTATATACTGAAACATTGAACAGCAATCAAAGCTATGTTTGCATAATGTTCCAAAGAACCTAACCAAATGTAAAACCACTCTGTTCCACTTGTGAACGTCCTTGCAGAACTACTATAAAAAGGCCATCAATTAAATTCATGTACATTGCATGAAATCAATTACACTTCATCTTACAAACAGGAAGGGTATCATTTGATTACAGGAAGGTAGCTGCAATTGTGAAACATCACCAAAGTTAGACTTTTTGTTAAATGAAATTGCACAGAAGACGTGCGTAAAAGGAGGTGGGCAAAATTAAACATTAGTTATCATTAACTTTAACTTTATACTTTACCAAATTTCTTTTTACATCTTCATGACAAACACCATAAAGAACATCCCCTTTAACTTGACCGAGACAAACCTAAACAGAAGCTTGGTCATTACAGAAGGCTAGAAGCTTAGAGCAAATGAAACAAATTATCTTTAATTTTAAAACTATAATACTAAAACGTCACTAAACCACAAAATACAGGAGTACAAAACAGTGGTGATGGAATTTACACTTTAAGGTTATCATTTCAAGTGAATTCCCACCATTTGTCAGGTTTTTTTTCCATCAAAATTACTTTCAGTACTGTAGACCTAAAACTGAAAGATACTGGACAGCCTTTCAAAATTTAGTCTATGCAATTTTATAACCATCTAAAATGACAATAGTATACAATACACAGAATGAAAAACTATTTTCTAATTTTATGATTATGTAAATCATATGTAATGGAACAATTTTAAATTCATTTCTTTCTGAACTCATCTTAATTATTTTTAGACAGAAATATTGTTAGAGATCCTTGAAAACAGAATCTACATTGAAATGTTATGTAAACTCTGACCTAAATTTTATAACAATGCATAATCAGCACACAGTTCTATGAATCTTTTGAAGGTACAATTTTGATTTTGTGTTTTGGGATTCTATATTGATTTAACTGCAAAGAAACAGATCCTGTGAAATGTACTATTCTTTTTAAAGATGTCAGGGCTCACTGGGTGTATGTTTTGAAAACTGCTTGCATCTATAAGACATTTGCCAAACTTGTCATTATTCTCTTACGAATCTTAGAAACTCACGTATCTCAGTGACCACACTCAAAGGGTATCTCCATTAATACACCTAATGAACTGCTTAAGCGATCAAATACTGTACTGTTCAGTAGGGAAGACAACATGTGTAAAACACAGGATTACAAGACTCTCTAGTTGCACAGGCCAGGAAAGCCAGAATCACAGGCTTGACTCTGGTACTTCCACACACTGAGTAACTTGTTTCACAAAGGGGAAGGTTAAAATGTATATGCAAAGTAAATAAATAAAAAGAACGAAGATCTTTGAAACAAATGAACTAGATGCTGAACTGCTCAAGCTGGAAGTTAGTATCAGTGAGTAAAATCAGGTTGGCATGGGTGACCCACGGAGACATACTGCACTATCACACTGTAAAGGCACCTAACCTGCTACTTAACACATGGGGTTCCCAATCCTGGTCCTGGAGGTACACACACCTGCTGGTTCTCATTCCATCTGAGGTTACCTGCCTAACTGTAGCCTTAATTGAACTAACAAGTTTTGTTTCCCCACTCTTCATTTCAGATGTTTTCCTTATAACATCAGGAATACTTAAAAGGCAACCACCAATACGTCTAAATGCTGACAACCATCAAACAGTTCAAATTAATTATATTATTAAGTCAATTAAGGGATCACTTATGTAACCGAGTTCAGCTGGAACAGAAACGAGCAGGCGTGGTGTCCTTCAGGTCCAGGATTGGGAACTAATCCACACTCAAACCTCACTATGGTTCAAAAGCTTAAACCTGACTGTTACCTCCTGTTTGAATTTTTGGACTTCATGTAGATCATGTAAACAAGAGAAATGAGAGACAGACACTACATATATTATTGCAAAATTGAAAAGCCCAAGCAGATTAAACTTATGACTTCATGAATCCAGGTATGCTGTAGGTGTAACACGATCGCTACAATGCTACCATCCATTTATTAATAAGACAAATATTAAATATTAATGTAGAAAGGAGGTGTGGGGGTGCACCTAAATTAGTCTAACTCAAGGATGAAAAGTAAGAAGAAAATATTTTGGCTGTGGAACTGTCTTCGGGTGGGCTGAGGTCAGTGAAGAAGATTCCACAGCCGGAAAAAAAAAAAAGGTTTTCCTTTCTACTTCTCACGAGTGGAAATAACCTCTACTTGTTCCTTTGCAGCTCGCACGCTGACGCAGCTCTCCGCTCTAACCTAAATTAGCCGAACACTCCCCCCACCTATGTCTCTCTCTTTCAATACGAGGGTCTTAGCCTGCCTTGTTTAATAATCGTGTAAATAGCCAACTGCGTGTCCTGACAGAAAAAAAAAACTTTGGAGCTGGCTACAGCTGAAAACTAACCCCGACCACAAGTGGCGCAGTATAGTTCGGGTTGAGGATGCTTATACCCTGTTACCTAGTAATGTTTCCTCCCGTTTATTTTAATTCATGAATACAAGCGGCCGACTGATTAAATGCTGCAGCCTATTTATAGGGTACAGAAAATAATCTCCGACAAACCCGCTGTGTTCATGTAACAAAGACATACAAATGTGACTAAAAAGTATCGCTGCGCGATAAACATTATTCACATGACTGTAAACAAGCTATGGAGAGGAACAAGACCTCTCCCCCACCTCTTACAGGCCTGCAGAAAATTATACGAATAAACTGTGCATTCATATCTAAAACCAATGACTGATACGACGCTACCTTTTAGAAAGGAATCCACATTTAGAAGCAGCATCCTAAAGAGAAAAACAATGGATATACTTCTATGTAGGGGGGGTGCATGGAGGTTTAGGGTATTGAATGTTTAAAACAAAAAGACGGGTTGCTAATGCGACATGATCACAATTGTAGCTGTTTTAAATATGGTATTTTTTTCCATAAGATGAGACAGCTCGCAGAAATCTCAAAACATCTGACGTATCTGCTCTTCCGGTCTGAATTGCGATGTTCTTAAAATATAGGATTCATATTAAACTACGATGGTGTAGGACAATAAAATCTTCCTGTAATCGTCTTTATGAAGAACCCAATTCCCCGAGAGTGGATCTGCCCGTCGGCCAGTGTAGGCGACCATCCTCCGAAATGTACGTTTCGAGTTTGCTTGGCCCTAACTCGTCGGAGCACGAACCGAGGGGGCCCGCTCGCCTGCTTTCTCCCCTCCCCACTCACCGTGATGTTGCAGTGGATGATCAGAAGCTTTTCTCCGGTAACGTTAAACTGGCAGCTCAGCTCGTCGGGTTTCCAATCGATAATTCGGAAACGCTCGTGGTTCGGGTCGAAAATGGACTCCAGAAACTTGAGCTCGGCCTTCAGCCCCGACACCGACATCTTCCACTCATCTCCGGCCGGGCCGCGGGGGAGGGGGAGAACTCGGGACCTATTGCGGCCAGGCAGCGCGTCTCAACCAAGCTGCTTGCAACAACAAAGAAGGGAAAGACGATTTTTTTTGATAAAACAACGTTTTCTGAATCTTAATGCAGAAAATAACGCCGCCCGTTAAGCCCGCCCGTTGTCTTTCCGCTTCTCAGAGTTCCTTTGTTGTGCTTTTATATCTTTTTTTAAACTTATTTATTGGTTTGAAATAATAAAAGCCCGCAGAAAATAAGCCCAATTCGGGCACACCGACTCGCACAACCCGGCGCTAAACAGTGGCTCCTTCTGGGGTTTAAAGATGGCGTTACAGCCTGAGCCCGCAGAGTCCCAGCAACCCTTGCGCTTCCACTGGAAGAGGGGCGGAGAGTACTGAAAAAATGTAGCTAACAATTTTCACACCAGTTTCATTACTTAAGAGGAAATATTTTAACACTATAATCATATAACTGTAAGTCAAATACGTAGTTTATTTCGTTCTTTTCCTAAATCGCAATGTAGTATTTTTCATCAGTAATCTTTATGACCTTAGATACATTTTCTTTTCCCAGCTAGATGTTCTATTAATTTTACCAGTACTATTTTTTTCAATATGGAAACAATACAAAATCTAACCAAAATCAGGAAATTTTGCAGTCCCACAGATCTAACTAGAGCCAATTATTCTCAGCTCAACTACTCTCTTCCAATATGAATTTTAACTAGTGAAATGTAAAACCTTTCTATTCAAATACTGAAAACCTTTCACACAACAATGTGATCTCTAATAAATCATAAAGCCTATCAGATGCAATTAGGTAACAGAAAATAACTGTATAAATAACAGCTCAACCTGGACTAGCTATTTATTCTCCTGCAACTAGGACACTAAAGTCACTCATACATTAACTTATTCACTACAAGTTATTTCCCTCTCTCAATCCCACCTTTTATACAGAAAAATAGGTTAAATTAAATACATTTAATCTGTTGACTCTTTCTTCTCACTTTGGCAATGTTGTGTTATTTTTTTGCCAAATGCCACTTTTCTTGGAATGCCACTAGGGGCAGTAAGCAAAATCCTAAATAAATGATTCCGTATTTATAGTAGGCCACAAATGCAACCTTCCTACATAACAGTTTCTGCAATAGTTCAAATTGCATTATCAGTAACAGGAATGCTTCAAAAATCTTTGGAGATTCTCAATAACCATTTCAAATCAAATCAAATCAAAGTTTATTTATCAAATGCACATCAATACAGCATGCAGCAGTAGTTGCTGGCAATGAAATGTCTTTTCTACAAGCTCACGGGGGGGTAAAAATTAAAATCACAAAAGAAGGTTACATAATAACACATAATAGTACAATAGAAATTGAAAAAAATAAACTCAGACAATACTCTATATGAATAGAGCTGCTATGTGTCCAGGGTGTATGCAATATATTATATATTAATATTATATATTAATTAATATATATTATGTCCAAGTAGTGCAGTATGATGAATACAATGAAAACTGTGTGTCCATGAACCCATTACGGGTGATTTGCTAAAGGAGCTGCAGATTAATTACTAAAAAATATATAGTTTCCTTGCCAAAAAATAAAATATGACCTAATAAGAATTAGTATAATTTTTCACAACATACATTCAAAAGCTGAACAGATATTAATAGAAGTTAACACACTGGATTGTCAAATTTGGTTTTGTAATAGAGCTTGTGCAACAATTAATTATGCATCATCATGTATCACCGTTGCCACTTGAAGAAAGCAGGAACGGCTAACCAATCCACCAACAAGAACTGTTTCTACCAATAAAGTATTATTTATGAGCACTTTTCAAGAAATTCGTTAACGAAACAATTGCATGCACTACATACAACAGAAGCAAAAAAGTTTAAAAAAAGGACAACAAAAGGACAATAAAATTGACTCTGAAACCAAGAATGAGACTATTTCACACATTAAAGTTTTTTTAAAAAAAATGTATTGGAAAGGCTTAAAGTCGCAAAGTTTCAAATGGATTTTGGCAGTGTGATCCATAGATGTGGTGCTGCACATAAGAAGAAAGTATCACCTATTGTATGGGGCCTGGTCTTCAGTGGAGTAAGAAGACCAGAATCCGGAAATTTAAGGTTAAGAACTGGAGTATACCCATGCATATTAAGTCATCAACCAAGATCATCCAGTGCCTTATGGTGCAGCAGCAGATACTTAGAAATAATGTTCCCAATGGCTTTTTTAATAAGAATAACTATTATTTTCAACATTCTCTCCCTTCTTACCTTAGAAATTAATTGTACTGTACATGTCTACAGGTATACAGGAGGTAATATAAAAGTATCAGTGAATTATATCTTTAATTAACTCGCCTAATTTTTTCACCTTTCCAGTACCTACCTTCTTATTCCATGAAAAATCCATATAAGATCCATGTTTAGCACTTTAAAGTCCAGTTGCATTTAATTTTGTTTAGTTTCTAAGACACATTCTGTAGGTACCTGTTTTACCAAACCAACAAAAATTTGGTTTTTGACAGGGGAAACCAGGAGTTATTAGAAAAAGCTTCCACTTTCATAATGTCAAAGTTGAGAAAAAGAAATGGGTATTTATCAGCAATATTAAATTGAAAACTGATCTATGTACACTTGTTTGTCTTTACAAAAAATTTTCTTTATAAAAATGTACAGCTACTGTATATCACTGTTTTCAAGAGGTGGGAAACAGTTCCGCCTATATTCTGATTTCATCTGCATTAAAAAGATGTACAGTAAGTTCGAAAGACATCAGACAAAAGAAAGATGACATACTGTATGGGATGACCCCAGATAAAAAAAAGATTGCTGGGAATAACATCAATTCATAAGTATGCAAGTGTAGTGAATGTTGTTAGACAGGTTCTCGATAAAACGTTTATAGTGACCTTCCTGATTATCCCTTTAAGGTGTAAGATGATATAAAGAAAAGGGAACTATTCTACACAAGAAGGGTGTTTCAATTGTTCAGTTTTTTTTTCAGTTTCTGGGCACAATTTCTGACTATACACTGAGACATACATTATGAAGGTTTTTTTATTTTATGCATTTGTATTGCAAGCTATTTCCTTCTCTTCACTGCTGTTGAGTTTCTAAATGGTGTTTTTATCTAATTTTGGATTGATTTCTCTCTTTGCTTTAGCTAACGCAGAACTAGTGACAGATCCAAAGTCTAAACTGTTCTACAAGTGATAGTGTACTAAGGGAGAATATTTAGGCTGGTCAGATTATGCAAGGCAGGATGGAGGAATTCAGCCATGACACCAGGACTCATATGAACAATGCTTTAGGGTCATCAATGACCATTTAATCAGTTTAACGTTTCTTCCAAAGAATTGAAAGCATTATAGTGTGTCTGCTCACCAGACTGGAGCATTGGTTTGGAAATTCTGATCCAGAAGAGAGCATGCTATCATCCAATCCATTAATATCATTTACAATGCCATCCATCCATTCATTTTTAACTAATTTATTCAATACAGAGTCATAAGGGAGCTGGAATCTTTTCTGCCAAGCAACAGACACTAGGGTTGATACACCTTGGATGGGACACCAGTCCATCACAGGGCACTTATGATGCCACTGTAGTTTGCTTTCTTCCACCCCAGTCCCAAGACCATCTTTACTTAATTCCTAAGATCTGACAGTATCAGGCAACAAGGCAGCAGTTATCCTTTTAACAACATCATTTGAAATCTAATTTTTGTTTTTACACAAGAGAGAGTTCTTTGCTCTCTTGCACAGCTTTGGTGCAAAGAGTAATACGGTAAATCAGACACACTGGGTTAAACAACAACATACAATGACAATATACACAATGACAATGACAATATACACTAAACAACCCACAGCACACACATCGGACATACAACTTACACTACTGTATTTACAAATAACAAACACAGTGTATTGAAGGACTAAGTCCCTATCAACCTCAAAAACCCAGACTACTACCAAGTATTAAACTCTTATATAACACCTACAGTACACAGGCCAACAAGGAGCTAAATTTGACTTTTAAACTTAACAGAAGATGACATACAATTACAGTACATCTCTCTCTCTCTCTTTAAACCTTAAGGCTACAAAATGAATGGGAACCTCTCTCCCAATTCTAAAAATGCACCTACTAACGAGAATAGAACCTTTTTAACTGAAGGGATTCTCCATATGGGAAATCAGAAGTTTGAAACTGAGATGGCAACCAAGTTGGAAATTTTGTTTCATGTTTGCTCACATGTCTTTTGATGATCAAAAGACCATTACTGACAGTGAAGCAGCAAGCAGCTCAACTATAAAAACATTGATGGATAGCACCTGGGAAACGTGCAGTAAACTGTACTGCAAGCATAACGCAACCGGGAAAGAAAAAATGCAGATTTCACCTGAGATTGAAAAAATAGTGCACTAATAAGAAAACTGACTTGTAAGCACAAAGACACACAGAATGTTTTAAGAAAACATAAGAAAATTGTATTTTTTATGTTTTTATATTGTGTTATATTATTTGTCTCCATTGGCTATAGATTAGGGTAGCACAGTGGTGCCTCACAGTGCTGGGGCCCTAATTCTGTGCCTGGGGTTACAAAATGGATGGATGGGCTATAAATTGAAAGCTGTGGAACATTTCTCTCTGCAATGAAATGGCATGTTTTGTCCACCAGATGTCACTCATAGTTACTGTATATGGCTGTCTTCCTCACAAAGGAGTTTGCCTTGATCTATTAACATTCTTGGTTTTGTAGCTGTATGCCTCATCCTTCTGCAAGTCATTTGGTTTTTCCTGATGGGAACTATTGTATGAAATAGTGCTTTATTAAGAAGTTTCTTCCAATACACTGGCTCATAGAAATGTAGGATCTCAGGCTTCAGATGTATATAAAGTTGCATCGTATGCAGTTAAAATAGTATTTTATAACAAGTGCAATCAGTTGTATGAACAGTAACCAATTGAGATACTTCATTTTTTGTTTTAGTCTTTACCCAGTTTGGTTTGTTTTACTACTGACAGTAATAATACACAGTATCAGCAATTTGTAGCAGAGCAGGTGTTGGAAGCATGGGTGAATCTCGAAGGGCAGGATCATCTAATTTAGGCAGGCCACATTCTTGAAATTCTCACGAGGAAATCACTGAATTGGCTGCACCTGGAATCTCTAGCTTTCTATAAAAGGAGTTCCTGAGGCAGTCAGACATTACACAGACCTTCATGGTTAAGAAGTGCTTTGAGTAATTAAAGGAAGATATGGAGGTTAGAGAGATCTTCTTGTACACTAATATCAGAAGCATTATAGCGGGGTAATATTGGTAGCAGCCTCGGTCAGGTCGGGACGCCGGTACACAAGGATGCAGTTAATGAGCGTACCTGGCCAACTAGCATCAACAGAGTGAGGCTCTTGCCACTGCTATCTGGGAATTATACAGTTATGGTTCATGTGGGAAACCCCTTGCCACTCAGAAAGAGGGATCTTGTACACAACATTGAGTGAAACTCAACAAAAAGCAATTAGTTTGCTATATAGCGTAGTGTTATTTTCTTTTGTTTGTGATTTAATTTTGAATTTAATATAGAGAATGCTGATTTAATAAAATACCACCATTGACAATGTTTGGTCGATTAGACATGCATTCTACTATATTCTACTGTCTGTCCAGAGGTGGTGTGCTGGATATAGTTACAAAGTCAATACCATCTTTTTGTTTCTCTAAGATGGTTCTCTTCTGCTTTGTGTCTGGTATTACCACCATGATTGTGCTCAACATCACTACCAACATCTCTTTCTTCTTTGACCAGTTGGGTTAGAAGCTCATATGGTTTATTTTGATCATTTCAGTTTCAGCACCTGATAGAGAATGGGCATTCAAGTCTCCCATTATTACGGTCTCAACTGTGCTATGCACCTTTCTGATTGTATTGTACAGTAAAGAGATCTATTTGCTACCTGGATTTTACATATTTTGGTTTTCAAAGTCCAACTTTAAAACTTAAACCGTGGTTTGAGTGGATAGTGCATTATTTTAAAGTCTCATGTCTTCCAGTGCACCTAGCAATGGAATAGATTTTAAAGTTAAATATGTTTATAGTTTATAAAGTTTATAGTTAAATATGCCAATGATAAATATATATTGAGGCATGGAACATTTTTCCATTCTGTGAAAATTGTATCATGACTTATGATTTATGAGATAACTATCATTTGTGTAGCATAGCTTTTCAAGGCTTCTGAAACTGGGCATATCACATTTTAGAAAATGGAAATCAATTCATGGGTTTTAAAGGATGCTGAAGGGGGTGTTTACTTTGTCGTTAAAATATTTGTTTGGCCATATGTAAAAAATCAGTTAATCACAAGTTTTTTGCAATATTCATATAGGAGAGTCTGTGTGTGTGTTGCATTCAGAAGGTTTTATAGATGGGACAGAAGAGAAACATAAGGAAATCTACAGAAGACCAAGATTAGAAAGCCTTCAAATTAAACTGGACAGCTAAGATCTGGTCTATAAAGCATATTAAACTTTAAAAATAAACAATCCAATGCATCACTGTCGAATAAGCTTGTTACCAAAGAGGCATTTGTGCAGCCATCTGCATGCATATAATACAAGCCTGTCAGCTCAGATCAGATGGGTTGTTTCAAAAGTCTGGCAATCAGTTCCTCGCAAAGAGACTCCAGCCGTGACATAGCTTTATCTGAAATCACAATTTCAGCTTCTGGGCTATTTTCAGACTCAAAAATGAATATGAATTGGGATTCTAAGTATCACATAAACACAAGGAAAAATCAGAATATATCAAAAATAGCAGTCTAAAAAAGAGAGAACAAGTAATAAATGGTTATAAGTGAGTTTGTAAAATGAGAAAACAAATAGGTGCACAAAGATTTTTAATATAGCTCTTCACACTCTTAGTTCTATACATTGTGATGTGAATATTCAATTATTTGTAAATACTAAATACCACATATGACATAGCGTAAGTGACTGTCGTAGGTATTCTTTTAAAAACAACCAACCAAACAAACCTTTGAATAAATCCCACAAAAACTGATGTTAACTATAATGCAGGTGATAGATTTGCATCACTCACAAAACAAAGCTTGAGTCATATGTCTGTGTTTAAATATCCAAGTTAGAAAAAATGATGAAGTAATTAGTGTTTATCATTTCCAAGGAATCCTTATTTCTGACTATTTCTAAGTGGTCACAGCTGAGTTTGTTTTGAATAGAATAACTTTAGAAGCAAATTAAAATTTTCATAGACAAAATGAAGACGTTACAGTTTTGCTACAAAAATACACAAAGTTCCACACAGACAGGTGATCACAGACTGACACTTCAAGCTGAAAACTTATATACTGTGCTTCACAAAGCTTTTAATGCATTATACACATTGTAACTGAGACGTTGTAGGCTTCATTACAATCTTCACTTTTTTTTCAACTGTAAAACAGCACTGTTGTCATATTGTAATATTAACATACATAACTTGAAAATGAAAGCTAAAAAGAAAACAATCTGGAATTTTCCATATAAATGAAAACTTTCATTCATAGAAATAAAACACCTTCATCACAAAGATTAAAAAGTATAAAAGCATACAAGTACAAAGATAAAATAAAGCACTCATTATTGTGATACATCACTGTGATTCACATAAAAACAGCTACTGTATGTATAGGAACAAAATTAAAATAATCATTTAAAAAATGGCATATGCTCTTTCATTATTGTTAAAGATTTTCTTTTAAAAGCTTTTACAAAGTGTTCTAACTGTAGATGATCTCAATTATCCTGATAGCAGAAGTCTCAATAGAAATGAGACAACAGCCTGTCAGTCATCATCTTACCTGTATTTGCAATCACCTGTGTGATGGGGGTGGGACAGCCCTTCTGTGTCAGTGCACCATTCAGAAATAATGACAGTGAAAGTAGTAACACTACATCATGGACATGAGAGTATTTAGGTAGGATTATTTTTCTTTAACATAACTGAGGTAAAATTGTGCTAAAGTACTGATATATATGGTTTTCTGCCTTTTGAATACCTGCACAGCCTTGAAAGGATGCACATTATGTTTCTCCAGGAGATGGCAGCAGAGACAAACCTTATCATCCTTTTTTTCAGATGCAGACATTATACTTGCAGGGGCACATCAAGGTTATGAATGAATCGCATAGCAAATATTGTGAGTTTCAATAGCACATCAATATAAAAAAATAAAACTCTTCTCTTAAGTTAATGTCAAAACCTTTTGATTCTTCATTTAAAGTATGAATTGATGTGTATTTAATGTGTTTGTACAAAACATCAAAAGTCCTCTTTATTCATATGAGAGAAGCATCTGGGACTTCATCCATTAGACTGCCATCAGTGCCAAACCTTGGCCAGGCTCCATAGAGTGAAAAATGATTTTAGACATTCTATATGGTTAGAAAGGGAAATTATCAGCAGTAGTAGTTCCAAGTAAAGTGTTTTTTAACACTTCTGGGCAGTCCAGTTATGTTCCTGTTGCAAAATCTACAACCCATCCTCTTATGTCCATAACCCATTAATAAATAATTGTGAGAAGAAAGTCAGAGTGAAATTCTTAATTAGACCTGCTTATATTGTCCCACAACAGAACTGGAGGAATGCTGGACAGTTTGTGACAGACCATAGTTATGTCCATGTTAGTGCTGTGCAACAGATTCAGCTTAATGAGATATCTATTTGTCTGTGTATCTACTGATTGACACAATGGAAGGCTGCTTCTTTTAAAGCCTAGAATCTGCCCCTTTGCTCCATACGAAACAGAACTTGGGACAGGGTGACTGCAATACTGCAGCAACATCATTCAGAGAAAATGGTTTCTGAGTGCCGCAAACCTTATTGAAACATCTGTCACTTTAAAAACCTCCCACTCGAATCTTGTGAGCACAAGCATCACTCAAGGAAAAAGTCACTGAGATAGCTGATTGCGTGTGAATTTGGAGGGGGAGGGTAGGCAGAGATAAGTTTTCATGTTCTGTTCTGTTATAAACACTGCTGGTCACTTCATTCTGGTTCCTTAGATGTCTAACCTGGCTGAGAAACCCATACCTTATGGAATAAGGTAGCAACGACAGTCCATTAGCAACAACATCAAAGTTAGCCAAACTTCTGTGTGACCTGCTTTCCTTTCCAAAGGACCTTTATTAATAAAAAAGACAATTTAGAAAATTGCATGACCAACAGTTCATTCTCTATTAGATGTATCTGCATAATTGTTATACTCAATCAGAAGAATGCATTTGGACTAGGGAATCCCACTTGACAAAAAAGATAAATTTGTTCTGTCATCTTAAAAAAAACTAATTAAATATTAGAGCAAAAACCTTAATTTTTCTTGATGGCAAGTTGCTGCAACATGTCATAGAGCATTTCCTTCTTTTCTCAGTCAGCGATGGATTCATTTTTTACATTACTGAGAGTAATGAGTTATCCGTGAATATCAAGGAAAAGCCTCTGAATACATCTCGGCAAGATGATAGAAACATTTAAAAATTATTCCTATTATTCTGTTACATCAAACAATTATTAAATAAATTAAAACCTCTCAATTCATATTTTTCAGATCACATTTTCATATCAAAAATGAAAAAAAGGCACAGGTCTTATTAGATTGATTGTTACAGCAACAAAATCTAAAATGTCTATACAGGAAGCCTATCCTTCCATATAAATTAGATACATAATCAGTTACCAAAGCACTCACACTGTAATCAATGTAATATTCTTGGAGCAATACAGTATACTGTAAAAGTACATTTTAGGAATCTACTGTAAGGTAAATTTTAAGAATCTGCTTAAAACTGAAATGGTTATAGTTAATATTATTTTATATTACTCTATGGCTATCTATCAACATAGTACAGAATTTAATGATAATAACATTAGTTTATTTTATTTAGTATCTTTCTTTATTCCTTTTCTATTCATGCCTTTACTATGTTTATTTATTATTTTTTTATTTTAGAATCTTTTTTTTTTTGGCTGTGCACTAGTAATCCATGGTTTCACGATTTGTTCATCTTGGATCTTTCCTGTGTCACCCTCTCTTTCAAGCAGAATGATCGGTATGAAATCAGACCAACTACATCCCAGCAACAGAAAGACATATTTGATGCTGAGAAAAGTGTTCAGGGGATTGTCAAGCAGGTCTTTCATGGCACACTACATGCTTGGCTTCAACGTTACTCCAGGGACATCATTTGCTTGTTTATGTGGTGTTATCCCAGCATAACAATTTCACCGTGGGCTGGAAGTCCAAACCAAAGTAAATTAATGAAAAAGTGAGACTGTAATTGTATTGCTGAAGACTGATTAAATATTTGTTTTTTAGGTTTGAAGACAGAAGGTGATACAAAGCAGATTAGAAGTAAAAGGAAGTACTGCAGCATACAAAACTGCCTGTTCCATTCACTGCAATGCTTCTTCTAAATGTAACCTGGATCACCACTTTGGAGTACTGTTCCTGAAAGTGTCATCCACTGGGGTCTGGTAGGAGGTATCGTAGTATCAGAACTCTGACCGATAGATTCAAAAGCAGATCTGATACAGTCCATATCATAAAGAGCTCAAATAAGCACCTGCACAAATTAGCACCTGCACTTTAAGGTAGTGCATTGTTTCCACTATGTCCTGTCTTGGCTGTATGATAACGTCTATTGTCTAAATATATTGTCCATGTCTGTTTGTCATTTCTGCCTATGTTATTTTGAGTAATGTGGCTTTTAAAGTGTTAGTTCATGTTACCCATTGTTTACCTTATTTTTTATTTTTTTCAAATTGTGAGTGATTCTTGCTCTCTTATTTCTGTCTAAGAACCGTATTTGCTGTGTTAATGGACTGTTTTTTTTAGCTGGGTTTGGGAAAATGGCTAGAGGAGTACATTGATGAAGCACTGGTTTATTTGCTTTCCAGTAGGTGACAAATCAAACTGGCTTTCCAATCATCAGCTCAAAGCACCTTTTATACCAGTCATGTTAACACTGTAAATGCAGCATGCACCTTATTAGAAAAACTTGCTAGTAATTAATTTAAATAAATAGGCACTTTATTCAAGATCAAAATTGACAAAACTATTGGTGAAGATTAAATCAACCACAGAATGGTTCTGAATTACTCCACAGTTTTAAACGTAGCTCCCACAGACCTTTTCAGTTATATTTATCCAATCATTATTTCTTTATTACCCACTCATTCTTTCACAGTTGACACAAAGGCCACATTTCTAAAAGAAAAGCTTAGTTGAGTCGCAATCTATTGTTTAGTGTTATTGTTTTAATTTTTATGATATATTAGAAAATTGGGCCAGGAAAAATATATTTCAAAAGCACACATTTTCCATATCCTACACTTTCCTTCTGTGTGCTTTTTAAAGTAGTAGCCTGATGTAAAGGCCATAGTTCTGCATTACTGCCTAGGTATAACTAGTTTTATGGTTCAGTGAGATGGAAATCTTGAGACATTTATTACATTGCCAGAAGACATAGTTCTCCCATGGCTCAGCTGGACAACAGTGATTGGTTTCTGGTTTGCCTTGCCCTTATGTGAACAAATCCAAATCTATTCATTTCCAGAGGCTGAGCACTACAGGCCTGGAATCACTTTATTGCAATAATTCAGGATATGTATACTTTACAAATGTAGGAAAGGTTAAGGTACTCATGCCACTCTGGTTAAATAAACAGCCTCATGTTTTCTAACAGTCTGTGCAGTTAAAAATAATCTTTTGGGGGGGCTCTGAATGTCTTTGCTGCACTACATACCAAGTATTTAAATATGATAGGTCCCTTTCTTATATTAAATTGAAAATATAAAATAATATTCAAATAAAATTAACTTAGTCTTTTTGGCAATTTTGTTGAGAGTGTCAAATAAATTTATATCTTAATGGATTTGTAAAGAATATAGAGGAAAAACACTTGCCTACTGTAACTTACGTTTAGGTAGTTGAGGGTATTTGGCAAAGTATCAAAGACCTACAACACTTTTACTTTTTATTTCTTGGTCACCTATTTTCAACCGAATCCCCTCCCTACTCCCACCCAAGCCCATATAGAAAAGCATTTAACATTTGGCCTTCCTCAGTATGCGTTGTTGATCTTAAATGATGAAATCGACAATTCCAACATTAACTTTCACAAAATTTCATGAAGTATTTCCAAACCACCCCCACAATATTTCATTGTAATTTTTTCCGTTAATGATAATGTGATGTTACCTGCTGTTAAGATGTCACATGGTCCGCCAAAGCACTTTACATCAGATAAAACCTCATCGCCATTTCTCAGACTTTCCACTCTGTTATAAATAGTCCCACTGCAAACAGTTGTCTTCATGCTTAACAGCCATTCTTTATGACTCCCTCATTTGCAGTTTTACTCTTTCTGACCATTATGCAGTTTGGTAGTGTTACCACCATGTCTGGACCCTAGCCAGTCCCCACTGTGAGAAAGGGAGCTCTGACGGCTTTTTAAGAATTTTGAAATCCAACCTAACAGTCACATTTCATGCAAGAGTAATTCGAAGTGAACAAAGAAAGATACAGAAACGATCAATTAAAGTGATGCTATTTATTGAAATAACCATGGCCTACCACTGCAACAACTAAATTCCTTCTTTATTGTCACAGTGGAACATTCTGTGGGCCTCCATTAATGGCACAGCTGGAAGTCTAACACAGACAATTCCACAAATGTTGAATTTCTTCCAAAACTTGTGAAGTTAGTTGCAAAGAAGACTGACATCCTAAAGAACTGAAGAGCCCGAGACATGAAAAGAGATGTGTTCATTTCCTGCCTGATTGAAAGGTTTGGTTTACTTTGGTTGCTCAGGCTGAGCATGTGTTTTCACATTTATGTGGCTGTAGATTAAATAAGTAACATAAGCAAACAAACGCAGAAAAAAAGAAATTATTTTACCAAGCTCAGAGTGGAAACAGAATTTAAGGTCATCAATATCCTTTCAAAGAAGAATGAAAAGGCTAAGAATGTTACCAGTGACATTTAGGTTGCCTGGACCTCATCGGAGAATATCGGACAAATAAATTGAAGTCCTGCTGCTCTTTCCTCCTGGATGCCAAGCTTTCGAAATGAAATATTGTTTCTGCTCCAGTACTGGGATTGTGTAGTTATCAGAAATTATAACTTGCAGGGTTTTGAATTTGGGAAGGAGGGTGAATGTCTTGTGTGTCTGTAATTACAAAATACTTCTCTTATAGGAGGAGCAGGAAGAATGACAAAAGAAATAAGTCAAACAGTGAACACTGCATGTCTTTCTCCTCCAGGCTCCACTCCTACACACTTACACTTAGAACAAAGACTTGACCCTGAATTTTAAAACAGACAAAAAACTACAAGAAAGAGGAGGTATTTGGGTCCACTTTGCTCAGATTTGAAATAAATCCAAATTTGAAATAACTGCTGCCTCATTGCGCAGCACGGTGGTGCAGCAGTTAGCATTGATACCTCACAGTGCTGGGGGCCTGGCTTCAACTCTGGACCTAAGGTGCTATTTGCCCGGAGCTTGCATGTTCTTCTCATGTTGACATGGGTTTCCTCCAGGTGATCCTTTTTCGTCCCACAATTCAAAAACATACTGGTGGGTACACTGGCTTCTGGGAAAATTGAACTCGGTGTGTGTCTGCGTTTTTGTCTCTGTGTATGTGCTCTGCAATCGACTGGCATCCTCTACATGGTTTTTCTTACCTTGTGCCCTTTGCTTACATGGGTAGGCTCCAGCTCCTTATTAACAGGGAAAATTCACATTTTTCACACTGTTTGAATACATCATCAATCTTTTTCCAATGTAATGTCATAATGAAGACATTTTATAATTTGCCAATTTCAATCTCCCCTGAATGAACTAGATCTGTATTGATTTGCCTGCTGGGAGACTCTGATCTTGCTCTGGACAATTGCCCTCCATATACAGAAAGAGCAGGGAACTATCATAAATCTGAAAGAAAATGGAGCTGCATTATTAGGAATTGCTTGGAGGCAATGAATACCTGACTATTTCAATAGAACATGACTCAGGAGCTATAAAATGTCTCACATGAGCTGTTACAATGTACAGTACTGCTGAGGTATATAACTTTTTTTCCCCCATTCTCATTTCAATGCTAAAAAAAGGCAGAATGAAGGTATAGCACAAACAGTACATGGCCTACTGTAATTAATGTAATTAAACATTGCAGTGCAGTAAAGGGTTCATTCAGTAAAAGCTTCTGCCTGATTATCCTTGCTGTTGCAGCTCATATTTCCAGCTTCATCAAACAACAGTTTCTAGGTTCTCAATGAGATTTTGAACACCATAAAACCATAGTTTATGACAACACATGGATATTAAGTTCCTTAAAGTACATTTACATGCAAACAAGTTTAAGTAACTCAGAAAACATTAACATTAGACAAGGCTCATAAAAATGGATTGTCTCATAAACCTTGCCAAAAGACCTATTTTTTAGGCCCCAACCATTATGTTAAGCCTTTCATTACACTAAATACATCTATGAGATTTGCATGCAAATTGTGCAGAATCACTATGTGTCAAAACATCACCATTATGCCGGATTAGCAGCTTCAGCTGAACATTAGGGCCTTCTGTGGCCCTGTAGCTACTGAACATGTTTGGGAAGTAAAGTAGTTTTAGTCATCCTAGCAGACTCCAGGTGGTTGGAGATAATGAGTTATATGGTTGATGCTGAAGGACTAAGAGGAAGTGTTGTTCAGCTGGTTAGAGCTGAGGAACAGCAGATGGTTTCAACAAACTTGAGGGTGTTGCATGCAGATGTAAATTTAACGGTTCTTTAGGTTCCCACCCTTGCCGCTCCTGCCCTGCCCTGCCCGTTTGTCCCTCACTGCCTGGGCGCGAACCCAGGTTTCCGGCATCATGCAACAGGGAGCTTCCAGCTGAGGTAAAGGAGACCTCCTCCAGCCTGGGTGGCTGAGATCCCTGTTATACGCAGGGGCGTATTCGTTACATAAAGGAACTCCAATCCTGGCAGACCAGAATCTTGGTGTTGAGGAAAGGCAAAAAGCATCTACTGTAGCTGAGCATGTAAATTCTACATTTATTTCCAATGAATAGTGAACTCGGCTGGAAATAAACAATATGCATTCTGTAGCCATTGAGGTATGGCTTGGTGGCACCTGGTCTTGTTTTTCTTAGTAGAAGAAAAAACACTGGATCGAAGAATGTGCTTTCAAAAGAAAATTTCCGCATTATTTTTTTTTTAGTGTTCCGAACTCAAAAACCTTCAAACCAAACATGTGACAGTATTTCCCTTGGCTTAACTATGTAAAAGATGCAAATGTACCAGACACATTTAAAGGAAACAAACATTTTACCAAAAAGAAACTTAATTCCTTTTAATCAAGCTCAAAGACCTTCATTATGAACATTCAGTGTCTCCTTGCTATTCATCTACATTGGTCATGCAGGCTCACCTGCTGTAGAAAAAATAAGCTTGATGTACTTGGTGAATAAATTCTCTGTTTTTGCTGTGTAGTTAATCAAAAGTAATTGATAACTCAAAGTTATCAGTCACTTTTGATAACAAAGCCAGATTATGACAGTCCTTAGGTACAGTACCAATTCTATTAGAAAGCCACTATTCTGATAATTTAAAACTTCCAGCAGTTACATGAGTTACCATGTAAATTATGTCTCTTTTCATGATGTTTGCATAATTAAGTTACACCTTAAGTTAGAAAAATAGTTATTGGTATTACATGGAATTTAAAGAGCCATTGTGGTACTGTGTGATGGAATGGGAAATGAGAATGAGCCTTTGTCAATTAAAACAGTTGTGATTGAGCCGTTCAAACCCAACTTGAATAGTTGTTTAAGAGCTGCTTATATTCTTATTTTAATTTTAAGAAGTATCTAAAGAACCAACAGAACAGAACAATTCTGTAGCTGCTGATACAGATCTTAAAGTAATGGTACTATATCAGAACAGAATACTGTAAGTCAAATTAAATGACTTTTATTTTGCATCCGAAACAGTCTATATCAAGGTCTGCCAACATTCGTTTAAAAATCACAGGAAAATAAGTAAATAAGAAAATCTGTATTAATAATCAAAACTAAGAAAAACACACAAAATGACAGAAATACTTTCCTCTTTAGTGATGAAACAAGCTTTAAATAAACCACCCAGATAAATGTTAGGTTTTGTATCATGTATATCATAATTGTTAGGTTACAGGTTTTGCATCAAGCTTCACAGGACAAAGAAAATTTGATTTTTTTTATTTGATTGTGACAGCAAATTGTTTTGATAAAAGATTAAAGAAGAAGAAAGCATTCCAATTAAACGACAGAAAAAAACGAAACAACTATTTTTTACATTTTAAGAATGTCTTCTGGATTTTATTTATACTGTACACCTGTGAATTTACTTTTTTCCTCATCTTAGGTACCAACGAAGACACAAAAATATTAACTGCCCTCTCTGGTTTACAAATATTACGGCAAGTCAAAATATTATTTAAGTATGTATATTTTAAATGCATTTAAAGATACCATCAATATTTCAAGATATCACATAGAGATATCTCTAAATGATATCTTGGCTTGTCAGCTTGTCATAACAAATTCAAGTCTCTGTTTTAAGAGTAGCAGAAAGTAATTAAAATCCTGAGATGTGTTTTACTGCCGCATTGAGATAAGGGAGCAAATCACATGTTAACATTTACAAGCCTTATTATTTTTTATGGCATTCTTGTGCACCACCATTACAAATTCATGGGGTGAGGGGCTGATGAGCTGTTATACTAGTGTTTCAGTACTTACTGTACCTTCTTTACTTTGGAGAAAGACAAAAACACCTACTGGGATGGTAAGAGCATCTAATAATAGATCCATTCTTAGGTTTAATTACAAAATTAAGTGGTAGTACTGTAACTGCACCATTACTTGTCATAAACCTCTAGCAGAAGAAACAATTATATTAGTTTTACACCAGCGTATACAATTAAAATGGTTGCAACATACAGTACAAGTAAGAAAAATCCAAGGACAACTATTTTGTGTGCCTCAAACAAACAATCCAATTTTGTATTGCTTGAATATTTAAAGGAGAGGTTTGATGAGATTCTTGATTCAATAAGCAGGTAAAAACAAAACAAGTACAATGGATTGAACATAAGTAATCTATTATTTGCTAAGGTTTTCCTTTAATATGAGCAAAGCAGGATATTTCGTAATCTCAGAACTTCCCCCTGAGGTCTGTTATTTAAATATCTCTGGATGTGTTAAAAGTATTTTATTTGACTTTTCTACTCTGTATCAACAGTGGAGAAATATTTTTTTTTAATATCCTGAAACATGTAGAAGGTATTCTGAAATGTGTGTGAGTCAATTGCTCAGTCCTCATTTTTAATATTTTCATATGCAATTTCTTTCAATTTACTTATCTTTTACTGTGTTTTGCTTTAACTTAGACCTGTGCAGTATTTCACAGATGACAGTACAGTTTATGGCAGCAAGGAGTAAGATCCAATTTTCACATAGCCTCATTTCAAAACAGCCATAAACATACATCTATAATATTCATATGAAATGGTACAACAGCCATTATAAGTATAATGCATGACTTCTCAGTATGGAAATGCTGATATAGTACATAGCCAGTATATCAGTCAGGTGGCAGTTCGTTTGTGTAAACTCATTCAGTCAGTAAAAATCTCTTGGGCTCTTCTTTCATTACAGCTGTAGCTCTTCAGATTGCATTAAAAGAAAAATTAATTAAATCAACAGACTTTGTAGTTCTGGGAAAGGGTTGGTACAAACTTATATTGAAAGGATAGGTATTAAATAATCTATACTATATTTAACTTGCTTAACAAAATCTGTAAAATATTTAATTGAGTATCATCTCCTATTAAAATACAACCCTTTACAATAAATTACATGTCTCTGCTTTACTTGTCAACAAACATAACATTCAAATAAGAAATGTTATATATAAACCATTGACTCAACTCTTTGAACAGTTGCCAAAGATAATTATAGTGCTTGTACTGGGGAACTACTTATCTATTGCTCATCTATAAGAGAAGTTATAAAACGTAGCTAAATATTCAGAGACAAATAAGTGTGACTTTTATTACATGTAATGTAAGGGTAAGAATTATTAGACGATCATCTATATGGAAATAACATTCCTAGGGAACAGTCAACTTGGTTTTAAAAAAGCAGTTCCTGCTTCCTTTGGACAAACAACAACAGTCCTGTATACACATAGAGCATGACTTTCAGAAAACTGTACGTAGACTTCTGTAGCATTGTAGAAGAGATTAATGGAATATAAAAAAGATATATAAAAAGTTCAAGTCTGGGCAGTGATTGGAAGATGATATTTAGTGAAGACAAGTGTTGAGTATTTATTATCAGTAGCAAAAAAAACATAAAACTCTCGTGTTAATTGATTTCAGTTTTCTATTTGGGGGATATTTATAAATTTGCTTTTAGGTCTTAAAATGGCAAATGGGACTGTAGTTGGTATCACCTCTATACCATCATCTATGTTTCAGAACTGCCCTTATGTATGTGTTTTGCTTGAAATGTAACCAATTTCACCTCTGCAAAATGCAAAAGTGCTCAGTGTGTGTCGTTTTCACCCGTGTCTGTTCAAATTAACTAGTAAGAGCTGTTGGAAATAATGGCAAACAGGTTGAAGAGATGCTGCGTAGAGTTTTATATTCTGAATTTGTTAGAAACAATATCCATGAATTACATGTAGGCTATTTTTGACACTTCATTCATTCATTGCAAATGGATCTCTATGAAGGAGTTCTTCTGTGGCAGATTCACTAATTTATGTGCATTGGTTGCAGGTGAAGCTGAAACCTGATCTCTATTAATTAAGCTCAGCATCCTTGTGTCTAAAACAGATGGAAGCACTCACCTCTCAATGGGGTGTCCTACAGTGCAGATTTGGATCATTTGCCAAGGTTGAGATTTCAGCTTCTGCTTCCTGAATGGGCTTTGCTTTCCAGCTCTCTCACCCTAGCCCTCAAAGTCACTTTATGTCTTTGTTTTAGTTTGCTGCCTTCACACTCTAAATTAAATAATTAAGTCAAAGGCAATTAATGTGACTCAACACACTTTTATTTTACACAGAGAAGGACAATACAGCTTGGCAGTACAAGCACAATCTGGCAACAAAACAGTTCCTGAGAATCTCACTTAACAATCACTCCCATATTTGCAGTTCATACGGCATATGTACATAAAACATTTTCCATCCTACAGGATGATCCCTCCATTGGGGCCCTCTTTTCTGACCGCCCCATCATCTCATAAACTGTAGCTGACTACCTAATCTGTGTAACCTTCTTGTTCACAGCTCCCTTGACCGCCCTCAACAATCATCCACACCAGGTACTTTCCCTTGCAGCAGAGCTCGCTGCATCACCTGCAAGTACACATCTAACACCACATCACTTTCAAGGCCCCTCAGGACAATTCCAGATCACCCAGATGGCATCTTGTACCTCCAGCAACCTTATTTACTGTAGCTCTTGCAGGAAATGCCCAGCCATCTACATTGGAGAAACAGGAAGGAGACTCAGGAGACCGCTTCAGAGAACATGTTAGGGCTGTGAAGATTAAAGATTTCTCCAAGCCCGTTGTTTCTCATTTCACCTCTGATGGCCATGATCACACTAATCTCTCCATCTGTGTTCTCAAAGATGGTTTTTCTAACTCATACATCAGAGAGACTACAGAAACTAAAATTATCCTGCAGTTTAGATCACACTCCCTTTTCTCTCAACGACAGTTTACTTTTCTTGTAAATTCTCTCTATTCATTGTAGGTTTCATTTCACACCTCTCTTCGCCTATCCTGACTTCACACTTCCTGATTGGCCTCTCTTTCTGTCCCCTGCTATTGCCTCTCACCCTTCCTCTCTCCCAGCTTTTGTTCTCCTGCTACATTACCTACTACTTACTGCCCTGTCTTTCTCACACCTAAAGAAGGCTCCATAGTCGAAACATTGTGTTTTCTTTTTTTTGGAAGAAACTTCAGACTGGATTTAATAGGGGACAAACATTTGTGAACAAAGTTGAAAACTCAGATCCATTTTGTGATTGATCTGAGCAGCTTTGACTTACACTGATTCTTCCAAACCTACAATCATTACACTAGGAGTCATTCTGTACATATTTAAAACCTGGAAATAAACAGAAATTCATCATATAGAAATTAAATTTTAACCTGATATCACATCAATTTAAAATGAGATGATGGAATGTTTTGGAAAAAAGAGATATGTAGGGATTTTGTTTTAAGGCAAAAAATACTTTAGTTACTTGTTACTACCTCAAAAATTGGGCAACAATTCCCATAGTGACTCAATATTAATTTCCTGTAGGTAATTAGGTTTTAACCCATACTGGGCAGCAGCAGTATGGGGCGCTGATGGTGGCGGAGGATCACGTTTCCGTGACAACGGCAACAACACTCGCACTATCTGCGCGGTAGGATGGCCTGGTAATCTACTTCCGTCAATTGCCATCAAAAAGTCTATGGATAGTGACAGGGAAACTATCCATGGGGTCGCCATGAGTCAACACCGACTCGACGGCACTCGCACCCACCAATTAGGGTTTAGCTGGAGGTGGGTTTATTTCGTTCATTTTAGATCTTCTGATGCATCTGTGATATACATAAGAAATGGTACAACAGTCAGTATACAGTAAGTATTATGCATGACTTCTCAATACAGAAACACTGATATAGTATATAGCCACTGTACCACTGTACTAGTCAGGTGGCAGTTTATTTGTGTAAGCTCATTCAGTCAATTTAAATCTCTGGGCTCTGCTTTCATTACAGCTGTAGCTCTTTAGATTGCCCTAAAAGAAAAATTAATTAAATCAACTGGGTTGTAGTTCTGGGAATAGGCTTTCTATTCAGAGTACTACATTGTCTTCCTCATAACAACTAAAAATAATCTATTCATACTCTGCCTCTCACTTAATTGTATTCAGAAATACTGTGTGACAAGAGAGTTCCTAGCTAGGAAAGCAAAACTCTTCCAAGGGGTAATTTCAGATCTGTCAAAGATGATGGTTCTTAAAGCAGTTGCAGATTTATGTCGTACAGAGAGTGCAAATGAACTCTCTGGTAAACAGCACTGGCTAAAACAGTGTCTTTTTTGCTGCCTGGAGATATAGCTGATGTAAAACAGTGTGTTGCACAATTTATACCAAGGCCCAGGGCACAGTGTGTCATTGGCACAGCAGCTGCAGCTTAAGTGCTGGTACCTTCCAGCAGGTAATCAGATACATCTCTCACAGAAATGTTAGCCTTATGAAAACCCACCATTTTTAGCTATCAAGTGCTGTCACCATAATAGCAGACATTAAAGTGCACTGATCTTATCCCCCCAGTGCTGTCTCATTATTATTCATAGATAAACCACTCCATTTTCTAAACCCCCATTACCTTGATAGTGAGCTATAAATGCTCCATTCTGAACTGGCTTGCTCTGTATACTCTGTAAACTGCAATAAACCCCCTATATGAACTATAAGGAGCTGCCTGTTACCTCATAATTTATTTTCTAAAGACCACTGTTTTTTTTAGTTGATATTCAGTTTATCTTTTCATTTGGTGCTTTTTAGTGTACTGTTCAGACTATTTAATACTCCAGCCTTGATATTATTCACTTATGTACATATACAGTACATACATTTAGAACATGTTGATTGTTAGCATTGTCAGAAGACTTCACTCAATCAGATCTTTAAAAAGTAGAGTTAATGGCTTTTTGACTTTGGTAGTATAAGGCTTTAGTAAAGATAAAACCATATCTCTTTTCTTAAATTATTTAAATTGGCCACTATCACTGAAGAAGTACATAATTACTTTGTTCATGTCTGTAACAATCAAATATGATATTATCTTTTTATCATTTTGATTTTGCTTGCCCTCAAAATGTAAAATTAAGTACAGCCTTTCTAAGCAGCTGTCAGTGGGCAGCAGCAGGGAACAATGTTTCTCATAAACACTCTTGGACCTGAGAAATACTTGTGAAACAGTGTGATAGATGATAAAGAGCTTAACGGCTAATTAATCTTTATCAAGCTTTTAGTACTTCTTAGGACTGGGGCGCACTTCCAAATAGCTTGGCACAAGGGCCAGTTTCAGTTGAAGAAAATGGTCAACTTTTGTTACAGAATTATACTTGTATCTTGTCTTCAATTCATGTTTTGAATCTTTTCAGGAGGGCAAAATAATATTATATCTGATATAAAAATAGATAATTGGTCATTATTTTAAATGTATATAATCATAGAGTCAACATAAGTATTAAGCATTTGTTCATTTGATATTTCAAATACTATATACTGTACACTTACTTAATCCCTCGTGAGTTTATCAGGTTATACAGGTTCCTTTTGCATTATAAGAGTAAAATTAACACAAACGCTTAAGCTCTTCTATGAATATCTAAAAAGGGAGACCTTTACAGGACACGTCTTTATGATGTTGTGGAACTTTTACCTTTTTCTTCTAACAAATCGATGGATTGGGTTTAGGAGTGAGAGTCTGGCAACCTCAATATCATCACTTCGACCAAGAAGCAGGATGAAATCAATTAGCTACTAAATCCAAACCAGCTAGATGGGACAAATTACCTCTTCTCATTTGCAAGACTTTTTTTATGTTCTTAGCAGTACAACATGTTAAGAGCATTATGTGTTTCTTAATTTCCCTTCCATTTTAGTAAGCGGAAAATAATGTATATCCTTTCAGCCTTGTCTCCTTGACATACAGTAGGTCATTAAGATGACTTCAAGGGCCGTGCCCCTTGTAAACTGTAATTGGGTTTTTAGAATAACAAACGTCCAACACACATGAGATTGCCTTCAATACAGTCTTAACTGGAGCAAAACTGCTTGATTAATGAATAGCCTACAGGTACTCTTCTGATTAATTAAGCAACTGCCACAGCTAAATGTACTGTATGTCAGTAAGCTTTGGCTTCCAAAGAGTTTTAATTGGATTTAAGCTACCAGGACAATGACTACGTTTTACTATGGCTACATACTTTTTTGGGAAATTTTCCATAACGACAATCCATAAGGTAAATTGAGGTAATTAAGGGACACAAAATGATTACATGAAAACACAGGAAAACAGAAGATACAGTGTTTTCTAACACAGAGGATTGTATAGTAGATGTCATCCTACAACATCCAAAACTGAAGTGCAGCACTCATCTTTGTGAAGGGTGACAATCATTATGGTAGGCAGAGATGTGAGAACATGCTTCTCTAATTGAATAAAGAAGGAATGTTAGGTAGGCCAGACTGTACCTACGCTTTAAAAAAATGGCATGAAATCTTTTGATGGCTAAGTAACCAACAACTCAATTTAATGATTAAATGGTGCATCCAAAGGGCTTTACCCCCTACAGCACACTGTCTCTTGTCAGTATACTGGGCCACTGGTTTTGGAATTCTGGTCCAGCGGGAGGGAGAGCAGCACGGTGGTGGAGGGGTTAGCATAGCAGTTTCCTGGGGTGTTATCTATGTGGAGCTGGCTTTGTTGGTTTCCTCCTAAAGTCCAAAACCATTCAGACAGGTGAACTGGTTTCTAGGAAAATCGAATTGGTAAGCATGAGTGTGTGAGTATCTGTGTCTGTGTTGTCTGACCTGGGAAGTACTGGCATCCTGTAGAGCTTGTATCCTCCCCTTCTCCCATTACTTGCATTCCACCTTTTTAGAGGTCTCCCATGCCGAACTTCTGAGACTTGAAGTCATGTTAAGACATTCTCATTTTAAGCTGTGCTTCCTTAGATTCTTAGTTTATTCTTGTTGTGTGATATGAGGATTTATTGCCAACATTTCTTTAATATCGCTGTTTGATTTGTAAAATATATGTTTGTCAAATACATTGTTAGCAAAAATTCTAAATTGTTATTGCTAGTGTTGTATTGTTGACACACGTTGAAGGTAAAAAGAAAAAGTCAATACAAAATTATGGATTATTTATTAAATAATTATTATTATAAGTCCCTCAAAATCTAAGCAAATGCAAACAATACAAATTCAAATCCTTCTCCTTGGAAATTGCCTTTTGTGAGCCATAGGCCTCACATCTACATACATGGGATCACAAAATCCTTTGGTTTATCCAATTTTACACAATTTGCATTTTTCCTTAATGACTCACAGTAGTTTGTTAGTGGAAAAAAGCTATTGATAAAGTTCGGTTCACCCATTGGTTCAGAGTACACCTACAGTTACAGTATGATTGACAGGTTTGAACTATTAAATACACAGAATAAGTGAGCCAGATGTGCACCATTTTATTTCTTTTATTTCTATTTCAAATATATATATTGCTTTTCCCTTTTGCAGCCAGGAATGAAGGGACACGTAACATATGAATAAATGAGCGCCACAAATCTTCCTGCATTACCATTCAGGCTGGTGACTTAGCTACAGAGAGTAAAAAAAAAATGTAAACAGCTTGTGTCAGAGCAGACGTCTTGAATGTTCCATTTTAAAGTACTTGTAAAATAAAACATATACTGTAATTAGAAATATGTTGGCTAGATCACACAGGAGGCAAGAACCAATTTACTCTCTTAAGCACTTTTGTAAATAACCCCCCAAGGGCCATTACCAAGGCAAAACTAAACTCAACTACCAAAATGTCACTTTGAACTACAGCTACAATTGCCGTTTTTTCCCTGAGGCTTCTTAGGCACATATGATATGCAGTACAAGCAGCAGACCTGATGGAGAGAAGCTGGAAGCCTAAAATAATCATCCACTTGACTCAGTACCCGTGAATGAAGCAGGGACTGATTTCGATGACCATCACAGCTAGTGTTCCACTTTTAAAACAAAATCACTGGGACGCCGTCAATTGTGAAAGGAGCTTTTAGGTCCTGTCCTTTTAAAGTCTGGTACATTTTCTGTTTGTCCGCTTCTTTTTCGTTGTGAGTTTACTGCATTTCCATTGGTACCTCAGTCTTCACCAATGCAGAATGAATTCCTTTGTCTATCTGTATAAATTCATCCGTCAAAATGGATACCAGAATGAGGTACTTCACTTCCTGTGACTTTTAAAGTTACATTATGCCACACATCAATTTGTTAAGTGTTTGTTTCAATGTCACGAACCGCATATTTATGAGCACCTCTTACCGCCAACACTCATGCACTAATTAATCAATTGTCATTCCTCACACTCTTCCCTATTTATACCCTCTCACTCCTCTCAGTCCTTGCTCACTAGTGAGAAGTACTCTTCGGCTTTCTCTGGTGTGCGCTTCAACTCTTGACCTGACTTTTGGCTGCCCGACCTAGTCTCCTCCTGCTTCAACTTCGCCTTGCTTCTCGCCTCGGATCTGGATTCACTCGACCTGCCTCTCTTGGCTACCGGACCTAGTTCTCTTAGACCCATATATACACACATACTGCACTCTTACGCTGGTGCATAATGTGTCATAAAACCACTAGACAGATAGCATTCACATATGTAAGCAAAAATCAAGATAACTGAAACAACACACTCTTCATTCGCAAATAGAAATGTGTGCTGTTTGTGCTTTTACTAGGTATGTCCAAGCTCAAGTAGAAGGTTTGATATAGGTAATCAAGATTGAAAGGTATTGGTTCACTGTACATTGGTGGGACTATAACTCTAAAAAATGCTTATAAAATTAATTAGTGTATTATATATTTTGTTCCATTACTATAGTGAAAATAATCCCTTGACTTGTTTTTTTGAATTCTCCTTAAAAACTGAAGCTCTCAGTACATGTCCTATAAGAATGATTCAGAGTACAAATATGAGTAAATTAGGACCACAACATATAAACAGTTAACCAATATGCCGCAGTGGTTTTCTATAAAGGAGCATAATAGGATAATAGGCTTCCACAGACAGTTGTAATTGGATAATAGTTATCTATGGATAAGCACTGTGCAGTTCAGCTTCTTCCCTCCCTAACTAAGTAAACTGTAGCTAATCAGATTATCAATCTGGACTATTTTCTTGCAGGAACACTAAAGCAGAGTGCCAGGGAGCCACATGGCATTAAATGAAAAGCAAAGTCAATCTATCAGTTATGCCACTAATGCAGTTTGTGAGGGTCAAGTGAAGCACTGACAGCCTAACCATAGGGGAGAGGTCTGGCTTCAATCAATTAACTGAGAGACAAATATAATCTAAAGAAAATATTTTGTGATAGGCACTAACTTCAAAAATAATAATTCTGAATTTAACATTTGGGTTTTGAATTATGATTGGTTCTAACAGATGATGAGAGTTTTACCTATCTTTTAAAAGCCTTACTATAACTTTACAGCTTATCAGATGTTTGCAGCTAACATTGTAAAAGTCTACAGTGATTTTATTTTAGTTTCCTCCAAGAAAGGAACAAGTTGCTCCAAAGAACGTAGTGGATGTGGGTGTACAATGAAGATGTAAATGTACCTACTCACCAACTGCTACTCATATTAAATAATAAAAAACAAACATGTTTTTAAGCACTACTATTTTATTTTGAGATAGCAGTATTACACTGTGCTTTCCATGTTTAATCAGAAGATTTCCAAAGCAGGTGAATGAATTACTGAAGATTAAACTCAAACAGCTCTTATAATCAATCATGGTTTAACAGGATAATTAAATATCGATTATCTTAAGTGAAAGCTACAATTAAAAATGGATTATCTTTGTTTGGACAAATGCAAACGAGGGGAAAATTTACTCAAAAACTTTTTTTACAAGCCTTTGAAAATCTCTGGTATGAGGCTCTAAATAAATGAAAGTTACATTACAATTTCTAATACTTTTAAGATTAATCAAACAACAATATGATCTCTTTATTAAAATTATTCATGTTAGTCACTATACCATCATAAGGAAAATCCCTCTTTGACATACTGTGCTGTATCGTAGGTCTTTGATCCTTTCCAATCAGTATTATTAAAAACTGCTGAACTAAAGCATGTCTTCATTCAGTATAATTTCTTCACATTTCATTTACAATAAAACTGTGTGTTTTCAGCTTTAGGCCATCACTTTTCTAATTTACCTGCGTTTATGTTTAACAGAGCTTAATGTCTTGGCCTCCGATGTTTCACCACTATTTCAGCAATTCTAATGTATCGCTCTGGTTTTCATTCTGCTCTTCTTTAACAGACGGGTGCTGTGATCTCTCATGCCTCATGACTTCTGCCTGTCTCCTCAGTTTCCTGGTGCACCTGGCCACAGCCGTTGAAGGTGAGTTTTGGGTAATGTGAAGTGCCATCCCTTGACAGCACTGCACTGAGCTGACAGCTGGACCTTGATGAAGGATTGCATGTGTCCATGACTGCCTGTCTTCTTTCTCTACCTTACTGTCCCAATATATTTATATTTTGACACTGCATGATTGATTTTACTGTTTAAAGTTTTCCACCTAAAGTGTAAGTACAACAGTCATTAAACTCATTTTTTTCATACACTGTATTTTTCAAATATTCTGCTGGAGATTCCAGAAATGCTGGTATTTTATTACAACAGGGTTTGCTCAAGGGTTCAATAGCACTTCTTTAACCACGATGGGTCAAGCATCAGTCTACAGGCTTACCCATCCCATTACATTGCACCAATGCTAAAATAAAATCAATAAAAAGTACTGGTTCAAACATGCTTTGCCTGCATCTAAATTGGCATTTTCATATTTTCATGCAATAAAAAATATTTCAGCAAATCAAGAACAAATTCTGCTCTGGAACAAAAATCTTTAAAACGTCTCCCTGCAGTTTGTGTTCATGATGCCTGAAACACCATACAATAATAATATGCAGGAATGTAATGTTATTCAACTTAATATAGCCACTTAAAATCCAAGGTATAAAAACGAAATATATAAAATAGAAATAAAAAGTTCTCTAACTGGAGCCTTCGTAATGAGGATATTACATTTTTACCAAAATAAGATTTACCATATTTAATATAATACTCCTATTAAAATACCTAGATTATACTTTAATAGTTTTTAATACGATCAATTAAATTAACATTCTTCTTTAGAAACAGCAGTATCACAACATTGAATGCCCCAGGTTTGACATTTAGGTGCATTTTGCATTATCATCAACTTTCCTTGCCTATAGTTCAGATATTGTTTGCATGAATCCTAATTAGGGTTCATAGCACCGTATCGGATAGAGGTTTAAAGAAAACATGAAAATGAAAATGGGTTGGGAGGGGATCAAGGAGTAGGCATGTGTGTGAAATGAATGACTTCCTATAATGGAATTGACCAAGATTAATCTTCAAGTAGGCTCTCCTATTTTTTTTTTAATTACATCTTTTAATGTTTCCTTTAGGGCAGTGGCTCAGGCTGAGGACACCAACTAGCATTGCTGAATAGATAGGATTCTCATGAATTACATTTAGATCTTGTTTTATTAATTTTTCATTACTTTCCACTGACTGGGTGCAATTGTTTTTCTGCATGAGACAGGCTGGGCATTCATAAAACAGACACGTAAAACAAAATGACAGGCGTTTCAAACATGCATCGAAGTTACAGTAGGGAACGATGAGATTAAATTAACTTTTTTGCTGTTAGTTATTTTCTTTAGGTTAAGAATGTTCTTACAGTAATGAGAAGAGGGACATCTGGCATCTCTGTTTGAAACCAATGTGTGGCTGATCGTATTTTCCACCTTTAATTCAAGTGCTAGCAGTGACTGTGGAGAGTAAGGGCTTATTTGTGAGTCCCTAGGGTCGAAATATGCCATCTGGAGCACAGCACAGTGTGACACACTAAATTCACTTCTGTATAAGTATTTGTCAGAATTGTTTCCTTAAAACAGAGTTGAAATACATTAATGCACGTAGGCTAGTCAAAGGTTTGCCTCAATCAGGCCATGGACAACAATACCAGATATATAAAATCTCTAAATTCTTTAGAGACGCTGACACTGAGAAAGACAGGGAGGACAGATTTTAAAAAGATACTGTGGAAAACGAATACAGTGCTGGCCTTGGGAGCAGTCTTTCACAGACAGCATTGGATTTAAAAAAAAACCTGAATTTTTTCTTTAAACTGATCTTCGCAACATTAGGTAATACTGGGCTGTTATGTGGCTGAAATCGCATTCTACAGCACATTTCTAGGGAAGTGCTAAAACTACTAATGAAATGAAGAAAAAATGGCTTGAAAATGTATTCTAAACCAAAGATGTACTATCTTGTTCCTGGAGGGGAAATATGCCAACAGTATTTTTTGTTGTTGTTTCTTTAAAGCTTCAGCAGTATCTGGAGAAGTTGTTAGATTAGACCAGTTGAGATCATAATAAGCTAAACTAGGATATTTAAAACTGGAATGAAATGAAAACATTTGGACACCAATCCACCTGCACTAGAATTGGGCACTCTTGTTTTAAATCAATTGTTAAAATAATATTAATGAAATAGGACTGCTGAAAGAAATCACATATTTCTAATTATACATGGTCTGTAGTCTCATTTAAATTGACCCTTTTTAAGCTACAGATGCTGCCCAACAAACAGTATGACTGTACGCAAGAAATATCATAGTTTCCTCACCTCCAGCTCTCTCTAAATGGAGATATGTTCAAGTCTAGTAAAATGTTACAGGCATACCTGTCAAATTGTTACCATTGGGCTTAAGAGTACAGGGTTTTTAATTTCAGCCAACAGGAAAAAGGGAAATTTTATTATCTTCCTGACAGGACCTTTTTACCACAATCAAAGTTTTGAAGTGCATTAAATGGTGAGTTTGATGTTTATTACATACTTTCTTGACTTTTCATGGTGCCCATAGTAATTTTATTATCCTGTTTTTACATAATTCAGAAAAGTATGGACTTCCTATGAAAACCAAGCTGTATGTGATTGCTCTCACAGCTTTCTGTATTATTCCAAAATAATATATCATCAACCTCAAATCTCAAATACATCAGGAACCTACCACTGGATTCCATACAGTTGAATTTTGTTATAGGTAATTTTGCAGGCTTTTAAGGGAAAACATTGCTGAGCTAACAGCTCTGTGAATCTCACCCACAAATTGGTAAATGCAGTAGACTTATGCATCTTTTTACATTCGCCTGTCTGTATCCTGGCATCAGACATTATGTTGTTTATACTGTACAAAAGTATAAAGGCTTGTGCTTTGCTAACAGGATGTTCATCTGTTCAATTATGCACTCAGGGGCCAGATAACAGGGCAGACTGATGGCAAATTGAATTGTAGATTTGAGATATAATGCGCAGAGCTCCCAAGCAAATTAATCTGATGCTAATTACATTAAATGTTGCTTTTTAGATTATTTCAAAAATAATTGCTGCTATGAAGGTGCTGATATTGTGTTTAATTATTTCTGGTACACTTGGCTGTGTCAGTACAGTTGATTTTTCAGGGACAAACCCACTCTAAAACGTAAATTACTGTTTCAGTGAAATAATATTTTAATGTTTGTGGAAATGTTCATCTATATCAATGCTGTGCTTCCAAGGGAAACCTTCAATGAAACTCTTCTTCCTTCAAGAACACTGAAGGAGGAAAATAGGTTGTACAGTACCTTTTACCATATGTCCCATAGTACAATAGAATAGATCAATGAAGACATATTATAGAAGAAACATTAGATTACATTTATTTTTTTACATAATTAATAGTAAAGAGCCACTAAATAATTTTTTACATTAGGTCATGTTGTAGGTGCTCCTGCTTCAAACCCACAACTTCCTATAAGAAGGGATATGAATGATAGGATAGTATTTGGGCCATTTTGGTCATTATGCTGCAAGTAAATAATTTGTCTAAGAATATCATCCATACATTTCTTGAAATAAGACAGGGAATTGGATGAGTAGTTTATTACAGACCCCCCATAACCTTCTGAGTAAAGAAATGCTGCTTGTTCTCAATTGTAAATGCACTTCCACAATGCCTGTATTTGTGTGCCCAGCTTTATATTTCACTACTGATTCAGAAGAATTCATAGGTTTAACTTAACCAACAGCTTGACTAATACTTGAATCTGGTCCAATTATAATTTTCTCTGTTCAAGACTAAAAAGCATTGTTTTTTAGCCTGCAAAGCAGAAAATTCCTCTACGCCTAGGAACCTGGTGCCATAAAGATCTAGATGGCCCATTATTTATATTCATAACTATTTATATCTATTCATATCAGTATTTGATGGAATGATTCCAGAGCACCAATATATTTTTTATACATAGTGACCAAAATAGTGCATCATATTCTAAATAGGAAGTTACCACTGCATTGCACATTTTTAAAATGATGGTTAAATTGTTTATTTTAACTATATATCCTATAAGAACAAAGCAAGGTTGGAGATACTTTACCACTCTGCTCATTGCAATTGCAGTAAATAAGGATCTGGAAAATGTCTAGAGTACCAGATCCCAGTTATCTGTGACAGCGCTTTCCCATAATGATGTCAGACTCCTTTCAGTTAATGTTCGGTATACATGAGTCAGAGAGCTCTATTGTAATACAATTACTGTTAGTTTGCCAATAAGACAATCTGGCCCTAGGAATTGTACTCCTAGAATCAAATGAAGGCTTTTCTTTTGTAGCAGCATACACGTACATGTTTAAATAATATATTGTCAATGAAACCGATAATTTATATGCAGTATAAGAGTATAGTTTTTACAGAATACAGGATACAGAACATATAAGTAATACAGAATTTCTTTGGAAGGTCGAAACGTAGTTTAGCAATTATGAGAATGGCAATCATTTACAAAGATACAGTACTTTAATCCTCATGAAATCTTTTTAAAACATGCGTCCCTTAAAAAACTTTTAAGATAAATGTTTGTACTGAATAAACTGTCTGAAATTCTGAAATTAATTCAAGTTCACATAAATGTCCTATGAATTCTGATAACCCATAAAAAACTTTTAATTGGGACATTTTTACACGTATATTGATGTACACGGCTTAATGGATTGTGTAAAATTGAACATGGTAAATATGACATTTTAATTTTTATTTTGCTTTATTCTTAATATAATATTAATTATATTAATATTGTAAATTCTAAAATGTCATGTTTAATTGAGCAATGGAAAAATGGTCAAAATGTAAATAAAGGGGTTTTGTGAAGAAGGGTACTGGAAACAGAAGACTAGCCTTGTCAGTTAATTAGCAGGGGATTGGCACAGCTGCGTGGCATAAATGAAAAATGTGCCCATCCTACAGAAAGCTCAAAATCTGCTTTTTGCGATCGAAAATTACAGTGAACAGGGAAAAACTATTTTAGCACATTAGGTTTTAAGTGTTGCCCACAATAGTTTTACCATTGTGTAGTTGCTGGCGAGGTTGAAAAAAGATAAAAGATGACGCAAATAATTTCTGCCGAAAGCTTTTTACATTTTTTTCATTAAATAGATTATTAATCCCTTGAGCAAAATTCCATTGCAACAGCAGCCTGGCACAATCAACATAGCACAGTGTAACGAAATTATACAATAATACAACAATACAATACAATAAATACAGTCAGTGATAGACAAGAAGATATATTGCACATGATAATATATTGCACAAATCCCAGCATATATTACATATTACGTATAAACAGAAAAACCTGCTGTAAACAGGGAATTCATGTTTAATCCAAAAACAGGTCAATGTTGCCCCTGCCTAGAGACACAGTGGATGAGTTGTAAAGTCTAATGGCAGGCAAGAATGACCTTCTGTAGCGCTCCCTGTCACACCGTGGTTGGATCAGCCAATTGCTGAACGTGCTCTTCATTTTGACAAGCATATCATAGAGGGGATGGGAGACATTGTCCATTATGGCCATTAATTTGGACACCATTCTCCTCTCAGCCACTACCTCCAACAGGTCCAGACCATACCCAATGACAGAACTTGCTCTTTTGATGATCTTGTTCAACCTGTTAGCATCCCCTGCTCTAATCCCAGAGCCCGAGCACACCACCACATAGAAAATGGCATTCTCTACAACAGACTGATAGAATATATGAAGCATCTTACTACACACATTGAAGGACATGAGCCTCCTCAAGAAGTAAAGTCAGCTCTGGCCCTTCATGTAGATGGCCTCCATGTTACTAATCCATTCCAGTCTATCATCAACATGAACACCCAGGTTCTTGTATGAGTCTACTATCTACTATAGGAGTGGCGTACTCCTATGGATGCAGGCAGGAGTAGGTTGGACCCTCTTCCTCCTGAAGTCTATCACCAACTCCTCTTGTCTTTGCCATGTTAATTTACAGGTGGTTCTCCCCACACTACTCTACAAAGCTGTTAATCAGTCCTCTGTACTCTTCCTCCTGCCCACCCTCAATATATCCCACAATTACAGAGTCGTCTGAGAACTTCTGCAGGTGGCACAGAGAGAAAAGGGATAAGAAAATAACTTTTAGATATGAATGAAATTTGCTTATGAAAAAAAGCGACTTAAAATTCTTTCTCCTTGCTCATGTAAAAACATGTGTCCCCTGGTTTTGTGTGTTGCTGTTCATTATACAGTAATAAAGACCTCCACTGTATTGATTTTTCTCAATGCCTTCAAAGATTTTAAATCCTCGTATCAGTTCTCATCATAATCTTCTCAATTAAAGACAACAGACGTTCGGTTATTTTGGTCTGTTAGTGTAGAACATTAGCTTAATTGCCGGAAAGCATCTGGTTAGTTTTCTGTGGACTGCGTCATAGCCTCAATATTTTTTTTTGTAATGAGGTGACCAAAATTGCACACAGTATTCTAAATGAAGCCCAAGTGCATTGCACAATTTGAATATAACACCCATGGTTCAGATTCTACATTATGTTTAGCCTTTTCCCTTACATACCTAGGAAGATGTAGACAACGAGTAAAGAATAACACCCAACTATTTCATAACTAGCATCTTTAATATCAGCATTTCCGATTTTGTATTTATAGTTCATATTTTAATACCTACATACAAAACCCTGTACTTGTCTTCATTAAACAACAGCTGTCTTGTGTTTGCCCAGTCTAGTTGAATTAAATATTACGAATACAACTAAGGTAGTATGAAATCTTAAATCTACAATATGATTCTGTGCATGTTATTGTTATTTTCTAAATGTAAAATATACATGAGAGCTTACTCTGTTATTTCTTATAAGCATATTCTCTACTTACTGACAATTACCTTGCACTTTTGTGTTTTAATATTATATTGTATATCAGCTTTTAAACCCTGAAATATCTTCTATAAAAATTCAATCTGTTCTTGGCATTGCTATTTAAATACTGGAAAGTGTCTAGGTTTTGACTAAATAAACAGATTATGTTCTCTAGTACTGGGTGTCATCTATGGTCTGTCTCTATTTTACATGTCTTTCTTGATAATGCAAAGGGGAACATTTTCAAGAAGATAAAACGATCTGAATATTTGAGAGCATTAGGTTGTATAAGTCGTCCGTCATTTTCCCTTTAAAAAAATGCAGTGTTGTCCTCAGGATGCTCTGGTTATGTAAGATACAGTCCTTTCCCTGCAGTCTTGCATTTCATGTGCTTTTGTAAGAGGGGGAACGGTTCATTTAATCTTTGTACAGCCCCTCTGTGCACTCAAAACTCCTGCCCCAGCAACCCTGGGGAGACAAGAGGTGGAAGAAGCTAGAGAAGTATTTATTCTGTGCTCCATCACACCAAACTCACACACATACATTACACATTCATGCATATCCAAAACATCCCAGGATTTGGGCAATGACAAACACAATTTTTCAACACAAATGTCATGTTTCGCATTTCATTTTTTTCTTCAGGGTGATTTGTACAACATAGATGTGACTGTGAGGTCACAGTACTGACAATACTCCACGTTAGCAGTAAATTGAATGCAAGGCAGTGACCTAGAGCACAGAAAACAGAATGAGGCACAGTGACCTAGTATTAGGAACTTCAGGACTGTCAACAGGACTACATAGACCTGTTCAAACAAAAGTAAGCAGTATGGTCCTCTTTGCCCTAGTGATTGAATGTTGAAATGGAAAAGAATCAGTGATTGGATGTAATGCTGGCCAAGAATCAGGGTCACAAAACTGTTACAGTTGAAAGTCTATCTAGTGTTACTTTCTCAGATTGTAAAAAGTACTATTCTCTAAGCTTATAAAAAAACATGGTTTTTATTTTAGCAGTCTTCCATTTATCAAGGTCTTCTAGACTTTATACTATATGAAACCAAATTACCTTGCTTTTCTTATGCACTTCTATAGCTTTTAGATGCATTCAGTGTGATATATGACCTATGATACTGCATTTTGTGCATGGTTAGTATTCCATGATGACAGTAAACCACAGCACTTAAAATTAATTAAAATGAAAACAATAGTATTAAACATAGTGTGATAAATCATTAAATTATCATGATAACATACTGTATATACAGTATGTATACAGACAGAATAAGAACTAGTAGCTTTGAGATAATCATACAAGATTCAAAAAGACTGTCACTCTCCCTCACCAGCACTACTCATCCCCCATGCATACGCATATACAGACACTTTTGAAGGCATTAAGATCTCATCTTGGTAATACAGAGATTGATTCCAGCCAGCTGTGATTGGGAAAAGACTGTCAGTTAAATGGTGGTTATGAAAAAGGCCAGGCACATGCCTGATGGAATCAATTTTACAGGACATTTAATCTGTGGAGGCATTTTGATGAAGCGGACTTGTGATGCATGATAAGATTGGAGTGAACAGATACTCACAGACTCAGATACAGTCCACACACTTACTGTACAAATACACGCAACAAAAGAACCAAAGGCAGATCTTTAAAAATATTCTTCAGCATGTACTGTATATATCTACTAAAAAAGGTTCTTGGCAGTTCTTGGCAATTACTTATTCATCATTTACTGCATGTAGTTTTGGCTTTTGATTTATTCATTTGCTTTCAGATTCCTATTTCATTTTTTGGGGTTAAAACTGTATTCCTCATATAAAATAGTTTGTTTTAGTTTTGGCCTTGAAATGGCTTCTATGATTGAAAGGACATATCTCAAATGAAGCAGTTCAAGTAGGGAGCTGCGTCAGCTTACATAAACTGCAAAGGAACAAGTTAAAGGTTTATTCCATGCTGAACACTCCACCTAACACCGTTTCTGGAAATGTGTTTATTTTTTTTCTCCAATTCTCTTTCTCGTTTTGAACATTTTATACAGGCACCCACACTGTAGTAGCACAGCATATTAAGTCCTGCTTTGTTGGCAATAACTTAGGGAATCCTGGGAACGTTACTTATTATTACAAAGTGCATTCTGGTGGAAAAGACTGAAGTTATTGAGCCAGACAATAAATCAGCTATTGCTATCAGTAGGAATCTGTGAGAGAACTAATCAATGGAGGAAAGATTTGTAGTTTACAGACTGATGATGCACTTTATTTCCAATGTGGCTATAAACCACAGCATTGTAGAATGGGAAATACATTTAATGATGTTTACCTGTAAGCCTCTCTACCACTAGTGGTTATATATCCTCAACATCTGACACTAGATAAGTACATCTTAGTAAGGTATGACAATTTATTGGTAATTTAGCTCACAGCACAGGATTAGCTAGGTGTATAATTACTTTTTATTTCCAGCAGTAGATTTGGTCATACTATGTGGTATTCTTTATCATGGAATTTAGCTCTACTTCAAATGATTTCTCGCTGCTCTTTTGAATGTGTTTGTCATTTCACACTGAATAGCATGTAAGAATGAAAAGACAGCACCTCTTACTTTTTTCTAGACATTACTGCCAGGAACTTGTGGTTATTTTAGGTGTTTTCTTCTAGAAATATAGGCAAAAAAGAAAAGTAAGTGAAATAGATAAATATAAATCTTCAAAGTCCTAATCTTCAGTTCTGCATGGCGGTCACATTTTTTGTCTGATGTCTTGTGAGAGGAAGATTGTTCAGCTTTCAACAGGAGCAGTGTCTACATTTCAAACAGTAAACACAGTCTTACATCAGTTCATTATAATTAATGCTTGGCATAATTAAAAGCTATTAGGTATTATGAGATATTTTAAGGAAATACAATTAATTCTCTTTTTGCAAGCGTTGAATCTGAAGTTTGCCATAAAAGAGGCAAACTTTAGGGTCCGTTTATAGTTCCTAGCATTCACAGATGATTTGCTTATGATGATAAAATCTGGATTCAACATATGACACTTAATATTTTTAGACACTTGCAAAGAATGAAAAAATAAACAAATACATTGTTGAGAAGGGAAAAAGAAGCCTGTTTCCTACGTTATTCTTCTGATTTTCTTCAGGTTTTGGTTGCCAACATCGTCCTATAATTTGCACTCAGTTCATCGCATTGTGTGAGACAGAAAGGCAATCTCATTCATAGACTTGTAAAACATTACAGAATACACAGAGGAAGCAAGCAGTGAGTGCAAGCTAGATGGTGTTATTCAAATTGAACACTGAGCACAATTCAAATTGCCTACACAAATATTCTTACCACACATCTTGTATTCATGTGACTGCAATCTATTTCTCACCATCAACAGGGCATTAAATTTCTGGGAGAGTTCAGTAATAGCTGGAGCCTGTAAAGGCAATGGATATAAGGTAATCAATAGCTTGGCACAACCCAAGATGCACTAGTGTTTCAGCCAAGCACTCCAGGTAATGAACTGCCTGTTTGATATATTCCCCTCCAAGCTATGGACTCACAGGATGCTGCAGAGCGATGCAACAGCAGCAATTCTTTGATTAGTCATTTCACTACCATCAGCCCTCCCCCCCCAGACAAATTACCTGTTACTCCATGCTATTGGATGCCCAGTTTCTTATTGGGAAATGGAGAGCCTGTTGGAGGACTAGGGTTAGGTTAAAGTCTTCTTATTGGACACCACAAGAACAAGGGAGGTTGTGGGGCCTAAATCTGTCATTTTTTCTGGTATCATGTCTTAAACGGCATTTGCCACTGCCGAGAATATTGTAATATTCATTGTAAAGTTTAATCGTTTTTTTTTTCTCATCTTGAGCATTGATTTGAGTAATAATGACATCAAGCTATCATTGAACATCAAAGTCAAATGTTTTGTGGTCAAACCTATGCATTCCATCAACAATTAGGACTTGTTATAAAAAATACAGCAGGGAATAATTTATTCGGGACTACGTGCTCTTACAATTAAAAATGGAAAGTAGGGTATCTCAGTAACAATACTTCCTGGAATGGGCTATGGTGGAGCACAAATTGTCAATTCTGGATACATTTAATTTACTGGAATAGCAGACTTAGACAATGTATGTTACATCAGTCAGTAAATCCAATAATATAATTATATTTCTTTTGAATTTCTAGAAAGCATAGAGATGTATCAGAGATACAAGGTCGGAGTCGAAATGAACTGCTGAGATTACCTACTGTATGTAGTTGCATTCTCTGCTTTTTCTCATTTCTTTTTTCTTACTCTGCCACCTTCAAAAGCATTTCCAAAGTTCAGCCAAAACACTAATGCTTTCACGAAATGAACTGTTTTCAAAGTACTTTATTAGCCTCAAGCACTTCAGTTCATCTTCATGATTGATGTTCCTGGCCTATTGATTGACTGGGCACCTGAAATAAATCCTCTTATTGGCGCAAAGGTAGGATTTGTGGAGGATTTATAAATAAATATCACTCATGACCTGTGGGTCAGACTCCACAGAGTCCATTGTATTTGTTATACTCCTATTCACATAAGTCAATAAAATACTTCTAATGAGATAGGATTTTGTGGACAACTGTGTAGACTCTTAATGCCTTGTGTAGACTCTTAATGCCTTGTCTTGGAATATAGAAGTTGTTCACAGCCTGTAGATATATATCTGTCTTGATATATCAGGCATGTGCCTGGCCTTTTTCATAACCACAATGTTTTTCATAACCACCATTTAACTGACAGTCTTTTCCCAATCACAGCTGGCTGGAATCAATCTCTGTATTACCAAGATGAGATCTTAATGCCTTGTCTTGGAATATAGAAGTTGTTCACAGCCTGTAGATATATATCTGTCTTGATTGGAAGTTCAGTTTGAGATATTTTCATATTTAATGTGAACTGCTTCTGACAAAAGAAATAATCAAATAATGAAGTGGTCCAAAGGGATGATTCAACTTTATGCTCTGTTTTTACATTTTACAGCTATAGTTCTGCTTCACATACATTAAATATTTGTTTTTAATAGTGCTCAAGCCAGGTGGAAATTCCACCCTACCAAAGTAACACTTTGGTTCCCAAATAACATAAAACAACCTTCCAGTTCTATAACATTCTAATCTGCACATGATGTGAATGTGCTGAATGTGCTGATTAATCCAATGTAATACAATCAGAATGTTTTGAAATCAGTGTTAGGTAGTAATTTGCTACTTAACACTATTGGTAGTCCAGTAGGAATGTGCTGACCATTTGAGAACAACCCCTGTTAACTCTTTACTGAACGCCATCTGTGATTGATTTGTAAAGCAAAAATGCACACAGATGCAAACTGTTGTTCTCTATTAAAATGTTTCCTCTGTATTTAAAGTGTTTCATGTGTACTATTTTTTACTTTAGTGCTTCAGATTCTTTTGGGAGTTCTTAAAGTACATCTATATAGGTCAAATATACACAGTGCATACATAACACTTAAATTAACAGTAATAGTCAATATTAGTAAAAAGTTCACTGGAGCCTACAAAGCCTATTCTTGATTTGTTTTTCTGAAAATGAAGCTCAGGCTTTAACAAGCAACCTGGCAATACAGTATTCCCTTCAAAGTATGTTAAAAACGTTTGCCTAGATTCTAACTGTTTGCAAACCCTTGTTCTAACCACTTAAAATGTTGCCTGAGGCGAGGTGATTGGTGTGCTTTTTAGACCATATTTGTTCTTATACGTTTTTATTTAGGCTGCATATTCCAGCTGATAGACTATTTTTTTTTCTCCTGATGATGATAGGTTGTGTATTCTACCTCAACAAAATGTGTAATTACTGTTATTCCCTTTTTATACCATGTTTTTATATTCAAATCAAATCTAATTGTCTAAATACATCTGTCTAAACAGCAGGGAATCAGAGACAACCAATGTAGGCAGGATTACTACAGTGACACTAAGACAATGAAGCCAGAATATAATTACATTTTATACAGTATTTATGACCTTCACCAATATTAAAGGTGCTTAACCTCTGTTTTTCTAAAAATTTCTTTGGGATGTTTTTTATATTTCCATACTTTGCACACAACTGAAGAAGACTCCACTGCTGAAATGTTGTGTTTCATTTTTTTTCCTTTCATCATGGAATGAGGCCTTACATGTTCCAAAGTGTACAGTGTTCTGTGTACTTGATAAGAAGGTCGTGCATAATAAGGTGTATCTCTAAGTCCCATCAACTACAGTACCACTGCAGTGGGAACTTAATGTCAAAGACCTCTTCTTTACAGCACATATCCTTCATGCAGTAGCCCACATGCATCGAATCAATACGCTTTCATTGTTAATTAAAAGTAAGTGTTATCTCCAACTGATGTACAAAAAAGTAATGCTGGCTTTGTATTTTTGCTCTGAATAAAACACAAACAGCACTGTGGAGGTAATGCTGTAGGCTCAGATTGTATCTCTTAACCCTTATTTGCCTTCCAGCCTTTGCAACAAAGGAAACATATCACTTATAGTTGCAACAAATTCATCAAGGTATTAGCTGGAAGGACTGTAGATATTTTTTGGTATCACATGCACTGACATAGGCAGTTATTGAACAGACTTGATACAGGTAAAATTCATTATGCTGCTTAACATTTGTTATTAACAAGGCTGATCAGCAGGAGTCTACTGTGGAAGTCAAGCTAGTTGTGTGTGTGGTAACCATCGGAAGCAACACAAGCTGTACATCTGTAACGCATGCTTTGCACCAGGTTGCAGACGCTATTTTGTGGGATTGTGTTCCATTCCTTTCATACAGCTTGGACAAGCATTATTGGTCCAGCATGCCAAATGACAGCCCAGTACATCCCACAAAATGTTAAGTGGAGCTCATGTTTTAGTGAGTAGGGCATCCACAACTTAACTGTCGCATGCCTACTTTATAAGACATGTGTCACTTGCTTTGCCTTGCTTGAATGTTGTTTTGCCAGGATGATCCTACAGGAAGGGCAGCAAGTGTAGTCCCAGGACATAATCGATGTGTCACTGTGCTTTCAGGTTCCCTTCAATCGCTGTAAGTGGAATTCTATAGCAACTTGATGTTACTATTCCATCTTCTCACCACTAGAGGGCACCTCAAGCACTGGTTGCTGGCTCGACTGTGCAGCAGAGGTGCAGACCATGCAGATGGATGTAACCAATCACAAACTGTGTACTCAGGGCTCCACACATGCCTCCTTTAGCTCCATATAATCTGAGCTCTCATTTTCTTCAGTACTCAATTTAATATACCTCTGGTTAGACCTCATTTACCTGGTTCGTTTTTCCTGAGCTTAGTTTCCTACATCTTATCTTATTGCTGTTCTATTAGAGTCCTTGTTTATTTTCTTGTGGTTTCTTTTAATTATTTTCTCCTGGTTACTTCTAGTTTCCTTTTCACTGCTTCTTGTGTTTTACTTTTCTTTGGATTGCCTTCACAGTTTCTGAATGTGGCCTTTTCCTGGACTTTAAATGAGGATTTAGTATTTTAGCGTTTGTTCAGTATCTCTGGCTGTTTGTACGTGCACTGGGTCCTGTTCACTTTATCCGTCTAGGCAGCACCTTTACACTTGGCACATGACAGCATACGAGCTTCTGTACAGCAATCATCACACTTGGAATTTCCTATTGTGTACAACGGACAACAGCATATTATTCTCCATGTCTGTGTCATTCCCACTGATGTTCATCAGGGTGGGCGTTATGTATTGACACAAGCGGATTAGTTACCAAGGCGATGGGTAGATTTAATTCACAAAGCTATGTATACCATTTTACAATCAACGACATTCTTTCACTGACCAACTACAGAAAACCCCTGAGGAATCAAAATAACTTTTTCAAATGCATTACATTGGTCTAAACAAAACTTTGATGAATCAATAAAAATGACTTTACTCTTGGCCAGTCCACGAGTCCACTTAAGGTGACTTAGTTTAGCTTGCATCATTCTGGTGACACAAAAGCATTGTTTTTGTGATTAGCAGGATAGAAATTATTTTCTGTATTCTTCCTCTTGAATATGTAACATTCAACCGGTTAAATCAAATCACCACCTACTGTATGCCTAATCCCCTTTCTCAGAAAGGAGGTGGCTGAGTGCTTTCAGAGCCTATCAGTCTGATATGAATGATATCAAAACAATGCCAAACACATTTAATTAATATCCAAAATATGGATACGTTATTTTTCTAAAAACATTCCTGCATGAAGAGTGATCTTTTTTGAATATCATTATACTGTATTGTTTTAATATTAGGTAAAAGTTCTACTCCAGAAATGGTTTACTGATTTTGGATTTATTACATAAGAAGACTAAAAATATATCATAAAAAGCTAAAAAAGACTTCCTTACAGGAAGGATTGTACAGAAAGAGGTACAGTGCCCATTATAAAACATCAAGCGTTACAAAAACTTTCCATTCCTTCCTTGAGAATTAAATATTATGTTTTATTTATTAATTGTTTTATGAATTATATATTATTATATATAATATATACTTTAATATATGTTTTCCGTGGATTTTGTGAAGATCATTAAATGCAGAATGTTTGTTTTGAAAATTACCGTTCAATTATTGCATTAAAACGTATTTTCTTAACCATTTGGGAGGTGGTGAAAGTGATTTGTGCTCTGAAGTTGACAGCTATATAGAAAACATTCGACTTATGAAGACCTGATTCACACTAGTCTGTTATGAGCCTTAGAAAAGAAAGACTTGGCACTACAAGAAGCTCATAAAATTAGATTTATGAAGATCGCCATAAAGCTCAGTGTGGGGTGTATGCTGGTAAAAGAAAGGAGTTATCACATGTTTCTGGGCCTCCTTCCACAAGGCTTTATAACAGCAGTTTTGCAGTATGTTACCATCTCTGTTTGCAAATGCCACTGAAATCTTTCACGATTCAGGAAACTTTATTTGCTGTCAACCCAGAATATGATGTCTCCTTAGAGTGTATGTCTCCTTAGAGTGATAAAATTATGTGACATGTGGACAATCTATGATTTACTGTCATAAAGGAATTCCTTAGAGAAAATATGCTTAAACCTTAAAGATCTGAGATTTCTGGGCAATGTTCCTCAGTTGTAGACTTTCATCTGAACTGAAAGCTATCACATTTAAAACTGAGTTAGACCGGTGAGTACATACAGTATTATACATATTTAGGAATCAGAATTGTTTTGCTGGTAAACAACATGTTGCAGTAAGTGCAATGGTTCAGAAGGAGAAACAGTTAATGAGGAGAGTAAATTCTTAATTTAAGCCCTAGAAACAGGTTAGGGCAGTATTCTGCTCTGATTAGAATGGGAACTGTGGCTTACTGCCAATGTGTTTGTAACTTGCTTAAATATTGCTGAGATTGTATATTTCCCAACTTGCATCTCAATAAATCGTAAACAGTGCTTAGAATAATTAAACAGGGAGCCAATTTCAAGATAAAAAAGCCCATTTCAAAATCTCAGTGAAGGAGCTCTAAACAAAGTAAATTGTGCCATTCATGTGAGTGTTTTAAGAATCTGAGTAAAGCAGTACTTTCTTCACAACAACAGTCTTTAAAACACAATGTTTGCTTCACCATGAATTACTGTCTTAAAGATCATTACAAAGGCTTCCCAATGAATTACATGACATAGTATCTTTCAGTGACCATAAAGGCACCCTGACATAAAGATGAAATGCAAATAATATAGTGAATTGTTTAGAGTCAATATGATTGTGAAATTCCATTAACTTTCCAAACAAAATCTGGATACACTTTTAATATTCAATTATTATATGTTTGTAAGCAGTTTTATGTTGTCTGTAATCAAATGACATATTTCCTCTACCAAATTAGGAAATGGATCACACAAGATATACTGTAGAACAGTATATGAATTATTTTAGGAATATTGAAGATAACAATGGTTACTTACAGTTAGTTGTGTAAAATTGTAATAGTATTTTTGTAGGAGGCAATAATGCCATGGGACTACACAAATGCTATATTTGAAGAGTTGTTTACATCAGACCTTGCCAATAGCCTCACGAAACCCCAGTAATAAAGTACAGTATAGGGAGTACAATTAAATCTTATACAGTTCATTGTATGAAAAGGCGTAATACTTTTGAGCAAGATCTACAATATGTTCTCCTTATTCTAAACTACAGAGAATATTAGAAGAAGGTATTAGTCTTTACATTAGCCACATTAAATGTAATCTAACTGAAGGAATCAAGAAAAGGCTGTGGTGTAGAGAGGGTGAAGAAGAGTTACAACACTTCTCCTATTAAGGTCAGATTTAGAGATTCATCTTGTGTACCCTCTCATAGTTCACAAGGAACAACTAGAACCAAGAAATGAATTCTGTCATGCTTTAGGAACCTTTAGAATATCTGGTGAGAGAGGTTTGTCTTAACACTCATGGTTAATGGGCAGCCTCCTGGCCACAGGACGAGGAGGTTCGGACCCCGTTCAGAGAGGAATGAAACAAGGGGCTGCTTCAAGGCGGAGATGAGGTGGAGGAGGGATGCTTGAGACTAATCTGAAGGGAAGTGTTTGTGTTTGATACATAGAGCTAATTTCCATAAAGATGGTGATTTGGTACAGCTGTGAGTGGTTGAGTTGTCGTGGTTATCTCTCCCGTACCTCAGTTAGGAGAAAATAGGAAAGCGAGAATGCGGATGGTAGGTTATACTGTGCTAATAGACTATCAGAACCAATAACACTCCTTTTTTCAGACTGTTTTCAAACTGTATTGCTCCTGCCAATAACATGCCCAGTCTCCAAAGCAGTTTGTCTCTTTTATACAAACAGCTCCTCTTTAAACAGCTTCTGGTCTTGGAAACCTGATATCCTACATAAAAGCAACTAGATGGTGTTCTTGATTTTTTTTTAAAACTACGGAATATTCTAGAGAGAAACAAGAATGAGGACATAGTTTTATGATGAGGTATTTTTAAGAGATTCTGCAAGTGTACCTTCATATCTCATTGTTTTACCCAGCAGGTATAAATATTTTAATCCCATTGCTTAACAAACCCATGGTCCTGAAGAGTCAAAGTACATCAGCACAAGTCAATATTAAATCATCATTTTCTAAAGACATTGAACATTGTGAATAGCATAGTAGGTGATTTATTCATTTTAACCAATTTAAAGATCATTTGGGACCAAAATGCAAGTACTTTACCCACAATATGAGTATTTACTTTAGGTCCACCTGCCGTATCCACCAAACGTGAAACAAACATGATAAATATTAAATTACATTAGAAGATGTAATATAAAATATAAAAAAATATGAATAAACATAGACATAATTGATTTTTTATTGTTTCTGTCATAAAATGTATGAAGGAAAATAGTGCAGAAACTAACAATGTGAGATAAAGATCCAGGGCCACCATAAAATTATGTAATAGAATTTAATGAAAACTTTAGACTTTCCTTCTTCTTAAACTGAAGCTTTGCATTGTGTTTTTTTACCAGCTTCACCTTGCCAGCTTTGACAGCTATATGCCCAAATTTTAAATTTATTTGCCTTCCAATAACATATACTGTACTGTATAGTTTAGACTGGCCTAGAAAGAGCAGAAAACCAGCATCAGCCTGCAAAACATGAAACTGGCAAATCTCACAGAAACAAATATTCAAATTTTCAGTAGGTTTCCGTACTTGATGTCACTGGGAATCAGCATACATTCTGACTCCCCAAGACCCATAATTAATCAAAACTGGGTTTTTTTTCCAGTGAAGTATTTCAATAAACTTCTAATAGTGGATATGACCTGATTGTTAAACAAAATTGGATGGTTTCTCAACATCTTTGAAATCAGATGAGGAGGGAAATACAATTGAACTATAGACCATGAAGTGTAATATGCAGCCTTATATGTGTTTAAAGTTAGTATAAAAAGAAAAAAAAACCGTTAAGATTTTTTAAACCAACAAATTTTATGTATTTGATTTTTATTCCTTAAGAATGAAATCTTGACAGTGTTCCTTTGTCCTATAGTTGAGTAATGCTTTGCATCTTGCAGACAAAAATGAAATTTAGGAAATAACGCTAATATTCAGTCAGCATTTAGTATCATCAGAAAATCAATTCGTATACATTTCTATTGAAGTAAAAATGATCAAAGTGTGGTTGTGATTTGCATACTATAAAATAATCATTCTTACCAACACTATTGATTCACATCGCTCAGTTACTGTAGCTCACGGAATGGCGCTTTCTCTTGCTTTACAGACAGAATTACTTTCCTTGTTAAATTATGGCATTGAAGCTGCACCAGTTCATTCTGAAATAACCACATATGAACTGTTAAAAATGCTAACATTGATTACGCATCAGAGGAAAAGTTACGATAATAGGCGAGATAGTGGCATTCTTATTCTAAGTATTTAGAGTTGCCTGGTGGTCTCTTTATTTATTTCAGCCGAAGCTGGTATTAATTTTCAGAACTACGGGTAAAGCAGAAAGTTTAGCGGGAGATATTACACAAAATAACGGGAGACAATAATTTAACGCAGGGTATCTAGGGTGTGTACGGCGGTCACCAGTCACAGAGCCGGAGATGTGTAAGAGGGGGTGCCATTGCAGAGCACCGGAGACTTGGAGCGGAACCCCATGGAGATCTCTAGCTGATTCCCCGCGCATGACAACTGCTTTTTCCCCCTGCGCTTTCATTTACCAACAGACATGAAACGCTAACAAACTTCAAAAGAAGAAAGAGTTCTGGCTTTAGCTTGTACCGAGTGGGATGGATCGCCCTTTTTGTGCTTAGCACCCATCAGTTAAATATGCACGGCATGCTTATTTTTAAGGTAATCGAATGGGGCTGCGTCTAAGAGGAATAGATTTCATGGCACCAACTATGAAACGGACTCTTGCACTCTGTGTTTGCTTCTTAACTTTGATTAAAAGTGAGTACAATGCAATTTTATGCTTATCTTCTTTACATCGATTAATGCATTTTTATTTGTATTAAAATGTAACATTTGTAAAATGCTCAAACTAAAATAGCCCAGGTACTGTATGCCCTAATGATATTACTGTACATATACCAGTACTGTACCGTATATGTTTCGTTGTTAGTGATTGCCTTGGTATTTAATGGAAAGTTTTGAGACAGTGATTTGAATGTGCAAATAGCCGTTGCACGGAAAGTTTTTAATTTTTTACTGTTTGGGAACAGTTTGAAAACACGAGTACTGTAGGTGATTCTACACTTGAATACAGTACAGTATGTACAGTATGTCATATGGCTCGGGTCAAGGCACACCAGTGTGCACTCGCCTAGGCTATTGCAGTTTCCCGAGGATACGAAAAGGCTATTGCAGCCATTTCACCTAAAATTAAACAATACTGTGTAACAGTCTTTCGTTGTAAAACGCAATCTCCTAATAATACAAAGCTTAGTGAACCAAACTACAGAACCTGTCCCCTAAGGCGTAAAACTAGATAGCGCTCATAGCGCTCTCTGGCTGCTTCGGGGAGATTCAGGGTAGCTGTGGAAGAACAGATGTAAAGGTGGTGGGGATGTATAGTTCACCGTTTGCAGTTTATAATTTGGCGAAGCAGTTTTCAAAACGGGATTAACACCTTGTTTGAGTTCCGTTTCACAGTATATGGAACCATAGTATATGGAAATTATCTAAAGTTTTCTATAGAAATGTCCCAATAACGTGGAGAAATCTAGGCCTTTTCTGTAAAAAGATGTGTCAGTTTTGGTATAAAGACGCTGTTATACATCCAAAAGATAAAGTCAGGTTGGACTTGTACCGTGATGTACAGTAGTACAGGTAGCTACGCGAACAGGCCTTTTTGTAAATTCCTCTTAAACTATAAACATAAGCAATACACAACCCCACAATAATACTAATAAAATAAAACATTTTAGAGGCTATATTTTATTCTATGTGAAGCATTGGTGTGTATAAATATACAACAACTTGGTTTGATGTAACTCTTATCAATAATAAGTTCAGCAATGTATGCAACATAACAGGCAAAGAAAAACTCCAGTATCGGTTGTTCCTCTTTTTCCAGTTGTATCCAATACCCCCTTAGTAAAGTAGATGTCTAATAATGTCTAGTTAATAAGATATATAATCTAGTTAATTCTGTTTTCACATTTTCCTTCCTTGGACATTAACATCAACTTCTGGAGAACAAGGAATACAGGTTTGACTCAAATCAAAGCACATTGTAAATGTGTTCATAGTAGCATTTAAGAAAATAGAATTTGTATGTTATGATTTTGATTTTCATATTATATGCATGTCCTACTGTAAGTACAGTAACAGTACAATGTATACATTTGTACACTAGGTTCAATAAAATACAACGCTGAAAGTGAAATAACTTCATAATATTGACTAGTTAGTCTCTGATTTTTTAAGATCTAAATAAAATTATTTTTTGCTGAAAGCAAAGAGGTCACATGCAGGCTACACCAGAAACTGCTGTATTTTTAAATGTTACATTTTCTTCCACAGGAACTTCTGTTAACTCAAAAATGACCAGTGAAGTGAGCTAACTATTGAAACTCCCTCAGAATATGTGAGCTGGTTAACAGTTTTATAAAAAGAGATTAAATGTGCTCTTTAAACTTTACATGCTAACACTAGGAAGACCATACAATGTATAAAGGGGCAGTGCTAAATGGAGAGACCTATGGTATAGTAGTCAGTACACCACAGAGTGGGCAAATATAATTTGTAACTTGATTAAATGTTTCATATTTTACATGAGGGTTGGATTTTTTTCCTTTATTACAATAAAAAAGGTCTAGCAGTAAGTAATTAAGAATTAATTGCAATTGTAATTTGTGCATTTACAAAATGAGAGGACTGACTAAAATACCATAACATTTCATTGAAATCTGTTAACACTGTTACCAGTGGATGGACAGGTGGAAGGATGGAGACATACAGAGAGACGGATTTAAAAAAAACCTTAATTATCCAACAATGTGCTGTAAAGCAATAATACAATGAACTCTAGCAATCTGCTTTTTAAAAATACATTTTGAAAGCTACAAACCTACTCAGTAAAAACATCGTTAGCAACATCAAATATTAAAACTAGGCTCGACTACAAAAAAAATCAAAATATCAGCCCATAATAATAAAAAATACATACTTTACACAGAATTCCAAAGAAGACACTGTCTTTGGCTTTATCTACACAGCAGTATATGCCATCTGCTTGCAGCTGGTGCTGTAGATCATTATACTGTCAAAATAGCCTCAAAATGACAAGGGGTAACTCCTTTCCATCAATCAAGGTGAGCTTTCGAGTACCATTTTCAAAATTAGCACTAAAATTTTAAGACCACAGGGACAATGCACATACAAAAGTACTGGAGGTTATGTAAATCACTATTGATTTTTGGAATAATGAAACACCACGGTGACCATTAACTACAGGAAGTAATTACCAGATTTTATTTAAGGTGAGTGTTGGGTTGTCTGTGATTACAGTGCACAATGATTCAGAACATCTGTCATTCCATTGGTGCTGTTGGGTCATGCAGTTGTCAGTGTGATGTGCTCCTTTCACCTCAGATAGCGTGTACGTAATACTAAGGTTTTAAAGCCACGATGGTGGTTTTAAATGGAGGTTCAGAAGGAGGTCCAGCTTTAATTTCACTGTGTCTTACGCATAAATATCCTGCCTGTTGAGCACCCTTTTGTGCATCTCTCCCTCCCCTCCCCCCACCCCACGTTCACCTTTCAGTGGTTCCCTGGCTCACACCTCGCAAAGCAGGAGGGCTTCTTTCAGCCTTGACCTCATGATGAGGTCATCACTTCCTCAGCCAGGCGGGTTACACCAAACCGACTCTAAATGCCGTATCCCTGTAAACTTCTCCATCATGTCACATAAATTAGAGTTTGACCAAGATAGTGTAAGGGCCAAAGAGGTCTGTTAGCTTAGTACGTTGCCTAATTAAAAAAAAAGTCAAAGGTAAAGGTTTATCCTATTCTGAAAGTAAAAGAGACATATTTTTAGTTGTGGAGTATTCTTCAGATGTAAACTTGACTTACACGTCTTCAGGTTGTAAACATTTCCGCTGTGACCTACTATGCCTTCCGCTAAATCTTTTTTTCTAGATCTCTTATCATTCCTTCTCCTCCTCCCTGAGCTACTTGCCCCCTTCTCTCACTAAACTGGCGTTCTGTCTTTTCACAGAGATCTGTTCCAAGACCAGGCTTTCTAACCACCTCCTACTGTATTCCTCTTTTCTGCTAGCCTGAGCAGATGCGACCCAAAATTATCCAACCATTGCCCTTAAATAGAAAAACTCCTTAATAGTAATACTTGTGAGTAAAGTATTTGCATGTTAATTATTCAAACCTGCTGCCAAGAACACAATGTTGTACCTTTTACAAGCTATTGTACAAAAGGGTAAAGAGAGGGGTAATTAATAGGACATTTTTATCTTTTTTATTTTCAAATGCAGTATATAATTACGGCTTAAATATGCACAGTAATTTCAGTACCTACCTGTATATTTAGAGAATACAGGTATTCTCCATGTTCCAACGATTTAAATGTACTGTAAGTATAGCAAGACATAAATTGAGATTGGTGTTAATTTTAAATGTGTAATTCAAGAAAAATGTAACTGTCCTACAGTTTTTAAAGCTGACAAAATGGTCTATTTTGTAGAACTAATGGATTGGGAAGATGTTATACTGTAGGTGAGCAATTCAGTTACATTGAGGCACAATAGTTAAGATGAACAAAAAAAAGTGATCTGACAATAAGTCTGATTTGCAGAAGTTGCAAAGTGTTACTGTTAAAGAAGTGGTCATCATCCAGTAATAGTTAAAAACTGGTGTGGTAGAGAACTGTTTCAAACATTGTACTGCAGGCTGCTGTTTGCTCATTTTGATGCAGTGCTTCATTTCAGGAACCAGGCATGGCTGCTGTGTCAGCAACAAGTCATGAGACAGGGTAGTAAAATACACGCTATAAAGTTAAAAAGTGAAATAAAGACATGTCAGCCCAAAAGAAGGTTATAATAACCTGTCTTGACATTTGCTGTCAGTACAAGATTAATTTGAGCTCTGGATTTCCCATATGCTGCTATTTAGATCAACTATAGCAATACAAATCTAGATACAAGATGTTTGTTAAAGACCTAAGTAACTTGCTTGTTTTATGGAATCAATTACTGTCCGTATTTTGATAGACAATGTGTTTCACATACTGTTATAATGGATATTTTCACTTTTCTTAATTTCATATTATCTTTTATGAGACTGTGATTCTAGGTAGAATTTTCATTTGATATATCCTATAGTACAGTACATATACAGTAGTATATACAATACATTTCAATTTATGTACTGATACATGCTTATTGATAAGCTCTTAAACTCTAATTTGCTTTTGCACTCGGTGTTGCTCATCACCTGCATTTCCAGCTTCAGAAACACAGAGTGCTACTGTCACAGACTAGAAAGAATGGGTGTTTGGTGCCGATGTGGGCTGCATTGATCCACCAGTGACATCTTGATGTTGATTCAGTTTCATGCCCTATTCTTTGAGTTCCTGCCCTGATCAAAGGCCCTCTTAACACAGACACTGGACAATTACTACACCTTTCAGCAGGTAACATACAGTACAATGGGGAGTACAGTTTTGAGTGGACCTGTGATTGGGAGGTAGGCCCGAGAGTGGGATGAGACAGAATGCTGCATCAGTATACAGTATCTGCAGCCAGTTCCTGAAGAAGCACTCAAAGCTTACTCCCAGGTTAAGAGCCTTTTGTTTCGAAGGCAGAAAAGCCCCAGTCGGGACAGAAAATTGACACCTTTGGAAAAGGGAAAGTTTGTGGCACAAATTGTGGCAGTTGGACCCAGGAGAACACTCAGATGGCAGGGACTAGGGGCAGTAGAGCAAGACCCCAGCTTCATACTGTATGTCTCCCCCTTCTACCCCAAACCGGACTCGGAGACAAACAGATTAGTGATTGACTCAGTCAGGACTGAGGAGGAAGTCTGGAATTTCCCTGTCCCTTTGCTGTGGCATAATGAGACACACCAGGCCTCTGAACTCAGAGAATAATGTGGGCCATTTTCTGGAAACTGGGGTGCTGGATAACTCTATGGGTATGCTGTGTCATGTGATTTGTGTATTGAGCTATTGGTCATAGGAAGCCTGTGTTATAGGAAGGGTTTTATGTGAAGGGAAGATTCTTTGCTGTAAATAAATAGCACATATGATATTTTAACTCTCTAGTGTGGTCTGTGGATGCACTGGTGATTCTAGCAGGATGCATAGGACCTGCAGCAAGGAAGTAAGGGACCTAGCACCCTTTATAATTGCTGGGTGGCATAGTCGTATGTGAGGCAGGAATAATTCTTATTTGAGGGGTCATCCCTATCTGTGACACCGCTCCTCAGAATACAGTGAGTTCTGCTCGCGCCATGCAAAATGAATTCTGCATGATGGTGGACAGTTCCATTTTGGATCTAACATTTCTGTTAATTCTGTGAATTAGAATTCAAAGGACCTTTTGTGAAGTTCATGTTCTAATTCATACAATACTTTTTTAACAGAATATTAACTAGCCCTAATATAACGTGATTAGTCTGTAATTATTGAAAAAAACAATACAATTATTCTTGACAAGCAGTTGACAGGCATGCCAAATGCCAGAATAAACGACTTTATTATCGTTGGTTTTTACACTTTCAGAGAAACTGGAATCAATTTGTAATGTATAATAATTGCTCAAGTGACAGGGTTAGCTCATTACTTTAAATCTTGAAATATAACATGTCTAGAAACTCAAAACTGTTCCTAACATTTTAATTTTAAAACAAAGTCGACTGAGTATGTACAGTATAGTACGTTTTATATATGTTGTGAAGCTACAAATCTACTGCATATTGGAAGAAGCCATTATATAATATTCTTGTTGTACTGTATAATCACATATCATTATTATATAACGAACAACAAACAAGACCCTGCAACAATGTCACAGTCGTGGTTTTGCAGATATTAAAATGATCTCGTTGGTATTATTAGAAGATAACTTTCAGTTCTTGATCTTATAATAACAATATTTGTTTTTTGCAGAGTGCAGCTCGGCAGATGCAGAGGAAAGGCTTATGAACTGCCTCCTTGGCAAGGATCGCTACAACAAGCTGATTCGCCCAGCCGTAAACAGCTCAGAGCGAGTGACCATCACCTTGCAGGTGTCTTTGGCTCAGCTCATCAGCGTGGTAAGCAGGCCCAGCAGCAGACTCTATGTTGGTGGACTTCTCACCCTGCCAGGCCTTCTGCTTTTAAGGAAGCAAATAGAAACTTTAGGATTTCATTTGAAAACACATGAACAAGCTGAAGGACTTCTCCGCCTGGTTTATGATTGCTTGACAAGCTTTAGAAGCACAGCGGTTGGTGCGTGTGCAATATTTATGAGTACCTTTTTGTTTTTCACTGAAAACTGTCACATCAATCAGTACGTCGGGGTACCAGCTTTGCTCTTGTCCTGCACCTCCACATAAGGCTGATTAGGATCTGCTTCAGTCAGTATAGATTTTTATTTCTTCTCTCGCCTCTCACTTTATTGAATAATATATTGCGTATGATTAATTTTTTTCATTCTTTTCAGTTCAGATTATTTGCCACCCATCTGAATTTTTTTTCAAAATTGGATTTGTCAGTTATTCTCTGTTTCTTAGCAATCCCTTTTATAATCTCCAACTATTTATCAGATAAGATGTACTGTATGACAACAAACACTGATGGAGACATACAGCTTTAGAGGACCTATGGACACATTCCTCCTATATACTTAACTGTTAAGCATTAATCCTTTTGACATACTGTCATAAAATACAGTTTTTTACAGGAGAGAGAGCAACCATTTGGATGAGCAGTGAAAATGTATCACTGTAAACTCACCTTATTAATTTTAAGACACCTGTCAGGTAGCAAGAGTTGCTGTTGTATCAGACAGCAAATGAGGGATCCAGAGGAAACAGAGAACCCTGAATGAATAAAGCCCAGCCAGTACAGGAAGTGCTCAGCCGCCTTCTGGTGTGATTGTGGGCACTGGTTTAAAACGTTCTGGACAGGCATTCCTAAAAGGAAAGGAAAGTGTGTAAGGCTCTTTCCTTTTCTGCTGGTGAGACTAAAAGGAGGTGGGCTGGGCATTTATAACAGGAGATTATGTGTACTTTTTTATTCAATTTGTAATCAAGTAATTGTTATTAAAGACTTTTCCAGTGGTTTTTGTCTGTAAATCTGATTAATGTGGCTGTCTTCTCCATCCTCAGAATGAGAGAGAACAAATCATGACCACAAATGTCTGGCTAAACCAGGTATGTATGAAGATCAAAGTGCAAGATTCAATGATCAGTCTATTAAACTTAAATTCACATGTGGTTTAATATGATTCCTTTGAATTAGTGTCTTGTCATTCATCATCCAGAGGCATATCACCACACATTAACAGATATTGTGAAAAAATATATTTTTAATCAAATGAATTATGTAATATTTGATGTTACAGATGTTGTTTTCTGTATTATGCAGTGTCATATTTTAGTTCGGGGTTTTTATCTGAATATCATTTTGATGAAAAAGAAACAAACATAGCTATACAAAATGGCACTTAACAGATACAGTAACTGTTTTGTAAAGTGATCATTTGCCTGAATCCCAAAGAGGTCACTTAACTTGGTGACTAGAAGTGACTCTTTGCCACTTTATAAATGTAAAATGTTATTGCCATTACATAATTTACACTAAGCAACACAAAAGGTGTGAACATAGCTACACTTAAAGTGAGCAAGGTGTTATTAATTTGTGGCCTGGGTTCATGCACTTTGCTAACAAATGAAAGAAAGTCTGACCTTTAAATGTTTTCTGTTTCCTTAGCTATGGGTTGATTACAGACTTTCTTGGGATCCTTCAGAATATGATGGGATAGACAAACTACGTATACCTGCCCGGCACCTATGGCTTCCTGATATTGTGTTGTACAACAAGTAGGTAAAGATTAGGCTACGCTTGTGTTATATTGTATGTGGTTTGTATGGGATTAACAGCAAACAAAAAGACAAGTAACAAAAGAACAGAAAATAAATATTTTCTTCAGTCTGATCAACTGTTGGCTGGGGTAAACGTCTTTGAGAATGTAAGAGGGAAGGCTTTAAATGCTTTGATTGTGAGGAGAGGTTCACCTATTGAAAGAGTACAACTTTAAAAGCATTGATGCAGCCCCAGTATAATATTTGCATAAGATATGAGACAACTTCACTTGTGAATTTTTTCATCTGCTAAGACAACAGTATTGTCACCTTCTAGCCTAAACTCACCAGTTCTCAGGAACTATGAAATGATAATAACAATAACAATAACAATAATAAACTTTATTTTATATAGCGCCTTTAAAGGTGGCTTCTCAAAGCGCTTTACAGGATGACAATAACAATAAATAAGAAGAATACAACGATAAATAAGGAGAATACACAAGATAAGACACAATTACAATATATAGAGGAGACACTGTACTGTATGAAGTACCATCCTTCCGATTTTAAACTGAGGTTTATTAGAACTACTTTGTCATTAAGGATCCCATGGCACTATTAATTATAAGTATGAAAGTGCCACACTAAACGTGCATAATCTGTCCTGCTTAAAGATTCCCTTTGATTGAAATGGGGAATAAAAATGCCTCATGTCTTCCACTGCTCAGCTGTCCATTGGAGCTAGTAATGCATAATGGCTCCCACATTTTACTAAGTAGAGCTTTGTGAATCTTTAGTTTGGAAAACTCTGTACATGTACAGGGAACTAATATTATTTAAAACTATAGTACTATATATCATTTATATAAATCTTTAGAAGATCTTTAAATGTATAAATCTTTATAATTGGCTCATAACATTGGTAATTTATTTAGTCGCACTAACAGTATATACTGTATAGTAAATTGACAGTGTACAGCCACCTGGCTCCTTAATTCCAAGAGAGTTTTATGAAACTGCATACTGTGAACTACAAACTGTACATGATAGACTTTGTTCGTTTTTGGTGGCAAAAGAGGAGAGTTCAATGAAGAAAGAAGCAGACACTTTTAGAATGGAAATATAAAAATAGTATGAAAACCCAGTAATGTTGTGGGTGGCATGGTGACACAGCGTGATTACTTACATTGGAATCTTAAAGAATCCATTGGATTCAGTTTTACAAATCCCGATAAGTAATATGAATCTGCAAAATAATCCGTGAACATGTATTTACAGTATAATCTTATTTTTTCAGATTCACATTAACTGAAAAATTCATCTTAATTCAAACACTTATTTTATGATTCATTCCAGGCTTATGCATTATTCAAGTGAAATGCTATATTGCTAAGCTGTATTGCTAACCTATATTGACAACATTGTAAAATTTATGCTGAGGTTACGTATATGCATTTCCTTTTCAGTACTTATTTTTCCATTTAGTCTTGCTCAGTGAATCTTTGAACAGCTCATTTATGTCTGGGTGAGGGAAGTTATTACACAACTTTGATTAAAATCAATTAATTTGTGGCTGAGAGGTGAGTTTCAAATTTCAATTAATCTTGAAGCCTCTCTGGATTATTTAACCAGGTGATAACCCTATGCCAAAGCCAAACCCTTTACAGACTAACAGATGTAATGCACAGAATCATTAGTGGATTACAAGAAGCTTTACTGATGAAATGCAGTGACTGCAAAAGTGTTTGTCTTTATCTCTCTCCCACATCAGTGCTGATGGCACATACGAGGTGTCCCTCTTTACTAATGCTATAGTGCAGTTTAATGGCAGCATCTTCTGGCTTCCACCAGCCATCTACAAGAGCGCCTGCAAAATCGAAGTAAAGCACTTCCCATTTGACCAGCAGAACTGCACTCTAAAGTTCCGGTCCTGGACATACGACTACACAGAAATTGACCTGGTGCTGAAGAATAATGTGGCTAGTATGGATGACTTCACCCCAAGCGGTGAATGGGACATAGTGGCTCTGCCTGGAAGGAGAATTGTCAACCCCCTAGACCCAACATACGTAGATGTTACCTATGACTTCATCATCAAGAGGAAGCCCCTGTTCTACACCATTAACCTCATTATCCCATGTGTTCTCATCACTTCGCTGGCCATCCTTGTTTTTTACTTGCCCTCTGACTGTGGTGAGAAGATGACACTCTGCATTTCGGTCTTACTGGCTCTCACTGTTTTTCTGCTTCTGATCTCAAAGATTGTTCCACCCACATCCTTGGATGTGCCTCTGATTGGGAAGTATTTGATGTTTACCATGGTACTGGTGACTTTCTCGATCATCACTAGTGTCTGCGTGCTCAATATCCACCACCGCTCCCCCAGCACCCACACCATGCCACCCTGGGTCAAGGTGGTGTTCCTGGACAAACTCCCCGCCTTGCTCTTCATGAAGAGGCCCCACAACAACTCTGCCAGGCAAAGGCTTCGGCAGCAGCAGCTGAGGGCTTGCAAGGCTGCACTGGGCTGTGCTCCACCCTCTGCCTTTCTGTCTTCCTCCTCCGCATCTTCCCCGCGACACTTCTACAAAAACGCTGCATCCTTCATCAACTCGGTCAGAAAGAGTGAGTTGCGGATACCAGATGTCCACAGCAGTTTCCCTGCACCTCAGGACTTCCGGCAACAGAGCTCAGGTTACTTCAGGCCTGATGTTCAGGAGGCTATCAACGGGGTGCGGTTTGTGGCTGACCACATGAGAGGCGACGACGATGACCAAAGTGTGAGTGACAGCCACTTTTAAGAATAGATTGGTCAACCTAATTGTAGACTCTTGAGAGAGTTCATATATGCAAATGTTATACATATTTTAATGGCCAATTTGTAGGATAAAATATTACTATTCTAAGAATCCTTCTGAGACTTTTATCAGTTTATCAATTGATACTCTATATGTACTGTTTACACGGTTGAAGTAATTATGGCGAATAATGATAAAAAAACAGTAATTATAGGGACTACTAATAAAAACATATTTTTTATTAACATATTATAACCAGAGGACATTTTTCTTAAACTGGGATCTAGTGAAGATGCAATGACCGCTAATTGCATTTTAAAGGAAGCTATGTGTAAAGGAAACATCAAAGATGTTGATCACTGCGTATACTTTATTGTCTTATCTTTGTGTATTTTAGGAGCTGTGCATTTTTATTATTATTTTTTTTACAGGTCATTGAAGACTGGAAGTACGTGGCCATGGTTGTTGACCGAATGTTTCTGTGGATTTTTGTTTTTGTTTGCGTTGTAGGGACTCTGGGACTTTTTCTACAGCCACTGTTTCAGAACCAGAATGTGGTCAGCCATTACTAAGCTTAAACAGCAGATCAGACCTGTTTAGGAATGACTTTTTAATTAAGAGATGTGTCAGTTTCTGCACAAATTTACATTTATGTACTCGTTAAACTTTTCCTTACTCTTGGATTCTAATTCAAGAGAATTATGGTACAGTATGTATTTAATGTCAAAGCTAAAAGACATAAAATGGTGCTCATAACAAAATTAAGGGATACGTTAATTCTGCCCCTAAATGTAAGGAAACTCAATAAGAAAAGTGGCACATAAGTTATATGAAATGTAATAAAAATGTTTCCATTCCTACTAAATTCCATACCAGATGGTAATTTTATCTGTATTAATTATAAGCCTTGGGGCAAAGCTCCCCTGAATTTCATATGGAAAACCTTAAACGGATGAAAGCTCAGTAAAGAAAAACAAGAACAATTTGCATCATAAGATCTTCATTTTCGAGAATGTATGCTTTTATTACCTTTTTAAATTTTAATTTTCCATTCCAAATTATTCTTTAACTCATCAGATTCCATGAGCATATTCAACACATAAAAATGCTTTGCTCATTTTCTTGCCATTTGAAATTTACCAGATGGGCTGCTGAGAAACTGACGATCCAGAAAGCATATGAACCAAGGGCTGGCAATTGCCGTTTTCCCATACCAACGTCCCACAATGCGTCTCATGGGATGAGAGCTTAGTTTTGCCTTCTTGCCCTGCCAATTATAGTGAGTTTGTATGCCAACATGAGAATTGCCTTCTGAGGCCTGGTGCGACAACATCTGCCCTTTTCCTTTTGTCATCTGATCCATGTTTTATCTCAGACCTCCTGAGAAACAGACATGGTGTGTCAAGTTTATAGGACCACTTTATCATTTATATGGGCCTTCCTACAACTCAGATCCATGGTGTTGGAGGATGTGTGTGTACTGGGGGCATCAACACTGTCTGATTTCTGGTTATTGTCCTTTGGTTGTAAACTTGGAGGGGGATAAAACTGCTATCGGGGAGATGCAGCAGAGTTGTATTATACTACTGTATTCTTATTTTTTTCTGTTGTTGAATATTCAATACTTTTACAAACTAGTTCCCAAATCTATCGTACTAACAAACTGTAATACAATGTCTTTCAATAAGTCTTCACCAAATTGAAAAATGCCAAATACCAACAAAGTGCATGCAAGGCCTCAAATGTTTTAGAAGTTATCAAACTAAAATGTTTTTAAAACTACAGTTAATTAAAAAGTTTATTTTGTGAGTAATCTCCTGAATTAAAAAAGGTTGTTTGGAGTGTGGTATCATTTTTCTTCTTTTTTTCAACATATACAGTAAGCTGCACAACCACTACAGTAACTTTATGTGAAAAGATTATTTAGCTTCTGCAATGTCAGATGTCTAATGTTTGTGTTTTAAGATGCTGGTGACTCCTTCATTAACCTGCTTTCTTAATGCAGATAGTATTACAGAAAAACAGAAACTCAGAAATTACTAATATGTCAGATATACTGTATTTAAAGTAAAGGTTTATTAAAGAGATTGTCATGTTCATTTTTGCAAACTTGAAGAGACTGAAGACAGATTCCCAGTGAAATGAAGCAGAGAATAGTAAAATATTCAAAATGAATGGCATATTCCTATACTTCCAGCGGAACTGTAATGCATTTAAACAACTGTGATTGGAACCTAATTGTGTGCTTTTACACACCTCACAATAGTAACAGGAACAAAGCAAAGGTTAAAATGAAAACATTAAACTAAGCCTTGTTGTATTTACTAAAAAAAAGATGGAGAACATTGTTGAGAGATTGGTGATGCACTGAATGTTAACTCCTTTACATAAATGACTTATTTGTAAGAACATCATGTCTGCATCTACATCTGTGTCTAAGAGCCATATTCTGTATGCCAAAGAGGCTTTATAGGTCACAAAGGGCTTTCACAAGGAATATCTAAAACTTTATTGAAAGAGATGTTTTGACATGCAATGTGGCAATTAATGTTGCTGCGTAACAGTTGGGGGTCTTGAGTTTGACTCTGCCTGGGGAGCCTTCTGTGTGAAGTTCTCCTCTTGTGCACATGGGAATTCTTTTGGTGCTCTAGTATTGTCCCACCTTCTAAAGACACACTGGTTAGGCTAATTGATGTCTCAAAAATGTGGTTGTCTGTGTTTCCTGCAATGGATCTGCAGCAGAGTGTCCCATAAAAAGTGTAGTTCCCATCTTGCGCCTTATGCTTACTTCTAGTTTGAGTTTAATGGCTTTCTGATGATCTTTGTAAGGAAGAGAAATCTGTCAAACAATTGAATGAAGCTTGTAGCTTGGCAATATTGGTATTGATACACCTTTAGTTTATAACTGAGAGCACAGTATATGCTGGATAGATGTATTAGGTGCAGTAAGCCAGGGATTGTAGTTAAACATTTAATGTTTCTTGCTTAATGTAATTATTAACATTAACAAATAAATGGACGTTTATCACCTCTTGGGTTCAACACAAAATGCTTCAATGGAATAACAAAACCCACACATCCTTTTAGGCCATTGCAAAGGCAATCAAACATCACCGAACAATGAAGTGTTACTATATGTACTGTACAGAGGCTATGCACACAGTTATATAATCTCCAATAATTTTAAGCCTTTTATTCAGTAGCTGAATATTATTGAATGCAGGTTAGATGTAGCCATAGTTTCATTACTTTTTTTGATGATTGGTTTTGTTTAACCAATTTTGTGGGATATTATGGTTTGAATCCTGCAATGTATTAACAACAACAAGAACAATGCTTGTTTGCATTTGTTTTTTTAATAAAAATTGTAACAAAACTCAATTAAAGCAAAAAATGCTTAAATGTATTTGAATATCTATATTAACATTCAAAACTATTTCCATGACAGTGTTTTTGTGACTACATGTACAGTATACCAATACATCTGTTTTCTGATTGTTTTTGTTACTGCAAAAGGAGACAGTGGCATCACAAAATTTTTAAAGAAGCAGACTTCCTCTTTTTTACATATGGTACAGATTGTAATCAACAAACTGGCCTTTTATAAAGAAAACTTAAATAAATCAGTCTTTAAATTGTAAAAAGAGTCAATTCTTTCAGAAATACTTGTGGAGTTATTTCCAGTTTTATATTCCACAGTTATGGGTGGATGCAGTTTTGTTGTATATTATCTGTATTTCAACATATGGGAACAGCAAAGTGAATAGTTTCTTCATACAGTCTGGCACAAGAGTGAATATGAGCACAATCACTCAAAAGGATCTGTGAGCTAAATAAGCGATCTGTATTGCAAGTAAGGGTACATCTTGCAAAACCGAAGGTGATTAATCATTATGCAATATTTATGTCTGTTCTGTTAGTAAATTTACCAGAGTGCTGCCTTATTTATATTCCTATCTTTGAGTAGTTTTTCTACTGATTCTCATTGTGCTTTCTTATAAATATGAAAATGCACTCAAATAAAACTCCAATCAGGATGGAAATGTTTTTGTCACTCTTCATTTAAATGAAGATGCCATTTGATTTACAAAAAGGTCAGGAGTTACTATTTCTCAGATTTTGTTCCCAACATTTTTAAAAGTACATGACAGTATGCATAAAAACAAATCTATGATTACATATTAAAATTTTACAGAACTGCTAAAAAGACTAAAGCAGATTAGAATATTCAAGCCTTGTTAATTTGTTAATTATAAAAGACATAAGCAAAGTAATAACATTGTGGATTTCTGTGCGTTATTGCCAAACATTCTTTTAAAAAGACTAATGAAGACCAGAAAAAGCATTTGCAATTAATGAGCTATTTGCTTGGTAAGAGCATACATTGATAGTCTGTTCATTTTTAATTGGTAACAGATGCATTTTTATATATAGTCTTTGGTAGGCCTAGCACAGAAGAGGTTGGTTCTTTTCGAGACTGGCTCGTATCCATCACATTCCTTGATATTCATCAGCCTTACTTATTTAAACAAGTCAGTAGATGTTATAAAATGACAAAAAATCTTTCAAATAGATAATTGACATTTGTTGTACATATTTTTGGTACAATAATCAAATGAACTACATTTTCTCCCAAGTAAAGTTTTCAATAGAGAAAAAGCAATTTGCTTACACAAGATTGGCTTATTGCTGCTCTCTGCTGGCTCTACTGTCTTCATATGTATAAAATAATATTACTGGATTTGAAACTAAACAAATCTAAAAAAAAACTCTTCTTGTTTTCTGCAACATGAATCCTGCATTTGGTCCACAGATAGTCTTGAAATCTCAGAGTTAATTCTTTGATGGGTTATTAATTGAAATAGGTGCCTAAGAGATGGGGCAACACATGTAGATTAATGTGATAATAAATTGTCTTACGGCTAAATTGTTGTGTCTTGAATGAGTACGTGTACCATTGCAATATAATAGATGTACAAACACACTACTTAATTTTCAAGATGGCTTTTTGAACATGGATCATTTGTGATAAACAACCCAATACAATCAAGACACTGACTGGTAATACGACTGACATGACAGTGAAAAACTAACTTTGTGGGCATGTAATACATTTCAGTATATATTTGGTCCTTTCCTTCCTAATTTTTTATGTTCTTCAGGTTACACAATATGGCTACCGTATCCATTTTAACTACCCCAGCGATATCATACTGTATGCATTAGGGAATATGATCATGTTGAAAAATCCCTATTAAATGCTTTAGTAGTGACTTGTTCTCTTTGATAAGTATAAACAAAAGCACTGCCTATTGCTGCTCTCTGCTGGCTATACTGTACACAAACACTGAGTGACAACACTATAGCCTGCACAATTTGTAGTACAGTAATAGAATATTTCATATTAGGTGTACAACTGCACCCTTTGTAAAAGAACACTAATAATACTGTTTGCCTTGGTATAGAAGGCCAAGTGATTTACATCATTCATTATAACTTCAATGTATAAAAAATATAAAAGTGAGTATTCTAACCATATTTACAAAAATGATTTCCTACTTCATCACACTTGTCTGTTTGGTAGGCCTGGATATACCATTCCATGTTCAACTTCACTTTAAAATTAATGTTCACTTTGAAATTTGTGTTTGCTGTCAGTTACTGAGGTCGAATATAGATCATGTTTTTATTCTGAGTATTTCCTATCATTAGGGTGTGTACAGCATAGTACAGTGGGTAAATCTCTCTACTCATAACCGCTGGGTGGTGAGTCCAAGTTCCAGGTGCAGACTCTTGTTCCCTCAGTAAGGTACTTTACCATGTTTGCTCAAGTCCACCCAGCTGTGTGAATGGGGTCCTGTGATTGATGGAGGTAGGCTCGACAATGGACTGATGTCCCAGGGATAATCTCTGGAGCATTGTGACTTGAATGTAGAACTATCTACCTCTTTCCTATTGCACAACAGAAAGTGATGTGGAACAGCACAGGAATTAGAAGGCTATGGGCTAAAATCCTCAGTGATCCAACCTTGTACCCCTGAGCAATGTATTGTGCCCAGAGTAAATCAGTAAAATGCCCGTTTTTGTAAATTGGTACAGATATAGAATAATTCACATTGAATACGATTATCAGACTAATTACTTCAATACTACACACAAATCACTTTTAGGACTTTTTAACTCATAAATTGTGATTTCAAGAACTCAAATTACTTAAGCGCTTACCAAATGAACTCTTTCACATAACATCAAGACTGTGCAGTGCATTATGACAAATATTTGCATGAAATCGTTTAGTTCAACTTTATTTCATCCTGGAGCAGAACCACTGATTAGTCAGCTTTGCATTTATTAACGTTTTTTTAATGACAAATTGTCTGTTAATGATAGGACAATAGGATTGTTCTGTACTCATTAAACATGTATTGCTAAGCCCTGTGGAAAGTGATAATCAGGTACTATTTAGAAGCCAGATGAAACCTCTGTCATCGTATATCAATAAAACACCAAGCACTCTCTTTTGTAAATTCTTTAATTTAATCTGTTTTGCTGTCTCTATCTTCCAGAATCAAATTCCCTTGCAGTGCCTTGCATATTAAATTATATATTAGTTATTTATGAAACCTTCCTTAAAACAAAAAAGACTGAAGTTTCTTACAATTATCTTATTCACCTATCCACACTACAAAACTGAAAATGAGCGACAAAAAGGAAGAAAAACTGAACTGCATTTCACTTATTCCGCAGTACTGCCCGTATAATCTGATACAGTCATTCCATTGTTAGTGTACATGCAGTCTCACTGGTTATTAGTCACAGTTCCATTAGCACTACTAGATCTAAGTACATCACAAGCACTGGATCATAATGAATACAGCATGCAATCAGGCTTTTAAAAGAAAAGATTTACAATTCTGTGTTCAGACTAGATGCTGTTACATTTTTTTAATTTGTTAAAATACAACTTAAAGAATGAATAACAGAAGAATTACAATTTAGGAATTATATTCAATTTAATTTATTCTGTAAATAGATATTATGCCAATAACTAAACCAGTATGCCAATTTCATGTACTGTAGTTTATCATCACAATCTCATGTCTTCAGTTGTGATTCTCAGATGATTCAGATTACTGAGAGAAGCTACACGTATCTTCTTTGTTTAATTTTGGCTACAGGGTGGACAGTTTTCATGATTGGCTCATTTCTGGTTTTCATCTGAAAATGTGAACCTAAAAAACATGCAATATCAACAACCAATACCTAAACAGGACATTGGGGCTTTTGTCATGTAGAATAATGCAGCATTTTATTTTTCTTGTTAAATAAATTCAGAACTAAGTTTTAAAATGCCTGAAGAATGTTTAGTTACTGGTTTCTTTCCTTCTGCTTTACCACAAGAAATTAACCTGTACTTGTTGCTTTATAGCCAATGCACACCAACACAGCTCCTTGTTCTAACCTCTAAATGTTAAAACTTTCAATGTTGCACTCTTAGAAACAAAGGATGGCTCTTTAAGTTTCAAATACTTGTATCTGCTGTGGCACCCATTAAGGCGATATCCATACTGAGCTGCAAAAGAAACCTATTATAGCTACAACACATTTATAGCATTATCAGAAAAATGCACAATCTTTCTTGTGGCAGGCTCACATTTTATTGAACAGAAATGAAATAGGTCATTTCATTATGCTGATTAACATTTGTCATTGTGGTTTACCATGAAAGTCACAGCACTGCAGCGTGTGTGGTCACTGTTGGAAGTAATACAAGCTCTACATGTGTGACACATGCTTTGAAGCAGATTGCAGATGTTTTCATATGGGATTATGTATTCAATGGCACACGCCACCTGTCATCCCACCTCATCACACAATTTGTTCCATGGGGGTTTAAGTCTAGGGAATAGGGCATGTATAGCATAAATGTAATATTCTCATCGAGTAAGTTAGATATTGTTACATGTACCTACGTTAATTCTGTCATGTTAGGATGATCTCATAAGAAGGACAACAGGCGAGTCCTCAAGACTTGATCAACGTTGTGCAGTCAGGTTTCCACAAATCACTTGCTGTGACCTGGTCTTTCTGATACAGTGGAAGTTGGAATGTGAAAGTTATCACAAAGATGGAACATGTTAATGCATCGTGCTTCGCAATGTGAAGTGACTCTGGTCTCCCAGATCGTGGTCAAGGACTGACATACTATTTGGATGTAATGTCTTGCAACTTCAGTAAAAAAAACTGGCTGTGAAGTACAGTGTGCTGACTTTGTCAAGCCTTCAATATAGAGAGGGTATGAATATACTGTTCCCCTGATAAGCTCAGCATATTTTGTATTTGTTTCTTATTTTTTACTGTGCTTGACATTAAACAGGTTAAACTATCTCATTACCTGTGCCTGATCAACTCTTTTACTAATGAGCTGATTAAGTACTTAAACTAAAGTCAACGTCAACTCAGTGTGTCATGATCAGGCATAAGTGATTAATTAATGTAAGTAAATACAGTGATACATTTCTTTTTATTTTGAGTATATATGATATACTTCACATGTGCTTTGTTTTTAACAGAAAGACGACAGTGATAAAATATCTCATTTTTATTATTTTCTGTTATTCTGTTAGATTATTCTATTATTACGTTCATTCAGTACCTACTACACACAATCTCATTTTAAAGATTTTTCTTTGTACCACATCGAATTCTCTTCATAGCCAAAGGAGTTACTAGCAAAGTAAAAGATCAACAGCTATATCATTATTGTTCCAGAACCTCTGCTTAGTTAATTACATGCCATCTGGCAGAGCAAAACCTGATAATAATAGATAAAAACTGCAGATGATTATCTGACTAATGCTACCAGTTTAGAAGCTGAACTAGTCCTGCATATTGATTGAATAAATATCCTACCCAGGTTCTGTCATTGCCTTCAGAAACTGGATATAAACAATATCACCCTTGAATGACAATTTTCCATTTCAAATGTCACCCCAGGGATGAGACAAACAAGAACATTTTCTGGTGCAAGAACATCTTGAGACAATGTAGACAATGTCTTATTTTCAGTTTTGCAAGAGTGTTGGAAAACTGTCTTCATACCTTCTTTTCTTTCAGTTGTCTGGCTGTTTAATTGCATTTCCTGCTTTACTGACCAGAAATACCACCATTTTGCATCCGTCTGAAGGGGGCTTGGAGCTATTTCAGCCAAGCAGCACTTTCTGTAAGTTACAAATACAGTAATGTACTCCACCAGAAAAACAAAACAACTGTCACACAGCTAGTCAGATTTAAAGCCCACCAGCTAAAAATCCCACCAAAATTTAATTTAATATATGCATTATATTGTTAAATAAGCCCTTAAATTAATAATGTAACCCTACCTCTATTTGTATTAGATTCATTTTAATTTTATAAGAGAATTCGTATTTCAATCTGTATGAAAATGTATTTGGTGGGCTATTTTCCAATGGGTGAGTAATTGCTGTTTTTTCTCATTCTCTACATTTTGCAGGGATGCCTAACAACTAAAAATGAATGATGACAGTAGACAATTTGAACTTACAATAATTACAGCAAGAAACTTTTTTCTTAAGGAACAAATAAGGAATACTAGGGTTAAGAATATTCTATTAGGTCCATACCATGTAAATTTTGCCTCATTTCAGACAATTTTATAATAATAAACTGTTAATTTTAGATTTTTTTTCATAACAATAGTTTTGGAAGATTAAGTATATTTAGCTGTAGAACCATAGAATTTATGGAGCTTGAAGGACACAACTACATTGCCATGAGTAGCTGTAACAAACAATAATGAGCGTACTGTAAATGATTAACAGAAAAACTCTGTTGTTACAAGGCTAGATCCACATATTAAACCTTTTATAGTGTGTTTTTTATTATTTTTGTCTGACCTTTTAATGATGTACATTTGTCCTGAGTGAGGGTGGAAGAATAGCAATTAGGATTTCTCTATTTATTTGTAAGGTGGTCAGGTGTCCTTTATGGTATTATGTTTTTTTTTGTAAAAATGTATTTTTTAGCATAATAGAATGTTACAAAATCATCATTCTTTTATTATTAACATTTAAATTCTAAACAAATTAATATTGTTCTGTTTGATCGCATTATAGTATGTTATTAAACATACTAGTCTTTGGTACTTGATGTTGATCAGTAACGGTATACATGAGACCTTGGACACTTATTTAATGTTTGTCACTAAATTTCATGTCAAATAAAAATATATATCATTCTTTTATTTGTTAAGGAACTAAGAAATCAATTGCCAGCCTGTGTAAACAATGTATATGTTACTAGGTGCCAAAACATGGTGGTATAAAGTCAATTTATAATATGTTTTCCCCCTAAAGGTGTGCCTTCTGAGAATCAGATATTACCCTTCTGTTTTTTCCTTCACTGACAAAAATAACAGTTTAGTTGCTTTCCTTTAAAACCCCAAAACATGACTGAAAGGGCTTGAAGAAAGGGCTTCTCCAAAAGAAAAACAATTTCAGACCAACAGTACACTTCATTTTTGCAATCAACATACATGGTAGTAAATACGCAACAAAAGTAAGATATCTGAATTTATAAGACAAACTATGACAAGTGGGCTTTAGGGGGTTAATTTTATGGTCCATAATAGGAGGCAGTTATGTCAATAAGAATAAAACAAATGTTCTACAGTCAACCACACATGACAACTGTGGAGGAAGAGGGGATTGTGGTAAATATTTCTAATTGTGATCCTTTGAACTCTATCTGCACTGACAGCGTCTTGTGTCTGTCAGGCATGCAGTGGTCATTTGAAATCAATATTGGATGCTGTGGGGTCAGACCATCTACTGCTGGTCTCAGATAGTAAAAAGGTTTATATTTCAAGTGTAGAAGAAACTGAATTAACCCTTTAAATTGAAAATCAACACCAGTATTGTACAACAGCCCCCAGGAGACAGATTTACTCATCCAGTATGTCCTTTATATTACTCTGAACTGAACTGGAAAATAATTAAAACTTGATACTCCTCCATGATCAGGTTAATTTTTACTGATTAGATTCAACGTCATTTGCCTTATGAATTACAAATTCAGAAAGAATTGTTTTTAAGAAATGGTGGTGGATTGTATATGTATTATAATATATTATTACATGGAATATATTGTCGTCTGCAATAGAGGATATATATACAGACCTCTAAACATGTATTGAGCATTATGACTCTTAAACTTAGCATTATGACTATTTTACAGGAATAAAAATAAATAAGTGAAAATGAAAAATATCGTATTTGAGTATAATTTCCTGTTTAGTTCCTTCTAAATGGATCCCAAACAGCAATGTGGTCTCTAATCTAAGATGTTTCCCATGTTTCCAATAAACTTGGTTGCACAGTATGGCCCTTATAATCAGTAAGTTGTTTTTTTTATTCAGGCCAAACAGTCAACAATGGTTTCCTTTGCCTCCGTCTGAACTTTGACATATTGAAAGGCATGATGAATATTATTCAGTCACTGATGAATATCCAAGTGTTTGTAGTTGAATGTGTTGATTTCCAGTGATTTTCGTGTAAATGATGATATGGTCCAACCCTTATGAAGATAGCCTATAGACAACCAATAATTTTCTACATAAATTCCAAATTTGTACACAAACCTTTAGGTTATTTTCTTCAGGTCAGTAAAGTATACCAGAACATCTACACATGTCATACTTTTTATTGGCGTACTGGAGTTTATCTCTCATAGTTACAGAGAGCTCGGATTAAGAGCTCTTCTTTAGATATGGGGCTGTCCGCAGTGCTGAAAGTTCAAGGCCTGTTGAAAATTATTGTTGGTTGCAACGTTGGCTGCAGTAGTACGGTACGGTCAAGGTGTTGCTGATACGATACTCAACACACGAAATACTCATTAATGTACAGCATTTTCGAATGAAAACACAGACAACGTTCTCTTAATACCCGCGCGAAAAGTCATGTACAAAAACATTCCTGCTTGCGTTCAATTGCAATAAAAGTTTTTTTTTAGTTACTTTCAAGATTCGTGATGGACATATATTCACATATTTAAATGAACACGCCTCATACATCTGCCCAGCGAGGTTTCTCACCTGCAGTCTCAAGGCCGTACCCTGTTTGGACTGAGTGCGCTGTGACTAACGTGCTTTCTAGCCCTCCCTCGCCGTGCTCTCTCCCCTGCTCAGGCTGTTGCAGTGCTGAAGCTATAACAACACTCCCTTTCTCCCACTTTCTCACCGTTTAGTCTGCGCTCAGAAGCTCTGAGGATTAAATCCTACGGTCCCCGCAATGAAAACCAAGTGTTTTGTGTTTCTGCTGACATTTTCCTACATTGTTTTTCTTCTCTCCGGTAAGTACTGCAAATCCTTGAGCTAAATTTGCATGTGGTTTTCGTTTTAGTATTCTAGTATGAGGGAATTATTTAATACGCTGTAACCTGTTATAGTACAGTACATATGGTACCCTACAGTAACCTATGTGTGCCGCACTAGCTTTCTAAGAAGGTACAGTATTAAACTTTTAGCTGTCTCTTTACAAAGCAAACTTTGAAATACATTTCCTTCGGAAACTAACAGCGACATACTGAGATAAGCATGAAAACTTGTGCAAATCTACATGTATAGATTAATTTAATGATTCTAAATGATGATACATGTTCATTGTTTTATAATGCAGTTGTAGGAAATAATTGAAAATAGAATTAAGTCAACATTTAGCCAGTGTGTTTTCACGATACAGAAAGTAGTTAAGGTATGATCACATTTAAGATCATTTATTCTTATGTAACTGGGATTATATTTTTAACAGTTAAAATGTAATTGTAATTTAATCTCATTAAACAGAAGAAAACAATCGTCGTGTTACAGTTAAAAGCAACAGTAATTTAAAGGACAGCAAATGTATCCGTTTATTAATCATTTATAGTAAGTTAATTCAGTTGAACTGTTTTTTTTTTTTCAGTATTAGCGATTAACAATTTTCACGCCCTACCTGCAAATAGACAACGGAATGCTCCCTTACTTCAAATTTGTATTTTTCATCAAGTGAAAGAAGTGCTACAGTATATATCGCGTTTTTACTTCAACAAATAACAGAAGAAAGGGAATATGCCGCTATATTCAGTTACTTTAAAACAGCGAATTACAGTACACACATTTACCTGAGATTTCACGAGCATTAATAACTTAAAACACACAAATTGTCTTTCTTCCACGGTTTGTTTTAAAATCGGTAAGCAAAAGAAGCTGTACTGTACAGTACGTGTCCTAAGCTGTTCTAAAAAAAGGGCACGAAGGGTTGAAGGTGTTCACTTTATACCCTTCTGAGAGTGAAGGTATTAAGGGTACAGGGGTCCAGTGTAATATTAAAAATGAACAAGGATGCTTAACGTTAACGATAACGTTGTTGGCATCTTTCCTTGCTGCGAAAGATATCTTGCTCTCGAAGTGACGTTTGGGTGCCTAGCGGGACGGACCAGCGGCAGATATTGGACAGGAGCTTACTGTACTGGAGCTACGCCTCCGTCGTCAGATGAAAGCCATCAATTAGGAGATTAATTGTTCGGTCAGTGCAGTGGTATGACAGTTACAGCCACTACCTTAGGCTCTAGGTGTTTGATTCTGGCCTGGAGTGCCTTCTTGGTGGAGTTATCGTGTTCTCCTCATTTTTATATTGGTTTTTACATTGATGCGTCTTTTTCCTTCCTTCTTCCTAAGCCTTGCCGAAAAGGCTAATTGAGGTAAATTATGCCTGTGTGTGTGCCCTCCAAAAGACTAGCATCCCATTCAATGTGCAGTCCTGCCCTGGGCTCTGTACTTTCAGCATAGACTAAGGGTTGACACGACAATTCACAGCAATAAATGTTTTTTTTCTGATAATGGATAGACCGCACAGCAAGATCATAATTCCTTAGTTATTCATAGAATGTGGCTTGAAATTGCCAAATGGGTTATCTGACACTAAACCGCTTAAATATTGTGCAAGAGGCTGACATGTAAATATTATTTTGCAGTGTTTGTCTATTTGCATGTGATAAATTAAAAAGATAATTAAACCGGATTTAAAAATTAGAAGGATTAGTAAATATCAAGACTTAAGACCGTTCTGAAATAATAAAAATGTATGTGTCCAGCTTTAAACACTGAAAAAAATGATGTAGCTAGGTAAAAAGAAAAAAAGTTAAGTTAAAAAACAAAGGAAGCATTGTCTTCCAGACTCTGGAAGGTGGTAACCCCTTAAGATTACATGCTGCTGTTGGTAATTATTATATTTCCACATACTCTTAGAGGTTAAGACGTCAATATACACTAGTTAATAAGGTGTAAATCTGTTTTACTGCTGTTGTTTAAAGGGCTGTTGCACTTCTGAAATATGTATTGTACTGTAGTGCTTTTTTCTGCTGCAAATTAAGTTCACAGCTTTGGAATAGTCAAAGAGAAAGTATACTGTATATCAATGAGAAAGCGGTGCATTCTTTTGTTATTTCGGGCGGTGTGACGATGTTTCTCTTCTTTTTTCTCCAGGTGGTACATGTTCTGAAGCAGAGCACCGGTTATTTTCTGTTATTTTTGCCAATTACAACCAGTACATACGGCCTGTGGAGAATGTGTCCGACCCAGTCATTGTGCAGTTTGAAGTGTCCATGTCCCAGCTGGTTAAAGTGGTAGGCATCAACTTTCTGATTTGTCTTTGTCAGGCTTATACAGGTGGCTTTTGTCTTGAATGGCTCTATATATTATGAGAAAAGGGAATGTGTAGCTATGACAAATCATTACTTAAATAAAACATTGGGGCTTTTGACTTAATCCAGAGAGTGCCATCATAGTGATGCACTTCCTTAAATGAATATGCATTGATTTATGATGCATCACAAGAAATAAAAAGCTGAAAGGGCACTGTGTATGTTAGCAGAAAATGCAAAGGCTATGAGGTGGTGTGTTTTAAGGTAGAGTAATGATTTCTGGGAATTAAAGGACTTAAATATCCCAATACATAGGATAGCTTGATACTGCTGCCTACAATAGAGGACCATAAACATACAACAACATTACCTTATTAACCCTTTACAATTTCTTGCATTAGGAATTATCTTTTCACATACCCCAGCTTGCTCTCCATGAGACACACAGACAGGGAGAGAACCTGGGGTCAGAGCACAGGGTCAGCCATTGTACAGCACCCCTGGAGCAGTTGGGGTTAAGGGCCTTGATCAGTAGCCTAACAGAGTTGGATTACTCTGCTAGCTGCAGGATTTGAACCAGCAACCTTCTAGCCACAGGAGCAGATCCTTAGCCACAGAGCCACCGCTCTGCCCAGTACAGCCTATTAATTTTTGGATTTCAATGTCTTACATCAAATTAATCCATCATAGTCAAACAACTACTGTCAGCTAAACTGATTTCTCCCTGCAGAACTTTGACTGATGCTTCTTCAAATACTGTACCTTTCAGGCTGCTTCTGAAAATTCCAGTGAATTGCAAACTCCCTTTCGCTCCTCTCCAAGACTAAACCACCTTTAAGTCTTTAAAGTATAATCAGTAGGGCATTCAGTTTCTCATATTTAATTGCTAAAAGTATCCGAGTTAACATTCAAAGATAATGAAACCGCTTAATTTAATTAAATCAGTAAAATTAACACATAACCCAGACTATGTTAGTTCCTAAAGAAGTATGCTTTACTTCAGACTGGTGTCAGAAGTTAGTGACTGAAGAGGAATATAGTCTAGTTTGTTTTGATATGATACAATGGAATGTTATGTGACAGATAAGTAGTGGCCATTGAATGGGAGATATTGAATTTGAGCATTAAGAGCTAATGGATTAGTGTAGCTCAGTGACTAAACAATAATTGGAAGAGATCTGACAGAAAGTGTGGAAAAGTAGGTGTAGGAGACCGCTTTTGTTCAGAAACACGTAGACTTATCTAAAACAGAGAATAATTTTTATTTTTTTATAAATCATTAATAGTATGATTTTTTTAAGTGCAAAAAGCAAAATGGTGTTAATAAATTATTGCAATTTGTCAGCTTAAATGGGCTCAGTAAATAACTCTGCTAATGTTACAGTAGTATTCTAATATGTTCTGCTGATAGTACTGTCATTTATTGCCTGATGCAAGACAAATTTAAACTAGAGAATATGTATAAATGCATTTTGAAAAGATTCTTTTAGTATTTTATATTTATGACTCAGACAGTATGCCTTTTTAGTCACTCCTTGCCACAGGGGAAATACAGTGTAGTCTGCAGTGGAATAAAAAAGAATACTTATATTTGTTGCTTAATATGTAGAGATGGATTTAATTTACTTACAAGACTTAGAAACAACATTGAGCGTTACTTCTAAAATAACGCCATTGATTAGATAATTAGGAAGCAACGTCTTTTTTGTTATAAGGTAAAGCATTTAATTTACTCTGCTTGTTGGCTCATGTTATTGCATTTTTAGTGTCTCATACACTACTTATAAAAGTAAAAAGCGGTACTGTACACTTCTTATTAGCAGCTTGAATTGACAACTGGTTTATCACATATTATGTGCTTGCTTTTCAATGTTTAAGTTCTTTCAAAAATTAGCTGCCGGTGGCCTTTATAGGAAACATTTATCGCCATTTTGCTTATAAAATGAAGACCTATCTGGGATCCTTATGATAAGAACTGTCTTCTTAAGTCTCAAGGCTGGAGACAAACTGTGTACATCTGTATCTATCTCAACAGGCCTTAGGGTATGTTGACCTGATTAGGACCTATGAACTATGCATCAGTGCTTGTTGGATGCAAATGTTTCTGATGGGTGTTAGCATGATGCAGGTAGGGAACGGTGTGTGGGGACCTGACAAGACAAGAAAAGATGGGGAGGCTATGTGTTTAGTGCAGGTGATATAAAATAAAGAACACAGAACAAACCCAAAATAAATACTCCTTCCATCAACTGGACTGTTTACTCTGTCAAGTTCAGTAAAAGCATCCATCTCAGTACTCGACTGAGAAAGCCCTGAAGTAGAGGACTTTAATTAAATAAGATATATATGTAAATGCTTCAAATGAACACTGCATTGCAGCAGTGAACACTGGAGGGCTTTTACTTAATAAGCAGACAGCATATGCTCCCATATGCTGGAGAAAATAAAATAAAGATGTTCATAGTGAAAATTCTGGGTATCAGACATTTTGAAGCTAGTAAAAGAAAAAGTAAATTGTGTGGAATTGTGTATTACTGACAACAGCTTAGAAAGCTGCTTATACAAGATACCAACTAATTACTGTCATGTAGAACATACTTTTCTCTAAGGTTGTAAAATATTCTTATAATTAAACCTACAGCAATAGTAGTTCCTAATATTAATTACCAGTATGCTTACCATTACTTGAAAATCCTCTGTGTATCGAGTCCATAAACATATAACTTCTTATCACATTGTCTGGGTCTGAATCTGGTTAGAGAGACCAAATGAAAGAGGATTAGCTATTGAAAAAAACTTTCAGAAGTTGAAATTTAGTCTGTGATCTCTATGTTATTAATTTTTATTAATTGAATTGTTACTCTGATTGAATAGGGTAGAATCCTATGTGTTCTGATTCTCCTTTGATCTGAAAAGTGAAATCATGGACATGATACTGTACTGTACATGAAACATTAGAAGTGTAGAAAACAACGTATTAGCACAAAAAAATATCAAATAGTCCCTGTAAAAATGTCAAAATCAAACACTTGTTTTCTTCAATAACTTTGTATGTTGACAAAATATTAACTGCTTTTCAACCATACTTCTTCAAGGTTCTAACCAATTTCCCAAGCTAAAAGAAAAAAACCCTTTCCATCAAACAGCAATCAGATGTTGGCTCCTGACCTTAGGTGTTCTTGTGGCTTGCGCTTTTTGATTAATGACAGTGATTTCAGCTACAGTCAGCTCCTTGTAAAACCATTTCCATTTATGATGCCTTAGCTTATGCTTTAAAAAGCCCTATAAGATTATATTCTTAATATATCAATATTTAATCTTCTTTGATGGCAAAAAATCTAATTTCTGCTATTACTCCAAGACGAAGGTCTCTTTAATCAATTCTTCCTGTAAACACATTGCTTTACCATTGACCAACTACTTGTACTTCTGGACTCTATTGCAACTGTGTTTCAGGACCTGACAGGAGGAAAAGGTGTATCTTTTACAATTGATACCGCAACCCACACCATATTTTTAATCCTTACAGAAAAAAATCCTAGTGCACTATTGGGCTTTCTGGCACACCTTTCCTTTATGGTTTAAAAGTTTACTCTACCTATAAACCATTTTCAGTGATGAAATTAAGTTTTACTGTAACTCATATGAAAACTGCTGTAATGGTTAAAGTTGGGTTTTTTTTGTAATGGTTTTTGCTGGATCAGACAGCCACATGGCGCCAGTTTATTCACAGTTCAAAGCACTAAAATCTCTCCAGGACTTACTGACTCCTGGTTTCTCTTGTTTATCCTGTCAGTAGAGAAAAAAAAACTGTCTGGGAGCAGCAGTTATATTTCCCGGAGAGGATTGTGACAGTATAAAAGTGGCACTTGATCTCCCATTCTCTTCTGACTATCTACTTGAAACAGATGCTTTTCATACAAAGAATGCCTATGGATTTGAGGGCTCAGGTGTTTGTCTCAGTTTTTTGGAACCTCATTAGAAAATGCTCTGCTGCAGTACAAAGAACTTTCAGTGGATTTCTAAAATTCATTTTTTTATTGGTTCTATTTTTTAGTTTAATCAAATGGGTGTTTTGTTTTACATATCATAATAGTTTTTTTAAAATATTTTTTTCTATCTCTAATCTTTTCCCTTTTTTATTATTTTGCCCTGTGCAGAGAGTCAAATTTTAATACATATATTTGCATTGAATCACGACAGAAAACAGGACAGAGCTAATTAAAATGTGTGCCAGACACATTCAAACACACATTCTAAGCATGAACAAAAAAGTTGCAGTTGATTAATATTTAACTGTCTTTTGTTTGTTTTCTTTCATTTATTTTATCTTCAGGATGAAGTCAATCAGATCATGGAAACAAATCTTTGGCTGAGACATGTAAGTTAATTTTCTATCCTCAAAATTTTAAGGGATTATTATTTAGGGGGAAAAGAGGTGGTATCATAAAAAGAGGTGGTATCATTCATAAAATCCCTTCCTTTTGTGTATGGAATTAAAATTAATGTATCATTACATCACAGTCAGGACCTGCAATATCTGATCTCTAATACCACAATTTCAATATGAACTACTTGAACATATTGTCACGGACGTCGAAAGGGACCAACCGTGGGGAGCAGGAGAGCGGGAAAAGACCCATATGCATAGCGGCGAGACGGGAAAAAGGCCCGGGCTCGTTAGTGCAAAGAGTTCAGGAATGCCGTATAGAAACCTATGCCCTCAGGGAGCGGCCGTGGGGCGCCCTGGTGCTAGGCGGGTCTCAGGACATCCGAACGTCAATGCTGAGCGAGGACAGAGTCCAAGACCCGGAAATATACAGCCCAAGGGAAAGAGAGGGACCGGAAGGACAGCAGACCGGAAACTAGGGACAGGACAGAGAAGGAGCGCCCTCTGGCTGCAGAGGGCGTGACACATATATTTAAACTGAAGGCGAATATTAAAAGTGAAACATACCAAATACAGTTGACAGTGTTTCTCAATCTACCTTTCAGATTTCATGTCTACTGCATATGTTTCTACTAGCATTCAGCTACTAAATACAGTACTGTATATCTTCCATATCAACTGATGTCATTTTATCATCTAAAAAGTGATACAATTTACTGTCTAAAGAACAGGAAATCTCAATTATATGCACTGGATACTTCGTTGTAAACACTTTTGTGAAGATGTATCAAAAAGGTGTAAAGAAATCAAAATCCCTCTGAACTCAATAGATGTAAAGAGATTCTTCAGTAATACCTGTAACATATGGACTCCAAGATGAAAACTTTAAAAACTTTTGCTTTTTATATATTCCATTCTGAAAATATTTTGTTAATGTTTCCTTTGTTTTATATATCTCAAAGTACTATCTTTTACAAAGGAAAGAGAATTAGAGATTCACAAACTATACAGTCATCTTGTCTCAGTAATGTGATGATCAATGGAGGTACTAGTGAACAAATGCTTAACTAAGCTGTTATGCTCTTGTCCTATAAAGCTTTATTTTGAGGTTTTAATAATTAATATGCCCAAACCTTTTAAATCTTTTAATATCGATTGTTGTATTTGTGTGCATTAGACTGCCGAACATGCTTTTTTATTTCTTCTGCAATTATTCTGGGGAGACCTGTCAAATTTAAACTGGAATGGCATGGTGGGAAGCTTCTATAAGTAGTTATGAGGTATTGCAGTTTTCATCATTAATGAAACATTTATATTTTGATGCAATAACAGGACAGTTTATTTAAATATTAATTAATGCTTTGTGGACCACCTTTGTCAGAACAGTTCTACATTATTATTAGAATTAGTATTGCTGTTTATTCAACCTGTGGAAAACACAAGGGAAAAACTGTAATGTTTTTGTAGTAGACCTAACTGACCCACTATTAAATAATATTGTAGTGCTTCAGGGTTCATGTGGGCGTTCACCGCTGCCACATCAGGTCAGCCCCCTACCATCAGGAACTCGAACCCAGGTCTCTGGCATCACTCAACAGGGTCCCAGCCAGTTGAGCTAAAGGGAGATCTCCCGTCAGCCCAGCAGCTGCGGTCCCTGCTATCCACAGGGAAGGGCGGTGACGTCACCGCTCTGATAAGCCTGCTCTCGCAAGCAATGGAGGCTGTATGTATTACAATATTAATAAACCTTAAATCTAACCAGATACTGTAGATCCATTAGACACAAATTTGGTTTTAAACAACCTGGCTTTAATCTGGCACTTTTCATGTCCACGGAGCTCAATGTGCTTTCCGTGTACAACAGAGTGTCCACCACTAGTTTTCAACCAGCAGTAATTGCGCTTCATCTAAACCTCATAGGCTACAAACTCATTCATACAGGAGAGCATTTTACTAAAGAAGTCTCTGTTAAGTACTGACCACTTCACTGGGGAATAAATGCCAGTATCCCAGTCAATACTTGCACACACAGCTTTCCAATTAGGAGTCCAAAGCTCCTTCCCACTACTCCACACTGCATACATACAGTACTTTTTAAGGGAAAAAATACTGGCATTTAAATCTCTCAGCTAATATGTCCTTCCCACAAGACTTTGTAAACCTCTGCAGCTACAGTAGGATTAAGTCAGATTTGCATGGCCAGCCTCTCTGATGTACTGCCATCTACTGATGAATAACAGAACATGCAAAAAGGAAAACATTTGATATCTTATTTGTGAATGATCAAATCATAGAATAATGAAGAATAATTTTTAAATTTAAAAAAATTGTATAGATAAATAAGACTGAATGATCTAGTTAGACTGATGACACAGTTTCCAGATTTGTTAGCAGCAATTGCAAGACTGTTATAGCTCTCACTGTACGTAGTGAAAACATAAAATATACTGTTTACATATTAGTTGAATAAACCAGCAAAGAGAATGGGAAGAGGCTAGAGTCCTGGCTTTTGAGTAAGATTACACAGATTAATGCTCTCTAGTGAAAAAATCACTCCTGTCTATAGTGTTGAGGTACAGTAGGTTTGTCTCACTGCAAAATTAAAAGTTTAAAACAGATGATCAGGTTTGTAATTATGCTTTTATCACACTTTGTATCTTATTTTAAGAAAACTTCTACAGGCATCATCTTATAATGTTGGTAAATTATTTTTTTAAATCTTGACTTGACGTTGTATTAAGACATTCACTCTTTACTGCAGCGGCATACACGATCAAAATCTGTCTGTTCCAGCCTGTTACATTTAAACACATTTAAGGATTTATTTCTCCATGCAGAAGTTCACACAGTTTGGGTGTGACACCTCAGTATCTCAGGTAAGACAATAACTGCCAAAAATAATGGATTATTCTACCCAGTTTCTTTAAATGTTTTCTGGCAGACAGAGTCCTTAATGGAATAGGTATTTCTACTGTACGACAGAAGTCAGCATCTGCAAATGATTGTCTAATTCCAATTATTAAACTTCACAATGTTGTGTATAATGAAGCACAAAGAAGACTGGTTGTGGGGGAAAAGGCTTCAATGGCCCTATGGCCCTGTATCGGTTCTGCCTTGTCCCCATGTCCTTTGTGCTCTCCTTCAGATTTAATCGAATCTTGCAGAACTGTCAATGAGGAGGCAGTGAAAGGTCAAAGCAATAAACAGCTTTGTAGAATGGGAATGTCAGCTGTGAATAAAAATGTCAAATCTCTGGGATCCCTCAGACTGAAGCAAATGATATACGACGTGGGTCATTTTATTTACGTCTCATCCTCCTCATCCCAGACATGTGGATGGAGCCTGTTCAGGGAATCCCTAAGTGAAATGGAGGTCCTTTTCAATTACCTGCCTGCAATCAGCCACCTGTCTTCTCCTTTCTTACCCTTGGTGTCCTTCCTGACATCCCTGGAGAAGACAGAGAGAAATTATTTAATTCATGATTCCTGAGAATATAAAGGACTATTTGTTTCTGCACTTTGACCCTTTTCCTCTTGAAATCTGTCAACGGGCTAGCTTGGTTCTACTATTTACTTAGACTGACAAAACCAAATTTGACACTTTTTATTCCTGAAATGTCTGATGATTCTGACTGTTACAGCTCTATACAATGTTAAAAATTTATAGTAGTATTTTGAGCACATCTTCCCCCTGACAGATGAACCAAATTCCACTTCACCAATATTATATGCTTTAATGTGGCCTGTTCTGGTAAGGGTATTACTGTGGTTCTTTTTCATAAAGCAGAAAGGATTCCTTTTTTATCATATGAGAGGGAAAAACACTGAATAAACATTAAGATGATGTCATCAAGTCCCAGTGATGAAATGGTGTAAAAACAACATTCATTGATATATTTGGCTTTAGTTTCCTTGGTTTGAGGGGTGAACACTTGGTCATTGGGATGAAGAAGCCAGAATTGCTCACCTGTATTCCTGTACCTGTACACCTCATCTGTATTGACAGTGGGAATGGCGTAGGGGTGATAGTGTGATGAATGATGGAAGATAATGGTTAAGAGGCTGTATATACAGTATGCCCCCAGAAAACTGGTGATTGGTAGAAGCTGGAGATTTTTCTTTTTGAATATCCATTCATCATAAAAGCAAAGGTTAATGGAAATGAGTAATGCACTCTTAATTTAAAAGACTTCTGGAGAAACTAAAAATCACTGTGCAAATTCTAATTTTTCTTTTAACAAAGTAATGTACAGAGGTACTGTATACGTATACTAACTCATGAAAAAATCTGAAATAAACTGCTCAATGTTACTAAAATGAAAAAAAAAACACAGAAAAAAAGGGTAAATTCAGGACTACTAGGGTCATACATGGGCTGCCATTTGGATTAAATAGCAGTAAATTCACTGTTGAGTGAATAGTGACCCTCAGGCTGTATTCTGCATATTTAACCTTTAACTTTAGTGTGCCAACTTTAGTTCTATTTGCTTCATTGCAGTTCTTTTGAAACTTTTCCTATAATTTACGAACACAGCCTTCCAAAATATATGGAATTAAATTCCAAATGACATGCATGTGCTCAATATATTGTAATTATTACAGCGCTCTATCCCATGACAATGCTGTAAGTGGTTTTCTGCAAATGACAATATTCATTTCTGAAGCAAATAATCAGAGCAAATATATCTCTGCCCTCATGATAAAAAAAAATCAGGTTTGCCCAGAAATTTTAATGTCTATCTGTTATTAAATGTATTAAAAGCTTGAGGCCAGGAGGCACTAAAAAGAACATTTTAGAAAAAAGCTCAAAGAACTGAATTGCTCTGGGTAGTTTTGGTTGCTTATTCCCAACTGGCCTTTGACTTCCTCTACATCCATCAAAGACTCCAGAGAGAACTGTGGAACAAGAGGACTGCATGATCTTATAATGGACATTATTTCTGATCAAACTTCATGGGGAAGTATTATAAGCTCAATCTGATTTCATGCTACATGCTTATGAAGTCAGAAGAAGCATAGGGGGACTTGCTAATGTCACGAACACGGAGATCCGTGTCAGATCTTGTAGTAGACCCTATGCAATGTAGTAAGAGCTGGAGAAAACAGGAGGCGTGGTAAAAGGGAACACACAGGGGTTTAATAGTGCACAAAATAATAGTAATAATCCGTGAGATAGTGAACGGGGAAGATAAAACGGCATCCAAATCCAAATGGGTCCAAAGGCAGGTCAGGGCACAGTCCAAGAGTCCATCAACGAGTGATCCATCCTGGGACGCGACAAGGTTAAAATCCCCGGGAGGGGGAACACACAAACAGACAAAACATGGAGGTCCAAGGGTGACGGGGCAAGATCCTCCAGACCCCGGGCCCGGGAAGCGGGAGGTGTCTGGGATGAGGCCTATGCCCTCAGAAGACGGACGTAGGGTTTCCTGGTGCCAGGCTTGCCTTGCGACATCCTTACCCTAATGATGAGCCCCGAGGACTGGAGGAGCTAGTCTTTAAATAATAAAGCTAAGAGGGTCACCTGGGGAGCTTAACAATCACAAGGACAATAATGGGAGCAGTGGAGCACCCCCTAGGGAGGGATGTCGGGCGTGACAGCTAACTAAACAGTAGAATAGACTTACTGTAGAAGGAAGAATGCCATTTCATATTCTTTACTATATAATATAACATTTACATTACACTACAGAAAACAGTGAATTCTAGTGAATGTTTCTGAAAAAAAGATGAACAAGTGTTATATGAGAAACTGAGATATTTACAGTTTTAACATTGAGTGAGACAGAAAATGTTACGCTGAGACTATGAATCACACTGTTTATAAACAAGAACATGTAATAACAAATGAATTATTGTATTTTGGAAATGTATAAAATACATGCAAATAACTACACTTGTGTAGAAAATGATTAATCTCATTTTCTCTCTTCACAGATCTGGAATGACTATAAACTGAAGTGGGATCCCAGTGAATTTGGAGGTGTAGAGTTCATCAGAGTGCCTTCAAATAAAATTTGGAAGCCTGATATTGTCTTATATAACAAGTAAGCAGAATCTCCCATAGCCGCAGGGATCCATTTTCTGTAGCTTTTTTGATTTTCAAAAAGTCTGTTATACTTCAACCCATCACACTTCTCCATCACTTAAGTGAGTCATTGTGAAGACTGTGCTAACAGAAACATTTCCCAGGCCATTAGTGATTTTTTATAAGGATACTGTATATGCATTGCCATACTTGATGTATTATCATTTTCCTTTCATGCTATCCTAACAGCAGGACAATTGTTTAGGTCATAGAAAGAACATTAATGCTTTGGTTCTGAAATTGTAATATCTAATATCTTGATTTAGTTTATTTGTTTAGATGTTTCTTTACACAATGTGTTTTAAAGGGCATATGATTTCTGTTTGAACAAATTCACTCTGAAAGATTTGCTGAAGAAAGGAAAGTAGATGGTAGTAAAGGAACAATTATAGTTAATTATATGTTGAAAAGTATGAAGTGAAAGTAAAAAGTGAAAGTAGATGTGCTATCTGCTTTCTCTTTACAGCTAGTAATACAATCAATTATAAATCCTATTTGAAGACATCATTAATATTTTTTTTAAGGTATACTCTGGTAGTAAACCATTTGGCCTTTCTTAGTCACTTATGTTTGTTTCAATTAAAAAAACAGTTCTTTGAAACTAATTGCAGCATGAAAGATAACATTTGTAAACAGACATCGTATACTTTTTACATTAATTACAGCAGTATACATGCATAAAGTATTTTTAAGTGGCATTGTAACAGTACCTTAGTGTTTTTCTCAGCTCCTCTGCCAAATACAATGCAATATGAATGAAAACATTGTATGCTAAAGGTTTCACTTTTTCATTTACTTTCTGTACAGCAGTAGATCGGATCCAATCATTTTATTTGGCATTTCTGTAACCCCTATTAATTGGTGTGTTCTACTGTTTTAATCTGATTTTTTCCGCAGTGCGGTGGGGGATTTCCAAGTGGATGACAAGACCAAAGCCCTGTTGCACTACAACGGAGATGTCACCTGGATCCCACCAGCCATCTTTAAGAGCTCCTGCAAGATTGATGTCACCTACTTTCCTTTCGACTATCAGAACTGCACCATGAAGTTTGGTTCTTGGACCTATGACAAAGCCAAGATCGACCTGGTACTGATTGGCTCGACCATCAATCTCAAGGACTTCTGGGAGAGTGGAGAGTGGGTAATTATAGATGCTCCGGGCTACAAACATGATATAAAGTACAACTGCTGTGAGGAGATCTACCCTGACATCACCTACTCCCTATACATTCGGCGGCTTCCCCTTTTCTACACCATTAACATGATCATCCCATGTCTGCTCATCTCCTTCCTCACTGTGCTTGTGTTCTATTTGCCTTCAGACTGTGGTGAAAAGGTAACCCTCTGCATTTCTGTTCTGCTCTCCCTGACTGTCTTCCTGTTGGTCATCACTGAGACCATCCCTTCCACCTCTCTGGTCATCCCTCTCATTGGGGAGTACCTTCTTTTCACCATGATCTTTGTCACATTATCCATCGTCATCACAGTCTTTGTGCTCAACGTCCATTACCGAACACCCAAGACCCACACCATGCCGCAATGGGTGAGAACCGTGTTTCTTGGCATCCTCCCAAGAGTCATGTTCATGACCAGGCCAGAGAGAGAACCTGAGAAGACTAGCCAGTATCTCCCACCGCAGCCTTACCCTCATACCCACAGCCAGCAGAAGCAGCAGAATTCCAATGCTCCCCATCACAGACATCGCATTTTCATCAGCACTGAGCTATCCAATCTCAACAACCTGGCTGGCACTGGAGACTCCAAGTGTAGCACTAAGGATGGATTCCTCTGTCAAGAAGGCCGCTGCAACTGCTGTTGGCGCCAGCGCACCACCAAACTGCCGGCTGATGGAGGCCTAGGAGGAGGGAGTGGTGATATTGGTAGCTCCTACTCCAGCTCCGAGTCCCTGGATGCCCTGCTCTCCGTGTCTGCCCTATCACCTGAAGTGCGTGATGCCATTGAGAGTGTCAGATACATTGCTGAGAACATGAGGCTACAGAATGAAGCAAAGGAGGTGAGCAGAGGCAAGCACAGCCACCATGTTAGTATAAAGGAAAAAAAAAAACATTATTTGCCAAACAATGAAATCATTGATCGATTTGATTGTTTGGCAATAGGTGTTATTTTCTTTAAAAAGTTCATGACTATGGAAATGGAGATATTAGAGTCAGGTATGCACATTCTCTACTCCAAACCAAAACTGAGAAACTGAGGGACAGATATTTATTCAAATTGCACATTGAGCCCTATAGTTCAGAATCACATGTTCTAGTCGGCACTGTGTACTGTATATTAGATTATGAAGGTCAGGATTTTACAAGTGGTGATTAACAAGTTGGCCAGTGTATCAGCAGATGTCTGGACATACAGTACCAACAGCGCTGGTGCCACTGGCATGGTAGTAAAGCAAAGTGACAGATGACTCTGACATTTCAGGGCAAAACATGTACAGTCTCATCTCCACAGTGTCAGTATGAGTCTCCTGATAGTGAACCAAGTTAAGTAAAAGCACTGACCATTCTATTTGATTTTTTTTTCTCTATTTCAATCTAGATCCAAGATGATTGGAAATATGTGGCAATGGTGATAGATCGCATCTTCCTGTGGGTTTTCATACTGGTGTGCATCCTGGGGACAGCTGGCCTCTTTCTCCAGCCACTGCTCATAGGAGAAGATAGTTAACTGTCTGTGCTGTACTATTAGTATATTTCCCTCTGCTTTGTTCTATTTTTCAGATTTTTTATTAGAAGTATCCCAAGAAGCAGGGCCTTTAACTACAAGCAAGACATCACTGAAATTCATTTTTTGCATTTTACATTTTTCAGTCAAATTAAAATTTGAAATATTGGCTATCACACTTTTAACACTTTGCTCCTCAAAGGGCTCTTTTTATATAAAAAAAACTTAAAAATACATTCACTTGATATCTCTGATGTTACATCCCACTTAATATTGAAATCATAATGGTCAGTGTTACCTCTTTTATAGTTTTTGTGCACTCTGTAGTGTTAAATATTTTTTTCATTTACTTTTTTACATCATTCAATATGTATGCATAAAGCATTTTAGGCACAACATGAAGCTGCTCTGTTCTGAATTTGTAATTAAAGAAGCTATGTTTTTTTATTTGCTTAGGTTCATTCTCAGCGTTTTTTGTTGCTTTTAAATTGAAATAATGTTTGCCTTATCTTTTAGGGCTTTGAAGTCTGCGATGAAATTTATATAAAACGTTGCACTATACTTTACGTTTGGAATTTATTTTATATTGCGAATGCTTTATATGAACATTTGATGTCTTATTCGTTTTCTTATTACTGAAAAACAAGATGTCCGTGCTAGCCTGTTACTTAGAAATATGTATCATGTGCCTAAAAATAATAAAATCCACTATTCAATTATTACCAGTAAACAATTATTAATATGCAGTGGTAAAACCTTTAGTGCATATAAAGGCATGTTGTTGATACTAGTTATTGAACAGTAAAAAAGGTAGAAACAGAGCATTTTTATGTTGATGACATTGGTTGCTAAAGTCAGGTTTATTTCCGTAAATATGAGAATAAATCGTTTTTCTCCATTACAAGTTATGACAGACATTGTTTTCTCTGCACTTACACTTCAAGTGGATGATGCCTGAAAAGGCACAATTACAGTATATGCAAGCCTGTATATGACATGAAATGCATATGAAAATGTATTCTCTTTTAACATGTTACAAAGCTAGAACGACATGTTCTAGAGATGTTTTGCACTTTTTAGAGCTCATGGGAATAATGTGGCTAGACGTTTACCATTGAAGCGGCCTTATTTGCACATCTTACCTTGGTTACATTCCCAGATTATGGTGTTTCTTAAGAGTAAGCAAAAGGATAAATACGAGTAATAAGTGAGGAATATATTAAGCACCCTGAATGCAAACATTCAAATCAGCCTTACTTTTTGGTGTAGACCTAAGTATTTCTTAATGTGATTGCTTTTAAATAACTGATATAATAATCAATAATCCCAATCTTGCTTTAGGAAATCAATATCAACTTGATTTAGAATTTCCAAGAATAGTGCACTACATCAAACACAAGAAAATGAGAACACAATGCACAGATCAAGCTGAATATATTATGTTACCAGTTAATGTACTAATGTCCTATTTAGTGTATGATTTGTGTTAGCAAATTTAATATTTTATAGCCAGGTGATCATCTTTCCTATGGATTATCTGCTGTTGTACAAAGTTGAACAATATGAGCATGTAAACTCATGGGAAAAGGGTGCACCGCCACATGGAGAACATTCTATAGATAATATTACATGTTCCTCTTACAAAACATAAAAACTCAATGTAATTCATACTTTCATTATAATAAATGAATGGTTTAATTCGGTTGGAGTAAACCACACAATACAGGTATTGTACTGTATGTTGTCAGAATTTCAAGTGCACAGCATTGTTTTTGAGCAAAAGACTTGTTTCTTTCAATAATAAATATGGTATATCTTTCACACAAGTGGTTTTTATTATAATACAGAATTAACAATAACATTATACATTGAAGGTGTACACTGGTCACAGTCATATACAGTAAAGTAATGTTCTGCACTGTAAGAATACAGTACAGTAGGTCGCGTCAGAAATGACAGGATTAGTTTAATACATGAAACCCACCACCAGAGGGGGACTCTCTACCAAGTATAAGACATTTCACGTCTGTACTGAAGCTGTGCATGGCATATGAAAACCTGTATTTCTTAAAAATGTACTGCAATACTGTATATGTATAGGCTCTATTCACCTTTTAACAAGCAAACATGCCCTGGATGACCAATCAGTTTCTCTTCACATTAAATATCCCAAAACGTTATGATATTTTATCCAAAATTGTATCCAACTAATGTTGTTTTTAAAACCTGAAGGCTAAAACTTGAGCATTTTCTTTTGGAACCTGGGTTTTTTTAGTGAAAAAATAAATGACCATTTTTTGAAAACACTGTACTTCTGGTTCATTTAAAAATAAAACAACTATGAAGAGCATTTTTTATTCCAAAAGCACATTGTGTCCATCCTATTTATGTATAAAAAACCCAGTTGCAAAGAGAAATTAAAAAAATATATTGTGACTTATTGCACTAACATCTCAGTCCCACAATATCTAAACACAGTGTGTACACACTTATAATACACGTTATAATACACAATGTTAATAATACACAATGCAAAATAATTGAAAACATTAATCTTAACTGCTAATCAATACTGACTTAAATCCATCATTAGTTGGCTCTATTTTACAGACAGATGTGCACATATTTGTAAATGTACAAAAGAGAAACAGCATCAAATGATTATGTTGAACTAGAAAATCCTAAAATCATTCTGATAACTCATGGACAGAATTAAGCTTGAGTGAAGCCATTGATTAAATAAAAAGAAAACAAGTACTCAGTAACACATACAAATACTGTAGTACAGAAAATAGCAACCAGATACTGTATACTGTATTCCTGGGCTCAAAGAAAGGCCCATGTGGACTGGTAAAATAATTGAACTTTTTTAGTCTTCAAAGAGAGAAGACTGCAAGAAGATCTGATTTGAGTTTTCAGAATCCTCGAGGACAAGCCCAAGTCAAACAAGTGGACTTCTGAATCACCTGGAGGCTGATACCCTGTCTCCTTTCAAGAAACAGCTGGGTGCGATCCTGGGATCACTCATCTACTAACAACATAATTGTGTTATAACATGTTTGTATTATTTGGTTTATGGCATTTCTTAATTTTCTTATGTTAAAGCTTTTACATTTTCTACAGATCCATCCAGTCAGAATGCGCAAAGCATAATGCTGGGTTACAACGTGTTGTAATGCCCAACAGCCTTTAATTTTTTTTTAATATTCTGAAGCAGGAATGCACTTCTTTTCTAAAACCGCCATGTGGTACAGTGAATGCTTATCGTGGCAGGTGGAAGAATTCTGGCTGCCACATGAAACACCTGGGTCAGAATCCCAGCCAATTCTCACCCCATGAGGAATAATCTTTGTCCAGTAATCAAATTTAATTTCTTATATTTATTTAATTTTTTATATATCACAGTACAGTATGTTAAATATTACACATAAAGGTAGGGCTGTTTCACAAAGCAAGATTACTCATTCAAAACTAATTTTTACAACTTGAAACATTTCATATTGCTGTTTATCATTTCATGCATCAGTTTTGAACAATGTTAGCCCATTTCCCTTTACAAAACTGCTTTAACTTGGTGATGTTTAAGGATTGTGATTTGTGGGTTCCTGTGCTGGACTGTTTCTATTAATGCTTATGGCCTCATCTCTGACAAATTAACTCAGTTAAATATTTATGACATATTACATTTTCTTAAAAAAGGCTTTAACTAGAATGTTGTAATACGTACAAACTTTGTAACAGGAAGTCAGTTGACCTTTTATCTGAAATGTGTGTGGTGCTTTGTATATGTATTTTTACTTCACTCCTGTCTCTTGTTATCTAGCACTATTTATTTTAAAATAGAACTCATACTCAATACTCATAACATCTTTCTCTCAAGCCAGACCACTATTCTTTTTCTGAGAAATAAAGTCTCTTACTATTGGCTTCACATCACCTACATCAGCAATGACTCTGATTCTACTGATGATCTGTAAGTGATTTTGAAATATTGAAAATCTTCTTAAGAAGTTTGATTTTTAAAAGAACTTATTTTTGAGATCTGATGTTTAGATACTTGGGAAGCAAAAGCATTCCAAACTCTTTAATAAAAATGCATGCGTGAAATTTGTAGTTATGGTGTTTGCGACTGTGCTTCTTGTGTAGCCTGGGGATCTTAGTTTATTATTACAATGATACTATTAATAATGTTACAATTAATAATGCATAATGTGCATATAATGCATTAATACTTTACAATAGTTAATACTTTTTAAATATATATTATAGATATTTTCAGAAAATAGATTTTATATCCATATATATTTAATAATTACATACAGTATTACACAAAAGGGGAGAATGTTTTTTAAATACATTTGTTACAGAGGACAAAGGGAATTAATAGAAAAATATACAGATGTGCCTTATTTAGTGTATATGTATGTAGTATATAATAGAAAAAGAAATGTATAGTATTTAATATTTGTCTTTAAGATATATTCTATTTAATATACTTAATATTGTTTATTTTCTTTGATAGATTTGCCTTGCCTTTCCTTTTCCTTATACTTGTATTAGTTGTCAATGCACCACATTGAAGTATTCTTTCAGTACTCAACAGTACTTAACTGTACTTAACAGCAGTTAAACTGAGTTAGAAATAATGTTGCATTGTGCTTTTCCTCAAAGTTACAGCTATAAAACAAGTGGAAACTAATTTTACAGGTATGAATGGAATCTTACTTAATTTTATGTTGTGCACATATACAGTATGTTTGTCTTGTGTTTCTTTAGTAAAAAAGCTTATTGGTTCTCTTGGAATTGCTGTGATATCCTCAACTGTCACGGTCTTTCTACATTGCCTAATTTGCTCACCTTTTTCCATCCTAAAATAACCCCCAAATAGCTTTGGGAAACGATTTAAATTAAAAAGTTATATGGAGGACAATTTAGAAATGCACATTAACTTAGAATATGTGTCTTCAGATAACGAGAGGAAACTGGACTAGCTGGAGAAAACCCACACTAGCTGTGGTACATCAGAATAGCAATAAACATTTTAGTTGCACTATAAAGAAAATAAATTCAATATAATTTAGCAAATCTTTAGTTTTTAAATATAAAAATGTAAAAAAATGAAATTTACATTTACATTTTCCTATTATAGTGTGTAATTTTTCATCCGGAAAGCAGAAAATAGTTTTTCACATTTACTTTTATTGTACTTTTTTTGTCTTTTTGTCTTCTTTAATTCATGATGTACAGTGTCCTTAGGTTTGGCGCTTTATAAATACAAGTTGTTTTTGTTAATAATAATAATAATAATAATAATAATAATAATAATAATTAGAATGAATATCAGTCATGCAGATGTTTCAGATTTTTTCTTTTGATTTCTGTTTGTAAAGATCTTTTGATCTTTGATCATCTGTAGTTTCTTATTGAAGTTTATTAGAGCCACAGAGAAAAAATATTTTTTTAGATAGTATCTCGTTTATACGAGAAAATTATTGCGTTTAAACGCAATAGTTAATTATTGAACAATGTTGCCTACTGTATTAATACTGTATATTGCATTGTACTGTATATGCAATAATATTGTCCTGTGCAAAGATGCATTGACTTTAACAACAGCAGAATATCGTCACATGCCTCTTTTGGAAAAAAATAATCTAAAGCAGCACGTGTTCTATCTTTTGTATACATGAAGTACAACACCGTGCCAGTAAGCATCCCCAGGTTAAACACATATTGTTTTCGCTGTTTCTCTGTCACGTAGAAATGACCAACTTTCCAAACGCATGTTCTTCTTGATGTTAAGCTGCAGTAACGTATCTTGTACATACAGTAGGTTTTTGCCTACTTTTTAAAAATTGAACTGAATACATTCACGATGACTTGATAGTAAGATGTATACCAACTGTTATTGCTGGTAATGGTAAACGGCAAGCCAACAACGTACAAACTGTATAAGGGGTTGTGTGCCGTCCTGTAATTAATCTTTTTGTGCGGCATTACCCTATCTCTTTACATTCACTTCTGTGCAACCGGGCACACAAATACTGTCTCTTCTCCCTTCGAAATATACTTTTCCTGCATTTTGCTGTGTAATTCCAAATTCAAATGCATTTGATGTCATATACTGTAGGCTTTTGAGGATTTAACAATTGACAAACAATAACAGTAACAGCCAACAGTTGGTATTATGTCTGACTGTCAAGTCATCGTAAATGTATTCCATTCAATGTTTAAAGAGTCGGCAAAAACCCACGTAGAGTAAATGTTTCTGCAGTTTCACAAGAATAGCATAGTGTAACGCATACGGCCGACATTAGAGGTTGTGCGAGCCGGCTTACCAGTGCGGTGACGTCACCGCCCTTCCCTGTTAATAGGAGGGACCTCGACCGCCAAGCAAAGGGGAGATTTCCCTTTAGCTCAACTGGCTAGGTCCCTGTTGAGTGATGCCGGAGGCCCGGGTTCGAGTCCCCAGTGGTGGGGGGCCGACCAGAGGCAGCAGCGGCGAGGGCGCATACCCACCTGAACCCGAGAGCGCTACATTGGTGTCAGGAGTGGGATGGGATAGCCCTTCACCGAGGACGACGAATTAAGCGGGGGAGAGTGTAACGCATATGGCCGACATTAGAGGTTGTGCGAGCCGGCTTACCAGCGTGGTGATGTCACCGCCATTCCCTGTGAATAGCAGGGACTGCAGCTGCTGGGCTGAGGGAAGATTTTCCTTTAGCTCAACTGGCTGGGTCCCTGTTGAGTGACGCCGAAGGCTCAGGTTCGAGTCCCCAGTGGTGGTGGGCCGACCTGAGGCGGCAGCGGTGAGGGCACATATCCACGTGAATCCGAGAGCACTACAATATGTTTGGAAAGCCGTGTCATTTCTACTTGTCAGGGAAACAGCGACAAACACGTGTTTAACTCAGTAATGCTCACTGATGCTCTGACGCTCTACTTCATGTGTACAAAAGACAGAACACGTGAAACTGCACAAACATGTACTGTACATGGGTTTTTGCTCTTTAAACATTGAACAGAGTACATTTATGATGACTTGACAGTCTGCTTCACATCAAGAAGAACATATGTTTAGAAAGCCATGTAATTTCTACTCGTCAGAGAAACGGCGAAAACAATACGTGTTTAACTTGGGAATGCTTACTGACACGGTGTTGTACTTCACGTATACAAAAAAAGAACATGTGCTCCTTTAAATTATTTTTTTGCAAAAAAGAGTGTGACAACATTCTACTGATGTTAAAGTCAATGCTACTTTGCATGGGATAATATTAATATTGTGGCGCCCTCACCTGGTGTTGAGGTGTGCAGAGAAGGGCATGATGGGAGGAGGAGCCAAAGGGGGGACTGAGAGCTACTGGACAGCATGGGTTGATCATCTGGTGCAGTTGCACATTGTTGTGGGCTGTTGGGTTGTCATATAAATAGTTATCCCCGGTTTACACCCTTTTATACTTGTACCCACTTAACCAGCCTATACCTATGTACCTGTACCCCAAGTCATGCTAATGTGTTATAGGCTGGTTACACTGTCTTTGTTTCCCACTGTTGTTGCTACTGTGCTGGTAATAAAATACAGTCATCAATGGCCTAGTTATTCTAGGAGGTGTGGAGAAAACCCTGAAGATTTCCCAGTATGCAGACAACATGACTGTGTTTCTGAGTTCAGACAGGGTTGAAGAGGGCTGTGCAGGTTATACTCCAGCAATACTCCAGGGCCTTGGGGTCAAAGCTCAACCCCTGGAAGAGCAAACTGAAGTTCTTCCGACCTTGGAAGGACAGGACAACAGCACGCAGTGTCTTGAGCTCTGTAAGGAGCCCCTCAAAATACTTGGGGTTTCCTTCCACAGCCAGGACAATGAGACCATCAACTGGACCGAGAGGATTGCCAGAGTGAGCCTGAAGCTGGGTCTGTGGAAACCGTGGTCGCTGTCCTTCACAGGGAAAGTGATGGTGTTGAAAGCAGACATCCTTGCGGTTTACCTGGCAGTGGTGTACCTGCTGCAAGGGATGGTCTTTAAGTTCATCTGGGGCAGCAGATACGAGTACATCACGAGGAACCAGATGTGCCAGCGACTCGAGGAAGGGGGGAGAGATGTACTGCATTTCCCCCTGAAACTTGATTGCATCCTGTTCTGCAACCTCTGCCTGGCATTGCGGGAGCCTATCAGCCACAAGTCCCAGTACTTTGTCAGGCTCTCCCGATGAGGCACCTGGTCCAGTGGACAAACACTGGGCCCAAGGCAGAGAGGCAACCAGAGTTCTACACCCATGCTGTCAAGTGGAGCAGGAGATATGAGGCCATGAAACGGCAAGAGCACTGCACCGACCACAGAGCCCTGTACAAGGAGGTGAGGGGACAACTGGTAACCGGCGAAAGGCTGCAGGTTCCCAGACAAGTCCCAGTCAAGTCTGGGAAAGGATGCAGCCAAAGGAATTGGACAACAAGCTGAAGGACCTCAACTGGATGGCCATACACAAGAGGCTGGCAACCAGAGAGGTATTTTACAGACTATCGCTTACCCCCAGGACACGTGTTTCCTTGCGGACCTCAAAAGCAGGATGAAGCATGACGTTGCCAAATGGGGATTCTCCACAGCGAGGGAGCGCCGGAAAGGATTTTGGGCCCTGTACAGGACACTTAAATTGAGCAAATCTAGCCCCATCATCCACTTGACAATCACCCCCGTTCCGAAAGAATATATTGTGTGTTAAGTTTAAACCTTACTAGAATATTTACTAATTACAAGAATGTTGCTATTGCGAGATGTTGTTTTTGGAAATAAAGTATATTTTATTTGAACATTTTCATTGATCATACAAGGATTGAAAAGCTGCCCAATCCCTAGTTCGTCAGGCATTTTCTTTTTCGCTGTGGGGGTGCTCCCACTGGTGCTGGTTTCAGTGCCTGCCAGGATATCACTTCAGTGCTTTGTCATTAAAATTGGGTTTCCAATAACGCCGTAGCCAACTCTAATTTTTATGTCCACTATAACAGACATAATTTCCCTTGCTTTTAACTGAGTATTTGATCTTTTGTAAGAATAAAAATGATTCAAACGATGCTACACTATCATTCAACGAGAGCACAAAAAATCACAAGGATCCTCAAGACTGCAACAAAGACAACAGAAGAAGATACATGTATCAAATACCTGAGAATCCAAGCTTTTTTATCTATGCTAAGAAGTAGTCTTTAAAAGCCTATGCGATTGATTTGATTGACCGTTATTTATCGGTCAGCGCATTGGTATTCCTTTATCACACAGTAAAAAGTCCAAATTCCTTCCGGGGTGTGCGTAGAGTATATCAGAGAAAATAGCACGGCTTCGAAAGCCTGTCAGCCAATCAGATTTCAGGACCGGAACTATCCATTTTATAAAGTATTAATATAGTAGGCAACATTATTCACAGATTAACTCTTGTGTTTAAACAGAATATTTTTGATGGTATAAATTTGATATGTTTCTCATATAAACGCAATAATTGTCACGTATAAACGAGTTATTTTTTCTCTCTCTGTGGTGTTAATAAGCTTCCGTAGTTGCTAACTAATATATTACTTTACTGATTCAGACTAATTATCTTGGTTTGTTATGCTACTGTATATGATTTTGGTTTTGATTTGGGTTCTAGAAGCATGAGCTTTGTGTCTTAGTAACAAAGGTAAATTGTTTTTCCCAGCACTGTCTTAATTTATAATCCATAACTGTTGATAAGCAAAGACTGCTCTGTATTAATACTTAGATATAATGTAGAGGACTACAGTAACTGCCCAACTCACGTGAGGAAAGAACTCAGATAAAAACACACAAAAGAACTTTTACAGTTTTACAGTTTACAGATCTCACCCTGCACACATTTTATGTGAGAAAAAGAGAGTTAAAAAGTGGAGTTAAGGTGGAAAGCACAATCCTAACTACTGTACTGTATTATATTAACCCCTGAAAAGATGCAGCAAAGAAAATGAGCGCTACATGAATAATAATACTGGAGTAAGCTTTATCATTAAAAGGGCTAGCTAGAAAGATTCTGGGAAATACAGCTATGTGTACAGCCAATCAAATCTACATAGTAGAGGCCATGTGAGTGTGAAAATCAGAAAATCCCTCAGGTGATGGGAAAGGTCATCCCATTTTTTTGAAATGTACTTAAAATATCACTTTTCACTGACATGGTACTCTTGCTGTTCTAGTTCATGGCACCCTTGCTTTAAAGAGTGCTTCAGTGCTGTCTTAGAAAATTGTATTTTTCTCTCCTAATGAAATTGTAATACACATGTACCGTACATACAGTAAATAAATACAGTATCTTTTGATATCCTTACATGATCCTCAGACAAAAAAAAAGTAACCTGGAGTATTTTAAAATCCCATTAAAATGAAAATCTATGTACATCCAGGTGTTTTTCTGTCAGGTAGTAAATTCCAAAAGAAATTAGAGATTAAATTAAAGAACATACTTATTCATTATAAATATTTTTTTAATTAAGAATATGTTACATTGCATTATTGCACTTGTTTCTCACATTTTCAGGCAGTGATCAGCACCCACTCAAATTAGAGTGATTGAGATAAATGCTTTTGCTTATTAGTGAATACGAATGTTGGTGCTGCAAAAGAAGATGCAGTAAATGTGTCATGAATATGCTTCAGTGTTCTTAATGCTTATAATTTATTTATTTCAGAAAACATCTCTCCTGCAAAACTTTTTTTCAAAGAGACAGCAGTGAAAGAAGGGGATCAAGTGGAATTCAAATGTAAAATATCTGACATGAAATACAGAAACTTCTCCACCACACACTTCTATCTCTGCAAAGACGGAGTAGGGACAATTCTAAAATGGGGAAAATATTCTACTGGAGTCACTTTTGTCATTGTAAATGCCAGCAGGGCAGACACTGGTAATTACAGCTGTGTGTACAGCCATGAAAAACTGCCTCCTAGCAATGTGACTAAGCCAGAAGGACAAAATTTTGTCTTTCTTCAAGTGGTCGGTAAGGCCTGTTATTTTGTTACACTAACAAAGCTGTAATGCAGTAAAGTGTGATTCTGTAAGCAGCTCTTCCAATGTAGTAGTAGTAGTAATAATAATAATAATAATAATAATAATAATAATAATAATAATAATAATGTTTCTTTATTAGCCCTATACAATTTCTTGCATTAGGAATTCGTCTTTTCGCATACCCCAGCTTTTCTCCATGGAGACACAGACACACAGACAGGGAGAGAAGCTTGGGGTCAGAGCGCAGGGTCTACCATTGTACGGCACCCCTGGAGCAGTTGGGGTTAAGGGTCTTGCTCAGGGGCCCAATGGAGTAGGATTCCTCTGCCGGTTGCGGGATTTGAACTGGCAACCTTCCAGTCACAGGCACAGAGCCTTAGCCACAGTAATTCTGTAAGAAAAATGTATTCAGCCTACCACTGTTTGTCCCTTTCCTATACACTAAATAGTTCTCAGCACCCTTCTTTTTGAAGGATTCCAGCACTTCACATCTTCACATCTTGTATCGTCACAAAATTGTTTATCACGTTTCCAGTTCACTTCATTTGAAATAACTACAGGAATTGTATTTTTATTTCTTTCTCTAATTTCCTAATTTGTTTCCTTTACTTTTTAAAACCCCCTTTTGATTTTTGTTCTTCACTGACACTGAAAGGACAAGTTGAGAAACTTGGAGTTCTTTCGATCTGGGTCACGTTTAAACCTTGGAGTGAGTCTTGTTGCTCCTCTCTGATCTTTTCTAAGGCTTCTTTATCGCTGCTTTAATGTGGAGAACAGAAGTGTATGTAGCAATCCAGATGTGGTCGCACTACAGCATTTTACATTTTCGGCATAACAACTAATCATTTATATGACCTTCTGTTGTGTCTTATATTTATCTTCTATTCTGCCCATTAATCAGACATTGAGAGAAATGAAGGTACTACAACCCATAAAGTTCCCTTATGTTTAGTTTTCTAATTCTTGAATTAAATTTCTGTGACCTTCATACAATATGTAAAATTTAATACAGTACTATTAATTTCATTGGCCATTTAAGTTCTGAACCTCAATTAAATAAATCTGTTTTGATTTAATTGGACAGCATGCTGGCAATGTAGTGATCATTGCTTTCTCACAAACCTCAGTCAGACGTTTGATTTTAATATTGGTAGCTGCTATTTGGGATCAGAATGTTCTCCCTGTCTTGAGTTTTATCTGGGTACTTTTGTTTTTCCCCATCTTCCAGACACATGCAGGATAGGTTTGATTGAGATCTATAAATTGTTTGATTCCAGGTCCCCTTGAGGAAGTGAACTGTGAGTAATGAAATGAGCCAGATTCATTACTCTGCTCTGTCAAGAGTAGCTCTGGTGCTTTTCTGCCCATTGCTCAGAATTGAATATGAGCTGCATGCATGAATACATGGACCTAATTACATCCTGGATGTTAGCTATTTCCCTCAACTTCATATCATCAGCAAATTTAATCACTAATTTGCTCCTGACACCCAGATTTATTTTAATATAGAGCAATGGATTCAGTTTTGAACCCTATGCGACTCCACTTCCAACAAAGCATGGTTATTCTCTTCTTTTATTTCCCTCAGTCCTCTGGTGGAACCTGTTGTGAATCAATCTTCAATGAACAACCTTAATTCTAATAGATTTGAGTTTTAAAAGTATTCAGTAAAAATTCATTTTCTGAAAATCCAGATACAAAAATGTATACATCCTGCATATGCTAGTATATTATGAGAATTTCAAAATGCATATTTTGATTTTTCCATGTGCTGAACCCCGAATAAGGGGTTTTCAAATACTGTATATATATATATCCATTACGACCATTGTATGCTCAGGTAAAATAATGCTATTATAAAACAAATTAACTCCTGTGGCATCAGCAAAGTTATTTTAAGATCTGTAAGGATCCACTATTAGAGAGTTTACATTGAGTGAGTTGACATCTGCTTTAGAGAGTGTGGGTTTTCTGAAGATCTTGATATTACAACTGAGTATACATTACTGATGGTCTACAGTGTAGTCATAATTTCTACCTTACAGAAGCATTAAAACACAGATAACATAAAGAAAACGCTTTAAAGGACTGGGGAGCACCAAAGTATGCTAACACATTACTTAACAAGATATCTACCAAAGTAACACCTCCTCAACCTGCCAAAGCCCTGTGTTTGTCTTCATAGTCACTTTCAAAATCAATCATCCTTGGCCACAAGGGGTAGCCAATGATGACAGGACTGGGTGAAATGTGAAGCTGGGCTTGTACTTTATCAATAGGCATCAGTTTGATTACTTTTCTTTCATCTTGTGAGATTTGTTCCCAGTCGGAGCCATCACATGGTTGAAACTATGATATACTGCAATTTACTGTACTTTTAAGCAATGAAGGTGTGTGGCACTTTATGAATGGTTTTCTACATATACCGGTATAGAACTATATAGCACTTTGTTAAGTGACATTTATTTTTAAAATACTATAAAATAGTATTTTATAGTATTTTAATGTATAATTTATATTATATACTTTTTTCATTGCTTCTGTAATTATTTCCAGCATTTCAACACTATATACTGTATACTGTTTATAACTTTGCTTTGTTTTATGTTTACACCTTTTAGAATTTGATTAATAATTTGATTAATTTAGTTATGCATTTTGAGTGTTTGTATATTTACAGTAGAAACTACAACCACACAGAAACTGATGGAGGTAACAGCATTAGTACTGTATGTATAAAATTATTCTCATTTTAAATATTAAACTAAGAACAAACAGCTAAACACTATTATATTTATTTAATGTTATGTAAGAAATAATATACACTTTATGGGGTGGAGAATAATTTCAATCTCATTTATTACTGTATTTCAGTGCTTTCTAATTAATCATTACTGTACAAGCATTTCAATACGCAATCTCTTATTATAGGACACAAACTTAAAAGAAGATGAATTAACAACTTCCAATATATATGGTAGAAATATTTCTCTTTATATTTTATTCTTCGTTTTATTCTGTTTTTATTATTTGTAGGAGAAAGGACAACCACAAAGCAACCAGTCAGTGACCTTTTGGGTTTGTATTGCTGCTTTTTACTGTAAGTTTAAGATTCATAAATTATATTGTACTGTTTAAAAATAGCATTTTTGCATGGAGTACATGGTACATTTTTTGTTTATCATTTACACAGTTATCTTGCAATTAAAATTTCCTTTACATTTTCAATGTGCAGAATAATGTATATTCTATTATTGCTCGTCTTCCTTCATTGCAAATAAAAATAAGTTTCTAAAGTCATTCTAAGTAAAAACATATACGTACTGTATACAATACAGATAGACATATATCAGAAACATTTCAAATATTGATTATATCATTCTCATATTTTAGCAGATAGCCAAGCACTGAGAGTGACTCTGTGTACTCTTGTTCCGTTGCTAATATTGTCAATATTGATAATCGTTTGGAAGTACAGGTGCCACTCAAAACAAGGTAGGCTAAATTTCAAGAATACTTTAGTTTTTCTTTATTTAGGGGTTCTTTGGAAGGAAAATAATCTTTTTTTATATGTAGCTAATGTGTATTAATGCGACTAATAGTCAAAAGTATAAAAGTATAAAATAAGTAGTCAAAAAAGACTTATTTTTTATGTCTGTTACCAGGGTGTACAAAAGTGGATAGCCAAAGGTGAGTTTGTTTAGTGTGAATGTTCATCAAAATGTTAAGAAACCTTCACAGTAAAATGTGAGAGGCCAACTTGCTGTTTGTATTTTTTCAGTCAGCTTAGGGATGAAGATGAAGTCAATTCTCACACATTGGATGCTTGTGTGAGAAGAGCATCTTGTAAGATTTTTTATTTTATTAGATCATTTGTATGCTGCAATTTTAAGCTTTTTTGCTGAATTATGTTTTTTTTCTCTTTTCATCTTTTTTATAAAGATACAGAAGGACTAAGAGCAGACCAACAATGGTAAGCAGATTTTGTTCATCTGAGAATTCACTATGGATGAAATCTGCCGGAAGAGGGAAATGTATCAGTTGGTCTATCTATCAAGAAGTCTTTAATGTGACAAATGAAGAACACAGTATCAGAGGGCAGTTGTCAATGCATGGGAAACCAGCACGATGATGAAAAAAGATTTTCTCCAGAAGTATCAAGTTATATCAGAAGTTAGTTAATGTTATGCTGTCTATGTTATTCTCTTTCAATTATTTGTTCCTGCATACGCTGCTCACATTTTAAAATAATTTCATATTTCATTTTTATTTCATATTAAGACCACTAATGTGACAATTACAATGTTAATACACAACATATATATTAAACTATGTTTGTATAATAGTGGCTTGATCTTATTAAATTGTTTTTTATTAAATGATGCATGCTTTTTGTGATTCTTTATTGGGGTCCATTAATACAAACAACACATTCTTACTGCTTGTTTTACTGCAGTGACATCCAAGAAACCTTAGGTGCATACTCTGAAATAATGGAGACCAATGGTGAGTAGGTACCAAGCCATTGAAAATAACAGTATTTTAAATTACTCGGACAATATACAGTACTATATGTACTGCAATAGCTGCAATAGGCTTGCATATTTTTTATTTTATAATTCTAAAATTTCTGTGCAGATAATTAATCTTTTACCAGATGCACACATCAAACTCATCCTCTTAAAATCTCACCTACTCATTCCTCCCCATTGTCTGACTTTTTCATCTTTGTCTAAACTGTCTTTCTTTCTCTGCCCCTAAACTACATGGCTTTATCCTAGATCCTTCTCTTTTCTACTCTCAGCACATTTCTTCTCTGGTATACTCCTGTTATCTGCCTAATCAATATGTATAATATCTGCTCCTAATCAACGAGTTTATCCACTCAGCTCCTCCTCAAAGCCCTTGTTTTCTATGCTCTGGAAAATTGTAAATGTCTAACAATCTAACCTCCTTGTATTCTGAATCTATCAGCTCTGACTCATGCAAAACCTCTGCTGAGCACTTTTCATCAGCTACTGTACTGTACCAGTCTCTGGCTGTATCCAATTAAAGATCAATTTACCAACCTGCCACTCACATCATCACTCTTCCCCTTTCCCTCTCAAATCCCTTATGTCTCTTTACTAAAGCCTCTGTGCTCATCTATAGCCAGCTATTTAGCTGCTCCTTTTCTTTCCTCTCCTTACCCTTGGATGCTCATTCTCCTCTAATGTTCCCTTGTGTTAGAGCTGTATACATGGGATCAAGACAGCACCATCTATGACCATGAGGAAGCTAAATACAGCGAAATTCCAGACTGCTGAGGTAGGTTGTCCTGTAATACAGATTTGGTATAAATGTATGTTTTGCACCAGTCGTGTTTTGTCTCACTAGATTGTCTTGGTTTTCACAGGACAAACAGTAGCCAGTAACAAATGTGAGTATGTAAAATGTAAAACATATCAACACAGCACAGCCTGTTTCAAAGATAAATTAATTGTCCCACAGGAAATGGAATACTCAAAAATCATACTGAACTATAAGTTTATATCTTTTGTTTTCACTAAATGTGTAAGTAAAAGAAAACAAAAAGGTTTAGGTTTTATACTCCTTTTGGTGAACTGCTTAGGTTAAAGGTCACTAATTGGATTTTCTGCCTCAAAAGTCCATGTTGTTTTCTGGATTTATTCTGGTTGAAAAAATATTTTACTTTCAAAAATAAAACTTTGCTCCTTTAGAGCACTGACTACACTTGAAATGGGCCTCTTTCTAAAAACATTTTTTCTTTCCAAGCCTTTCTCCAACAACCCTGCATCTAACAATGAAAAACACAACCTTTAATACAAACCGAACCCCATGTGACAAATCAAACAATTAATTCCAACCCATTAAATGTTCAATTAGCAATCAGTCAGAGGTGAATAACATACAATAGAAAAGAGTTTTGAGGGGTTTCTTTAGTGGCCACTAGTGGTGCTACCTTTGTCACTGTACCACTCAAGCAGAACATCTACCACATACCTACTGTATGTATCCAAAAATGACATACTAACATTGTGATTGTGCAACTCTGACATACTTAGAATCTCAGAACAAATAAACAACTCTTTATTGCCTTCACCTCAAACAAATACAAATAGAATTTTATGCCAGTATTTTTGATGACTGACAAATATCACTTTTTGGTAAATCCTCTCTCACACTTTTACAAGAATAAAGATTTTCAAAAACATGTAAAATACTGAAGATAGTAATAATGAGTAGTATACCTTCCAAGTTTGTGTCAATTGATGCTAGAAAACTCTATTTTATATTTTAATGTACTTTCAAGAAACTGAAAAACAACTGTTTTGCATTGATTGTGCCATGAAATAGAATGGTCTGGTATTTTGTGTCTGTCAGTATCACTTCACTCCATATGTTCTGAAGGTTTAAGGTTGCAAAGTAGCATTTTGGAACTACACCCAAATCTGTGTGAATTGCTTGTAAAAAACATTGTTTGTCTCTTGTAGCTTTGCATCTTTTCAATTTATTATTATTTTCAGATTTGGTGACCCAGCAGTTACCTGCTAGTTACTATGCAGACGAGGACATCCAAAAAAAAAAAGAGACCAGCATGAAGAAAACAGTACTTACACAAAACGAAACAACAATTTGTTTTCAATGAAGTTTTTTGTGACCTTGCATTAAAATGTTCTTTAGCGTGTACATATGTAAATATGTAAATAGAGAGGTCCAGTCACACAATGGAAATGGTTACAGGCTATAAGAATCATACTCTACAGACTACCATGATGAAGGCAAGAGATACACCAGTAGTGAAAAAACCTTTCAAGGAATCACATGGTTGGTTAACAAAATGTTGGATCCTATGAGAAATGTTTTGGACTCTGCATCCAGCTTGTTTTTGAATTTGCAATGATGTTGTCTCTAACATCACGTGTTCCCACATAGCTTTTACACACAATAGGCAAAACCTGGGTAACCTCACACATCTGCTTATATTAAAATTGTTTAAGGGTTGAGTTACACAATATTAAAATATTAACATAGGATTCAGAGCCTGAAAATAAACTGACAACTTAGGCAACTCAATGGCCATTCTTAGCAGACAAACCATAAGTGTATATGAGCCCTATTTATGTGCATCCACGTGCTGTATTCAAGTAAAACAAAAGCTTGTTGGGTTGCATTTTCATAAATATTGAAGATTCTTTATTTCAGTTGTATCTATTTAATGTTCTTTAATTGTAAATATCACTGATGAATGAGTGTTAGTTATCTCCAGGATCATCTTACACAGTTTCTTTGTTGTTTTTCCAGCTGAATCAATAATAAAATTATGACGAAATGTATCCCTCCAGAATGTTTTGCATTCTGTTTCGATGGCTTTGTCAATTTATTAGTCTTTGTCATTAATTTTATTATATATTAATATCAAATTGTATTATGGTCCTAAATATTAGAGCCACATATTTATTATTTTGCTTTAAGGTGAAACAAAGACTGGTGTAGCATGGAGGACACTTTTAAATCAGGCACAGTGATGAACCACAATTTCCCCCTATTATTTTCCTCTAAGGTGACTTCTATCCTAACAGAAACATTTATCTTATTGTGCTTTATCTATTCTTACCCAGTTCGGGAACCCACTTTCCAGCCGCAGAGCACAGTTAGTCTCACAATCGCACGTCACCTCTGAACTGCGTGGTTATTAACTAGTGTGTGCACAGGGGGGAGTTTAGATCAATGGGAAGCTCGAAGGACAAAGAATAGACAATTGCACCAACCCTTTCTTTGCAAAGCAGAAACACCTGTTGTCACAAATCCAATTTTTCACTCTGTGACACAACCAAAACACCCAAGAATTAAGTGTGCTGAAAAATGTGTGTTGAATGTTTAAGTCATGGTAAATTTAGCTTAACCTTATCCATTCCCTCCCCTAAAACTGAAGTCAAGATCAATGACCTCCTGGAATGGATGTGCCTTTTAATATCTAGAATTACCTTGGTAACTACGCACAGTACAGACCTGGTTTGGGTCTTGAATTTAAAAAAAAAACCCTTGGAAATCCTGTCTGAACCTTAAGATATTTTAGATGTCTTTTGGAGTACACAGAAATATCAAGAACAAAACAAAAACAGGAAAAAAAATACAGACGCATTTTATTGTCTTTCTTCAAAAGTCAAATTCTCAAGTTGTGGGACACTTAGGATGTAAATTTCTTTTTTTTACAGTAGGTCTTCTCTAAAATGTCTCCTACCATAGAAAAAACGTTTCCATGAAAGATTTGAAAGCGACTGAACAAGCATAAAAAATCTGTACGATTGTTTTATGAAGATGTGGCATGAATTAGTTTTCTCAGCCTTCCAAAAAAATAATAAAAATAATGAAAATACATTTTTAGTACAGTATTTCAATACTGCCTGCCCTAGAGAGGCTTTTTAATAATGTTAACAGTTTTTATAGTGTTTTTACACTTTTTAAAGGTTTGTGCACCTTTCTGATTTTTGTACGTATAATAAACAGGTTTAGTAAAATTAAACAACCGTGCATGCATACTATTTAGAGGAGGGTTTAAATCTCTGAATGGTCAGATTTCACTGAATGATAACTATTGTAACCTACCAGATGAGCTTTTTTTCTAGAGCCGGTCGGTTTGAAAGTATAGGGCTTCAGAAGCCATCTTTGTTGCAGAATGTTTTGTTTTGGGGAACTCGTGGTATTAAATGGTAAAATATTAAAATGAATGCACTTTTTTGTCAAGGTAAGGTCAAATGTTCTTTATGTATTATAGGACATGTTTGCTTTTGCTCGTGTATTTTACTGAAGAAATGCTACTTTTTAGATTGGAACGTTCTGGAAGCGAGCTGCCCCCCAACTTCAACGGATTCACTTCACCTTTTTACCTTTTGTATAAAGAGGTTTACCTTTTGTATAAATAGGGGACCGCCCCCCTTCTTCCTGTATTCATACTCGCGCCAGACCCCCGATACTATAGAGCAGTTGGATCTGTACCATTCCGTGCTTTTAGTTTACTACCTGTTTTTCCACCCACATATAGCACTCCTGTGTATTATTAAAGGGAATAAATATGTGGGCTGGATTGCACTTCTGCTCCTCTTTTTGGAAACATTTTCCTGCTTCTCTAAACCGATGAATAAAACCATGGAAAAAAAAAGGTTGATTTATGCCGATGGATCTAGTTACGAAACAGCTCTGAAAAGAACATGTTGTCTTGTATTTTGTATTAGTGTATAGCATGTGATGTTGTTTTGATTTTGTTGGTAAAAATATTAAGCGGTTGTGCAGCTTCTGTCTAAGGTTATCATTATTACAGTATTAATTTCTTTATTACTAAAGTTAATAGTGTTTTGCAGTGAAAAACGTAATGGTCGAGTTTGGAAAATATTCAAGATCAGTTGTTATTTGTAATGTTTTGATGAACGATTACAAAATGTTTTTAATAACGAAAAGTGTCGCGTTGAAAGCAAATACACGCGATTAGGCAGCTACTGTATGTCTAGTTGGAGGTGGATAATTTGAATTTGCTTGGCTGAGGGCTAACATCCTGGCCATAGGACAAGGAAGCTGAGAATCCTCTGCAGAGTGAGGAGTGGACCAACATAGAGATGGGGCGGAGGAGGGATGCAAAGGAGAAAAAAAAGGCTTACATATAGTATTTATATTTTTAAATAAAATTGCATCTTAAAATAACAATTAGGACACTTGAGATTGGCTGTTATCATACCCCCAAACGTTTTATTGTAAACTCAACTAAATATTTACATTCTTATGATGGATGGTGAGTAGATTGATCTAGTTCATCCAAGAAAGGGGATTAGAATTAAGTGTTACTGATGAAAGCCAAAGGTCTCTGAGGCACGTATTGTATGAATAACATAACAACCACTGAAGTAGTCATTCTGTGATTATGGATCAAAATACTGTATGTCATCACAACAGAATCTGATAAATGAACACCTCATGAATTATGGGCATCCTTTCAGATTTTACAAAACAATGTGGTGTTGTCAGTGCCATGTTCCCATGATATGTAGTGCAGGGTAGAAACTGTTATTTATTTATTATTAAGGACAGCTCTGTAACAGACTGGGTGCTTCGATGAGTTTAACCATATAGAATCAGATTTTCTATTACATTATAGGCTCTGCCTTTAAGTATTGAAAATCTATGGATAATCAATACATTTCACTGTCAATTGGCAGACGGGGAAATAATTAAATGAAAACTCTACAAGCTTCAAACAAATGAGACTTACAGTACAGTAGGTGTTCCCAAATAAAGCACTGAATATACACCGGGCTCAAAGCTGAGGATGCTGTGTGCTTGTGATGCATCTGCAAAGGAGGGAAGGAGAAGGGGAGGGCTTGTATTGTAGAGAAGTGTCTGCTCATTTGCTAGTGCTGAAGCAGCCTGGAATGGTTGCTTAGGAAGCTGGCTGACTGACTGACTGACAGTCAAATCTTTAGGCATGTATAATAGTGTCTACCCTCTGGCTGCCAGTTGCCTCCCCTGAGGTTAGGGGAGTGTGTCAGATGGACAGAGGAGGGATGGAAGGAGGGGGGAGGCAGCCTGTGTCTGTACACTGTAGTCTTGCTGTTATGTGCACACAGCAGACAAGCTGTACCGTGTTTATGGATGCCGAACAACACTGCTGGGTCTCTCTCCTCCTCTCCCTCGCTGTCTGAGGAACTACTAACATGATGAGAGCAGACAGGAGAATCGTGATGCTGCTGACATTCCTCTGTTATTCCTGCTACCTGTGCAGCTCCCTAGGTAAGTCTGTCTTACAGTACAGTACCTGCCTCCGTATCTCCCTGCTCTCACTCCGCGGAGAGTGTGAGGGAAAGGAAACAGTGGTGCACTTACAGGTCAGCAGAGATACAATCACAGATTGAGAGAGCCAGTCCTGTTGCACACAAGGCAGCAGATAGAAGTTAGATTCTATTAAATGTCTGTAGAATACATTTTCTAATAATCAGATGAATTTAACAAATACTCAGAAAAGAAACAATGGGTGAAATCAGCATTCTATCCTGACTTCAGTTTGACCTATATCTTTGTTTTATTTAATTGCTTTGACAGAAGTTTACTGGCAGATAATGTAGGTGAAATGTCTTGGGGGGCCTTTTGTGTGAAAAAGCTAATGGTATTGTAAGAGGCTCTACCAACAAATGTGTACAAATACTGACAACACAATGGGGGAATCAACAGAACTGGAAACAGACATTTAAAATAGTTGTCATATGAAGTTTTCAGAATGTTTGAAATAATATAAAGATTAGGGACTGACTTAAATCAACCCTGTAAAGAATGTCGAATGCTTTTGTTATTAGATATTTTTTTTTACATTAATAAAAAATACAATTAGAATTGCACTGGAAAATCTTGATGCAGATAACTGCATTTTAAAGAACTGTAAGAGCACTCATTTTCTTTATTGATCATTGTAGTTTATACTTTTGTGCATTTTTCATAATGTTCAAGATATCATCTGTAAAGATACAGTAAATTAAACTGAAAATAAGGTCTTCTAGGTTTTGAAACCTCTCCAATTGTAGTGTCAGGAAAGAAAAGTATTATGGAGTAGTATTTATTTATATTTACACACTTTAGCAGTATATATAATTAACATTAATTTGAAAATCTATTAGGAAGTTGTAAAATGGTCCCTAAATGTTTTTAAAAATGCTCTGAAATGCTCCCTAAACTTTTTGGGAAATGTTCATCTGATCATAACAGTATCCAAACAATAGGAGAAATAACAACAACAACAAAAAAATATATCATTTTGTTTTATTAGCATTAGCAGTAACTGACATGACATGTTGCTGTGACATATTATTTAACATGTAACACTGTAACATGTTGCTGAAATTGAATAACTAAATATTTATGGGAGAATGTTGAGGAACTGTCTACAAGTGTTGAAGCAATTTCCACTCTCTGAAGGCAAGAAGAGTATTCAGAAATGTTATTACTCCTTTTGTAAACACATTGTGGGCAGTTAACAGTGTGAGTTTGTACTACTGTATGTAGGTATATCTGTGGAAGGAAACTTGAGCAGGTTTTTCATTAACAGAGGTTATTAGAAACCAAATGAAATCAAATTAGAAACCACATACACAGTGTGTTATGTATTTAACGTTTGAGAGTTTTGCCATACTTAATTTCATATGGTACTGGAGACATCTTTTCAAGATGTCCCAGATGAAACCATACACATTTATTGAAAGACTGCCTTGGCATTTTTAGTAAAGATCCCACAAGGCCTTGAAATAGCAAACAAAAAATAGAAATCGAAAACATCTGGGGCTTAGAATATTAGTAAAGTTAGTGGACAATGTTTATTTGGTTAAAAATACAATATCTGTCCTTAATTTCTTTTAATTCTGTTCCGTACATTAGAAATAAGTGCTTCATTGCACTGATTTTTTTTCTGTTTCAGTTTCTTTTTTAATGATTTATTCTGAATTAGAAAAGGGAGGCATGGAGGCAGAAAATAATTTTTAAATCGATTATGTGAATTTTGTACGAAGGTGGAGTTTCTGCGAACAAGAATGTAATGAAAGGGTCACTAAAATGGTAATATGCTTATTTTTCCTCACAGCACAAAGGTTTCATCTATAGCCAATGCTCGTTTCATATTTGCCTCTCCTAATAGAGGGCAAAGCTTTTCCAGCTGCAGGACTGAAATACTGTAGATGATATTTTGAAAGTATTAGGCAGCCAGCAACTGTAGCCTTGTGCACTGACTTATACATGTTTTATTTATTCAGAATTTCTCTCAGCCCTCATCTTTCCAAGGGTCATTACAACACAATTTCAGCAAGGAGTTTGCAGTGAGGATGATTTTTAAATCCCCCAGTAACAGAATAATTACCGATAATATTCCCATTTGAAGCCTGGGGCTTTTCCATAATCGGTATGTACCAAAACAACTGTATACAAGACAGATAAAATAAAAAGCTATAGATATGTTTTTTTACTCCATACAGTATATAATAGTTCATAAGGATGTTATTTAAGAAGTCTTGTCACAAAGGATACTTGTACTATATTAATTATATTAATTAATTATATATAAAGTAAAAATATATATAGTATAACATTTTTAGATAGCAGCCTTATACTTCAGCCTTATATTTACTCTATACAACATTATCCAATGTTGTGTAATAAAAAAGTTCCTTTTTGATATAACACAACACCAAATCTCAAACATTTTGTTCAGCTGTACTTTGAAAATTACCCAAACCAAAGACATAAAAATGACAGTGGGACTAACAGGACCCATTGCTTTTGAGGATAAGAGTTAATCCCACAGCAAATGACAGAAGTACAAAACCTTCCTATTTCTATGTTTCTGGAAACAGAACAAACTTAATTTACCAATTTCTTTACAACATATAAAGTCAGTTTTATCTAATGCATACTCTTTTTTCTTTATTATTACTCTGTACATTGGATTTTTAGTCAAATTATTGACTATTAAAATCCTAATGATCATGACTGCTGGACTTCTGTAGCTACTACGCTTTTCTTGGTTTGAGAATAAATTAAATTTCTAACACAACAAAAGAGACTTAAAAACTAATAATTCAAAATAATGCAGTCCTTTAAGATAAGAGAATATGTTTGACACCGAGGTAAAATAGAAGAACTGATCAGTGCTTATATAGTTATTTCACAAAAATCTGGGAATATATCTGTCACAAATCTGCGATTATATCTTCCTTGCGGAAACAAACCCTTCAACACAACTAAATTGGATCTTTAGAATCCCATCTTCTTTAGGTTAAGGTTTTGCGTATTTGAAGAATACAAGGTAGTTAAAAATATTCCAGAAGGAAAGGCATTGCCCAATACTCTCTAAAACAGCAGAGACTTCTTGCCCCCCTAAAATAAATTCTTATACAGAAATTAGAAATCTTTTTAGGCTAAATGAACATTTACTTGTGACCCTGTGTTTATTTCAGACTGCTGACTGTCTGAAGTTAAGTTAATCAGGGAAAGGTTGTTGGTGTTGATGGCCACATGTGGACTATGCTCTGGGTAGAGATGGCACCTTCTCATAACCAGGATTAACCAGCAACAGGATTAAGACAGCTGACTTTAAAATAGATGGTATAGTGAAGGAGTGTTAAAATAAAGGCTGAGGGTAGAGTTGAGGTAAAATTCACAGCCCCCGCTCCTCAAAACAAATACTTCATGTAATAACATATTTAATACCAGATTGTTTCAGGTTACAACTGTGCCACCACCATTTCTTAATGCTGTAATTGAAGAAAAAATCACAAGCAGAAAGAAAAGAAATACATATGAAGAATTCTAGTTTTGATGTTTAGTCTTTTCCTGCCTCTTCCTGTTTTTTTATGCTTATATTCCACACATTCTATAGGCATTATAAATGAACTCTGTTTCTTATTTGTAAAGCCAAGATCAACTATGAAAATCATGAACAGTACATTGCACAAATAGTAAAAGAGAGACAGGTGACACTTCTTTTTTTATTCCTGAGCAGGAATCGAGGCTATAGCTAGAAGTGGGTTTAGACAGATGATTCAAATGAAGAATAGACAGCAGCTCACAGAATTCCTTGCTAGCAGGTGTAAATTAATTGCAAAGTGAACATGAGAGTCAAGAAGCATAATGACACTACCATACTTTGGTTTGTACAGACCCCCAAGACCCCCAAGGAACAACCAAGAGACGTGCTGTCAATAAAATCTTGATTAATTAGTCTTTTAGTGGGGCATAGTTAATCATCATTGTTAAGAATAAAGTAATAAAGAATTTTTCAGTTCAGAATGACAGGAGTTGATATTCCAGTTGGAGTCATTGATTGGACGTTTGGATTGATTGGGTAACACTATTTAGATAAACATCGTTGGTAAATAGGTTCTGTTACTGAACCATGATATATACTAATGAATGAAAATTTGTAGTCCATAGATTTTTTAATTATTTTTATTTTTTTAGAGGAAGCCTTTATTACAACCAGCTTTCTCATGCAGTCATACATCTTTGTAAAGGAACAAGTAATAGGTTTATTCCATGCTGAAAAAAAAGAAGAGAGAAAACAGAACGTTTCGGCCGTGGAGCCTTCTGACACAGCTACCCACCTGAACTAATACATCTTTGTACTTTATTATACATCATTAGCTTTACAATTTTTATTACAAAAAATCAATATTGTCACTTTTCCCAGAAACATTAACATATAATTAGTCTGTCCCTTGATGGGTGCAATTTCTATAAAATATCAATTTATATCAAATAAACATGGCGAGATTTCCTAATGTGCTATCAGGTTTTGTGCCAAACAATACCATTACTGTTCAGTGAAACTTCAGCAAAATTACAATCTGATCTATACATTTTATTTAGCCTCACTCTTTTCAAGAGAAACCTGAAATCTGATATTATTTTTTCTAGAAAAAATTAAGATAGTAAATACTACCATAATACAACTTATTTTATATTTTGCCTTAGATTTGGTTAGCAGTTTTAATTTGAGACAGAAAAAAAATACATTCATTTAAAAATATTTTTGACTATTTAAATGTGAAGTCTGTAGTTTAAATGTTTAATATGTAGTTTAAAACTACAAACCCTGGTTAAATGAACTTTTAACTAAAAATGTCAAACCTTTAACAAAAGTGGAAAAATACAAACACAATTGTGAAACAAAACTAACTAATCTAAAAAAAACATGGCACGATCCAAAGTTAATAATAGCCAGGGCTGTTGCTTGGCATGATCTGTTCTTTTAACTTCTTAAACTTTCAGTGAGCTGTCAGTTTTTTCCTGCTTGACTACAAATGAGGGGCTGTCAGTACTGTCTTTGCTTGTTAGTAAATTGCACCAGAAAGCACATCACATCTTTCTCTCTGTTGACACAGAGCTGCACTGTGATTGATCCCAGATTTCATGTCCTGAGGTTAGAAGGTCAGGGCAGAGCAATTGACAGACAGGCTGACTATGGGAAACAGACTTGACTCCTCCATAAAGGACTCTGAAAGAAGGATAAGCCGAAGACAACACTAAACTCTTTCCTCCCATTTACTTTAATATAGTTATAGTGATGAGCTGCAGTGTGACTAATAAATAAATTAAAGGTAATGTATTTCATATAGTAAAAACAGTCACAGTGTAAAATAAGAGACACCTTTTAGGGATGTAATAATTATGCATGAATTATTTACTGTCAGAACACATGATAGACACCCCCATAAAAAGGCTGGCTTGGTACTTATCACCTTTCATCAGCAGTAATGAATTAACCACACACCTGAAGAAGGCTCTGAGTAGAATAGAGGAGTTTATTGCCATATGTACATGTACATTGGAATTCTTATTTGTGTTGATCTTTTGGGACATACACAGTATAGCAGACAACACCACACAATTTAGACAGTACATTACTACATAATAAATAATATAACCATAACAATTTATATTTTGTAGATATAAATTGTGGCTCTGTTGCCAAAATTAAATGATATTCTTATTTCTTCATCCTTTATAGTAACAAATTTGCCTCTACGTGTTCCAAATTAAAACATACCCTTCCTTCTATTACAATGAATAAGGCATGTACAGTATTTGTGTTTACTAGCGCCAAACGATGTTTCAGTAATGATTTAGTAATGCATACATTACAGGTGTCACCTCTTAAGAGTTACTGTACTCTAAATCATTTATAAAACATGTAAATACACAAGAGAAAAGTATTGAAGATTTGTTTTTCAGATTTTTGAACAGACTGGGGTGAGTTTCCAGAAAGCATCGTAGCGCTAAGAACGTCGTAAACTCGCTCTTAAAATAGATCGTTAATTAACGAGTGTTTCCCAAAACCTATCGTAACTAAAGTAGAACGTTAAATCCTTCGTAATCTACGTGCTCCCCGACCCACTCGTTAATTACTAAGTGCTTCTTAAACTGGCTACCTCTTGCGCCAACCTTAGTGACAGAGATCGCCAGACAGAGCACATTCAATTCACGTCATGGGAATTCTCTGGAAATCTAGAATACTAAGAGTTTATATTAAGGATTTTGATATTTTGTTGTACTATGTAAGAGGAAATTCGAAAAAAGAACATTTATTTCTACAGTAATGAATTTATTAGTCATCTTGGGTAAATTTCATATTCATAAGTCAAATGTTTTAATAATACTTACTCCCTCTTTTAGTACTTTTGGGGTGGGGTTTAAATTGTATTTAAATTCCATAAAGAACGTGAAACATGTAACATGTATTAGAATGTAGCGCCACGCAGGTTGTGCTGAGAACAGCACCTGGGGACTACCGGACTATATAGTGGGACGGAGGCTGGGATACAGTCTCTTCCCTTCGTGTGTGTGTACAGTATGTTAGTGTAGGTGCAGCGCTGTAACCCCTGTCCCTGTGTGTGTACCTTTCCCGATTCGAGTTAATAAATGTGTTGTTCAGCCCCATTCCCTGAGTCCCACGCCTGCTCCATTCCGTACCGAAACCCGCGATCGATACAATATTTAAAGTTCGAATACCGTTTTATGTTAAAAAATATTTTTTTCTCATGAAACACTGTGATTCTTAACAACGGCAGCGCACGAAAAAATATGGCTTTAAATCAAAGACGTCGTGCAGGACGCATACACTGTCCACGCAGTTAATAATAATAATAATTGCTTACACTTATATAGCGCTTTTCTGGACACTCCACTCAAAGCGCTTTACAGGTAATGGGGATCCCCTCCACCGCCACCAATGTGCAGCCCCACCTGGATGATGCGACGGCAGCCATAGTGTGCCAGAACACTCACCACACATCAGCGATCAGTAGGGAGGAGAGCAGAGTAATGAAACCAATTTATACTATTCTATAAATTATAGAGGGGGATTGTTAGGAGGCCATGATTGATAAAGGCCGATGGGGAAATTTGGCCACGATGCTGGGGTACACCCCTACTCTTTTCGAGAAACACCCTGGGATTTTTAATGACCACAGAGAGTCAGGACCTCGGTTTTACGTCAAGTTAAACTTGATTTTCTTTTACGGTCATTTATTTTCTTTTCTCTTAGAAACAATAAGGGTCCCATTTTGTGCCTATCTATACGCTTTCGCTTAAATGGTTGTTAAATTATGATGTCATGTTTGCTTCATATTCCTTTTCACAACTTTATTTCATCCCACTGAAGGACCAAAACCGACACCATATAATGAAAGTATTGTCAATCGATTGTTTTTCAATCGACTTGTGATGCTTTTTGCTAAGCGACTTCAGGGGAGGGGTTAACAAAGAAGTACTTTATACTCGCTCGTTAAATGATCGATTAAGAGGGGTTTTGGGAAACCCACGAAAAAGTAGCTCGTACGTTACGTACGTACATCGTAAAGTTGCTCGTTAGTCTCTAAGATTAATCGTTTTCGGGAAACTCACCCCTGAGCTCTTGTTTACTTAATTCGTCTTTTTTTACTTCATTATTCAATTTTAATGTGTTTTCCAGGTCTTCAACAGTTCCTGACTTAATTATATGTATAAATCCTTTTAGGATTCTAGTCCCTAGAGAGAGACAGGATACGGGAAATCCATTCTAGAGGACAAAATCTATAGTCAAAACCATGTACAGTGAATAACAGTTAATCATGGATTATGGACCAACTCAGACATTATTTATGTCTCTGATTTCGGGTTCATCACTTCCACTCCACATAGTATCCAATTGCTGTAGAGTCAGCATTTTCAGAGAGTGGAAATGGCAGGTACTGTATATACCCAAGCTTAAGATAATTTATGACATTAATAAATTGTAAAAAAAATATTTCAACAATGAAGGTTGAAAATAATGTGTGATAGAAGAAAGGTATGACATAATGGATGTACAGCAAATATGAAACTGTTTTAAGAGTTTTTCTTTCAATCCTAAATTATTCAGAGGATGAAATGCTTTAAAGATTTTCTCTGTATTTATTAAATTATTGGGGGGTATTATTTATGTTCTTCTCTGAGTGGTCTAAGTAGAAAAATCTCTAAAGCTTGTATTTATGTGTTCTCCACAAGGAATTTCCAACCTGTCTTCCTATGCAAAGACTGAAGATAAGCTTTTCAAGGAACTCTTCAGGAACTATCAGAAGTGGGTGAGGCCAGTGGAACACCTGAATGGCACAGTGAGGGTCAAGTTTGGGCTAGCGATCTCTCAACTTGTTGATGTAGTGAGTATTTTCTGGTTGCAGAGCCAGTAACGTTTTCATAATGACAGACATGACATAGTCGTGTGTTGTTGTTTGGCTTGTTGAGCTGTGTGTGTCGATTTCACTATGGCAAAATCAAAAATATACAAGACAGGGAGTAACAATGACTGCTTCACTTTTTGCAAAACAAATCAGAATTCTCCATGCTAACCGAGGGAGGTGGAGGGAGAAAATGACAGCTCAGACTACATAACATTTCATTCAGTGTGAGTTAGGGTAGAATGGGATGCTGGAAACAAAAAGGATATGCTGGAATGACAGAGAAAACAGTGTTTTTTCTTATTCTGCCCAGTGTTAGCTGCAATAGTAATGCTGGTTTTGAAACCATTTCATATCTGAAATTTCTGTCCCTCTATTTTCCAGAATGCCACAGACAGCACTAATTTCATCACATGGAAGAATTGAATTACATTTTAAAGCCATTTTTAATCAAACAAAAACTGCAAAAGAGATTAGTGTAACTGAACTTTAATTTTGCTGTGAACCAGAAGTGATACAGATCTGCTAGTTACAGATGTGATATTTATCCTATTAACCTCCTTCGCTGTGCCATTGTCAGCCAGCCCCAGCCTGTCAATCACAGATGGTCCTGCTGTGAAGAGTGAAGGCACTATTATGATCTAGGTTACTAACTCACATTTCCACATTAGCCACAGGAGATGAGACATGACCATCTGTGAGGTCTTGATTGACCTTGTGCTTTAAAATATGAATATCTCTCTCCAAGATTTTGCTTGTGTTTCTGTTTTTTTCTGTCTCCAACCTAGGTTACTCATTAACATTTTATAGTAAGGTACTTCGTAACACCGTATTTCTAATGTTTAAAACATTTATGGAACTTTTATATTGCAGTTTTGGAGCATTAATTAAGCAATACATTATAACATTAGACATGGGCCAGATTTGCAGCTCAGTTTGATTTCACTTTTAATTCATTCCTTTTAATTGATAGAATAAAATATGTTATTGATTGTTCTGTATCCACAGAAACATTTTCTTAAATGTTATATTGTATAGGTCATGAATCACTTAGAAGTGAATGCAAGAAAAGAGATCACTTAATGTTAGAATTAATTAGCCATTAAAGAAAATTAGAGGAGTTCAGCCTTATTAGGCTCAATAATCCAATCTAATTAGATTTAGACTGGACATTGTACTGTGTATACCAGAATCTGTGGGCATGGAAATGTCTATGTCTGTTATAGAGAACATCATCTATAAAACTGATAATGGCTTAGTCACTGATCTAACAGGATTAATTGTTGATGGTGAAAAGTAAAAGTAAAAATAATCTGAATTTTATACACTATGTTTATGGTTTCTACCTAAGGTTATAGGACCTTAATATTTTTTTATTTTTAAAGTGTTACAGTATTATTTTAACAAGAAAGAGCTATTTTTTTATATTTTGTAATAGTATTTATTGTAAATATTATCCCTTGGTTTCACTAGTGATGATAATACCAGAACACTAACCTCATGTTTTCAACCTTTTTAGAAAGTTGGCTCACTTAAGAATTTTCATGCAAATAAATTAATATACAGTATGTATCAAAACATTTTAGTTACAGATACAAAGCCATTGTTAAATGGCTTGATAAACTTCTACAGTAGATGAATATACAAATTGTGGCCATTTCACACATACACTGTATATATCATTATATGAATTACTTTTCAACGTGCTTAATTTGACACAGGATGAGAAAAACCAATTGATGACAACAAATGTCTGGCTGAAACAGGTAAGAACTGTCTTCGACTAGAATATTTATCATCTGCTGTATTATTCTCACTGCACATTGCATGCTTTTAATAGTTTATGGAAGGGAGTGAATACCTTTGTCTGTAACAGCAGCATTTTTATAATTTTTCAAATCAGTATGAAAACCTTTAAACAATAAGCTATAGGAAAACCATTGTACGAAAATTAGTGGTGTACACACACAGACATAAAGAATGTATGATACCACAGGAAGTACACAATTAGCCATTGTGCCTCTATAAATATATAAAAGGGTAAATGAAAAAAGCAGCAACATATTCTGACAAAACATTTATTCATTTGCTATTATGTTTTAGTATGTTAATCACCAATGTTTTCTTTTTTACACTTCAAAATAAAAGATTACTGATTTATCTTATTTTTTCACTAATTTAAACCACGGTGTCATGTCTTTGCAGTCCTGCAGAAGACCACCAATGGTATACGTATATGTACAGTATGTTGCACTTAAACTCTTAACTACGACTTGGTAGGATGAGCAAGTGCTCTTTTACAGTACGTTTCATAGCGTTTTCCCCTTAAAAAACTGGGGAGTAACAGTGTTACAGATGGAACATTTATGTCTGAAATGTTGATCTATACAGTATATCCTTGATAAACTGTTATTTGCGTTAAGTTCTCTCTTCCCCTTCTCTAGCTCTCCTTTCTCACATTTGTCTAAATCCACGCCTCCACAGCTGCTGCAGTGCAGGCACCATGTCTGACAGATTTACGACAAGCCATGAAACAGTGCTGCACTAAGCAGGCTGCATTGCCATTATTCCTGCCTGTCACTGCCTGGGGTCACAAGTTTACAGGGTCCTGCTCTGCAGGGGAACACACTGCCCATGCAAGCAGACAGATGGACAGTCCTTGGTTTGTCATCCCTTTAACATCCAGCTTTGTCTTTCCATTATACCACTCAAACTTTTGTTCTCAAACCACCTCCAGCAAATCTGTACAAAAAGCACTCCCGGCTGCAATCAGTGTGAGTTAATATACCTGCACACAGATCTGATTAAACACGTACCCTTTGTGTAAATCATGTCATTCGGTTACTGCAGACAAATTAACATCAAATCGGAACTGAGTGGATTTTTTTTTCAATGTAACAAATTGAGATAGTTTATTATACATGGTTAGTGTCACATCATTACCATCAATATTTATGACAGGATGGTAGAAACTGAGTTGCAAAGGCCAGATGATCATGTAAGGTGAAATACTGAGCATTGCAGAGCAGTTTGTGTTTTCTTAACCCACATGGGTGAATATGCTCTTTTGGGGATATTACAAGGCAGTGTTTTCCAATATTGGTCCTGTTTTAACCCCACTCTTCCCACATATTCTGGTCTTCATTCCTGCTGAGCTCTTGATTAATTAATCGTATGGAACTATTGAAGAAAAAAACAAAACATTAATAATTAACTAAATGCAAATATAACAATGTGATGTTATAATTACAGTGTAGACGGAAATAACATTGTGACTAGATATTGTTCTTATCGATGTGATTTTCTTCTTGATCTTATTTGACTTGTGCAGACGAATTATTTGACTTGTGCAGACGTGGTTATCTGCATGCAAATCTGAATGGAGTCTGAACATGACATGTTGTGTTCTAAAAATTGCTGTGATCATTGACTTGCTTTCAGGGGACTGCCACATGTGAACCCTTGAACACTGACAGATACCACTTAAAAGGAAGCAAGATTTGTCAATAAAATGCTTTGATTGCAAATCCATATTCTCTTTCATTTCAGCATGTGTTGAATTCATTGTCATGAAATACAAAATCTAGTGAGATTAAATCTCAGAGTTTTAAGTGAGCTAAATGTTTATAAGGACTACAGTATATTTGCTCGGTATGTGAAGTGTTACAGCATTTTTAATAGAATGAAGGGATGTTAAATGTACACCAGATTTTTTATCACAAGGACCGCTGTCTTCTAATACTTCCAGTAGACAACACTTCTTATGGTGGCCAATACTTGCTTCATCTGTTGACTACATGACTTCATTGTAGGAAACTAATCTGTCTTATTTATCATATAGATAATTCATACATACATTTTAGCACATATATTCCAATTAAAACAGGCGGACAGTCAACATGTACTGTATATTGATAATAGCCTAACAATTCATCAACCACTGGAGCAGTACTGACATCACAGAAAGGTAATGAAGCAAAAACCAGAAGATCAATCTCATTTAGCAATTAATGGGTTATCGCAAAGCACCTTCTCCTTTGAGTGAGCTGGTTCATGGATATCCCATGAATGTATGCTTCGGCAGTGGTCATATCTCACCGCTGAAATGATCTTATACTTATTTTGGTTAGGAATGGGTAGATGTCAAGCTGCGGTGGAATCCTGATGACTACTTGGGAATAACTTCAATCCGAGTTCCTTCTGATTCAATCTGGATCCCTGACATTGTTCTGTATGACAAGTGAGTACCTTACTTCTTACCATGTTATTTCTTCTATATTTAGAATTAATCATATTCGCAAGTCCTTGGGGAGAGTAAGATTTACCTCAGTTGTCTACCTGCAGTATTATCCTGGAAGGGAATTTATTGTATTGCAAAATTTCATCTCGGTTTCATTTTTTATATTTTTCTGGTAAACATTGAAAACATTTTTCCATACCACTTTATAACATTAAATCCACTACCGTCTACAAAATAACTTCTGCTTATATACAGAATCCAAAGTAAACATGTCACTTCAATTTAATGAAATTAATTATTTAATTTAATAAGTTAAATAAAATATTTTCAAAATTTCTGCTACTTACATTTAGATATTAATAAATTTGCTGAAATTATCATCTATGAGTGCATTCAGGATGACACTTCCTCAGCTCAGATTGCTGCTTTTAAGAGAGAGATGTGAAATGTAGTGAGTACAGATAAGTCTAAAGAGCATGACAAAGCTGCATTACAAAGAGTGCCATTTTCTCTTGTAAGGTCACATAATTAGTTTTGTAATGTGGCAGAAGTCAGTGAGTCTTAATGGGAGAAATTAACAATATTTTTTCTACTTAGAGCAAAATGAACAGGGCAGACATTCAGTAGGTCATAAAGACAGACTGGTTACTTCTAGAGAAGCTTTATCTAAATGCGCAAGACAAGCAGCACAAGAATATTAATTCTGCACTTTGAGAGGAGTAAGAACAAATTACATTTATTAACAAATCACTGTCTCTCATCTGGTATCAGCAAAAACAACAGGTTGTGTGCAAACGATCAAATTAGTCCCGTCATGGAGTCCTTGCACCTTGCACTGGCTTCCTATCTGGTTTTGAGTCAACTTCAAAATCCTCATGCTCACCTAAAAGGCTGTGCATGGCTCAGCACCTCAGTACCTATATGACTTATTATCGGTCTATGTCCTACCTTGCAGCCTTCGTTCATCGGACTCTGATCTTCTATATGTCCTCCAAGCTTGTTTACATTCTAGGGGTGACAGGGCATTGTCTTGACATACCCCAAAGCTCTGGAATTCTATTCCCAAGGATATCAGAATGTATTTGTTCCTTGAGTGTATTTAAATCTAGACTTTTATTTAGTGTCTGCTTCATTTTCTAATGGCCATGGATCTGCTCCTATAACCTATTGTGCTTCTTACTGTACGTGCCTGTTTTGCCATTTGCTATCCTTATACAGTAACTGTTTCTTACAACTAACATAAAGGGCTTTGAGAGCTATTTCTAAAGTGAAATATACAATCTGATCTTGATTTCAGTATACTTTTCTATGACATTTTGCAATTTTAAGATGTAATATAAGAATATCTCTTCAAATCTTTCCCAAAGTGCTGATGGGCGGTTTGAAGGTTCAGTCACCAAGACGGTGGTTAAGTTTGATGGTACCATTTCCTGGACACCGCCAGCCAACTACAAGTCCTCCTGCACCATCGACGTCACTTTCTTCCCCTTTGACCTGCAGAACTGCTCAATGAAGTTTGGGTCCTGGACCTATGATGGTACCCAGGTGGATATCATCCTGGAGGATTTCCATGTGGACAAACGAGATTACTTTGACAATGGAGAGTGGGAGATTGTCACGGCCACAGGCAGCAGGGGTGTGCGGACAGATGGTTCCTGTTCTTACCCTTTCATCACCTACTCCTTCATCATCCGCCGGCTGCCCCTCTTCTACACCCTCTTCCTCATCATTCCCTGCATAGGACTATCCTTCTTGACCATACTGGTGTTCTACCTGCCATCAAACGGGGGAGAGAAAATCTCCCTTTGCACCTCAGTGCTGGTGTCTCTCACTGTCTTCCTCCTCGTCATAGAAGAGATCATCCCCTCCTCTTCCAAGGTGATTCCACTGATAGGAGAGTACCTGGTCTTCACCATGATTTTCGTCACCCTCTCCATTGTTATCACTGTCTTTGCCATTAACATCCACCACCGCTCCTCCTCCACCCACCATGACATGGCCCCATGGGTTCGGCGTATCTTCCTGCACCGCCTGCCCAAGCTCCTGTGCATGCGCAGTCATGTGGACCGCTATGCAACAGCCGCAGGTGGAGATGTTAAAAGTCCTGGGTTCGAAACACCCTCTTCCCGATACAACCTGCAGGCAGCACTGGACTCCATTCGTTACATCACTCTCCATGTGGTGAAGGAGAATGAAGTCCGTGAGGTACAGTATGTGACGCCAAAGAAAACAAAGAACTGCTGCAGTGCCATCCTTTCCAATTCAGATAACAAAATACTTTTCAAAAGATAGAAACACTAGTTTGACTGAAGGCAAAACACTTTGAAAGCAGTTTGAAGGGCATTGCATCTGTTCTTAAATGTACATGCTTTGAATTTTCCTTTTTTTATTTTGCCAAATACTGCAAATATGTGATATTAATGTTTTCCATCCTTGACTTTAATTACTCCAAAAATTTTAGATTTTTGAGGCTCCACTTTATGTGGAGCTTTGAAGTGAAAATTAGATACCATATACTGTACAGTATATGTATGTTGAATCTTCCAAGCCAGTGCACATCTCTATATAAAATATAGAATTAAGGAACATAAATCTAGAGATGTGGGTTAGCTTAATTTAAAAGGAGTAATAAATTACCCCTGACTTTATGTCCAGCGCAGGGCACACACACTCAAACGTTATCCCAAAAGCTAGTAAACCTACCTGTATTTTTTGGACTGTGGGAAGAAACCAGAACACCCTTCACTGCAAAATTTTAGATTATAGAAATATACTTAATAAAATTGGTTTTGTCTCCACATTTTATTTTACATTAATGGGGCTTTGAAACTTTTGTTTTCTATTAAGAAGGGAAAGATCCAACCATCTATCCTTTTTTAAAGGCATTAACCACAGCAAATTAATCATAGTGAACCATATAAAGAACCATAGTGAACCATATAAAGAAAATTACAGAAAATGTAGACTTGTTTTGACTCTTATAACATTTGACTGTTGTAATATTTCTTTTAATTTAAAACATTAAAAATACCTCCACTAAAACAATTCAGTGTTTTTGTAGTATTCTGATATTTGTGAAGACTGGTGATCAATATTTTAATCCTGTAATATATTTTTCCTCCAGAATTTAGTTTTAATTCTTGATATTTTGTATTCCAACTTGGTGAAGAATAAATTCAATTCAAGGCTGGAATAAAATGACAACTAATGATTTCTAATGTTGTAATTTTTTCTTACTCAGGTGGTAGAAGATTGGAAGTTTGTGGCGCAGGTGCTGGATCGAGTGTTCCTTTGGACATTTCTCCTTGTTTCAGTTCTGGGATCCATTCTTCTCTTTATTCCTGTCATTTACAAGTGGGCCAATATCATTGTCCCCAATTATGTGGGTGGCAGCAGCTAAGAGCTAAGCAAAACAGCAGGAGCCGTGCATCACAGCTCTTCTTTCTTGAACACTACTTCCACCCCTGAGATACTTCTTCAGGAAGATTCAGTTTCAGGAGAAAGACTCGCCAAATGTATGTGTAATCAACTTCATTCTTAAAAATGAACTTGTCATGACCCCTGTTTGGTGTTTACACAAGAAGTAACAATTTAACAATTACCATTTCTTTTTATTTATGATACCATAGAAGTTAATTACTGTAAATGAGATGCACTTTTTCTTGCCATTTCTTATAAGCATATGAGGTGTTGGAAAGAGCACGGTTATATTTCAAATTTAAGATAACGTTCCCATTGACCATCCATGGATCAAAGTAAGGCCTTCCCATTCAGGTTGTGGTCTACGAGAATGTAAAGCACTTTGAATTCTGTTCCACACTAGTGAGAATGTTAGAAAATGTTAGATGGATTCCATTAAAATGAAACTCTTTCTGGTTAATGCTAGAAAAGACATTGTTGATCCATATTCTTTGAAACATCTGAAATCAGGCTTTAAAGCCAGTGAGACAGTTACTTGTCCAGAATGCACAGAAAACAAATAGTAAAAGAGTAAAGACAGTGGTATTGCTCATTATTCCCAAAAAATCTATCACATTAATGTATAATGTGTAATTAATGTGTGATTTTACTGTTACTGATTAATGTGCTTTTAAAAACATACAGTAATGTGCATGGAGAATCTATGCAACTTTAGCATGGTTTATCAAAACTCTCCATGGTTACAGGTGTAATCTTTTAAATTTTGATGGCCTTTTACTACTGGTGTATCTGTTTACTACTGCTGTAACAGAAGCAAGATACAGAAATATGGGACTGTCAGCAATGGGAATGCCCAGTTCAATAAAAGTAGTGTTTATATGCATTTAAATACCAATAAAATATATTGCAAGTCTTGTATATTTATCATTCTTGTTTTCTGCATTAGTTAGAATTGTTTGGATTTTCTTTATTGGTCTGCAGATGAGAAATGCTAATCATGATATAAAAATGCAGGAGAATATGCCACTGTGAAATGTGTTTTGGTTTATAACGTCCCACTGAGTTCTGCTGAATCCCTCACAACAAATATAATTTGATGAAATACATTCCTGTCGACAGAAATTGTGTGTATGGAAAGGATAAGAATATAATAGAGAAATGCTCAAAATAACGCTGAATAGTTTATCTTAGAATATGTTCAAAAATGAGTTAAATTAATGGATTGTGAGCAAGCAGACATTTTGCATTAAAGCCAACTACATTTTCAAAAATATTTAATTAATCAAAAAAATAATATTTTTCATAATGTCAAAATAAAAACAAACATTTCACATCACAAGCATAAACAGGAATTTAATTTGATATCGTTATGTAGTTATGAAGAACTACTCTAAAATGTCCCCATCACTATACTGGTGCTTTAGGACCTACAGTATACAGACCACAGGATGAGCACTCCCAACTGGTCCCACTGACACCTCTTCCAGCAGCAACCTTTCCCAGGAGTCTCCCCTCCAGGTACTGGCCAGGCTCACACCTCCTTAGTTTCAGTGGGTAGCTTGTTATGAGTTGCAGTGTGAGAGAACTGCTGGTTTTTGATCCTCAAAGTAAAAAATCACATTACAAAAACATTTTTTTGTATTTATTTAAGAAATGTTCATTATTATTTTGACTGTTGCTTTAAATCCACATTTCAGCACCTTGTGAACCTAAAGTCAACAACTCTGGTAAGAGTCATAGGGAAAACATTGTTACATACAGTATACTACAAACAGTTGTTTTGTCCTGCAGTTCTTATATAAAATGAAATAATAGTTTTGCTTGAGCCATGTAACCTCCTTTGTCCATCAGACTCATAATTCAATGTATTAAAAAGTATTTTTTTGCGGAAGGACAGTTTATTTATTAAAGACCATAATTGTGTATGATGAGAATAAAGACAAAAATGAGAATGAATTTACAAATCTGATTTAGAATTCCATTATTTAATAATTAAAACACATGGAAAGTAATACTAATGAATAACTAAAATAAAAGTTACTAAAACCCCTTTTTTTAAGTAACTACTACTAAATGATGTCCACCATGTTGTTATAGATCAAATACTGCTATTATTGTTTTACGTTAATCATGGGGAAACATTCAAATTCATATTCTGGTGTGCCGTCTTATCAAACACATGCAGCATTCAGCCACTCTCATTATCATTCTGATCCTTCTTCTGAGAAAAGTATGGGAATTCTCCATCCTCCACTTTCTCTTCGTGAAGTCTGTATTTTAAAATGTTAAACACAGAAAAAATTAAAAAAGGAAACAGACAACCACACCCACCCCCTTCCTGAGGAGTAGAATATGCTATATAAAAATATAGGTATAAGCCAGGATCAAGTGATGACAGGGCAGCAAATTCATCACCAACATCTTTTTAGCTAACAGTCAACCAAATCTGTACTACTGTCAGAGTCTCAGATAAAGTCTCGCAGGCATACCAAGCATAAATAGGCATGGCTTTGCAAAATTAGATTGTTGATATCATATTTGGAAAGGTGAAGCATACTTTAATACATCCAATTTGTCCTCACTCTTCCATCACGTTTTTTTTATTGTCCTTGTTGTTTTCACCTCGTTTAATCTTTTTGTACTAGTTCCTTTACATGTACATAGTTCCTTTACATGTACTCACTTCTTTTCAGGTTTCATGCATCCACAATACTGTCCCTGTTTCTGTGAGATAAATCTGTCAGAATGGGATGGGCACATTTGCACGGCAGTATTCCCTGTATTCCCTGGGAGGGGCCAAATCAGCCTCAGGCTATAATTTAACTGTTGCTAGTTCATGAAAGCAATATGCAGCTATGATTTGAATGGCAGATCTGCAATTAATTTCAAAGCCATTTTATGTAAAACGAGAAAAGAAACCAGTAGTACTCTTTTTAAAAAAAAAATGTACTTTTGCCATCTCTTGCTGCTGTGTTCTTTCCTGGAAACTTTGCAAACAAGCGGAGAGGTAGTTAAGACTTTCCTCACCTCAAACTGCACCTTTTTCTATGGCAAGTTTGCCCGTTTTGCAACACTGTATGACAGAGAAAATCGCATTCCTGTCTATTCTGCATTCATCTTCACCCCGGGACCACTGCCCTGCCTTTTCTCTAGGAGGGAAGAGTGGTTTATTGAACCACAGGTAATTCTCCTTTTCTTCTTCATTGTGTGAATTTAGATGGAAATCTAATTCTAAGTGCATTCCCAAACTGCCACAAAATGCAACAGAAGTCCTTCTAATCAAATGCACAGAACGTTTGCGTATATTTAGTCATAGGGAAAGTATTACATTACAATTTGAAAATCCTGCTGTTAAAGTATCAATAAAATTATAATTATAACAATAAAGTTATTTTATACATACATATAACAGATTAGTCATTCTGTAAGCATGCCAAGACCCTGCATATTTAGACTTCTTGTTTTGTACAACGTAACAGGTTGTTTGTTTAATGTTTTTCAGCTCACTTACAGCAACCGGCCACCAGAAATGATGCTAATGGAACACCTCTATAACTCTGAACACAAGCCAAGGCCAAAGAGTGATTTTTGCCAGCTCATTACAGACAGCCAAGCGACAGACTGTGACTATGCCGCTTCTGGTTTTGACAAAGGACACCTCAATCTCAACTGCTTCCAATTTGCTGAAGGACGAGATGCTACTTTTACGCTCACCAATGCAGTTCCCATGTACGAGAATTTTAATCGGGTTGTATGGAGTAAAGCTTATGAGAATGTAATGATGTCAGGTCTTCTCACAGCTTGCCCTCGTCCTTTTGTTGCTTATGTTGTAACTGGGGCAGTACCTTCCAACCGGTTTGCACTTGGTCGGGTCAATGTCCCTGACTGGATCTGGTCAGCAATATGCTGCTCTGGCAATGGATACAATATTGCCTTCATAGGACAAAATGACCCTAATGGTTTTGCGAAGGTTGTACCAGTGACTGAACTGGAACGTCAGCTTAAACTGCTCTACAATCATTTTGTCACAATATTTCCTTCAGGGTGCTACTGAGCTCCAATTCGATCTCAAACACGTAGAGCAGCCCAAAAACAAGAAGGCAAGTTTGCTCCTGGTGGTGTTCAATAATTGAAAACAAAAATCTCATATACCCTGAGTTAGTATTTGTTTCACGGACTTCAAACTGACTTCAGATTTGATAAATTAAATGTGATCTAAATTACACTGTTGGTGAATTATTTTTTTATGTGTAGTTTGATTTGAACTAGTCTGAGTTCCAAGGTTTTAGAAGATCTTTAAAAAGCTAGTGGATGTCTGACATTAATCTATGGGTGTTGAAAGTCAGTAGAGCTTTGCAGTTTCCTTTCTGTAAGTCAGTGGGTGGACCTGTCACTTCCTGTAACGTTTTCAATTAAAATAAAATAGCCAAAATCAGTACCTCACACCGTTATTAACAGGGAGAGAAGGGTTGAAGTGAACCTTTATCATGAGGCATCAGTTATCAGCTGCTTTTATTTCTTTTGTACAACTGCCTGATACGTATATCTGTTTGGTGTTATTGTAAGAGAGCAGAATGTTTTTATTCATTTAATTATTTTATTTAATTGGTTACACTGGCTTTTCATTTTTTATTTTCCCTTATATAAGGTAGAATCACATGTACACTAATTATACACACAACCCTGAATATGTTTTTACTTTGTGACGTTGGATAAGAGCAAGGTTTAGTTACTGAATTTATGTACTGTATAATTGTAATTTTTGCATTGCTGTGTATGATAAATGGATTTATGCTGTGTATGATAATTGTTGATTAAATCCTGCCTTTCATGTTAAAAGTTTCGTTCATGATTTTTCCGTATATCAACTTTATTTTATTTTATAGATGTTAAAGGAATTGATGTCTCCCAAACACCTCATGAGGTTATATGATCAGCTGAAGATGAAAGAGAAATACTTTGTATTACAGTAAAAGCTTGTAAACAGTGATTCTAGTTACCCTTACATGAGCTGGCAGCTTACAGGAGCTTACATGAGTTAGCAGCTGCCAGGAAAAGGAGTTCAATTAATGATGTGTTCAACCTCTGCTACTGACCACCAGTTTGAAAAGGCATTCAGCACTGGCAGATACAAATTCAAGAAAGCTGATATTCTGGGCGGATCCTTAAAGACGAAAAAAACTGGAAATAGATGACACTTCGCCCTTTTTCTGTGCTGCTAGCAAACACAGTGATGCATTCTGACTTCATAACCTGTCAAAAAAGATCAGGGCAGTGACAGTCCAGCAGGGGGCCCTAAAGTAAAAGAAACTGCACAGTATACTGTATCTTAATGATTCCCTTAGAACAGCACTTTTCCATCCCAAAGGATCCTGAGGCACAGCGTTCCAGTTTTCTGAAACACTATTTAATTATGAATCAGCAACTTTATTTTTTGTGTTTAAAGCACTTACTTTTTGTGAGACATTCAATTGATTATACTATCTGTGACGTTGATTAACAAATGTAAAAAAAATGAAAAATCAACTGTAGTGGTGGATAAGAGTTTAATAAATGCATACTTTGTGATATCTTATATATGATAGTACACATAACAAGTCCCACTATCTGTGTGTCCTATACTTGCTGGCCTTGGTGAATTACATTTCAATAACAATAGACATTGTCTATAGACATTGTCTATTATAACAATAGACATTGGTGGTGGTGGAGGGGAGTCCCCATTACCTGTAAAGTGCTTTGAGTGGAGTGTCCAGAAAAGCGCTATATAAGTGTAAGCAATTATTATTATTATTATTGTGAAACAAGTAGAAATTACACTGTACATTTCTACTACAAAAAAGGGTCAAAGTAATTATCAAACAATGCTTACATTGTTGCAGTCTCTGAGGGATTTAATGCCCCAGTATAGTGATTGAAACAGTAAGTGACCGCCCTGGTTCTGCATGGGCTCGTGCCTTCTGCCGCTCCACCCCGCTGGTTCATCCCGTAACACCTGGGGGGTGAACCCGGGTCTCCGGCGTAACGCAACGGGGAACCAGCCGCCTGAGCTAAAGGAGACCTCCCCCAGCCCAGGCGGCTGAGGTCCCCGCTACGCGCAGGGAGGGCGATGACGTCACTGTGTCCAAACTAGATCTGCTACAACTATACTGTAAAAAGGTGCCGTCCTTCAGATGAGACATGAGGTCCTGACTCTCTGTGGTCATTAAAATCCCAGGGTGTTTTTTTGAAAAGAGTAGAGTCACCCCAGCCTCCTGCTCAAATTTCCCATTGGTATTTACTAATCATGGCTTCCTAGTAATCCCCATCTATGAATTGGTTTCATCACTCTGTTTTCCTCCCCACGGATAGCTGATGTGAGGTGAACATACTACTGTGTGCACTATGAATGCTGTTACATCGTCCAGGTGGGGTTGAACAGGGTTGGTGGTGGAAGAGAGTCCCTATTATCTGTAAAGCGCTTTGGGTGGAGTGTCCAAAAAAGCACTATATAAGTTAAAGGAATTATTATTATCTTGTCAAAGAGATGAAAATAGAGTGCCATCTGTCAGTGGGTGTTAGTATTACATCCAAGCACAAATTAACTTCACAAAATTAACAAAATCTATAATTTTATAACCTGGGACAACTGAAATCCTCCTATTGCAAATATCATTAATTCCTAGCCATTTTAACAGAGTATCTTGTTTTATTTATAATATGAAATGTCTAAATTTCAAAATATATTTATATTAACTATGAAAACTAATAATTGAAGAATTGATGGTGACAATATATTGCAATCATTTGCTGACCCTCAATGTCAGTTGATATGCTCTTCTGATAGCAGAGAATGCATAGTTGGGTATGTGAGAAAACCCTGGAAAGAAAATGTAAAAATAATTTTAAAATTGGTCGATAAATATTTGCATTTTTTCCACAGGTTGCCTTACATTGATTCCATAAAGGTGAGTTAAAATAAATGACTAATAATAAATAATGTTAGCTGAAATTCTGCTTCAGAAATCCTAACCAGTCCAACATTGTGCATTTTCATTCACATGTCATGAGCCAATCTGTGAACAGAAATTTGAAACATAAGAATTGAAATCTGCCATTGTATAAGGCAAAGGGAAACTTTTGTAGCATTGCCTTCTGGTCAGCAGTTAAGCTCTACATATTGAAAACACATTACTACCTGTACATCAATGTACTATCAACATACTGACATACTGATGTCAGGAACTAAATATATTACTTACATAATTCATAATTTATAAAAGTGACTAATGTTCAAAGTTTTCAAGTCAATGAAGATACTGCCTAATTTAACACCGTTTCTAAAATCCAGAATGTAAAATGACAGATGTTTTTTAAAAGTTTTAAAACAACTTCTTTGTATCCATCAATAAAGACACTTTTCAAAATGTCTTCATCCTTTTTAAATTATTGACATGGATTTATAATAAGTATACTTTTGTTGTTTTTGTCTGTAAGCCTATAAAGCTAGCAGACTCTTCAATGTGCTCTTCCCCTAAGACATGCTATGAGTCAATCCACTTTGAGACTCACCTAGTCACCTCTGGCTCTGATAGCACGTCTGGGCCAGTCTCTTAAGATGTGCAGCCAGAGTGCTTCCAATTCTTACATGTACTGGTTTCAACTGAAGAACTGAAGAGCTACAGCTGGTTTACCTCACTGTAAATTCCGAAGTTTCTGAAAAGCGTGGCATCATCTTCAACAGGTTTACTGTCTCCAGAAAGACAGTATGGAGCACATGTCTCAGCATTGACAAAGTGGAGCCTGCTGATGCTGGAGTTTACTTCTGTGCGTTGAATGCCACAGTGAGAAAGCCTAAAGATTCTCCTTAGTCAAAACTGGCCACAAATCCAGCACTGAGCATAAAAACCTGTTTAAGTAGAGTGTGAATGTTAACCCAAACCCTAGCTGTGGCTTCAACAGAGCAGTTCCGCAATTAATATCTGAAGCCCTCCGAACAAAACCAAAACAAAACAGTTTAAATGAGAGTGAAACAATCAAAAGCATTGAAAAAAGTTTCAAATGTGTGAGATTCTATGTTTGGTTGCAACTTTTGTTTCGACTGACTAAGTTTTGGGATAAAATTACTGAGCGGTGCACCGTGACATTCAGGCCCCAGAGAGTTATCCCCCCAAAAAAACTATTCAAATATGAGCAAGAAACCACTCGTCTGATTCTATATTGCTTGGTTACACATTTTGATCTGACCTACTCAGTTCTGGAATACAATTCCCGCACGTTGTACCGCACCTTCCAGGTACAAGAGTTTCTGAAAAAAATATTCAGATTGGAGCAAAAAAATCACTCGTCCTAAACTTCACCTGTGCACCAGGCTTACAAATGTCTAATTAGAGTGTGAATGCTAACCCTAACCCTACATGGGGTGTCAACTGAACATTTCCACAATCTATATATGGACATCTCTAGGCTTCAGATTTTGACATGTTCCCCAAACTAAAAATTATGAGTGGGAAACAATCAAGACCATTGATCAATGCCCATGCAAGGGAATGAGATTCAACAATGCTTGGTTACAACTTTAGATCCGACTGACTCAGTGTCAACTGAGCATTTTGCGATCTGTATCTGAGCCTCTCTGATCATGGGATTTTTACATGTTCTCCAAATCAAAAGGCACGAGTGGGACGCATTCAAGACCGCTGAACCAAGCTCTTGCCATTGAAAGAGATTTGGTAATGCTTGGTGACAACTTTTGATCTGAACAACTCAGTTTCTTGATTTAACGACTGCTAGGTGCACCACGCCATCCAGGCCCCCCAGAGTTTCTGGAAAAAAAATTCAGATAAGGACAAAAAAACACTCATTCTAAACCTGACTTTGGCCCCAAAATCCAGCCCTGAGCATAAAAATTGTCTAATTAGTGTGTGAATGCTAACCCTAACCCTAGTTGGGGCTCCAACAGAGCATTCTTGCAATCTGTCTCTGAAAAGCTCCAGTTATCAGATTTGAAAATATTCCTCAAACCAAAAAGTATTTTTTATCCGATTCAGTTTTCTAATACAATTCCTAATCACTGCAATATACCACAGCCAAAAGTCTCAAAAATAAAAGTTTCAGACAGTAGTAAATTATCATTCGTACTCATGTTCTCCTTACACCCAAAAACCAGCACTTAGCTTAACAATGTCTAAGGAGTGTGGTTATGGTAACCCTGATCATAGCTGGGGCTTCAACTGAGCAGTTCTGCAATCTCTCTTTGACCACCTCTAGGCATCAGATTGGCAGATGTTCCTTAAACCAAAATGTACAAGTTTAAAACACTCAAAACCATTGAAAAAAGCTGTTTGAATTTGATGGGCTTCAGTAGAACAGGTTTTCTTACAACTCTTGATCTGACTCGGTTTTAGAATATAACTTCTGAGCGCTGTAATAAGTTGTAAGTTGTTGATAAGAGCCTATTGTCACTCGTCCTAGTGCTGACTTGGCACAAAAATCCATCACTGAGCATAAAGATTGTCTAAGTCATCTGGGAATGCTAACCCTGACCCTAGCTGAGGTATCAACTGGGGAGTTCCGAATCTGTCTCTGAAGATCCCCAGTCATCTGATTTTGAAATGTTCCCCAAACCTATAAATATGAGTCTGAAACAATCAAAACCATTGATAAAGCGTCTAGCAAAATAAATTATGTTCAATTATCTATCTTCTTGAGGTACATTTTCAATCGGTTGAAAAATGCTGGTAAAATGGTATTAAAGAGAGTTTACCCAACAGAATAACTTTCCTAAACTTTTTTGATATGACTTAGTTTTGGAATACTATTACTGAACGGTGCAATATATAACATAAGCAGTCATTTCTTTCTCTCAAAGAAAACAAATGGAGATAGGAGCAAATTATCGCTCGACCTAAAGTTGACTTGGGACCCAAAATCCAGCTCTGGCTGGCATTTCAATTGAGCAATTCTGCAATCTGCCTACAAAAGCCCTCCAATCAACAAATTTGAAAACGTTTCTCAATCCTCCAAAACTAGGAGTCTAAAATAATCAAAACCAAGCTCTTGAAAATGAATCTTCTTCAATAATGTTTTATTTTTAGGTTAATTTTCAATCAGCTGGAAAACACTGTTAAAATCCATTTTATATTTCAGGATAGTGTAGGGTTAGGGTTACAAGAATCATTAAATGTTGACTGCAGTTATACGTCTAGCTGCAGTTCAAATGACAAAATTAATAAGGGTTTACCCAATAGAATATATTTTCTTACAAGTTTTGTTCTGATTCATTTTTAGAAAACTGTTACTGAATGGTAAAATATACAGTATCTTATAGTATGTTGTGACAGATTCAGTTAATGCCTATTATGTGCTCTGTTTAGTATTATATCCTGACTATTTTAGGTTACTGTCAGGAAAAAATGATAATTCAACATTACCGAGTGCTGTGTTTCTTCTTGAAGCCTGTAATAAATCAATACCCAGCCTGGGTGGTTTGAGGCAGGCTTTCTGCACCAGCTGCCTCAAAATGCAACAAATTAGATAGTAACAGCTTCACCATTTGAATTAAAGAAGAGCCTAAGGGAAGCCAGAGTGTGTAAGAAGAGGAATTTAACCAAAGTACGGTTTTGAAAAATGAGTCGGAACCTAGTCAGAACCTTGGCTCTCCAATCCTGCTTACAATGAGGCTCCATCATCCTAACATGAAAGTCATAGCTCAAAAAGGTAGTTTATTAAAACTGACAAATTTAAAAAATAAGATTTATTATATACATATTATAATATTAAAAAACCAAAAGCACAGCATAACTGTGCTTAATAAAATTGAATGGAAATATTTTAAAAAAATACATTACAAAGGTAACATATTGAGCCTGGGTCATCAGCTACAATGCCCATTGCTGGGCACATATATAAACTGCACATAAAATATCCTGAACAAAATAAACAAGCTGAGCAGTATATGTATTTCTCTGAACACACAAATATTATTAACACTGCTGACATCGTATGTTCCATTAATACAGATTTGGTTTACTTACATATTTACCAGTTTGTCAAGTCATGAAAAAAATCCCTTCAGAATGTACTTCAAATGGAAGCTGATTTCAAAATTGGATCTCCAGGTTTCAATAAAGAAAGGTTTTTGGAAATATTATACTAGCATTCCATAAACAACAAGTTTACAGTTTCTATCTGAAAGTTCTCTACAGGCTCGTATCCACTCTCGCCTTCAGAAGTTCTGAAAGACAAACACTACTTACTTACACACCGGTGTTACAATGTCACTCGCTCCGATCAAAGGAAGAGGTAGACACATTTTTTTAACGTAAATCCTTTAAACAGTGCTGCTTCTTATGAGAAGGTCTGTGAAAATGTTCCATATTTCACATGTGTGAAAAAGCAGGCTTCAGAAAGGGACGCTGGTTGGATCGTGGAACTGGTGGTGCCATGAAGCCTGGTCTCTTGGTGGCCATCGCTGGCTTAGAGCTTCCAGCTGAATCCTGACCTCTGTCTTTAGACCCACCTTTGGAAGCTGTGGATGATGCCCTAGCGTTGTTGCTGTTGGACCAGAGGAAAAGAAATCAACACGTTTACACAGAAACAAAGTAAACCAATAAGCCTAATGTTTGGCGCACATCTCTGAGAAGCTGGGAACGTACAGAAACAAAAGGATCACTACAGGAAAGCATAAACACAAGAAAATCATAACTCGTTCAAACAAAAGGGGATATAAAGAAAATACCGGCATCAGAAAGTATGGAATTTAACAAGGATAATCTTTCTGTCTCTGTTTAATGAAGACAATTCACAACTTTAACCACTGTTAGGAGAAAGCGGGGAAATGTATACATTAGCTCAATAAATTACATGCTATACAGTTTTTACGTTAATAGATAAATGAGACTCTGGGAATTAAGACTGTATGACAGTTACCCTTTGGTGGAGGAATTATAGCCTCCTTTTCTCCTCTTGGCCTTGTTGAAATAGGAAGGTTTCTTTCGCTTGCCTCCCCTTTCACTTGTGCTCTTGAAATAGCTGGACCCTCCTGCGTCCTCATCGCAGAGCTCCTGCTCCTCCCTTCTGTTCCTCTCCACATCAATCCAGCCATCATTGCCGACTGGCTTCTCCGTGTGCTCCTCCACTACAGATCGAGAAACAAGTCTTTTAATCTGAGGAGCTAAACTGTGGAAAAGCAATTAATGCAACACATTAATCAACAGAGACCCATTTGCTGACGACTGGGTTTAACTCATTAACAATCTCCAAAAGGAACCTCAAGCTGTTTTACATAAAGGAGCAACACCTCTACAACTGCTGAAGAAATAGCATAAAACAGAAGTTCCTGCCATAGAGTGTCTCATACCACGGTGTGGTTAAGCATGCAAGCCAAGGGAAACAGAAGACGTTGATTATATTCTCCGGTGTTCTCTTACCAGGCAGTTGCCAATCGGAGTACTTCTGAAGAAGCTGAATCAGCTCAGCTCCATACTTTTCCAGTTTGTCTTCTGTCACTCCGTCAATCTGAAGGAGAACTTCAGGATCAGCGGACAATGTCTCTGCAAAAGAGCAATACATGAGGTTACATACCATATTGCAACCAGAAGTTAAAAATCAGCGCCAGTAGGTGAAGACTCAGAAGAAAAAGCCCACATTGCAAAACACGCTCTACAAAGATTTGGTTTACCTGCAATCTTTTTTAGAGTGGCAGTAGAAAAGATATTGTAATAGTGTATCCCAAAGATTTTTCCCAGCTTCTTGCACAGATCGTTAAGCTCCTGAAGGCAATTCTGGACCATCTCTTCCCGCTTCGACATGTTTTTGGTCACTGACGCCCTTTGTTTTTTGATGCTGGAGGCACTTTCAGTGTCGTAGAACTCTATCTGTGGGTGAAGATGCACAAATACAAAGACATTTAAGAAAACACAGGGTTGTCATTTATAAACTGACTCGAGAACATTAGCCAAGATCTCAGAGACTTGGCACTACAAGGTGGTAATGCTCCGGTACATTTTGTCTGTATGCATTTCTTGCAACAAAGTTGCCTACGTACAGTATTTGCAAGGTGATCAACACAAAACAGCAACCCTTTGTTTTTGTATATGACCAAGATACCTATAAACATCAGGTTAGACAATTCTTTATGCATCTGGTAGATCTGGTAAACTACCAACAACAGTTTAAAGAAAAGCATTCACCCAACAGGTTCAAGAGAAATAACGTGTTCCAGTTACAGCAAATCCCCCTATCCCAGCCTTTTCTTACCTGCATGAAGCCACTGAGAACAGCTGCAGCTTTCTGGCCTGCAGAGATGTATGCCACAGCTTGGTCATTGGCTGTGATGTACAAACTTTCCTCTAAAACATTTTCCAGCACCAGCTTTCTGAAGAGTCTCTCGGCATTGTGCCTGGAATAGGCTGCTCCCTTACCATACAAGCCCGTTTGGATACGGGCACTTTTCGTACCTGCAAATGCATAAAGGACACAAAAACATACATTCAGGTACCAGAAACTATTAATAATTTTAATAAAACGCATTCATGTGCAACATAACTTAGTACAGGATCACTACAACAAAATTTGATCATGTCTCACTCACAGTTTTCATAAATTGAATTAAGTCTCTTTTACAGTGATTTCTCCACTTACCAATGAAAATATCCACTAGCATATTAAGAGTCAGTCTGTTCAGCTGCGCTGACTTGGCCTGTCTCACGCCAACCTTTGCACAGTGTTCCTGAACAAATCTAACAACGTTCTTCACTTCTTCTGTCACATTCCTTGACTTGTATAGCTGCAACGTTACGGGTTTTGAAAAGACAGTTTAATTCCACAACAAAACAATGCAACTCCATTGGGCTAGCTTTAAAATTCCTATTGTAAGACTCACGACTTACAACAAGAAACAGTAAGGCAAGTTTCACCTTCAACCAGATGAGAAACAAGTGTATCGTTGGTGTTCTATTCCCAAGACAAAAAGTAATGTAGAGGCCAATCGCATTTTAACACTTAATCCAAGGCTAGCTTCACAAAGACTGGAGAAAAAAAGTATACAACTTGAATATAACAATTTTCTCATTTTCACTCCTGGCAGCCCACTGAAACTAAGCAGGTGTGAGCCTGGCCAGTACCTGGATGTGATCCTTCCTGGGAAAGCTAACGTTAACGTTAACTCCATGGTCTGTGTGGGTCCTAATGCCCCAGTATAGTGATGGGGACACTAGAGTGTAAAAAGGCACCATCCATCAGATGAGATGTAAATCTGAGATCCTGATTCTCCGTGGCCATTAAAAACCCCAGGGCATTTCTCGATAAGAGAGAGTGTCAATCCCAGACTCTTGGCCAAATTTTCCAAAGGCCCTTACTAATCATGGCCCCTAATAATCCCCACTTATGAACTGGCTTCATCAGTCTGCTCTCCTCCCCACTACTAGCTGGTATATGGTGAGAGTACTGGCGCACTTTGGCTGCCGTTGCATCATCCAGGTGGGAGCTACACACTGGTGGTGGAGAGGATCCCATTATCTGTAAAGCACTTTGAGTGGATCATCCAGAAAAGCCCTATACAAGTGGGGTGAAATAATAATATATTAAAAATGAAAAACACATCTTACTTTAGCTCTGGCACAATTGTCACAGGTGACATCAGGGTGCTCCTTGCAGAAATTGGGGTTAAATGTGCGCTCCCCGAAGTATGCCAACAACTGTGTTCGCCGGCACTCGACCACATTCTCGCAGAAATGCACCATACTGTACAGGTTGGTGATGTGAGTCTGCTTGGTCTCCTTGTTGCCATCTCTCTCCACTGTGTACAAGAGGAGGAGGATTTAATTAAAAGTTAGGAGAAGAAATAATTTAGGAGCACAAATCTCAAATCTGGAAGTTGAAATACGTGGCACAGTTTTCACAGCCCCATCCGAAATCATCTTCATCATCATAGTCAGACTGCAGAATCACACTTCGCTGCACCGCAAATTGCTCAAGAAAGGTTTTCGGGGACTTACTGTTTATGAGCCGCTTGATTCGAATAGCATCATTGTAAGAGTAGAAAAGGACACAATGGGAGATTTCACCATCCCTGCCAGCCCTGCCTGACTCCTGGTAATACCCTTCCACAGACTTGGGCAGGCTGGCGTGAATCACAAACCGCACGTCTGGTTTATCGATGCCCATTCCGAAAGCAATGGTAGCACACATTACCTGATGGACACAGAGTTCAAATCCATTAACATAACTTGTATTGTTATGCAATTAGAAACCTACAACGCACATGAAATCAGATGATCAGATAAAAAAAATGAAAACCACTAATACAATGGCCAAAGCCCACATTTTGTTCGAAGTAAAACATTAATTTCTTTTGACCAAAAAAGCTGAAATCAGCAAAATCATTTTTTTTTTTACATTCTGAAAAGGGCACTAGAAGCAATAAGAGACGGAGCAATTTAATTATATATTCTTAAAACATATGCAGTTATAAACTAAGAAGAATATTTAATTTCGAGGCTAATAATGAAATTGATTAATATATAAAATAAATTAAAATGCCTACTCACCTGGCACTCATCCTGCTCAATCCATTTCTGCTGTACATAATCCCTGTCACTGTCCTTCAACCCAGCATGATATGCTAAAGCTGTAATTCCACCTCTCTGCAGGCTTTCAGCCATGGAATCACAGTTGTTTCGAGATAAGCAGTAAATAATCCCAGAATCACCTGTATGCGGATAAAAAAATAAAGATAGGCCTAATGAACTGAATCTTTCCTTAAAATGGAAAATAATCTACAAATGTAAAAAGACAAGAAAAGCCCACCCAAAACTGCTGGGGTTCTGATCAGTAAGAATCAGTTAAAATAATATAATACTTTTTGGAGTACAAGGAGTTTGCATCTGTATCATGATGAGGGCTTGTACAGTATATGATAAATGTTGACATGTTCCAATAAATCAAACTTAAAATATCAATGAGAACCTCATTTATTCATGCTTTTACTTTATAGTTCATTTATAGGATTATACAAAGCATTACTCTTTCCTGCAAGCTAAAAATATAAAGCCTTTTCACCTCAAAATAAAGTAAACACGTTGAACTGTTAGTATCCCCATTTTCATCAGCCGCTTAACCATACGTACGATGCTACCGAGTGCACGACCCTGTGGAAGCTAGCATACATACGTGGGTGGTATTTCTTGATCCATTCAAGGCAATCCTCAGCAATCTTCTTGGGCTTTTTAGGCAAAACCGCATACTTTAGGTTATGTCTGTTGAAGCTCATTGTAAAACTACAAAGAGAAAAATAAACCATTAGCTTTCTTTTTTTGAAAAAACATCTTTAATACTGCCAAATCAAAAAGCCAACTATAAACAATAATGAAAGATTTCACTTAGTGAAAAAACAAAAAACATTTGATAAATACATCACCAAACCCATGTTCTGGGTGGCAGATGTGAGAGAATACTGAATTCCCTGACATGTAGAGTAAGACATGCTAGATTTTATCGTAAATAATGCCATTTTCAGTTCATCGGATCGATACTGCTGCTTTCATTTAAACAGTGTTTTTTTAAATAAATATCATCACAAGGAACGCAGGGACAGGCTAGCAATGGAAGGAAGTGCCTCTGCCCTTCCCACCCCATGATTATTATCATTAAGAGAGGAGGAAAAAGGAGGACGCCGTCCTCGTCCGGTCACGCGGTCGTCGAGCCGGGCAGCGGTGCAGGGACACTCACACCTGTGGCTTCAGCATCTGCAGCTGGTTGAGGATGTCCTTCTGCACTCGGGGGTTGGCCGTGGCCGTCAGCGCCATGATGGGCACGCTGGGGAACATCCGCCGCAGCTCGTGCAGCCGCTTGTAGTCCGGCCGGAAGTCATGGCCCCACTGGAAGAAGAACGGTGTCCGTCAACCCCCGCCTTTTCACCGGGAAGACGTGGACAAACCCCGCGAGAAGAGCACTTGCTCTTCAGAAGGCTGACATGCTTGGCTTTGGCCTGACCGTTTGGTCTGAGGACCAACCGCCTGGCTGTATGGACAAGAACAGCAAAATCCCCGTATTATCACCCAAAGGGCTGGTGCATTGGGGATGGAGGAAGGGTATCGGCATCCTGAATTCAGCAGGTAACAGCCTAATGGTCTGTATTTCTATCCCAGCCAGAGAACTTCTCCAGAGCTGCCATAATGAGCTCCAATTAAGACGCAACTCATGCTCTGCTCCATAAAATATTTTTAAGCCCTTAAATTATCACGTATGATAAACAAATACATTTTTTTACAATAACTAAAAAAAAAACTTACCTGGCTAACACAGTGAGCTTCATCGATGACAATGCGCGAGAGGAGACTCCTCTCGTACAGATTCCGAAGGGCACTGATAAACTTGTTACTTGCGCAAACCTAATTAAAGCAGAAACATAAAAAAAAACATCTGGCTCATTTAAAATTCTGCTGCTTTTGTTCCAGTGCACCTTCGCAGAAGTTCTCTTTGATTTAACATATCTGTCTGTATGGCAATTTTCCTCTGTGAATAAAAACCGAACAGCATCAATATGTGATGCTCCAGTCCCTGACGTTTCAGGGCCATGGCGAATGACAAGCCAAGCTCCAAGCGCAGTTGTCAGAGGAGTCTTGGGAATCTTTGGGAAGGCTTGGCGAGAGCGAGGCAATAGTGAGACATGATGCAAGTTGATAAGAAGAGCCAGAGGAGCCGGATTAGTAATGAGCAGGAAAAGGCTGCCTTGGCTGCAGAGGAGACAGGAAACAGAGCTGGAAACAGAGTTAGTCTGAACCAGGCGAAGACTCCCTGAAGAACGGGACTGTCTGGTAGTGGCAGTGGACAAGGCAGGGGAGGAGATGACAGTGAATCAAGGAAAAGGGGTCGAAGATCACGAGCCGGGAAAAAAACAGCGAGACCAGAATAACCCCGTCGGTCAGTGCTTGGGACAGAGAGCAAAAACAGGGAAAGGGTGCTTTTCAGGTCTGCGTCTCAATTACTACGAGGCTAGCACTGTATTCTTATCTCATAAGCAGGGGAAAAAGCCTTAAAAAGCCTTCACAATCGCCTGAACGATTTTGGGATGGTCAGCCTGATTCAAAGATTGGTGGCCTCTGAGAGATGCATCCCGAGTGAGTTCACAGGGGGTCGAAAGGAGGCCGAGAGCCCGTGTGAAGGTGCTGGGGGCCTGGGGCAACATCGGGAAGAAAGCCGCTCCCAGCCCAGGTGCAACACAATATAAATAAAACCTCAAGACATGACAATATAAAAATAAATCAATGTGTGACTTATGCCATTTTAAAACTATGTTTAGTTCAAATAATTTTCTGTTTTGTAGAAATTATCCCCTACCTTCTCTGGGGTGCAATATAAGAGTTTAATGATGGGATCCTTCTTCGACAGCTGCATGTAAACTCTTGCAGATTCACTGTCACTCTTGAATCCTGTTAAACCTGCGGCAGGAATCTGTGGTTTTCAAAAAATAAAACAATAAGGAAATAATTCAGAATACAAATGCGATTTCAATAGTAGTCCAAAAGATGCCCAATAATGAAAAAAAAAGTGAGTTTAGATGGTCGGTAGTATTAAAAAAATCTTCAATTCACAAACACTTATCATACAACTTACATCCAATGTTGTGAGTTTCTGCACCTGGTCAACTATCAGAGACCGGAGAGGAGAAATAACAATGGTTACTCCTGGAGACACACAGGCAGGGAGCTGATAGCAAAGACTTTTACCACCTCCTAAAACACATGAAGGACAAAGAGATCAAATTAGGAACTGGGCCATCACAGCACATTGTTTTTACAAATTAGAACTATTAAGTCTTGGAAATAATGAAAAATACCAAATTCAAAGAAGCTACAGGTACACAAATATTATAGGAGTTTTGTATTTTTTCTTGCCTATATAAAACCACATACTACATTTGTAAGTTTCTTTTACTTAATTTTGTTTGCATTTTGCTTCCCAAGTTTGCTCTGAAGGTGGGTGGATTCAGTAGATATTGTATATATAAGCAGATATATATCAGTAGATATTGTATATATTGCAATGCAACTGCACTGCAACCTGCAATGTTGTTGCTATACTCACTGCACTAAATCATTTTTAATGAAATCAGTGTGCCTTGGCTCAGCATGCATTCTCTACATACCAGTTGGCATCAGTACAAATGTGTCTTCGCAATGCAGCGTGGCATTGATGGCTTCCAGCTGGTTGGTTCGAAACTGACGAAGACCAAATCTCTTGTTGAAAATCTTCATCATTTCCTGTGAATAAGGGAAGTTGCATCCCCTGAAGCGATCATGTGCCGGGTTTCTGTTTATGGGCTCTACAAGAACAATGGTGATAAATAACAACGGAGAAAAAAAGGACAGCAACTTCATGGATCGTGCACGATCACTAAAAATCCCGTTGGTACAGCTAATGGCATCAATATAGTTAAACGTACAAGTCTCAAATGGAATTGTGTACCTGCTGAACAATATGAGTACACAAAAGAATGATATTAAAAATAAGTCTTGGTTTGATCCTACAGTACATTGTGCTGAACTAAAAGAAAACAAGATTAGCGTGTGCTGTATATGTTAATCACGGCATGTACACACTTTGAGAAACACCTTAAACATTCTAAGATTCTAATTCTAACATTCTAAGTACATCCAATGTAGTACACACTAAGTACATGAACTTACTTTATTGATCTTTAATATTAAATACCTATAAAACCCTTATTTCTGCTGTCCAGTTTGACGTGTGATCATACTAGCAAGGCACACATAACCATGGCAAATAGGAAACCACTTGCCTGGCAGACTGCATTCAGACGTAGGCTTCGAGGGTTTGGCAGCTGAAGACGAGAAAGACGAAGAAGGACTTTTCTTTTCCCACAGTGATTTGCTGGGGTGCCCTTCTCTTACTGGCTGAACCCCCTCAGTGCCCTGCTTCTTGGAGGCAGAATCGTTGCCTTCAAAATAATCCCCCATGTCTTCCTCATCAAAGTCATCGATGTCAAAGTTATCAAAGGTGAACTCATTGTCGATGTCATCCAAAGATGGGTCCACACCGTAGGAGTCCGAGACGGGAGTGTTTGTTTTGTTCTGAATTCTGAGCGAAGGCGTATCTGCTAGACAGACACAGTCGTCAGTTTCTTCCAAGTTGGGCATTTGATTGCTGGCACTGCTGAAGGAGGGGAATTTTGAATAAAAGGTGTCTGAACGAGAATCTTTACCATTATTGCCGACGCCAAGTTTCTCCTTTCGAGAGTCAGATTCTCCGTTAAAACTCACGTTAGGGACACCCCTCGGCCTATAAGAGGGACTCGGAGACTGAATCCCACCGGTATCGCTCAAGTCGGACTCCTCGAACACACTTCCGTCACCGTCTGCAAAAGGTACGGAGGAGGGTTTCCTGAAACGGAAAGACTTCGCAGAGGATTGATCCTTTCCACTGGGAATGGTTTTGAATGAGGAAGAGTGGGAAACTGGGGTCTTGAAGTGAGACCACTGGTTGTCAGTTTTGGCGTTGGAGGCTTCGTGACTGCCGGTCCATCTTGGCGCTTGTGGTGTTCGACATGATTCTGCAAAAAACCTTCTCCTAGAAAAAAAAACCAACGTGTTACTGAAGAGTGACAATTGACAGACCTACTCATATATGTTTTTAATGCACAAATACACTGACTAAATTGGTTTGTTTAGGGAGGGAATCTCAAATGGCTCAACCAGTATAGACGCTTGCTCTGAGCACAGGTTGAGCTTCCTGATCCTGGGCCATGCCACAAGCTGACCGGGACAAGGATTCTCCAGGTGTTGACCACAGCTGGCGGCGCACTGCAGAGTGGTCACACACCACTTCCCTGGCTCTGTCAAAGGCTTGTGGTGGTGGCAGTGAGAGATGTACCCCACCTCCTGTAAGTCATGGTGGGGCCTGTTACGTAGGAACATGGGTGGGCAGGTCAGAGAAATCCGCCTGCCCCTTCTCATGCTCCCCATGAAGTGGGTGTGTATAACTGCAAATAATTATTAACTCCTACATATTAAAATATCAAAATAAAAGGGATTTGCCTGCTCAGGTTTATATGTAATCTCTTCAATAATATCCCTGCACTTAAATCGGATGCCTCAGATCTTTCAACAAAATCATCCACTATGAATAATCTTTTAAGGACATACGTAACAATAATGCACAGTTGAAAAGTTATGTGTTTTTTTTTTAGCTTTCTGAACGGTCTCAACAATCATTTTTTTAGACTAAGGAATCACACTTCTTTGAGCTGCAATCTCATTATGAACCAGACTGTGACTTACAAAATCAGAAAAAAGAATAGGAGGATACTGTTTAGTCCATAATGCTTAATTAACATTTTTCTTAAGGTGACACTTCAAAACAACAAACACATGCATCTCAAACTTTTACAAACAAAAATCACCCCACTGCAAAACTAGACAGAATATCATTCACACAGTTGGTCAATGGAACTGACCAATTCCCTAAAAAAGCTGTTCAGACACGTACCTACGAGCCCGCTGGAAAAGGAGATCTCTACCACACGACAGTGCTGTCAGCTCATGCTCAGGTATTGAGTCCACCAGCTGACATATCTCTTCCATGATGCTGAACAGCTGATTTTCTGAATCTGTCCCACTGACTGCATAAAGCAAAAAAAACATATGTCAAGGACTTAGTTACACAGTAGGATGTAGATACAGAGTGTCCTTAGTTTATTAACATTTTAGTTGAATTCTATGAATGTTTTTCTGACTACAAAAGATTTGTCTCCCAACACTGAAAAATGTACGGCTATATAAGGGGAGATTATCTTTGAAAACATCAGAAAAGCTGTTCATGGTCTAATTTTGGGTTTATATATGCAAATATTAAGTCTGTTGATAAAAGACTATAATTAATGCTTATATTCATATAATACATATACACCTGGAGGCATTATAAACTTAAAAGAGTAAATTAACTAACAGCATTTGTTACATTTCAGTAAATATCTCTCTGTACATATTAACACCTATATACAAAGCATGAAACCAGCTTATGCCTTATAACTGCAAACTTTTTAACAAGGAAATCATCTTCTTTGTATCAGGTTCACAGATTGTTTTAATAGATAAATAATTTAATTATGTTGTATACCAATTGACACTTGCCCTTGACAGGGATGATCAACTATTAGCATAGTTGTTCTGGGTTTTATTTCTGTCCTATTCCTGTTTTAAAACCTGGTGAGGCATGTGCCTACTCACTGATCCTCACATAATGTCAAAGCTCATCCCATGAATTTTAAACATAATTCAATTCCCACAAACACAGCATCTATGCTTGAACTGCCACATGGCCATATTGCGAGAAACCCATGGTTACAAGACATGTACAGTATTGTTGCATTGGGACAATGGGATACATTGATGTCAGAATGCAACTACAGGAAATGCAGCAAGTGAGGTCCCAAGACATAGTTAACATGGCTCCATGCAGTCAGAGTGGTTAAATCACTTTCTGTTAAATCACTGAGTTCTGTTAACACCAGATACTACTGCCAGACTATCACACTTGGACCTGCCCATCACCCTAGGCGAAGTGCTGTGACTTGCAGTCTGCCATTGATGGACTGCTCTGTTTAGCTATAACATCCTAACATCCTTACAATTGAAAGTGAACACCACAGACAGAGAGCAACAGTCCACAGACTTAATCCAGCTTCAAATTTACCAACGTCTTAAAGATGCCGTTCTTATGATAAAAAGGAAATATCAGTTCTCCTGTGCTTTTATTTTTTTTTAATTACATGAGGCGTGACTTTCAACAGGTTAAATCTGTGCCCAATCAATTCTCTCAATAATAAAGTGACTTTGTGCATATACAACAAACGCACTCTAGCGTCACGAATGATCACAATTAAATAACACCAAAAATGTTTCAAATCCAAAATCCCTTTACATTACTTTCCTAAAACAATACTTACAACATTAATTAAATACATATATTCACACCTGCAAATATCAAAACCATGGATCTCAAATGTCATAGCACACCTCATGATATATGAGTATTTTGTGATTGGGATAGTGTACACAGTTCAAAAATTGAGAATTGATGTTCTCTGGTATTATTTATCTTTTCACAGAAGTAAACACTTACTTTTTATCTCTTCAGAATCTCCATCATCAGCTGTTTCATGTTTCTGTTGCTTGGAAACCAATTCCTTTGATGAAAAGTGTCCATTGTAACTTGATTCATGAGTCTCAGCTCCACTGAAATGAAGTTCGTTGGATATAACTCAGAAGCTTCATGCACACAAGTCCAAAACACCAAACTTTTTAAACAAAACACTTAAGTATTTTTAGGATTCCCTGTAGAAATGATAAACTAACATTTTGTATAGAAAGATAATATAAAAGCTTCAGAATTTGGTTTCGTGTATAAAACATGGAGAAAATTCCTGCTGCATCGCTGTAAATGAGACAAGAAACATTTAACTGCACGTTGTAAGATCCTGATTTACCTGAAAGGCTGCTTCATAAGCAGTGGAGAAATGGTTTCACTCTCAGGAGATGGAGGGACAAAATCAAGTTCCTCGTTGTCATTCTCAGACCTGTTGTCAATTTCTGCAATAGGGGTGTCTATCTGCTTACTCTGCAAACCTTAAAAAAACATAATTTGAGTTATTAAGTTGAAAATGGCCTTTTTCTTCCCAACAAATTTCCTTGCAGCTTAAGCATTTTGTAGACAAATAAACACTTCATCAATTAACACGATTAAACTACCTTGTTATAAAGGAGAGATTAAAGCAGTAGGGTGCTGAACAAAGCTTACCTTTCTTTTTATTGGGGAAATCTCCCTCCTCAACACAGTCATCTTCACTGTCACTCAATATCTGAGCAATTTGCGATAAATGTCTTTTTCTTGCAAATTTTATGGGAACATCATCTTCCTCTTCCTTATCCTCGACGCACCCCTGAGGTTTCTCGACAGCAGCAAAGGCATCTGGTAAAGGTCTGCACTGGACTGGCAGAGCTGCAGGGCCGTTCTGGGCTTCGAGCGGTTCCTCTTGATTCTGAAGCCCGTTGCTAATGTTGTGATCTGAAGACTCAGACAGAATCTTTTCGGCAGCTCTGCTAGTTTTCAGACACGGTTTATTTAAATTTGAGGCACTTTCCTTTTTAAAGTTCTCTCCAGAATTACTCTGGCTCAGCCGTGTAACACTTTTGTCTTTAACAGGAGTACCAAAGTCAAAATCGTCAAAATCATCCCAGTCATCTATACTGACGCTAAGGGAGTTATTCAACGCTGCCTTTTCGCTGTCATCTTTCTTTCCAACATCCGTGTTCACCAGAGCTGACTGCGGAGAAGCTTTTGTAGTGGACAAACTTAGTTTGATATTGCTCACAGCAGGTCTTGTTACAACAGGTGTAAAGTTCTGTGACTTGGCTTTGTGAGTCAGCTCAAAGAAACTGTTGATTCTTGCTTGCTGTTCTTCAGGCTTGTTTAAAGATGTCAGAGGTTTAGTAACTTTACTATGGTGGAATGCATTGACATCCCTGTCCACTAAAGCATTAGAAACTGTTACCTTGGGGAGGACTGCAACTTTAGTAATCCCCGAAGCAGATTTCTTTTTAAAAGAAAAAGTCCTGTGCAAAATAATAGGGAGAAAATTAACCCACAAAAAATAAAATAAAAATACTATCGAGCCTATGAGAATCTTGATAATCTCTTGGTTATCAACAGAACGGAACCAACCGAACCTTAACAGATACAGGCATGTGAGCTGTCAGAAAACCCAAACAGTGCGGCTTCAGTTTCCACTTAAAGCTACAATTCTTGTGCAGTATTTTTGAAAGGAAGAAAGAAAATGTTTTTTTCAATAGATAACAGTGCACTTTAAGGTGCAATCACATTACAGGATCAATTACTTATTTTTTTCTAAATTTTACAAAGCACCACAGCCAAATCAATGAGAAAGGTTTATTCAAATTGGAGATCCCAAAGTCCAGTTTGATGGTCTGGTGTTTTTTGTTTTTCCCTCCCCATCAGAACTTTAATTTGCATAGTTGGTCTAATTATTTAATTAACTGCATAACTGTAATCCCTTATACAAGGCTCTGATGCATTTGATAGGTAATTGCACCTTTCAAAAGTGAAAGTTCTCAGTAGTCAGATATGCCAGACCTTAATCCTATATTTACCTAAGAAAATCCCATCAGTGAGTAACTGAAATATACAGTACTTGCCACAACACTGTTCACACGGTTGTTGTCAGGAAGCATAGCTCCTTCATTGGTGGTGTTAATGTTTAGAGATTTGAATATGAATTTGAAACACCTACTAAGCAGACAATGCATAAACAATGGCAGTGCAGAAAGATAAAGAGCCTACATATGCAATTTTAGAAGCTATTTTATCTAATTTGTAGAAGCTGGATACTTCTAATTTGTTTGGATTTAAAACAGGAATAAAACGATCAGACACCAGCAATTTAGGTGCTGATAGTAAACTATCATCTAAGTCAAACCATGCTACACATATTTTATACAGTACAATGACAAATTAACGAGGACGCTGGTATTAAAATAAACACGTGTATAGATTTATAAGCAAAGATAACAAAAGAAGCCAAATGGAGCTCCCTAGTGATCTGTAGAGTGTGTTACTACAGAGGAATATTAACCTGGCGTACTTACCCTGATCTGGGTTTATTTAAGGACAGCCTGTTCTGCACAGCTTTACTGGAATGCAGCTCCAGCTGTTTCTGTAGGTTATTTTGCGGAAGAGCTTGCATGGTGTAAATTATAGCTGTAAATAAATGCAGCACTGGCGTAAGTGGGCTGTGCAAATACACTTTTAACTGCGATTAAAAAGAACAAAATTTAATTTCAGTGTCGACATTTGAAGATGATAAAAAGATCTCGCTTAAATTACACAGGAGGTGTTCTTAGAAGTCCAAATAAAAAGTAGTGATTAGTAAAAAGATGACTGCTCAATATTTACTGACTACGCGATGCGAACTCGCACACAATAATACAACGTAGGAGCATTTACACATAGTTTTAAATTCCTTTTTTCTTCTGTCAACTAAATACACGTCAACGCAAGCATGCTTTTTACCGTTTAAGGTAAACACACAGCATTTAAAACAAAATACTAAAGACTTTACCTTACGTAACAGCACTACCCATTCAACAACATTTCTGTATTTTACAATTTTGCCGCGGACTGCCATGACAAGTTCTTCCGGTTCATTTTCGGACAAAAACGGAAATGGCTCTGTTTTGGTTTGTTGTTTTGTTCACTGCGATATAACAATGCTTTAGAAAAGACGTACTTTCACAAACAAAAAATAACATTCCTGTGTTATGGAGGTGTAACTCGAATGCATGTGGCTTCGGGAGAATCGTTTCCTGTATTGTGGTAGTATACGACATAAAAAAAGATCTTTAGAAAATTATGCGAATCAAAAATGTTTTTTTTAGGTTAATGCGTCTCGTTGTACCAATCAGTGTATATATGTACTATATTTCAAGGTGTATAACTATTAGGTACTTCGGGTCCTAGGAAATATAAACATGGGAACGCCGTAACTGTAAATAAAGAATATTATGAGGAGACTGTTAGTCTTGATAGTTAACTACCGTGAGTAAAGTAAAGATTATTTTACATAAATAGCCTTGCAAATTAGTGCACAATAGCGAAAAAATAACCCTAGATTATGCCATTATAGAAGTGATGACTACCACACACTATGAGCGAATGCATGATTTTATTGTATTTCGCACATGGGTTGCGGTCCTACTGTATTCATTCATGATAAGGAATTCGTGTAAAGTAGTGGATTAGCCTCTGGATTTCGGTCCCTGGTGGATTTTAATTATATAATTTACTGGTGTGAAGGTAAATGGCTGACCCTGCGCTCTGACCCAAAGCTTCTCTCCCTGTCTGTGTCTGATGGAGAGCAAGCTGGGGTATGCGAAAAAGACGAATTCCTAATTCGAGTAATTGTATAGGGCTAATAAAGTGATGTGATGTTATATTCTGTTAATTCACTCGAACTTTCTCTGCAGATGTCCTTCTTTATCCGTCTCCTGGACGACTTTTGTAAATGAGAATTCTCTGTTGACCTACTGGTAAAATAGAGCAATAAAATTTGTTTTTAAATACTGAACTGTGTATCAGGTCAAATGTTTGCGGATTTTGTTTTAACCACAAAGTATTGAAAACATTCTACGTAAAACGCCAGCGTGTAATATTCCCTTAATATTTCAATGTTTTACTAGAATTTACTTAAAATATGTGTACATCTTATATAACAGGAACGGTTTATTTTATCTGAGGCACAATTTAGTAAAGTTAGCATTCTTATTTAAAATACTTAAAGTAGGCCAGAAGGACAGTCATTTTTTTTTTCGGTTCATCACGATGCAATGATATACTCCATCCGTATTATTCACTCTTAGTTCTCCTGGATGGCTGCTGTGTCTCATTTTGTTTTCTCGGTGGACCCCTAATGACTGTAATGGAATCAGTTATTGAGTTAATCACCCGTTTCCCGTCCTTTATTTGTTTCCTGCAACACTTGGTGTTCTGCATTCCTCTAACAACTGAAATTAACTAGTGCTCTAAACCAGGAGTTCCTACAAGCCGGTAAGCTTCCAAGTTTTCTTTTGTTTCTATTTAAATGTTGGAGAATTTAAGTTACGTAGCAAATGTAATCATTAAAAAGCAACTATTAACATGTTAAGGGAAATTAATCATATTATGTATCTTTAAGTATATATTTCCTCTGGGTGCTGAGGTTTCTTCACACAGTCCAAGGACATACAGTTGGATTAATTTGCGTCTGGGGAAAATTGGCCCTGGTGTGAGTCTGTTTGTGAGCCTAGCTATGGATTGGCGTCTTGTCCAGGGTGTACCCTGCCTTGTGCCCATTGCAACCTGCAACACTGTATTGGATAAAGGTTCAACTATTTAACTGAGCATGTGGGTGGAACACAATCCAGCTGGTGTGTGGGTCTCCAAGCCTAGGACTGGGAATCGCCTGCTCCAAACTATTTGCTTTGCATCAAAACATTATTACTGAACTTATAGAGAAAAAAAATATCAAGTCAGATTTTATTCATAAAATCACAAAAATAAAAAATACAATAACCTAGAAATTGAACAAAACAAATACATTGTGCAGTAATGGAACTGATGCAAAATATCTTTTTTTTGTCAATTATCTGTTTTAATGGTATTTCATAGTCTACCAAGTGTTCCAATTATTGCACAATTGAATGTAGTCTTTGTAAAAGACTAATTAGGCTAAAAGGGTAAATTAGGCAAAGTGTAAATGACTTTAGTAAAAGGAAAGAAAGGGTAATCACAGTACATAACAGACTTATTGCCAGCTCCATTCAAAAAGTGCTGCAACATCAGACGCATTCTGTGAGCATCCTAAAGATTCTTTAACTTATAGCCTAATAATGCATTATTATCATGTTTGATTACATTATGTTTTTTTTTAGGAAGACAATAAGGCACTGAATAATTTGGCAGGTCAGGCATGGGAATCTTTGTTGAACGTTAGACGGTTCCTGTGTTTGGCTTTGCTACAAAGATCACATGGCCAAATTTAAGAGTGGAGAGCAGAAACTCTGGCTCAGCATTTGCACAACAGCAATTTAAAAATGCTAAAAATATTTTTTAAACACCACAGGTTTTTCCAGTTCCCCCAAAACTGATTAAGTGTCATTTAGTTCAATTACATGCTGTAGTGCTGTTAATAAAAGTTGGGAACATGAACTTCTAAATAAGGTGTGCAGAAAGACAGATTGAGCACTGAGCATCCCTTCTCCTCCCAGCCTCATTTCAAGTCTGCCCATCTTCACAGCTCACACCAGAGGGATCGGATAAGAGGAACAGCCTGCCAGCCCACACATGTTTTTCCCTCTTTCAATGTAGAAGTACCTGGGGGGAAAAATCAGCTTATTTATAATGAGTATTTTTTTACCACCTATCAATAAATAGAATAAGTCTAAACCAGGTCCAAATCACTGATTGTTTTGCTTACTGTACTATTTGCTGATTTAGTTTACATTCTAAGAATTGTACATTGCTCATCAGCACTATGCTTTGTAGGATGTACTTGCAGATATGTAATTGAATTGCTTTAGATTAAGACATTTCAGCTGAACAAATTCTTTTTTTTTCTGCCAATGGATAACAGAATTCATATGTTTTGATTATACTGACACCCACTGCAGATGTCCTGGAAGAACATGGTAGCATATGGAACCTTACCCATTTATCCCCCAGTATTTTCCCCAGGAGTTCTTTACAATCCAGCAAGGGGTGCCATTTTCTTCTCCATAACCCACAGCGAGCACAGCATGGTTTACTTTGTCAGTAGTGTTGTGACATTCAGTGCTGCAGGAGAAAAGGGCAGAGTCATCCACAGGGCTGGCAGTGTCCGGTAGCCCAAACAAGACACAGAACACCAAGCCTCTGCTTCTGTGTGGTAGGAGGCGAATACTTCCTAATTCAAAGGGTTACTGTAACCCTATTTTTAAATTTCGGGGTTGAAAGAATCGGCACTGATCATCGCTTTTCAAACCACAATGAAAAATGTACACAGTAACTTGTAAAACCTCCAAATGATACCACAAAATTTCAAGGTGTGCACAGCGCTATGTTCTGCGATTCAGAACGAGGCAACAAAACTTCCGGTGACGTGTGCGGCCCTATGATATTGTGAAAAAGCCGGTTTGTGAATACATCTCTTTAATCTCCAATAGAAATATTGCTTTCGATTTTGAGACGGATTTGCCAACAAATACTACTTGTTAACTATGCATGCAGATCAAGTTGGAATATTTCTGAGGTGAAATGTCTGCTACACAGCCTGAATTAATTCACTTGTACATCACGTTACATTAGTCATAACAGAGACTAGTGAGGAGGAAGGGCCAAATTATGTCCCTATTCGTGGGGACTCAAATGCAAATTTGTGTCAATATGGCTACTTATGGTACATTCACAAAGTGCACAATTTTATGCTTAATTTGACATTTTCATTTTTTTTTCTATAACCTCAATGAATTTATTTTGTTACCGAGATTTAATAACCGGTCGGAGAAATTGGGACTACAGTTCCCCTTTAAATGGCTAACAAGTTAATACACGAACACAGTGTGTAGCACAATATTAGCACAATATTAGAAAAAAAGTTCTGAGCCCCTGTTAAGAGTAAACCTAGGGCCCCTCATAAAAGCCTTTTCATTAATTTTATCATTTTCTCTTTGTCTTCCAACCCTTGTACCAAGCATTTACATCACTCTCTTGTTGTGTGCTGCACCTCACAATTCATATCTACAAGGAATCTGCTGCATGAACTGCATTTTCTTCCATGGATCGAATCACTGCACACTGGGGTCCTGCTGGAGCAGGCAGGCAGGGATACTATGTTGTTCACCACAACATCAGGCTGAGAGGATCAGAGGGACAGGGCAGTTGCCTGTTGACTCTCTGCAGGCCAGCTCAGCTCACCTGCTGTACACTCCATCGCGGTAGTGCATGAAATCGGAGGTCACTTCATAGGCAAAGCTGACCGGGTTGAATCTGGCCACAGCATCCACCATTCCCATTTCATCATACTGAGGGGGAAACAAGAAGAATATTATACAGTATATAACATAATGAATATAATGACAGTATATAATACAATGAAAAGGTCATATCCAGCCAAATGCCACCCCGTCTCCCCTCTCCCTCAGGGTTTTCAGTGTAAGTTGAGCAGCAGGTGGAAACTCACTTTTGTTATGTTGACGACCTCTTTCACAAAAGCAGCAGCCTTCTCTGGCTTGAACTTGCAGCTACCATTCTGTAAGCAGTAGATAAAAAGAGTATGGAGTTTGGCATGGAATACACTTCAACGCCTGCAATAGGATGTTTTCTCTATGAACCTGAAGTAAACCTTTAGTTGTGTCTAAAACAACACACAGAGGGTAGAAGGCAAACTATGCATAGCTAGAAAGGCAACCATAAAAACTGTCATCAAAAAACTCTTTACCTTAAGCACTTGACCACTCAACTTCCTGCACCTGTCCCTACAAGTACTTTTCCGCCACATTTACAGCTTCTACTGCCGAGAGTAATAACCGAAATCCTACCATTGCTTCATATGGATAGTCAGCTTCACTCATAAGGCCCTTGTTATATTTGATGTATTCAAAAGCTTGACTGGGAAGTCCACTGTCGGAAAGAAGAATGGTACTGGATTACTCATAGTTTGTGAAGAGCATTGACAGTATATATAACATCTCCTTTGGAAATATGTTAAATGTATTCTTATTATGCTGCTGTAATATTCTGATATTATTTATGTTATTTTATTTTACAAGGTGTTACAAGGAGTAGAAGATATTCTTGCCCTTACTATGAACTCCCGAAGCCATTGCAGATGGTCCATCACCTGCTGTTAGAGGCGATTTGCTTTTCTAGACTGGTTTTCACACTTATTAAATAAAATCACTATTTTGCTCTTTTGTGTCCATTTCCCTAAAGCACTGCATATTTAAAAAGAGCACAACACTTTGATACCCCACCTGGTGTCGTAAGTAATAGGCAAGGCCCATTTATACAGCAGGACAGTTAACTGGAACAGTCCAGATTGAAATTACTAAAATGACTCTGCTGAGCTCTAACCACTACTCCATGCTGCTACCCCTGATCTGAAACCAGGCAGAGAGTAAGTCTATAATCTCATAGTAGCAAAGATACCAGCAGCCCATAGTTGTGCTTTGGGGTGAATCCTTTTGTGTCTTTGCAATGCAGACTGATGCCCACTGAGCAATACAGGAGAGGGAACTGTCTTGTGATGTTAACCAGTTGCAAACCTGAGGTTCACAGGGAGATTTGGGTACTCTGTCTGCCACTTAGTGTGATCCAAACACCCCTAGGGGTTTTGAGTGATCTTCCACATCAATCATATTCACTAAGGCTGGCAACAACGTGAATCTGGATGTTGTAAAGCACTACTAAAAACATTAAGATGGAAAATAAGGGGAATACAGACCATGGAAATTCAGTGTCCAGGTGCCTAAAAACCTTGGTCATAATTTTTCCTGTAGGCAAATATCCATCTCTTTGAAAGTGTAATGGAAGTCTCTGGAAATGCACTCCAAAGGTTTCCCCATTTTCCTTGGGTAGAAATGTGGCTAACACACAGATGACATTGAATTGTAGCATGCATTGTCATGGTTATGGTCAACAAAATTTCCAAAGACTACAGATAAATGGCCATTAACCACTACATGTTGGGAGATGATTACAAAACAATCTACAAAAAGCTTTCCTGTACCGTTATGGTGAAAGAAACAGAAAACGGACCAGGCCAGTGAAGTTTTATTCATGAAGAGAAACACGAGGAGCCGAGTAACTGTGTACTACTAATGACCTTCTTGGAATGCATACTCACCCTGAGCAGCCATGATTATTGAAAGCCTGAGCACAGTCCACCAGCTGCTGTTCTGACTTTAAACAGAAGAATACAAAGGAAGAAGAAGGAACAGCCAATTAGTGTTCAGATATGTAAGAATTTAACCAAACATCACAGATTTCTAACAGCATCAGGGGGAGAGTGGCCTAACAGTTTATCCTTTATCCTTACAGTTTATTATGTGGTATCATTTTTCCCAGTCTATATTCTTTAGAAAAACTTCCAAATAAAAAATGCTAACAAACAGACCATTTGTTTTAAAAAAGGTCACAAGAGGGAGAGTTTTTATCCAGGTATGTTTGGTGTTCCTGTTTTATTCCATTATCTTTCCAGACCAATAACACGCCCAGGTCTAAAGACTTAGTATTTTAAAATGGCTAAATTAGAGAGTGCGATCTATTGTCTTTTAACCATCTGGTTGTATCTTCTGGGAAAGTTGCTGACAAAAAAAGCAGAACTTTACTCACCAGAAGGGGAAGTTTCTTTGTTGCTATGGCGATTACAGACTCCAGGCAGCCTGTGGTAGAAAATGTCCAACAGCTGCCACAAGGCCCCTGTAACATCATACATGATTGAACTTCTCAACAAATGGGCATACTCATTTCAGAAGTGAATGAGCAGAAAGTATGGTCATGCTGAACTTCTCCACCTTTTGTCTGTCTCCCTCTGCCCCTGTGATCTTCCCTATAGTACAGTACACTACCTGTGCAAGGTTCATTGGGCCATTTTCATTAAACATTAACCACCACCATACCTCAGATACATTTAAAAAAAGATGTTTAAGTTGCCCAATTGGAGCTCTTAAATTATGATGCTAAACCTTTCCTATGGTACATTTCATTGCTTCAGAGTTATTTTTCTGTTTGGAAAAGTGCAGACATAAAACTCACACAGTGTGGCAATCCTTGGTACTGTACTGAATCATACTGCCCAATCAGCACAACTTTACAAAAATGAACAAAGAATGCAGACATAAAGACCCGTTGCGAGAGAACAAGTACAGGTTTATTCCATGCGGAATGGAAAAGAATCGAGACACACGTTTTGGCTGCGGAACCTTCTTCAGGTGTGAAACACTGCGTCTCTTTTCTTTTCCTTTCAATGAAGAATAACCCTGTACTTGTTGCTTTGCAGCCTACATGTGCTGAAACAGCTCTCTACTTGAACTCCATAAAGAATTGTTTGTATGTATGCACCACATATACAAACGGTTCTCATTCAATTCTACTCTCTTTCCCCTTCAAAAGAAGCCAGCTGATTAGAGGAAGTGGCCACTGTGATACTGTGGCTAACATGCCGGAGTGATCACGAGAGGAAATCAGATTAGAATGACTTGTTTTATCTCTTGGTTTCTGGTGAAATGCTATCTTTTGTGCACCTGATGTAATTTTGCAGGGCTCTGTCAATTGTGTCTGCACATCCTAGAGGCACCCCACTCCCTGTGTGTGATCTGTGAGCAGCTGTACTGTACCTGATTCTTAACAGGTGTTACAAAGTCCCCTTTCTTTCTCCAATCTACAGAATCTGGGTATGGCCCACGGCTGCTGAGATGGTTCCCTTTAGTGGCAGAGCAGTTCTGAAAAAGGAAAGTTCCTCCATTCATTAGGTAATCATCAGTGTTTATAATACAAAACAATAGAGCAGCTGTGATACAGAACAGCATGCTATTCATATAAGATAGCACACAAACCACAGAAGTCTGTGTACCATGTATCAAGTACTGCACATGATATTCATGGGTTGTGTTAAGGCATTAAGAAAAATTAGTTATAACCTTAGAAAAACCCTCACCAGGAAGATGGCTTTCTGAAAATGACTGGATGAACATAAATAATTAAGTACAGTTCCACTGGGACTAATATGTCACTTTAAAATCAGGATCTGATTTTTTTTGCACACACGACTAGGACCGAGCTGTGCACTGAGGTTGATGAAATAGGGTGTAGTACTGTTGCCAAGCCCTGCAACAGTGAATGTGGCTCTGAAACATTAGATTTCATCTTTCTGATACAGTTCTGTGATCTTCTGGGCAGACAAGGGCAACTAACCGGACAGTTTTACATGTGCAATACAGTACAGTACCTGGGGCTCTGTCAGAAGAAAGGATTTCCTGAATTCAGAAAAGGTCATGTCAGAAAACTGATTAAGACCCACTGAAAAAGATAAGTTTATCATTAGATTCATTAGATCCTAAATAATGACAAAGAGAAAAAAATGATTATGTAAGCTGTGGTTCCCTACTTCTGAATTTGTGGTTCCCTGCATTGTGATGATCTATCTTTCTCTTATTCTCAGTGAAAATCTGCAGCCTGTGGTAGTACTCCTCCAATTCGTACTGCTTGTTGAACTGCAGAAGACAGAGGAAAATAAAAAAAATGGTCTTAAAGAACAATGTTTTCTTGCAGTCAATGTTAACATTTGTTTTGTATTTTCTAATAAAGTATGTACAATTAAAAGGAATAAGATAAGCTAAGAGGATTCAGCCAAGAGAGTGAAAATTTCCATTTTCATTCATTGTATTTTACAAAACACGCACACTCCATTGTCTCTATCAAATGACCTGTATCAATACCATTGTTTAAGTAAATCCACTAAATAGATTTTATGACTTTCACAGGTACCTCAGAATCACATTCACAACATTTTTTTATTCAGGCATCTTTGGTACAGTACTGTATGTATCTTCCCATCAAATTCAGTTGTGGCTCATTCTCGTTTCTGTTTCAAATGTATTGTACATTTTCTGCATTCTCATTTTCCCGTACAGTAAAACCGGTTTAACGATGACATCCGACACAGAAGACGACTGGTGCTTTTTCGCCGCGGAAAGCCCCCGGTTTTTCTGGCCTTAACAGTATGTACAGACGATTAAGTAATATACTGTATTACCTGCGACATCCAGAACTCGAACTGAAATTGCTCTGCAAGATAAATAATGATGGTTATGAAAACGACGTTCTAACGAAGGCAATGGGAGTACTGAAAATCTGTGTCGTTACCATTATCAAAATTAGCTATACTGTAGCTGAAGCTAGGGTATAACTGTATCGGTATTCATGTCAAAGCTGAGGAGTACCGGCTGCACCTTAAGATTATACTGTAAGCACACCAGCAATCTGTTATTTCATTAGTGTACAGTATTCGTGTGACAAGGATCAGCTTTCATAACGTAATCAAAATTAATTAAGAAACATCGATTTCTTTTTTTTTTATGGTACTATGCGTCACATTGCCCGGTATCTGACTGTGTCTACATGTGTACGGGGACAATTGGGAACTGCGACAGGTCTTTCTGTAGCAAGGCAGTCCACGCTAGGATATTTAATATGATTTACTGTATAGCTTACCTTCTGTGGACACCAGCGGGGAAAGGCTAGCGGTGTGTAGTCCTACTAGGATCAACAAAGCGACGCTGAGGAACGCCATGGTCCGTTCTGTTTCTCGCAAGACTACAAAGTGTCATTTTATCTCAGGGTGCATCACGTGATGCACGATGTCTCACTGTAGTTCCTGGAACGTAAACAGTCAGCTAAAAACCATTTCATTTCCTTGTGAAACAATGTATTTCTCTCCCACACACCATGATTAACACAACAGGATTAAACCAACAGAATTAAAGCCACCTTAACTACTGACGGAATCGTGTACAAATTTATTACAAATCCTGTTCTGTAACAAATAATAAATTCTATGCTTTATTGATCTTTAAGCATATCCACTATACAGGACCCTTACGTATTGTTTACTGTCACTAAAGTAGATTGCAAAGTACTTTGTTCTGGTACTGTATATGCGGCTAAATCATCACCTCGCTTTGAGGGGATTACAAGTTTTCAAGTCAACACATGGTATTTCTTCAGAATGAACAGTGAAACACAAAGCAGTTCAAAGTGTTTTCACACAAGTGGAAGCTGCATGGAAGAGCATTTGAGACATTTCTTTGGTCAGAAGGTTGTGGGAGTGTGGAAAAAGCTGCACAGCCATGTTGTTGAAGTGAACTTCAGCTCTTGGCTGGATAAACTATTTCACAACTCCTGAATGAGATACAGTAGAAGGCCTCCTCTTGTTTATAAGCTTTCTTATCTTCTTATGCCTGGGTAATGTGGAACAGTTGTTTTTTTTTCTTCTGTGCAGTGTTTTATGTAAGCCTGTTGTGTTTTTAAATGTGTATGTGTGTGTGTGGGGGGGGGATCTCATGATTTACATCTTTACTTTTACTTAGAGCAGTCTAAGATCAGTAGTTGTTCAATATAAAAATAAGTATTACCCTAACTGTATCACCTGGAGAAGATCCATTGCAAGGCATAGCATTGCCATAAATATATATTTATAAATATTAATATCTTAAGATATATAAATATGTATTTGTACAGTTCACTGCAGTAAGAACCACTTACATAGGAAAAGTAAGCACAGTCACTTTATTATTTCTGCCAGCAGTTGACAGGTCTGAAAGAGGAGGTACAGTACAACAGTATTACAGCAGTATCAGTAACTCCATGATACTTCATCAGATATACATTTCCTTCTGTAAAGAACAAGTTTTTGCTTGAAACGCTTATTATTATATTAATCATGTCCATCATTAGTGTTGCAATCAAAATGTTATATTGTGGAACATGACAGTCAAATTGTGAACATTAATTTCAGAGGTGCAATAGGTTTCTCTCCATCCTTCCAGCCTCATGTGCAGGTTACCAAAGAACAACAAATAATTATCTGACAAGCTCTCAGTATATAGTTACTATATATTGTACAGATTTATGGAATTTAGAACAAAGTGTCTCAGTGTTAGAGTTCCAGTGGATTTGAGGGATTTGTGTGTGTGTGTTAGATCCAGATTTTCAAATTCCACCCAGTTCCTCAACATCAAACTCAAATCTCTTTGAAATCAGCGTTTTTGCACTCGCACAATTCACCTTTGTATCCATCCAAACTCATAAGGCTTATGACAGGCAAAAGTATTTCACAACTTAGAATGGACAAAAGGCTACAATGAGAAAAAGGTTTCAGCAACAGTGCAATCCATAATTCTGGAATGAAAACTTTGCAGGAAACCGCTAGACAATGAAAGCTTGAGATATGTCGAACAATCTAGCAAGGATGACTCATATTTCCTTGGCTTCCTCTTATCAAAAGGTTCTGCGATGGGAGAGAAATGCAAAATAAAACACTCACAAAGACAACTTTCCCCCTGAGATAAAGTAGATTTATTAGCAAGAGGTAATCAGGAAACATACATTTTTATACAAAACTGGAAATATTTTGCGAGCTGTAAGTGGAAATAAGTTTTAAGGATTGAAAGATAATTCTCATACCACTGGATATTGCTCACAGCAAAACGTTTGTCTTTGTTCTCTTATATATAATTAGATTATTTCTTTTTCTTTAAACCTCTGGTAGATATAGTGAAGCATGCCTGCCACTGGAGTGTTAGCTGTATTGTATCTGTACTGTACATTGTAAAAATACATACAAATATTCACAGAATAAGCACTACATTACTATATTCCTGCTAAAAAAGTTTGTTATAGACAGGATTACAGTATATGTAAAACACTTGAAAGTTGTCCTCTACGTCTACATTGTGGTACTTAATCACAAATTCTTTAGCATTTTTATTTAACTAAGCTTGTCTTCAGCATGTAATGTTGTAAAGAAGTGTGCTTCACACTGGTACACATTAAGAAATATATAGTGCTGTATGTAGAAAATATACAGCATACGATTCCTTTAAGTGAACTGGAAAGATTCTACAAAAAATACTCAAAGATGCAGTATCCCTTCAGTTTTTCCAAGACTTTTGCTTTAAGCTCTATTACAAAATTACGTTTTAAAATGCTGCAAGCTGAAAAGCATATACATTTTCTTTATACTGTACAATAATCCATATGACAATGATAATGTTCTACAGTTAGGAAGAAAAGAGGTGTTCATTAAAATATACAGTATTATTAATTCACGTTATTTTTCTTCATATCAACTGCAGCACTTTTCCTTTAACGTATATTCTAATGTTGATTTATTATCATATCTTCTCAGTGCAATCTACAATAATAATCCACTCATCATCTATAACTGCTTAGTTCAGTGTAGGGTCATGATAACATACCCTGGCAGACAACAGATGCAGGAAAGAAGACCTCTTGAATGGTACACCAGTCCATTGCAGTGTAGAACAATAATATAATTTATTTAGCACACACGTTTGTCTAAGTCCACTTAGCCACTGCATGTGATTACAAAGTACTGCTGCAGAGTCTTTGACAATGGGACTCCAGTCTCAAGTCTCATTTGAAAGGCAGAGCACAAGACAGTTCTGTAACCTGTAAGTTACTTTGCTGACAGTTTCAGGGTGTGAGACAAGAATCAAGTGTTACCACACTCTGTGCTCTTTAGTATTTGGCCATCTTGTCTCAAAATCATCTCTGAAAGAAAACAAGGGGCTTCTTAAAAATGAGGACTGAACTCCAGAAATATACACTACACCTTTTTCACTCTGCCCTCAGAATACAAAGATCCTTGTAGAAAATATGTTATTTCTGTCGATTTTATTGCCAAAACAAGAAATACTGCATCTTTATCCACTATTCCCATATTTTCTTATGTTAATTTAATTAAATTCATTTAAAATAGTTTTTTTCCAAATGTATTTGTAAAATTTGCCTTTTAGGATTGGAGCCCCTTATTCCAGCTCACACATCATCATAGGAAGATCATAGGAAGGTTCTCCAAAGATTATGGTGACCAACACTCACAATATCAACAACAACAAGAACACGAACATAAGAGAATAATACTGGATTGTACTGGATTGGTTTGAGTGAAAACTTGTTTATATCTCACAGAATAATTCTGAAGGCTTAAGCAAAGACCTCCTTCAATCCCAGGGACTGCAGAAATTGCCTTACACATGGCAATAAAAACATTATTCAAACAACTTGAATTAGCAAACCTTATAATTTGTCTTTTTACTGTTCCTTTTTTCCTTCAGATAACTTTGTAACTTTATAACTTTAACTTAAGTAATACCTATTACTGCCATATATCAGAGTTCAATAGCTTTCTAAGCAATTAAATGGATTACTACTTAGTTCTATAATGACAGGTAATTCAGTGATGATCTATTCTCTCCAGTAAGAAGGACTGGACAGCTTGAAGGGTCAACTGCCTGTGTTGTAGAACATGGCTTCCCAATTCTGTTCCCAGAACCAGAACTACATACAGTACCATCTGGTTTCTGTTGCAGCCCAGCTCTCAGTTACCCAATCAACCCTTAATTGACTTAATAATAGGATTAATTTGAACTGTTTGACTGATTTCAGCTCTTCAACATGTTGGAAGTTGCATTTTAACTATTGTTTTTCACAAGTAACACGAGATCTTGAATGTCAAATGTGATAATTCAACTAAGGCTTAAATTAGGTAACGAAGGTGGACTGAAATAAAAACCAGCAGGTGTGTGGGCTTCCAGGATCTGGGACCCCTGTTCTGAAACAAAATATAAATGCCCAAAGCCATTGTCAAAGGAGCACCTGGAAATAATACAGTATATCTGCAATTAACAAGATTCTGACTACTCACGTGTGATGTCTGTCATATTACCTATCTAGAACAAAGGGGAAATCTGATATTTAAGAATGGGTACTGCTGCCAAAGCCATCAATTTACTACTAAATAGAGATCCTGCAATGTGTAATCACGGCCAGCTGAGACAGATCTGGCTCAAGCAATACAAATAAAACATTGTTTTTTTATCATTGATGCTGGCTTTAAACATTAATCAGCACTAAAAAGCAAACAAAACTAAACAATGTTTTTGTTTTATGGGAAACTTGACTGTCCTGTCCCCATATTAGATTAACAAAGCTTCATGGTTTAGACTACCACGTTTATGTGTTAGTTATAATATATATAGTATATTAGTTATAGTTTTATATTAATATTTGATTCCTATTTTTTACATTGCTACATATTTTTGCACTAGCTAATAATGAAAATAAGTAAATGTTTCTCCCCTAAATAAGTATTTATCTGCTCTTATTGAATCTTACTGGAAGTGCAGGATTTGACTCTATATAAAGAACTTGATTTAAAAATAATTTTGAAATATTTTTTAATGGTATAGTATTAAAATACACCTTTACACATGCCACCCATCAGTAAGATTTAACAATGCACAGCTGGGTACCCAGTAATAACTGCTGTCATTTGTTTCCTTTAATCTTCCTTTTTATTGTTGTAGAAAATAACTGGATTGTATGATCAAATGCAGACAAAAAAACAACAATAAATAACAAATAAGCTTCTAAATATATTCCCTCCCCCCGAAAAACTTTTATCTTTACATATAAATTCTCATTAGGCTTCTAGTTAACTTCTAATAACAAGGATACACTGTTCCTTTCAGCAACACATACTAGAAGGATATGTCTAAGGTTATCTAATACAAATAATAGCCTATGTACATATAATATAGTATTTGTACAGTCTGTGGGCCTCATGTTCCTCTTCAGGCTGGTATTTTTGGCTCTATTCTGAGAGAGGCTTCATACAGGCTTTCTTCATCCAGAACGAAGCTATTGTCCAGTAAGTACTGTGTCACCTAAAGAAGTAGCATAACAGGATATAAATAAATTACGATATTCACTCACATGGCTTTTCTAAGGCAATATAAAGGAAAGCAACTACACCTCTAAGCAATCAGTGACAATTGTGAAGAAGGAAGATTATATATAAGATGTAATGCAGTTATGAAAAAGTCCTAAAAGGTGCCGACTGAGCCAAAGCGAGGGAGATCATCAAGATCAGCACATACACAACTATTTAAAATCAGATGTGGAAGATCAGTTTGGGAAGATTTGAGACAGAAAATAGGAAGCACTTTCTTTACTTTGCTTGTGGTATAAAGTCTTTTAATAAATTAGATTGATGGGATTCTTTCATTATGCTGCTAGCAGCCAAAGAAAGAGTTTCCTTTGGTTTGTAACTTTTCTCAGGTCCTTAAGATGACTCACAAAAAGCACATTGGGACAGAAAAATCTTAGATAACTAATAAATCAGAGTAAGATACTGTCATGATTCAGAACAAAATTACTTTGCAGCTGTAGCATTAACATCCACAAATGCAAAAGCTCACTGCATTTTGTCACATGCTTAAAAAATGCTTACCTTAGGCTGGTGATCAATTTTGTAGGCTGTTTGTTGGAACTGTCTGATTTCTCTAATGATATGGGAAATCTGGGGACAAAGGAAGATCTTATCTTAAAATCAAGGTTAAGAGGGAGATGGTGGGTGGGGTGAGGGTGAGGATCTTTTTAGTTTTCAACACTCTGCAGTATGCATTTATAAAGCAGTGCAACTGAGAGAGTGCCTCTCAACTGGCACATCTTCAAACCTTTCTATTACTGTTAATTATTTGCATTCTCCAACACTGAGCCAACACATAGAATAAAGCCAATGGAATGTGCAGCTATGACTGCGCAAGACCTCTCAGTTTGTTATCTGGATTTTGAGTCAACTTTGCCTGCACCTAAATGATCAAACATATTCACTTACCAGAACAAAACATCCTACTGGCAAATATAAAATAAGTTTTACTGGAGACTTTGACTTTCAATTTGTGGTCAAGAGGTGCTCTAAGAAGCATAGACTGTACTGACTGTGAACACATACTGGCATGCTGTGAGGTACTGTAGATAAATGACATCAATAAAATTTGTCACAGTAGTAGGTTATCAACACTACATTTTCCAAAGTATTTTCATCTGAGGGAAAATGGTTTTGCTAAATAAACCTGGAATGGGTGGTATATGGAACACATTTACCATCCTCATCTTAGAGAAGTTGACCAAGTTGTCCTCAGTGTAGTTGGGAGTCCCTTCCTCGATGAAGGCTAGGTCTGTGAGATACATGCCCAGGTAAGGAACACAGGGAGGGTCACAGCTGAAACACAGAGAGCAGAGAGGCAGAGCAGATCAGATACAGTACAACCATCCACAGTTGGGGATCCTGATGAGACGAAGATGGAATCTTTTCTGTAGCATGCTTAATCTAAAATGCTCCTGTGATGCATTTTGCAATGCATTGATGCATTGAGATAACACAGACATTTACAATGAATCACAGAGATTCTGTTTATTACATAATGTATAGATACACTGCCAAGTCTTCAATATTACCCCAGGCAGTGAACATGCTAGTAGTGCTTATTGAAATTATTAAAGTTGATTCTGTGGGGTCCTTTAAGAAAATGACTTGATAACGTTCTTCACTATTTATGTAAAATATTTCAATGTTTTCCTTTAAACTCTATTGACACACAGCACATTTTTGCCACTCCTCCAGCTGGGTTTCTTGGATTCTTTAAGTAATGGCTCAGGGCAAAGGAAGGTCAAACATTTGGCCAGTTCTATCTGGTCTCTGTACCACTCTGGCACATAGCTTGGAAATTAAGTTTTGGATGGCAAAGCAAAGAACTCAGGGAGACATTAGAGTTGTGTTTGTCTGGTTAGAGGTCAATGAAACACTTACTTCTTCAAAGCCTCCCTGAGGTTTTTAAACCTGCCCTCGGATGAAACCAGCTTCTGCAGTTTGTCGGTCAGAGCCTTGGTCTACAAGAGAGAAGACAGACCTTCTTTTAGTTTTGGTAGCACTCCACAGTAAAGGAAGGGACAAACCTGACAGGACTCCCCTCCTTCTTAGTGAATGCTATGATTATAAGGACACCTGTTTTTTACATGGGCTAGAGAGCTTGAAGGTATAAAGGCAGCGACTTGCATGATTTTTCTCTTTCTAAAGTAATTTATGTTTATTTAGAAATTAAGTTTCATCACAGAAAAAAAAGGGGTCACAGAACACTTTGGTTGGGATGTTATGCAATAACTAAATAATTTTCTATAAAGTGTATTATTATGTCACATGCATGTGCGACTCTTTCCAGCACAGATGCTTAGATTTTTAGCTGTTAAGCAGATATAAGGCAGTCCTTCATGAATAAAATCAGTAGCACGGCATAGCAAAACTGTATTAAAATAGAGTATAATAAAGCACTGTTAACATGTTAAGTCACAATAAAATCCAGACGAAGCCATGTAAGGTAAATGTGTGGTATAAGCATGGTAAATGTGTCGAAATATGGAAATATACTGAGCTGCAAAAGAAATATGGACTCTGCTAATACATGTTTTTGGATAAACAAGGTAGGCATATTCTGAAGATAAGATCACTTGGCCATCTACAATTTCTTGCATTAGGAAATTGTCTTTTCGCATACCCCAACTTGCTCTCCCTAAAACATGCAGGCACACAGACAGGGAGAGAGAAGCTTGGGGTCAGAATGCAGGGTCAGCCATTGACTGTATATGGCACCCCTGGAGCAGTTGGGGTTAAGGGCCTTGCTCAGTGGCACAACGGAGTAGGATTCCACTGCTGGCCACGGGATACAAACCAGCGATCTTCCAGCCACAGGCGCAGATTCTTAGCCACAGAGCCACCGCACCACCTATGAAGTTTTGGGCTTCATTTTGTTTGATTTTAATGCATTACAAAAATATATACAGGTACATGATTCAGGACTGAGCATGAGACACTTGAGTGACTTTGTTTTATGACTACTAAATAAGCATTAGTAAGAGAGATGACTGGACACAGGTGACAAGGCCATTTAACCTGCTGAATCTCAAGCTGGTAAAAATCAAGAAGGAAAACCCAGTAACCTAGAAAGATATCACAGATATACGTAGTCTGACAATAACCCAACCTTGATCTGGGAAGTCAGAAGACAAAGCACCTTACCAAGATCTACAGGGAGGGCCAATTTGAAATTAGCAAGAGTATTAAAGAATTCCCCTTGCCCACTCTCCCAGCCTTCACAGTAGAGAAACAGCAGAATGAGTGTACCTGTGTCACACCAGTTTAATAAAATGTCAGTGCACCTGCTACAAAAAAAGATAATCATTTTTCAGTCATAACTTACTGAATTTGTTGCAAGAGACTTATACTGTTCTTTTGAAGTTCTACATACTGTACAACACAAAACTATCACTGTTACAGCCAGAGAAATTAAATGATTGCCTTTCATGTCAGAGAGGTATGAAAAATCTCTTTTTCCAGGGGTGCTGGTCTACAGTATGTCTTTGTACTCACCGCATCTGCATGGGTCACAATGTACTTTACTTAGCTCAGCAGCACGCTGAGTAAAAGGCTGGGACTCCAGCACATCGGGTGCCCCTACCTGCTTGGAGACCTTGAGCCAGGTCTTCTTGAGGCGGAAGATGGAGCTGCGATTGAGCGAGGAGGTGACCTCCAGCACAGCGTTGTAGTTGTGGAGACAGCGGCAGATATCAGCCACGGCCACCCACTTCTCGATCACGGCCACCCGCATGTTCACGTCCTCGGAGCGCAGGATCTCCGAAGCGATCAGGTTGCTGATCTTTTAAGGAGAGCAGCACAAAGAGGGATGAACGTGGGAACGTGGGAAAGGGGGAGACAAGTCAGAGCGGGCTGTTCTCTCTGGCTCTCCTTGCAGATATGGGGCAAACCGCTGTAGCCGTGTCCTGTGAAATCTGTCCTTGTAAAGCTCTTGTGAGGATCTAGTACTGTACCTGCCTTGAAGTGATACTCCACTGAATTAGGACTCACTGAGATGGAACAACTGACTTGCTCAATTCGTTCTTTTATACTGTACTTTTCAGTAGAAGCAAAAGTGAAATCAATTGCTTTTTTGATATTGTGTTGCCTGAAAAGGCCTGAACCACCAAATTATATCTACCTCAGATGTGGTCAGATACACAGGATAACACACATGGTTAACCTCTGCCACATACTTTGTACTGTAGCTACAGAGGTATATTATTTATCCTTTTGTTAAAGGGAATTCATCAATACTTACATCATTGAAGTGTTTGGTTGTTTTCATGATATATGGAGTCCTCTCATTTTTGTCTGGTTTCATCCAACCTTGCCCAAAGAACTCCCTGTATTACACACAAGAATTAAAACCTGTAAAATCGGATGGGATGAATACAACAAAGCTGGATCATTGTATTGACTCTTATCAAAAGGATCTGTGAAACTACTACAGTCTGACTGAATGAGGAATGCAACATACTCTTTGGACTGCATCTATGATTCACCCCACACACTAAAACAGAAGATACTTATTTTCTGGAGTCTTTCATTAAATTATACCATTTCTCCCAAACAAGCAAATGGAATAAAACATATTCTACCTAAACAGTACACAGCTAAACTGTAACTGTACTTAACACTGTACCCTGTTTTTCCAATGACATTTTAAATTATTTTGGGTTTTTCTCTGTCATAGGAAATTATACCTCCAGGCTTCGGTCATATTAAAATAAGCACCCCTAAAGAAAATTCTCATTTTTTACACAAGAGACCCATGCCTGTTGTAGAAATATCAGCTAATTGTATATACAGTATGAGCCTATGCATCAGCCCCTATACCATGAACATGGCCAGACAGCTAGTAACAGCTTCTGTGGAAAGTTAATTTTGCCAACATACTGTATTTCACAGAAAAAGAACAATAATAAAAAAAACTTTGCATTTATATACCCCTTCCATCCCACAGAATGCCAAAGCTATTTACAAACGTTACCCATTCCAAAGCTTTACATAACGTAGGAGATTATCCACCTCCTTTACAGCAGATCAGACAGTGAAATCACTAACTGCTTCACCAGGCACAATGACAGAGAACGTAAAGAAAACAAGATTATGCCAGCCTATAGAGGATTTTAGCTAGGACACTAGGGTTAACACCTCTTAACCTACAAACACTGCCATAGGCTCATTAATGACCAAGTAGTCAGGACCTCAGCTTAATTTCCCAAATGAAGGACAGCACCTCCTACAACCCATCGTCCCCTGTCAACATACTGGGGCCTTGGTTCGGAAAGCCTGGGCCAGAGGAAGAGCACCAAACCAACACCAACACCACATGAAAAAACAAAATAATTAACTTCAACGTCCAGATGGGTCTTTTTAATAAACACCCACTTTACCACCGGCCATTGCTGTCCTATATAAGAGATATAACAGTCTCCCTGTAACAGAGCCCCGGTGTCTTTGAGGGGACTGGTTGGCTGAGGCGTCTGGAGAGCTGTGATGAGTTGGGGTTAAAGGCTTGTTTAAGTAGAGCATTTGCACTTGAAGGCACCCCATCAGCTATAACGCCTTGCCCCCCCCCCTGTTTGCTCACTCATAGGGGATCATCTTGAACACCAGGTGGTCCAGTAGAGTGAGCTGCTCCGCGACCTCCAGGGCAGAGTGGCTCTCAAAGGGCTCAGGCTTCCCTCCCTCAGCCTGTTGGAAACACCCAGCAGTAAAACACAGTCAGCTGCAGTCTCACAGCCCGCCTCCTACAGCAGAGGGGCTGAATATGATAGACCTAACCTTTCACAATCCCCCGTAAATGTCAGATGGTTTTGAAATGATCTTCATTTTTAAAAAAAGGACCCATTTTTAAATGGAAAATGAACCCTCCTACGATTCCTGAATTTTCGCAGTCTTTAAACTTTCAGTAAGAATTGTGGAATGCTCATGTAAGAATGACGTGATAATTAAAATGAAATTAGTTATAATAATAAAAATGCTTCATTACTGCTGGGATGAAAAAACTAATGGCGATGGAAGATATTGTGGTGACTGTTCAAGTAATAACAGTGATAGCAAAACTCCCTGCTTACCCCACAACAGCTTTGCAACCTCCCACTCCCCACATACCCACCCAGCCCCTGTGACAGTGCGGAGTGGGTGCACTGGGTGAGGGGACAGAAGCACCGGTGTGAGGCTAGCAGGGACCGAAAATAACACAAAAAGAGTGAAAAATAAACAAAAAGGCAAAAGGAAAGTGTGGCGCTGTGCCTCGTGATCTCCAGGCTGGGCTTACCCTATTTAACGGGGTCCAGCCTGGTAAAAAAAAAGAACTGCTAGCACACCAGACCAGACTGGACGGACCCTCTTTCGCGGGTTCAGTCTGGTAGAGCGGGGCACGTAAGGCTAAAAATAAAATAAAAACTTGCCTGTCCTGGGGGTACTACTGCACTGTGGGTCAGGCAAAGAAAGAAAAAGAACAGCAAAAGAACACTTTATGTGGGTGCAGCCCCGGACTGTCGGTGTCAAAATCCCCCTTCCGGGGGTGTCCCTGCTCGTCCCATTGGGGGGTGTCCAGTGTGTCTTTCTAGGACCGGCCCAGCTGTGGCTCATCATCTAGAAGCTGGGGCAGCTGGAACTACAAAGGCGAGGCGTCGCCCGTCTACCTGGGCTCCGCCTCCACAATGCGCATGCCCCCATGTGATGCCACACCCAGTCACACTCACCATCTGTATCACCTCTTCCAGCGTGATCTGATTGTCCCCTGGGTCATCCTGGGTCAGAGTTCTGCAGTGAAAAACATCTCTCAGGAGTTTTAAATCCATCGATCTGAACAAACTTCCAATGGCCTGATTATTGGCCTGCCCATCGGTCATCCACATTCCCATATCAACAACCTCACATTCAAATTCACATTATTATCCCAATATTCATATTCCCATACTAACAACCTCTGACATTTTCACAAGACTAGAGTCTGAAATTCCACTTTGCAAGTATCAGATCAAAATTTCTGGAGCCATTTAATGTTCCCACAATTCACATTATTATCCCAATATTCACATTCCTACAATTCATAACAACTGCTTACCCTGCAAAAAAGACACTCAAATGTTCAAAGGTGTCCTTGTGAGCTACGTATCTATCTATTGAGCCATCTGTTTATCCATGTATTGATCTTTGTTTGTGTTTTGTTTCTTTCTCTTCTCAGTTTATATTCTAATTGCATTGCTAATAAAAAAAAACTTAAAGGATGTAAATTCACAGCTTCAAGCCATTTCTTAATCAATGTTTTCACAGATGTCTGAATGTTTTGACGATTTGTATACAGGTCCACTGGATACTTTAAGATTAGACAGGATGATCAAAGTTATCAAATTCATAGAGGTGGTTTCAATGTGTTTGATCTAGCTGTTGAATAGTGGAGAACAGGGAACACTGAAAGAGCTTGCTCCTGTACCTGATGATGTTGGCTGCGGCTTTCCTCTCCTGGGTCAGCAGCTCAGGGTCGTGAATCACTTCCTCTAGGAAACTGATCACCTTCTGCTTCAGATCAGTGTTGGCCTCAAAGTCCTAACATGTACAGAGACCAGAGCTGGAGTTTATATTAAAGTTAGTGATAATAATGCTCTGAATCCAGTTACACCATGTGGGCCATTGAAACATGGCACCACCCATGTGGTTTTATTGACTGGAGGGTAGAGATAGATAGACATTGATTTATTGTCAATTTATTGCCAGGTGGTGATCAGATTCTGGATGCCGACAGTATTGGTATCACACTCAAATTACTCTCTCCTGTCTTTCTTAATTCTACACATTTTACCTTAACAGCACAGTTTATCGTTTTGTTTCTTAGATTTATAAGATCCATTATTGGATCTGAAAATAATCTAGATGTTCTTGGGTGATCTCATGCCTTCTCTCATTACTTTTATCCTGCTACTGCTGGTCAGAAGATTTGTTTGTTGTTTAATCCAGAAAGCTCTGTGGCAAAAATGCCCAATTCTAGTCTACAAAAATTAGTCTATTACAATATAATCTGCACTAACATATGTAACCTCCTATGGTATCTGGTGTTGCAGACATTGAAAAGGGTTCTGGCCTGTTTCTCGTTTTTCAGCAGGGTGTACCTGTGAGTGTTTGGACACCCAGTGTCTCAACACATTCAGAACACGGTTGGTTGCGGCCCTTCGGATAACAAACTCCTTGTCTCCATTCCTCTGGTCCGTAGGAAACCCTGAAGCCAGCAGACAGACACGCATTACAAATGCCGGAATCCAACAGCACAAAAAGCATATTTCAACAAGCATATCACAACAAGCTGCTTACCATCAGAACAAACCTTGCTGTGTTTCAAGACTCTGGGCCTTTAAAACCTGCTATGCCTTTGGGTATTAAAAATGTGGGACAAAAAACATTTACAAGTGGTCAGGGACTAAAATCTTATAACTTGTGCTAGCAGTATCTTTGGTGGTTCATAGCTGGCTACATTTGAGAATACATAGGTATTCCATCTCTCAACTACCCAAAGTCTTACCCTACCTCTAAGTAACTCCAACCTGTGATGTTACGTTAACTAATCAAACCTGACTTATTCACCCAACAGATCTTGGAAACACTGCCAGCTGACTGACCTGTGCTGGCCAGGGACATGCGTCTGTACTTCTCCTTGGTGGGTGTGCCTTCGTTGGCGCCAGCAGTGGCAATGGCGAAGGCAGAAGCAGCTGATAGCGCGCTGCGGTTATTGTCAATCTCCCGGCAAGACATCACCACCACGCCGTTGTTGTAGGAGAACAAGGAAAAGTCTAGGGAGAGGGAGAGAGGGTTCCTGTCAAGGCCAGCTAGAGGTTAGCTAGGATCCACACACAGACTCATGGTACCAGAGCTATAGAGCCCAACCTGCTCTCAGACACAATGTCTTTACTTGTTGAGCCACTTGACAGTCTCAGAGGGACCGTTTTGAATCAGCATTAACAGGACAAGGCGAGCAGTTTCTCCCATTACAAAGTCCTTTGCTGCTTTCTATGGAGCACATTTCATCATAGATTCCCTGCAAGCTGAACCAGAGCTCTGTAGTTGTTGCGGCTGTGATAGAATCAGAGCCCAGCTCGTGTGTGTTTTTTTTGACCAGGTGAGGGCAGCAGAGCCCATTACAACTGCAACTCTTACTCCTCCAGAGCACCAATGCTTGCAATGGGCATTGGTGAGTTTGACAAAATAAGAGTTTTAAAAAACAGAGGTTGCTGTATTTGACAACGTGTATTTTGAATAAACCTATTTTCATGATCAGATTGCACAGTACAATCTTTCATCTTCCCAGACTGCTTCTGCTCAACCTCTCAGAGAGCGTGAGGACACCACAGTGGTCTTATCGTATCAATGAGCCATGACAGCAAGGTATAGCCAACAAATGATTCCAATTTCGATTCATATAATGTGATGATTTTCCTTATACCCTAAAGATGTACTGCTGTTATTAAGTGTTAAATTAATTCCTTATTTTTAACCTTTAATGACAGTAAAACACCTGTGTTGCCCGTTTTGAATCTTTCTGAAAACGGTTCCTTGATGCTAAAAAACATTACTACACACTTTAAATTAAACTTCAAATCTAGCCTGTGCCTAAATGTATCTTCAAATGCTGTTGGAACTATTTTCTGCTTTCATCCTTCTGTACAGTAACCACTAGCGATCCGAAATAGAAGAAGAAGGAGGGACTGGCTATGTTATTACCCACTAAACCCTTTGCACAGCGTAGAAATGCTGAATAAAAGCAATAGAAAGGAACTGAATTAGACACTGGAACATACTTCTTCAATATGTCGGGAAATGGAATGAAAAACTGAAGCAAAGTCATGCTGTAAGTAACACAGCAAAAATGACCATATGTTCTGGGGCTCTGTTTTGAACTTTGTCTTTCGACACCCTGTGAACTGTCAGCAGTGTCTCATAGTAGCACCCAGACACAGCTCTATGGCACACCTGCTGCTGGGGTGGTTGCTAAGCTAGCAGATGGTTGCTAAGGCACAAGTTCCATTTTTCCACCTACACAAACATGGCTTTGGAGTTCCCTGTCTAAAATGCTTCCTACAGTTTAAATGGGAGTGACAGGCTCCAACCAAAATAAGGTGGCTCTTATTTAAGCTGTGTCCTTATTATTAAAATCTTTACTGTAGCATAATCTTCACAGCTACAGTATAAACAGGTTTTGCTGTTCAAAAACTCACAGTGCCTTGTGAAACCCCCATATCCCAAACAGACTCAGTTACCACCATGTGGCAAAGTGTAATTCCTTCCCTTTAACCAATTGACTAATTATTATGTAATGCACCTCAAGTGTGCCTATTTACAAGTGCAGTATTAGAGGCTGTTGAAAAACTAAAATCTTTCTTAGATGAATGAAAAGGAATCTAAAAACAAGGATTATACAGTACAGGACAAAACCCTAGTATTTAACTGAAGTATTTATTTTTAAGGCTCAGAACCTTGGGTCTTTCATACAGTTGATTATGACAGAAAGACTGCAATTTGAACTTCAGTCCATGCACCTGGTTCATTTAGACAACAACAGTTACCACCGTGAATATTATCTCAGAAAGCACACTTTCCCTATGCAACAGGCAAACATGCAAGACATGCTATCTTGATACAGCATACCTGGGGAATTTTTGCATTTAACATTTTTTGGGGTAGTTGGGGACTTCGTTGGCGATGTCTCCGTTTCTGCCTCGTCACTTTGGGTTTGGTCAGTGTCACACTCCTCCCTCACAGAGGTGTCTGAAAAAGACTCAGAGTGACTTCTGGGACTCCAGAGCCACTGGCACTGAGTACACTTGACAGGTGACCACCAGCTCTCTCAGGTCTCGTTCTGGTCCGATCTTTTACCTTGATGGACATTCGGAAGCCATAACTTGCATGCTAATTCAGTCCAAACTGCGTCGCTAATATATACAGTATTGAACAATTAAGCAAAAGATAAGCACTTCAAACAGCAAGCTTCATAAAAAATAAATTAGGATTGCATTGCAAAATTGGAATAAATCTAGGCAATTATTTTCTGAATATATTGACACATTTACCACATCATCCCTACCACCTGTCTGCCTGCCCCAGTAATGTGATTTGACTATTTTTAATCAAAATAGCAGGGATCTACATACTGTCTGGTGAGATATACAGTAAATTGAAGTATGCATTCTAATTGGTAATGTTAGGCTAACAAACAGTATGTTATAGGTTTGAGTGGCCAACAGGGAATGAAGTGTCCAGGGTCTGCCTGTATCTTTAGTATTCAGTGATTTAAAATAAAATACAAAAGATTCTTTGGATGGCACATAGGAATAAGAACAGTTACAGATTAACGGAGACCATTTGGTCTTCCCAGCTGCACTGATTCTGATTGATGCAATCCAGCTGCTTCTTGAACGAAGCCAGGGTATCAGCTTCAGCAACAATGTCGGGTCTGTTCCATACAGAAGTGCCTTCTGTACAGGCCTTTAAGTGCATTTCCATGTAGTTTACACTTGTCTTCTAAAAAAGTATGCCTGTCCCGATTGTAGTCCCTCGCCCTTAAGGGCACTTTGGCTCTTTCACTTTGGACCTGATTTTGTGCACCTGCCCCGTTTCAACCTGTTCCCAGCCCACCTTAAAAGCCAGACGCCCACTCAGTTCGGGGCTCTGCATTGATTCCCGTATCGTGCGAGCCCGGGACCTGGACGTGCCTGGCTCCGTTTTGGTTTTTATTTTCTGTTCCTGTTCCTGTTCCCCACCGGTTCCGATCCGGTTCCTGTTTTTATCCTGTCTAGTCTTAGATGGACCACCCGGCTTTGGACTTTGCCGATTTTGGATTCCCCATTTGGACTACTTCTGGATTGTATGCCCCGGACTCACCCCCCTGGACACCTGTGCACTTTGGACAAGCCCCCTGTTTTTATTCCCAACTCCTGCATGCCTTTTTCCCCTGTGTTTTCTCACTCCACCCCAGATCGTGTCATCTGCATAGGGCCCTGGAAGAACTCTCCCGTTACAGAACCAAATATATTATACTCCTGATTTCATCAATGCCTTTGAGAATTTTGAATACTTGCATCAGGTCCTCTCATAGTCTTTTTTGTTCAAGGCTATAAGTGATCAGGTCCCTCAGCCTGCCAGTGTAGAACATTCCCTTAAGACCCAGAATGTATCTGGTTTCTTTTTCCTGGACTGACTCTACAGCAGCAATTTATTTTCCATAATGTGGTAACCAAATTTGTAGACAATATTCTAAATAAGGCCATATTAGTGCATTATAACATTTTAACAAGACATTAATTCATTTAAATTCTGTGCTTTTAACTATACATCCATACATGTCATTTTTTTATTGCTTCTCCATATCGTTAGAGCATTTAAGCTGTGTGTTAACATAAACACCTACAGTAAGTATTCTTCAGAAGCATCTGTTTCTGGCTTAATGACTCCCATTTTGTATCTGTGGATTTTGATGCCTGTATGCGAAATCCTGCCCAGTGTTTGCCCAATCTTCAATTTTACACTGCTACGTTTTAGATTAAGCATTGCAACAAATAATGTATTTATTACCATTTGCATTCAGTAACTCAGTTAAGAAGCAAAGTACTGTACAAAAGTTCTGTACTGTGATCGCAACAGAGGTGCCAACACTGGAGAACTAAACTTGCAACTCTCCTGGAATTGACCTGATGGGCCCAGATTCCAGCAAGAGAGCAGGTCTGTATTCGGCTCTGGCTCTGTGAAGGAAACACCAGCCCAGCAATGCCTCTGAATTCTGCCTCCATCTCCCCTGCCTGTTGGGATGGGCGCAGCAGGGCAGACTGACCTTGCTTGCTCAGGGAGGACTCCTCTGGCTTGTCGGTTTTGCCGTCGGCCTCGTCGGGGATCTTGTTGGGGATGGAGCTGGACACGTAGAGCTTGTTGATGTCCAGGGTGGTCTTGCTGAAGGGGGACATGGAAGAGTACATGCTTGCATAGCCATTGGAGGAGCAGCTGAGGGCTGCCAGGTCCAGAGCTTTGCCCCCAGTGATGATGGGGATGTTAAGGGAGAGTTTCCGGCGGCGGTTTGGAGAGGAGGATTTGGTGATGGAGAGCGGGGGAGGCGAGGAAAACTTGCGACTGGCCCGGGGGGATTTCGGAGGCTCTCCGTACAGCAGCTTGTTGTTCTGACTGCTGGCAAAAAACAGCTCCAGAGACCTTGGACACCACGCACACCAAAAAAAAAAAAAAAAAACAAGACAGGGAAGAAGGGTGCATTGTGACACATGAAAATTTCTCTGTCGGATTAAGGTTTACTTTCCAAAGCTGGAAACCTCTAGCCAGTCTTAAGACAGTTGCTGCGAGTCTGGCCGTTTCAGTACAGCTCACAGTTGTGCTGTTCAACTACAATCTTCCAGTTTGAAAGCACTGACAGAAGCAGAACCGATGATGCTCCAGAACAAAATGTGAATCAAGTCCTAGAAACTGGATGGCACATAAAAAGGCACACGGAATTAGGAGAGGTGCATTGTGCAGGCTGTTAATAAAAGATAACAATTACATCATATTGCAAATTTAATAGGAAGCTGTAACATGGGGGCCATTCCAAAGTACAGTATAATTTACAAAGTTGCACTGCCTGCTGCTCAAGACTTGTTTTTTAAGCAATTCCCCTCCACAGCACAGGCCACCTTCCCAGCTGTCTATAAATAGCCTATCAAGTGACAGCGAGGGTGGCAAGGGTGCTGCCAACAGTAATGAAATGGAGGTGGCCTGTGGAGATACCCTGTATGTCTGCATAACAAACCTCTGCCTGGATTTCCAAGGAGTGGGCGCCTCTGAGAGTGGATGTGAAGGATGCCCCACACCACTCACCACCCCCTTTCTTTTTTTTATCTGCAGAGCCTTGTCTCTTCTTATCTCTCCGCTGGATTACAGACGAGGTCTGGATGCAAAGTGCAGCGATAAATATTTAATACTATAGATCCTCTGCAGATGCCTGGAGAAGGAGTGGGGTGGGGTCCTGCAGCACAGCCGCGGGTTTCCATGGCAACGGCAGGCAGCAGCAGGGTAGTGCGGTGTCGGAGCACTGTCAGACTGGAGAGGAATCTGTCCCTAATTAGGGGGTGTTTTACAGCCTCCCTGTGGCTCTCTGTCTGTCAGTTCTGCTGCTGCCTGTGTTCTGAGTCTGGTTCCTGTTTGTGCTCCACCCCGTGCGCAGCCCCTGACACCCAGGGCGATACAGTGCTGTGCATCAAAACTAATAGCTGTTGTTATTACTTCTGAGTGAGCTGTCAGGGCAGGCAAGCAAATCTGCGTTGAGATGCACGAGCCTTGGACTGCTGCAATTCAGCATCACCCAACATCTTGGTGTGAATCCACATACAGCACGCTATTATATGACTGGAACACCATTCTCTCCTCAGCTCTGCAGCTCTGACTTCAGTCAAGACTCATGATGCAATGCAGTCTTGTGTTAATAAAGCATCAAATGCTTCCCAATGAAACTGAAATAATTACACACACAGTAGCAGACAATGCTAGAAGAGCTATAGCACACAGGAGGCCGTCCAGTTCAGCGGGTTAATAAAGCCTATAAAACAGCCTGAATTGGTTCACTGTGGTAATAAACTGGTTTCATTACAGCCAAGAGCCGAGGTAGAACAACAGCTGCAAGAGGCTTCATCATTCTTTTGATAGCATTCTCAAAAGGGTTAACCCGACCGATCCCCTCTTCAGAATTTCTTGCTAGGTGTCCTGCAGCCGCAGGTGAGTTCAGGGGTGCTCATACCTTGCTGGGATTGCACTGATAGGCTTCTTGTAGATGGTGATGAGCTTGTCCAGCACCACGTCGGCTGTGGTGAACACCCGGTAGGAGTGCAGGAAGGTGTTGAGGAAGTCGATGCTGAGGAACCGCAGGTCGGTCAGGCGCTCCAGCAGCCTCTCCACGCTGGCGTAGCGGATCTGCAGCACCTTGCAGGAGTTCATCATCTTGCTGAAGCGGATGTCCACGTCGTCGCAGTACAGGCTGGCATCAGACCTGGCATCCGGCATAGAGGCATCATTAACCACCCCCTTTCTTTCTTATCAATGGCATCGGCCAGCCATTTGTCCTCGCCTGCACTGACTCACTTTCTATCTCATTTGTGCATGAAAGTCCACAATGCTAGGTTCCAAATCCTAGCTCAGCGGCCCTCACACGTTTAATAAAGTGCTTTAATCATCCTGACTGGAATGCAGCAGGATGGACAGCTAGTGAGGTCAACTGAGTACTTGGATCGATCTTCAAGTAGGGAGCTGTGTCAGCATGTGTAGGCTGCAAAGGAACAGGTAAAGGTTTATTCCAGAGGAAAAGAAAAGAGACACAAAGGTGTGACACCTGAAAAGGGCTCCACAGCTGTTGTCTCTCCTTTCGGCAGGGAAACAACCTTTACTTGTTGGAAGAACTCTTGGACAAAAGCAGGGATCACTTCCTGTGCTTTTGGAGAGCAATGTTAGAGTTGCACGGCTATGCTATTACTAGAGCAGATACCATTCCTGCTTCAGCTACTCACTTGATCATTTGCGGCACTGTGACTTTCGAGTTCTCTTCAAAGGCGTTCATCATCAAACCGTTACAGCGGATATTATCGATGCACTGGGAAAATCCGACACAAAGAAAAATTCAAAAGCACAGATACAACTGTATAATGTAAACTGAACAGAAAAAGAAGGGATAATCGCTTGCAGGCTCAGCTTGAATCATTCCTCTACAGACTACTATTAAGACCACAGTATTGGATCTCAGCTGACCTGGCTGATGTCGCTCGTCCACGCTGACTTCTCCTGGCGAGATGAAGCCACAAGAATGACAGTGAAGGACTGGGTGTCTTTTGGCTCAACGACGATTTTAAAATCCAAGTGCTCCATGTCCTGCCCGCTCTTATCGGGTTTTGCTTTATGACAGAGTAAAAAAAAGCACATGATCTATTCTTTCATTTTGACTGAGCAATTCCACTTTTAGAATGAACCAAGTTGTTATGCTTTAGTGTTAGTAAGAGGCTTGGCTGACACGGGTCCATTTTATTCATAAAAGTGAATTTTAAAGTTTTCCTAAAAACGGCTTATCCAATACAGTGCAATATATTTCTGCGTCAGTCCTTTTTTTCCAGCACTTTTTGCTTATATCATGATAAAAATCAGCATGTGAAAACAATAGACCTCAGTTAAGAGTAACCAAATTGGCACAGATGTCAAGTCGTGTTCTTGACAGAGAGATAAAGCTCTCGCACCTCTAAGACTCCTTCAGAACTAAAGCTGTGGAGTCGGTGGGCTGAAGCAGCCATTGCTGCCATTTAGCCTTGTGCCTTGTGTAAGTATGTGTTAACCCCACAACAACAATGCCCCACTGCAGACTCACACTCATCATCTGTCCCCTCTGGTTCCTCCATTAGAGTGCAGTCAATCAGTGAGATCACGCCATTCTGTAAAACACAAATCAGTGCATCAGCAAAGCATATTCTGGTATTCACCACTGCCTAAACCTTCTGAAGCAAAAAAACTATTTTCTTTGACTATTTTCGCTTAAATTTATCCTTTGCTTTCTCTCTATTTTTAATACCACTAGCTAAAATAAACCCCCATCTGCATTAGCAATACTAGGGGCGTATCAAAGGGTGATGTTTGAAACCCAGCACAGTTAAATATTTGAACAATAGGAGATGTGCTGCATGTAGCAGCTTTGCTTTATGCAGTTTGGCTCTTTACAAGGGTTATGCATCAATCCATACTGTATATCAGCTTTCACAGGAAAATATGGACTTTCAGAAATCTTTATTTGATAGGTACAATACAAAATTCACGTAGCAACTATTCAAACCTTTTTTTGCTGCTCTAAGAAATCGTCCCATGCCACAAACAGAGCTTACTGACATGCCTTAGAGGCATGATTCATTCTCTCTGCTTTACAGTTTTAAATGTGTGATGAACCGTCACTTCGCAGTTTTAGTAGTCTGTGCACACCTTTGTCAGGTGTAATTTTCCTCCAGAGCCCCTGGTGCAGATGATTAAGTGTTTGGAAAACAGAAAGCACTGCCTCTCCCCTTCCTTCTTCAGAGAAAGAGACCCCAGACGCCCTCTAGTGATTTTGCCCTTCTCACTCATTGGCACTTGGATGAGTGAACCTGGATCATAGGGGACACAAAGAATAGTGATCAGCCCACATGTGACCAGCAGACCTGCAAAGACTGATTATGGGGCTTACAGAGCTATTAATGCACACCTGACAGAGGATTTGTAGGGTTAAGTGATTTCTACATACATTATGATTAATGTAATAGCCGACCAAAAATCTGACATTTAAAATTCTTAACTCGTGTTATAATTGGTTATGACTTGTCATTAACTATTTTCAGCCTAATTAAGCCTAATTATATTTGGCAGCAAATGTTTAAAAAAACAACTCACTTTTTTGTGTACACCACTTTACCACTGATAACTTGTCAGGGGTTTTGAAAAGTAATTATTCTACTGGGTCAGCACAGAAGCACAGTGGACAGTATTGTGTAGAGTCTGCTTGTTACCAAATGTCCAACTAGGTCTTCTCCAGGCTCCCTGGTTTCCTTGCACAATTCATTTATACAATGTTTAGGTGAATTGGTGTTTCAAATACGTGTGTGTGTCCTGTGACAGACTGGTGTCCCATTCAGGGAGGAGAACCGACTTGAACCCTGTGCCTTCTGGGATATGCTCCAGCTTGTGCAACCTCAGGATGAATAGGTCAGTGAAAATGGATGGTTTAGTCTACAATGAATGAAATTCTTCTGTTTGGTGATGGCTAACATTCACCAATTCAAAACAGGGTTTCAAAAAATGAAATTATGCTTTCGAAGATCGGCAACTACAAATTTTGTTTCTCTCATCTTATTTTCGAATAATCACTGCTTAAAACCAAAGAGTAAACAAAACAAGGAAGACATCATTTAGAAATGTTAGCTATGGTAATATTGCATTATTCCAAGTATTCCTATGATTATTTTATCCCATGTTTTATATCCATGATTACCATATACACAGATACAGTATATGTCTGTTTTACTGTGCATGTGACATGATTTTCCACAGATTTACTGCTTGTGTGTCTTCTGTCAAGTAGCTGAATGTGACTGTAAGACTTACCTTGTCTAACAAATGTCTGGCTGGTATCTAGCAGAATCTCACATCCCTCCACAATCATTCGCTCAATGGCCAGGTTCTTCCTTATGTTCTCTGTCTCACTCACTTCGTCGTGCATGATTCTAGGAGAAAACATCTAGCCACTAACTTTCCCTCTTTCTTCAAAGAACAGTACATGTTTGTGAGGCAGATAGACAAGTATGGTCATTTCCCATCAGTAGATGTCAAAAGTATGATTTAGCAATAACTTCATGGGACTGTAACACTTCACTGTACTTTCATGGAGCCGACTTGCATAAAATGACATTCTGTTGCTTTTACCATGTTAAGTTTCAGTTGCCAATGTAAACAATCTGTTTAACAATTAATATTATATCAGATAAAAGTATTGTTTCTGCTTCTCTGAATCCTAGATAAACATTGTCAAATCTGTGAACATAAAGATTACTGTTTCTTATAGTTTGATCAAAAAATGCAGAAATATTGTGCAGACTTCAGTATTGCAATTTTTTTTAAATGCATGAATTGACAAGTTGTGTTAGCATGCATCTTGTGCGTGATAGTCTCCTGAAGTGCCAGGAACAGGTTGTTCAAGGAGAGCTCCAGACAGATCACGCACCTGGACAGCTCCTCCAGCTTTGACTTGGCGTACTCCAGGCTGTTGCGCTCCACGTGCTCGTGTGGGGTGTGAGCCAGCAGCTCGTGCAGGGTCAGGATGTAGCGGGGAATCTGAGCAAACAGCAACCAGTAAGTCAAAGCTGGGACAAGAGCTGACAACATGACGGAGCTGCACTGTGGGACACCATGAGCATATCTACAATCTCTTCAGTGCCTCAAATCAGAACAGCTGCAGTGGATTCGCTGGGCATGCTAGGAATGTGTATACTACACCTAACTGAGTTTTGAAAGATCCAGACCTTAGCTGAACATTGTGCAACAGTATGCTCTAGCAAGTGCCACTTGTACAAGTCATTAGAACTGACAGACAACAGGGTATACACTATGTTTATTAAAAACTACTCTCGTGAGAGCTCAATACGGCATTTGAAATTCAGATGTGCAGAATTCTAGGTAAAATGTCTTTATAACTACAACAAAAATAGCACTTAAAAAAATGTGACTTGGTCATCTCGTATGTTTTCCCATGAGAAAATCCTAGGGGATGTTACAGGTGTCTGCAGGACTGGGATTGCACCTGGAACATGGGGTAGGTGAGGAAGGTCTCCAGTGTGCGCTCCTCGCAGTCTGGCTTGGCCTCGTACTGCTTCAGCAGCTTGTCAAAGTCCCGGTTTTGCTTGCAATGTGCCAGGATCTGGAGGCTGTACTGGTGGTTTCTCACAAACTCCTGGTAGATGTTCAGCATGGGCAGCAGGATGTCGAAGAGGTCAGCTGGAAAGTAAGAGACACGCAGACAAGACTGTTTCCATGCTGTGATTCCAACGCCATTCGCTCAGAGCTAAGATTCTGTTTAAAACTAGACTTTCACGGCAAGCTTCACCTTGCTTTGACTCAAAATGAGCTTCTCCTGCCTATTCTCAAGTCATATATAATTGTCCACCATGCATTAACAGTATTAGGGTAAAGCAATATTCTAATGAACTTCAGTAAGCATAGTTTTATTAGGAGCAACCTGATGACATGTCCCACAACATAATCTCCTGACATTATTTGAGAGGTTGATATCTATATAGAGATTAATATTGTATATACTGTATACTGTACAGTATATATATAAGTTTCAGAAATTATTTCTGCACAAATAACATTTGTAGTATCTAATCTGCTTACTAAAGGCAAGTTTTCTTGTAATAAAAGCATCATCATTATCACAGTTTAAGGACAAAGAGATATATGGAAGCTTAATGACTGCTGAGATGTCAGAACTGGAGATCTGCCTTACAGCAGGTGTGGGACAGGGAGACTATGAGGCCATCCAGCAGCATAAGGACCCGAATTTTGCTTTTGAGTTCTGAATCCATGGAGAAAGTCTCTGAAAATGTGATCTGTAGGAGCTATACGATCTCAGAAAGAGTTACTGCTTAGCCAGAGAGGAGTAAGGAAGGTCAGAGAGAAAGGAGAGAGAGGTAGCCCATCTTGTTTCTTACCTAGCACTAATGTTGGCCAGCTTGCTATCCTCGCCTTCAGCCCCTGGTAGAAGATCTGGTGTAAAAACATGATGGTTTCACTGTGGAAGAGTAAAAAGAAACAAGCAGTAAAGACTCGACCTTCACTCAGATGACATAACGACCTCATTAAAAATACCAAGCCATTTGCAACTTGAAGAAGAGCACCAGTATCTAAAAGCAACTGCTAAAAACATACAGACAACTTTTTGTTTTCTCCCGTTTGAAATGACTGGAACTGTAGTGCGTCCCGCACTGTGTCTCATGTCAGCACGCAGCCAGCTGCTTGTGAGGAGCCGAGCAGTGCTGGGACCGAGGAAGGGAAAGTGTGATGGCACCTGTTCAGGAAGATGCTGCTGACGTCATCGTGGGTAATAGGTGGCTTCTTGGAGCTGGCGGCCATGCGCAGGGGCCGCAGGAAGTTGTTGACCAGGATGTGCAGCTGCTGGACGTACTCGGCCTCGGCCTCCAGCATGCTGAAGACTACCTGGTTCCTCTTGCGCATGCTCTCCGCGTGGGGCGAGCGGATGTAGTCCTGGATAATGGTCTTCCACTTCCTGCGGCACATCCAGCCCCTCAGGAAACTCTGCACCTGACAATCAGAGGGCGGTCGCATGCCAGTCACTTACTCACATGGGCCAGAACCCTTGTTGCACACAATGTGCTGCATGTCAATCTCTCTTCCCTTGTATATACAGTATGCACACGTATCCATATGAATTATGTATACATTGCACAAGGGAGAGCTTTTCTTTCTGTATAGGCCCTCTTTCCATAGCAGTCTGTAATTTGTTTGAGGGACTTTGACCAAAAAACACGACTCCGGTATATTTACACCAGTAATTTAGCATTAACGCATAAGAATAACAGTAGCAAAACAATTAAAAAGAAGAGCAAAGAAACCCTACAAGGACATGTTGGGATATCTTTTTTTATTCCAAAGAGACTTTAAATACAGTCTCACTTATCACTTCTATAATGATTGTTATAATTCATGTTGTGTCATGCTCTGTGTGAAAAAATAGAAAGCATAATACATAAATGATGATTACAATCTCAACTTTTGTGGATGAGATTCATTTTAAGTTATCCAATGGGAATAAAATGAAATGCAGTGCATTTTCTCCACCATCCCTTAACATTAACCCTTTATAGAACACATGCTTCGTTTTTTCTCTGTGCTCTTAAATGAGCCCCCAGCATGCTCACCTTTTTGATTTTCTTGATATCGGAGTCATCGTCGCTTGGGGCAGCTGTTGGATTGGACTGAATCCTTTCATTGTCTTTGAGCAAACCCGCAATCTGAGAGAGACCGTGAGTGAGAGAAGGGCTTTGAAGAACAGAGTCTGTGGGTGTGACTCAAAAAATCAAAAAATCAGAAAACAAAACAGTCCTCTAACAACATGATCACTTGTAATTTTAGATTTCAAAAGGATTTTTTTTTGTTTTCAATTTGAATTCTGAAAAGAAAGCAACTATTTCCTCCTTTTAGTCCCCTCACTGTTCTTAGTTTTCATCCCCTTACAAGGGATCAGTTCCATACTAAAGCCTCCCGAGTGTGGATTTCTTTTACCTTGGGGAAGGTGCAGGGAGCAACGATGTTAAATAGTTTCCTTCTGTGCATTTTCTGTTATTGTGGGATTTATGCCTATATTGGTGTTAAGGTGCTTTGGTCCCAGAGCTAAATTAAGTGTTTAGTTTATGTACGTGTCATATAATCTTAATATATCCGGCTACATGAAGAGAATAAAAAAAGTGGCCTGGACTCGATTAGGATCTAGAACATCACAACGTGGCACTTGATGTTATTGCCAGAAGTCTGGGTAAGGACAGATACAGCAGCAGGGTGGTGGAATGATTTGATCCAATTCATGCAGCTGTAGGTAACGGATTCATACAAATGTAGCCTTTAGAAAGGCCATTTGACTGAACTAGCTCATTTGAATTGACTTTGCTGTCACCTAAATGATCTGGGGATCAAGTTGTTTCTTTAAAGAAGTCAAAGTGGCTTGGTACTGTATCCCATACTTCCACAGTTATGTAAAGAGGTTCTTCCTGTACTGTTTCTGTATCCCAGAATGTACTCATTTTACAGCTGATTCTGAAGGTGGCCGTAACAGTGAATTTTCTCATGCCTACGAGGAGTTTAAATACTTGATTTAATTTTATTTGGATATCTTACAAATAGATGCTTCTGTTGCAAGATTTTGCTCCATGCCTCTAGAAATCTCCTCATTTGTGGAAAATAAAAAAGAAATGGTCTCGGAAGCTACATTATGGATTTTTGCTATCATTAATACCATTTGCACATTGGCTATGCATGTTACAGTAGGTATTGTGAATATTTATCTGGGTTGCATTAAGAGATGGGAAATGAACTAAAGCAATTTATACCGCACAGCTGGCACAAACTTACTGTAATTATCCCTATTTACCTCATATTGACTAAAAGAGTTTATTACCATTTTTCAAAGATAGCTGCAGCAGGTACAAAAGTGTTCATATGTTAATACATATTCAGCACTGGAAAAGTGTTTTATTTCAAGTGCAACATTTGCACATTAAAGTGATATGACTATTTGATCTGTTTTACAAAGAATACTCCAGGGAAAATTAAGTTGCTTGGGGGGAGTTTTTTATAAGTACAGATTCAGTGGAGTTCTGCAACCCAGTACTTAATGGCCAGTCATAAAAAATAGGTAATGGTGGAATACAAACACACAATACCTTGTTTTGTGGTATTTTTTCTTTTTTATCACAAACTACTGAGGTAATGCTCTAAAACATCTATAATGCATAATAGAGGATAATTTCTTCCACTACATTTTAGTTTTTAAATAATAATATTGGTGGTTTAAAACAGCACTTAATACTTCATGGCATGAAACAAATAAAGGACCTCACTAATGAGTTGTACCTTACATCCATAGGCTTACTATTGGACAAGGGGTTCCTCATCACAAGGCTGTGAGATTTCCATTTAAACTGGGATATCAAAAGTAGAGTGAATTGAAGTTTTTTTTTTTGAATTACCTCAGATTTTAGGCGTTCAATCTCTATTTCCCCATCCTCAATCTGTTGTCGAAGTTGCTTAGCAACTGTTTTCTCAGTCTCCACAATCTGGAGTAAATGGAGATACTTCTGCATGAGGGTCTCATGCTCTGTGGCGAGGTTTCTGTAACTGTATGAACAGAGTGACCGTTAGAGGACATGCAGCTCTCCTTTCCTCTTCCCTCAGGCTGTGAGCAGCTGTGAAACTCCTGGAGTGCTGTCGTGGAGTATCCTTACTACTGTACATGCTAATGTCTGCTTCAGGCTGAGGAAGATGTTTTAGAAGAGAGAAGACACTTGTCTTTAGAGAGAAGACACTGCAAAAGTAAAGCGCACTGCAGGGTTATTTAAAAAAAAGACAAAAATACTCAAACATAAATAGTTTACTATTTAACACTACTCTTCTTGCTGATGTAAATACAGCAGTTCATCTCTTACAGTTACCACCATAATTCCAGCTAAACATTTCAGCACTCAAACAAAGTATTATTTTCTGATTCCAGTATACAAAAGATTAGGTTATTCTTGTTACCCCAGCTCCCTGGAGGAGAAGTCACAAATCAGCGGTACTGCTGCCCACAAGTTGAAGATGGACTGTGTCTTTATGCCAATGTCATTAGTAGGCCAGTCAAGAGCAGTACACCCTATCTCCAACCCCACACGCAGAAAGGCAGGACCCATTTCTTCTTCTTTCAGTGTCAAAACCATTCAGGGGCTAATGAGCTGCCCAAAGAGCGTGATGTCTACTGATCATTTTCAGGAAAACAGGGTTCCATGGTTACAAACGTGGTGCCACCTTGGAGCCGAATCTCTGCAGACCTCAGAAGATAAGCAGGGCTGGGACTGCTCAGTACAGGGACGGGACATCTTCACAGAGTGCCATGTTGCTGTTGAAAGTGGTGGAAGCACTACTCCCTTTGATCTAGAACTTCTAGGCTAAACCCTCACTATAATATAGGACACAGAGCAGGAAGAAGTGATGTCCTTTGGACAAGACATTAAATTGAGGCCTTGTGTACTGATATTGTGGTGTTGGCCTAGCAGAATATAGGTAAGTGCAGTGCAGGACCTGAGTGCCTAGGCATCAGGTATGGTTCTCATTGCTGCTTACATTAGCACCAGAAAGTCTCATACTGTAGATAACATGTATATTAGATAAAAGGAGGCAAGTAGACCCGTCTCACTTAGTGAGCTGGTAGAAACATATTGATCCAAAAATCTGAATCCAGATGGATGTAAAGGAAATAAATGTCTATGACATGGTAGGCATTGCAGACAGCAATAACTTTAAATGAAGAGTTTTTTTCTTTATTTTCACTCCAAAGGGTTTATACAGAGCAAGATCAGAAACATGCAGTTTCAATGTTATACCAAAGCTGCACGTATATTGCATTTCTATATCAAAGCTCACAGAATAAGTATTTTTAAAATAAATAAAAAACGAATTTCTATAATTTTACCCATTTTACTTTAGTTTTAAGTTTACAACAAGTCTCCGTCCTTGACAAGGCTAATTGTTGGTAATGAGTGACAACAGATATTCTGCCTTTTCTGCATGTGTGAATTGTTTGGAGGCAATCTCTGCTTTTAACGAGCAATCTTGTCAATGATACTTATTATACGGTGTGTGAGAGTATTTACCAGGGATAATGGAAAATACTGCTTCTGTCCTTCACAGCTTGGCACGAACTGTTGTTAGACTTACTGTACTTAGTGAAGGACAATCCATCATGACCACAAAGTCCTTGCTAATGTTATTTGAACAATGTTATCATAACTCATATCCACATCAGACTGGGAAAGTACCATGACTTTCAAATTAAGTATATATTTTTTTTCTACACCAGACACAACAGTTCACCCTCCTGGATGATTAATGGCTAGTGAGTCTCAGGTATTGAGGCCCAAAGTTTGTCCACACCAAGACACTGCCAGTTGTAGCACTGACCCATTGCAGCTCCTATTTCATCTTTTTATCTGGAGAGAAGCCTTAATATAAGTTAATAAACAAGAAGTATGTGTTTTAGAAATTCAGGTGGCTGAACTTAAAGGGCCAGATCGTGGCAGGCTAAACATATCTAGCAACAGGCAAAGCCCAGTTACCGACTTCAAAGTGTGGCCAAAACGTTACTGGGGCTTCAATGTGACTTTGGAAAGCATGCTCTGTGCAGGGTTGCAGCACTAGCTCTGGCAGCAGCAGCTGGCACAGCGTTTGAGGTGTGAGCCCATTAGCATTTCCCTGTGAAGTGATATTGATGAAGGCGCAAAACCATCTAATTAGTGTCTTACATCCATCCGTCTTTTTAAAGAACCATCTCTGAGACCCTTTTTCACATCATAGCCCTCATTCTGAACTACTCTACGAACTGTTGAACAGGGAAGAAAAACTCAGGAAGTGGAAGACGCCACGAACATGAAACAAGAGGGAAGTACATAGACTGAATGTAAAAATACTATACAGCATATACAATGACTGATCAGAAATAAAGATACATAAATGACAGACAGTACCTTACATGTTCTGCTTTTGATTTTTTTGCAGTTTTTTAACTTCCTTTACCAATAAGAGTGCTCTGATTGAGCATTCAAGTTTTGTACTCATCGTTTGTAATTCAAGGAAGTAGGTCATCATTGGAAAGGGGTGAATTATTTACACAGCATTGTATGTATATTATTAAGAAGAAGAGGGAGATCTGAAGCCATGTCTCTGTTTCAAACACCCTCAGTGAATTCATTGTATATTGCCTCCATTGTGTGTGGACACTATTCTCAAGGTAAAGCTAACATTGAATGAGTCTCTTTCTACAAATTTATACAGTAAATGCATATGCTCTGTTAATGCTGCTACTAGCAAACCATGACTCATTAAATAAGTAATAGAACTTATCATTCAGTATTAAACATTTGTAATTTGAGTATTGCAACCAGATATCTAATTACTATATGTTGCACTTGATGTTCAACGGATGTTTTGTAATGGTATAGCAGTTACTGCTAGTAGCATGAATACCAAAAGGGAATATATTATTGATTACTTCTATAAAGGAAAAGGAACCAAATGTAGCATGTGCTTACAACACACAGGCAAAAAGGGTACACAGAAGACAGTAATATACTAGAAATGTACAGTTTATGTTACAATACAAACCTAATCAGAATGATAGGGATGATAAGAAAAGTTACAAATTAGAGGAGGACAATTCACACTTTTGGGTAGTTAGTGGCTGATTGTTCCAAGAACCTCATTCAGCCCTTTCTCGAAAAAAGCCTCGATATCAGCTTTGACAACAGGGCTGGGCAGCTTGTCCTGTATTCCAGAAACCGTTACGGTGTCCTTTGGTGAAGAGAGACTCAGTAGTGTTACATACCCCCATACCCTTGAACAAGACATAAATACATTGCATTGATGTTCTATTAAAAGTCCCAAACAGTTAATTTAGTCACTTAAGTCACTTATTTACTAAAAGAACTTTATTTGATATATCGATGATGCAGACAAAATGACAATGAGCAATCTCATGGGCCACTATTATTTGTTTTCCTTGTATCCATCTATGCTGGACACAGCAGGGACACTATGTAAATTTCATGTGAATTATGTGAATATGGGTTTTCTGCTGAAAAGATGCTTCTGGTTACTGCTGTAAGATGCAGAAAATTCTTTAATTCTGAGCATCCAATAGCTGTAATAAATGACCACTTGAAAGGTATGTTAATAGCTCGCTGTTGGCCAACAGTTTTGCCTGCCTCTCTGCAATGATTGGTTTAACGATCGTGCTGTGCGATTTTGAACAAATCACTCTCTGGGGACATGCCACTCCCTCCAAGAACGTCTCTATGGCTGCCGTCGCATCATCCAGGTGGGGCTGCACATTGGTGGTGGTGGAGGGGAGTCCCCATTACCCGTAAAGCGCTTTGAGTGGAGTGTCCAGAAAAGCGCTATATAAGTGTAAGCAATTATAACAATTATTATAATTATTTAATCCTGCCCCCAGGTAATTAAAAGTTGCTCTAAAGAATTTTAAAAAGAGCAAAATAACAAAGAGTACAGAGGAAGAAGATGAAAAGCAAAGAAATAATTATTTCGATTTTTCTGTTGCCTAACCATCCACAATACCCAGCAATGCTGAAATACAAGTAACAATCACTACATTTCCATTTTCTGTTCACTCTTTTGCATCTCTTCTTCAGCCTATACAGAATATCCTTGCCATGTTCACATCTAATGAGTTGCCTTATCTTACTCACTAGGCAGCCTGATTAAATTCAGATTTGTATCTCATAGAGAGCTGAACTAAAGCAGTCAGTACTAGTGGTTTTGCCAAATCCTGTATTAACATGTGATTCAGGCAGTGACAGTATGGAGATTATTGATTTGGTTCACTGATGGGTTGTTTAATCATGTGCTGGCAGTAATCTGAGCAGCTTTCTTAACTATTATTACAAATATTATTACTCAAAATAAACCCAGAACAACCATCCACCATGCCCTTTAACAATGGCATCTTACTCTACAAGAGGAAAATGTGAAAGCAAAAACATTTGTAGAGATATAATGCTGGTTTCTGAATTGAAAAGATCTCAAATTGCAAAGGAGAATGCAACCCTCTGCACTTATTTAGCTTAGACTCTGTTCCCTGTTTGGTGACCTGGCTTTTCTTTTTGTGTCATCTGGAACCACTCAAGCTCCCTGTGCCAGATTTCTCATTCCGTGCTGCACTGAAGGAGAGGGAGGGGACCGACAGAGTGAAGAGAGGAGAGAAGCAAAGCTTCATGGAGAGGAGGGGGAGGTGGAAGAGAAGTGAGAAGAGGTGGGTGAAAGCACTCTCTGTACCTTGCGTGTGTTATTGCTGCCACCCATTCATCACAGTCTTTCACATCCTCCGTGCGCAGCTCCAGTGCCTTCTGGTTGTCGTGGTTGAAGTTAACAGTGAAGTAGTACTGCAATAAAGGAACAAAGAGGATCAGTGATTTGGGGTTTGTGCTCTTCAGGCAGAGTGGTCAGTGACTGACCTACAGACAACTCCTGGCTTGTGCGCACCCGGCTGTTTCCATAAAGTAAGGCAAATGAAACGAGTCACTGTATTATTTGAAGAATATTGGATAATGTTGTGTGGTACTACAATGCCCTTAATATGGCAACATTACATTTCCTTCTTTCATCCCAATTAAACTACTGCAATACTAGAAAAGGCATCTACTAAGGTAGACTACTCAACAAGCTAGAGAATGGCTGGAATTGTGTGGCTCACATGCTCACGATAATGACTCTACCTTGGCATAAACTCTTACTCCTGCATTGTGCAAACTGCACTGGCCTCATGCAAGCTTGTGAGTGAACTTTAAGGTTCTCCAATTAATAGTCCAACTCCTCTTCAGTACAGCTCATCACTTAGTGAAATATCTGCCGATCTGGGCCTTCTTATTCAACCTCAAACCAGCCAGTAGAATGATAAAGTTCTCTTTAAGGAAGCTTCCCAGTTGTGAAAGTCACTGCATCAATCCAGTAAACGCTCTTTGACTGTCCGTATTGATTAAAATGTAAAGTAACCCATCCTTTTACTTCAGTTTTTAAGGTTTAGTTTAGTTTAACTCTGAGTTTTATTTGAACTGTTTATCTTGTGATATGTTTTTACAACAAATTGACCTTTTTCTTTGTCATTAGCTTGACACAATCATCCAAATGAAACATCAATGTCAAACCACTATATCAAGAAAATAAGCTGCTTTGTAGAATGTCAGCCTGTCCCATTAAATTTCACAGTATAACTCAAAGCCATGACAAGAAATGTGGAAAGTGACATTTCTTTACAACAAAACTAAATAAAGACAAAACTTAGTTGTGTGCTTCTTCCTGAACAGAAAGAACAATGACTTGTCCTGTGTTACATTGTAGAGGAATGACTTTAAAAGGTACAAATTGTCACGCCCTCTGCAGCCAGAGGGCGCTCCTACTCTGTCCTGTCCCTAGTTTCCTGTGCTTTGCTGTCCTTCCAGTCTCTTTCTCTCTCTGGGGCTATATATTTCCAGGTCTCTCATTCACCTTCACTCAAAGGGTCTTTTTCCGCTCTCCTACCATACGGTTCGTCCCTTCCGACATCCGTGACACAAATGTCTTTAAATTTAGTAAAACATTAATCATACATAGTACACTCCAGCTCTAGAATTTAATATCCAATCGTATACAATAGTAAGAAAGCCAATAACTGCTATAATAACCCACAACAAAAATCTTAACATGAACAATGCTGGATATGTACAGTGTTCATTTGCAGTCATCATTCTGCTCAGAGTATGAATGAAAGAGAAATCAAATACACATACAAAACTAAAGAAGGCAGAGGCTGGTGTTGGTATTGAGTGATTGAAAATAAAGAATTAGCCTTTGGTAAAAATGTCTTTTGATTATAAGCCTTAGCAGGAAATCAAAGAAATGATTTCAACTTTAAAATAAAAAACACACTAATACAGTACATAATAATAAAGTTTATTTTATTTAGAATTGTTAACATCAATAATCTCAAATCATTATATAAAATACATTAAAATAATATATACTGTATAGTGTATTCTATTGTTCATCTATCTACACTTAAACATTCTTCCCAATCATTTATAATCATCCAATTGTGTGTATTCTATATAAAATGATGCTGTTCTGTACAGTTTTATTCTGTAGACATAGACTGCAGCATAGTGGGCAATAACTGTTGGGTTGTGGGTTCAGGTCCCTGTGGCAGATGCTGTTGTTGCACCCTCCAGCAAGGTACTGTACCCTGACAGCTGTGGTTCATCCAGCTGTGGAGATCTGTTTGCGTGAAGCATGGTCTGTGATAGACAAGCCTGCCATCCAGCTGGGGAAGTCTTGTGTTCTGTGATCACTTACTGTAACACCTTGGAAACCAGGAGAAGCTCTGGCCTGATGAGCTGTTGTGGCTTTAATACAGTGCATCTTTCTTACCTACAGTTTAAATTTGCAAGGGCACCTGTTTTGTTTTCCTGAACTGAATGAGTTCCATCCTAAATTGTCTTTTCACATGGCTGAAACCCGCCCTGTTCTCCAGTTTTTTCTTCAGATTGGATGTTCTTCAGATTGGATTTCCAGCAGGAACAGGGGGTTTTCGACAGGCACTAGAGATCTGAATTGCTCTCAGTGATGCCTCTGCTGAGTGTGCTGAAGACACTCAAAGGAAAACGTCATGCAGTTAACTGAAGTACATACTGTAGAAGTGAAGAGCATTTTTGTTAATGGGGCACCAGACTGGGAGCTGTTCCAGCTGTTCCTTAACCACAATCCTGTCAGGAGGATTGACTCTTATCATGATTCCTATACTGATACTTATCAAAAGAACAATATATGCAAAGAAAATCAGTCTTCCACCCATGCACTGCTTTGACTCAAGGTCACCATATTTTTGTAACGAACAGTTCTTTCCGGACCCTATGCAGATGACACAATGAGGAAACACTAGGGAAACGTCATGCAGGAATACGGAGCAGAAGACAGGGGGGCGTGTCCAAGGTGCGCTGGTGCACGGGGGAGGCGTGGCCGAGGCGAACAACCCGAGAGAGTAGTCCTTTGGGAATATCCAAAACACAAGGGTAAGTCCAAAACCAGAAGATCCATCAGAGCAAGAATTAAAAAACCACGAAGGCCGGGTCGGAACCGGCGGACGGGGAACAGGAACGGGAACGGGAACAGAGGTTAAAACCTTAACGGGACCAGGCGCTTCCAGGTCCCGGACTCGCACGATATGGAAATCAGGTGCAGAGCCCGGAAGAGCGTCAGCGCCTGGCTTTTAAGGTGGGCTGGGAATAGGGAGCAGGAGCATAGAATAAAGTCTTGAGTGAAAGGGCTGGAGCACCCTTAAGGAGGGGGAACTAATATCGTGACATTTTGAATGTCTAAAAGTTAGTTTACTGACATAACTCTACAGTATGTACTATGGAAACTCCACCTTATAACCCCCAAATCCTCCAATTTGGCCCCCAGTCACCAGCAGTCATTATTTGACATGACACACTACACGTTCCATGGAACCTGACAGGAACGCTGCTGCTAATTGAAAAAGAAGTGTGTCTGCCTCTGATGTCTCTACAAGCCTGGTAAAGTCTCAGGAGCCTCTGTTAGCTGGACAATTGGCCATCTATTCCCAACCCTACTCTAGGGCACTCTGCCAACTGTGCGCCACAGCCTGGGGAAGTTTTTTTATTAGGAAACACAGATCGGAAACCAGCATCCAGAAACCACCAAATCTATTTTTCAAAACCTCACCCACAGCTTATGAGAGCTATATAAAAGGTACTGTTTATTTACGGATAAAGGAACAGCCATTTAAGAACGTCATGAGTCTTTCATTCTAAACCTGCACACAGCTCTGTACCTCTTGCTCTGTGTACAGTGTGCTTCTGCACTCCTGCATGTCCACCTCCACAGCTCTTTTCTATTCATACCAAAAGCATTGAGGTTAAACAATCGAAAAATAAAACAGCATCAGTCACGAAAAAAAATATATCTCCTTCCAGTCTCCCTGCTCATCTCCCGTGAGGGAAAGTGATTAGATCCATAAGCTGGAAATACATTACATAACTATATGCTACCTGTTACCTAGCAACTTATTTCTTGGCAGATCATGCTTTGCTCCATTTTGAGCAAGTCTTAATTCTTTATGTTCTACAATTGCCTTTCCCCAATTAATTATTATTACTTATTAGTATGTTTCTTTCAATTCTAGATTAAACATTTTGTAGCAGGCATGCGATCTTTTAGGTGAAAAGCAAAAAATATAATCCTGAAAATACAAGCTGTATCTAAAACTCTTCCAGTGTTTCAAAAGAAATGTCACCACAGCAAAGTAGACTTATTCAAGACATCTGTGAATAATGAACCATATCTGTCTATCACACACAATCTATGAGTTAGGATCGACACTTCATTAACATTGAATTTAAAACATAGCTAACTGAGAAAATAGTAAAGAAAAATGGGAAACAGCATTTTTATGACATTTTGGGATTATATATTTCTTAACAATTGACGAGGTTACAGATAAGAAGGGGCCATTCTGCACACTTACAGTAGCCACATGAGTGGTTACCTTGTTCCATACACCTTCAACCCTCTGGATAAAGCAGTGACTCCTGGTCTTAATTTAAATGCAGTTTCATATAGTTTCCACTTGTGCCCCTTGGTCAGTGTTTTACTTTTCATTCCAAAAAAGTCCAAAGAAGTCCGCAGGGATGACTTTGCCAGTTTTTTGAAGATACAATACTTGTATCAGGTCTTCTCATAATCATCTCTTGTTCAGACTAAGTAGGTTCAGTTGTTTCAGTTTGTCAGTGTAGGACTTTTACTGAAGGCCCTTGAATTTCCTTTCTCTGGATGGATTCCATCGCAGCAATATATTTTTTATAATGTGATCAAAATTGTCCCCAATTTTCTAATGAGGCCCTACTAATGCCTTATCCAATTTAAACATAACATCCCTTGATATAAATTCTACTCTGTTAACTATATATATTAGCATTTTGTTTACTTTTTTATTGCTTCTCCACAATGTTTAGAAGATGTAAATCATGTGTTAAGTCTTTAAGTTAAAAGAAATCTGAAAAGTCTTTTTCAGGCATAAATGTACTTCCTTAGAGTGACTGTCACTCTGGGACGTGTGAGTGTGTATGAAAAGCAAATACAAATTCAGTTACAACTCATGTTGTATACTGTATGTCCATATATTATATTGCACAATACATCCCTGTGCATATCATACGTGTAAATAAAATTTGAAGCCACAGAGTTAAAAATGAAATCACAGCTCCACTCCAGCACAGTCTTTTGTAGCATCATTCTTGGGCTGGGTGGAAATGATCTTTGCCCCCTGTAACCTCATTAGTGCCCTGGTAGTCCTTGGTATCAGTCAGTTGTATGCCAATACCCATAGAGATTCATCATTCATCAAAGATGAATAACAAATGTAAAGAATCTCGTACCATTATAAAATCAATTAGAGATTCCTCAGGTGTCCGCTCAAAGTTTTCTCCAGCTATCAGTTCAGCTTCTGTATAAAACCTGTTCTCTAAAACGGTGACTGCTCCTTACTCACGGTGCAGCTTTAACCTTTTCAAGTGCAATTTCCTATATGTGCATCTAACTAGTCCAGTTCACTGAATATAGCTGCTCTGATAGATTATCTGCACTGCCTGCAGCGACCGCACAAAATGGAGCCTAATTTTGAAGCAGTCACAGATTCACACCTGCACTAACTACAGCCACCCACCTTCCTCCTCACTCCCAGCCTACTAATGAACCACCCAGGATTCTCATAATGTTTCATGCACATGGATCAGAAAGGGATCTTGCTTTAAAAAGTGGATTTTGTCTGTGAGGAGCTTGCATGTTCCTGTGGGTTTTCTCTGGTAGACTAGTGAGCAAAAATGGCCCTGTGATTGACAAAACCTTACTTCTGTCACCAGGACAACTAGATTGTTGATGATGGATAATGATATTGATGGTTATATGGGCCTAATTAGACAATATTTCTTAAAAAATAGACATACTGTAGAACACAGATTCAGAATGCATACAATTTTACAGGTGTAAAAGATAACTAAAAGAAGTGTGGAACAAAGCATAATTACCAAAAGAGGAAAGAAATTAAAATTGGAACGGGCAAGAGAATTCCAAGAAGAATGAATCATCAATGGACTAAAGAAACACTGGAGAGGATCAAAAGATAAGAAACAACCATCACCAGGATTCCCTTAAAGTAGTGAAATCAAAGTTCATAAACTAGATGATAGCACATGAAAACAGGCTGAGAATCCCTTCATCCAGGAACGGACTGACAACAACTAATGATGATGATGCAAGTACTATGTATCTCTTTATCTTCGCCTTCAAGCTAATATTCATCATGCCTCTAGAAATGAAGATTAAATTTATAGCTAATAAATCATATTCGTATGGTACCTAGGTTTCCTATTTCTTTTTCAGAAAGATAACAGTAGGTTAAGCAGGATTTTTTCTAACTTGTGTTCTATGCATAATTTGGTTAATGCTTCCCAGGATCCATTTTCCTGTTTTTATTTTTATGTAGAGGCAAGTAAATTTCACTACAATTTGATTGAATTAGGCTGGATACTGCAGAAATATTTTGTCACCCTTGCTCTGAAAGGCCAGCTGGAGTGAAGTATGAATTAACATGATGGGATCCTGTTCCGATAAAGAAATATTATTGATACTAATGTACCTCTACAGCACAAACCTGTCATTATCATTGATTGCTTTGGGTTTAAATCTTTTCAGAAAGGACAGTCAATAACATTCGCATATTCCATCAAACTTTGGATGAATAGAAGTTTATTACTATTTCTTTACTGGTAGAGCTCCACATCAGCTGTTCAATTGAACTAACCTGGTAAGGAAAAGTCTGTATATTTTCAGGGTCACATAAGAATGAATATCCTCTGTATGGGAAGTATTCTACAGTGAGCACGCACAGTGTTTGAAGACGATAACATTATCTATTTGCACCTTATATTCTTTCACTGAAATACTGTAAGTGACTCCATTCCACATTCCTGCAAATCTGTCTTTGCACATGATACAATCACACAGTGATACAACAATGCCTTTATATTGAGTCCTTGTGCCTTTTGAAAGCTTCTCAAGGATGTTTCATATTGACTTAGACTCTGCATGCCCTATTTATATTTCAAAGACTATTTTCAGCATTATCCATGTGCAAATTTAAAAGCATAAGGACTGTTTTAAATGACCTTTCAACCCATCTTGTTGGTCTCATTGCTGGTGGCTTATCAGGAGATATCATAGCATTTAAATATGCCCATTGCCAGCCCCAAATAAAACAAAACACACACCTGAGCAATGGCTTCAGAGCACGAAGGCTCACACGAACCTATTTTCAATTTCCCTCTTGGATTTGCTCAAATCTAATGAGAGTTCACCAGAAAACACTCTTTTAACTTCAAAGAAGGATCACCTCAAGTAATACACATAATTACAGACATGTTTCTTCTCTTTCATTTTCATAGCACTGCTTTAACACTCATCACAATGTCCTATATTTGGCTCAAACATAGATTTAAAAAAAAACTTATTTTTGTGATGACATATCCATTAACAAATAGTTAATTTGAGGGAACACAAGCTTAAATCCTATTCTGACATACATTAATACTGTACATTAAATAAAGTACACAAGAAATCCAAACTCTTAAGTGCATGTTAAGTGTATAGCAATATAAAACATACCATTTTCATTTTTATTTCATTACAGTCTTTAAAATGTGAAATGATTTATCAGATCAAAATTACTGTTTAGAAAAATTGCTGTTTGATCTAACTAACCTGGTAAGAAAGCATGATTCGTCTACTACGAATTAGCACTGCTCAGTGGAAGCAGTTACCTTACTCTTCAGTTCAGCACACCCAATGTTACAAAGGCCTGTAAGTGTCTTGTCCCCATTACTCAATTTTCAGGCCCCTTGCTTGTTAATCTTTATTAGATCCTTGCTCGAGCATCATCCACTTCTGTCTAGCTTTCTCCTTGGAAGACCTCAATATACTAGGACGACTATCAGCACAGCTGCATCTTTTCAACAATCATACTACCCTCATCCAAGTCATTAACTTTATTTTATACAATACCTTTCCTTGCACATCTCAAGGTGCTGTAAATGAAACAGTATTGTCCTAGTGCCATGGAGTCAGTCATGATTGTAGTCCTCCCCCCTTAAGGGCGCTCCGGCTCTTTCACTTCTGACTTGATTTTGTGCACCTGCCCCCTGTTCCAGCCTCCTATCCAGCCCACCTTAAAAGCCAGACGCTCACTCTGTTCCGGGCTCTGCATTGGTTCCTGTACCAGGTGAGTTCGGGACCTGTAGCGTCTGGTCCCGTTCCCCCCGACCCTCCACCGGATCCCGCTCCGGATTTTAATCCCGTTTGTCTTCGTCTCCGATGGACCGCCCGTCTCTGGACATTTGCCACATCTTGGATTTCCCTTTGGACTTTCTTTTGGACAGTTTGCCTTGGATTCACCCCCCAGAACACCTGCGCACCTTGAACACGCCCCCTGTTTTCATTCCTGAACCCCCCCTTTTCCCCCCATGTTTTCCTCACTCTACCCCGGATTGTGTTGTTTGCATAGGGTCTGGAAAGAAGGCCTCCGTTACAGAGTCACTCAGCAACAACAAATTGATTACTCAAATAAAAAGCAGTAGCTTAAAATATCCTGTCTTCTTTCTATTGCATTAAAGATGCAGAGACTCACCAGAATCACTCCTAACAGCGCAGAGAAATGAGGTGTGGTGATGAGCTTCCTTTCCTCACTGGGATGGATGGTAATGAACCCATGGAAGGGCCAAATCATGTCGCTATTCATGGGAACTCAGATGTGAGTTCGCAACGACAAAGTCACAAAAGACATTTACAGCACTTTCACAAAGTTTGCGATTTGGTGCTTAATTTGAAATTTGTCATTTTTTCCCAGAACGTCAATTAATTCATTTTGTTACCGAGATTTATCACCAGTCTAAAAAACTGGGACTGCAGTTCCCCTTTTTAAGTAACCAAAATGTTGACCCTGCAAGCATGGTACAGGTGTCCTGTCTGTGTTGAACCCACAACCCTGTTGCTATCCGTGTCAGGTTATGTTCTCAAATGGTTAGGGTCCTCCTGGTTAAACAATTAAGCTAAAATAAGAGGGAGAAAAAAATTTATGATAGTATGTATGTCTTACTAAAGAAATAATGGAAAAAGTATCACAGCACATGAGCATGTCCAGCAGAGTGGAGTAAGAAAGATGTGAATTCCTTGTAGCTCAGCTCTGCTGGTCAACAGAATTAATTAAATCCATGTATCAAACCATATCTAACTGAGATGATGACTAATTGTATTGAGCTAACAGTAAATCCAGTGAGCATACACACAGATCAGGATGGCAACAAGAGAAAGAGCTTGTTTCAGTTTTAAAAACAACTATGCCAGTTTGTAAGGTCCTTACAGATAAATAATTAATCTGATTAATAACAGCTTGAATGACAATTTAGGGACATCTGTAGAGTGACTGAAATAACTTCCAAGGTCAGCACTTATGTACGGTACTTGTGTTATAAGTGACTAAAGTAAAGTAAAGTCAGAACTAGCTCTTCTAGATAACATATGAAAATGATCCAGTTTTCATTGTATGCTGTAGGTATCCCAGGGCGGACCCTAAACCCAAGAAACCAAGTCATGCTTCATAGTGATCATTGTCAGAGGCCTAGTCCTGGTTTTGAGCATAAAACAGTCTCTCTGGTCCAAATATATGTTTGAAAGTGTAGATCACAGCCTGTCTTTCTATGCAGTGAGGTGAACGAGCGGAACTTTAGAAAGCCCTTAAAAAGCCCATCATGTACAGTAACTACACGGCTTCTGTTAGTGTCACGCCTTCAGGGTGTATTGACGAGATGATGCACCACGCTGTGCTCAGAATTTTGCTGCTATACTGTATCTCTCCCTCCACACCTGCGTTGCACAACTTCCTGAATCACAGTATCTGTAGCTCTGTACTTTTCAGTTGTAAAGGATCAAGAGTTTTTAAGTATCATATTTGGTACAGGAATTAGCTTAAGTGGTGAGTTTGTAAATTTTCAGATGATAAAATGTGTGGACTGGAGGAATCCAGAGTCACAGATATCAGCCAGGGACACTGCCTTTCCATAGAGCTTTGAGGGTGCATGTGGACGTGGCAATTCTATAGCATATCACCCCACACACAAATATCACATGTCTGGATCTCTTAATGTGTAGCAACATTCCACTGTCTCTCATTCATTCTGTTTTATTCTCTATTGCAAACTAAAACTAAGTAAAGCAGCTAATTGTTGATGCTTAGACTTATTAGAAGAAACCATTTGGATGGTAAAAAAAATTATATTGCAGAATCCTCCTCCATTTTCTCACACGTTGACCTGCATACAAATGGTAGAGTGAGTCTGATTTAAGCTAGCCAGCCATGTGGATGAAGCTGATACTCTGGCTTCTTTCAAGAAATGGCTGGATGAGATCCTGGGATCTACTAACTACCAAACAGCCCAGACAGGCCGAATGGCCTCCTCTCATGTCAAATGTATATTCTTATAAGGACACTTTTGACTCTAGATTTCCCTTAAGTAGCGATGTTGCTAAATATGTCTCCAAGTTCTGTTTTTTTTGGGTGGTGAGTATATCACAGTCTTTAGACCATAACATAGGTTTTTTTTTCCTTTGGTGAAAAGTTGTGGTTACATTTTCCTGGAGTTTTTAACAAATGTGTGTGAAGGAGGACAACAGCCATGTTCAAGCTGTCAATAATTCATATTCAATCCTGACACACAGTAATTTCCTCACCTAAATCATTTTACATACTGTAAATAATCCCCTTCTCTCTCTCACGTACATCTTTTGCATCCCACCTCCACCCAATCTCCACCTCTGCGGCTGCCCCTTGGTCACCCAGCATGGGGGCCCGATCTCCTTGTCCTCTGGCCAGGAGGTCAGCCCTCAGCCAGGCAGGCTGAGCCAAATTAATTAGGACTTGCACATAGTACAGCATGGTACAATGGTAATTCTGCTAGTGGAAATCAACTTTGAGACAATGGTTCGGAGACTGCACTCACTGAAATATTGAAAAGGTCTGGAGAATATCCATCTAAAAGAAGAACACAACCAAAGACGATTGTTTTATTGAAAAGCCTCCCTATTTTTTCAAAACCTAATGCTTAGAGGTGAGTAAAGCATGAGCAGAAGAGTAATATTAGACGATTAAAAATTTCATGGCAGTATATTTAATTTGTCTCCTTTTATGTTAAAGTGTTATAAAGTAGTTCATATTTCTCAATGTTACAAAAAACAAACTCAGAAATGACTGGACCTCCCTGTACAAAATGGACTTTAAATTACAGGCATGGAGAGAGCAGTGAGCCCACCCTCAGAGGGAGGGTAGGAGGAAAAGCATAGTGTACCCACTTCCTAACAGGAACAGTCCCCTTGAAGAGGCAGAACATCTTTAACCCAGCTTGCATTTGCATTAATAGCTGAGGCGCGATGCAAAGCCACATTGCACACTCATTGGCCCCTCCACATTGCTTTTTCAGATGCAAATAGGAGTTGCCATAGTAACTGTAGTCTCTAATGCAGTTATTTTTAAATAAGGAAAAAAGACATTTAAAAAGTGGAACATTCAGTCCAAGCATATAACCCTCCCCCCCCCCCCCCAAAAAAAAAAAAAAGAGAAACCCTTTGCGACATCATAAGGAACAGAGCACCTTGGAGGGGGCCTCCTGACAGTCTCAGCCTTTGACCATTTGCCCCCCATTAGCCAAAGAGATAATGCTGGCTCTTCAGCCCAGTGATTACCCAGGTTGCACAAAACAAGACGATTTGTAATTTCTATACTGGGGCCATTTTTCATTGTCTCTTGATGTGGTATCTGGATGCACTGGGGGGGGGGGGATGGCTCGATATTCACCGAAACTTCAGCTGTTCAGATCACCCTCTTTCTCACACACCGTGCTAAAGAATTTTAGAGCCTATAGTTAATTCTCCAGCTTGTTTTTGTCTCATTATTTTACCAAGTAGTCTAGCTCAATCAACAATAAATTCTTGTTTACCATGCTGGGACGCAGAATCAGTTGTGTTTATTACAGCTGTATTTACTACAGCAATCTGAAGGAAGGATCTCCCTCAGCAGTTTGACAGCAGCACATTACCTGGAATTTGAACCAATGACATTGCTCAGGACCACTCCCTTGAACTTTGAAAGCTTGTTTAGTTTTTAATGTGTTGTAAGTTTACACTTTCTAAGAAATCTTTGAAAGTAGTTGTCTGTTCTGAGTCCTGTGTTCTGTACATAAATGTTTGATTTGATTGTAACCACTGTCAACCACCATTGGTTGACACATTGGTCATTTTCTTTCTTACCATAAACCCGTGAAGAGCAGTCTGTGGTACCCAAGAGCTGCTGGAACATGGCTCACCAGCCTCCAGTGAGCACTACACTCCTCTCTGCTTCTTCTCTTTTTGCCTTCTAGAGGCCCTGCTCTTCTCTGGAATTCTGGGAAACACTATATACTATGAAGTGATTGCTGCAGTGACATAATAACTAGGTTTATAAAATCCTTTTGTTGAGTAGTTTACATAGAGGATGGAGTGCATATTAATTTTGGATAGAACCTTCATCAGGATTTTCTTCATCTGAAATGAAGTTGACATCAGTACTGTTGTTGAGGATGTTGACCTGAAACTCTGGACTGATATTTCAGTTATTAATAACATCATTATTTTGATGAATGTATGAAATTAACATATGATTATTTTTGTCAGCTTGGTGTGTTCTCCGTACCAGAAACATTTTTCCTTGTGTGGAACATTGACAGGTTCGAGTTATTTCTCTATCTGATGCTAAAACAATTATCAACATCTTTATTTTGTGAAAATTGAAGTATTGTATCCCTCTCCGAACAAAAGGCTTGATAAATGCTTTTATATAATCACAGTTAAACTACTGCCATTGCTAGGGTGTTGAATAAGCTTCAATATATCCAGACCTGAACTGATAACTAAAACTACTGGCTACACTATGAGATTTAAGGTACATTTTCAGATGTCCATACTTGTCTTTGAGGCACTGAATGGTTTAGCTCCATGCATTTTTGAAGTCTTATTTGATGAGTACAAGACAACTTAATCATAATCATAGTTCTGCTGACCTACAGGTCATTTTTTTATCAAAAGCCAATCTCCACACAATGAGAGGCAAAGCCTCCTTGTTCAGCTCCATAATTGTGAAATGCATTACTTGAATCCATTAGAAGACTGGATGGGCATTTTTACAAATGGCTTAAAGATTTGTATTTTTGTGACAGGGTTTAATGAACATTTTGTTTTACTCTAAGTTTTATCTGGCCAGTTTACGGTGTGATGTTTTACCTCTCTTACTGTCTTAATTATGTGTTTTATGCATGCACTGACATACAGTACTTCCAGGGTTTTGATATACTCTTAAAAGTAAAAAAGATTATTGAGTATTATGTGAGCAAGATGCAAGCAACCAAATTGGCATGGTGTGGAGATCTGCACTTGTGCACTTTTCCGCACTTTTTATTACCAGTATTGCCATCGCATGTCATTTATCCTAACAGGGCTCTGTTCACGTATTGCTTCCCGACTGATTGCATCTCTATTGCAGCATCAATACAAGACCTGCACTATGTCCATGGATAAGCTAATACTAATACGCTTTAAAGACTTGATAAAGCAGAGGAAACAAGTATAGGAACATGAAACACGGCCCTTGGTGTTATAGCAAGATAGCTCTCTCTCACTTTTAAACAGTTTTAATTTAAAAGGACTCTGATGCTTAAAAGAGATGCTGTCAGCAATAGGTTCTTGGTGCTAGCTTAAATTCTCATTGCAGATGAGGGGAGAGGTTGCTCATTTGCCAAAAAGGCATTGATTTGTTTGTATTCTTGCTCGTGATGAGCCTTTCTAATGAAACTGTTTATACACTGGGCAGATCAACACGATTAATGGACGTGCTTGTATACACTTGCAGTAAAAAAAAAACCATCACACTGATTTTTTCGAGCTCCATGTCTTGGAGTCTGTCTTTTCTCCAGTTTATGTTTTGGACGTGGATAAACAAAAAAAGTCCCACACTGAATGACTTTTCCAATATGTCTGGGACAGCGAGTCAGCTAGCTTCTCCATAACAGGTTAAGGTTTCCTGCCTTCTAGATAAAATGTTCTGCTAAAGGTGGTTTTAAGTGCAGACCATTACAGATGCTAATAATATTAATAATAAAATAATCACTGTCACAGAACTGAATATTCACATTGTTCCTTTCAGTAAAGAGAAGGAGTGGGTGGTGGATGTGTGTGTGTGTACAAAGGACCAGAAAATATACTTTTTCTTTTACTTTATTTATCAATTAATTGTACAACTCAATCAATGGAAGGGTGATTATTCTTTTGCTCCTGTGAAGCAGCTCTAATGCCCTTTTAATTAGAAATGCTGACAGCCCTTCAGCCCACATGCTGACAGTGCATTGGCTGAGGGATCTCCTTGTCCTTGGCCTCTCTGGGTGAACAGACCCCCCCCCGCCTCTCCACACACCCCCAGTCTCACACCTGGTGCCCCTTGCCTCCAGGAGAGACGGGCAGGGACCGTGCCTCCTGCTCTCAGCACTGCTGTCACTTGAGCATCAGTCGAGGGCTCTTATCTCCAGCCCCCTGCAGTCCTCTAAACTCCCGACACTCTGCAACCTGCGGGGCAGCAACTCCTTCCCTCCTCATTGCTCAGTCTCTCCCATCGTCCAGACCCTGCAGCCAGCTGCAGAGGGGCACCTCCAGGGGGAGCCGCTCCTTGTGCCAGGCTGTGTCTGCACTGTCCAACATCTCGCCTGTCTCACAACAGACTACCGCATATAAACAAACTGTCTGTGCAGACCTTGATGTCAAGTAAACTCCCAATGAACACTGATCCCCTCTTGTATTATTCCAGCTTTTAACTAGCTCCTTGGATTATGTCAAACCACAGCCTTGCATGATATGAGACAACAGAAATCACTCGGTAGTCTCAGGGCAGCCTTTCACTTTTTTTTCCAGTTTAGGTACAGATGGATTGTGGCAAAACATAACTAACATGAGGGTGTGCTGTCACCTGCTATTTAAAGGAGGGAGAGACAATTTAATGCCCTTTAAAAAGGCCCAGGACACAGGCAGACACACAGTTAAGAGTCCGTGGTCTGTGTGCTGTTGCAAAATGAGACCAGAGCAATTTCCAATAATCGAGTAAACAAGCCCTTAATAACCTATCTAACGAATGATTCTGTCCCAATATTGGATTCATTTTCACCATGTGTCAACACAGCCTCTGCTGATTGTTACAGGAGACACATTTTTCACACTCCGCATTTAAATGGATGTTTTTGCATGTAGTGAAGCAGGCAGACAGGATCTGAAAGGCATTTTATTGAAAAGAAGCACTATTAGAATGTATATTGTTATATTACTCAGGGGCATACAAATATTATATGCATGTAAGCTGAAAACTGTTACATAATGTATAATGTACTAAGAATGTCACACAAGCAGTGCTTCACTTTATAAAAGTGTATTTTACATTTATTTATTGTGTAACATTTCACAGAATGGCTGTTTGAAATAGTGCAATGTGTGGGGTTTAAGGTTCTGTTATTCAAACATCTCCTTTAGTTTCTATTAAAATCAAGAGCTATGTGTACCCCTCTACTTGATATCGTACCTATTTAAGTTTTTTATGTACTTTAATGCTACACTTTTTACAGTGTCCTGAAACCTATTGTTTTGGAACCTATTGTTGAGCATTTCACATTTGCCCTGCAAAACCCTTTTAACACATGATAGTCTATTTCTGTCGAAGACAATTGAAGACAACAGACTAGAGAAATGACAAAGTACGTGGACACTATAGCAGATAGCAGCATTTTCTAAAATTAAGCCATCTCAGAAAAGGACCACTACATGCTTGGCTGGATTAAAAGAAACACACTGATTATAAACATCTCGAATAAATGGTTTCTTGTTTTGGGCTTTAGATTGACCATGTCCATGTACTGTAGGACGATATTAATATAGAGGATTATTAAGACTGGAAAACAATATAATGGGAGATCATTGCACATTTCCCGCCAGATGGCACTCTAGAGACTCGTCCAAGTGCATAATTAGACTTTATTACCCGTACAAAATAGGGGAACAACTATTTCCCGAAAAATCAGAACTTAATTAGCTAAGCAACGTTTATTTTTATGATATCTGAAGCTATGATTTACATACGTTCTTTTGACTTTACTGTGGCGAGAATACTTTTGAATTAAGTTCATTACAGTTTAATTATGCTAATTAAAAACAAATCGATTATGTTCGTTGGAAAAGATAGGCGAGTGTTTTTTTTTTTTTATCCAAACGTGTCCGAGTAAGTTAACGCACTGAACCAAGCAATTAGATGAGATGTCACATTCATCGATGTTTTGATAAGAGCTTTTAACCTGAAATTATTTGTACATTTATACAGTTCCTACACGTTTCCTAGAGGGTCTGGTTTTCTATCAGTTGATGTAATTACGTTAAGCCACAGATGAATTTGCTGAACTGAGGTCAGGCACGAGGTTTGCGGTTCCTCTGCGTCGCCTTGAAAATCAGAGCGCGCGGCCGCCGGAAACCCAGTGAGCTCAACGCACATCACTCAGGACGAACACAGGTACACGTCTAAGTGCGGCACAATTACAAAGGTCTCCTGTGGACCTGTTTCTGGGCTGCTCTGCCTGCGCCTTCCTCGCATTTCATTGCAGTGGCAGCGGTTTGCAGGTGTCTGCAACACACACGCACGCATCAGATCATCTGTCCCACATGCAATTAAAGGTGGGGGGAAATCAAGACGTACAGGCTCTATATTATATTCACGAAAATAAACTATGATCTATTGAATGTATATACTTCTTGAAAGCTGGCCACCCCCTCCTCCTCCCTCAAGAAAGTAGAAATATACAGAATAAAAAAACCGTTTAGGTTTCTTGCATCGACGCCTTCTTACCTGTTTTTCTAAACATTCCTTGGCTGAGAGAGACGGTTTCGGCGACGGTGCCCTGTCACAAACGCATCCTTCCAACAGGTATAATCCTGAGGGCCGAGAGCTGGAATCGTTCTCAAAATAAAACAACATATTCTGCAGCAAAGCGAACCATTTGGTGTGCCATTTTGTGTTGTCCGAGCTCTTCTTGCTCAAACATCCTCGCCTCGTGCCGTCCTTCTTTGCCAAAAGACCCAGGTAGGTGACATGGCCATCATTAAGTCGAATTCCTTTCTGCATTTTTGTTCTGGAGCCACTGGGGAAAAAGGCTTGTTGATCCTTACATCTTCTCCGTGTCAGATCTCCAAATAGATGTGCACTTTCTTAATTAGCAGGAAACTATAGCCTGCCGTACCCATCCACTGGAATCACGCCACTGGAAAAAAAAAATGATTCTACCATCCAAAATATGAGACTTGAATTGGCTGAATTTCCAAATTCCACATCTCTGGCCAGATCATAACGCTCACAATTGCAGTACAACCGTGCCACTGAGCAGAATAATTTGCTGGGTGGCTTGTCGTTCTCTTGCTAAAGTCTTAACAGAATCCAGAGCTTACAGTATTGAGAGAAGCAGAGCAGTCATGTGATATGTCTCTGGAAAAGCGAATTTCAGTACCTCGGACAGCGAAATCCACATTGGCGTGAACTTGGCGTGTCGAAATGTCACGGACTTGGTTCGATCGAACACCAACGAAAAGAAAAACTTTAAAAATCTGATCCAGGCACACTCGAGGTAGCCTGATTTTGACGTGATGCATTTTTACGTGCCGGATCCGATCGTTGGAGAAAACAGTCGAGCTTTCAGGATGAATACACTTAAAATCCGCATCATTTCACTTGTCTCTTCGTTGTTTAAAAAAACATTTATCTCAGTCATATGTCCTTATATATATATCGCATTTCTAAGTGATGAATACCACATAACGCTTATTTGTGTAAAAAAAATTACGGGACTTTTTCATACGTGTTTTTAAAAGATATGATCCCCATTATAAAACAACGGGTCTCTCTATAATCGGAGAGCTACAATAAAACTAAATTTATTTTAGAGAAAGCATATAGTATTATAACTCAATATCTATCAGATGTTTAATACTTTATATAAACACCGTGAAAAGCGAACCTCAGGTAAGGAGAACATTAGCTTACACGCCTAACAGGCTGTGGGAAACCTTAATGACAGTTATTCCGTTTTTATTTTTAGAAGCTTCTCGCCCACGTATTTGCCTTGCCTTTATTACTCTTCGTCCTATCTGATTCAAGGAGAATAATGTCTGTGTTGTTGCTAAAGGCGTTCTGTCTCCTCGTTCTGCACAGCCCATAATAGTAGCCCGATATGGTAACGATGATCAAGATTTTACCTCAATACTTTAAAACAAATAGAGCTTGAATATCTACTTCCAAGCAGGAACTGTAATATTTATTTGAGATATCCACGGCAAACAATTAATTGCATGGAAGTGGATAGGTCAATATTTGGTATGCAAACGATGGGGCTTAATAACGCACACGTCTGTTGTAAAATGTGTTTCCAAAGTAATTGTCTGACCTTTATTGCTCGTTTCACTCCTCTTACTATCTAGTTTGTAATTGTTACATTCTCTGGGCGCTTTGCCTGAAACCAGCACCATGACGACAACAAGGTTAGCTGTGGAAATTTGCACCTTTTCAGTTAAAGAGTTTGTAAAACCAAGATTTGGTGTTTTGTAAATACTGTACTACGATGATACCGATGTCCATGTCCCGGAGAGTCACAAACCTTTCTAGTTTTCATTCGATATAAGTATTGAGTTAATTCACTCAATTATTGCATTAAATTAGTATAAATTAAAACTGATTTTAATCGCTGGGGATGTGAAAACACTAGGGGTTTTAGGAGCACTTGAATACACTGATATTTAAGTCACTGGGTTTCGCGTGCCCGCTTAAATAAGAAATGAATCAAAGTCCAAATAATAATAAAATCTGCACAATATTCTGACATGGGGTGAAATACAGTTGATTTGACGCCATAGCAATTGTTTCTCTTGAGACAATACAGTCTGAGCTTGAATGAAAACCAGAAACAAATGCTCACATCCGTGACCAGGGTGCCTGGTCTGAACTAGGAGGCGGTGTTCTTCTGATACAAACGGTCTTATCTGTATTCAATGTCTTGGACTGCAAAACTTTGTCCAGTTCCTATATCCTAGTTTGTACATTGGCTCTGTAGAGATGCAATGGTAACAGACGTGCTAGAACTTGGAGATTGTTACAGATTCTGCGGATTGTAGAAATTGCACTGGGGAAAGTAAGTTATCTGTTAGGTATCCGGTTCGCACTAAGTACATAATTACATAATACCGTTTTTTTTAGACGTGAGTAAGCATGCTTCTCTTTGCTTGTCAATTTCTGCCATTTTACCAACACAAATGCAGGGACAGGTAAATCTACGCTATACGACGGAAAATTGAACTCGAAGAGTAACGTCCCGTTGTAGATTGCCTTGTCACAGTCTCAGCCTGACGCGCATGTTCCCCTACAGCACCATCCGTCCCTGAACCAACTGCTCGAAAGATGTAGAGCTCCAGTCTGTTGCGCGACACGGGCTGCTGGCTACGCCCAACAAACGGTCATCCTCTTATATACTGTACATACAGTCCAGATCCAGCACACCTTTATGTGAACATATGTTAGTCATAATGTATTCGTCCATATGATTACGTCTGATCTAAATCGCACTGTGATAGTGAAGCAAATTGGATTTAAAGGTTTCTTACAAGACCTGAGAAATTGTGACATCTACTTAACTTGAGATTGAATATAGAATGTATATCAATTCTTTATTACACTTGAAGCTCCAAATCAGATTTTTACATGCACAGAGAGAACGATACACGTGTGTGAGACGATAATAAAAGTGGTGTGTTATATACTATGGCTTTCGACACCCAATGGGAACGAGCTTGAATACATGTGTAACGTTCGAATACTCTAATTGAAAACACTCTTGTTATCATCAAAAACACTGTTTCGACGTGGGTTTATCAGTTTACTTATTTCTGAGTCATTCTTTATATACAGTAGCTGATTGTATCCATGTAAGAATCGATCCCACAGCAGCTAGTGTTTGCCACAGTGAATTAGTGCCCAATGACAACAGGCAGATATTGGCCAGTGTGGGATTATTTGGTGTGGCTAATCATGGGCTACTCACAGACTGGACAAAGTTGACCCCCTCCTAGAAATTAGAGCCTTTCTGATGAATGTCTGGACTGAACAGCAGATGCCTCTGCTTTCCTTTGAAGTATGTTCTTAGGGGTGCCTGGAGGTCGCGGTGCACCACGCGACAGTTGTATTCCAAAACTGAGTCACTCAGATGTCAAAATCCCATGCCCAGAGAACTTCAACTAGAGTTCGCGGAAATGCTCAGTGGACACCCCAGGTAGGGTAAGGATCAGCATTTCCACACTACTCAGAGAATTTTTATTTTCAGGGATGGATTTTTAGCGCAAATCAAGTTGAAGAAAAGTGGTTTCGTGAAAATCGCAGAAAATTTTTTTTCAGAAACTCCGGGGTGCCTGGAGGTCGCGGTGCACCACGCGACAGTTGTATTCCAAAACTGAGTCACTCAGATCACACGAGTACCAAGGCATCCTTGAAACTCATTCAAATGCAAGTGCTTCTATCTTTTTCCTTGATTGTTTCCCACTCATTCCTTTTGGTTTGGGGAACATGTCAAAATCCCATGCCCAGAGAACTTCAACAAGTTTGTACAGCGATGCGTGCTTTCTTAATAAATTTCTTAATTTAACAATGTTTGAAATCTAGAGTAGTTAAAAAAATTAGCATATACTAGTGTAGAAGTTTAGTATTCTCTGAAGAGGATGAGCTTACCTAGATGGTCCTCAGAATCTTCAGGACTGCTCCACACATACACTGTATGTGTCTTAACCTGTTCCATGTTTTAGATCATTGCCCGGAGGACTATCAGTTCTGTATAACTGATATTTAACTATAAGCTAAATGTATGAAGCAAAATTCGAAATAGTATTGAATTGTTAACGGCGTGAATGTTCTATATGAGTGTTAGTGGAGATCAGTGGCATCATATCTTGACATCTTCCATATTAAGCACAAGCGGGTAAAGCCTCCTAAACAATTTTATCTGCCTGCTGATTTCACCAGGTGCTGCAGTTGTATACCAATACAAGCCCTCAGTGCCCTCTTGGCTTATTGTCTTCATTGTCTGTTTCCTGGCCATGTTCCCAGGATCTTTTTGGTGTCTCACTTGAGGTTGACCATCATGCAATGCCTGTACAGCCAGAGAGGAATGCAGTTTTATTTTGTCATGAAAGCACACTGTTTTCCAAACCTAGATGCCATGTTATAACAACAACAGTGACATAATCTGACTTTAAATAAGAAGAGATGTGCAGAGAGGGATACTAATGTGCAGACAGGATTATTAAAACTGTGACACCTTCCTATTTGGAGGCAGAAGCATTGCACCAGGCAATGAACTTTAGTTTATTCCATGTCTGCTTTTCTGCTCTGTCCTTGGAAACATCTGATTTAATAATCACAAGCAAAGCAGCAGAGCAGAGAGGCCTTTTTGAAAGCAAGTAACACTTCACCAGGACCATTTGACAAATCTGAATATTCATCTTAGACATCACAAACCTTCTATATGTACTGTAAGTCATTATCATTGGATGTAATATTCTAGTAATATTCTAGTTGCAAATCAAATGACTTATTCTGATAGAATGAAGGGATTTTTATTTTCCACTTCACAGAAGATGCATTGAATTCTAAGCTTCTGCTTGCCTTCTCTGCTATAGTGCTGCCTCCCTCAGAGGTTGTACTTAAGCTTATGCTAATGGCCAACCATCCATCAGCCTCTCCCATCTTTCCCTGAGCCAGCACAGTGATTGTACATAAGAGTAGAGACAACATATTTAGCCCAATGTCAGCTGACAGCACCAGGTCCATCAGTTTACCAGTGGATCCAGAACATTATAGGAGCCATGGTTTAATGATCTAATTTAAGTCAGCTTATATATTTATTGTACATGTTTGCATTCTTTGATATTTGTTCTCTGCTAGTTATGGAAACTTACAGTATGAGGTGTTTAAAAGAAAGAAACAGTAAAAGCAAATCACCAGAATTGTTTCGACAAGTTCTCATAGAAGCCAAATAATACATTAGTATTTGTGTATAGAATGCTTTCTGTCCATGTCTGCCCATGAATAATTATACCGAACATACCCCATTAGTGGATTATTTAATATAAGCATTTTTGGTAGAATCCTGAAGGATATACAGTACAGTGCCTGGAGCATCCACTGCATGAATCCATGAGGCATTTAAAATGTCCTGCAAGATTTGTATGCATGGATCTTGTGGAGATTATTTTTCACTCAGGGAACTGTCAATTATGTTTTTTGCAACCACATTGCTTGCCTTACACACTGACTTACATATTTTGACATCATGGCACAGCCATACAGATGCTTGTGACAAAGAGAAGGTTTGCAGGCACTCTCCTCCCAGCCTGCCTGTCCCCCTCCAGGAGTGCCACACTCTGCTCATTAGAGTGACACTCTGTGCAGGTTTGTATCACACCATGTACCTGCACTGCTGTGCAGCAAAATATTATTTTCATGCTTCAGGCGCTGAGTATCATGTATGTTGACATGTATTGTATGTTGATACATTAATCGCTCCTATTAAAAACATTGCACTTGTGAGGTGTTAATTTGCTTTTAAAATGATTGCTACTTACAATAGCAAACTCCCATCGCTCTAAGGAACTATAGAAGAAACGACAAGGGTGCAGTAGTAATTCACTGCATAGAAAAGAAAATCTAAAGCTGAATTACCAGCAAACAGGACTATATTAGAGCCATTTTACAGAAGTATAACTGCTTGAAAAAGACCGTTCTAAAGACCGAATCTCAAATTCTTCCATAAGAATTCAGAATACTTCTGAATTCTGTCTCACGGTAAAGCCAGCTGTTGAATGATGCTGGAAAATCTGGTGCCACCCCCCTTTCTGGCAGTATACTGTAAAATTTAATTACAATTGAGCCCAGCTCCCTGCAGGGCAAGTCTGGTGTTGAAATAGGTTAGTTGTACCGTATTGCCTTTTGTGAAGAGCAGCTGGTTAATGGAAATCAACCCTCCTGGATCCTGGCGATGGATCGTAGCTTTTCCCCTCACAAGGACTGGGAGATGAGTATTGGAGCTTAACTCTATTCATGTGTGTATAGACATCCTTAGTGGTGGGCTGATCTGAAAAAGAAATAGAGCAAGGAGATAGTGGCTAGAAGCCAAATTTGCAAGCACCCTTGTTTTTCAGCTCCATCTGTGCTTGAAATTACTTAAATGGACTAATTAATTACCTAATTCAGTCAATTTAGCATCTTTTTAGCTCTGTGAAAAATTCATTAGGTCCAGTAAAACAAGTAGAGGAGAAGGCTTTATGGAAGAAGAACCTTGCACCACTAATCTTCTTCCAGGACAAGACCCTTTGTATATTGTACATAAAACAACACTAGGCTTCGTATTTAATACATCTTTTAAAATGCAATGGACATTAAAGCAAAAAAATGGTAGTGTGAGACGGAAAAATGATTGTCTCAACTCGTATTTGTGTGTTCAAGAGTTGCATTGCTCAGGACTAGCACATACTATATGTGTACAACTCTTAGAAATGAGTGACTACAAGGCTATGTTTCACACAACAAAAAGAAAATTAGCCCATCCAATTTGTTTAAAAGTCAGCACAACCTTTAAACCAATGTGTTTTTATTGTCTTCAGGCCACTTCTTAGGCTAGACTAATTCCTTTGTCCCTACTTGTATCTTGAAATCCAGGTTTGTAATAATCTGAAAACAGAACATACTATTTTCAGCCTCAGTAAGAACCTAGCAGACTGGAGAGGCAAAGCTCTGGGAATTTAGTAGGCTTCTGCCAGGAACCTGTGGGGTAGAATTAGCAGAGAGAGGAATTCTCATCCCTGTCTTACATCATGTGCTGTTTGCCTTTAACAGTTAGAAGGAAAAAACATTTGTCACAGAGTCAGAATCTGCATTCTTTCAGCTGCTAACGGAGCTGCTATCTTCTTTACTGCTGGGCTGGAAGAATCGTTCACAGGGCCTGGGCTGAGGTAATTCACTGGAACCTCTCAGCAAGCCTCTCAACATACTGTACTGCACACCACATGGCAAAGTGAACAGCACATGTGACTGTATGTACAGGTCAGGCAAGCTTTATTTCAGGTTAATTATACAAGTTGCAAAAGCAGCTGTACTTGAGATCTGTCAATCCCCATGCCTACATGACCATGCAGTATTTTTAACACATTTTAAAAACACTGCAGTTTCTAACGGTATGGGGTCAGATGACTGGTTTAAGTTTTCGATTTACCTCATTTTTCCTTCCTGTTTCAAATGTACTGCACAGTCTTCTATTACAGCTTTTACTTTGGAAATCTGTGTGAGGTATGTGGGGTAAAAGAGGATGGAGCAGAGCCCCCTGGTCTCTTACCTTCTATCCTGGTCTTCTGCTCAACTCATTCAAACGGTTCCAAGGTACTCAAAGTAAAGGGCAGAGCTTAGCTTCTGCGACCTCCTCTCAGCCTGTTTTACAGACCATTTCAACAGGGATCACTAACACTCCTATCCCATTCTTTATCCCCGTAGGAACAGCAAAGCCATAACGATCTCCTTATGCTGATAAAAACAATAATTAGACTTGGACAAGATTCACACACCAATGATCTTCATTATACAAAACACACCCTACTAATCAGTTAGTGAGGCAGGCTCATACACGCTCATTAACATGAGCCTTTTCCTTTCCACAGTACCTGTAACATGGTAGTGCTACACTGGCAGTCTATTTCCTATTGACAGGTGGGTTCTGTCTAAATGAAGAGGTGACAGGAGTACACCAAGACATAACATTGCTGTGTGAATATGTTTTTTTTTCCAAAATTGTGAAAAATAAGTGAAGCGCGATATGTATCATGCAATGTAGGTGTACTTCATTAATGAAAATGCTTCAATGGCTGTAAGGCCTTTTATTAAATATAATAGATTAGAGATTGCGGTGTCCTCTTCAACATTTTAATTGTCTTTGTGTTTGCCTGTTTAATCAGAGCAGCCAATATCCTGGTGGTCCTCTATACCCACTCAGCTGGGCAGGTGGGTGTTGTGCATAATGCCAGGTTGATCTATGTGGGAACAGGTCAGGATATGAGCTTCTTTAGCCTTGAAACCCAGTCATCATAAACCCATCTTTCCTAGTCATTCTGGGCTGAGGGAATGGCTGCCATCACCCCTGACTTTTTCAAATCACAGAATCAGCAGCTACCCTGGACGCCTTCTGTATCAAAGAGTAGGGTGAAACCTGTGAAAACCCAAGGCTCCTTCAGAAGGCTCCGTCTCAAGGAGGGGAGACTGTACATTCTCAGCCTGGCCCAAATCTTTCAAAACATCCAGAACTCCTTAGAGAGAGGTCAAATCAGTAAGTTCTGGTCTTGCAGCCAAAACGTCATTGCAAAAACAAAGTGGAAAAGCAAACACAAACTTAGGTTTGCAACATGAACACTAGAGAAAGTCTTGAAGGATTTTGCACTCCCAGACTCCCTGACCAACAGCCTGACACTATTTTCTTTCAGGATTAAAGATCAACCCTCATCCATCCACCTATAAAAAGGGATACAGCTTATACGACTACAGCCTTTGTCACTTGCTGTCACAGACCATTGAGAATAAGGCATTTTGTTTTGAATTGTTTTAAGTTTTATGATATTTAAACATTGGCAGTGTGCCTTATTTTCTGAGTTCAAAAGAGGCTGGGAATTACAGAAGGGATTTCCAGCCATGGCTACAGGGGCAAGCTATCAATGTGTAATTGCAATGTCATAGTACTCTTACAATAATAATTCCTAATTGAAAATCTGTAAAATTGTGTGCTGGCTGTCCTCAAACCACAAGACGTTGAATTTCAGTTTTAATCTAGAAGACCCGAGATTATATTATAAACCCATGACAGCTCGAAGGACACACATTGTATCACCCAATTATTCATATGAGAGCTCCCTAGTGCTGTGGGAGACTGGTCTATCCCTAATTACATGATCCACTTGGTTTCTAATTTCCTCTGCTCTTCTCAGACAACATTCTGTAATTGCTACCTGCTTTTTATAGTAACAGTGCTGTCCTCCATTTCATCAGCTCCTTATTTAAACTGTTTCTGCTAACTGTTTCTACAGTCATGTTCGCTCTTGGTTCCCTGTTTCATTCTTTTTTTGAGATTGTAACAGCTGGAGACAGAGGACCATGGCCTGCTCTGAAGGACCAGACACGTACGGTACATTAAAAGAATAGAGCTCCTTTGTCAGCAGATTAGACACAGCTAATACCTAAGACATGTACTTTTACCAGAATATTAAGAGAAACCTGTTCTACTTTGAGAGACAGAACGAGAGAGCTGGGGAGAGGGAGACAGGAAAGAAGTACACTGTGTGTGTGTGAGAGAGAGAGAGGTGGAGAGCGGCATGGCAGTAATAATTTCCTATCATAATCTGTTTCCCTGCACTCTATCTGAAACATACCAGCAATCCTGAAGTGACTGCTGCAAGCACCTTGGCCCTTGTCAAATCTTGAACAGCACAGGGTTTCAGAAGCAAAGGAAACAGCACTGTCTTCAGGACACCCTGGTTTCACTTGCGTATCGGAGGGCACAGTTGTTTCCTACCACATATTAACCCTGTTTGAGCCAATTAATTAATCTCACAGTCAGTCGTTATTTTTCCACATTCGCAGTGCCGGAACCAAAAAGAAAGACAGAATTTCATTTTTTTTTTTCACAGCAGAGGATAATAGCAGGAACTCAGCATGAGCTAACACGACAAGTTACATGCTGAACCAGAACTGGCAGAGCTACAACACCTAGATTAATACCATTCTGTAGCAGAGCTGGCGTTCGGAGGATGCTGAAGACAGTAAATAACAGGGTAGAAAAGGAAAACACACACAACAAGCAAACAATAACAACTGGAAAAATTGAGGACTCTTCATGTGTGGAACCATTCTGATACCTTGGGAGGAATCATGTTTAAAAATAAAAATACCATGAAAAGCCTTGTGTATTCTATTGTCTTAAATTTGTACAGTATTTAATGTCTTTTAGTTGAGGTACTGCTCTATAGCTTTTGTAAGTGACTGTCTGTGACAGGCAAGTATTGTAGCTTTCAGTTCAATGACACCAAACAATCTGCTTCATGAATTTTAATTCAAGTATGTCTCTTACTCCCTCTTACACACATATAAACTTACTACGATAAAAGTGTAAAAATATTTGCAAAAAGACTTAATCTGGTGAGATGATATTGATTATATACTACATGTTATCATACTAGAAAAACAATGGGGTAAAAATAAATTAGAAGCCCTGTCACTCCGGAAGACCATACAAAAGTCAGGACTGGTGTTAGGCTCATTTTAGCTGGAATCATGCAGCAATAAATAGAGGAGACCAGTTCTAAGATTCCACCAGTGGAACTGCTATTGTATTGGAGTTGAGTCTATTTTGTATAAGAAGCTTTAGGCTACATATATAAAAACAATTAAATATACCCAAATCAAAACTAGACAGAATGTCATTGGGGTTGGAAGAAAGTGCAACATTCTGACAAAAAGCCCTGTGGTCATGGGGTAATAGGTGGACTCCATGCAGACAGCTGGACTCAAATCCAGGACAGTACTGGTGAGAGGCAGCAGTGTTAACCAGTATGTCCTCACTGAACCGCATGGTGTGGCACTACTGTCACGAAGCGTTCTTTCGAGACCCTATGCAGACAGCACAATCCGGGGAGGAGTGCGGAAAACATGAGGGAAAAGGCATGCTAAGGGGCTGGAAGGAAAGCAGGGGGTGTGTCCAAGGCACACTGGTGTTCAGGGGGTGTGTCCGAGGCAAACTATCCAAAGGAGTCCGAGGCAAATCCGAGTACGATGCAATGCCCAAGACCGGGTGATCCATCCTGACAAAGACGAACAGAGTTAAAAGCCGGAGCGGGATCTGGCGGAGGGTCGGGGGAATAAAAGGGGGGTCACAGGATCAGACGCTCCTTAGTCCCGGACACAGAAGGTCAGGACGCCATTGAAGCCGATGGGTGTCCATCGTCCAAAGCTGAGCCCAAATTGGCAGGAACGTCTGGCTTTTATAGGATGGGGGGCAGGAACCGGAGGCAGGTGCAGGGGATCAGTACAAAACAAGGAAGGGCTGGAGTGTCCTTAAGAGGAGGGGTTTATGAGCATGACTACTACATGCTCGCGTACAACACACTTCTGGGACTCCCCGTGGATTGATCCTCTCTGTCCGGGGTTAACCCCCTCTGGGACTGCCAGTGGACTGATCCTCTCTTTCCAGGGTTAGCCCTGCTCATCCTCTTCGGGGGGGTTCTCAGCGTTTCTTTACAGAGTTCCCACAGCTGTCGCTCATCTTTGATTGGTGCACAAAGGCGAGGCGTGGCCCTTCCTCCAGGGCTCCGCCTTCACACTGATCATGCCCCTCGTGTGTAGTGTCACAATGGACAGACATCTTCAACAAGATGCAGCAGTTCTGATACGTTATCTGTAAATCTGGTAACAGATCTATGGATACTATGGAGTCCATTTCTTTCTTATCTCTTGGCTTCTTTTAATGTCAGTTTCCTTTTTTATAGAAGTGACAGTCACTTTAGTTGTGTTTGATTTCATGCATGTTTTGATGACTGGGTGTTTTATGAGTGTACTGAGAACCCATCCTTCAACTAGGTAAGTTATACAGCTTATCAGTTGGAAGACCTGATTCTCTCATCTCATGGCTTTTTACACCTAAGCAAATCACAAAGCATAAGAATTACTCACCATTTTAGCTCCAGACAGACAAATAAGACAAAACAAAACAAGAAATGGATTATAGGTGAAGTGGTATGCTATTCATTCCATCTAAGAACAGAGACTCAATGCATTGATATTTGTTTTGTATTTGGCTAAACCACATTAAATAGAAACCACAGAACTAGGAGGTTTCTATTTATTACAATAAACATTTTTTTTACTGTTCCAGTACTCAACTCTGAAAAGATGTGTTATTAATGCAATAATGATGCTGATAACCTGCCAGAAAATCCGGCAGCCAGACATATAATGTACCTCCAGTTCTCAAAAAATGCTCAATTGCAAAAACACAAGGGAATTTAAATTCTGCTGTCATTCTCTTTCTCAGAGATGCGATCAGAAGGATTCCTTTGTGCATATTAAACACATTCAATAATCCAAGTGGTCTGGTTAATAATTCCTTTTAACGTCACAGAATACTATTTTTGGACAGTGCTTTACAGATGTTAACCTGAATTGTGGACAGACACATTAAGACAAATGCATTGTACCAGTCAATAGGTTTTCTAACGTTACAGAAGGAAGGTTGGAAACATGGCAAGGTCTTTAGTATACTTATTCTAAGAATTAAAAATTACCCCTTGGGAGGTCAAAACCTTTTCGGCATGCAGTTAAAAAATGTAGCTAAATTACATTACCAAAATTAGCCACTTCATAATGCTTGTAGCAGCATAGAAACCAACGATACTGCTCTGGTGAAATTTTTTATCCTGATAATTGTGGACAGCCGGTGAGACACATTGTCATAGACAGAAATCAACAGATGTAACCATATCTTAATATGTTTTAATCCATCTGAAAATAAGTACAAGGCTCAAATTTAATCTCTGCCCATAGCAGAATAACATGCTGACCATCATCTGTAAAAAAGGGAGTGTGTCCTTCCCTTTTGGGTGACAGTTTTGAGTTGCATTTCAGGGGAGGTTGGAGTGGACATTAAGTTGGAGAAATGTTGTTTGGTTATTGTTATGAAGCAGAGATCAGGATGCTGTCACGAAGCATCTTTCAGGACCCTATGCAGACAGCCTGGAGAGGAGTGAGGAAAACATGAGGGAAAAAGACTAGGATAGGGGCTCGAAGAAGAACAGGGTGCATGTCCAAGGTGCGCTGGTGTTCAGGGGGGAGTGTTCCAAGGCGAACTAGTCCAAGGGAGTCCATGAAAATATCCAGAGCGAGTCAAAGTCCAAAGCCGGGTGATCCATCCTAACAGACAAGACAAGAGTTAAAAGCCGGCGTGGGATTTGGCGATGGGTCGTGGGAATAAAAGAGGGTGACAGGGCCAGGCGCTCCCAGCCCCGGACCCAGATGGTCAGGATGCTGTTGTGAAGCCGATGCCATCGAGTAGCTCCTGGACTCGCTGGTAGGTGGGCTTCCCGGCATCCATCTTCCAAAGCTGAGCCCAGATTGGCAGGAATGTCTAGTTTTTATAGGATGGGGGCAGGAACCGGAGGCAGGTGCATGATCGAGAATAAACAAGGAAAGGCGGAGCGTCCTTAAGAGGAGGGGTTTACGGTCAAGACGGCAGAATCCAGAAGGGAGTGAAACAAACACAGTGTGGTAAATCCGGACTTACCACAACACTAAAGATTACAGTAGTCTATGAAGTGGCCTCACGTGTAACACAATTCTGAACTTTCCTTCTTACTGCATTGCAAAATAAACACCCAGCAACAAAGCTCCTGTGCAGCTGGTGAGGATTGACAGGCTACAGATACATCTGAGAATTTTGTTCACATACACAAACTGAGAAAGTGTATCTGTCACTTTTTTTTTGCCCCATTTAAATCAACACAGCCAACTCATGCTTCATTTCCTGCACAGCAGTGTTTGTGAAACAGGGGGTTGTTCTAATGATCTCAGTGCCTGGTTGCACTGCCAAGCACTGGCTGATGGTCACAGGAATCAGAAAGAGCCCATCTCTAAACACATAGTACTCTGTCTTCTATAGGGTAGCTTCTTATCAGAACCAAAGCAATCCCAAGCAATCAAAGCTGATTTGCAGTCACAGCCTCTTTGAGGTGTTGATGCCAGTGCAGAATTGATTTACTAGAACAGTGCCACCAAGTGGGTGACTTTAGCAATGCCATTCTGTAAAAAAGAATTTACCACTTACAGTAAGATACAGTAAATTGCCAAACTCATGTTTAAGATAATAGAATTTGAAAAGGCATGCGCTTCAGGTATTGGGTCTCAATTGTTCAGGTATTTGACTTTCCAAGAGATACAGCTGATCTGGATCCACTCCTCTCTCATATAAACTGAATTTGAAACTACGCACTGGTGATGTTAATAAAATACAGTACAAAAAGGGTGCTTTTGCAAGACCATTAAACTGTAAACCAGAACACCGTACGTAACAGCAGAGCTGAGCTTTTTGAATCGGCAAAGGAAAAAAAACTAATTCAGAATCTGAATGATACACAACATTAGAAAGCTTCCGTGGCGCTCTTTTTTTTTACACAAAGAAAGAAAGGAATCTAATTTGGCTCGTGTTACTAATGATTTGAGTAAGGCAGGCCAATATCACCCCAGATGAATATTAGTCCACAGAAAACAAAAAGACAGCTTTCGCCACAACTGCGCACAGAGGCCTACACACAGGCCTAGGCCTTGTGCTGAGTCAGGCAGAAGCCAGGACCGCTCTGCCCTGGCGGACTGTCAAGAGGAGACTCTCATGGCAGATGACCTGCTGGGCGTCCACCTGGCCTGGGCTTCCTAGGTCCAGCTCTCTACAAATGATTTTTCTATGCTTTTTAAAATGGAATTCAATGCATGTTCATCTTATAAGAATGATATCAATAGGTTCCGATGCATTTTGTGATGGTTAATGACCATTCAAAAGCACCTTGTTCAGAAAACTAAAGGAAAACGTTGTACTGTACATGGTAAAAAAAAATCAGAAACTTCTATATCTTTTCCTTTTTTTTTTGCTTTGATAATTGATAATTGGACTCCATCGTGAAGCAGGTGATCCTTCCCTCTGTACTTCCACAGCCGCACAGTTGTCCCTTCAGGAAAGGTCCCAGTCTGTGCTGTGTAAACCACTCCTGCAGCCTGTGGGGATGTCTGAGCTCCAGGGACAGGGGGGTCTGCAGTACTGAAAAGTTACATTAGAAGATGCGTGGCCCCGGTCAGAGAGAGTTTTATTATTAACTTTTCATCAATCCAAAATTGTATTTTTCTGCTCTGTGTGTCTTGGAATCCTTCATTAAAAGATCTTTTGTGGCCATTGATTTGCATGTCAATTAATGTAGGCTGACCAATAAAGGTTTTTGACAGAAAAAATAAAAATGGTGAGCATGTTTTTTTATTCCCTTTAAATGTTTAGTTTTTTCATCTGATGACTGTGAAGTGGAGCTGCTTCCATTGGTCAACCAAGTGGGTTCTGCGCGGTCTGGATTTGTGGATTAGTGGATCCTGTTCCGTAAAGGAAGCACTTTGGGATGAAAAGCATTGCAGAAACACAAGAAGTGATTGTTATTTTATGTGCAGCTTATGCATGTGGTGGTGGGGGTTGGTGGCTGTATTGCAATACATGTACTCCCTTTCTACAGTATGCAGTATTAGAAAAAGAGGAAGATGAAAACTAAGTAGGCCAATTATTAGTGACCGTGATGTCTGACATTAATGCAAAGTGGCATAGCCTGAGACCTAGATACACAGGGTGTCTTAAAGCCTTTTTCTCTACATCAGCCACTATTAATACGAATATAGCAAAGCTCGGGCAAAAGCCTTTCCTCAGTTATATAATACACTGATTCTTTTTTCAGACATCTCCTGGACCCTCATGAATGTGCTGAGCAGGGTGCAGCATGGTGCAGCATGTATCAGGGAATAGATGCCTTTCTTAGCAGTTTCCATGAGACAGAATATGGGCACTTATATTTCACTTATACTGTGCCTTCCAAAGCACTTAACAGGTTTCCCAAAAAAGAAAAGAGATACACATACTTAAATCTCTTGCAAAACACATAGAGATCAAACCAGGCTGGTGTATTTCATCATCAGGTTTTGAAGATTATGTTTATTGCAAAATCGTCTTGAACAAAGACCGTAGGCCATCGCCTTACTGTCTGAAGTGAACAGGGGACAGCCCCTGTAAAAAAACAGCTTTTCCTGTGCTTTTGCTTTTTTCTCTTTGTGTCAGCCTTTTCAAGGAGCAACTAACTGTATCCGTTAATTGTGAAGTTCACTTTTTGTATATTAGGCATTTTGTTCCCCAGAGTACACCCTGCCACAACGAAGTTACTTACAGAAGGAGACAAGGCATCTTTATAAATTTAAAATGAGATATTGATCTGTAAGCTATAAATAAAACCTCTAGCCACTTGACAAGAACTGGTGGCTTTTTTTCCTTTCCTTCTCTTTCACAGCCATCAGCTTGAGCACAATAGACATTTACAAACGGTGTTGGGAGGATGCAGTGTTTGGACTTCATGTTACAACAATTCCCTCTCTTTAAAAGAGAGCAAGGCTGTAGGGGATTTCATACTAAGACAGCACAAAAGACAAGGCAGTTTACACTTAGGGCTGGCATTTGATTCCCCTATGAAGTGAAGGTCTAAGCTTAAATTCTCAATATCGCTGACTTTCACATACCCTTCCGTAAATAGAACACAATATAGACCTCATACTGGAATTCTGTACAACATTACATTTCTATAATTATCTCTCTCTCTCTTTAGATATCAGATACAGAATCTGTTATTTGCAAAGTTGAATCTGTTAGATATATCTATCTATGGAACAAGTAAAGGTTTATTCCAGGTTGAAAAGAGAAGAAAAGAAACACATCATTTTGGGTTGTGGAGCCTTCTTCTTTTCTAATTTTCTGTTAAATATTCCCACAAAAATTATTTGAAACATTTGATCATGTTGGCAACATTGAAACGTTATCATTTTTCCAGTCATTTATTTGTGTACTTCATTGCAACCTCATGTAGGTAAGTATCTTATAAGGACACCTTTCAGGGTTTTAACAGGAAGCAATCAACATAAATTATAAGAAATAAAAATTTAATTCGCTCTCACTGTTTCACAACACTAGGAGGAGACAACCATCTAACCTTCTGATTCTGCTTTTGTTTATATAAGTCAACATGAGAATCCATGGACTGATCCTTCAATATTATTTGGGCTCACCAGTATAACTGCTTTCTTTCCAATACCACCCGGATCCTCTGGTTTCTATCTCAAAATGGATCATCAAAAGGTCCACTCAATTGGTTATTTCAGAAGTCGCAGAAAGAAGGAAATATAAATCTTTGATTTATGGCTATAAATACTTATGAAAGATATGTATCATTTGGTTGGGAGGTTCAGAGTCTTTGTGTGAAGTTTCCTCCTTTACCCACTAGTACTGTTGCATGAACCAGATGAATAACAAGTCTCTGATTACATTGGCCATTGTGAGGAGATAAACAGAGTGATAATCCAGTGTGCAGGCTTTAGTTCCAGTGGATGTCCTGAAATTAGCACAAAAAGCAAAAGTGTTTTTTAATTAACTGTGTTCCTCATAACCATCAAAGAGAATTTTGATTAAATGGTGCGCTACATTTAAATTGCTAATTCCGGGGCCTCAAGTGAGAGATAAAATACCACAAATGGTTTACAAATTAAATTATCTTTTGAAAACAAGCTGTACAGGGCAAAAAATTAATTTGTCATGTACAAAAATGAAAAACAAAAACATCAGAATGAGGATACTTTGTGGTTTCTTCGGTCTTTGTTACAAGATCTGAGCTATTGCCATTGCAAAAAGTATATTTACATATATTAAGTATATATACTGTATGTACAGTTAAAATCAACCCTAAGCACTGATGGTGTAACAATCTGGAAATCTTGTAGAATTAAACTCTGCTAAGAAATGAACATTATACTAGAATAACTACCAGAATTCAAATTTGACCCACTGGTGATCAAGAGATAATATACTGATTTTAAATTTTCCTTGTTTCTGGACTTATATCATTCACTAATGCACCACACTCTGGATTCCTGTACTGTATTTTTCACTTAGCTTTACCCTCCTGCGAAATATTTGACAAGCTTTTCATTTAGCCTGACAGTGTAAGGCCTTTAAGCCCAGGAAAGAAGGTAGTATATTTTTTTTGAATGTCAGAGCAAAAATATATATTGTTGTGTAAAGCGGTGACCAGTATTGTACACAATATTAAAAATGATCATGTTATTATAAATTTAACATTACATATCTTGATTTACATTCTACACTTTTAACTAATCCTGTATCCTACACTGTATGTATGTCCTAATGTTCTGTTCAGCATTATAGCATCTTATCTGTGTCTAGAGAAGAAAATGACAATGTCAGTATAAATACCTAAACATTTTACATAGGTAAATTCTTCATGCTCTGCATTTCTCATGCTGTATTTAAAGGTTGTTTTTTCAACTTGCATATAACACTTTGCACTTGTCCGTATTCAATATCATCTGCCAGGTGCTTTCTCTGTCTCAGATCCATAACCTACAGTGAGTACCTGTGTTGCACAATGAATTGCAACATAAAAACATGACTTTTAGTTCACAGATCATACTTCCACTGCTACTGTAAATAGAACTTCTAGTGACGTATGTAAAATTATTGTTGCTGACATGCAGAAAAGCTCAAAAGAACTATAACAAGGGCAGCCCTTGAGTCCTGGGGACATGCCAAGAATTTATTGGAAACGATGTCACTATTCTATCTTAATCTTACTGATTTTAAATGATGACAATTTTCTACTCTTTATAATAAATATTGCCAGACTACCATGTATTGAACACCCAGGAAAGCACCAGTAAAGATGGTGGTTGAATTGATTGACTTCAGATGGGGTGCCAATACATAAGCTGGTGACTGTGTAGATATGTATTTCATGGTTGTTATTATTATTTTGTCCCTGCAGTACATTAAAAAAATCGGGATACATAGATTTCCTCCAGTATCTTTTATGGATTTTTTCTTTCATCCCCATGGCACCATTATGTCAACACTATTTATCCTTTGTTTTCTCCATAGAGCGTATGAACACGTTCGCCAAGACCACATTCCTTCCCCTCCGATAATAAACCACACACAAAAAGAACGCGGGAACAGAGAAAGGTAATCGTTCAGGAGGCTCTTTTCCATATTAAAACAAATTAATTCTGCCGGTGGCTGAGGTTGCCAGGCCCCCACTGACCACTCGAAAATCAAGTGAGAGAACCCAGGCATGATGGGCCAGCAGCTGTGCTTCTGTACAACAGGTGTTTTCATGCCCAGTGTACACTCTTACCACTGCAGCAACAAATGGTTCCTCCTGTGATAGATGCTAATGAAATGCTAATGCTTTCATTTGGAGAGCAGGAGGTGAAACCTACTATCAAAAAAGAAGGGTCTGGACAAAACAGGACCACTAAAATGTTGGCAGTAAACTGTATTTAACCAAACGTTTTCAGTTTCCTGTCAACACAAAGAGTCAAGAAATTACCCATTTTCTTTGTAGACACACAAAAAAGAATTGCTTCATTTTAGTAGCATTACCGTCTATGGCTCTGTGATTGCGATGTTTTTGTTTCCTATTAGGCTGTGACAACACCAGCAAGAATAAATAAACTATCAAAGACGGAAAGTTATTTTGTAAAAATCACCTCTGCATTTTTGATGAAATGGCTGAAGACATATGCATGGTTCACTCTTTGCATTACAGGTGCAGTCTCTTTGGTTGCTAGTATCTGACTAACCCAAGAATTTCAGCTAGACATTTCTTGACGTACCCCAAGGAATTAACTTCAACAACAAAGCTAGGCAGTTTGTGCAGACCCCCCCCAACCTTCTGTATATATACAACTGGGGATGGGCAGCTGGTAATAAAGAAAAAAATCATGGCGCACATGCTTGGATAGCTAAACGTTAGTAACTCCAACTAAGAATGACAAGTAAGTTTGTGTGCAGTGAAAATAGGTAGGATTTCTTCAGCATGAGAGAAAAATTCTTTCTGTTTTAGTGACAGTTGAGCTACATTTCCAGCTGGCTGATCAAATGCTATTACAGATTGCATTGATTTTCCCAGGAAGATGGGCTGTGAAATGTAATTGCATTATACATTCTCTGTGTGCTTCCTATGGGTCATCTAAGGCTCTGCCATTTCCAAAGGCACCCCAGTGATTGCAGAAGCAAAGAAGACAGTTTTGTAGATACATAGAGCAGAATTATTGAAAGGTCTTTTTGAGAGGGTGCATTGATCTAAAAACTGAAACTCAGGATATCAGACTTTCAAACAAAGAGTCTAGGAATCAAAGATTTTTATTTGCAGTTATTTATCTCTCTGTGGTTCTCAAAATACCACTGGATTTACAAGGTATAAGATCATGCAAACCTTATTTTGCAAAAAGTACTTTTTCATAATTGAAGGACATCTTAAAATTCCACATTACATGTAATTTAGGAATATTAAATTTACTCTAATGAAAGAGAATGTTTGTTCTTCATTAAGTATTATCTTCAGCGTGCTTCACAGATGAGGTGGCATTCTGAACATCAGCAGTTCCTTTCCTTCTCCACATTTTAGCCTTTCCATTACTTTAGTCGAAGCTTATCTTGGTCTCATCTGTCCACAAAACATGTTTTGAAAAAAGTAAATTTTCAGTCGTGGTGGTAATAATGTGAAGGATTGATCATACATGTCCATCTCTGGAATTGGCTCATTTTTTTCTAATGATGTAATATTGGCAACAACAGAGTAAATTCTGAACGTAACAGAAATATGCTTAGGTAGAAGAAAATGCTACCGTATGTATTGGGTAATGCTCACCATGTAGCATGAGAAGGACCCAACACATACAGCCAATGCAATCAACAAGTTCATTAGGAAAAAAAAAAAGAAAAATCTTAAACTGGCCAGGTCAACCTCCAGATTTAAATTCAACTGAGCACACATTATGCAATACATGCTGGAGAAACAACAATTGAGGTCAGAATATGCCACAGACAGGCAAGGACTCAAAGTGGCAACAGCAAAACATCCCAAATGCTTGAATATGCAAAAGGATGGTGAGCACAAAACATGATGAGCACCATGGGTCATGAACATCATAACAGGTGAACGTCATAATGGCATCATGAGTCATGACCATCATTGCTTCAAAAGGAAATGCAATTAAATACTTTTACACTCTGAAATTTACTAGATAGATACTTTATCAGTAAATCAATGTGTCCACACAACACAAAGTACTGTTTTGTTCAAGTATGATCAAGTTTGTGCTAACTTCTGTTTCAGACACAATCTCGTGTACCTAAAAACTCCCCTCCCAAATGTCAACCAGCTGGGTACTGCTCTTCACTAGTGGATAATGTGGGACCTTTTTTCTATAAGTAAAGCCCTTTGTGTTCCACTGACATAAAATCTGCATGCAAATTGAAGGAATAAATTAAGTGTACATGCTATTCTGCAAACGTGGAAAACAAATAGCTATACATTTCCCCAACGGCTATAAGAAGTAGAAAGGGTTCCTACTGCACTGTAATTTAATCCATTTTAGTCTTTATAACAATCAAGAACTTGTCCAAACTGACAAAGCAGTATTTTACCCTTCCTTTAATTGTGTAAGTCTCCTTACACAACATTTATTTCATAGCAGTTAGGAGTCTTGAAACACCCAGCACTTGTTGAGTGTATGAGTGTGCATCTGTTAAATCTGACTTTTTTTCTGCTGCAATATATGTTAGAATTTGAACACATCTTAAACAATGCACACCAAATAAGTAAAGAGGTATGTACAGTATGAGACACAATTCATCTGTACCGGCCCCAGGTTTACTCTTTCCAGCATACTAGAATGGACCAATTGCAGTTATTATCACTCTACAACCACAAGCACTCAATCGCTAGGAAATCAAATCACTTTAGCGATGAAAGAAGCTGTCAATCATGCAGGGTTAGCGAGGTCAAATCAGGACTCATGTTCTGACCTTGTTTTCTGCTATCACCTCTCCAAGCTTTTATCAGAGTATCAGTGGAGTGGAGCCTAAAAAGTCTTAATGGTCTGGTATCTTGGAGGGGTAAAGTCACATTTCACAGGTTTTGCATGTGAGGCTAAGTCAGAAAAATCCTACTACTGCTGGTGTATTCTAGAGGAAAACTTTATCATGCCCAACTGACAACTAACATTAATTTGTGTGCTTGTGTGTTTCAAACCTGTCTCTCTTTTAGTCTGTGTTCAGTTGAATTGCAGAAGAACAATGTTTTCTTGTTTGTGAACTAAACACACCTGTTGTAACCCAGCTCTCAGTTACATAATCAATCCCTTAATTGACTTAATACCAGGATTAATTTGAACTGTTTGTTTTCAGCTCTCAACAGATACCTTTTATCTATGGCATTTCATAAGTAACCGAAAATGCCAAACATTTGAGTTGAAAAAAATATATAAAATGTTCCAATCAAGTAAACTATTAGTTCAATTAAGGCTCCAATTAAGTAATTAAGGTGGACTGGAATGAGAACCAGCAGGTGCCTGGGCCCCTAGGACCAGAATTGGGATCCCTTGATTTAAATAATGCATATACTGTCTGTTCTGAACCAATAATTGGATCCTGTACCTTGTTAGTCTGTCAATGTATTTGAAATAACAAATTCTGTTTGTGCTTGTTCTCCATTAATCTATGAACTTCACTGTTGAGTTAATAGTCTGGTATGGCAAAGTCCATACCAGAGCCAAAGAGGCTCACTGGGCCAGAGTCCATCCTGGTTTCAGTACTGTTAAACGGGCTAGAGAGCACATGACTCCCTCCCTGGACGGGACACAGGTCAATCTCAGGGATCACCCCCCAGTTACACTGGTCCACATTTATACAGCTGGGTGGACTGGAACAACGAGGATAAAATCTCTCATTCAAGTCAGAACAGCAGGGACTTGAGTCCACATACTGATAGTCATGAGTACAGAGACTTGCCCACTAAGTCACTTAAACACTCCGCCTCCCTGTTGCATTGTTGCATAAAACATATTTTAAACCAAACAAAATACTTAATCCCATCCAAGTGTGTATCCAAGAGATACCTCTTAGATATCTAAAGGATATAAAGTCTGCATAAACGGTCCTAACTGGCATGAAACAAAATGGGTAGGTTAGGAGAGTAAGACTGAGAGTCAGCTTCATACAGTACAAGCACACACTCGATCTCACACAAACACAAAGCTAGAAGTCATGTGTTGCAAATGCCACGTTCAGTTAGCGTGAAATCAACCCCCTCCGCCCCTCTTTCCTAAGCAGGATCACTCAGATCTCTATTCTGCATGTTACACGGTCATCTCCATTTAGTGCTATTTAGGGCTCCGTGCCCCCTCTGCCTCCCTGTCCCAGCAGCCCGAGGAGAGGCCGTGCAGCAGGGCGATCATGAGCCTCTTGCAGGCTCCGCCGGTTAGTCTCAGAGCCGAAGGAGACCCGAGCCTTCGCTGACCGCGGGGCGCGGCACTCTTTCGCAAACTGATTGAGCTGGACAAGTCGACGCGCGACGCCCAGACTCCAAGAGAGAAAAAAATCAGCGGCCGTATTGTATTAATGTTTGTTTATTTTTTTAAACCTACTTACATTACATCCTCAAAACAGTTTTTGCACAGTAGCCTAAAAGTGTAGTTAATATCTCATGTTTCCTTTGGCGCGGGAAATGTAAATGATTGTGAAGCAAGGACTCTTGCTTTCTGTGGTTGCTTTTAGTCGTTAAAAAGTATGCCCGTTAATGTCAGAAAGTATTATTTACATGTTTGATTTTTACTTCTTATGTTACTTAAAGGTTTCACAATTTAAAATGGAGGGAACAGTCCCATTATGCCTCAGTATAATTTAAAAAATGCTTGGTATTGGATAATATATTTCATGCCTTTCCACTTCAGTAGAAGAATCTGTGTCCTTGCACCTTGAATCATCACAACAGAGGTCACAGTGCTATGCGGTTGGAGCTTTGTCTGTTTCAGGTAATGTCCACCATCCATTCCTTGGAAATTCAGTAAAACCTGTCCGTAGTTTAAATTTCGAATTTGTTGAACAGTAACAGTTTTCAGGCAGCTTCAGCTGCACTGACACCAGTGTAACAGTAAATACAGCTTTTTGAGTTGAGAAATTCCAAGAGCCAGTGTAACCATGAGTTTAAGCTTGCATAAAATATAAATGGATGCTTTTATTTTTTTATGATGAAATGAATTACAATATTATAATTTATATGTAAACAGAGTGGCACTCTGAACTGGAGCGTTAAATAGTATGGTGAAGTATAATCATTTAGTTATGAAGTATAAAATGTGATTACAAAGCTCCCTGCAGTCAACACTAATTTACAATTTCAGTACGGATTATCAGGACCTTAACATAATAACAAATCACCAGTCATTTGACACAAGAAGAAAAGGCCTTCTAAAACAAAACAAGTAACTTACAGATTATACTGTTATAGCCTGTGAAACCCTGCTAGTGAAATTCAGTCTCTTATGAGAGGTAATAAAAGTAGCTAAATTGACAATAGTAAATTAATACAAATTAAACACCTCTTCCTCGAAATAAGATGGTTATTTCCCAAAGTAACACTTATCAATGACTAACATCTGATTTCAGAATAGTTACACAGGGTCATTATCTTGATAAACCTCCAAAGAGACCTGGGCTTCTTGCACCATTAAAAGATGCTTTAAATGTGAATGACATTAATTACACATGGAAGCTGGGGACAACGTTTAAATAAGGTTGTGTTGCTGGAGTTAGAAAATGTAAGAGCACAGATTTACCTGACACACAGCAACCCCTGAAATCCCCACTGCAGGAAAGCCGAACACGACAAAGACAGAATAGGAGTCGCAGAAAACCTTCTTTCCTTGTTTGTTGACTTAGCAGTCTGTCTCTTTCAGCCTTAACAACACTGGAAACTGTTAGTGAGAGAAGAGGGTTGTGACAAATGCTCAACAAATTCAAGGGAAGAACAAATAGATTTTGAAATGAGAAAGATCCCAGTAAAACACCAACACGTAGCATACCCCAATCACATTGACCGATTTCTGTAAAATAAACCTATCAATCAGATAATGGCCCGGGGTCAGAGATGTGACCTAATGTGGTATCTAGTACACTTAAGACAAAGCTGATGGTTAATCCTTTAACCTCAAAGACAATTTAGCCTGTGGTCAAACCCTATATATCTGGATTAAATTTCCTGGCTTCAAATTAGCTGAATGGCTACTTCAGCCATCATGGGAGTGGAGAGACAAGTTTGGTTTGATTGTACAATGTATAGAGTTACTGATTTTAGGGAAAGAAAATTACATTTTAAAAAAGACTAAAATTTCTACCTGTAATAGTGGATTACAATATAACCCTTTGCAGTTTCCCTTGTTCAGTTGGATCAATCAGATGTATACAATTATTCTGCACTATTAGCTACTGATGTACATTTGCATCTAGATAGACCTGGAGTATACAACTTCCTTCTTGCATACAGTAGACTTTGGTCCTATCTGAGCAATCAGTCACCTGATGGAACTATGCGTCTATGATAGCTTACATTTCACACATAACACTTTCATTTATTATGCTACCTAATGTGGAATATAGCTACATTGTATACTATTGTTTCAGATTTGTAAGGAGATTTATTAATTCAGATATGTAGAAAGCTGCTGACATGAAGAGCATCATGGGATAGAACAAAGTGTGTGTTTGAACATGTGTCAGTGATCTCTACACAATAGTGTGTATTATGCAAGAGGGGGCAAGTTTGGTGAATTCATTTTATTAATTAATGCTCAGATAACAGTGGAGTGTCTTTGGGATGGGAGACCTCCTGGGAAAGCTAAGCTTGCTGTTGGAAGAGGTGTTAGTGCGACCTGCGGGGGGCGCTCACCCTGCGGTCTGTGTGGGTCCTAATGCCCCAGTATAGCGTTGGGGACACTATACCATAAAAAGGAGCCATCCTTCAGACAAGATGTAAAACTGTAGTCATTAAAAATTCCAGGGTGTTTCTCGAATAGAGAAGGGGTGTTACCCCGGCATCTTGACATTACTCCCTGGCCTTTATCAATCAGGGCCTCCCAATAATCCCCATCTCTGAACTGGCTTCATCACTTTGTTCTCCTCCACTGAGAGCTGGTGTGTGGGGAGTGTATGGGCGCACTATGGCTGCTGTTATCCAGGTGGGTGCTGCACATTGGTGATGGTGGAGTACATAGCCATACAGTATGAACATGTACATTGGAATTTTTATTTGCTCTGATCTCTCAGGACATACACAGTACAACAGACAACACCACACAATGTAGACAATCCATTGCAACATAACAAATAATACAACAAGAACCACAAATATGAAGTAATGAAAGGAAAAAAACATGGTAGCCCATGCAAAAAGTGTACGGTGCAGACATGCATTGAGTCAGGTATTGCTGTTAGCTGTTGAAGATGCGTACTACAGTAGAAGCTGTTCTTAAGCCTAGTGGTCTGTGCTTTAATAGTGCAGTACCACTTGCCAGAGAGCAGGGGAGAGAACAGTTTGTGGCCAGGATGCCTGGGATCCTGAATGATGAGGCGTTATTGCGACAGCGGAATGTGTAAATCCCACGGCTTAATGGCAAATCACATCCTACAATCCTCTGTGACATTGCACAACCCTTTGTGGTGCATCTTTGTCATGCATGGATTAAGACTGGCTACAGTGTTGTGACACCAAATGCGTGTTTGAGTGGAATGTCCAGAAAAGTACCATATACTGTAAGTGTAAGGAATTATTATTATTATTATTATTATTATTATTATTATTATTATTATTATTATTATTATTATTATTATTACTACTACTACTATCTGCTACTTCCTGGACAAAGATGGAAAATTGAAGCCAATATTGACCTGTCCTGGCCACCTCCTTCTTTTTAACTAGAAATGTAGAATATACCATTATTTTTCATTGTATGTCCACCCTGGGGCATTGTGCGAAGCTGAAAGACAGAGGGATTCTGAGGCTCGGCATCATTTCCAGCTCCTGTACATTTCAGGTGGCCTGGAGTTCTGGGCATCCCGGACGGTACAAACCAAAAAATACAGGAAGACAGCAAAACAAGGCAAACTGAAGCAGGGGCAGCAAGGTGGGGGCAGCGGCTAGCATTGCTATCTCACAGCACTGGGGCCCTGTGTTGAACTCCAGACCTGGGGATTTATCTGTTTGGAGTTTTTATGCTCTCCCCCTGTTCACAGGAGTGTCCTCATACAGTCCAAAGACCTACTGGTAGGCAAACTGGCTTCTGGGAAAATTGGCCCTTGTGTGAGTTTGTGTGTTTCTGTCTGTCTGCCCTGCGATGGACTGAGGTCTCATTCAGGGTATACCCTGGCTTGGAGCTACTGCATGCCAGGATAGGCTCCAGATCTCCCACGACCTAGAATTGTAAGAAGCAGTTAGAAAGCGGATGGATGGAATACAGAAATGCTTCAAGCAGAAACCTAAGCTATTGAAGACAATGTGGAAGGGAAGGCGAAACATCTGTATGAATAAGATTGTAGAAATAATACAAGGAAAAATATCCAATATTAAAAAGAGGAACATACAGTACAGTAAGAGTACATATGGTGTTAGAAACAATATTGTGATTGCACTTGATAAATTAGTGTATAATATTGTTGTTGTTGAAATATTATAGCATGTTAATAGTTCTAAGTTCTACAGTATATGTAAATGTATTATACATATGTGCTGCAGTACCTGCAGGTTTAGCTATTCCCCAATTAAAAAGAGCTCCTTACTCATGGTGGTGATAAAGGGCTCTCAGTCTTGAGTAAATGCAGCATCTTCACTGGGATTGATTGGGGGAGGAAAGCACATTCAGCATCCACAGTATCACAAGAAGTTCAAAGTGCCATGCTCCTACCAAGAGCAGTACATCATGCCAAATTCTAAAAACAACCTGTGCATCTTTACCTGTGCATTGTTGTTAATATTTAAATTGATATTTCAAGTTTGAAAGGCTTCAAGGCTGTTTGAAGCTTTGCAGGGGATAACAGGGCACCCCCAGCCAAGAGAATGGGCTCTAGTTTATGACAGCACTTTGGCTGCGTGATGTATGAAAGGAAAACATGAGAAGCTGGAGCTGATCCCCTTTAATAGGAACTGACATGAAGTAGCAGAAAATCAGACAGCTGTGATCACAGACAATGGCAAAGGTTTCAACTTCATTGCCACCCATTTCATTCAATAGACATGACTCCCACATGAAAGAGGGACAGGCTGCTTTCATTTTCAGCTCCACCCTGAGAGCGGGGAGCCCTGCACGCACACACAGGTTGTGCACAGATGTGTGCAATCACTGGAGCAGCACACCACTCCAAAACCTGAGGTTTGCATTAAAAGTCAACAGCATTAACTTCAGGAAGAGCAGGTTCAACATTTTTCAGTACCTTCCAGATGAATTACTGAGAAAATAAGAGGACACCTCTAAATTCTATGAGCCTATCTGCTTGCTAATGTTATAAAAACAATCCACTACTGCATCTGAGCTACTGTACATGTTCTGCACTGCAGAGCCACGATCCTAATGTATTCAGTTCTGTTTGTTCACCCCAGGATATCCAGCCATGGCTGTAGTACATAAAGAAGACATGACATAACTGGAGAGATTATAGCTTTGATATGGGATGATTTCCACAAGCAGAATAAAGAAAGATATGGTTCGCTGGGAGATGTCTGCAATAAATTGTGCACTTTCTTTACATAGAGTATTTCAATTTCCAGGCTTTAGCTTTGTGTGGTGCCTAAGGGCTAATAGCATTGTATAGTACAGTGACTCCACATTATTATTACAGCATCTCCTCTCTGCTGAGGGCCGGTCAGGGTTCGCTCCCTTTCCATTTGGGACAAAAAAGAGACCCACAGCTGAACAGCCCCTGGGTCAGCCCGTAATAAAAGTCTTTGCATTAAAGACCCTGCCCAAAACCTCTTAACACACACCACTGCTGGATGAAGGTTCGTGCACGAACGATTTGTAACAGCACTGAGATAATACTTGTGCGGGTCTTGGTGAGACAGTGAGTGACTCCGCTCTGTGCTGTGCCAGGTCTTCAGAGATTCATCCTCCTGAATGTTTAGCACACTGTATTCACATAGAATTTTGACACATGCTTGTAATAAGCTTATACCATGAGTTTGCTTTTTCAGGATTTCCCCCAGTTTATCATGGCAAGTTTCAAAACTGTAAATCACAAGTTTGCTTTCCAAAGTGCTTCCCACAGTATTTCAGAAGATGAATCACAAACCACATTAGATCACCTCATGGATTGGGGGGGAGAGTCATGCATGCACCTCTAAGGGAACTGCCAATAGGAATTAATTATGAGGTGCGTGCACAAGTGTCTCCTGTCCTGCTGTACTGATCAGCAACGTGAGCCGAGAAAGGAAGCTGAACAAACACCCCCACCGCCCCTCTCGTGCCTCCCCCTCCTCCCACCGTTTCAGGCATTTCAATTTCTAATAAGCACATCGACAGTGCCAGTAAAAACACATCCTTTCATCCTATTAAAATCCTTCTAATTGCTGACAATTATTCTCCCGACAACTGCGATGTCCTTTCATGTCCACTCCTGTGCTGATAACAGCGCTGTGTATAGAGAGAGAGAGAGAGGGAGAGCACCCGGCCAACTCCATCTCTCGCTGCTGCACACCTGCAGTCGGATGCTGTCACCATAGCAACAAGACGTGGCAACAGCATGCAGGGCACGTATTAGAGGTTGTGATCTTAAACACCTCCCCCGCCCCCCCCAACACCAACACCACTTTTCCACCCTCCTCTTTCACTGCAGTAGCACTTGAAAATGCGTTTGTATTCCTTTCCCTAACTTCCCTGTCTTGAGATGACTAACGGTAATTAGGGAAAAAAAAGAGTACAGGAGAAGTGAGACTGTAGTAAGATACTGGGTGTGATACATGCTGTCAGCATTAGAAAATAATTAATTAATTATCTCTGCGTCTGCAGTTTTTCCTTTACAGATCATCAATTCCGGTGTTTGAAAAACCCTAGACCCATCTTGAAAGGGTGGAGACAAGAAAATCACAATGCATCTTAAAAAATAAAGACAGACTTAAAATGCACATCATTATTTCACTCCTCCACATGACAACATTGTGTCCCACTCATATCGCAATCCATGGTTTGGTCAGGATGGAACTAATTTCGGGAAACTAAGTTGCAGTACACCTACATTGCCAGCAGGTGTCCTCAGTGTATATAAAATACAGTGTTCTCTAAGGTTCCTGAAGGAAACAAAATGAAATAACTTTTATTTTTATTCTAGGTCAGCTGGTGTCAATTTCCATTGTCCAGGGCCTACAGTGTCCATTTTTCATCCCCTCTGAGCTCCACATTTGTTAATTGCTCACAACACAACTGGAAAACTCTTCTAAAAATGGAGCTGGTTCTGTTTCTACAAATGATAAAGAGAAACGTATTTTCTACAATTTCACCAGCACTTTCCAACTTGGGCTTCAACACAATACAGTTCAGTGGTCCATCAGCCTGATTTTCTACTTTTTTCATATTGCTGTTCCCGAGCAAACAAGCTGGATGTATTACAGCCAACAGCCAAAGGATAGCTGATAGCTGTACTGTGTTGGGGTGATGTGCCGACACCAGCTTTGTGTTCTGGTGAAGAAGCACAGTCACTCTGTGAATGGCTGACCGCTCACTGCCAGCTGCACATGGTACACCTGCTAGATCTGGGAATTAACTCAGCAAGGTGCGCTGAAGCACAGATGTACCAACAAAGCCTCAAATGTCAGCGATCAGCAAAAAGACTACTCCTAGGGTAGACTGCCACAGAAAAAAAAGGAAGACTATCATGTCAATTAGTCTCTGATAGCAATGTCTAATCTCCATGTCATTCAGCTACAGTATCCATAAATCCAGGAAGGGCGGGGGGCAGGGGGCCAGACAAAAATGATTTCAATAACAGAATTTCAAATGAGGAAGCTCTGAACATGTATTATAGACTTTTTTTATGAATACTGGCTTGTGACCCAAAAGCAAACTTGTGAATATAACAATACAGGATGCCTAGAATTTCAAAAACAATCTATGAAATCTTCAAACATTTGCTACAATTCTTTTTTTATTTGTTCGTTACTAAGCACTGTGGTCTATCACTTATCTACAAAATATCTAAAAAAGTTCTTTACGTGTTTTTTTAGCTCATAGCATGCACTCCAGCCACTGCCACTACTTTGGTATTCTGCCAGTAAGCTGCTTTAATTAATGAGTCCAAAGCCGCGGAAGTTCAAAGCTTTAAGCACCCAGCGTGTGAAGGGAATGTCTTCAAGAGAGTCCAGTTAAGCAATTTCATTGATTTTTCCAAATGCATATTAACATTATCGAAACCTTTGACTGGGAGAGCGCTCAGGGATCCTCAATATCTTTCTCATTGCATTTTGGAAATCCTAAAATGTGTTGTTTGGGAAGAGAAAGAGGCAGCAATAGTTTCCTGAGGACACCTACTTGAGGAAACCTCTGAGGGGCTGTTTCCATGCCACTGAGTACATTAGGGTCATGCACATATGCAGTAGTTGGTCACTGCTGCCTGCTATAGCTGATTTAAAATGTACTATAAACATGAACACTGGTGAATGATATCAGCTTATTTCCACTGCAGAGGGAATTAAAAGAGCAGCTTAAAAATGTGTGAACATCAATTTGACAAGGTTAGGTGGTGGAGGTGATGGTCTTAAATATACCTTGTTGCATGATCAGAAAGTACATGTTAAGCTCAACATAGCTTTCTAATTTAGGTGCACTAATTTACTATAATATTATTGTGAAGTTTATTAATTAAACCTGAATGACATGAAGTTTCTTATATAACTACACTGCATGATATCATATACAAAAACAACAATTGAACATGGGGTCACTCAGAAAATGCTGTATAATTACAAATGTAATGTGCAGTGTTTCAATGCAAAGAATTTCAGTTTCTGGCTCAAAATCAAGAAAACTGCATGGTTTGCTCTGAGACCACCAGCCACAGCATATTGATATTTCCCTGCCTATATTGAATTTTTACTGCGATGACAGAGCCTGCATTTTAATGACTGGGGATCATTTAACTTCTGCCCGGGTTTGTGTTGTGTGCTGGACACATAAAGAGGGGAACCATTGTGAAGACATGCACATGCAAAAAATACATGCTTCATTTAACTGAAAATTAAATGTGACATTATCAGAATATCTGTTGTCCTATAATGTATGCTAGTTGGTCTTTTTCATCTCTGTTCTTTCCATACATCACATTCTTTCATCACCAATGATTTGAAAAGAAATCTGCACATAACCTCATCAGTAAAAGCATTCATAATGAACGGGACCCTTTCTTCTAGAACTAGATATCATACTTTAGTCATCTGAGTGTGTTTTCGTACATATACTGTATGTGTGTGAGAGAGAGATCTACATTGCCATGCGCATGCTTGAATTAGATACATGAAACAGACTGCAGTGAAAGATCTGTTCTTGCATACAGTACTTCAGGATTTAGACAGACCCACAGATCACTGTTAAACATTTTTTTAATTTTAAAATGAACCTCATTAATTGGGATCTTAAAGGTTTCATACCTCAAGAAGAAAACCAGCTGTAAAAACACCTACTGACATACAGTTTCTTGCCAGCTTATCCAGTTCTCTGCATTTTAACAGAGATGCAGTTCCATGTCCTTTCATAATAAGGCTGTTCGACTGTTCTGCAGATCAGTCTTTTTGTGATGGTTTAAGTGCTAGCGCCATCTGTTGGATACAGGAGAGGTTAACGCAGTCACACAAGCAAATGCGGTTGGACCCGCTAAATGGCCACCCCCACCAATACAGTGTGGTTGTATAAAAAAAGGGATCTGAATTAACTAAAAACACTATTCTGATCATTATTGTGGTCTATGAGAAATATACTTTACATAGAAAAAACTGTACATGCTTTAGCAAAAGTTTAAAGTCAGAACATTGTACTACACTGAGATTAAGGATATAGACCACAAAGTTAGTCTAAGCAAATTGCACCCCATTGATGAGGTCAATAATGTTTTGTCTGTACAAAACCTACAGTATATAAAGCTCTTGATTAAGGATTAAATTGATTGTTCTTTAAACTGCTGCTAGTTGTGTTAAAAAAGACAATAGAAAAGATCAACTAGCATCAACATATTATGAATTTATGGCAGCAGTGTATTCTAACCATATGAATTTCCCAGGAGCCGCAGCTACTGACTCCCACAATTTCACCATGTGCTGAATCTTATGCTTCAAGTGACACTTCAGTGAAGTGGACACTGCAGAGAAATGGTCAGCTAAAAAAAACCCTCATCCCGTTGTGTAAAGATCTTGTTTTGCAGTGATGACACCTGGAGTGAAACGTGGCAGTTTTATAGTCCTTTGACCTTGAAGAAAAGAGTAGGCAAAGGCACAGTGGGCTCAATTTTTTATCTTCCCTTGATTTGATCGTTTGGAAGAAAAAGTCCTCCAGCTTCCGGGCAGTTAAGCTTGGCAAACATTTGTTTTATAAGGATGGCCTAAAAGTCTTGTTCGGCCCTTCCTTGGTCTGGTTGTGAATCTGCCAGCTGTGAGCGTGAGGAGAAGTAAGAAGGAAGAAGGGGGAGAAAAGACCAATCTGTCAAGTGCAGTCATGAAGTTTTTTTTCTTTTTCCAGGAGTTCCCTACAGGCTTGTGCAGGTGCCACATCAATATGTCAGCATTCTAATGATGGGTTCGTAATGTTTTCTGCTTGCATTCCACTGTCGGCATTGATTAGCACACTGCTGGCTTCAGACAAACTAGTCAGGGTGGAATGGTTGAGAATTAAATCCTGTTGTGGGCTCAGTGGCATGGAAAATGAGTGCATTGTTTACAGCCTTGGTATTTTCCTTCCTGATGGCCGATGACATCAGCATGGGTCCAAGCTCACAGCAGGAAGTTTTGGGACCACTGGACAGGACATCATCAGCAATGTGTACAGCAAAACAGAAATGACATCACCACTGACATCATCGGAAACTGCAGTATGTGTACAAAAATGGAAATGACATCATTAGGTGTTATCATATAGACCTGCAGTATAAGTAAGACTTACATGTAAGGTAATGGAATGAATATAAGAACTAAATTAGAAGGTGTTCAAGTAGGGAACTGTGTCAGCATGTGTAGGCTGGAAAGGAACAGGTAAAGGCTTAGTCCATGGTGAAAGGAAAAGAAAAGAGACAATGTTTGGGCTGTAGAGCCTTCTTCATGTGTGGGGCCTTCTTCAGGTGTCTAAAGTTAAAACATTGTTCCCAAATAAGAGACTCACATTATGGAAGTAATGTTCTAGAAAATAGTCAGCATGGTTTTAGAAGTGTTAAATCTTACACCATACTCTCCTTAGTGCGCTTCTCACTGTACTGTATGTATGTATTGTATTATTATTATTTGTATCATTCGTTACACTGTTGCTGTGTCGTCTGTGTTAAGCTGCTGTTGCACTGCAATTTCCCTCATGGGATCAATAAAGTATCTATCTACAATAGGTGTATTTCGATTTTCAGAAGGCTTTTGATAAATTTCAAGGAAACATTAGTGTTTGAATAAAGATTTGATTAGTAATTAGAAAACAGAAGGTCCAGATAAAGAGTGAATACTGAAATCGGAGTGAAGCATTTAGTGGAGTACCACAAGGAAGTGTACTAAGACCATTGCTCTTCCTAATTGATCTCAATGATCTAGATTACAAAATACTCAGCCAACTAGTCAAGTTTCAGATGATGCCAACAATTCGCAAACCCTTTTTGCTGTAGAAGCAGCAAATTAATTTGAGGAAAATTAATTTGCTGAGGAAAGCAACAGGGTATTGCAAGCAGGTAGCTTCTATTGTAGGCAGGTGGTACATACACAGATTATGAAGACAAAATGGTAAATGCTGAGCTTGAAGAGGCTACTTCTGAGAAAGACTGAGGTATTTATGTTGACACATCATTTACATCTTGTAGACCATGTGAGTATAATTTAAATCAAGGGATGTTATAATAAAATTGTATAACTCATTAGTAAGGCCTCATTTGGAATATTGTGTAAAACTTTTGGTTACCACATTATGATATTGCTGATATCTGAATTAGTCCATATAGTTTCTGAGGCTGAAGGGGATGTTCTACATTGACAAGGTAAAGGAACTGAACCTTTTTAGTCTTGAATAGACTGAATAGTATCTGACACAAGAATTCAAAAATCTGAAAGGAATCAACAAATCTTAAGTACATGTTTCAAGGACTACAGTGTGAAAGCTCAGCAGATAAAGTTGGGCTGTGTTCTGGCAACGTTATAACCCTTGTCTTGTAATTCCTGGTTTTCGTAGACACTTCCAGATATTCCTCTTGGCCTTTGAGCTCTGAAGGCAATCTTTCCTCTTTGCATTAATGATCTCTTTATAAATGACACTCCCTGCCACACAGTACTATGATCTGTGCGGGATGAAGCCTTCTTCTCTTATCCTCCCATTTGTAGTTGAAGAGTGTTGTTCTGAACTCTTCCCTGTGAAATCAGGAATTCTACAGTACTGCACCAGTTATGTACAAATCTCACCCTGAAGCATACGTTTAAACTGGCACTCCTGAAGATGATGTGTAATGTCTAGTTCATGTTGAAGTAATTGTCTGATTATGTTTTGAAGTTTTGATTTTCCAGGATAGCATAAATATACAGCTGAGGTTCTGTAACAGAGGTGAAATTACAGCACACAGTGTTTTACAGGTATTCTGATTAGACTGCATATTACCTTCTTAGCCTCAAGTTTCTAGCAAGTAGCAGGATGCAGAAAGTAACAATGCGAGACTACTGGCTTGTTAGTAGTAATGTAAAGACATCCCACATCTCCTCTTAGGCCAGTCTTAGTTTATTTGCCTTTCTATTTTTGTCCATTTCTGCACGCACGTCTGCACATCCCCCAGCTCAGAGAAAGTGACATCATCCCCCAGCTCAGTTGCATTACAGTTCCCCCCTTATTGCATAACCCACACATCCTATTTTTGGGTCATGATGGCATATTCGTGTTTCCATACAATTTCACCACATGCCCAGAGATGGCGAGCAGTTCCTTGGGAAGAAAAATAAAGGAAAATGAGGACAATAACACCGTATTTTACAGGTGTGAGAACCACAATTAACAGTTACATAATGTAGGCAGTGGTTAGAAATGGATGGATGGACATGACACAATGAAATAGAAGATATCAAATGCCTTCCTACCTCCCTCAAATAAACCTAAAGATTTTAAATTGAGTAACCATGATCCACCTCCTGATAAAAAAATGAGAAGAAATCTACAACAGTTCCCTGTCTAATAATAGTGAGCATGCCCCCAGAGCAGTGGAAGATCATGGTGCCGATGATTATTTGTCGTGTGCTCTGGAGAAACCCTGGTTCATTTCTCACTCGACTGAGTCGCCATGTCAGACAAAGCTCCTGATGTACGCTGGCAGCCCTCTGTGCTCACATTTCATCCTTCGCTGGTCCCGTTAAAACGCTGCCCCCTCGTTCCCATGTCCCCCTCCGCTCCCCATCCCCAGTCCTGACTCAACCCCTCTCACCCAGCGGCAACGAAACAAGTCGACACCTTCTAGTTGGCAACGTTTAAAGAAATATATCAGTCTTAAAAAGGATCAGATTATTAAGGTCCAACTTAAGCTGTGCACTGATATGGGTAATCTGAAAATGTTTCTGTGATGAGGTGATGGCATAAAAAAAGATCATGCCATCGTGATTTGCACAAGCTTTGCTAAAACAGGATGGGTGAAGGAATACACTACCCTTTCATAGCATTGCTCTGTGACAAACTAGCCTCTCAGCCATTTTGATGGTCACTTGAAAGGTCCAGAAATCAAGAGCCATGCAGTCACTCACATACACTGAGTCAGTTTCAGCTGACTCCCAGTGGGAAAGGGAACTCATTTTTGTCGGCTTCCGACTGCCTGCTGAACTAAACTAAAGTAAATGCACATATTTTGGTCAGTGGACTGTCTTTGGTTCTACTGTGCATGAATTTGATGTCAATGGTAGTTGACAATTCCATGTTTCGGGATTCAAGCAAAACCACATACAGACAGCGAGATGTTGATTAGATATCAATGGTTTGGCTGCGGCATTTTGACATGTCCAAAGCAATAAAAACTCCAGGTCACCACTGAAAAGATCGAGAGAGCTGTCAATTACAAATGTTTAGCTGTTTCAATCTTAATGTCCCATCTAGGTTTTCTAGCCTGTAAAGCTTGGTTTACCATACTTTGTTTTCCTTGCTTTGTTTAAATTGGGTGAAATATTCAAATGGATTGCTACTGCAAGTTTCTGCCACGCCTTTGACAAAACATAACCGTGTCTGATTCTTTTAGCATCAGATCCTTAGTTACTTCACTCCACTCCCCACTCCCACCCCTGTCTTCTAACCTCACCTTAAAAGCACCAAATCATGACTAATCACAGTGGCAGATTTTTACCTGGAGAATGTGTCTTCCCTCAGTCACTGAAGCAGGCTGTAATTGAGCCAATTCAATTACAGCTAGAGCCTAAGGGGACAGGGTTAATATCCACTCATCCAGCACCTCCCACATCAAACCTTAGATTCCTCTGTCTCTGTATTTTCCTGCTGCTGGTCAAGACATACTGCCCCATGCTCCCGGGGCTAACCAAAATAACAGTTCTTCGCACAATCAGGCATTACCAACAGCGTTCCATCATTTCTCACAGAATCCTGGAAGTTTTAAGTAGGTGACACAGCACCTCTTATGCATGTTACCACTGCATGAGTATATTTTAATCTACTGGGTTAATTTCTTCATCCATGGGGGCTCACAGTAATATGGAGAATAAAAAAAAATCTCAACAAAATCCTTTATGTCAGCTCAAAAGCAATACGCCATCCTGTCATTTGTACCAATCTGCTACATCAGAATTGCTCCTTCAGAAAGAAATGGTTCGACGTACAGGTACAGTATATTGATGTGGGTCAGAGGGGTGCAGTCAAAATCATATCTCCTATTCCCCTTGGCTTGTTTTGTAGTGCATATGCTGAGTGAGAAACATTAGTTAATTAACCACTGAGTTTCGCTGTCCTTTTTCTTCTTGTTTTCTTAACTTCTAGGAATGCACAGGCATGATAACACTTTACTATCCCAGGAACCTTATATGTTATGTATTTTACATATCATAGTAGAAAAGGCAATGAAACTAAATTACATTCTTCGTTATCCCTCCTCCCTTCCAAAAAAAAAATGCAGAACACTGTAGTTGTTCTGTGATAGCCACAGTTTGTTGTCATGGACACAGTTTTCAAAAATCCACATGATCTGTGTCCATAGCAACTGAGTGCAGCTCAGCGCTGCCAAAAATGGATTGGAGAAAAGTCTTAAAGTGCATTCAGATAAGTTTGTTAGAGGTATGGTGCTTCCTGCAATATGCTGACAGAAGGCAGAAAGACTATACGGAAGGCAGAACATGAGATTCACAGTGAAGGAGGTTTCACAGCATCTCTAAATGATAATATAAATAAAAAATCTTATTAAATGACTTATTAAATAACTATAGACTATAGAATTAAATGATGGTTTCCATGATAATTTCAAAACATTTTTGTGATTTTCCACTTTGATGATCACACAAGAATTCTGCCACATTATAATTTGCTCTGACTGTAAATGACTCTCTTTCTGAACATCATGAATTTCTTCTTGAATGGGAATAGAGGACCATTCCCATTCCTTAAACAGCAGCCATCCAGAAACATGTTCTATAAAACACATCTGAAGTCCTTTGCACCGCTTTTAAACACAAGTACTTTCCTTTGAAAAGAGATCAAGACCTTCTAAAAAAAAAGCATTCTTCTCTTAGAAAGATAGCTATTGTTTGAATCTGAGAGGGGCGCTCTCTGCTGGAAGGTATTTCTCCATGCTCACAACAGCAAGATGAAGAGAATGCAAGTAAAAATTAACTTCGGGATTTCTGAATTATTTCTGAACTAAGCAACCATTTTCCATCTTTCTGAATTCTGTGGTGACATCAACTTGCACCAACGTTTCAGGTTACACATGACCCAAGTTAAAAAAAAAAATTCTCACATTTCACTTAGAAAATGTGATTGCGGTAGGTGTGCAGTCAGCATAAATAAGAAGTACCTCTCTTTTGCTGATCCTTAAGTTTACTGAAATCACCAGGTATGAAATTTCATATTTTGTCAACATTTTAGCAGCAGCCTGGGTTTTGGCCTGGCAACTTAGGTTGTGGGTTCAAATTCCAGATAAGACACTGCTGTTGTACCCTTGAACAAGGTGTTTCTGAGCTGTTGCAATAAAACATCCAGCTGTGTAAATGAGTCACATTGGATGAAAGCACCAGCCAAGTAAATTAGTAGTTAATGCAGGATGTGTCCCCATTATATAAGCATCATACTTTAGAATACAGTAACTGCAGAGAATAAAGCACAGGATATCTTACTACATTCTGAGCATGAAAAATCAGAAGGGCAAAAGTTTCTGATGGATATGTTTGCCAATTTCACCATCAACTATATATAAGCCAAATCATAGACCACATTGCTTTTGACAGTGGGGACAAATATTATCGCAGCACGACCCCATTCCCTCTCTTCCCAGCTTCAGCCCATCACAGTCCCCGGCTCTCTGCAAGAGTTCATTACAGAGAATTACCTGCACTCCCAAGATTTTCTAATCAAGCCTCCAGTGACTGACTGCCTGTTCCCACTACCTTTAAAGACAAGAGGAGATTGGAAATTCAAAGTCCCCAGTGTCTCTCCCACACAATTGCCTTTCATCATTTGACAATTAGTGACTGCAGACTCCGAGGGAAGATGGATTTCACACTACAGCGCACTCTGCTGTTCGCTGGGATTGGATCTCTGGAGACCTCTGGGCATCTTTGCATACTGGACATCTTCTTACATCACAGCCCTTGATATGTAACACGATGATAATAATGGAGAGAAAGGTAATCACCACCAAAAGACCATTCAGCTCAGTGGTGCTTTTTTCAAGCCTAACAGCTAGGTTAAGACCAAACTGTTTTAAAAATGACTTGCTGTGAGAACATACTGTACGATAAGAAAAGTTACAAATGAGAAAAGGCCATTCCGCCCATCTAGTTAATTGAGTCTCACTCTGTTGTTTCTTGAAAGAAGGCAACTTGGCTGTGTGGCTTGTTCCATACTCTCAAAACTTCTCATGTAAAAAAGTGCTTCCTGATTTTAGATTTTAAATCCTTTCCCACATTTTTGCAGTTTCTACTTTAAATTGGTCAATTTAAATTTACTGTTATGCTGCTCATTTATAGTTTTCCTTGAGATGTGATCGCTGTGATGAAAGATTGTCAAGTGACAAGCTTGGTTTCTCCTCACCCAAGCTAACTTGTAATAATAAAAGTCATAGGTGTTGTTACAGATGGAACACGTACGTGTTGTTGTTGAATAAATTGTTGACGTTCGTAACAGATATATAGTAATGATTGTGATCTAATGTCTAAGACTTTTGCACAACGGGTTTCATATCAAAATGGCAGGCCACATTAAATCCTAAATAAAGGATGAACTTTCCAAAACAACAACCATGCAGGTCAGGGTTGGAGCACTGAGCCCCATACCTTTTTAAGCAATGCCCTACCAAGGGAACACCTGGAGTCTGTAGATACATTTTTCTGTATATATTGTGTGCATATACACTATGTATTCACATACAGAGATGATTCCTGAACCCTGAATGCAAACAAGTTATAGAAATAACAGGCAGCCAAAAGAAGCATGGAAAGATCGTGGTGAATTATAAAAAGTAAAAACTGTAAAAGAAATGAATCGGTCAGAGCACACGGGCTTGTGATGTGATTGTAAGAGTGAGGAGACCAGAGACTAATAATTCTGATGAAACCATGGCCCAGCCAGCCCAAACCCAACTGACAGCACCGTTTTCCAAAAACACTGATCACTTTCAGTAGAAGAAATGAAGCAGGGCTTTTGGGCAATAAAACAGCAGTGAGGCTTGTCTGTCCAATCAAAGCTATCATGGCCTGACACTGAGTAAAAGCTAGGATGATCAGCTACAAGAGAGATCACCAACACTGATGCGCAGCCTGCTAGTTATCTGCATCTTTTGCGATTTGCTCTCTCTGGTACAGGGCCTTTCCAGTCCTCTCTCCACCAGAGGACGCAGCTCCTGGGGATCTGACAGCAGAGGAGTGAAACGAGAGCTCAGTTCAAAGAATCTGTGAGCAAACCACACTGACACACCTGTCAGCGCAGTTAAGGAAAATAAACCATTGGAAAAAAAAACGTTTCTTCTCTCTCCCCTGTCGCTCACAGCCGCTGTAGCGGTGGCTGGGTTGAAATGTTAGACGCTCCTGTGAGGCAGTGTGCGCTGGAATGTGAAGAATTGTTGCTTGCAGGCTTTCCAGAAATACCCTGCTCGCTTGCTCACTGACCTCTGACCTGTTCGCTCAATTCTTATTCTTCTGCAAAACCATAGATAGGCAGTAACACACCAGTGATAACACCCTGATGCTCTGAAAAAGGCTCTCGGATGACTCTCTGTTTGCGTATTCTTGATAAAGAAGGAAAGCGGGTCCTTTAAATTACTTGATTTACTCCTGGCACAGGTCATGGAGATCCATGCCAGAATATCGGTGGAGTTAAATGGCGAAGTTTAACATGAGTTAATGCTTCTGTGGTGCTACTTTTAAAGTATTTTCGTTTTTTTTCATGTTCGGTAATGAATCACTTTGTCACATGGTGGTCAGTCACTGAGGACTGTCCTTACTCCTGTCATGCTCCATTTTCTCATTTTCACATCTTCATCTTGAGGTAAAGGGAGAGGAACCAGGCAGTTAAGCAGGGGTTTGGACTCTTGCATTCATCGTGAAGATCACCTTATTCTGAGTACTGATGGGTCTTGTGGTCTGGTAGGCAACCTTGATAGGGGTGTCTACTTTAGGAACATGCATAGACACACTGCACAAACAAATATATCCGTTTCCAAATCTTCTAAATCTTCAGAGTTGGTATTGTCAAACACAACCCCAAACACAGCACCTAAGAACATACTGTATTTTGCATTAAAAAGCAGAGAAAATAAAAATTCAACAAACTTATTTTTCACTAATTATAAGATCTAATTTTACCTCAAATATCCTGCTTTTTAGAAATAGGAGGCTCTTTTATTAATCTTCTGCAGAATAACCTTTGAAATTGTGTCTGGGATACTCCATTGGTATGCATACCAAAGGTTTATTAATATAAGTATTACTTTTAATGGTTTAAATGTGCACTAAATAAACATTATCTTCCTCATCATGCAATTCCATGCTTCTCTGTTTTGCACTGCCACTGCCACTTTGAAGTACAGGGGAACTACTGATTGTTTAAGATCCTATAGCACTGTTTGTAAGAGCCGAAGCATTAATCCTGGTGTCCTGGCTAAATTCAGCTCTGGACCTGCAAAATCTGGCCTCCCTAAAGTTCCCTCTTAAATCAAATGGTGCTGTTTGATGGGGCTGCTGGTGTGAAATGGCTGAGTGTGTCATCCAGCTTGGTACTGCACTTCAGTGTGGACGATGTGGGTCCTGTTCTATGTCTGAAGTGCTTAGGGATCATTTGGCATGAAAGGGGCTATACAAATGCAAATAATTGGTTAATTAACATCATGCACTCTGAACAAGAGCCTTTACCGGCTGAACTGTACTAAACAGTACAACATTGTAATAATATACTGTTTTGAGCAACTGTAAAAAAGGGAAAACAGGGGAAAATGGAAAAACAGATTCTTTCAATTAATATTCAGAACAAACAACTCGGATCATCATTCAGAAATAAACATAGGCTGGGTTTTCAGATCAGCACTTGGTTGATTCTCTAAAGAAAACATTTATTATTGCATCCTGTATTCTGTTCCCTTACCAAGACCTGTGTCTTGTGCATATCAAATGTATGGCCCTACAAAGCACAGCAGGATGAGAAAGGCTTATTTACTCCCTTCAAATGCTCTGGTTTTAAAAATGTTCCACAAACCTTCAAGATCAGAAATCTGTCTCAGAGCTCCCTCTAATGTACATACACAGCATTACACTATTCTTATTAAATATTTTTAAGATCTCTTAAGTGGACAGTTGTTTAATAAAGTTCATAGCTATAAAACTTTTTGTGACCTGCTCTCTCAGAATCCAGATTCTAACCTTTTAAGGCTATATCTGTTAATAAAGGTGAAAAGGTTGTCTTTATCTCCTATACTCTCCTGTTCTCTTTTTGAGCTTAGTAGTAAGTTAATAAGATTTATCAGAGAACTGACCTTGCAAGTCATCTTTCTCCAACCTCACGGCTTTAAAATTGAAATTGAAATGTTTAGCCTTTGGCTACGGTGTATTTGAAGGAATCATTGAGCACCAGGTTTCTTTTAATTTTAGACCCATGTATTCTGCTGTTCAACACTGTGTATCATTGACTGTGTGTGTAAGTAAAATCACAAACTGTGTGCTTATCCTTTAACAGATATGTTACAGACACATTTTGTGTCTGAAAAAATGTCCTTCTTAAACTGTTGTTCTGAGATTTTACTGTGAGAGGCATTACATTTTTTTTCATTAACAGCAGAAAATTCTCCCTGCGTTAGCTCAACAGTGGCCTAAGCAGGGCTTCTCCGCAGATGGAATATTCAATGATATGAATAGCTGGAAGGATGGCCTCAGTCCAGCATGTCCTGGTGAACGTGCTGACTGTGTGAAGCTCAATTTAACGCTGAGCTGGCAGACCTCCTGCTTCCCACACACTCACTTCCCTGCCTGATATGTACCAGTCCCCTAATCTGCCCTGGCTGGTACCCCACTCCTGTCTGCCTCAAGATAAGATCTTTATTGGCCCCATACAATTTCTTGCATTAGTATTTTGTCTTTTGGCATACCCCAACCTGCTCTCCATGAAACACACAGACAGGGAGAGAGAAGCTTGGGGTCAGAGCACAGGGTCAGCTATTTATAAGCCACCATTTATAACCCCCTGGAGCAGTTGGGATTAAGGGCCTTGCTCAAGGGCCCAACGGAGTAGGATTTCTCCACGGGATTTGAACCAGCAACCTTCCAACCACAGGCGCAGATCCTTAGCCACAGAGCCACCACTCCACCCTGAAGAGAAGAGTGTCAAAAAGATGTGATACTGGAACTGAGGTTCAAGGCTTGTAATAGCTTTCAACTCTGTAATCCCAGGGTGGTAATGATGGTATTAGCAATGATAGTAATAGTACCCATTATGGTGTTTTCTTAACATGAAACAGATTCAGATAGCTGATGTTGTGTAGGTGCATCCTTGTAAAATATATTCATGCACCACTTCATTTAAAACAGACTTCTATCCTTATACACTTTATTTTGCATTATATTTGTAAATTGAGCATATATATTAATACATAATATATCCATAAATGCATTTTATATATTTTACGGTCATTAAAACACTGCGGAGGACTCCTCACTAATATAAATCCTGATGATAGTAGCTACTAGAGATTGCAACAGCAGTAGTCTTAGGATGTCACTGTGCATCTTTCTTTAAAAAAAACAAGCTTATACTGTATGTCATATTGATATTTTTTAATATTAGAAAAGCTGCAAATGAAGTAGTTTTTGACTCGTGTCTTTCTCTGTTAATTCTCAATCTGGTGAGCTTGTTACTGTAAATATGCATAATAATCGATGTTACACTTCAGTTCTAAGGTCTTTTCAGCAATTCATTTTCTTGCAATACTTACAAACTAAAATCTAAAGTACAGTAAATTTCAGAAAGTATGCATGCACTTGCATCCACATATTAGAATAGATTATGTGGGTTAGGAGTGTGAGGATTTAGGGACCTTATTGACACTAAGGAAGCAGATACAGAAACTAATCTGACCTTTTCTCCCCTGAACATCAGGGGAGAGTGTTGTAGGACATTCGAAGCTTTCTTAATGGAAATAATGTGTACTTCATTGCATGTTGTTTTAAATCAAGAATGAGTGACGACAATAATTACACTGCCCAAAGTGAATCCAATTGCAAAAAGCTCAAAGTGACAGAAAAGATGTTTCAACAGATCTCTTAATCTGCACAAGCCAGGCCAGTGTCTGATGTGGGGAGGAAGTCCGGAATTTCTCGAGCCATGTTTGCTTTGCCCCGAACTTTCACATCGAGAGGAAATCAACTAAATAATTGACAACAAAGCATGTGGAGGCAGCTGTCCTTTCTGCAACAATGGCATGTTAAGACATCACAATGAATAAAGCCCGAAATGTCAAGCCAGGCAGAAAGATATTGTGCAAGTCATCAAAGAGTGGTCTAGGGTCTCAGGTTTAGTTGTGGTTTTGCTGACACAGAACTGTCTGTTTCATCTGTTCTCTTCTGGCTGAAAAGAAAAGATTACAGGCCTTGCATATTCTGCTTTCTTTATTTTGTTAGCACTCGAGTGGAAAATTACATTTTTTATTTAACAATCCATAGGAACGACAATGATACAAAACTACAGTAGAGACAACATACACACATACTGTAGGAAGCACTGTGAGATGAAAAATCTTTTCTGGTCGTGATTTAAATCTCCAGGCTCACAAAGGGAAAACTGGTTTAGCCATCCTGAAAGTTTGCATTGTGCTTTGCGATGTGTTTCTAAAAGGACGAGAGAAAAAGTATCACAAACAAGGGCAAAGAGAGATTGATTAAGGCTCAAACCCAAAAATAAGAATTGGAAAGAACAAAAGAGGAAAAGAATGGAGCCACATGTCATACTTATAGAACATTTTCAAATCTTAACTAATTCCAGTGATGTCTCCCTACTGAACACTCATCTCCTTTCCCCCTTTTTTAAACAAGCTTCTGTTTCAAAAATGAACCCTCATTCTGTGGTTGAATTCAAGGGGAAACCATTGCTTCCTCCTACAGGATGCCCTGTGGTGTTAAGCAAGGTGTGTTCGAAATAAGAAAAGCAGACAGGTCATTCGAAGACACTTTAGACTGGTTTATTGAAGAGTAACCAGACAACAGGTCAGGAGCCGCTGCTTTAAGAGAGGAAGGCCGAGCTGAGAGCTGGCACTGAGCGTGCCCAGCCGCTGAGTCAGCTCATCCCCTTCCCCACGCGAGCGTGCTCACTCAGCCTTGCCTTACTCCCCTTGATGTTTCACACCCCACAGCCAGTTTTTATTCTTCACACCCGACGAAACCCTGGCACTCAGACAAAAATTGTCCTAGGCTCTCCTAAGTAGCTGTCTCGGAGAGGTGCAAGTCGAGCGTGAGAGAAGAACAGAGATGGTAAAAAGCAGTGGGAAAAAAAAGGATTCCTCATCAGAGCTTGCCAGGAACGCCAGGACCGCAGGGCCTGAGACTTGATGGCTGCCTGGGGCACCTTTCCACTTCAACACTGGCTTTGACAGTATGAATTCTTCTCCACCAAATATCCATTAGCAGACTCTCAGTTTCATTCTGAAACAAATGGTCACACTCCCTTGTGCAAGACTTACCTTTGATAGTTGTCACTGCTTCAGTTTCATTGGAACAGCAGCACAAGACTGCCTGAATCAGCAATGGAAAATTCCTGTGTGGAGTCCTGTTTTCTTAAAGGGTTTAGTTTGCACATTGTGTCAAAAGCGAAGGCTTTGATCATAGGTAGGACTTTCAACTCCAAAACTAAAATTGGGGACTTGGTTCTTAAACCTTCCCAAAATAAATAAAATAACCTCTGCTACTTCATCTAGCACTCTTGTTCTGCCATCCCAGTGTCTGCAAAAGGTCAGACTGTGATGCTCATAATTGATTTTAAGGCTCCTGAGAATCACAGCTCCTGTGCTGTCTCCTGCAGAACACCTTTCAACGTTTTCTTTAATTATATAGTGCAGGTCCCCTGAGACACAACGTCCGAGCTAGTATTCACATGCAGAACTGCTGTGCAGGCTGCGAAGTGCTGCCGACAGATCAGTCAGTGGTGCTGCTGTGAATCGGCCTCCTGCGTGTCTGGTCTTGCACACGTGCTGTCTGCGAGCAGGCTGTCGAGGCTCTGGAATGCTGTAAACCTGCATTCTCACACCTGCCTGAGGCAGACCGGCATCGTACAGCTCCGCGATCCACAGAGAGCACTCAGTGTGCATCGCCTGTCAGGGAGACACCTTGAATACCCAGCCTGCGTGAGACGTCCCGGGAAAGTAAGGTTTATAGGAATCAGTCGACTTTAAAATAATTTGCACTGTGCATTTCTTTGCCCAAACCTGTCCCGCTGGCTGGTGCTATTTATGCCAGAAAACACGCAGGGCTGGTTGCATGCGTCTGCACTTGGATGTACAGGACGATCATAGGCTTGGCTGTTGCATGAGTTTGAAACATTGTGGGATCCCAGGGCTGATGAAAAGTGCTATGTAAATGTACAGTAAGTCCATACACGTTCAATTGCATTTAGTACTTGCTTCTGCTATATAGGTTGTAGGTTCCAGGATTCCTTATACCTTACTATGAAAGTTTAATGATAACCTTACCTGAGATTTTAGAATTCCTGGTTTCAATCAAGCTGCTTTAAGTTCATATTTCTGTTTCGGCTTGCAAACACGTTTTCACCCAGTAACAACAAACAGGGCATAATAATCAGGGCATTTTCTGTTGCTTGAATATTGTGATAGGAGACATTTCAGTTATTTTGCAGCTGATAGAAAAAGAGGAGAAACTGATGAGCAGTCATAGGATAGTGAAAACCAGACTACACGCAGAATTTGCTGACATGAAGAAGAGAAGAGCTGGACCAATATGGAACCAGGTAAGACAGAATTTGAGGAACTGTTATGTAATTATTTAAGAAGATCCCAGGGGAATGCTGTGTACAAGAACCTAGGGAAAATTACTATAGTAAAAATAAAAGGCACATTCTGGCAGTCATTTTCAAGAACAGTGTCACCTCTGAGAATTCAGCCCCACGGAGTGAAGTGGACTTGAAACTTTTTTTCCTTTTTTTCTAAAACTCTTTGCTTTTTTGGAATCTAAAAGAAACTCTATTGTTTTGTTTGAAGCAAGGTCCCTGACTGAAACATGAATTTTTTTGTCTTCCTAGAATAAATGTGAGTTTTGCAGTCTGTTGTAGTTTCCCTCTTTTCACATTTCTGCCATTTTTTAAACATTTCCTTGTGCTGGTCTGATGGTATCACTATTCTGTAATTCTGGTTACAACGAAACATATACTGTATTGTACCATTATTTAATGCTATACTTGTTGCTACACCCCCAGACATTCAGAGGAAATATTTCGTTTTACCACATCACTCATCTTTAACATCTATCTTACTATAGGTTCTATACCGTATTATTATAATTACTCATCTATGATTATATATTCAAGCATCCGTGTCATGCCTTGTACTTCTCACAGCTGACCAGCTGCTGCTGTTTTTGTGTTTACTCCATTTGGAATGTAGTGCTTTGTCACACACATCTGTACTCTACTTGAAAGCTACCGCTCTGTCACACAGCTGGACACTACATGCATCGTCCCTCTAAATGAAGAACAAGAAAAGGACACCATAGAAGGCAGAGTTTTCTGGTGGTGGTGCTAATACTGCACACTGGAGCCTCAGTAGGCACATGTATGTACTATATGTACAGTATATGTATACAGCCTTTGTCCTCACAGGTCAAAGGGTAAAGTCATCTTTATTGCCAAACCAACTGTTCGAGTTGTTCAGAATTGTTTAGGAATAACAGCGATTTTAAAAAATGTTCAAGCCTAGTAATCTTCAAGAACATGAGATGGCTTTCTGACATAAGGCTGACTCCTGAAAGCAGTGGAGGTCTAACAGTCAGTGAAGGGATGATGCCTAAGGGGTTGAGAGGTGAGATTAACCCAACCTCCCGCACTGAGGTTGCACAATCTCTTGAGGATAGTAGCAGTAGAGGGACAGTATGTCCTCTATATAGACTGACTGGTGATGCAAACTCAGCTATGCAATCTACTGCCATTTAACCAAGAATGTTTAAATATGAATAAACACTTAGGTTGCTCAGGACTAAGGGTTAGGTTCATGCCAAAATACCTAGATATAATCTATTACACCTGGTTACCAGTGGTTCTAACAAGATATCATTGGGTAACATTTATATAACTGCCTTTCCTTTTTTTTTTTCGTTGAACCTCTTCAGCGGAAAAACAAAGACAATAAGTCTCCAGCACTTCCTCTTTCAGGAGAAGGAGGGAGAGCGGAGATGACAGGTATGTGCTTCTTGGAATGTGCCTCTCGGCCACACCTGCGTGAGTCAACCTTCCTCCCTGTGATCGCTGTGCCTCCCGGACCCGCCCCTCTGCTGCGATTGGACACTCAGCAAGTGACTGACAAGGATGAAGTCTTGTGCATCACCCAATGGGAAGGAAGATGAGGTGGGGTGGTTGCGTAATAAAACTCATCAATGGGGTGTGTCTACAAAGTTGGTCGGCAGTCCAGAGGGAAGGGTTAGTTTGTGACTGTCTCAATGCCGGTCAATACCACTGCAGGAGCCTCCTCAGATCTTTACTACTACGACTGGAAGAGCCTCCAGCCGTCTGAAGACGGTAGATGGTAAAACTCTTGTTACAAATCGTTCAGCAGTTCCTTTGTTGCGGTTGTCGTGCTGTTTTCTTGTTTATATTTGGAGTCAGCTCAAGAAGATCGCTACCCTGGATGACTTGTCTAATTAGGCTGAATTTGTTCTTTGTCTCTCTCTCTCTCATGAATCTGCCTGCCGCTGCCCTTGACAGACCCATGAGGAGGTGTCTACTGACCACTCCTGTGCAGGTTGGAGTATGATGGGTTTTGCTTTTTTAATGACAACCTGCTGGCATCCACAGTTGTTCACATCTCCTTATCACTTTTCCAGCCCAGCTATCTATTCTGAATCCGTTGGACGGAGAACTGATAAGGGCATGTGAATGACATTTGCAGCCTAAAGAAGAGATTCAGACTTGATCGGTGATTGCACTAGATTCCTTTTAACATGTCATGACCTAAGACAGGATTTGCTGGACACATGACTTCAGATGTTTTGAGATCTATTTCGCTGTTAGAAACCGTACAGCCTCTGTGATCCTTATGAGTTAAGGTTTAATGAAGAAATTTGTGTTGCCAAGGTATTGTTGATTACTCTCTGCATTTTATTTGAATATGTGTTTCTCCTGAATTTGGCTGTTTAGGAGTGATCTTCTTTAAATTGTTGCTTTAAATCCAATGTCATGCTAGGACTTCTGCAGTATGTTTCCCCTATGGTCCTTATTCCTCTTGCTGTCACTTTTCAGTTTATATGCCTTATGCGCTGTGACTCGAGTGTGTAAAGATATCAAGACAGGGGATGGCTATTATTTTACTATAAAACAGTTTAATAACATTTAGTAGCACTGTCATTGCAAAATCAATTTTTTCCTTATTATTACAAAAGAGGTAAAATACTCGTAATTAATCTAGAACAAGACAAATTACAAAAGAAATTGAAAATGAAAACATAAAAAATAAAATCAATGATTACATCCTGTTGTCCATTGCTAAAAAGAATAACCAAGAGTTGATTTTGACAGATGCATTCTGAAATGTCTTTGTTTACTTTAGAATTAATCTGTGATGAATGCAAACTTAAAATAATTATCTCACCTTAACTTATGAATATATACCTTTGGTGCTTTCCTCGAAAAGTGTGTGTCCCAAAATGTCAAGAGAAAGAATACTACTAATAAAAGACAAATCAGTTTTAGTACCTTCATGTTTATAAGTGAATAAATGCTCTCAGAATGTTTTAATCTTTTTATACAAAGCAAAAAAAGGTTGGAAAGACATCAGCATTCAAAATTACAGTTTTCAATTAATTAAAAAACATGAAAAAATGATGTAAGTTTTGTGGAATCATCTTTTTTTGTTGTTGCAGAATCTGTGCAAGTTCATAGAATTAACTTCATAGACTTAGGAATAAAGAGTTTCTTTCGGGCATCTTTCCTGAGACTCTGTATATCTTATTTGACAGCACTGCTTTTCAGCACTCAACACTTGCTGAAGAAAACTGCATGTGTACAGGGATCAATTTCAATTAAGATAAGAATTCTTGGTAGTTTAACATAAATCAGGTAAGACTCTTAAATGCAATGGGACAAAGTTTTTGCAATGTACCCTTGGTATTCTGGACACATTGTGAATGAAAACACTACAGATACAGTAGGCACTGTATAATCAATACATCTCTTTGGGAGATTAATCACGTTACATAATTCTTTGGATAAAAACAGACAATGTTGTGTTAATCACCATGCAAGATATAGCATGCCTGGTTTCCAGATCTGGGACATTTCATGATGAAATTGCGAGGAGGAATATATTTAAGATATGACTGAGTTTTCTGGTTAGTGGCACAACACTGTGCCAGGCTCAGTCAGGGGGATTTTAAAACGATTCTATTGCAAAGAAAAGTTTCCATGTAGTAGATGGCACGGAATTGTGAAATAGAGCATTTCTCAACGTGATCCCAGTTTTCTTTCACAAATCTCATAACTACAATTATTTAATACTGCCTCCATGTTTCCTTTATACCTGAAAAATCAGCATACTGTATATTAGCCAGACAGGAGACGGTGCAGCAGGTGAATATTGGGGCAGAGAGACGATTCTGCCTCGTCAAATTCTTCAAGGTCACAAATCTTCATGTCAAGTAATATTAATACATGGCCGGACCCTGAAGACCAACCCACCTGCGATTCTGCACTATCCACAGAATGTAAGACAGATCAAAATCACCGATTCATGTTTTAGGAAATGCCCCACAAAAATGTTTTAACATGTGTTCCCTTTAACTAGTTTATTTAGTATTTACCATATGGTAATAATGTTTTTCAATTGTTGCCACTTTCCATAACCCTTTACTATTTCTTATGTAGTTTATGCTGGGGGTCATGTACTTTGGTCTTTAATTGCCCGCTTTATGAACAGCAGGTACTGATGGCAGCAAAAACGGCCTTTAAACAAGCACATAAAATGTTGGAAGACCAGAGAAAGGGCAGGTGTGTGCAGAGGTGGGCATGCAGCTGCTGTAAGACAGGTACCAGTGGCATCTATCACTGTAACCAATCATTCTGAAAGCAGTGATATCGATAGAATCTACCTTTGGAAAAAACAGTAGGATTCATTCTCCAGCTGTTGTGAGTAACTTTTACAACTGCATTTACTTATTTTATTATTACTACAACTAAAAAAATGAATTGGATGAAACCGTTTTCTAAGTAAACCATCACCAAAGTAGTAAATAAAAATGTGATTTGTCTTACCCAACATTTTATGTAGACCGTTTTTGCTGCCATCAGTACCCAAGACTTTTAATATTGGATCTACGTGTTTCACACATGACTAACTCCTTCTCAAATCAAGGCTGGCCATTGGCTGGGCAGACCGCTGTTATTATTGCCGAGAAAGGCATTCTGCTCTGTACAGCTCCAGCGCTCCAGGGTAGAGGAACTTTTCAGTCTGCAGGTAGAGACTTGATCACAGCATCGTCAGACCCCATCTCTTCCACTGCTTCAGCTGACAACTTCCAGAGACACAGAAATGGACGCTGTCTTTGAATAGCAACACTGGGGTTGCAGTTAGGAATGGGGACAAAGGAAGTGGGGTGTGTTTCCGTTTCTCAGCTTGATACAGCAATTGTGATCCCTGCAGAAAGTAGTCCAATCCGAAATCTCAGTTTGAATACTCCTGTGATTGGGATTGTAGAGGGTGTAAAACTCTAAAAATGACCCAGTTACGGCACAAACTGAGCTCCGACTGTGTCTTTAAAAAAAATTGTATGAGGTCCAGAGCATCAGTCACATCTTCTCTCTCTGATGAGGACCATACTTCGGCAGCATGGGAGTTCTGCAATGTAGAAAAAACGCATTACAGTGTGTTCTCTTTTTCTGGCTTTACCCAAACAATGTCTGTCACCTTCTGTCACTATAGCGAAACGATTTCTGATATAATATGGAGGCAGGGGATGTTTTAGCAGATAGGAAGCTGCAGCTTATTGCAGATGAAGGCCACTTCTTTTTACACACAAAAAATAACAGAATACAGCTGCACACATGAAATAAGCAGTTGGGTGAGCACGCTTGGCATAAAATAATAACCCTTGCGCCGTGCTCTAGTTTGCAAAGCTCACTCTAGGCGCATACTATTTTCGTCCACCAGAGGGCGGCATCGCACCTTGCAGGCGACTGTCGAGCTGTAGTTCCTTTCCACGGTACATAGCACCTAGTCAGCAATACCGAGCCTAGGAGAACGAAAATCTGCTCGTACTGTATATCAAACTCACCAATTCTGAAGAACATTGTGACAAACAGGAAACCTGCATCTGCACTGGAATTAACAGCATTCACACTTCACTCAACGAGGGTGCATTGGAACTGTGTGTCTATGACCTAATATACATTTTTCTGTTTTTAAATGAAATAGTTTACGATGCTGACGAGGCATAACTGAAGCTGAAACAAGATATCAAAACCTAGCGGTTGTGATTTTAGTGTAACGGTGCAGAAGGTCACCAAGCGGACCAAGTGTTTTGTGTTTTGTCTCCTAGCCACCCTCCACCCCTGAACACAATTCTTCTGTAGGAAGAACTTAATAAGCTCTGGACATTTTCTGCAACATTTGTGCCACCCGACCCGCCTTATGAAGAGTCTAGTTTTATGCCATTGCAGGATTACACAGATAAAATAATCTGTTTGCAAAATCGCTGCCACTTGTGTTAATTTCTTCTTATAAGATGCAAAAGCTGCAGAGGCAACAGACTGATTGCAATTATTTTTAAGGAGAGTGTTTACATGTGCCTGTAACCTGTATATTTTGACCAGCAAACATTCACATACCGTTTCATCTCTTTTGTCAGCAGTTTACTCATTAATTGGCATATTTATTTTTTGTTATATTACTCGTTAATAATTCCTTTAGTTCTAGATTACAGAGCATGCTACAGGTTCACGCTTTATGATCCTTGTAGGGTCGAATGGAGGCCATCAGAGCAGTTCAGGGGCGACCGATTATTTAGGCTAGCATTGCTCCAGCTCTCCAGAAACCACACACTCATCAACGGAAATGAAGTGCGCTCAGATTCAGATCTGAATGCAGGGTGGTGGTGAGAGCATAGAACTAACTGCCAGCATGATGTTGCACCGGCAGGTCTTGTACGAACTCTTTACAAGACCATAACAAGGTTGCGAAGGAGGAGAGGCAATTGGGCTCATCTTGCTCATCCTGCTGCTATTGGCTATCAATTTCTCAAAATCCATCAGTTTCGCTAAGGATCACTGAGCAAGCACACAGCCTTCCGCACTGCAACTTTTCTTCTGTTTCGTCGAGCTGCTTCTCCTCAGGGGCCAGTCTCAGGCAAAAGAGCAGAATATTGTTTTTATACGCACAAATCTGCTTTAAGTAATCTGTGGAGGGTGATCTCAGTTTTTTATAACTATTTTTATTTTATAACTATAGCAGGCAAATTATGTCGGAAATTCAAACGCCTCCTGGTATGTGGTCATTGTTTCAGCTGGTAAAAAATCTAGATGCAGCTGGTTCATCCGTCCAAGATGCTTTTCCTGGTAAGGGTCACAGTGATCCCACGAAAACATTGTGCAACAACTCCTTCATTTCCTGTCTGGCCAGTTTCTGTGCCGGTTTTTCTCTCCTCGTCTTTTTTTGGAACACTTTCTACAGACACAAAGACGTGAGAGGCTGTGAAATAAGCAGGCCTAAATTGGAAGCTATCAAATCCTGCAACTTTTCCTTGCACCCAGTTACCATAGAAACTATATTACCAAGCAACTGTCTTGTAATTGTTAAGTTTTAGTTTTGGCCTGCCTCACATTGTAAACCAGTTCCTCCATCTGTGTTACTCGCACAAGAGTGTGTGTGTGTTATAGTATGTAGCAGAAATAGTAGTGTTTGCAGATTCTGCAGTCATGAGAAACAAGAGAGAGGGCTCAATTTCACTTCTGTGTGCTCGTCCCAGACCAGTCCAGTTTTGGCTGAAAAATCAGTTATATGACTGATTAACTGATAAATATGGTAGTAATGCTTTCACTTCTTATTGAATCTAATTTTCCCTTAATATCAAAGATGATGGCAATGATGTAGATTGTTATTATGCCTTATATTGGGTGTACATTTGAATTTTTTCCATCTGCTATAAGGTTTTTCTCTCTTTAATAAATCAATCTAAATGGCACACTAAGCAACTGATGCTAATGTAACACCATTGTTATCTAAGGAGCACAGATAAAATCAGAACCTTTTTCTAATAATCCTTGCATGTCCCTATGGAAAAGACTAATATACACTATAAAGAGGTCTAGTGTGAGAAAATAATAGTCTCATCCCATTTGCAGTGCATACTCCTTTATTTTTTAACAACAAACACTAACAAATGGTTTATCAAATTGCTGCCTTTGATGCACGATATTTTATGTTCTTTCTAAACAAGCAGCTGATGGAGAGACACACTCCCAGGGGCTGATGGGATCGTTCCCGTGGTGTGTGTGTGTGTGTGGGGGGGGGGGGTGCAGAGGGGGTGTCCTGCTGGGCTGGGCTGTCCAACACATACTTAATTAAAGACACAAGTGCAGAAAGCGGTCACCATGACAACAAAATGCTAAACAAAATCTTAAAGCAAAGCAGGTTACTGATTCTAACTGTATTTTAAGAAATAAAGAGTTCGTTCTCTTTTAAAATGAACCTTCAATTCTTCTTACTAATGAGCTTGATTATAAAGTACTTTAACTTCTAACCAAGGATAAAATAAATGCAAAGGTCTCGACTTCTGCAATGAACGATCAAAGATTTCTGCAGTCTAGGACGCTGCATTAGTTTAAGAGCCTTGATGACTCCATACTAAATGCCGTATTCGTGTAAAAGAAACGTGTGCATTAGTGTCTGTTAAAAGTCAAGCTTCACCACCCTGTCCACGCACTGTCACTAGTTCACAAGCACCAGCTCCTCACTTTGCGCTGCCATGATGGCAAAGTATCGCCCTTGTTGCAGGACATTAACATTCTCAATGACACTCAAGTCCCTCACGCACTAGGGTAAACACACTGCCTGGGGCTGTCAGCCTTGCTGAATATTGATCAAGCAAATTTATTTTTAATAACTAAGTCATTACTTATTAACAATTTTCTAATCCAGGGACCGATAGCTATAGCACCAGGGATTTGGGGCCCTGGATTTACAGATTGATATTTACCATTCATGAATATTTGACGCCTTCCCAGAGTTGCACCAGTGCAGGTTTAAATGCACTTCAAACTGAGTAGGTGAGGACACCTGGTATCTACACACACTCGCTAATGACAGACCTCCCACGGGAGCCAGCACTGCCCCCAGCCATCTGTTCCTGTGTGACGCCTGATCACAAGGAGATCACTGCAGGCTGCAACTCCTTCTACGCATTACTAAGACTGCAGCCCACTTAACCCTTTTCCTCACTCGTTTCTTTATTCACTCAGGCTCAGCTCTCCCCAAAAAATGCCCTGCTGTATATTCAGAGTAGTTTAGCACTGCCTCAGTGGCTTTCCTCTTAACCCACTGTCCTTCCTTTCACTGAAGATCTCTAGGTTTTTTGCTGTGCTTTCAAACTGATCTACAACTAATACATCGGTTAATAAGGATTCGGATGCTTGTAAATCCTTATAAAGGCTGTGCACGACCACCCCAATGAATGTTCAATGTGGGAAACAGCTGCATTCTTGGATTTAAAATGCAGAGTGACATCTGACAAAATGATTCTGTAGGTTATCACAGGAAAAGAAGGTAACAGAAGTCTGCAATTGACCACCCTTCTTTACAGAGGCTCAGAACTTTTAAAAAGAGTCAATCAGTCCTGGACAAGATATAAGTACTATACTCACGCTACCCCTGAGAAGTCTTACAGACCTTACACTTAACTGTTAAAGCCCTCAAATCACCATACAGAAGAGCAACCACATAAGATGGCATTTGGAGGCACTGCACTATTACTATTAATTTGTCTGGTTGACACTTTTATCCACAGCAACTTATATTTGCTCCCATTTATACAGTGGGGTATTCTAGTGAAGCAATCTGAGTGAAGTACCTTGCTCAAGGGTATAACAGCAGAGTCTTACCTGGAATATGAACCCCAAACCTTCCAGTTACATCTTCAGAATCCTACTGTGGAGCGAAAAACTAGAGATCTTCACCTGTGTTTGCACCATGACAATCATGCTCCAGTGAGACCTGACCTCACATCCCTTGGTTAATACAACCTGTACGCTAACCCCTAAGCTATGAAACCTCCAGTTGTTGCTGTGCTTGTCTTAACTTCAGAAAGTTGCACTGGTCCTGTTATAGGATGCCTGGGCACTATGGTATTGCTTTATTTTGTCTGCATGAGGTACAGGACAGGAGACGCTCTAGCTTGGGTGAAAGCAACCAGCAAGGCTGGAAGAAATGGCAGTGAATGGTATCTTGCTACAATCATTTCAGAGAACGTGGGTCAGTTCACACACGTGTCTTACCCTGAAATAAATAACCTTAGCCACACACACCAGAGGAAGGCATAAAACCCCAAGTTCAGTCCATTATGAACTGGGGCAGAATCTTTTTTCTCTAAATGATATGAACCAGAAAAAAATTACGTGTTATCAAAATTCATCTGTGTGCAGTGAGCCACTATCTGCCCAATATAGCATGTTTATAAGAAAAAGTTATAAAGATATGAAAGTTGGGAAATACAGTTCCTAGCAAATCTTTTCAGATCTATTCTTCTATTATCCCATTTTGTGAAATTACAAAATGATGCATCTGCATTTCCTTAAACTTGGTATTACATTCTAAAGCTGAATGCTCAGACAGAAGGCTTCTGAGGGCAAGACAAGTAACAGTAAATATAAGCAAAAACTAAAGTGAAAAAAATTGAAATCTGTTGATTGCATATGTTGTAGACCCCTGAACTCAATATTTGGAGAAAGCTTCTTTTGCAGCAATTACAATCACAAGAATTTTGGCAAGTCTCTACGAACATTGCCCACCGACTTTGTGCAACTTTTGCCCATTCTTACCTACTGTATAGGTATTATTTGCTTTCCCAAAGTGGCACGGCCACAGGCTTTAAAGCAATAAAATCTGAACACTGTGAAAAGGGCCTGCATACTTCGCAAGGCACTGTAAATAGCATTTTCTTCTTTTTTTTTTCTCTTTACCCAGCCCTCATGTTACAGTTAACATTGCTCTCCGGTGCTAAACATAACCTAGAGAGAGAGTAACGGCAGTGATTGAAAGTTAGAGCTGCATGCCCAACTTGCTCAGTGGAAACATGGCTGACAAGAGTCTATGTCTGTACTGAAATGCACTCCTTCCCCATCACACTGTGCTGAATCAGTGCAGGCACAGAAGAGTGTGCTCCTTTGACACTTGGAGCAGGAAAAGCAAAAGTGGCAATTACTGGCTGTCTTCTTGAACCTGCCCTCCTCTCAAGTGTGAGATAATTAACCCCTGCTTGTGCAGGAAACACAAGCAGCAACAGCACACACCACTCATCAGACACAACATGCACGGGCCCAGATGTAACAGACCAACTCTGTGACAGACCGACAAGAGAAAATGAATCTGGTAGGACAGGTACCCAGCAGAGTTTGATGCTGGACAGAACACCAGGCAAGAAGCTTGGATATAATAAATCCCAGTCAACAGCTCTATTCTTTCATGTATGAAGGGAAAACTAGAATTTTCTCTCCTTCACTTGGTTAGTGTAATTTAGGAGTACAGGGATGGTTACTTTCTCAGTAATTAATAATCCGATGATTAACGTCCTTGTTCATGACCTTTCTATTTCTGCTTTCTGTTGCAGTCTTGCACTAAATATTTTCTGTGCCTCTTAAGCACCATTAAGAAGGAAGTTAAACGCATACACAGCCACAAATACACAACACTGCGACTTATATTTAGCTTACGTTTAATTCTGACAACACCCCAGATTGGATACAGCAGGTTGTGAAGAATAAATGCTTATGTATTAAAAAATATTAAGTGTTACACTCCTGGTTCAACTTTGTATGGACAAACTCCCCAGCTGAAATATATTCTTCAGATCCTTGAACTTTGCCTAGTTTCCACTTAGCATAGCAGACAGGCTGTGAATTTGAGTCCCTGCTGCAGACACTGCTGTTGTACCTTGAGAGAGGTTCTTCACTCCAGTTGCTTCAGTTCACCCAGCTGTATTAGTAGGAACCAACATCATTGGGGTCACCCCTGTGGCAGACCAGTGTTTCTGTCAGGGGGTGGTCACATGTTCTCAGTCCACTTATTACTACAGCAACCAGAGGATGGGCTGTGGCCTAATGATCCACTGTGCTCAGGTACAGAAGTTACCTTTGTCTAATGCTCTTTTAAGTACCTTACACTGAGTGTGGCAGGTGCAAAAGTATAGGCTTAAAAATATCAATTTAAAACACACTACTCGATAAACCTTTATGTCTTATTTCTAGATATAAACTACAGTCTTTGACATTAATGGTCACGAGCAGCAAAGCACAAGAACGCTGGAACCTACCAAGGCTTTTGAAGCAATAGTTTACAAGAGAAGATACCCAGACATTCCTCTTTGAAAAACTCCTGCATCATTTGTTCTTGTTGTGCAGGCAACTCCCACATGTTGAACTATAAAAGAAATGCCCTTGTAAATTAAATCTAAATGTTCCCTTACTTTGAATACTTTAAGATTTCATTGACTTTGTTATTCTTATTAGTGTGCCAAAGTCTGTTTTTAATGCTTCTTCCCCAAAAGTCATTTACTATTAGGTTCCAACATTTACCACTCTAATCAAATACTCTGTCTTCAGAGACTGGGGACAGCACTTTTAAAGATGCCCAGCTCTGTAAAAGCAAGATTGTTTACTGAATCATTACATAAGGATTTATTTTTAGAGCACTATTATATAGACACATATTTTGTCTAAACACATTAAGAAGATATGAGGTAATTTCAATTTTATAAAAGTCTGAAGAATATTTAAATTAATTCTTGGATTAAATTAGTGTTCACACATGGGTCACCTATAGCTCACACCATCTCAGAATGATGGAAAAGCAATTAAACATCCCATTTATTTAAAAAAAATCTAAATGTAATTTCTGCTAGAAGAGAGGCTTACTTGTGTGTTACAGCTGTGGCTGATCTTGTTAATTGATGATAAAAGAGTTCAAACAATTAATAAATTAAGTCACCGCCATTTTGTGCTTTACCAAACTATCAGCCAATACATACGAAACACCACTTCACCAGAGTTTATTCCATGTTTGGTGGGCACAGTATGTAATCGATATGTCTTAGGAAAGAAGAGAAAACCATCAGCTCTCCACACACAAACACATATTGACTAAATGTCAAACTGCATCCTCACAGAGTCATTTTTCCAATAAGGCTTCTCCAGATTTCTGTTGTGTTGAGGAAGACAAGATCAGAGCAACACCAAAATACACAGGATCAATGTTTGCTTTATGTTAAATGTGCTGATGTCTGTACAAACAGCAACATAATATTTTTTTTACTGCACATGTCTTTGTCTATAATTAATCATTTATGGTTAATTGGGTCTGATGCTGCATCAGGTTAAGAGTACTGTCTATTCTGCTAAATGCCATACTTTAATCAGTATAATGTTGTTGATAAGCATGTAATCTATGCAACAATACATATTTACACTTTATGCTGGATTCAATTTTCTGTACAAAATATAGCTCATGCTTTTTAATGAAATTCATCTGGATTCATCCTCTTTGATTTGTGCAGCATTTACAATAAAATTAACCGTCCCCACTAGCTGGACGATTGTTTTCAAAATGTGCGGAGCATTGCAAAGATTCTACTGCTCTGAAAATCACACAGCACTCACTCTCACCACACTGGGATACCCACTATACTGTGTTCACATCTGGGCAATGCATGCAGGGAACACAAGAAGTCACGGTCTCCTGGCAACACTGCTGGCATTCACCACAGATGGAGGGAAAATAGCAAGGCATCGACACTTCAAACAGCCACACCAACATAAACGTGCGTTTACATAAAAAGTAACTGTACATTCTGCTCACAAGCAGCCCATCCAGAGTCCCAGAGATAGCGATGTTGACAGCGACAAGCCAGAGAGGACACTGATCCATACAAGGGTCAACCTTGTGAACATTGTGAGCTTCCTTTGGACAAGAAAACCTAACTTGCACAAGACAGGAGTCTTTTTAAGCTTCCAATGTAAGATTTATACTTAAGGACATTAACTTAAGTAGGTGTATTTTTTGTTAGGAAGGTCAATACAATCTTAAGACAATTCTAATAAATCATTTTATGCTTAGTCTGTGCGACATATTGTATTTGGAATCCATACTTACTTCACCACTGCTTTTACACTGCATCCTTATCATCTTCCTCCGTGTCACTGTTATCTCAAGGGTCTCATTCAAAACCCTTTACATGTTTCTCCCTGAACACCTCCTGGATAGAAGCAACTCTGGATCTATAGTGGATCTATTCACATCATTTTTGTGGTGGGGTCTCATAAAGTCCCAAAAGACCACACCTGAAAATGAAAGTCAATTGTCAATGCTCATATGGCTGCTGAGACCCCACCTATTGTGGGGTCTGAAGTAAAGTATCATAACCCAATCTTTTATTTTCATTAGAGAAACATGGTAATATCTTTAGTAGCATTCAACACTAAATCACAAATAAAAGTGTAATATGAGCACAAGGATATTCATGTTTTAACCATCACCCAGACTACTTTGTGAAACTGATTGTCAGAAATGGGTTTTTAAGAAAGTGTTAAAGCAGATAAAAGTTTATCTGAGATCCCAGAACTGTGTCTGAGAGCTTCCTTTGTACAACTGCCTATTGATGTGTGGAAATATACCCATATTACCAAGTGTTACAGGAAGATATCTGTGATGATGTTCCTTCAGATGTCTCCCGGACTTGAGGGCAGAGCTTTTTCATTGGGCTCAAGAGAAGAAAGGGAAAAATCCATTAATTGTGTGGTCGATTTTCAAATCACAGATCAAAATCGCACAACATTTCTGAAAAGAGGCTGAATTGTATGTCTCTTCTGTTCCAGTTTTTCTTACTGAAATTAACAGGCTATAAATACAGACTGGATTTCCTACAGTTTTGCATGATCTGATTTCTTTGTCCCTTTAAAAACATTAGACCACCGTCCACTAACACATCCACCTCCTGCCTGACTGACAGGCCTTGATTAGTTTCTACTCCCGATAAACTTATTATTGCCTCCTCCTGCAGTGGCATCTCAGGGGGATCACATCTTGTACCTTCCTTATTCAATCTGTTTAAAAATGACATCTTCCTTGCATGTGTGGGGCTCAGACTACCTCAGTTCGGAAAATAATCTTCAAGGGCATTCAAGGGCAGGTTTAAAAGCTCAAAGTACCTTTGCCAATCAGGTTTAAACCATTTTTAAACCAAAAAAAGTGAACTATCATCATTTCTCCTGTCAAACATAAATCAGCACTGTTTCCAATAATGAGAGGCTTCCAGGTTTTATTTGTATTTTCTTTGCAGCATTCGTTAAATATTGCCACACAACAAAAACTGCTTTACACTTTAATAATATACTGTACATTGCTGCATTTTACAGATGAACAACAGGGACTTGTCTTTTCATGATTCATATGAACATTTCAAAATTTAATTCAGTGGCAACTGCACAATTATAGTGAGAAGAAGAGTAAGAGTTATCACATTTGTCATTCTCACACAGCAGAACATGTACAATGTACTGTAAGCAATTTGAGCACTAAAATGCCAATACCTCGGCCCTAAGTATGGGACTGTTGATTTATATTTGTGGAAATACACATTTGATACTTGAGCTATCTACCACACTAAAATATAATTTCTTATTTTGTTTAGTACTATTTGGGAAAGGGAACAGGTGCCTATCTGTTTAGGAAGTACTTTTATTCTCAATGAGAACTTTAATTGGAAAATAAACAGGTTCCCTCTGTTTCCTTTTTATTACTTTTGTCTCAATTAAAGGGTAAATCATATTCTTTTTTGGCCTGCAAAGGTCAGGACTAGTTTTTACAGGTTGGTAAATAGCTGTACATTGTAGCAGTAGATGATGTGTGCTGTGTTTTTGTCACCTGCTCTTAATGTTTCTAAGATTGCCACCTGGTTATCACTTTTTTTACCATGCTGTGCCAGAGAAGTGTGACGCTCTGTATTCCCTGACAAGACACAAATGTGTAATTGTTACTTTTTGTATTTTACTTGCATACTGTATGTCCGTACGTGCAGTATGTGTAGTGTAATGGTAGTGTAATATGGGCAGAGAGAGATGTGCATACAGTACATGTATTGTTGCATTTCTAGGACTATTGTTTGTTTTTAATGTGGATTTATGTTATGTTGTGAGTTATTGTAATGTTGTATGGTGATGCCAATGACAAGTTAGCACCCCGTTGGATGGATAATAAAGTTATATCTTATTATCTACTCCCTAGACTCCCAAATTGTAACATGTAACATGCTCAGTACCCTGAACCCTGTTATACAAGGTGGTATCAGGACCTGACTTGTTATTGATTTGAGAGATATTTCTCACTTTATAATTGTAACCTTCCACTCAATTATTATGCTGCTTTTTTATCCTGCAACAGTATCATTTTTTTAATGTGTACCTCCTCCACATTCTTGAAAATAAACGCAGGGCTCTCTGTGTTCAGGCTTTCTCTAGTCTTCTGCAAATTCAAGCCACTGTTACACGCTACAAGTGCAAGACAGATGAAAATGCATCAAGGCTTTTGGAATCCAAACTGATCCAAAGACGTCAGTTGAAACCATTATCCATTCGAAAATCCAGTCAAAGAGTAATATTCATTCTGTGAAAAAGTGGCACCTGACTGACAGGCTGATTTTTTATAAAAATTAACAGAAACTTTCCAAACACAGAGATCTTGATTAGTAGTGCACAGCCACTGTGCATCTCTGCGGGATTGTCTCACTGATAGCATCCCTATCTATAAACACCACAGGAGTGCCTCTGCCAAACCAGCCACAGTAACCTCAAACAAATTACAGTGCTCTATACACAGCTTTTTCTAATACTTTCCCATGAAATTCATAATTCTGCTTAATTGCCTTGTCAAAGTTTTCAAAAGAAAATGGAAAATTTCTCAAAATGAAATTCACATAAACTTGACTCCTTTGCATTAGAAATAGTTTGACAGAGCCAGAAAAACACTTTCTTTAAGAAAACGGAAAACATCAATAAATAAATTACAATCCAACTAGCACAACTAGCATAAAAGAAACTTTTCACAGAATTATCAAAAACATCTGAGGATGTACTGTGCACAACAACTTATGATTTAGTCATGTTAACCTATAAAATGTATATAAAAAAGGCAGAGAACCATGGTTCAGGAACCAGAGAACCAGCACGGGTTGCTAAGATCACAATTCTGACTGAAGGAAGACTTTTGATTAGGTATTCTCACAAAGGTTTGTCAGCAAACCCACACAATTGCGAAGGTGTTTTTCCAGACTCACATTGTCTTGCATTGCCTTTTCTGGCTGTGCCGAACGTGTGATCAAATGTCAGTCCAATCACAAAGAGTAGAAAAGCAATACATACTTAACTAAGTAGAAAAATGTGGAATATTTAAAAATAATAAGTATTATTATTAAAGTACGTCACGAAAAATATAGGAGAACTGGAACAGTATATACTGTATATGACCCTTTACATACAGTACATGTATAGCCTTCAAATACCAATCAACAATCCATGTTTGTAATTTTAAAATCTGCAAATCATTTTGTTGATTTTCCACACATCCATTTTCTAACTGCTTCATCTAGTACAAGATTGCCTATCATGGCAAGTTTGTTGATTTTCATTCCTTGAAAATATTTTCCTTTAAATCCACACAAATGTTTGAGTGGGAATCATATTATTTGGTACAGATGCATATCCCCATACAGTATTTCAGAGGTTTTACAGACATTTGCCCCTATCCTACATATCATATTCACATGGATAAAATCTATAGAAAACACAACGTTTCGGCCATGGAGCCTTCTTCCTCTCTGACCTCTGAAACAGCTAGAAATGGGGTCCTCAACAGTCCACAGGTGTTGTTGACAATGTGCTCGGCTGACACTTTTTTTCCTGGCAAAAATGGAATCTGAGGTGATTTTTTTCCTGGAGAAATCTGAACTTGAAAAAGCACTTTAATACCCAGCATCAGTAAAAACAGCAGGGAGGTCAGGAACCCAACGAGGATTCAATTATTAATTCAAGTAACCTCTCTTCCAACTGGAGCTGCAGCAAAGGACACCACTGAGACACAGTTCATACCTGATCTTATATACATACTGTACTGTACTGCTTATTACAACCACAGCCTAAATCTCACATATATAATGCATCTGTGGTGTAATGCGTATGTAATGGTATGAACTGCAGCATACCATTATAACTAATTGTTGATCAGGTTTGACACCTAGAAAAATAGCCAGGGCATGTTAATAGGGGCACTGAATGAGCTAGATTCAATCATGGCACGCTGCACAGATGAGAATAACTGTGGATGTAGTTATATTTTTTTTCCGCAGGATGTACGGCCTTTTTCTTTGTAATACACATAAATGGGGAGCACCATTTGTTTCTTTACTGATTACTCCAACTACAAATGAGTGTACCAAAGTTAAATTCTGTGATACACCAAGGTATTTCCAAACCCTATAGGGTCAAAGTCACAAATTGCTTTGCTTTAAGTGGTGATAATCATTACTATAATTCACCTTCTGTAGCACTTTCCCAAAACAACCTCTTTCATATTTTGGGAGGACCCTCTCCATCCACCACAGAAGTGCTACACGTACCTGGGTGACTGACAGGATTAGTTTAACACCAGCATTCTCACTGCACAGCAGATCAGAGAAGAACTGAGAACCTGTTTCTCCAATTGAATTAAGGGGCAATGTTCAGAAGGCAAGATAACAAGATAATACAAATCCATTGGAGTGGAAATTAGCCAGGGCATCAGGATTAACACACCTGTTCTTACAAAAGGTTCTTTTGATGTTTCATGATCAATTCATTAGGGCCTCCTTTTATTGTCATTTTATTTTATGGAGCATCCTACTGTCACAGCAGTCGGGTCAGACTCCCGTGAAATGCATTGTTAAAGACCTTATGTGAGATGGTATAATCCGGAAGTGACTGGAGGAGGACATCAGGGAAGACACAGCAGGATCAGGTTGGGTAGAAACACAGGGGGTGGTGACAATGGTGAACAAAGGGAACAGGGAACTAGGAATAGGAATAGTTAAAACTTTGACGGGACAAGGCGCTCCGAGCCCCAGACTCAGTAGGTCAGGACGTCTGGGGAAAAGGCCCTGCCCTCGGACTGCTCCTGAGCCCGGTGGATAGGCAGGCCTTCAGACGTCCGTCTTCCAAAGCTGAGCCCAGAACTACGGAGACACCGGGCTTGAACAGGGAAAAGGGAATAAGACACAGCTGGGACAAATAAACCTGGGAACACAACGAAAAAAGGTAGGAGCGCCCTCTAGAGGAGGGATGACAACCACGACACCTACAGCACAGATACCCTTGGTCAGAGATCAGAAATTCCGATCCAGAGGAAAGCTTGCCACCTAAGGGTTCACCAAAACCACTACAGAAGCAGCCTACTTTTCCTCAGAGATCGCCAGTCCCCAGCAGTGACCAGGTCTAGCTATGCTTTACTTGTAAGATACTGGATGAAAAGATCAAAAGTGATATCTTAGAAGGTGGTCACCCACTTGTCTCAGGAGCATGGCTTCCCATAGATAAAAGAGCACTGCTGCTCTGGAGAAATCAGGTCTGTAGATACTGTTCACAACCTTACTGCCACTCTATCACACCTGCAAGAGAGAGGATCTTATTTGTTTTACCCAGAACTAAAACCTTGGCAAACGCAACAATGAAAATCCTCCATGAAAGGAAAAACTCAAAGCATGAAAACTGTAAGCATGAGTAAAAGGAAAAAGGAAAGTAAAAGGAAAAACTGTAAGCACGGGTACTTACAATTAAAACCTTTCAAATGTGGAAAAACCTTTCACATGGAGTAATTATGCTTTCATCTGAGAAGCATGAATATTTATCAAGCCCCCCATCTCCATGGTAAGCAATGGAGATGCAGTGGAAGTTAGAGGGTGTCACCTGGGCATTAGATAGTCGTGGTACGCCTTACAGAAACAACTGCTGTCACTTGCAGGCTTGGCTTAAGAGAAGAAGGAAAAACAGATGAGAAACAGAAAATGCCTTCCAAAGGGACTCGAGCAGGATAATGATCTGCAACCAGTAACTCACTACACTCTTGCCGCCAAAAACTGCAAACACAACAAGCAGTAACAACCACTAGCGTTATCCTGATGTTGTACAATGCTTTTCTTTTCTCTTCTCCTGTCTCTGCGTCTGCAGTTGTACTTTGACAGGAGCACAAGTGATTGGGTCATTCCTGCTCTGGAAGCAGACATGAAGAGCCATAGATAAACGGAGGGAGAGACAGACGGGAAGATCGATACATACGAGGCTGAAATGAAACTACCACAGTTTGGCCCATTACTTTTTTGAAACAACCAACAGGATGCGGGAGAAATCTTCAGAGAAAGAAGTAAAATGATGAACTGTTAGAAGTTCTTCCGTTGTGCACTGAGGTGAGACTACAAGAATACGTAGATTTCGGTTGATTTCCTATCAGCCAGTATTTAATATTAACCAGCCTTGATGCTTCACTAGAAGCTCATATTCTTTTCCAAAATTCGAAACATTCTCTTTTGTGCCTTAATAAGCAGAAATTAGACTTGCTCATTTTAAATAAAATATCTATTCAATCCATGTTAACATACTATGTCACAAACTTTATATCACTGTGCATTTGGCATATACAAACACACTGTGAAAATGTATTGCTTGAAAGAAATCCTTATTTTATTGTCTCCCATGAATTAGCATTAATATAATCAATTTTCAAGAGGATCATTTCCATGCTATTTATTCCTCCCAGTTCTATGTCAAAGCCAATCCTGTAATCCACAAAAAAAGACGGCAATATGAATCTGAAAGGCTTGGGATAAAAAAATCATTTCAAAGCCCATATTTAGCTGAAGAAGCACAAGGGATGACAGTGTTGATGAGTCAGTTCTTTGTCTGGCTGACACGATTGTGCCACACTAACTCTTCCTATACTATATTTATTCAGCCTCTTTTATTTCTTCAGAAGCATTTCATTAGCAATGAGAACTGCACACAAAACTGTATAATGTATTAAAAGGTGGTGTTCAGCAGGAAACCACAAAACAGCGCAGACCCACCAGGAACAGTCCTGGAAAATGAAGCACTGTTTGGTTTGAAAAGAAGTGAAGAGAGGTTATCAGATAGAGGAACTTGTCATCTTTCAGCCTAAAAACACAGTGCTGTGTTTGGAACAATGTTCAGAACACAGCTGTTTTGCTAAGTCAAATGAAAGGGGGAATTTCTGTGGAATCATGAGCAGTACTAAATTTAAAGATCATTTACACACCCTACCTTGTGAAAAGATGCACACATTTCTTAGTGCTAATAAAAATAAATTTTCAGCCATTTCTAATGGAAAATGTATAAAAAATATTATTAGTATTAGCAAAATCCAAACTTGTGAATTAGAGAAGCTTTAAGTTATGTTTTCAGCTTTCAACGTTCTTACAGAAATACAAACTCTTACTTCCTTTTCCTAAGGAAAATGCAGAAGTCCTAATTAATAGGCTAAAAGATGAACGTACACCACTTACAGTATCCATCCATCCATCTTTCAACTGCTTCATCCAATTCAGGGTCATGAGGGACCTGGAGCCTATCCCAGCAAGCAGCCGATGCAAGGCAGGATACACCCTGGATGGGATGCCAGTTCAGTGCCGGGCATACAGTACTCACAATATATTAATTAATGTTATTTAAGTGTTAATGCAAAGCAACATGACTGAACTAAAAAGAACAGCCCTTCGTATCACCAACATTCCTTCATTCCTATTCCTTTTCCTCTCGTGATCTGTGTACAGAAGCAGTGAAGTGGTTATCTCTGGAACCTGAGAGCTCTAGCACAATCATATCCTTGTTTTAGCTTCTAGTGCAGAGTACCGAGGAAGAATGGAGCCCGGGCAACAAAACATATCTTTGATAAGTCCAATTTAATTGAAGAGTCATTATTGGGAATAAATAAAGAGGGCTCCCAGGTAGATTCCAGCTGAGTGTCCTTAAAGTCTGATAGCAACTTGCTTCCAGAAAGAAAACACTTTATACATATCAGTGTGTATGTGTACAATACAGTGTACAAATACACTTATAGTATAAGCTGGTGCTGAGTTCACCGTCTTGTAAGATTTTCAACATATGCAATTATAAATGGGAGATATCAAATATTTGAGAAAACAATATCTGCGAGGCACTTTTTCCAAGAATGTGTAGTGGAGATATTGTCTCATGGTGCTTAGCATGCACAGAAAGCAGATTATAATCTTATATTTAAGAAATAAAAGAATCCTGGTAAATCAGAATTTAGAGTTTAGCTTCTAGAACCCAACTAGCCCATGTGCATCTAAAAAGCCCGCGACTGATCAAATGGAAAAGAAATAAAAGATGGTAGATTGGATGGCAGACAGTTACAAAACCATTTATATCCGATACCCATATATTTCTCAACAGGTTGCCAGGTAGTAATTGAGTTGGATATATGATCAAATCATGTAGTACATTTCATTATAGAGAAATATGATTTCATAAAAGTTCTTCTCACTGATGAGGTTCAACAAGCACCCTTTCAATTGCTTGCCACTATACATTTGAGGCAGCATCCCATCATGTGCTCATGAGGTGTGGCAGAGCAAGTGGCTCTGTGATTGCATTCGCAGCTGGTGTGAGCTGGGGGGAGCGCGTGGTGATGCTTGTTGCTCCTTCACTGAGAGCACAGATGACAACTACTTCCTTTTCACTGCTTCACACACACATATCTCCTTCAGAGCTTCAGATGCACTCCACCAAGTATTAAAACAGCTCCAGAAAGGATGAGGAGGAAATACTAGATAGATTGCGAACTTTATTCCTATGCCTGCACCACATCAGCTCTTAGACTTCATTCAATGCTTCTCCACCCATCCCTTCCCCTCAAACTACATCTCTCCAACTTCTACTTTTACTGTTTATCACTCTGTCCCCTCTACTACATCCTCTACCTCTGCATTTCATTCCTCTCCTCCCTACCACCCACCCTCTTTTCCTCAGAATGGACCACCTGCTCAATTTTGCCACTTCCTAGAGAAGGACTCCCCAAATCTTCTCCTCAAGGGCAACAATCTGAAAGGCCTACATAGCAGTACAATTCTCAACAGCTCAAGCAGGGGGATAAATCAACTCTGAGACTTGACTGCCAGTTTTATTCCTTGCCTATAAACCCTACAGAACCTGCTGGATGGAGACGCTTGAGGACAGGATTTGAGAAGCCCTGTTGTACTGTAAGTCCTCCTATTTTTTGCTACCTTGTGCCTCTCGCTGTTTCCCCTCCTCCCTCCCCCTGTACCCATGTCTGCATTCCCCTGCTCTCACACAGACTGAAACCCTTTGGGATTCAGGTCACCGCGAGGATCTCCAGCTCTTATCTCCAAACACAGATCCTCAGCTTAGCAGTTCCTTACCGCAGGGAGTGAGTCATGCTGCCATTTAGCTGTTTCCTAAATTAATCAGAATGTGAGCTTGCTGGCTAAACATGAGTAAAAAAGCTTGCGCACAACAGTACTATTAAACTGCTGCAACATAAAAGCTTTCTTTTTTCACTTTCTTTGCAGAACCAAGTCAATTTATTTGCAGCTTCAGTACTAAAACAATCACAATAATAGGATATAAAAATTGTTTGTCATGCATTACTCTGTGCTTTGGCATTTTGTATCCTCAATGGCTGCTCTGTCCCCTCAGAAGAAATACAGGAAGTTTAAACAGCAATACAGAACAATTTCATGAGCACAAATAATATTGCTACCCTACATGCTCCTTGCAGGTCACTTGATGAACAGCCACTAGATCATGCTGGTGCTGACCTGTACTGAAGCTTTGTTTTTTAAAAACAATTTGTGCCAAGTAATTTCTCTTGCTACACAGGACACCTCAAAATTGTTCTTATCTATATCAGTCTGCAACGATAATGCCTTGACATTGTATGGCGCTCTTCTTCCCAGGCAATAAAAAGATGGCAAATGGCAGCAACTGTGCACCAGGAGCTCCACCACACAGGAGATCAGGAGTGTTGAGAAATTACTCCGATAAGGGCTTGGTGCTCCAGGCAAAATAGCTACACATGCCAATTCAGGTTTTACTGTGGGGGGCTGCTAAGCATCATGGTTATACATTCAAAAACTCACAACACAGGTAACCAGCAAGCACTGGGCCAACATTCCCCAAACATTAGTAGCTTTGGTGGGCCAAGATAATTTTGCTCATTGGCATAATATTGGCTCAACACATAGTATTGTTACGAGTTCGGTAATAGGGACCGAACTAGTGAGTGAACCCACTTGCAGGAGCGAACAAAGCCAAGTCGTAAACCGAAAGTAAACCGTAATCGTAGGAACGAGCCGAGAGTCCAGGGGGAGCAAGGTATTCGAAAGGGAACGTGTACCGAAGCCGAAGTGTGATCCGAAGTCGTAGTCCGTAGAGCAATCCGAGAATCCAGAGGTAGCCAGTTATTCAAGACAGAGCGAAAGTACCAATCCAAGTCGAGATCCGAAAAGCCGAAGTCCAAAGGGAAAAACCGTAAGCCGAAATCCAAGACAAACACAGAGTAGAAGAAGCGCAACCAGGGAGCTCGATAGGGAAAACCAATACTGAGCAACGAGGTAGGGAAGGACAGGTGTTTAAGTAGGATGAGACGGGGGTGTGGTGGTGAATGGGAAAACTGATAGGTGAACTGATGGATAGGGGCTACACCTACTTCTGCCTCCTCCGTTGCCGAGAGGCAGTGATCGTAACAAGTATCATACCAATATCAAGTCAACGCTGAGTTTTGGAGGGCCAAAAGCAGTATTGTACAGGGGGAAGTAACCACTGCTGGCTGCACTGCTGTTTTAATTAGTCACCAGTTACTTAACAATCTGTTAGCTTTAAATATTTAACAATCATGAGAGTGCATGAATTCAGATTTATGAACGGAGTTTTATGAACACGGAGATTTATGAATATTTATCGTTCACAGACTAATCGGGGCTTCAACGGTGATCCTTTCCTTCATCCACAGGCACTGTCAGTACACATGTTTTTGCATGGGCATCTTTTCTTGTCTCCAGAGGTGGCACTGAGAAAACTGATCAGCAGTCCGGCATGATGGAGGTGTTTGGTACACACTGTGATTGCAAAACCATCAAATACTTTCAGGGTTGCAGTGAGGAAGAGTTTATGCTTGATTTTTGTTTTTTTATGCATCATTGGCAATGACAGAAAAAAGGCCAGAAGAAAAACAGAGCCTGACCTTTGCTTGGCACTGGCCTGTCATTTTCTCTTGTGTACTTTCCTTTAACTAGTACAAGCATGAGCAATGCCTTGTATTGTTATGAATTTGTTATGAATGTTTTGGTTCCCCATTTTCTTTAACAAAGTAAAGCTGGCAACACAAAGCGTCAGTTTCAGTCTCTGGTTTTAAACCTGCCCTGGTTTTCTGAACATACCAAATCCTAAAAAATATTTCCAATATCAAGGTATGTAAGGACAAAAGACTCGATATTTCAGTCAGAGCTACATGCAATGCAATGCCTGCTTTGCTTGGTTGCAAACAAACCCACTTTCATTTTGCATAGAATACCAGTGCTGGATAATGAGTCTGAAGAGTGCTGGTGATTCTCCTCCTCTACCCTCTACACCCTGGTGGTTCCCAACACCAGACTGCTGGCCTCTACTAAACCAAACAAATCGACTTTGCCCATTGTAACAACTCACAAGTGAGAAAGAGCTGTATCCTCATTTGATTCTAGCTCCGGGGATTATCTGGAGACTACAACAATTATTATAAGTGCAAAAGCAGAGCTCTATGGTGCTACAAAATTAGGTAATTCTCATGCTCTTACTGTGTCTACATTTCATTGCAAAAGGCTGAAACATCATCTTATTTAAAGAGGAACGTTTACACAATGTCCACCATATCTGCACAACAGATGATATCACATACCATGGCTAACATAGCAAAACACCATATGATCTGATTAGAAAAACAGACAGTAGAAAATGGACCATTTTATACTACTGAAAGAGACACCACAAACCACTTCAGGTTGGTGGGGGAGTTTCTTTTTAATGTAATTTAAGATCTGCTCAGATTAATAATCATGTACAGGCACCCCAGCAGAAAACCAAAAGGTGGTCTTCAAGCTCTCATTTCTTTCAACTTCACTCTCCTGTTCTTAGGCTTTCTTGTTTGATGAGAAAGTGTTGAACACTGCAGTGGGAACTGTGAGAAGTGATGGCTCTTTTATTACCTTGCTCCAGGGATGTCTAGTAGACTGCAGTGCAATAATTATAGCCTTTTTATTCTCTGGTGCTTCCTGCCACCCCCTAGTCCCCATCATCACCACACCTGTCTTGCAATGTCTGCGCTGTGCATAAGTTTACCCTTCCCAATCTTCTCCTCAAGTGTTCAGATCACAATCATACAGAATTTTGCAAACTCAGAACCACCCATGCTGAAGTATTACATATAATTAGAAACACTTCGCATAGAAATCCTGAGATATAACACGTTGCATAAGAAGAAGCTTGCATTTAAAGGTGGGGGACACATTGGAGTTATTACACAACAGTTTACTCAGGATTAAGTCATTTGGTTTACTTGTATCCTTTTTACTTTTCACTCAGGTGAGTTCAGTATTCAAATGCACACTGAATTTTAACACCTGCTTTCTAGATAGTACAAAGGAATATTATATCACTTTTAATTTCATATACTGTAATAGGTTTGCCATGTGGAAATGCAGTCCAAGTATAGCTGGCCTCTCTGGTGGTTAAGACAAAAGACTTATTCTTGAGCAGCAGTTTTCATCCAGGAGTCCTATTACCCTTGGAGGCTCTAACAATACGCATCATAATACAAGATAGGTCACAAGTGCAAGAGGACCGTGTGGTTACTGGCATCACAATCAGGATAATTTTATGTGGCAAGTGCTTTACATGTACAAGTTATTTGATCAATAGTAACAATTTGATCAAAAAACAATCAATAATACGTGCACTTCACACAAAGAACATGCATCAGTCCACAATTATATACACATGCATCCTGACTTCATGTGTTCTGGTTAAGCAGGGTGATGGCCATGGTGATGGCTCAGATGCTGGGCAGTTTTGGTTTTGATCAAAACAGTTCGGAACAGATCATGTAATGGATGAGAAGAGTCTTCGCTGATCTTTTCTGCTTGTATCTTTAGTCTTGGTTTATGCCAGTATTCAATAGGTGGCATATGGCAGCCAATGACTCTATGCACAGTGGACAATGCATTGTCATTTGCCTCTAGAATGGGCGGACATATCGCCAAACCAAACAGTTATACAATCTGTGAGAATGCTCTCGATAATGGCTGTCTAAAACTGAATGATAAAGGGAAGTGAAACATTAAGATTTTTCAGGTAACCCAGGAAAACCAATCTGAAAATACAATAATGGATCCAAAGATTTCACCTGTCTGTTTCTTGAAGGATCCCCGGGGTATCTGTCTCATTTATGAAGCTGGATTATTTGCTTCAGATCCTATAGTTCTTTGTAAAAAGAATTTGTGCCAGTGGTCACCAGAAACAAATATCGTTTTTTTCAAGCCGAGACTAGTTTTGTATATTAAAACAAAAATCTGCAGTGATTAGTTCTCTTTCATTTAAGAATTGTCATAGCCTTTGACCTGATTAATATTTAATCTTCTATGCAGTGTTTCATTTACAGTAATCATCCATTCTGATTTTGAGTTGAAACTAGGTGTCCTTGCTTTAAATATTTCAACCAGAAAACAAACTGACATCCTCTGTCCAGAAGAAAAGTTTTGAATTTTGGCCACGTCTCACACACATGTCTTTGTGATAAGTGAAATGACCTGCCTGTGGTGACATAAGATCTCATTTTACTACAACAGAATGTATTTTTCCAGCTGTGTTCCATAACCTCTCACAAAAGTAGCCATTGCAGGACCACAGAACCACAGGAAGGTTGTCTTCCTTGTACTGTGCTGTCAGAGAAACATGTTCCTCCTGACACCTGCGATTGACAAACAGTTTCTGGTTCATTCATTATGCGCCAGAACTATTCTTCTAAAGGAAGAGCTGAGCCTGTGTGCTCTCTGAGTCTATGGAAGTGTTATCCATGGTAAATAAGAACTTCAAGGTTTCTCCTGTGTCCAATGCTATAACAGAAAGATATTTACAGAAGCGTTTAAGTTTTAACAGAAAGATATTTACAAAATTCTGATCAGCTTTCAGTATGCCATTCCAATTAGCTTCACACTTTCTCAAGTTTAATAAAGTCCCTCAGATTGTTACGGTATGTGCTCCACGACCACTGCCTCTTCTTATTCTCAAGTTGCACTATAGTTTTCTATTTTTCTTTTTCTGAGATGCGGGTTGCAAGAAGTCACCATACAGATTAATGTTATTTTGAAATAAGTTTATTATGAAAGACCCTGCAGAGAGACGAGCAGGGAGACACCATCATTCCTCAATTCTTAAGCATAGTCCTTTTTATACTATACTACGTTCAAAGTCCTTTTTATACCTTAGACACAGCATGCACAGCCTTCGGTGTTAGCATATATGTTAGGAAAATAACATACTTGGCATTAATATATTTAAATCTTAACACAGAATGCAAAGTCCACAAAATGATTATCCAGCTCTCAAACAATCTATAGGAGCCCTCGTCAGCTACATACAGACTAGAGTTGTATCAAGTGGTTTGTCTTTTGAACATCAAGGAATTACATCTAACTGAGCAGTAAATATATTTTATAGAGGTACTGTACATAATTCATGACATAAAGCATAATAAGCATTATTAATATTTAGGGTTCTTTTTTCACTTTGGATACATCAAGCGATTATTTCCCTTCCCTCTTGTTAATTCTGACCGACGTGGTCTTTTTAAGATCTGGATCTGACAATTGCAAACCCCTCAATGGAGTAGGCAGAGAATAATGACATCTGCAAGAAATTTTGGGAAGAGTTCACACAGGGTCTACAATTCTGCATGTTTACCTAAGAAGTAATGGAGCAATAAATATAAAAGAAAATCTGGAAGAGTTGAACTGAAAGTTGCTTTCGTGTACAATGGGAAAAGCACACGACTATGAGAGTATTGCAATTCAAAAAGCACATAACTCTACAGTGTATCTTAAAAAGGAAAAAAAATCAGGAACATATGAGCAGCCACATCAAAATTAAAATAAGGGTGTGTAGCAACATATCAATTTTTATATGCTGCTTCTCAAAAACTAATGCAAAAAGGGAATAGCTTCTCATCAGAACACTTACAAATGAGAAGAGGCCATTTGGCCTAGCTTGTTTGGTAGTTAGTAGTTAATTGATCTGAGGATTAATCCAGCCGTTTCTTGAAATAAACCAGGGTTTTGGCTTCATCAACAAAGCTAAGTAGCTTTGTCCTTATTCCCATAACCGTTATCATAAAGAACTGCCACCATCTAAATGCTGCAGATTTACTAAAAATTCCAATGTACAAGCCTGAAATACCTAGTGGGGATATATAAGAGCCTGTAGCACATTAAATCTCAAATGAATCAAATTGCTGTACAATGGGAGTCTTATCTGATTTGATAGGTGCCAGTCTTAGCCTGTACTGTGAAAGAGAGGGCAAATGTGAAAGGGCTGTCAGGGGTGTTTGTACAAAGCACGTTGCAAAAATAAGATTCTGCAGCAGTGCTGTCAGTGACTTAGAGGGCAGCGATGTTGGAGACAGTGCCCAATTTAAGTGTTCAATTAAGATGTGCAGAACACCTAATAAGGGTCTGCAGTAAGAGTGTTTATTGTCTGTAGAAAACTGCACTGAGCCTCCAGGCTTGCTGCTTCATTAGGGTGGAAATTGAAGCAACTTTGCAAATCTGCCATGGAAAAGACATCAAAGCACCTACACTGCAAAATGAGCTATCAGTTCCTTATTAGATATTCACCTATCTCCTAGGATACAGCAGCTACATACAGTAATCCCAGCATAGATTGCTGTATTTAATATGAAAGCCTTGCAAAAAGACAATTACACATCCCTGGGAGTGGAGCAGGTGTGGGTCTTTGCTTCTGGGATCTGAACAGCATGAGCAGAATAAAATGAGACACCACAGCCTTTTTAGGGTGATATCAATACCTACACAAACCTGCAAGGAATCATGATCTCTCAGAACCTTCAATAAAAACAGCAAAACACAGTGTTTGCCTGACTGATCAGACCAGCCAATTAAGCAGGAGGTTAGAGATCCAATTTTTGTAATGACCCATTGAATGCATTTACATCTTTTGTTTGGCTGTTCCCAAAGAAACATATTAAAAACATAAACACATCACAAAGGTATATCGAAAAATTAAAACTGTCACATATCCATATTAAAACATACTACGGACCTTTACAAAACCCTGTGTGAAGCAGCTGTTATATTCTGAAGAGCGATCGGGTTCATACAAGTTCGTTTTTGTTACAGCCCACACACTGAGCTGACACTGTTTCACTGCTGCTTCTGTCTTTTTTAAAAAAAGACTGTTGTAATTGATCGCTGATTAAAGAAAACTGCTGTGATGCATTTATACTACTAGAGTTATTGGCCTCATTTATTAAAGATACTGGGCTCACAAATACACCCCAAGATCTGATCTAAGAAAAATTGTGTTTTAACTGCTGGGAAAATGTTGATCCATTTGGTTTTTAGTGGCATTTAATACTACCATATTATCATATGTCTTTATATTTGTAAATACTATTAACTATTTTATTGTATGCAGTTAATGTATTAAACATTTGCTGATAACTTCTGAATCATGGGCCTTCAGAATCGGAGCACTGTAGCAGGTGGGAGACTTCAGATTCTCAGGGCAATACAGAAAGGGGGCAATTTCTGCAAATTGTTGAAGGAAATTAACTATGTCGTATAACACCAGATCATGGTCAGAATTCACCTCCATACATTTAAGCATCTTGTAACAAACAATGCAGATTTTTCCATATGGGAAAGTTTCTTCAGAAGAACCCCTCCAGAAGATGATTTGTAGCAAACGCCAAAGTGCTGCAGACAGCTAAATCTCGCGATATTGTTGAGCCGATGTCACAGTGGGACATATACCTAAGTAATGGGTTACAAACGTAACCATGCCTGAAATCTCATGGGAGTTTATGTTGCCTTAATTCCTGAAGCATCCCTATGTGTTTTTTTACCAGCTAGGCACTGCAAAAATTACTAATTAAGGTGACTCTTATTTCATGCATAAATCTAATATGTTAATTAATCATTTTCAGATCAAATTGCATCTGTTTGTAATTAAAAAAGCCCCCTTTCTGTATTGTTCTTTGTGGGAAATCCCCATAAAGGCTTAATAAAACTACAGTTGTATGCGTGATATAGTGAGTGTAATTATTTTTGCCATAGCCGAACAATTGATTTTCATTATTTTTAACGACGTTTGTCAGCCACTGTAAATCCTACATCACATTTCGCACCACCACCCCCCAACTCCGGAAGTCAGAATGACTTCTATTGCTATTTATAGACCTAGACCCCATTCAAGATCATCTTTGGTTTAAAAGACCAAACTCCTGCTTCATTTAATTTCTTATGACATCTGAACAGTATGTCTCGTACTCTGGGCCAAGGCAGTTCAGTTATATTATAGACAGCAAAGCACAGGATTAGAGGCAAAGTTGATAAGCTGATCTGAAAAAGAAGTAAGAAATATTGCTGTATGTATATTTGTGGATGAGACACATTACATTTTACAATAACAATTATAAAACAGTAAATCTTTTATTTGTAAATATAGTAGAATTTATCTGTAATGTATCATTGTTTGAGATTAGTTTGCTATGATTCTGTTGCACTGTTTTAGTATAATTTAGGTATAATTCCTAAAACAAGATAAATTGTGCCTCAAAATATATCTGATTTTAAATTCTTTAGGAATACAGCTGTTTGTATTAATACATAGAAACCATGGAATGACACTTAAAAACTTTTGACCTTTTGTGATCTTTTCTTTTAAGCCCACATTATTTTAGCTTTGTGTTGCCGTGATAAAAAGTTGTTTAAACACAGTAATTTTTGTCCATTATTTAACAATACCTTTGTTCAGGCCAATAGCTTGTTTCCTGCCCATGTTGATGGTACTGCCAATGAAAATATTAAATGCTGGTGCTTTTGATAACAGCTTCCACATGTTTCGTAAAATAGTACATTTCCAATTCTTTCATTTATTGACATAAAGTAATAATATACACTACAATGTTAAAAGGCAACAAGGATTAAACTGACACATTTGTTCTTTAATAATAATAGCTATTTAAAGTGCTGCAAGCATTTGACTAGTAAGAGATTGAAGCAAAGAAGTCCATTCATTCAGTTTGCAGCATGGTGTAAAAATGTATTTCAGAACTGGAAAGTGTCCTGCCCTAATGACACACAACTAATTACGTGAGAAAGGCATCACACCAACTTTTCTCCAGTGAACACTGGGTACTGTAATGGATACAATGCATTTTTCCTTCATTTTGCATTCTTATTAAAGGGGATCCCAAATGCCTCAGTTGCTAATGGTGCTCACTGAGCACAGGTCGACCTTTATGATCCATGTGTTGTGGGTTCAAGTGTAGGTCATGCCACTAGCTGGCTGTGATTAGGATGCCTCTAGTGGTGGGACACAAAATCCCACTCCGGTTTTTAACTTTGTTTGTCTGTGTCTGGATGGATTTCCCTGTTTTGGACATTATAACATTCATGGATTTGCCTCAGACTCCCCTGGACTGTTTGCCTTGGACACACCTCCCCGAATTGTGCTGTCTGCATAGGGTATTGAAAGAACACTTTGTGAAAGTATGCCCTGAAAACATGCAAGTCAAGCACATTTATGCAAAATCTAAGTGTAATCTAAGGTTTTCACCAGTAACACAACTGCACCCCAATTTAGCTGATCAGACTGTATAAGAGCGTAGATGCATATAGACATATTTTAAAAAAGGAGGGAAAAAGGTCTTTGATTTCTGTATTCTGAATCTCTCAGATATGATAAGACAAGTAGTTCAGGTGGGTAGCTGCGTCAGCATGCGTAGGCTGCAAAGGAACAAGTAATAGGTTTATTCCATGCTGAAAAAAAGAAGAAAGAGAACACAACGTTTCGGCCGTGGAGCCTTCTTCAGGTGTGAGGTATGATAAGACAAAGCAAACAAAATAGGCAGAGGAAGGAAAACTTCCTTGAATCAGCCTAACAGCAATTGGAAGATGCAGTGGAGGACAGAGGAGAATTCCCCAGTTAAAAGAGTGGTCTTAAAGAGTGAAGAGAGCAATACACTGATAAGCAACAGGATCAGAGTAAACCAAACAGGAAGACCAGCTGTTCTTACAGGCAGATAAGTGATTCAGTGACATGGGAACCTAATTAAGGATTAATTATAATTAATCTATGTGTAAGCTCCTGGAAGATCCTCTAGGATGTACTCCAAACTTCATCAGCATCTTTCTCCTGCTTCATGATGATGAGGACATGCGGTAATCTTCACTAATCGATCAATTACAGAAAACCTTTGAGGTCCCAACAGCAGAAAAAGGAGTATGCCATCACCCTTACTCTACGTTCAGTATTTCTGAGTGCTATGCTTATATGATAACAGATCCATGCTGGACTGTAGCTGATTTACCAATTGGATGGTAATATACAAGGACAATCTTGACATTAATTCTCTCCACAATGTCTATTATCACCACACCTCCTCTCTACATACCTAGCTTAGCTGGTTCCCTTCTCTCTAGCCTCTCTCTACTTGATGCAACATGCCTTAGTAAACTGGTATTTCATATGAGATCCACCACCTTTAATTATAACCCATTCCCACTGTTTTATTTCAATCCTGTTTCTCTACTCTCTGCCCTGTTGTCCTCAAAATTATAAATGAGTCCTTGAGCACTGGTATGGTACCAGTGGCTTTTAAAACACCTACAGTTACCCCTTTGCCAATAAATAAATACATTTGGCCTTGGACAACCTAAATAATTTTCATCCTACATGCAAACTTCCCTTTCTATGACAATTCAGTTAAATAACCATCTCATTCAAAATAAACTATTTGAAATATTTACTGCATATAAACAGCCCTGACTTCTGATTCTGGTTCTCTTTATTCTCCATGACCTCAGTGTTGTTTTTGACACTGTTAACAATTGACATCACACTTGTCAAATCTTGAAGCTGTTTTGGTGTTTCTGACACTGCTCTTAAATGGTTCACGTATTACCTTACGGATTACTGACACTTTGTCTATCTTGGAGTGTCAAAAATACTGAAGTGGGACTCTTAAGTCTGGTGTTCCTCAGGGCACAATACTGGTACCCATACTATTCAGCATTTACATGTTCCCACTTGATCAGTTATTAAGATCACAAGGGCTAAATGATCATTTTTAAACTGAAGATACTCAGATCTACATTTATACTGAACCCGATACTCTCTCCAATTGCGTCTCTGATGTGAAAACATGAATGACTCAAAATGTCCTACTAAAGTCATACTTCTTGGCACCTCCCATCAACTTTGAGAAGCCAGCTGTAACCCTATCTATGGATGACACAGTACTTGAATTTTAATCTAAATTGAAGAACTTGGGGTTGATTTTTGATCCAGGCTTGACGCGTGATACATACTGTATGTGCAACATATTGTAAAACATCTTTTTTCCACCTCAGAAATATCTCTAGACTATGTCCTATGTTATCTCTAACTATTGATGAAAACTGGTTAACACCTTTGTCTACTCTCGAATTGATGTAATGCCCTAGTCACCATGGTATCAAAATCCACACTAAAACTTCAGCAGGTCGAGAATTCTGCAGCCAGAATCCTCATGAGATCATGTGCAAGAGACCGCATTACTCCTGTCCTGGAGTCCTTACACTGGCTTCCTATCAGGATCCGTGCAGACATCAAAGTCCTCAAGATCACCTATAAGGCTCTATATCACTTGACTTCTCAGTATCTGTCTGACTTATATTCTCCCTACTCTCCATTTCACAACCTTCATTTTTCCAGCTGTGGTCTCCTGATTGTCCTCCAAGCTGGTTTATATTCTATTGGAGACAGGACTTATCTTGTTATGCCCCAGAGCTCTGGAACTCTGTCCCCAAGGATATCAAACAGTCACCTTCCCTGAGCACTTTCAAATCAACACTTAAAACTTCCTTCTTTTGAAGGTCTTTCATTTGTTTGTTATGCATTCCTATCCAAACTCTTTTTGTAATTGTGTAATTCAGATGTCTCCTCCATTGTGTCCTTTTTTCTTACTGCTTTGAGAAGCCAAGTTTAAAAGCAGTACATAAAATAATGTTTATATATTCAGTATATTTGTATTTTATATACATGGAGATCTGAGCTTAGCCGTGGCTGCTATTTCCCCATTTTGTTTTACTGCCATTTTACAATCCTGGACAGTTTGCTTTTACTTTTCAACCCCAGTTTCCATACCAAACTGTCATTATTAAATTCCCAGGATGCTCAACAAGGCTTTTATTTAGTGTAACGCATATGGCCACTACTGCAGGTTGTGCGAGCCGGCTTACCAGCGCGGTGACGTCACCGCCCTTCTCTGTGAATAGCAGGGACCGCAGCTGTTGGGCTGATGGGAGATTTCCCTTTAACTCAACTGGCTGGGTCCCTGTTGAGTGACTGGGCCTGGGTTTGAGTCCCCAGTGGCGAGGGCGCATACCCACGTGAACCCGAGAGCACTGCAATACCATCTCTAGATAATTTTAACTAACATTAAAGTTCTTGAGTCTTTGAATTAAAAACAGCCTCTGATTTGCTTTCTTAAAAATATTGTCTATATTCTCAGTGTAACTCAGCCTCTGGTCAATATGTGTTTGCAGATATTTAAAACTCTCCACAACCTCTAAAGACTAGCTATTAAAGGGGAGCTGCAACGCCATTTTTATATTTGAGGGTTAGAAAGAATCAGCATTGATGAGTGCATTCCACACCACAATGAAAGCAAAATGTACACAGTTACTTGTAAAACCTCCAATTTACACCACAAAATAAACAAAATTTCCAGGTGTGCACAGCGGCATGTTCTGCAAAAAAACATCTGGTGACGTATACAGCCCTGTGACATTGTGAACAAGCAGGCTTGTGAACACATCTCTTTTAGTCCAATAGAGATATTGCTTTGGATTTCAAGATTGTTTTGGTTTTGCTTGCAAATGATGTTGGAACATTTCTGTGGAGAAATGTCTGCTGCACAGCCTTTATTTATACGCTCGTACATCATATTACATTAGTCAATTACTAAGTGAGCAGGAAGGGCCTCATAATTTCCCAATTCATGGGGTCTGAAGTGCACATTTGTGGAAACATGGCAACTCACAGTACTTTCACAAAGCTCACAATTTTGTGCTTAATTCTAAATTTGTACATTTTGTTCTATAAAATTTAACTAATTTATTTTGTTTTTGGTCTGCAGTTCCTTTTTAAGTACTGTTGGCTGCAAAGGATCATGTTCTTTCTCAAGCAGCACAACAAGCTGGGTGGCCATGCTCTTCGTCCAGCTTGGCCTAGGCAAGCATACCAGAGGAAGCCAGAAGAGCAGCCGCTGGAACATGATGGCTCCTGAACTCTTCAACTGAACGGAAAGAAGCACAACGCTTTAATCCATAAAATCAAAGAATGAGGAAGCAAAATGAGAGAGCTGAAAAGATCTCACCATTGTAACGGGAGCCAGTTCACACTCCCATGTAGTGCGTATTTAGGACTGTAGACTGTAGGAGACTGGAGAAGGGTAACGGGGAAACATGGCAGGATCAGGACGGGGTGACTGACTGGGGGGCGTGACGGCAGTGTTCTGGTGCTCTGGGGGCGTAGCAGGCGAACAAGTCCAAAACAATCTGAAAGGGGAAATCCATCCAAACAAAGACAGGAATGGGGGACAAGCAATCAGGAACTAGGAAGTTAAAAACATAATGGAGCCGGGTGCTCCGAGCCCCAGACCCATATGGTCAAGTCGCCGGGGAATAAGACCTGCCCTCGGGCTACACGCGAGGCCAGGGAATAGGCAGGCCTTGTGGCGTCCATCTTCCAATACTGACCGCAGAGCTCCAGAGGCACAGGTTTAAAAAATACACACGGGACAAGGAGCAGGTGAAAGTGATAATGAAACTAAAATACAAAAAAGGGTCAGAGCGCCCTCTAGAGGAGGGATGACGATCGTGACATCCACGATCGTAGTACGCAGTGCATGGACAGGTATCTCCTGAGACAACACCGGCACTTCCTGCCAGAGTGTGTGTGGATCCCAGCTCATGAACGATATTCACCCTCCATTGCAAAGGACATCTCTTTCAAACACTTTGCATCGAACCTCCAGGACATCTTCTATCCCACGACCTGCATGCAGTACCTTTTCTTGTACATACTGGCTGGCCTCCCAAGCTTATTTCCACATTGGTGGTGACAGTCATCACAACCTTTCCATGACCCGCAAGCTACTGCAAGATTTATTCAAATTTAACATCCTTTCTCACTCGTGGAAGTAGATTAAATAAACTGAGCTAAATAATAACACAGCTGTATTTCAATGGATTCAAAGACCCTAACCAGAACTTGGGGACAAGAACATTTCTCCATAAATGAACACCTCTGTGACCCACCCAGGAGTGAAAATCAAGCCCTGATATTCATATATTCATCCTCACTAAAATAAATGTTCAACATCAAACACCTTTTCTACAAATGTTGCAATCAGAAACTATTCACATTTAATTGGACTTGTCTGCACATTTTAGTAACTGGGGAACTTCAGGCTCATGCTTTGTGTCATGGTAAGAGTGTTGTCCTATGCACAAAAAGCTCCAGAACTCTTCAGGGGAAAAAAAATCTAATTAAGCCTTTTGAATTATAAAAAAATGTTTTGCCACTGCTTTGAAAAATATCTAATTATAGCGACATTTCACTTCAGTCCATCAAGAAAACTCACACCGAATTTGTCAGAGGTGAGGAGGAAAAGGTTATATTTAGAAATAAATAGCAGCAGGTGCAATAAAAGATTTCAGAAAATGAAAATATGGGAAACAGTTCCCAAGAGTGAGAAAGCTTATTTTTCGGATGTATTTATGCACTGCAGATGACAGTATTATTATGCAAAGCTGCCACACAGCAAAAGCTGTTTTGGAGTTCTGCTAATGAATGTATCTGTTGTTGAGTGTTATAGAAGCAGGGCTCTGCAGCTCTGGTGAGTCTCTTTTATGAACTGCAGTCTGAAATCCTACCTATGACATTACCAGCACGGTGTCACTCATACATCACGTGGGGTCAGTGTTGATTTCCAAAAGGGCCAATTTTCATATTTAGACAGTGATTCAAAACAAACACCAAACATCATTTTAATTTTCTCTTCGCCCATTAATTCTGTCTCGTGTTCTTACTCAATGTCCATCACTTATAATCCACTTTTAATAGACCTGCCTCTTAACTGTGATTCTGTATGCCATACAATCAACAATACCAATGCCACAAAGCACCAAATATAAAACATATTCTGTACATTTTCCAGCTTTGTAGTTCAGTCAGGACGTATTGCAAAAGGATCATATAGCAGAAAAATAACAATAGCACGGGACTTAAAATTATTGTGGGGAAACTGTCCGTTACCTCTACAGTATTTTTACTGTTCTGGGAGATGCTCATTTAAATAGCGCTAGGTACTGTATATACTGTATCTACACTGCTTTAGACATTCTGTATTGTTCTACTTTTCTTACTCAGTTTTCCCTTTTTATGCAGAAATAATTATTTGATTTAATACTGAAGTTTTAGCTATTTTAGTTGTATGTTGACAATAACTATCGGTAGTAAAGATCTGTACTTTGCAGCACAAAAAGAAGGATGCATTATGAATGTATAGAGAGAAACAAATTATGTTAATGATATGGACCGTCTGACACTGAGTCAATGAGATTTGATTGGTAAATGATGGATTAGCAACTGCAACACTTCATATTGGCTCTTCTTGGATCAGTTACCTTGAGGTGTTTTAATCAATGAGAATGAAGAATTGCTAAATGACAAGATTGGTTTATTTTCACTTAAACTAGGCTGTATTAATAACAGTCAAACTGATGTATTAGCAGAAAACACTAGTAGAGGCTTTAAGTAAATTAATGATACTCATAAAGTACTGTACATAGATTGCCATTCCTGACTGTGTGTAATACTTTTACACAGCAGAGTACATGCCGAAACTCGCAGGACATGGATGTAAAGATATATATATGTAAAGATGTTTATTCCTTAAAATTATAGAAAAGTACTGTGTACTTTTGTTCTGTTTTGCTGAAACTTTTCTTCGCATTTTTTTCTTTAAAGTCTCTGGAAAACAAGCAGCACCAATGAAAGAAGACAAATCAACTACTTGCAGTCTGTCAAGTAATGAGTGCACAGTCTGCTACACAATATATCAGTCTGCCCTGCTTTTAAAGAAGGCCAGAAAGTCTCATTCCAACAAAAGAGAAACCTTGTGTAACCTGATCTCTGTTCTATCCTCAGAAGCACCCCTTTGAAGGATTTTATAAGGACATTTTCTTCTAAACATCGATACAAAAGCATCTTCACCACCCGTTGCACCGGAGTGAAATTAATGCACCAAATGAATGACCCTCCATACTAATGAAGCCAAAGCCTATTTTATCCATATGAATTGCAAGCTCCCTTTCCAATTATGCAACAGACGAGCATTGACACCAGGGACAAAAAAAAAACGCAGCACAGCACATAAAATTATAGGCATTATCACCGGAAGATAATTTTAAAGCTCAAGACCTCATGTCAGTTAGAGAATGATAATTAAGTACAAATTAATTGCTTGAATTTTTTTTTAAGCCAGACACACATAAAGTATCTGGTAATGCTATTGTATGGCCTGTTTCAGTAACAGCCATCTTGGCACATTACTAATGTAATATGAATCTGGCATCATGTCCATATTCAAGAGCTAATTTTATAATTGCCCAAGGCTGTCCCTCTAAGAAAGAAACAGGTGACACCATGTAATAGAACATCCTACTACACCAATGCTCTGACAACTGTGTAAGATATGTGCATTATGCAAACAGTAAGATATCCCTTAATATAATTGTATTGCTTGCAGATTGATAGAAACACGTTGGTCTTGCTTTGTGAGTTAGCTGCATCTCTTTTGGTTTAACAGTACACTACACTCCCAAAATTATGCAAAAACACAGCACTGTTTTTCACAATACAGTCCGTCGGACAATCTGTAGCAATTGTTCCTGTGAACTGGCCTGAATCTTAACTAGTGTTATAAAAATACACAAGATACACACTCACAGCATCAGACACTGTGTAATGGCCCCTGCCTTCCCCCTTTCCTCTTAACAAATGCACGTCTTTTGTCAGTACTCTGAAATAAAGTATAATTTGGTCTAAACTAACTTGATTTGACCTTTAACTTTACAACTTTACCTTTGACTAACTTTACTAACTTTGGTACAAGCAAAGGGTCTGCTCGATGAATACCTCTCACTAATGAAGGTATGGGGCTGGTAAAATAAATTCAGAACTCAGAACCTAAAAACACCCTGACAGTCACGAACTATGCACACAGATGTCCTCACATTTTCCTCCTTGCTGCTGTCCTCCCTCACCCGCAGCCAGGCACAGAGCTGGAGCACGGCAGGAAATGAAAATAAGCACTTGACACAGACGATAAGGCAGGTGGAATAAGACCTGGCAAAGGCCTTGAGCAAACTGCAAGATTACAATTCACTTGATCCTGGGTCATCAGGTACCAATCTGAGCTAGACTCCCTCATGAACCGAAGTAAGTCAGATTTGTTATTTTTCAGTCATCTTTGTCTTTACCTTCTTTGAGTTTGGCATTTACTCTGATTTCATTAAATGTATTAATTTCTGTTTTTGCCAATGGGATATTTTCTCTGTAATGCCAGTTTTATCATACTTTGTCATTTGCTATTCTGCCTTCCCTATCCTTTTCTGCTTTATGTGCACTAAAGCTCTGCACGTCAGTTCTTTATGCAACTACTTAGTAGTTTGGGTAGATTACAACACATCCACCATTGTTTGGTTCATCCTCAAGAGACATTTCTCACAAGTCTACTGACCACTGTCGTTTCACAAGGGTATCTTTGCTCCCGTGTTTAATTTCTCCCAAGATGTGCGAGCATCACAGAATGACATCTTACATTCTTCCGCATAGCGAAACAAGCATGGCTTGCAATATTAATCTGCAGCTCAACCCACTTGCTGTATGTAAACAGAGGCTGATTATACTCTTGGATTTTCAATACAGGAGATATCTACCTGCTCCAAATGCCAGAGCTGCCTGGCACAGATGAGACAGGCTCTGCTCAAGGCTGTTTGAAAACAATAATCCTGTCATCTAATTACAACCGCAGGTACTTAAAAAAATGTGGCCCTGGAATAATAGAGACGGACAAATTTACAATGCTGTTACGTGGACACAGTATTGAACCTCTGCTCACGTTCATGACCCAGTAGAATCTGTGCATTTGACCTGTGAGGAAATTTCAAAAAAGGCTAGGATAGGGTTTTAATTACCTGTACTTCACAAAACCTAGAGCTCTTCTGCTACTGTCAGTGCTTTCTTCACTGCTGTTCCATAGCAACCTAAAAATAAGAAAGTGCCATGGTTCAGTTCTTTTTAGTCTCTGTTGCTATTATGCCAAGAAGACGTTTTATTTCTTTTGTGTTGAAAAGACAGATTTCCACTTTTTGGAAGGCTAGGACATTTTGAACGACAAATGAAGATAAGCATTTCTAGTCAAAACAGTGCAGGGAACATCTATACACCTATATACTTAGGTCTAATTACATCTCAGCATAAATATACACAATGCAATAAGCGATAAGAAAAGGTTGGCATTGATTAATGCAAATATGCATTGAAAAAAAAGTATCCCAGACCCTTTTCCCCTGGAAAAACAAAAACACACACTGAGTGTTAAGATCTAACACTAAGACCCCTAGTTTCCTATTACTCTTTCTTGAAGTCTATTTTGCCTGATGTTTCCCGGTGCCTTTTGCACAACAGCCACAATTCCAACAATGTGAACAGAAGTTGATAATAATATTCTCAATAATTATAAATCCTCATCTTTTCTCTCAACAGCTGTACTGCACATTGGATCCTTTTTAAGGTTTCTCAATCTGCCTGCTCTCATGGATTTATTATATCTTTAGGTGTTCTTAAAAATCAAGCAGTACAAAACATATATTATTTGTTAATTGTGATTAGCAGAATTTGTACAATGGCTCATTGATGGAAAGAGAAATGAGAGAGATTAATTTGCTATGCAGTGGGAATCTTTGATTCCCCGAAATCTATAAAATGTTGTTGATCTATTAAAGTGGAGAGATCATCCTCAGAAAATCAATCTAATAAATAAAAATACAGTACTAAAGGACCTTGGCAGACATGTCTAATCTCCAGCACTTTTAGATGTAAGGTACGTCTATAGATTGGTGCTTCAGAATTTACGGGCTATATAATGAATCACCATAGTTGTCAGATTGGCTCTTTGTTTTCTACAGTTATAATTTTATTTTGGCAACCCCCGGGATCACCTGCAATATTTTCTCTTGGACATATAAGAATTTCAAGATTGACTAGTTAAAGCAGACAACCATGTCATCCTAAAAGAACACTATGTTAGAAACTGGTGAAAGACATTACATGCATATCTCTTGCACTGTTCAGTTCATTCCCTTTAAATATCCAGAGGGAATGTGGTACTGTACTGTATGCTTTGTCTTGGAAGATTCACCAGGCTGGCACAGTACATTTCCCCTGAAGGGGGGGCTACAATATTCCTTTGTGACATATCATGCAGAATCCTTGTATACACAGTATCGCCCAGAGATCTGTGACAATGCTATGTTACAGTTTGGACTGTAGTACCAACAGTACATTTCTTAGTCCACATATACAGGGACACAGATAAAGGTAGGCTGAAACTGGGTGCAGAAATCCACATCCTACCTCTAAAACAGTCAGAAAGATTTTGGTAATGATTTTGTTGACTCTTTGCTTTGAGAAGATGTTCCTGATAAAACCCTAATTGGCACTTACTCACTAAAGCACGACTGAAATCAAAGTTTTGACTCGTCAGATAACCGGAACTTACAAATCTAGTCATTGATGGCAGACTTTTAGAAGCCTCTTACTCCTTCTTAATGGTAACCTGCCATCAAGCTGCAGAACTGTGAATTTACATGTTGTTTGGCAGGCCTCAATTTGTATTTAATATGCGCCTAATTCTCTGCTCAAGAGCAAAACTGGAAACTGTAAACACACTAGAATTCCTTCCATCTGATGCTGGTAACCACATGCTGTATTCATACCTGATGATGGAGGCTGGATTTCTGACAAAGGTGGAGCAGACTGTAGTCTGTTCTGTAGCTTTGCCCTGAAAAGGAAGAAAACACAAAAAAGATATGGGAGATAGAAAGCTTCCTCACCATATTACTCACAAGTTACTTTCCACAGGAGATGCAGCATGAGTTCTGTGCATGGCAAATCATTTTACAGAGTGTGACTCATGTAGCAATCCCCATGTGGCGAGATTATTCTGCACATTCCCTCTGCGATTGATATAGCACATCAGGGCACTCTTAGTCAGCCGTCGGGACCAATAACGCACAAAGGAATGACATTTTTGAAAATTGCCGAAGCAGAAAGCGATAAATCAAGACGCCATTATTAAAGGGAAGAAACATGCATCCATCACATGCGGTTTGCGTGTTTCTGCTCCGTGCTGGATGAGCACAGATAGTTTTTCCATGTACAAAACTTGATTTGATGTTTGAGTGGGAAGAAAAATGTGATGATCCTTGTATATAAATTTGATAACCATTTAGCAAAAGATATGATAACCAAGTGACAGTAAGACAGCCACAGGAAAGAAACAGAAGAATGGATAAATAGGTTTCCATATAACTTATTCACAAGATTTTTCTTATAATTAATACATGACGTATATTAATACATAAAGTTCTCCCATCAGAGTAAGTGGTGAATAATGCCTCATCCTATTATTTTATGTACATTGTATTGATTATTTCTTTCACTGTCCTGTTTTCAGTGCAATAATGGTTTCATAGCTGGAAATGAAAGTTTGATCTCAACTGTCGTATCTGGTTAAATACATTTTGATATCTTAATCATATGCACTATTACAGCTTTTTCCCAGTCAAAAATGACCATATATTTGAACCCTTCAAAATAACTACAGTCTGCGAACTAGCTTTATTTTCCAGAATGACAGAAAATAGATTTCCTTCGTATAAGACACCTGGGTGAGCTATATTTGCAATTTTTCTGTGATCCATCAATTTTTTTTTACAAAACAGAAGCAAAGTAAATGAGAAATTACATTTCTGAAGGTATCTACTTAAGGTTCTGTTAACTTGACAAAATAAGAGAAAAGGAAATCACTGGAATAAAAAAACAAAATTCCAGATAAATCGAGACTCAGACTTACTAGGTGAAAAGCACTAATGATTTCCACCATTAGAATAATGGGTTTTATACTGAAAATATGTATTTTATTGATAGGTTATACTTGCATTTTTCAATATAAATGTTAAGAAGGTAGCCATAGCTTAATTTTTGACAGCTCGACGCTAATAAATATTCAAAAAAGACAGCCCAATGTGTTGACATGGTTGCCATGGCGCCTCGAGGTGATAATTATTGACTCTTTATTAAAAGGTGGTAAAAGCAGAGAGTCGTTCTCATTTAACTTTCACAGTAATTCATAGTTGTTCATGGTGGTAAAAACGATTAATTTCTCTGGAAGCAACACAACGAATTTCAGTGGGTTCTAATTTTCTCGTCACATAAGTCCGGTGAAAACAACTGAATCTTATTAAGTCTTCAGCGGAGACGACTGCGTGTTTTGGGTTCTAAAATTCCAAGTGTTTTTAAAACTACGACAAGGAAGCATTTCACACGCTACAAGATACTATGAATGTACTGTAAAACGTGGGAAAAAAAACAAAGAAGTTGCTGTCACTTGCATCAAGACACTGTAACTACAATCATAAAATACTGCTCTGCAGACATGCAATTTGCATCCCAGAAGTTCCCAAAAGCGCACCAACCATTCTGAGCCGGCAGCCCCCTTCAGCTCGAGTGTGTTATTGAGAAACTGCTATATCACTTAAGGAAGGGTTTTAGAGGCCAGAGTCAACACACTCTAATGAAGTAATATTGTTACACTTTCGAAAAGCACCTTGGGATCTTTAATGAGATAGCAGTCAGGACCTTGGTTTAGTGTCTCCGCTCACTCTATAGGATATGATGGTTCACGTGGACGCGCGACACCAAATGGTCCGCTACAAGTTTCAATGTGTAAAACTGCGGTTTCTTAACCCCAAAAAACAGATGACAGGTGAGGGAGATGAAAGGTGTTGAAAACTAGTCCTAGACTGAGGTTGATGTCATTAGTTAAATTATTCAAATACTTTTAACTCGGTAATTCCGAGGCAAGAAACTGCATAGAAACTCCTCGGACAAATGAGACAATGCGATCCTGCCAGAATTGAATCTAGGATAATTCAGCCATTTAAAGCATAAGCAATAAGAAGTACCTACTAAGAAACCTAAAGGCGTCACGCAATACGTCATCTCCCCGAGACCGCGCCAAGCTAGCGGAAACATGACGTCAGAAGCTCGCGTTTCTTACCTTACCTCCTGTGACGCAAAGCATTGCTCCTCAACGGCTATGAGTTTAGCATTATTAGACACGCAGGAGCTAAAACGTACAGTTCAGGCCCAATGAAAGGCAAGTAAGGCAGTCAAGTAGGACAACAGAAATGTTTGCCATTTCACTGCAGAAGATTATGCTCTTTTTGCTGTTCTGCTCTAGTTCACTCTAAGATGTTTTCAAGTTTGTAGTTGATGGTGCCGGTAACGTTATGTATTTATTTAATTTTTGATTGTTACCATACACACGCACAGACTATGAAATATAAAGACGTAAGATGCAGGTTGTTATTAGGGCATAACATTGCGCAGGATATTTTTTTCCCTCGGGTGTAGTAATTGTTGAAATTTCCCTACAAATAAAAATATCTCCCTAACTGAATTGCAATTGACTTCAGTAATATGATGTAAGTTGTAGAAGTCATACAAATAAATAAATAAAATGGTGGTGAGTGTCTCATTTGCCTTTATATCATCATATAATAATACAATAAAATCAACTGTCAGACTCAAATGCGTCTTCTGTAAGGTCCTGTATGATCACATTAATATATATGCTCCATCCGTTTTATATTTTCTACGTTGTATGAAGTCTTCAATTTTGCAGTTCGTTTGTAAAATCATTATCTACAGTTTATCTTTCCAGCAGAGTTTGCTGTCCGTGGTCCTGAAGATCTACAATCCGCCAGGATTTACAGATCACTTCGTAACCCTTAAATCATCAATTTCTTAAGACTACTGGGGAAGGTGACTTGTACAATTAAGGAGATCAGAGATCATTTGAACCACAACTCTCGAGAAACCACAGCTGGCCATTCCAGACATTATCGAACCAGTTAACATGCAAATGATATCAAAACGCACTGTATACATTTACGTGCTGAAATACGTCTCTCAGGGACCTGGGTTGGTCATCTCTGGGCTATAGGAATGACAAGTTGAAATTGTGTTCCTCTGTTTTCCGTTCATGACAAATAATGAAAAAATACCGGACATAGAGGTTATTTTTAAAAATAGTGACGTCAATGACATGCACGTTTCATTCACCAAGTTAAAATGTTATTTATAAACCCGGCATCTTGGGGTTATGTGTGTGTGTGTGTTATTTCCAGTGTGTGTAAAAGGGAATGCAGCTATTGGCTTGATCAATTGCGTTGCCATAACGAAAGCGAAGCTGCTGGTCTTAAGCGCTCAAAGTGCCAGCACGTTAGAGTTTTACCAAAAATAGGATTTCTCGGGCTTTTTATTGGCGCCAGGCTGTTGAAGAAGAAACTCAGAAAGGAATTCAATGGCACCGACTTGCATTGGAGGCTTTTTTTCTTTTCAAACAATCGTCTTGCACCTTGAGCAGATCACACTGTCTTCGTCCAGCATGGAACGATGTTGGTCTTCATGGGCACCTGGACTTTCAGAACACTGATTTCTGAAAGGTAAGATCGTGCTGGACGCGATCGAGTTTAAATGACCGCAAGTTCCCGAGTGATGTATTGAATATACATTTAACTAGCCCGTATGTGTCAGCCTTTGGATTCTGGCTTATCGGCTGATCACTGTAGCAAAGTTCGAAGAATTGATTATCTGATGGTTCATTCACATGAAGCCGTTTTGTTCTCCTTTTCTTAATATCAGTTACCCTGTATTCTTCTCTTGTAATTTACACACTTAATAAATTTAGGGAATGTGCTCCAGTGTAGGATGATGGTAATAGATATGTTAAATATACAGAAATAGAGGACTTCCAAAATTATAATTAGGACGTATGCCATTTTCTTGATATCGGCTACATGAGATTTGCCTGTCTCGTCTTTGGCTTTAGAATTTACGTGCTACAGAATGTCTTAAACCCAAGACCTATAGTGTCGTTTGTAAGAACTAGGTCTGATAAACATTTTTTTCAAATTTAGGCGTATTTAGAAAGTTTTAAACGTGAGTATCCATACGTGAAAGTAATAGATTAAAAAGAACCACATCAGGTATTGTAAGGATCGAACAATCTATATCTCAAATGTAATTAAATAGAATCGAGCAAATGTACCTCCATAGTATTATTTTTCATAGTAAACAATAGTTTACGGTAGGGGATGAATAGGTATTGAACCTTGAAGGAAATGAGCAGGTGTGCCTGAATTAAGTTGTGCTGTAGGACCGAACACCGTCACATTCTCTGCGAAAACGTAGACGATTGCACTTGAGAACCATGGACAGCGGAGCCTCTCTCTTCAAGAGAGCTGAGCGGCAAAGCAGCTCTCACACCTATAAATAGGTACATTGTGATATTCAGCCGGGCTTGGAAAATGTATGCATATGTAAGCGATGAGCATTTTTTTGAAAGAGCGGGTTAGGTTAATATTTCAAATTTCATATCGTAATCAATCAAGCACTGCTCTAAAAAATATTTGCTTTAATTGATTTAGGAAACTTAACTTTAAAATGGTGCTGTGTCGTTTCTAATGGTGTCGCAAGAGACGCGCAGTTTAAAATGTGTATCTGAGATGTTAATTTTATTCTGCTGATTTCAATAAAAGATACAGAAACACGAAGTCAACAGGTGTGTCTTCGACACACGGTCTAATGGTGGGTTGCCAAGAAAGATGATTTTAAAAAGTTTACATTTCTATCGTGGCGAACTAAAATGCTTTTCTTTTATTTTAATCAACCAGATTTTTCGATAACCGCAATTAGTATTAGTTAAGAGCAATTAGACTTGGAAACGCGTAGGTGGCACATGACCGTTGCATCGATGCAATAATAATGTTACCCCAATTATTTAAAAAACCTAAGGTAGTATTATACTTAAATAATGTTTGGAAACGTTGGGTTTAATGTCCTAAAATGCACACATTACATGTCCAAAATGCAGGAGCCGACAAAATTAAATCTCTCCTCTCTACACTTAAAAAAATTACAGAACACTATTAAGCAATGTATATAATCATAGATTTAAATCAAACGGCTAAAACGAACCTTCATGCACATTTCTGGGGAAACCGTGATAATAAACCTTTTTTATACAAATAGACAAACAAGAAAAGGTCTTTAAAATGAGGCAGCGGCGAGAGACGGTGGCTCTTGGCTTCAAAATCGATAATCCCGACAACACTCGTCTTTTTCCCGGCGACACTGTATACATTATTCTTTCCGTAATCTGTGAAAAAAAGTTTGGCTTGGCAGGAATAGCCAAGCACAGAATTTGAATGTGTAGAAAAAAATTGCAATTTCTTCTGTCACTCGGAGTTTTACCGATTGTCTTCCGTACATGTAGCGCCCTCTGGTGGGGATAATCAAATACAAACCTGTCCTGTGTTCAAGTTCTGAGACTGGAACAGAAAAATAAATAATAAAACACTTATATGGCTCTTTTCTGGACACTCCCCTCAAAGCGCTTTACAGGTAATGGAGATCCCCTCCACCACTAGCAATGTGTAACCCCACCTGGATGATGTGTAGGCAGCCATAGTGCACACAGTACTCTCACCACACACCAGCTAGAGATGAGAACAGAGTGATGATCCAATACATGTCTAGGAATTATTAGGAGACCATGATTGGTAAAGGCCAATGGGAAATTTGGCCAAGACACTGGGGTTACACCCCTACTCCTTTCAAGAGACACAACAGAGATTCAGAGCCTCGGTTTTATGTCTCATCTGAAGAACAGAGCCTTTTTACAGTATAGTGTCCCTGTCATTATACTGGGGCATTAGGACTCACACAGACCACAGGGTGAGCGCCCCCTGCTGGCCCCACTAACACCTCTTCCAGCAGCAACCTTAGTTTTTCCCAGGAGGTCTCCCATCCAGGTACTGACCAGGATCACACCTGCTGAGCTCCAGTGGGTTGCCAGTTATGAGTTGCAGGGTGATATGGCTGCTGGTGTTCATTTCAATGGAGTTAGACACAGATGCACAAGGATCACAAAGCATAGAAACAAGCAAGGAAGTAAGAAAATTCAATGCACATCTGTACATTCATGTACTATTTTTAAATGGATGGCTTTTTTTTTCCCGTCCGTGGCACTGTTTTCCAATCCACGCTGTGTTTTACTGTCTGCAGGTCTGCGATTTCCTCCTCGGGCTGAAGAGGAGCGCCCAGCGCTCGCCTGCACCATGGAGGACGTGATGGAGGTGCGGACGGACGGGAACTCGCTGCTGAAGGCCGTGTGGCTCCGCAGGCTGAGGCTGACCCGCCTGCTGCTGGAGGGGGGCGCCTACATCAACGAGAGCAACGAGCGGGGGGAGACCCCGCTGATGATCGCCTGCATGTCCAGACACGCGGACCAGCAGAGCGTCAGCAAGGCCAAGATGGTCAAGTACCTGCTGGAGAACAAGGCCGACCCCAACATCCAGGACAAGACAGGGAAGACAGCCCTGATGCACGCCTGCAGCGAGAGGGCGGGCCACGAGGTCGTGGCCCTACTGCTGGCGAACGGCGCCGACCCCAGCCTGGAGGACCGCTCTGGAGCCTCGGCGCTGGTCTACGGCATCAACGCTGATGACAAAGAGACGCTCAGGCTCCTTCTGGACGCCTGCAAGGCCAAGGGCAAGGAGGTCATCATTATAACCACCGACAAGTCACCGTCCGGGACCAAAACCACCAAGCAGTATCTGAACGTGCCCCCGTCCCCAGAACTGGAGGAGCGCTACTCCCCGGCCCTGTGCGCCTCCCCCTCCGATATCGACCTCAAAACGTCACCGGCCCCCGGCAGCGAGAAGCCGCACGAAACTGTCTTCAGCTTCCAGGCGAAAAGGTCGCCGGGGGGCGGGACTGCGGGCTCCGCGGCCGCCGCCAAGCTGCCCGCCGAGCCCCTCTCCCCTACGAAGAAGCCCTGTAACCCCAAGCGCGCGCGGCTGCCCCAGCTGAAGCGGCTGCAGTCCGAGCCCTGGGGGCTGATCGCCCCCTCCGTCCTGGCCGCCGCGGCGTACGAGGAAGCCAGGCGGGCCGCCTCCGACGAGGACGTCGTTGCGGCCATGAACGGGCTGTCTCTTCCGAAGAGGGCGCCCCTGTCACGGCACAGCAGCGTGGAGAGCAAAGAGGGGGCCCCCGCTTTTCCCTCGGTGGCGGAGCAGCCCGCGAAGATGACGTCCACCTCATCGGCGCCGGCCTCTCGGAAGACCTCTTACGAGAAGCATCAGCCCTTGGCACGGCGTAGCACTGTGCCCACGGATCAAGACAACGGCGGTCCCGCCAGCGGCCCACCAAGCTTGAGGGATACCATGTACAGGAGACGCCTGGGCAATGACCATTATGACTCAGACTCCCAGCTGTACTCAGATTCAGCCTCCGGCCCACTCGATTCAGCCAAGGTTCCCCCAGAGAGGCGTAAACACAATACATCTCCGCTAACGCTGCTGACAAGCTCCCGGGAGTCCCTGGACAGCATTCCCAGCACGTCTCCGAGCACGGCCCGCCGCAGGGCCCCGGCACTCCTGGAGAGACGAGGATCCGGGACTTTGCTGATGGACCACATATCCCACACCCGCCCGGGGTACCTACCACCTCTGAACGTCAACCCCAACCCCCCCATCCCTGACATTGGGGCGAGCAGCAAGCCCTCCTCGCCTCTCGCCACCTGCGTCAGGTCAATGGTTCCTGTAGCACCTAGCTCACCAAAGAGAAACGATCTGAAGGCCAAAAAGAAGCTCATAAGAAGGCATTCTATGCAAGTTGAGCAAATGAAACAGCTTTCCGATTTCGAAGAAGTAGCCAATCAATGAAGGGACGCCACGGTTCTTCGTTCTCATTGTTTTGGACACATGAAAAGCACATCTGCCTGGTGTGAAACCTCCCACCTGCTTCTTTGTCCTTTCAGATCATGTTCTTTCCCTCGAGCCCTGTGCTTCAAGAGCAGCCTGGCCCAAACAACTGGAAGGAATAAAGACAGTGTGTCAAGGGTGCAGGATTCACTCCTTAGTGATGTGTTCTTGTGCCCAGTATTAAACCCCAAGCCTTATCAAATATTAGGAAATGTTTCTGAATGTAATGGTGGATTTGTGAGGTGACAGAAGGACCCTTGAGGACAGTGCTCACCTGGGAACTCTCAGAAGTGTGTAGAACACACTCTTTGAAGTACTGAGCTTTATCATTCTGTTTTAAAACATATATGGAAGGCCAGATGGATGGGGGAAATCTGAATGATCATTTGAGGCCTTGTTTGACGAAAACCCAATGGTCCATCAGTCTGAATCAATGCAAACTCTATCGACAACTGCCAGAGCAGGACTGTGTATTACCAACTGGGTCCTGTACATCGTACAGCCAGTGGTTGAAGCTAACAGACTCAGGTCCCAGATAAGGAAAAACATAAGCATGAAGCAAGCCTTCATGTGCTGTGAAGCTTAATGTGGGGAGAAATTGGCTTCATCCAAAGGAAACTAAGAAATGTAAAATAAATAAGACAGATGAACCAGTTCTGGTCATATTTGGTAATTAAGAAATCGAATGCGAACCCTAAGGAGGCAAGCTGTTTCACAGAGGTTATGAGCTTCAAAGGGTAATTTAAAAAATCTCCAAATATTGATCGTGAACTGGAATATGACAGTTTTTAAATGTATAAGAGTGCATTGAGTTTGAGATGTTTTCACTTGTTTCATCGTGTCATTAGGATTGATAAAGTGGTCATTCCTAGTTGCTGTTGAAGTGTTGTAGTACTTAAAAATTACACCCTAGCTTGCTTTGACTAGTTCCACGCCCAACAGTGTGGATAATACAGATTGTTTCTTTGTACTGACAACAAAATTAGAGTAAACAAGACAAATTAGAGTAAAAGGAGTGAATTCATTGCAAAAGAAAATGACACAAAGGTACCAGATCACTGAGGTATTTGTTTCATATTCACCCAGACATCATAAATGAATGGATTTCTCTTTCTGTCTGATTTTTCTGAAGAAAAATCTGAAGAAAAATTTGTTAATATTTAAAGCTTTAACTTCCTCACAAACACACATGCCTTCTGTTTGAAAAGATGTAAAATCAGGTCAGTTCTGAACTGGGTAAAAGTGGCGAGGCCAGAAATGTTGTTTTCAGTTTATCTTCCAGTCCTGGGTATCAATGATGAAGCTGTAACTGTATTTAATGTATATCAACAAAAAGATTGAAAGAATTTGTTTTACTTCACTGACATTTCCTTTTAGTTTTCAAGTTTTTCTGTTGCTCACCTAAGAAATATGGCCGCTCATGAGGTCATTTTGTTACCCACTGTCTTGTCTTCCTTGTGATATGCAGGGATGTTACCAGGGCAGTAAAAGAGAAATCACTGTGGGTACGAAACCCACATAGCCAGTCCTCTTACAGCATTGTACTGCCTTTTTTAAAGTATTACTTTATTTCACATTTACACAAAAAAGGCTACTTAGATTTGCAATAATTCATTCAAAACAGCACAGAAATGTATCATTGGAGGACAATTCTAGAAAGTCCAATTAGTTTTTTGTGTGGCTAACAAATTCCCATGGTGTTTTGTGTAGTTTGCAAAACTTAAAGAAACTAGTTGGAAGCAAATATTCTTGTTTGATCTTCTTTAACACTGTAGCTCTGTTGAAAACAAGGCTTGAAGCCTTTGTTACCAATGTGTATGTAGTGCCTTCTGGTAAAACAAATATACTGGAACTGATGAAGCTGTTGTCTTTTTAATTTTTTGTTTCAGTTCTTAAAAATATGCAACAAAGCAGACTTTTCACTTTCAAATCACAGTGGCTTTATTTACAATTTTGTTCTATTTCTGTGATGACAATATTGGGCGTTAGTAAGCTTTTTATTCAAATGCTAGATTAAATGATAAGCTGAGGTAGTTAAAACAGAAGAAAACAAAATGTATGAAACCAACAGGGTTCTGTATATTACTTATCTATATACAGAATCTATCTATGTAGGGCTTATAATTGTGATCCCCAACTTTAAACAGTGTTAGAAAGGTCTAGTAGAACTCCAGACTTTCCAGGAGGAGAAAATTTAGAGTACCTATTAGACAGGTATATGTTCTGAACAAAAAAAAGAAATCTAGAGTGAAATCTAGGCTTCACTATTGTTACTAGTCAAAAGATCATACAGTATTGTTACTTATTCAATATTGCATAATATTCATGCATAGAACTGTTGCACTATATCTCTCCTACTTTTCTTTACAAAAACACACTGGAATCAGTTAGATCACTGGTGTAAATATACGCACTTTTACTGCTTCTGTGAGACATACTGTATCTGTAAGACACCCATTCAGTGCTTTAAGGTAAACCCTTAGAGAGTTTGGTGTACTCTTTCTTCATATATTATACTGTATATTTTGAATAAATGTTCTATAAAACTTTGTGTGAGGTGTCAGCTAACAATCACTGCATTGGAAAGCAAGGTGCTTAGTTTTATTGTAGATTAATTACAATACCAGTTAATTATTACCAGCTAACCACTAATTATTTATAGTATGTTGTGATTTGTCATAATCTAATAAGAGGGTGTACTTTAAAATGAGCTGGACAGCTTTTGATTAAAAATGCACACTTCTCGGTTTTAAATCTGTGATTTAAGCCAGGTAACGTATACAAAATTAAAGAATTAAAGTAAGGAGAGCCAGTGAGAAAAGGAATTTGTGTGTAAGCAGAAGACAAAAAAACAAAACAATCCAAAACTATATTTTTGTGATGTTTAACCCCAGATGCTGTCCAGGCACTCCCAAAACAAGAGGTACACTTTCCCCTCAAGTCTAGTACAGCAGTGTAAAAAATCAACCCTCTCGTAGACTGCATCTGCTCTCACAGCGTGCTTGGTGCATCTCTTTGTATTAATAAAGCAGGTACAATCCTGTCTACTTGGACTTGAGGATCGTAGACTCGTAGATTTTGTTTCACAACAGATCTCTGCATGTTTAAGTTCTTGAGAAGGTACCCCCATTCAAACATCTGTGCCAGAATGCCAAAAGCACCTGTTAAACCTGCAGAAACCTAGTCCCTTGAGGACTGTGGCTATCCATTACTGCTTTCAGCAACATACTCAGCTAGGCTCTTCTACAAATAATTGACTAACCCTGTCACCTTCTCACAGCTAGAGCAAAACAGTCTTCCAGAACTGGCAGTTTGCCCCACACAGTCAAGGCTAAAATAAAATTTTCATAACCTTGAAGACATCAACCTTAGCACACATAAACCAAAGTAAAGCCTTGACACTTGGATTCTGGAAAAATTTATTCAAGTTTGAATTTACACATCCCATTAGTGTTCACTGGCACACACATCTAAAAGTCAGAAAGAGATACAGAGAAGAGATAGAAGGTTTCATCAAAGTTGAAAAAGAGGCAATCAAACCTCATTAATTGAGCTACAAATATTAGATAAGTACAATTATTCGGCTACAATGTCTATGTATATTTCCCAGGCACAAGGCACACCAGATGACACAACACAAGATTGTATGTTCGATGTGGCCATAAAGTTTCCTATCCCATTCTTGTTTCCGCATAATCCAGTTTTCCAGCCAGCCAATCAGAGAACAGCTACAGTATACACCAAATGCACATTGGGAAACATCTAGACACTCAAAGCTTGTTCTCACCATGAAGAATATAAAGTCCAGCTGTGCATGGAGGAGTTCTGATCTGTCCTGCTGGAGAAGAAGCTGGTGGTGCTATACTGTATGTTCTAAACTCCCTGGGCTGCACCTATTTTACTGGTCGTCAATTAAATTAACGGTTTAATCAGGACCTTAAAGGCAAAGGCATATGAGGAGAAAATGTGTAAAATACTTGCAGATCCTCCTGAAATACAGCAGAGGACTACTTACTACCACGCTTTTAACAAACAGATTTGGGGAGTGAGTACATCAGGGCTCCATCAGGATAGACCAACCATCTGGGCACTGAGATCCCATAGTCTCTTGGCAGCCTCATCATCCTGGCCCTGGGGAGCTGTTTCCTTAGGAGCGCAGTCACTGAAACGAGAACACAGTCCCTCCACTTGGCACAACATACCACACAGTTAGGTGCTGCAAACAGGAATCCCCAATTCACTTGCAGGGGGAAATGAACAAACTGGCTTGTCATACACATGGCCCAGTCTGTAATCCCAGGGACGAAGATGAGACAGATTCGTTTGCATCCAGCTCAGGGCTCGCAAACTCAGAACAGGCTCTTGTACAAATTCTATTCATTAAGAAGGAAAGGAAATGTGTCTTTTCCAATCTGGGCTCTGCTTGGCTGTCTACACAAGTTTACTGAAGCCTGGATGACAAGCATGAAATATTCAGCACTCAGTACCGACGAATAGAACATAAATGAGAGTGTTATTTTCATAATAATTAATAACATTTCCATCCTCTAATAGAATTGCATTCTTTTAATGTTTATTTCACCAACCTAAACTAAGAAACTAAACTTGGCTTCATTTTATAATTTTTGTAATAGAAGTTCATTTTAGGGCATTTACTGTATAATAATAGCACAGTAATTATACAAACAGTACTCTCAACAACTTAAATTGGCACTTGAATAGGAGAATTGTCACGACCACCAGCCAGCTGAGATCAACACGTAAGCGAGCCAATCAGCACCAGCAGCGGATTACTACTAACAAGCGCCGCCGCACGAGTTAACACACCTGCAATTGCTCTACCGTGCGGCACGCCGGGTTATTTATACCATTCTTACCTGATTCCCGTTGCTCGGTATTGAGTTCTCTACTTGTTGCTCAGCCTAGCGTTCTTACCCCTCTTTTGCATTCCTGGAATTCTGCCTGCACCTTTTGCCTTCGGACTTCGGATCTCGTCTCGCCCCTTGGATTGTTTGCTATCATTGCCTGTTTTGGATTTGACCCTGTAGCTCTCTTTTCGACCACGATTCTGTCTCACGTTTTGGATTGTTCGCCACCAGTGCCTTTACCGGATCTCGACCTACCTTCGCCTTCGGACTACGACTCAGCTCCTGGATTTGCTCGGCACGTTTACTTACCTCCCTGCGACTCCTGCATCTGCATTGGATCCTTTTCACCTCTACAGAGCAGCGTTACAAGAATAGATCCATCCATTTTCTTACCACCTCTTCCTATTCAGGGTCTTGGGGGAGCCAGTGACTGTCCTTGCAAGTAACACGCACGAGAAAGGTTACAGCCCAGACAGGACGCCAGTCCATCGCTAGGCACACTCAGACAGAGGCACAAACATGCACGCATTCACACCAGGACCAGTCTTCCCAGAGGCCAACTAACCTCCCAGTATGGTTTTGGACTGGTGGAGCAATCCAGACCACCCGGAGGAAACCCACATTAACCAGAAGAGAACATGCAAACTCCATACAGACAGCACCCCAGGATGAGAATTGAACCCAGGGGCCCAATGTTACAAGGCAGCAATGTGCCGCTGTGCGTCCCTATGGGAACACAAAATGCCAAGTGAGCCAAGCCTTAAACTGTGGGGAGTCTTTCTAGTGCCTCTTACGCGAAATAGACACCGGTGACGCCCTCCAGATCCTCATCCACCGCGCAGTGGATGGTGGTCTGAGCTCCCTGTCTTGGAGTCTTGAAGACCAGGAGGAGAAATGGGAAGAATACAACCTTCTTCCACACTGGAATAGTGGGCATCAAGTGCCGCCCCAGTTCGGTGCGGATGACTCCAGGGTGCAGGCAGTTTGCCGTCACTCCCGTACCTACAGAAAAGAGTCACTGATCAATCCCAGGCGAGAGTGTACCAAATACACCGAAAGGTCAAAGCCCTAAGAACCGAAAAAAGGTCACAAAAGAGGAGGCCCACCACTGTTCTAAGGATCTCATCTAGCTGTTTCTGGAAAGAAGCTGGGGTATCTTCTTCAACCACATGGCTTGCTCCAAACTCCTACCACCTTGGTACCCTCTTTCAGGCACCACCTTCAGGGCCTCCCCCCATCACCCCTCATGGGATTTACCCCTCACCTTTCAGGCGCGCGGCCAGCTCCCGTGTGAACAGAACGTTGGCCAGCTTGCTCTGTCTGTAGCTCGTCACGGGATCGTAGCTTGCTTCCAGGTTGATGTCGTCAAAGTTGATCTGACCTGCAGCAGGAATGCAGGAAGCTGTGGGTTTGCTCAGATCCGTCGGACACGCTTTAAATCAAACCCCTGCAACTTTGGGAATAAAGACGCAAGAAACTTTTTAAGACACTGGTTTGCGAGTCCTTAACATGCGTTTTTGAATACACCACAAAGATGGAGGAATGCAAATGCAGCATCTGATGTTTGTGAGACCCATGTCGCTCCACCTTTCCTCAGGAAAGGATACCCCTGTACATGCAGAAAGGAAATCTGCCAGCACGAGAAAAGCTTGCTCATGCTTCATTCTGGTAAACCCAGACATAATGTTAACATTTGGCAACAACGAAAACCAAGATTGCAACTCCTGTCTCCTTCTTAAATATGTCTGGCACACCATCCTGCATCAGAAATTTCACAGAGCTGCTTCCAAAGAGAAAAATGACACTGATTTAGAAAATGCTACCGGGACTGTCTCAAAGGTCTTACGTGGTGAAGGAAGATATTTCCCGCCTTACCTTTCTCATGAGCGAGGCTGGAGACGTTGATGATGCGGCTCGGGGAAGACTTCTTGAGCAGGTCCAGCAGGCTGTTTGTGAGCAGGAAGTGGCCCAGGTGGTTCACAGCCAGCTGCATTTCAAACCCGTCCCTTGTCTTCCACTGAGGGCACATCATGATGCCTGAAACCATTCAGCCATCTTTAAGATATTCCATCCATCCACCCCATTGCATTACCTGTTCTTATCAGGGGCTCCACTCCCGAAATTATTTCTTAGAAAGGGGTCTGTCTACCCAACCATTTCTTTTTCTATATATAGTTGTCTAACCCCTAGAACACACAGGTCTTAAGTCTGTGTTAATCGAACCATGTGAAGAGGATAAACTAAGCAGTATGATATGCCTGCCCACAGCCTCAGCATGTTATAGGGATTCAACTAGTCAGCATTTGGATCACCTCTTAAACGTCCATTTTTTCTGGAGCCAAGCTTGTACCGGAATGACAGCCCATGCCAACCCAGACAGACAGCCCGGACCCGTCTGGACACATGCCCGGACCTGCATTGTTAATGAGGATGTCCAGTCTGTCCTCGCTCTCCAGGATGTCCTTAGCCAGCTGGCGCACCGACTGCAGCGAGGCAAGGTCCAGCTGCTTCACCACCACGTTTCCATTGCCACTGTTCTGGCGGATCTCCTCCGCGGCCTTGTTGGCTCTGGTCAAGTCCCTGCACCCCAAGATGACCCTCGCCCCTGCGAACACACGCGGCCCTTAGCTGTCCACCTGAACACCTTCGGACACGAACTGTGAAACACGACGGCAGTGCGTTCAGCACAAATTTAACTGAAGCTGAGAGAACGCACCCCCTGCTTTCAAAACGAAGGAGTCGTCAGTCGTAGAGTACGCACAATGTTGTGTTCGTATCGAGCGGTGTGATGGGGGTTTGACAAGACTTCTCTGGTGAAATGTAAGCCTAAGTTAAAAGCGTTCTCCAGTCAACTATACAGCACCACAAGAGAACCTTTTGGCACAGGCTGGAAAGCTGGGCTGCTGGATTTGCTGGGCCAGTGGCACCGTGGTGTTGATTCAGTTTGATGCCCTGCTCCTGGAGGTTCTGCCTCATTCAAAGGCCCTCTTGACACAGACACCAGAAAATGACCACACCATGCAGTAGGCAATGTGTGGGGCTGCCAAACTGGTTTGACTGGCCTGTGATTGAGAGTGAGGCCTGGGAACAGGAGCACTGGCACACTCGGCCTAATTTGGGCAGCCTCTTCCCTGGAGGAAACGCCAAGGACAGAAAGAGGACGGCTTGGAAGAAGGGTTTTGTGGGACTGCTCGTGAGCAGTTGGACTCAGGAGAGGATGAGGGTGCCATGGACTCTACAGGGAGCAGCTGAGGAAGGCTCCGCCATCACCTTCCTCCCCCACTACCTGACAACTGGGGAGAAATCAAGGTGGGAGGTCTTGAGTGAGGATTACCCAGGACGACCAGGACTGGAGAAGCTGCCTAAGAGACAGTGAGGATTACCATTCCCGTTCCTGGGTAGAATGATAAATGGGATATTATACATGATAATTGTGTAGTATAGGGATGCACAGGGGATTCTGGGAGATTAAAAGAACCTGTGGAATATTAATGAGGGGCCTTGCACCCGTTATAATTTCTAGGTGGCGCAGTCATGCACCAAACAAGAATAAGACTTCGTTTTAGGAGTTACCTATCCGTGACAATATCACCGCTCTTCTTTAAACAGGGTGGAACAGCCAAAACCCGGCTCTGCGGGTGGCGCTGAAATCCTGCAGGCTTTAACGATTTCTTATCAGCAGCTAATCACTTCGATTATTTAAACTGCGTATATGAAAATCTGAAGACACGGCCGCCAGCACCCTCTACTTATGGTCACAGCTTTAAAGCTCTGACTCCGTGTGAATAACTGACCTCAGATCTGTGTTTTGTCACTTTTCAAAATCGGATGTTCTTGTACTCGAAGCGTATTTCTGTCTGATGATATATCTGGATGAAAAGGCTTTACTGCTGTGCTTCTCCACAACGGGCACTTAAGACTGAAGAGTGTTTTTTTTTTATGTAAGAAAATATCATGCAGACGGTAACGGTGACGAAGAGCGGGTTTCGGCGCTCACCCCTGCAAGCTAGCTCTTCGGCTGTGGCTTTGCCGATACCGGTGTTGGCTCCGGTGATGAGGACAGTTTTCCCATCCAGGCGAGCTCGGCTCTTGCACTTGCCTCCGGCAAACCACCTCCGGAGAACCACAAGCCCCACACCTCGGGCAGGAAACAAGAGCTGTGACTTATGACCCAAAAAAAAGCCCAGAACGGCGGAGCTGACAAATTCTATCTGAAACATAAACTTGACATAAAAATAATTCAATGCTCTTCGAGGCGTAACAATGCCTTCCCATCCCATCTCCGTTCTCTGTTCTCCAGACTTCATATTAATTACCAGAATGTTCCCTTTACCCCGTTTTGCCCAAATACTATTACGCGAAACTGTTGTTTACAAGCAACCGATACTTGCAAAAACAAAGTTTATGTGTGTCATGTGTTTTTACGTTTTAAAATTTTAATCTTTGATTTCCGATCTAAAAGTGCAAAACAAGTGGTCTTGATATAGGGCGATGTAGTGCTCGCGGCAAATGTATGTTTTGATTTTTCCGCGATATTTAATAATTCAGTATATCCTGTAACACTGTAAACAAGTACCTGCGACTACAGCAACAGTGATGCCGGATGAGTGCTCTTGCACAAAGTCCCTTATTCCTTTAGCGCACCCAGAGAGCTCCATGGCGCCTGTCTGACCAGATCACTTGGCCGCAGCAGTGTACAGGTCTATAAAGTCGCCTCCAGTCTAACCTCGAGGATGACTGTATCGTACGGTGCGTACAGTAACAATTACAGGACAGTACTTCCTCCTAGCTTGCGTAACATTGAGGGAACTTTGCGGTGTCTGTGCCCCCTGTCGGCTGCATCCTGTTCAGGCAAAAGCAGCCGAGCGTTTCTGTATATTTATAGTGAAAATGCTGGATGTATTGTAAACGCCTCTACAGACATTATACAGACATCCCTATATGGACGTTTCTTTGTTTCGTGTATGCAGAAGTTTTATTGTGCAGTTGAACGCCCTACACCAGCACTCCCGCAGGAGAAAGGGGGCCGAAAAGAATAAATCAGTTCCATGTGCAATATTGTTTAAAACACGCTGTACACCTTAATACACCACACTTCGTCTCTCGACGCTATTAAAGGAGCTCCGACAGTTGTATTACACATTGAACCGTAGAAAGAGGGAAAAAAACAAAGCATTAACAGCCGAAATGTTGTTTTTTCCCTCAATTCTACTTTTCAGCGTGGAGTTAACCCGCGGACGCTCCTCTGTTCATTTCTGGGGACTTGTTAAACACGTTTATTTTATCTTTGCGAGATCCAGCCGCTAACATATCAAGATCATATTTTACATAGGAGTTTCTGCATCGTTTGAGGTGTGGATAAAACCACTTTTGCACAACATCTGTGAAGACAGAAGAGCAGACGGGCTTCGCAGGGCTGTCCATGACGTCATGCAGCTGCAGCTCTGCAGAGATCAGCGCAGCAATAAAGGAGTGGAGCGCCTGGTACACGGCCTGGGACTTTTTTTCTTTTGTAAATACTGCCTGTTGAATTTAAATGTACATGTACCGCATGGCGCATTGTAACGTTTACCCTTGAAAGAAAAAACACTGCCAATCGCGGAGCGATTCCCTCACATTTTTCGATGGCAGAAGATGCTACACGAACACTTCACCTCTCTTCCCACAGTCCTTCACTCCGGAAGCGCTATTCTGTCCTGCCACGTCACGTTTTGCAAAAAGGGATTCGCCGGCACAAAACGTCGTCATCAGTTTACAGACAAGTCTTATTGCAAGTAGGCACGGTGATAAAACTGCTAGCAGAGAGCAATCTTTACTGCACCGATAGAGGTTGAAAGCCTTATCTTTTGTTTCTTTACAGTTTTCCATATTTACAAACTTTTTTTTTACTGCGCAAACATGCGATTTCTTTTGCTGTTCTGCCTGATGGTGAACGCTGTTCTCGTTTCCAGTACTGAGCTGACGTTTGAATTACCAGATAACGATAAACAGTGCTTCTACGAGGAACTTGAAAAAGGAGTTAAGTTTGATATAGATTATCAAGTAAGTTCACTCGTGCAAATATTTTTTATATTTCGTTTCTTTTTTTTTCAGCATTTAAAAAATATCACTGCTAGATATTTGAACATGTAGTGCATGTAGGCAGATTCAAATAGCCAGTTTTAAGCGCAGCAGAATCGTGTCTTGTCGTGTTTTGTATACAGGGTATAGCACTGGTTCCAATATATTTTGAACTTCCACTGAACTGAAATGTCAACTTGTAAAATAGAATGATCTGCCTAAAGTGATTTATATCCTGCATAGGTAAATGCGTATACTGTAAACTCAGTGGTTTAATGCTCAGTGTGTATTGTGATAACTGTGAAGTCAAATCCATATGTTTGGTATGTTCCTTCAACTGAGCGAAATTCGTTTTTATTCGTTTAGCGTACGTTGTGTAACCAATTACCAAGTTAATTAAACCCTTTATTAATAAAACCAAATAACCGCTTTAGTTATTCTGCCTCTTACACGGATAATATTTGTTGACTCACACTTAGCCCTCAGATGATAAACTTGTTTTAGTGAAATTAGTCCTGAAACAAACATTATGGAGATACGATTTTAGTGAGGCTACCGTGTTTTGTAGGAATTTAAAGAATTATTTTCAGATCGCACAAACGCCAGGCAAGTGCGGAGTGTTTCGGGTGTTACTGTACCGTCGATGTGGTAATACCGCTACCCACCTGCAGCTGACAGTGTAGTCCATTATATGCACGAGAAGTGCAAGACTTCTACAATTTATCTGAGCCCAGTAATACCGGCGGCTGCTTGAACAAGCCCTTATCCAGGCGGTTTGAAACAACTGCGATGCTATTTTAATTCTTAAACCTGATCGACTGGATTTTAATCTCCCTGCACAATGTTTGCATATTTGTCTTGTGTGTTTATGTCCCACCTGTTTTGGCACCAAACTATTTTCTCCTCTCTAAAAAACAGGTCATTGCTGGCGGGAATTATGATGTTGACTGCTTTGTAGCTGATCCACTGGACAGAGTCTTGTATCAGGAGAAAAAGAAGCAGTACAACAGCTTCTCACACACCACAGAAGAGAAAGGTGTTTACAAAGTCTGTTTCAGCAATGAATTCTCCACCTTCTCTCACAAAACCATCTACCTTGATTTCCGAGCTGGGGAAGAGAAGCCTCTCATTCCTGAAATGAGCAGGGCCACTGCACTCACTCAGGTCTGTCTCCCTGTTATCTTTTCTCCTAAAAGAACAGAAGCACAAAACATTTGTCTGTTCAGCTTCTTAAAAGTAACGCCTAAAGGATCAGTGTACACTGAACATGAAGCTTAACCCACTGAGAAGCAGCTTGGGCTTCATTTTTCAAAAATATTTCTTTAAACAGATAAGTAAATAAGTAAAGAAAAAAGGTGTAATTTGCAGTGTTGAATATCAGTTTCTAGAGCAAGGTATGTACTAAAGTAATTTTGTCCCGTACTCTACTAGGGTCTGTACTTGCAACTCTCTGGTCTGGAGTCCAGGATCCTAAACACTGCAAGGCCAGGCAACGCTGTTCTGTCGAACCAGTGTATAACATTCCTAAGGCCCTACGCAGCTGAGAGATTCTTTGGTTCACCAGTTAACAAAAAAACCTCAGTACAGAAGTCCTGAGGTAGAAGAAAAAAGGCTCTTTTGCCGATTTCCTCTTTTAGAGAATGTGTACTGGCAGTGGAAATGGTTGTTGTTTTAATGTTTTCAGGCACGTTCACTGCTGTGCTTCTTGGTTTCCTTAACCTTTTCAGAAATAAATATAATGAGGACAAATCATTGTGAGTTAAAAAAAGTGTCCTAAACAGTTCAGGCGTATCTCAGCAGGGAATAGATCCTCTTCAGAACAGCTGCATAAGAGAAGCAGGCAGAGGGTCAAAACAAAGCCTCCAGCCTGTCAGTGTGGTTCACATTTAAAAGGGAATAAAAGATGAAAAAGTAAAACTTTCTTTTTTTAAATGGGATATAACAAAAGGTCCTCCCTTGCAGTATAGTCATTGGGCTTTCCCTGAAGGATGTCTGTGCATCTTTTATCCTTGTTTTCTTCTGCAAGTTGACCCAGCAGATGCGCAGGATTAGAGTCTGGGCAGACCCCCGCTCTGTCGGCGTCCCTCACCGAGGACCTCTTCCTTTCAGATGGAGTCGGCCTGCCTTTCGCTGCACGAGATCCTGAAGACGGTGACCGACTCGCAGACCTGGTACCGGCTGAGGGAGGCCCAGGACCGGATCCGGGCGGAGGAGATCCACGACCGCGTGACCTACTGGTCCATCGGCGAGACCTTCATCCTCTTCGTGGTCAGCATCGGCCAGGTGGCCATGCTCAAGAGCTTCTTCACGGACAAGAAAAGTGGCGTGGCGGCCAACACATAGCTGTAGCTCCGAGAGCGCCTGCCCTCTCGGCCGCCTTGGAGTGCTGGCGGGAGGGGAAGGTTTCGAGAAACGGGGGAAAGCAGGTGGTACTCTACTCCCTCCCATCACCCTAGGCCCCAGTCCTGCCTGTTAATATTTCATCAACTGGCCAGTTTCGATTGTAATGAATAGCCCAGCAGATGAAGAATAATATAATAATGAACGGCCTGACGACTGAGTAAAAATATTTCCAAGCGGCTGCTCAGTTTGCTTTGTAAGGAGCAGCCCAGCAGACGAGCAATGAGTCTGAGTAGACCTGCTGCTTAGCTGACAAGACCCGCACAGTGGGCGCTACCTAAACACCAAGACCCCCTGAGAGCTCACAGTCCAAGTCTGACTGATGCTAGTTCCTTTCTGTACTAAGTGAAGACAGCACTGAGGCCCTGAGTGACTGGAGTTCTGTACCACCAAAATGAAGCTTATGAGCCCATCGGGCATTTTAAGATTGGAACGATGCATCATCGTTAAAATGAAACTGTAACTTACCTGAAGATTGCATTCCTTTTTAAGGGGATTTTTGCGTTTGTTTGTTTTTTTAATATTTATTTTTTTCTCACAGGGCACCCCTTCAGCTGTACAGCTACATAAATAGTTTCTCCTGTGTCATTACATAGTGAATATGTACTAGTAAAAAAAAAAGTCTCTCTCTGATGTGTTGCATTAAAAGTGAGTTTTATTTTTACTCTGTACGTGTAATCCCACTCCATCTTCATGCATTTTTTTTTTACTGAAGACATTTGATGCACACTTTTAAAGTCTCTCATGAAGGCTTTCACCACTTTTATAAGAAATCACTGGGTTAACATCTTTTCTCAGAGTAAAACAGTCTGACTTCTTCTGGAAAGAAACTTAATAGAGCAAAAAGTATTAAATCTTGTCGGAAATCATAAAAATGGTGGCTACATTAATTATATAAGTAAAATTACAAACACACCTTGTGAGCTTTAGTATTTAAATGTTAAAATAGTTATAATATTACAGCTGGAGCTTGTCCAGAAAAGTGACAAGTGCAACTTCCTTCTGTTTAGTATTCTTTAAAAATATGTTTGGCTATCCCTGCAGTGTAAGTAGGTGATGTCTCCTCTTCTCCCAGATGGTGAGCAGATTTGATATTGTAGGTAATAGGCAATCTTGTGTAATTATAGCTTTCACTTGCTGTAACAAGTGTCCTGTTTCTTATCTCTTTTTAGTTCTCCTTGAGAAGAGTTGGGTCAAGCTTGGCTGCCCTCAGCTTTTACTTACACTGCTAGAATTATAGGTTTCTATTTTCTTTTCACTCCTCAGGTCATGCAAATAAACTGGTCTTATCTCCCAATTCCTCCCAACTTTAAAAGTGATCTCTCATGTCGTTTGTACAACTGTTCCTTTGCAGTTTTGTGAAAAGCGTTTTTTTACACACCACAAGTAAGTCCTGCGCCCTTACATTACTCAATTAATGCACTGAGTCAGGCTTTCTCTCTTTCCTTATCTTTTTTGTGGTAGCCGATGTGTCTTGTGAAATTTGGCGATCTGAAAGATGAAACGTGTCAATGCACATCTTAAACAGAGCATCTCATCATGACTGGGCAGGAGAATGGTGGGTAAGAACCTCTTTTACGCCACTGGTTATTCAGCTCAGAAAGAAAAAAAAGGTTTCCACATTAGTTTATATGGTACAGTATGTTTACAAATCACAAACTTGACATATGTGGAGAAAAATGTTACAAAAACAGCAAACACTGAATTAAAATTGAACTCTGCAGTTTTGCATTACAAGACATTTGTGCATTTTAAAAACGCACCTTTTAGCTGAGACCTAGCTAGTTATGGATGTGCCCTTCAGACAGTATTATACCACTGGCCTCCCCAGAACCTCTCTTCTGTGACAAAATCTAAAAGCCTACAGCTGAGTGTACTATTGTTCCTAACCTTTGGAAGCTTTTACAATATGCCCTCTCACACAGATGTTCCTGGATTTGCTTGTTTGTAACAATTAGTTGAATAGCTTTTTCTAGAATCATAAGAGGGAAAAACAGTTAGATTAACTATAGCTTAATGCTGTCAAATTCTGGATTTAAGGATTGTTTCCCGACTAATATGAAAACAAAGTGTTCCCATTACGTGCATGGAATCCTAGGTGAATCACACTGATCAGAGTACCAGATAAAACTGGAAAAGAAGGTTGTTTTAGTGCTCCACCATAAAAGACAGGTGGTGTATTTCATGCTTGGGTAATTCTAGTGGAAAAACCGCCACCATCTGTCTGCTGTTAGTTTATACAGCACAAACCAAACGTCAAACAAGCAAAATGAATTCACTTAGGTTGAGTTGTAACCGGTTTCCTTCTGTTTGCTATTGAGTGACCTTAAATCTAAGGAACTAGGAGAGTTCCTCTGTTAAAACGTCCTGTCTGTACTTTCAGGTTATTTTGTTTGCATCTGTGCCTGTTTGTTGCAGTGCAGGCTCATCTTTCTGTTCTGTTGGGGAGTTGCAGGGCAGCTTTCAGACAGTTTTAATCCCCAGGAAGGATTAACATCTTTCAAAGAACAAATGACCTATTGTACCAGGGTGTTGCCATTACCTGCCTGATTTCACACTGCCTTGTACATGCACGTTTGGCTCAAGGGTGAAGAGAGATTTTTTTTAAAAAACATATCCCAAATATATTTTTAATGTTCTGTGTATTCATTTTTCCATTCTTTTTTATGGCAAAAAATAAATTAAGCATGCCATCACTTCTGCTTGGATTGTGTTAATTACTTATGCAATAGATTTTATTATTTGGTTCTATACTGTAACCAACTGTTTTTTTAATGTCTTAAACAGTACATTATATGTTATTGAGAAAGTGCTGAATCTTCCTGATGGGAGATTTAGTTACCTGCTGTCTCTGCATTATTAAAGGTGCAGTTCACTTGTTCACCATGAGAGGGATCCTTTTCACAGATATCTCCTGGTGCTGAACAAGAGTTTTGAAGGGCTGCTTATATATTTAGATTGCTGCAACATCCTACTCTTAATTATGCACCTGTTAGTAAGACATGGATGTAAAATTCAATGTTGTATTAGTATATAAAGCATTTCATTGCAGTTGTGTACAAAATTCCTCTGATGTCACACTATTACACTTAAAACTGTCACTACTGTATCCTTGTTTTAAAAATAATTCAGAAGCCAAGAAGAGAAAAGGTGCTGCTTTTCTTGAACAGAGACAGTTATCTGCATCATCTGAACCGAGATCCGGCATGTCAACTGAGATCTGCCCAAATGGAGAGGCCAAAGAATCTTGTACTGAAGTAAAATCAGATTTCCGCAGGAAAGTAAGACTGCATGTCAATACTCTCAATGCTGCTAATTATAAATCATATTAATATTAGGTCTTTGAAAAGCAACCCATTTCATTTTGGTTTTGTTTTGGCAATATCTTCCCGAAGCACGCTTTAAATTAACAAGTAAAACGTTTTTTTCCATGCTCTTCGAGTGTAAAGAAATCTTTACTTGCTCCTTTGCAGCCTACATATGCTGACGCAGCTCCCTACTTGAACTACTTCTGCTATCGGAACAATCCCTTCCGATTCTGCCAATAATATGCAGTATCATTTGTTCCTGTGTGTATGTAGTCAAAAGCTACCTGGGTGCTACATCAGTCCAATGATATTATGCCATGAATAAAGATTACACCTACCAGCTACAACCATTTGTCTCACACAGAACCAGGAGGATAACTAACTAACAGGCAGCAGCTTTGTAGATTAAAATAATAAAATCATACAACACACTAGTGAGACCTTACAATACTACGTTCACTTTGGGTCACCAAATTATAAAAAAAACTACTGCTCTAGAATCACTCCAGAGAACAGCATTCAGATACACTCCAAGGTCTAAAAACCAGCAGAACTCAGAAAACAAAACAGAACACAATAGCAGTGCCATGCTTGAGCAATATGAAGCCATGACAATATACTGGATTGCAGGCTGCCCTTAATTAAAAATCCCTTCTGCATTGACCTTGCCTGTCCTGAACCTCTATACCCATGCTGTACCCCAGCTGTGTGGTTACTGGATGGGAGGCAATCGCCAGGAGTTTCTTACTGGCGTCCCTCCAAGATAGCACAGATCCACATGACTGAACACTTCCAATTCCTTCTCCCAGTATGGCCACCACCAGCAGCTAAAATTAGAACCCTGCGCAGCTCCAGGCAGGACAGAATGTGACGGGATTATTTCAGGGACTGGAAAGCTGCCCTTGAGCTCCCTTCACTAGATCCTGTGTGCCTTTCGCAAAGCCTGGTCCGACTGTGGCTACAGGCCGCGATGGCCTCGACACTTTACATGAGGCCGATGAATGCGAGCAGACTGTGCTTCTCCCTCAGTTCAGCACATTGACCTCCAATGCGATTTCAATTTTTAAGAATTTTCACAAATAAATACAGATAATCACATAACAGAACGTTTTACATTAATATATATATACTTAAAACAGTATATATGAACACATCTCATTAAGTTTAGACGAGGTAACAATTACATAATATTGTTAGATGCATTTGTTCAGGTGCATTTTTTCCATCACTTCCAAAACGAGACAAATCCCATTGAACTCCAGTGTACTTGTCTGATGATGTTACATATTATCAGGCCCTCCGAGCGGGGGAGTGGCAGTAGGGGCATTTGGCCAAAGCCTCACCTCACAGGGGGGCCTCACCTAAGTCCAGGGTGCATGGTCCTCCCCTTTAACCCTTTGGCTGTGTTTCTTGACTCGATTCAAATGTGGAACAATATACTGTGATTCTCGACAAGGCTGAGAAAAAACAGATTCAGTGCTGAATCTACCATTTTTAGGAGTTTCAAGATGCCCACCTTAATCTTCCCATCATGCCATTCTTGACATTAAAATATTTTTTACCCCTCTTCCCAGACAATGAGGGGGCCTCACAGTGTGAAATGACCTGGACTTCATCTGAGCTCTCGGAGGGCCTGCATATTATAATCATAAAAATCAATCGCAGGGTGGCTAGCCTGGCAACCAAATATTACACCACTGTTAAAAACAACAAAAAGGGATGAGTAGAAAAAAAATAACAGGTTTATTTGGAAGAAATCTGGTTAATGATTTTCTAAATGAGTGTCAGCTTATGAGTCCGTTCACAGGCAGTGTCATAGATCTTAAGAACTGTTAAATTAGCTCAGTCTGCACACACCCTTTACTGATAAATTAAAAACCAGCAACCTCAAACATCCAGTTTTTTACAAAGTATAGTATGATACAATTTTCCAAATATTACTGTATAACAGTTGACTCCTTTCTACTTACAGTATTAAGAGCATGGAACACGTAGCTAGTGTGATAAACATTTACAAAGGAGGTTTGATCAGTACAGCAGTAACTCAATTATGTTTAACTTAGTTATTGTATATCACCACATTCAGAAATATCTCCTATCAAGACCTTTTGTCAGTTTTTTTACCATAAAAGTCAGTTCCAGAGGAACACTAGTTCAGTGTGCATTAATAGTTAAGATCATTGAATGTCCTTTGTAAAAAGTCCAACTATGTAAAGTCCTATGCACAGGGGATTTGGAAAAAAATACCACAGCTCATAACTAATAAACGATCTCATGTCTTGTTGCTTTAACTTTAAACGAGAAGGCCATTACAGTCCAAAAAGGTATACTTGGAATTGTCCAATTAAATTCAACCATTACTTTCACTTCTCATTCTGTGCAAGGCTGACTCCCACACAGTAACAAAAACAGATCTGGAACTCAAAATAGAATTCCACCCTAGTGTCTGTTTAGAGAAAGCTGGAGTGTTTCCACCAGTCACCAGAAAAAACGGAGAAAAAACTAAATAACCCTGGATTCTACAGGGAACACTGTGGCCATTTGAAGTCACCTAGTCTCTTACCGCTACAGAGCCCCTGGACTGTATTATTTATACAGAGGTGCTGGGGAGAAAAGTGGATCAAACATTTAAATGCAAACGCATAAACTGTTGAACATTCAGGGTATTAGTGTGGTAGGCTAGGGCCTCTGGAAAAAATAAAGATCCTAGTATTCTCTTACTGTACTGGGAATAGAGCACCTGTATAGCAACATAGGAAGTACTGCACTGAAACTGCGCTTTTTTTTTAAGCTTAGCAGCAGCCTTATCACCCTGCAACTCACATGTAGCAAACCACTGAAGCTCAGCAGGTGTGAGCCTGGTCAGTACCTGGATGGGAGATGGCCTGGGAAAAACTAAGGTTGCTGCTGGAAGAGGTGTTAGTGGGGCCAGCAGGGGGTGCTCACCCTGCAGTCTATTTGGAATAATGCCCCAGTATAATGACATGGACACTATACTGCAAAATGGTGCTGTCCTTTGGATGAGATGTGAAACTGAGTTCCTGACTCTCTGTGGTCATTAAAAATCCTGGTCAAATTTCCTATTGGCCCTTACTAATCAGGGCATCCTAATAATCCCCATCTCTGAACTGGCTTCGTCACTCTGCTCTCCTCCCCACTGATAGCTGATGTGTGGGGAGTGTTGTGGTGCACTATGGCTGCTGGCGCATCATCCAGGTGGGGCTGCATTACCTGTAAAGCGCTTTGAGTGGAGTGTACAGAAAAGTGCTATATAAGCAGTTATTATTTTTAATTTTGGTCATCAAATTAAAATGCACTTTGATGCAGGGCTCCTCCTTGTCATGACACAGAAAACTGGAGTCACCGGGCTACACAGGCACTGCAGCACTCTGAGAACTTGTTTCAACAAATACACCCTAATCTGTTAATGATGATACAAATAAGGTACAGATAGAGGGGTTCAAAGTAAACACTGCTGATTTTTTCAATAAAGTAACCTATGCTGGCAAACACCAGCATATGTTGGTAATAAACCCACTACTGTGACTGAAGTCAATCTCTGTTCCTCAGTTTCACCAGAAAGACCCAAACCAGCACTGTTAGCATAGAAGTGCTAATTGCCAGTACGTTTTCACCCTGAAAGTGGGTCAGCTCACAATAGGTTCACATGCAAGTCAACAAACCTATTTTAAAGCATCGTCACACCACTGAGAAAAGCCTGATTTTGGAAGGGTGTGGGGACTAATTCATTTGCGAATGTGGCATTGTGTGAATTGGAGAGGAAGGGGTAGAGAACTGCGTCTGCTCCTTGCTTTTTCTCCTACAGTTCTAATCCCTTGTGTTTCTTTGTGGAAATTTAATCAATTTTTCTGGATTTAGTCCTTATTACTGTTTTCGCTTGTTTTAACTTATTTTTTACTTTTCCTATAATGCGTTTCGATAAGATGTTTTTAAGGCGCTACCTACAATAAAGTATTATTACTTAATTTAATAATAACTGTGGGAGCACAGTGAAATCATTGTAAACCGGAGAGTCATATGGAGTGAAACTGAGAGCGCGGTATGAGCTCCCAAAACAATCAGACAGGAATATTGCGTAAACTGACAAAAAGGTAACACAAACTTAAAAGGACAGTTTCCCAGTCCCGTGGAGCGTAGAAAATGAGCTTTTCTCTGTGCTTTCCTGGTCGACACGGCCGGCGGCACCACTAACACTACCTACAATAAAGTATTATTACTTAATTTAATAATAACTGTGGGAGCACAGTGAAATAATTGTAAACCGGAGAGTCATATGGAGTGAAACTGAGAGCGCGGTATGAGCTCCCAAAACGCTTGGTGCCAAAACACTGACAAACTGACTTTTGTTACTGACAAAAAGGTAACACAAACTTAAAAGGACTTAAAAGGGTTTCCCAGTCCCGTGGAGCGTAGAAAATGAGCTTTTCTCGTGCTTTCCTGGTCGACACGGCCGGCGGCACCACTAACAGGTTGCAGTACCGCAACCCACCGCACGGCGGCATCGCTGCCCACCGCCAGGGCCCCCCCCCGTCCTCATGACAGCCGCTGACGTGGGGCTGTACGTGTGGGATCGCAGGCTTGGGGAGGCGCTCTGCCCCGGTATATTGTACTGCGCTCCTTTCCCACCCGGCCTTTTCTTCGCCCGGAGTGCAACCCCTCAACAGCAGCTGCCGTCACAGAGCAACCAGCCGAAACATGGCAGGATACCTGAAGGTGCTCAGCTCCCTCTCCAGGTCCGCCGCCGCGGTGTCCCGGAGCCCCGCCGCGCTGGCCCCCGCCGCCTGCCAGCACCTCCAGCAGCGCAACTGTGAGTCTGACCGGCGGGACCCGCTCCGTCCCCGGGCGGCGGCGAGCAGCGGCGCCCGGCTATTTATAGCGAAGATGCGTTAGCCCTTCGCCGTATCCGGGGCCATCTAGCCGTCTGCAGACGTGTGCGTTTCAAGATTGATACATGTTTTAACTTGCCGGGTTTGTTATTTTGCCCCCCCACCCCACCCCACACACACACAGTGGTTTATTTTATTAAAACCGAGCCAAGTGTTCCGCCGTTTAACTGCAAATCACGTTGATCGGTACCAATCGTGTTAATTAATAGAAGCAACCGAGTAGGGTTTCGGAAATGTAAGCCTTTTTTTCTGGACGGGGATCTGTCCGTTCATTGATTTAAGCAAGCAAGCAAGCCAGGCAGCTGACCTAAAACACAAACAAACAAACCCGGCGAGAAGGAGACTGGGTTATTTTATTTTCTTCCAGATCAGCACATCCTTTGTTGTCCCGTTCGTTGACTTTCGCGGTTCGTTTTTGATTTGAAAGGACCCGGGTTGAAAATGAAACTAAACGCTGAGGCATTATTCTTCAACAGCCGTTGTTGTTGTTGTTGTTTGCTTTGTTCTTTAACAGCAACAAAAAACACGTTATTGAGCCGAGCAAGAAAAACGGCAGGGCAGAGCGGTCAAGGGCGAAAGCAGAAACGCTCCCCCGGCGCGCAGCCGGCGACCATCTTGCTGAAAAGCCGGCGAACGGCGCGGCGCTGAATGAGCTCCGGTATGAATGAGAGGAGGACATCGCCTCAGGGCAGCCTGCTGTTACTTACAGGCGCTGCAAAAGCGGGTCGAGGCGACGTGACCTTTGTTACGGACGCCAGACTTTAGTTTTCGACCGTGGAGATGTTTAGGCGTTTACCTTTTAACCGGTCGTTTAGTCAGACCCTCACGCTGGAGGTGGAGGGGGGCTCACATTTCAGCTCTGACGTGGGCAGAGGACGACTAAGGCAGCTCAGCTGATGCCGGCCCCGTCCCAATACTTACTTTTTGCAATTTTGCCTCTGCTAGCCCAGTTTCAGCCTTCTCATCTCTAATCAAGTGTTGGGTGGTTGCAGGTGAATTAAAAAAAAAGTTCTCGGGCTTGTGCATCGTGTGCAGTGTTTGAAATCTTGCATAAAAAAATCCATATAGTGCACCTAGATGTTCGTATCGTTTTGTGGTAGTTGAGTAATTTAAGAAATGTCGAGGGTTTTGTGCTGCTTTTCCCCAGCAAGTCTTACCCCGTAGCAGGTATTTAACCTGGCCTCCGGTCGTGTTTGACAGATGTAGATAGTTAACCGAGGAGTGTCTTCTGTCACCTTGAAATCTGACAGAAATGTAAACAAGCGTGTGGGTTTCAGTTTCCGTTATTTCCGTCTATATACGGTCAAGGTCAGACGCTTCATAAGAAGGATTAGGTCTTCAAGGAGTTTGCATGAACGCACTGACGCCGTCTTTGCCTTGTTGCAACTCCTAGCACTTCTACATTTTATTTAATATCGCTAGTAGTGTAGAACAACAAGAGTATATAAACGCAAACTTTTTCGGTCTGACATCCGCTGGTGCTTTTTTTTGGTTGTGCCAAGTCATGTGTGATTCATAGAGAAACGTTTCCGTCAGCTGAGCGTCGCCAGCGAGGCCCGAAAAGCCGTACTGCACAGATATGAGTGCTGTTGTTTGGGGTTTTTAAGGCAGGATTAGGTAGTGGTCAAATTTGTGGGGTTTTTTTCCCCACTGTATGCAAATTCCAAAACCGTAAAATCTATTTTAAACCCCACCAACCTGTAACCAATGTCTAATCAATGGGGAAATTTCGTACTGTCTCTTGTGAGGCACTCTTATTGATTTAAAGTTTTTTTTAGCCTTTAGGCAGAGAAAGAGAAGTGTGGTATCTGCCTTTGTTCCTTTGCCTGTCTGATTATACAAAATCCCCCATGTTTCCTCCTTCAAGGTCAAACAGTTTTCTTGGCTGGGAGACACTTGCCCCAGATTTAAAGGCCGGTGCGTTTGTGTTGTGGAAATCGTATCTGGCCTCAGACATGTGATGTAGAGACAGGCCAGCTCAAACGGTACTCCTGCGTGTGCTTTCTGGATCGGTGCGTGAGTAAGGAGGTCAGATGAAGGACTTGCTAGAGAAGAAGGGTCGTACCCCCGCCCTCTCGGCTGCTGTTACGTAATTTCTCCGTCTGAAGCTCATTCGTCGTGCTTTCTGGCTGAAAGCAAGGGGCAGGCTGTGCTAGCTTGGATTAAAGGGCGCTGTGAGGGGTGGCGTGGGTCTGCCGCAGGGTGTCGTGTTGGGCCCTGGGTCCTGGGTGAAGGCTCCCTTCAGCACTGTGCTTTGTGAGGATTAAAAGCTCGGAGTGGCTTAGACAGGCCTTAACTCAGTGAGGCGTGAGGGTCTGGTCATGCTGGCTGCCATTTTTAGAGAAGGGGTGGAAAGGATCACTAGGGCAAAGCCGAAGGGCACGAGGAGAAGGGAGAGGGTGGGAGATGCTTGGCTGACTGAGGCCAGAAGCAGCAGGTTGAAGGAAAGTGGTTTCAGCTCAGGGCAGTGGAGAACAAGCCCGTTCCGCATGAAAGTGCATGTAAGTGTAGTAATTTATGGACAGTTCCTTCACCACCATCTGCTTTTCATAACCTTAGAACAAGAAATATCTTCATTTCTAATCCACAGTTTACTCTAGAACAGTGTAATCTTATCAAGGCCCTAATGAGCTGTTTCTCTCTGAATTGCACAAGAGACACTAATATTTCATGTCTGCCTTTTCTTAAAAGGCTTTCTTGCATAAGAATGGCCTGTAGGTGTGACTGTGTTTACCTTTGATTTGAATTCTTGTCCAGCTCTAAGAAGAGATTTTGACTACTGTCAGAGAAAGAAAAGGCAGTTCCAAGTGCTGTTTACAGTTTTTTTTGCAAAGAGATACGGCTTTAGTCCTATGAAACAGTCTGGAGAGGTCAAGTGAAATGTCCAGTGTGCCAGTTTACAAACTGACACTGTTTCACCGAAGAACACGGTTTCTGTCTTCTTACAGTCACAAGGGAGAAGCTGTTACTGCTGACAATTTTGTATGGCCCCTTTAACTTCGAATACAACTCAGGCCCTGAAAATGTTGAGATCTGTGCCTGTTGTAGTAGTTTAATGTTTTAAGATATGTGCACGTTTCCCCTGCAGCATTTGAATATAGTGCTGGCCAATTTTAGAGTGAATCACCAGATGCTTTCAGGATTTCTACACGGTTAAAAGGGTGAGTGAAATTCTTGCAATTGTGTTTTCTGTATCACAGAGTTCCAACATTACGTTGTGCCCACTTAGTATTTAAATTTACCTTCAGATTGGATGATGGCTGCTTGGTTTAAAATGATTGTACACAACTGTAACAGAGCTGCTCGTCTGCTACTTCTCAATGAATCATGTCGCCATGTAGTAGTGGTCATTATGTTGTAAGTACTAGCCCTTGATGTTTGTGTTAAAGAGAAAATTTAAAGTTATCCCTGTCGCTTATCGTTGTAGTTTAAAAGTACAATTGCTGAGTTCTTTTTTGCTTCAAAGATGGTACATGTTATTTTCCCGAAACATCAGTAAATGAAGCGTTGGCTTTGTGAAGTTTAATGATTGGCCATATGTTAGGTCTTGCATTCATGAATGTTGGAAGAACTTCACTAGAACCTCAACCTGGTAATATATTAGTTGGCAGATTTAGCACAGAGACGTGTCCGGTTAATGTCGGCCTTAATTAAATCTGCCCATTTTGCACTTCAGCTGCTTTTCTGAAACACCTGTTGCTGTTGGGGTTTGTTCATGCTTGTGCGAAAGCTCTCTGTGTATTTCATCGTCTTGTTTTGCCTGAATGAGGAAGGGAACAGAGCATTCCGAGTCTAAGATGTTCCAAAACGCCGTCAGGCTGGATGTTGTAAGACTGACTGTAACACCAGCAAGTTCCCCAGCTGCTGTTATTTAACAGTTGACCTTGAAAGGAAAACTGCTCCTTTAGCTCGTTTTGCCCTTGACAGCTTCAGAGGAATCAGCTGTCCCGTGACCATGATTACACTGTAGCACAAGCCCATTGTACTGTATCTTATTGTTAAACGTAATTCTTTTGTGTTTTGTGTTCTTGCTTGCCTTTTTTTTTTCTTCCTCAGATTAATAGTAAGTTTACTACAGGCTGCCACTGAGAATCCTAACTTGAGAAAGTGAAGAATATGTTCAGCACATACCTTTTCCAGTAGTGATTGTAGCTCTTTGTGACCAAAACACTAATTATTGAATGACTGCATTGAAAGGATTAGTGTTTGTCAGTTTATTCCATTGTGGTCGCTTAGGACAAATTTAACTTGGTTGCTGTTGAATTGTACCTTAATAAAAGGGCACTTTAAATCATTCTGTTTTCTAAACTCCTTAAAAATGTAATGTTTTTTATATATACCAGCACAATACCTTAAAATGCTGCCTACCTGTTAAGCCTGTAGCCACAGGGAACAAGTTCTCAGAGGCCGGTGACTCCAGTTTACTGTGTCATGACAAGGAGGAGCCCTGCATCAAAGTGCATTTTGATTTGATGACCAAAATTAATAATAATAATTGCTTACACTTATATTGCGCTTTTCTGGACACTCCACTCAAAGTGCTTTACAGGTAATGGGGACTCCCCTCCACCACCACCAATGTGCAGCCCCACCTGGATGATGCGACGGCAGCCATAGTGCGCCAGAACACTCCCCACACATCAGCTATCAGTGGGGAGGAGAGCAGAGTGATGAAGCCAATTCATAGATTAATCCATCCATAGATTCATCCATTGATGAATCCAGAGGATGAGATTCAACTGAGATTCAATTCATCCTAGATTCAACCTAGAATATGAATTCTCATCCAGAGGCCTTTTTACAGTATAGTGTCCCCGTCACTATACTGAGGCATTAGAACCCAAATAGACCGCAGGCTGAGCACCCCCTGCTGGCCCCACTAACACCTCTTCCAGCAGCAACCTTAGTTTTTCCCAGGAGGTTTCCCATCCAGGTACTGACCAGGCTCACACCTGCTGAGCTCCAGTGGGTTACCAGTTGTGAGTTGCAGGGTGATATAGCTGCTGACATTGGAAAGATTACACCAGCACAGCTTCCCAGAAAACCGTCCTAGTGGCAACCAGGTTTGTTCCTTATACTTTAGATTTCTGGAATGGGTAAATAATGGATTTTTGTAAATCCTTTACTGTATTTTAACTTGTCATTCTGTTCACTTTCTCAGAAAGACAAGACAAGGATAAATCTGAGGCACCTATTGTAAGAGTGAATTGTTAGTCTTGAGGGTCATTTCATTTTGTTAATCTTTCGCCTCATCTTTGATTTTAATGGCTGTGGCTCGGCTGGTCTCTCCAGTGTTTCCCTTTATTTCTAGTGCTTCTCTTCTTACAGGCCCATGTTAATGTGGTGTTTCTGTGTGTTCAGTGACAGATTGCTCACTGCTTTAACAATGCTCTTGTGAGCAGCTGTAAAGAGATGGGGGGGGGAGTCCCCAATTATGCATTGTCAAACATTGAAAAATGAAGTTAATTGACTTCATTTAGTTTATAAAACATGAGGTGAGCCTCTTTGGGTAGTAGGTTTATGTGAATGCAGAAAGAGCCTCCCACTTAAGGTAATTATTCCCGAACTACATGTGCTGTGGGGAGGAGGCTGTAAAGTTGGCAGACCAACACGTTATTCCAGCGGCAGGGCTCGTTTGAACAGGAGGGACTCAAGGAGAGTTCATGCAAATCTTCCGTGTCTGCAGTGCTGTCTGATCATTGCTAGCAGCCGCACACAGCACAATCCTACTGGCGCTTGTCTGCTTCTTACTCTGCAGTGGGTTTAACCGGGATGGCACTGCCCTTCGTGGGCAGAGAGCAAGCCTGGGCTGACAAGTGTGAGTGTGTACAGTGTATACGTGCACGGTAAGTGCTTCACACTTCCTGATTCAGGTGCTGATCTTTAAAAAAAATAGTCCCACAGACTGTTTCAGATTGAGTGTGCACTTAAAATAGCCCAGACAGACGCATACATTTGTGTGCACATATACAATGTTTCACAGCCTTACTTATTGATGTTTCCTGTGTGGCAGCCTAATGTTATTTAAAGTTTAGTATTTGAGATGGATAAAACATGTTTGTATTGTGTATACCGCATGATATTGAATTATTTTAAATATTGTGAAATTGGCCTATTTTTGTCATAGGAGAAATATATTAAATACCATATCTTTGTATTTTAGACAAGAATGTCAATTATATACTCTGTTTATTTTTAAGATACTGTTCAATGTTTGCTAAATACATGTAACTATGTTGTGATATAGGTATATATGTGTATGTGTATCGCTATTATCATTGTTATATATGTAGATTTTGGGCATATATGAGTATATTGTCTAATAAAATTAGTAAATATGTAATACCTTTAAAAGTGAACATAATAGTGTATATTTTCTACTTTGTTTAAAATGTTTTGGGAATGCCTTCCCAGGGTGCCCTTGGCTGTGACTGTGATAGTGGGAGCCTTCCCAGGGTGCCCTTGGCTGTGACTGTGATAGTGGGAGCCTTCCCAGGGTGCCTGGCTCCCTGATAGTAGCACCAGGCTCCAGGGTCATGAGTTCGCTTCCAGCCTTAGCTGCCTGATGTTTGCATTAGCTTGTCCTGCCTGTGCTTATTGTGGATGTGTGCCAGTTACCCAGAATGTATTGGTGGTCTTGGTTGTCCATTCTAAAGGATCTCTTCCACCCCCTGGCATAACCCTCTGTCCCGCCTGGAGCCCTGTGCTCTCAGGGCTTGTGTTCTGGCTTGCCACAGGTTTCTGCTGATGAATGTGTAGATGGATGAATACTTTTCAAGTTGAGACTGTCCTGCTGGACGTACGTAGGGCTGAGCTGGGGCAGGACGCTTCCCATGACACTGTGTGGTGGAGGTTCGCTCTGGCTGATCGGGGCTAGGCCTGAAAACTATTGCACAAGGGGCTTCTACGGGGTTGAGTCATATTGTTTCTATTTTTATATAGATGCACTCCAAACGTACGGGCTCATCGCCTCTTGCCTCTCACAGGCACACCCAGAGAAGGGTCTTGGCTAACGTGCAGCCGGCTCAGCTGAGAGAGTGTTAAACAGAACATGTCCCAGAGCAGTCTGTGCACCATGTCGTCACTCTCGGAGGCCGTCAGCAGCGGTCAGACTGTGGAGGAAAGTTCAGGAGCTTTGATTGCAGTTGTTCTTAATAATTAAGAAATCAGTTGGCAGATAAGTTCTGAAAATTATTATCTTTTTCTTTTCCCACTGTGGGTTATCTACAATAGACATTTTAAACAGGCTGCCTTCCCTTTCAAATGAGTCTGGGCAGGTTGCTTTGTGTGATTAGCTTTATGGGTGAAGATTGAAGAGGTTGTAAAATCAGATTGCATCACAGGGCAGGAGAAGCTGAAAAGTCCCTTTACATATTTTTTTTTTATTTTAGAGGAAGGACAGCGCTGAGGACTTTGAGTGTACAATTGGAACTTTTCTCCTTCCTTTAAGGTTTCCCACTTAGAGCTCAGGCTGATTTTGTGTGAAGAACAAATGGATCTTTAATTGACCTCTGTTGTTTTGTCAGGCGCTTAACCTTAAGGCATGGTCCTCCGGGAGGTTTGCATTGTGAAATGGATCGTTGTGTCAGTGTGTTTCGGATCTTCAAAAGTTCTTTCCGTTTTCTGCAGCAGCTGACATACAGAGTTTCATTTAGCCTCCTAAGCAAGCAGGTGTCCAAGTCCCTGGACTCTCTTCCTCCCCTCCCCCTCCTTCCCTTCCCTGCTGAGAGAGGGAAAGAGGGCACCTTGGATGGCCAGAGAGTCGAGGGAGAGAGGGAGTTTTATTGGAGGGCTGCCATGTGAGCTGACTGCTCTCAGAATGCATATCCACTCTCTGTGTCACGAGGCTCCAGTCTGGGCAGAAGTGGATATTTCACAGACTCTATCGAAGTCTGGTAAAGATAATGAACTTCCCTTATGAAGAAGTCACGTCTGCTGAGCAAGAAATGATCACTGGAGTTCCAATTGACCAGGACACAACAGAACCTTTCAGTGCACGGGGGATGTTGTCAGTGTCCCGTTTTGTTGTTACCTGATACTTGTCGGTAAACAGGTTGGTAGAATTGGAACAGGTTTAGAAGAAAGGCACTTTAGTGTTTAGTGTGGAATCTGTCAACAGTTGACTTGGGTGAGGGGGGAGGGGGCAGAAACAAACTTTGTTTCAATGACGGAAAAGGAAACCAGATACTCGAAGACGAGTGCTGAGTGTGATGTCGTAGCTGAAGCTACGTAGCGGAAGCTGTGGTTGTTGTGAGTGCTTTGCAGGCAGAGGTGGTGACTGCACAAGTGTGCATAGATTCAGCCCTGCATAAGAGTGCATCATCCCTCTGACCCCTGCAGCCTCCGCAGTTCCTTGGGCTGCTGCAGTATGTGGATAAGGGGGCCTGACTTTAAGGAGCCTTGCAAATAACACAGAGTGCACCTTTTCAGCCAGACCCAGCCTCCTCTCCCCCATGTGCACACGTTCATACACTAATAGCATAGAGTCTGCTGAATCTGTAACCAGATACAGAGACATCACTGTGTTGTGGTTTACAGTTAGAGATGGGGATGATAGGGGAGGCCTCCTATCCCACCCTCTCACTATCTGTTCATTCAGCTTGTCTGCTGTTCCAGGACAGACCGCATGCAGTCCTCACTGCAAGTTGATCTGGTTCCTCCATTCAGTGTTGTGGAGCTGTACATCCCTGTGCATTTTTTAAAACGGAGAGATTTTCTTACAGGTTTTATCCCGTATTATCGCTGTGAAGCCCAGCATAAGCATCAAGAGCTGTGCCTCTCCTTCTACACTTCGCTTTAACAGCAGTTTTGTTTTAGACAGTGAAACACAAATTAAAATCAGCTGACTTGGCTCAGCATTGTTGAAAGTTAATTACATATGCGTGCTGTGAAGTTGATTTCTTAAGTTCCTTTTAAATGCCTCTGTCTTTGCTGGCAACATGGTGCCCGACCTAAATTTCCTTTTCGACATTCAACAGAAATCAAGTGAAAGAGCCGTCTTAATTCACTGCCTTTAGTTCAGACAATGCTTTTGCATTAGATGAATGACCCACTTTTAAAGTTGGTCATACAATGAAAATGTTTGTTTTTCAATCACCTATATTTATATAGTGCATTTCTGGACACTCCTTTCAAAGGGCTTTACAGGTAATGGGGATCCCCTCCCCACCTGCGTGATGCAACAGCAGCCAGTACCCTTTCACACATCGGCGATCAGTGGGGAGGAGAACACAGTGATGAGGCCAATTCACTGATGGCATAACACTCGATATCACTGCCCATCGTGTTTCACATTTTCTCATCCCGATCACTGCACGTAGTTCATTTGAGGAGAGAGCTTTTCAGTTTACTGCCTGCCAGGTGTCCTGCTGGGGGCATTCCGAGGGCAAAGGGAGCCACAGCCTTGCTGTGTTCTGACCCATTCCGAACTGGGCCCTGGGCAGTGTTGGGGCAGCCTGGAGCTGACCACTTTGCGCTTGGTCTTTCTCACGCAGATGCAGACAAGCGTATCAAGGTGTCCCAGCCCGTGGTGGAGATGGACGGTGACGAAATGACCCGAATCATCTGGGAGTTCATCAAGGAGAAGGTATTGCTTCATTAGGAAATTGCTAGCTGACGTGATCTGTAACCTATGGGTGATCCCAGTCTTAAGTAATAGGTAGGTTGGGTACCCTGTAAGGCTAGCCAGACTCTCCAGGACAAGAGCTGGCAATATAAGGGAAACCCAACTATAGCTACTGCGAACAGCCCCATCTCCTGTTATTCAAATTCTTAAGAGGTAGTTACTCTGCATTTAAAATCCGGCAAGTCTTGCCAAGCAGTTGATTATCCTCTGCATTGCACTCCAGTTGTATAATCTATCTATTTTGCAGAATTACATTTGGATGGGAGAAACACGGGGGAATTGAGCCCTTAGAACTGATTGCCTTAAGCCCAGTTACTCGGAAAATAAAACCAATTTAACGAGATTGCAGTGCAGCCTCTTAAGCGCTTTTCTCTTTATATGCACGAAGTTTTCTAAACCATTGTGTGTGTGGTCTTGGACTCGAGCACAGTTTACCTAATTACATCTTCCTGGCTGACAGAAGCTGTCTGGCAGGTATGGACTGGTGACTGCTAAGTATCTCTGCTGGGTATGCACAACACAAACTATTTGAAATAAACTGACCTTTCGGGAGAGGCAAGAGTCAGGCTTTATGATATAGGTCAGGAAAGATTAACAGGTCAGTGTGCTTCTTGGTGCTAACCTGTGGAGAAGGAGCTACACAGCAGGAATAACCCTTTCCTTTGAAGGAACTTTATTTGGGTGTTTAGCAGGTTTAAGTATGGGATTCTAGTGGCACGTTGGTGCAGTGGTTAACAATACTGCCCCAAAGTGCTGGGCCCTTGGATCCTGAGTGTGCTAATGGCAGCTACAGTTCTCATGGTTGGGTCAGGTGTAATCTGCCCCCGGGTAACAAGTGAAGTGGGAACAAGCTAAATGAACATATAGCCAGAGGGGGGAGGTGTGCAGAAATGAATTCAGTTTCACAGGAGTGAATAGGATTAGCTCCATAGCCACCCCTATGTCTGGTAGAGCTGGAGACTGTTTCTTGGCAACCTTATCAACCACTGCAGGAGTCCTAGAGTCTAACTCTAAAACCAACGTCACTACACAATTACGTTTGTCAGGTCTGAAGTATAATTACTGTTTGACATTGGTAAGCAGAAGCTTTTCCCCCCTCTCTGATTATTGTATTGCTTGATAAAATACATTTCTGTAAAGGCACTTCTAGAGTTACTGAATGTCTTCTAGTGCCTGTGGGTTAAGTATCATCAAGGCTGCTGTTCAGGTTGCCAAGAGACAGGTGCCAACTGAATGAAACGAAAGGAGGGTCACGTCCGTAACTGTTCTTGTTCCCAATATAGGCAAAGGGCACTACAAGCTAACATTTACAGTCATCTGGCATTTGTGTGCAGCTCTCCTGAAGTTTCCCAGTAGAAAACGCAATCAGAAGTGCTGTTGGTTGTAGCAGTGGGATAATGGAGGATCATGGGATCAAGTCCCAAGTGGGACACAGCTGCTGTGCTTCACCCACATGGCTCCAGGAAAATACCCAGCTGTATAAATTGGGTGTCAACATCAGTTGCATTGGATAAAAGCGTCTGCCAAATAAATGTCAATGTCATATTTGTAGACACCCAGTCCCAGTCTCACTTGCACTGGGTCCTTCCTGGAGAAGGCTGCGCATTAAACCAGCGACTGCAGCTCGGTTCCTCTCTTGGCCATTTGCAACGACGGTCCTCTGTGCTGCGGGTTAAACTTGCTGATCCTCTCCTTTTGCTTTCGTCTCAAAAGCTCATTCTGACCAACGTGGATGTGGAGCTGAAGTATTTTGACCTGGGTCTCCCGTACCGGGACCAGACCAACGACCAGGTCACCATCGACTCCGCGCTTGCCACCAAGAAGTACAGTGTTGCTGTGAAGTGTGCCACCATCACCCCCGATGAGGCCCGCGTAGAAGGTGGGCTCTGGTGGGATCCTGCAGGGGGTGGGGGGGGGACAGAGGGGCCCCGATCAGACCAGCCCTGGTAGCAGTCAAGCAGGAGATCCAGATGCATGACTAGTCAGGTGGGGGTGGAGCAGGATGTCTCCACTTCTCTTGCTGCTCTTTTTGATTGGTTTGTAAGTCCCCCAGATGTGTTTCTTTGAGCTGCTGATCCCTTCATCAAGACCCTTTATTGAAAGCGATTGGAGATCAGCAATCTGTGTGTGGTAAGAGTCCAGAGCCAGGTGAAAACTAGGCTTGGTTTCTCCCCTTTCTCCTTCCTTAACAACTGTATTGAGCTTCAGAATTAAAGTGGTCCAAGCACCCTAGGCTATACCACACACTCTTTATTAATCTCTTCTCTAGGCTTTTTACATTAAATGTCAAATCTACCTGTAACCACATGTAACTATTTGTTCACATGTAACCACAGTCCAATGCATGTAGCCCACTCACCTGTAGATAGCTGCTGTTACTGTGCTGTGAAGACTCTTAACAGTCAGATGTCCGTGATGAGCCTGAGGGGCCTCCCCCATCTGCAGGCTTTCCTGACGGGGTTTGCCGTTCATTCCTTTCCAGAGTTCAATCTGAAGAAGATGTGGAAGAGCCCCAATGGGACAATCAGGAACATTTTGGGCGGGACAGTCTTCCGTGAGCCAATCATCTGCAAGAACATTCCCCGTCTTGTTCCTGGTTGGACGCAGGCCATCACGATCGGCAGACATGCCCACGGTGACCAGGTAGGCTCTGCAGTGCCTGATCCCAGCAGGCAAAGGAAACAACGGAGAAAAGGCCTGTTTTTCTGATAAACACGCTTTACACAAGAGCTCAACGTTTCAGCTGAAGAAAGAAGAGTGAGACCCTGCTGAAGTCTTAACGTTGTTTTCCCCAAAAGGATAAAGTGTATCTCCCATTGCACATGTAAAACCAAGGCAGACTGCATCAGTTAAATTAGTACTTCTGGTACTCTACACGTAAAGATATATGTTTTCTGTGCTGAGCTGGGTCTGTTCCGTGTTTCTGACCAGTACAAAGCGACAGACTTCGTGGTGGACAAACCTGGGAAGTTCAAGATGGTGTTCACCCCTACGGATGGGAGCACAGCCAAGGAGTGGGAGGTGTTCGACTTCCCTGCCGGGGGCTGTGGGATGGGAATGTACAACACGGATGAGGTGAGCTCATGTCCTCTGCTCAGCCAGGGCTGCCAGAACACTGGGGAGGGGGTTTGGTATTGACGCCAGAGTGGAATTACTAGTTTGTTTAGATGCTTCTGATTTCTGGCATTGCAAAACAGCCAGAGGCAATCCATATTCACATTCCTGTTACCCTGAAAGGTCTTCCTTATAAGACCAATATGTCTACACACAGACCACACCATGCTGTCTCTTACATTAGTAATAAGAAGCAATATTTTTTGGGTAGAATCTTCCTTTCTTAAAGCTTTCATAGCTTTAGCAAAAAAAATAGATGAAGTGGCTACAGTTTTTATTAAGATTGCCAATAAATCGATTTGTGAGTATTTGGAGTAATCTGAACTGATTGCTTAAGCCAGGGGTTGGTTTAGTTAAGCCATTCTGATAACATTTGGAACAAATCCTGATCTGACCTTTGATATCCGATGAAGATATCAAGGAGCATAGCTCCCGTACTTAAACACATTGCTTGCTTAATTGATCAATAACCTACACATATTCCTGAAACTGTCACTGATACAGTGACCTGTAACACTAATGGGACTGGGCCTGTGCAGGACCTGGGTTGGAGATCCCTGATCTGAAACATTGGCACAGTGCTGTGTGGTATGGTGGCCAGGACTCTGGACTGGAGTGAGTTACTTTGCTCAGTGGCTCCGGGCAAGCATCTCTCAACTGGTGTGCCTTCAGGCATTATGCTGCCTAATGAAAAAATCACACTTGAGAAAAAAGTTCTAGTGGAAAGATGTTCTGTATGTGCTGGTTTTGTGGAGTTACTGAGGTGTAGCACTGCACATTTGGTGTGGACCCTGGAGACGGGGGGCCGCGCTCAGACTGGTCACATGGGAATCGTGTGTGACGTGAGTTAGGGTCTGAAGGGCATAGAACACAAAAACAGAATGTCTGAGGGCCGTTGGGCCTGAGATCTGTGTTACACCGTCCTCAGTCCCTGCCAGGATAAGGTTGACTGTACATTTTCTGGCCAGCTCACATTAAACACTTATGAACGATAATTTGCTCAGGCCAGTGATGTATGTGTTTGAGGGAGGAATCCTGCAAAATGCCTGTGTTTATGTAAGTATGCTGTGGGATGGGAAGGGTTGAGAGACGCTGACCTAGGCTACCCGTATACAAGTAAATCCTGCAGTGGAGTAGTGAAGCGTGCCACCCTGCCTGGGGAAGAGCCACATGCTCTCAGTCTTCTTTACTGTCCAGAAAGTGAGATCAGCCCTGATGGCCTCATGGGCTTCTAGGCTTGAATATGGACTTTACACACCGTGTCAGAATCTAAGTGCAGCCGGCCTCCGAAGCATAATGAGATTAAGGGCTTGTAACGCACAATCCCTAGGTGTCTGTAGGAGCTCGTTCCCAGTCAGATGCAAGCGCCTCCTCATCTTGGCATCCGCTGGGGCGTAGTAATTGGCACAGATAATGACGGCAGACACCTTGAGACTTCAGCACAGGCGCCAACTGAATTGAGGTCAATCACAGGGGTTGTGGGGCGGAGTGATCGGGGGTGGGATGACGACACTGTTGAACTTTGGACGAAAGGAAGTGCACGTCTAAACACAGGGAAGAATCGAGCAGGTCCTCTGGTGCGGGGGCGTTAACCCTTTCCCCTGCCATTTGCTCCACTTTGAAAGGTTTTTTTTCCCCTTTGAAACGAGCAGCAGGCCCGTTTTGAGGGAAGCACTGGTGGGACTGAACACCTCGAGTGCGCCAGAGAGCTGCTCCGAGCGGCCGCTTCGGTTCAGTCTCCCCGTTGAGCTCGCGCCCTCCCGGGCAGCGCCTGCGACTCGACCCGTAGGGCAGCGTGGCGGGCAGGAGCCCCCTCCAGCCTGCGCTCACCTCGCGCTCCGCCTGTGCCCCCTGTCCCCCTGCAGTCCATCACCGGGTTCGCCCACAGCTGCTTCCAGTACGCCATCCAGAAGAAGTGGCCTCTGTACATGAGCACCAAGAACACCATCCTGAAGGCGTACGACGGCAGATTCAAGGACATCTTCCAGGACATCTTCGAGAAGTAAGAGTCCCCGCGGGCTGCCTCTCTGCTCTTCAGCACCTCGTCTGCCTTTGTGTACAGTAACCCTTCCTTATACGAGCTCAGTTCGTTCTTCGAAAACTGCTTGTGAGGTGAAAAGGCCTGGAAATTAAATCCCCCAACTCAAAGATGTTCCCTCAGACACCCAAACCTCACCTTAATACAACACAGAACAGTACCTAAGTTTGAAAGCAGTAACATTCCTGGTTAATTATGGGTGTAACGTGCTTAAAGTCATTAGCTAATGCATAACCGACAGGCAGGAAAACAATAACACTCCTTCTAACTACGGTACAGTAGTTACAGTTGTAAGGGAATGCTTGAACATTAAGTACTATCCTGTACTATGTGCACTTAACACTCACAAACATGAAAATGAGACGTTAATTCCTCGACTGTGAAGATGAGAGAAAAGAGAAATCTAAACAGTGCTTTAGAAGAGCCCAGCTATTAAGAGTGAAAATCGACTAGGTAAATAAAAAAAGACTAGAATGTCTATATCTTGTGTATACAAGTTTTTAATTAGCGTACAGCATGTATTCGTTTTGTTCTTCCGAGATCCATTCCAAGCATTTCGTGTTTCCTCGGTTGATACGGAGCGCCGTGTGTCTCCACTCTGCAGGAACTACAAGCCGGAGTTTGACAAGCTGAAGATCTGGTACGAGCACCGGCTCATCGACGACATGGTGGCCCAGGTGCTGAAGTCCTCGGGCGGCTTTGTCTGGGCCTGCAAGAACTACGACGGGGACGTGCAGTCCGACATCCTGGCGCAGGGTGAGAGACGGGGGGTGGAGTGGGGGGTCTGCGTACTGGCTGCTCTTCGGCGGCGTCCTCCTGCTCCAAGCAAAAATGCAGGAAAAACGGGCTTGGACGGCTTAGAGAGATCTGCATTACACTGCGGAAAACCAGGGACTGAGACGGACAGGTTTTGCAGACGCCTGCGCTTTATCGTGCATGTCTTAGAACTGACGGAGAATGGCAGAAACCTGCCAGGGCACCTAAGTGCCGTGACGCAGTAACACCCCAAACCATCAGCGCAACAGAAACGGGCGCCGTGTGCCCGAGTGTGACTGGAGATTCCTGGCGTTGGGCTCGGGAACGAGGCTGTCTTTGCTGACCGCACACTCTCTCACACAGGATTCGGCTCACTGGGGCTGATGACCTCGGTGCTTGTGTGTCCCGACGGCAAGACCATCGAGGCCGAGGCGGCCCACGGCACCGTCACCCGGCACTACCGCGAGCACCAGAAGGTGAGGCTGACGCAGGCCTCTGCTGAAGACTAAAGTTGCCCGATCGGGATCCAGGGCACCACGCTTCTCTGAGCTGTCTTATATTAGGAAAAAAAACTCCCTTTCGTCAGTTGTATTGTAAAATTCTGGTAAACTAACCGTCTGATCAGTAGTTGGGAAGCACTGCCCTCTAGTGAGGGAGTTGTGCAGTTGCAGTACACGTCCAGTTGATTAAACACGATCTGTAGCAATAAAAGCTGAATGGAAAATGCTTGTAAAAACATAGGCGAGATTTGACTCTTCCTTTCTACTGATTTAATGTTTCACCTGATAATGTGCAGTTGAGGATCTTTCCGTTGTTAAATAACACTAGACATTACGCAGTGTGAGAGGAGTAGCAAGTTGCCCAGTGATGTGAACCAGACCATAGTCTCCTCTGAAGCTCATTCTTCCATTCCTCTCCTCCCAAGGGCCGGCCGACCAGCACCAACCCCATCGCCAGCATCTTCGCCTGGACCAGAGGGCTGGAACACCGCGGCAAGCTCGATGGCAACCAGGACCTGATTAGGTAAGTGGCAGGGTCTGTGCCTGCGATCCTGAGAGGGCTCAGGGATAGGGGTAGTATCAGGCTGAAGCCTTAATTCTACGGCATATGTTTTACGCTACAACTAATACTACTAATGATAATTTTTTATATAGTGCCTTTCTCGATACATTATCCTGAGGCGCTTTACAATTAAACAAACTGGTAGTCACTTGTGCCTGGTAGCCTCTGCGATGAAACGTCAAGGGACAGCATGTATTCTTGACCAGGCAGAGCAGGAGTTCAAGCTGGCCACCAGCTTCGGTCTGCTACGTCTGCGTTCCGGAGCATGTGATGTCACTGTTCGGTTTGTTTAATAGAGTCAAGCATCATTTATCAAAGTCAGCCTCTTGTGGCGATAACCGATGTTTCACTGCTCGGATGGCCAGTCAGAAGCTTCAGATGCCCATGAGAGAAATAAATAAGTTAATTAGCATCTTTCTGAGAATAATTTTAGATCTCCAGCCTAGATGACAGTTAGTTTGGTGTGTCAGTTAGACAACATAAACCTCTCAAATTCATTTTATACAAATATCAAAGCAAATAAAATATTTTTACATTTCTGGGAATGTGCTGTTACCGTCCTAGAATGTGAAATCCTTTCACAGTGAGCGGCACAATAAACTAAAATGCTGCAGTTCTTTATTAATCTGTGAGTTTACATCTGATTATTAAAGGTGAGTAACACCAAGCTTATTGCCATGCAGTTTACCATTTCTGGTGTAATGCTTTAAATTAATATTCGCAGCCAAACGTGTTGAATCAATTAAATGTTTTTTCAAAACGTGCAGTTTTATGCCTCTCACTTGCTTTCAGGGAGCCATATCGTCAGAGACGTGGATGATTTCCATTATCATGGAAGGGCATGCATTCTTGTTTTGAGTGGTAGAACTGTGAACACTGGTTTCATTAGCACGACAAGAACTTGCACACGCCCTCTGTCTGTCCTGCGGACACAGCGTGGCTTCACGTGGGCTTGGAGGCGTGTTGTGCTAAGCCCTCTCCGTTTCTCGGCCCATGTGCAGGTTTTCCCAGACACTGGAGAGGGTGTGTGTCGAGACAGTGGAGAGCGGAGTCATGACCAAGGACCTCGCAGGATGTATCCATGGCCTTGCAAAGTGAGTTTCTCTACAAGGAAGTCTTAACCCACTGCTGTACAAAATGTCACCTTTCCAGTGCAGTTTGTTAAAGAAAGAATTCTTTCATCTGCAGAATAAGAACTCTTTCTCTCTGAGGTGGCTTGAAGTTGTGCAGAAGGTATAAGTGCACAAAAATAAAAATGCTTTTTATTTTTATTTTAAAGGGGTACTGCAGTCCCAATTTCTCAGACCGTTTTTTACATCTCAGTAACAAAATAAATTCAGTGATGTTATAGAAAAATTGTACAAATTCCAAAATTAAACACAAAATTGTGACTTAAGTGGCCGTGTTGTCACAAACCCCTGGTCTGGCCTCGGGAGTGAGTGAGAGTTCCCACAAATTGTGACGTGATGTGGCCCTTCCTGCTCGCTAGTCACTGTAATGACTAATGTACTGTGATGTACGAGCGAATAAGTACAGGTTGTGCAGCAGACATTTCTAGCCCTAGTCTGACGTTAGCATCTATATCGAACCCTTGCCTGGCAGTCGTGCAGTGGCAGCGCGGACGAGTTGCCCTGGGGGTTAGGATATCTGCAGTGCTCCCTGGTGTTCTGACCCAAGCCCATCTCTGTCCCTTAGCTGCAAGCTGAACGAGCACTACGTCAACACTACAGACTTCCTCGACGCCATCAAGAAAAACCTGGACAAGGCCCTGGGCAAGTGAGAAACAGCAAGAAGAGGACTACATGCTGGACAATGAAGTTATTTTTTTTACCTCATTTTTAACTTAAAAAATATCAGAATATTGCCATACACATTTTGCCCGAAGGGAAAAAAGTAGTTTTTAATATAGAGGTGTCTACAAGCTGTATAGTCAGCATACAGCTGCTCAGTATGCTGCTGTCAGTTTTCTTCGTTCCCCCTCCGCCAAGGGCCTGTTTCTGTAATGTGAAGTACGCTTCAGATACTGTAATTAATTTATATAACGTGGAACGACTGAACTTGACATAGGACCATCTTAAGCAATAGACATCACTAATAAAACCTCCTTGTTGTAAATTTGTGGTTTTGAATCGTATTGTTCAGTGTCTTAATATTTTTGGTACTCTGTAGCACCATATAAACCAACCCAAGCGCTAGCTTTGCAGAAATATGTCAGCTGATTTTAAAGACATCAAAGATTAGGAAGGAAAATGTACATCTTCCAGTTGTAGGAAAACTTGAATTATTTTCTTGCCTTCCGACTCATTGGGTGTGGGGAAAAAAAGATTTGATCCCATGTTCTTACTGGGTCTGTCTTTTCTACACATGAAAGATGAACCAAGAACCATGTTTGTCTTCATACAGAAAAAAAAAAAACTTTCCCCACCCATGATCAAGAGTTGCTATATGAAATGAAGTAAATAATCTTATGAGGCACTGTTATTTAAAGGTAAATAAATTTATTATTTACAATATTGTCAGATACACAACATTTTACAAGTAGTATATTCTATCCACAGTATAGTCACACCAATGCAATACACCTGAACACAGGTCAGTTCCATTTCAATGTTTTAATCCATCACACTAAAGCTGTGACAGCTAGGAAAGAGAGAGAGGGGTTGAGTTCACAAAGCACCTAATATACTTTTTCATTTTAAAAATAGAATAAAAATCCCAAAGCCAAAAGATCAGATCTGTAAATGAAAGATTTAAACGGGTGCATCTTATTCATTAGCGGATCAGACTGTTTTGCAGTAAAATAATTGGTGCATCGTCTTCCCGTCTCTGTGTTCACTGGGAGCTGTGGCCCTGCTATCTCCTCAGAATGTAGCTGCCATGCTGCTGGCACCAGGATAGAGGGGCAGACGTGAAGGCAATCTGTTACACTTTGGTGTCAGTCCATTTCCTGGGCATTTCAAACTCAAACCCTCCAAAAAAATAAAATGCAGCTACAATGATTACATGGAATCTGGAAGTATTCAAAATGGAACCAGACAGCAAAGTTGTGTTGAAGAAAAAGCATCTTTTCAAATGGTTTTGCCTGTAAAGCATGAGATGCCATATACTTGCATCTATTGAGGTTGGAAGCATCTCCAAGTCCTTGACTGCAGTTGACCAGACTGCACAGCAGTCAGAGCTCAAGAACATCAACTACAAGACACTGCTCTGCTCCCATCATCCCACTAACATACAGCAGGTGGTGCCAGGGGGTCCTTTATTAATTCTACAGTGGTTATGTATTGTTTGAAGATATTAAACTGGTATTTGTTAAACTAATTTCAGACTCTGCTAACAAATAAAAAGTGTGAGACATTGAGGGCCAGTGCCCTGTGATAACTGCTACCCTTTCAATACAGCTAGTTAGGGACATGTTAATGTGTTGGCTGAGTAATAACACAGACTGGAACCTCCCTGGGAAGACATGGCTCAGAAAGCATGTCTCTCATCAGTAGTGCTCAAACTTCAGCTTGTACAGGTTTTTGGTTTTTTCAGTAGTAGTTGGATTCTTTGGTCCATGGAGGCCCCAGGAAAGAGCAATACAGTCAGTTAGGCCCTGAGGGTGGGTACAGAGGTATACTAGGAAACACAAAATGAACAACTAACAGACATACAGTACAGTGTTAAATCACTGCTATCCAGAACTCACTTTTTAAACAACCCAGGCAGGCCAGTCTTTGGAGGGACTCTACTGGCTATGGCCCTACAACTGAAGGCCACCAAAGGCCTCTGATGTAAATAGGCTCATTAGGTGTTTATTAGGTAATTAAATTATTGGTGAGGGAGTTAGATTCCACACTCTCACAAGGATATTAGTCATGTTTGGAGCATATAAAGGGTTTCACTGCGTTAGGCAGGGTTGCGTTTCATAGTAGCCTGGTGCTTTCCGCGTTACAAAAAACGGCTATAACTCCTGCACTTTTCTCTCCAGTCCTCTTGAGATTCATTGTGTTCAGATGCCTGCAACCACCTTGTCTGAGAGTGGGGTCTGTCAGAACATCTTAATGTCTGTGCTGAATCGCTGCCCAGATACCTTGGGAATTGCTCCCTCGAGGCAACATCTACTTAAAACCACACAGTAACTACAGTGAGTTCAAAGTGTTAATCTTCCATTTTAATATGAACTTGTGAGATATACTGTTTGTACTACCCACAGAGAACGATTTTTCCATTATGAAGCATTAAGAGCCCTCTCAGGGGTCACACTATTTAGGGCCTTTTGAACTAGTCAACTACGATTTTCTAAATTTTTTTAGAAAGATCCACAATTTTTTCATAGACTCCTGTATACATCTTCGAACTGGTTTCTCGGCCTCACTCTATGAAGATTGTGTAATGCATGTAAATGCAAATAAAAAAATACAGTGATGAACTAGTGCCACTTAGTTACTGGTACTTCACTCCTTTCACCTCTGAGAAACAGCTTTGGGGAGTCCTGTTTTAATTACTGGCCCCTTAAAGTTCTGTCCACATGCTTGGTGCATCAGGAATTGCACACAGAAAGAACAGCTTTTAAACTGCACTGCTAAATAAACAAATCGCCACTTTAGTACAGCAAAACATCTTTGCTAGCTATCAATCACATTCAAATGCAGGAAAAAAGTATCAATGTTTCCTACTTGTCAGTAAATTTGGCCATTTGAAGCAGCATTTTTTCCCAACTGAACTTGTTACTTGTTTAAAAAAAATACATTTTATATAAACTAGGCACCATACAAATATATATATATAGAAAAAACATTGACAGGTTAAATACTTTCAGTATTGTTGGCCACCCCTTGCTTGAGACATGACTGATATAATCACCAGCCATCACATTTTCCAATTAGATTTCAGACATTCAAACATCAGTCCAAACTGCAGAAACTTCAACAGCTTTGGTATGCTGATACACCGGGGCTGCACTGCCTACTAGAACATCTTGTGTCAGGAACCATTAGCATTCTCGTAGTGCAATGCAGTCCTATCTAATGCAATGCTAATGATCTATGAAAGCAGTACATCATCAGTTTAATGTGAGCTTCTATACAGGAGTACACCACGACCTGTACCACTCGTTATCTTCAACAGGTGTTTTCTACAACATTCCAGGATTGGATCAGGTAAATTCGGTTTGCCTTCCCGATTCACTATCGCGTTTGCTTTTCACATCTAACTGGAACTTGTCAATTTCATCACTGCGATTAAATGAGATTAAACATATCGAAAGAGCCAGCCTTTTCTTGACTTCATTCACAGAACTCTTCAGGATCTGCGTTTGATTCAGCTTCTTCCAAACATGAGTGGAATAGGTCAAAGGTCAGCTTTCCCAAATCACTGGCTTCCTGCTCCCAGTATGAGAAGCAGGAAAGGGAGCTTTTCCAGCAGAGCCATCCTTCAGCACAGAGGAACTCCAGCTCTGGGACGGGGCTGTAGCAGCCCATGACTGTAAAGGGCACTGTAGCTTTCAAAGTGGTAAACACTGTTTGCCGTTCTTTCCATTGTTTCAATTTGTCTCTCATTCAAGCCAAAGGATAGCGGTCCGCCTCCTTCCCAAAGCTGTAAAAGCCCATGGACTCGTCGGACAGTTTACCAACGTCCTGCGCAGCGGCGTTGCTGTTCCCGTGGCTTTCTCGGACACTGAAGTCAAAGTTTTCCTCCTCGTAGTCCTCCTGGCTCTCTACATCAGGAAGGGCATCTAAACAAGGGAAGGGGGACAGAAGGCATCGTTTAGCCCCGTGCGTTCAACACTCTGGTGTTCCTCAGCCCCCTGCATTCCTGACAGATACAGCAGCGCCTGATGCCCGCATTACTCTGCAACCCTTTCCCAATAAGCATTTCTAGACCTGGCAAGAAAGGTAAGAGCGCTATTAGAGACGTAGCTGAAGTTTTACTTTTAAGTTCGGTTTTAAAAATCGACACATTGCAGTATATAGCCAACACGTTCTGGAGAATTAGTTGTGTAACATGCAAAGATTGACAGCAGGTAGGGCCAGTGGAATTACTCCTAAGGGAAAACAGGAAATTAACCCATATTCAGAGACCTTTACTTCTGTAAAACTGCAATTTGTGTTTTATCAATGATAAAAACTAGACGCGCTGTTCTTCAGACGCAGTGTGCAGACCCCACCTCTCTTCAGCACCGCTGCAGGGGACCGCTGTCCTCACCTTGACCGTCCAGAGAGACGTCCATGATGCCGTGCTTGACCTTCATGTGTCTGCTCAGGTTTCCCTTCAGGTTGAACTTGCTGGAGCAGTAAGGGCACTTGAAGGGCTTGCTCCCCGCGTGCAGGTGCATGTGTCCAAGCAGGTTGTACATTCGGTTGAAAGACTTCCCACACACCTGTTAAACCATCCAGCACACAGGCAGCTCATAAATGCGCCAACGGACATAAGGACTTCTGAGAGCAGAATCACTGGATTGGCCGCCGCTTTTATTCTTTTGCCTTAACACTTTAAAACGATTTTTAACATTGCAGGTAGTCGTAGCGTGCTCTTACACCGACACAAGTGGAGCGCCCCGCCCCCTTGCTCACCTTGCACTTGAAGGGCTTGACGGGCAGGTGGACAATCATGTGCGTCTTGAGAGTCTGTTTCTGGACGAAGGTTTTGAAGCACACGTGGCACTGGTACGGACGAATGCTGGCGTGGATCAGCATGTGTCTCTTCAGGTTGGCAGACAGCGTGAATTCCCGCGAGCACACGTCGCACTTGAATTCTTTCACTCCCTACAAAGAAAAAAGTCGGCAAGAAACCAAACAAAAGCACAACAGGCGTTACTTTGTGCAGCCTTAGCTATGAAGGTTTAAGAGTGGTCTCAATCATTTTTCTGTTGGACCTCTTAACTTAGGGCAATGTCATTGTTTCTTCTCACAGACGTATAAAACGTCTGGTCTATGGTTAGCAAGCTGCAAGCACAAGGACAAGCAGCAGTGTCCGCTACATAATCATTTACTGTATGAAATTCACAGCCCTTCAGCTAGACAGCATGGGAAACCCCAGTGCTGACCAACAGCAGGTGTGGCTCCAGCAGAGTTTATCAGCTACACTGAGCTTGAAAGACACCAGGGGGAGTAAAGCTGAATAACCAGCGACAGAAGACGAGCGTTCCCAAGAGAGAAATTTCTACAAGTCCCAGTGGAGCTGTTCCCTTTTTCTATCACAGTTTAGCACGATTTCTTTTCTTTGGCTCGATAATTAAAACGGGAGGTTGTAAGATGATGTGAATCTGCTGCAGCAGGGCGAGAGAAACTGCAAACAGAACTAAAACACTGAATGCAACAGGGCATCCTGGTTGCAGGTTTGTGCACAGAGCTGTTCTACATGCCACAGAAAAACAAAACCTACAATATACAAACAACAGGACACAGTTTTGACTTTATTTGGCTAGCGAGGGAGGAAGCAGAAGAGCTCTTTATATAGCAGTTCACAGCCTTTTTCAAGTAGACTGAGGTACCTCTGTTAAAGAAGCCTAATGCCCTGGCCTCCTTAGTTGTGAGTCTATGAAATGCTAGCTGATCTACGAGAAAGAAACACCACTCAGGGAAGGTGTGGGGGTACCGATTTAATATTGGGCAATGGGGTTTCAGTACCTTGTGAGCATGGGTCTGCTGTGTCAGTACCTTGTGTGTGAGCGAGTGCTGCTTGAGGTGGTGGATCTGGGCGAACTCCATGCCGCACTCGGAGCACACAAAGGGCCGGATGTTCTGGTGCTTCATGAGGTGGTTCTGCAGCTGGCTGCGGTAGTGGAAGGACTTGTTGCACTCGGAGCACTGGTACGTGGTGGGGCCCTGGTGGGAGGCCAGGTGCCTCTTGAGCTGGCCGAGGGCGGGGAACTCCAGGCCGCACTCCACGCACACGTGGCAGCGCCCGTTCTCGTGCTTCGTCTCGTGGGCTTTGAGCTCGCTGGGGTAGGCGAAGCCCCGGCCGCAGAAGCGGCAGCTGTAGGGCTTGACGTCCGTGTGCTGCAGCATGTGCCTCTTCAGGTGGCTGGTCTGGGTGAAGGCTTTCTTGCAGACGTCGCACTTGTGCGGCCGCGTGCCCTGATGGGTGAGGAGGTGCGTCTGCAGGTGGCTGGGCTGCTTGAAGAGCTTGCCGCAGTGCGGGCACTCGTGGGGCTTGATGCCGTTGTGGCCCAGGATGTGGGTCACCAGATTGTACTTGGAGGTGTAGGACTTCTCGCACATGCGGCACTTCCAGCGCTTCAGCCCGTCGCCCATGTCCACGCAGTAGGACTCGTCGATCTGCACGTTGATGTCCAGCCGGTCGATCTGCACGCGCCGCCCCTGCTGGCCGCTGCCCTCGCTGTCCGCCTGTTCGGGCCAGCTGAGGTTCTGGCTGTTCTCGTCGAAGTCCACCCCGTCCTGCCCCCCGGTCTCCCCCGACTCGTAGCCCACCTCGCTGGACTCAAAGTAGCGGCTCAGCTCGGGGCTGTGTCCGGCTGCCTCCCCACCAGCCCTGCCCCGGCTCTCCCCGTTCTCTCCATTCTCCCCTTCCTCGTCTTCCTGCCCCTCGTCCTCCTCTTCCCCCTCCCCTCCCTCGTCTCCTCTCTGAGCCGTCTCTGCCTCTTCGTTCGCCTTCTCCTTCTCCCTCTGCTGGCTCTTCACCTCCCTCTCGCAGTCAGGGCAGCAGTTGCTGGGGTGCTCCTCCTTGCGCTGGACGCCCGTCACCCGGTACATGCTGGGATCGACGAGCTGCACCCCCGGCCTCACCCCCGGACAGGTCAGCCCGTGGGCACAGGCGGGCAAGGGCAGAGCCCCCGCTTCCCCCCTGACCTGCGCCTCTGCCGTCCCGTCGGCGGGCTCCTCTGCCTCCAGCTCCGCCCTGGCTCTCTTCCCCTTGCCCCGCGGGCCGGGCCGCCGCGGCTCGGGGCTCTGGGGCTCGTGGAGGTAGTCCCCGTTGGCCCCGATGAGCTGGTCAGCGTACTCGTAGTCCACCTCCTCAGGCGCAGGCTGAAGGGCGTCCTTGGGCTCGCCGGTGTAGAAGCCATTGGGCGCGATGGTGGCCCCGAACACCTCGTTCTGCGAGATGAGGCCCAGCACGGCCGCCTGGGCCAGCGACAGAACCACAACGGGGTCGGTCTGCGTTCCAGCGTCCACCAGCTGCTCCATGACTTTAGAATAACATCGAATCAGTCTGCCACTGTCCTCCTCCTGGAAAACCACAGAAAGAAACCGAATGAGCAGATCCCGCAGCTACATTTGAGCAGCAGCTTAGCAGTGGCTTAAGTAAAACCAGATCTATTATTGCAGGAGCAATTCTGCACAGACATCTCAAACGGACATCAGAGCTGGACAGATGCAATGCAAAGAGTTATGAAGTTCATATACTGTCCACCCGTGTTTCAGGTCAAACAAAACAGCCTCAGGTCATTAAATATCCACGAGCTGCTGAATGTCAATTTTCAATTTTTATTCATCTCACAGTTCTTCGGACATTAGATGCGTCCCTGCCCCTCTTGAGGGCTTGTTCAAATTAGTCATTCTTTCAGAGAAAACCCTGAAAGTCCAAAGCACACAGAAAACAAAATTCAAAGATATCAAAATGATTCCACAATATAAAGCAGGGCTCTGTAGTAGTTTTAGGCTGCAAAGTCTGCAAGACTCCAGCCTCTTGCTCAGAGACCAACAGAGAAAATGTGATAGAGGAGATAAGGCAGATCCCAGCTAGTGCTCAAGCTTCCTTCCTTTACGGACATAAAAAATACAAACAGGACTGGAGTCCAACCAGGAAACCCACTTCCTCAGGCAATCCACAGTTTCCTGCACTGCAAGGGGCAGCCAAGCCAGACTGAGGCACACAGCCTCGCTACCGTGTCATTAAACAATGATTACCTCTACTGGTGAGGTGGGAGCACCACAGTGACACACAGGGCAAGTATCAGACTCTATACCAGCAGGAACACATTTAGCAAGGTTTTGCTTTTAAAACACACGAAGGCTATCCCTTAAGTCTAACACTGTTGCTGTTAATCCGATTCATAATCTACACAACATCCCAGTACATTTCCACACAGTTTGAGATACATCGTGAAGCCCAGCTCAGTAATTCACGCCATGACTTAACTGCTGTACCACCACTCCAGACCCAGAGCGAGACCCCTTGCATAGATACAGCGCAGCTGCTCGTCTTAATCCTGCACATTAACACCCACCTCCAACTACAAAATTACCAGTTTCTAAACTTTAATATGACAATGCCTTGCAGGATGAGAAAACTTCGGATTCAAGCTTGGTGCAAGTCCTCATTTCTGACTCCCTTCACTCACTCTGACAGGTCAGCAGTGTGCTCAGCTGCTTCCAGGTCGCTGCCCAGCTCCAAATCGGATGGGAAGCCTGTGATCAAGCCACACCACCGCCCGTTTTATCTGATCAAGCCCAGAGGGGACAGAAAATGGAAAAACATGGCACACTGACGGCTCTGCCGCCTTCCCTGCTTCGGTCTCCTCTCAGCAGCCTGCTGGAGAAAGGAAGGCGAGAAACCTGGATGCCCCGGTACCCCACGTCATTTATAATTACTGGTTTTACAGCAGTCAGTGAGGGAGAGAGCAGGAGTAGGAGAGAGAGACAGTGAGTGAGAGAGCAGGGGGAAGAGGGAGGGGGGACAGACGGAGAGACAGAGAGAGGGAGAGGGCGGGGGAGAGGCAGAGAGAAACAGCGACAAAATGAAAGAAGCAGACAAAATGAAAGACAAGCAAAATGAGGGACAGAGGAAAGCAGTTGCTAAATGAAAGAGAGGGAGTGAAAGACAACGCAGGGTGGGAGAAGGAGAAGGGCGAGAGTGAAGCTGTCCTCATCAGTTACGCCCCTCATGCTGATTTCTGCATGTGTGCTGGCCCTTTAAAATTAGTAGCCATCCAATCTTACCAGCAAAAGAGCACTGTAAATACTGTGCAGTACAGCCAAAACAGGAACCTACCACACTGTCTCTTGCATGATGTTTTAAGGATCTCATCCTTCAAGACAAATGAGGAGAAAAAAAATCCTGCTCCTATTTATATCTGTTGAGAGAGGAGGTGGCCCTAGAGGTTCATCCTCCTCCTACTGTTGGTGTTATCAGGGCTGACTGTGCCTCTGCACACACACGCACACAGTCTCTCTCACTCTCTCTCCACCACTCACACACACACAAAGAACAGACATGGGAATAAACTCTTGCGCACACAGAGACAAACTCACTCTGTCCCCTCGCACTCACAGGGACACCGACAGCGCAACACAAGTGTGAGGCGACTGACCTGCTTCGGAATGGGGGACAACCTGTCTGGCACCTACAGCCACACTCTACCTCCTCTCAGCATGTGACACTCAAAACACTCACCTCAGCCTCCAAGTGCGGGAAAAGAAGAAGAATTTCCTCAAATTACAAAGATGTGGAAAACTAGAAGAGCCCCACACGTAATACCCAGTAGAAGGAATGGGGGAGGCAGAGAGGGCAGTTTGGAAAGAGGAAGAGGGAGTGAGACAGACATGGGAGAGAGAGAGAGGGGGGAAATAGAAGCCCAAGCAGGAGGACAGAGAGAGAGAGAGGAGAGGGGGAGGGATGAAGAGAGAATGCAGCAAAAAAAAAAAAGAAGGAAGAGAGGGAGGGAGAGAAGGGGGAGGGAGAGCAAGAGAGCACAAACAGGGAGGGGGTCAGAGAGAGAGGGAGGGAGAGAGGGGATAGAAAGAGCGAGAGAGAGAGCTAGAGAGGGGGATGGGAAGAGATGGAAGGAAGGGAGGGAGGGCGAGAGACAGCAGAGGGGGAGGGAGGAGAGAGAGAATGAGAAAAGAGGAGAAAGAGGGAAGAGGAAGAGGGGGATAGAGGGGGGGGGGAGAAACAGAGGAGTCCATGAGCAAGAAAGAGGAGGGGGAGAGAGGGAGAGAGAGAGAGAAGGCAAACAGTAAGGGAAGAATTAACTATTTAACCTCCAATCTTCCTTAAGTCTCCCAAGTCGTGAAACAGCTGTGTTGGCTAGTTTGATTTGCCCATGTTGTCGCTGCAAGAGGAAGCATGGCCACACTGGGAAGCCAGTTGCTTGTGTGGGAGGAACACGACCCCTAAACGCCCAGCCCACAGACAGATGGGCCATTTGTAATCACCAGTGAAGAACCAGTTCAGGCTCTTATATAGACTCCCGACCGGCCTCACAAAAAGGCAATTGCAAAGACACTGAGGAGAAAACATTCAACAGCGAAGTGATAGAGAGAACAGAACAGAACTTTGGGAAAAAGTACAGGAAATCACAGGGTGAAGAAAGACAGCGGGCAGCTGGGAGAGGGAGTGAAGGAAGGCCGAGAAAGATAAAAGAGACACAAAAACACAGGAAGAACAGAGAAGGCCATGGACATAAAACAACACTCAGAACCTGCCTCTGGGAAAATGGGAAAGAAAAAACAAACTCAGGCGCGGCTCCACACCGAAAACCCTCCCAAAAGAGCTCCTGTCTGTCCTCTGTGAGAACATGGCCTACAAACAAGTCTGAGGAGAGGATGACTTCCCATACACACATACAGATCAGGACATCTACACACAGCACGACCAGCCCGGACCCTGTCCCTTTAAACCAAGTTTCAAGGGTGGGACATGACGCTCAGCAGCCAGAAGCAGTGGGGAAGAGGGACAGGAGCTGGCACTCAGGCCCGGCGAGCTTGGCAGCTCCTGCAGGTGCCCGTGGGGAACCCAGGGAGAGGCAGGGAGCTGCCCGCCCCCACAGACTCCTGCATGTCTGTGCCCACTCCCAGGACACCCGCAGGCCAGTGGGCTGCGGATGTGGAAACAGCAAGGAAAGTCAATCCTTAGATAATGGGATGACATGATTGTAATCGTTACGGCAACAAAAAAAAACAGCATTTCCCGCATGTGTATTCCTAATCCAAATGGTGGTTTCTGTAAGTAGGTTGCGCTTACATTCCCTTCTTCACAACAATCTCTCCCTTCGCCCAGTAAGCCTCCCTAGATACTGATGTAATGAGGCTCAGGCCACTCAGACTCCTCGTGTCTTCTCTCCTACCACACACGGTCACTTTGCTTTGTAGGTTGACAAAAGTATATGCTGTTTGCTGAAAACTGCCTTAATTCACATGAGTGCATAGCAAATTCTCTAGATAATTTATAGTAACTACCTACATAGCTACCTTTTTGATCCCAAAGGGCTTCACAAAGGGGGGAACCCACCTCGTCCACCACTGAAATGTAGCCCTAATCTGAGCAGCACACAGCAGCCTTTCTGCAGCTGCACGATTAAAGAGAAACATCAGGGAGGCCAGATTGTGCCAGTTAACAGGAACTCTGCCAGGACTGAGGGTAAAACCCTGATTCTTTAAGAAAGTGTTATGGGATATTAAATGGCTAAGTTATCTGGACCTGGGTTTAAGATCTCACCCGAAGGATCACGTCCTCCAGTACAATGTCCACTGGTCAACATACTGGGCATTGGTTTGGAAACTGTGGCACAAACAGAAAAGTGCCACCTACTGGTCTGCCAACACCACACATAACCTGGTGTTCCTAAGAGGTCTCCCAGTAATGACCAGGCCAAACTTGCTTAACTCTAGAGATCTGATGAAGTCAGGCTACAAGGTGGTAATTTTGCTGCCACATTAGTTGGGAAATAATATACGTATCAAGTTCCACGCTATGCTGAATATGTTAATGGATGTTAAAATCCCATGAAAATGTTAAGGGTACAGGACATATACATTTCAAGAAAACTACAAATAATCTGGGGGGATGGAGTCATTTACTAGATCACCCCAGAATCACCTTTTCTTAAGGCAAAATAACACCTCTTGAAATTATATACCAATTATATACTTGTACTTACAGTGCCTTGAGAAAGTATTCACTCCCCATTAATTATTTTTCATTCTGCTGTGTTGCAAAGTCAAATTAAAGCATATTTAAATGGGATTTTTTCCACTCCTGTAGAAGTAATTCTCCATAATGTTAAAATGAAATAAAAGTATTTAGAGGTCTTCAGAATTATATTAAAAATAAAAAATTGATAAGTATTCACCCCCTTTGTTTTAACAACCTATTGGGTGAAGTATTCAATTATCTTGCGAGATCACACTAAATACGTTAACGTTTGTAAATGAGAAATGTAAGTCTTTCATTCAGGAGAAATGAATGCTCATGAATACAAAATATTCTTTGATTCAGAAATGTGTTGAATTTGTTTTAATGAAGGGAGAACAAAATGTTAAAATTTGGAGGTGTAACAGGAACAAAATGTAAAGAAAATTCAAGGGGGTGAATACTCTCTGAGGGCACTGTATATATATATGGAATTATATACTACTTTATAATATTAGAGCAAAAAAAACAGAGGAATTTGCATAATGATATCAAGGTCAGTTTTGGACTTTTTTTTACATTTGGAAAATGCAGTCAATCTGCTTGTATTGCCCATTTGCGTTCCTTCAGTTCTCCAAACCTGAATCAAACATTTCAAAATATTGTCAGATGAGCCATTCACTGGCCAGGCAATCGTTTTACATCGACAGTGCTAAGTGTATAATAACAAGCAAGGGTGCCCCTTGGCCAGACCTGGAGAATGGAAATGTGAATTTGCCTCCAGGATAATTAGCTACTGTAAGAAGACTAATTAAGTAAAAAAACACAACAGGAAATGGTCGTTAACTCATGAAAACGCACATCTTGAATTAGAAGGCTGAAGACGGCACAGAGCAAAAATGTTCAACTTGGGATATCTTTTTGGGGGGGTTTCTGAAAAGCACATGGGCTATCCAAAATGCATTCCGGAGCTTTTCTTATGGTTTTGGGAAGATCTCACTGCAACTTCTCGTTTCTATCAGAATTCAGAGACACAGCTCCTGACAGTCGGTGTGTGTGAGAGAGCAGCCAGTGTCCACAAAGACTGCAAGAGCTTAACTATCAGTGTGAGCAGGAGCCAGAAGCCTTATGAAGGAGACTTCACAGTGGTCATCTACAGACTAACGACATGCGATGAATTAAGGGTCTGAAATAAGAAATCATTCACTTTCCAAAGATGTGAGGGCATGAGAAAAAAAAAGGAGTCTTGTGCCGTAAATACCACGTATGTGACTTCTTTATACTTGTGTTACAGACAGACAGAGAGAGATGAAAGGAAGCCCAAACTGACAGAAAGAAAACAGGGAAAGAAGTGTACAAAGTAAGAGGGGGGAGAGAATATAAAGACAGAAGAGGTAGGAAAGCAGAAGAGCGTTCAGCAAAGAGGAGAAAAAAGGAACAGAGAGCGAGAGGGAGGGCGGAAAGGGGGTGGGTGGGAGAAGAGACACTGGGGAGAGAGAGAGAGTCAGGGGAAGGGAGAGAGAGAAGAGACGGGGAGAGAGTCAGGGAGGGGAAGAGAAGAGACAGGGAGAGAGTCAGGGAGGGAAGCAGGGAAGATTTAGGGAGGGGAAGAGAGAGATAGAAGGGAAAGGGAGAGTCTGGGAGGGGAACTGAGAGAAGAGACAGGGAGAGAGAAGAGGGAAAACCTGGACATAGACTCACGCAGACCTGACAACCCAGAGAGGACACTGCTAATAGGGAGAAGCAAAGATAGAGCTTTTACCTTCTGCTGCACTGTGATAAATACTCTGGGATAAGACTGTCTTCCCTAAAATAACAAATCAGGAGCTACCACTGTGATCTCTTGTCACAGCCTGAGGAATGGAGAACTGAGTCTCTCAAATAATATCATGCTGCTGGTCTAAGTGTGTGTGAATATTTTTATTAATTGCTTGGGCAACACTAATTCATTATTCATGCCAATGAAGCTCACTAATTTTGAATACGAGAAGAGACGGGGGACAGAGAGTGATGGAGGTTAGCAAGAAAGAACAAGACAGAGTGTAAGGGGCAGGGAGAGACAGAGGCCCATAAATGATTTTAAACCACAAAATCTAAAATACTTGTCTGTCACTCTTTCCATACAACACACACATATATATATATACACACACACACGTATGTATTTACAGACAGGCTAGCATCCACAAGAGAGCACCGTTTCTAATCCTCCTAACCTCCCCCAGCATGCAAAATCATTCACCAACTGCACCACTCGGTACGTGCCATGCTCTCTCACACGACACAGAAGTACTAATTGTTTTTACAAAGCTAAAGCTTCCTCATAGCTAAGTGGCATTTCCTTGTAATTAATCTGATTCGTACAGTAAGCTCCAAATATGACTAAGGATGAAAGTACTGGGGTTGTGTGGCTTTGCCACAAAGACAACAGAATGAGTGGTATGGTTATATAAATCTGTTACAAACCAGAGCTCAGATAGACGGAATTATTTTCATTTTGGTTTATGAAACTGTTTTTCTTTACAAAGGAGGTGTTACCTTACATTTCTGTGGTAGAAGCAACTTTTTGAAAATAGGACCCCCACCTCCTGAGTAATACAGCCTGTTGCCACTAGGGGTCGCTTGAACACCCTGCAGCACTGTGGCAATCTGCTTCACACTGACTCATGAGCAGGCACAGCAGAAGCAAAGGGAGTCCCTTCAGAGTGTTCTCCCTCTTTGTATTTTTTCTCCAGTCATCCACATTTCAGCTACACTCATCCCGATTCTCTTTCTTTCCCCTAAGTTTCATTCTTTTTCATCAGAATCCTTTTGTCTCCTCCTTCTTTGTACCGGCCTCTTGTTTCCATGGTTACATCTCTCTCTGCTCCGTACACTATCTCTCCTAGCATCTCCCTCTCACTCCGTTCTTATCTTTCCGGGTTCTCTTTCATCTCTGCCTCCCTTCCTCCTCCACTGTCCCACACCCTCCCTCGCTCCTGCTTTTATCTCTCCTCTCTTTCATCTGCCTTTCACCTTTCTCTCCCCTTCAAACCTGCCATTCCATCATATTGTTTTGGTTCTTGCTCTTGAGAAGAAGTTTTGTCCATCACCCTTTAAGTGCTCGATCCCCCCCATTTCCACCACGAACTCCAGAAACTACTGCAATCTCGCCGTTCATTTTTCTATACTATTGTATGGCCTTCTGCGATGAGCCCATCTACAGGCGAGCAGAAGCCTTCTTCTGGAGAACGAGAGGGTGAAAGCTTTCAAGTGCTGGCTGGGTTCCTGGAACAGAAAAGAGGACCAGAAGCGTTCTAGACATTTCCAGGACAAGCCCGCTGCAAAGAGTTGTTGGACTCGAACCCAACCAGCACTGACAGGACTTGTGACTTTTCCCTAATCGCACTGCACTACTTTGACGCAACCAGCTCTTTCACTGCTATATTGGTCCTGTTAATTTTCAACTGAATGATTAAGCTGATGGTTACAGCAACACCGTGCCACAGAGCTGACTGGAATGGCCCAATGTCAGCACCACTGATCGACAAACTCCGAACACAATGTTCTTGAAGTCTTTTTCAGACTTGGGTACAATCTGTGCCTTCTTTTAAACTCAAAAGGCATCCTCCTGCAAGACAGCTCCCAGCCGGGAGGCCAAACTCGGGCCCCTAGCACCAGTCACACTAGATAACGGGCTTTGCTTTAACAATACTTTAATAAAGCAGAAGACCTAATACAACCTGCACCTAGCACCATGGGTATGTGTGAAAGAGCAGCTCCGTGTGGAGAAGGGTGCAGTGGCCAAATGCCTGGGGGTTTCTCTGCTTGAAGAGGAGAGAAACTTTCTGCCACAGCTGGGACTGAAACCAACCCCCTCCTCAGCCCTCCGCGCTTGAAGTATCGGGATTATTCAGGAGAGAGCAGAAAGAAAACACTGAATAGGGGAAGAGGAGAAAATGGGAGTCTCGAGCAAGAGAAAAAGAAAAACAATGACGAGAAAGGGGCACCGAAAAGCAGCTGAAGAGAAAGGAAAGGAGGGAGAAAATGCAGGAGGGAGAGAAGAGATGGGAGAGAGGGAGACACAGAGAGCAAAGAGCAGCTAAGAAAGACTGGGGCACTGAAAAGGACCCCTTTTGAATACAGAGCATTCTGAATGGGAGACATATTTACAAAACAAAATGAGGAAAAGCCAGTTTATACTCGCAGAACACTAGAGAAAAGCTAACTAGACTAACTAGACCAAGGTTCCTGAGACATTCTCCACCCTCAAATTCCAAACTTCTTCCGTTTCCTTACTGCATTAAAGCCCACAACACTGGCCAGGGTGTCGTGATTAAAATATTCAGTTTTTCTCATCTAAAAATTTTTTAAAAAGCTCTGGTCACAAAAGAGATTTCTCATCTAGAAAACCAGCCAGAGCAGTGAAAAAGGGAGGTCAAGAACAGATGTGTAACATCAATCAGACTGAAAATAAGCATGACTGAGATCCTGTAGAAACTGAATGCTTTAGATTTTTACAGGATAACTTTTAAAGGAAATAGTGAGGTGTTTAAAGACCAGAGGCTGACAGCTTAGAACATTATACCTGAAAAGGAGGCAGGAAAAAGCAAGAATAAGCCCAATAAGTTTGTTTTTGTGTGAATTGTTTTACCTACTGTAAGGAAGAAAATATGTAAAATTAGTTCTCAGATTGTAAAAACTACTATGCCCAAGCAGATGTGGCTTTCCATGCTAGCAAACTTTTTTTAGAATTAAACCAGAAAAGGTGTAGATGTAAATCTCATGGCCTGTGCCAGACACACACACACCAGTTTTATTTATTATGCTTTTCTCACGGACTTTCACTTGCTCAAAACAAGTCATTTCAGAGGAGCAGTAAGTTTTGCACGTTTGCTGGTTGTTATGATTTTTCTCACAGTGCACAGAGCATTATAAAAAAAAACTCAAGAACCACTCCCCACCAGATCTCTAACAGCAGCAGCAACACTACAAACTGTCTCTGTCACAATAGGGCTAGCTTTACCCGCTGGCACAAATTACATCACAGTAAGGAATCTGGTCACAACTGTTGGAGATGAACTACCGTGCACCTGTCATTGCAAACAATGGTGAACATCAGGATTCCCTATACAAGAAGGAAGGCAATAAGGAATAGGCAGGCCACTTGTTCCACTTGTGACCAAGATCACAATGGAAATAACTGCTGGAATCACTAGGCGAAGCCTGGAAACATCAAGAACAGCCTCTTCAGTTTACAGCTTATGCCTGGTAATCTTCCAAAATTAGTCTCTGCCTGACCCCATCTTTATTTTAGTGATCAAAAATCAGATTCCAGTCCCAGTCTGATTTTTGTCATGCCTATTTGACTTAAAAAGCTCCCACTGTACCCTGAAATAGTAAAGAGTACTGTGCCGAACTCCTAATTTGGTGCATTAATCATTCCCAGCCTCGTCTTTCTCCCCCAAGGAGAACAAATCAATCCCGACTTCAATACTGTGTCAGATCAGCGAAGGGCAGGAGCCATCAGTAAACGTGTTCTGATCTCACAGATCTGCCTTCCACTCAGTGACCTCAATTGCTGCTGGCCTCCAAACCACAGAACACCCACAGGGAAGTAGGTCAGAGCCACTGCTCTCAGCCAGGCCTCCCCGGAGCGCTGGGGCACAGGGACGGTCAGCCAGGCTCCCTGGGAAGACTGATGACACTGTGGCACTCAAATTCATGCAGCATCCAAAACTGGCAGCTCCCAAATCTCCGACCCCTGCTTCCTACTACAGTAGGCGTGCAAGAAGCAAGAGTCGTGTGAGTCTGTCGGACAACACAGATGTCAACACAGCAAGTCGGTTCCAAAGAACTGTGGTTTTTTGGCACACCATCTCCAACCTTTTTTTTACATTACCACTTGAGAAATAGCAAACCTCATATATAATGTAGAGCATTGGACCTCAAACCTTAGTGATGCACACGCCGCAGTCTCACAGACCTTCAGATGTATAATTTCTTTAAGCATCAGGGAAAAGGTACCAGCTTACTCTGTATGGTGCAGTGGGGCCGGCTCTGGGAATACACCCTTGGGCCCTTATTGTGCCGTTTCACCCCTCTAGATAACCAAGCCTGCGGTTTCACACACTGCTGACTGACGAAGTCCCCCAGAGCCTAACAGGAAACTAAACAACACAGGATGCTCAACACTTCAATCACAGTCATTACACCATAAGAGCTTAAATTACTATTTTCTTTTTTAAAAAGTCAGATCAAACATTGCCTAAAATTCCTCAAGAATTCACAACAAACACCTATAAAAAAAATCCCTTCAACTGTTCAGATTCAATTTTTTTTTTTTATTTGCCACATACAACAAGTGTATTGGAATGCTTACTCGTTCAGCTGTACCCAGTAACATTAGAGAGAGGAATAAATAGGCACAAATGATGATATAATACAGCCAAGACAGCACATAGTGCAAACAGTGCAGTACCTTAAAGTCTGTAAACATTGCACAATTTGATTAGCACAGTCAGTCACTGAAGACGATAGCACCGAACTCAAAGCGCTCTGTGGTGGGAGGCATCCTAGAGTGACTTCTGGACGGTCAAGACCAAAGGTGTTTCTCTCTCAGGACTATAAGAAGCAACACAGCACTGTAGGACTTAAACTACCTCAGGTACACCTCTCAAGCAAGGCCAGCACAGGGCCACACAGGTTAGCACTGCTGCCTCACAGCGCAGTTTCTGGCCAGGAGTGGGGTCTGTGTGGAGTTCGTTTGCACGCGTTTGGGTGGGTTTTCTCTGGGTGCTCCGGCTTCCTCCCACAACCCAAAGACATACTTGCGGGTTCACTGACTTCTGCGACAGCTCGCCCTGGTGCGAGTGTGTGTCCGTCTGTGTCTGTGGCTGCCCCGTTACAGGCTGGCACTTCTTCCAGGGTGTATCCTGCTCCATGCCTGTTGCTTGCTTGCTGGGATAGGCTCCAGCTCCCCCCCGCAAGCCTGTGTTGGATTAAGCTTTAGGAAATGGGTGGATGGACATACAGTATCTTAACTGATCCCTTTCCCTTTTGTTTGTATTATTTGACTTTGGTTTTGGAATGAATCATGTCTATCAAATCCAACCTACTCTGAATAAAGTAGTGTTGACATCTTCTGAATTATATTCTATAGAAAAAAGAAATTCTGCATCGAGTGACATCAAGGACAGTCGCAAAAACGGAACCCTGGGAGTAAGGGAGACTGGACAAGGTAGTTATTTATTAACAGGAAGGAGTTCATTAATTCTACACTTGGTAAGTTATGCTTAAAAGGGAATTCAATGATTGCCTAAGCTAGGGGCAGGATGATGGATCTATTCAGTGCCCACAAGACAGATCAATGCAATTATACTGAATCCAAATAATGAGCAATTGTTTCTAAAGTAGAAAGTCATGGATAATGTGGTGGGTAAGTAAATTATTAATTTCCCAAGTAATAACTGACAACCCCTGGTACAGTACTACAGTAAACGTGAACCATTAGATCACTCTAAACATGCAAGCGAACAAGCAGAAACTCCGCGCGTTCCTGTGAAATATCGGGTGTCCGATGAGCCCATATCTGCCATTTTTTACAACTTCAACCCTGACCATTGCTCCCAGCGCAACATCGGATGCAGGGCCGTACCACCACGCTGCCAGCATGATATCGCTCACAGAGCCACGCACGGGTCGTACCGTACCTCCTCAGACGGGTGCTGTCTCATTTACCACGTCAAGACAACAACCAACTTTGCGCACTTCCTGCTACTGTAGTCTCACACTCTCCCGGACTCTTCAGGACTTCCCTGCCGCACACGCACGAAACTTGGGGGGTAGACGGCCAACTTCGAGCTACTCAACTACCGCCCTGCCCCCCCAGTCGGCTGGAGCTGTTCTGCCCGTGGGACTCGGATCCCCGGTCACCGGCTCAGGGCTCAGTCCGCTGACGGGTGGCCGGAGCCGGGCGACTGCGGGGCTGCACTCGCCTCTGCGGCTGTTTCTCTCCATTCCCCCGCCCCCTTCCCCACCTCACCTCAGACGCCATCTGTTTGTGGCATGAGGGAATGTGGAAGTGAAAGAAAGAAAAGAGAGGGAGAGAGACGGACATGTTGGCCGGAGGTACTAACCTAATTCGTCTTTGTCGTTGCCGCGGAGGGGAACGGGAAGGCGCAGGTCGGTGTCCGACCGGACCCCCGAACTCTGGACGGAACCTCCGCCGCCCGTTAACGGTCGCTCTCTCCCCCCTTTTTGTTTTTTTCAAAACGCTGGGGAGGAGAAGAAGGGATGAACGGAATCCGAAGCGGTTTCTTTCCGAAAATAAATCCGAACAGCTCGCTTGTGTCGTTTCATTGTTTCCGTCCGTTCATCTTTTATCTTCTTGTTGTTGTCGTTCTTGGCCGTGCAAGTCGGCAATCGCCCACGGTGCTCGGGCTCCCCCGCTCCCCCAGACCCGGGGTTCGTGAGGCAGGTCCCCCCTCAGCGGCCGGTCGCGGGAGGGAAAACAGTTCGTACTTCAGCGCTGGGTCCCCCCTCTCTCGTCTGTTGCAGGAAGGAAGAAGGGAACGAGATAGAGGGTGACGTGAACGAGTAAACAACAGCTCCTCCTCACCGCCAGCAGGGAAAAAAATGAACGGAGAGAAAAGCTGGCTTTATAGGAAACGTCTTGTCAAGTCAGGGTTTGTTTTTCGTCCCGTTGTAAACGTTGCGTCAGGTGTGCAGTCCGGCCCTTCTCAGTTCCCGTCAAGCGCCACTTCTTTAATCGCAACCCACAACTTTCTTCGAGATTTTATGATGTTACCCCTATCAAATTCAAATTCAGACAGCTTTATTGGCATGCCCTATCGCCGTGTGGGGGGACTTTTGCCTGGTTACACCTTGGTGAGGGAAAGCAGTTTTTCCACACGCTAGAGTGCTTGCAGAGGTAATGTTGTGTGAAGAAATAAGGAGGTATCCCACAGCTGGAGGAAAGTGAACAAAAAAAAAGTTTCGAATAAAAATGATTCACAAAAAGAAAAAAAAACTTCAAAATAACGTGCACACTCGTCAACATGCCCTCTCAAATATATAATTTCAACCACACTCTGCGTAAACTTGTGTACGTTTCACAGATGTGGTTTGAGTTGGTTTGTTTTTTACCTTTCAGTCAACAAACACAGAACAAATAAATGGTTAACACGATAAAATGGTTTATGTATAGGAAAAGTTCAAGATGCCGTGTGGTCCACGTAATCCGGGGACACTCCTGTCCTGGGCCGGTTACCTTTCCCACCCCAAGAGCACCCCAAGATACATGGGGTCACATTGCCGCGGACCGGTGAACTCTACACACGGGGACGACAACGCTGCGTCGGGTAAAATATATATTTTTTAAAAAATCCTTACACAACTTTGTGTTGCGAATGTAGACTCTTTTAAATAATCAGTCCCCGTCTTTTTCTATGTCCTTCTGTTCAACCAGGCGGCCCCCTTCTGGCGTAAAAACGCTATCTGTGGGTTAAAACACAATGTCTCAGGGCTGCCGTCAGGGGGGACGTTTCGTTATATTCTCTTTGTACCTCATTATTTACCCAGTTTGCGATACCTGTTTTCACTTCTGACCCAACACAAACGTCACCCCAGAGCCTCCCGGCTGCTGGACTATTATGAGGAAAGTCCTTGTTCGCCCGGTGTTCTCAAAATATGCGAGGCACTCGTTCGTATTTCATACGCAAGCATGGGAAACAAATTGTGGGAAAGAGAAGTAAGTCCATGAAAGTCAAAACCAGTGCCGAACTGTATAGTTACCAAACAAACTTAAGAGACGCAAGAACGTGTAAGCAACAGTTAATCTCTAGTGACTCGGTGCACAGACTTACTGTACTAGGATTCAAGGGACAAGTTAACTAGAGAAGTTACAAGTGATAGACGGGGCCACTTTACCCATCATGCTTGTCTGTTAGCTGGAGCTCTCAGGAGACCTCCGTTTGACTGTGACTGTGACAAGTTGAGAGGTGTAGACAGGGCCTGTGCTTTGACAAAGCAGGAGGTCTCCGGGGGTGAACTGTACAGAAATGAAAACAGAGAGACAGCCCCAGACAGGCTGCAGGAAAGACTGGAATTCCTTAATGCCAGGACGCATCACAGTGGGTTTCTGGCAATCCCTACCCACCGAACAGGGATTTCCAAACCTTTGTTGGTTGATCCTGTTCCCTTTTAATTGCATTTGTACAATATAGTGTTTTGCATGCCATAGCTCATTGCAAACACATTATAATAAAAAAAAACTATTTTTAAAGGGGGCACATGAACCTGAAGCTGGAACCTTGTGGTCTGCTGTCAAACCAAGAGCTAGACCACCTCACTTAGAACTTCTCTCTCAGTAAGGGGGTACAGCTCAGAGGTCAGGTTTCTCTCTCAGTAAGGGGGTACAGCTCAGAGGTCAGGTTTCTCTCTCAGTAAGGGAGTACAGCTCAGTAGTTGATCTTCTCTCTCTCAGTAAGGGGGTACAACTCGGAGGTCAAGTTTCTCTGTTACAGTAAGGGGGTACATTCAGTGCTCCAGCTTATGTCTTTCATTAAGGGGTACGGCTCAGTGATTAAACCTATCAGTAAGAACCCTTGATTCTAAACAACAAAATCACTTACAATCCAATAATAGTCCATTGTCTGATTTTTCAGAAATGTTCTTCCTCCAAGCAGCTACTATGTTTTACACAAAAACTTACAAACAGTACATACTGTAAGTACATTACATTAAAATAACATAACACCCATACAAAGTCATTACACACCACTCATACAGGAATCCATACAGGTTACCAAACCTGTAAATATACTTTCCTACAGTCACTCTAAGCCCCTATAATTGCACAACACCCCTTCATTTTAGCACACAACCACTGATTGCACTTGCCCAGAAACCAGTGCTGCTTTGACGTGAGCTCCTGTGTTTAGAAGTTGTGTTGATCGTGGGATAAAGGAATTCCTCTTTTTGCTGCGTCTGTATTGAGGGACGCTGAAACATCTGTTTGAAGGCATCAGCTGGTGTTCTTCATGCAGACCATGTACGGGGTCAGAGGAAGCTCTAAGTTAGTCTCAACACACCCTTAATGTCAGCAGTGTGGAAGCTCTGCTCAAGTTGCTGCCCACCAATATACCGCTTTTAAATAGGCCCTGTGTGAGGGGCCAGTTTACACTACTGTATATTCGATTGAACATACGAAGTGAACTCAGGACTGTTGACATCCCTGGCTGAGAGTGACTGCTGGAAAATAACACGTACCATAATATACAGTACTACATCCATCCATCTTCTAACTGCTTTATCCAGTAACTTGAACTTGAACTTTATTGCCATATGTAACCGGTACTGGTACAATGGAATTCTTACTTACAGAAAGTCTCTCGATTGTAAAACAAGTGTAAAAAACAAGACAAAGTGCAAACAGTGCATCAAGACAATGTACAAACAAACAATAGACAATGTGCAAGTAAACATGCAGACAGTTTGAATGTAAACAATACAGACGTGTAAACAATGACTGGAGATGTGCAATAGATAAGAAATCATAATGAGGTAGATGGTGATGGTGTAGGTGTGGTCCGAGGGGGATGGCTCAATGTGTTCGCCACAATACGGGGTTGGAGGGGCGAGCCGGATCCTATCCCAGCAGGCAGTGGACACAAGGCCGAGAATACCCTGCATGGGACACCAGTCCATCACACACACTCACTTCTGCCAGGGCCAGTTATCCCAGAAGCCAATTAACCTCCCAGTATGTCTTTGGACTGTGGAGCACCCAGAGGAAACCCATGTATATTTTTTTGCAATCCTTACTGACAGAGAATTACATTACAACTCCCTTTAGTTTGGAATTATAATATTTAAACTGATAAGTCACGAATAAGCAGTTTCAGTGAAAAGACCAATCAGATTTTTTTAACCTCTTTCCGGTGAGCTGGAAGTCACCTGTCGCACTTATCCCACGGTGTCACCCCCTCTAGAGCCCAGGACTGGTACTGCAACTGAGACCTCTTCCGGGAACAAAGCATTTTACATATTTAAAATCAGCAATGTGTTAAGAGATCATTTCTGTTTATGCATGAATTGAGAATGAAAATTAGAAATGACACTACTCATGCATTAAACATGCTTTCAACGCAGAAATGTATAGCCTACAAGGTGACATGTCTATTATAATATTGGACAAAATAAAAAAAAATATTAAAGCTTTGTTTTCCGTGAAGACAAAATAAATTATTCTCATACAAATAGATACAATATCGAAATAGCACATTGTTCCTCAGCGGCAACCAACATTAGTTAAAGTATACTAAGCGACATCTTGTGGCACAACTAGAACAGTAATGCAGCTATTGTTATTACTCCGAGTGCTTGTAGTCAATACCATCTACAAATGTTCTGCAAATATCCGTTTTTCAGAAGATACATCTCAATTTTAAATGAGTAAATCACAGTCTATTGCCGCCACGCTTAAAATGCAGACAACTGCATAAGGGATACATAGATACATAGAAATAATAAACTTAATTTAAAAAATCTATATGTGGATCTACGTGCATTGTACCAGCAACCGGTTGTACCAAAATAACTGAATAATGCGTTGAATAATGCGTTGAATTTGTTAAAATATTAAATGAAGGCGAAATGAAATAACTTTGCTTTGTGCAATGGTTGCATTGTTCACCAGGGGGCGCTCGAAGTCTTTTTTAATTCGGGTCGGTGACTTTTGTGCCTGATTGAACAATACAGCGCTGGAATCGTGGAAAGTTGTTAGACTGCATTGTCACCCGATAATGGATCGGCTCTTTAAAAACGCAAACCCTCGTTAACTGAAAATCTGAGAAGCAGATTCAGAATTCTGCCAGCTAGGGTCTTGCATTCCAGTGGGTGCCAAAACATGTGAGTAGCTCTGACACTAATTCGTTAATTGCCTGCCCGGCCCGTATATGCCTGTCTGAAGCTCTGCCAGAGGCTATCTTGCAAAGCTCTGATGTTGATGTTGATGAAGGCTCCTGGTGTGATGCCTTATTCTTATACTTTAACATTTCTCTCCCAGCAGCAACCTTAGCTTTCCCAGGAGGCCTCCGATCCAGGTACAGGCAGCTGCAGGTACTGGTTCACACTTGCTTAGCTTCAGTGAGCTCCCAGTTGTGAGATGCAGGGTATATATATCACCCTGCTACAGTTTATTATAGTATACCTTGGACCATGAATTAATCACCACACACAGTACAAATACTACATTATGTTGCTTTATCATGTCATTGGTGGTAAGCAGAACACTACACTGCAGCTGATGGTGCTGTAATGTTTACTGTTACTCCCATGATTTGTTTTCGTAGTCTTCAGTCTAAAGGTCTTTCCCCTTGAGTGGCGTGTTTCCAACAGTCTATAGATCCTATGTTGGGCTGAACCTTTTATGGGAGAACTACAGCACTCCTGTTTACATAGTAATCAACACAATTAAGGAGGCTTCTGCAGGACTGCAGAGGGAGCCCATCGCACAACGCAGTCCGTGCTGCAGAAGATTGCTTGAATGAACTTCATTATGCAGCGGTGACATTACAGTGCTCGGTTAGAGTTCCGTTTCCAGTTCTAGTTCGCTCAGGAATGTGTGATGTGAAACAGGCAACAGGCAGACTGAGAAAAAGAATAAATCAATTAATGAGAGCTGTACGGAGAGTCACAAAGAGGGACTTTTTTTTTCCTCCCAGCTATTCAGTCCTTCGGCATTCAGAGCACAGTGGCTTGTCTGTCAGCAGCAGCTCACTGCTGTTCTATAGAACAGGGACTCTGCAGCGAGACTTAGCGCGACCTGGTGAGTTTTGGCGCTGTATAGAAAGGACAGTGCTGTCTCCTTCATGCTAGGTAATGAGGGGGACAGCTGGCCTAGAGTGAGGGGAGTCAGTTTCCTAATTTGGCTGCTCAGCAGCTGTTTGTATCCCTGTCATGCAGCAGTTTCCAAGATCCTGGAGTTCGCAGGGATTTAAGTCAAAGTTTCTAGTGTGCCGAGCGCTTGCCACATTTCTCCACAGAGCACACAGGGCGAAGAGGGTAAGAGTCCCAATCCTGTGGCAGAAAAGGAGGAACAATGCTCAGTAATCACTCAGTGAGCTAAAGGAAGTGTAAAATTAGTGCAGAAACTGACTTCACTACCTAGGGGGGAATAAGTTGACGAAACGTTTTGCTAGTCCACAGTAACCCTGCTCTGCTGCCAGGGACAGAGATCTTCATCTGCTGCTCGTTTTTTGTTCTCATGGAAGGTCAGGGTCCCTGTGCTCAAGCCAGATGATAAGCAAACTCCTGTTTCTCTGCTCTCTTGGCCAGGGCCCCACAGCTACCCCCTCCACGTGCACGCCGGAGCTCACAGGTTCTCCACGCGGGCCGGCATCACAAGGAGCACGCCTGCCTTATAAACATCTGGGAAGGCCAGAGGAAAGCATGTGGTGCGGACTGTCCTGCACGAACAGTATGTAAAGCAGGAGAAGGAAGGGTGCTGGACTGAAGGGTAACTTGCAAGGGTGCGTGTCCATCCAGTAATCGAGCATACACTGCAGGAGAACTGGACCACGTAGCGGGGTTCTGTTTCAAAAGACAGACATAAAACACGTTCCATATACAGTGGGCTCAGGAACTATTGGCACCCTTGATAAAGATGAACAAAAAAGCTGTATAAAATAAACGGCACAGATAATGAGCTCCTCTGAATGCCCCCAAATTGGGAAAATGACAGGATTTTGTTGTCATACAATTATTCCAAAACAAATGTTTTCAAATGAGTAATACTATATTACTCATAGGTGTCACGATTTTTGTATACCTTGTTTCTAGTACTTGGTGCAACCCCCCCTTGGACGCATAACAGCACAAAGCCTTTGCCTGTTAGGTTTAGTAAGGTTGGAGAACACACTGGGATAATGTTGGAGCATTCGTCTATGCAGAAACTTTTGCAGATCCTTGATGTTCTTAACTCTACGCTTGTGGACTCTTCAATCCAGACCACGGGTTTTCAATTGGGTTTAAGTTTGGAGATTGCGATGGCTATTGTAAAATATAGATTTTGTTTTCAGTAGACCTCTTCTGTGCTGATTTTTAGGTGTGTTTAGGGTCATTGTCATGCTGAAAGATTCACCTGCTGCCAAGCCACAGCTTTTTGGACTGAATATCCCGATACTTTGTAGAGTTCATGATGCCATTGATCTCAACAAGAGCCCCAGAGCCAGGGGCAGCAAAACACCTACATCAACGATCTAGGCCATATTTCACAGGGGGTATAAGTTTCTTTTCTTTGAACACATCCCTCTTCTGACGCCACATGTACTGATGGTATGAGTGGACAAAGGGTTCCATTTTTGTCTCAACTGACCACCCGTTCCAATCCAAGTCCAAATGTCGTTTGGCAAACTCCAGCCACTTCAGTTTGTTGTTGTCAGTACAAGGGCTTTCTTATGGAATTAACCATGTTGCCCTTCTTTGGACTGATTGCTGTCAGTCAATTGTTTAATGTGGCAAAATTGTAGTCAGCATTCTGAATGAGGTTCTACAAGTACACTTTACACTTTACCACCATTGAGCTCTTACCTTTTGTTGGCCTTCTTCAGAGCTTAACCTCAACATCTGGATCGTAGCAATGAAACTTTCACAAAAAAAACGTTTTCCAAAGCCACATCCTTAAGCATGATTTTTGTACATATTGCACATATTTGTGTTCATAACATGAGAACATATTGCTTTAGTTTGGATGTTCAGTGCAGGTAAGACAAAAACAAACAGGCATCCAACGTGTTTAATAAATACAGCACTTCAGATCTTGTCTTCTGTGATTTTTACGTAGTACTACCATAATGAAGATTAATTGAAGTTTCAATTTAATAGAAGAGGGGGAACAGTGCACTAAAATGGGACACTGTACTGAAGAGTCATTTCATTGTCATTCTGTTGGACTATTGTCTATTCATTTTAGAAATATGAAATCTTATTGAAGGTTTATGATGAAAAAACTGTAAAGCATGGATTAGAAAAGATGGATTAAGGAAAAAGTTTCCAGTGAAGACGGCAGAATCAGAGAAAAAAAGTTAATTACAATAAAATCCCCTGTTTTTGCATCAAAGGGTGTAGACAGAAGACCATGAATCTTCTGCTTATGATATGCTGAGCCACTCCTGACCCTTTATATTGCCTGAAAGCAGTCTGGAGAGAATTGATTCAGCCTTAATCATTGTTTAATTAGTAATCCTTTTACTAAGACAACTGTTGAATCTCTTGCTTCCAGGCTTACATTTTATTAAGAATTCTTTAAGGAAGGTTTATGTGACTCAGTGACTTACATCATGGTCTTCTCACCTCTTGTAGCCATGGTGTTAAATCAGATGTGATCAATAATGCCCGAAAGACTGTCAAGAGTTTCTAATGGACTTTGAAAAGTCAATGGTTTGTCTTCCTGAAATGTGGTCTCATGCAGTCCCCTTGATTGTTCCTGAGCTGCATCTGAAATAATACCAGATTTGCTGTAACAGATAAAATGGTGTCTCTTGGCTTTGCAACATGGAATTGGGGATCAGAAGAACTGTCTCTGCCTGAAAATCAGCTTTTATATGGTTTGTGTGTTATGAATTATAATGTGTCTTACCTGTGTGTCAGTTAGTACATTGGAGAACAACATTCTTTCTATAATTTTAATCATTTTAACTAATCTCCAGAGAAGCTAAGCATTTAGGATGAGTAGAAGTCAATCAGAGCTACTTTTATTGCTCTATAAATTTATAAAGCATCGAACACGTTTCTCTTAAATGCTTGCTTGTGACCAAAGAGTAGACTTTATAGGTTGCTGCTCCAGTGATGATCAGTCACAGTAATAGCCTTTTAATTAGTTTGAGGTTTCATTTTGATGATGCTCACTTCCTTCCAGTGCTTTGCGTTCCCAGCTCCTGCTCTTTGAAATGCCCTGACAGTGGCCTGGAAGGGGCTCCTGGGGTTGTTAGTAGTCTGCGCTGTGGCCAGGGGGTGGACAGGCCTGATGGGAAGGGCAGCTGTGGACAGGAAGTCTTGACTGTCGTCAGCAGTTGGCCCCCGTGGCCTCGGCCAGCCGAGCTGCTGGTATGGCGGCAATGTGAGGAATTCTCCAGCAGCCCGGCTCTCCGGCTCAGAGCAAGGGGCCTCCCTGGTGTGCTGTCTGTCCGGCGTTATCGTGGGAAGTTTCCTTTACTGTGGCGCTCCTGGTCATGGTTTCAGAAGCAGGTCTGGATTGGACACGCCAACATGAAAACACTGACACGTCATGGGGTGTGTGGTCTCTCTCACGGCCCTGTGCAGCGGCCATCAGGCTGACTGACATCTGGTTATCACATACAGCAGGAGCCCCATGTCATCTGAGGCGTGGCAGCTTTATAGAAGTTCCTTTTCAAGTCTCACCAGCCTTTTGATGTGTTTTGTATGCCTGTCTTGCAGTTTCTTACTCACATAGAGCTGTTTTAAAAACCAAACCACTACAAGGTAACTCATCTATCTAATCCAGCCTGTTCTGTGACAACCACGTTATTTGAGGTTAATTGTCCATAATAATGAGTTATTATTTTTATCCTGGAAATTATACAAATTATACATTTATACAGACTGAGGAGGCTCACGAAAGTGGGATTACTAGTGCACTTGCCTCATTGCCTTTGAGTACCTATCATTTTCCTGCTGTTTTTTGCCTCCTCATTCAGGTAGAAAATCTCCCTCCATCAGGACTGACTTCATCTCCTGACAGGTTTGGCACATTGGAGTTTCTTGCAATTAGCACAGTGGAGCTCACACTGTGGTCTGCCAGTCAGTCAGGGTGTTGATTAATTCTTGTACGGGGTGCCGGGGGCAGGAAGGAGAAGAGATTGTGCCTTTTTTAGTGTGTGAGCATGAAGGTGAGGAGACTCTTTTATAGCTAGTAGGAGAGCCGTCTCCTGTTATATCTGAAGTCATGGGATTCCTCTTGATTTAAAAACAGTGTGAACCGATTGCGAATAAAACAAAGATTGAGAAGCTCAATCGAAAAACTGCTTGCAGGGGAAGAACATCCACTCTTTTTTATTTTTTTGGCCATATTACCCTTAATCAGGCAAAGCACAGATGGTATTGTAATTGTTAATCCAGACATGGCAAACCAGATTTTTTGTAAGAAATATTTGAAGATCTGCACAAATCTGTTCAGTGAATTTAAAGTGCTGCTGAATTTAAAGTTCCTGGGGCGCCTTTTGACAGAGGGATATCTTCAAGGGAATTCAGGCTGCGCAGACACACTGCGTATCTTTGGTTGTAATTTATTTTGCCAGCCCTCAGTTCAAGCTTTTGTTTTTAACTCTGTTGCCTTTTCACGTCAAGCTCAAATTCCCAGTTTTTACCTGCAGACTGAAAGTACAACATACCCCATGAAGAAGAGACTGATCTCTTGAATCTGGTGGGGAGAGGAAGGGGTGTCAGAAAATCAATAGCTTCATGAAAAGCATCAAGGCACTGAAGTGAGCTTAAGGACTAATTAAGAGTAATTGACAGCCTACTCAGCAGAATTGTGTTTTAATTGAGATGGGATCACAGTCTGTTCCCCTTGGGAGTCACTGTGCTGTCAGGGTGACTGTGGAGAACATTAATTATGAAGAGACGTCAGCACATAAACATTGCTGTCCTGGGAGAAAAGGGAGCATCTGGGCAGTCTATTGAAGCTGACCTTCCACTCCTCCAAACATACAGGTAGGAGTTAACACAGAGAGTGCTGGGGGCAGGCAAAGTCACATCTGCTGGAATGAGAGCAGTCAACAATGATGGAGGAGTATTTAATTGATAACTGCAAAGTTTGTCAGGAAAAATTAAGCTTTTGTATTATTTAATTATTGTGCCTTCCAAAAATAATAGAGGATCACATGTCCCATAGGAGAGACTCATCCTGTCCACAGTAGTGAGAATAATCCAGCATGTGTTTTGTCCTTTGGTCTGGTAGCAGCAGACCAGGCCTTTTACTTGAATGTACCATGCCGATGTTTATGTCCTCACAGAGAGGTACTTGCATCTGGTGCTTGCTTAAGGCAACAGGGGTGCTACTGATACCAGTAATAGGTATACTGTATGGAAGAAGTACTGGAAGAACGACTAAAATGTCTCTCTAGATGACTTGAGATTTATTTAAGGTTACCAGAACTTGTTGGTGAGCAGGATTAGTTTAGTATTTTATTGTTACTAATACATAGTGTGTGTTCAGTCTTACACTGCCAAAGAAAACCTGATTTTCACAGTTTAGAGACTTGTTATTTTTCTAGGTGATTGCAGGGACTGGCTCTGTGGCTTCTTCAGAGTAATCGATAGGCTTGTACAACACTCAGTCACTTTAGAAGGCTGTAAATCAGTTTCCATCGGGAACAGAGTCTTTGCTGTTTTTATGGGTGAGCTCTGAGTCCAAACCAACCACTACTTCCGCTGGATTGGCAATCCTGATGGCAGTCCAAAGGGAAGTTTCAGAGGGGAAGGCTTCATTTATCTCCTGGAGTGAAACAGATGTGAAGACCAAAGCTCATTTGCACTGCCTGGGCCCAGATATTCATGAGGCTTTTTGGCAAACAGTGATTTATGCTTGCATGGTTTTGATTTTTATGTGGATGAAGAGCAGGTGTTAAATTTTAAACATGTACACTCAGGGTACTGAGCTGAGTCTTAGGTTGATTTGCATGGAAGTCCTGGAAGTTTTATGCTTTTTTTGGTTTACCCAGTTGGTCCTTATTTGTCAGAGTAATGTCAGTTTTAAAGGCAGTTTTTGCAGAGTAAATCTTCAGATTGGACATATAAAATCAATTTGTAAATAATTATATTTTGCTACCAGAATAAACTTTGGAGGTTTATTTAAGTGCAGGTGAATAACTTTTCACCAGATTCATTCTCCTCATATTCAGTGCAAGTATCTCAAGAACAGCCTGTAGCCAAGGCAAATCTTATATCTTTTGTTTTTAAATTACAGTATATCAGTCTTTTTGTCAATAGTAAAGTGAGAGTATAGCAAAAAATGTAATTACTACATCATTATGGATTAACAGGGAATTTAGGATGTAGAGATTGTTTTAATCTGGTTTAATAAAACCCATATTATTAGTTAAAAACTGGATAAGCCACACACTATTTTCTCATCAGTAACTCCTCATAAATAATTGCATGTATTATTTGAAGCCAAGAGTATGTGACATACCATGTTTTTCATTTTTCCTGTAGCTTTTTAACTTTAGCTTTGTATTGTGCATGTGTTCTGTTTACTGGTCAATAAAATCACCCAACAAAAAAATACAAAACTAAGAAACTAAGACATTATAGTAAATTATGTGTCTCTTATTCTATTTCTTCTCCACTCTGTGTTAGTTACAGGATTTATAGCGTTAGAGCTCTTTTCAAGTAGCTTTTCTGCTTAATACAGTCTGCTTTTTCTACAGTAATATAATAAATGGTAGACAAGTGCAGTGCCTGTAGGTGTGTAATTGCGGACCACTGATATTCCTGGTCAGTGTGTCAGCTCCAGTCAAGGACTGTAGACTACTGTTGTCTAGACTGTGTTTAAAGTCTGCCTTAGCAATAGGTGAGCTATCCCTATTCAGTTCACAATGGGTGTAATTACCTCAGTTCTTGGCAACCAAAAGTTTAGACAATTACAAATTTGAACCTATTTAAAGTTAAGGAAGACTTACTGGCCTAATTTACAGCTTGTTAAAGGACGGTACTGTAGTCTTTCATTTTAAATGTTCAATACAACATTTGTTTTTGGAAAAGGAGGTTAAAATGGTGTCTAGATGCTAATTTTAAAGTGCAGCTCATTTACAAATGTGAGCAATACCATTTAAATGGTTTTCGATCAGCTGGGCTTTTTTTAATTTGTTTTTTAATTAGGCTGCTTATGCCAGATGTATGTTTTCTGGTTATGGTATGTTTCACATGGTTCTCTTTTCTTTAACACACATCTGTTGGAAGGGTTGCAAATAAATATTATTTCGTTTCGTCATTACTGACTGACTGTTCCCTGGACGGGGGGGGCATGTGTGTGTGGGATAAACTATTTTCCCAAATCCCACACACACGTTTGTTTGTGGGTCTGATTGCTGGCTGGAACTGGAATTGCATTCATCCCTGAGTCTTTCTTATTCAGCATATTTAGCTCCATATGTTGAGTATCTAGCAGAAGGAATTGTTGGTTTATTTCTTTATTTTTTAACTGTGTGGTTTGGTTGGCCTTGACAGTCTTTGTGCCAAAGAGCCTGTTTCAAATGCAAATTCTGATTTCAGACCCACAGGCTTTTCTTGACATTTGGCATTATATTACATCACCATTTGGAAATGTGCAGAAGCACCATTGATTGAAGGTGCACGTGCTGTAGGCTACCTGCTAAAAGCTTTCAGTTACATTTTATTTTATTTTACATTTTATCGTAAACAACAAATTCCATGTGAGTCGTCACAGTGCCACTACCCCCCCCCACAGGAAACAGCCCATTTTTCTTTGTCTTCTCCCATGATCTTCAGACTTCACTTCGGACCCCTTGTGGCTGGGAAGTACGTCTCAGGACGTCTTTTTTGCTTTACTAAACAGTGCGTTTCCAGGAACAGAGTGGACTATCTTATTAAAATGTCTAATCCATCAAGGATTGGTAAAGATTTGAATTTAAAATTGATGGCTCAGTTTGTTCCTGCGCATATTCTCTACTCACTGACCTTTTCACAATATTTAGGGCATGGTTGTGGACGGCAGCTTGGTTTTTTAATGTCTTATTAAATCTCTGGTCCTTAAAAGGGTTGTGATATCTTGAAAGTTTCTCTTCAATTCCACCTTTTTCTAGCTTGACCTTTCTGTGGTATTTGTGTTAGAATAAGAAATTGTACTGAGCCCTTTAAAGAAAGTCTTTTTATCTATTACTTTATGCATTAAATTCCCACCTTCTTACTGACTCTGCTTTGCATTGTGTTTCTGTTCGTATGAAGTGCGATTGCATTGTAGCAGTAGCGAGTGTGTACACATTCACGTGTGAGATAAAAATTGCATGAAAAGATCCAGAACTGAAATGCCTTTTTATCATGTGTTGGACTGTTCAAAACATGGTACAAAAGATAACTAAGTATTTAACGGTGTAGGTTTTTAAAGTTTAAAGAAAGGGGGTTAAATATCTATTTCAAGCGACCAGCTGAAGATGTTTAAATGAACCAGTTTGCTTAAGAATTACAGTTGATTACAGTTGCAATATTGTAATGGTACAGAAGTGACCAAAAACACATGGCCAAAAATAGTGAAAAGCGAAATTTGTTTCCCAAGAGTTCAATTCCTGCTCTCCATTCTAGTGCCCTGCCCCCACATTCCCTGACAGGTGGTTGAAAGGATAGATGGAATTGCTCCCATCATGCAAGAAGAGCCAGGTTCGAGACTGTTTACTGTCAGGGCGACTGAGAGTTTGCCTTGGCTGTGCTAGAGCAGTCAGTTCTGTTTCCATTCCAGATGTTTGGTCAATGTCATGACCAAGGCTGAAGTACCCATTCACCCGACCGTAACCTGTAATACAAAGGTCTTGGCCTGGGCAAAGTCCACATGTACTGGATAACTGCTGTTGGCAGGAGTGGTGTTGTTTGATGTGCGTGTCTTGGCTAATCACAGCTCTGCTGCAGCATGAAACCGTTTTGCTGACTTCTGTGCCCACAAGCCTGTCTTATGCCTTTGTAAGTCTTAGGAAAATTGGTATGTTTAAACATCCTCAACTGATCATTGGAGAGAGAGGTAACCTCCCATTTTTTGACTTTTTAGAAGAATGCGGTGTTATAAGCTTTGTTGTCTTTTGTACAGTCCAAAGGTAAACAGTATTGCCTTTTCTTGCTATTTTTTTGTGACTTTGTCTAATGTCTGTGTTATAATCGTATGTTTCACTATGGTTTCTTATTCATTTTCTTAAAACCATGCAGAAAACAACAACAAAAACAACAGCAAGAAACTGTCGGGGATCTTAAGGTAAGTAAGTACGTTAAAGAGGACTCAAAAGAAGAGTAAGAATATTAATCCATTAAGGGGAATTGTTGTTACTAAAAGATGATTGTTAAAAACGTTGCTGTGTGTGTTGTTTTGACTTCTGGGATAGTGTCAAGCTCTGTTCATTTTGTATATCCAGAGCCTTGTATCAAAGAAGTTGCTGTGCTTGTAGCTTTCACAATACTGACTGATGAGATCCCTGCCAAAGCCCCGCACTCACAGTGTGGCTGCCAAGAAACATCATTTCAGTGCAGCCCTACAGCTGAAAAATGATCCTGTTTCCAAGTTCGGCTTCATTTGCACTTTACTGGAAGCAGAAGACACGTTGAGCGGTCTTAATCTGGGGTCACTCTGTGTTAAAGCGAGGAGGAGCAGCTTGTTCTGATGGGAACAGATTGAAGACACTCAGTCTCTGTCAGAATAGCACACTGTGCTGTGCTCATGGACACTGTGGGCTTTACTTACAGACCCTCCCTTACTCCCCCCATGAAAAGGCAGATTGCTGATTATTGCAAAGCTCCAGAAATTCAATCAGCAGAAGTTTGATTGAATTTCTGCAGCAAAAAAAAAAAACTCTTTCAGATTTGGTAAATGGGTTCAATCTGTAGTCTTGCTTTTGGCATTTAAAGCAAAAACTTGTTTTTCCTTTATTTATTGTCCCACAGCTCTGGAGTTCGGAGAATACTTTAGAACTCAATGGCTGTGAGAATATAACATTTAAAGTCAACCTCATAATTAACTGCAAGCAACATATGTTAGAGGTTTTTGTAGTTTCAAGTGTGTAATTTCTAAAGACTTTTTAAAAGAACCTTAGTCTTGCAAGTGATATCCTTTCTTTAGTGCAGATCTCATAAAAGGGAAGGCAGTTACACACTTGCTTCGCAGCCCAGTTCTCATATTTTGATTACAGGGCTGGCATACGGGGTTAAACATGTGAAGCGAAGCTCTAGACTGGTCTGTGATTTCACAACTGCCAAATCTTCCCTAGCTGCCTTCAGTTTTATTTTTGTGTGTAGATAAAGATAAATCAAGTTGTTTATTCTCAAAATCCTGGCAAAGCAGAATAACATGTTCTGGTGTGTACTGTACTCGTCTGGTCCTGTTTGGTTTCTAAGAGGAGCATCGAGCACTTGGAGTGCTGCATGGCAGGACATCATTTCTCCCTGTGTATCAGCAGGGGTCCTGTGCTTCTTGTATATATACAGTATGTGTGTGTGCTGCTGTTTTCACCATTAACCGGATATACATTTCCTGTTAGAAGAGCCTGCTGAACCCTGGAGAGTAGATCATAATTAGAGTCATCAATAGTCTTTGAGTGCCTGGGATACAGATACAGTATGTGGCAGAAGGTAATGAGGAAGCAGAGGAACAGATGTCAGAATTCTGCACATGCAGATGCAAATACATCTACAGCAATTGCTCCCAGTGAGTGTAAGCTGTGCCATCAGCAGCAATTGGAGATTCCAGTTGCCATGACAACAAGGATTTTGGGCACCATGTATTAAATACCAGCCATAGAGGTTTTCCACTGACCCTGCAACGGCTTTCCTGTGTATTAAATCTGCAGGCTTTGGGGTCTGAATGGAACTCAGAAGTTTACAGTTGGTCACCATGCATTACACACAGTTAATACATTTATGAGTTAACGCTGTACCTTGACACAGTGCTTTCTTCACTTCAGTCAGCCTTAGCCACTCAATATCTTGAAGCTCACTGCCAGTGTTATAGTTTCGCTCTAACAGTAACGTTTTATTTTATAGATTTTCTGCTTATTGTGGCATAAGCCATTGCTCTGAATGCTTATGTCAATGGACACTCTTTGTGAGTTCAAGACAACAGGAAGAAAAGACTGTTCCAAGAACAGTGTGCAAAATCTTTCAAAACCATGTTCAATACTGAGTCTGTGTGTAGAGCCACAATTGGGAATCCTGTCATTGTCGAAGTCAGTGAAAAGCCGAGGATATGCAGTGGGCTTTGGAAGAATGCAAAGAAAACCTTTTTTCTGCTTCTCTGTTGTAGCCCATTGGTGAACCTGCTAACACCACAACAAAGTGTTTCATTCTACATTGGGAATTGAGATCCAAAGCAGGAATGGAGACCATGACATATTGTACTAAAGGAAAGAGAATCTACGCTGGAAATCCACATTTGATTTCTGGTTCATATTGCAAAGAACATTATCAGAACCTGTGTGGAATTATGAGCTAAATGCACTGCTCTCTCTAGAGCAATTTTGAGAATTTGCAGAATTGCTCTGTTTCTGGAGACCAACCGTGTAATGTCTGTACTTTCTAGTCATTTCTTTCTGGACACTTCACTGCAGTTTCAGTGGGCAATAAATTGTGCACTTTATTAGTATAGAACTTTGTTTTGCTATAATGATAGCTTGTGAAGCACAGACATTTCCATTATAAAATACACAGTATTTGGCAGGCCAGCTGACAAAGCAGAAAAGCCCCAAAACTATATTCAGAATTGTAAATATACAGCATGGGTGGTTGTTGTAAGCTGCTATCTTTCATGATTCCTGGCTACTTTTGTTTCTTGCACACACAAAGGTAAAGTGCAGATTGGGATAGCGAATCTGCTGTTTGAAAGCAGCTAGGCAAAATTGCAAAGGTTGTGAAATTGAGGCTTCAGATGGGAATCTTGAATCAGATTCAGGTACTGCAGAGGGAAAGGATCATTTGAGTTTGGGAACTGAATGGGGTATCGCAATGATGGACTGTCATGTTGAAATGCTAGGTGTGGGAGTCTTTGCAATGCCCAGGGATTTCTGGGAACTGAAAGAATGGCAATATCGTTGGTAATCTCGAATCAAACTTTCTGGAATTCTGAGCCCACTCGGGAGGGTGTTGATATTTTCTTTGGTTCCTTTCCCATGATCAAAGGTGGCGACTGCTTTCAAAGACCTTTCCCAAATCATAATGTGGAAGCTGGTTTAGGAGAAGAGCAGAGGAAATTAATCTGTGTCTTGTTCTTATTTAATTTAATTATTGGCCTTGAATCAGAGTCGTGGTTAAGAGATTGGAGACGACGATAACTGTTCTGTTCTCTCCAGCTGTGTTCACTCCTGAGATGAGTTAAATTTAATTGATTCAGGCTTTTCTCATCCCTGTGACCTCAGACCTATTGTTGGGGCTCTTTAGATAATTACAAGCTTGTTCCTACCTTCTGGAGGCTATTCAGCCCATATAAACAGGTTGGTAGGTAGCTGACTGATCCTATGATCTCATTCAATCATTTATTGAAAGATGCTGGGGTATCATCTTTAACAGAATGGATGGGTAGAGTGCTCCAGACATCCTCAACATTCAATTTCAAATGCACTAACCCTTAGTTTCCATTTCTAATACCAATATATTTTTCACTGTTCTCAAAATGTAAATTGGGTTGAGTTTCACAATACTTCTGACAACAGTGAATTAGTCTTGTATGTTCAAAGCTGAAAACATTCAGTTCCTTTAGTCTGTCATCATAGGACATATGTTAAATCTGATCACACTTCTCTGGACTGTTTTAAAAGCAGTAATATATTTTTGTAATGAGCAGACCAAAAATTGTACACAGTATTCAAAATGAGGTCTTGCAAGTGAATTTACTCTTTTAATATGACAATCTTTGTTTTAAGTTTTATACTTTTAATTATGTGTCCTAAGATTCTCTTCTTCCCAACGTTGTCAAATGAAAAAAAAATGTTTCAAGCTTAGCCTTTACCATCTTACATTTTGTAGTTTGGATAGTTCTGTACTTTAGTTTCTGCCACTACTACTGTAACTGTACTGGACTAAAGAAAATGTTATTTGAGTATGGAGCTGCGTCAGCATACATAGGCTGCAAAGGATCAAGTAAAGGTTCATTCCATGCTGAAAAGAGAAGAAAAGAAACACAACGTTTGGACAGTGGAACCTTTTTCAGGTGTCACACCACTCCGGTGTGGAACCTTTCTGTGTAGTTCGGCTATGGAGCCTTCTTCAGGTGTGACACAGCTGAAATGTTGTGCTTCCTTTTCTCTTTACAGCGTGGAATAAACCTTTGCTTATTCCTAAATTAGTAGTAGCTTGCCTGGTTTTTGCCCAATATTGACTATTGTCTAAATCTTATTGACTTTCCCTGCCACTTTGTTTCTGCTGCCTGTTGTGGAAGTTTGATTCTGCCATCAGTTGCAAACCTGACTCAAACTTGGCTGGCAAATCAATATAGATTGAGAGAAGCAGCGGCCCTGAGTTGTTCACAGGTGCAGCCAGTGCCTTGATTTCCTTGTGAGAATGTAAGATTCTCCTCCCCTGGGAGTGTCTCGTCATCGCCCATCGCCCCCGAGGTGGCTCTGTCCCGTTTTTCCACTCCCAGTTCGGCTGCCCTGCTACACTAACATGTCTGCCAAGTTGTGTCTGGTGTCGAAGCTCCATGGCCCACGATGGTGGTGTCCTGGGAACCTCTGGCTTGAGCTTCTAAACTGGAGATCCCTCTCCAGGGCATTCGCCTTTTCAGAGAGCGGCTGGATATTGTGGCAGTTTTCCCTGTTGTTGGTTGTCTGTTTGGGAGTCTTCCAGGATTTGCAGTATTTTATAGGATTTTATTTATAAAAGTGTATAATCTGTGATCTCAGATCCCAAAGTAAACAAGACAAGGTAAAGATACTGATTTATCCAGTCATTAACATATGGTAAAATATTTGATTGATAATTTCTGTTTAGTGGGAATCTACAGGTTTAATTATCAAGGGTTCTCATTTTACAATGTGGGCGAATTCCTCAATTCACCCACGATTCAAGCCTTAGGCACTTGGTATGCTAAACCACGTGGTGTCTATACTTACAAATATTAGAGGCTCTTGATATGAAGAAGAAACTCATATTCTTCTGGATCCAACATGAAGCATAAACGTGAAGTAGTGAATTACGCTCTTTGCTTAAAAAAGTCCATGTGAATATTTTTGTTCAATAAAATGGAACGGAAAATCTTTTCTTTATTTGTGTTTTGTTTCTGTATTTATCATTTTCCAATCAGCTTACTGCCACAGCCCTCACACAAGCGCATTGGGGCTGTGGACGGAGCTCTTGTATGATTATAACTTCTGCGAGCCCATCGATAGCAGGCCGACCACAGAGACCACTGCAGACCTGTGAGCTGAAGGGCGGGCTTTGCTTATTTCAAGCCTAGCCAGCACTGTCCATGCTCAAACAGTCAGAAACATTCCCACAGGAGAGTCCACTCACAGTCAGATGGTGGTGTTGCTCAATTTCAAACCAGTCATCAAAGGAACATAAGGTTCCAGCCACAACCCTTAACTGATTGAGCCACTCCAGAAACCCCTAACTTAGCACCAAAATGTTGCCATAGTGTGCAATACCACGTCATATGATGTTTCCTAATGTTTTTGAAACAATGGGTTTTGTAGGAGTTTTTGTTGGGTGTGCTACATCCAAAAGGGTCTTTAGGTTCATTAATTATCTTTGTCTCTGTCAGTATGATTTAGAGTCAGGGGTTTCACTTGTAGTGGACTTGTTCACTCAGCTGTCACATTACAAAATGATGGAAAGCTGTTGTTTATGGTCGTGACTGTGCCAAGCAGGAAATTCCATTCTGCTCAGTAGCATTGAGCATTATTTTTCTCAGAGGATGGGGGCAGAGTTTGCTCTTACCACACGCATGTGACTTTCAGGCCCCCTTCGAGAGCTTGGAGGAATTCAAACTTCACCCGCAGGACGGAAGAGTTGGGCAGATGTCATGAAGTAATAAAGAGGAAAACTCAAATCTCCCAGCCTGATCGGCACAGAATGGGCTGTTCCTTCATTCCTCTGTGCGGAAATGCTTACAGAGAAGTTCACTTGTTATTGAAATGAGAGGCTATTATGAAAAACAGAGGTCTATTTTACAGGACAACAATTAAAATGGGAAGGCTTAAGGCCTGAGAAATAGGGCCCTTAGTCTGACTGAATGAATTAACCAGCACACTCCCAGGGGTGCCCTTCAGTAAAACTTCGTTTTGGTTTTCACCTAAAAGCTTGCTAACAGCTCCCTAAACAAATGGTAAAAGGACATACTGTATGCAGTACCCCGAATATACTGTGTGAAAATATAAGGTGTTTGGAAACTTTCAGTGTCATGTCTGCAAAATAAATGTATTTTTAGTTGGAATGCCTCACTGACATTCAATAAGTTTATTATTAATGCTTAATGATGGTATATAAAGTGATATATAATAGTGTTATTACAGTATGTGTGACTTTAATTTGAGGTGTTTATTTCTTCTTTGCCTTCTGTGGGTTCACTGTGCAGAAGATCCCACTGTAAATTACTGCAGGAAAAAGACGTTCCTATTCGGCAATGTCATCAAATTGTATGTATGCCAGTCAGTTTAGAAAGTTTGACACCTTACACCACAGGGGTAAGCTACCTGGTAATAGCAGATGTCATTCTGCTGAGCTTTGTTGTGTCATGAAAGCTGACACGCCTTTAGCACACACGCCTGAAGTAGAGAGAGTTAAGTCCTCTTGCAACAGCAGTTCAGCCCGGTGGAGATATTGCTTTTACTGATATTTGTAATAGGATTCTTTATGGACCCACAGCTGCAACCAGCTAATTCCACTCAGATTCTTTACCATGTTGTTTATGTGGCAGCAAAGGAAACATAAAAGACTCAAGACATTTATTTCCATAATTTCAACCCCTTAAAATTTCGTCTTGGTTAGGCTCATCTCTGAACTCTGAACTTTTCTGATTCTACTGTTTATTGCTGTTGACAGTATGTCTATTTCAATTCAGGCATGCCCACTATCAATAATATGTTACCTTTAATGTCCTTTTTCTTGCATTGTAGATGCTGGGAATCATCCTAGCAATATCGTCTAGTTGGCTCCCCTTTCAAAATGAAGAGCTTTACATTTTAAAAGTGTCCTTCTGTCAACTGTTAGGGTCTCAGTCTATTCAGGCTCAGAATGCCTTTATCTTATTGACTCTCAAGGCCATCAATGACGTGACAGGCGGAGTCAAATCTAAAAGTTTATTTCTCCTCCTTCACCAGCTTCTCCATCAGCAGGTTGGCCCTAGTGCAGAGGTATTCAGTCTGTATTACAGAAAACAGAGCCCATGCAACAACAAACAATTCTTTACTGTTCGCAATGCCTCAATTCTCTTTGCACAAACATTGTTACAAAGCTATTATGCCAAATTAAGATTTCATAAAGAGGAAAACTGAGAAGGTGTCTTCTGTTTACACATATCAGAGGACAAGGATCTCCCGGCTCGGGGCGTGCAAAATTATCAGGGAGAAAACCCTCACCCATCTGTTCTCCTTTGCAATCCAGGAATGTCAAAATAAATGAAACACAATACATTAAAGCCCAATGCTTTAGCTACTCTGCCAAAGCTCCTGCCACATCAAACAGTTAATACAATGGGTCATCTGTCAGTGCTCCCCTAATCTGCCTTTTTGTCAGTTCAAAGCCCTACAGTGTGCAGTTTGTTTTTGAACAGGCAAGGTGCACAAGAAAGTAATGAACTGTTTCATCTGACTGCCATTTTGGAAATAACACTGGGTGAGACTGTATCTTCAAAGTGGAGGTGGGGATTTATGGGAGAGATGGAAATGAAATCCACATGAGTAAGCACGGAGGCTCTGGCAGGAGTTTAAACCATGTCCGTCCAGGCACAGGTGAGGCGCTGCTGGGCCGAGGACAGAGCGCTGTCATCAGCCTGCATGACAGCTGGATGAGAGAAGTGTCTGTTAACAGCGCGCACTGTTCAGCAAGGGCTGCATCTGAGCACTGCGCCGAGAGCTCTGTCTGCCCCTGGCAGGCCAGCGGAGGGTGTTTACACTGACTGCTGGAGCTGCAGAACTGCTGGGAATCATCTGTAGGTGCTCCCTTTGAGACACCATAGCTCACCTTTCAATATTTGCCAAACTCTTCTGCTTAGTGTGGAATAGCACAGGTTTGCTTTCATCATGTATGAGCGTGCAGTTTCCAGCTGAAGATTCTGTGTGTACTGTGCACTATTACACTATTCCACCTTTGACTTTTGCATTAATCCGAGCTTGTAGTCACATTTCCTAACACTGGCAAGCTTTAAAAGAAAAGTCAAAGAAGCCCAGCACTTATTGTAATTGCAGATGAGTATTTGTGTGTGGGGGCGTGCTACTATTATAATTGAAGAATCAGTTATCAATTAACGCAACCATTTTATTTCATAAATAATTATTTTGCAAATAATTTTTCAGAGTGGTTAATGAACCTGTGAGTAAGCCTTGTATTAAAGAGCCTTGGGGCAAACTAAACAAGTGCTGTTTGCTGTCTGGGCTCGCAGCTCAGAAGATAACCTGTACAGATGTGCCTGTGCTGTTTGTGTATCTGAAGCGCTGTGGGATTTAGTGCTCTGTAAACTTGCACTGTGGAAGAAAGATTGATTTGCCATCAAGTTTTATCGGCTCAACCAGATACCTTAATTATTTATGGTTATTCTGGAAGCTATTATTCTAGTATTAGTATGCAATATACGCAATAAAAAATTCTTCTTAACATGTAGACACTCACGGTGTGGATAGAGGTAAATGCATGTGTGTTCACCCAGAGGCAAGGGTAACTCAAAATAGAGAAAATTGACTGACAGAGTAGCAGAGCAGGATACCTGTTGGTATCTCCAAGTACTCAGTCGTGTAGAAGAAATCAAAGCTGTAGAAATGGAACGATTTTAGTTGCAGGTCTGCCTTTTTCTCCCACCTGACTCATAGGACAAAGGAGTCATGTCTTCATGGAGAGTGTGCAGTGAGACACGAATTAGAAGTCGGGCCGCCTAATTATACACGTGAGCTTCAGAACCAGCACCAGGACTAACTGGACGGAACAGCACCCGTCCTCAAACCTGACTTTTTCAGCTGCTTTTCCCTGCTGGTTTCAAGTTAAAAGTTTGTGAATCCTTATTCCTTTTGCACGTTCTGTTAACCCTCGTAGGCTGATTTTCAGCCAGGGACAACAGTCCTCAAGCTGTGAATGCATTCCCCTTGTGCCTGGATGGTCACTTGACTCCACCATGGTGTTGAAATAAAATCGATTAGGTTTTCATGCAGACGAGCTGCGCTGAAGGAGGTTATTTAAAAATGAGGGAAACAATAAGGGCAGCACATTGCACCCTGTATTGATTCCATTTTAAACTGAACTTCAAATCCCACTCCCCATGCAAATCAGAGCAGGCCTTTCAATGTTTATTTTTAGATATTTCTCTATATTTCAGGAATCAGATGGTTATTGCATGCGTTTTAATCACTGTCAGTGGGCCTCCTACCACATACCGTATGGCATTTGTGCTACAGCTGCAGAGTCCAATTTCAGCTTGGCACAGTCCAGGGAAAAGCACCAAACACAGCCAGTTATTTGATCAATTCCTGTACTTGAAGGGTTATTCCTCTGGAGTGTTGTGTTTGCCAGATGGAAATATGGTTTGCATTTTACAAACATCTTGAAGTGCTGATGTGAGGCATTGGTAACGTAAATAAATGTCAAAAAGCAAAAATTCTCTGATTTTTTGCTGAATTTGAAGTGGACGGGATGTAGATTTCTGTTTGCTGAGTGTTTCATTTAGAAGTATTCATTTCCCTCTTAATCTAATCCTTCGAATGGGGAAGCAGATTAGAGGTGAATGTTCTCCAGGTCTGGGCTGAAGACAGCAGGCACACTAATGATACATTATAACCTCCCCCCAGGTCATTTCCCTGCACAAAATGCTGCTGCCAATGCCCATTTAAATTACTTAAATGGACCAAACAATCATGTAAAAACAATCTTGTTTCACAAAGCTAAAAGACACTTAACTGTTCATGTAAAAGGAGAATAAACAGCAGGTACAATTATGGAGAAAGAAATTATAGCTTTGTCTTGAGTGCTCATTCTAATACAGGCCAATTATATGTTAACTGTAAAGACAAATGCATCTTTAAATGCCTCTCTCAGAATCTCCGATTGAGCTCCCATTTGCAAATAAAACATGCAGGGGGCAGTCAGAAACTGATTTCATTTAATTTCCTGATCTCTTTACAACCTCCTGTTAAACCAGATCTTTTTTTAATCTGAGCTCTTATTTCATTCTGCTGTCAACTCCTGTCGACTTATATCCACTAACAGCTGTTCAGCACAGACAAAAGTATTGGGATTTTTGCAGTTTTTTCTGTGTGTGTTGAGTTCCCCATCCATATAAAAAAGGCCCCAACAATGTGTTCAAAATTATGTGACTTATGTTGGTTCACTACACTAGATAAGTTTCAATCCATAAATTACTTGAATAGTGGCCATAATAGCACTTTTAAAGAAAGTTTTTTCTGTGGTTTAACCTTGTTGCCTTCTTATTCCACTAAGATGCTTTTTCATTCCCCGTCTTACTTGTGAGTCACGGGCGTGTGTGGACAGTTAAGGGCAAGTCCACCCACACTGACTCTAAACACACCTCAGTGATTTATACTGATTTGTACCTGTTGTTTTTCTGGCCCTTAAAAATACACCGGTTTGGATGAACTGCCTTTCAGCTTTTTTCGTATTTACGCAATTGGCACTGTAAATTAAGATGAGGCGGTCTTGTGATAGCTGAAAGGCTCTCCCGACACTGTTGAGTTGCTTTTTCCTGAAAGCAGCATAAGCAGTTTATAATCAGTGTAGCTGTATCTTCATGAATAACCTGAAGAAGTTGTTTTGACCGCTTGGGAATACACGGTTTCACGCAGAATGTTGTCAAGCTGAGTGCAACAGACTTCAAAGACATGTTCACAATGCCATCTCGGTTTATTTAATTAGGAAATTGAAGCAACATCTTTAAAGATGGCCCTGAGCCAGGAAACTTTCAGATCCATGGAGACTCAATTGGTGATCTGATAGTAACATGCAGCTCTGATATTCATGTATTAAAAGATGTTTAGAGTACTTCCACATGCTTTTCTTTTCCAGTGAGAGTCATTTATCTAGAAAATGAAACATTTCTTCTACAATATAATATACTTCATGGCACACCAAATCAGAAAACACACAGAATGCTCTGTTTAAGATGTGTGATCTTCTTTTAAACTTTAAATGAAAGAATCTTTGTGCTATCAGCAATATGGAAATCTTCTGAGGACTTGCTGGTTACAATATTATTTAATTTATAGATGTTTAAGCCTGTGCAGCTGCTTCATTGCCGACCGGAGTGGACTGGATTTAATCTAAATTACAAAATCTCCGAAATCTTTCCATTTCCCCCTCCCCCCAACAGCTATTTTACCTCACTTGTCTCTCGGCTAATCTTGCACCTGTTTCTTCACCAAAAGCCTCCAAAAGTATGAATTCTCTGACTGTCTGATGCAAAGGGTAGTGTTTTAATCCTCTCTCCGTTCAAACATGCACCATCCGGCATTAGATACCCAATTGTCTAATCTGTATTGCTGATAGACGGACTCCCACAGTGTTTTCATTTACTAAAAATGATCAAGTTTAAAATACGTAACTCACTTAGAATCCTAGAGACAAAAAAGATCAAACCAAAATTGACTGAGGTTGGTACCCATCACATGGCTGATCTGGTTTGAGTGAACAGAAAGGAAATATTGTACTTGTGTGGTAATGGAAAAACATATAATTTGTGACAGTGCTCCCCTGTTTATAGCCATGTAGAAAGACAGGATTCCTACCAAAACCCAGCATCTTAGAGATGCTCTGGTTAATAATATGAAAAAAAAACACATCACTTCAGGCTCAAGCGAGACCCAGAACAGAACAGGAGACCATAAATCAAAATGTTGGAGGTAGAATTCCTGAGCCTGTTTCCATGGAGATGTGACGGCCATGACAGCTCTGAAAGGCCACCTTACATACCCAGTTTCATCAGTCTGTGTCTGCAATAAACACCAGGTTCAATTTATGGCTCATCATTGCTTTGGTTGAATAACGTTTTGTTAAAATCACTTTCCAGGTTTTCAGCGTGTGCAAAGAACTCTTAGTTTTTCTGACCCTCATTATGGAAACAGTCTGACAGCATCACTATGAACAGCTATGCACTGAATGAAAAAAAGAGCCAAATGACTGAATTAAAAAAATGTGCTGAAATAATATGGTCTACAGGTATTACCTTTTTAAATCCATGGCTGGCTTTTGAAACACAGCTAAAAGTACATTTACAGAGCTTACAGAGTCATGCCCAAGGAGCATTACAGTGAAATTTCAGGCAAGCAGCCAGATATGCTTTCAAATAGGATTTTCTTCCAAGTTTGTTTTAATGGCTTAGCCTTTTTAATAATTTGCAAAGAGAAGCTTCTATATATAATTACATGATATTTAACAACCAGTTGTCAAAAATCATCTTTTAAGTCTCTTTTTTAAATTATCGTTATTATTGTTCATATAATTATTACTGATAATACTGAAGGCTGTTTTTAAAATACAGTCTGATATGATTTACTATTAGATTGGAAAAAACATTGTTACTATCCCATTATGGAAAATGACAATAAAGAATAACCATGACATACAGTAAGAGAAACAATTAGTCATCATGGAAAATACAATAGGCGGATCCTATTCCACTGCACAGTGTAAATATCTGATGACAAAGAGCAGAAGGAAGAATGACATTTTTGTAATTAAGTTTACTCTTTATAGCTTGGGTTTATAATCCAGAACAGTGAAGCTACAAACACATTCAGTGGTTCAGTGAGGATTCAAAGAGGACCTGTCATTCAGAAACTTGATATTAAAAAAGAAAGGAATTGTACAAGTGCCTTATATTAAAAAGAAAAAAAGAATATATGATGTTCAAATATTAACAAGATGACCTTGGTGACTTGCAGAATGTAAGACAGTTCCTGCATTTCTTAATATTGTGACAGAAGCGTGATTGTAGGACAGTTCCAGGATTTCTCAATATTGTGACAGAGGTTTGATACTGTGACTCATGGATCCCAGCAAGCTGGCAGACAGATCTCTAAACTGGCTATTTATTAAAACCTCTCATTCAATCAGATAAAACACTGGGAGACAAGGAATTAAAAAAAACAGCACTGATGCTAACGCAATTGGAAGACAAGTTTATGTTGTGGTAAAAAAAATAATCTTTTCCTTAGGATTTGAGAATAAGTTTTGTAGCATTCAGCATATAACGGAATCGTTCTTTCAGGACCCTATGCAGACGACATGATCCGGGGTAGAGTGAGGAAAACACGGGGAAAAGGCATGCGGGAGTCGGGAATGAAAACGGGGAGCATGTCCATGGTGCGCTGGTGTTCGGGGAAGGTGTGGCCGAGGCAAACAATCCAGAAATAAGTCCAAGGGGGAATCCAAGGGAAGGTGAAAATCCCAAACCAGAAGGTCCATCCAAGACGAACAGAATAAAAACGGGAACCAGGTCGGATCCGGCAGGAACAGGAACTTAAAAGCTTGACGGGACCAGATGTTTCCAGGTCCCAGAAACCAATGCAGAGCCCGGGACAGAGTAGGCATCTGGCTTATAAGGGGAACTGAAAAGGGGGCTGGAACAGGGAGCAGATGCGGGAGATGACAGGGAAGGACTGGAGCGTCCTTAAGAGGAGGGGTTTACGAACGTGACACAGCATTATAATAATGCTAATATTATTAGCATTATTATAGTACAATATATGTTACATAGTATAATAATAAGAAAATTATTTTTGGGACAGGTTCTTAGTTGGGATGTGCTACCCACTTGGAATTTCCTCAGTGTGTTTAGCAAATATTCCAGTTGTGCTGCAACATGACCTTGATTTCTTAGAAGATAAGAAGAGGATACATTCTGGGACGCGTCTGATAGTATTTACTATACATTAACATATCCCAAGAATACCTCCTCCTCAGCTCCCTGCAGAGTGTGTAAGGTAGTGGGACTGCAGAGGCCAGGTTGAGGCGTGTGCTTGCATTGAAGAAAGGAAAGCATATACAGCAATCGCTGCAACCTTAATTTATTTAATTTCTTCATTACTAAACAATAGTATTCAAATAAAATAAGAGACATTATTACTTCAGTGTTTGTTTTTTATCAGTCACCGATTGGTTTCTTTTTGTACATTTGTTTGTTGTAAACAAACACGTCTCACCATTAAGGTCATTTAAAAGGCTGTGTTTTTCAGCAGCAGGCTGGTCAGACAATAAAGGGGGGTGGAGGGGTGGCACTGTGGCCAAGGATCTGTGTCTGTGGCTAGAAGGTTGCCGGTTCAAATCCTGTGGCTGGCAGAGAAATCCTGCTCTTTTGGGCCCCTGAGCAAGGCCCTTAACCCCAGCTGCTCCAGGGGCACTGTACAATGGCTGACCCTGCGCTCTGACCCCAAGCTTCTGTCCCTGTCTGTGTGTCTCATAGAGACCAAGCTGGGGTCTGCAAAAAGACAAATTCCTAATGCAAGAAATTGTATATGGCCAATAAAGTGATCTTAGCAGGTGAAGAGGCGTTCAAAGGCCATGGCCTCAGCTCAGGTGAGGTCTGAGCATTGGTTCAGACACTGTAGCATGAGGCTTTTTTGCAGGGGCTCCTACTGTATGTCTCCACTCCAACAGTCTGTCTGCAGGCCATGTGAAGGGAGAATGGGTGTGAAGCTGCGGTTTATTTTTTATCTTTACCAACATGGCGTGATGACTGCCTCACAGGTGCTCAGAATGGGGTCGCAGACAAAGACATGCACTTTGAGCCGACTGCTGTGCTCTGCTTATATCCCTACAAAACAGCTCAGCCCTGGGACTAAATCCATGAGCACCGCTGTCTAGATTGGGATGGAGAGGCCCACTCTTCTGTGATGTTTTGAAATTGGATGAGGGAAAATTAGAAGGCCAGCTACATCATATTTAGTCAGGGTAAATTTTTGGTACCGTTTTGGAAACCCCCCCAAAAAAACATCCTCAAAGTATTCTTCTGAAGCATGTGTAACGATGTGGTGAATCGGTATGTCACTGCAACTTCAGAACTGGCCTGTTCGACACTGTGACCCTCCCTGTTGCTTTCTTGTACTGTCAAATTCATTGTTTACAAATAGGTGGACTACTGATTTTGTCATGAGAGTGAATTAAAATTGAAAAAGAGGAAATAAAAAGTGGTCATGAAAGACCTCTATTAATCTGTAAACAGAAATCAAAGAAAAGCAACCCGACTGCAATGTTTTGTTCTTGAAAAATGAGATATTTCAAATGAAGTTACTCTAATAAGCTTTTGTTTATCTTTAAGGAAAACAGAAGACCTCAGCTAATTAGTTGATATTAATTTCTATAAAAGCCCAAACTGTGCATCTTTTTTTGTCAATTATAATGATTTTTACTGTACAGTTATTTATTTTCAAAATGGTTTTGATTTTTCTTGTGTTCATGCACTAGAAATCTGTTTACTTCAATTTTAATTGTCTCCAAGGAGTGACCCAGTGACTTTGTTGACGAGACCCTGATGATGTAGTCTTGTCTGCTAATAATCTCACTGTCTACTCGCTCTGGTTTGTTTTTCTAGTCACAATATTATCAAATGATTTGTACTGTACAAATACATGACCGTTAATTTACTTAAAACCATCTGATTAATAATCAGCCTGTTGTGTTCAGAGCTTGCAGCTTCATTGCATCTTCTATGGACAGAAAGGTGAATACCTGTAAAAAACTAGCATTAACTATGACATGACTTGAAGTTGCAAACGTGCCGTTGTTATGGACTTGTGTATCGTAGTTCTGCATGCCGCCTTAAACTCCATACAGGAAGTTTTGAAATTCAGTAATTCGCTTGCTTTCTTACTGTGTATTTGTTTTCTTTCTTGTCACAGATGGTAGATTGTAAGACATACACAACATATAATACATTTAACACAACACATTTAGCACAACACAACATGAATCTATTGGCAAATCAAAAACAAACATCTAAAAAACTGAAAAGAAGTCAAAAGCTTTAAATAATCTTCACCATCCAAAATAAATAAAAAGTTGGGTTGTCAGTGAGTGCAATAGATAGCTAAGATACATATACTGTTTGATGAAAATAAAATATAACAGTTAATTAATTACTTGTGCAGATTGAGCAGGTTAATAGCCATGGGAATAAAAGATACCTTACTCAGGCACTGCTCACAGGGTGGTAATAACAGTCAAAGATTACATACTGTAGGCCTTCCACACTATTTGGTATTGCTGTCTGCCAACTGTAGCTGTGGTGGGCTGATAACTTTGCTGGCTAACTTCACTATCCTGCGTCACTAAGCTGTCTGTTTCTATTGCATGTATTCAAGTTACCACCGTGAATGCTAAAACAGATTCAGTGAAAGTTCTAGAGAATAAGGTCATCATTGTACTGCACACATTAAAAGTCCAGCGTTTGCTCACACAAATGGTACCACTGGAAACCCATCCCTGTGCCAAAGGTGATATACTCCAGAGGGCTTTAACATCAAAAGTGTCACCAGATCAATTACACTCTCAATTGTTCTGTCATTTTCCATTGGAACATCTTCCTCATTGGTCTTGTTTGGACCAAATTCCACTGTTCCAGGGCATCCAGTTTGCACAGTACAGTTACGATACTGACAGTCTGGTTAGAGGAAGCACATTTTTTGGATTGTTATTGTATTTCTTTTACCAACTATGTTGAAGTACAGGGACAAAATAAACCCCGATGGGTGGAACAAATAAGTTGCAATAGCACTGAAGACCACAGAGCTCATAGTTCACGTAAGGTAACAATAACACTTGAGACCTGAGACCCGTGTCCTTCTCACAGTCAGTGATATGATCTTCACTGTCTAAGCCAATGATATCCACTCCTGGCACTGAAGGACTGCAGTCCACCAGGATTTATGAGCTTATAGACCTAAATGAGTAAAAGACCTGGAAACGGTGGTAATAAAGACTAATTAAGCAAAAGATCCATTCAATTAAAATCATTAAGATTCCACAGTGCAATGCAAAACCAGGTCATGGCAGCCCTCCATGGGCAGAATATCTTTAAAAAGAAAAGGGAAATAAAAAGGAATGTATCTAATGCTTTTATCTTAGCATGATTCATGACCCCATCTCCTCTCTATTACCGCTGTGGCCTTGCCTAATTATGTTTACTATGATTATTGTTATTTTCTTAGCAGAAGCCCTTGACCAAGGAAACATTATATTGTACCATCTATCTAAAATCTGCATGGATGTCAAGACAGAAACCCTGATGGCAGTTTCTTCTTCACACGTAATGATTTGAGACCTGAAACAAGGAGGTGCCTCTTTCAACAAGGAGCTGTGGGGTCTGGAACAGATTTCCAGCAAGTGTGCTGAAGCCCATACTGTAGGAACCCTCAAAAAGTAGCTGGTTGAGATTTTCGCAGTTAGCAATCAAACAAGTAGATTGAGCTAAATGGTCTCTGTCTTGATCATAATCCCTCCTTTTAAGGGCGCTCCGGCTCTTCCACATTTAAGTTGATTGTGTGCACCTGCCCTATCCAGCCCATCCTTATTTGAGCCGGGCACTCTCGCAACTCGTGGCTCTACATTGGAAGATGGAGGCCCGGAGGCCCACCTACCATCAAGTCGCCCTATGTCCGTGAATCGAGGGTGTAGGGCTCCTATACGCATCCTGACCCAGCTCAGTCCGGAGTTTAGAGCGCCTGGCCCCTTCATCCTGGTTTTTTATTCCCCGTCCCTGCACCAGGTGCCGTTTCGGTTTTTAACCTCGTCTTGTTTTGTCTTGGATGGATCACCCGGTACTGGACTTTTGGACTTCTCCCTGGATTACCCCCTGGACACCTCTGGACTTGTTCGCCATGGCCACAAACCTCCGAGCACCAGTTCATTGTCTCCCCCCTTGGAACGTTTCACTTACTTCCGGATTCTATCGTCTGCATAGGGTCTTGCATCACGTATCGCTACAGGTCTCCACATTTTTGTAGCCCTTCTTACATTTTTACCAGCAGGCAGCTCACTTTGCACCTTACGCAAACAAATAGCTGCCAAAAACAGAATGGCACTCTTGTCCTAAATGATTGTCCTAAATATAGGACACATCCCCATCAACTCAGGGAAGCATTCTTATCCTGTGCCTGTGTGATGGACAGAACAAGTGTGTTCAGTAGAGCAGCTCACTCATTCAAAGTTATCTACCAAGCTCTTGGTGTGTTTCAGACTTGCAGGAATGTTCAAGAATAGCACTACAACAGAGCCTGCAGAGACAAAGCAGGACTGGGAGGGGCAATTCTTGAATACTGACCAGCATTCTCATGCATTGGGTGGCTGTGCAGATATTATGGATAAGAGGCCTGCCTCTGAAATATGAAACTAAGAGGGCAGCCAGAAAACGTGATTAAATCAGTGACAAATACTGGGTATACTGTGTGTAAAACTGACACAATCACATCCAAAACTGAAATTTGCAATATCTGTGCTGTATATTATGAGCATCAACAATTTACTTAAAGCCTCCACTATTGATTTGTACTTATATCACAGCTTTGCCTTTTATTAATACAGCTTTGTTTGTGTGGGGAAAAACAAACTTGTCATTTAGGAAACCTTTAATTCAAACAGATCTGAATCTTTAAAACGTGGATGCAACAACTCAAGGTAAACCATAGTTGAGCAGCTTATGGAAAATGTTTGATGGGAATAAAAAACAAATACAGTATAATTGCTGCCAGTATGCACTTAACTGACTCCTTGTCGAGTGTTAATCACCATTAACATCAAGCCTTCCTGTCTACATAAATATATAAAGCTAAAAGGCTATTTATGATACTACAAAATACTGGTCTTTTAATATTACATTAGAAGAAAATGGCTTAAAATCTCAGTAGATAACCATGGAATCATGTTACTGTGTAAAGAAAAAAAAACACTGAGTAAGAAGAGCAGAACAGTGCAGGATGTCTAGAACTTTTGCCCAGCGGTATATACTTCAAGCAACACTATGATAAAAAATAACCACCTTTTCTGAATTATTCCACAGGTTTTGGAACTACCTGTTTGCAAAGTCAAAAAGGATCATTCAGATCTCTTAGCTGAGAACATTGTTGAGGAGTAATGTTTTTAAAGGAGGTGTTGCATGAGTGTTATTGAGTTGTTAATCGGCAATCTGTTTAAAGCCTTCTCTCTCTGCCGAAGGCCAGGCTCGATGCAGTGGCTGACCGAATCTGTGGGAAATCTGAATCTCCTAGAACCCATGGGGGCCCAAGTCCATTGCACACTCTACTAATGGTGACATTTTTAAATCACTAAAGATTTTGGTCTTTTAACGTCTAATTTCATTTTACTTCTTGTTTTTTGCAACGCCAATTTGTTGAGATTTGTTTCCTCATTGGTTTTAGTATCCATTGAGTAATATATATATATATTTACAGTGTTTTGAGTTTGTTGAACAGTGTTAATTACAAAGTATAATACAGCAATACAGAACTGTGGTACTATACACCACTCCATACAGTAGCAATGATCTAACCTGACCAGTAGGTGGCAGAAAGCACTGCATAAACGTGTGTTGCCCAGGTGGGTAAAGCTGGTAGAGTGGAGGCACTCCATCTACAAACACACTGGCACTACAGAGGAAGCTGTCACCCTGCTGCTGATATTGTATCCTTGCCATCTAATACCACATCTCTGATTTCTCATTGTGATGCCTACGCCCTTGTTTTATTTAAAATGTTCCGGGAACTGCGGTGAGAACACAAAAGCAACTGGCAGACCTCATCGGGCGGGTTTTGGATGCAGTCAGGCAAACACAGGTTCAGTTCCATGAGCGCCCTTTTTTCCTGCCGACACATGGCTCAGAGGGTACTGTAGGTGAAGAAAACTCCCACATTGCTGAAATTTACAGGAAAGGTGCACCCACAATTTCCCTGAAAAGGGTAACTGTTCGTGCAGCACACATGTATTTCAGAATTCGATACGTGCTGCACAGAAGCAGATCATGTTGTGAACACCTTTCCTGGCTCCCAGCCAGATCCTAACCAACAGACAGCTGGGTAACAATAATCCTGCTTCAGATCAAGAGGCGTCCGTCACACTGTGCTGAAATCAAGCCAGACTGCAATGCGAACAACATTTTTTGTTTTGAGGGAGAGTAGTTTGTGCAGTCTGTGCTGTAGGTTGTGCTTGTATGTGAGGCATTTAACCACAGGGTCCAGGGGTAACAGGAGTCAAAACAATTACTGAAAGGAAAACTGGCCAATATGGGTTATAAATGGAACAATATACTGTATATCATCATGTTACAGCAACAGGGGGTCCAGAGAATTCCATCTTCCAGTATTCATACTTATCTGTAAAGCAGGACTTAAGATTTGTGAATGGGGTGTCGTGTGTATTTTTGACAGAAACGCCTTTTGATGATGTTATTATTATTATTATTATTATTATTATTATTATTATTATTATTATTATTATTATTATTATTTGATTAAAGATAATTGAATCAGCTGGGACAATTTTATAAAGCTCATTGACATCCACAACTGTGATTTACAGTACAATTTGTTTTGCTGTTATTTGCGATGTAGACACTTGTGGTCGTTGAGTAATGTCATCATGAAACCAAAAGGACTGTCGGAACTGTGTAAAGACTTTTTTTTAATCCACCAGACATTCCCTGCACCAGGAATTATCTGCAGTGTTATTAATTCAACAAGTGTCCAGGTTTAATGGAATATTCTACTTTGAAATGGTAGCTGAAAAAGTGCTAACCTTACAGGCTAGCATGTGAGCAATATGCTTGTTGAACTTCATTGACCAAGCAGACCTGTTTTGGTGGTTTGTAAAGATAGTATATTGGGACTGAAAATAATTTAAATTTTTATTTAAGGTTTGTTATAGTGAATAGCTGCAGCACCTGAGTTTCCAGTGTGCTGCGTTCTGTGTCAGTGCATTGAAGGATTAAAATGCTGAATTAGTAGGATTGCCTGAGATTTGTGGTTCACTGACAGACAGACTTTATATCTTCGCATTTTCCCACTTATGTGGGGTCTGCTTGTTTGCAACGATTTTTCCACTTCGTATGCTCTGCGGCGTCTCGGCAGGTGACTTTCAGGAGGCTCATGTCGTCTTTCAGCCGATCCAGCCAGCGCGGAAATGGTCGTCCAAGGGGCCAGCGGCCTTCCACATTCAAATAGAGGGCGGTCTTTGCCATTGATGTGTCATTGCTGCGGAGCACATGTCCATACCATCGAAGGACGCAATTCCCTCATTTTCTCAGTGATTGGGGCGACTTTGACTGTTTTTCGCACCTCTTCATTCATGACATGGTCTAGTCTTGTCAAGCCGAGGGTCCATCGCACCATCTTCATTTCTGTCGTATGGAGTGCCTGTTCATGTTTCTTTGTCGTTGGCCAGCATTCAGTTCCGTATAGGGCCACAGGTCTGACCACTGAGTGGTAGGCTTTGGATTTTTGGTGCAAAGGGATCTTCTTGTCGCACAGTACTCCACTGACCTGCCGCCATTTCATCCAAGCGGCGCTGATTTGCATCTTGGCGTCTTGGAGGGTAGTGCAGTTAGAGTTGACACATGAGCCAAGGTACTTGAATTGGGTCACTGTTGACTTGGACCCCACCAGCTGCGATTGTGCCATCGGTTTGATCACCGCACAGACAGACTTTATATAAGCATCTGTTATTTAGAATTAACAGCTTCTCGAATGTGCTCTGAAAATAATGTTTTATTCTCCTTTGGCAGTGCACAATGAAAATGTAAGCGTCTAGGTTTTACAACAGTATCTCATTGCACACGTACTGTACATGATGTTAATTACAATTACATAAGAGAGGTATATTGCTTGAGTGTTGTAAGAATGCAGTGGCTACAATACAATACGTTTTTGGAAGAAATAACCCCCGCATGAGCAGAATAACTGTAGCTCATTGTCTCCATTAAAAAGCTTATTCAGAGGCAGTCCAGGGGTAATGGTTACAGTGGTCCTGATGACTCTACAAGGCCCATCAGAGAATAACTGAGGTGGTGGAAGAGTGATGAAGGGTTTTATTCAGCGATTTATGATGTTTGACCTTGACAGACCCAGTGAAAGACAACATAAGCGGAGATGGTGAGTGTCACGGTGACTGTTGTGTTGTGCAAGCTAGCTGGTGGAAAAGGGAAAATGCAATGCAGTGTGGGCCTGGATATCCTATAACACAAGAATCTCTTTGGTGCAGACTGTGAACAAGCCTCCTACTCAGAGATACATTGACAGAGTCAACACTTTTTCTATATTAGCTTAGCCAGCAGCCATATCACTCTGCAACTCACAACTGACAACTCACTGAAGCTAAGCAGGTGTGAGCCTGGCCAGTACCTGGATGGGAGACCTCCTGGGGAAAAACTATGGTTGCTGCTGGAAGAAGTGTTAGTGGGGCCAGCAGGGGGTGCTCACCCTGCGGTCCACATGGGTCCTAATGCCCCAGTATAGTGACAGGGACACTATACTGTAAACAGGCACTATCCTTCAGGAGGAGCCATAAAATCGAGGTCCTGACTCTCTGTGGTCATTAAAAATCCCAAGGCATTTCTTGTAAAGAGTAGGGGTGCAACCCTGGCATTTTGGACAAATTTCCCATTGGCCCTTACCAATCATGGCCTCCTAATAATCCCCATCTATGAATTGGCTTCATTACTCTCTGCTCTCCTCCCCACTGATAGCTGATGTGTGGTGAGCGTTCTGGCGCCGTCGCATCATCCAGGTGGATGTTGCATATTGGTGGTAGTGGAGGGGAGTCCCCATTACTTGTAAAGCGCTTTGAGTGGAGTGTCCAGAAAAGCACTATATAAGTGTAAGCAATTATTATTATTATTTATCCGGTCCTGAAAGTGGTGAGTTTCTAGCATGACAATGCAAAAGCACATGATGCTAGGATTACAATGACACAATTTCATGAAGACAGTTTTGAGGTCTTCCCATAGCCAGATTTCTAGCCTAATTTGCGTCCAACAGAACATCTCTAGAATTAACTTCATGTCATTGACAGGAGAATCTGAGATTGGCACATCTCCACTTGCTGGCTGCAGAAGCACAAGAAAAGTGGCAGAGCCTCCCACAGCAGTCTATCCCAAGGCTGATCGAGTCTGTGCATCAGTCTGGCCAGAGAGACTGTGGAGGGAGGTTATACCTGTTACTGAGTTTGTAGCTGTTTACCCCAGTGTGTCCTATTTCCTAATGAAAACTTGTCATAAATCTCAGGTCTGCATTTTTGTTCACATTTTCTCTGATTTCTCGTGTTATCAATGTAAAATTTAATTTAACCTATTAGACCTCAGTGTTGCATTTGTTTTGTGAATCAGTATATAAACATTTTAATGGAAGATGAATCAGTGTTCCTTTGCGGTTTGGGGTGATGTCACCCCCTGTTGTCTCTGTTTCTGCTGCACTTCAATCTTCCTCCCTGATAAGTGTATTTAGGCTGCTCTGTGTACAGTCCTACACAGACAGCATCCAGAGCAGTCCACAATTACCAAGGCGTCATTCCCCCATGAAGCAAAGAGAAAACCTGTGTTTAAGTTAATTTGTGCACCGCAGGAGATGTCACTTATAACTCAGATCACTTAATTTCTTTCACAAAGAAGAAAACAAAACACTTACTCGTGTCCTTGTTCGAATTTAAATTTGTTGTGGCATTAAGTGCCTGATATCAAGAGGACTTTCTTTTATGTCTTAGCAAGTCACTGACTTAGTCATAGCTGGTACACTGAGAGCCATATTTAATTGCTAGGGTTTATTTAAGTTCAGAATTAAGAGTTTAAAAGAGCTCACTGAAACACATAATCATTTATCAGTAATTACATGAGAATTCAAGTATATTTTTAATTGGTTTTAAAAAGCTTGTTCAGTACGGAGCCACACTAACTTAGGGAACGTTCAAAGTACTTTGCTCCAGTGTATTAATTGTCTGGCATTTTCTCACTCCAAATAGAACCCCTAAACTATCTCTAAATGATGAAAGGTCAATTTTCATTTTGCTGTCATCCATGCGCTGCTGCTGGGTTTGATTGTCATCCTTGTGCTTTTATAGTGGCTTCGATCAAATTGAGAGATTCTGCTCGAATCTCATATAGAGTCATTACATTTTACTGCTGTGGGACTTTGCCCTGCGGAAGGGAACTAGTCTTCTGAAGAAGCCGGCTGCAAGGTTGTGACCCTTCTAAAGCACAGAATTTTAGAGAGAAAAACAAAGTGCAGCGTCTTATCAACTGTCTGTTGTACAGCCAACTATATAGATGTAAGGGGTAATTCTGCCATTAGCCTTGGGGGCTTAAACCACCCCTCCCCACCTACATTAGTGGATCCAGAGATAACTGCTACAAAAGCAAACTCCAGAATAGATTAAATCACTGTGGCTAACTACTCCCAGATTAACGTAAGAACATGGATGGCTCTTTTTTAGGGAATCAGCCTCATGACTTAAGAGGTTGTTTTGCTTGCGTGTTTTTTCCATGTTTTGAATTTCAAGCAAGTCTAGTCGTCTCCACTCTTCAGCTAGGATTAGGCACTCTGTCATTAGATAATGCAAGGTCATGTCCAGAAGGTAGGCCGAGCGATGTGTCTGCCTCTGGCTGAATTTTTATAACTGCGCCATGCATCCTGAAAGCTATGGAGTTGCTGTCTGGCTCTGCACAGGGAAGAGGATTCACACAGAGCAGTGTGACAAGGCATGATAATGTAAATTAAAATAATTCCATCTCCGTTGTCACATCCAATCTCTGAAGTGCAACTATATTAATTGTTTGCGAACGGCGCTGGAAAGAATAGCATGGATGGACTGTGTGTGTATCAAGAAGACATCTTACCTCCTTAGTCAATAAAAACTATAACGCAGGCTACTTTTTTAGCAGGTGAATTTGTAGTCAATTTGTCGAGAGATTGCTGGAAAAAGTCCTATATAGTTTTTGTAGGTGATGAGAAACTTGGCACGCAGTGCTTAGCTATGACTTAAAAAAGTAAATTGATTTTCTTTTTACAATGTTCTTTTGTTCCAACCCCACAACGAACCTAATTGAACTCTTGACAGATAAATGAATAGAACTGGCACGAGATGAAAGAATTGTTTGAATTTTCATCTTGCATCAGTGTGTTCAGTCATTTTTCTTCTGACAGGTAAGAAAGGCATGGACCCAAGCCAACAAAGGAAGTGACACCTTTATTTTAATTTGCCAGACCAGGTCTGGAGATCAAGCTTTTTTCAGTATTCAAATAAGAGCCAGAACGAATTAGTACAACAGGCACGGCAGGTTTACTTGTTTAACGGCTGAATTTCTGTCTTTATCTTTTAAAGGTTAAAATTGATGTCTGGAAGTCCTAAATGGGCTTTAATTATCAGTGACTGATGGCGGGGTTTCTCAACAGTGGTGTTACCATGTTGTGTGACTTGTCCTGATCTTATCAGATCTCAGGTGCTAGGCAGAGCCGTGTCTACTCAGTTCTGGGTCAGGAGACCTCTAAGCAAAGTCAGCACCTGACTACAGCACCTCCTGCACCATGCTGTATGCTGCGAGGCTGCTGGTACAGAACAAGTGCCATGTGTCACCCGGGTGGGTGCTGCAGTTCAGTGGCAGAGGAAGCGGATGCCCTTCTCTATGTACCTGTGTGGAGCTGCACTCTTCCTCTGTGACACGTGGCACACACTTCACAGTTAGCATCTGTGACTCAAATAGGTGTCATAAATCATCACAATTTCCAATGAATTCACTCAGCTTCAGGCCAGATCCAGTGTCACAGAGCTAAACCAATGACCCATTCACTTTATCACTTTATTAACCCTTTACAATTTCTTGCATTAGGAATTATCTTTTCACATACCCCAGCTTGCTCTCCACAAGACACACAGACAGGGAGAGAGCCTGGGGTCAGAGCACAGGGTCTGCCATTGTACAGCACCCCTGGAGCAGCTGGGGTTAAGGGCTTTGCTCAGGAGCCCAACGGAGTAGGATTCCTCTGCCGACTGCGGGATTTGGACCAGCAACCTTCCAGCTACAGGCGCAGATCCTTAGCCACTGAGCCACCACTCCGCCATTCTTACAGCTTACTGCATTTTGTATGTTCAGTTACTCGTGACTATCAGCTAATGCCATTTGAAGAGAAACTTGGACCCAATGGAAGTACAAAAAACAATGTGCTCTCAACATGGCACAGAGAGAAGCAGAGTCCCTTGTAATGGATCACAAAACTGAACATTTATTAGACTCTTCATCCACACTGCATCAGGCACGGGTCATTACATTAGAATTCTTGCTAGGTTTGCATGACTCGCTCTGTCCCTTCACTGTCTGTCTGAAATGTAGCTGAGGACACTTTCCTTCACAGTGCTCAAGATGTAGTGGAAATGCTGGAGTTGTTTGTATCTGTTACCTGATAGGCTGAAGGTGTGCTGTGAGGCTCGAAGATACAGTCATGCTTTGCCAGGTCAGGTGCAGGCCTGGCCTTCCAGACACACCTGGTGTGCTGGGGAGAGGAATGGAAAAATCCAGGCATGTGTTGCACAAGGGGAATTATTGTTATTAGAACAATAACAGCACTTCATCCATTCTCCGCCAATGGCATCTCATGTTTCCGTAATGCCTTTTGAAGACACTGTGGAGACTGTTGGGGGCAGGGGGGAGGGGGTCTTCTGGAACAGTGCTATTCTCCCTCTGATATAAGAGTACACGCCTGCCAGGTGTAAACACCTCTTCTGCGTTGTGTGGGATCTGTCACTTTTAGATCTCTTCCAACTGGAAATACCACACTGTTTTAAAACAGGAACTGGAGCCCCTTTAGAGAGACAGTGACTCACTCTGTTATAGGTGGCCAACAACCTCGGACAACAACTTGTTTCAGTCAGTTATATTTTAAAGACACAGAGATCTTTGCTTTTCAACTTTTGGTTTTTGGCCACTGATATTCTGTTGGGTAAGATGATCCTACTGGTGACGGTGATACAACTCTGAACTCAGTCTGATCTTACAGAGCAATCCAACCATTGTTCTAAGCCAAAGTCCTAAAGGATGTTAAATGCCTGTGAACGTTTAATTCTGTGGTTCCATGCTTTTGAACACAGCTGTGTTTACCAGCCATTTACTGATTCATTTGTATTAATGTTACCCTGAAAGGTTCAATTGTAAGTGGGGTAGTTGAAGCAAATTAATTCAGTTCTGATCACTCCTTTTCAACTGACACATTAACAGTAATCTATAGTGCCTTCCCTCCCGAAAAAAGATTAACATTAAAGAGATTGTCTAAAATGTACATTAAGTTACCTGCAATTAAAGTTAACCTCATGTGCTTAAAACTTCTTGTTGTTTGCTCATTTACTCTTTATAAAGTCTGATTTATTGTATTATTTTCTTTTATTGCCTGATAACAACTATTAGTGTCTGCCATTCTGAGTCTCATTTCTTTCAGCTTGTCACATAGCTGTGGACTACACTGTCCCAGTTCAGTGTGTTGGGGTTGTGTCTTTACCTTCTCTGCCCTCACTCCACTGACACAAGAAAAGAGTGGTAAAGAATCGTTAGTGCAAGCCCGGCTGTGGTTACAGGACACACAGGACAGGTGAGGAGGAAGGACTTATTGTTCTGTCCTGCTGCTATTGTGATGCAGCAGAGGAACTGAAGCCCAGAACAATGGACTAACAATTATTAAATTGTTGTATAGCACCAGGAGTTATGCAGGATCCCATTATTGCTAATGAGAGGTGATTCAAATTGTATTAATGAGCTGTGTCTTTTTTCTTTTTCAGTAATCTGTTGCCATTATATTCAGCCATGATTATATTCTTCATTACAGCCTAAAGCAGCCAAAGTGCGAGCTGATTTTGTGAAACCCACAGCGAAGTTCTTTTTGTCTGTTGTAATGGAGGCAGATTATGCTCCCAGCAGGCGCATGGAAAAGAGATTTGGGGTTTTAGTGTGAGTGTGCATTTAGTCGACTTCTTTTCATTAAACTGATGGTATTTGTGCAGCGTGTGACTCTGTTAACTGTGAACAGAACTAAACTACACAGTATCCTTTAATAGTTCTGAAGCTAACAATTTCACCTTTTAAACAAACCAGTTTATGATAGCTACAGTAGGTGGTAGCTTTCTTTCTGTGATAGTGACACATGTGAAGATTCTTTAAAGCAATACTTGCAAAATGCATGTATTTTAGAGATACTTGTAAAAGAAATTAAATTGCATATAAGCTGAATTTAGCTGTAATGCTCCTGTGATGAAGCTTTGTTATCATTGGAGGATATAAAATTTTACAGGTTTGTCAACTTTACCGAATTTGCTTCAGAGGAACCTATTTTTAAAAAGATATAAAACTTGAGACACTGAAGCAGGCCCCTGAAGGCACTCAGTCTGAAAACATAGAAGAGGAGTGGTAATTTTTTAGGTTTCCATTATAAAACTATCAGCACTTTCCTATGTAAGCTCATTTAAGGGTTGTTAAAATATTATGCAAGACTTTCAAAGGGCGTGCAGCATGCCTTGGACCAGAGGGATGTGTTATTCAGAAACCTTTCTGGCACTGAATCAAAGTGCCCACTATCCATGCTCAGAAGTAGATAAATGTTGACATTTTCAGAAAATTTCTGATGCTGCAGAGTCTGTATTAGAATGCAGACACGCTGTACAGAATTGTCATGGCTCAAAACACAAAAGCCCGGGCCCATATCTAATGATTTGGGATCAAACCTCACTGTGAGCCTGGACTATTTCTTGTCCAGAGGGATCTGAGTTCCAGTTGAAAAGTGCGTCAACTCCCGTTTTAATCTTCAACAGCTGCACTTGCTATCAAAACATTCCAAGAATTGGAATACCAAGCAGATCAGCTGATTCCAATTTGAGGCCTTCCCTCCCCTCTGCTTCCCGCCACTGCTTTAACGCACAAAAACCTGTTTTTATTTCCAGCGACAGCACAATGTTGTTAACTATAGTGGGGAAACGTGCTGAGCCAGTGAAAGAAAAACAGCCTCCGAAAAGGCTTGGCTGCCTGGTGTGGTAAAGACATGGAAATATTTGGAAAACACACCAACAGACTAGTGCAGAAGAGACCATAACTTGATCAATGCTATAATAACCAATGAGAACATACTGTAGGAACAGTTACAAATGAAAAGAGGCCATTCAGCACATACGGCCTTTTTAGCCTTTTTTCTCATTGATCCAAGGTACTCATTCAGCTATTTGTTGAAAGAAGCCGGGGCATCTCTGGGTAGCTTTTTCAACAATCCTTCTTTTAAAGTGCACCTTCACATACTTTGCAACTGTATCCTCTGGCTCATGTTTCACACTGTAGATTCTGAAGGCGTCCACCGTGATAACTTTCTGAAATTCCCTCGAGGATTTAAATACTTATATCAAGCCCCCTCACAATCTTTTTTGTCCAGTGAGGGGTTACTCCTAACAAATTGTGGAAAAAGAAAACAAAATCATGCAGCCTTATTATCCACAGTAAAAAGGCTCCACAATCTTTTTCCATAGAGAGAGACTAGGCTTAGGCTTGACTGCCCTACTGAAATACTTAGTGCACTAGAATGACTCACAGTGCCTGTAAGAGCCCCATTGTTATTGCAAATTATACATCAGTAACCCAAAGTGCAGCGCTGTCTGTGAGCTCACAGTAATCGACCGCCCCTGGCCTGTTTTCCTTTGGAGAGTGTTGATCAGCACTACTTACGAATATGAGTAAACCATTCCGTCTTTCTGTCTGAGGCAGATTTGAGAAGCTTTGCATTTTGGGTGGAGAAATCCAGAGCCGAGCTGACAAAGCTAATGATCTACTTCCCACTGGTCAGCAAGTGGCTTTGCATAGCTGAGCTAGGCAGCGTGAGAGTCCCTTTTTCTCTGCTGAAGTGCTGGATCTGTGGCAGTCTGGCTAAATCTGTCCTTTGTGTAGCCTCAGCAGTTTAGGGTGAGTGACAGTGTACAGTACTTGTGAATTGCATTTGACTTGCCCAAAGAAGGTGTCATGCATGACTGTGTGTACGGTTGTATACAGATAGAGCACCCATTCATTTACATGCTGTTAAAAAGGATACACCATGCCAAGTGCTGCAGGTTGAATTCCCATGAATTTAGGTCAGTTTCCTAAGGGCCAATTCAAGAACCGAGGGTTGTCTTGTGTGTCTTTCAGCTTCGTTCTTATACTGATCTGAAAGTCATGGGCTATAAGGATACCTGAGAATAAAGGGAGTGGAACTTGTTTGAGTGTGTGTGCATCAGAGCTGTTGACTGAAGTGACCCCTGCAGAACCATGAAACAACTTCTTTGCGTGGCTGAAGGTAACTGCTCCGTTCACTTTGTGTTTTTTGTGTGAATTTCAGTCTGCTCCATTGTGTGGGTGCAACAACATCAGAGGAGCCTCATCTCTTGAAGTGGCACCAGAAAAGCCTTATTTGAGATGCACTACCCCAGGTGACCTGGACACTGCTCTAGTGGGAATTGCTGCAGAAGTTAACTAGTAACATAAGCAAACCAGGCCGTCCTCAATCAAGCTCTTCTTTCTTCTTGTTTTGCATATCTTTTGACAAGCCTGAACTGTACAGTGTTCTTTGAACAGTGATGTATGACTTTCTTCAGGTATTGGGTTTACTGGAACAGTTGTTTGTGCAGGGACGGATCACACCTCTTCTCAGTTTCGCCCCTCTGCAGCAGTTCTTGGCCTTGAGTCATCCAGGTGTGCTTCAGCCAAGAGGCAGGGAGCTCTTTGTGAATCTTTTCAAAGGGCTCTGAATCATTTCTTGGATAATTTCAAAGAGCTCACTGTATTCTCGTGGGGATGAACCCCATTGTCAATAACTCACAATAACTTGTCCTGAATGCTTGGTCATTCCCTAGAGACACCACACTGTACCTGCTGGGATATTTAGATCTAACTACCAACACTGCGTGGGGAGAGGACACAGAGAGTGACTCATGCTCATGTCTCACTATACTTCCTGGTCTCTCAAAGGTCTAGTGTTGAAAGTTTTCTTACTCGACCACACTTTTTAACCTTTAACTTCTGAATCATCTTCTTTTTGTCACTAAGTGTCTCTGCAGTGGTTAGTTCTTAATGTCTGCTGTTGGAATGTCTATGCGGAGACATTCAAAATTTGTTCTGCCTTCCTTTTCCGGTTACCCACCTGAAACTGTAACAAAAATAAAATGCACCAGACAATTACGCAGTTAATGGAAAGGTTTTAAAAGTGAATCCCACCAGTCCTCTTTCCTCAGCAGCAGACATGGACATGCCTGGCACCTTTGTTTGGGAAATGCGCAGTTGGAAAATCTTGTGGCTGGAAGGAGGCATTGCAAAAGTTAAGCTGAAGTCATGTATCCGCTCTCGCCTTCAAATGTGTAACGAACGAGCTGCCGGCGCGTGCGTTTCTTTAATTTCTTTTTCCTCCTTCGCTTTGTTGTTTTACTGTTTTCCAAGAACATCCGTCCCAGGGGATCGGGTGGGACGCTGGGATGCATCTGCAGGGACTAGGCGGGATGAAGCAGCCGGCGTGTTTGCCCAGATGTGAGGGGATGAGTCGACTTGTTTTCCTGTGTGTTCATTTGGTTGTTCTATACAGAGCGTGATGATGCAATGGCTGTACTGCTTCCTACAGCAGGGGACCCATTCCCCCTTCACATACTAAGAAATACTGCATTGCTGCCAGCGGTTTCAATTCTTCTGTTCAGAATGTAGAAGCAGCTGCAAAAACAGGTTTCTACGCAAACAGAAAATACGAATGAGATAGATCTTTATTGATCCCGTGAGGGAAATTGCAGTGCAACAGCAGCTTAACACAGTCAACACATTGCACAATGTAACGAAATGTGTACAGAGCTGTGCTTCTGTGTAATTTCTCAGCCAGTGTCGATCTTTAAAGGTTTGTTATCACTGACGGTTGATTGAAAGACCGACTCCTGCATTGCTTTGTAACTAAAAAAGTAAATGTTGTGCAAAGTACTTCTGATATGCTTGACTATGAGAAATACGGCATCAACACCCCTGAACACTGTCAATCTGTTGGTCACATTATTCCTGCTCTATGTAATCCAACTAACAATTTGTCATTTAGCTGGTGCTTTTATTAAAGGTGACTTTCAGAGACTAGTGGAAGAGCTGTAGAGTACACCGACATGCTGCTGCAGAACCACTCACAATAGGCTCTCCCTTTTACATCTGAAGGCACCACATCTAAATAACACCACACCGTATTTGCTTAAGGTAACTCACAGTGAGTCAGCATCTGAGCCAGAGCATGAAGTGTGGAAACTCTTAGTAATAAGACACTTATTTTCCCTGCCAGACTTCCTTGCCCCCTGATTGTTAATTAAGACATCTGAAACACTCCTCGGATATTGCTGTTTTATTAGCAATCAATGGCTTTTCTGTTTGCCTGTGTGGGATGCAGTTCTTTCTAATTTAAGACTCCTTGTAAGGAACTGAAAGAACAAGGTGACAGAAACATGAGAGCAGTGGTTCCCAGAACTGGGATACAATAAGGATTTGAAATAGGGCTGGCAAAGGTAATTAGGCATGAAAGGGTAATTACAGTGAGCAGTGGAATTGTAGAGCCTGAAGAGGTAAAAAAATTTTGAGCTGGCTGTGGAAATACTGTGGCAGGGGCTGTTCAGGAATGATCAAGGCAAGGTTCTTGTCAGGAGTATCAGAAATGATTAGTTCAGATCAGGTATGGCATCGTCAAAACAGATCAACCTCAAACAAACTGGTGGAAGCTGGGTTTTGACTGATTTCTTTCACCCTTTGTCAAAATCTTATCTTTCTTTTGTAATAAATTAAGAGTCTTCATGCTTAATGCAACCTATTACAGACCATCTTTAGCTGGCTAGTGTATGATAACAAATTTATTATGGTCTGCATATGTACTGTATGGTATGAGCATCACCGATTTGCTCAAAGTCTGCACTTGTTAATTGTACTGTTATAACAATTTTAATTGTGGGTGAGAAGATTCAAAGCGTGTCACTTATAAATCATGAATCCACATCAATCAGTCATCACGAGTCTTCAAAAATGTGATCACAACAGATCAAGGTTACCTATTCCTGAGCACACAATATGCAGTGTTGTACTGTAGATGCCCCATCACATTTCCCATTCAAATCCCATTGTTAAATGTTCCTCATCATCAGTATGACTTATTATGATTTGCTAAAAAAAATACCTCTGCGATCTGAAATCCAGATTTATTATCAGAATTAACTGTTACTTAAAAACAATAGAATTTCACTGGAAGAATTATACATATAATGATAACATATAGAAGAAAAAACGCTAAGAGAAAATAGGAGAACAATCCAAAATGTCTAAAACTTCTACAAGGCAGTGTGTATAAAATATAAAATATGTGTATAAAAAAGTTTCAGGGTATTCCAGAGTATTTTTTTTAAATGTCTTGTGAGAAATTTGCACCGTGTTCCTGTAGAAATCATCATGGCACCGTTGAAGAATTTTAATATGTTTTATTGAAGAGTGTTTCCAGCCCTGCGCTGTGCTCCGGGTTTAGAATGTTTCTGTGGGTTTGAGTCCCTGCCTGAGTGAAACGAGCTTCTATTCATTTGCTTACCAATCAGGCCCATCCAGTTCTGTGATCAACCTCTTCTGTTGCATGGTAACCTCTGTCTCTAACGAGACATCATTAAGCCTCAACTTCAAAAAGAGGTTAGGTTCAGTTGCCGCATACATTAGAAAGAGAAGCTGAAAGAAGGTATGGTAATTTATTTACAAGCCCACTGTTTTTCTGGATGTTGTTAGACAAACACATTTTCTTTGAGGACACATATCTGATGATACAAATTGGTCTTCTGTTTTATGAAAAAAGAAAGCAAATTCTGTGGCATCAGTAAAAAAAGAGAAATGCAGGCTGTCGTGGTGGGGTTTATCGAGACTAAATCTGTCATCTAGCTCAGCTTGTAACTTGCAGTTGTCATGCTAGCCAGTGCTGTAATACTGTAAGTCAATGGGCCAGTTGATCAAACTTCCACTTAACGCGTGTCAATGATGTCATTGCCTACAGACAGCGGTCATCTGAACCCCAGCAGGGCTGAGGTCTGTGGGCGATGCTGAGACAGGGCTGTAGTGCTTACAGTGGATAGGCACTGTCGCCAGTCTCACGGTCAGCCAGGCCTCATTGGGCCTCAGCTGTTTTGAGGTCACCTCAGTGTGTTATTCAAGGAGGACTCTTGTGATGGTTGGCAAGCACAGTGAAAAATGTACAGAAGTTAAACGGGAGTTCGGAGGTGAGTGAAAGTTGAGTTCACTTCTGTGTATTTGTATGAAGGAAAGTTGCTTGTATTTTTTCTGCAGATATTTCAGTCTCACTAATCTTCAAACTTGATTGCTCAGCGAGGGAGTCCTCTTAGTTTCCTTTGCTGTGCTTGTTTTGGAAGAACACTGAGAATCATACTTCCTTGCATTCTTCTTTTTCTTCCCAGTCTCTCCCTATCATTTTATCTCTGTTACCCGTTTTCTCCAGTGTAGTACTCCACAGCATCCTGTTCCATTATGTCAGTTCATGCACCACAGCCTTATTTCAACTAAACTGATAACAAAACATAGGTGCCTGCCTCTAACAGGCAATAAGACATGGTCATGTCTTTTTCTCTGTACCCAATGTGCAAAACGGACAGCTGTTTCCTTCACCTCTAGTTTTCTGTACAGTATCTCTCCTGCCTGTGTGGAAGTACTTCAAGAGCTCTTGCAGATTCAAGCATGGCTCTTGCTTGAATCTGCATAATTATGAGTTTTTAAGAACACCTTTTTAATAAGCCTTGAAACTCCATAAACATTGACTAGATACAGTCACAGGTATAGCTATTGGCACACTGGATGTCCCAAAATAATCAGTGATTTGCTAATTGTTATAAATATTGATAGAAGAAGATACGATCTCTCACGCTATGTGGAAATACAAACTCACATTAAGTTGCACCATTCATTTCTGGAGTAACCACTTGTTGGTTGAATAAATGAGTGCTCAGTGCAACCAGGGACTACAGTTAAATAAACACAGTTTAGCAAAGCATATTTATTACTACCTTCAGTATATCAGTGTAAGACACAGCAGGAGATCTGATGTTGTGTCCCGGATATGCCTGATTCATGTGGAATTATGTCAAGAAATTCAAAGTCAAAGTCATGATGCATGGTCCTTTTGCCTTGGTTATGTACAGTAAATAAGAGCCCCCTCCTCCCCAGGGGAGTTGTGCTTTCCCAACACATTCAGTTCTCCTGTCACGACCCTGCTTGCTTTCTGTACGTGAAGGTCCTTACCGCTGTCTACCTTTTTTTCTTTTCTCCAGACGGAGAACAGTTTTGTTCAGGCACGAAAACGGAGTTTACCAGGAAGAGCCGGCTGCCGGTGCGAACGCGGGGGGGCGGGACGCGTCCTCGCGGGCTGACCTGTTGCTGCAGTCTGGGCGCCGCCGTGCAGCTCTGAACGGGGGAGCTCGCAGACAGAGTAAATAGACGGCAGCCTGCTTAAACTTTCTTCGCAGATCCGGAAAATCACAGTCAAAGCAGGCCGTCACAGGCCAGCAGATTACCTAACTTCCCTCCCCACTGCAAAGCACAGCATCAGGATTTCACGTTAGGATTATTAGGATACAGGAGCCTTTGTGTAATAATTATTTCGGCTGAAGAATAACCTCAGCCGGTGATGAGGTTGTTTAACTCTGAAGTATTCACCAGCACTAGCTCCGCCATTATTATCTCAAACAGAGTTTCATCTTTCCCTACCACCTCTGTACCATATCATTCCTGGTAGATGTCCACGATGACGCAGAAGGACTTTTCATTAGGCTGTGCTCTCCGTCAGAGGACCAGAGCAAACTACATCAAAGGCAGTGGTTTGCACGGATTTCCTTTGGGTTGTAATGTGCTGCTAAGATCCTGTGAAAGGACACTAAGAGGATGCTTTTCCAGCCACACAGAAGTACACAGAGCACCATCGACGCTCTCAAAAAAACCATGCCTTAGGCACCATTCAAATCAACATTAATTAAAATGCAGAAATCAATTGCTCACAATTTTTCACTATGGCTTTCAATGAAGGAGAACCTGCTCCATTTCTGTTGACAGAGGTGCTGTGTATGCAGGGTGCTGTGTCCTTCAAATCTCCATTTAGGAGAATTCGGGCACAGGAGGGGTCACCTTTGGATAGTGAGCATGAAGAGACACAGAGGAGGGCACCTGAGAATAATTGATGGAGTTCTGAAAAAAGTTCTCACAGTGACTTTCCTGTCATGAATTCTGTTCATTGTCCTGGCAAGTATGTAAACTTAATTTCTAAGCTCTAAAAAGCAGTGTGCTCATCTTCCATTCTGTAGGGTTGCCGGGGTCACCAATGTCAATTGCCCCAGTGGTGTGGTAACTACCTCTAGGGTGGCAGTGTGGAGTAGTGGATCTGGATAAAGAGCTACAGGCACTCAAATGTGGGTTCCAGTAGTAGTTGGGGAACTGCTATTGCACAGTTAACATAGGAAAGGTTATAAACAAATGTGGGTTCCAGTAGTAGTTGGGGAACTGCTATTGCACAGTTAACATAGGAAAGGTTATAAACAAGGAGAGGGCCCATCTATCCCTGCAGTCTATGTAGGTGCTAATGCCCCATTATAGTGACTGAGACACGCTACTGTAAAATGGTGCTCCGTCCTTTGGCTGAGATGTAAAACCAAGGTCCTGACTCTTTATGGTCATTAAAAATCCTGGGTTGTATCTTGAAGAGTAGGTGTGTTACCCTGACATCCTGGCCAAATTTCCCATTAGGATTTACCAATCATGGCCTCCTAATAAACCTCATCTATGCATTGTCTTCATCACTGTGTTCTCCTCCGCACTGAGAGCTGGTGTGTGTTGTGCATACTGGTGCACTCTGGCTGCTGTCGCATCATCCAGGTGTGCAGGGGAGTCCCCCTTACCTGTAAAGCGTTTTGAGTGGAGTGTCCAGGAAAGAGCTATATGAGTGTTAGGAATTCTTAATTATTATTATTAGCCCATTTGTATGCTGGCTGCAAGAGACCAAGACATTGGTTTCAACAAAACATCTGGATAGCTAATGTTAGCAGGGTACTTCGCTGAGATTGCTGCAGAAAAGTGCAAAACTTTAGTAATGGGCATAAATGTGTTTTTAAGCAACACATTGCCAAAATAGATTAATAAGAACCAAAGTTTCGAGTACAGTATGTACAGTGAGTAGTAGGAGTTGATTATGTCAGGCAGTCTTGTGAACACAACCCCTTGTGCAGGAAATGGAAACGTACATCTGGTTAAAGTGAGTTTGGTATCCTGTGTGATTAAGAAATTTTAAAAAATTGTCAGGATATGAACACTGTAAAGAGAAATGCCAGAATCACTTTAACGTCTGCGACAGCAAGCTGGGTGTTTAACACTATTGCTTTTGAACCCACTCTGTTGAATATTTATCACTGGTTTCCATCAGTCACAAACTGGAATCATTTCTTTCTGTATGGATATGTGAGAGACAAACAGTAGAAATTATGGAATTTTGTCTGTCATATTTCCACGTTTTCCCTAGGGTATTCTGAGTGTTAAAGATCATGCAAGGCCACACTGCATGCTAGTTACTGAATGGTCCCGTGCTGGTGTTGGACTTTGTATTCGAGATTAGCTGTTCAAGTCCTGTCAAGAAGCTTTCTAGGAACCAGCCTCTATGAAGCAATTCTGACTGGTCAGTGATTAAGGTGCGTGTGTAGGCATTGTACATTACTTATAAAAACAATAATCTGCCATCTAATGGCTTTTGATTGTTGAAAGAGAGTAGTACATAAAAGACTCTTTTCCTGCACTGTATCCTAAAGGAAAAGGTCACCTACATCACTTTAATAAACCACATGCGGCTTCAATAGATATCTAAATCCTTGTCAGTTATGCTCAGTGTAACTCTGTTGGTTGTGGCACTTGGCATTTAAAATAACAGTAAATTTAATTTTCCGATCTGTGGTGATGCTATTTTCTGTTCTTTTTAAGAAGTGTGCAGATCGCTTAATGCATACAAAAACGTCAGTTTCCAGCCTCACAGAAATGGGCACAAAGGATAACTAGGGCCTGTCTTGCAGTGATAACATACAGTTCAGCTTCTAAGCAGCTCATATAAATATTTCTGCAGATCTGACAGGTGGACTGTGTCACGATCGTAAGCCCCTCCTCTTAAGGACGCTCCAGCCCTTCCTCCATACCCTGCGGTCCATGTTGGTCCTAATGCCCCAGTATAGTGACGAGGACACTATACTGTAAACAGGCGCCGTCTATCAGATGAGACGTAAAACCGAGGTCCTGACTCTCTGTGGTCATTAAAAATCCCAGGGCGTTTCTCAAAAAGAGTAGGGGTTTAACCCCGGCGTCCTGGCCAAATTTCCCATTGGCCCTTATCAATCATGGCTTCCTAATAATCCCCCTCTATGAACTGGCTTCATCACTCTGTTCTCCTACCCCACTGATGTGGGGTGAGTGTTCTGGTGCACTAAGGCTGCCGTCGCATCATCCAGGTGGGGCTGCACATTGGTGGTGGTGGAGGGGAGTCCCCATTACCAGTAAAGTGCTTTGAGTGGAGTGTCCAGAAAAGCGCTATATAAGTGTAAGCAATTATTATTATTATTATTATTATTATTGTTGTTTACCTGATTTCCTACACCTGCCTCTGGTTCCAGCCCCTTTCCTACAAAAGCCAGACGCTCCCACCATTCCTGGCTCAGCTTTGGAAGATGGACGCCCAGAATCCCGCCTACCAGTGAGTCTAGGAGGGGCTCGACGGCATAGGCTTCTCAACGGCGTCGTGACCATCTGGGTCTTTTTTACAGACCTATTAGTCTACCTGCATAGTAAAAGTAAGACACCTTTACTACAGTATAGATTTCCTTGAAGTATGTGTCACAAGTTTCAGCGGCACTAAGCATGTTACAGAAAATGACATCACCCCCTTGAAAAGGGTCAAAAGTGATGACTTGTCCAGCAGCAAAAGACCTGATCTTTAGACACCTTGGAGTTCTCCGCTGACTGTTGAGTGAGGCTGGGTGACTCTGGGAAAGGGGCTTATCCATCAGGGGCTAAGCGTCGCTGACCCCATTACATGGGGGCTGTATGTAGGTCTTTTTTTAGTATTAAAAAAAATGTAAGACGTCCAATGGCTCGATAATGCAGAGCACCACATTCTTCAAGGGTTAGTCCTTGTGAAACTCCTCTTGTGGAGGGAATTGCTCAAATGCAGTCTCCTCAGATGCTTATTTGGCTTTCCCTCAGGAAAAACATTCAGTCTCATCAGAATGTTTAAGTCCTCTTAAATTCAGCACAATGCTATCTCTTCACATCCATTAGAGATATCAGGGTGTGATAAGTCCTAGCTGGCATTTAACCCCAAATCTTTTTTAGGTATTCTTGTTCCAGGTGACTGTCAGATGACTGTTCTTCAAAGATGTTAGCAGAGTACATGCAGTGGAGCTGATAAACTGTAATCTCTTCATCTGTTGAACCTGAAAAGAGTGGAGTCTGGCTGGGGGCTGGAGCAACTGAACTGAATAATGCTCAGGGCTTAGTTTTAGACTTTGCTCTAGAAATCCCCTGAAGGCACGTAGAATCGTGTGTTTTTATTTCAATTTCCGTAAATTCATGTAGAGATAAGTTTTACCGAGACAGCTTTACCACTGGTACAGTTAAAAAGTAAATACTGTAAGTAATCAGCCCTGGCTCAAAATATGCAGTCAGTAGCACTCTGGTAAGTGTACAGTAAAACAAATATTAGTGTTACCCTAATTTACATGCTGATACCCTTTTATGGAGAAAGACAATACTGGGCATAACAATATCATAATGTTTGATTTGATGTTATAAAAATCTGTGCTTTAGCTTCATTTTTTACAAAGAAAATAGTTTGTGTTTATTTCCTTAAAGATGAGAGTTGATTGTACATATTAGGAGTTAAAGGGCAATGTTGTTTTCTTAAAATCAGTTATACATATGTATCCTACATTAAGCAACTTTCAGGTCTATGGTATTTCCCTAAATTAATTACAGAAATTAAAGCTGTTATGAATTATGACAATAAACTATAACCATCTCTCTTCATTTCATAATCCTGAAAAGCAGAACCATCCAAGATTAGAAATGATAAATCTAGGATTATAAATACAAAATTAGCAGCCATGGATAGAGGTTTTACACTTGTCACAGTTCATCAGCAGGGCATAGCTATTCCCTAACCTGTACACTCTGCATATGTCTTCCAAAGAACATCTTTCAGAATGATATTACAGTTTTAAGAGCACTATGTGAATTGTGAGCATTGAACCAGAGGATGTAAAGACAGAAAAACATGAAATGTTGCTTCGTAATGTTTGGAATGTTTTACACTGTAAATACTGACTACTCAAATCACTTTATGAAAAAAAAACTACACACCCATGAATAGCAGATTATATACATACAGTACAGGTGGTATTTAAGTTCAGTGGTATTGTTTCAGTTTGACAAACCTTTGACAAATAGAAACTATCTACCAAGCAGCTTATTTGGAAATTGAGATTGGTGAGCAGTTCAGATTTCAGTCAAACTTCCCTCAGGTTTTGGATTCTTATTAGTGTTAAAATCCAAATAGACCCACAGCAGTTAACAACATTGAAGCAACACAGAAAGAGAGAGACAACTGTCCATGGTTTGACCTCTGAACACAAGCAGTTGTCTCTTCGCTTGTGTTCTTTGAAAACTGTCCATGTGCCTCACCGCAAAGCAGAGATCCGCTGGTTCCTCGTGGCTTTTGGCTGAACTTTGAGCTCTAAGTTTAGATGCAGTAAGTGTAGAATGCCCTGAAAATATTTCAGGAGGAGGCACATGAATTGCCAGGGTGTATTTTTTTTTTACAAAGGGGATATCAAAAGGGTAAATTCTGGTTCATTTAGGATTTTCCAGGGTTAAAAGCATCTCTTATTGTGTGCAATGTCTAGGCAAAGTGTTTCTTCTAACGTAGACCACAGCAGATTAAAATATTCTCCTGTTTTACCATTGCCCCTTTTTTCCCCTCAGAAGGACTTTAGGACTGGGATTTTCACTTTGACTCAGATTACAGCTGACAAATGAGGCAAAGAGATTTGTTTCACCATTGGTTTGCTATTCTGGGTACTGGGTGGTTAGATCATTAAAGAAGAGTATTTGATGTGTCAGTTAAAACAAAGTATTAATACTTACTGTACAAGGCCTATGTTATTTTTAAAATTCTGTTTAGAAATAAGAGTGAATGAATTAAGTCTATTTGTTACAGAACACAATTGTTTTTGTATCGTATTCTTAATGTTATATTAATTTGATTTAAATGGAAAGAAATAACAACAACAGAAAAGTAATTTCTGAGTCTGATATTCAGGTTCCTGCAAGAAGCAGTTAGTCTCTTATTTGCAAATACACCCCTTGACTTAGTAAGGAAATGACACAGTAGTTAATCACCAGCCGGTAACGCAATGACACAGCTGATGAAATAGTAAATTGTCCGTGAACCCAGAACCTTGAGAACGTAAATGTCTACTGTAGAGTTCTTACTATGGAGGAAATAAAAAGAGACAACTTTATTGCAATTCTACTGTGCAGCTGTGTCAGTCCAAGAGTGTGCATGTTGCAAAGGAACAAGCAGGGGTTAATTCCATGCTTAAAAGTGAACACACAGTTTTGGCTGCTGAGACTACTTCAGGATAAAATATTTTTGTTTTCCTTTTCCTTTTTAGTAGATCAATGTATATATAGTGACTTGTGCACAGCAGTTGGAAATATCCCTGTGATAAAAGAAAAGGAATAACTGGGGTGGCTTTTCATGGCTTTTCAACACAAAAAAATCAACATTTGTGTTGCCTGCTGATGGTTGCAAAATTGTGTCTAATGACAGGGTAACAGTCTGTGCTCCTGGGGCATTAAAGACACATCTGTTTCTCTTCTGGATGTCTCCTGCACTGCTGATAGGTACTGAGGGAGGTGATGAAACTCCTTAATGGAGATGATGCTCTTACTGATCCATCGCCATGACTTTGAGGTGTGGGGTGACTTAAGCAAAAGACACAGAAATTGTAAAACGTTAAAAAAACGTTATTCAGCATTGGAGATCTCAATTCCAGCCACTGATGCATCATCTTTGCTGATGCATCATCACATCTGTGGCTGAACAAGCTTCTGCTTTGACCTCAAGGCTGGAAAAATAAAATGAACATGCCTTGTTGCTTGTAATTATATACAGTATATTGGAGGTATGCTGTGCTCTACCTGGCCAGTGTGGTGCAATGCTGTCAGGAGTCTATTGATGGGAAATCACACTTTTTCAGCTGTGCTGAGCGAAGCATAGTGAGAATATCTCATAATCAAATCTGGGAGTGCCCGTAGCTCAGGAAGGAATAATAGATGTTAGTTCAAAAAACAGATCCTTTGCGCTAGAGAGTGAATCCTCATTAAAGCTAAGCTCACTGCCTAGACTGCACAATCAATCAAAATAAAGGACTGCTGAACCATGAGAGGAAATAATAAATTGTATGGAGTGACTAGGGTGACAGTGCTGTTTAATGAGAGCCTCCTTATCGACATTTGCCATTTACCTTAGGCCCAGTTTAACTCAAAACCTCAACTCACTTGTCAGTTGTAAATTGCAAAACTGGTGTTTGATGGCAGGTTTTTGTTCGCCTGAGATTTTTCACTGCTACACATTGCAAAGTCACCATCACATTCTGGATTAGTAATTTGCACCTGAAGCCTGGGTCAGTAGTTTAAACTTTGTCTGGACATTCTAATTTCTAATCAAATGCACACAGAAAGTGAAATGGAACACATGAATACAGTTGCTTGGGATGGGCTGGTGACTTGAACACAGAGCTGGATTCTCTGAAAGAGAGTGGAAACTGTTTAATGAAATTCAGATGAGTGAAGTTGTCAAAGAGTCCCACCTGAAGTGCAGAGAGGACAGAATACAGAGTGCATTATCCACACTGCAGTTAAGTTTAGGTAATAAAGGAATACAGTATGCTTTTTGTGAACATTGCTCCTACCCAGTCTGCATGGGAGGGCTTTTTTTACTATGACTTGTGCACAGTTCCCCCAGCATGCTGCTAAAATGTGTTTTCTGGAGGTTTCGATGTTTTTTCACTTCCAACTCAAGCTAATGCAGACATGGAGTGGGTGTAGCCTTCCCAGAGGTCACCGAATAAAAGCATTTTAAAAAATCAGAAGCTTGTGAAAAACATTTGCAGACAGCCCCGATCTTTTGAAACCTCCAGGAGTCTCCCCAATCTGCATCACCCCCTTCTTCCGAAAACAATTGAAAACCTCCGGTAATTACAGAGCATTTCAGATATTGTGGGCAGGTTTGGCTCCTGTGTCTGATAATTGATTTAGTCCAGTGGGAGAGCAAGACTCCACTTTTGGTTTGACCATGACTAACAGAAGTATGAGACTGTCTTGCAAGCTTGGGCTGTGTGAGTCTATTAAAGCCCTCAGACCCCAGCAAACAGTGTGGTGTTCTGGACACTCCTGCTTGCTGTGCTCAGCTGGATGGCCCCCTGGCAACATCCTTGATGCATTAAAGATGGGCAAGTAGTGCTTGATGCTGGTGACCATCCTGCCCTTTTCCAAAGAGTATCCATTGGAAGAGAAATACATGTAAACAGAACACAGAGGGACTGCCGGTGGGCACTTGTGGTCTACCACAGCCAAACTAGTGGCCTTATGGAGCCATGTCCAACAGTTAAGTTGGATTAGGAATTTTCAACTCATGTTCCCTTTTCTGTTTCCCTTGGAATGTTGCCTACCTATATATCTGCTCTCCCCCACCTCATACTTTTCACCGTGCTTGACAAGCGAATGAGTAGCTGTGCGTTTTAGGCTGGGTGTCAAACTGAACCCGCAACAGCGGCTGTTATAATGAGTGGGACTGTCACGGACTTTGCCAGTTCACGGGACCCCGAGCTGATCGCTTGCTCTTGACAGGGCAATTTGTCCAAACCACTTTATGCAGGGATCCAGGGCTTTCCCTTTTGAAATTCTCATTTTGTTTGAAGAAAGGAATTTGGGAGTTGTTACAGTGGATGCCCAATGCATCTGATAAAGCCACAAAAACAAGAAGGGGCCATTTATCAAATTCAGGGTCACTGTGGCTTTTTTATTGCATTTTAATATCTTGCTGTTAGATAATGCTCTGTCTATGATTATTACTTATTTTTCAGTATGGGATTTATTGCACATTTCTAGAGAGAATTTGCACTTTACTTTTTTCAATGATTTCTGTCTGTCTTGTAAATTCTATTGAGTACAATTTGGTCGTCATTTCTATTATGTGTATATCTCTTGTATATCTATACCTGTATTGTTCATCTTGCTAGCTAGCCTTTCCAATATAATTCGCTTCTAAAATGACTGGAAAAGGAAGGGGCAGAGGGGACGTTTTTAGCGTATTATGCAAATAGGTGTTCTCTATAAAACTTCCTTTTTAGCACAAACTGTTGTTTCTGCAGCAGTGTACTACTTGGTTACTGGGGAAATGACCTCTGCTCTTGGGCACATACAGTATGAGAAGAGACATCAAGGGACCAGACTGAGGCTAAGCCTCAGACTCTGGCAGGAGTTCTGTATACCTGAGCCACCCTATCCACAGTGAAGTATCAGGGCACATGATGTAGCCATGCAGAAAGAGCAGTAAAGAATCATGCACTGTGTTTGCATAATTCAGATGCAGATGCTAAAAAGTCGAATAATGGACATACTTAAGATATGAGAAACTCAGCATGGTTTATACCTGTTATGGCAGCTCAGCCTTGTCTGACCATGCGGCATTGATAAAGAACGGACTTGTGAATGAAATTACTCTCTGATTTCCATATCTTTACTGGGATGGGCACTCCTTTCCAGTAAAATGTGAAAACTTGTGTAACAAATACAAAAACATTGATTGCAGATCCGTGGGAAGACGGAGAGATCATGTGGCTTTAAAATAAGAGTAACAGTGTTGCTCTTCTGAAAGATCTGATACAGTAAAAATCTGCATCCTACATTCCAATGAGGCTGTCAAAGTTAGCAAAGTTGCATATATTCAGTACAGCAGTCACAAGAATCCCATGTACAGTTATTCCACACACTCTGTAATCAGCAAATGATAGCTAATTTGTTCTCCCACATTGTGTACAACCTGTGATCAGCTGGCAGACAGTAAAAAAAACAACAAAATGACACAGTACATACTGCTGACTTCTCTGAAACACTTTTTTTTTTCCCCGAGTTGAGCCCAATCCCATAAATCCCATAAAGTCTCAAAGTGCCCCTGCCAAGATCATTCTCATTCAAATCTGCAGTGGTGACTCTGGTTACCTGGTGAATGGTTACAATCCATTTTGCCAGTCTTGTTCTTATTTGACTGCCAGTAGCTAAATACTTCAAGAGCCCAAGATTCTCATGAAAGATCCCACACTTTGCGTCAACAAAACGTACATGTATGGGGAGTTGGTCCTGAATTTCTATCACACTCTGTGTCGAGATGTGCCTCCTATGTCCTGAATGTTCCTAAGTTGTATTTTCTACTTTTATCCTTGAGGTCAGTGGTTCTCCACTCTGGTCTGAGCCCTTCCAACTCATATCTAAATCCCTGCTGCTAATGAGTACCTGTAATTAGACTGCTTGCTTAGATGCTGTAGGCTGTTTTGCCACACTTGATTCTGTAACTAAAGTGAATTATTTCCAACAGCGTCAGCATGCACATCTTCATGCAGTCTTTCCTCAATTCGCTATTTAAGAGATGAGAGCAAATTTGAAAGTAAGGCTTAACTGGAGCAAAAACCAAAAAAGATAGGTAGTCCCAGGACTAGGACTGAGAACGGCAGCCTCAGGCCCTTGTATTGTTTCCAATTTTGATAAAGATCCCTGAGGTGAATTGACCAAAGACTTCCACCGCATATATATGAATATAAGGGTCAGGTCTCTGTTCCAAGTTAAAAAGATTCAGCTGCCTTAATCAGCCTGAGGATGAGAGCTGTCAGACCAGGAGCTGGACTAGTTGTTCTCTTTCCTGTCATTTCAAGAACAACAATATTGATCTTGTAGCGTGTTGACCAAAACGAAACTTGAACTGAAGTTTAATCTGTGCATTGTAAAAGGTTATGATTATCAAAATAGATTATTAAGATGATTATATAAATATAGAAATATAAATATTTTAAAATTATATACAGATTGTAATTGTTAAGATTATTTAAGACCTAGCATTTTGTTATTTATCTAATCCACTGTGCCATAATGAAGAAAATGAGTCAACATATGGACCTAAGTCTTTATCACACATTGATTCTTCTAGATGCTATCTACAAAACAACTTTTTCACATTTCAACTTTTGTACCTTGCATAATATTATATTCCACAAGACATTTAATTTATCACGTATTTGCCTGCATCTTAATTTTTGTTTAAGCCCCTTTTGTATTCCTTGCACCTCTGACACACTATTTACAATCCCACCTCTTGTGATATCACCTAAGGATTTGACAGATTAAACGACTGTACCTGTGCCTCAATCATTTGAAATTAGGAACAGCTGCTGTCCTGAAACTAACCCCTGTGGTACCCCACTAATAACCTCAGTCCAGTCTGAGGTGGTGTCCCTTTATAATACCCTCCTCTAGATTTTCTGTAACCAGATCTTCATCTCTGCACAATTTACCTTGGAATCCTTTGAGCAGGCCGGGAATGTAGACCGCAAATGTGTCATGTTGGAAAATATTTAATTTAGACACGAGGTTAAATCCTGGAATTTTGAATCGGGTGACTCTTTGTTTGGATTTTTTATTTATTTTTTTGTTCACTGAATTATGGAATGTTGTTAATTTGTGGCGAAAATAACTATTTTATCGCGGTGTGCATTTTTGTCTCTGTGCTGATGTATTGATTACAATGCTAAATAAACAGCTGGGCATTTAAACCAGGTGAATAAATGTAAGGGCTGTGTGCCATTTGAGCATTGCAGAAAAATGTATGAGTCAACTGGAGACTCTGATTACTGGTGGCTCTATAAATAAAAGACCCAAAGATACCAAACATTAAGAAATGATTAAGAAAAATTGTATTTATTGTACCAAGAGTTTGTGTAAGTGTACGTTATTGGGTGAAACTATTGAGTACAAAAGTGGTGTTGTTCAGAAATTATAAATGCAGTACCTCTTGTGTGGCAGCCAAAAAACAGTGAGTGAACTTCTGCTTGTTAATCTCTGAAGTGGAGAACTGTGAGGTTACAACTGGTAAATTGGGAACATTTCATCTTGGACATCACTACTGTCTTTATTTAATGTGTGTAACTCTGCCCCTGCTGGGATTCAATCATAGTTCTTTGGAACATCTCAACTCTCACAACCTCATCTCAGCCAGTGCCACAGGAGAATTCGGCAGGAGCCAGGTTCTTGGGTGATTACGTCACCATAACAGTCCCGAATGACTCCTGTTGCCCACAGAAGCACCGGCGCACAACCAAACACATTGACACACACTTATGAGGAAGGACAGATGAAACAAGATGAAGCACTGACTCAAATTATTCACACTTGTACACAATGAATTTGAAGCTAAGCCACACAGGGACATTTGATGGCTGATGTTTGATATTTAGCATTTTCACGTTTCTCCAATTGTCTATTAAAATTAGAAACAATTAATTTATTTGAAATCAAATAACGGTTGAGAACCACCTAATGAAACCTGAGAACACAAGTATTCTTGATTAATGCCTTTCCTCCTCTTCCAAGTGAAAATTGTTTCTTTCCAAAAGGTGCTGGTTCCTTAATAATAGAGTAAATGTTATCAATGCCCATCTCTTAACCATGATCCACATCACTCAGCATTATTCTGTTCCTCTTTCCCAAAAAACCAAAGTGAAAAATAACTGACAAATCATGTTGTCATCAATGTTGTGCTGCTCTGTTTCAAAGATTGAGAAGTTTCTTTATGATGTAGCATCTTGATTACATTATAGGGTGAGGCAGGAGGCAGAAAACAGTGAGCACATTTTTGTTGATGATCTTCAGATCTGTCTCCAGAACAGTGCCATTATTCCTCTGGGGTCTCTGGATCAGACAGGATCCTATTTTAATTTTGTATAATTAATCCCTAGGAGACTGTAAGATTGATGAGACTAGCTTAGATCCTTTTCTAAGATGATGGCTAATACATAGTACAGGACAAAAATATTGTCTTCACTGCACTCCATTGATACTCCATTGATTTAGTTACCAGAGCAGTATGATAAATCATGCATAGGAAAATGGGCATTAAAGACTCAAGGAAAGAGATGCTTTCTGTTACTCTTTTGGAGCCAGGGGCATAATGCACAATAACGTGCAGCAGAATGGAATCATTTATGAGACAGAGTGGAGCGAGAAAAAAAATCCCCGCAATGTAAAATAATCTCCTTGAAGAAGGCTGCGCTCTGGTTTTGAACCGTAACGGACAATGAGTTTCATGTTCGGCTGAAACTTAAGCACGGGTAATCGCGTGCTGTGGCACAACAGGTGTGTTAAAGAAAGACATGCGGGCTCCCTTTTTTTTATAGTAGTCTGAGTATCGAGAGGTGCGGCCCTGCTCTGGGGTGAGATTAAATATGGAGTGAATTCGGAGAAGAACAATGTCAAGGGTTGCTAAGGTAACGTGGAATATTATACTGCTGTGAAAGGTGAAAGGTCAGATGGGTAATGGAAGGAGAGCACGTTGGGCACCTCTTCCACTTAAAGTATAGCCCATTGTATCTCGAGAGAGGTCACTTTCGTTATCTTTTTCAAAGGCTAGAGATAAAAAGCCATATCTTCCCACTATAGGGCTTGAAAAGCTCTGAGAGACAAATAAAAATCCACCTGTTGCTTGATGTTGCTGGTTCTGCGATTCATTTCTTCCAGAGGTGAAATGCTGGAATACTGAGACTTTGTCCAGCTGCTTGATTCTTCCTTTCAGCTTCTTGTTTCCATAATTGTTGATGTATGTGTGGAATGTGGGAGATTTGTTGCGACAATTTTCATTCTCTGTTGAAATATTGATTATAAGGCCTAAATAAATATTGATTCCAAGTAAATATACAAACATTTCTTTTTGGTAAGTCAACTGCGAAATGGAATTTTGCATAAACTTCAAGTAAGGAAGCCAACTGTTTGGTTCTGGTGGCATTGAAATAAGAGAGCTAACAGAGGCGGAGAACTTTCTATGAAAGTTTTATGGCACCAAGAGGTCGTGTAAAGGTGTGCTATTTAATTATACAAACACAGTGCAAGTGCTTAAACGCAATGAATGCAGAACCTTCAACTCATCATTCCTGAATCTCGCAAGACCTATGGGCAAAATAACCAAATGGACAGCAGCACTACCACCTTGTAGCCTGGTTTCATCAGATCTCAGAAGCTAAATGAGGTTGTGCCTGGACATTACTGGAACAGGAGACCTCTAAGAAAAATCAGTCTGGAGCTTAATGTGACTTTGTGATGTTAGCTTACCAGTAAGTGGCGCTCTTCTCTCTGAATTTCCAAACCAATACTCCAGTATTGTGACCGGGGATATTGTAGGTCCTCACTTTTAGTCATGAAAGCTCCCATGGCACCTTTAAAAGAAGAGGGCTGTTAGCCTTGGTGTCCTGACTAAATTGCACTCTGGTCTTGCACAATCTCATCTCCCTAAAATTCCTCCTTAATTCAACTGGGTTTGTCACTTTTCTGTCTGATCTGCTGTGCATTAGGGCTGCAAATCGATTGCTGTGTCTCACTCAGGTGATGCATTTCAGTGGTGGATAAAGTCATGTCCCCTTCGATGTGTAAAGTGCTGTGGGGCCGTTTGGGTTGATAAGCACAATAAAAATACAATAATTAGTTAATAATAGTTGCATAAAACACTTTAGCACTAATGTGATATAACTGAAACAGAAAGCATTTTGCAAGCAACAACATTATTAAAGATGGCTAATGTGCGCAATGTTAGTTTCTTTTTTCATTTTTTACAACTGTCAACCCCATCTTACATTGTGAAGATATTCAGAGAAAATTACAGAGGAGCTAAACCAGTCTTGAAAAGGAAATAAAAACCTTTATTCTCAAAACCAAGAACAAACAATTAAAAACTTTATATCAATGCATTATCTCAGCTTCTGCATACAATTAACCCTGCATGCATATTGTGGCTTGAACAGGTTTAATTTTCCCACTGACAAAAATAGGCGGATTTCTTTCTGGTATGCAGCACATTAAACCTGGCACAGACTGTGTACTGCGAGCTGTTTGTGAGTGTGGGGCTGGGCTCAACTCTGCAGCTCCTAGGAGTGTCTAAAGTGTGCGCCAGAATGACTGTGATCTATCAGGAATTCTGGCTATTTTAAAAGAAGATAGCTGCCCAGGGGTCTCCGTACAGTGCATGGCAGTGCTGACTGTGAGACTGTGCCAGGGAGGAGACCGGACGGGCCCAGACGGTGTTGTGCATGAGGGTCGCCGCTCTGATGAAGTTCAGGAATGTGACGCCTCCTCTCAGGGAGCAGGAACATGCACAGCCCCTCCCAGACGCTACTGGCTCTCAACACTTGCTCCTGCTCTGAGGGGGGCACTGGCGCGGGTTTATTGAACATGGCACAAGAGGTGTGGTCCTGACAGCTGCTCCCTGTGTCTGGGTGTCAGCCCAGCTTTAGCCCCATTCAAAGCCTTTGACCGCTGCCCTTCTGTGGTAGTGGCAACTGCACCCAGGTCTGTTAGCACACTAAGAAAACAAGCTGAAATACTTGAATGTCCTACCCTTGTGTTTATTCGGATTATTAAATATGCACAGCTAGGCATGGCAGTGAGCCTCATGCATACTCATTTTCCCAGACCCGATATTCCTCTTTGAGTGTCAGGACTCTTACTTCCCTGGATTGAAGCTGGATGACTGGACTGGAAAAGGATGTTCTTATTCAGGCGTTCCATGTTTGGGAGAATTTCTCTTTTTGTGTCTTCTTGCGCTTTCTTTCAAATCACAGGGAGTTATTGCGGAACATTCTGACAGCACAGCCAAGTCGACACTCTCGTCATTTTGAGAGCACCCTACAGTAATCGCCGAAAAACAAGATTAAAAATGAAAGGGTCTGCAGCATCAAGGTTTATAAATACGGACTCATACATTGGCCATTCCAAATGCACACATCTTTGAGAAAACATGATTTAATCGATTCTTTATTACTCTGTCATTAAAGTCAGCGGTTGGAATCAGTCCTGAAGAGCACCAGAGGTTTAATTTGACTTGTTTTAATTTGACCTGTCAAATTGTCTTCTTAGTGATTGAAAACTCAATGTACTTAATGCTGTCTGCTGTTGGTACAATAATCTGTTTTTGTCATCAATCTGTTTCTGTTATTAATATACACTATTAATTGCTTTATGTTTTTTGGGACCTGGGAACTGAAGTTTGTGTTGACTAAGGATCTGCTATTTCCCATTGAAATATGCATGATTCTGCTCTTGCTAAGGCTTTTGTGATGTTATTTTACACAGCAAGACCCTTGTCAAGACTACTGCTGGAAGAAATGAACGTTCTAACATCCCATGTGTGAGTTTAGGAAAAGAAAGATTAAGAAAATTAGAAACAGTTATTTTGTAACCAGAAGCAGCAAATACACCTCACATACAGTGGCAATTTAAAAAACTTCTTTGTTTTTATTAAATTCTTAGTTCACTGGAGAATTTGAAAAAAGTGACAGAAATAATTTTATCCTTGTTTCACAAAATACCTCTGAATGAAATAGGATTACGCCCCTGGCAAAGCCTGGTCCTTCTCATCATTTTTAACCCTATCCCTAACCCTAACCCTATCTGACTCATCTCTTCCCCAAGTTAAAGTCCAGCACTTCATGGACAGCAGTAGAGCTTTTTCCAATCAAACCCCTTTGCTTTCAGCTTTTTTCCATAATAACTTGCTGAAAGTGCAGAGGCAGATATTTTTAGAGTTATAGATGTGCCAGGGCTGGTAATTGCTACCGTGTTTTAAGTCTAATCTGTTTTCATTGTGTTTGTTTTGAGCTAGCATGCTCCTCAGTAATTACTGCAGCTGCACGAAACAGATCAACATTAAGAAAGAAGCTTGATGCAATTTCAGTTGACTGAATTACAAGATGCATTCGGGGAGAGTACAGCAAAACCATCTCCCTTATTAATCGTTCTGTCCAGGGGACTGACCGTCTGCAAGGCAGCTCTGTAATGTGGGAATGATAATTGCTAGTGCTCATGTCCCGTCTGCTGGGGTAGCTTTTCCTGGGCTGCACCTGGTCACACACCAACGCGAAAGGCCTCCATAACCTCAGACACCACATGTGAAGAAAACAGGATCTGAAAATGCCAGCGTCACTGTCTGTCTTTTTGTCTGGCAAACAGCTGAGCCAATGTACAATATGGTCCATGTTGTGCTCCTGTGAGTTGCTGGACGGGCGTTCGGCCCCTTTGCAAAAGTGTTGGGGTGGGGTGTGTAGCAAGAGAGACAACGATTCCCAGAGTAACAGCCGGCACCTGGGTGTCATGTGACTAAAGCGCTGGCTCTGTTGCCATGGCATCCACTTAAATTGTTTAAGTTGAGGGAATCCAATGTATTCCTTTTAGAGCTTGTTAATAATTCATTTTAACGGCTTTGCTTAAGGAAACAGCAGCATCTGAGCAGGAGCAGAGGTATATATGATACCCAGCAGTGTTATCATCAGGGCAGATGAGACTAAAGTCATTCGTGTGATGCTCTGAAAATGGTAAGATGCCACTGGTTATGCAAGACTGGAATTTGAAAAAAAATAAGGTAATAATATAATTATAGAGTAACAATAAAATCTGAAAATACCTAGAAAGTCATGTGCAAATCAGCTCAGAGATTATTAATCACTAGATTATAACACAATCTACTGTATATTCAGTGTTACATACAGCATGGATCCAGCTGCTTTTCACATTATTAGCAGCTTTCTGGGGAATCAAATTTTACGGTGATTTGTATTCTCTAAATGAAAGAGGAATAATAAATCTCTTGAAAGAATTTTGGTGATTTAAAGCTGTAGCAGTAAAGTTCTGTCCATTAACTGCCCACGCACTTTTCTGTCACTAAAGTTTTCCCCTCTCCTTTTGACAATAGAGTCCCTATATGACATCACTATCACCCATGCCTTTTAGGAAAATATCAGCACAGGGAAATGATAAATACCAAGCCACGAGCTGATGTCAGTGCAGTGGCAAAGTCACTTGACGCTCAAGAGTCCAGCTTTCTCAGTGCTTTGCCGCCCCTTCTTTTATGCTTTACTCTTTCCTTATTCCCCTTCTTCATATCTCAAGCTATTTTATTAAGAGCAGCTTTCAACGTCACCAGTTCTGTATCAGCATGTCCTTCAGTACACAGGAGGTAAAGTGGGCCATAAGTGCTCTTCACTCAGAATATTTTTCAATCCAGAAACTGATCATGATTTTTCAACCCCTTTTCTGTCATATTTCGTGATATCTCATACATACTGCACAAGGACCTTTTGTTTTGTACCGTTTTATATGGGGATGGTTCGAGAAAGTGACACATTTTATTACACGAGCAGCTACAGTAGGAAAACCATGATACATTTGCAAGATAACATACCTTAAACAGCAATTTTTCTTTAATAATTTATAACCTTTTCATTAACTTTTTTTTCAAAATCCAAGCTAAGTTATTTTTTTCCCAATAGTTAGGAGTATCCTATAGTAACGGCATACATATAAATAACCTCGCTTCAAGCTCATCTTATCATTCTTTTCTTGCTATGTAATTAAGACACACTTTGAGAGTCTTTAAGTGCAAGTCTTGTTTACTTTGAGTGTGAATACAGATGCTTTCAAATGCTTTACTTTACGAGCTTTACTGCTGATCTGCAATGATGGGCGGCCCGGCAGTCCGTCACTCTTGGTTTCTGAAGAGGTGCTGGGAGTTCAATCAGCCCAGAGTTTGCCATGAAAGAGGGATTGTCAAGAAGGACAGACGTCTGGAAGCCGAATGTGGACTACTGTACCTAGGCTGTGAGCCTCATTGTTCTTCCTCTGCTCTCCCATGATCATTATCACATACCGAGGAGCTGTGCTGACAGCCGCCATACAGAGTTGTGCCGTCACTCACAGAAGGAAGATCCCACAGCCCCAGCCCAAGGGGAAGATGGATAAGGAATGCTGGAATGATCTCTGATGAGGTCAGCATATTCTAGACAAAGACTGATATTTGGTTTAGGCTCCCGAATGGAAGACTAAAGGACCTGAATGTTGCATTGTCTAAGACAGTGAGCACTGTTAGAAGTACAGTTCTTAAAAAAGGCCGTTGACTCAGTAAGAATTTGCCCTCTGTGGAAATGCTTGCATATGTAGACATGAGAACAGTAGCAGAACCCAAAGGGTTAAAGTCTTCCAACAGCAGTGAAGCATGGCCATTAATAGGTTAGCACAGTAATTCACTGTTATTCACCGCTCCATGCTTCTTGCTGTAATTGTATTAGAAAGATAATTAAAAATGAGGCAGATAATGTATCGTAATCATGCGTATACTTTAAACCCGCTAGAGCCCATTCAGAAGGCACCTGCTTTTCTTTGGCGTTGCAAGAGAGTCACATTCTCATTAGAAATCTCCTTCTGAACCGACAATGCCTGATTTTAGCACTAAGCCGTGTGATAAGAGCTAATACGCCGACCTGATAAAAGTGGTCCTGCTGGGAGGCAGAAAGCTACTTACTTCTCCCGGTTGAAAATTAATGAGGAAGAGAAAGGGATCTGTTCCCATTCTTCCTTCCCTTTTTTAAAAAAACGCTATTGATTTAATCTGAAAACATAGCGGTAGGTCCCAATCGATACGGTATAGAAGAAAAACTGAGAAAGATATGTCGTGTCAGATGTTCTTCTGCAATTTTACCGATAATAACAGGGGTGTTTGGAGCACCAGTGTGTTCTTGTAATAGAACACAGGCCTTTTGAGATGTGAAAGAAATACTAAGACTTTCTGCCGTTTGGAAAGAAGGACACTGTTGTGGCCTGTTTTGAGCACTGGCCTCCGTCCCCTGCACCTCTGAGGGGGGAAAAGGATGAAGATGTCCATGCAGACAGTGCCACTTGAATGTTCCTGCGCTCAGGGACGAGACAGAAACGCTCATTCTCATAAAACCCGTGGCTCAGTCTTTGGGGCAATCTGCAGTCAGGATCACACCTTTCCACAAGGGTGCTGAGTTAAAAAAAAAAATCTCAAGAAGCAGATGTGGTTAGAGCTTGATGGGCTGCTCTCTAGAAGAACTGAGCTCGCCGCGAGCAGGACAGGGGTGCAGGCTGTTATCCGCTGGGTTTTTGCGTCATTCCCTTCTCATGGCATTTTGTGGGTTTTTTTTTTGCCATTTTTTAAGAAAACAATGGCTCCCCCACCCTCCAAGCAAAAACCATTACCGCTGTCTCAGGGGCATGTCTAAGTGTCTGGCGCTAACAGTGGTGATGTCAGAGCTGTCGAGCCCGCGCTGTGTGAAGAGACCCAGAGTGTTTTTAAGGAGCATGGCTTCCCCGATACGGTGGCTTGTATAAGAGAGATGTGAGCTATCAAGTGCTGGATATACTCTACCCCGTAGCTGACTCTGGCCTTCTGGGTCAGCAGCTACCATGTGTCTGCTCCGAGAGTGAGACGCTGGAGCAGGGCAGAGTCTTAGCTGTAGTGGAAGTGAGTCAGCAATCAGATGGGCAAATTGGACTTTCTTCCAGAAACCTTTTCGGACTCAGAGGCTTGGTTTTCTAAACGGGCTCCTTTTTTCTTAGGAACGAAGACTGACACATGATTTGGTAGCTGCTCCTAGTAACCGCTAACAGTGCGCTGTACTAATTAGCATACATCCATAGAACTGCACGACTCAATGACTTTGCAGGCGCACGTACACATGTAAATGAATGGACAGCGCGGGCACACATAGCTCTTGGCTAACGTGCCGGAGAGGCTATACAGGCTGCCTGCTATTACAACTCCAGCAGCACGCATGGGAGAGCCCACTTGTGTCAAAGCGTGCAATCGCAGGCTTCACTCTGAAGACCCCCTCCTCTCCCCAGCCCACCACTCATCAGCCATTTAGCAGGAGCAGCCCATGATGTAATGTGCCCTGCCTCAGAAGACCAGCCTTCTGCTGCTTTTGGATTTTCTTTTGCCTTCCTTGCGCTGTCTGCTGCAGGTGTTTCTTGAGCGAAAGCCGGGCTTCCTCTGGGGATTCCTCCAGTGCTGCTGTGTGCTGCTTCAGCTCGGTACTTACTGTACTTGGAACTGCTGGAACGCTCCGGTAAGATCTCTTTCTCTTCATATAACTGGAATTATTCACCAGTAAAAAACAAATCTAAAGGTAAAACAAAAGGATCTGGGGTTGCGGCTCCGATCTGAGGAGATGAAAAGGTCTGCTTGCCTGAGGGCTTTCTCAGGTTGGGATTCTTCTTGCTCCAGCGCTGGGTGCCATGGCAATAGATTGAATTCTGTTGCCGTGGCGGCCACTGTCTCTCTATCCCTCTGCTTGTAGTAAGGTGTCGGTAACCATGGTGAGGCAGGGATGGATTCCTGCACTGGCTCCCTGATTGATTGGGGTGTCACACTTGGACTGCTGTCTTTTCATGAGGTGATCCCCCTGCCCAGAGCAAATAGATTTTTTACAATATATTCATAATTCTCTTTTTGACAATATTCGTAATTCATTTTTAAAGTTTTATTGATTCAGTAAAAAGAGACTGCTGTAAGGAGGTTCGATTAATTTATGCTAATAAAAAAAACATTCATCTCCTGGAAATGAAGTTCAAAGCATGGGTCATTTTTTTTTCAGTTGGTGTTTTTAATAGTGGTGTTGCTAATTGAAACCTAGTTAGACAGGCAGCAAATTTCTTTGTGAGTTTTTGGCACAGGTATTGTTCTGATTTATAGGAACAGGGTGTGTGAATGGGGGGAGAGGCAGCAGTGGGCTTTGTGTGTTTTATGCTTGAATGCCACTGACCTATTGAATTTGTTCTTCATGATATTTCACAGTGTTTAACCTTCTAACATTTTAGGCAGATTTGTTTAGGCAGCTGTTTTCACAGGTTTACTGTAAAGCAAGCGTCATTTTTTTATGCACTTCCAACATGTTTATTTTATTACTGATGAATATTTCCTTACAAGGTTGCTTAATTGAAAGATTTATGTGAATTTCTAGCTGTATCTCTGCCTAACCTCTTTTTTTAGTTAGTCTGTTAAACTGTAAATATTAAATATTGTAAATGTCTTGTCTACTCCACATGTGGATGTCATGACTAATTTATTTAGTAACATTTTCTTTTTTTATGTAGTAGGAAAAAAATACTGAGACTAGAGTATTTAATCCTCAATGATTTATGCAATTGCTAATAATATTGATTACCATTTGGATATTTTGCAACAAGAGAGAGTCTGTGTGGTTAGTTGTGGTAAGTCAGTACTTTCTGTCTTTATGTTATAATTTATAGCAAGCCTGTCTAAAAGATGTATCAGTGTTATATAAAAATTGAAATAGCAATATATACATTTAAAAATATTTCAGTACATAGTAATATAGTACCAGTGAACAATTACACATATCTTTTAATGATGGGAATATTATAAGAAATCTCAATATCTGTGATGTATTTTTAACATGATTTTTAAAATTCCGATAATTTATTTTAGGGGATTTAAAGATTTTTTTTCTATGCCTGGAGCCCAACATCAGCATACTTATTATACTATGTATGGACATAGGAATTATTTGCTTTTTTTAGGAATTTATTCATTTTAAACACTTATCAAGTAAAACAGTAGGTTAAAAGGGAAATGTATGCATGATTTACTTATTCCTTAATGCCATAAAACCTTGACTACACACTCAATTTGTAAGATAATATCTATTCTGGAACTCATTTGGCTATACCAGTAGTACTGTGCTTGTAATAATTGTGCAACATCTGTCTGACATCATTTGAGACTGAACTAGCTTAACCAGCTAGTTTAGCCTGTTTTCTCTTTACATCCATCCTTCTTTTACACTTTAAGCTGGGAATTCCACTATGACAGGCAAGCAAGTCTTGCCTTGTTATATTTTTAATTGGAATCAAGCTCTGGTATGACACTTGTTTTTTTTTTCAAAAGACATTTGAATTCAGTGTTACTCATTTCCAAGAAGAGCCTTGCATAAAAACCTTGCTGTTACGACACGTATGTTTAACACTTTGCTGTTGTTCATGAAGGTGTGGAATGAGAAATTGCACTGTACCATCTCCAGGGGCGACTGCAATACGGCGAAAGAGATGACATTCATTTCTCTCAGTGATCAGGGGCAACAAAACAGCTCTCGCCTTAGATTTTTATATCTTTTTTGGTAGTGTTTATTGACAGTGGTTTGCACCGAAATGATTTAATGTAACTGGTTCAGAGAGAAGCCAGACCAAAAAAAATAAATGGTGATTTCTCTCCCCCAGACAAAGCCCTGGTGCTGTTAGCTCACAATGACCCCACGGTGACCTTTGCTGTGCCACTTGATGTTGAGTGACCAATCAAAGGCATGACCTTGCTCTCCCAAACAGCACCCCGACTGCAAGAGCAGCCGTGGGGAATTAAATCCAGGTTGTCCCTGGATCTCAGATCAAATCAATAGATTATACCTGGAAAACAGGAAAAGAGAAAAATGAAAGCACTGGGCCAAATGATGTGATTCTCTCTATCCCCCCTACCCTTCCCACCTCTTTCTTTGTTAAACTCACTGTTGCAGACACTTCCTACTGTAATTCTTCTAAAGGTAAATGTAAAATTCTTCAGATCTGTGGAATGGAGCAGTGTGGAATCAGAACTGTCGCCCCTGTTGTTAGTTAAATCACTCTTTGTTTATCCAGACTTATCAGAGATGTTATACTCGCCAAGGGAACCCCTAACTGCGTAGATCAATATCGAGAAGCCTGCGCGGGCATCTTGTATGATTTGCACGTTCGTATAACACTTACTAAGCAGGCAGCTGGTTTGATCCCGAATAAAAACTTCTTTTAAGAGCTAAGATCTGAGCTTGCTGGGCTGTGGCAGAGAGCAAGCCAGGCTCCTGCCAGGCTTTGCCTCTGAGAGAGAAAGAGTGAAGGACTTTTCCCTCTTGTAGCACATGGTAGGAGTTAGCAGCTATACTGTAGATGCTACCCTTATTATGAAAGTGCTTTGTCACCAAAATCCAATTGAGAATAAATGCTACTGACACTGCCTGTATAAAGGATCATCAAGATTTTGAATGTAGTAGCAGTCTGATTAGAGTCTGATCTTATCAGATCTAAGAAGTTTAACAAGGCTGGCCTTAGTCGGAATAGGGTTCGGAAATTCTGGTACTGTTGTAAACAGAATTTGGTGGACCAGTAGGTGGCCGTCTTCCCTCTGGACCAGAATTAATGCCATAGTGGCCATAGTGTAGTGACCAGTGACCCGGCTACAGGAGGTGCAGTTCTTTTAGATGAAATGCTAAAAAGTGGTTCTAACATCTTTCATTCTAATCGTGACACCCTTTAACTGAGCTGGTGAATTTCTTACTTCACCTGACCTGCTGTATAGTGGGGCTGCAGGTGCAGAATAGCTGCCACATGTCACCCATGTGGGGCTCCACCTCAGTGCTGTACGTGCTATATGTGACTGCAGAGACAGCACCCAGCACAAGCGGCCACATTCAGAATCACTGCAGTGCAGTCATAGTGATCTAGGGTAACAGCTTCTTGCAAGAGAAAATTAGGAGTCAGTGTATCTGTGTGAGTTTGGAATTGGAATTACTGAAGACTGGTAATATGAAGAAAGCTGATATGAAGACGTTTTCCGTGAACAATCGGTCACTTTTATAACACACAGTTTTCTGTGGAATAAGGAAGTGAAAGAGGTCTGAGACTTGATTTTGCATGAGCCAAGCCTGGAGGAGGCTTCTGGCCTTAAGACTACTTGACATCTTAAATGATTTACCTTTTTACTCTCAGTGGTTAAAATGTTGAAGGACCAGCATTTTGTGTCAGAGCATCTCACAGATTTCTCTGTCTGTGTCAGCGCAAATTCCCTGGCATCCATGGGCATCAAGGTGGTGGTGATTGTCCACCTCTCTCTGGGAACATGAAAGTTCTAGTGCCAGTCCAAGATCCCTGATTTCTTCTTATTAAAATTTTCTTCTTTAAAACGAGCAAACGCACAATGTTTAAATCCCCAGATCTTTAAATTGTTCCTAAAAACTCAGACACAGTCCTGTATTCGTGCCTATCTCTGGCAATTTCTTGCATTATCTATGTTTATGCATGCTTGCGTGTGCTTTTTTACTGTGGCTGGATTAGTGGTTGGTGTGAATTTACTATTTGTGGGTGATTGCATACAGAAAGCTCAGCATTTCTCAGTCTTTCAAAAGGAGAAAAAGGAGAAATAGATAAGTTAAAAAGAGGAGCTTCACAACAATAATCTCCCACCATTGCAGTTCATTTTGTGATTCACCATGTTTTCCTATGAGAAGTTATTGTCTGCAGATCTTCCCATATTTGTTTTGAAAGTTTGGTTATCCATTATGCTGCCTTTGACCTTCTAAATAATTCAAAAGAGCTCAGTGTAGTAAAAAGGAAGTGAATAGTAATTTATTTCTGGGAGGGCTTTCTTGTATTAAATAATGTCAGATTGCTCTGTTGCTCTGTGTACAACTGCAAATACACATGGGCTTTCCTTTACTGACCCTTCTCATTTCAGTAGTTTAATGCATTTCTTGTTTGTTAAACTCAACAGTTTAAGTACTTCATAAAAGAAGAAAGAAAAAGGATCATTGGACCCAGAATTGTGTTCTGTTGTGATTCTGCATCGCACCATAAACTTTAATGAGAGAAAGAAATTAACATGTGCCTCCACATCATATATATATATATTTTAAAAGCAATACTACTTATAATTGCAGTTAATTCCAGCAATGAACAAAAGTGTAAAGGATTTACTGTGTTTGCTTTATGACTGGAGACAGGGAACATTAATTACACTAAATCCTGTGATGTTTGTCATCCTCTGCTCTGAAAAAGAAAATTTGGGTTGACAACTGTATTGTCTGCTTAATTATTTTCGCTGTAGCAAGAAACGAGCAATCTGTTGCATGCCGTCTGGGGAGTGTGAAAGGAGAGATACAAAAAGCAGCATCCGTTAGCTTTGAGATGGACATTAAGTGTCATCCGTGGAGCAGAAGCCTAATTATCTACCTCTCAGCATGCTGTGTAAGTATGAAATGCACTCATAAATATTTAAACACATGCAGCACAAAATCCATAGACCCCCACAGTCATTTTTAGTCACCTTTCTGGTGAATAGGACTGTGTGGTACTGTATGTGGTTTGTTAGCACTGTGTCTACTGTCTGTGCCTTCTTTTCTACTACCCTGACTTCCTGCTGAACAAGCCTGTTCCAACCACAGCTGGTTAAAGGTTCATCAGAATTGCTGGGCTTGAGTCTTTTCAAATGTCGGTTGGAAGTGAAATAATTCTACTGTACTAGTGTGTAGTTAAGATTACTCTTTGCAGTTCTTTTTAAATGTTTCCCCTTTAAAGAAATAAACAAGTAAACCATCAAAAGACAAAAGTAAATATCAGTAAATTATATATACAGTTCTATAGAATGCACACAGTACTGTACAGAGTTGGTGTATGAACACTTTGAAAGGGTTCACAGCTAATTTATGTTAATTTATTCCACAATTCATAGTAACATCTGCTTGCTCTTAAAAAGATATAAATCTTGAGGGTGTTTCTTACAATTTGTATATCAAGACTGTATCACTGGCCAAAGTACAGCCACACCTTTCTTATGAGCTCTCGTAAGGAGTGGCTGTTTGAAGAAATATTCCTTGGAGAATTAGAAGTCAATTTGAATGGCTCTGCTTTACAATGTCGTGAAATGGTCATGTCTAACTCATATTCATGTAACCCATAATGCATAGCAACTTCTGCTTTGTCTTAAAAGCCACCTAGGGTGATTCTGTAGAGACAAGGGTTGATGGGGAAGCTGGCGCTTTTGTAACTATGTAATAAAGCCAGAGAGGCATAGAGTGGGAATGAAGTTCAAGCTGCGTCAGCATGCGTTGGCTGCAAAGGAACAAGTAAAGGCTAATTTCATGTTTAATATTTTTTGGTGTGTTTCTTGTTTCCACTTTTCGGTGTGAAATTAACCGTTACATGTTCCTAGGTTGGGAAATGAGTCACAAGCATTTTAAGGAACAAATCCTTCCACTGAAGTTATAGGGTGGGATACTTCAGGTTCATACCTGTCAAAGGATATTGTGCTCAAATGAAAACAATTATATGATAAGTGCTGTAGTGGCTGGAGGGTTACTGCTTTGGTCTTGCTCTCTGGGATTATTTCATCATTCTTGCACATACAGTAAGAGAGGCACAGCATCTGCCTGGCCTTTTGAATGCAGTTAGTCACTCTGCCCGCCATCTATAATGGACAGGAGGATGTGATACAGATTCAGTAATAGAGATGCAGTACCTTATTTGTCTATATGAAATACTAATCTAAGAAAAACAGAGCATCAATCAATAATGCGTAGTAAGGTTTCCATGCACAAGATAATTCCACATATAGACTAAAATTTATTTTAGTTTATACCCCTCAGAGCCACGGGGTCTTTGGAGAAAATCGCAAATTAATTAGAACATGGCAACTCCTCCTAGCTTATTCCTGCAGTTCTGCTATGGCCGTAGGAAATCACACTACACAAACAAATCAGAAAAGAAAAAATCAGATCCCATGGCATTCAAGGTATATAAGAAGAATAGGTAGAAGACATTATATACACTGGTGCTGCCTGTGCTCTTTTATATAAAGCAGCAGTTTTAGCAGTTTGTATTTCAATGTACTTTCTTCTAAACTTATTGCCAATTGCCATAAAGTGCTATAACATTGTAGGGAGACATGAATTTCACTTCCTGACCTTGAAATATAATTCAGTGAATACAAAAATCAGTATGTGTTCTATATAACAAAACTACAAAGGGGTGTTGCCTTTGTGTTCTTTTCTCTTTTTGTGTCATGTTCTTGGCTGTACTGTATACTGTTTGATGTGCAATTTTTTTTCCCCTGAGACAAAACCTGTAATACAAGTATTGTAAAATACAAGTGAGTGCTTTCACTCATAATTCGGCATGCGGACTGATACTGTGGATTTATGTTTATCTGGTATGAATAATAAAACCGGCAATCTGACAGCTGTAATGTCTTTGCTCTGGAAATCAGATCTATGCTTGGACAAGGTGATTAACGAATCCTTATTTTCAAAAATGTGCACTGCGTTATTCTATCAGATTACGTTTTCCTGCAGATGCCACTAAATCCATTACACACACCAACAAGGCATCCTTCTGCTCTTCAAGATACAGTAAAACCATAAAGCTTATTATAAATCAGCTTTTTGTATACCAAGGGAGTAGAGATCCAGTCCTTAAGGGGGTCATTCCAGAAGGTTTTTTTACATCTTTTTAACTCTCCAGTTTCTTAGGCCCAAGGAAAGAACCTTTAACATGTCCATATCCAAAGTTCTAATGAATGGCAACGTTTTAGGAATTTCTCGTTTACAAGTATGCTTCCCTTTTAAATTTATACATGTTTTCAATTTGCAATCCATCTCAATTAAAACAAAAGAGAAAAGAAAAAAATGTATTCAAAAAGTATCCCCCATTAACACCATGTAGCTAATTAACAACTCATTGGAGAATTGTTTCTGTTGCGACTCAATTTGCATTTTAATAGATTATGAATAAATAATCCACTGGACTAAGTCTTTAGATGGCTTGGTGAAAGATGTCGATCTTTTAGAAAGCTGTTAGAGTTAATTGATTTAAATACCCTTGAGTAGCAGCTGTAGGAACAACAGAATGGCACAATAACAGCCTAATGTTCTACAGTAAAAATTACTGTAGTGCTCTAAAAGCTCCACAGCTGTGAACCAAATTTTGATATGCCCACTTTATTCCAAAATGACATATAAATTATAATGTAAAGTGTACACAATATATTTGGTGTAAGATGAGGATTTTTGAAAGAATGATGCATATTTAGTAACATTAGTAACGGCAAACATTTATAAGGTGATACTTAACTCTTTCAGTGAGATCTGAGAGAGTCTAAACTTTACAGACCATCCCTTTAATCCAGTTAAGACATCATATCTTTCATCTTTGATGCCGCAGATAATAAGTAGTACGTTTTCAGAGTTTTTACGTAATTGGTATTATCTGTGTTTTGTAAATAGCTGAAACAGAGTAAAGTTCAAAAGAATAAGGCAAGGAAGAAAGTACAGAAAACTGAGGTGTTTCCATGATTTTGACCTTCATTTATTCCTGTGAAATTGCCTTGTTATAGAAAACCTATCACGAGCCTGTCAGGTACTGTATGCAGGTCTAACTTTTGAGAGGTGGATTTGAATCTAATCTGGGCAGAATTAATACATTTCTGAAGTTTAAGGGATTATGGGCACTAGCAGATAAAAGCTTTTATCTGAGGTGTCCTCTAGAGAAGTCTGTGTGCATTAAATCTCCCCCTTGTTTAACCCTTCCAAATAACAGATCGACACCGAAAAAGTATAATGTCTTCTGTCAACCCATCTATAAAAGAGTGATTCTACTGTACATCATCATAAAGCCAGGAGAGTGGAAGGTAAAAATAGTATAGCATACTTTTGGGTTTCAGATGAAGTTCAGTGGAATAGGTCTGAGGATGAAAGAAGGATTGTGATAATGTTGGGTAAAGCAGTGCATCATGATATTAAATTAGGTATGAGGTTGTTACTAATAGGTTATTTAAATTGCATTTGTCTTTTTGTCACTTTATACACACTGTAGAGATGAATATAAAGGCTTGCTTTTTAATCTTCACCTGAAACCTTTTTTTTCATTTAAAACATCCTCTAGCACAAGTCATTTGTAACTGGAATACATTAGCCTTGAAAAGTTACTTTCCCACAATATTTGCGATAGCTTTCTAAGGACCAGCAATTTTCGTGTTTCAGTATAGAAGAACAGGACTGAGCCTTTTGTTTAAAATGGTTTGAGACTCAGAATCTTTCAGAATCCCTTCTGAATATTTTGCAGTTATTCACTTTTTCTGCTCCTGTATGGTGTTCACCAGAGAAAAAGAGACCTTATTCTCAAGACATTATTAAATCACTTTCCTAGGATGATAAAAGACACATAGAGCTTGGCCAGGTGAAAAGAATTGCTTCATAAGGCTGGGTTTCTCCTGAAAAGATTCTATTTTAACATTAGCATTCTTTTTAACACTGATTATCTGACAACATAAGAATGTGTTTTTAAAGGTGAGGATTCCCATTGGCACAAGGAGAGTGTCTAGATTGTATCAGCTGATGTTTGACTGTCCAGAATCTGGAGATTCAGATGTCTGAAGCAGGACCGCAGTCCTCAATTACCAGGTTGTACTGGCGTTGTTGCTGGAGAAAGTGACATAAAATACAAGTATAGGTCAAAAGTATACATTCAAACGCTTTGAACTGCAAGATTATAAACTTTAGAATATCTTCTTTTATGGTGGGATTCCACTTCTTTTAGCAAACTTCTTTCTTCCAGGTTCCAATGAAAGGAATTATGAACATTTGTCCTGAGATATCCCCAGATTCATTTTCTAATGCTTCTTGCAAGGATCTTTGTCAGGCATTTACAGTATTGCAACTGGTCTTGTTGGTGTAATTCAGTTTTTGGTTGAAGAAGGCTGAAGAAGGCCTCACAACTGAAACGGGTGTTTGTGTTTTCTCTCTTCTCTTTTCAGCATGGAATAAACTTATTGCTTGTTAATGTCCAGTTTTTGGTTATTCCATTCCTGCCCAGTCTCTGCAGCAGCTTCGCAAGTCTGTCTATTTTAGGGTACAATGAGCTGAAAGTTTAAAAGAAGATTACATGAGACTTGAACGTTCAGTGTCTCAATTAACTACTGCGTGGCTTGTAATCCTGCGTGACACCCTTTGTGCTTGAGCTTTCCTTTGTTCGCAGTTCTTTGGCTGGTTAACGACTGAGCTCAGCCCACAGGACGAGATGGGTGTATCACTGTAACCTGCAGATACAGGCCTGTGATGGGCTGCAGGGCGCCATGTCACGGGGGTCAGGAAGTGAGATGTGTGCTGGCTGTCCCTGCTCTGACCTGTGTGAGTCCTGACCCAAAGCAATGTGAACAATCAGAATGGCATCCTTATTACTGACATTCCTTAACCTAGCCTTCCTTCTGCTTGCCTAAAACTGTCCTTTCTATATTCAGATGTTTTTTTTCCAAAGGATGTCCAACATACTTTTCCAACATGTGTCCCTTAAATGCAATGAATTTTTTCAGCTTCTTTTTTACACTTTTAAGTCTCGGGTGGAAAGATCGAACCAGAGGTCTGTGAAGCATGAGAGAGTAACTTTTCTTTAGGAACAAGTAATAGATTTATTCCATGCTGAAAAAAAGAAGAAAGAGAACACAACGTTTCGGCCGTGGAGCCTTCTTCAGCCTTCTTCACACCTGAAGAAGGCTCCACGGCCGAAACGTTGTGTTCTCTTTCTTCTTTTTTTCAGCATGGAATAAATCTATTACTTGTTCCTTTGCAGCCTACGCATGCTGATGCAGCTACCCACCTGAACTACTCTTTCTTTAGTATGAGGTCATTCCAATCCAATCAAAATATTTGGTACAAGCCTTCCAACATTAACCTAATGCAAGAAATTTAGAGGTTGTTATAAAAGGTATGACCTATTGTATCTGAATACAGTATATAGATTTCCCTGCTCTTTTTAGTTGCAAACAGCTATAAAAACAGGCTTAAAAGTGAATCTGATTAACTGAAATATGAATGAATGTGGATTATACACACTGTGCTAACTAAACGGTTTTGTTCTGTAAATTAACTATTAAATGGCAAGGAGATACAGTATATAGTACAAAGCACCACTGTATTTATGAAAGAGTGGTGAATGAACTGAAACAATTTGACACACCTCAAGGTTCTGAAATAAGATTAAACCTGTATGTAAAAGAAGTGATTAAAGTTTCCGATATGCGTTTCTGTTGTTATTGATTGCTGATTTTGTTTTCTGACAAGGAAGAATCGTGGAAGAAGCAATTATCATCTCTGAAATGCATTGGCTGTTGTGCTTTTTGTTTCTTTCAAACCAGATTTTCTGCTCTTTCAACAGAAATAATTTATTTTAAAGGGAAATCAGATTTGACAGGAAATCTGTATACTGGAAAAGTGTGCCTGATTTTTTTTAAACGAACCTGCACACAAGAGTGCTCTGGTAAAGTCTATCATTAATATAGATTTGTCAATATTTGGGATTCTGGCCAAGAACACAGAATTACCAGATAAAATGGCTAAAGAATGCAAAAAATCTAAAACTAAATGATAATAATCTCTGTGTTCTTATTGTATGTGCAGGTTAGAGTCAAAGTCTTGTATGGTCAATCACCAAACTAGCGCTTTTAACATAATTTAAATTGTCTATTAAAATGATTCCATTATTTATTCTGTAATTAATTCTGCTTGATCATTTTCAGTTACTATACATCACTGTGGTTACTGCCTGCCTGAGAGAATATCTGCTTTATGTATCTCACCTATTTCCACTTCTATGACCCTTTCCAAAGATTAAATGGCTTTGGCAGGTTCTTGTACATGAGAGTGCACGTATGGAAATTTGACGTTTGGAATAATACCCAAAGAGAGATCCATTTATCCATTACAGGGTTGTGGGGGAGCCAGAGCCTATCACAGCAAGCAACAGGTGCAAGGCAGGGCACACTCTGGATAGGACACCAGTTTATCGTATAGAAACACAAAGAGATAGTCTGGTATTCACAAATATACAACAAATCTATTAAAAGGACTGAGTGAAAAAAATTCCTAAAACAATTCAAATGCTGCCTGTTGAAGGAGAATAGTGTGGCCAGTGATTGTGTGCTGTTGGAAGTGGTAACTGGACTTTACACTCATTCAGCTACTGAAGGCATTTATTGTTATTCATGCTTCTTCTATAGCACTTGCATTTTCAGGTTGACAAGCTTGTTCTAGTCGTTTTGTTCTAGTTTGTTTTTACTCAATTACACTGTCTGGAGCAACCTGAAGAACAGGAGAGACCAAGGTGCAATGAAAGAGCACTTATTCTTAAGTTTGGCAACTTCATTTTCGTTTTCGGGCGATTTGAAAGACGGCTTCCTTTAAGAATACAGGAGGAAGTGTTGCATTGATGTCAAGACAGATATACAGACAAGGGCATGCTGACTGAAGAGTGATGAAGAGTGATTTGTCATTATTAACAAACATTAAACTTTTTGTTTAATGAATATTAGACATGATTGTCTATTGTGTATATCAGAAACCTATATTAAAATAACATTTTATACAGTAGCTATTTATTTAATGAATTCCCTAAAGTCTTTCTTATAGAACAAACTGATTAAAGGAAAGACATTTGTAAACAAATCCCGAGTGACAAGGATTCGAAAAAAAAATTAAATGGCTCCATACTCCAATTCAGTATTGAATTGAAATGTTTAAAATAATTTTTGTATAATCCTAAATACAAATCAAAGATCAATACGAAGAAAAAAACGTTTTAATTAGAACCTGCTTTTGAAAAGTATATATCATTTGGGTAGCTGATTTAGCTAAAAAAATGAAGTACTGAGTAAAACCCTTCTCCATAAAATTCGCGTTTTAATTTATCTGAAAACCACAAACTGCGTGGCAAAACCCCACAGCGTACCCCGTGAGAAAACAAATTGCTGTGGGTCTGAAGACTGAACCCTGTGAAAAAGGTACAAAATGGAAGCGATTTCACCCGCAATTCCTTTACGCGATATTTAAAGAGAAGCTGCTTATATCGGGAGTGCGTGTATCAGCAATCCGAGTGATCACTCGCTCGGAGGCGTGGCGAGGAGGACGGAGCACAGAGTAAGAGGCGAAGCGCAGCTGGCGGATCCCAACTGCACCGATCGCAACTTGTATCGCCGGGGTGTCTCAGGCGGTGTTGATCTCTGGATATTCCTCGTTCGTTAAGGACGTTTTCCTCTGTTGTGTGTCGGGCCGGGGACGCGGTCTCGTCCTTAAGGAGGTGGTCTGCTGTTTGAACGTAAGTGCGGAGCTGGAGAAGGCGATTCTGCATGTGTCCATTAACTGTGTGTAAGTGCACGCTGCCTCGGTTAACCATTGCTGTGAGCCTCTGGGGGGTTTTGCTTGCCTGAGCTTAGCGACGACACTTTGAGCGTTTTTGGAGTCCGTTTCTGCAGCCCTGGCTCTCTCCATTCACTGCCTGCCTCGTCCTGCTTCTTATTTATAGCGTGTCCTCGGTGCTTTTGGCTATGTTGTTGTCGTCGTGTGGAAAAGGGAGTGAACGTGTATGCTGACACTCGGCAGTTCCCCAGTCTTATCTGTCAGTGGTAGCTAGGGAAAGAGGGGATCATTGGAAAGCCAGGAGCACGTTAGCAGCTTTCTGACTGGACAGTTGCAGACTTTGTGTTGAGCCGGACTGAGCAACGACCTGAACCTCTTAACTCTTAACCGTGGCCCCGATAGCGAGATAAGAGTGAATGAGCCTAGTATACATAATGTACTGAGTTATGATGTGTGCTTGGCAATTATTTACGACCTTCAACTCTTGTGGTGTGTGCGTGTTTTTAAAGGATTTAGAGAGCCTCATTCTAAGCTGTGCAACCTTGCACAATTGTGAACTTTGGCACACTTTGGCCACTTTCCTGAATTAGAGTTAGGGTGTTGGGTTATTTTGCTGCAACTGTATTTGTATTTAAACGTGGAACTGAAATGCACGTAGTGCAGTATCAAAATAATTCCTCACACCTTAGCTCTGTCCCTGGGCGAGAGTCCGGGTGACTGGAGAGTGGTTAGACTTGCGAAGTACTGTACAGTGTTAGTAATACAGCCCAGGGAGGTTATATCTAGTTTAACAGTGCTGAATAAAGTCTTAAGTTAGCTCTTTAAATTTAGTCTACCTCCTCCCCTTGCGCACTAGCGGGCTTCACCACGAATTTGTGGGCGGTTTCTGAACGACCCGGGGCTTCCCTGAGCGAAGCAGGTGCAGCCGTGTTTACAAGCGGGTCAGCAGTCCAGGTCTCACGCTGTGGCGAGGCGAGGTCACGAACCGCCAGCCTGCGGAGTGTGGATTGCCGCGCCGTGCGGGAGCAGGAGAGACTGGAGAGCGCTGTTGGGGGAAAAAAGCGCTTGTGCTCGGCTCCAGGCGTAGGAAACAGCAGTGTCGCTGCTTTGCACACTGAAGGCTGTAGAACGGTGATAAGATCGAGTGCGAGGGCGAAGATGTGTTTGGGTTCTCAGATTTGGGTAAATACGGTAAAGTCGTGTGGCATGTAGAACATCATACACATTTGCCGCGGTGAATTTTCTTAAGGGTGGTTTTGACTTGGATTTTTGTGAGAAGTGAAAGGTTTTCTGCTTTGTTTGTTAGTCAGCATCAAAGTCAACAGGCAGCTCGGGCATACCGGTGTAGTAATCTTGAACAGGGCAGCTGGCTGAGGATACACTGTAAGTTGTATAACAATTTTACAACTGTAAAGTACACAATTAACAAACAGATGGACCGAATATATCCATTGCATTGTAAATCACTTGCACACAGCAGCCGTAATCTTAATAATCTGTAACAGTTCATTCTGTAGCAGGAACACGTAACAGATTACATGCATGTGCCTTGGCTGATGTCAAGGTTGTGGTTGGAGAAAAGCCGGCTGATAGACTTGCTTTGTGTTTCTTTCAGTCTGGTCCCTTTAAGGCAACAGCTGGCTGCAGACGCCTGTGTACAGCAGCCTTGACAGTGAGCTGTTGACACAGTCTGAAAATGCTTGGCTTGTTGTTCCAAAAGTGTCTGTGAGAGGGATCATCCCTTGTAAGACAGCGTAGCTGCCACAGTGTTTCAGGTGATGGTTTGTGTTTGTGGGAAATGGTTTACCTCTATGCTTGTACTTTTACTGCCACTTTGTGATTTACGGAGCTTGGAGGTGCTAAGTAAAACCGTGCGTGCTATACAGCTGTTCTTCTGGAGTGCAGTAAGAAAACAGGGCTACTGTGGAGTCCAGGTTTGAAAAGCAAATTAATTGTGCAATCTGTTCCTGATTTAGAGAAAATAAAGAACATTGCTGGGTGATATCTCACATGGCATCAGGTGCTTTTATCTTTTTTTTTTTACAACCACATGTTTTCTATCACAATCATCTGGTCCTTGAGGTGTTATTCAAGCGTTCCTCAGGGGATTTTTTTAATGTTTTTGCCATTCCTCAATTTAAGCATTGCATTTGCACCAAAAAAGACATGTCAATGGGGTGTCTGTCTGCTGGTAAAGTACGAAATGCGTGAAGAACCTAAGATTTGATCGCACAGTTGCCCAGATCACGGCACACATGCAGACTAGACCCCGGGCTGTAAGTTAGATCCCTATCTGTGCTTCTCCAGCACAAGCCAGGTGTAGCTTATCAGCTCCTGAGATTCAACAGATCCAGGGTTTTGTTTTCTTTGAAGACTTTACCTCTGCTATCTGATCCTGGCCCTCTGACCTGGGGGAGCTGCAAACTTATTTTTTCCCTTCTGAAAAGAGATGAGATTGGCATACTGTTACAGTGTCGTGTCGTCCTCGCTGGGACACGGCAATCGTGCAGTTCTTCACGAGAAGACTCATGTTACGATGGGGCGATGGAAAGGGGGTTGATGAGAAAGACCCCCTACACACATGCACTGACACAGTGTGTCACTTGTAACCTCAAAGGTTAAGTAGGGACCCTGGGGGAGAAACTTACTGTATACTCGCTGATGGGAACTTTGCAAGCACATCCTTTTGTAAAAAGTGCAGCCTCCTTCATATTCCCAGTCCAACGCAATGCCATGGTGTGGGAAATGGCTTTTGCCCTGGATGCTGGCCAGATTTTTTTTTGTCTTTGACTGGTAACAGTTTGAAAGGGACCTTCGGCTCTGACATCGAAACCCTGTACAAATCTGGATTGACACAGATATTTCGACCATTGCAGCTCACATTGCATGCTTTGTTGTGTGTATTTACTATATATTTTCAGCTCTATATTTCTGAAATCTGTAATATTATATTGTTTAAATAAGTGTCTAGTATAATAAATCTATAGTAATATGACGTAGCATATTATGATAAGTAATATGAGTGCTCTTGTCCCAATGAGCTAAGGATCTGTGCCTGTGGCTGGAAGGTTGCTGCTTCAAATCCTCCGCCAGCAGAGGAATCCTACTTTGTTGGCCCCCGAGCGAGGCCCTTAACCCCAGCTGCTCCAGGGGTGCTGTATAAATGGCTGACCCTGCGCTCTGACCCCCAGCTTCTCTCCCTGTCTGTGTGTCTCATGGAGAGCAAGCTGGGGTATGTGAAAAGACAAATCCCTAATGCAAGAAATATGGCCAAAAAAGTGATCTTATCTTGTCTTATGACTTGTGTTGGTTTTTTTAAAGATGATTTGCTAAAGTAAGTGGTGGCAGTTGCTGCTCATTCCAGTCTATACCATAACGCAATTCTGGCTTGAACAACAGCTTAACTGTATGATTAACTCTTGGTTAATCTGACTTTCTACTTTATAAGATTATTATCACACCCAGAGTTGTTTGTACAAAATGGCGCACAGGAATGTGCAGCAAAGTCCAGCATTCAACTGCCAGCGCTTTAAAGAGAGTGTTGTCAAACACAGTTATAATTTTTTTTTATCAGCTCCAGTTAGTTGCTTTTGGTATTTTACATTGCATGTGAGATTTCTGAAAACTGTAGCACATCCTTATGCTGCACTGATATTAATTTGAAAATACTTTTGCTGAGGGATTAGGATGTCCAGGCACACTTTGAACCTCCCTCATGTGGCCATTGAGTCCTAACACGTGAGGACATTCCAGTTTTCGCCCTTTGCTGAGCTAATGGAGCACTATTGACCCTCCTAGGCATTCCTTAGAAAGCCATAGGTGACAGACCTGTTTGTGTTCTCTTTTTTTAATTTATTTTTTTCTCAAATCACTCAGGTCATTACACAGTACCTTTGAAAATAAGATGCTTCTTCACAAGTCTGAATTTAATATCGCTGTAAAGGCTATGCAAAAGAAAACTCTAGGCGAAAAGAATACATTTTTTTTTGCATCTATCTGTAGATGAGGATGAATGCAACCCAGATCTTAGAAGATACTGTACATAATATATTCGCAATGTTAATTAACAGCCTGTTGGGTCCTTATCTCATGCAATACGTGTTCCTGGACTGCGAACCCTTGAGTTTTTCTGGCCAGTGTTTGAATGTCAAGCCTCGGTGTGATTTGTGGCCAGGAAAGAACAACTTGTTTTTTACGGCCCCTGCTTCTGTCTAACAGAGATGGGGAGACATGCTGTGGAGATGAAGACAGGGAGGGCTGGATTGTGTTGGGAGGACAAACTGTTTTCTTCCCACAGGACTGGAATTCCCAAAATATGAGCATGTTCACTCTCTGGCCTCAGCATGGCTTCTCTTCAGACAGAGCCTGAGCTGAGATTGCTCCACATGAATTCCTTGCCTTGCTTATCCCATAGGCAGTTTCCGCAGCTGGGAAGGCAAATTCTTACACTTCCCCAAACCTTTGCTCGCCCAGAGTTTTCTTTAGCATGGGAAAGATTTGTTTTCATGCTATTCTTCATGTATACATTTAATACAACTTTAAAAATACGGGCTCCCAACTTAAAACTACTAAATGCAAGTTTGCTTTCACCCTCTTAAATCTTCTGACACCATCCAAATCTTTTAAACATTCTTGCCTTTAGCTTGCTCCACTCAGTGGTTTGTTATTTTTTCTTAACGAGCAATGTGTGGTTCCCATTTTAAAATAATTTTCATTGAACCAGAACTTGGCGAGATCGGCTAAGTTTGCTGAAAATGCCACATGAAACCTTTTGAAGTAAATATTCATTTCAGGGCATGAAAATGAGTATGATATCAGGAGAGATGAGCTGAGGTGTATTTAGGTATATATATATAGGAAAATGGTTAAAAGTAGTGTTATCCCATTTAATTAGCGTTTGACAAAGTTACAGTTCTACAAAGTCCATCTTACTGAACAAATGTATAGTAGATAGAGTTTGATGCCTTGCAATTTGGGTGATTCAGCTGGAGAAGAGAGCTAGTTTGGGATTCTTTTACAGAGGGAGTGACGACAACGGTTAGCTTTGGTTAACTTTGGTTTGACACGTGAAGACTAGGACCGTTGTTTTGCATGTAAGCAGTGTCTCCCCATCATGAGGTGCTTGTGACTAACGGTGGTGATACTCTGTTGGAATGCTCTCTGCTGGCTTCTGAGTTTTTTCATGAAAATGTAAAAGAAGGTTCCTCAGATCCGTCTGGAAACGAGCCATTACCATCTGTGTACCATTATTTCATAGTGGAAGCTGCACTCACACAGTTCTTTATGTTTTAATTTCTTACGTCAATGAAAGACTCTTGTTGAAAGTGCAGGCTGACATTTAATGGTTTTTTTGGTAGGGCTGAAGTACATCTCATCTGTTGTGCTCAGAAAAACACTTCTTTTATAAGCATTGACAGTTGTCATATATCAAGACGAAAAGATCAGAGTTAATAAAACACTTTTTCGATACATGTCCAAGAATTTCTTCAGGTCTGAACCCCAGTTCTTTTAATCTTTCAGGCATCCAAAAGCTTTAGGTTAAATGAAAAATAAATTGGTTCACCTATATTGCAAAATATGTCTGCAAGCTGTGGGAACTTTCCAGAATTTTAAGGAAGTGTGAAATAAAGTGTCCCACAAAACTGACACATGAAATGAGCTCTGGCCACTTTTGCGTAACTACAGCATGTGAGACACAGACTGAGTGCATCACTTGAGCTTTTAGACAGGATGAATGAACAAGACCCAAAACCACATTGAGGGATTTCAAAAGCCATGTAATTAACTGGTGTGATTTATTCTCTGAATGATTAAGTGTGAAATTTGTTGTGCAAGAGAGACAATCTTTAGTCGCGCAACTAGAACTTTGCAGCTCCTGTTCCTTTAGCACACAGGAACGCTTGAGAGTGACCGTGTTTTTGCACAAACGCATCTCTGTTGTCATGTTGTGTATAAGGTCCTGAATGTCTGGTGTTGATTTATGTTAGGGGCAGAGAGCAGGGAAGAAAAATGCCTTTCAGCAAGAAAATAATAGATTTGTGAAAACGCTTTATGAGGCAAGACTGCAGCACTTACAACTGTACTTTCTGCTACATGTCTTTAGGGTGCTTTATCACTGACCTAACCACGGGGAGCTTGAGGATGAGGGTGCGGTAGATGGAAAATCTAGATATCCAGGTTCATGGTTTATATTAAATTGGAAACCTTTGTCATCCTACTGCAGAAGGGCGCTGCCGTTTTCACAGCTAAGTACTGTTGTATCCGCTTGGATCTCTGAAAGAAAGGGCCTAACAATAATGTCAAAACTCACCTCAGGCGTGTCTTCAGTCTAGCAGCGCCTCTGAGCCCTTGTAAAACCTGATAATGGCCTTGCCACCATGTAATCATCACCAGGTGAACCAGTAGCCTAATCCACTTGACGTTTTAACCTTCCAGATACAAAACGAGCAGAATAACATGAAGGCCTACTGCCACAAAACAGGATGAAACATCTCCTCAGACATGGCCAGCTTGCATGACTATTCTCTACTCTCGCACAAAGGAAGGATGGGCTCTAGTAAGCACGTATAAGTTTCGGGGGACAGTGAAGAACACTTTGATTACATCAATCTTTGCAGGTGTTGGCGGTATGAGCCGTGTTACAACTATTTCTTGATTATGGATGAAACGCCACAGTGGGATTGTTAAAAAAAAATTCCACCCTTTCCTCTGGATTGGCGATTTGTTTTCAAGAGAGCTGGCCTCAGCGTGGCGCGTCCTGTTCGTGAGAAGGTGAGGGCTGAGGATCGGATCTGATTACAGATAACACACGGTTGTGAAATCGGGGGCAACTGAAGGACGCTGCAAATTAATATCGGCCATACTGTCACGCTGGAAAGCTGAGCACTCCTGCAACAGATAATTTCACATTGTCTCGCGTTCACGTCAGCACTTACCTGCATGTAGAGCTCACGGCTCTTTAAGAAGTCTTGTTTCGGCTTGTTCGGCTGTACTGATGGCCTCCGCCGACAAGACGCACGGCACTCTCAAAAGTAAACAGAGGGTTCAGGCATGTCAGGCGCCCTTTGAAGTGTGCGTGCCTTACCGTGTGACGACACCGCTGTGACCGGCGGGCTGTGCGGTGGAGGTAAAGTAAGGCAGAAAACAAACCTATGCCACTTTTGCTAAAGTGGATTTCATTCTAGACCAAGTCATTTCGCTCAGTCAGGCTCATAGGCCCAGTTGTCAGTTTTGAGAGAGAAATGGTTTTCAGCGATTAAAGCTGATCTTTTGAACAGCAAGCACCACAAATACTCTTAACAAAGCAACTTGTTAACTGAACGTTTCTAACAAGATAGAAACAAGCCTGCATTTTTCTTCTACGCTTGCTCGGCAAAATTGTCATCTGATATCGTAGACATTGTATTTAAGCTATTGAAATCAAGCCATTGGAAGTCCAAACCTTTTTACTTTATGGCAAAATTTGATCCCTGCTTTTATTCACAGCCTTGAACAGTGATTTATACGTGACATCGCTTGCACTGGGTTGAAAGGTGTAGACTAACTTTCATAAAAGACTCAGTGTGGCATGGACTGCATGGATAGACTTTCAGGACTTTCATTGTTGAATTTTTGGCCTAAAACCCTCAGTGGAGTTCAGGCAATGGAGTATGTTTGGCAGTGCTGTCACTTACTGTCACTTACAATTTCTAAAAAATCATTCTGTGACTTACTTAAATGGCAAATTATTGACTGCTGAGATTTAGCAGAGAGTAATAAACACCATTTCTGTACATCTTCATGGGAACAAAGCCATTGGTTAAAAAGCATCAAAGAGATCATGGTGATCAGTGGTTTTTGTAGTCATAATGCCAAGGTTTTGGCATCTTCATCTGATTATGCATCCATCTCTCTTGTTTGATCTAGCCTGCCACATGGCCAGTCTCCTATCATGTGCTGTAGTGCCAGGATGATACAATACAGTGTGCGTTGCTAACGATAATGACATCTCGTTTATTTCTTCCTGTTTTGAAAAGAGATGAGCAACTGTTGGAAGAGAGTCCAGAGATGGTTCTGTTTAAGCTTTGCAAGGGAAAACATTGACGTAATCAGATGTTTTTTTTTTTAGGCTAGATTAGAGAGAAAAAAAGCATTTGTTGATGTTTCAGTTCAGAGAACTGCATTTTGCATAACATTGCATATAAAAATTGCTTTGTTAGTAATATGAAATGATCCCATGGCTACAAGCTGATGATGAAGTGTAATTTTATTTTATCTTTTAAATGCTTGCCAAACGTTGCAGTATATCTTTAGCCCTGCGATAGAGGCCTGTCACCATGCTGCTGAGCTGGGGAAGCAGAGTTAATTCTTCAGTCTGCTCCAACATTGGCTCCAGAAATCATCAGTGTTTTTCTCCCATTGTAAGAGATTGGACGCAAAGCAGATGAGTAACTTGAAAAGCCATGTCTCTTGTAATAAAGGCATCTGGTGTGTTAAGGCCTTTTGAAAACTTACTATCTCTGCTTTGCTGTGTACTGTACTTGTATAAAAAAACCAAAGTACAGATTAATCTCTGTGAGAAGCAGCCTGTTTTGAAAGCAATTGTGATTTAGTCCTAAATTACATGGTAAGCTGTAAATGCTGATGCTGCCGTAACCAATTAAGGTTGTTAATTGAAAATAACATAATCGCATGAAATCTTAGTTAAAGAGTGATTATCCTTACAAAGCTGTCATTGTGTTTGTTCTCTTTTTAAAGCTTTAATCTCAACCCTTTGTGTGCATGTTTCTAATGTTTCAAAGTAAGGTTTGTGAATGTTATCGGTCTAAAAGAATCCACCTTTGTTGCTGTTTTTATTACTTCATAAAAGTGATTGGAGAACTTTGAACTTAGATGGTTGAGTATTTCATTTCCTTAAGCGTGACACTGTAATAGAACTTGTTTCAAATTGGATCCAAAGCATTGTACTTTGTGTAGGTGGTGGGATTTCTGAGCTGCAGGCACAGTACAGAAAGGTTATATACATTAAGGTCAATTAAAGTTCTAGCCAAAGAAGGAGATGAAATAGCATATGAATGTTCCCTCCATGATCAATGTGTATATTAAAACTTTGGTTACATTTAGACACATTTCTTAATTGCAACAATAGTCTTAATTATAAGCAGCGTTACTTAGCTGAGCCTATTTCTTTTCATCCCAGTGCTTTATTAGTTTTTAGGTTTTAAGGCTTTTCTGCAAGTTTTCCATTTGATTCAGGGACATACTTTTTTTTCTACAAACGTATTTATTTTTACGCCATCGGGTAAAATCTTGGAAGAAGAGAAGATAATGTCTTTGCTTCTGGCGCAGTACATCTGAACCTTAGTTCTTTTGGTTGAGAAAGACAAACAGCCCTGTTGTACTCCCCTATCTTCAGCCTGCAGCAGTGATGGATGTCCTCAGCAGGCTCCAAGGTACTCCCTGCATTTGTCTTGTGGGTCTCGTATTAAGGAATGCAATTTTGCATTCTTAGTCACTGGAAAACAATCAAATTCAAAATCTGCTGTCATAAGAAGGGGATAGTAATGCTCAGAGACCATTCAGCCTCTTGTACTTATTCCTTTTATTTTAAGAGCTTTTTATTTTAAGAGCTTAAGAAAAGAACTCCCAGCCCATGTAAACATGTATTTTCTTCTTCACAAATGTGTTTCTCTTGGGGAGCGGTGGTTTCATGGTTTTATCCTATTCTGAAAGCACACTCCATTCTCTCCAGTTTTCTAATAGGAGCTTGTGTTTGATTTGGGCTGTAGATCTATGAGTCTGGGGATGACTGAACAATGCCTCCAGGGTTAATGAAATTCTATTTCCAATATCCGCCGGAGAAGGCCTCCGCGCGGATGCCTGGATTCTGTCGACGGATGTGTCCAGCACTGGCTGCCTGTCTGTGAGCAGCAATGACAGAGAGGAAGAAAACAAGATAAGCAAAAAGTCTCTGCTTTTATAAACAAACTGTCGGCTCATCTTTGAGAGAGTAGGACTGTCTGAGAGCTCAGGGCCTGTCCGCTCCAGTGTGTGACTTAGCTCTCCTGCCATTCCAGGGGACCTGAAATCTTAATTAACTGAAGTGGGCATCCTGTAGCAGCATAGGTTGAATGAGGAGGCAGGCCTTCAGAAATGGGGGACTTGCCTTTGGCAGATGAGCAATTTAGTGCGGAACAGCACATCCTGCACTTAAACTAATAAGTACAGCTGCAACCCGAAAACACTCTTGGCTTTCACAGAACATATCCAGCTTTGTTACCATGTAAGGACTAATCAGATCACTGCTGTAAACGTGCAAGTGTGGCAGCTCATTTTCCAACAATTGAAAATGCTCAATTACAGCAACCAGGACTCAAAAATCTCTTCAGGCAGTATTTTCATGAACAGACAGACAAAGCGCTTCTCAATGGAGAAGTGTCATATTCTCAAACAAGATCATGAAATACTAAAAAAACTTTGTAAACTTAATGTATATCTTAAAGAGTAATGTTATAATAACTCTGAAAGCTGAATTCCCTGGATTTGTCAGGTGGTAAGCTGGCCCTGTAGATAGCTGACACATGCCAAGTGTTGCAAGGAACTTGAGCTAGAGAATTCTGGAAATTAATTCAATTAATTATTTTATTTTTTTAACTGGGATGCTGATCTCATGGGTTTTTTTTTTGTAAGACAACTAGACTTCATGCCAATTTTTTTCAGTATTTTTTTAGAATAAAATGAATTACCAGCTTCACGATTTGTTCAGATATTGAACAGAAGCAAATCAATTAAATTGGTGTTTTATTTAATTTTTCTTTAGTTTTTGCTTATCCTACCTCATCAGAGTTTATTACTTCACCTTTATTTAAGATTTCTTGAGTTAGGTGGCACAAAAGATACAACCCTGGAGTTAAACAGAAGATGCCATACATTGTTCCATTGGCCAGCCAATTCATAATTGCTTAGACACGGTCTCCCAGTGTACATAATTAGGCTTGAAATTTTTTCTTGGATAGCACATTTTTCAAGAGGCACTTACCTCTTAATGTCAACGCTGCATTGAAGGTTTAGATAACATTGCCCAGACCTCATATTAAAGAAGTCTTGTGCAAGCTGAAGTCAGGGAGGTCACTAATCTGTTCGGTCAATGATGACGCAGCATACATTTAAATGTTCATTGAGAATGAGGTGATTCACAATAAAAGGAGATCACCAGTCTATTTAACAAAGGGCAACAAGACTTGCGATGAATATTTACAGAGGCTGATTCCTGCAAATCCTGATGAAAACAGAGGCAGAGATGAATTTAACTCGCGTGCAATTTGCTGAGGTACTACAGCATGTCATGATCACTATTTAATCTCGATTTAATTTTAAATCTCCAGAACAAAAAAGTACACATTCATCAATTATACATGGGGCTTCAGTTTTCTTCGCATCGTGTCAGACCTGCTTCTCTGCTGCTTGTCATACTCCATATATTAGAAGAGAAGTACTGTTTTCATTTACATCCCAGTCTTTGCAGTGAGCCTTGACTGCTTATCCACGTTTTCGAAAGCTTCATGAGCAAAAGTCCATCTGATTATGTCTCGGATATCGAAGACGACAAGAACCCACCGGCTATACCTGTTCTCTGACAGTATCCTCATTCTCTTGAGCACAGAATCAATACTGACAGCAGAAGTGTCCTGGAAACGGAGGACTCCTGAATGATGCTCAGGAAGGCAGTGGCTTGGAATTCTAAACTGGAGTTGTGCTTGACTTGTAACTTGATTTACAGGAGGTCTTACGCATGCACTTGAAAATTTTGTGTTGGCTGTTGGGCTACTGTATATTATTTATTCTTCCACACCTTATTTTTGCAGGCTGTGCGTTGTTGTATCTATGTTTCCTAGGCGATTGTAACTCTTAAAAAGCTGTTTTTAAAAATATCATCCATTTACAATTATTATTGTTATCCCTCGTACTCAGGCAGGCTTTTCTATCCATGTCGTTTCTGGCATCAGTCCTGTTTTGTGATGAAGAGAATGAGGAAGCTGTCAGACAACAGGAACAGTGGTTTGGTTCTCGTTGGTTTATGACGTTTTAAAAAACACAGGTTATCGGTTAAGGATATCTAGTTAGACTTCATTTCCTAGAAAAATGTCATGTGTCGAAGGAGGGTTTCTTTTGTTCCTGGTTAAATGTGAGAATGAGCTTCCACTCCATTGTCTTGCTCAATACTAGATGGGTGTCATAGGACGTTATTAAAAATAAAATGCAGTAGCTTCTAGTAGGAAAGTATTTCATTCAGTAAAGAAACACTCTATTGAGAATTTAGCTCTGTATTTAAGATGTTTAGTGTATGGCTGCAGTTTAACCCAGAATTGTTGTATCACCTCTATCATATAATAGTCCTTTAGTGTTATATAACAGGTGAAAGGCTAAGGTCTTGCACTGATGTGAATTTGCCAGTAGCACAGCCGGAATGTTTGGCCAGTGGGAGATCCATTGTATTAACAGCAGAGCTGAAAGACATCTGAGTTTGTCAGTAGTATTGCTAGCTGTGCCAGAACTTTCAGCGTGTGACTCTTTTCGTATTCCCTCTTCCAGGAGCTACTCACATTGTGTTATAAAGTATAACTGAATTCAGTTCTTACAGTATGAGATATCAAAGTGGATGCCAGCATGAATTACACAATTGCTTAATGGTAAGAGAAGCTGTATGCAGGGTTGTTATGCAAGTTTTAAAAAAAGATTTGCTGAAACATTGTTAAGGTGCAGATTTCTTATTCGTAAATCTTGTGTATTGAAGTTCTTCTGTGTATGTTCCAAAATGTCAAAATGTTGGCCGTATTTACCAGCCCCTTGGGATTTTTGCAAAAAATAAGACTTCTTGACTTACATTACCTGCTTAAATGCCAATATCAGTGTAAATTTATATATATACAAGCTATACAGTATATTTTTCAGCTGTGAATGTTTTATTATAAATACTTTTCTGTTTAAATTCAGTGCCTGGAAATGAGAAAACCTGTCCTTCTATAAGACCAGACAACTAGTTTTAATCTCAGGAATGCACTATTTTGTGGAGTGTGAAATTTAAATAGAAGTCATTCGTGATAACTGTCATCTAGACTCTCTTTCAAAAATTACATCTGTTGTGGAAATCACAATTTGCATAGATTTAAATCTTTCCTGGTCTTTATCCGTAGACAGCAGGTTTGGAGTCAATACCGGCTGTAAAGCAAGGGAAATCTGTTTGCTTACTGCAAAACAGTTGAAAGCCTCTCCAAGTTGGATCAGGTAGCAAAAAGTTAGAATAAGTGGCAGAAGCACTCATCTCTTCCAAGGAACATATGCTCTTTTTTTTGCTTTGTTGCACTTTATTATGAAGTTATGTTCCTGAAAAAAGTCATAATGTGTAATTGCAGCCAGCAGGGTGAAACCATGTAGATCACAAGACCAGATTACGTGATCCTGGTGTCATTGCTTCTGGCATCATCCTGGTGTCACCACTCCGGTGATGTGGCTTCTGGATCCTGACCGACACGTGTGATGAATCACTTGGGCTTGTCACTGTACACCTGCCATGTGATACAACCTCATTTTTCAGTACCCATGGCCTCCAAACAACATTAACGCCCACGTGTGGCTGTTTCACACACAGAATGTGGTGCTTTCTCAGTGGGACCAAGCTTAATGTCATAAAAAGTAATTTACTGCTTGCCTGGGAAAACCGTGCTTAAATGTTAAAAAGTCCTGAGTACCTTCAACTTTTATTTTGAATGTATAGATATGTAAGACACTGTCTGCTGTACTATTAGTAGCTTTTGTCTGAAACATAGGTCTGATTTCTTTTCTTGATAGTGTCACAGAGATGCAAGGTTTTCTAAACAGTGTTACCAAGGTGAAGCTGATAAACAGTGCGGTTAACTGCTCTGTTCCATGTCCCACACCTTATTTAATGTGACTTTAAATATTGGTTTTCCTATCTGAAAGGTGGCCAGGTAGCTGGTGAGAATGTGTTGGTGGATAACAATAAGAATATTAACTGTATTATACCTGTGCGTACTTGTAGCCATAATTCTCCAGGGCTTGGCATACTCAGAGCATTGGGAAAAGTGAAGGTTTCTGGTGCATCTTACTGACCACGAAGTATGTCGTGCAGTGCATGATTTGACTCCTCTTAATGTCCTGCATTGCACTCTGTTGTCTCATTCTTTACTAGACTGTTGTCTGAATGAAACTAGAATGTGGCTTTTGGCCCAAGGATACTATTCTCGTATTCTCCTTTTCTCTGTGCACAGCTTATACAGCAAAGTATTTTTATACTACTTTGTGGGAAAGGTTTGGAGGTTAATTTCATCGATAAAAGTTCTGCTGTGGACACATGCAGCTCCTAATAACTGAGATTCCCACTCAGTCGGGATTTTTGGTACCATTCACAGAACGCTTTGATTCCAGCTGTGATCTGAAGGTGTATACTTTGAAGTTGAAAGCGTTGATGGTAATAAGGAGTAAGAAGAGGTTAATTCCACGCTGAAAAGTGAAAAACATTCTTGTGTGTACATTATGACTCTGTAGCTTTCTTCATTTGTCTACACATTGTGCTGTGGCTTTATCTTTTTCTACTTTTCAGTGTGAATGAACCTCTGCTTACTCTTTTTCAGCTCGCATGTGGACATAGCTTCCATACTACAAGTAGTCTTTGATAGTAAGGCACTTGTAAACAGAACCTGGAATTTAGATCTCAAAGACTGGTACTGTATGTGTCATACCAAAACCCTTTTCTGTCAAACAGGAAGCAGTGATTTCAGTAAACAGGGCATCTCATTACACCTCTTATGATACAGCTTCATTGGCTGAATAAATCTTCTTGTCCTGAATAAGATGCTGTAGTTTAAAAACAGCAACACTCAGCGCTGTCACTTGAGATCCCCAGCTTTAATTTGTAAAGCAAATGATCTCTGAAGTGGCATATGGAAGCAATCACAGCAAAACTGCTCACCAAGGAATTTGCTTGAAAAGAAACGTCATTAATTATAGTAAACCAGTACACTCTGTCATTTTGGAGTTTCTCATGGAGCTGTTGTGGGTGGGGGTGTGGGGTGGGGGGGTCCTGAGATATTTTGTTGTTTTCCAGTGTCCCATTAACTAATTAAATGAACAGAGAAAAAGTGTGTGACTTTGTGAAGTAGTATGGCCAACTGGACTTTCACATAAGGAAACGGATCGTTTGATATGTGTGCTGTGAAATGCTGCATTGCTAGGAAAGAAACTCGATAAAAGTGTGCCCTTTGCTCTTTTTTTTTTAGGAAACATTGCTGGGTTAACTGGTTATTTTGTTGAGGAAGCACACAGAGTAGGGGAATAAAACACGAATGATATCTTATCTCCTTCAGATTTCTGACTAACTATGAATTGTCTTCTCGCTTAAGTATTGTATATGGGATGGTACTGATTACCTTTATGGCGCAATTCTCAGGTGGTTCAAGTGCTGATTACCGAGATATGTTTTGTACAAGGTTATCACTGCTGTTTTCATGCCACTTGTTTTGAGTTTCATCTAATGGCGTCCAAAGAAAGGAATTCTTTAGAAGGCTCTCTTGTATGAAAGATACCTTGGTCACCTGACTGTGTTTGAGCAGTAAGAGGCCGAGGCGTTGAGTCCCAGGAAACAAGCGCAATCTCTCACTAGCCCATATATTTGAATCCCCCACAAATCACCTGCTGGACCTTTGAAGGCTGAAAGAACCGCTTGAATAGGGCATGTTTGTATTGCCAAGGGCTCTGGGATATCTGCATCCCAATCTTAGCCCGTTGTTCTGGATCACTGGAGGAGTTTGTAATGAAGATGGTTGTACGTGGGACTGGAGTGCACATTTCCCCCCTTCGTTAGTAGGATTTAAATTTCGAGGATTTTTGTGGCCATTAAAAACCTGTGCCAGTGTGGTGTGAGAAATCTGGTGACTCAGAGCACATCAGGCTGGTATTAACACAACAGTGATAAGGACTCGCAGTGTGTCTCCCCACACTCTCATCTGTGTTTTACAAGGAATTTAATAGCATGTTTGTCGTGTCATGTCCAACAGCTGAGGAACTGTTCTCTTAATACTAGGTTAGAACAAAGAGGTTAGAGTACAAATCCCAGGAATTATTATGAGAAGATGGGAAGAGATTTTATAGGGGGTGGATGACGTACAAACTCTTAGAATACAGGAGCCAGAGTGTATTTATTTACATAAAATATAGTATGGCCTTTGCAGCAATTAGGGTGTGGAAGACTTACTGTGATATAAGAACACACAACTGAGCCATGTATTAGGAATGTGCTATTAAGAATCGTATTTGTTCCTTTCTTCCCAAGGGTATTTTGCCATTGTAATCTAATAAAGGGAGGGAATTTATTTGTGTGCTAACTAAAACCCAGGGTACACTGTAATACTTCCCCTCCTACGAGGGTGCAGAAAACATGATAAAGAAGCAAAAGCCAAGGTGCATTTTTGAAAACGGCCATTTCCAGCACTTGCTGTGAAAAATGAAGGAGGTAAGCCTCCTCAAGAGACATAATCCAATGTAAACTGTAGGTCAGTGTGTACAGAAAGGCATTTTCTAAATGTACTCCATTTTCATTATACGTTTAAAACAGCTTCTTCCTACTATTAAAGGGCGATCATACCACTTTGATGCTCCATAACGTGGTCAAATACACTGAAAAGATGCAAATGCTCATACAGTTAAAATTTAATAACCGTAAAGCATTGACGGCTCACTGGGGCATGTGACTGCTTACACTGCAGCCTGTAGAATGGTAAATGTGTTTCTGAAGGTGGATTCACTACAGCGTACCTCAGAGCTCCCGAAGAATTTCAGTCCTTTGCAGAATTGCTGTGGCTGGCCCTCCCCTCTCGCTTGTTCTGTTTCTTTGGTTTTCTTCTGATCTCGTAAAACCATTTACAGGCTGTTAGTGTTTCTTTGCTTTGCAGGACAGAAACGCATTAATTCCAAACTCTTAGTTTCTTGGCTGATTTACAGTGTGCTTTTCCAGGCGATCATTTAATGGCCTTGCACTGATGAGCCTGAAATGAAAATCATGACCCTCAGAAACACATTAGCCGTGTTTCAGCTGTTTCAGCTCTGCGCCTAGGCTCCTGCGAACATATTGTGGTACCCAGTTTATTTTTGTCCCAGGGTTGAATCATTCAGCAAGCTTTACATGCCTGCCGTTCTCTTCTCCTGGCTGGGCTGTGGAGCGCGATTCTTCAGATGACTGTGTGAGCGAGTGGCTGAGCTATGCTGGCTCGGTGGAAATCGGTTCTGTCAGGGCTGACTCCTGAACATGATTTGTTAGTTTTAGAGAGCCTCTCATGCGTTTGGGATAAACTCTGGAGCACCGGCTTCTAAGAAATGCCTTTCCGTGAAATCGCATCATGACAAAATAAACTTAGAGCTCTGCTTCCTTCAGGGGGTTGAGTTTCTGAGGACACTGTTCTTTGGTCAAAAAAATATTGCTTGGCTTTCATCCATATGTCATAGCACTTAATCTAAAAATCAAGATAAAAACTTAACTTAGTTAATGGAACCATGCTTTATTAAAGCAGACAGACGTCAGAGCTGGTTGTTTTGGCTTCAGCCTGAGAAGATTCTCGAGTAAGTACCGTCTTCCTTACTTCCTTTATGTCCTGTCTAATCAGAACATAAAACTGATCTTTTTTTTTTACACTTGATCTTATAATTTTGACTACGGCAAAAGTCCCCAGGGAGGCCCTCCAGAGATGTAACGCAACACCGAAAAGAAAGCAAACACTCAACAGATTCAGAGATAAGCCTGACGTTGGCGGCCAAAAGCACGCACATTGTTCTGAAACGCAGGCTGCAAAGGAACTCAAACATCTGGACAGATCCAAAGATCCAAACCTCCCTGCTCAAAAAGCAAAGAAAACAGGACTCTGACAACGTAATTCAATCTGTTATGAAATCTTTAATTTTCTGTTTTTTTCAGTAAAAAGGGCGTTACGAAATTTTAGAAGGGGTGCAGTATGTGTTGTCCTCATAGATGCTGAAGTGGAGCAATACTCTTAACAGGTTGACTCATAGCCATACTATTAATTTCCTGCAATATGAGGTATATGAAGAGCCTTATTAGCAAATAAATCTCTTTGTCATTGTCAGGCAATGATGTCTCATTAATCAAATGAACTGCTTGCAATTGAAAGTTTGTTTTAACCTGTCCATCTCTCTGCCTTGTTGTCCTGTAGCAGCAGGAGAAAACGTTCCAGCAAAGTAGTTTATCAGCTGATTACATCTGGAGCTGAGGGAGAAGACTCCAATTTGCTCATGGCAAAACTGACTAATGATGCTTATCGTTCTTCCCTGAGGCAGTGTGGCGCGGTGTAGGACCTTTGGCAGAGCATGACAAATTCTGTATTGAACAGATGGGCATCAGGAGGAGAGCCTGTCCAAAAGCAGCAGAATTATTTTTTTTTTTCCATCCTAGGAATTTTGTCACACAAAAAAGAGCTTGCCGTGAATGTGCGACCTATTCCAATAAATAATTCAATAACAAGCAATGGTAAATGGAGAAGCTGACTAATGCCATTTACTACAGTATATGTTCTGCCAGCAATATCTTTAAGTGAGAGTGTAGCATCCTTGCTTTCTTGTGTCATAAGTGCAAGCGAAATGCACAGAACCCATGATTTGTACAGCACTAGCATGGATGTATAGGACTGTTATGCCTCATATAAGCCTTAAGAACAGGCGACACGTATTTTACACAGACAGTTATAGTTGTCTCGGGAAGGCAACGCAGTCTTGTCATCAAAGCTGAAACCCTGCCTTCTTTGTGAAAATAGCCACTAGCAAACAAATGATATAGATGGCCCTTTTTCTGATCTTCTCACTGTGCTTTATTAACACATGGGTTGTGTTACCCCATACTGGATTTTAAGTCTTGTGCTTTATGACTCAGCTTTTTTTATATTGTATCATTTCCCATTCATCACATTTTCAGTGTTAATCATCAGTTCTCTGTATAACGTTTCAAAGCATTGCAGATGCTATTGCTTAATACTAAATCTATCATTATAATGAGTCATTTTCCCTTTCCGTGTCTCATAAAACGACAAGAGGTTTTTGACGCAGAGAATCCAAATATGCAGGAAAACACGTACCAATTTCAACAGACATTCTGGAGATCACTTTTATTTCTGAAGGCATTAGTTAACTCAATATCCCTTGGCAAGTGCTATTTTCCGAAGGACTAGACTTTGCACTTTGGGAAGTTTTATAGTTAAAGAATTAACTATAATTCGTCTGAAAATCTGTCATGGGGCAGATGGAGAAGCTTACTTCCTTATTTCTTGTCATTATTGAATGAGCTCAGTCTGTCAAGGTGATCTAGTTCCTGAGGGTGGCTTACACAAAAGTACAGAATAAACTACTGACTGCAGATAGAAGGGTTATAGAATTTATAATAAAGTACAGCTGTCCATCGTCAACCACATCTCCCATGCAGTTGGCAAAACCTCAGCTGGTAAATACTTGAGTATATGGGAAATAAGGGTTAGGTTCCCACAGTCCACGTTACTTGCATCAAGGACTAACGTAACACACAGATTTCTCAAGAGAAAATGACAGATACATTATTATGAAAGTAATATGTTGTAATTGAATTATTTAAGGACAAATGATTGAAAATAGCAAAGGGAATAAACATGCTTAAGAGAACACAGAGAGGTGCACAGGTGAGCCCCTAGCTGGGTGGAGGGTCGCCGGTGCATGAGTAAGGCAAGACAGTAACACAGGGTCGTGAGAGGGTGGAGACACATGCTTTTCAGACGTTTCAGTGGGCAGAACCATGTATGTGCAAAGGCTTTCCCATGGTTGGGAAGACTGGACCTCAATAAGGAAACAATGCATGAGCAAGGGTTGTCCCATGATCTGGAAGACCTTAATATGGAAACCATGTGTGAGAGAGGGTTTGTTCAAGACCGCGATGACTGGACATATAAACCATGTAAGAATGAGTTCTGTGGTTGGTGAGGGAAAGCTGTATGGAGTCCTTTTTAAGATACATGCAAGATGACCTCGGAAAGATCAGGATGCTGTACTAATTAGAGACCTTTCCTGCTTTTCATTATTCCAGTCTCAGGGGTCATGTAGGTTACCTGAACATATCTCTCAGACACTGATGTAGAATGTGCTTAAGAAAAATGTTAAAACTATCAAATGCATCAATACATTTGCACTTCTGTCGCTCTTGATACAGGAAGCCAGGTCAATGACTTGTGCAGTAATGCTGTTGAAAGTCTGAGAGAAGGGTTTTGCATGTGGCAGAATGATTACAGGGCAGAAGTTGAGCAGTGAAACACTGTATGAGTGACAAATCTCCAATCCCACTAATAACACCGAAGTTTTTGGATGTTACAAGGTACAATGAGGCTTCCTCTGTTGAATTAGAGAGGACAAAAAATCAATCTTGTTATTTGTTATGTTTTATAGACTATAAAAAAGGGGAAATATTATCTTTGTTAATGCTCTGCTTCACTTCAGATTTGTAAGGTCAGTCTTGATGGCCCTACTTTTTTTTCTTGGTCCTAATGTCGATTTTTGGTTTCTGTTGCAGAAGCTCTCATCCAATATCTTAAAGCGTGGATTCGATTAAAAATGTAGAATTTAAAAATGTCCTTGAAAAGCGTGTAGTGTTTACATGTTACAGATGTTTTTACAATTATGTTTTCTCTTTTCCAATTTGCTTGATACAGCAAACTAAGTTGGAAATTGCTGTTTTCAGAATAAATAATGTGATTGATCTGTGAGAGACAGGGAGGCTTTGTCTGATACCTGGGTATAAGAATACACAATTACATCATTGACTTTTTAATAGTGATTTAAAAACCATTAAGGGAACAGATTCCCTAATGAGTGTATTTAAATCTCACTTTGTAAATCCAATTCAATGGAAAACCACTTATGTGTACTATGTACAGAAGATATGAACTGATGGACATGCTAGTCAGATTCCTTTCAGTTAACCCAGATCTACTTTGGCCTGATATTGTGTTGGATTTTCACATTTTTCCAGTTGCTCACCAGACTCATCGCATATTTATTTGTGGTTTCAAAGAAATTTTGTGTTTTTCAACTGAGCAAAGGGAAACTCCTATTGAGGATAATCTTGGGAATCCGGTTAGAAAAAATGTCTTGATGCATGCAGGGTACATAAATCCAGTGTTTTAGTCAGTAGGTTTTCATCTGGCCAGATTACTGTACCCGTGGAATGTGAGGGTCAAACCATTTTCCATTTACTCTGAGAAGTGTGACTCCTCAGCATGAGGTGGCTTGACTTTGTTTTAAGTTTATCTGAGTGATTTTTATCTACAGCAGGTGAATCGGGTATTTGGTTAATTTGTGGTGGTGTGATTCTGCTCCCTTAGAATTAGTCTCCGAAGAGACTTTAAAAAGATTATCAGTCTGTCAAACCTATGAGCTTTGGATCCCACAGATTACCAGTGATTCTGTATGTTTACTTACAAGGAAAATTAAAGCAGATAAAGAGTTTCTGTGTGCAGATCTACTGTAAACAGTCTGCAAGTATGGAAAGCATTTTCTGCATTTATTTTGTTATATTGGGGTAATTTACTAAAATACCATATTATAAAGATATTAAGCAGCAATGTTTCTTCTGTAGATTTCATTACCTTGGATTGTCCAATGTGTATTTGGCTCTGTCAGTTTTCTTTGTACATTGCCACAAAACGAAAGCACGGCTCCTTCCTGTCATCGGATAATTTTGGCTACCTCCAAAGTAGCGTGTGGCTTATTAAGAGTCTAATTCAAAACAGGTTCTGGGTGTTGAAAATGAAGTCTTTTACCAGAAAGCCATTAAACCTCAGGACATGCATGACAAATTAAGATAAGTGTCTCTGGTCTGTTACGGATGTTAGGAAAGTGGTAGATCAGTGAGCAAATGCAATGCAAATCGCAGCACATGGTACAAGCATTAAAAAGAAGGCTCCACAGCCGAAACGTTGTGTTTCCCTTCTTTTCTTTTCAGCATGGAATAAACCTGTTACCTGAATAAATGTGTACAATAACTGCTGTAGTCGGTATATATTGCCTATCCATTCACACGGACCTGCGATCCTTGGTCATGTAAAACAGTCACCTTGTCTTTCATGTATCATCCAATTTGCGTGCAGGCTGAGCCAAAGTGTTAGTGAAGAAGTTTGAGCTTGGGACAGTGATCATGCCAATGTCAGATGCACCTGATGCATCTGCTGCCCTAATTTAATGTGTCTTGTCTGAGGATAGGAGTGAGCATAAGCAACTGACATTTAGGGTTTCCCAGAAAAGACTCCCTTGTCTTCCTTCCTTCAAATACAGGCAACCCACAAAATGGGTAGAGCAGCTTCTCACCAGGACTAAAAGGAATGGCAGGCTTGTTTGTGTTGTTCACTGAAAAGCCCTGCAGGTTCATTTTGGCATCAGCATTAAGAGCTAGCAGGAGAGAGAACGAAAGTTCTTTGTTGTCTCAGTTTCTTTTTGAGTCACAAGTTTGTTAGTATATCTGCACAGGAAGTTAGGAGTTAATTATTTTTCATCCTTGAAAGTGTGGGCTGCTGTCTTTTGCTTTTGTTTCTGGCAATTCCTGGTACTTACGATAAAGGGAAAGGAATAGGATAGTAATTGAAGACAGACATGAGGTTTTTGGTAAAAGAACACTATTAGTATGCTTGACCTCCAAGTTACCTTTTGTTTGCATGAGTTCTCCTGATGTTCCTCCTAAACATTAAACAGTGCCCACTAATTTGGGAATCAACATTCCCCCTTCAGTGTCTGATCTTCATTTCTGCTCAGGCTCAGCAATGCGTGTTTTTTACAATGCAAAATAATGGTTTTTGTATGAACCAAACATATGTGATTTACATCAAGATTGTTTATATCTGCTACATTATTATATATTGTAACAAAATAAGAGAACAAAATGATAAATTGTGTGTCTTTGGGGCTTTGAGTAGGTTAATACTGCTGTGAAAACAGCACAGACTTTAACACTGCTCAAGGTATTGATCACACTTTGCACTCCACTGAAACAGTTCTCATTTATTGTTTCTGTGGAATTCTCAGTGGTTTCCATTGTAATCAGCATAATCTCATCGGAAAACTCTCTGATCATTGCATATTGCTGGCACGAAGCAGTGGTGTGGTTTAACTTCTCCTGAGAAGGCTAGTGAAGGACAGCGAATGGCAAACAAAACAGAAATATGGATTGTGATGCCAATAACTCTTTCTTCTTCCTGTGCTGTCAGGTAGATCTGATGTCTTTCTTCAGAAAGCAGATCCTGTGAAACAATGTGCCTGCAAGAGACTTTGCCACATGATTGTAAATGCAGGCAGGATCTATTGATCATTTAGAATTTAGTCTGGCTTGTGTTGTGGATCTCATGGGTTTGAATTTAACCTTTTAAATTTTTGCTTTGCTATAGTCGCTTTTATTGTCATTGCCTGGGGGGTGGAATCAGGCAACAGCAATGAAAGCACAATCAGTCAGACAAAGCAAAACTTTCTTAGTAAATTAGTTTTCCTTTTGGTTCATTTTTAGCTACGCCGTTTGGGCCACAAAGTGAATGATCGTGATTTCTGTCTTGTCTCCACAGATGTGATTGAAGGAGAGGAAGCCCAGAAGCCTGCCATGCGTGTTTGTGTTAAAAGAAGCCCGTGAAGACCCTTTTGCCTCAGAACAAAGTGCCGCTTGGGGATCCAAGCCCAGTGCTGAGCAGTACCGAGATTCAATTATTTCTGGGAACGAGCTCCCATATCTGGGGAGATTGACACATCTGCAGCTCTGCTCTTGGGTAGCCATGTGGATTATCGGTGCCCATCCGTTCTTTCTGTGTGCCACAGCTCTATTTGCAGTCATCCATGCAGCTGCTGCAACAGATCTGGACATCACCCCTCGCATCAGCTTTCTGTACAGTAAGTAAAAGTCCCACTTGTACCCTAACGAGGCGGAGAGAGCCCTGCTTTCCTGATCAGAGCACACCACGTGCTGTAAGGATTCCATGAGTTGGAACCTCTACTCTACCATTTTTTTATTTTTTTGATGCCACTTTCTGCAACTTTGTTTACATGGAAAGACTCTTAATAGCCCCAGAGGCCTGCCAGCTGGGGTGAATGTTATAATATAAATCAGAAACACAGCAGTCGCCTGCAATCGCGTGTGTGCAGGAAAGGGAGAAATAACTTTAGAAATGTACACAAGAAACCACAAGAACATCTTTGTTGTCTTTTAGAGTCTGCAGTTGCTGCTGACCTTGGCGTGCTGGTTATCAATTTACAGGACGCTCCATAATGCCACTTGGTTTGGCTGTTTTCTTTTGTTTTTTGATCTACAAATAAAAGCAGCTTGAGTTGACCCTAGTTGTCTGAGGTGATGGAAGCTCTCGTCTTGCCTGAGGCTTATACAAGGCTCAGTGATTTTCCAAAGCCCTACCGCTTGTTGATAAACGGTAAAACGATCCTTGGGCTGTAGCAGGAAAGCCCCGGGAGAAAGTTGTTTTGGGTTTTTCAGTAGCTGGACTCGTGGCTGTGTCTTAACTTGAAGTCCTAGATTCTTTTATCCAGTGATTAATCTGCTATGCTAATTAAACTGGAAATAAATTGAATTAAATTTGACCTTCTAAAAACACCACAGGTCCCAGTCACAGCTCAGGGTCCTATGGCTTCCTTTTCAGTTGATCATCAGGAAATAAGTGAAAGCTGCTACAAGTAGAAACTAGTGCTGCATTAAGACACATCCAGTTTTGTCTTGAGTAAGTTATTTATAACCCTCTCAGTCGGTGTCACCAGTGTAGTTGGTGCTCTTTTTTTAATCTCTTTGGGTTTTCCATGTGCGTGACGGCGTGTCACCATGTGTGAACAGGTTGCTTGTGTCACTGGTTTCACCCACGCAAATGGGCGCAGCCAGGCAGGTGTTTTGGGATGTGCAGCAACCATTTAAAAACAGCAGTGCTATGTTGGGATACTGGCACATATGCTCTATTAAATCACCTCCCAGCACTGTCAAATAGATTCCCAAGACCGGGTTCATGCCAGCTTGACTAAAGTGAAAAATCTTGTTTTATTTATTTATAACTCACTCTTTCCATTTAAGTGTGTTACCTTGGTGTAGAACAACACTTGGTGCTGAGCCAAGAGAACCTCTGTTTTTCTTGGCTGGCTGACAGATGTGGTTTGTTTTCAGGTTTTAACGGGTGGTTGTTAATGCCAAAGGTATTAGGAGAATTGTTTTCTGAGTAATTGAAAACAATGGGGAGCAGTAATTGTAAACATCGGTCGGTCTTGCACAAGAACACCATGTTATGTCTCTGACTGCCGGCGTTGTGTTTACAGGGTTTTAAATTATGTGGAATCTCTTCTCTCTAGATCGACTAATGTCATCGTTTAAAAAAGACTAAAAAAGGCCTGATATCTCCCTCCACCACCATCTATAGTTCACTTTGACTGTCATTCTGAAACACATGTGACTTATTATCATCAGCATTATCATATGTAGAAAGTTCACAGAGGTGTCAACATAGCATTTTTCATTATATGGAAGCACAGTTACAGCATTTGAAAGTCCTGTTAATTGATACTGTAGATGCACTGTGGGACTTGATACTCATGTAATTGGAGACAGGTAGTGACGTATGGCTGTAAATTACTGCTAATTTGCGATAATTAAATCATTCAGCAAGTGTGTGTGTACGTCATCAAGGTAATTCTTCTTCATGAAAAAGGTTGTCCATTCTTCAGGACTGTTGCTGATTTTGCTTGTAGATTTGCAGTAACCATGTAAATCTCAAAGCTCAGCAAATATAGAACCACATGTGCTGTGTCTGACCTGCTAAAGGAGCTTTGAAGTGGAGTGAGCTCAATGTGTGGTGATCATTTCTTTCTTTCTGAGCCTGCAAGTTTTTAAACCCATCACCGCATTTCAGGTAGCACAGCCTATCTGAGCATGATTGCGTCCTCCTTGAAGATGTTTATTAATCGCAATCTCACTCACCTGCCAGCCTACACAAGGAGCCTACAACACCGTCTTGATTAAGCACTTCAGAGAAAATACAAGCCGTCCATTACAAGAAGACCCATAAGCCCGAACTTTGTATCTACATTAAATGGCTGACATAAATATTTGCATTAGGCTGGGGCCTATAGTACATCTTCTTCTACATGAAATTAATGCAAAGCAGAATGGAACTGCTAACATCAATACAGAAATACATATCGGCAGGTACCTTTAAATAGGATCAATCAGAGATAAGATGTCAACTCTGTTTATTTTTGTGATGTTTCTTCAGAAAACATATTTATTCTAACCAGCCTGAGATTAGTTCTGTAATCCTCAACTGCAGCGTGAATCTCACTGTGGCACTGCGGATATGCTGCACAGCAGGACATGGCAGGGGATGTGATGAGGCTGTCAGAACGACAAGATGGGCAGAAGGTTTTACAGGGTGAATGACAAAAATGTGACTTGCTAACACAGTGTTTATTGTAGCACAGCCTAGACTTTTCAGTGAGCATGCCCTTTATTCTGAAGGTACAACATGCAGCCAATCACTTGCTGGTCCTGGGGGACAGGACCCCAGGACCCCAGTAATTCAGCAGATCACTTTTGTGCTATGAAACAACTAAAACGTGTCTCCCACCCTCTCTGATTTACCCCAGCACCAGGACTATGGACAGGCCACGTGTGGAAGTGAGGAAGACACTGTGTTATCAGTTCGCGTGTCCTGCTGCTCCTGATCACCTGAAAGAGCAGTATTGGTGAGCCTCTATAGGAAGCAATATCACCTTCCTTGTGAGGACTCCCGCTCCCAATGAAAGAGCTAATCTTTCTTGTATAATTAATGGAGATTTAGAGGGGTTATATTGATGTGCCTATCAGACAAGACTCCAGGGACTTCACACTGTCCACACACTGATGGGAGTGGGGCTGATCCATTTTTATCCTTCTGCCCTTTGACCTGTCTGTGTATTTAACCTTTTAATGGGCCATTTAAAGGGTTTTTAATAGATGAAAACAAATACTTTAATTTCAATTGCAGTTCAAATGACAATGCTACTGATTCTATAGTCAATACCACCAATTCTTTTTCTTCTTTCTACATTGTGCTTTTTGCTATTATTATTTAGACAGAGGTATCGGATAAAATCAGACATCAGGAGTTAAGCAAGGTTGGGCCATGTCAGTACTGGGGCTAGAGCCCTCCAAGAAAAAACAGGTTCCTATTGCTAATGGTACCGGTGGACCAGTAGGCATCCCTTTCCGCTTTGGACCAGAATGTCCACATCAGTGCTCCAGTATGGTACCAGGGAACACCGGGCTGTAGGAAGTATTGTCTTTCAGATCCTCAGATATTTAACTCATGACATTTAAGTCATGGCTACATGATTATTAAAGATCCAAAGGCATTTTTCAAAAGAGTAGGGGTGTTAAGCCCATTATCCTGCCTTAATTTACTATGTGCTTGTGCACCTGAAGCCTACTCTAATGTTTCCCCTAAATTCAATTGGTGGAGCACGTCTCATTGATCGTCTGTGCAGTGAGGCTACTGGTGCAGAGCAGCTGCTGTGTGTCACCCAGGCTGTTGCTGCACCTCAGTGGGGAAAGAAGGGAGTCCCCTCCTGTATGGGGCGTACTTGGGGTCCTATGGTTTGAAACCCTAAAGAAATGAAGTGATTATTTCACTCATAATGCACCTGCTATCAATGAATTTCAATTTTATGCTTAACATATAGAATCATGATCTGTGTAACAGTAGATCGTATAATCATAAATGGAAGTTAATGGAAAACAATAGTCTTAAATGAAGTGTCAGTGTGTATTCTCTATGCACTGACCCTCTAACACTCCTGTCGGCATGGAGCACTGGGTCATGACAGAGGTTTAGACATGCACTGTTGCCTGTCAAAGAACTTGGGACAGCACGCGTGCTGCCTTTGAAAACCTGCCAGGCCCCCTTAGACAAAGTGTAGAAAAGTATCATAGAGTAGAATATACTTCCTAAAAAGCTTTGGAAACTTTTCTTTCCAATTGTGCTGAACCTGCGCAAAGTCTAAGAAATTGTAGACCCTTTAAAACAAGGGTATTGCATTCAATATTACATGTATCGTAAGGAAACTTGCATGAAAAAAGGTGTATAAGACAAGCCAGAGACACCAAGAAAGGAAACGGACTGCTTCACACTGAATTAAGCTCTTCTTTTGTATTAATTTGTTAGGTTTTCTATTTCTAATTTCTCTAAAAAGACACTAAAAGAGCCACAAAGTATTCTATAGACTGACTTTAATATAGAGTAATATGTATTTCAGTGTTTTTCAGAAGTATAAACTGTTATAGAATTTAGTATAGTTCTCATATTCTGTAGTTATGCAGTTTCCATAATAGTAATTATATATTTGTTCAGTTTTCTTAGCAGTAAAGAAACAAGCAGAGGCTAAAATAAGACCACTAAAAGAAGAAGATACTTTGCCTGTGGAGCCTTCAGCTGTTCTGTTTTTTCTTCTTTCTTTGTGCTTTCCGGCATGAAATGAACCTGTTTATTCCCTTGCACTCACGCAGCAGCTTCTCAGTAGTAGTTCATGTTCAGACAGAGTTTATAAGAGTGACACACCACTTGGCAGTAGGACAGCAGGAGTTGTATGTTGTTTTTATTTGTGGCTGCACGTTTTTTCTTGTGTGATGAAAGCACGGCTTAAGTTGCGCATATCCTGGTTTTCATGTGACCTGCAACTGTCTGAGAAGTGACCCACTTCCCGCTGCCCAAACAAATGGTCATTTATGATAGGCCTTATTTACTGACCTTCATCATATACAGGTTCCATCATTGAACCAATGCTTATAAAAAAAGCCTTTTCATTTGGATGAGTTCATGCTGAAATTTGTGGAATGGGTTCTGTTTTGTTAAACTGCAGCTTTTTAATGTTGTAAGAAGTGGACATCAGGGAAGACAGCCCAACACTTGAGAGCAGAAGATGGGAAATAAAATTACTGAAGTAAGTGAGTTTATCTGGCTTTTAATGTACAGGCATCTTTAGATGGCTAATACAAAGCTTCATATCGAATGTCACAAACGAGAAGAGGCTGTTCAGCCATCTTTGGTACTTGCTAAAGTTGATCTCATACAGCTGTTTCATGACAGCAGCCAGGGTATCGATTTCAGCAACGTGTCTGGGTAGCTAGTTTCAGACTTACACAATCCTTTGCATCAGGAAGCGCCTCCTACTCTAGGTTTTAAATGTATTTCCAATGATTAAAGAACCTCTGCCAAGAACCGATCATGCCACTGTCAAATTTGTCTTAGATGGAAATTATGTAATATAATTACAGCTGCAATTTTCAGTTTTTCCGAACCTGAAATATTTGGAAACGCTTTCGCCTTGGAGTTCATTGTTCTCATTTTTAATTAATTTTTTCAAAAGCTCTTGGCTTAGCTGATTGTCGTGGCTCCATATTAACTATAATCCTTCTGATAGCAATGCTAGAGTAATGAATGCTCTTATACCTTTTGTGGTTCTAACTCTGAGTACCTTTTTTATAACTTTTTGATATTCATTCTCCCACTCTCCAGTGCTGCCAGAGACAGAGTTGGTTTTACTGACTCTGCGGCCATATGTTAAGTGAAACTGCACGTGGTCATCTGTATTCCATTACATTCCAGCAGGAGACCTCCAAGCAGAGTCTCGTGCATCTGGCAATCTAGAAGAAGCCCTAACAGTCTAAAGAATCCCTTCAAGTCCTTTTTCAGTCCTCTAGCCTTGATGCCATAACACAACCCAGATGCCCAGTCTGCTTTCTCCTGGGCTGGGCTGCCTGAGCCCAGCCCTCCTTTTGCAGGGCGCGTTTGTTATCCAGCACTCAATCATTTTACATCTTGAGGGCTACAGCAGTCACAGAACCGGTCCGTAGGAGGATAATAACCGTCTGTATAATTCATTTTTCTGGAGGGTGTATGGGAGCATGTGCAAACGGCTCATCTGATAATTGCTTTTGCTTCCCTTCTCCCTTTTCCATTACGCTATGGATGGGCAGTGATCTGACCTGGCTGACATCTCGCCCCTGTTGTTTGGGAGTTGACTCTATAAAGATAAGGCAGTTGAGCTACTGCAGGTCCCCGACAAGCAAAGCAGTTGCTTCTCTGCTGCTGCTGTTTGGTATGTCTTCTCATCGCTGTGCTGCCACCGCCCAGGTTTGGCTCTGCATTTCTGAATAAGGGAGGGTGCTGCGCAGCTCAGGGTTAGCTTCTGTACGGAACATGGATGGAGCCTGAAAGACATCAAACCGCAGAATGGCCAATAAAAAGGTCAAAGGCAATTTTCTTTTTGTTTTATCCACTTCCAGGACACAATGGGGAACTTGGCAAATGTTTATTTTTTGAAGAAAAAAACATTTGGGAATTGTGTGTATATTCATCACTCCTATCTGCTTGTATCTGGGCAATAACCTTGTTTCCAACTAACATCTGGTTGCAGATGTGCACCATGCGGCCTCCCTGAGGGGAGAGAAGAGAGAACCCATCTGGGACTGACCTCACAGCGCAGGTGGAAAGACCATGATATTCCAGCATCAAACAGCACCTGATCTGTAATGATAGTCACTCTTTCCTCGCCTCTCTCCTCTCTGGTTTTAAGCTTCCTCTACCTCCCACACAACCAGCCTGCCTGCTCTTGCACTTGCGGGCTGGCAGCCTCACTAATGACCCAACAGTCCTTAATTTCTTTTGTTTCCTCTATCCCGGTGGGCATTTAGGGATATATCTGTGCTTCTGTCATTTGATGGCAGCTGATCGAAAGCACTTATCAGGGTGTCGTCCCAAATCTCATAAGTTATGGTTAACATCACTGCTATTCCTAATGGATGTAACGCGTGCCAATGTTTAAAGTCAGTGTGCTGCTCATGCACACAGTGTTCAGAAATTCAACTCCTCTTTTGGGAAATGTGTTGAATTACTAAATTAGTAACTACCTTTTCTAGCTAAAAGAATTACAGTTACTGACTTAATCCACCTTATAATAATAATAATAATAATTGCTTACACTTATATAGCGCTTTTCTGGACACTCCACTCAAAGCGCTTTACAGGTAATGGGGACTCCCCTCCACCACCACCTTGACTCATTCATTTTCTATAGTAATGTACAGTGGTGTGAAAAAGTGTTTGTCCCCTTCCTGATTTCTTATTTTTTTGCATGTTTGTCACACTGAAATGTTTCAGATCATCAAACAAATTGAAATATTAGACAAAGATAACACAAGTAAATGCAAAATGCAGTTTTTAAATGAAGGTTTTTATTATTAAGGGAAAAAAAATCCAAACCTACATGGCCCTGTGTGAAAAAGTGATAAATCAATATAAATCATAAATCAACTGTGGTTTATCGCATCTTTGGAAAGCTGAGTTCAATTTAACTAGCCACACCCAGGCCTTATTACTGCCACACCTGTTCTCAATCAAGAAATCACTTAAATAGGACCTGCCTGACAAAGTGAAGTAGACCAAAAGATCCTCAAAAGCTACACATCATGCTGCGATCCATAGAAATTCAGGAACAAATGAGAAACAGAGTAATTGAGATTTATCAGTCTGGAAAAGGTTATAAAGCCATTTCTAAAGTTTTGGGACTCCAGCGAACCACAGTGAGAGCCATTATCCACAAATGGCGAAAACATGGAACAGTGGTGAACCTTCCCAGGGGTCGCCGGCCAACCAAAATTACCCCAAGAGCGCAGCGACGACTCATCCAAGAGGTCACAAAAAATCCCACAACAACATCCAAAGAACTGCAAGCTTCACTTGCCTAAGTTAAGGTCAGTGTTCATGACTCCACCATAAGAAAGAGACTGGGCAAAAATGGCCTGCATGGCAGAGTTCCTAGACGAAAACCACTGCTGAGCAAAAAGAACATAAAGGCTCGTCTCAATTTTGCCAGAAAATATCTTTAATATTTCTTTATTAGCCCTATACAATTTCTTGCATTAGGAATGCGCCTTTTCGCATACCCCAGCTTTTCTCCATGGAGACACAGACACAGAGACAGGGAGAGAAGCTTTGGGTGTCGTCCCAAATCTCATAAGTTATGGTTAACATCACTGCTATTCCTAATGGATGTAACGCGTGCCAATGTTTAAAGTCAGTGTGCTGCTCATGCACACAGTGTTCAGAAATTCAACTCCTCTTTTGGGAAATGTGTTGAATTACTAAATTAGTAACTACCTTTTCTAGCTAAAAGAATTACAGTTACTGACTTAATCCACCTTATAATAATAATAATAATAATTGCTTACACTTATATAGCGCTTTTCTGGACACTCCACTCAAAGCGCTTTACAGGTAATGGGGACTCCCCTCCACCACCACCTTGACTCATTCATTTTCTATAGTAATGTACAGTGGTGTGAAAAAGTGTTTGTCCCCTTCCTGATTTCTTATTTTTTTGCATGTTTGTCACACTGAAATGTTTCAGATCATCAAACAAATTGAAATATTAGACAAAGATAACACAAGTAAATGCAAAATGCAGTTTTTAAATGAAGGTTTTTATTATTAAGGGAAAAAAAATCCAAACCTACATGGCCCTGTGTGAAAAAGTGATAAATCAATATAAATCATAAATCAACTGTGGTTTATCGCATCTTTGGAAAGCTGAGTTCAATTTAACTAGCCACACCCAGGCCTTATTACTGCCACACCTGTTCTCAATCAAGAAATCACTTAAATAGGACCTGCCTGACAAAGTGAAGTAGACCAAAAGATCCTCAAAAGCTACACATCATGCTGCGATCCATAGAAATTCAGGAACAAATGAGAAACAGAGTAATTGAGATTTATCAGTCTGGAAAAGGTTATAAAGCCATTTCTAAAGCTTTGGGACTCCAGCGAACCACAGTGAGAGCCATTATCCACAAATGGCGAAAACATGGAACAGTGGTGAACCTTCCCAGGGGTCGCCGGCCAACCAAAATTACCCCAAGAGCGCAGCGACGACTCATCCAAGAGGTCACAAAAAATCCCACAACAACATCCAAAGAACTGCAAGCTTCACTTGCCTAAGTTAAGGTCAGTGTTCATGACTCCACCATAAGAAAGAGACTGGGCAAAAATGGCCTGCATGGCAGAGTTCCTAGACGAAAACCACTGCTGAGCAAAAAGAACATAAAGGCTCGTCTCAATTTTGCCAGAAAATATCTTTAATATTTCTTTATTAGCCCTATACAATTTCTTGCATTAGGAATGCGCCTTTTCGCATACCCCAGCTTTTCTCCATGGAGACACAGACACAGAGACAGGGAGAGAAGCTTGGGGTCAGAGCGCAGGGTCTGCCATTGTACGGCGCCCCTGGAGCAGTTAGGGTTAAGGGCCTTGCTCAGGGGCCCAACAGAGTAGGATTCCTCTGCCGGCTGCGGGATTTGAACCGGCAACCTTCCAGTCACAGGCGCAGATCCTGAGCCACAGAGCCACCGCTCCGCCACTTCTTGGGGATCTTGATGATCCCCAAGACTTTTGGGAAAATACTCTGGGGACTGAAGAGACAAAAGTTGAACTTTTTGGAAGGTGTATGTCCCATTACATCTGGCGTAAAAGTAACACAGCATTTCAGAAAAGGAACATCATACCAACAGTAAAATATGGTGGTGGTAGTGTGATGGTCTGGGGCTGTTTTGCTGCTTGAGGACCTGGAAGACTTGCTGTGGTAAATGGAACCATGAATTCTGCTGTCTACCAAAAAATCCTGAAGGAGAATGTCTGGCCATCTGTTCGTGACCTCAAGCTGAAGCGCACTTGGGTTCTGCAGCAGGACAATGATCCAAAACACACCAGCAGGTCCACCTCTGAATGGCTTAAGAAAAACAAAATTAATACTTTGGAGTGGCCTAGTCAAAGTCCTAACCTGAATCCGATTGAGATGTTGTGGCATGACCTTAGAAAAACGGTTAAGGTTCGAAAACCCGCCAATGTGGCTGAATTACAAGAATTCTGCAAAGATGAGTGGGCCAAAATTCCTCCACAGCTCTGTAAAAGACTCATTGCCAGTTATCGCAACCGCTTGATTGCAGTTGTTGCTGCTAAGGGTGGCCCAACCAGTTATTAGGTTTAGGGGGCAATCACTTTTTCACACAGGGCCATGTAGGTTTGGATTTTTTTTTTACCTTAATAATAAAAACCTTCATTTAAAAACTGCATTTTGTGTTTACTTGTATTATCTTTGTCTAATATTTCAATTTGTTTGATCTGAAACATTTCAGTGTGACAAACATGCAAAATAAAAGAAATACGGAAACACTTTTTCACACCACTGTATGTTCCGTACTTGTAGCTGCAATTCTAGTTTCATGTGGAATTGAAGTGTAGGCATTTCTTGATGCACTTGGCTTTTAAATGTCTTTTAAATGGACTTAGAACTGTTCAGTGCTGCTGAGCTGTATCTGCTTTGCTCATTTCCCTGAGCCACGGTCAGTGTGAAAGACTGCATGGACAAAAAGCTGCTGATCTTGGCTGGCGCTGAGCACTTCATGGACTCCAGTTGCAGTCTTATGCAGCAGTATTCAGTTTTGCTGATTTTTTTTCCGGATTTTTCTCCCTAGCTTCGTGTGTGTTTAGCAATGAGAGCGTGGCACTGCCACATTAAAACAGACATTTCTGCCAAGTCGCCAACATGGGTTTGAGATGACATTCGCCACTTAAATATGCAACACAAGCAGAGCAGCTGTTAGCTTGGCCTTGTGGGGAATGAGTGGCCTGATGCAGACGCTTAGACAAAAAAAAAACAGTGGTGTGGACAATCTGCAGTCTAGACTCCTCAATGTTGGTGAGGGGTTCATTGTAACGTGACAGGGTCTGAAGGGCTTGACCTGCCCTGGCATGATCCTGGGAACCCTTAAACCTGATGCCTGATTGTCTGGAAACTTCCCTAACTGCACTGACTGTTCTTGATTCAGTCCTGTGCAGGTTTGTTTCCACTCAAACTTCAGAGACTTGAAGTCACTTAGGCGAGCAGTTTCCAACATGTTTAAGAGAATTAAGTAGTTTAAATGAATTCTGTTATTCGGTCAGTTAAGGATTCGACTGGGTAAGTGAAGGCTCAGCTGGAACAAAAACAAGCAGGGCCTCCTGGATTGGCAACTGCTGCCTTGGGGGCTTCCAGAACTGCTAGCAGAGTTAATAAACTAAAGAACTGCCACCCAAACTGACAGCAACACTGCATTCAGACCTTTGACCTCTGCAAATAAAAGAGAAACCATAAGACCGGGAGTAATCAATTGAAAAGGGGGTGGGATAGTGTAAAGAGATTATGTTTAATGACCTGGCCCCACCTGGTTTTGAGGTAAGGGGTGTGTGAATGTACGCTGTTAGTTTTAAAGATAAATGTGAGTTGGTTGTGTTGGCAGATAAGCACAGAGTCCAGTGAGAAATGAGGCATTGCTGTACAAGGCTGTACTCAGCTCACTTGAACTCCTACACTGCTGCTGTTTTTAAGACAGTTAGCCAGTTCCTCCCCCTTCTCCTGCCAGGCTGTTGGTGAATGGCGGCCTCTTGCTGTCTGAAAACCTCGACTTCTCAGATGTAATCAGGGGGGGTGGAGGGATCGTGGCCTCCTTCTCTGAAAACAGCCTGCTGAGGACCCAGGCTCACCATTAGGTTTCTTCTCTTTCTGCAAAAAGAAATTGGATTAAGAGCTGCATTAACAGACACAGCTAAATTTTATTCCCCAGCAAAGAAAAAGAACAGAAGTTTATTTGACGTTCTGTAGCGTGTGATATCGGTTTTAGCGTGGGGGCTTAAGGAAACCCGCCCAAGATCTTAAAGATTGCAAAATTAACATGCAACCATGAAAGCTGTTTTTCCACTCTCCAGAAGAGTACTATTCAGAAGCAACCAAGAGGAATGTGATCAGAAAGCTCTGTATAATTTATTACCCTCTCTCTTTAATCCAGGGTCTATATGATGTAAGTTTACAATGGGAATGCGTGTGTAGGAGAAGAGAAGTAACTCTCAAACTCTTGCATTCTCAGGTTTCCAATACATTTCATTAATCCCATGTGAACACGCAGGTTTCATTGACAAACAAGCTATTGCACAGTTTTTGATGGGGGAAGAAAAGCTACTTACTCAAACAAGGTGTGTGTTGGTATCTACAGACCTGGCACAGACTGTGCATTGCTTCTGTGATCTGCTTTAAAGCCCAGATTGCTGAAGAGTGCTCTACAGAAGGGTCTTTGATCCCATCCTGCTGTAAAATTAGACTCAGCTCTTAGTGGAACAGCAGAGCAGCAAAATCAACACTTTTCCCCTGAGGCAAGAAAATTAATTTTCCCCAAATGGATTAGTGAGCAGTGCAGCGCAGATACAACGGTTTACTTACTAACTTCACCATAAGAATCATGTTTCAGTGCATGTTATGTGAATTACATGCTTTGTGTGGCCAGCACTCATCCACACTGTATGGCCATAAAGGCAGGGGTCTTGTGCAGGAAACACTGAAGCCTATGGGGCGCCTCTCTGTTTATCCCGAATCGAGATGGGGGTGTCCTGTATCCTGGCCGTGAAAGCTGCCCAGGACCAAAAGCATAGGTGAGACAAGAGCCAGCAGCAGTTCACTGTTCTACTTGAGGACAGCCGCCTGATTATACAGGAGCACGACTGCTAGACGCTGTAGCTGATGGCCTCGGTGCAAAGTGAAAGCCCTCCGCTGTAATGGTTAAAAGCCTCATTGATTGTCTTGCACTGAACCACAGGTACTCTTCTAAACTGCACAGTCTGGGGAAAAGGAATAGGAAAGCTCACCGATAATTTCTTAGTACAGTATTCACATGAATTTAGTTAATTTCTCTGTCGTACCTATGAAGAAAAAAAGCCACTGATATTTCACTGTACATTGAGGCAACACTTGAAGGCGTGCGATTATTTCACATTGCTGTGATTTTGTAGAGCAAGATACTAATTCAAAAAGGGAAAAAGTCCTGCCAGGATTCCAGAACAGAGTTCACACGCCATTTAAATTGGGTCATGCACCTACGACATCTTAAAAGCACTTCGATAGAGGTTCTGCTGTCTTATGCCAATATTAAAACAATGAATCCATTTCAAAAAGGTGCCTGTGCTGTGTCATGCTGTGGTGCAAAAGCCAAGTTAGAGTTGGCGCTGCTGGTGCGTGTGTTTCAATGTGTGTTGCCTTAAAGGGACAGACCAGTTCTGAAGGTTCCAACTCTTCTCAGGACCGAGCCTGAATTCTGTGTACTAAAATGAAATAGCTTTTTCCTCCCAATTGTGATAGGGGGCAATTGCCTTTCTAGAAGGAGCTCGTACTTTCACAGGCCTGCCGCAGGCTATAGAGTTGCGTGTTGCACTGCGTGTGTAAGATCACGTATTTGAAAGTGCCCTCACTTCCGTTCTCTGCGCTGATAGCAACAGAATCTGGGAAGCAGGTTCTCTGCGGTGTGGCCTGGGAGTGAGAGATTCCAGGGAGGAATTCACCAGGCTTTTCAGTGAACTCCCCTCCTTCTTTGGCCCTTTACAGGCTTTCACACAGAGCCTTCCCACAACAGGTCACACCTTTTTTAGGGCTAGGACAGCTGCAGACATCTCAGGATTGCTCCAGGGAGCTGACCCGAGACCCAGCACACCACAGAATCTAAAATAAGATTCGCAGTTGTGTCCATGGGACAAGAATCCACTGTCAATAAATTCTGTTATTGCAGAGTTAAACTGATTCCTTCCCAATAAATCCATATGTTTTTACTAAGGTTGCTATGCTGTGATGGCAGTGGGAGGGGGTGTGAATGGCATTGCTTAATTTCTTGAAATAAACAAAGAAATTCATTTACTGTTGTTGTTGGTTTTTTTGTTTGATACATTAAGAAAAGTAGACTCATTTGTTTCTTAATGATGGGAAACTCACTGCTGGGACCTTCTGGGTTTCCTCTGGGCCATGTTCTTTTCTTTACATAAAAACATTCACAAAGCGTTACATGTAATCCGGTGCCTTTGTATCACAGACTGACTGACTCTTTAAGATTAGGGGTTAGAATCCGTTTTCGGGTGCTATAAAATGTACTCCCTTTCTCTGCTTAAAGATCCACGTTTATTCAAAATAATCCAGTAATTATTACTCTGAGACACGTTTGGAATTTGTGCGCGTCTCTTTTTTTCTTCCTCTGTTTCTGTCATTGACTCCACATGGAAGAGTGGTTCTTTAGAGGGAGCACCGTGTTCTGTAACGTTTCGGGAGATGCTGGACAAGATGCAGCTTGCCACACAGCTGCGCTCAGTTTTCTCAGTAAAATACCCCAGCTGCCAAAAGCCACAAGTTCTTTTTTTTTTCCCTCAAGACGCACTGATGAACTTAAATGTGTGATGATAAACAATAATAGAAGTTTATGAGTGCTATTCAACCCAAGCAGTAAAGTAGAAAGAATTGTGTTTGAAGTGGGTGGGCATCTTCAAAACCGTTTGTAGCAACATGACTAGAAGCTCCAAGCATTATTATGTGTTTTTATGTCAAGGCTGATGAACATTTTCTGCTGAGGCACACGCTCTTGTTAATAACTGCAGATATGAGCCAGAGAAATTTCTTTGAGGGCAGCTGAGCAAACAGCCTGAGTGTGTTAATTTGGCGGTCGTGGTGAATTAGCCCCTGCAAGTGTTTCTCATGTCAGTATTGGAGCAAAACCTGGTACGTGGATCACACTTGATTCTTGAAACAATGGTTTCATGTCTCCTGCCATAGTTCGCGCTTATGACTCTATCATATGCCTTGTTGTTCTAGATGTCTGTGCTGTCAAACTTTTTTTAGTTTCAAAAATGCCAGAGAAGCTGGAGGCTCACATGTGGGGAAGAGCAGGGGAAAAGGTCATCAGAGCAGTCATCACTGTTCTTGTTCTGTATGGAAAAGCATGGTTTCCCAGCAACTCCAAATGTAAGCTAGCAGCATCTTCCTTTACCTCATGGTTTTATCTGGAAAAGATTCCTTTTATCATATGTGTCTTTTCATTGTTACTTAAACCATAGATTCAGCTCAGCTGTGCGTTGTGAGTTAAAGTACAGTCTTCCAGTTTTGGGAGCAGATTTCATAGTAATAAAGTCTCCAGCTGCTCAGATGATTCCCTGTTATTATTATTGCGGCCTCCCCTATGGCTAGAAACTTGTTCCACAAACCTACTGCCCCTTGATCTTTTAGATGTGAGATTGCCGGCTTGGAGATTTCTCTGTGCCCTTCATCACTAAATCACATTTGTACAGCTCCCACTGGTGCCAGACCTGTGGTATCTACAGGAGCTGCAGGACAGTGCCTGATCATTTCTTTTAAAACAAAAAACACTGTGATTGCTGTTCTGAAGATTTATTTAATGTTTTTTTTTTATCCCACTTTAGTTTTTGTTTTGTCTTTGTTAAATAGACATACCTGTTTAAAGGGGTCAATTCGTGTAAATAATTTGTTTTTTCTATCCATCCTGCACTCATATCCGAAATATATACAGTATGTGCCTGATGTACTATGTGCAAAAAAAGGATGATCTGCTCAGCTATATTTCACAGAATTCATCACTGAATATGTGTTATGAGAGGTTGTTTGTATGTGGTACTTGTCATACATAGTTCAATTTTTGATGTTTTGCCATAGCATTGCATCACTTTTGCTGTGCTTATAATATGCCTGCACTGGGTTTTACAACACTGGGCCCTGAGCGAAATAATCAATATTCCCATGGCCAAGTGTAGTCAAGCAAAATGAGGGTCTATTACAACCATAGGAAAGCATGGTAAACAGAAGCAGTAAATGGGCAGTCAGCTTTCATGGGTATTATTGAGGCAAAAACACCCACTGTTTTGTTCCAAGCCCTGTCATTGACTTCTCTCAAAATATGTCTGTATGGTACATGCTCTCCTTCCACTGGTGGCTTATTGGTGGATCTATCTAGATGGGCTCTGCTCATAGCTCAGCAATGATGAGACACAGGGCATTGCCTCCACTCCTCTAGCTACACTGGTGACTTTCCGAGTCTGGGAGTGAACACAGAGGACAGGGCTAAGAAACCTCACTGCTTTAGCACGTGGAAAAGGCAGCAAAGTGGAACCAGAGATTAAGGGCTGACTTGGCATTACTGCAGCCTTTGACCTCACCCCCAAAGTGATGATAGGAGATGTCAGGACTCCCTAGTCTCTTCACTCACCCTTGTTTGTTTAGAGTACCTCTGGTATAATGGTACATGTTGGCATGGTTTCTGAATCTTTATGACTTTCTAACACCACAAGAGGGTCAATGCACTGATAAACATACTATCAGTGTAAGCCAAATCTCTTGCGGTTTTTGATCTAATGGTATGAAAAAGGTATGCATGTCTTACATTACTTGTAGGTTCTTGTTTTTGACTTTTGTTTTTTGGAGTGCCAACATCTGAGAATGTCAGCTGTGCTAGCTGTCTGTACGGACTAAGAGCCAAAGATATTCCTTGCAGGTCGGACCAGCTGTGTCCAGCCTGTACTTGTTTTAACGTTTCTGGTATAGGTCTTCCTGGGCCTTATGTTGTGCAGAAAAAATATGTTTAAATTCTCTATGCATTCCACTCCATTTAGCCCAGCCTTTGATGGGCAAATTTGATGTGAACCATAGTTAAAAATATACACCCATGTGTTTGAATGGAATATTCTGGTTCCACTGCTCATATTTACAGTGAATACAGCTCTCCTGGTTAAGCCGCATTAAACTGTGTAATAAGATAGGTTCATCCTATCAGTTTAACTTGTCAACTAAAGCAGGGTTTAGACAACAAATAAGTTAGCATGATGAATCATCTCCTCTGGTGCAATGGGTGGAGAAAACATGGATGGTTTTGGAAACTGCTGAAGGGATAATGACGTACAGAGTACCTGGATGTGTAGCAGCTCTGCCCTTATAGTGGGGCACAGGCAGTGTGGGCTGAGGTCCGATGTGATTTCTCAGGATCAGGAATCTTTCACACGCTCAGCATTTTTCACTGCAGTTTCACAAAATGTGAAAGAGTATTAAGCACCCTATACAGGATAGTATTTTGCATGAACGGTATAGGAAATAAATGTAGGATCAGGCATACTGTTTGAAAGAAATAAAGATGAACATGAGATTCCTGGCTCTTTAAAACATGGTTGTGTTTGTGCTGAAAGCATGGCGAAAGGTGGTTTTGCAGCAGAAGGTTGCACAGGATGAGCTTTCCGCCTCTAATCAGGATTTTTCTCTTGGTTTATTTCTTCCAGATGCGAAGGAAAGGCCAGCCAGGAGGTTCTCGGCCGAAGGGGTGTTCAATTATAGCTCCCTCCTCTTGAGCAGCGAGGAGGACGTTCTCTTCGTGGGCGGCAGGGAGGCGCTCTTCGCCCTCAACCTCTCCGACATCAGCAACGGAAAGCTCCACAAGAACGTGAGGGCTCCCGGATCTGCTTGGGATTTATCTGTGGTTGGCGCGCAGTCAGGCCGCCCATCACCTGAGTGACGCTGGCCTCACAGATCTCTGTCACTGCCCAGCACTCTTATCCACACATACAGTACCTTTCACATGCTGGTTGAAGGACATACAACAAGTCTTTTTCAACCTTTCCTCTTTTTCAAACTACTACTGAATTCTCAAACTTACAGGAACTTGAACTCATTTTAAACAAAATAATAGGTCTTGTATGTATATATACATTTCTTTTTTAGGGGTACTGTACAGGAATCAGTGCCTGTCTATTCTTCATTCAGAAGATAGTGGAATAGGTGTTCAGATTAGTCTTCCTTTCAGAGGGAAGGGGAATGCAGAGAGCTTTGTTATATTTTTAAAGCACATGCGTAGCCCGGTCATGACACTGGGCCATTGTGATTGAAAGAGAAAGAGCACCACCTACTGGTCTTCCAATATACTCTTCCCTGCAGTACAATTAGAAGGGATTTAATGGCTACAGACTGACCCATTTTCTGTTAGTTCTCAGTGTTGTTTAACCGCCCAGTATTGCGCTTGCTAGTTGTACAGCAGTGATTGTCACTGAGCTGATTAAACACAGAGGCAGGACCCGGTCACCCTCCTTTTATCATGTCAGTGACATTTCAGGAACTCTGGCGTGAGAACTGAGCACTTAATGTTGGGAACCAAATTATCCAGTTTGATTGTACATTGCATCCTTTTTCCGCTATTTGGCCTGGTTTCCTTTCCATGCTGAAAGGAAAAGAAAAGAGACACAACATTTAGGTTTTGGAGCCTTCATCAGGTGTGAATCTTATGAATGTATCTTATGAGCACTAGGGGCTTATAAGAGGGGCTCATAAGTCTCATGAGTCATATGAGCTCTTAATCTGTTTTAAGATATTCATTGCTGTGGGATAAGTACAGCAGTGAGAGAAACAAACATTTTTCCCCTTATGTTTCTGGCAAACCACCATCCCCTCCCGAGGACACATGACACTCCTCCATGCTCTTCTTGTAATTTTCCTATTAACATTTTTTATGCAGGCAAGCTAGTAACAAGGTGTGCTATTTTCAATAAGTTGCCCATGGCCTTCAGGGTAGATGTGTTTTGCAATCCTTTTTTAGTATAGCGCACGTATTGAGAGTTTTTGTTAATCAGATTTTGACTCCCGCTTTGCAGCTGACGTGGAGCACTCCGGAAAAGAAGAGACACGAATGCAGTTTTAAAGGGAAGAACCTGCAAGTAAGAAATGTCTCTGCCTACCTTTTATTTTACAGATCTTCTCAGAAATTAAATTTGGGTGCCCAACGTGAAAGTCAAACAGTGAGAGGCTGTCTGGTTCGGCTAATGGCAGTGTTACATTTTTTGAAAATAACTACCGATTACTGAAAGCAACTGAGGTATTCCCACTTCAGCACAGGATACCCACACCTTTCCATTTTATTTGGCAATTGAAAGATTTCTTATAGTTTGGTGCAGTGCTTCCCACCACTAATTTTATTTTTCTCCAACTGAGTTCTTAATCACAGGCTCATTGATTTCAGTTTTCCATTTGAAGCATGTCTGTAAATTTGCTTTCACCAAAATTAGTTCAAATGGCATTTGTAATTGGTTTCAACTCTTCAGCTGATCAATTAGTGAGAGCTGTTTAATCAGAAGTAATGGCAAGCACATTGAGCAGAGTCTGCGCAAAGTTCTTTTCGCTGAAGATGTTGGGAACAGTGCCCTTTGAAATCGGGTATTTTTGAAAATCAGGACTGACTGAGGAAACGCGTTAAATAAAAGTCTAAACGAGCAATCAGATCAATTAAGTCATGTATTATCAGTAGAGATGCAGATCGCAGTGGGAGTGAAAATGTGTAGACACCTCCAGCACCAGGGCTGGGATAGTGTGCTTTTGAAAAGGGACACCCTGACATGACAATTCCAGACATTGGACCTCTTCGTGGGCGGCTCTTCTGTGGAGACACCACAGATATTGGTTTGGCAGAAGTACTACGTACCAGTGTGTGCATGGTGCTTTTCCACAGAGGCTTAAGCTGAAATAGACTGATCCTGAAGCATATTTTTCAATTACAAATGTTTCTGCTAACATCATCAATTCCATTTGGTCTGACATGGCCTGATATTCATTGACTTGACAGCACGGCTCCGCTTTGAAATTTATGACGTTTTCAACCAGATCTGCATATGGAGACTGCTGGGACGAGAGCTGAAACAGCATCCCTGGCAAACGGAATATCTCTTTCAAACTTAAAGCGGGCATAACTCAGTGGAAATGAGCTTTTTGAGCCAGTTTCAGCCTGAGCCTGTGTTTTGCGTGTCAGTTCGATTAGCGTCTAGATGTGGCAGAGAAAAGACACTAATGAAATGTGGAAGATTGTATCTGACATTGAAATACATTACTGTTTTGTTTTCAGTTGTGTTCTCTTTTGGTTTAGACTGATTGCTTCAATTACATCAAGATCTTGCTCCGGCTGAACAGCACACATCTCTATGTATGTGGAACATATGCCTTCAGCCCCATCTGTGCATATATAGTAAGTTTCATTTAATTCCTTCAGTGCTTAGGTTAAGAATCCAACCCTTCTTTGTTTTGGGGAGCCTACTGTACTTATCCATTTAATGTTAACAAATAAATATTTTCCCTCCTATCCCTGCATTCATTCTAGACTTATAAGATTTTATTTAATTTTGTAAGGCAGTGTTTCTGCATGAGCAGAGATTTTGTCTAAACTACCTTAAAAGAAGAGCACAAAAACGTGTTTGTTTAGTCAGGCTTTTAATAAGTGTTTTCCTTTTCTCCTTTTTTGGCATTTTTACCACTATCTTTATTTCTTTGTCTCTTCAATGTTATTTTTTTGTTTTGTTTTACCCTGTTAAGAGCCCCTGTTAGTGCTTGGGCACTGAAATACATCCTTGTAAACCTTGTTGTCTTTATTCAATTTAGGATATTGTGGTATTGAGGTTTCTTTCTGTATCCAGCAGCACCGATTTCAGACTTAAGACGATCTCAGTACTTAGGAACATTTCGAAACTGCCCCCTTGGGTTATATTCAACAGCTCAGCAGGCCCCCAAATGTATAATTGGTGTTTTTGTTTCTCATCACTTCAATTGACCTAGCCCTCCCGATTTATACAGAATAACATAAAATGAGTCCATTCTTAATGTCAAGCAGATGTTTAATTCTGTAGGCTGTCCATTGTTTCTTCAGTTAATCATTAATTATTTCTCTATTAACCACAAATGCTACAAAATGAATTGAACATTTATGGTTTGGAGTCTGTAGATACAAATAACAGAGGTCTTTTAACAGAGGCCACAAGTGTCATGCTGAGTCGGACCTGGACGTGTACGTGTTCCTCCTTCTTTAACATTTTAGCGGCTTTCTCAGGGCGGGCATGTACTTTGTTTTCCAGCGCATCTCAGACTTTTCGTTGGTGAAGAGTGAAAAGGGGGACATTGTTACTGAGGACGGTCGAAGCCGATGCCCGTTTGATCCAGAATATAAATCCACTGCCATCATGGTTGGTGCGTCCTGTTCATGAACATCTCATGAACTTTTGTTTTTTGTTTTTTGTTTTTTGATACTTCAGTGTTGGTCTGTTTGATACTGGCTGATTTGTCTTTCTTTTTCTTAATTGAGATCTGTTTCACTTGTTTTCTTTCTCCTCTTCTGCATTAGATGGTGAACTGTATGCTGGCACGGTCAGTAACTTCCAGGGAAATGAACCGATCATTTACAAGAGCCTCGGTCAGGGGACCCCCTTAAAAACCGAGAACTCCCTGAACTGGCTTCAAGGTAAACACAACACTCTGGTCTTTGCAAAATGTTCTGTTTAACTCTCAATATCCCAGGAGAGGGAGGGGAGAGAGAAGCCCAAAGGGATAAAAGAAAACTGGAATGGCCAGGGCTATCAGTTATAACACATGTAGATCAAACAGACAAGCCACTCTCTGCAGTTTTGTAAAAACATGCTGCATTTCGCATACAATTAAATGAAAAACTCCTGTTTTTTGATCCCATTAGAGCCTGCCTGATGTATGTAATATGCCTGTGCTAATAACTGAACACGACTACAAAAATAAACTTCTACTGGAGGCTCTTCTGGGCTTTTTTGCTGTTATTGCAAGACTCATTAGGATAATCTGTCCCTGAATTTACACGTAACCCATTTTTTTCTGTCAGGGAAACACAGGCTGTATCTTCACTCAGGGCTTTTAAGCAAACAGATGGGAGTTTTGGACATTTACCGTAATCCTCATCAACATAGATACATGTTTAATATTGGTAAACTCGGATCTGGATATGAGTCTAAAAAGATTTTGAAATTGAATGAAAAGATTTCCGGACTTTATAGCAAATTCTCCCCAATGAGTTTATCCTCATTAATAAATACAATTAAACCTGTTCTGGTCTTATAGCAAAGACCACATTTTAAAAGAAGTATCTGAAGATCCTTTGCATATCCATTCTCACTTGCAGTCTTTTTTTTTCTCTCAATTCTTTTTTCCATTAGACCCAGCATTCGTGGGGTCAGCCTATATCCAAGAGAGTCTACCAAGAGGCAATTCAGTCGGCGACGACGATAAAATCTACTTCTTCTTCAGTGAAGCGGGAAAGGAGTTTGATTTCTTTGACAACACCATTGTGTCGAGGATCGCCCGTGTTTGTAAGGTGAGAACGCGGGCAGAGGAAAGGGAAGCCGTGCTCTCCGAGCACAGGGCTGAACTCATTGTGCATGTTGAGCTCTCAAAGCCGACAACGGGGGCAGTGATGGGGGTGCTTGAGCTTGAAAGAAGTTGAGGGCCTCAGAGCAGTGCTCACATTATAGACTTTCCCCTGTCTTCCTTTCTAGCTCTCCTGCTCTCTCTGACAGCCACCCCATTTCAACCCATCTTCCCTGTCACATGGGGCGGTTTGTTCCCGTTTGGTGAAGTTTTTTTTCCAGGCAGGCAGTACCTTAGCTGGATAAGGAAGAAGGCCTACAAAAAAACTATACGTGGCAGTGGAACCGCAGAGTGTTTTGATAAAGAAAGGATGTTCAAACGCTTAGGTGGTGCAGAGCTTTGAGCTGTCTGGCTTCGCTGACGCCTTTTCCATCCCATCATCCACACCCCCATGCAGTTACAGTACATGGTGCTGTTACACAGGGTTCAGAGAAACGCTGCCAAAACAGTTGTCTCATTTTAAGCTGCGTTTGGCTGCCTTTCTCACAAGCGTCATGCAGATTTAAGGAAAGGCAATAAGATGAAGTCTCAGAAATGCAAAGGCTGCTCAAAATGAGACAGTCTCTTGTTTACAGTGCTGGCAATGAGAATAATCTTTAGGACAGCATGTAATGTTGAGTGACAGCTTAATACAGACTACCTCGGAGTTTTTATCTTGGCACACTGAGCAGTGACACTTCCCAGTAAATTGGCTGCTTTTTATGCTATATATGGAAATAATTCTCCGCAGCCATGCCAGACTTGAAGGGGGAATAGCAATGCAGGGGGAAAAATGAAAGCGGAAGAAAAATACTTACAGCACAAAAATGAGGCTGCTGCAGATTTCATATCTACTGCAGTGAGCAAACAAATGTAATAACTCCCCCAAAGCCCATTATTTGGCTAATTAAAAAATATTAGCATCAATGGGACTTGAAATAGATCTATTCATGGCACAAGCTTAAAAGCCATTTTCAATTGTCTCATTAGGCTTCATTCAGTAATCAAGGTGAGTGGGGTGTTCATGAATAGCAGTAAATGCATGCATATGAGATCTTTTATTAGCTACAATTCTTCAGTCCGAGGTGCTTGTTCTGCTTGATTGAATTCTAGTTTAGCTGTATTTTGCTCTTAGGAATTGCATCACAGCTTTGCAAAGTATATAGTGTTAAGAGCTTTGGATCACCATGTTTGCAGGCAATGCAGCTTCTAGGCACCCCAAATCCTTTTCAATTGTTTGTTGCAGATCCTTGGAGTACCCTGCTGCTGTTTGATGTTCATGGTTGGCACAGATTAGTATGAACATGTAAATACACAAAAATCGATCCTAAAGATACAGAGTAGTGCCAGTATGTTGTGTAGGGATCACATTCCTTTTTTCCTTCATACACTAATAGACATTTAACTTGTCAATCAAGACATAAAGGTGTGTAGAATATAAAGAAACAAAACAAGGTACTCAATCACACTATAGTATACAGTTCCTACACCAACACAGTGTACAATGCTAACCTAAAATGTACCTCAGCTCAGCATAGTTTGCACAAAAACCTGCTTTCGTGCAACTTATAATGCTAGACTTTGTGTTATAATATGTTTTGCAAACCAAGGCCAATTGATTTTGGTCACTGGAAGAATGGAGTTTGCTGGCTGTTATTTATTTTTTTGCTGCTCTGGTTTTGTTGCAATTGAATAATGTTTGCAATATAAATACAAAAAGTACATGGGTAATTCTTTTGGTTGCAAGTCAAATCCAAGAGATTTGAGTGCGTTGGTTGCAAAGGAACATGTGAATATGAATTCCACGCAGGAAAATAGAACAGAAATATTGAGACTTAATACACCTGAATAAGTTTCAATAGCTGAAACATTGCTTGATGAGCCAAACCAACACAGTCCATCTGGAATGAACACTAGAAGGGCCAGAGTTACTCCAGGATAGATAGTGGGAAACTCTGCCCTAAGGCAGTGGATCCAGCCCTGGTCCTGCAGAAACACTATCTGCTGGTTATAATTCCAGCTGGGCTCTACAGCTCCAGTGCCGATCAATGGCTTAACCCACCAGCTCATTTCTTCGGTCAGTCCTGAGTACTGTTCCCGGCAACTCCAGCACACAGAATTGTTCACAGGCTCTCCTCCATTCTGTTCAGACAACTCTTACTAATTACTGATCAGTTGGTGCAGTTGATGGACAGATGCAGGGGAGAATGACACTGTGCAGGACACGCCCACAGTGGGGGGTGGTACTGTAAAGGACACGCACACAACAGGGGTGGTACTGTACAGGACCCGCCCATCACAAGAACTTTCCTTCAGCCGAGGTCCACTTGGTTGCATTTCAGGCTGCTCACCTGAATGAATGTATTTCTGAAGGGCTGATACCACCAACAAATACCATTTTATCTTTTAAGAGCTGAAAGCAAATGAACAAAGCTGTCCCAAATAGAAAGCTGAAGTCAATGAGTCTGTAATTAAGAACTTGGCTGGAGCAAAAACGTGAAGATGCAGTGTTCCACCAGGACCAGGGTTGGGAATCACTCCAGGGCACCGATCTGAATTGGACTGCAAGACCACTGATGACTTCTTCATGTCTTGCTGTCCATTGAGACTGCAGTGCACAATGAGTGTATCAGGCAAGCTGATTACTTCAAAACACACATTCTTAGTGTTTCAGAGGTGCATTTGTATTGCAAAAACTGCAAAACAGACCATTTCTACTCATCAAATAATTCATACTGGCTTTCAGAAGTTTAATGTTGTAACCTGTCTAGGCGGGGTTAAAATACATTAGAACATTACAAACACAGAGTCACAAAATGTACCCAGTTAGCAAAATATTGCTTCACTTGCATGGTGCTTTAATAACACACCCATATTCCTCCTACATACAGTACACCCATCAGTGTTATTAATGTCTTTCTCCTGCTATCTCTTTAGTCACTGTTTATTCAGGTGCCCAGTTTAAGGTTTGGTCCACAGCCACTAGTCCTGTTATAAAAGAATATCCAGGGCTCTGTAAACAAGAAACAACTGATTTTCGGCCAAGCTTAGTTCCTGTTTTTCTCTGTGGCTATAATGAAGCAAATTTGACTTTCTGTGTCTGTATAGAGAGAGAGGGTGATGGAGACATGTTATTCAGGTTGGAATTGTTTGATTTCTGAAAAAAAAAATGTTTTGCTTATAGAATTTGCATAACAGAAAAGAGTGGTTGGAGGGTGAGGTTCTCAGAAACAGAAGAGTTTTTAATTTCAACTTCATAGTCTTTTTTTTTAATAACCATTAGTCTTACTTTGGTAAAGAAATGGCCTTTGTGAATTCAGGATGATACGGAACCAGCTCCTACAACAGCCCAGAGGAGATGAGAGGATAAAGATTCTCTCACCTGCTTTCAAGTGCTTCCTCCTACTTACATCTGTTTTTAGAAATGCCTTTGAAATTCAGCAAAAATAGACTTTTTTTTAACAAAACTGGGTGTATGATGGATTTCAAAAGAAGAAAGTTTTTCAGGCCCAGCTGCAGTTGCAAAGTAGTCTCCCTCAGGGTCTGTCCCTTCCTAGGCCAGACCTGTCTGAACATACAAGCCAGAAACCACACCAGATCTGAAGGGGTAGATTTCGGCAGTGCCTTCCATGTGACTGCTGGCCTTTCCGATACCATGCAGAGACAGGCATGGGCATCAGAAGAAAAGTGAAAATGTGGAGGCTGGAACAAATGTGGTTTGTTAGCCAATGGGCAACTGCAGTAAATAATTGCTTCAGAGTTTCTGCATTCATCATGTGTCACTTCACTTTTCATTCCAGCTTGTTGTGTATGATTAATGGGTAACCTCCTTGCCTGCTGATGAAGCGACAGGTTTAATAGCTGTGGGCTGCAGATGCTATTTTTCAGGAGAAGATGTTGTTTGTGGTTTCTTTTGCATCGTTTGGCTCTTGGAGGAAGATGACATATGAAATATTGTAGGCTGTTGAGGGTGATCAGTGCCTGGATGAGGAATTTAAGTAATTGCACTGGAGAGTGCATCAAAGCGGACCTGGAGCCTCTGCGTTATGGGTCTAATCATAAGTGCTCCATTATCTGAGAGAGAGGCCTTTCCAGACTCATAGTAGGTCACCATGTGAGTTTGATCATTGAAATAGTGAACGGAGTCTTTTTTAATACAATGTTTTATTTCGCTTTCATACCATTTGTTGTGGTTGTGACTTAAATGTATTACACACAAAGCGGGGGTTTTCAGACACAGGTACGCGTTTCTTCTCAGAGGAAAGAAGCAGTTAACACAGGTGCACACAAGTCTTTCGGTACTGTGATGGAGGCACTAATTTACCCTCCAACAGGTTACAGGAGTCTGGAACAAGCTACCAACTATGTTTCAGAACCCTGACTTCTCTGGAAAAAATAACGCTGAACGAGATCCTAGGATCAATTAGCTACTTCTTACCAAACGGTCTAGATGTGTCAAGTGGCCTTCTTTTTTGTAACTTTTCTTAGGCTCTTGTTTTCCTTTTTTTGTATTACGATAGCAAAGAGAAAAAAAAGTGTTCTTTGTTCCTTTTTGCTTTACTGTTGGTGTTTTTTTATTATTTTTATTCTGGGAGGGTTTTGGATTTAGGAGAGCGCATATACTTTTGATGTCTGCATAGGTCATGTCAATCTAGAATTCATTTTCCCTTTGACATAAACAGAAAAAGAAATGCTGAACCTTTCCTTTTTATCTATTATTGCTGTGCCTCCTCACTGTTTTTTGAAGTTTGTGTTTCTACACCGGTCCTAACTCCCTTCAGAGTTCTCTTAAGAGTTAGATTTACACTGCAAAGTTCGTACTTAGATTTCTGGTGCATTGAATTTTTCGGCCTGGAGACAGGGTGAGGATGACTAATACATGTTAGGGTTTGCTTATTACTTTATGGAGGGGGGTTATTGAGCAGGTCTGGGCTTTACAGATTAGACATTAGACATTAGACATTAGACATTAGACATTAGACATTAGACATTAGACATTAGACTTTAGACTTTAGACTTTAGACTTTAGACTTCAGACTTCAGACTTCAGACTTCAGACTTCAGACTTCAGACTTTAGACTTTAGACTTTAGACATTAGACATTAGACATTAGACATTAGACATTAGACATTAGACATTAGACATTAGACATTAGACATTAGACATTAGACATTAGACATTAGACATTAGACATTAGATTAGCTTTTGCTACTCTCTCTTTTTATTTTCCCTTTGTTAAGTAACATTTCCATCTTGTAGCCTGATCTTATCAGATCTCAAAAGCTAAGCAAGCTGGGTCTGGTCAGTACAGGGATGAGACCTTAAAGCCAGCTAGGTAGGTGGCTGTTGTAAGAGGTGTTGGCGGACGAGTGATGTTCTTCCCTCTGGACTAGAATTTGTAAACCAGTGCCCCACGACTGGGGACATTATGCTGTGGGAGGTGCCATCTGTTTGAGGAGATGTTAAACCAAGGTCCTGATTTTTTTTAATCATTAAAAATCCCATAAGTATGTTAGTAGTAGCAGGGGTGCTGACCACAGTGTTCTGGTCCACTCATAGCTTGCACAGTCTCACCTAAGGTCCACCATAAATGAGCTACTGAAGCACTTCTTCATGCACTGAGGCAGCTGGCACAGAATCACTGCGGTTTGTCACCCACATGGGACTGCACTGCAGTGGCACTTGAAGTGGGTCCCCTCCAATAATGCAAAGCACCTTTGTAACCTTTGGGGTAAAAAGGGCAAAAAAAAGCAATTAATCAAATGTAAATGTAGCTCAAGGGCATCACTCCTGGTTTTTCTGTGGCACGACAGCGCCCCCTGCTGTTATTTGTGTGCCATAACTGTGTGTTCCTGACCTCCTCAGTCTGTTACTCAGACACTTTCGCTCTCGGTCTCTCCTCAGGGGGACATGGGAGGGGAGCGCGTGCTGCAGAAGAAATGGACCACGTTCCTCAAGGCGCACCTCCTGTGCTCCCTCCCGGACGATGGCTTCCCTTTCAACGTCATCCAGGACATGTTTGTCCTGACGCCGGGCCGGCAGCACTGGAAGAACACCACCTTCTACGGCCTCTTCACCTCGCAGTGGTGAGCAGGGCCGTCGGAGGGTGGGTTTCTGTAGAGCTTTCTGTAGATTTCTGTAGACAGAGGCGCCACTTTATTCAGTGAAGTCACTTGACTGCAATAAGTGTTGATCCACGACCCAAAGGGAAATACATTTAAAACTGAGAACAGGAGGCACTTCTTTATGGAGGTCTGGAACAAACTACCCTGCCATATGGTTGAAGGTGATGCCCTGGTTTCTTTCAAGAAGCAGCTGGAGGAGATCCTCGCTCCGTTAGCTACTAACTACCAAACAGCCTGGAAGGGCTGAGTGTCCTCTTCTTGATAACTACCTTTCTGGTGTTACTATCAGAGCTTTTGTCATTCATCTCAGGAAACCAAAGGATTCACTCTAAAAGGACTAAAATCACCAACTGCAACCAAAATGCTGAAAGGCATATATGCAGCCACAGACGAGGAAATTGTTTATTGATGGGCTTTCCTGCCTGCCTTGAAGCAGACACGCACTTCTTTGTTTTTCCGTGTCTGGGGGATCTTTACATTGAAATTTTTATTTACTGTTCAAAAATCCACTTGGCGGGGAGGTTATTGAACTCTTTGATTTAAAGAAAAGGTGCCATTTGCTTTATTAAAAAAAAGGCAGTTGTTTACGTCATGCTGACCTAACTACTGTACATCACTGATCGGGAGTTACTGTGTGTTCAGATCGTGTTCTCACGTAGATAGTAATAATTGCTCACTGCGCCTGTGAGGACTCCCCTCTCGCTCTCATACTGTTGATGTCTTCTGTGCTGACTGGACACGGGGTGAGAGCAGACCTAAAATGCAGCTTTGGAACATCTAGAGTTCAATAATTTGTTTTAGAAACAAAAGCACCATTAGTTAACATCCGAGAGATGGCAAGACAGACAGGAAGCCGTTGAACCCTGGATCTCATCCAGCCATTCCTTGAAGCAGAAGCCCACCTTGTGAGGACCTCCTACATAACTAGCCTGCAGGGCTGCACACAAACACAGGCATTTCAGACTGAACGCTTTGCTGCCAGTCCATAACAGAACATTAACGCTACCCCATCCTGCCAAGTCCCCACTGTGTGCGGTTCTGCCTTAATAAGGTGCTGTTGCAGTGAATCACATTAAGATGCATGAAAACGCCACACAGGAGGTAACTTATCATTCTCATCACCTTGAATGAAGGAGTGTTTGTGCAAGCAGCGCGCTGAAGTGTGGTTTCAGGGGCTGGCGGCTGAAAGGATTTGCCTGTGCACTTTTCCATGAAAGCCGCAGGTGATTTGCATCTTGTCGTTCGGTGGTGAGGGATAGCAAGTCGATACCTGTCATTCATCTTGCATGCATTCTCAGAATGGGGGCAGTGTTATTTACCAGCTCCGAGTGCACAGGAATTCTCAGCCACACGGGGTAGGGTTTGGACAGGAGCAGTGGCAGCCAGCCATTTTGCTCGCTGTGATCTCCAGTTCGCTGCTCTTAAGAAGACAAGGAAACCAAAGTGGATGGAAAAGAAACAGGACAGATTTTTTCATATAAATCTTTCTAAAATTTGAAGCATTTAAATAACGTAAACTAATTAAAAATTAGTAAGATTATTCGTTTACATTATTCACATTATTTCTGAACGATGTACTGTGCATCCTGGATGTATTCGGCTACCTTTATCTCTGAACCAAAAAATGCACACTGAAAGTTGAGTATTAGTCTTGTATGCTTGATGTTAATGTGGTACACAATTATTACTGAACATCTTAAAATTTTGGGGGGAAAACACCTCAATAATTTGCATAGTAAAATGTTTAGATTAGACTATTCTGAATGCAATCCCAAAGCTATTAGCAACCTTGATGTGCTGTGCTCTAGTTTTTGGATGCTTTGCCAACTGATTTGAGCCTGCTTGCACCCTGATGAGTTGTCTGTAACACTGACCCCCATATCTTTCCAAAGAGCATGTTGTCCAGCTTCTCCCATTCGACATGATTTTTGTTTACAGTGTGCATACTGGTAATTCCGTCACAACTCCTCAGGGTATAACCGATACCATCCTAACTAAAGAGCAAGTAGAATCACAAGCATATGGAGTGACCTGTGTGAAACCAGTCTTGCCACAGATGTGGTACTGGTGTGTGCAGACTGTGGCCGCGCCGTCTGGATGCGGTCGGCCGCAGGACTCCCCCGGGGCCCGGTGTGCTCAGGGCTGTGGCATGAGCCCCGTATGTGCTGCTCCCGCAGGTACAGAGGTGCGTCGGGGAGCTCGGCGGTGTGCGCCTTCTCCATGGAACAGGTGGAGCGCGCCTTCAACGGGCGCTACCGCGAGGTGAACCGGGAGACCCAGCAGTGGTACACCTACAACCACCCTGTGCCCGAGCCGCGGCCCGGAGCGGTGAGTGCTGTACCGGTCCCGCCAGGGCTTGGCCAAACGCATTTATTACCCAGCACATGGGAAATCATGATGGACGCGGAGATCCCACACGGGGAGATTGTACTTTATATCCAACACACAGACCTAATCTGAAACAACTCAACCCCAGCACCACTGTGTCCCTTTATACACCTGCTAGTCTAAATTACCGTCCTGTCAGAATGGGGCTCTCAGCTCACTTATTAATCCGTTAATTCACTACGTGTGAACCTGTGCACAAAATATAACGCCCCCTACTGGCAGGTCAGCTGAAACCTAAACAACGAAGCACTGCTTACATTTAGTTCCTAAAAAAGGCTATATTTCATTATTTTCCATCTTTTTCATAGAAGCAACCTGTTAAAATGTTTTACTTAGTAGTGGAAGAATTGAGCTAAAAAATAAAAAGTAGTTGATCTAATTCATTTAACTGCAAAAATGAACAGAGAAGATAATCTTAAAATATTTGTACTAAGTCCTGCTGAATCGACAGTATTACTGTTTTTTTCACAAGGATTGACCACAACTTTCCCCGTCACGTATGAACATCCCTCCCAATGTCTGTAGATACCTGTACTAGCAGATTGCACTCAACACCATTGGCTTAATGATTATTCAATCTATTTCCCAGAAGAAGTGATGATTATCAGGAACGTCTAAGAAAACAAAGTCTTATCACTGTGTTCTAAAAAATTCAAAACAGATTAATGCAATACATTGCCCAGCTTTTTATGTAGTACACTGTGTTTTTAAACACATCCTGTCTGTCTTCAACAGTGCATCACGAATGCAGCGAGGCAGATGAACATACATTCCTCACTTCACATGCCTGACAAGGTTCTGAACTTTGTGAAGGATCATTTCCTGATGGACAGTGTGATCCGCAGTCAGCCTATTCTCCTGAAGCGCAATGTGAGATACACTCAGATTGCCGTGCACAGAGTTCAGGCCATTTCCAGAACCTACGATGTCCTCTTCATCGGTACAGGTATGTGCTTGTCGTTAAACACAAATAACATCCAAGTAAAAGATCCGTTATTTCAGTTAAAGACTTTCACCTTGTCACTATCCAGCTGTGACCGGTGGTGTACAAGTGGTCACTGCAGTAAGGTCATCATTAGTCAGTCAAGGTCTTCACAGATTTCAAAGAAGATTAGATGCCAATGATTGGTTTCGGTGCCTGTAAGCTTGCGGTGACATCAGTGCTGCTCGTCCAATCAGCGCTTTCTCTCCTGTAAGGAGCTGTGGAATGTGCTTTGTATTGGCAGCTGGTTCCTTATCTGTTGTCCCCGGGCAAAGCAAATGGTGTGACAAAAATAAAGCAGAGTCTTAAACAATAATCAGTTGAAAGTTGGATGGAAATGCACCGAACAGAAATTGGCGATTTCAAACATTTAGAAAAAGTAAAAAAGAGACCCCAAAATCAAATAAATGACTGTAATTTCCTTTGTCCTTGACAGATGATGGAAAACTTCACAAAGCAATTAACACTGACCACAGGATGTACATCATTGAAGAGATCTCTCTCTTTGCTGAGCCCCAGCCTGTGCAAAACATCATTCTGGACTTAGAAAAGGTAGGGGAGCTTTTAAATTCATAGCTTAAAGCAAGATATTTGTAGTGCAGATTGTGACACTTGGAATTCAAATCAGTTGAGACAAATCCCTTTGAGAGGGAACCAGAAGGAAAGTTTTTCCAGCTATGGGATTATTTGGACCCTAGATTGTTGTAATATTCTAGATTATCTACTTTCCAGATTTTCCCTCAGGTAGAACTTAAATACCTCTTTATATTCTATTTTGTTCTGCACAGAATCCAAACTTTGTTCCACTATAACATTGATCATTTTATATAATGTTGAACTTTAATTTGAGAATAGTCTCAATTAGATGATTAGGAACCATAAAGTTACTCAGAATCTATACTTTACATATGCATCCCACCATGGTTATTATACAGGCAATTCTAGTTTCCTGTAGTTTGCTTATGGTCAAGAGAAGCAACAGTAAATAGTAGATAAGCCTACAGATATGCAGCAAGACAGAATGCTTTATAAGACATTTCAAGGCATAATAGATATGTAAGATAAGTATGGGAAAAAAAGAAGTACCATGTACTACACATGTGAGGGGAGATCTGTGCTGGAGTTACTGCGGTCTGAACAGTAGAGTCTAAGGTTGCCTGGGCCTGTTGTCCCCTCAGGGCGTCCTGTTTGTGTCCTCTCACTCGGGGCTGGTGGAGGTCCCTGTAGCGAACTGCAGTAACTACCAGAGCTGTGGAGAGTGCATCCTGTCCAGAGATCCGTACTGTGCCTGGAGCGGGAGGCATTGCCGAGATGTCAGGCAGGCTTCACCAGACCGGTGAGTCAAATCAGCTGGGTCCAGCACTGCAGTCAAACTCTCTGAGCGTACTGAGCCACAGAGAGGCAACTTCAAGACTTGCTGTCAGTGCTGGTTTTCCTCAAACCTCTAAAGTATTTAATTGAAACAGTTATGTGGGTCAGAAGTCACTTCCGCCCCTTTTCAGGTGTTTAAAGAGTTAGTAATCTAAGACACTAAAACCTGCAAGACACCTGATGAGTGGTGCTGCCCGTCCCAGTTGGGCAGTGATCAGCCATGGGCAAGTGCACCACAGCAAGTTGCAGAGCTTATTTCACTATGCCAGGGTTTTGTACCAAGCGCCGATGAAAATAGGACCGTTGGTGAGGAAACATCTGCTTGGTGAGGAAACATTGTGCTGCATCAGGCACTGTAATTGTGGTTGATCTTCATGAAGTGTCCACCAAACTTCACAGATAGCAGAATATAGTTGTTCTTTGCTGTGCCTTATCACGTATTTCACTTCTACATCTTCACCTTGTATTGACACATGACATACAGTAGATTTAAAATCTGCCCAAAGAAGACAAACCTTTTCTATATAGGGGGGTATATGGAGGCAGGGGGCAGGGGGCATTTTCCTTTTGGGCTCGTGAGGACCAGCGCTGAGTAGAAAGTGGCAAACATAAGTCACAAGAACAATGGACCTTGTAGTCCAGAGCCCAGAACCCTAACTACCCCTCCACACTGAGCAGCACAACATAAGTGAGGAGTCAGTGCTGTGGCTTCTGCTCGGTTCTCTGAGAGACCAACCTTTGCCACCCTGTTGCGTTTTCAGATCGTGGAAGCAGGACGTTGAGGAAGCCAACACTTCGGCCGCCTGTAGCATTGCACTGCCTGGCCCGCGGTCTTTCAATCCATCAGGCAAGAGTAAGAGCCTCCTATCGCCCTTACAGCACACACGCGTTTCACATGATGTTAAACAAAATGAAAGCACCAATCTACGCATTAACTAAAACAATGTAAGAATCATGAACTAATTTTTCCTTTCACTCTGGCTAGCAGGTGGGTTTGAGTGCCAGGCTTTCGTTTTACCGGCCAACACCTTCAAAGTCCTCTCCTGCAAGCTGCATTCGAACCTGGCCCAGCGGCGCTGGGTGTACAGTGACAGTGCCAGCCAGTTCGTGTACGCCAGTCCGGACGGGGGCCTGGTGGTGGTGGCGCAGGCAGACATGCCGGAGACGTACGAGTGCTGGTCGGTGGAGGAGGGCTTCCGGCAGCTGGTGGCTAACTATTGCATGAGAGCAGAGAAGCTCCCGGACACAACCACCACCACCACCGCCTCTACTGCCCGGTCCAGGACGCCCCGGGTCCAGGTGGATGGGTCCCTTATCCTCCCCGGGGAGAGCCGGTCTCCCCAGCTCAGCCCCAAGACCTACTGGAATGAGCTGCTCATCGTCTGCGCCCTCCTGGGCTTCTCCTTCCTCGTCTTCTCCCTGTTCGTGGTCTACCGCAACCGGGATCACATGAAGTCCGTGCTGAAGCAGGGCGAGTGTCCCAACATGCAGCAGAAGAAGCCCAGGATGGGGGGGAAGCCGGCGGAGAGCCTCCCGCTCAACGGGAGCGCCGTGCCGGCGTCCACGTCTGACCACAAGGGCTACCAGACCCTCAATGACAACTACATCTGCAGCACGCCCACACACGAGTCCCCCGACCACGGCAAGGGCTTCACGGAGTCGGAGAAACGGCCGCTGGACTTCAAGGAGAGCCACGTGGAGATCTCGCCCACCTGCCCCCGCCCCAGAGTCCGGCTGGGGTCTGAAATCAAAGACTCCATCGTGTGAGGCATCTGTGAATGGGACAGGACTTGTGCTTAGCATTGTCCTCCTTCCAATCCACAGTCCAACAAGGGGAGCGCTGGCACCACATCACAAACGGGGCCTTTCATTTGTCAGTCCTCTTGCCCCGGCCTTTTATTTTCACTGATTCCATCTTGGTTTCCATGGGGGGTGAAGTCTGAGGCTCATTTCTTTTTCTGAACTAAACGTCACCCAGATGACAATGACTTGTTTTGCAAGAAGCGAGAGCATGTCTGGCTTGGCCGACAGAAGAAAAGGTAAAATCTCCTCAAGAACTTTTACAGAAAGCAATCTTCCAAGTGAAGCGACAAAGGGGAGCAAATTCCTTTACTTTTTATCTTTGTGACAGTGTGGTGCGAAGTTGTTAGGCAAACAGAGACTGTACCTGCAGCAGCTATTTTGCTCCACCCACTGCAGAATCAATCAGTCTCTGACTGCTCTGTAAGCATTAAGGTCTTTTTAGACTAATTGGTCCGTCCCCATGTTCTCAACATATCACCACAACAGAAAATCACTTCCAGACCTGGCCGCAATGAGCCACACTTGAACTACACCTTTTGATTGAACAGATCACCCCATTCTGGTAGGATACTGCAAAACTGAGAACAAGTTCAACTTCAGTGGTTTCTAAACTTCCAAATGATATAGAATTTCACAGCAGAATTAGCATGTCTTTCATCCTTTTACCAACCAACAAAAAGGGAGTCCATCTCCGCTTAAGACTCTCCTGCATCCCTCTGAGCTCGGGGAGGGTGAAGGTGAGATTGTGGCAAGCTGGGGAAAAAACAAAAGTTGTGCCTACTTGCAAAAGGAGAAAAACGAAGAGTGTTTTTTCCGAGAAACTCAGTATTCTCAGCGGAGGTGCTAACACCTTCTCTCTCGAAGCCTGCTGACGTTATCCAGCACAAACACAAGAGGGAGGAGTGAGAGTAGAACAGCCAAGGACGGGAGGGTGTGCAGCGTGTTTTGACCACAAACCCAGACCAAACACAGAAGCCTGCCACCCTCTTCTCAAAAGACAGAACCAACAGAGCATTAAATGCACACTATGCAAAAAAGCGGTTTCTTACCTGTGAGGAAATACAAGGGTTATATCTATGGAATTGAAAGAGCATCTAGCATAGGATCCAGGTGTTGAATGGGCTACCTTAGTGGGCTTCATTATGCTCTCTAAGTATTAATCCCCAGAGACATTCATGAGAAACAAAACAATGTATGCAATTAAGCTTTAGTCATTTTGGAATTAAAGAAGCACAGATAATAATCTTACTTAATATCTTTGGACCACATTATTGCACACCGATGTCCAGCTTGAGCGTTAAGTGAGCTTGGAAAAAGCACAGGATTCCTAGCAGAAATGCCAAGTGACCCTAATGGGAGTGTTCTCTCCCATCACAATGGAAAAGGACTTAGGGGTGGGAAGGGAAGTCTCAGCACGGTGGCAGTGTTCACTTGGATTGTGACAAACCCAGCCAGCAAAATGGAAAATAACATCATCTTAATGTTTGTAACACAACCAAAATTATTGTACGCTGTGCCAAAAAATGACTTGCGTGTTGTTTTGTTTTTTTTACATTTTGTTGTTTTTGTGAATTCTGACATTTCTCACCATCAGCGCAGCTGATCTGATCTGCCTTTCTTTTGTGTAACTTAACTATCATTGAATGACAACTATGAAATGTACTTTATACGCAACAGGTATTTCAAGTTCACAATGTAGCTGCTTTTAAGAATGTGAAAGCCCTCATCTCTCTCTCCATTTGCTTTGGAGTTGTCTCAGAGATGTTCTACACTGCCTTGGACTAGATTTGTGAAGATGTGACAACAAAAGAGCTCATGTAATTGACTTTCAAACAGCCAGAGTTACAAAACTCTCTTTAGAGCACTAACTTGGTGAGAGATGGGTTCAAAGGAAACCATTGAAATAATTAGGACACTTAAAATTTTCAACTAAACAGTCCTTTAGACCTACTCAATAAAAAGCTAGGTGTTTTCAGCATATGGTAGGTGCTTGTTACACATTCCTGGAAATTGAAAGCAGAAGAAAACAACACGAAGAGCAGAGAAATTAAAAGACGTGGGACTGCTATGATATATTTGATAGATTGCTGGTTTTTGACTATGGTCATGACAATGCATTTTTGATCAGTAAATGACTTGGGTATGTTGCAGAACCACTAATCCCTGACATCGTATTGTTATTGCAATTTGAAACGTGTTTCCCACCAATTTGTCTTTCGTGTGTAATGCAGTGTGAGGCTCCTCCACTACATCTCACAGATTTTGAGACAAGCATATGTTGTGAAATGTAATTACTCCAAAGTACACCAATACTATTCGTATTGTACGTAATGCCTTTCCATCTAGAAATTTACTGAAGGGTGTTAATTTCAAGAACGATGACAAAGTACAGTAGCTGAGCAATGAGCGTACTGCATTACTAACAATTAAGAGCGGTCACATGTATATATGTACATTTGTATTGTATTTGAGAGAACCGATGCAAAATGTGTTGTTGTAGAAACTTGTGGAACTAGAAACTACACATTGCTGCTTTTTTTCACAACACTTTATTTTTGCACAATATACTGTACAAGCCTTAGTTTGGAGTGGGGGTGTTTGTTGTAGATTCTGTAAGATGTTCTGGACAATACTTTGTGAAATGCCTGTAAGAAATATGTTGTTAATCAGTGTCATGTTGCTGAGAAAGTCAATTATTTGCTTCCAGCCTAAAGTCTTTCTTAAATCATCTGGAGCTTCAGAGAAGAGTGAAATTCACAGGCACATCAGCAAAGCTGGAACAAGTCAGAAGCAACCAGTAGCACTTGTCACGAACTCTCTAACCAGGAAGTTAAATAGCACTTTGGCATTTCAATCCCTGCTGTCCTCCAAGGGACAACAGTGGGGGCCCATAGTGGGAAACTGAATTGTTTTTTCTTTCTAAGTTTTATAGTTCCATAAGAAGGGGTAAAGATCAAGTGATATTCTTGTGTACTGAGGTGGTGGTAATCTTGTAATATATAACCCAGAGACAAGATGGTCCAGTTAAGAAAAGGACTGTTAGCATCTGGTTCCTAGTTTAACTCCCAGCTTTGTCACTGACTTCATACTCCGTCCCAGAAATAAAGAAGTAAAATAGAGGTCTTGTTGTAATTGGCTCTATAGTTGTTCACCTCCTTATCTCTGTAACTTAACTTGTGACTTTTTATTAACTTATTACTGCAAAAGTGCTACTGGTTGATCTAAGAAATGAACAAACATGAACACAGCTGGAGCTCTGCATGTAATACCCTGAACCTAAATACCAGACAAATGGAGTTGCATTATGACATACCAAAAAAGGACTGCATTTATTTGTAAAAATTAGAATTCTCAATGTCCTTCTTTGTAAAACCTTTGAACCACTGAGCACAAAATAAATGAAAGATTTTATATATATGTGTGCAGATTATGAATTGGTTGACTGTTAGGTCAGCCAAGACCTGATGCATTGGTATCTGCTGAAAGCCTTCCAGAATACTGGCTCTGAGGAGGCAGCAGTTGAAACTTAACAGCGGGGACCCCCACATGGCTCGGACAGTAGAGGCACTGACTCGGTGTGCAGGCTGAGCTCTATAGTCCTGCTTCATGAGTGTTTCATAGCCAGCTGTGACCTTCATTCGCCAAGCAGCAGCTCACAGCTGGTTCAGCACCATCAGGGTATTCATGGGAATTGTAAGCCAGGGCTCCCTTGGTAAACAGGCAACCTGTGACTTCTCAGGTGACTGCGGACTTACGGAGGCCTCTCCTTCAGTTCCTGCAGACCCTGCTGTATGTAGCTTGTAGCATGTCTAAGGGGGGACTCGCCTAGTAGGAACAGCGGCCTTCACAGGGTAATGACCAGTTTATTGTAATAACACAATTGGTCATTCAAAGTGGGATGGGCACATGATTAAAAAAAAAACACACAACATTTCTATTTTATTTTTCAAAAAACCTCATTAAAGAAGAGGAAATTCAGAAGACGGCATCAGGCTTTTTTGATGCTACATAGAGTGGTCCACCCAAGCAGGACCAGGGTCTGGCTTTCAAGCAAAGAAATACCCACGGTTATACTTTTACAGTGCGTGAAAGGGCAGCACCTTCAGACTCTTGCCTGACCTGCGTTCCTCAAAGGTAATGGGGAGTGACCTGCTGTTCTCTGTCCCCTGACCAGTTGGTCCTGGTGGGCAAAGGGGTCTGGAGTATCAGAATGAAGTGGGTCTGCAGGCAGGACTCCAGTTACAAACCAATGGGGGTTTTTAACAGGAAAGCACTCCAGCAGAGCCGCCTCATCACCCCAATGCAGCACGCTTACTGGATCCACTGTTGAGAACTTCAGCTGTCTTGCCACAAAGCCAGTATGTCCAGCTGTTTTTGTAAAGTGGCCTGTGCTGTACAAACACATTGTGAATTATGTATGTTTTTTTATATTACCGTTGCTAACTATTATTGTTAAAGTTATTGGCATATTGTAAATAGATAAATGCACTTTATTTTAATTTTTGTAATAAAAAATGAAAGAAACTGTTTGGAAGCTGTTATGTTAGTTCTGTTCATTTGTCACAATATTTATTTTCCCTACCGGTAGTGGTAAGAAAACTAAATTTTAAAGTGGTGATACCTGTTGAGTAGGATTTGGAATGTAATTTTCGACAAAGGCATGACTGTGTAATCATACACTCTGAACCGGGAATATTCCTGAACTCGGTCTGCTAGAATATCCCAGAATGCCAGAGGCCGCTATCTCCAGAAAGTCATGATGAAATTGAATTGATCCACATTTGCTATGCAAATCACTCATTTGCCTGGAACAGTAAAGGAATAAAGTGGCCAGTGTTTTTGAATTCTAATTTAAAAAAGAGAAAAGGATTATAAACCCCGAGTGAATAGACACATCTAGCTATACAGTATAATTTTAAAGCAAACCTTAAAGGTCTCTGGGGTGATTTTAATAATGGTCTATAAGGCTCACTTTTATATTGTATTCTGCAGTCAGTCAAGTCTGTCTCACTCCCCTCTAGTAAAACAAGCTAACTTGATTGATTGAGAAAGGGGTCCAAACAGAAAAAGCAATTAGCAGAGTTCCAAACCAGCAGACAGCATACAAACTCGCAGCATACAAGCTCTTACTCTCCCTGGTATCTATGATGCATATGATGCATATCTCCTTATTCAAGAGAACTGGAAGGCTGTTCTACATCGTTATTGATTGGGTGTGTGATATCAATAGATATGCAAACAGTGAGCTGACAGCATTCGTGTCTGTGGACCTCAGAACAGTAGGCAGTGGACACACCTCAGAAGGACATTACTGGAAACTGCAGGTAATTTAAACAGTTTAAGAAATGCTTTACACAAAGTGACTTTTATTAATTATCAACATAAACTGGTTCTAGTATAATGTGTGCAACCTTTTTGTCAGTGTTGTTGTTAAAGCCTAGTTTGACACTAGATTTTACAATGAGTTGCACAGAAGTGTTCAGTTCATTTCTGTCTTGGATCCACTTTCTTTTAAGTCTCTTTAGAAAAGCTACAAGCCTACTGGCATAACTCTCTTGCTTGGATTTCTGGGACAGTTTGCTAAAACCTATTTTCCCATTCTTGAAAGTGTTGGATACATTTTGTAATTGAAAGTCTGCAAAATATTTTTTCATGTAAATTTCCATTGGTAAGATATTCTCCTTTTCCATGTCCACTATTATTATTTGAATTCTTGATTGGCAAGAGGTTGTTGACAATTATTTTCCACCTTTCTGATTTCAAAGCTTTAAAAAAATATTGAACAGAAACTCCAGTGTAGTATTAAAGCTGATCATCCATTGAGATATTTGATGTGATTATAAAAATGATATATTTAATAATGAGTTACTTCTTGTAGCATTTCTAGCAATTTCTAGCTCTTTTTATAAAAAGACTGGATGCTTTATGATCCTTTGAATCTAAAAATCAACTTTTCTTCTTTAGTGTTAACAGAAATTGTACTGAAGACACTGTGTCAATGTACATATTGAGAGTTTTTTTATGGGACCTGGACTCTTGATAGCAGGTATTCCAGTTAAATAGGAAGGAAAACATCTGTAAAATCTCAAAACAGAAACCGCATTGAACGCCATCTGTCTCTCTCTGGCGTTACATAGATATTGTTCCTGAAATATTGAACATGGGTAAACACAAAAAGAGACTAATATCTTGGTAATCTGAATATGGACAGATCAATGATGTGGCTTACACAATTTTTTTACATCACTCCTTTCTTTTGTATTTTAGGATTCCTCTGAGATTAGTAAAAGCAGGGGTTGAGAAGAGCTTATTTTCAGCAATATAGGAAAGACTATAATATAGAATAAACCCGCTGAAGGCAGACAACATCCATGGCTTCAGCTTGTGTTGTCTTGGTCTTGTGGGTGGCTGGAATTTGGGAAGCTCTGGAGATGAGCGATGCTGCTACAGCTGTCGGCAGCAGTCAAGAGCAGGGGGCCTCATTTCCATGGCATCAGTACCGTCTTCCACGCACCCTGGTACCTGAGCAGTACTACATCTACATCCACCCAGACCTCAATACGAACACCGTCACTGGTCGGGTGCATATCCTGATGACGGCTTTGAATAGCACGACCTCTGTTGTGCTGAATGGCAAGAATCTGTCCATAACGGAGGCCTTTCTGAAAGAGCTGACCCCACACCACGGCCAGGAAAGCATCTCAGTCCGCGTGCTGGAGTCTGTCCCCAATGAGCAGCTGGCGTTCATCTCCGAGATACCCCTGGCAGCAGGGAGGAAATACCAGCTGTCTATCGCATACAACACCACAATCTCCACCGGCTTCTCTGGGCTCTACAAAGCCTCCTACTGGACAGACAACACAATCCCAAGGTAGGTGCTCCTTAGGCGTGGGATTAACAATGCATCGTTTTTTCTTTATTTGCATGTGTGTAGTATCAGTTCGGTTACAACAGTAGCAGCAGTGGTAGATATGAACAATTCTGCAGTTCCTGGAAAAGGAGCCTAAAGGAATATCCATCACAGAGAAGCCTAGTGAAGTACTGCAGTTGTGTGTTTTATCGTTAGGATTTTAGCTGCCACTCAATTTGAGCCCACCTCTGCCCGGAAGGCTTTCCCCTGCTTTGATGACCCCAGCATGAAGGCTGTGTTTTCGATTGTCGTTGTGCGGGACTATAATAACAAGGCCATCTCCAACATGCCCAAGGTAAGGAAGGCCTCCTGATTCATTGTCCACATATCTGTGATTATGAGACTTTAGTGGTTCCATTTCATGGGTTCTCCTGCCTTCCCTGAAATTATTTGGTTTGCGTTTGGTAAAATACACTTTTTTGGTCCCAGTAAAAGTGCTGGCTCCGTGCTCAGAGTTCCATAGTCCGTCCGTGGCAAGGTAACGCCCTTAGCCAGCTTGGACTCTGAGTTCCACCAGGATTGGCTGGTTCTGAGCCATCCTCAAAGTTGCCAGGCAGCTTGCACTTGAGAGACACAGTAAAAGACGCACTTCATCTCCAAGTGGTGTTCTAGTGATGGATGGCACTGAAAGAAGGACACCACACAGGGCCTCCTTCTGCCCGTGAGTTGCAGGTAAGCCCAGCTCATCAGCAGCTGGCAATGGCAAGTGAGGAGGGCATGCAAAAACAAAAAACTTGATTTCTAAAACAAATGTCATATTTGTACCCCTTTCTCATGAACTCTAGATGACAGACCCATACAGGAGAAGCCAGGGCCTTTCTCCGGTCGCTCAAACTGGCAGATGAAAAGGGAAAGTGCCAGTTGTGAAAGCACGTACTATATCTGTGAGACGCGATAGCAGATTTAAACAATTTATATGAGAAAAAATAGCTAACTAAACCATTTTAGCTTCAATTCAATTCAATTTATTTTTATATATGGTTTATGTTTATTCAGGTGAAGACAAAGCCGAGGGCTGATGGACTGCTTGAAGATCATTTCCTCCACAGTGTGAGGATGAGCAGCTATTTGGTCGCCTTCGTCATCAGTGACTTTACATCCAACGGCACAAAATCAAAATATGGCACTAGGGTAAATTCTTCAATCAAATTACTATTTAACATATAAAAATGCGTCTAATCAAATATTTCCAGATGTGTAACATGGGCAGTGGTTGTCTGTAACCAGCTGCACAAAGCAACTGAAGCTGAACTTTTTCTTTCTTTTCTTTAAGTGCTCTATGAATTTGGAGGTGTTACAATTCATTTTAACATATTGAATCGATGTCATTGGAAAACCAGTACCAGTGCTTAAGATGCCCTGTAAAACCAGGAGCCACCTTAAACTGGTGCTTAGGACATCCACTTATAAGATAGTGGAGAAAAACAGACCTTCGGTGATGGGGAAAGGTGGAGAATGACGTGGTCTTGGCTTCATACCTGATCCGAACCTCACAAATATTTGTAACACTAATTCCTTGTGTCCCATAAATCTGATGGTAATTCTATAATTTTACCATGTTTCAAAATGTGACATCGTTTTGTCGAAAACTGGCAAGCATGGAAGTTTTTACTCATGTAAAATCATGTACAATCAAGTTTGGATACCACATGCTGTGCTTGCTGCAGAGTGTTGATGTTAACCGATGATGCTCAGGGCCGATGTTTAGCTGTGCTGTGTTTGCCAGGTGTCCGTCTACGCCCCCCCCAATCAGATCGACCAGACCTCCTATGCTCTCGATGTTGCGGTGAAGATCCTGGAATTTTTTGAAGAATACTTCCAGATTCGATACCCTCTTCCCAAAATTGGTATGGAGTTACTTAGCATTCTCAAAAAAAAAGAGATACACAAAGGAATACCTGATCTGTTCAGATTAATTTGTGGATTGCTTCTCTCACCCCTGTGGAAATCTGTCTCTGTCATGTTACATGGAAAGATGTTTTACTCTGTTCCTTGCTCTTCCCTGTGTTCAGACTTGGTGGCCATTCCTGAATTTGAATCTGGAGCCATGGAGAACTGGGGTCTGGTCACCTTCCGCGAGACCAGCCTGCTGTATGACCCCATGACCTCCAGCGAGAAGAACAGGCTGTGGATCATGCTGGTCACGGCCCACGAGTTCGCTCACCAGGCAGGTGTCTCACGTCTCTCTTTCCACACACGACACGAAGTGAAAAGCAGCAAGTAAAGCCTCACTCCATGCTGTTTCGGCTGTGAAGCCTTCTTGAAGTGTCACAGTGCCGAAACCTAGTGTTTCTTTTCTTTACCACAGCATGGAATGATCCTTTACCTGGTCTCCTTTGCAGCCTATGCATGCTGACGCAGCTGCCTACCATCAGTAGTCATCTCTAGCAGTCATCTTGAGTAGTCCTCAGACGAAGCATCAGTAGTCATCTCTAGCAGTCATCTTGAGTAGTCCTCAGACGAAGCATCAGTAGTCATCTCTAGCATGATGAACTGAGAACACCAGATTAATTTGGTAATATTGCCATTATGTGTTGGATCTCAGCAATTGTCTGGAATTTATGGTGGATCTTGAAAGAACTGGAATGCACGAAATTTACTTAAGTACCACTGCAAAAGAAAAATAAGACGCCATTGGTTCTGTTTTGTCTGGATGTGTCAATCACTTTTGAGAAACTGTTTCAGTAGAAAACAATGCAGATGCATCGTGGCTCCTGCTATTAACTGAGAGCTGATCTTGTTAAAACACTTGTTTCCAGTGGTTTGGAAATCTGGTCACCATGCAGTGGTGGAATGACTTGTGGCTGAATGAAGGTTTTGGAAATTATATGCAGTTCATCGCTGCAGACAAACTGGAGCCAAGCTGGTGTGTGGTGAGTGAGGAACATCTTGAGAATTGGTGGCTCAAAAAGTATTCTTCTGTTTCTGCTTTCCCTGAAAAAGAATCCATGCATGGAGTTTGCAATATTGAATACTTCCAATAAATAAATACTACAGTAATCATTTTTTTGCATCCTGTTGATTTTTTACAAAGGACTATGAAATAGATACATGCCTTGTACATACACAACATAACCCCTTTACTTCCAGCTGTGTTCATGTTTCTAAGCAAACTATTTCTTAACCTACAGTACATTATTATGTTTGATATCACGTGACAGTATTGGTTAAACTACCTATACATTTGGGTTAAGACAGAATCCTATTTATTTTAGATGGGATGTTGTCGTGCTCTTTAATCTGAGCATATCTCCACTTAATGGTGGTAACACTGAGATGAAAATCTAGTTCTGTGATATTTGCCAGATCCAAATGTGTGCTGTGTGTTTCAGGAAGACCAGCTGCTCATTGTGAACGTCTACAGAGCTCTGGAGAGGGACTCCTTTAGCTCCTCTCACCCCATCTCTCTGCCAGTGAAGAACTCCCAGCAGATTAGGCAGATGTTTGATATTGTCTCCTACTGCAAGGTTAGAAAGAAATGAGAACAAATTTGATGTGATAAAAAAATGGAACATTTCTAGAAACATTTCTTACATGTGTATACTAATCACTGCTGTGGTTACATGAAAGAAGGGTCCCAGGATTCCTGCAGTATATTCTTGTTGTTCTTTGTTGATCTTGGGTTCTCTGAAATCTGATATTAATGTAATTCCTCTAATTGTATTTATTCATAGTACATTTACTGACAATGAATATAGCACAGCTAACACTTAAATATGCAGTCTAAAACTGGCAATAATCATATCTTTGTGAAAATTATGCAACATATATTTAATTATCCAGACTAACCTACAGAGACTTATACCTCATCGGTTCTACTGTAGAATCACAAACAATATCTGCAAAACTTTAACATCCAGAGCACAAGAGAGTTAAATAACTCATACATGGTAGTGATACTGTGTGAATCAATGTTGGAGCCCATTTTAAATTGGGAATGTCCCGGTAACAGTCCTTATCTCTGACCACTGCATCATCTAGCCTACTACATACTGTACAGGGCCACCTGCCCAGTGTGATACAGTGCATCTTCTTGTATTTCCTGCATTGTGTATATCTCACTAGAGTAAACACCCTCTCTACTGTCTCTGCAGGGTGCCAGTATTTTGAGAATGATCCAGAGCTATCTGAATGAGACGGTATTTACTGCTGGGATTCGAGCCTATTTGAAGCAGCACAGTTACAGCAATGCACAGCAGGATGACCTCTGGAGCGCACTGACAAAGGTATAGACAGCCCTCTTCAAGGGCTGGGGAGGCGAAACCTGGTACTTTCTAATCATTCTGGTAATCCTTCACTGCAGGCGTGCTCCAGCTCTAGCACTCTTAATGGCACAATAACTCTACCCGTAAATTACAGACTACTCATCCAGTAGTGTACCGGGTACCAGTTCAGCAAATGTTCACTGACATACAGTAGATGCCTTCATGGTTGCATCTTTTCACTCTCACTTTTCCCTCTGTCTTTGTGGAATATTGCAGTAGGATCTTTTTTCCGAAAATGCAATGAAAAAAAACATATACTTAGTATAGGCCGTTACCTGTCATAGATCATAAGTAGTAATTATTAGATCATTCTGTTAATATGTTCATTTTGGTGGAACACATTTCTGTTCACTTTGGTCAGATCTGCTATACTATAGTTGAAACAAGTCCTGGGCAGGTATTCACACACCAGGGCTAGCAGATTGTGTCTAGAACAGCAGTCAAACGCAGGGAAGTCTTCTTTTCAGAGCGCTCTGGAGCACAACAGGAGAGTGAATGTAAAAGCTATAATGGATACCTGGACGAAACAAAAAGGCTACCCTGTGGTGTCCGTGCAAGTCTCCGGACAGAAAGTGAAACTGCAGCAGGATATTTTCACTCTATATCCCCAGAATGGAACAGGGTAAGGGTGAAAAAAACTCTGTGTCTCCATTTCACCTTCTTCTCCTTTCCATGTTGTGTATGCCCCTGTCTGAACTGTCCATGTCTCCTCCCCTTCTCCTCTCCACTATGATTTTAATTTCTTTGATTATTTGATTCAGTAATCACTGATTACTGTGCGTGGAAGTCCCCTGTTTATAGTCACTACTTGTTAGTCATCTCTGAGGTGCTGCTGCAGTCCTCATTCACTGTGATCAACACAAACTCACCCGGTCCCAGCCGTGCTCATCCTGCTGGGCATTTCTACCTGAAGAATCTCCTCTACAGTCTGCTTCGGTCAGAGACCACACTCGGATTCTTTATTTTCCTCCTAAATCGTTATTTATTTTTCACCTTTGCTTTGAGGTTCCTGTGGCAGATTCCATTTACGTTTTATTCAAGCACCTCATCATCTGCCACCACCTACCTAATGAAGAAGAAAGAAGGTAATTTCTTATTCTTTGTAAGGAAATTACTACTCAATAAGTTGCAAAGGAACAAGTAATAGGTTTATTTCATGCTTAAAAGAGAAGAATGAAAACACAACGTTTCGGCCATGGAGCCTTCTTCAGGTGTGAGAAAGACAGGGCAGTAGGCAAAGGTAATGCAGCGGGAGAACAAAAGCTTGGAGAGAGGAGGAGCGAGAGGCGATAACAGGGGACAGAAAGAGAGGCCAATCAGGAGGTGTGAAGTCAGGATAGGTGAAGAGAGGTGTGAAATGAAACCTACAATGAATAGAGAGAATTTAGAAGAAAAGTAGTCTGTCGTTAAGAGAAGGGGGAAGGTGTGATCCTAGCTGCAGGATAATTGTGGTTTCTGTAGTCTTTCTGATGTATGAGTTCAGAAAACCGTTTTTGAGAACACAGATGGGGAGATTAGAGTGGTCATGGCCACCAGAGGTGAAATGAGAAACAACAGGCTTGGAGAAATCTTTAATCTTCACAGCCCTAACATGTTCTCTGAAGCGGTCTCCCGAGTCTCCTTCCTGTTTCTCCAATGTAGATGGCTGGGCATTTCCTGCAAGAGCTACAGTAAATAAGGTTGCTGGAGGTACAAGATGCCATCTGGGTTATCTGGGATTGTCCTGAGGGGCCTTGAAAATGATGTGGTGTTAGATGTGTACTTGCAGGTGATGCAGCGAGCTCTGTTGCAAGGGAAAGTACCTGGTGTGGATGATGGTTGAGGGTGGTCAAGGGAGCTGTGAACAAGAAGGTTACACAGATTAGGGGGTTGGCGATATGAGATGATGGGGTGATCAGAAAAGAGGGGCCCAATGGAGGGATCATCCTTTAGGATGAAAAAGTTGTTGTTAATAGTCCTGGGGATAGAAAGTGTGTTGGGGTGGTAGAGAAGCACCAAAGGTACCTTGTTAAAGGCACAGTGAAGTGTAGTAAAGCACAGTGAAATCACAATCCATGCATTGTGAGACACTGGGAGGAAGAGTGAAGTGTGAGATTAACCAATCCATCGCAAAGCAAAGGAAGGACTTGTGACAAAAACAAAGCAACCGAAAACATACCTTGCAGACTGACAATGGATTATGTTTCATATGGCACTATTATTGAGAAGTCACCCATTTGTATCCCATTCTTATTACTTCAGTGCCCTAAGAGGAGAATGGATCCAGTGCCTCTCTCCCCAATCACAAATATGGGAATAAACATGAACTCTGTGTTTTCTAAAGAGAAGAAACACCCAATGCAGTAGACTTCGTGCTCTTTATGAATTAAACATCCACACATGCAGTAAGTTTAAAATGGCTGAGATTAGCCAGTAAGGGGGAGTTACACTGAGCAGGGCCCTCCAGCACAGAAAGCAACAGGACAGCCTAGTTTGCAATGCTGTGTCCCAGGCTCCTGCCCCAGGAAATGCCCCAAATCCAGTGATTCCTTTCAACAGCCCATTAGCATACAAAGCAGGGCCAGACAGAGTCTGCTGATTCCAGAATAGTTAAAGGCCAACTGCATCCCCAATTTCTCAGACCAGTTAATAAATCTCGGTAACAAAATCAATTCATTGATGCCATAGAAAAAAAATTACAAATTGCGAATTAAGCGCAAAATTGTGAACTTTGTGAAAGTACTGTAAGTCGCCATATTCACATTCAAGTTCCCACGAATTGCCATGTGAAGCAGCCCTTCCTGCCCACTAGTCATTGCAGTGAATAATGGCATGTGATGTACGAGTGTATAAATACAGGTTGTGCAGCAGACATGTTCCAATATGATCTGCATGCAGAGTTAACAAGTAAGTAGTATTTGTCGGCAAAACCATCTCAAAACCGAAAGCAATTTTTCTATCAGATTAAAAGAGATGTGTTCACAAGCCGACTTGTTTGCAATGCACAAGTCACTGGAAGTTTTGTTGCCTCATTCTGAATCGCAGAACAAGGCGCTGTGCACACCTGGCAACTTTATTTATTTTGTGGTGTAAATAGGAGGTTTTACAAGTAACCCCTTTAAGTCATTGGCTCCCTGGGCATCATTTTGATTTTGGCTTTCCTCTCTTTATACAAACTTGAGTCTGATTTATAATAGAGATCTATACAGTATACTGTATATCAGTGATTTTCCTTTCTAGTTAGGTATATTGATAGACAGATACACAATGGTATATTTTGGCTCCCTATTAAACCCCCCACTGGGTCACAACACTCCAGATGAATTTCAGACTCACTCACGTTGTCCTCTGCCTCACAGAGCTCATCAGTCTCCCTCACGAAGTGGCCTGGATCAAAGCCAATGTCAATTCCACCGGCTTCTACAGGGTGTCCTACGACCTGCCCACCCTGCACGCCCTCGTCAGACAGCTGCAGGAGCGTCACACAGTGTTCAGCCGGATCGACAGAGCCAGTCTGATTGATGATGCCTTTCACCTTGCCAGGTACCGAGCTGGGAGACAGGGCCTGGCTTGGCTCTGGGAGACAGGCTGTTGTGCTCTCACATCGACAGAGTGCTTTACGAGCATGGTCACCACTCACATATCGTTTTAAGCATTATTGTTGTTTGAGTCTGACCTGAATGACATAAACGGATTGCATTCCTCTCTTATGTATGATATATCACACACAAATCTCGCACTGTATTGGGAAAGTTACCCATGCAATTTGGGATAGAATATGGTTAAAACAGTTCATGCTTTTATTGAATACAAAAAGAACACATTCAAGTTATGGAGAGTTGCAAGCATTTTTTGATTGCTAATTTAAAAGGTCTTACAAAGTTTTTTTTTTCCAAAGACCGACATGGCAGACCTCTCAGCTGTGCCTGACGGTTCGGTCGGCTTGTAAAATGACATTTCTGCCTCTTACAGCCAGGGGTCGCTGCAGTACAGCGAATCATTCGCCCTCAGCCTATACCTCAAGCATGAAGAGGAGTACTTGCCCATACGGATGTTCGTCTCTCACATGGGAAAGATTATGAGTAAATTATCTTTCGGCAGACAGAGATGTGTTTTCCACTTGATCAAGGTGAAAAGCACGGTTTTTTACCTTTATTTTCACATACAATTTAAAAAACATTGATTATACGCCAAAAAATAATATTCTCCACAACAACACACATGGAATTGAAATTCTAAATGCGCAGAAATATATGCAAGTTTGTCGGATACACTCATCTTGTGCAGTAGAACGGGTTATCCAGTGTGATTTAATATGGCCCATTTTCCCCGTCAAAAATAACCCTGCGCTCTGACCCCAAGCTTCTCCATGTATCTCATGGAGAGCAAGTTGGGGTACGCGAAAAGACAGATCCCTCATATAATAAATTGTATATGGCCAATAAAGTGATCAAAATACGAAAGAAAAGCACAAGTGAATAATTCAATTTTTAATGACTAAATCATTTGCGAAACATTTTGAATTAAGGGTAACAACGGCAAATAAAAAATGACTGCATTTAAAAAGGCACTGGAATTTCAGACAGTATATATAGAGAGAAATATAAAACCTCTCACTAGATTTCAGCACATTTCCGCTTTCGGGGAGTGTTAGCGGAGTGAGCTGGCCGGGCCGCGGTGCTGCGGTCTCACTGTGCGGAGCTGTCTGTCTCTGTGCTCCTGTCTGGCAGACTCACCTGTGGGACGTGCTGGAGAGGCAGATCCGGGCGCGGAGCTTCGACGACAGCGGCTCCCTGCCGCAGCAGGACCTGCGGGTGCTGCTGCTGTCCCTCGCCAGCGGGATGCCCTCGCTGCCCGTGAGGCAGCGGGCACAGAACATCTTCCACAGCTGGATGGCAAACGACGGGAAGATCCCGTAAGGGGGCTGGGAGAGTGGGGCGGAAAGCGGGGGTCGCGGGACACGTAGCGCTTGGGGTTTGGAGAGGGCCTGGAGGGACCCCTGCTTGGGCTGCACACGACGCGTGTAGCATTCCCACCTCTCACGTGTGTTTTACTCCATTGGCGGATACTGCATGTACTGCGTGTGTCCATAGAAGTTGCATTTTATAGCTTCTTGATTAACGTGAAGAATAAGGCTCAAGGCGGTAGCCTGAGAATAGAAAATGATATCAACTATCACAGATTTTTTAATCTAAAAAACATTATTTATTTCGGTCACTCTTTATTAAAGTATTTTTACCTTGCTCGTGTGCGATGCAAGTTCAGTTCTCGAGTTAGTGCTAAGAACACCCACGCTTCTCAAGGAGAAGTTTATACGTCAAACTGAATTGCAAAGCTGACAAGTCCCCTACTGTACCTTTTCAAAACCATTAGAAAGAATCGTGAAACCCGCCCCAAATGACTGAATGAGACATCAGAAATAAGACGGTACAGAAGGCTACTGCAGTGAACCAGGTAGTCCAGGGGTGAGGACGTGTTTCAAGTGTATAGGAACCGTGCACGGTTTTGTGGCGGCAAATTAGATTATGCAAATCTCCAGTGGTCATCTGCTGCCTTTTAATGTTCCGTGGACCTGCGTGCTGCGCTGTCCTGCTGTGGGACTCGTCTGTGATGCTGTGGGTGCTGTCGCAGGCTGCCCAGGACCCTGCGAGGTCTGATTTTCCGTGAGGGTGTCCGGAGAGGCGGGCACAGGGAGTGGATGTTCGTGCTGCAGAAGTACCTGCGCAGCGTCTCCAGCACGGAGAAAGCGCTCCTCCTGGCGGCTCTCTCCAGTACCAGGAATCTGAAGAAGAAAATCTGGCAAGTGCCCGTGCTTTTCACAATCACAATTCACAATAATGTTAGCTAAGGTTGATTTAATTCTACAAGATTTGAAAGATTTGTTTAAAAAAATCTATACTGATTAACAGATATGTAGCATTCTTACACTTGATTGAACGAGGTCATTAATCCTAAAATAGCTTCTCTGTTTCATTTTGTACATGAAGGGATGGGTATGTAAAGAATATTCTCAGAGAACACAAGATGATTTAAATTATTCACACCTTAATTGTCATGCAGTGTATTTGTTTTCACACAGTTTAAATGGATATATATGGTACTTTGTATATCTTGTACTGGAGCTGTTCCTCTGTTGTGCATAATTACTAAGCTGTGTCTCCATGTATTCCATGCAAACCCCTCAGAGTGACTGCAAACCCTCACTTGTTTCAGGCTGTTGAATGCTGCGCTGCAGAACCAAGCCATAAAGACGCAGGACTTTATCATCTTAGTCAGCCGGATGGCGGGCAGTCTTTGGAGCAATGAGCTGGTGTGGAGGTTTGTGCGGAGTCACTGGGAGGAGCTGGTGGAGAAGTACGTTCCCTACTTATTTCTCATTGAAGACAGGTGGTCACACACTCTCAGGGGCTGGAGGTAGACAGTTGCACCAGGCTTAACAGCATGCCACGCCTGTAAAATGTTACTGAATTTAAAAAGAACTGTTTCCTTTGTTTTTCTTCTACAATCAAGAATCAGTATGACATTCTATGAACAAACCCATCCCATTTAAAGTGGACTACTGTGCTATTCATTAGATTGTATTCCTACAGTTAACTATCCACCTTGCTGCTGCAGTTGGTGTTGGTGGACCAGTAGGTGGCGGTCTCCAATTGGTGATCCTCACCAATGCCCCCAGTATGGTGACTAGGGACACTGCTGCAGGAGCTACTGTCATTTGGACAAAACATTAAACTGACTATTTGATCACAAAGGACCTCGTATCATTTGTACAGTGGCCCAAAGGTGCAAAACAAAAACAAAAAAGAGCGCACAAAGAGATGTTTTTGTGAATTTTCTCAAATCTCAAAGCACCACGACAGTAGGATGTTCATGTCATGGGAGCCGGGTCAGACTCCCGTGAAATGCGTTGTTAAAGACCCTATCCGAGATGGTATAATCCGGAAGTGACTGGAGGAGGACATCAGGGAAGACACAGCAGGATCTGGCTGGGTAGAAACACAGGGGGTGGTGACGACGGTGATCTGGTGCATGGGGGGAGCGCAGGCCAACGAGTCCAACAGGAAGTCCAGTGGGGGGAATCAGGGAGCGGTCCAAGGTCCAGGTGCCGGGAGATCCATCCGAGACGAACACAGGGAACTAGGAATAGGGATAGTTAAAACCTTGACAGGACAAGGCGCTCCGAGCCCCGGACTCAGTAGGTCAGGACGTCTGGGGAAAAGGCCCTGCCCTCAGACTGCTCCTGAGCCCGGTGGATAGGCAGGCCTTCAGACGTCCGTCTTCCAAAGCTGAGCCCAGAACTACGGAGACGCCGCGCTTGAATAGGGAAAAGGGAATAAGACGCAACTGGGACAAATAAACCTGGGAACACAACGAAAAAAGGTAGGGGCGCTCTCTAGAGGAGGGATGACAACAGTGACAGTTCTGTTCGTTTTGTGGAGGGTAGCTTGGTGAGAACTTCATTTTGCCCACATTGTGGCAAATCTGTAGGATTTTTGCAAATCAAGGAGACATCAGATAAGACTGCTCCACATTTTGCATTAGTTTCGCTGTAAAAATACATATTGCAAAGCTATAGCTACATATTTTTCTCTAATGTCAGCTTACATGTTTTGCTTCAAGTGTTGTTAATGGAGACAGCCTTGGCAGCTTTGACTCAGTAAAGGAGCAGTTCAGCGAGGGCTATATATATACAGTGATTGATCATAGATTTTCTATAAACATTTTACAGTTTTGTAAAAATCCTATAGATCTGCTGCAATGTGGGCAAAACGAATAGTTTACAGCAAGCTGCCCTCCGCAAACCCGACAGAACATCCTACTCTTGTGGTGTTTCTTAAGATTTTACAAAAATTCAAAAACGTCCCACTCCACTCAGTGCTGCCCTGTCACCTAACAAGAGATGTCTTGTCCGTTGTAAAAATCTATTTCCCTTTTGAACACATTTTTGTTTGTGCAGTGTTGTTTTTTGTGTGTACACTCTTTTTTGCTTTTGTTGTTTTTTTGTTTATGCACTCATTTTTGGTTTTGTGCTTTGCACTTGTGGGCCACCGTTCCTGTGTCCATTAATTTGACACACAAATTCCCATGTAAAGATTACAGAGTGGTGGTTTGATCTTATTTGCTCTGTTCTCCCTCTCAGGTTTTCTTTAGGCTCCTCATATTTGTCCCACATCGTCAATTCTGTTATATCAAGATTCAGCTCTACAGAGAAGTACAATGAGGTAAGTACAGTCAAGTTATTATTTTCAGGCAGGACTTCCTTTACCACTTGTCCCTTCAAGCTAATCTGATTTTTTGCCTTTGTGTTTCCTAATTAAACACAAAAAGAGTTCAATTAAACATTTGTGTTTAATTGAACATGTCTAAACATGTTTAATTTAACTCTTTTTTTGACTGACAATTACATTTTAAAATGTAAGGCATTGTACTATTGACTATTTTATAATAACTCACATAATTTAAAAACACTCTCACTACTTAAATCTGATTTAGGTTAGGTGTTGAAAATCACAACCCAGTAAAAAAACTGTGGCGAAGAGTGTGTGTATGTCAGGGGAACGGTTTCTCTCTTTGATGAAATGCATTGGACATATGACATATACAGATTCTTAGTGTCATTATTTTTAATTGCAGTAGACTAAATGTCTGCTAACTCTTTGTTCCTTCAGAAACTATACATTTTTTTTTGTTATAGGTGTATAACTTTTTTGTGTCTCAGAAGAAACTTGGACATCTTGCCTTTGTCGAACAAAGCCTAGAAATCATCAGATTGAACATGATGTGGCTGAAGAGGAACACAGGCCCAATCAAGGCTTGGCTGCAAAAAAAGTATTCCCATAGCTATGTGACTTACAGGTACTGCAGAAACAGGACCACCTATCGCTATGTCTGGGGAGGAATGATACAGATTCATTACTAACTCACAGGGAAAGGAGATAATGGTTTAGAAGTACATACTGTATGAAATTAATCATGGTTTTAAAAATTCATTCTATACATTCTATTTATAATTAATCAACAGTATGTGAAATTGATAATTGAAAAAATATGTAAAGATATAACAATAAAATCGCATACTGCTGTTCTGAGGGCAGCTTGATACATATTTGTTGTAGATTAAAGATAAGGGTAAAATGGGTTTATAGGGAGATATTAATTTACCAGGGTTTTAAAACTGGTTGAAAAGGACAGTTTATTTAGAATATGAGTTCTATAGAGCATGCTTTTGGAAAATTTCAGAAACATGAAAACTCCCAATGTTTACTTTAACTGCAATAAAGGTATCAAATGGATTGAGCCAGCAAAAATAAGAGTGAAGTATATTATTTATAATACAGGTGTATCAATGTGTTTGGATGTATAAGTGTTGCATTCAGAATAAAATAATTACTACTCTTTTCTTCTGGACTTGTTGAAAACAATTGATATACTTAATCAAAGAGTGCTTTACACTTTTTCTGATACCTGTAAGTGGTGCACTAACAGGGTTTAAATTATACATCATTAGAGACGTTAAATCTTGTGCAGCACCTGAGCTGCAGACAATGAGCTAAATAACAAAGGGCCAGTGTTTTAGCAGACTGTCTTCCCGGTTCAGTGAAGAGTTCAGTTGCAGGAGGTCAGACATTAACTGTTGTGCACAGAACAGGAGATGAGTTCTTTACAAGAGCTCTTCTTTCCTTATCGGGCTTGGTAAATGGTGTACATGCAAAGCAGCATGGAGCTCACTGATACATCACAACTCTTGGAATACACACTCCTAGTTCCCTGCAAGGACATTACAGCAGATGATAATAACAGAGCAGAGGGGGCCTTCTCTCTGTTGTCCTTCTTTGACCGTTAGTAGTATACAGACCTAAAGAGCATATTATTTTCCTGAAAAGTTCCCAGGACGTCGGTTTCAAGAAAATGACTGGGAATCTTGCTCCAGACACTAACTTTCAGTTCTAAAAAGTACCTGTTCTCAGTCCTAAATTTACTTCCTCACAATTTCCAGTGAACCTTCTGTTCTTTTTGTTTTTGGCTGTTGAGCATAAAATAAACCATTAGGATGACTGTCAATATGTTAAAGATTTTTTTTATTTTTTACTTATATGAAATCCCCTCTCCTTTAACATACCTGTGTATTCCCTTTAGCCCTGAATTTATTCTGGCTGCTCTTTGAATGTTTTCTAGGGCAGCAATGTCAATAATCAGAAGTGGACTCATTAGTGCACTGTGTAACCTTACTTTGATGGAACCTCTGCACTTTTCAGTATATTATAGGGAAATGCGGGGATCTCTTGGGTCCTACATACAAAAAAAAAACATTTCTTTATTCCAAGCCCCTTCTAAATTGTGAATGAATATACTGCACTTTAAAGACAGATGAATGTCCGTCATATGTTCTTTCAATCTGTCAAGCAGAATAGTTACTAAGGACTCCTTGTGGTGCTTCATAAACTGCATAATGGAAACAAACAACATGCTTCCATAAACCAGCAGAGCCTGTTAGATTTCTTTAGGAATTCAAAACAATGTACAGCAGCCTGTAATTCACACAAATAAGGGCATGACACCTGACAGCTTCAGGTTAGAAGAACACAGAACCTCAGCCTGACGAGAGTGAGAGGAGAGAAATATTTTACAATATTCAGAAAAATCTGAAAGACCCCAGGTTAAATATCCTCACTTCTGTAAAAATCAGAACAGCCGATGACCATTCTATAACTACCGTATAACCACGCACAGAAAGAAAATGACACCTTCCAGGGTTTAGAGCTCTATGATGAGTACATCCATGCAGTTTGGGCAACACTGACCCGAACAAGAACAGACTGGGGTGGACAGAGAAAGCAGGACGATTGGAAGGGTTTCATCATAGTTAGCCATTGGTCAAAGAAGCAGAAAAAAGAACAAAAATGTGGATGGGGTGACAGTTCGCATAACCTTACAAGAGGGGAAGGGAGAGATGGTTTATTTCTCACCACAGTTGCCATAACACATCCACACATCTGCCCCCCCCCCCCCCCCGCTTCACAAGGGCATACCCCATTAAAACAATGACAATTTTGGGGTCCCTGAGTCATTCCTGCCCCAGCTCTGGGATGTCATTGTCCTCACCTGTGTGTCCATCTTAAACGTACTGTAACTTAATATTTCACATTATAACACTAGTCAAAAAGAATGAAATACATGTGCCAGTACCCCTATCTCAGAGGTGGGCAAGGGTGGTCCTGGAGGGCTTCTGAGTCTGCAGGGTTTCATTCCAACACAGCTCATAATGGCAATCAGCTCATTACTGACAATTTCACAGCTTCTCCCAGCTCTTCAGGTGCTGGGACCTGAAGAGACCTAGAAGACCTGCAGACACACTGTCCAGGACCAGGACTGGCCAGCCATGGCCATAGTGCCCTAGTTCCTTCACCAAAGACCGGCACTGCCAGGTGAGTGGGGCAGCAGTTTGAAATCAGGTTCCTCTGTGCACCACGCCATAGCACTCCCTGTGCAGTAACAGGCGGTCACATTGCAGATGTTCTTGTTTTGTGTTTCACATTGCAATCGATAAATTAATCATTTATTTCTGGAGATTAAGAACTCCATAGAATATTTAAAAAGACATATTTTTCTTTTGCAAAACCAATTTGCAAAGCCGGAATTACATCACAACCAGCCGACTTGTTCAGAACATTATCATCAATACATGCGGGGTTTTTGCTCATAACATTTTTAGAATCAGTAATGGTCTGGGGATTTTTTTCTGTTTGGCCTGAAGCAGCAAGCTCTCCAGGACCAGAACCTTTGTGGTGACAAGCAAGTCCGAATGGGTCAGAGATAAACCTATACAGTATCACTTTGTTACAAGGGCATCCATAGCCTTAATGAAGAGGAAGCAGATGAGGATACAAAATGATTGTGTTAAAAGTTAATGTGATGTGCTCCAACAAGTACAAAGTACAAAAAAACCCAGTGTATACATGGTTTGTATACAACACAAAGATACTCACTCTCAATTAAAAAATAGTCTTTCCAGCTATCATCTCATACATAAGATGGCTTATCAGTAGGCTTAACTTATGTACTTTTTATGAATGTAGTGCTTCCAGGAGCACATTTTTTTGCAGTGACTCATAATGGGAGAATAGTTAAACCTAAGGAATTCTAATGTAAAATCAAAGAGTGAGCTGTTTTAGAAGTAATATGTACAAATAATAAAGTACCTTTGTGTGCAGGGTGAACTTTGGCAAGATACACACAGGTTTATCATGCTAACCACCTTGTGTACATATGGAGAACAGGTGGTGTGTACAGCCTAGTCATGCCTTTGAATTAGGGGACTGCAGAGAAACAAACTTCAGAAGATGTTCGTGCTTCTTCATAGTAAAGACTATGCAATACTGGAATACTGAACATACTAAATGATCAGAAAGAAAAACATACTGTCCCTTTTGTAGTGCCTCTAGCCCCCTCTTTCTTGATTATTGTACACAAGAAGTAGTGAAACTCACTGGTTAGTTTCATAATCCCCACTGCCTCCACTGTCTCTGAGTTCCAATCTCTGTGACCACTTTTGCAGTTCAATCCTTATAGACCCAAGGACAAATTCACCAAATTCTGACTATTTTTCCTTCGTTGTTGAAAACCAGATGTCTACAGCACAGTTGCTTAAAAAGAAAACACAATTAGAATTGGCAGAGGTAATTAATCATATTTCATACAGTTACAGATCGACTGTACAACCACAATATGAAAATCGCCTTAGGAGCACAACTAACGGTGTTAGGAATTGGTGGTAAGTGATAAATCCACACCTTTAAGTGAAATACAAACTCAATATTTACAGAGATGTCGGCCATCTCAGCTGGGAATGGTTTTTCCCCACATCCTGGTAGAGATCCTCTTCCAAGCAGCTGGCAGTCATTCCTCGAACTGGGAAACCAACGATGTGCTGGGTTGATAAAAGCAGCCATGGAGACAAGGAGAGCAGCCAGAAGGACCGGATCCCTGCAGAGAGGAATCTGTTACTACGGTTACCATGGGGAGGCATCTGTGCTGAACGGGGCAGCTCAGTCACAGCTGTGACCATCGGTGCTATAAGGATTGAACGGCTCTGTGCTCGTCAGCTACTGGAGGGGCTGCAGCTGATGCCACTGAGTATACTCTTAAACACGAGCCTCAGGGGTACGTTCACATACTGCCCTCAGGTACAGCTGTTTGTGCCAGAGCCCATTTTTTTCTCAATTTAATAATAATCATTCCTTACATTTATAAAGCACCTTTTCTGGACACATTTAAAACGCTTGACAGGAAATGGAGACTCCCCTCCACCACCACCAGTGTGTAGCCCCCACCTGGACGACCCCCTGGCAGCCAAAGTGCGCCAGTACACTCCCCACACATCATCTCTCAGGGGGGAGGAGAGCAGAGTGATGGAGCCAGTTCAGAGATGGGGATGGGTAAGGGCCAATGGGAAACGTTTGTTGAATGTTTTTGGAAACGTGAAGACACTGATAAAGTCAGAGGTAAGACGGCTGTAGGAAAACAAAAATAAAATGAACACGTTTCACTTTAAAACATAATGAGGGAATTTAAAATGGATGCTACTCCAAGAGAGTGTGTGTGTGTTGGGGGAGGGGGTGGGGGTTGAATTTATTTTGTCATGGAGCGCAATTCTTTAAAATTGCTTTTGCTATTCTGATACACCGTAGAAAAGAGCAGTAAAACACAGTGAAATCTTGAGGGAAGCATGGCAACAACTAAAATAATGACAATCTTTAAGAAAGGTACCTAGACCCTATATTTTTAAATTAATAGTTGTTTTTGAAAGTACAGTACTCAGAGGTTGGCTGCATAATCAGTGTAGGAAGGTACTTGGTCACTTGCCTTATTTTGAAAGATTGGCCCTGTATTCATAATTAAACATATTGATCGCAATGGAATTATAAGGGGTGTAGGGGTGACGAGCAAAGCTCTTGTTTTAAATCTGATTTGAATAATTGTTAATGGCAGAACCGGTTGGGAACTGTTCTGACTCAAACTCAGCCTCAGCATCAGCTCTGCTCTTCTGGATTACCAGGTGGGTGGAGCGTGTGTACAAAAGGGAGTTTCTGTGTTCAGTCTGGAAAGGGTCTGTAAAGTCGATACTCTTGTCCGCTGGGATTTTTTTTCTTCCCGGGAATTTCACACATACCAAAAGCGTTGCATAACGCGGTAAACGAATATTGTTTTCCTCGAGAAAAAAAACCCAATCCTTAATGCTAAATAAAGACTAAAATTACTGGCTGCCGTTCTGCGCGTTGCTAGAATTTTTACAATAAGGAGATGCTGTGTTTAGTCATATATACAGCGTAAACGTCAGGCTTTGTGGCTTTTTGTTTTTCTAAATGTAAATACCTGGTCGTAGAACCCCGGGAATCTGAACACTAATTCATGGAGTAGAATTGACAAACCAGTATTATGGAGTATTAATAATAAACCAGGTACATGAATTCCGCGGCTTTCACCTCCCAGCCGGTACATTCGGCGACCTGTGCAGGAAGAAATGCCAGACACACCCCTGACACGGGTATTAATCGCCGTCAACCTGTTCCTCACGGCGCCCTCCAGGTAGCTCCGCTCGGAGGCGCGAGGCTGCCATTTGCGTAGCAGGCGGACTAGTCGCGAGGAACGCTCCGCGCGCGGCCACGGCTAGGGGATCCACAGGTGCGTGACGTCAGGGGAGCTGAAGGTGCACTGACCCAAATTTTAAAACAAAGTGCTTTTTTACAAGCACCTGCAAGCTCAGCGAAGCGGAGATTTTTTTTTTTTTACAAGCGTGGCTTCGTTCTGTCGCCATCCGAGAGTTGAGCTGAGTGTTAGGTTTGTCCTTCTCGCCTTTGCGGAACCAAGCCGTGAACTACATGTATATTCTGATGGATTCCCCATTAGCTGACACAGACAGCCAGCCCGACCTGCAGAGACTGTTTTCTGCCTGCGACCTGAACAAGTCGGGCAGGATCGAGTATGAGGACTTTGCGGCGGTGTGCCGGGAGCTGAACGTCCGCAGCTCCGAAGTGGCCTTCCTGTTCAACAAGTTCGATGTGGACCAAGACGGCTGTATCGATTACAGTGATTTCTCGGCCCGGTTCCACGAGGTGTCGGAGACTCTGGACCTGGCTGCGCTCGGGGGAGCCCCGCACGAGCCCAGCAGCCCCTGGGAGGACTTTGAGGACAGGATGGGGGACGAGATCGGTTACCTGGGGAGGTAAGGGTGCCGGCATGCGCCCGGGTGGGGTGTTTTGCTCGGATCTTGCAGCTCTAGCCCTGTCTCCAGCCGATGCTTTGCCAGTGAAGTGGATCGATACGGCCAGCTGGCAGAGACAGTTGACAAAGGGGCGACTGTTCTCTTCCCTGCGACTCCGGCACCAAGCCAGTTAGGAAACGCGCTGAGAGGGGAAGAGAACCTCATGGAAAAGAAGAAGTTATCTCAGTAATCATTTACCGTTTTCTGGTTGTGGAAAATGTTGCGTATTTTTGTTTTTTTGTTAGCTTCTGCTGTGCTCAAGGATTTGAAACAAGTCGGACACTGCACACACTGTCCCGACGCAATCAAACGTTTAGGGTACATTGAGCCACGACAGAAGTCTATATTCCCCTCGCGACAGGAGGCTAAATTTTAACATAGTCAGTCTTAAATATACTTTTTTAAAGTAGAAGGCTTCCCAGTCTAAAAACAGAAGTACCCAGGACATTGGGTATCGGCCGTTTAGTGTTCAGTGTATAGTGGGGACACTGACACCGAGCAAAGCGCTTGACAGTGTAAACTTTAGAGCACTGAAAGGTGTTGATTGAGGCTTTTATAGCGGATCATTAATTTAAAATGCGTCTTCTTTTTTTTTTTGTAATCTCTCAAGTCGGCCAACCAACCGGACATCAGTTACACGGGAATCTACTTTGGTGACGCATTTGTTTGACCGGATCCGCGGCGAAAGTCGAGCTGCTCGGAGGCGCGTTCAGAAAGTGATGCAGCCAAATGCACGCAAATCGGCCAGTTCGCTCCCAGGGCGACGAGAAACTCTTTCAGTTGCTCCAGGAGAACCGTCACTAGAGCACAGATGATTTTTTTAAAACAGTCTAGCATTTCAAACATTTTTATTCAAAAGTAATGTCGAATGTAATACCCCACCACGCCTTCAACAGTACGAAACAGAAGCTTTTTGAATTACCATATCATTTTACCGCACTTTTGACAAATACGAGTAATTTAAAGCCAATCAATGCATTTTAATAATACTTTAGGCTACCCCTTGTCTTCTGAATTTTAATGACACCGACTGACAAAGTTACGCACTCCTTTTGTTTTTAACCTTTCCGTGCATTTAGTCCTGTTGAAAATATAGAAGAATACTATTTCATATACTCCTTCAAACATTTATATACCTATTTCTGTACCGCATCAGTGCCGTGCAAAATATCTCCCCGTTCTAAAATAGTTTCCAACTTGAAACATAAGAGAAAATCTCAAAAACAAGTTTCTGTTTATTATGTTGTAGCCCTTACTATAGTTTGGCGTCCTTGGAAATTTAGGAGTCACCCAGTTCGAGACAAACTCATCCCAGGCATAAAAACAGGCGCAGATCACGTCCTGTGGAACAAGTCGAATTCACGCATCTACATCTTCCTTGCTGGTGTCTGCCCCCAGTTTGATTTTAATTTTGTATTGTGGCATACTACAACGGTTTAATCCTCTTAATTCGTATCACTCACTGATAAAACGGTAATTAAACACTTCATACTTTGTAGTTGTATTTATTCAGAATTCTACGTAAATTCATCTCCAGAATTTAGTTATTGTTAATTTGTTAATATTAGGGATAAAAGCAATAGAAACGGGGTCGGGGGGACGTTTACATTAAATCCCAGGTTATTTTATAAAGTACACAGAGTTGAAGGTGGCCATCGGATCGGGGGTCTCACCGAGACCACTGCGGCTGGCTCCCTTCAGCTGCCGTGAATGCGGCGGCTGGGTCTTGTGCGGCACGATTTGTTGACGCCTCTCTAATTAGGAATTGTCCCCGCATCCTGATTGGATGATGCTACCTGTTGCTGCTGCTGTATTTAGTTTGTTTCTGCGGAGACGCAGTCTTCTTCACAGATAAAGGCATCACCACAACAACGGTTAAATGGTTGTAGTTTCCCTGTCTTAAAAAAAAAAATAGGCGCCTTGCTTTTCAATTTTTCAACAACGCCTTGTGAAGAATAATCGCACCCTATTTATTGCTGACCAGCGCTGTGAAGACACCGTGGTAAGACTTGTAAACAACGAGTAAAATGGTCGTCAAAGCCTTCGTGCTGAAAAATAATTTAAAAAAATTAAAATTTAAAACAATTAAACATTTAAAAAGGTGTTATGTACAAATGTGGCAAACCGCAGTGGTGCCATGTTTTATTGTTCTAAGCAATACAACCCTATTGTTTGGATGACGCAACAGGGCGGAAGCACGGAGTTGACCTTCTTCAGCAGGGGCAGAGTTTTTATTAAAAATAATTTTAATTTTATCACTTGATTGTGTAATTATTTTAAAGTTCTGTATGAATGCATTCAGAAAATGTTTTGGAGCTTTTATAAATTGCGATTTAAACAACGATCGGTGCAGATTAGAACTCTTACCTACCCTAGATTCGTAATACTTGAGTGTATTTAGTTGTAAATAGCCAACATATGTTTTAAGTGTTGATGGAGCGCTTAAGCTGTGTGTTGGAAAACATCAGAGACTAACTGAGAAGGATCCCATGGATGTTGAATTTCAAAGTAAAAGTATTTCATGTAATTTGATTGCCTAGGAACAGTTCAACCATTTTTTTTATCATGAACGTCCTCGCATTGTTAGTCTAAAATTATGAGTTGAATTAATATTGCATTATGTGTGCTGCAAGCAAAAAAGTGGCAACTCAGTACCATGACTTTTGTATTACAGTGTTGTTGTTGTTGTTTTGCTGACACTTTTAAGCAAGGCGACCTAAATTCAAGACAAATGCAATGAAATGGCAATCAGAGCAGAAATGCAGTTTAAGTGAGAACAATTCTGCTGATTCTGAGATGAATCACATGGCTCAAAATGAAAGATTCCAATAAGGGACGCCAAAGCAGGTAGTGTTTGGTGTAAGAGGTGCCAGTAGGCGTCTGTGTGTCTGTCCCAGGGGGCAGGAACAGGTGGCACGGCTGTACCAGCAGATCCACGCCTTCTCCGACGACGCTCTGCTGCAGCAGTACGAGTCCCTGATCGACACGCTGGTGACGGAGCACCGGGGCCACAGCCTGGAGACCGAGCAGCTGGAGAGCGCACTCAGGCGGTACGTGGACACTCTGGGCTGGGCTGGGCTGGGCTCTGGGGAGAGGGCAGCAGGCAGGAGAGCACACTCAGGCGGTACGTGGACACCCTGGGCTGGGCTGGGCTGTGGGGAGAGGGCAGCAGGCAGGAGAGCACACTCAGGCGGTACGTGGACACTCTGGGCTGGGCTGGGCTGGGCTCTGGGGAGAGGGCAGCGGCCAGGAGAGACAAAGCAGAGGTGTGCAGTCCTGGTCACCTGTGTGCCTGCAGGTGTCCATGACATGAAATTGGTGCAGTTAAACTTACAATGGGTTTGATTTTAGGTTGTTAGTGAGATTACGCCTTAATTTCAATAACCTTATTGAGATACCCAGAGACAGTAAGAGATTAAAAACCCTCTAGAGTTGAGTGTTATCAGTGATGTTTACCTTGCAGTAGGTTTGGAGAGGGTTTGATGAGGAGGGAGATGGACCAACCTACTGTAGTATGTCTGTGTTTTATAAATCAAGAACAGCATACCTGAGCTACCAAATACCTCTTTCTTCATGTGCAACACTGCTATTCCTTTACAAGAATAAAACGCATCTGGGAAAGGATTGCAAAGTTTTTTTTTGCAAAGTACACTTTAACAGTGAGGAAATAACCCATTTTGCTTGACTGTTCCTGCATTATGGATTCAGATTTCCTGTGGTGGAAGGATAGTAATGCTTATCTTCGCATTGTTTTCTCTTCAAGAGCTGCTTGTGCCCTGAGGAACACCCGTATCAATTTTTTTTCTTACGAGCTTTTGAAAGCTGGTGAATTGTTTGTAATGCCTCAAGGATACATTCCTGCATGGGGGGCATTTTGTTTTTCATTTTGGCCCTCCTGCAACATGTGCTGCAGTTAAAAAGTGTAGTGTAGTGAGGAAAGTGGGTATCGCTTTTCTGAAAATGTAAATCCGTACTAGTTGGAAATAATTTATTTCAAAGTCTGTGATTCGTGTAGGCTGTTCTATTAAACTGTACCTCATCCTAAGACTTCCATTCCTCACTGAGGCTCCCTCTAGGTGATTAAGGTTTCGTGTTCCACCTACATGGCTCACTGACACGCTATTCAAACTGCTCCCCTCCCTCAGATAACAAAGGGACAGGGAGAAGTCATTGAAAAATATTTTTCATCTGCACATTCTCCACTCCTTATGACTCCGGAGAGACATTTATCCAGCTATGAGATATCTGGGGTTTTGCTCTTAAAAATCACACTGATGTAATGTATAATGTTTCTTTATTAGCCCTATACAATTTCTGGCATTAGGAATTCGTCTTTTTGCATACCCCAGCTTTTTGCTCTTAGTACCCAGAGTTTGTGTCTTGATATCGAAAGATTCGCCCGGCTGAAAAAAGTCCTTCTAAACTTGGAGGCATAGTAACATGGTGGTTCGTACTGCTGCCTCACAGCTCTGGGGACCTGGGTTTTGCGCTGGTCTGGGACACCCTCTGTGTGGAGTGTGCACGTTCTCCCCTTGTCCACGTGGATTTCTGCTTGGTAGTCTGGCTTCCTCGACCTTCCCAAATACATGCAGGTTAGGTCTGCTTGGCTGTTCGAGATCACACCCCTGTGGTTTGTGCCCCTTAGACAACTGCTTAAGGCATGATGCACCACCTGCCATTTACACATGACAGAAGACCATCACTCATCATTTGCTGGCAATGTTTCCAATAGTTTTCAGAAAACATTTTATGTGACAAAAGAACAGAAGTTCTCCTATGGGCATTTTCATTGTAGTATTATCTTACTAAGAAAAACCACAAGGCGTTTTTAACCATGCTTAATTATATGACATGCTGGGAGCACATATTGGATTTTATACATTTCTGACCAAATGTAGATCTCTTTTGAAATTCTGGATAAGAAAATGCACCGCAAGGTACAGCTGAAGGTGAGGCATGTGGCATCTTCCTCTGTGCACGTGTCTCTGTCTGTGCAGTGTGCCAGGTGTCCAACTGCTGATGACAGAAGACGATGAGGAGGGTTTGGAGGGGTAGGGTACTTTAACCCCTCTGCAAAGCAGGCAGAGGGTCCCAGAGGATGCTGACTTAAAGGCCTGACTGTCCGTGATGCAGCAGTACTGTGGTTCCCATGTGGTAAATGAAAGGCTCTTCTGGGCTGCAGGTTCCCATGCCCACTCTGCTCTTGAGCTCCAGATGACCCAGGCGAGTGACTTGCCTGAGCAGTGTGCCCTTGTCCTGCAGGGCAGAGGAAATGACAGCACAGCAGCTGACCGAGCTGGAGGAGGACTTGCAGCAGCAGCTGGCCAGTGTGGAGAAGAGGGTCCGAGAGGAGGTGAGGGGGGCCGGGGAGCCTGCCTGGGGGTGAGAGAGCACCAGCCTATAATGAGAGGGGCTGGCGTGTGCACTTGCTGAGCGAGGGCAAGAGGAGAATCCTGGTGAGGTACCGAACCAGGCGATGGATCCAGGGAAATTGTTAAAGGGAAAGGGCATTGTTACTATATTAAAGCAATTTCATTAGACCACTTTAATAAAGATGTATGATATGATGGGTGCTGAATTGCAATATTTCGAATTATGCAGAAAGGCCCGCCGCGTGGGGCTTGCGCTGGGAGACGTGCTCCCCTGTCTGGGCTCCGCTGCTTGACTTTCATGCTTTCAGGAGCGGCAGAGGCTGGAAGCCGCCGTGGCGGAGATCCAGAGGAGACACGAGAGCGAAGTGGCTGATCTGCAGGTGGCCGTGGAGAGGCTGCGGAAGGTGCGGGCACACGGGGGGCACAGGGGAGCTCTTGGTGGGTCTTGCCAGGGGATTTGCAGGAAGCTGACGCGGCTTCCTCCTGGTGTTTGCAGCAGAGGCTGGGAAGAGCAGCTTGCCTTTTGATAGCTTAGATAGTGCTTTTCAACCTCTGTCAGTTATAGGGAGATCACTAAAGTTGCTTCCAGCAGGGAAAGACGGGAAAACTCTTTCCAATGTGTCATTACTTGTACACATAGAAGCTGGGCAACCAGTACCTCTTGTATAGCTTAGCTTATTCCTGAATAGTGATGATACAAATGTATCAGGTAATTGCATATTTCTAGAAAACACCAGACTAATATTAGTCCACCTGGTGTGGCCACAAGGCTAAAGCTGGTACCACTATCCATGTCTTTCAGGACAGTAATGTTTGAATGAACAAAAGCTCCCTGCAAACGTGAGCACCTGTTCACTGCATCTCCTCCTTTATATCATACAGAACAGCATAATATCCTTATTTAATAGTCCCAGGAGGCCATGTTATTAATGTTCACAGGACGTAATTACCAGGGCTGTGGATTACCCTTAAATTACTTTGAGATTTTTTTCTCTAATGTTCAAGCAAAGATGACAGCAATAATATGTCCCAATTTAACACTGTTTAGTTGTGCATTGAATTATGCTCTGTTGTAATATGTTTTTTTTTTATAGCAGCAAGAGGAATTCTGGCACAGCAGCTCCAGGGAAGACATTCATCAGCTAAAAGATCAGATCACTGAGATGACTCAGGTATGTTGCAAAATTATAAGAAGAATGTTAATGGCACGTAGAGAATCCATGTTAATAGGACTGCTTAATTATATGGAAGAGAGGTTGTTTATTGAAATTTGTAGTTCATGTCCAAAGAATTCCACATATTCATTGGACACATCTTAGTTTTCTCTTCTTCATTTAACAGACCCTGAGTTCAGTTGTTTATCCTCCATTTCGCCATACTGTGTGTGATGGATAAGGTGCACTGATAAATAAACCCTAAATAATTGTCTTCTTCCCATGCAACCTCCACGAGCCTCAATGTCTAAAGAGGGAGGGAAAAGCATTACATGTCCCAATTCTCTACAGCATTCTCTGATTTCCCCAGGAAAATGAGCAGCTGAGGAGCTCGCTTGTGAAAGCCCAGATGAGCGTTTCCATTCTGCAGGTAGAAATGGATAAGCTGAAGAACGAGTATGCAGACCAGAAGCTGCAGCACGAGCGGTGAGGGGAGGCGATCTTGTGGGGCCAGTGTACTCGGGAACAATCTGTGAAGGATCTGTCTCTGGCAATACCAGCACTTCCCAGCATTTACAGTGTCTCATGGAGAACTTGCTTAATCGCTTGTGGAATGCACTCTGACAGGCCTGTATAGATCCAGTTGGTTGGAACGGAGCAGGGTTAGTCAGCCTTGGTGCTTTTATTCGATGCCATTAGAGGAACCGTCCAGTAACTGTAATTACTGAATTGGTTCTTAATGGCCTCATAAACCTAAATGCTGAAGATCACTTTGGTAATTAAGGATTAGTTGAAGGTACAGACTTGCAGAGAATTAATGGGCTCAGGTTGGCTACCCCTGGAATATGAGGCTTTCTAGACAGAACTGCAATGTTTGGATAAATTGTGGGAGATTTGGGGATTTTAAATGTTTTTTTCTTGCAAATCTGGGTGCATAAGCTTGCTCCACTGCTAGGCTAGTGTGGTATGGTGGGAATGTTCTTGCGCCCTGTCCGGGGGTCATGTCAAGCTGCCTTTTGTTTTCTGGTGTTGCAGGGAGAAAGAGGTCCTGCGGAAGATGCTGGCTGAACGTCAGTCCTACTGCAATCAGATTGAAATCCTCCAGTAAGTCCCAGATGTCAGAAATGTCAAATCTATTTCCAGGTCCCATATGGTTCAAGAATATGGTTTCTGATTCAACAAAGGAGTTGAATGGTAAAACGCAAAAAAGGACTTAAAGTCTAAAATGCCTCCTCCGCTTTATTGCAAGTTTAATATTTTTTTTAACACTGGAGTCCCTGTACAGAGCTTTGTCCAGTTTAGAAGTTTTCAGCGTTTGTCCACAGTGAGTTGTCTTCTGTACCTCTTGCCTCCACGCGTGTCCAATGTCCCTCTGCTGCATGTTCACCAGGACGATGAACAAGAAGCTGTACGACAGCAATGACGGGCTGCGCTCAGCCTTGGTGACCAGCGTGGGGCTGGGGAAGAAGAGGGTGAGTGCCTCTCTCGGGAGAACCGGCACTTTACTTAGTTTGCTTGTACTTATTGTTCTTTAAACTTTTTTTCCCCTCCATTTTAAGGAAGGAGGCAGGCCAGCTGCTGTAAATCTGTGGCAGTTGGAAATCTTGATTTAGCTGGTTACGGTCTCTGTGGGATGTGTGACATTTTCTGATCGCCTGAACAATGTGTGGGACAGTGCTAGAGGACACTGTTGGTACGAATATATATTGAGTTTTTCTTAATGCCGCATGTAACGTAAAGTAGAGGGTGTTTATGACTAAGGTATGAAAGCTCTCGGGAGAATCTCTGTGCTTTAGACGAGTGAATGAGAGGACCTTGGCATCTTATTAAACTTGCTTCCACTCCATATGGAACTGCGCTGTGACTTCTGTGTCTTTGGGTCAGTCTGAATATTTCCAAGATCTGTTTTTTTTTTAATTTTTGGTGTTCTCTTCTCTAGCATCTGTCGATCAGGGATGAGAGTCCGCTATTGAGTTTAAAGCCTGGTGACCAGCGCATGCTCAATTACAGCAGGTAAAGACCCAGGATGTGGACAGGAAGTGCTAAGAGGACAGGTATCCCGTGAGGCTTAAGTCTTTCACTTTCTTGAGAGAGTGATGGCTTTGTGAGGTGGCCCAATACAGCCCAGTGCCGTCTGTCATCTGATAGTTTAAATCCGACACTCCATTCCTTGTTTGCCATAGATTTTTGTCTCATTGGTGGTGTTGTCAGTTACCATCACCATCTCTTTCTTTACATCTAAATGCTTTTCTTCAGTGAGCGCACATCCCTCATTGCGAATGTGTACAGGGGCAGAGGGGGAAATAAATGCTTCACCTTGCGTTCCTCTGCCTGGCGCAGTGTAGTCAAACTTTACAGCTGCGGCTTTTCGTTCGTCAAGCTTTGCCAGCGAGGACGATGCCATGACGGTGGATTCTTACGAGCCCACAGACACCAGATACTCCCAGGTGGCCAGCTGGGCGGACAGGTACCTGGACAGCGGTGTGTCTGTGTCTCTGGAGCCAGGCGATGAGTCTGGCAGCGAGTACGAAAGCGACGACAGTCCCAACTCCGTGGAGACCGTGCACTACAGCTACTCCTACGTGCAGTCGGACGTAGAGGTAAACACAGCCGTCTCCCAGCTAAAACCGTCGGGGTGCTATGTAGAAGTGATCCTCATTACACGGTACCAGGTGCTCGTTTACTTTTCATGAAATGCATGTCTTTTCTAAGCCAGAGTGGGCTTAGCCCCTCGTTTTCGTCGAGCGGATCATTCAGTGATGACGCTTCAGTACATTTGTTCTTCCCCTATGGAAAGACACATTTTTTTCCCCATATCGCAGATGACGAAACGTGAGGTCGGGAAACTAAGTAAAAAAATATAACAATGCATAGTGCTCTTCATTGTCTCAGATGTCGGATTTGAAGTCGGAGGGGACGGCCTCCGTCGCCCCCAGCCGGCGAAGTTCCATTGCCTCTTCCATCCGGAGGCGTCTCCCAGCGTTCACCCCCAAGGTAGGGGCCCACAGTACTCGGGGCTACTCAGGGCTGCTCAGTGCAGGAGGGAATCAACGTTTTTAGCAAAGAAGAATAGGTTTAAAAGCCAGACAGCAGCCTGGCTGAGCGAGACTTCCTGGGAACCCGCAAAGTGGGGTGGAAAGCATGTGTACGAGTTTCATTAGGGATCTGTGCTCTCAAGAAGAGCAGCTTTGCAGCCTCGACAGACCATTATATGAACGTGCCTCAGCACGAAGCACCCAGAGGAGTGAGCACAGCCACAGCAGTACCCAGGCTCGTGTATCAAGCAGGCCCTGACTGAAGCTCGGGCAGTAGTGGGTTTTAATACCCTAGGTGCACAAGTGGGTGATTCCAGTCTCTTTATGGCATTGAGACGAGGGACGAACATCTTCATCGGGGGTTAGAGGTACTGAATAAAAAAAAAAAGATCTGGGCTGAGAGTTCACCTGTCTGCACAGCCAATGGACACTGTTGATGCTGAAGCCCCTGGGCCGATGTACAGACTGGTCTTGGCTGGGGATGCAGGAGCAGGGAAGTCCAGCTTTCTACTTCGGCTGAGCACAAACGAGTTCAGAGGAGACATTCAGACTACATTAGGTAAGAAATAACAGGGTGCTCTCTTAATTACCCAATTGAAAACTTGAATCATTGCCCTCTAGGTACCGGATGGTATTTTTATTTTTATTAGTCATAATTATTGTGGTTTTCATAACCATGAACTGGGAAATGTAATCAGCCCAAAGGGGACATTTTTACAGAACATGAGCAATGAATGCTATGCAGTAGATTTTCCAACAATTCTGAAGATAGGTTGTGTGTCTTGCACTAACCCAGTTCAGATGGGGGAGCTGCCATTTGCTCTTTGATCACCTCATGTGGCCAGATAACATTATTAAAAATGTATATTAAAACATATACTAAAAACTATAAACTTTGACAGTTCATAGTTTGAACCCGACTCCAGTCTGCCCTTTTGCAAGGTTGAAGTCTCTTTTTCATACAAAGCAGAGGCATTGCTACCTGTGGCCTTAATTGGACTGCTTTTGGAATTTTAAATAGAAAGCATTTTAGTTTGATGGACAAATGTAAGCTCTTTCTCCTCTCAAGCTGTAGTTTGTCTTGAAGCCTTATCATTGGTGCTGGCCAATTGGATACATGCTGTGGTTTAAATAAAATAGCTTCTTAATGTATTGCCTGCTGCATGTTACTGTGCTTTGTTGTGTGGTCATTATTAATTACTGTAAGTAATGTACTGTGCATATTGTATGGAAGTGCTGTCTGTTGTGCTGTACATGTCCCAAGAGAGCAGCGTGAATAGGAATCCCAGTGTATGTCGCTCTCTCAGCTTTGTTCTGTTGAAAGGCTTTTGATTGGAGTTTGTGAATTGGTAAGTAGGAAAGAATTGTCCAAAAGACTTGTAGCTGCTGCTCTTCCTCTCTGCTCCTTTAAAGGACGCATGAATGTACAGTGTATACTGTATATAGACTTAATCTTAGGGAGTCCCATTGAACATCTTTCTCTTTTCTGTAGGAGTCGATTTCCAAATGAAAAAGATGCTGGTTGATGGGGAACAGACGACTTTGCAGATCTGGGACACTGCAGGACAGGAGAGGTAAAGGTGTTCATCCCTGCCTGTTCTCCTTTATAGAAGAGAAGAGGTTAGTTTGTGACCAAAATGGAACCACTTAAAGTGTGCATTTTTAATAACTGACAAACTGTTGTGCCTGATCCTAAAGTGCACATTAATTTGGAATACGAACTCCAGCGTGGTTTAATTCCGGAAAAATGGCAAGCTGTGGAGAAGATCGCCCTATTCACACCACGTTTGAGTTCATTCTGTGTGAAAGTTTTCTGGCTTTCTGCGCCCCTGCTGAAAGATTTGCAACTTCTCGCCGTGGAAAGCTGATTTACAGCTTGTTTAAAAAGACCTTGCTGACCCCGTCATCAGGTTCCGCAGCATTGCCAGGTCGTACTTCCGGAAGGCTCATGGGATACTGCTGCTGTACGACGTCACCTCGGAGAGGAGCTTCCTCCACGTCAGAGAGTGGATTGACCAGGTTCAGGTACAGCAACGCACGCGGGCAGCTGGGTCCCGTTTCCTGTTTGTACACAAAGTAATTTTAACATTGTAAAGTTCTTTTTTTGGGGAAAAAAAGAATACTAACCAAGCTGCTTGCCTAATATCATGAATAAAGCCATCCTAAATGTGTACTGGGAAGAACAACTAAATCGAGTCACTCCTGTGTGATGATTCAGAAGGCTACATTCTCATTTGGAAGGTGGAGAAGAACTGAAGGGTGTGGTTTGGCAGGCTTATCGGGCAATTTGAACAGCTTTAAAAAATCTTCCCAGGATTCCACAGTCGACCACATCCCCATGTGTCTGATTGGGAACAAGACCGACCTGAGGACAGAGGAGACGGAGTCCAGCTGCGTCCACACGGCACATGGGGAGAAATTAGCCATGGTAAAATGCTCTTGTTTTTGTCATGTCAGATGGAATATAAAAGTCTTGTTTATACACATTTGAAAGCTTTGAGAGTAATATCTAAAATAAATAAGGTGTGGATTGGCTATGGACGCCCAGTTTATGGGAATGGGTGCAGGGTGCAGTATCCAGAGTCTGGCTCCTGAGGCGCAGAACTCTTCGAAGCTACAACTGGAGTTTTTTATTCCTGCTCCGTTCTTCATAAACCAGGTCTTATGGGCTTGGATAACTTTAATAACTTTTCCCTGGACTTTGCTGGTGTTTTCAGTAGCCATAGAAAACCTGCAGAAGCACAGTGGCCCTCCTGTGACCAGTGGCCCCTGGGCTACAACCACAACCCCTGATTCTCATGACCATTTCAAAATCATTGAGTTTTGGCCCAGTAAAGCCGTGATGATTCAGTTGTACAGTTTGCAAATGTCTTGCCTTGCATGGTGTGTTTCTGTCAGGCTTTCTTCAGAGACTTGACATGATTCTTGATTTTGCAGGCCTACAATGCCCTGTTCTGTGAGACCAGCGCTAAGGAAGGGACTAACGTTGTGGAAGCTGTCCTTCATCTTGCACGGTAGTACAGACTTTCGGTTCACTTCCTTGGGAAAGGCTGGGGGACTTGACTGTAAAATCATGCTCTATTACTACATTCATAATATTATCAACTTTCACTTGCTAGCCAGAACCAGGGTTGTTAGGGTTGGTTCTGTATACTCAACTCGGTTTTTTTTTTCAACTCAGGGAAGTTAAAAAGAGCACAGTTCTGAGAAGGAAGTCGGAGCCACAGATGAACGTGACTATTGTGGACGGTAAAAAAGCCCTGAGCAGCTGCTGTAAGATGTAAGAATTTGAATGTTTTCCACAACGAAACAACAGGGCTGACACCAGTGAGAGACATCCTGCACATTTTGGCTGGCTCCAGAATGCAGAATGAACTCGCATTAAAGAAGACTGACATTTTGTGCAACTCTAGCTTTGTCTTAAAGTTTTGACCAGTTTCAAACCAGTAAGACATAGACTCATGATGATCAGACAAAAAAGCATTTCAGAAACATTTTCCTCCCGAGAAGTAACTGCTTGGATTTTTTTCAATGTGTATTACTTCAAAAGCCATCTGGACTCTCGCAAAGAATCTTGTCTTGGGACACTGAAGGATACCTTCCCATTTTTTTAAGATTTTTGCCATACAGGTCAACACTAGAAACTAGATTCATATAGCACTGCTTAACTAATTTTATAACCTACAATTGTATTGTTTTCTTAGATAACCCATTTCATATAAGCTTGAAGCGTTTGAAAGATAGAACCTTTCCCATGTTTCTTCTTCAGTGTTGATGGGAGGGGAGTGTTTATTCTGCAGCTTTCCAATCTGTCACTCTCTCCCAATATTCAAAATGTAATACAAAATGCAGAGGAACTGTCTTGGGTAACATGCATGCTTACAGGGGAGTTTCTTTTATGCACTTTTAATGAAAGGTTCAGTTCAAGTACACTGATGTTAATGAGTGCTGACAGTGTTTGGGGGATGGCACAATGTTTAACTGTTAGGCACAGAACCATGCACTCTTTCCCGAGATGGTTTTCTAATGCAAAATCAGAGCAACTGTTCAAATATGGTTTACACATTCTTAAGCTACTGTAGTGGGATAAGTATTTTAAATGTTTTGTATAACTATTTGCTATGAATGTATTTTATATTAAAATGTTTTATATTTTTAATAAGACAACTTTTGCATTTGAATACCTCAAAACAATGAAGGACCGATTGTACAATTCTTAGCATAGATGTCTATAAATGAAAAACATTTAGTGTTTTGAACTTGGCTACGTGTATAAAAGGAAATAAATATTCAAACATTTAACAATGATTTGCAAAGTAGTATTTTTTTTAAATGAAACTACTTGTTTTGGAATACAACTTGGAAAAAGGTGTTACTGACATTTTTCCTCACTAAAGTTTCATTGAAGACTGGTGTTGATTGTAGTTGATTTAAAAATGATTCTAAAAGATGCTCATGTATGCTAGATTAATTGAAATGACTGAAATCCAAAAATGCTAGCTGCTACAGTTGCAGAAGCAATCTGTTTTGTGACTATAATCCAATTCTTTTCATGTTATTGGTTGTTAAACTCTGGAGCGTGAACAGGTATTTTTAATACAACTTTTAAACCCCCCTCCCTCTTATATACATGATGCAAGCATGTGTAAATACATCCTTCTTAAATGCAGCTTATAACCTATTCCAATAATCTTCAGTAGTTGCTGAATTTGAACTATAGCCATTGTACAACTACTTGTGACTTCACAGATTTTTCACCTAACTGACAATGTGTTTAAGTTTTACTGTTTGCTTTCAGCTTGACTCCTTAAAACTCCTTAAAACCCTTATGCACAATTAACAATTAACTGACCTATGACAAATTAAAGCTTGAACTTCATTCCAATTAGGTCACTGAGCTTACGCAAAGTGTCCCATGTGTAAGTAAAATCCTGCTCAATGGAATGCAATGTCTGCACCACCTCACTTGAAAATGTTACAAGATAATGTTTTATCGACTGTTACACATGAGCGTGTTCTCTAATTTGAAATATACAGAATATGGAGCACTAAAGTAACTTTACAAGACAAAAAAAAGTTAACCCATTACAACAGATGTAAGAAATACAAAGACTGGATGGAACAGCAACTGCCTTGTGTCCAGTCCATAACACTTCTGTCCAGATCAGCCTAACTTTTGATCCCAGGTCTCACCAAATGAAAATAAAATCCCTGTTTATTAACAGAAAAACAACAGTGATCTCCATGCAGCTTCTGTGTTTTCACAATCACGAGACAAAATGACCTAAAAAGCTACAGTTTATTAAATAATTACATGTTGGGGGCAAAGTTTGATACAAAAATACAAGGTTATGTAGCTCCAAGCAAGGCAGTCTGCTCCTTTTGCTTTTATGGTTTAAATTCTGTTCATAACAGGTGAAACCTATGCATGCTCACATGTGCGCACACTGTAGCTGGGTGTCTTTCATAACCCTTGCAGCTCAATCTCAAGCCAGAAGGCAGCCATCTGAAACTACAAACCACATAATCCCCCTATAAGAAAGATTACAAGAATGTAAGTGATCTATACAATGGTACTTAAACAAAACATTATCTCATCTTTTAATTCCAAGAACACTGTGCCAGAGACTGAATCTTGTAAAAATGAAGTTTTGTCTGAAGCAATGTTTTCATTGGGTTATTTAGATTGTTCTTTCGGTTTCTCATTAGCCTTTTTTTGCTTCTGCTGCATGATCTCTGCATCCCTGGAAAAGAAAAAGAGGTATGCATTAAGTTTTAAATGAAAGGTTGAACAGGTCTAGATAATGATGACACCCATGTTAAATAGTTGCATAAAAACATAATTTGCTTACTGACAAAACAGAAGTTTCCATTATCTAAAACCAAAGCTCTGGATCCAAAAGCAAAAAAAATGTTGCCTAACATTCTCCAAACGTATGCATTTTACAGCTAAATTTGGTTCATTAAGTAAATGTGATTCCTTTTAGCTTCTCTTATATAGGTCTGTTCACCCAGTTATCTACATCAGACAGTTTCCACAGTTCAAGGAGGTCACATGGGTAAAGATGAATTTGTGGTTCAATTAAGTAATCAAGGCCAATGGGAGAAAAATGCGTCCAGGGAATTGTGGCCCCATCTCTGCTGAACTCAGATCTCTATTCTACATGACAGTGTAGATGTTTTCTATTAAGCATCAGGTAGAAATTGCTGACTCAATACACTGAACCAAGTTAATACTTTTCTCAGATTTAAAAGCAGGCAATGATTCAAAAACCCTCTGAAAACAGGCAATTCCTTTCCTATGCCCTAAGGGACAGTTTATCATCAAGGTTTCTTTCCAGTTGTGCTGTTCTCTTAAATCAGCTCATTATTGGCTTAATTGGACATTTTAACAGCTATTCACAAAGTTCTGGTAATTTAAAGCAGTGGTTCCTCACTTTGTTCCAGTAGGGCCTGTAGTCACGTGATTTGTCCCAGATTATTTTTTTAAACTGCAGGAGAACCGATGTCAATATTCTGCTTATGGAATATTAACCTTCTTTAGAACCAAACTGGATTTGTAACTGGTTTCAACTTGGTACTAAATTTCTGAATGACACAAATTCTATAAAACTCGGGTATATTCCCAAAATATAACTCAATAAAGGACTTTTAAAATGCTCACAAGGGCTACAGTTGACAAAACAGAAATGACAAATATATCATCAGCTGAGTGGCAGCTGTTCAGTAATAAACAATGAAACTTGAGGAGAGATGACTTGACTGTACAGATAAAGCTAGTGGCAGCAATACGCTTGCAGTAGGTTATTTCTGAAACTCGGGACCGCATGCTGAAACACGCAAACCAAAACTCGCCACGCAAGACATGTTGCAGTGGTGATGCAAGAAGAGCTCAGCTGGAATGAAGATGGGCAGACACGGTGGTTTGCATCTCCAGGACCAGGCTGGGAACCAGTACTCAAAAGCCTACTGCACTGTAGTCCGAAAAGATTAAGCCCGAGGATAAGAGGACGCATGTACTGCCCTCGAGCGTGGGGCAGGCCAACAGCTGCATACCTCTGCTTCCTGGCAGCGGCTGAGAGGCCGTCTTCGTTCCTCTTGCCCCTGCTCTGCTCATTCTGCTTCTTGGCGTTCTTCTGGCGGGCAAGTTCCCGCTGATTTCCCCCTGCAGGTTGTGGGCAGCATGAGGAAGAAACACAACCGCCGGTGAGCGAGGGCTCCACGAGGGGCTCCGCAGGCAAAGACCTTCCCCAGCACAGGGTATAACATCATCCGATTGGCCATATACAGTTTCTTGTATCAGGAATTTGTCTTTTCGCAGACCCCAGCTTGCTCTCCAAGAGACACACAGACAGGGAGAGAAGCTGGGGGTCAGAGCCCAGGGTCAGCCATTTATACAGCGTCCCTGGAGCAGTTGGGGTTAAGGGCCTTGCTCAGGGGCCCAACAGAGTAGGATTCCTCTGCCGGCCGCGGGATTTTAAACCGGCAGCCTTCCAGCCACAGGCGCAGATCTTTAGACACAGAGCCAACGCTCCGCCCCAGGTGGTGGAGAAGTTCAGCTTCAGCGGCGCCTGCCTCCACTACCCCAGTCTCCCCCGTGAGCAGTCTTGGGGGTTCACACTGTAAGCTGAAATGTGAAGCTGAAACCTGACCATGCCAAACTGGGGGAGCACATACAGTAGCAATAATTAGCTTTCCCACATTTGACGTTGTATACCCACTCATGTATGGTTCTGTATTTCACCATACATGACAACTCATACCCGCCATCAATGACAGCATAATGTACACGAATGACCGAATTAAAAGTCCAGTTTCTGAACTACCACACACTTAACTGCTGGGTCGTGAACCCAGAAAGGGGTCACACACAAGAGTCACCCTTTCAAACCTGGGAACAAGTCTGCAGAGAAACGGCAGAAACTATGTTAAGCTCACAACACGCCACGCTACTATACTTCTGTACTAGCTGTACTCATGAGTCTTCCCCGCATGTGAAAGTACAGAATCGACCATTCCAGCGCAAGACGTCCTCACTGTGGGACATACAAACATTCCTGGCAACCCATGCTGCATTAACAGGATTTAGTAACATTGCCCTTTCTATCCTCCTCAAAGGGTTATTCACAAAGCACACACTTTAAGGACGTGGAGTCTATTTATACAACACAAGTCCACATCCACATAGCAGTCTGACGGTCCTTGGGCCGCCGGGCGACAGCGGGACAGCTTCACCAGCTTCACCAGCCCGGCGACGTGGCAAGGGGGCGCTCTAGAGCTCACATGGCTGACAGCGCATTGAAAACAATAACAAAACACCCTTCCTTTGCTCCCGAACACGGCGCTTTCTTAACGACCCCATTCGGTGGAGGAGTTAAAACTACAACAGCTGTAACGACCGTCCTTGGGTCACAAAACGAGCAACTTATCCCCAGCCCACCCACTTGATGGCAATGAGCTACATGCAGTAATGACAAAGAAAACCGATTTCCAGCCATAACCCGTGCTCTTTTTCAATGTCAGGACATACAAAACACAATTTTAAGCTCCTTCAGTACCGCTTAAAGTAAAGTCGTTGGCTGTTAACACTTCTGCCTAACTATCTAAAGCGAAAACGATACAAGTTACACACCAAACCCCTTCTACAAGTTCACACCACATACCTCCCTGCCCTCCTCTGAACTATTTTCCCGCATCTCGTATTACTGAACCCCACATAAAAGGTTATTTTATGGCCTTAATTAATTCAGCGACACAGTTAAACGTAACAAAACATATATAGCGCAAAACAGCATTCCGGCCTAGCGCCTGCCTCCCTGAGCTGTCGGTCACACTGTAGCGCCGCTGAATCGCCACCGGATCACATCTTCCTAAACACAGACACGCGAAGCGTGTATCTCAAGCAGAGACGTGAAGGAACAGACGTTTAGAAACCTACTTGTCATTTTTAGATGGTCTTTTCCACGCTCCAAGTAGCGAACCCTCCGGGCTGCTCTCTCTCCTACCTGCCTCCCTCCTCTGTACTGATAGCCTCTAAATGACGTCACTTCAACGCGAGATTTCACTCAGCACACCCTCCCACCCCTTGGCACTAAATGTTGAATTCTGATTGGTCGAGCTTTTGGCATTCCTGAATATTCACCGATCTCCTGATTGGCCACTTTCGACAAGTGTCAAAGGACGTGTTTTTTAAACTGGCTGTGTTGTTCTGGTACGATAGTATGTAAAATGTAATTTACACTATAATAAATAAAAAAATGTAATTTACACTAAAATACAGTTTTTTGTTACGTTTTATATCGTGTTGAAGGCTGGATTGGATTGATGTGCTTATTGTAACGCTTGTACTTATCCTTTCTTATTTCACTTCAAAGCATAGTGTTTAATAATAATAATAATAATAATAATAATAATAATAATAATAATAATAATAATAATAATAATAATAATAATTGCTTACACTTATATAGCGCTTTTCTGGACACTCCACTCAAAGCGTTTTACAGGTGGTGGGGACTCCCTCCAAAACCACCGTTTAAGGCTGAAGTCTTCGATCATTGGCGTTAGATTAATGAATTTAATCATGTGGAACAGAAATTCATCATTTTATGCACTGAGAGTTTATTGAGGGTCAACTGGGCTCCCTTTTTTTACGGACAAAAACAGTCAAATTAGGAAGGGGCGTCTGAATTACTCGGCTTTTGCCTTGTTTGAATATTGAAACGCATACTGCCAGCATTGCAGGTTGTTCGAGCTGGCTTACTAGCGCGATGACGTGGATAGCAGGGACCGCAGCCGCTAAACTGACGGGAGTTTTCCCGTTAGCTTAATTGGCTGGGTCCATGTTGAGTGATGCCGGAGGCCTGGGTTTGAGTCCCTAACGGTGGGGGGCTGGCTTGAGCTGGCAGCAGTGAGGGCACATACCCATGTGAACCTGAGAGAGCTTCAGGATGATGCTGTCTTGCATAGTATTTAAATTTGATTTTTTTCGTTTTAATAACTCGTTCAATTGACCATTGTCAGTTTAATTTAGTTTATTTGCTACAACTCTGCGTTAAAGAACCCAATCCTTCATAAGTGATACTGTATTGAACTTGTATTCTGTTAATTGCGACAGATTCAGTTTTAGCGAACAACGCCAACCACGTCAAAAACCGATTATTAATTTTAGGCATCACTGTCAGTCTGTCCGATGGACAAATCCACCTACAGTATGTGCTAAATTGGTGCGGTAAGATAGATAAGACTTCATTGATCCCGAGGGTAAATTGATTAAATATGAAAAATTAGAATATGTACAGTAATACAATATAAATATAAAATAAATACAAATAAATACATAGGTATGTGCAAAATATGCTCATAGTCACTGTAAAAACAATAAAATAACAATATGCATATGTCAGTGCCACTGGTCTGTAGTCATTCAAGACTTTAGGGTGCCCCTTTTTGGGTACTGGCACCAGGCAAGATGTCTTCCAGAGCACCGGACTTTTTAATCTCAGGCTCAGGTTGAAGATGTACTGCAGCACTGAACCCAGTTGGTCTGCGCAGATCTTTAGCACCCTAGAGCTGACACCGTCAGGACCCGCTGCCTTCCCTGCATGGAGTCTCCTCAACTCCCTTCTGACCTGGTCAGCTGTGATGGATAGGCCGAGGAGGGCAGGGGAAGATGGAGTAGGAGGAGTAGGAGGGATCACATGATGGGGTGACTGAGGACATGAAGAGGGTGTCTGAGATGAAGGCCTGTGAGGTGAATGGACCACTGTATGGAACCCTGTATAGAATCTGTTAAAGAAAAGATTCAGCTCATTGGCCCTGTCCAGGCATCCCTCACTCTGCTGGGCGCCAAACAACTTGTATCCAGAGATCTTCCTCATGCCATTCCACACTTCTCTCACATTGCTCTCCCTCAACCTGTCCTCCATTTTCCTCCCATAAGCCACCTTGCTCTCCCTAACTCTCACCTTCAGCTCTTTCTGTGCTCGCCTCAGCTCCTCGTCACCTGCCTGGAAAGCCCTCTTTTTCCTATTTAGGACGGCCTTCAGATCACTGGTGACCCAGGGTTTATTATTGGATAAGCAGCGCACTTTCCTGGTGGGCATTGCACTGTCAACACAGAAGTTTATGTAGTCAGTGATACAGTGGGTAAGACCATCAATATTATCTCCATAAGGCTCACAGAGTATCTCACAGAGTAAACGGAGTAGAGTAAGATCTTGGCACACGAGTGCCACCCAGTGGTCGAAATAAAACTTCTTAGTTCCTTAACTCTATAGCGAAATTTTAGTTATAATTTTACGTAATCCTAAAAATTACTTTGACCGACTTGATAGAAGTAAGACGTACTGTACCTCTCGTCGGGTGCCATCAAAAAGCACCCGTGAGACTAATAACGTGAAACGGAAACCGTAAGAAATAGTCAGTGATCGACGTGCTTTGATTCTAAATGTAAAAATGTTGTGAAGAAAATAATCAGAGGCAAGAGCAGCTTCAAATAGCTATAATTTATATATTCAAAAAAACAGACAGGATGAAGTATCAAAACAATAGAAAACTACAATGCTTTAATTAATCTCTGTATTAATATCATATGAAGGAAATGCTCTCTATAATTAAACAAATAGCTGCATATCTTGTCACAACAGTTTCTGTAGTTTGCAAGAGCACTACGAACTACGAAGCTCAATGGGGACCAATAGAAAGTCAGAATTTGGAGCCCAGAGGGCAACGTTCCCTCTAATTTGTAATGGCTTGTGTGTGCAAAAAAATCAAAAAGTTGTGCAAATTTTTCCCCAGTGACTTAAGCTTTTGCGCACTAAATTGGGTACATGTAAAATTGTAAACCAGAAATTATTTTTGTTGTTGATATAGAAGCATAGAGATCCAAACGACCGGGACAGCGATTCAACGAGCCCAGTCATAGAGAGAGAGTTCGGAGCAAGCATGAGCAGTGAGGTACGAGACCATTGATATCGGTGATCGAGTAGCGATAGTAATGCACACAGCCACGTTGCGCCTCTCGCAGCCAGTCTCATGTGGTCAATTGAGTTTTGTTCAATTGACGACCGTGTTTAATGATTACAATTCCGTTTTAATTTAATGTTTTGTGCGCAGTTCAATTTCCTATGTGCACTGATTTTGCGCACAGTTTAGAGGGAACATTGCTGGAGGGTATTAGTCAGCCTGTCAGTCTTCGGTGTACTCTAATTGAATGAATTGGAACGGATGTGCCTTTGTTCCTCAGCTGTCCTGGCCTGGGACACAGGAGGGATCTGGAAGTCCTTCACTGAGTTCACGGTGAGGAAAGGGATGGGAACACCCCCTCCATCCCAAAGGCAGTAGCTACACTATTCCATTAAATTCCCTTCGCAGCAGAGGTCCTTTGGAAAGGCCGTTTCCAGTCCCAGGATCATCAAGTCCAGTTTGGCCTGGAATGGCATGCTTCTTCTGTGCTATTCATCAGTGCAGTCTGTTCATCCAGGTGCCACAGAAGAAAAAACTAGCAGGCAGGATATTACGTTTTGGTGGCATGATAATAAATTCCCAACATTTCTTTGTCACGTTTTTAAATGTGCGTTTAAAAAAGATGTCCAGTCATTGTACAGTACATCTCATCTGACAGAATATCTGGGATCTGTGCGCTGGGTTACTCAGTTTTTCTGTCATCGTTATTTATTCCCCTAGACCGATGTATTTTGCATATGTGTGATATTCTATCAATCTGTCGTTTTCTTTTGTCAGCAGCTAATCCAGACACTGCCACCTCTATTATAATTCAACCTGTAATGTGGGTGTGTGAGAGCTGCTCATGAGCCAGTCAGATGTTGTGAGGTTCTCCATCACTTCCATACTGTATATTACATCTGCTTGCAAAACTGCATGACTATTGTTTGTGTATAAGCTGACATACTACCAGTTTTTTAAATGTATCTATAAAATGACTTCTTACATCTACTTTGCTTTCATATGATCAGACTCCAGTGCTGTCCTTTTACACATTGGAAGAATGTGAAGAAGAACATTCATTTAACTGCTACAGTGAGCTCCTAAGCCTTGCAAATCTGTGTTGGACACTTCTTTAGGCAGATCTGCTGGTGCTGTGGTGCCTCAGAAACAGGTGCTGTTAGTTCCTCCCTGGCAGGAACATTGCTGTCAGTAAACAACCGATGGCTACTACCAGAGCCCCAAGCAGCCACTTCCAAGGAATTCCCTGAAAAGATAGAAACACGATCATTTAGTACATCCATGAAGAAACCCAGTTCATCCATGATTGAAGTGCAAAATCCGCCTGTTGAATTAAGGGGGAACTTTAGGGAGGGCAGGCTGTACAGCCTGGGGTGGGATTTAGCCAGCACACTGGGGTTATCAGCCCCATTATTACTTGCACTGGGAACTTTCCAGACTTCGGTTAATCCTCCAGTCCTTGCCGTCAAGAGCCAGGAGCTTGTCTAGGGTTCTTTCAATCTCCAAATGGGTCAGATTGGTCCAATCAAGCTAATGATTAGGTCAGTTAAGGACAGCACTGCACAGTGTCCCCTGTCCCATAGTGGGCGCAGGATTTGGGAAATGCAGTAGCAGCAGGAACAGTGCCACCTACTGGTTCACTGCTTAATGCAACAAGCAGGTCTTTCTCAGGGGTCTCCCATCCCATGTCTGACCTGAGCCAGCTTCATCTTGACATCTGAGATCTGACAGGATAGTAGCAGCACAAGTATGATGTGGAAGAGGAGTCCAGGAGGAAGTGTCTACCGCTGCACACATTAAAACCTTCATGGTATTCTGTGTCCATGGGAGTCAGGGTACTTACAGATGGCTTTCCTTCGGCGGCTTTCAGGAATGGTGTTATATTTTCCCCCAACATCTGGGCTGGCTTGGCTTTCCAATTCAGGACCTCACTGCCACCTGCTTGCCGTTTCACCAGCTTAGACAGCTCCACGTGAATAGCCTAAGAATAACAGTAGGGCAGATGATTGAGTTTCTGTGCAATTAAGTCACGTGCTATTAACACAAGACACATAACATTCAAATTGAGGAAACTCATGGAGGGAAATTTCAGCTTTTAGTTGAATTCTTTGGTTTGATTTCTTATCATTAAATATAATTGGCACATCTAGAAATATATGTAAATGACTTGGGGTGTAAATGGTGCACTTTCTGGATGGGCCATGTAGACTTTCTTAACGAGAAAATACAATGCAAGTCAGGAAGGCGAATAAAGGTCAGGAAGAGTGTTTGACTGCACCACTGTCTCCTGTGAAATGGCATGCATAGTGCCCATGCAGACCAGGGGAAGTCTGGATACTCTCAGAAGTTCGATAACTATCAAGTGTAATCATTGGGATAACGCTGTTCTGAGGGTGTGCTGTGGAGATGATGTGCTGTCACACGCCGTCCATCTGAGTTCAGCTTCCAGCTGTTCTTTTTTAATCAGGAGCTCATGTTGAAATTACGGTAAACCTTTTAATCACTTATTGGGTAGAAGGTTTAAAAAGAATTCTGAAATCAGAATATCAAAGGCGTGTTCTGAAAGTAAAAATACTGAAGGAATGTTGCTCAAAGGTTTATGTTTTTTAGTGGCCTGTTATTGAGCATTTGTGACTGCCCAGGATTAATGCACTGAAACTGGAGTAAACCGTGCATGTGTCTTTTCATCAGTAAGGGTTATGGGTTATTAACAAACATTATGCAATGAGTCTGTCAATATAACCAAAACTCTCCTGGCATATTTCACTGTGGTCTTTCTCGTGTCTGTGACTCATTTTCAGGTCTCCGATCTTCTCTCGATCGTTTTTAAGATCATTTGTAATTCGTGAAAAACAAAGCAATTATTTAACCACTAATGAACTACCAAGAAAAAAATCCTTAGGAACTTTTTGTGTGGGTGTCCGAAAACCTTGACTTGGCGTCCTATTTGAAGCGTCCAGCAGGTGGCAGCATGTATTAAGCTGCTTTGGTGAAATTCTTCTGTTGTTGAAGATACTAACAGAAAGAGATCACTTAGCCATATACAACTTCTTGCATCAGGAATTTGTCTTTTCACATACCCCAGCATGCTCTCCATGAAACACAGACACACAGACAGGGAGAGAAGCTGGGGGTCAGAGCGCAGGATCTGCCATTGTACAGCACCCCTGGAGCAGTTGGGGTTAAGGGCCTTGTTCAGGGGCTACCAGCTATGGGATTTGAACCAGCAACCTTCCAGCCACAGGTGCAGATCCTTAGCCACAGTGCCACCACTCTGCCCCTTCCAATCTGCAAATGTTTTTCAAGAAGTGAAAGATGAGCTTTAAAAGGTGTAATAATTCCCTGAGAGCATCTGGACAATCATTCTTTACTGTCTTTACCATGCACTTCTGTTTTGAATCTACATTCTTCAAACTTTATTGCCCAGGTTAAGGTCGGCTACCCCTTACAGCAGAGAGACCAGCCCTGTTCCTGGAGGAACCCGACAGAGCTGGTTTTGAGTCCAGCTGGGCTCTGCATCTTCAGTGCTAATTGATGACTCACCTGCTTGCTTGGTTAGACTTTTATCCAACTCGTTTCTTCAATTAGTCTACAGTGTCAAAAATACCCAACTTCAAAGGGTACTGTTCCCAACAGCTTCAGCACACAGAACTTTGCACAGACTCTGCGCAGCTTGCTTGCTGCTTTTCTGCTCAACATGTTTGCTGTTTACTTTTACTAATTGATTGGACAAATCTTTTTTGCAGAGGTCCACTTGTTTTTCGGTGGCACACCAGAATGAAGGCAGTTCTGTAATCAGTACAGGGTTAATGCCACCTTCAAATCCCATTTGACCTTTTTAGTGTTGAAAGCACATTTAGAAATCTGTCCCAAATAGAAAATTGAAACCAATGTGCCTGTGAGTAAGAACTCAGCCCTTCCTCCAGGACCAGGGCTGGGAACCACTGCCTTAGAATTCATCTTCCCCTTTCTGCACAACTTTTCGTCCTTTTGACTTTAGTGCTTTGTTGTTTGAGCTTGAACTGGTTTTTGCATTACAGGGCCTCAATTGTTTTTGTTTGGTTTTGTCCTCTGTAATCTGTCATGTGTATTTTAGTGGAATTGAACGGGACATGAAATGCACAGAACTCTTAATGATGGCTCACAACATTACCAATACATGACAAAAAAAACATTTGTATTAAAAATAAAAAGCTTTTAAACCAAAAATTACCCTGGGTTTTAAAACATCCTGGCCAGAGAAGGCTTTTCCATTGGTTTGGAGTTTTGACTTCCTGGAATTACAGGATGTTGACTGAAAATGACTTCTTTAGGGAGTGCATCATTAATGTTGAGAAATACATTTGTTAGACTTTCTGATGTGATTCAGAGTGATTTTGATTTTCAAATCATGTTTCTGAAGCTCAGTTTAAGGGAAGAAAGAAAATATTTGACTCCTAATAATAAAGTCTTTGCAATAGAGGAAATGTTTTCTGTAATGTGTTTTTCTTAATCCATTCTATTCAAGTGATCTCATTAAAAGACACATTTGAAACATCATCTTAATGTGGCTGTGATATGTGTTCAGGAGCTCTGATATGGATGGGCTTCAACATACAGTAGGTCGAAATATCACTTCTTTTGAATAATAGAAGCTTAATTCCTGGTGCAGAATGACTGTTAGTCAGAAACTGCTTTCTATTTGTTTTTCAAACAAATACATAGCACTTTACAATTTGCATATTCTGTGGTCCAGTAATTTTTTTTCAAACAGGTTTTTTTTTACTGATAACTTGATTGACCAATTCTTAACCACATTTAGTCAGCATGTGTTCTCAGAACTGTGTGTTAATAATCTAGCTCCTATTTCATCCCCTTTTGAGAAAATCTTTTTAAAACTGAACTCTTTATCGAGTTTTATCACTGTCATTTGTCAGAACTGTAATACAGAAAGAACAAGCTTGAAATTGAAGGACTTAACAAGTCAGCCAATTCTTACCTCTGTTGTGTTAAGAGTTTCCAACTGTTGGTTATTAGTGGATTAAGAATCATATTTTAAAGTGTGATTTGAAGAGCATTAAAATTATTTATTATTCATTTTTAAGTTTCAGAACAAAATGTCAAAGATGTTTCAGATCTGTTGCAAGGCAAATTCTTTGATGAACTGGACGTTTGCGCTTTATACATATCTGTGTGTGTTATTATACATGCACCATGTACAAGTATTATATGTGCGCACATGTGTAGCTAAAATTGTTTTCGCAGAGATATTATTTCAGATCAGTTTTGGATCCTTTTGAAGGATAGACATTAAAACTGTTGCACCAAAAATCCTCACATGCTAAAAACAGTGTTCAGCGCTGTTGGAATCTCTGATTTCCTTACTGCAAAGGATGTTAAGATGGATGTGTTCCAATAATTATATACCTTATTTAATTGTAGAGTAGACTGTAAATGGTATAATTGCACAATAAGTAAAAACACAATAATTATAACTCTTCGAGGTCAAGTTATTCTAAACTAGCAGTACTTTGTGAAAGTAGCAGTAAATTAGATGGTGAGTTAAGTACAGACCTTGCAAAACAGAGCAGTCTTGTGTGCCCCAACTAGAACATTTCTTTTGCAAAGCTTGGTGTTTGGAGGGGCAAAACTGAAAGAATCTAAGCCTGGTGTACACTGGCATGTCTGCGGTGTAAGATGAAGTGTCGTCAACGTGTTCTCGTCAGACTGCTGGCTCCAAGATTAATCTCCGCAAAGCAGAAAAGACGTCTCCAACAATGGAGACACTGCACAGAATGTTTACATCCATCCTGCATATTTGTTTTTACATTTTCTGAATGCTGTGGTTCTTGACACTTTGTTTTTTTTTTTTAACAAATCACAGCACTCGAATTTGATGAAGTTTTCACAGCTTGTTTTCGACCAGCTGGGATCCCTGCCCCTTAAATATAAATGGAATGGAAATGGAAGTATTAATAATGGCATCGCAATTGCATGTTGCCACTGCATGCTTAATTTCTTTTCCAGGGAGGGTGCTACTGCAGCCATTTCAACAACATTGTCATTAAAGAGCCAACAGATATTTAAGTGTTGTCTAGACGAAGTGTCTTGCATGCCAGAGTTGCTGCTGTTGCTGGAAACGAAGGATGAGGATCTGCACTGAGTGCAGTTGAGACTGTAAAAATCCTCTTCCAGGAACCCAGAACAAGCTGACAGGGATAACAAACCCTGGGGTGTAGAGTTAAGAAGACCTGGAAAATTTTCATATATACTGTATATATCGGATGGGAATAACGCTTTCACATGATTCTGAGGGTGGAAGATGAAACCACTTTTAAAAGCTCTAATTTGGATTCCATTATTCTAGGACGACTACGAAAAGAATATCTTATAAAATGCTACAAAGCCAGAATTAAAAATGGTTCAGGTCTGTGTTGATCATCTTTTAATAACTTGTTTCCCCTGTTTGAATCTTCTGTTGTAAACGAGAGCCACTCTTCATTGAAATAGGCAGGGTGTTCCATGAAAGGGGCTTTTTGGAAAAATACCATTCCAGGATTAAAAAAAAAACGATTTTGGTTCAATCTCCTGATCATGTGATCTTTAAACTGATGACACCTTGTTTAGAAAAAGGGTTTGTTTTGTTTGTATATTTTGCTGTAACTACTGTTTTTTCACTCTTCTTTTTTATCTAAGCAGATAAGAGTACAGGGGGGTTGAGTTTTCTAAACTGAGTCAACCTCTGTGTTGTCCTGGAGGAGGAGATAAAAGCCTGTGTTCATGTCCACATTTACCAAAAAAGAAAACTAAACAGTGTTTAGAAGACCCCACAGTCTGTTATTATCTAATTTACACCTTCCGTTTCAATTCTTTATTTTTTCTTGACATGTGAGCAGAAGATTAGATTTACTCCTCGCTATAAAGTTTAATTTTGTTTGTGAGGTTTATGTTTGTATGCACACACACACATTGGGCGATTGTGATCCAACTGCAAGCAAAGGACTGTATAGCAACAAAAAGGCTCTCAGTCCTTTAGGATTCAAATGATCAATACATGCACTTGAACTACATACTTGAACAGCAGCCTCTGATTCACGATGCTATCCAACATCCATGGGGGGGGAGGGGAGTAGGATGTCAGGTAGCGTTTTCAATTTTGTGGGCTAAAGGGTCACTGATCCTGTCAGAGTGGGACGCCTGGCTCTTGGACACCCCTAAACTTGCAGGCTTTACAGCAGAAGTCTCTTGGCCATCCCTCGCCTCACACGGACATCCTAGCGATTGGCTGTTTCAGCCAATTCGGTTACAAACTGGGGCCCCCTTAATATATAAGGGGTGGAGCAGAGGACCCTGAAGCTGTGCTGGCTCAGGACTGACGGTGAGGTGATGATTCTAATTCCAGAACTCAGACAGAGACGTGTTGTCAGTGTCAGAAGCTGCTTCACAACCACCGGCAGGAAAACGCTCCATTGATGGAGACCCTGGCATATTAGTCTGCTGTCTAAAGCTCATCTCCTGGTTTTTAAATAGCACCAGGGTTTATTTGTTTTTCTCAGACCTCTGGATTACAAAGAGCCTCATTCTGGAGGCGTTTTTTCCTAAAACACTTGCAACCCTGTCATTGCAGCTGGCTCCCTGGCTGCTCTAATCTCTGCGGGCTTTGGATCTGTTTTTTAGGCAAAGCAGCGTAACCCCAGAAGAACAAGACAGAGCAGGTACAGATGAGGTCAGAGGCACCGTGAACGGAACAGGTGAACCAATGTAAACAGAGTTCAGTCAGTGCAGAGAGCGTGGGCCCTCCTCGATGGCTCACTGTGTTTGCTTTGCTGCGTTGCTCGACGGCCTGTTTTTCCTAGCCCATCCACGAACTGTGGCTGTCACGCCAGCCAAAATGTTTCGCCAAGCACTCGTGGAAAACTCAGAGCAGCTTTGTTTTTGTTCCCTCACCCCATGTCTAAAGTACACCCACAAGTATTAAAAGGGCATTATATTCTAATGCTTTATTTAAACGGCAACCATAAGTGGGTCTCGGATTTCAGTGCTGTGTTTGCTGGCCAGTTGAGGAGCTATGAACAGTAAATAAGGAAGCCGACCATGAGGCGGTTACTGGTTTCAGTAGGAGTGAATTAGCATTTCAGTAGATGAACTGCAGACTTTATGTATGGATTTTTTCCCCCATTTTTTCTGTTTGTTTTAAGGTGTCTCGCAGTATAACTGAACACCTGGGGTGACTCACAGCCAGAGGCTCGGTCTTCATAATGAAAGCTTTGATTGCGATTTTCCTATGATGTGAGCGTGACTGAGGTCCCCCACTGTCCACCACAGCTGGGGTGGTGTTCCTATTCTTAAAGGGAAAGAGATGTGACTTTTCATTCAGTCCAGAATCCTTGGTCTGCTTTGGAATTGGCATGTAGCCACAGTCTGTGCTGAGTTTCACACAAGAAAATATTGACCCTTTCCTCTTTTTTTCTCTTTTAAAAGAGAAATAAAAAAAATTATCTTTTAAATGACATGTGCGTATCTGTGTATTCTATGTCCTATTTTCATTTTTCCATAGGGTAAAGTCTTGTATAAATGTTGTAGAGATGTTTAATACCCCATTTCTAGGTGAATGAACTCCATACTAAGAAAATCTAATGACATCCTCTTTGATTACCCCTACATTCTAAAGCACACACAGGTTATATTTCAAAACCTCCTTTTTAACAAACATCATAAGTTTGGAGCAAACACGAGGAGCTAAACTGCTCTGAAAAGTAATACAATTTTGAAAGTGACACACCCTGTATAAGAATAGGGCTGGAATCCAGCCTAATTTGAGTAACACAGACATGCTGGGCATTCACTGTGTGTTTTTTTTTTCGTTTAAAATAATGATTAACCTATCCATTAACCTTCAGACTTGTATTAAAGAGATTTGTAGGATTAGGAAGCTTACATAAAAGTTCTGATTTTACACTGGATATATTTGTTTTTCTGTTGTGAAGAACAAAAATGTGTTTTGCGCATTTTTCTAAAGCTGACCAATCAAATTAAACACGCTTGACATAATTCATATTTGGTTACTGTTAATGTAATCAGACCCAGGACTTAACCGTTAGTCTGTCTAATTTCAACTTCATCCTTAAACCATGTCAAGTTAGAAACAATTTGCTGTTAAAAGACAGCTAATACCCATCATGCTGAATTCCACTAAAAAGTGAATAAAAGTTTTTATTTTGAGACGTGTAAGGGAAGTAAATGTGCTTTGCTCTAGAATCTAGAATCTACACCATGGATACAAATTTAGAAGATGAGTGGACGTAGCATTAATCACTGGTACTAATTACATCACCCCAATTTGCACATTCACCACTTACCTGTACTGTTTTCTATTAACCATTTCTCAATCCCTGTATATGTAAAAGCAAAATTAATCTTTTATGAGGAATTTTATCGAACGCTTTCTGAAAATCTAAGTACACCATAAAATCTAACATGCACCATGTATGCTCTGTGCGCATTATTACTGTTCTTGCTTGTTTGAAGAAATCGGACACATTCCTACCTTTTGTAAATCCACATTGAGTATTTCCTAGGATCTTATTTCTATACATTCCTCAAAGTTAGTTCAAATAATTGTCTCCAACCTCACCTGTCATAGATCTCAGACTTATTAGTCTAGGATTGCTTGGTTCACTTTTGTCATTCTTATAGATGGGCACTACACTAGCAATGCTCCAGTCCAGGTACTACCCCAGTCTTGAGTGACTGTTGGAGGAGCTGTGTCAATGGCTTGTGTGTAACGTCTTTCTTTGAGTACTGTTTGGTAAGATATTATTGGACCCTGGGGATATATTAACACTGAGTGCCTCTTCTATGCTACTTGTATCCAATACAGTCCTTCTGCTACCTGAGACGTGCTGCTGCTATCTCCTCTGGTGGACACCCAAGTGAAATACTCATTTCGTACATCAGCCATTTCCTGTGCCTTGTCTAGAAGAGAGTTAAAGAGACAGCACTGAACAGGGCTGGACGAGTGCCCTGTATCTGGTGTTGTGCTGTGAGCAGTGAGGGGGGGAGAGAGTCAGGAAGTGAGGGGGCTGACACAGGAAGAGAGAGACATCAAGGGGGTGTAGGTTTTGCTCACCTTGGTGGACGGCTCGAGTTTCAGAGCTTTCTTCAGGACCTCCATGGCCTCTTGATACTCCCCCTTGTCCGACAGTAACTGCAGACAGAGAGCAGCCTGAGAGCATGGTCCTGTTCCACTGCATAATTATACTGTGCACATCGTTACGAGAAAGGTCCCTTTCAACCATGGGTAGTACTTGGGGAGTAAATAGCAACCCACAAGCTACAAGATGAATATTTTTATATATTTTCTCTTAGAATTGTTCTAGCCAAAACACATTTCCACTTTTCTGTGCTAAGCGTGTACAAAATCCAACATTTTCAATTGTCTTGTTTTTTACACAGGCTTTGTCCTTTGCAGGTAGAATATAACCAAAGACGAAGAACAAAAGAAGAACATTTTTCATCATTGTTTTTTCTACCTGAGAACAGTCCCCAGACAATTCTGTTTTATTCATGGTTCTCTAGCTTCCAAGATCTGATAACAAGTTGATACTGATTCTTGCCATCTGTTATAGACTATAACCCACAATTCCATGGGAAAAACACTGGGAAGGATCGATGCTGTTAACTGGTCAAGCTTAAATCTTTACTTTAAAATGCAGCATGAAATCACACATGCCACTGGCTGCCTTGCTGGTAGGTTGAGGTTGTCACCTTTCCTTTCCTGAAGAGGGCCTTGACGTTGTTGGGGTCGAGGAGAAGCACTTCTTCGCTGGTGCCAAGCGCGTCTTCACACTGCTCTAGCTTCAGCTGCGTGGCCGCCAGGTTATTGAGGCACTTTACCCAGCATTCTCGCACTTCCTCCGCCTCCTCCGGCTCCAGGGCAGGGGCTGCATGGGAACAGAGGGCGTGAGAGCACAAGTTCGCTAACTGACGCTCTTGGCCGGTTTTATTTATATACCTATCCATTCATACAGCTGAGTATTGGACTGGAGCAGTTCAGCTTAAGTACTTCGCTCAAGGGTGCAGCAGCACTGTCTCGCCAGGGATTAGAACCCACCACCTTCTACCAGGTCAGAACTCCACACACTGCTCCACGCTGTTGCCCAGGTGTCAGCACTGCTAGAACAGTTAGATGTACGTGGTAGTTTGCGTATTGTATTTTCCCAGGTGTCCCCTCTCGAGTTTTTCTCTCATTGTGTCTTCCTGTGGGTTTAGCCTTGATTTTGTTGGCAGTCTGTGCACCACAGTTTCAGTAGTGCTGTGATTTACCTCGAGAGGTTTTTCTAAGGGCTCTGAGACACTTGGTGAAGGTGACCTAGGATTTGCATGATGAAACTAAGAGGAATCAGCATAGAATTTAGTGGAGCTTCATGACCAAACTGTGATGTTACTGTGCAATAGCGAACCTTCATAAGAGAATTTCTAGGCGTTTAATTATCTACTGCTCTAATCAAGCCCATTTGAAAGATTACTGGCTTTTTTTTCTAGGACACTTCTGGTTTGTGCGAAACCTACCCTAAGTTTTTTTTCTTAGGAGACAAATGTACTGTACAATAATAGTTCTTCATACAGTAACTTTAATTTCAAAAGAAGAAAGGGTGTTCCTTGATAAAATAGGAAAGGGGGTTAATTGTTTTGGGTCTGGGGTCTAAACACTAGAAAATCCTGTTATGGGCTCAGACAAGAAGTAGAGGACTAAGATGTGGCCCAGTCTGGCGTCTCCTGAGTAACAGATAAGCCTTCAGCTTGAAGGAGACATGGCCCTGGGCTTCATTGCTGTTACTGTATGTGTCGAAGGCCCAAAGGGTGTGAACTTCATATTCACAACAAAGGAGGTAGCACCTGGAGGCCAAAGGAAGTGGGACAGCTCACGTTTGAAATGCAACTTTCCAGCTATTTGTTTTAAGTTAAAAAAATGAGCTATAAAACTATTTGCTGCAGACTACTGTTTTGCAGTTCTGTGATTCTTTGTTATAATCCAGGGACAATATGACTTGACTAGTGCTCTGGAAACGGTTCTCACAGGTTGCTGTTAGTAGGTACGTTAGATTAAAGGGACTGTGAATTTGTTTTCCTCTCATTTACCACACCATCCTTTTGTGTGGCGAGTGTAGTACTGTTGCAGTTTCGTTCTTTGATGGCTGTCTGCAAAAATTCAGTTCAACAGAGGCATGATCTGCATTGCTTTTATTCACTGTGTACCTTATTTTATACTCAGTTTAAACTTGCACTGCAATTGTGTTCTAGAACATCTTAACATCCTGTCCGGGTTATTTGGGTGCAGACATATAAGAAATTAATGTTCTTGTTACATTATTTTATGTTCCCTTCTCAAATTAAATTAAATATAAGAGCTGTGAACACTTGGAACACTAATGCGCAGTAAGTTACAGGCTAAGCAAGCACAGATGTTCTTATGAAGACAGAGTTGTGTGTAAAAACACTTGTACAGAATGTGTCCAGGCTTTGGGGGTGTTGTGGTGATAGCCGGGATACACATCCAGAAACAGGAGCATTTTGCTTCCAGTTTCAGGGTTGGTCAGTTTGTTGAATAATTACCCCAAGTGCCAATAAATGAGAAATTAGAAACAAAAATATTTCTACTGGTGTCCATTTATAGTATTGGGAGTACATTTTATATTCAAAAATCTTTAGAAAAACAGTCTGAAAAAATGAGGTTTCAAAGAAATTATGATTTTAGGGTTTTGTCATGTGTGGGAAATTGTATCACTGTATCAATTTGGAGCTAACTAAGAGAGGGGGAGCAGAGATTGGAAAGGTGGCAGGTGGAGGGAATGTGGCTCCTGTTGTACCCCAGTTTCTGGTGTTGCTTGAGTTGCGAAGACCCTGCAATTCTGCTGTCACCCTGGTTCTCTCATTGCAGCCCCTGATTCAAAAAAATATTTTCACCCACCTGTGTCAGTGAGTCATCGCTGATTGTTATTATTTTTGTGAATTATGAGTTTTCTATAAGGAGATGAGGAGTTGAGAGATAATTTATTGATGTGTCATGCTCCATTCGTTTAGCATACTTTGTTCAATATCGAATTGCATTATACATTACTGTCACATCTTCTTGCTGTGGCAGTGCATTATAATAAAACCATTAGCAGAGTGATGATGTGACATAGATCATAAATTGTGGTGAAACTTAATTCTGTGTCGAAGGCCGTGTGGCTTTCATCACCCTTACAGCTGAAAGACAAATTGCTAAATATTTTAACGTGGCTGAACGATGCTAAAGACCCGTGTGTGTGAATATTATATGAGCACATGCAAAACCCTTTTTCTAAGTAAAAATAGGTAGTTGCATATTAGGATCAGGGGCTTAAAACGATCCTGCCATGGGCAAGTGTACGTGTGGTCATTGGCATTATGTGTTCGTTTAAATTTTGTGCGTCCCCCGGGTGAGGACCAGAACTCGGGCATGTCGCTCGCCCTGACCACGGCTGCCCGCACTGCAGGCAGCGACTAGCTTTCGGCATTAGTGGGAGGACGTCCTGGAAAGAAAGGTACCTGGCTCTCTGAGGGCTTCCAGAGCCATGCGGTAAGACCTTGCAGCCTTGCTGTACTCTTCTCTCTGGAAGTAGAAGTTGCCCAGCTCTCTTTTCTGGTTGCCGACCCGAATGCAGTCTGAGGCCGGCAGGGTCCGGGGGTCAGGCTTGTCCCGGATGTGGAGGAGGTGGAGCTGGTACAGGAGAGCGGCGCCTGGTGGAATATCGGGCTCTCTGTCACCCGCAAACACAGAAAAGTGGTCATTACTTACACTGAGTGTCAGTACAGGGACAGGAACAGTTATAATGAGACATAAATAAATGACTAAAATGGCATTACAGCTAGCACTGACTGGAAGAGGGACTGCCATGCAAACAAAATAAAATGTAAAAGAAGGGAGAGGAGCTACAGGAAATCTGGTGGAAGAGGTGTGAGGAGAGATTTTTTTCATGAAAAGCAGTTCTGCCTTCTATGGTTTGCTCAATACCTTGAGAAGCATTGTAACGTAGGCTGTTTCTTTGTAAATTGTTTTTGTCTCCGAGACAGATCAGCCTCTAGGGCATTTTTGCCTTCAGCAAAGTTCTAACTGTTTAAGAATATCACCTGCCCAGCCCCCACCAAGACACCAGTTTTGTCTCTGGACCACCTAGTGATTTTTTACAGCAGGGGTCTGAACAGATTCCTGATCTTCTGCTGTGCGAAAATGTCCGATCGGTGGTCTGCAAAAATCTAATAATGAAGTATCTTTTCCTAAGAAAAGAGTTCTGCAGTGGATCTGAAGAAATACATTAGGATTTTGATAATTCCATAACTTTCTAAAGTACTTTACAGAAGAGAATTGAAAAAATCCTTCATTAATTGATTTAAAAGGGAACTTTAGGAAGAACAAATTGAGCATGGCCATCCTTGTTTGTCTCCCAGAGCAGGGTTTTCACTGGGGGATCCTCAGAGCCTTCTCCTGGGGGGGGGGAGATTTCCAGATACATTGAACAACTTCTCACTCTGAGCCAGGAGCAGACTTAAATCCCTCTTCCACAGTTAATGTACTCTAACTGGAATTACAGCAGGTCCCTTGATTTATTAACGAATATTCTAGTCTCCACTTTGACTTTTGTGTTTAAGTTGGGGCTCCAGCTGGCACCCCAGTCAGAAAGGGCTCTGGTGTGGTGTGGTTTATCAAGAATTGTGGTTTGTGCATCTGCCAATTACAAAGCAATCCCCTGTCTTTTCTGAGCCTGCACAGCCTTTTCGGATAACAGCAGCTTTTCTGTTTTTTCAGATTTTGAGCATGGCTTCAGAAAATTAAATGCTTGAGTGCGCTAGTGGTTCTGGTTTTTGTTTCACACAGACTTCTTAATTAATTGAACTAATTATTACTTCCCAGCTCTGCAAGATGCAGGAAGATTCTGCAGGACACAGACCTCCAGGAGTGAGTATCTTGAGGAAGGACTCAAGAGCCAGCACAGAGTGCGTAATGAAGCAGGACTGTAGCACTAACTGAAACCTTGCTTGTTTGTCTGATTATGAAGTGAGAAATGTTAAGGGCTACATCATACACATTGTGGGCAGTTTGTTAGGGTGGCAACAGCACCAGACAGCCCAGCCTGTCTGGGACTCGTATGGTGTTTGACCACAGCAGCTGTTAAGTGGTAGCACCTCGTTAGACTTGCCTTATTTTCCTTCCTGAAAAACTAATCAACTCCAAGCATTTACAATTTAGTCAGAAGTAAGTACAAATGCTGTAAACAGAAACTGAACGTCTAATAATAACTGAATGTCCTAGACTAACCGTCTGTCCCTGATGTTATTCATTGCACTCCCTGTGCATCCCGAAGCCATCTCTGCACTGCTTATTGGCTTAGGTTCCTTTTTGAGAGAGATAAACAAGGCCTGGCCTTAGGTAATGTGCGTGCCAAGTTTATTTCCTTAATCACTGTCATAGGTATCGTGAAGCAAGTGTATAAAATCTGATAGTACTACATCCCCATCAGTGGAGCCTGTAATAATAATATTAAAGCTATCTTACATCAGAAAGTGCCTCATCAAAATAGAGCTACCCACAGACTAGCTGGTAGATGCTTTAGAACTGTGTGCTTATTTTATCTTGCAGCATTGATTGCAAACACAGGGTAAGTAGGGTGAGTCTTATGTGGGGTTTTTTTCTACAAAAAGGATTGTTTTTAGTGTTGACTAACTAACACGCCGTATCAGGTTTTGTAAAGGACTTAGAATATGTAAGTGATGTCGTGTTTGATGAACTTGGTTTATCTGTGTACTATGAAAAGTAAACAGATGTGGTCTTATTTTTGTTGTGTATTTGATAGTAAAAAGCTTAAAAAAATGTAAATAGTAAAAAGTGGTAAACTGCCAGTTAGAAACCAGCTATTTCCTCGGCCGTTGTGACAATATAAAACGCCACTTCATCATCTAGATAAGGGGCAGCAGCATCCATAGTGCTTTCACAGAGCACGACACATGGAGATGAATCAGCAGGCATCGTCAAAGTATTATTCCAGCAGCGATCTGTGCAAGTTACTCTTCACAAGACTGCTGCACTGAATCAGTTTAAACCTTCATTCTTTTTGCCTTTATCTTAACATCGTGTCTTTTGCTTTTTTTTAATAGAAAGAAAATCAAGAGGATTGATTCTCTCCATCTCCTGTCTCCTGTCGCAAATTCCAATACGCAAAAGAAGTATCTGCAGGCAAGAGCTGTTTGTAAGGTTGGTCAAATCCTCTCTGGAAATGGCGCGGTTTAGAGCAGGACCTTCTCACAGGCTGCTCTGCTGGAAGGAAGCAAGCGAATCTGTGTGATGTCAGCAGCACTGCTCTGCGTCTAAAGGCTGTGCTGTTCGTGACTGGATGAAACAGGAGGGGGATGTCTATGGCCGCATAACATTTGACCCCACAGTGTACTTATCCTGCTGTAAAACCATTTTATTGTCCATCACCCTGCTCTTTAATCAATAAATGCTTGAAGAACCAAATTGGTTTACCGGAATTATGACGCATGCAAGCCACAGGACTCCTAGAATGTAAACTGAAGAGGTTTCATGGTCACATCTTGTAGCTGGAAAGCATGACCATTCCGTGTGTCAGACGCGTAGTCTCAACACACCCCAGCAAGTTCACTTCTGAGAAATGCTATTTTTATATTCAGCTTGCACTATCCGGAAGGAAAGGCAGAATCTAAACAACTCCCTTCTGTGTTTTGATTTGACAATTGGCTGTATATTATCTTTTACTTGTCATTTACTTTGAGTTTACAAGAGGACCTTTACTCTATGTACTCAGTTTTGAAGACAATTTATTGTTATCTCAAAGCAACAGCCCCAACTAGTTGCTTGGTTAGAGCTTTTACACGTTTTTTTCCCCCCAGGGGGGTTGGAGATTTTGCATTACTTTAGAAGTGCAGGCATTTAAAGGAAACCTCCTGCAGGTTCAGAAACTAAAAATAAAAGGTTAAAAAAATGAAACTCATGATTAGGTCTTTTAATGGCATGAATTAGGGGCCAATTATTTAAATGAGTAGGAGGAAAAAAAACTAGCAGTTCTGGGGGTCCCCAAGAATGGAAAAAAAAACTGTCAATCATTTGCCATCAAACATTTTAATGTAGCATTTTATCTTCAAAAAACTTTCCAGTTGCCTTGACTGGGTACAGATATAGAGGTACTTGACGGAGAAGTTGTAGTTTCTCTAACATAGATTGAGCGTAACAGTTGGGTCTGGATGAGAATGGACCTGCTCTGTGGGGAAAAAAATCTCTACTTTTAAAAACAGTAGATTTCTTTGATGTGGTAAGTACCTCCAGTCAAATTGATTTTTCTATTTGTGATACCTAACAAGGAAAATGTTTTAAAAAAGCAAAAAAGGTTTATTTCTCCACCAAGCCTCTCTTTATCCTTTTCTAGGTACAAGGATAGGTTGTAATTCTGTAATGCCCGAGCCAGTGCTGCTCCACCTCTGAAGCTTGCTTCAGCAGCTGTTTTCCAAATGGTAAAGTCCAATAAACATACGAGGTCTACTTCAACAGAGGCCAGATGCTTGCAGTCATTAAAAAGGTTTAATCTGTAGAGCAGTCAAGAAATTGGATATTGTTCAGCTGCTTGGCAGCGGTGGGTTTAGCTGACTCAAGGAACTGCCAGCAGAGAACCTAATTTAGCTCCCAATCAATTGGTCCTAGTGATTGCACTGTAGACAATGGAAATGTGAACCGTTACAGTAAAGAGCCTCTAATTCCAATCCCAGAATGCACCGGTCTGAACTTTGTGACACAGCCAAGCAGTAAACTGGGCCTCCCGAAATGTTTTTTGAATCTTTGACATATTAAGATGGCTGTGCAGGACAAGAAGAGTTTGATTTTATCCTGGACAGCTGTCTAGGGGAAAACTTACTCAGTCTCTGCGGCCACCACCACTGTTGAACCACATCTGTGAAATAAAAAAAAAACAGCTCCTCTTGCCTCATGTATAGAGGATCTTCATTTTCTGTCACCATTCAGATCAGTATATTAAAAAGAGTCCACAAACTGTCTTTGTGATGTAGATTGGAGGTTTTACATGTTACTGTGTACATTTTACTTTCACTGTGGTCTGAAAGGCAGTCATCAATGCTGATTCTTTCTAACCTGGAATTTAAAAATAATATTACACTTCCCCTTTAAATTAACTTAAAGCCAATACATTTGAAATTAATTATCATACAGGGCAAGATTTCTTATGTCCTTTAACCAAATGTACTATATACTGTAGTACATTAAGCACCAGTATGGGGGTGGTTATGTGTGAATCTGGCTGTTCGCCATGGTTCTCTGCACCAAAGTCTTGTGCATGTTAAGAGCCTGCTGTACTGCAGTGTCAGGAAAATGCATTCAAGTTGTTTTCCCCGTATTTTTCTACCTGGTCCTTATGGGAATCATTAGATGTGAGTAATAATAAAACTATCTGTATTCTTTTTATTGGGGGGGATGGGCATTTCCCAGAGCAATTTATCATTTTTTCGAAGACGTTGGCTGTAGCAAAACAGGAGGAGCTAAGTTCACCAGTTTTCTCCACATTACTGACCTTCCTGTGTCATCAATGCAAATGTCCTGCATGACACTCAGCTGGGTTTTGCGCACAGCCCAGACTACTGGATCCTTTTGTGTTAGTGTGTTCCATTTTGAGCTGGGTGTTATGTCAGAGTTGTGTAACCTCATTGTCGAACAGAAAGTGTGGGGGCTGTCTCTACATGAGCTTCCTCAGTCACCAGGGTCACTCTAAATTGAAAGGCCCCAAGCAGAATTTTCTGCCCCAATAAAATAAATAGGATGTCAGACAGTTATATTGACTCTTTTCCAAGACCTAAATCATATGCACAGTAGGTCTTTCCCCTTCATTTAAATTGTAAAGCAAGGCAAGTTGATCAGAATGTCTATTCCATTCAAGTGATGTTACATATTTTGATGGTTTGTATCTATTTTTGTTATAGCTGCAGGCCTTTTTTCCTCATTAAGTCCAATAAAACTGTTGAAACTAAAACAGTCATGATTTTATTTGACTTTATACACCAGAAAGGTGCAAAGGTCAAAACATTTTGGTGCAGCATGTTGTACATAAAGTGATGTGGGTTATCATCAGCCTGGTCTCCAACTGTTTGAGATATTAAAACTGCATTCTTGATATCATGCTTGGTGTAAAATGAGGGTGATTTGTCTCTGTGCACCTGGCGGTTGATAAAATCAAGCCACCCATTCACCTTTCCTTCCCTAAGGGATATAACACTTTAAAATATGCGTAGAACTGGCTAGCAAGTGACCTCCAGTTGAATTAAATGTCAGAATCCCTGCCAAAGGTCTGACCATGAGGTCAATAACCATGGAAATGATCAAGGAGCTCCAGGAAGTGTTGGTAGGTTTATCAGTTCTTTGGGTTTATAGTTCCCAAAAGATTAGCAAGACGTCATTTTATCTGCAGTGTTCAGCTATGTGCTCATTTTCTCTTTGTGGTCATCTTTGTAGTTAGATTCCCTCAGTCTCTTATTTAATTTCTTTGTATTCTATATCTCTGCACTCTCTTTCAATATCATCAAAATAAACATTTAGATATGACACAATGCATTCCATGTGTACATATCTTAGGTTTCTTTGAACAAACTGATGAATGAAAAAGTATTTAATTAATCAAAATAAATGTATTAATCTGTCCATTCGAATTTCTCGGGGAAAGGAGGAACAATCTACATCCCGATTGCTTGTTCTTATATTGGCTTCTGCTTCACTGTTGCTCTGGGTTCATGGCTGGCTTTTCAAACATGAGGGGAACCTCACCTCACATTTTCATTAATGGAAACATAATTTTTTTACTGACGTAAAACGTTTTTTTTTGCTCGTTCAGTCTTTGCCAGACTGATTACAGCTGTCAATACAGAGAATTATAAAAGTTTGACTAAAATCTTTCTTTGAATTTCTGTGCACTCCATCAAGATATTACAATATCTTTTAGGGAACGTTTCTAATTATCCGGTTGGCTGATGCGACGAAGTCCATGCCTGTTGATCTGGCAACAGCAGCAGCAGAAAGGCCTGGTGGAGCTGCCAGGAGTACTGTCGCAAACCCCACCCTTGCTCAGCGTGAGTATCCTGTGGGGTTTGTATCATCCATTATTGAACACGATGGGTCTGATTCACTGCTGTGGGCAAGGTGCCAAAGTAATTCATTTTCTATAGCATTTACTGCAACAAGATCCTACAGGAAAGAAGTGAATCCTACAGGATTTTCTAGATTTTTACAGATTTCTGCACCATGTACCAAGCACCTTGCGGAGCTCTTTTCAAAATCCACCAGGGAAGATCCGGCATTGTCGCTTTCATCCCAAAAATAAAGGATTTCCTATATAAGCACCACAATCCTGTGGAATTTCTGCAAGCATCCTGTGGACGTTTTTTACAGGATTTGTGCTGTGTGTGTGGTACAGGTCATTCACTTTTGACTTGTCCATGGTGGAAAAGGAGGGCCAGATCTTTTTTCCTGTTTATTGTGTGTTGGGGCACACACAGTAAGCAAAATTAAAACTGACCATTTGGCAATTACTGTAGGCACAACTTTAAAAAATCAATTTTAAAGACCAATTTTAATGAGGGTATTGTTGCCCAGAATGTGGGATTAAGTTTTAGACTCCATGGTGTAATATTATTTAATGCTTTGCTTTGTTCACAGAACTTTTATCTGTTTTAAGGATGCTGGCATGACATTTAAGTAACATATACTGGGAAACTTTCACAAAAAAGAACTGTGATTTTTTGTTTATGTTGTGTGTTTCTCTAATGCCTGCTCTGGATTTGTTTCTCAGCAGGGCTTTGGTGAAATGATATTTTTATTATCACAGCGGAAATGCAATAAAGAATAATAAAAGCTCAAAATTTATACAGCAGGGATGCATTGTGTATACTGGCATGTCTTTCCTTTGACACTAATAATGCAATATTAAAAGCTGTCTCTGTGAGCTGTAGGCCAACATTGAAGTAATCTACTTTTTATTGATGATTATTAGTTCTATTTTGTCTCACGGAGCACAGAGCTCTGAGTATTTTCCTCTCTAATTGTGGCTTTTAAAGTTCCTACTTCAAGTCCATCAGGATTCCTGTTGTATTGCTCAGGTTTTAAAAATGTACAGAATGATTTTAGTGATATGGACTTTTTCATTGCTGATTAAATTGTGTACAAAGCCTTTCTGCTCTTGATGTGATTGTCCTGTGCTTTTAGACAGACTTTCCAAGGAGACAAAAAGGGAACAAGCTACCTGCAACCTCCACCAGCTCACATGCTCTGAAGGTCTTGTTTTTCAAAGTTGCAATGTGTTAGCAATCCCATCCCATCTGAAATGAAATGATCATGCTTGTCAGGATGTGCACCAGTCCTGAAAAAGTGGGTTCTCTGTTGAGCACTCTAGTGATTAAAACTTCTGAGCTTATCCACTGCCTTGTTTTTTAAAAAACAAAAACGGTACTTTCTAAAATTGTCTCTTTGCCTTCCCAAGGTGCAGAGAATCCACCAATAATTCTGTGCCACACTTTAGATGTATTCTGCTCTTTTTACACTTAAACCGGTTTGCTCTGAAACTGCACAGCACACACTGTGCTCATCTAAGGGCTGTCTCTGTGTGGACAAAGACTCTCCATTTATAGCCAAATATAGAACCTGTCATTCAAGGGTAAGACATAAGCACAGGAAATGACAGAGACCTATGATGTATTATTGAATCATACCATTTTCCCACTCTCAGCATTGTAGTGCATTATTTAAAGGTCTTCTATGAATTGATGTTAAGCCCATTAACCATTATTAGAGGCGAAATCTGGTCATTAAAATACTGTTCTAATGATTTCCTTTTCCAAGAAGTTACATGCTGGTTGGAAATTGCCTTTATACCAAAACACTTTGTATAAAAAATGGACACAACCTCTCCTTAAAATAAAATCTGTGTATTATGGTGAACAAGGCTGATGCATTCTGACACAAATATAAATTTCTACCCTTGCAGCACTTTATGAGTCTGGCCACACAGACGCTTTAGAATCTTCCAGACTCTTTCTCATCAAAAGATTAATTTCCTCTCTCATCCCTGAACATTAACAGACTGACAGTTTTGAATTTTAGGATGAAAGAACTTTAAATTTTCTCAGAGAGTCTCGCAGTGACTGAAATTAATTGACTTTGGCCCATGAATCACTGACAGCCTTCTTATGCAACAGCTAATTTCCAGATACATGTTTTTTCTCTCTCCACGTAGTAGGAGCATTGGCGGAGCAGTAGCACTGTGGCCAGTGGCTGGAAGGTTGCCGGCTCAAATCCCGTGGCTGGCAGAGGAAATCTACTCTGTTTGGCCCCTGAGCAAGGCCCTTTACTCCAACTGCTCCAGGGGCGCTGTATAAACGGGTTTCGTCATGCAGGAGGGTGAAGCCATGTGTAAATCTGAAATAACGCTGTGCCCTTTTGTCATGATTGCTGAGCATCAACAGAACCTCACCGCCTAGAACCGCAATAACGTCACACGGCTCCTACTGATCGTTTTAGGAACAGGTGCACTAATATGGTATTGAACAGATATGGGCGGTGCGGTGGATCTGTGAATCTGTGCCTGGAAGGTTGCCGGTTTGTATCCCGCGGCCGGCAGAGGAATCCTACTCCCTTGGGCCCCTGAGCAAGGCCCTTAACCCCAACTGCTCCAGGTGTGCTGTACAATGGCTGACCCTGCGCTCTGACCCCAAGCTTCTCTCCCTGTCTGTGTGTCATGGAGAGCAAGCTGGGGTATGTGAAAAGACAAATTCCTAATGCAAGAAACTGTATGTGGCCAATAAAGTGATGTTATGTTATAGATACTAATGCCCTCTCTCTGATGAAAAGATGACTAAGTTCCAAATTATAGCAGGTCGCTGCTCCTTGTCAGACTTGGTGCGCTGTTACATGTGTAGAATAAATGAGGGCTGCAGTACTGAACATCGACAGACCCACACACCTAGTGACGCCTGCGCAGGGACACTGAGAGGCCCGGTTGAAGTGCTAAAAAAATTCCTTTAAAACTGCATTTCATTGAACAGAGACTTTTAACACAGCAGAAGCCCGTTGGCAGTGGGTCCTATTTCAGATTCAGGTGTACTGAGACAAGTAAATAAAATGACTTTGAATCAATTGTTGAATTAATCATCATTAGGGCTTTTTCCAGATGTTACATTAGGAGGAATCCACTGTTTCACTCGCTCATTGACGATTCATAAAACTTCATGACCTATAAAACTTGGTGGCCATCCACAGCAAGGAGTGAATGTCAGTTATAATTCAATTTAAAAAGGTATGAAGGGTAATTGGAGAACCTGAAAGAGCAGTGATAGAGCTGGTAGCAGCTATTAAAGTTTCTCCTTCCTTTTTGAACACTGTTAACCTTTTTCTTTGAGCTCTCGTGTGGCCCTCTAAGCAAAAGGTCTTGAAGATTTGCTCTAAGATGGGGGATCTCCCCCTGCAATGCCCTGTCTCATTTAAAAACTTTATAAATGTCTAGTGATCTCCAATCCGGGGCTTGGAGAGTGGCAGGGGGTTTTGGTTTTGAATTTCAATGACTTGATTGAATCTGTCATCGATTACAATTGGTCTCAATGACCAGTCTTAGCCAATGGTGGTTAAGCTAACTCTCCAGGAGTTGGGAGTGAGTATGTCAATCTGCCCACTGCTCCTGTCAATTTGCGTAAACAAGCAAGCCGTCTGAGAGCTCTCCCTGGCTTTGTTGCGTGACAAGTCACAGCAATGCTATGCCAAGCTCTTACAAAGCATTAGGGGTTACAGTCTGAGTTACTAGTGAGTACAAGACACCTTACAGAGTCTCAGCTATTGGCACCACACAGGAGCCACTTATCAGGTTACATCGACCTTGCGTTCTCAGAACCACTGTATGTTGAACATGTACACTTCCATCTCTTCCATTTGTAAACAAATATGACCCTTTCTATACTTCTACGGAAAACAGTGCATGCAAATTGTTTTTTAAGATGATGAAGGATGTGACACATATTTAAGGGACTGTGCAGAAAGCTGGCTTCACTGAAGACATCAACGTCACCACTACAACACAGCGCGCGCCTTGACAAGCAAAGCCCCTGCAGGGCATGTTCAGAATAGAAATAGGAACTTTAAGCTTGGGGTGGCTCGCTTGGCTCCTGGCTTTGGATTAAAAAGAAGAAGCTTTTCCGGTGAAATCTGACCCCTGAGTCTGAGAGACAGGGCAATGCCTCACGAACAAAACAAACACCTGCTTCTGTTATGTTTTCTGCCAAAAACAGACAAAAGGCAGCTAGCAGCGAGACTGTCATTGAGAGGACACACAGCTCAGGTCATGTCTTATAAAAGGAAAAGTTTATTTTTTAACTTTAACTTTTGTGATAATCCATTAATTTGAGAAATGTTACAAATGAGAGGAGGCCACTAAGCTCATTTTGTTCATGTGGTTGCTAGTATTTTATCAATCCAAGGATCATGTCCAGTCATTTCTGAAAGGATACCAGGTAATCCTCTTCAATAACATCTGTTCGGTCCAGACTCCCACAACTCTTGGTTTAAAGAAGCACTTCCTTATTTCAGTCACAAATGGACTCCTTCCTGATTTCCAGTTGTGTCATTGTTTCCTGCTGGGATTGCGCCTTGTTTCACCAATTACTTTCATAATAGAGTGGGGGTTATAAATATTTGAACATGGCAGATTCGGTCAGATTTATGGAATTGTTTTTTTTTTCATTCTGTATTATTATCACAGATTCAGAACACATAACTTTAAAATTGCATTAATTCCCCTTGATAGTATGATTATTTGAAATTATTTGGAGAGCAACATGAACAGAATAATCTCCTAATGTATATCCAGTGCAAGAAACCTCTATCAGATCATTTTTATGGGGTACTCATTTGGAACATCTTGCGTATTAGCAGCAAAGCCCTGTTTGGGATCTGTGAATTATGTTTTAAGCCACATGTTCAGTGGTCACGTGAAAAATACACTTAAACTGACTAGGCAGACATGCTAAGCTTCCTTTCCCTCTTGGGTCTTTCTAATTTTTTATCTGACTGTTTTCAAGGCATGTTGAGACAGGGTTTAATTGATTCTTCTCTACCCAACAGACTCAAACATTCTCTGTGCCTTTTGCTTTCTGTACAGTAATGTACAGTATTAAAACAAAGTGGGCTTTAAACAAAGTCCTCAACCAGACCATTATAGGTAGTGTATATCTTTAAAGATCCTGAGTTGCCTTTCTTGTCAAATACTGTACTTGATCATCAGGGATCATATCCTCAGATTTTCTTTTAACGTTGTCCATTTTTCTTGGATCTGCTTTTTTTCTTTGCCGATAATTTATTCCATCATGTCTGCGTTTTCGAAAAAAGCGAACTGAAGATTTTGATAAAGTGCAGGACTTTGTGTTAACATTATGTAGGAAAACAAGAATCATCCGAATAGCATAGGTTGCATGACTGACTTTCAATATCTGATGTCAAAACTTGATTTCGTTTAAAAAGTCCCAATACGAAAGATGTGCATTTTAGGCAAAGAGCAATCTTTTCCTCCCACGACTCCACATCACCTGCTTGCGATCTCGTGGGTTTAGGAAGTGAGAAAGTGGGGCATCTGTGGCTGGTTTGCAGGGGGGTAGATCTGATATGGCGAGAGATGCCGCTCTGCTGGGTGTGTGCGACTGGCCCTTTGGCACTGGGTGGGGCTCGCTGGCAGCTGGGCTGTGGTCGTTCACAGAGGCTCGCGCGGCGCGGCCGAACAAAGAGCCCTGGCACACGCCGCTCTCTCGGCGCAGCTGGGGCGTCGGCAGGTGTTTCTATTGCAACATCTGCCCGTCCTGTCGGAGTGATGACAGGCACACCTGAGGGCAATGCTGAAAGAGTTACAGTACGCCTAGTCTCGGATTCTCGCCATGGATGGGCGGCCCTGCCAGGCCGGCGAGCAGAGCTGCGAGTTCTCGCTGGCCAGGTGTCACTCCGGCGCGGTCCGGCAGAGCTGAGCAACAACTTGAGCTGGGGGGGGGGCAGGAGAGCGGACACTTGGAAGCATAAATCTCAGCAAGGTGTTGCTTTAACTTGTTCTTTCTGCTCTTCCCCTTTATTGAATGTTATCATCGTCTGAACCTGCTTATTATTTTTTAGCTGATGCCGTTATCTACGATGACGTGCCTTTAAAGCAATCTGCTTTTTAAAGCTTTGGCTCCTTTTGACCTGGTTTGGTAGTTCAGCACAAATATACCTTACCAGCAGGATCACATCCTTTAGAAAGTGATACAGGTCAAAACCAAAAAGGATAAAAAAGATAAAAGCACTGTTACATTTTGTATTTCTATTTTTTTAGAAAAACACAAAGATCTGCAATTGGCTTTGGGAGGTTGCATATCGTATCAAAGGGTTTTGTTTTCTGAGAACCATGGCAAAATGGGTGGAAGAATGCTTCTTATTTGTCCAGTAAATCAGTGCTTTGTTTCTCGTTCAAGGATGGAAAACCTGTACGTGTTTGAATTCAAGTCCCCTAACTGGAAAATGACCGGACCTGAGAAGTGTGAAACATGACAGTACTTGTGCAGTGAGAGAGCTGAACTGACTCGTGGCGTCTGCTCGGATAACATTGATAATATCATTGCAGGTCTTGTGGGGGATTTCTGAATAAACATATCTGGTAGGCCCCGCAGGCCAGAAACATCAGGGCAGTTTGCAGAGGCTGCGTCCCAGAGTATTTAGTTACAGTGATGGGATCTCTCACCCACACACCACCTGCTGAGTCGTACTTCAGTGGCTGTGATCGGGTATCAAGGGTAACTGCCGTGGGCACATGGGCCACTTCTTCTTGTTTCCCTCCTGCTCAAACAGGAGGACAGTGAGTTGACACAGATAAGGAGGTTACTGCTCAAAGACAGGGCACAGTGAGTCTTTGGATGCACCTTTTCCGTGACCACTTGGACTGACCTAGAAGACATGCAGTACTGTGCTTCCTGAATGCATTTATTTAGGTGTCACCCATAAAGATGGGTCTTCCAATTTTTTTTAAATAGTATTTTTTTTATTTTCGTTACCAAAGTGGCATTATAAAGACAATATTTCAGAGGTATTTCATAGACATGTTTGCAACCTAAAAAAAACAACAAACATCCATCTCTTATCAGGGAATTGTTCTTGATAAAGGTTACGACATCATCCTGGAGATGATCCCAGAACTGCAGGACCACATACTATGTGGGATACCTATCCATCACACAGGCCTTTGAGAGGTTAGAGTAAACCAGAAAAAATCTATACAAACACAGAGTGAACATGCAAACTCTACACAGACAGTCCCACCAGCTTGTAATTGAATACTAAAGCAAAGAGCAGTGAAAACTGTCAAGCCACCATGCCACTCTAAAGAAAATACATTTATTTAAAACATTGTTTGCACAGCGTGAGAACCCTTATGATTTATATATCAATCAGAAATAAATATAAGATCTTTCCAAAACTGGAAGTCAGAGAAACCCTTCTGCTTTCTTCAACTCCTTTGCAGTGAGTTTAGTCCCAATTGTCATTGAGGCTGAAAATAAAAGGTTTCGTTTCAGGGACATTACTTTTTAAACCACCTTGGTCTTATTTGAAAAATCTCTCGTTGTTTTTCTAATTTCTGCTTCTGAATTCCTGTAACTCTGTAACAGTTAATCAAGTGGAATGTGCTTGTATTTCGTTCTCAGACGTAGTGAATTTGTTTTCACAGTGCATTAGGTTCGTACATAATGGACACCAGATACATTCACTGGCACCTGGCTACACTGATGTGCAGGAAAATCACTCCCTCTCTGTCACTTTAGCAGCAGACTCTGTGCCTCAGCCCCTGCCAACTGACTGTGTCCATTTACCTCACAAACAGCAAAGCCACTCTGATTTTTAATTTCCTCCTGCGCCTGCGAGTTTATTGTTCTTTCCACAGCTGACTCACTCCATTATCTTTTTAGCAGAAATCTTTCTATTAAGAACAAAAAAAAAACTACCGCGGGATAAACAACATTCCCAGTCTTTTGACAGAATTTCTGCTGTGCTGCCTATAGTAATAAAACTGAACAATGAGAGTGACGAGAAGAGTGTACCTGGAAATCGTTGTCATGGAGATTACTGATTGCACTCCACTCTAGTAACAAATTCCAAGTGTAGCTGTGTGCTTGTACACATGGAAGAGTAAGGAAGAGTAAGGCGAGTGATGCCCTCGTTAACAACAGTGATACATGCTGTTCATATGGCTTAATTGTCAGTGGGGAGTGTTCTAAAAATGTTCTTTCTTTTACTTCAGTTCATAGGCTTTAAAGATAAAAGGAAACATTGTTTAAAGGAAAGCTCAGTATTTTCCTTCAAATGAATACTGAACATTGTTGACGTGTCTCAGAAACCAGCGTTGGAGTCAAGTTTAAGGTTACTGGTGCTAGTATTCTGGTACTGGCGCCTGATATTCATGGAAGTCAAGTTTTCCAAAGCGCCTGATATTCATTCAGGACATCACTGAAAGAAACTGTAGCCTTTTACTCCATTGGTTTGCGGCTGTTGTTAGTTTCGTAGCCCTTGCCATTGAATAAGAAGGGAAGCGACAGTAATCAAGGCAAGGATGTCTGTATTGCCTTGGGCAGAGGGCTTGCAAAGTCTGTAGCTGGCCTTCTTGGTCATTCACATTAATTGCATCTTCACCCCTAGGCTATCTTCAATGGCTAGAATAGCTCCCACTTACAAGAGCATGCATGGGTAACCAAAGATGGGTTTTCAAGGCTGACACTTGTTGTCATAAGTCTGTTACACCATCCGCTACAAATAGTGTGGAGCAGGAGCTCAACTGTAGCACCTCATTTTAACAACAACAGCATCCTGTCACTGTTTGCTCTTGCCAGGCACGGGGAATCCTACAGAGGCCATTGGAAAGCAATCGCAGATGGAAGGTGTAGGACATCAGGGCTTGTGATGGCAGAGATGGCATTTTCAGGAGCTGAGCTCCATTGGCGTTCATGTTCATGAAGGATCTGTGGACGCCGACGTCCTTCGGGACCCTTACGTTGTCAAACCACTCATCCAGGCGACGATTCTCTTGCACATTAGAATTGACGCACTTGATGTGGTTGGATTTTCAGGTTGAATATTGCTGTGGATGAGCCTGTCATTTCCTACACTCGACTGCACTGTCAAAACTGAGCTATGAGAAAGAAACTCTTTTTGTCTGTGGTGCAGAAGATAGCAGGATAAGAATAGCTTTGATATAACTAAGAGATTTTTACCATTTTTAGTAGTACATAGAAACTCCTATGTGATTAATTAGAAAGCCTGTGTCTGTGTTATGATGAAAAGACAAAGTATATAATACTGTAAAGTCTGAACTTAACAGCATTACTAATGGCTAAATATTGTAATTAAAATGTTTATTATCTTTTATCCACTCCTTGGCCACAGTTGGCCACTTTTCTGTGAAAGACATTTGCTAGTTATGAAATGTTAAAAACTTATGTGTACTTGACTGCAAGATATAATGCTGCCTATAGTAATTTAAAAACTAAAGTTTACACTGGAGACAGCAATTCAGTGTTTTAGTATAAGAACACAATACATACTATGACATGAACAGCCCATTCAGTCTGTCTGAGCTCACCCTTGCCTTTTACACTGAGTAATTCTTTAACAGTGTCACAGCGGCTTCTGAAAGATTTCTCTGTAACAGTCTGTGCATTGTAGCCTGGAAACATACTCTGATCCCTCATACTTCTGTGTTTAAATAAATCGACCATCAATGCAGAATCCGTTTTCAAATCTGCTTTCTCTGTCATGTATTTTTTTCTGTCTCCGTAAAAAGTGCTATTTGAATCAGCTGATAATGGGTCCCCAGAAATCAGATCCACTTTAAACCAGTTTACGTGCCGTTAAGGAAGAGCCAATGGTACAGTTCTGCCCTGGAGACTGAACCCTGGCTCCGAGAATCCCCTTAGTGAGGCAAATAGCAAAAACACAGTTAAGTAATAATGACAGCTTCTCGCTTTCTTTGCCTATAATTCACATGTGAGCTGATGTGAACAGACCATTAGGGAATGCAGATATGGACTCATATCTGTTTTGAATTTTGTGCTTTTTAAATCACATCAGAAGCCAAGGGGCAGAGATACAAAGTGAAATACTTGAGACACACGTTACTTTTCTATTGTTCCTAAGTAAAAAGTGCTTTGTCAGAGGCAGGGAGGCTTAAACTAATTGAATGCAAGCTCCTTTTTTTACAGACCGGATAGTTAAGATTGAAGCTTAACACATTAAAGTTATTATTCGTGAAACGTGGGCTTTGGCCATCGCTATTGAAAATCACCCACTTTTATTTTAACAGTACAGGTAATGCAAAACTTTACTGTAACAAGTACTTGGCTGGGGATGAAAGATTCAAAATTTTAGAATTAAAATTCAATATTTTTTTTCTGCATCTGAGCATCGCACCATAAGAAAAGCTTTTGTTTTGCTTTTTAACATATTCAGCAAAGAATGAGAACATTGGGAAGCTTAGAAAACATATATACAAACATTTATGTGGCATACTTTTTAAGTCATCATTAAGCAAAATTATAAAATCTATATAACTTCTACTTTAATGATCAACTCTGAATAATATGAGCAACAGTTACATTAAACGTAAGGACTAATTTCATTTACATTTTATCCCTTCTTTTGTATATACTGTAGAATTACAAGTAGAATAACCAAACAGGTCTGAGTAGGAAGCGGAGCCTAAATGTACTGTATCTAAAAAGAAGGAGTGACTCAGCTGAGATCAGCTTTCCCACGAAGTTGTAAACTCATTTTGTTACAACGTAATTGGGTTATCACACCCTTCTTCTGCATCTGTATGGCCAGACCCATCCTTTATCTGAGCTATGATATCTTGATCTCAGATGTCACAGCTTTATGTTAAATATATTCCTGATGTTACCACAGTAATATGTTTCTATACTTTAATTCTTGCCAGAAGCCTGCAGTGTTAAATCCAAACTCCGAACTCCGAACAGAGGAACTATGTTTCAGAATGATCACAGTGTTAAGGGATTATCAAAAGAAGTAGTATGTTATTGTCCAAACATAGGAAAACCAAGTAAAGTGCTGTCTAGCCCATTGATGTGCCCTTTATATACTAAGACTGAAACATTGAAACGGCTCCTCATGTCATTCTCACACATGCTACTGGTAAATTACCAAGCAGACAAGAGGAGTCCATTCACAATCAGATCCATCTTGGTTTGTAGCTATGATACTGATCCAAATCAATTTAACTAAAGCTTATCAGTCCCCTTTTCTTGAAGACTTCCAGCAGATCAGCTTCTACACTGCATAGAGGGTTCAAACGCCCACTAATCTCTGACCAATCATCCAGTTTGACTACACACTTTCTTATTCAGTCTCCCTTTCCTGTTTAAAAGCTCAAAGCAGCTGTTTCCTAGACCTTGCCCATACGTCGCACGGCGTTGTAAACGCAGAACAGGCTCGGTTTAAGGGGAGTTAAAGCGTCTGGGCAGCGGTAAAGGAAGGGCAGCTCCAGAAATCCCACAGAAAACAAATACAACAGAATAATATAAAAATCAAGTGAGACACAAGCCAGGAAAGTGCATGTGAACCGAGCCACGCCTTTCAGTTCCAGCCCCACTGGGAGGGAGAAAAAACAAGGCCTAACGAGAATAACTTTTTTTTATTTAAGTTCATATCCTTCAAAATATTTATCACAAACAAGCAGCCCTTGGAATTATCCTGTGTATACTTGTCATGCTTAACCCAGCAATTATCAGCCCGGGAGTAGAGAGTTTTACTCTCTCTCCGTTTCTCTCTCAAGCCCCGGAGTCTGGCTTCCCTGCGGGCGCTGGGCCTGTTGGTCTCTGCACTGTGCCTCCTGCCCTGGGTTACTAATTAAGGGGCTGTCTCTGAGGTTGCCATGGCAGAGCTCCTCACATCTGGGGCACTAATTATAGCAGCATTATTGTCATAACTAGTTATTGTGCTCTTTATATACCACAGTGAACTAGGGGGTCAGCGAAAACTTCCACACACTTTAACAGGCATGTGTACAATTCAGGAGGGTGGACTGGACTGGCTAGTGGCTGCAGATGACCACTGCCAACATGTACTGTATACATCCTGGAGAGGTTTCCAGAATCTCGAGAGCAGTGTGTGCACTGTTTGCCCTGAGGTGTTGACAGATCCATTTCCAGCTGGTGCTCCTGAAGTTATATCTGTGTCTGGGTTTCAAATAACCCAAATATACTCTGAGATAAAAGACAAAATAGCAGCTCTGTACAACAGTGCTTGTAAAATTCTAAAACATTCAGTATTTGTTCAGAGGAACTATGGGTCAAAATGACTAGGAAGTCGTATATGAATAAATAAACTACTACATTGTTCAGTTTTCTCACAAGACACTTAGGTATTACAAGAAAACAGCATTAATAATTCATTTAGATGCATTGTTATTGATATGCAGAAAAAAAAATGGATGATTTTGTTCATGAATAGTGCACATTGTTATCTGGATTTTATGAGACAGGGACACGCCAGGCGAATAAATGCTGTCTTTACGTTCAAGACGTGCAAAGGCAAGTGTGCCATGATGGTGAGATTTGTACACCGGTGTGTGATCAATAGGTTCACATGGCAACAGCTTGTGACAGCATGCTGACATTTCAGATTCCCTTCTATGACTCACTTCTGTAGATTCATAAAGAGCAGGAGCACCACATGGCCTGCAAATTTGTCACAAGCTGGCAGTTCACTTCAGCAGGGAAAAAAGAAATCAGCTGCTCTTCTTCCTTCATTGTGTTTCTGGCTAGCAGTATGCCATTGACCTTCAGAAAAACAAATCATTCTGTATTGGTGATTGGTTATCAGTTAACCAGCTGAAATGTATTATTATTAGGGTAGACTCCTGCTCTCCCACCTGCTGTCTACAAAATAAGACCATAAGAAAGGTTATGAATGGGATGATTGGCATAATTTGACCCATCAACCCTAATCTCATCCAGCTGTTTCTTCAAAGAAACAACAACACGGCTTGGTAGCTTGTTCCAGACTCCCAGAACTCTTCGGGTAAAGAAGTGTCTCCTGTTTGTACTTTCAAATGCACTTCCACAAAAAAAAAATGTTTAAGCCTTTTTGATTTTTGACTGCCCGGTTGTTAATTTTTGTCATGAAAGGCAGAAAAAAGAAAATTGAATAGAATTTACACATGCACACTGCCTGCAACAAACAGTCCATCATGATTCCTTCAGACACCTTGAAAAACACTGCAGGTTAAATGGAACCAAACTCCTTAGTGGTTTCTTCTTGCTATTTCAGGAATTGTTTACCGTTTCCCCTTGAAGTAAGTTGGGATATTTCTTTTTTGCCCACCAAAAAGGCTGAGTTAATTAAGAATATATATGCACCTGTTTTTCTATATGTGCATGTATTTGTGTATTAAGGGCTTTCTGCTGCAATAGCAAATTTCTCCCCATTTTCTGAAAATAACATTTGAAGGTTAATACCCTGAATCTGGTGTGAGATAGCATTTGTTTCACTAAGCCTTGGTTTTCTGACAAATAACTGAAGCATGAGTCAAATACAAAAAAGAAAAGAAGACAACATACGATACTTGTTTCTGTTTGACCAACAAAACTCAGCTGCTCAGGTAATTTTTATATTCTTTGTGTATTCCCATGCAAGGGCTCTCTTGTTTCCCCTGTAACTGTCTCGAGAGAATTGAAATCTCCTGACAATAAAACTAGCAGAGGAAAATTTTGATTCCAGTTAAAATATGCGACAAAACTACCTTAAGACTAATTCCTTCTCACACACCTGCATGTGAAAAAATATTTTTTTTAATGAAATGAAAAATAGTACCAACAAATGTCTTAACTTGTGCCATAAATAGTACAAGTTAATTGCAACTTCTAATGCTGCGGCACGCTACTCCTGCTTGTCGTATGGAAATCCAGCCTGATTACTTCTTGAAGCTATTAGAGAGGTACAATGCCATTGCATCTTAAAGAGAGAGAGGATTAATCACGACTGTTTCTGCAGCACCTTCACACTGCAGACTTGACAGGAAATAAGAAGCTGTTGAATTTTAAATTGATTAATGACCCCAGGGGGCAGTATGGTGTGTGCGGCCTCACAGCTCCTGCCTCCTGAGTTTGATTCAAGCCTGGGGCACCTTCTGCTCGGAGCTTGCATGTTTTCCACATGTCCATGTGGGTTTTCTCTGGGTGTTTTCCTCCAGTTTTCCTTTCACCTTCCAAATATATGCTGGCTATGTTAATAGGCTTCCCCAAATTGCATCTGTGTTTTGATGTCTATGTCTGCCCAGTGATGGACTGGCATCCCACTTAGGATCCAGCTCACCTTGTGCCCTGTGCTTCCCAGATAGGCTTTGTGTTGTGTGTGCCCTGTACTTTCCGGATTGGTTCTGTATTGTTTATACCCTGTGCTTCCCAGAAAGGCTCTGTGTTGCGTGTGCCCTGTGCTTGCCAGGAAAAAAAACAACTTTCTAATAAAGCACCTGATCACGCATCAGCATGATCGTATCTTAATTCCAAGCAATATCCCCCTTGCTAACTCACCTACTCTCAAACTGCCAGAGCCAAGACAGAGCTGGCTTGGAACTGTAGTTCGTACAGTAAAGTGTGGCTGCTGCACTGATTACAACATGTCTGTGTTTCTGCATCTACCCTACGTCCTTTAAAGCAGAAGCTGCTTGTATTTTTTACTCTGGGGGAGTTGAGAGATTTGTCTTTCTATGACATGCTTTATTAAACTCTTGGAAATATTCCTCTAGTGCCTCATTCGGCAGGTGTCGACTTGTCAGCAAACTGAGTGGAGTGAAGAGATAGTAAGTACTAAAAACAGGGCTGAACAGAGCGCCACATGTATTGTCATGTGAGCCCTTCTTGGAACAAGACTTCTCTGGCCATGGAGAGACAAATCCTTTTTTAAGAGCCTTTAACCAGGGAGAAGAATGACAGGGTGCTTAAAAAATTCAGCAATTTGACAGAATGGAATAGCTTTGGCATTATTATTTTTTCTAGTCTTTTCACACAATTGACATTGTTCAATGACACGTTAAGGTTTATTCCATGCTGAAAAGAGAAGAAAGAAAACACCTGATGAAGGCTCCACGGCCGAAACGTTGTGTTTTCTTTCTTCTCTTTTCAGCATGGAATAAACCTATTACTTGTTCCTTTGCAGCCTATGCATGCTGACGCAGCTCCCCACCTGAATTATTCACTGACACACAAGTACAGTATATAATGTATGGTATGATAATAGGTATATGCCGGTGTTAAAAAAGACTCAACATCTGTCCTAGTCCCTGCAGAAAGGGAGAGGGGAACTCTCAGTTGTGACAGAAACAGGTAGACAGTAGGTAGGAAATCAGTCAGGACTGGTAGTGAAAAGTGATGACACACAATGTTTCTCACTTGGATCTGCAAATTGCAGAATGTAAACTTTCTTTTAACTAAAAAAAATATGTAGGCAGTGAATGGCACAGTAGAACTATTTTACAGAAAGAATAAATGAAACTAAACAGATTCCATGATGGGGTCTTGTTAAGGGTTGTCAGAAACAGGTTGAAATTAAGGGGAAGGACATATGTCAAGAGTGACAAGAGGCACGTCTGTACACAAAGTGAGATTGCCATCTACTGTAGCTGTAAACTCATTGAATTTAACCACAACAAAGAACTGCGATAGCTGTACAACACAACAGTTAACAGGAATATGGTGTACATTTATGACTGAGGGAATTGTCTATTTGCAACTGCTGGAGACATGATTTATTTGTTCCCATGAAAACCTTTCTAAATTGTCCTGGAAGATTTCTTACACTGAAAAGCAGAAGTTCAGGACTTTCAAAGCCACATCACATTACAAGTGAACTTCTGCCTCCACAGATCTGATAAGATCTGTGGATCTGATAAAGGCTCTAGTTTAGCAGAGATAAGTGAAAAAGGGGAAATGACTCTCAGTCAGGTGGCTGCAGATTAAATAAGCGCCTGTACAAGGCTGAGTCAGGTGAAAACAAAGGTGAAGGAAGACCAGGTTTATTATTTCTTACAGACATCATTGATAGATTAAAGCTTAAGCTAAATGCCAACATGAAAACAGAAGCAAAGTATAGTCAGTTAAGTCTTGCATTTCTGTTTGTTTAGACTGAGACAGGAAGGCCTTTTTTCTGGCCTTTCAGATCTGGACAGCAGCCTTCAGCCAACTTTCCCTTCAGTAAGTTCAGATTTTACTGGTTTTGCTTTGTGATTTCTTGCTTTTTACCACACCTGTCTCTTTTCTTTCTATGACTTTACCATAAGGTCTCAGCTTCATCTGAATTCTGCGTTGCTTTTACCACAGTAAACCAAGGTAAAACTTTCTGGGAGGTATTATTGATTAAAAAGCTCATCTGTGACTTGGAGACACTCAAGGGAAATAACTTATTGTTTATTTTTAGTGACTCAAGAGGGTTTATTTAAGACTGATATTCTTGTAAAAAGTCAAATTGGAAGTACTGGGAACACTGTGTTCCGCTGTTAAGCAGAATTTGATTTTAGTGTGTGTATCACATTGTGAGTTACAGATTCCTGAATACTAAAAAAAGCTTACAAATGAGGGGGATTCAGATCTCCTCCAGTTGTTTCTTCAAGGAAATCAGGGTTATCAGCTTGAACAACATAGTTGCGTAATTGTTCTGGTGTCTCTCCACCCTAAGAGCAAAGTAATGCCTCCTGTTCACAATTTCAAATATACTTAAATTCATGTAGAGTCTGACCCGAAACATCATTCATTTCATTTTAATGTCAAACTATAGAATTTAAAGAACTGTCTCTCTTTACTGATGCTATCGTTTATGAATATCCAATGTAACTCATATTGTAGTAGTGCTCTGATTGTGAGCCCCATTGCTATGATTTGTGTTCTACTCAATACAGGATGAAGTGGATGTATTATTTAGACTAGTTTTTTTCTTATCATGTTAATGTATCAATATAAAATGCATTTGCAGATTTTCATTGTCTCGTTTTATTTACCATTATTACAAGTTTCATTAACTTCTTAACACGAAGTTCCCAGTACCCAGTATCTGCTTTCTGCCTGCACATGTCCGGTGATAGTGATGTCATCTGCGCACACATTCTTTACGATGTCTGACATGGAAGGGAGTGGCCTGAATCATGGAAAGAGGCCGTGGATGCCTCACTAAGCCACTGCCTGTCCACTTCCTACATTCCTGTCCATGAACGAATCCGGAGTCATAGGGAGCACTTGTGTCTTGAAACTAGGTGTGGTACAAAAGCAAAGCCTCCCTTGGTGGATTCCTGCTTTGAGTTGCAGTCCTTCAGTCAATTTCTAACTCATGAATGGAGTTTGTTTAACGAAAGTTCAGGAGGGATGACAACAACCACGCTCAATCATTCCCAGCCGTCAGTGATTAGCAATCAGTCCCTACATCCTTCCTCCACCAAATGCTATAAATACCAAATGTGATCTCTCTCTCTCTCGTGTGCTACTTTTGCATCCCACCTCCAACCCAACTCCACCTCTGCGACCCCTTGGTTACCTTGCGGAGGGGTCCTGGCCTCCTCGTCCTATGGCCAGGAGGACGGCCCTCAGCCAAGTGGGTTAAGCCAAACATTCGCTCCACAATAGTTCGTCAAGCTTTGAGATCGGGCATTGTCATTCCTAGTGAAAGCAGATTTAATTATAGCAAAGGGTACATTTCTGCACCTCGATTACACTACTTTTTCTAACGACTTCTCTGCTTAGGTTCAGAGCCATGGCCATGACAGGAGGAGCCGCTGGCAGTGTCTCGGGATGTTGCCCACACAAGCTGTGTCTCATCGGGGTGACACACGCTTCTCCCTCACACAGCCGGCTTTTGGCAGGGGGCACAGAGATAGCTATGGGAATGTAATGAGGCCACGAAGAAGGCCTTAAAAAAACACTAGCAGTAAAAATGCATTTCACCAACTGTTGAGAATAGAACACCAACTGTTGAGAATTTTGAAGATTGAGTTGGATTTTTCCATCTGCTTGCTGTATTTGTATTGTATTATTGCATGCTTATATTGTCGAAAGTGAAGCTGCTGGATTTGCCTCTATTGACAGAGTAAGAATGTTGTTTGCGTATAAAGAATGGGGAAAATGATGGAGAGATGCACAGTCACATGGCTCTTCAATCAAGATATAAGTGGTTCATCTTAAATAGTCCATGACCTACACGGAACTCGACTCACATTCTGCGGATGTAACGAACAGTTCTTTCCGGACCCTATGCGGACGACACAGTCCGACGGAGTGGGGAAACACTGGGGAAACGTCATGCAGGAAAACGGGGCTGAAGACAGGGGGGCGTGTCCAAGGTGCGCTGGTGCACGGGGGAGGTGTGGCCGAGGCGAACAATCCGAGAGTAGTCCTTAGGGAATATCCAAAACACAAGGGTAAGTCCAAAACCAGCAGATCCATCAGAACTCGGAATTAAAACCACGAAGGCCGGGTCGGAACCGGCGGACGGGGAACGGAGGTTAAAACCTTAACGGGACCAGGCGCTTCCAGGTCCCGTACTCGCACGATATGGAAATCAGATGCAGAGCCCGGATGAGCGTCAGCGCCTGGCTTTTAAGGTGGGCTGGGAATAGGGAGCAGGTGCATAGAATAAAGTCTTGAGTGATAGGGCTGGAGCACCCTTAAGAAGGGGGAACTAATATCGTGACAGCGGAAGATACACTACTTACCGTCTACGCGTAGTGTTATCTCTTGGATAACCTATACTGTCAATGTCAGTGTGCTGAAGGAGTGGACACAAGCAGGAACTACAGTATATCCTTCTCTAGTTCTTTGTGGACGTTGTTTTGCCTGGAACCATTTACTGCAACACATGGGAACAAAGTTGCCTCTGTTTTTAAACTAACTTATGTGCCACTCTGCCTATTCTAAGCAGATTCTCAGCTACTGTGCATCAAAAAATTTAATTTGGGAGAGTCGTCTGTCACCTCACCTTAGGCACCAGCTTCAGTAATACTAGGTTCTTGGCTTTTGAAATGTGCAATGTTTCAGACCAGCAAGCACAATTTTGTTGCTTATAATGGAAAAACACAACACCACCACACCAACTCTCCCGTGACTGAATTGAAGTTGGCTTCAGGGCAAAACAACATATCACCAGTCTGTCACTGCCATTATTATCAGCCATATTTTACTGCTGCTCATTTTTTATGTGTTGGGCATAATCGGAGTGAAGAGCAGAAGCTCATAAAAGCACTTCTGAGGTATTCTGCACGCACCCCCTGTTCCCTGGAGTCAGGATACTTAACTAAGCACACACTGTTTATTACTTTCCCTGGATATTCCCTAGTCTGCAAAGGCAGTTGTAGTTTTTAAAGTGAACACACATTGACCGACCCTTAAGTGAGCATTTTTCTTCTACCTGTTCGATTTTCTTCTAATTGAAAATGATGGAGAGTACCAAGCTTGCCTGTTGAGGTGTTTTGCGCAACCTCTCCAAGTGTATGTTTGTTTAGGACATGATCCTAAGACCAGCTTGAGAAACACAAATACGATCAGTGTGGGAAAAATGACTCACATCACAGAAAATGATTCTAGTGATACCAGTTGACGTAAATACTTGCTGGAGAAGGAAAAACTTGCCTAGTTGTGATGCTCTTGTTAGCAGAAAGCAAGCTGATGGCCAGATGTTGCACTGAGCCTGATGTTCATTCCAAGATGATATACTGTAGTGCCCAAACAGGCAACCTTGAGACATCAATCATGTTGCACATTCATTGCAGAACTTTGGTAAAACCCTTATTTAATTCAACCTTAATGACTTAATTGAATCCTGCATTTAATTATGGGTTAGTCCAAAACCCAAGTAGAGAAGTGACTCACTCCAGCGTCCCAGCTCAAGCCAAGAGAACACTGATCACGCAGCACGTAGACTCATCTTTCTGCATGAAAGACTTGTTCTCCTAATTGTTGGGCTTGATGAGCCAGGATTTCTATCAATGGTGATGACGCCCACATGTTTCCATGTCTCATTTCACACGTCTGTTTCACACGCAGTACGGAGTGTCAGAGACCACACCATGGCAGATGATTCTATTAAAGTCACCACATGGCATGTTTACACACTCTTCCATGTCAGCCAGTTCATTTTTGTTCTGTGCAGGTTGGTGTGTTACAGACATTTCATAGGTTACAGGTGTGTGGACTCTTACAGCTACAGGTTTTATCTAATGTTACTAAAATGAGATGGGTTAGTCCCAGTACAACACAATACAGCCTGTTAAACCAATTTAGCAAAAGTCAGAGAATTTGAAAATGTGGTCGTTCACAACGACCTATAGCACAATACTGTATTTTCTACACTTTTCTGTCCTTATTTGTAATACAAGACTCCTCTCCTGAAGCATATTAATCGAAGATTCCTGTATTGTTTTTTGATCTATTGGATATACTTCCAATTCATGTCCACTAAGTTCCCTCGTGAAAAACGTGGCATTAAGCATGTGCAGAAGGCACAAAGCCTTGGGATGAGTGCAAGCTGTGCTGCTGTCAGAAGGTTTGGCAGCAACATGATCTTGTTTCCACCTCCATACCTGCCTTTGCAAAGAGTGGTGCAAAGAGTGGTGCAATCTTCTCATCGCCTAGCAAGCTGGCCACTGGCTGATGGCCGATAAGGCTGTTTAGCCTGTGCAAATGCTAAACATTTGAATGGCTGCCTATATCCGTGTGTACTTTAAGCAATGTCCTGTGCCCAGTAGTATGCTAACCAGACCTGCCACAGTAAAATATTTCCCCTGTTGGGTTTTTTGTTTAACCAAATAAGCAGTTCAAAGCACTTTAACAATGCCCTGGTTTTGGCACTTTTTGTTCTTCTTATTTTTCCAGTTTTATTTTGGCTCGATTCACTACACTTTCTGTATTCTGTTTCTGCAATACTTTTACAGTGTTATTTTGCTTTAAAATAGTTGTTTCTTAAACACGGAGGCTTACTTCATGTGGCTTTATCTTTCTGCCTGGGGTTTGTTACAGGTCACATTGTTGAATAAAGTTTCTATCCAGGAATTGGGAAGGTTCTGGGCACATGCTGGTTATTTATCTAACGCAGAAACTGCGATTGCCAATCTGCTGTGCAAAACTGGCCAGAGGTTTAAAGGCAGTTATGAATCAAAATTTAAAATAACAAAGATTGATTTCCAAGCCCAGCATGTGGTATTTAGTGGTTGAACAAACATTTTAAATGAGCAAGAAAATATAAAAAAGTGACTTGATTTAGTCTCCAAACTACCAGTCTGAACATTCTTTTCCTCTAATAACTACTTTGTATATTCAAACCGTTCAAGTAATAATGTTTTAAAGGTGCTCTGATTTTACCTGTGTATTCCTGGGCTCTAGCTATTTAGCTTTTCTATCTCACTCCTCTCAGAACAGATCAATAGGCGACAGGTGCTGAGACTGGGGTAGTCAAGCAAGTTGTAAGAAACCCTCTTTCCCTAAATTCTCTCCACAATTATAAGTGTGCTTTGGATCATTGTGCTGTTGTATTTTTATTCATTTAGAACTCTGCTTTTAAATATTTGGCCTGAGCTGTGTATCAGTTTTGTTAAGTTTGTTTCTCTAAATATGAATGTGCCACATCAAGCAGACAAGAGGCAATCTTTCTTAAAAATCTTTTCCAACCTCAACACTTATCTTCTACTAAGAGCAGCTGCATGCAATTTCTTTTCTCTCTTTTGCTTTTTGCAGTGAATACATATTTTGCAATGGGATTAGCAGGAGAAAAATGCATGTTCATGAGCAATGTGACAGATTCAGAAAAGAGTTGAGTGTTCTGCAAGAACATGCCTTTATTTAGAAAAATGGTTATAATTTGGATAGAAACTCTTCAGTTTTTGATGTGATAGTCTTCATTTTCAGAAAGTCTTGAGGAAAGATTAATGCCTGAGCCTACAGAAGAGCTCGTTCACTTCTTGGAGGATGATTTCCATGCAACGTTTTTAAAATCAAGACCCTAAATCTTGAAAAAGTGAAATGACTGTGCTTGAAAGTCTTTGAGTGATCCCAAAGTGTGTAATCGCAGTTGAAGCAAACAGACAAACTATAACCTCTAAAAAATCTTTAAAACAGAGTTTTAGATGTTTTTGTTAATTTAGCTTCTTAAGGTTCATCCTACAAGATAACCAGTTTAAAAAAATCCACTTGTCATCTTTTGTTGTCACAAGTTCACCAACAGTTCATGAAACATTGCATTACAGATATTAAGGTCTTCTCTTGACTAACACATTAAAACTGATTTTTCCCTTTCAGTACATAAATCTGTAAAGTATGTTTTCTGTTTTTAGAAAAAAGTATTTCTGATGGTGGCGATGCTTTACTTTTTAGCCCAAGACGGGAGGTTTGCCAATTGTAGATCTTCAAAAAGAGTCGTGCCCACCCTCCAAAACATATTAGATAATTAGCTATTAGCAACCGAACAAGTTAGTGAGGCCAAATGGTCTCCTCTCCTTTATAACCTCTCCTACGTTACCTTAATGCAACCCCTTTTCTGTGTGTTTGAAGAAGCTGATTCAGGAATATCAAAGTTGGCCTTTGAAAGACACAAGACAACTTTATTGACTCTTTTCAGACTTTATAACTCCAGTGTCAGGCTCCCAATCTGCAGTGACAGCCAGAGTATTATAACTACTGTACAGTATTTGTTCTATTCAGCGGCAGGCATTCATATGTATGAGCTCTAGGGAGGCCTTTGAGTGGAGATGCCCCAAGATGTCAACCTGTCAGGATCCCTGTCATTGTGTTTCCATCTTCATTTCAGGACGCGAAGCAAGACTCTCGGGGAGTTTGTATCTCTTATTCTAGCCCTTGTGGATACTATTTCTATCATGTTTCAGGTAGACTTGAAATGTTTCAAGTTCACGTCTGTTTATGATAATACCCTGTCTTATATACTGTAGCTCTTTTCAGAGTGCATGAGTTTCAAGGCACTGGACAATAAAGCAATCAGACAAAAGAGACAAGATTACACAAATTAGCAGAGTACACTGAAAATAGCACACAGACCGGATTGCCAATAAGACACAAAGACTAACTGACCGTTGCGCTGTGTGTGCCAGATTCCACAGATCATGAGAGACAGGTGATTCTCCATTTAAACCACAGGTGAGTCAGGGTCTGTGACCTGACCTGAAATGGAGGACTAGACTGGAGACAAGGACAGCGCTGTGTAGCCACAACAGGCATTACACAAATGAAACTACTTATACATTTTTTCAAACAATAATAAGTAAAATATAAGTACAACATAATATAATATGCATCCATTGCATATTTTCTGGAATGACGGTAATAAAGAACGGGCACATGAGTGATGACTATGTGAGAGAGATTATGAGAGATCTTATCAGAGATCTGATATGAGATCATGCGATGAAGATGTGTGACGTCACTTCATCACAGACAGGTAGGTGAATAGGGCATTAACAGTGCACGTGGTATTGCCAGGAGCTGCTCTGCTTTTTTTTAATTCTGAAATCCAGAAGAAACCAGTGTAAGCAATCTTAAACAGGTGATATATGCTCATACACATTTGGCCTGAAATCCCAGATTCTGTGTACTGAACATGCTACAACTTGTTAAGAACATATGTGGAAAAAACAACAACACACAGTTTCTTTTCGGTAGCAGACTGGGAGAGATGCAAGCAGTTACTCTCAGTGTTACACAGATGAACAAAGGACTTCCTCACAAAACTGAACTTATAATACAGGACGTGAGTCAAAATCAAGCCCACAATGCCTGACCAGACTGCTTGGACTTTTTCCAGAACCATCAACAGTGAAAGTGAGGACCAATTGATAAGGAGAGACCGTTAGTATAAGTGGTCTTGTTAGAATTCAGATGTAAAAGGTTTAGTTGCATCCATTTTTGTATGTTAAGGTGTTATCAGAATAGAAATTATATGTGATGACATACCTTCCAAAAAATGACCCATATAACATATAGATATGAAAAAGAAATAGGCAAAGACCGAAGTCTTGTAGGACACCATATGTAACCAAGGAACAGCAGATGATTGGAACAGTTTTTTGTATCCGATTTTAATCATAACCAAGCAGATCAGTAATCATAACAACCCACTCAAATCTATTCAGCAGTATGGAATAAAAACATATCAAAGGCAACACTAAGGTCCTGATCTGAAAAAGATTTATTATATGTGCTTATTTGCAGATAAGTGAGCATGCACATGAACGGCACCAGCCCATTCTAGGAACTTTGCCAACAATGCAAAGTTAGATTGCATGCCAATTACTGAGTAGGAGTAAGGAGAGGGAGCAGGGTCTGAAGTCTGCTTGTAGGGGTTGAGGGAACCAGACTCTAATAATTCATTGATAACATTTGCTACAGCAGGGCAGAGAATTGCAACATTTGAAACACAGCAGAGTAGTGGGGATATTTTATGATTATTTAAGACCACAAGAGACAGCATGAAAACTACCAAGAGAGATACACTTGATTCTCGGAATTCTCTGACCAGATCCGAGCAAGGGGATTTGGATTGTTCTCCCACAACTGAACGCTCTCTTTCCTGAGCCTTTCCATGGTCTTCTTGACAGAGCTGTGCCTGCTGCAGTCATACGCCATTGCCCAAGTGTCCCTCTTGACAAGGGGCCTCTTTTTACAAGTTATATCAGCTAAATCATCGAGAGGGTGGAATGGTTTGCTCTTTGAAATGCGGAATGCAGAGCTTGGGTGTTATTTGTTTTTCTCACTTTACTATTTTGCGGTGTAACAGTTCACTTGGGCACCTCTGCATCATAATATTGCCTTTTCCAGTCTGTATGATGAAGGTGTATCAGTACCTTTATGTCCACTGTAGAAGTACCATGGAATACCACAGTAAAAGCAGAGTGGAAGGCAATAAAACACAGAGAATGCATTGTAAATACACGTTAAGCATACAAAATGTGGTGAAACATGATACCATGAGACCACAATATGGTGCAGTATAGTGCACACCATGGTGTATAAATACACAGGCACAAATATTAAAAATAAAGAAGATTAATGTTATTACCATAAAGTTGGTCAAGCTCTCATAATGGAAGACCTTGCTCATACAGTAGATAAATCCTCACATTTCAGTTAGCAGATGTGATTAATAATCATAAATGACGCTGTTCAGTTTTATTTTCGTGGTAAACATAATTTCTAGTCATTTATTCAGGAAGCTGAAGGCCTAATGGTTGACTTCCAAAGCTTAAAATGTGCTCTATTTTACACATGTCAGGTAATGTATTGATAATTCTCTTTAATTATGTTTAAGTGGTAAAACAAATCCACTCAGATTGTCTTTCTTATTTCTGCTGTCCCTTGCTAGATTTACACCATTAAACCTCTACAGCTGCTTTAGGAAATCGGAGACAATCCTGAGCAAAAAGCAAATGAAAATCCTGCTGTTCTCAATCCCAGGTGCTAGAGAGATGTCAGAGTTGTTGGCTTTTGTGTCAATAATTAATGGGAAATACTTGAGTAAATGAAAGTAAAAATCAATTCTTCTGTCGAGGCCTGAAATTTGTTATAGTTATTGACAGACAAATACATCATTAAATAAATCAGGAGCTTCAGAGGACCTTGAAAAACAACAAGATGAAATAGTCCTTGTTTGGCTAATAAGCAGATTGGTTAATTGAGAGCTTAAGTTGGAACAGAAACTAATAAAGCCTTGAGGCCTTCTAAGAATTTAGCCTCCCACCCCTGCCATAGGCAGTATATGATTTAAGTCTCTTTTTCTGGCATATTGCTTTGGCATGCTTTCCTGTGTTTTTACTGTCTTGAATAATATATTATGTTGCTATATGTAATGTTGCTTTAGAAGGTTTAGGTCACACTTCAGCAGAATAAAGTCTTTCAAGGTTTTGCCTCTAATATTCCAAAAAAATAGTTCACCATCTGCATGCCTGCAATGTGATTTGTGTGATATGCACCATCAAATGTTTAAAATGACACTTGGAAAATTAAGCAAAATGACGCTGAAATTACCTGCCCTAGCCGTATACGATTGTACAGACTAGAGAGAGAGAGACTTGGTGGTGTTAGAGAACTCAGGCCAGAAAATTCCAGGAGTTTCAAATGCTCTGGATGGCAGTGATTTATAATTAAGTCACAGTTAAGGGATCCTGATTTTGCTTTTCCAGTAATTGCTATGGTTTTTAGGATTATTGGAAATCTTTGCGCGAAACAATGGAGAGTTGTCTTTTAGAACTCCTCTCTTCCTTATTTCTATACAAAAAAGAGGAAAAATTCTAATTCAATTTATAGTGAACTTGAATTTATTCATAGCAATGTTTTTGTTTGTGGCTCTCAGTCAAATGTCAATATTGGAAATATATCTCAGAACATGTCTGGATATTACTTTTTCATTGCCAAAGAGATGAGCAACAACCTACAGTAGGTGCTCCCTCCCATCAGAAAGATGACTTGGGCACAGTGCTGGCGGCTCAGATGGGCACTGCGCAGAGCAGCCATCAAATTCAGCAACCAGCAGAGCTCAATTTATACCTCAACAAGCTACCGCCGAGAGACAAAATTACTTTCTTTCTCTGTCATTTCACTGCTGAGCTAGGCCATCACTGTCTGGTTCCATTAAAAAAATGTGTGTTTTGTTGCAGTCGTTTAAACATATTTATGTATTAGTAACCTAGTAAGATTTCCATAAACATACAGCACATATAAACTAAGCCTGCAAAGTTTTCTTAGTCTATGTGCTGCATTGTTTGCAGAGTTTTATCATTCAAACCAGAGGTTTGTTGTATCTTGCAACGCGCTGTGACTGTGGATTATTCTGGATCTTTGCTCCCTTCAGTGGCTGCAGAAGATGATGAACAGAATATGCAGGTCTATTGCTCTTGTCCTGTTCGGAAGACCCTGTGAGGCGGATGTGTTTTTTTCATTAAGCTATATGCATGAATGTGTATCACCTGTGTACAAACGAGCAATGGAATTACATTAATGGACATAATGGTGGATATTAGTACTGTTTGAAGAAAGTAAAGTTTTTAATCCACCTCTAGTTACAATCAGAGCAGTAAGTCATACAGCAGCGTAGTCTGCCACCTTTATAAAACCCCACTGCAGAGCTGTGGGGGACTCTCTCAAGAGGAAATCTATATTCAGCCCAACAATACACAGTCCTAATGATCACCGACTTGGCTGCCATTAGCTCAGCATCCTCCCTGCCTTCCTGCCGGGTGCCCATTCACATGAGAGGCTACAGCAACACAGCACTCGCTCGCACCACATAAACACCTCTACAGCCCCGCACGCAGAGCAATCAACGGGGGAATATGGGAAACCTGCTCAAATACACCAGGACACTCTTACAAAAGTCTGCTTTCGCACAGAGTAAGGGGCACTGATTTATAATTCATTAGAGGTGCAACATGGGATAGCATAAGGAGTTTTGGCTTGCTGTGGTGCAAGTGGTATTAACATGGTAAACGTAGCAACGTACAGTATGTGACAGTAACTGGAGCAAATTTTGTAAGAGTGGCCATGTATCTGGAGGATGCATTTGCTATAATTTAAGACTGAAGACATTTTTGGATCACTTTGAAGGTTTCTGTTAAGCAACACGAGGTGTTTCGACACCAGTTCCTGTTTCCCCCATGCTGCCAGCCACTGCTTGATCGTCTCCAAGCTCTGAACGTGCTCAGCCAGTACCGGACAGATGTTGAGCTGATTGCTCCTTCCTCCTAATGTATTGGCCCTGACTGAACAATACGGCTCCAAAGAAAATACTTATTCTTGGAAGTAGCTTATTCTGGTTTGCTCTCCTAAAAAACCAAAGGCATAAGCATACCGGCATGCGTGTTGCAACATGCAGAGCTTTGCACAGCACAGTGACACAGAGGTTTATGAAATTTGGATCAGTGTGTGCAGACAGAGCACACTGTGAACACCCAACAGACCGACCACAGACCATCAGAGTGTGCTATTTTGTTCACCTTCTAAATAGTCAGGAGAAAGACGATCTATCTGTTGTAATAATGAAAGAGATTCAGAGTGTCGAGTTTGGAGCACACTCTACGATGCTTCACTCTTGCTTCACTTTGCTGGAAACAAACTGACTGAAAGAACCAAATTACAGCACTCTTCTTAAAACATCCGTCCATGCACAATACAAGCTAACCTCTAACCCTAATGCATTGCTGGGAATTTATCAGCAACTTGCAGGCAATGACATTCTCAACTTGCAATCCAGTAATGTGAAGATTGTCCTCAGGAGAACTCTCTTTAAAGCTGTGAAGGAAATAACCCTGTGCAACAACTGCTCTGCAGAGCTTTGAAGTTTAGATGTCTCAAAACACATAACAATGGTGATCCCATTAATAATTTATCTTCTTTGAAAAAAAGTATTTGATTCCAAGCTCATTATGCTTGAAGTAACACTTTGTGCTTTACAGAATTAATGTAAAATCGGTGTATATTCAAATCCTAAACTGTTCTCTGTTTAATTATATCATGTCCCCTCATCAATTCTCTTACAATAAAGTGTTAACCTGTTTTGATGTTTTTGCTATATATTAAAAAAGTGTGTAATTTCAAGCAGCGCAATCTTATCCTGAAGACCGGCTGTTAATAACAATCTGAGGATGGAATTATTTATACATGTGAAGCCAGTGGCCTTTTAATTGATTCTGGTTTGTAAAACAAAACTCATTAACTATAATTAAAGTGTCTGATTAGTGTTTCAGGATTTGGAATCCCTGAATAAGTTTTAAAGCTGCCATCTGCCACATGTTCATGCTTCATTAACTGCAATGCTGACGATGGGAGTGCTCCCAGTGACCAACAGGTACAAAAGGACTTTGTTCCCCAGTGAGAAGATGTCAGATTACTTTTTTAAAATGGGGCTGATGAACAGCCCAAGCTCTTTTGTACTGCCATCATATCAGGCCTTCCTTGATTCATGATTGCACAGAGGAGCAAACAGAAGCTGTGCACTAAACAGTTGTGGTGCCACCAGACATGAGGATTCAGGTTTTTTTACAGTTGTAAGCAACCCATCTTCTCTTTTTGAGATTGCTTTGCGTTTTTCTATCTTCTTATTAGTTTTGTGTTTTTAAACAGACTCAAACTGCTGAATCACTCCAAGTGCGATAACCCAAGATATACTAATATCTCTCACAGCAAATTCAAAACTGGCCTCTGTGGAAAGATTATACTTTCCATTCTGTCCACTTGAAGTGGAGTGATTTGGTTGAACATTTATTATGAGCACGGCTTCCTTCAATTCAGCAAGGACCATAAACATGATAATCGTGAGGAATATATTATATTTTACTCCTGTTTTTTTTAACTTGTCCTAATTTGTCTAGTCTGTGGTTAAGATGACATAAAATGGGAAGCAATCTAGAAGACCACCCACTGCCTAAGAGCCACATAAATGCAGAGACTGTACTACATAGATTGCTATAGGAAAAAGAACTAACAACATCTTTGCCAGCCATCTACCCAGCTTTGCAGTCTGTGAGATAACAAAATAGGATTTTATCGGCTTATGTATTGTCCTTCAGCACTTCCCTCACAGAGCCCAAAATGTACAGCATATGTGTTGCACCCACGACAGATCTCATACCTTCCTCGTTGGCCATAAGCATACTGTGAGTCGGTGATCAGTAATGCAATCTCATCCAACTGCATTGAAGGGGCACAGAGTTCCAGAGCCTATTAGCAAAGAGAAAAGAATTCTTTATAACACAGCTGTTCACAATTACTAAATAATTTAAATAACTGGCAAATCATTTTAAAAGAGACTGTAGATCTATATACAATTCTGTAAATCTTTTAACCAGTGTAGTATTTGTCTTACAAATTGTACAGTAATAAAGCCCTGGGTCATTCACAATGATACTGGCGTGACCTTCATTTTTTTCCAGCAGAGTGTCAGTGCAGACGGTCTTTGTCACAGTAATGGGATTCTTTAATTCGCTTTTTGAAGTGGAAACAATCATCCTTTGGTGAAACACTCTTGGAATTATTTGTAATGAAGTTTGATTGTACAAATCATAACTGTGACAAAAAAATACTTTTCCCTTCTCCATTTCTAGTTAACATCTTGTTTCATTGTCTGCTGTTCAAAATATCATTTTTCTTTTTCAAAATCTTTCGAAAAATCATTTTCCTGTTTGCAGAGAAAAAACATTGAAACAAATCTCACAAATCTAATTTGAAACAAATGAAGTAAAATCGTAAGTGGTTATCTGTGTTAGTGTAACCCTTATATTTCTTTCAGACAAGAGCAGATGCTGCTTCTGCATAAACTAATCTCAGATCAAGGACTTGCAAGGCCCATTGAAATTCTACGACTTTATCAAAAACAAGAGAATATAATTGTTTCTCTTTATCGCATTTCAAACATTAATTGGAAAACATTCACCCTAACAATTATTTGTTTTTCTCTGGCATTGATAATTGTTTCTCTAGCTGGCCAATTCCACAGCATTCACTCAAGTTTGTTTTGCACAAGAGCAAAGTTTGCCTCACATGAACTGAAAGTAAGTACAAAGGTGCCATTTTAGGCAAAAAAAAGCATTTGCAGCCTAGAAGGGACCAAGGGCTTTTATTTGTCACTTAACAATGTCACGGCGCAGATTGCTCTAGTTACTGTGATCTTTGAGAAACAAAGGAGAAAATGTACAGAGGAAAAGTGTTGCACACATGCGGGTGTGTTGTGGATGGAGCAGCCCACCTGGTTGACATCGCCCTCCCCTATAACAAAGGTCAGCCTGGGGTCCTTCTCCACCACCGTGCCATCTTCCAGCACCCCTTGAAGCTTCACAGTGACCTCCTGACCCCAGCTTGGGCTGGCAGCCTGCTCCTGCCCAGGCTGTAGCACTCTCTTCCTCAGGAACCCCTCTTCTGCACAGAGAGCAGGGTGGGGTGTCAGGCCGCCCACGCTTCTTAAACTACTATACAGAGAGTAGCTGTTGCTCACTAATGCCGGCGTCACACAACATGACTTTTCCTAGGATTTTCAGATGTGGCCTTCATTTACATGATCGTAAAAAAAATCACAGCGAGTTGTAGAGAGTCTGTTACCGTCAGTTGTGTAGTGTGACACAGTCATAGCACTCTTAACAGCCCCTACGACTGTAGTCCCAGGGCTGGGACTCGCTACGACACAATCCAACTGGTTTGATTTTCTCGTAGAGAGTTGCAAGTTCTTGTGTCTGCGACAGTCAACAACCGGAAGTACCACGACCAAACAAATGTGGTCTACTCCAAGTTTTTCGGCCTGTCCTCTTCTTTTTTTTCTCGTCACAAAGGAGAGCGCAGGCTACAGCGCAGGTGACAACTACCTGCTTGTTCTCCATGTTAGTTTCCTTGTGTGTGGTGCTCCTCCTCTTATTCCAGCGTCCTCCACGTTGATTGGCTGCCAAAATGAGGCAACCTCGCGGTACTTTCGCAGTGCAATACGAGATTTGGAACCGTGATGAAAGGTCGTGAGGGAATCGTGTGATTAGTCACCCCCTGCGATTCCTAGTCGTATAATTTGACACCCGCTAGGACAGAAAAGCCAGCGAGATTCAGCAACTGCAGTCGTTAAATTTGACATGCTCTCCAACTAGAAGTCGTGTAGAGTCCTGTAGTGTGATGCCGGCTTAAGTGTAACAGTCGTATCCCATCTCTTCATGGAATGCTCTCTACTCTAAATTTGTGGAAGGAGGAGCATCCTTAGAAAAACAGTGGCAGGCCATCCCCACCCCCAGATCAACTCTCCAGTGACCAATGTGCCTGGAAACCAGCATAACTGACAGATCCTTCAGGATACATTTTTTGGTTTGCTTTGGTATAATTCTGTGTTTTTCATAGGCAGTGCAGTGAAAGAAGCAGCACGGCTAATCTAGCTATAAAGTTATGGCATGTATGTTTCATTTGGATAGGCCTACCTGTTATGTCCAGCCACTCCTCATCCAGAAATAACTCTTCAAATCCAGCAGCGGTCCACTCATGCAGCTCGTACCTGGGGAAGAAGCTTTCTTCAGTGGGGACACTCGTCATATCTACCTCCCTGTTAGGGGGCAACTGGAACCGCACTGTCTTCCCGAAACTGGGCGTCTTCTCTAGTTTCCTCTTGCCATCTGGGCCCCCCTCGCCAGCAGCCTCTGCACTCTCTGTCCCAGGGACGCAAAGGCTTCCGAATGCACTGCCACCGCTGTTAACTTGCTCTTCCTCCCTGCTCTTGTGAGCCTGGGGGGGCTCATGAAGTGGGTCGCCCTCCTCAAGACCATTCCAGGCTTCCACATAAGGACATGTCTCCACCGTCTCTGTACCGAGCTCAGGCCTCTCCATGTCCCCACAGGTTGAGGATGTCCTTGTGTCTCACTTCAGAAAGCTGCCACGGCACACCATCTGTTGAAAGCGTGGCAGCACAACAGAAATCCCAAGGATTTTCTTTTCAGCTATGAACGTAAGTTTGAATGTCGGTGTGGCCTCAGATCCACAAATTGCTCCTGCTGCACAGCGCCTGCTAATGAGACTGACAGCCTGAAGTATTTTTTAAAGCAGATGCCCACATGGATGCTAATTGAATTAAACCCAAGCTACATCACAACCAAGACACTGCAAATCCCTGCCTGTGCCGAAAGAGAGCCCCTCAGAGCCAAGGAAGGCGTTGGATGGGGACTCGTCTGGGAGCTACTGGGGTTCACTCAGGTTCTCTGCTGCAGCCCATCGCGCTTTTTTCAGGGGTTTTTTTCTGGGCTCCACCTCCATGTGAGAACAAAAAAAGACTTTAATGAAAAAATAACAGTATTGCACATCGAAGCAGTCCTGGTCAGTAGGACAGTGTGATGATAATCTGCTGGATTAGAAGAGCAAAATCTCATCTGCCAGAATGTCTGTAAGCTTCTTAATGACTCATCAGCCATTCCCATGAAGCATTGCTCCCAACAGCCATCTACCAATGAGCTCTTTCAGTGGAGTCTTTTATCACTGTGTAGTGCCTGTGCTTGCTTTCTGTATTCTTGCACTGTCCTCTAAAAGAGATCCCCCCTTGTTTTCAAAGAATTCAGTTTTACTATTTCTATGTCAGGTGAAATGAGATGGCAGAGCTATGAGCCAACCCATTCTGTTTTCCTAATCCCTAATCCCCCGCCAGAGTATGCCTTGTTGAAAGGAAGGGTTTGAAGTATGACTGCCGGGCATGCCTGTCTCCAGAGTTTCAGATGAATGTGTGATGTGGGTACATGTTCTCGAGACTGGGTTGCTTTTATTTTTGTTGCCAAGTGATCAAATTCAGCCCTGGCTGCTTGAAAGGGCTCAAACTGCTAACGGTCGACACTGCTCGAAATGTACGTCAACCAGTGACTGAAATGACCTTCAAAAGAAATTAAAAATAACTTCTTTTGTGTCTCCACGGTCAATCTGTCGAGGCCACAAAAGTGACTCATTAATGGCTCAGGGCACCCACAATTGGATTGTGCATTCTAACTTTTGATCTAAGCTCTTTGCTACTGTGGAAGGGTTGCTTATAAAATGATTTCACTGTGATTTTTTTTTCTTTTTTTAACTCCGTCTGACAGTTTAGCCTGTTGCTCCCCTAGTCTCGGATACTTTCTCTGACAAAAGCCCTGTGTGATTACAAGATACAGCACATTGACTGAAATTCAGATAATGGCAATCCATTGTGAGTTCAACCACTCCCGGCAGCCTGACGAGGGAATTTTAATTTTTCTTTCTTACCACACGTTAGCATATTTTCCTCAGATGGCCTATTCTATTGGTCTCGTTGATTAGTGAAAGACGGTGCTGGTGGAACAAAAACACCCCAGAAATAGCCCAGACATGGCTATCTGATAGGAGCAAGAACAGAGCAGTTTGCTTTTCTCTGAAGACAACAGAACAGGTTTATCTAGGCAAGCTACATGCCTCAGAGCGGTGGACAGAATCCCACTGAATAACACTAAGCAGCAAGACCAGACAAGCTACTGCAACTCACAACATGCGCATCCCAATTAGGAAACACTAGTATGGTGCTTCATTCAGAATGCCTAATAGATTAATTGTTTGGCTGCTCCAGCAGGGGATGTGTTCACTGAAACTGGTGAGAAATCATCATCCATGAGTCTGATGCTGAAAAAGAGCAAAATGCTTTTCGATCTCTGACTATTAACAAAGAAGTTGTTTGCAAGAGATCTGGTTGAAATTCCAAAGCCCTAACATCCCAAAATGTTGTAGCCTCCTTTTATTTTCCTTGGTTTTCTGAGACAGCAACAATGTCCACCTTGAGTAGAAGAACACTCAAAAACCTTTTGACCAGAATCCCCACAGGTCCAATCTATCAGATGTGACCTGAGCACTCCCTGTGTTTGATGTCCTGTGTTTTTTTCATTTGAAAGTTCTCACTGTGAGTCTTCAAGCATCCATCAAGTCACAGGAGTCGCTGTTATAAGCAGCCGAGTGGACCCTGCCTGACTAGCACTGCTTGGGGAAGCAGTTGAAGTGGCCGAGACCTCTGCTTGCAATGTCTGTGCAAAAGGGGCCCAGCCAAAAGGGACCTGGGTCTTTCTTGCTCATTCTGGCACACAGTAAGTGTGAAGAAGATAACTTAATGGTTTGAAACAAGTCTGTTTTGCCCTACCAGTCAGAATCAGCATGGGTGAGATATCTGAACTTGCCCAGGTTGATTAGTCTCATCTCTAATTAAGTGCCAATTGGAGGATGGACACACGCTTCTTTGGAGAGACAGTGGCATGCACTCTATAAGGAGGAGGGCGACCTTAGTGTTGCACCACACCAGAATACACTACACAGCCCCGGAGCTTTGATTTCATTCTCTTGTTATTGTGGATCCCAGGCAGGCTAATGCTATTACAGTGGGATGTTAATACCTTTCTCCTCAGCAACGTGTCCTGCAAATTTAGCTCTGTTTTTCTGCCAGTGGCTTCTTCTGAGCAGACCATATGGCAAGTAAGGACTCTATTAATGACTATAAACAAGCTTCTTAATCCCCTGTCCAAGCATCTTTCCTTGGAAGGATTATGACCCACTAATTAACCTAAATTCGCAATTTTTTTTCCATTTCACCTTATCCATTTGAGGGTTTAAAGGGATGGAGGAATACTAACTCAGTTTGAAAAACAACATTCACTGGCCTAATCCTTTTTGAATAATTTGGAATCCTCCCTCCTTTCCATATCTCTAATTTGTGTCATCTGTTATTTTACAAAATTAGTAAAGAGAGAGCATTTACCCTTTGGATAACCATCATCAAATTTTGGATTTCTCACACAGAATTAGTTTTGGTGCTGCTAATATTGCTGCTCTCCTTTTCAAGAAGTAAAAGTAGCATTTTAATTGATTCAACAGATAAGAAGCGAACTGAAGATAAATGCCTGTAACCAAAAATTGATGTCTGCTTGGTCTGCTGCTCTTAAAAATACTTTGCTTTGCTTATAGCTGGATCATGCTCTCTTTGTACACTGCAGAGCTTTCTTGTGACACTGACCTTACCAAAAACTCAAGGATAAGGGGAAAAGACCATCAAAGAGGAATGACCGAATTAGCCATGGGGATGCACAAAAAACAAATTCTTTCAATGAACTTTATAGTACACCCCAGAAAGACAATCTGTGGCATGTAAATGATTTTTAAATAAATTCTGCAAATAATAGTTGATCCAATTTGACGTACTCCACTGTCTTAAGTGTTTCAAACATATGGTCGGAATGATACAGAATAATCAATAGTTCCAACCAAGAAGAGATCAGAATCATTTTAATGCATCTTTGTTTATTTACACTGCAATATGTTTTAAATAATAAAACAATCTCCAGGTCCAGTGACAGAAAATTGCATCTGACATTAAATGTCGGTATTTCAGATAAAAGTAGGCTTGGGTTAGCAATAATGCTCATTAGCAATATTACCTCAGAGCATCAGTAGGCTATAAATAGACAAACATTAATATATAATGTTAATAACAATATTAACATTAATAACATACAGCTCTGGAAGGCCAGACACTGTTGAATACAATGAGCTGCTCTGCTGTGTGTTTCATTAAGACTTTTTCCTCAGTTCACAGAGACGCATAAGATTTCAGGACTCTTTTGCTCATTTCTTGTTTTTTCCTCATACACTCAAGTACTTTTAGCAGCTAATATATATAAGAATTTATATATATATATCAGTGATGTATCCTAACAATTTTTACTCTTAGCTATCTACTTACAGTACCTTTTGTTGTATAACATTTTGTAATACCACAAAAGGATCATTACTAGAGTTTTTAAATAAATGCTGTTTGTCTGTAATTCACTTTTACTAACTGTAATTCATTGATCATTTATTATAAGAATACTGTTTTAAACATCTGTACACTGGTTTTATCTAATGCATGTAATGTTATTACAGGCATCAGATCTGCATTTTTACACTTTAATGATTAAAGGGAAGCCCTTCTATTAACATGGGATGGCATTTCAGCCCCCTTTTGTCCATGTGACTTGTTTAATATTTTACAGGCCTTTAACCAAACAGGCCTTTGAGAAATAATTATCACAATTATATAATGATTCTGTTCAGTTGTGTAAAACATATATTCAAACCACTTTTCTTATCTGCATTTAGAAAGAAATTAGTCCTTTTATTTCCATAATCTTCACATATTTGCTTCTAATGTTATGTTTTTTGTGATATTGGCTTTTGAGATTTTAAAAAAATCAAACAATTGCTGCAGGCACAAATCGCTCCTTTCTAGTGCTGGAAGCCAAAATCCGGTTTCTCGTCTTGAGAAAGTAAAGTCCTTTCACTTGAGATACTGCTGTTTCAGATGACACCAATGGTTCATCTGAAGATTATTTTTCTTATACTACTCTGGAGCCATCTTCCAAGTGTAAACTGTTTATTTTCCAAAACGTTTTTATTAAAATGGGGATTGCTTAACTTTTTATGAGTATGAGTTCAGAAGTACAGTATGTTCCAACCTCTACTCTTGAGCCCAGATTTTATTTCAGCTTTATGCTTACAGGAGTTTGAATGGTTTCTTTCAGACCTTGAGTATTAAAAATAGTAGCAGGAAATACTGTGCTCAGGCATCAGATAAAATAAATCACCCAGCTGCTAATTTTGCTATTTTCTGAAGCCTCCCCTGTAGACAATTTAGAGAATTCAAAAAAGTATTGTGAAAATTCCTCTTCATCCAGGAATTAATATTTTGCTTCATATACTTTTACATTGAAGTAAAATTAATTCTGCCTGCTGGCACATTTGCGTTCAGATGTCAACTGACAGACATTTTTTTCATCTTTTCTAATTTCACTAATCTTTTTCTTTTCCAAGAGACATTCACTATTTCACAAGACCTGGAGAACTCTAAAAAAATCAACATGATTGAAATAGAATACTGTACAGTCAAATAATAATCTCAGTCCTTCCATAAGAAAGCTTAGGTACCAATTTTGGGGGCCTTGAAAACTTTTATCAAAGTGGTGCTTGCTGCTCACGTTTGACTAAAGTATTTAATGTGTAAAATGTCACTTTTAAACATGCACTTAAAAGAGAAATTTCAATAGTTATGATGTTAAAGCTTCCACTTTTGTTTTTCTTAGTGAAACAAGAAAGTGAGTCTCAAGGGTGAATTCTCTTGGAAAAGAAGAATTTGTGGTATGAAGTAATCGCTGAGCTACATATCAATGTGGTCATATAAATGGCTTGAACAATTGACAATCTGCTATATTTCTTGTAAGAGACCTCATATTTTGCCAGATACAAGCATGTACACATAGTGTACATTGTGTTCCTGAATTATGCACTGTACTTCCAGAAACATACTTCTAAATATTTACAAAAATATTGCAAAACATCCTTAACAGTATTGATCTCTAATGATCAGTGACAGAGCTTATTTCTCACTTAGGATCTTTTAACAATACCTTCTAAAATGAAAACAGATCAACTCAAAAGACAAGTGTAGAACGCAGTATTCATTAAGTGGGGGGTATTGCAGAACGCATGTTTCTTGGGCACAGTCCATCGAGAATGAAATGGGGGGACGTTGAGGAGTCTTTGGGGTTAACTCTCTTCTCTTGTAGTGTCACAGTATGACGAACCACTGGGAACAGCCGGGAAAACAGTGTGTTAGGGAGCAGAAGGGCTACACAAAAGATCACTGTCAATCTTACTCTCAAGATAAGATCATTTAAACTCTCGTCCTCGAATGTTTAACAGTGTCACACAACTGCAACAATTTGGTTTTTTTTTTCCACGTTACCGGTGTGAGGGACTTCTGTACAGGCATCTTGTTTGAAGCACATCTGTTTCAGGCAAGCTTGTCACCCTGCTCAGAATTGCTTATAAACCAATTCAGTCGGCCCCCTCTCATTCCACTGAACATCGGTTCTACAGTGGGTATAGTTTAAGTATAGTTTACAATTAAGGAATTTAAACTGGGAGGAAACTGCAGTTCTGTTTTACAATAAACTAGAACATTTAAATTCGGAAATGCTGCAAACGTTTCGATTTGTTTTTAAAAATGGACTTTTCAATCAATGTGACAATATCCCAGAAATAGTGTTTTTAAGTCCGTCCGTGCAGCGAAACGTTCAGGATTAAGAGTTTCTAAAAAGGTCAGTTGTGGAGGCCTGGTGTTTATCCACCCCCTCTCTGTGACGCCATACAGGGAAATTCAATAGATATACATTGCATTGTGACGTCGATGTGCGCTCTTGTCTCGATTATTTATTTGTTCACGCTCGGGTCTCGGGCAGCGAGTGTGTGAGTAGTGTGTGACGTGCTTGGAACAACGCAGCCGTTCTACGCCCCGCCCAGGTACCGTGACGTTTCACCGAGAATGTCCCCGATGCTGCTCAGTTCCAGACATGGCAGCACTGAGACAGGAGGAGCGATACGGGCTGTCCTGTGGTAAAATTAACAAAAATATCCCGAATAAAACGCTTTATCACGTCAAGCTCACCGACACCGCCATCAGAGCTTTGGAGGCATATCAGAACTTCAAGGTAACGAGAAAATCACGTTTTTGCCCATTTACTTTTTTTGATATATTTATTGTTTTCTTAGGCTAAGCTTTAAAGGGCTCTTCTGGAGCAGGTTTTATGCGCAAGTAGGCTTGGATAGAAAAGGGGGAAAGTTGCCGGTAACTTCGAGAAGTGACAGAATCTGTAGAATGTGAACTGGGGGCTGTGGGAGGAAACTGTAGCGCTTTGCTAAAAAGTGCATCGTATTAATGAAAAAAAAAAGAAACTTACGGTGTCTGTAATTATGGTTTGAATACCTGCGCAAAAATAAACACTGTAACCCCGTGCAATTTTATTCAACACCATGAAAATTTTAGGGAATAAACTGGTAATGTTTCGCTGGTATAGATTAGGAACTATTTTTTTTTTTTTGTCGGAGTAGAATGATTTTAGCCAGCTGAGCTTTAGATACTTGGTATACCATATCTTTCAGATCTGTTTTGCGCTGTCAACAATATTTCAGTTCTGTTTTGAAATCATTATCATATGTAGAAGCCTTAAATCTCCTTTCAAAGATTATGGAAAGCCTACTGAAAATTAGAGGTATGGGTTAAAGGTATATAGTTTGTACACAAAAAGAGCTTTTTTTTTTAATTGAACAGTTAAAATTGCCGTTTTTAGTCACGCCGTGTCTTTTCTGTCAATCGTGTAGCAAGCAAGCAAGCAAGCCTTTAGGGAAATAATCTTGAGTGCTTTTCTGTATAAATATACGATGAAAGGGATCGTACGGTGAGTGTGGCGCACAGGGTTAGATTCTGTGATATTGGTTACTCTTTAGACAGCTGTATACAACTGTAGATTTTGATTTTAGTCGTGCTTCAAGAATAATCGTGTTTGAACTAAGATACTAGTGCTTTCTTTTAATTCTATGTAAAGTCGACAAGTCGGTCTTCATCGTGGTCCAGTCGGTGTTGCCCAGCTCTTGTGGTGTTTAAAATGTGTATATTAAGCGTAATGGTCTACTAGATAAAAGACTTCCAAACATCTCACGCCGCTAATCTCCTTTCTGCTTCAGAAATCTAGGGTAGAAAGTGTCCTGTAATCTTATCTCGAAACAAGTGGAAGATAACCAGAATTTACGGGCTGGTCGTTTCTATATTATGCTACTATTGTATCCAAACTAAGGCAAGTCAGTTACATATATTTATTATGTAGAACGGTTAGGGAGATGATTCAAATCAAAGGAAATGCAAGATTCGGATGTAAATCGCAAAAAAATGATGCATTTTTGTTAAGAAAATCGCTTTGTTACAACTGAAATGAAATGGCATAACCGCAATAAAGACCATTAGCACAAGGGAACGTGCAGTATGCATTCGAACAATTTCTGTAACCCGTCTTTCTTAATTTACTGGAGGGCAGATAGCGACGTAAAATGAGATAGTAAGTGAAAAGCTTTTGTGCAACAGGAGTCTTTAACAGTAGCCATAGCTTGAATTCCCATGCAATTAATGGCTCAATGGGAGCTCTGGACGCCAGCTGGACCGTGCGCCTGGTCAGTCTCCCCTAGTCGTCCCCCTCGGCACTCCTCTTCGCTGATTGGCTGCTGGCGCTGTGTTTTTTGTGTTGCCGTGCTCCCTTTGTACTGTTCTGCCCTTTAAACGCTTTGTGCCACGCCCCCCTCGGCGCTCATTGGCGCAGAGGTGCGGATCGAAGCGCTCTGTCTGGGTCCATCGCCCAATCAGAAGCAGCGGAGCACTTCCTTAATCTCCAGAGATAATTTATCCTGACATGCTGTAAGACCTTTCAACTGGAGCAGCCTGCTTCAATGAACAATGCCGAAAAACAGAGTCGAATGTCAACACTCTCAAGTAGAAATGTGATGCATTTGTGCGTGCCCTTAACTAATACTGATCTTCTAAAAGCCGTTATTGTTTAGTATTTAATATTTCCGTGCAGGGCAATGTTCTGCAGGAATGGGTTCTAATTTTTTTCGTCGTTCAGTTCGTTTTTCTCGCTCCTGAACGATGACATTCTGTCGTCATGTACGCGTTGTACTAAATGCAGACTGAGGGTCTTCAGCAAGTAGCAAGACACATTCTGCCACATTGTTTTAAACGAATCAGAAAACAGGGTTTCGATAGCTGGTGTAGATGAAGATAGCTGCGCCATAATCTCGTACCTTTTAGGGGAAACACCTTGGTTTAAGGAGATGAGGCAATTGTCCCCCTTATAGGTGGTACATTCTTCCTACATTACATGGGGAAGTAGCCCAAGGAAGAATCTTCTCCTTATGTGCTCCTGGTTACCCCTCTAACCAAACCAGGTGACATTGCTGATCTTGAGCAACAGACAACCATCCAGGAGGTTATAATAGAGCCTTTTTCAGCAAAGCACTGAGTATAATCCATTTTCCTTCCCCAAGATTTATGAGGCTGATTTACCTGTCAGGTGTGTACATGCTGTTTGAACAGTATGTTGTCTCCACCCGCCTGAGAGCAGTGATTCACCGCAGGAGGTGAACGCTCTTTCTAATCATGTCCTCAAGCTCTCTGACCAGAGTCCCACGTCAGGTCATTCTGGCATTTCTTCTTTTTGTGTGAGATCTTTGTCTAAGGTTTGCAAATGACTTGCTCTGGGTCCCACCACATCCAGTTTTGACTTCTAATTCTTTAGTTTGTTCATTAATTCCCTTTCAATGAAAACAAAGAAGGTTAATTATATCTGCGCCCTTGACTGGAAAGTTGCCGGTTTGTATCCTAAGGCCGGCAGAGGAATTTTGGGCCCCTGAGCAAGGCCCTTAACCCCAGCTGCTCCGGGGGCGCCGTATAAATGGCTGACCCTGCACTCTGACCCCAAGCTTCTCTCCCTGTCTGTGTGTCTCATGGAGAGCAAGTTGGGGTATGGAAAAGACAAATTCATAATACAAGAAATTGTATATAGCCAATAAAGTGATCTTATACAGTTTGTCAGTCTGTAGCTGTTTTAAGAGCGGGGAGGGAGTTAAAATGGAGCTGGCGTGTCCCTTTGAAAATCAGCTGTAAAATCCAGTCTGGATAAGAAAATCATTTCAAGTGTGATGGTGTCTAAACCTGCTCCTAAAATACAAACGGAGCCTCCATTTTCTACCTTGAGTGCTGCCCATTTATCAAGTTGAGTAACATGAGAAAACATGTACAGTAGGTTAGGTGGAGCCTGTCTCTGCTCTTAAGAGATTTAGACTTGTCTTTTTCAGAGCAAGTCAACAAACTGTCCGATCAACAAGGCTGATTTCTGTAAAAGAACATTTAAACTGGGGCATCGGATTATACCCAAAGATCATCGTGCAAAACCTAGGCTTTGCTATCAGTGCAGATTTGTAGATGATTGTGGTGTTTGCATGAACCTTCAATTACCAAAATTGAAGTGCACATTTGGTTCTTGGATTTTCTTTGGACCCTGATAAGTTTTTTTTTTAACTAAAGACAAAATGTGGGAGTCTGTCTGCCAGCAAATCGTATCCTAGTAAGATGTGGAAAATGTTTGATCTTGCTCAGGAGGGCAAATTAATTCTTTGCTCTGCTAATGGAGGGTGTAGATAGGAGCTGTTTGCAGGTATCAGCAGGTATTAGGCGTTCAGGCTAAAGCAAACTGCTTCTCCCGTTTACTCAGGAAATGTAGGCTTTTGAGGTACAAAAGTGACTAGAATATATAACTAATTACAGCAGAAACCACAGCTGCAGATGTTATTAGGAACAAATGGCATTTGATCTTCTCTATTAAAAATCCCCCTGTTCACAGCATTTGGAAGAGCCCTTATAATCAGCAGTTCTTAAAAGAAGATGCACACTTTTTCCATGAGTGTTTCAACCTCTTTAGACAGATACAATATACAGTATTTTGGTATCAACCCCAGTTCTTGTATAATTAAACCTTGAAAAGATTTGTAAGCTAAGACTAGTATAGGGGTTTGAAAATCCACATCCTTATTTATTTCTTAAAAAATAACTTAAGTTTTTGGTACAATGCTAATTTTGTGGACCAGAATAAAGGTGATTTTTATTGAATGTTAAAATATAATACCTCTCAACTCTAGCATGGGTCCTGTTTATATTATTCTCTGTCATGTGCAGAAACTGATATTGTAGAAGAATATGAGTTATCTCCAGTCTTTTGAATGCTGGCAGTCATTGTTTTCACATTCTGAGCCTGGTTAAACTTTGGGTGGGAGTGCATAGTAGTTATTGTTCAATTCTACAGTAGGTGCTCCTTTTTAAGCTCAACTTAAGTCTGTTTTTGTATTTGTTGTTCTTAAACTACAGTGAGAAACAAAGTGCGATGGTTAGGTAACAAATGTAAATACCCTCTGGCTTTGGATGAGATTTAAGGGCTGCTTGCAAATAAATTGTTCGTCTCCTGAATTGTCTCTCCCTCCCCCTCTCCCTGTATCTCCTCTCAAGAACCCTGCTGATCAGCATGGACAGTCTTGTTGAAATCCAGATTGATTAATCATAGACATTCCAGTGCAGTTTACTACAGTATCTTAGATTGCTGGACCACTGTTAAGTTAGAATGTTAAAAACGCCTTGGTAGGCCATTTGTGGAAAACATTTTAGCCAAGAAGCACTTCAGAAGGCAATGCAATCTTGAACAGGACAGGTTGCTGTTTTGAAATAAAATGACTGTTTAAAAGCACTGTAGGTCAGATGATTATTTTCAAGGTAGCGTCTTTAAGGTTAATGTGAATTTTACAATAACTGCCTGAAATGTAGGACAAAAAGTTTAAGAAACTTGAAACTGCTCCTCTGTCTTCAACATTGGAGAGCTGACAGTGTGGCGGACACTGGGTGACACTGTATCAGTTTTACAGTCCTGGCATAATTGCCTCATGGGGTAAAAACAACCATGCAGGCTGTACAAAGCTGTAATTGTTATGGGTATTCCTTAGTCTATGCAACTTCCATAGCAGGCAGATGTCTTTCAACTCCCTGCTCTCCTGCAAAAGACCAAAAAGAGAGTGCTTTAATTTATTGTTTCAGTTTCTGCATGTGAAAGGAAGTAAAAGTCTAAATTCCACCCTGCTGTTTCCAGCAGTAAGGTGAAAATGCTCACATATATTTGTGCAAATCTGTTGACAGGCCTTCAGGAATTTTCAGTGAGATTTGCACATGACATGCATTTACTTACTAAAGAGTTTAGTAGATTTATAGTGTCTTCACCCTAGCATCAAGCATGCTCATAAATAAAAATAGCATGAACTGAAAAACACTTGAAGATGTCTGTGTATTGTATAATAAATGCTTGTGTTCTTTTTCTCGTGCTGCATCTTGTTTAATTAGTTGGGTGTGTGGCATGCTAAAGTCATCAGTGAATTTACAGAGATTGTAATTTTCCTATTTGTCTTTTTTTCCAGGACTTTCATGTAAAGTGGTTCTATTTAATATTAACACAATAACCCAATTCTGTCTATAGATTTGCTTCTTTTAAATGACAGGATGAGATGTGCATGTATACAGTTAATCAGATTAGCGTTTAATGATTAGCATTTGATTGATTGTGCTGCTGAAATTCAGAGTTTTCTTATTACATACATCATTGCCCTGAGACTACTTAACTTTCAGCTGATATTTCTACAAACCTTTCGTTTGACTTATGAAAGTTATATTTGCATACTGAATTACTGCTTCCTGTTGTTATAGACACATACTCATCATTTTTGGAGAGCTGTTGTGGTAGAGAATCTTTTGAATTGCTGTAAGAAATGCTGCTTTGCCTACTTCAGTGCACATAATAAGTTTATAAAGGAATGCGAATACTTTCAAAGTTGACTAATGAGAGTTAAAAGGCCAATATCACATTTTCAATTACTTTTTAAAAAACTTACAATTATTTATTTCCATATATTGTATCAGTTAAACTACTTGTGTGATTAGAGGGATTCTGGTGTTTATATCACCAGTTTTTGCTTATATAAGCAAATATAGGAAGTTAATCATCAACTCAAGGAGACTGTTAACAGTAAGCATAATAGTTTTACTTTGTATTCTTTTGTCCTGCCCATTATCACAAATCAAGTTCTAAAGTTGCACAAAGAAGGGAAAAGATACAGGAATCTAGTGGCATTCAGTATTCATGTTAAATTGCCATGTCAGATATTAAATGTTACAGGAAAATAGGCAAAATCAGAACTATATCCAGATCCAGGAGAGCAAATGAGATTAAAGCAGGAAGACAGACTTGTTTATTTCAGCCTCAGGGTAGCGACTAAGGAGGTGCAGCACAGTGTGGCGTTGCGAGTTCAGAACATCTTATCACAAGAGACCTGTATCACTAGAACAAACAGGGCAGCAGTAGAGGTAGGGATCCGAGTCCAGGATGTTTCTGAAGAATGTGTGTGCTTCTGTGAAATATAAACCAGTTGGGTAATGTCTTCACACCTTCCCGTTAAGGGGTGGAAAATCTATTTATTTCAAAAGCAGAAGCCGAAGTTCATATGGAAGTGAAAATATGAGGCCTGAAACATCTAAGCTAATTGTATCTACTGTCCAGCATGGACAGAAACCTTCGCATGACTGAAGTCAAGTCCCAGAACACAGCACTGATTGAACCTGGCTTTGTCATAAACGGCTGTTCTTTTAAGAATGACGCTAGGCACAAGTGGATGGTGAACACATAATCACTGCGGAGAAAAGGATCAAAGTGCCAGATTGCCAGCTGCAGTAGCTAGATTCAAACTGTGGATCTGATCGAATGTCTGCCTAGTGTCTGCCCTTCTCATAAACAGGGGAGGAGAATAATTAGAACGCATTATTAATTCTTGAAGAAATAATACATGTATTGCTTAAGTATATCCAAACTTAATCCAAAGATAATAATCGCAGCCCTGCTTGTTATTGGCATCGTTTGGAGGTTTAACCAATACGTTATGTCACTATGACTGCATTTGGAACGGATGAACAGGGGACTTGATTTTGATTTGGATTGTTTTAGATGTGAAAATCTCTGGGTTTTTCAGTCCATACTCACAATGATTCCTTTCGGATGATGTCAGATGATTATACTTGAAAATCCTACCCTCATCTCTCTTCTTTCTCTTCCACAGGCCTCGATACCACATCAGCCGGTTATTTGCTTCAAGGGGAGCCAAGGGGTGAGATTTTTTTTTTTGGTTTGTTTTAGATTTTGCTGACATTTTTAGTGTCTCAATCAATTCTTTCACTTAACAGAAGCATTTAATTATTCCCCAGCATTTAGCTTGTTCTTGTAGTTTTTTGTTATAAGATTCCAATGTTAAACACAGAAGTGTTTAGAGAGGCAGTGTTTTTTTTTTACAGCAGCTAATATTTCTAAATCATTGAAGAAATGTACTAAACTTTGAAATGGTGTTTGTGATCATACTGTATGTTGAATTCACCCACTGCATCCAGAAGGAGACTGTGGTGGGTATATACAATGCACAAACAAGCCACAAGCACAAGGACGTTCCAGAGAAAACGCCAACACGCTGAAAACAATTTTTTTGGACCTGCACAAATGAGACCTTGTGTATGAGCACAGTGCTGGAAACCTTAGAATGAAAACTTGATTCCTCTGGGCTTGGAGGTGGGATCAGGGGTCAAACTGGCCACTGGGAAAGCTCAGTTTCCAAGGGTCTTTCTTAACAAGACGGGAACCAAGTCACTGAGAGTCCCTGTAGTCTCTCTTTTAACAGAGGTGGCCAAGCTGCTGTTAGATCAGTGTGGAGAGTTTGCTGTTCTCTGCTAGTGGCAGTTCAGTAAAAATGCCTTTCTGGGAGATGGCTCACAAGCCAGGAAAACTGGGTCTTCCCAGTGTCACCTAGCCAGAGGCATCTGATGATTTCTGATATACCCAATAACCAGTAACTAAATTTTTATTTCTAAGAGAGATACTGCATATTTATAAATGTCGCTTTAAATATGTAAAGCAGAATAAATGGCACTAAATACTCACACTAGCAAATATGACCGTCAGTGTATCTCCTTCACCTTTGAGTCTGAAATCCCCACACTCTTATCTAAAATATTAACGCATTAAATATTCAAATTGCATAACTTGAATGCACGCCGCAGCTCCTTCTACAGCCGACAATAAGCTGCTCCGCTGGGCCAAGTGGATATTAATGAGGACGGCAAAGCCGTAAGAGAAATTTGATTAAGTGGTTGTTGCGGGGGAAATTGATGAATGTGGCAGACTTGGGCACGTGTGACTGAGCCCTGAAGTGTTACCAGCAAGGGTGACAGACAGCCCCACTGCTCCTGCATCCTAACAGCGGCTGTCCTGGCAGCTGAGCCAGCCGTCGAATTAAGCAATGTAACCTACAGTAGCTAAAGAAATTATTTCTGCGTCAACATCAGGGCGCTCTCTATTGCTGTTGGTGATCGGCAGCATTTGACTGTGCACTAAATAATGCAATACCTGCGTCTCTCTTGAATTTCTTTTTTTCATGCACCCTCCAGTGCAAAGCCAGATAAAAAGGGTTCAATGGAGGAATGCAGCAAAGTTTAAAAACAGGCCGCAGATGCACAGGGTGAGGAAATTCCCATAAACATTTTCCTGGCTGCTGGCCAGACTTTCACGGTGAAGGGGACAGTCCATTTCTGAAGCTGTTTCCTGCTGTGGGCTGGCAGCTTCCATTTTCTGCTGCTGTCTTGATCTTCTGCTCCAAGACCAGGTCCCTATGATCCAAGGCTCTTGTGGTGATCCTGAATGAGGAGAAGCAACCTGTGCTAAGCAGAGCTAGTGTATGTTTTTCAAAGGGCTGCGTGGTTCTTTATAACTGAAAAAAACATTAAAAAAAAGTTGGATTATATCGGTTCTAAAACTTATTATGGAACAAAATGACCCTTGTACAACAGGAAAAGCACTTCAAAGGAATATAATACTTAGCAATTCTGGGAGATTTTTGAGATGTAGCATTAATAATAAAAAAAAGACTCAATAAAAATGCCATTGACGTGATGAAAAGTTCAAGCTGTGGTGAATTTAATAACTGTTGATTACATGGAGATGCCCACAAGGGGCTTGAAGCGATTATTCAGTTTCGTTTTTGGGAGTTCTCTGGGGCAGCACATGGGCATTCAGGAATTTCACATCTTAGTGCCCAGTTCTTTCATGCTGCTATAGTGTGTGCTGGAGTTTGCTTTAAGGTCATGTGCTTCCAGTGGGATTAGAAATGGTTTATAGGTCTTTAATACCTTTCTCCATAATTGGCTGATTGCTGTGGATGTTTGATAACATTAACAAGATTATACTGTTTCGTAATAAGAAATTAACTCATGCAGTTGCTCGGTAATACGGGTTTCTTGGGTGTAGTCTTTGCATTTTATTGAAGAAAAGTTACAGGAAGTTAGTTTCTTAGTTACTGGAAGAGGTACATCTTAAAAACAATCTTCGGCAAAATAGACCAAAAATTCAAGGTTTACCATCTAAACTGTGACAAAATACAACATGCACCCCTGCAGATTATATAATTTACCACTCGCTAGAGTCTAAAAATAGTAATTTTTGTAAACCACTGATGCTAAAGATACAGACGTTTTTAAGGGGGGCTGAAGTGTTTTGAATATTTTTTGTGTTGACAGTAGAACTCAGTGACAGGATGGTAACGAATGTTTTTTTACTTTGATTGTAGCCCTCTAATTCAGAGCACTTGTTGGAAGCCCCTTATTAATACAGCCAGTATGTTTCAGGCTAAGACAGATCTGACTGGCTGACTGCACCAAGAACAGTGTTTTAATGGCGAGATATTTTTATATTATATCATCCGGCTCTGATAACAGGCCAGGGCTTCCTGTTCACTCCTGAAAATGTTCCTGTAAATTATGGAATTCCTGTTTTGCCCACCAGATTATCAACAGTGGGACAAAGGACATGATCAAAGGCTTTGCAGCCTAGTCACCAGTATTTTACAGTTTACCACGAAGGGCAGGACGGTCACCTGCACTTGATGGTTAGGGCAGTGTTTTCTATCCAGGAAAGTGTTCCCATCGGCACAGATGAGAGAATGAAACTTTAGACTCTGAAGATTTCATCATGCTCTCTAAGTTTTTTTTTAATGTTCAGAGAAACGCTGGCATCACAAAGCATCCCTAGTTCCTCTCCATGGAAAAGAGAAGGAAGTTATGGTTACAGATTTGAATCTTTAAAAACTAGTATGTTATTTTAGGAAATGTCATAATATGTTCGAGGTCTGCTTACTTGACAAACTACACTAAACAGTATTTATTGGAAGTAAAAAAATGACCACAGCGTCTTCTTTAATGTTTCCAGTTGGTATTTTCTGGGCGCTTCACATTTATTAAAAAGCAAGCATGCTTGTTTTGTGCTTTGTAAGCTGAAAAAGGGGGTGGACAATAAGACTGCTGCTGTAGTTTGATTTCAGTAGTATTCTTTCATCTGCTTCCACTCTCGTGAGTGAATTTGTTCGGTCAGGAGCTGAGGAACATTGACAGGATACAGCTTTGAATATGCTAAGAAAATCAAATACTGTGCTACGTAATTGTACACTCCTATTGCTATGATCATTAAATTATTTAATTACTAAATTAGCATAATGTTTAACCACTGAACCAGTGGTTAAATGTTGATTGCTGTGAAGGCCAAGAATTAAAGTATTTTAGATTTTGATGAGTCTTTCCATCGTGGAGCTGCGTGTTTACTGGGATATATATTTACCGGAAAGAAGGATGAGGGGTCTTGTGTTTTACGGAGGCAGACGGAGTGGTCCTCGGGCACTCATTGCAACTGTGGAGAACTGGCCTTCTCTTGCAGTTCCCTGCAGGGCCCCGGCGCGCCACCCCATCTGAGCTCCGAGCGCCACGCAGGCTTTGGGAGAAAAAAAGAAAGAGCCAGAAATCCACTCCAGTGAGGAGGGAAATGGGGGTGAGGCGCTGCCCCACGTGTGTGAGAGGAGGTGCGTGGCCCTCCTGTTGACTGGGGCCTGAGCTCCTCGGTGCAGCTGTGCAGGATCCTGCGCGCTCTGGCCACCCTGTTTGCACAAGTGTGACCCGACAAGTGTGAGCCGACACTGGGCACAGGAAAGGTTTTCATCACCTCCAAGGCGAGTGGGGTTCCAAAACACAGTGAGGCACAATAGAAGAACCCCTCTTGGTTTGCAGTGTGTGGGCGAGCGGCACTGCGGTGGCCTTAATACAGGGCTCTCTTTAACAGGAAAGGTTCACTCTGGGAGTCTGACGGTGCAACAGATTGCGATTAATTGCAGAATTTGACGCTGGCTTCATCTTCAAGCGGTACAGCTTTGATTTTTAAAGCGAGCATGGTTTCATAATGCGTGCCTTGAGCCATCCTTCAGAGCAGGATAAAAACAATAACAAGACAGGGTTGGGCCAGAATTCCTTTCCTTTCATCAACACATGTTATGTTGTGCTCTTGTTGCACTGTGCAGTCCATTTGAATCTTAGGTGTGAAGCAGTTTTAGGTCATCGCATGGCTGCCATTATCTTTATCAAACGGAGTTGTTGTTTTTTTTTTTTGCATGCTTGAGGGCCCCCCAGTGGGATTAATGCATTTAAGAGCAGATTTTTAACACGTGCATTTTAACCCTTTATTGGTGCTGTACGATGTCATATCTGGAATCAGCAGTATATTTCATTAAAGTGTATTCCTGTAAGATACTCACAAGTAGATGGAGTGGCAGGTGGATGAGAGAGACCCCTGTGGGAGTTTTTAGTTTTCAGTCGGCTGTAGATCTTTATCTTCCTTTATTTTGAGGTGCTGGCACCTCTGATGGTTATTGAAGGTGGACACTGGAGTGAGTGCAGCTCTGAAACGACTTTCGGTTTTTGGTTCAGAGGAAACTAAACAACTGCAGCCTGCATGACTGGTACAGTATCTGTTCTTCCTCTGGCCTGGCAGGGATAAGGATGTGTGTGCGCAGAGTTCTTTAGTTCTTCATAAGGCAGCAGTGGGGTTCCTCTTCATGGAATAGTTTCCTCCAAAGCTTACAGCTGCTCCCCACACACGCATTCCTCACGTTAATTGGTTGCTCCTCGTCCTGATTGCCGGTAATACAGAGGAACTTGCTGGGGCGAACACATCCACTCCGCTTTTATTTGATACTTGTAACTCTAGGAAAGCCACCATTTCTTCAGAAATAATTCCCACTTTGGTCTTTCCCCTGTGAGGAACTTGATGAGGAACCAGAGAAGATTGGTGTCTGTGAAGGATTTACTGAAATACAAAAGATTATCCTTATTGAGGTCCAGTATCTTACGTGGACAGTTAAGAGTTTTTGCAGGGTATGTTGTAACCTTTTTTTAAGCAGCAATGCTACTCTTAGTCAGTGTTCAGGCAATCATCTTTTAAAGTTTTTCTGTTTAAAGCTTTTAATTGCGCGAGTGTCAACAGTCTCCCAGGCTCGCTGAAGTCTTCTCACACATGTATTGTTCTCAGCCTTTCAAATCTACAATGAGGAGCTGCAGGTACTGTAGAATCAATGCCCCAGCCTGAAAAGAGTGCACACTGGGTGGCTGGCTGGAGGTGAACATGGTCACCTCACATGGAAATTCTACTGTTTCAGTTTTATTCATAATAGGTGCTGGCATTTGCTTAAGCAAGTAATTTTCACCCCAAAGGATTTCAAAGCATAAAAGTGCCACTTATGGAAAGGTTACATTAATAAACATTCATTTTTACTTTGCCTTCCTGAACTGTAAAAACGGTCATGCTAATTATCTAAAATGGTAAAAGCAAAACAAAATGCTTATTCATTTTTGGCTATACTACTGTATTGTCATCTCTTATTTGATTTGATTCATTGGGAAGAACATTTGTAGCATGGGAGAAAAAAACGTTTGTGAAAAATCCTCCTTTAAGTGTTTCTAAAAGGAGTACTAAACACTTTCCTGAGAAGAAACAAGGATTTTCAGGAAGTTTACAGCACAGCGGGGGTCTGGATTTAACGCTGAATAATTTCTGAAGTTTTACTTTTCACACTCAAATAAGATATTTTCAAGTTATTGCATGCTCATACTAATTAAGAGTTATGCTTTGATAAAAGAAGAAACTACAGCAGTATTATTTTGAGTATGAGTGAACTGTAGCTTATAAATGTACATTTGTATTGCTTTAAAATACACCATCTTAAGGCTATTCTTCATTAGATTATTGCAGTGTGAATTTTTGTGTTGTTAGTGGCTAATCTAAAAAAGTTGTAAGATTCTTCAGGTTTTCTCTTTGCTGATTTAATAATTGCAAATTGCTCTTCTTTTTAATGTTATTTTTTCTGCTTCAGTGGAGCTTACTTTAAGCATATTGGTTCAAACTTGGTTTGACAAGCACAAAAGCTTTATTGTTGAGGGATTATAAACCTTACATGTAAGGGTTAAAAGTTTTGTTACTATGCTGCACTGAGGTCTGAAAGCGCTGGCTGTTAAAAGAAAGTCTTGTGTAAGATCAGAGTGATTACTGAATGCTTGAAGTAAAATGTGGCTCCACTAAGCCTTTTAAAAGATATTTTTTCTGCTGTATTAAAGATACATTGAAGAACCTTTTACACTGCTGGATGTTGAACATTTGTTTAGGTTCTTACCATCTTATCTCAAACAGAAGACAGTCTCATTTTCTAATGGATTGTTTAGGAAGAGGCAACCATCGTCCTCCCTTATGTTGGAATATAACTCTCTTGTGCACAGAGAAAGGTGCTGCTCAAAGTGACCCATTATCTGTTGTAGTTGATAGATTAGCCTCGAGGCACTTGAGCAAAAGGCACATTTCAGTTGGCCATTGAAGTGGCACATGTGGGAATATAAGACTATTTAGTTTTCCCCTTAACTGTGTCCTCCATATGAACAGCAGCAAGAAAACCCATCCTAAATAATTGTAAATGGAAACAAATGGAATGTGATTACATACGTGCTTGATTCCATGCACTGTCTGCAGCTAATGGCAGCACCATTAATCACCCAGTACCAGTGCGAGAAATTCAGTGTTTCTGTCAAGGCAGTGAGGCTCATGAAGGTTTGTGCATTCATTAACATTATCGTTCTTGATCCACCGTCAAATAAACATTGTTTTGTTCTATTCAATTTTAAGACCTTGGAGAATGGAGAAGAAGGGTGCAGTTTCTGTTACAAATGCGATGCGTTTTGAATTTGGTTTCCTTTTTGTAGCCGCGGGCAGCCAGTTGTGTAGCAGTGCCTTGAATGTGACCTTGTGGCTCATCTTGGACATCTTATCGCAGTGCAGTGTGGTCGAGAGACTACAGCTCTGAAGCTAGGCTCCTTCTCAGTCATTGACATCCATAGATACTCCACCTCTTGGCTGATTAGTAGGCTTTTGTGTTTTTTTGTGTTGTTTTTTTTTCAGGCTGATTGTTTTGAGTCGCTCAACACAGGCCCTGTTCCAGGACTCAACTCTAGATGTGGAGATATAGTGACCCAATGCATGGAACTGAAGCTCCACTCATAAGGAACAAATAGTCAGAAACAGACACTTCAATGTCTTTAGTCTTGCTAGAGGTACAAAGATTTAAATTGGCATCATAATCAAGAAATGCAGATCAAAATGTTTAACCTTGGTACCCTCTGCAGTAGGGTCTGCCGCTTCTGGGCACGAAGAGGTGTCTGGAGAACCTATGGAGCTTTGCTTAGCTCAGCAGTTTTAACTGATCAGGTGAGGGGTTTAACACAGTGAGACACTGTTACTCTGCAGTATTTAATCCACATTCATTTAATGTGTTAAAAGTAGAGGGAACAGGGGTTTTCTATAAACAGTCCTTTTGCTTAAGACTTCAGGGCATGTTCCATCATGCTGTAAAAATGTATTATTGTTTATTATTGTTATTGTTGGTTGATTATTTAAAAAAAGTTAATGCTGTTCCTGGGGCCAGCGATTATTTTACAAGTATAAAGATCTTGCTGTGCTGTTCATTTTAATGTGCAGATACGAGGCTATACATTGATTTCACCGAGCAGATTTTGCTTCCTCTAATTTTGTTATTTTGAACTCAGTCACAGCTATCATTTCTCTGTGACAAAATGCAAATTTGTTTAATTAGCCGAAGTCAGCAATGTCACTACCAGACGCAGATGTCTTTTGTGGTAACAGGCTGCTTCTCTGAGGGAGACAATTAACCTCCATCGCTGAGCTGTCCTGTGAGTTTTCCTTTCTTTGGCAGAGACTGGAACAGCGGTGTTGGGGATACTACTCCTATGTCAGTAGTCAACCTTGAAATCCTCCCTTTGCGGTTAAGAGCACTCTACTCTGTATGTCACAGAGCTGGTAGTTTTGTTGCCCAAATGTAAAAATGTTCAGGGTTTCTGAGGAACAAAAGTTGCGCAGAGGTGCACGTTTCGTTTTCTGGCGAAGGAAGAACGAGAGGTTAAAATGAACTCTTCTGCTCCCTGTCGGTTTTTCTCTTTGGCTGTCTGCGGCGGTGAAGGCGTAGAACCAAGCTGAGCTGCTCTGCTGCACCGCAGTTCACGCCGTATTCCAGCCTGAACGTATCTGACATTTCCAAACACACACTAGAACCCAGCAGATGTAGTTGCGCTGCTGCCACAGAAAGAGTTATTGTATCTGACTTTGCGCCCAGCAGGAGGGTGGGGGCTTGACATCGTGCTGAGGATTGTGAATCTTTTGCCATTTGGCTCTGATGACACAGGCAGCAGTGAGGCCACTCTTAACTCTGAATGCACTGATTTATACTCGGCCTCTCGGTGGCCCTGCAGGTTTGGTAGGGCTGCACTGACACCCAGCTTTTAAACTTTCCATTTTAAAATAAAGGAAATAGTCCCGTTTGTTCTCGATGAGAACCCTTTGGAGCCATGTAGATTGGGGTCCGGTTTCATCACGTACTTCTTGGTGGGAAGTCCGAGTCCTGTTAAGTAGGTGCTTTGTCATTCTATTTGGAAAGTTTTTTTTCCCAAAAAGTATATCCAGCTGAGATATTCTTGTGAATTACCAGCCTGCCAAGTGCTAGCAGGGCCTTGAAAGACTGATTTAAGAGTGTCTCTTCTGGCTGTTCCTCGCTGGGAGGACTGGGTGATGTTGAACAACATTTATAATGGATATCAATACCATGATTTTTAAAAGCATGCCGCTCAGATAATTGAATATCGTCTAATGTGAAGAAACATCAATATTTTGTGCCCCTCCCTGACAGCATGCCTACTCAGTAAATATTCAGCTGTATTCTGACACAGTCTTTTCTCTAGAAAAACCATGCAAAGTCTTTAGTGAACAAGCTACATCACACTTGCACTGTTACACTGTCTTGTATGCTCGTGGTATTTTGCTGAGACACTCAAAAACAAATTGGTGAAAATTGCACAGTGAGAACCCCCCCCCCCCCCGACACACACACACACACACACACACACCTCCCTCATTTTCACTTGATTCCAGTTGAAAATTCCTGAGGTGAAGTGAACTTCAATAATGAGATTTTGCAGATCTTCGGTCCCTTCCATTTTCCAGGCTGTCATTAAAATGTAGGAATCTCGGGATAAGCCGTGGGAGGCAGTTCAGGCGCAGCCATTAGAGCCATTTGAGATGACACACAGGCGTTCGGGGTTCAGATCCCAGCTCAGGTGACTCGCAGGCCCGGCCCGTGTTGTGTCCGCTGACCTTGTTGGCTGTTGGGCACGGGCACGGACCCAGTCACGCTGCGCTTGGGTTTAAACAGGCCCTGCGAGAGGAAGCAGTAAAGCACAGCCACAATACTGGGCCCACAGCTTAAACACGCACGTCAGAGCTGCTGGCTTTCTGGTATGATAAAGCATTGGAAAGAGCTGCAGAAAAAGCTTTCCTATATATGTGATGTCATCAAGGCCTGGATTAAACGGGGACGTCTGTCTCGCCCCAATTAGCAAAATACGCATCTAAATCTTGAAGACAGTTTTTTTTTCTTTAGATACCTTGGTTACTTTTAGGGGGAAAAGAAAATCTGCCGTCAGTGTGCCAGGTTTCTAATTCGTCTTCGGCTCAAAAGTTGCGGTTTAATGCAGACGCAAGTCGAAGGCTGTTTTTGCCCTCTGGCTCCTACACCGTCTTGACTTCGCCGCCATGTTCTTGCACTGACTGCGGGTGTCTGTGGCTGTGAGGGAGGGGGAAAAAAACAGACCTCATCCGTTGAAAGGGCTCACCAGTTCTCGTATTAAACAGCGCCCTCACAGGTGTTCGGGGTTCAGGGGCGCGCGAGCCCACCTGTTCCAGGAGCCAAGCGACTGGAGGGGGGGCGGGGGTTCCCAAAGTCGGGCCCGCATTGTTTTGCCAGCCGCCTGGCCCACGCTGGCCCAGAGGTCTGGCGTCTGAGAGACGGGGAGCGGGAGAGATGGAAAGTCCCCTGGAAGAGGAGCTGGGGACGAATGAGTTAAGTGACATCTGGTGACGAAGATGAAGGAGGAAGCCGGGCGACAGGGATGTGAATGAGAATGGGGAGTGTGCACGCGGGGGCAAGGAGGAGGGGGGCTGGGGGCCACCGCGTTCCGGGGCAGGCTGGGGGGGGCTGGGTCACACTGTAAATTCCGAGCTGTCCTTCTACCCGGGGGCACGCTGGGGTCCGGGAATGAGCACCAGCACGACAGGGGGCCCACGCGTTGCCATGAGGTGGCCGGGCCTGGACGGACAAGGGCGCTGGTCTGCCTCCTGACGTCAGGCTGGAGTATGTAGTCTTCGCAATGAGCAGTCCTACCCCGGTGACTTTTTAAGAATTTTTTTTTGCCGTCTCTGATTTTCAGATTTGTTTTTTGTTTTCCGTTCTGAAGCGCCCCACTTTAAGGACAGCTAGGCCTTTCTGGATTCTGGCCCAGATCCTGAAGTTCAAGAAGAAGAGAAGAAATCCGGTGGTTTGGGAAAATGGCTGTTGATAACGGGAGGTTTTTTTTGTTTGCGAGACTGATAAGTTGGCTGTGGTTTCTCCAGAGCATCTAATGCCCTGATGAGGTGGTCCCGGCTGGGAGGTTGTGCTTAAAAGCAGAATAGCCGGAAAAGGGGGGTGGGGTGCTTTTCTTGGGGGTTGCAGGGGTGTTGTTGGAAGAGCAGTTATTGGCTGAATGCCAGCGAAGTAGCTTTTGATTGCACTGCATGACTGGGCATTTGAGACAGGAAGAAGCCTGCCTGCTACATCTGCTTATAGTATAACCTTCTCTGGGCCAGGCCACAATCAATAATTTACCTCAGATAACCGGGGGAAAGCTATGCAAATCACAAAGCTGCTGAGCACGAAGATAAGCAAAGCGGAACTTTTCATGCCGTGTCGCCGTGCGGCGGGGGTCTGCGTGCTTATAAAATCGAACCGCTAACTAAAAAAGAAACATGGAAACTTGACAGCGTAGTTCAGTGTCTAGGTATTATTGATGACTTTACGAGACGGTGAATTTATATCGTATGCAATGAATTTGCACAATAGCCAAAATGCAAGTAGTCTGGAATATTAATAAGCGAGAGCACCTGGTGTTGTTCATCCCGAATATCAGTAAGGTGGAATTTCGTATTTCATGAAACCTGCATCTAAGCAACATCCAACACTGATCTTAGTGTAGTCGTATATGTTTATATTACAAAAATGAATTATTCAGTTCTGGAGAAAGTTGATACTTTTTTTTTTGCTTACATCTCTTAAATTTCCTTTACTTTAAATTATAGATATTAATATTATAATAACTTTGCATACCACTGTAGGTTTAAACCTGATACAGATGCATCTTGAGTCCAGGTTGTCATGTGTAAACGGTGTGCCCGGTCATGCTCTGTGTAAGTGCAGAAAGAGTGTTAGTCTTAAGAATATGACGATATAAGAGACGATAGTCTCTTATGTTTTATGTTTTCTTGCACCTCACGTCGGACGTAAAATATTCAGGCGCGTTGCTCCGTCCCCCAGCCCTGTGAGATAGAATCAGGGAGACTGTTGACTAAGTGAGGTTTAAAGGGCACCCGTGTTGCGAATGTCTTATCTGCGGAAGTCGGGTGGATGACTCGGTAATAACCGGTATTAATTAACGTCTCCTGTGGTAAGCGACATGCCTTTGACTTTATGCCCAGCCCTGGGAATGTTTTCATCTGTCAGTCTTGAGAGCGAACGGGCCCGTGTTGTGAGCCGAGCAGTCTTGAATGAAAGGCTGTGTGGTACTGTGCCCCCCCTCAAAACACACTCACATTCTTGCTCTCTGCGTATTTTTTTATTTATTATGCATCATTGAATCGATTTATTCGTAGCATATACTTTGTGTATAATGAAAAAAAAAGTACTCCTTTTTCATGAATTTAGAGTGTCGGGATGTATTCCAAGTCAATTACTAATTAGCCCACTGTGGCTCAAATGTTGAGAAGGAATTTGTTCCTTAAACCTTTCCAAGAGACCTTCCGGAAACTGTGTTGTAGAGTGAAGTTCTTGATTTTCGTCTTTGCTCACGTGAGGCTGGTTTAAATGTTTCATTTCCTTTACCGTGCTGATGTTCTAAGTAATACACGAACTTTCATTTCAGAAGACTTGTTTTGTTCCCGGGCTTTGCCTGACCGTCTGTGGGGAGGCAGAAAACAGGCACAAGTGCTAACTTGAGTCTCTTAGGAAGTCTCGTGTTCTTTGATCCGGAGATACCGAGAGCCTATGCTAAAAAAACACGGTTTTTGCAGTCGAAAAGGGCACAGATTCAAGATCTCGGCCTTACGAAGCCCCATTAATGATTTCTCTTGAAATGTGTAACTTTTATTGATACCCTTTCAAGGCTGCTTCCCTGATTAGTTTTAAGGTTCTTTATTCATTTAGTACCAGAAAACATGTCAATGTGCTTGTGTTTGAAACCACATAGTTAGCGGTGAGATGGTGCCTTGCAGGCTTGTACTATCCAGTAGATCCTGTAGCTTTGTTGTTTTTTTGCTCCCAAAAAACTTCCCAAAAAGCTTGATGTTGACGTGGCCGGCTGTAATTGTCAGGCAATTGACCGGGATCCCCCCCATAGTTCAGGTTATTGGTCCCCCTCAGCTGCGTCTGGCTCCAAGCTCTGCGGTGGCACCAGAACACTGGAGAGTTAATGTGGTTGTCTGACACACACATGGGCTTTGAGCAGGCCGGACAGCAAGGGGTCCTTGCCTGGGTTTCATTAATGAACAACACATCGATGTCGAATTAGTTTGCATCTTAGTTCTTGGAAGGTAGTAATAGGATGTTTAAGTTATTATGTAACACAGTTTATTAGTACAGTTTTTTTAAAAAATAAACGTGCTATAATCTGATTTTATTGCTGGAATAGACCAAAAGAATATTCAGAACAGCTGTTTTTTTTTTCCCTAAACTTGACTTTAAAACGTCACGTTCCAACTTTGATGCCAAGATAATCTGTGGAGAGTTTCTCTGAAAAAAAACATTTTCCAGGATTTGCTCTTTCACTGTATATTTAATGCGACACTGTTAGTGGGCATATAATTTTAATTTTTATTTATAGAGATGTCATTTTTATATTCACATGGAACTCACAGCAGTCATTCTGCTCTCCTTGTCTCTGTACAATTTGCTGACACCTCCCTTCAGTGGCATTGCATGTGAAACCTTTCCAGATTGAAGGCTTACAAGCAAAACAGGTCACACCTCTTGTTCTTTGCTTGCCTGTAGCAAAACCACCAGCTTCAGTCTGTTATTAGCATAGTGGCCTACCTGCTCAGAACACCAGCCAAAGTGCGAATTGAGTTTAATAATCAGAATGCAATAGAAAGTGAAAAGAAAAAAAATCTTTCTAGGCTTCCTTCTACCTGTAGAAGTCAAGGCAGTGAGAGTTGTTGAGAATCAGCTAGCTGTAGTCAAATGCGTTGCCAATTACAGGAAGGGAAAAGTTGGCAGGATTCAGTTGTTGGAAGGTGGGGATGTTCTGTGTCACGGAAGACTGCCCCCGTGTCACGGAGCTCCAGGAAGTTTCGCCTTAATGAGGGGAGAGGTTTCTTCACAAGCCTACTGACCAGTTTTTTATGCATGAGGAGTTTCCAGGTAAACCTCTTGCAGTTTGGAGGAAGCTAAGTGTACAGCCAAGTGCTCTCCATCTACGCGCTGCACCCTTCGAAGGCAGGCTGTCAGGTGAAGGTGAGGCACACCATTTGTTTTGGAGGGCTGTTACTAAGTTCCAGAGTTCTTACTCGGATCTTGCAGCTTACACCTGTAAGACTCGGAACGCTAATTGAAGGAGTTGCTCGTGGTGGTTTAAAGATCCCACAGAGAGCCACCTAGCTGTTTCCCCCCCTAACAAATGCAAGAAAAGGGAACATCGTGGACTCCTCCTTGATTCCTCTGGCGGAGAGATTGAAAATGAGCGCTAATTGTATTAGTTCATGCGTTAGTGTTTGCCTTGTCATACTGTACACCAGACATGCACAGCGGCTCGCTGGACATCTGTGGAGCTCCGTGCTGCTGCGAAGGGCTGGGCAGCGTGCAGTCTCCTCTCTGGACAAGGCCCTGTCTCTGGCCCACCCCACTGGCCTCAGGCTTAAATGATGCTAACGCCTGTTCTGCAGGCAAGCCTGGCATTAAGACCTGGCATTGGTGACATGCACAGCAGGCCACACAGGCCCATTAGCTTTCACTGTGGGGATCTTCTATCCTCTGCTTCTCTGTACTGAGGTTAGGCATGAAGGGCTGTGTCCCCTGAACATGTGGACAGCATGTGTGTTCACGTTATACTGTAGGACTAGAAACATTTCTGGCAGTTTTCTTTGCACATTTTCTGGGTAGGACACTGGTTCAAACGCCAGTGTTTTCACGCTTTTTCAATGCTGCAGTTGCAGTTATCATTAAATAAGATGTTGCTTTAGACCAGTGTGTCTGTTTGGCTGCAACTCTTATCCAAATTAACTTACACTTGCTCTCATTTATACAGCTGGGTATTTTACTGGAGCTGTTTGAGTTCAGTGGTACAACAGCAGCGACTCATTTGTAATTTGAACCCATAACCTTCTATGGACATTATAAATCCACAATAACTATTGCCTCTCACTATTGTCCACCTTTTCTAGGTTGTACAGTTACAATGTCTTTTCTTGTCTACTTTAGCTCCACCATGCTGTAGTACACCTGAATAGTTTGGAACCTCCTAAGAAAAAAATGAGAATCAAATAGCCTATATGTGCTCCATACATGCACAATGTCATGTATGCCTTCATGCAACGGTTCAAAATGTTTGGCATTGTGAAGAGATCATTTGGTTACATATGTTAAAGCCATTTTGAATGCAGACTTGTATGATGGCTTGAACCAAATGTTTGGACCTTGGTTTTGCAGTCGCTGTATCCCTCGGCCACATGGCAAGTCAGGTGAAGAGAAATTGAGAGAATTAAGTGCTGCATAACAGCTAGAGGACCAAAGAGCTGCCTGTGAAGTGTAGGGTGTCTGTTTGTGCAGTTTAATAGGAACCATGCACTGCTTCTTCCAAACTAAAAAACAACTCAGCTGAAACCAAAAAATCTTGTGTATTCATGGGTGACTGGAGAAACTGAAGAAAAGAAGCCAGTTTAACACGTAATTACTGAGCACATTTTAATTAGCAACTTTTTGAAAAATGCAGAAGAGCTGCTGGCCAGGTGATAGTTGGTCCTCATTGTGTGAATTTTCAAATTACAGCTGCAGGGAACAACACCTTTTGGTTTCTTGTCATAATGGAGTATATTACAGTTTAACGAGGCATTGTTTGGGAAGCTGAAGAGTTTAAGAGTTTGTGTTCTACATTGAGAGATAATGTGCTGTTTAACTGGAAATGGAGGTTGTAGCTCCTACGCCGTAAGGATTTTCACTATGGTATTTTTCAGCATCTCACTGCATGTGACTTCCCTCAAGCCAGTTTGAACTGTTGTTGTGTGGTGTTGGCTTAAAGCACCGTTGTGAATGCAGCTCTCTAAAAAGACATTACCGGTTCCCACTTTCTGCACAAAGCGTTAATGAAGAGGAAGTGCTAATGATTTCTTCTCCATAAATTAGGGGTCTATTCTCAGGTGGAAATTGGTTTTCAGGAGGAAAATATGGTGTTTGCCTTCATCTCCATAAAATCCTCTAGTACAGCAGTTCCTAAACTTTGGTCCATGGAAACCTCATGGTCCTGAAATTACTACAGAGAGTCCACAGACAAGAACTGATGTGACGTGGAATCCGATTTAAGACTAAAAGTGTTATTGCTTCAACCCGACAACCTGTCTTTGAAGTCAAAGTCAAACAAAACCGTCATCTCATTAAGTTACTCAGCATATACACATTTACACACTGCTGTGATTTGCAAGTATGTTTGTTGAGGTAATGAAAAGGAGTTTCACATAATTTAAGGTGTATGCATTACATATGTTTACTGGATTGAGTGTGGCTTATTTCTTTATGATGTATGATGTATCCTGTATGATATATTATTATAGATAATATAACCTCTATGTAACGGAATGTAAAAAAACAACAGTGCCCCTTGAAACATTTGGAAATTGAAAAGGGTTCCTTGTGCTTAAAACATTTGGGAACCGCTACTCCAGGAAAAATATGCATCCTCACAAACTGAATGGAAAAATAATGAACACTGTGTTCGCACTTCTGATATTTTCCTTTCAGTGTTGTCTATTAAAAAAAATGGAAATGGACCTTTTGACTGTATTCAGATAACAGTCTTTTTACACTGACAAATGTTATAATAATGCTTGAGGAACTTTCAGATTGACTCTGCAATCACAAATTTGTCACATAATGAAACAAAACTGAGGGATGTCCGTATACTTGACCCGAGGATAGATGTTTTAGGAATCCTTTCTAAATGCCTTCTGTAACCTCATCTTCACGTGACATTAAGTGCTGTCGCCTATACACGATTTGCAATTGAGCTGTTTAATTGCTTTTGTGTGTGCATTTGTTTTTAAACTTATAACCTGACTCCAGAAAGCCTTCTTTTTCACTGAGCGTGCAATCCATTAAAACTGGTTTGGTTTTCTGGCATTTGACCAGCCAGGGTAATTAGTTTGTGTTTATTCCTGCGTGGTGCGCGTTTTCAATAACGGGCAACATAAGCTGTTGCTTATTCCAGAAAATGATCCAACAAATGCTCCAGCGGCTTCAACCCTCCACACGCATCAGCAGGACGGGTTTGCCTTGGAGAAGTTCCCTCTTCCTCCCCGGTGGTCGTTGCTGAGCCCTGCTACCTGTTTCCTGGAGAAATGTTGATCGCACAGAGCTTCTCTCTTGAAACCGAGCGAGGAGGGCTGGCCCCTTGCAGCGCGCTGGTCTCCGGCGACGTGGTGCCTGGCTGTGTGTTGCAGCGTGTGAGTGGAGGGAGACAGGCTCTGATTATAGTGGAGAGCTCCAAGTGTTGTTTAGCTAATGGATTAAATGGGGAGCTTGTGCTGGTGTGCCTAATGAAAAGAAAGGAGCTTTACCCGTGGCAGTCCTAGATGCCGGCTCGCTCTCCTCTGTCTGCCAGGGGACTGCTGGCCAAGCCTTTGGTGTGAGCGCCTGACAGCATGTTTACGCTCGGATATTTATTCAGCGCGGCGTAGGTGAAGTGCTGGGTAAATGCTCAACCCCACCCCTGACACCATGTGTGTTCCTGCAGGGTCCATTCCAAAACAGGTGAGGGAGGCGCTATGTTTATCCCTGTGTGGGACCCACGCCACTGCAGGGGGGGGAATCAATTCTGATTTTCCAATGTTATTTAGCTGTGCAAGGATGTGAGCTCTCTTGGGTAAAGATCCAATTGCCTGTGGAATCTAAAATACAGAAGATGAGACTACAGAACAGTATACAAGATAATGATGTGAGCAGTGCTCATTATTACCCTATCCACTGACTGAATCGATCACAGCATCACTTGAGCCTAGACTTGAGTCTCCATCTGTACGGCGTGTCCTGATATTTCACTTCATGCATTGAAAACTCTGCTTTTAAAAAAAAAAGTATTTGATAATATTAGTGTAAGATTTGATTTAACCAGGGCAGTTGTCCTTCTTTCTTTTCTGTTCATTTCTAACTTACTGATTCCCTTTAAAATCAGGTGACCTTAATTGGGGCTTCCTAAGTTTAGATTATTTGAAAACTGGGACTGAAGAGATGAAGCACCTTCGGCCTTTCCTCATAACTCATCTGTTTAGTCCTTTGTTGCTCTCCAGTTATTTTTATCCCCACATGTAAGGCAAAGAACAGAACTCTATGCAGTACTCCTGATGAAGTCTAATCCACTCTGTGCTTTAAAATTGACTTCTTTAGACATAAACCCCAAGGATACAATTGGAAGGTGCAGTTGGGGGGGGGGGCGACAAACTTTTAAAACTGAGAACAAGACACTTCTTTACCCAAAGGGTTGTACGAATTCTGGAACAAGCTAATCAGCGGTGCTGTGGACACTCTGATACTCCGGCTTCTTTCAAGAAACAGCTGGAGGAGATCCTCGGTTCATTCAGCACTCACTGCCCAACAGGCTGGATGGGCCGGAGCCTCCTCTCATCACACAATGTACTGTGTTACTGTTTGTGGCTGGGCTTGGGAACAGCAAGTTCTGTACTTGCACAATGCTAATTTTCAAAGTCATTCATTTCATTGTCTAAGGACAAGATGTTCACTAGCAAATAGCGTGAGATTTAGAGATACGTAAGGATTTCCAGACTTGGATTTTTCTTCAGTTTTCTGCCCCTTCAATTTCCCATCTTTGAAAACCTTTTCCAAACCAAAGCTCTGCATTTTGTTACAATTGTCCACGTTTAACAGAATCTTACCTTTCTGATGTGACATTGCCAAAATAATCTTAACATCTCCTGACTATGCTTGGACGTCCATGGCTTATATTACTAAAGCAATGCACATTTTTAATTATGAATGTGGTTTTCTGACTACATGTTGTTGGCTTAATTCAAGTCTGTTGGAACTGGAATTATTTGGAAGGGAATACAAGTTTTAAATATCCCAAAGATTTCAAGGGTTTGTAAAAATGCAGTATCTGGATTTGTGTATTAGGCAAAACATTCCGTCATTTTATACTGTATTAAAAAACTTTAGTTGGCATTTTGGCAGCTTTTCAGAGCCTCAGGGTTACACATAAAACACTTAAAAGGGATGTTAAATCCTGTCGAGGCTGAAATTTTGGCAGAGCTGACACCTAGTTGTACTCTCAAGATTGAGGTACAGAATTGCATATTGGATTGATTACTGATATCTGTCATTTAAGAATTATAGCCCTTCATGCCTGCTTGGAGACAGTGCTTTGGAAAGCTGTTTAAGGCTTTATTGAAACCAGATCGTTCTCTGACATTGAGCCTTTTTTCTCTCATTTACAGTACATCAAGATTCCAGTCCCTTCTGCTGACTCCTCGGGAGCTCTCCGTGTTTTCTCTTTCTACCTGTCCAGCGACAGCAAAGACAAACCTCAGGCCAGCTTTGACTGTATTCACCAGTATGTCTCCAGGTATGTCTTGTGCACAGCAGTTTGCTGCACACTCAGGCGGGTAGTTAATTTGAGATCCCTGAGATGTGTGAACAGAGAGAGTCCCGCACTTGTGCATTCTCCACTCTATGCTCAAGTCACTGGGGTCACATCTCTGCAGCAGGTTCACAGAGAGCACACCTTTCATTTTGTAGATTTTAGCAAATGCAAAACATGGAATCTTTTTGCTCTGAGAGGAAAAATAAAATGCTGGCAGCTATTCTGAAGTCTTCATTTATGTTTACGAATAAGGCCATTTGGGAATTACCAAGTTATGGGAAGCATTAAGTAACATGTTTGGAACTGATCATTTATTATGACTTTGTACACGCAAAGTCAAGAATCCGAGTTTCAATGCCACTGGCAGGTCAGAAGCGGACATGTCTTGATGGGCCTAGTTAATTGTGAGACTTCGGCTGAAACAAAGTGCAAATTTAGTGCTTTCATTGTGTCTCCTATCGCACGATGTTTCCTCCTGTATTAGAGCGCAAATATCTCATCACTTAATGAGCAGTAAGGTGTTCCCGAAGCGGCCAGAGTGAGCTGTCTGTGTGACAGCCGTCTTGGCGACAGAAGCTACAGCTGCAGCCTGAACTTTGCTGTGCTGTACAGCTGGGAGAGCACGCCAAGTGTAATATTAGGAATGATCCGAGTTCCTAATCAGATCCGAGTTCACCAGGGTCCTGTCAACAGAGTTGGTGCCTAGAGAGAGAGAGGTTTTAAAGGTTTCGAGGATTGTAAAAGCTTCATCAAATGCTGAATTTTGCAGGTTAGGATTGATGGTTATGCTTACCTGCTTTTCAGAGACACAAGTAAATGAATATATTTGTTTTTTGATAAACTACTGTTCAGAAGATTGCAGCATCTTTAATTGTAAAAACAACATTCAAACAAAGACTCAACCTTAAAACATTTTTCTAAATCAGCTTTGCATTCTTTGATAATTTGTTTGGAACAAATTCAAGAGGACTGTTTAACCTCTTTTAATTCAGAACAGGTCATTTTGGATTTGTCAGCACTTTGCCATGAGGAGAACAGTTTGGCAGGGCTCTGCTGTTTAATCGTTCCAGATGTTTGCTTTGCGCTGGCTGTTGATCTGAATGCAGCAGCAGAGTGATAAAAAAGGCTGAACTGTCCTCACATTATCCACACTGATAAAACATTTTTGCCATGCCTACAGGAAGCCAGCAGCCGAAAGGGCACATTTCACAAGCGCAGCTCGAGCGTGTTGATCTTTTTCTTAACTTCAACATCACATGGCAGTTTTTATTCTTTAAATTCAAGACTTGATGCAGTTAATAGGTTTGTAAATGGTTTACTGAGCACCCTGCTGACGCAGTCTGGAGACCATTTCTAAAGATACAGATCAGTGCTGTTCTCGCTCTGGTCTTGACATTCACAGTGTCAGTTAATCATTGAACACACTATAAAGGAAGACCTCACTCATTAATTGCTGCTCTGGTTAGGCAGGATGTTGGCACATTTCTTGTGCACTTTGGCTACCAGCTCCTGTTTTGCTTTGTTTTTTTTTTTCGTCTTTTGCTTTTCCATTTGGTTTAAGGTGTTCCATCCACAAATCACCCCTTAGTGCCCTTCAGACAGAGCAGCGGCAGAGAGGAGCTCCTGGCGGAGTCTCCTGTCTGTGGACGTGCAGCAGCTGCCCGAGTGGCTCTTGCTAATGGAAACAAAACATCAGCAAAGTTCTGTTTTGAGATTAAAGACTTAAGTTGCAGTGAGGGGGAATAACATGTCTGAACATGAAATGGATTTGATACAGATTCCACTTTTGCCTATTTTTAACCGCCCGGTTGGGAATATTTTCCCAGAATGCTCTCTCAGATAAAGGGCAGACGGTGTTGATTAACCTGTGCCATGGTGCTAGCTGCACCGAGCCTGAAGAATTCCCGAAGGCCTTCCTAACACTTTACTCTTTGAATTCCTTTGTACCCCCTGAGAAAGGAGCTTGTAAGTGGTGTTCTGGAAGAGTAAGGGGCACTCTGTCCAGGCCAATGGGAAAGACCAGCAGCTGCTGACCTTTGCCCTGCAGTGCCATCACGGTATTATGATGGTGGTGCTTGGTGTCAAAGGTCAGGTCAGAGGGCAGCAAAGCACAGTTTTGCTACCCAGCTGCCCAAAGGGCAATGGAATGCTAACGCTGTCTGATGTTCTCGATGCCATTCTCAGAATTCATGATGTATATGTGATTAGTTTAAAAACCGAGAAAAATGGTTGTAGCACTCTTACATCTGTTTAATTAGATTTCTGAGGTCTGGTTGGGAACAGTCACCAAAATGGAGCGCTATCAGAGCGATATCGGGTAGCACAGCCTCAGAAAACTGCAGGGCCTGCCACAGACTCTTGCTGTTTCCCTGGAACAAGGGTGTGGTGCAGGATCTCGGGGTCGTTTTCTCTCTCGGGGGCTCGCTGCACTGTGATCAAGCGCCTGGTGCGGGCTGTGTCCCCGCTGGGCTCGGACGAGAGCAGCTTGTTTCAGGCGTCCTTTCCCTGACCGGCTCTCCCCCCACCCCGGCAGCGATGGCCGCGAGCAGCTGGAGTGCCAAGGCAGTATTCAGGACAAGATCACCGTCTGCGCCACCGACGACTCCTACCAGATGACCAGGGAACGCGTGTCCCAGGTGGAGAAAGAGACCTGGAGTCGGGCGGCGATAGAAATCAAGCCAGGGACGACACATCCGAGTAAGTGTTAGAGATGATCTTTCCATTCTGGTCGTCTTAGAAGCTTTTCACTAATAGCATACCCCAGGATGGTAATTGTGCAGATTCCCAGAAGGAGGGAGGTCAAGGGATGTCAGATCCAACAATATGTACAGTTCCTCGCAAAAAGACTGATCATTATATATTATCTCTCTTTTCACTGATATTGCACTCGGAACAGGGCCGTTCAACTGAGTGACTTGTCCAAGTCATTTAGGAGTGCCTTATCAAAGGGCCCACATATTTGCATGTTTGTAATATTGTAGTTTTGGATTTTCCTTTGCAGTTTTTTCTTACATTAAAATTTCACCCAGTGTTCAAGTGTTTAAGCCTTTGAGATTTGATTACAATTTGAGTGTTTCTGACACTTGTAATTTGACTAAATGGGACATCATTGGAAGGGGGTGAATATTTGTGAAGGGCGGACTTCAGCTGATCTTCGGTGAACTTCTGGCCTTGATTGAAAGTGAAAAGTTTTTTTCAGTTGGCTTTTTTTGTTCTCAGGGTACCTGCGCGGCAACTCTGAAGTGTAGACATCTGTTATTCGCCATCTAGGAACAATCTATTGTATTATAGACAGTTATAAAAGATTGCTTGAAGTGTGGTTCATGCTTTGGGCAGGATTAGGGTTTTATTATTAACCTGCAGTAAATCTGTTTCAGAAGTTTAGCACCTTTATCACAGATCATATCACATCTCTATTCTTTATTTTGCTTACATACCATTTTGAGTCATACATACCATTTTCAGCCCCAGATCTCAGACAATGTCTGACTGTATATTTGTTCTTCTTCTGCTAGATTGCTTGGTCACTTTGGCAGTGTCCTAGTTTGATTAATGTGATTGAGATTGCCAGAAGTATGCACTAACAAGGATCATAGAATAGATGGAGTTTGCCTGAATTTAATGTGCTTGGTATTCAATTAGTTTTTATCTGTAAACTAATGGATTATAAATGGGTTAATCTGATGCAGAGTCAGTAATTCATATGAATTCATTAAGACAGAGCTCTGGGACTGTCCTAAGCACCATATTTAGGGAAGTCTCTCTCTGATATTGATAAGAGAAGGTGACCAGACTTTTCTCTAAAAAGAACCGTTTTCTGTGAAATTGAAGCTTTTCTGCTAGGGAAAAACCGACACATGTTATATGGGGAAACTACTGTGAAAATACTAACAGGGTATTTCATAAGATGACTCCTTAGAGGAAACTGGAAAATCAAGTTCCCTTTACTAAATGTTTGTCTTCATTTTATTTCAGTTTATCTTTTCGAAGGCTCTTAGATTTGTGTACCTTTCTCATTAATCTGATCTTGAGTGACTGGAAATGTTTTGTTTATGCGCAGAGTTCCAAGTATTGTGGAGCTCCTTTGCCTCAAAAAAACAAGCCAATACACAGGACAAGCTCAGCTGCTGAGCTTTGGTGTTCATAGGACTCTTGAGTTCAGTAAAAAAAAACACATGGCTCTACTTCCCTTTCAAACACAATCTAATTCTTCTCATTTTCATTTGCACATTCAGTCTTCTGCTAAACATAAATTACAGAACTTTTATTCTGAGCCCTGTTTCTGTGACACTGTAATAATATGCTGAATTCCTGCAGTGGCTCAAAATACCACCTCATTTTTCAAAAACTCCCACCCATGAATTAAACAAAATGCATCACAGTAATTTAAGACGGCGTGAACCTTTTGAAGGAGGGAAGAAAAAGAAACTTGTGTGCAATCATGGGAATTTTGAGGTCAGTGCTAGCTTGAGAATCCTCCCCAGTGTAAAGGTCATTACACAGTCTGAGATAGCTCACATCATCTTAACCCAGTGAGCAGTGTGATGTGACGTACATCTTGTTTTCCACTGCGCAGTGCTGAATATCTTTGGTCGGTTCTGTTACACAAGATGTATAATTAGTCACTGAAGTTAGGTTAGCTCTAACCATACTGAATTCATGGTTGTCTGCGACTCATTCAGTTCTCTCCAGCCACTATGTCTTTATTGCACTTGGGCTTCTGGTCTATTTCCAGTCATTCTGATCAGGATGAAAAAGGCGACCTGATTAGTGTTTAGCAATTGAATGCTCAATGCCCCCTTCTTATCCTCACCTTTCCTGAGAAAGTGTTCCGAAATAAAGTAGGAATAGACATGTGTTTCAAGTCAACTTCGCAAGTCAGCTTGTGACATTCTTAAAAGATTGTCAATATGGAAAGCACAAGATTTTGCAGAAACCCGTGTGCACATATGTGTACTAAAATATGCTAAAAAAATGAATTTATACACTGTTAATAAACTCAGTGTCAAGTAACTTTCACTCTGGTGTAATTTATGACATTACAGGTTTTAAAGAGCTTTTACTTAAACAAATGAGGCCTTAACCTGACATTGGCATTTGGTTTTGAATTGAGTTGCTGTACTAACCTGTCCTGCTGTGTGAGAGGTTCTGTTCATAGTTCTGTTCAGGTACCTAGGTGTTGACGGGAAACAGTAGAGGAAGCTGTGGTTTGGCCTAATGGTTTCAGGGTGCAAATAAAACCTAACTTTGCTTCAGGAGCACAGCTGTTTATGAAAGCTAAAAATTCTTGATGGTTTGTAATAACTAATCTGCTATTTCAGAACAGCTTTTTTTAGTATGAATGTTAGCACTCTAACATCCTCTTTCCAAATGTATGACACCTTTTGGTGGATTTGACAATGTTCAGCTTTCAGAAAACGTAGAGTAAATAGAGCAAAAAATGTTTTGAGATCACCCTGATAATGCTCACGTCCTCGGTGGGTTTTGAATCATTTTAATGAGATGTGCTGTCAGGCTTTTGTACTCTTATTTGGGGAAAAAAGTCCTGCTTTAATATTAATGTTGTTGCTCTTTTAGTGAGTAGTTTTCCACTTCATTTGTATGCTTATATCCATAGAAATAGTAATTAGATGCTGTAGACCTGCAGTGGATCATCCCCAGCTACTGTACACCTGAAACCAGCTTTTTGTAATAGTATATGTTCATTCAGGATGCCCTCAGCTCTGTGATTCTGTGCTTTAATCTTAGAGAATATGTACGCATGCTTTTAGTATCTATTATCATTCAGAATTCAAACTCTTCTTGTGAGGGCAAGTTTAATCTGTGTACTTCAATAAAATGGGACTCTATGGTTACAGAAATCACTTTGGAAGGAGCTTGGGGCATGAACAGTCATGTCCATCATTCAACGAAAGAATGCATTTTTCTACACTTGATAGAATAGTTTATTTATTTTGTACTGTAAATACAGTTAAGTTAATGCCTTGGCACCAAGCTATTGGCTTGACATGTTTTAGAACAGGATTTGAAAATGTGGGGTCTAGGATGTAGCTTAATCTCATGCCTGCAGTGACACTGTCCCATCTTGTCTCCACTGCATGAGGCAAATGTGCCCATGAGCATCAATTTAATGTCACCTGAGTCCCTGACAATGTTGCAGTGATTGCATGAACTAAATGAATGATTCACTGTAGCAGAATCACCGTAGCTAGTCAGGAAGGCAGAAAACACACTGTCTGGTTTCTTAATGTTAGAATGAATTCGCATAAGACATTCAATTTAAATTAAAATATAATAAAGTTTATAATAAAGGCTTAAAGCATCTGCATTCAAAACCTGCTATTGAACACTGGTAATTTAGCAGCACATTTTAAGTGCCTAAGTAACCCATTGACCTGCCAGCAATGATGATAAAAGGTCTTTAACTCCCTGTATTTGTGTACCATTAAAGTGTATAACTATTTAATAATAATAATAATAATTGCTTACACTTATATAGCGCTTTTCTGGACACTCCACTCAAAGCGCTTTACAGGTAATGGTGACCCCCCTCCACCACCACCAATGTGCAGCATCCACCTGGATGATGCGACGGCAGCCATTGTGCGCCAGAACGCTCACCACACATCAGCTATCAGTGGGGAGGAGAGCAGAGTAATGTAGCCAATTCATAGAGGGGGATTATTAGGAGGCCATGATTAGTAAGGGCCAATTGGAAATTTGGCCAGGACACCGGGGTTATACCCCTACTCTTTTCGAGAAGCGCCCTGGGATTTTTAATGACCACAGAGAGTCAGGACCTCGGTTTTACGTCTCATCCGAAGGACGGCACTTGTTTACAGTATAGTGTCCCCGTCACTATACTGGGGCATTAGGACCCACATGGACCGCAGGGTGAGCGCCCCCCGCTGGCCCCACTAACACCTCTTCCAGCAGCAACCTTAGTTTTTCCCAGGAGGTCTCCCATCCAGGTACTGACCAGGCTCACACCTGCTTATCTTCAGTGGGTTGCCAGTTGTGAGTTGCAGGGTGATATGGCTGCTGGCTATATATTATATATTAATTAGGACATATACAATAGTCCAAAACCAACTTTGCATGTTTTTTTAGTTGTGTGTTGTTTTAAAGGAATGCCTTTGTAGGGACAGAATAAAATGGAGCTGCTCTGAAACGCGAAGACTGTGGTGGGCCCCGAGTTCTGAGCCAAAGCAACATTCTGCCCAACAGTCCGAGAAGGTTCTGCTGGGCCTCTGTGTCCTATGGTGACCTTCAGAGCAGAGCTTAATCTTTAATGAGATTATGACTGCGAGATATCTGTAAGAACTGCCTTGTCTCGTTACAGTGAGCAGCTGCCTTGAGTTCAGATGAATGAAATAAATGGTTTTGATGGAAGGAAAAAAGACCAGTGATTTAGTTGCTTTATTTGGTGTACTGTTTGCACTGGAATGAAAGGTAAATGGCACTGTAGACCCATTCTCACCCTCAGGTCTATAGTCCCACATGGTACATTACACCCCTGTTTCACAGTTATTCAACTGCTTTCTAAATGTGTTTGTTCAGCAGTGTTTTCTTTGTCTTGCCGTGTTTGCATACTGTACTGCAATATAAAAGACCCTGTCTTGTCAAGGTAAAAGTCTAGAAGCCCCTGGTTACTGTGAATCTTGTTCTGTCTCGGGTTCATTCTTTTGGTTTGAATAACAGTAGCTGGATCTTGGGTTCCTTTGTCATGCAATATATAGCTTTGTTTATTGAGAGCAAGCTGGTCTGTTCTGTGCCCTGCACGGAAAAGAACCTCAGGAGTTCTCCTTACGGACACGCCGTAACATTTAGCTTTCTCTTTTCAGAAAGCTTTTCTGTGCTGGATTTTTTGAAGGTTGCAACACAAAAGTATAACCCTGCATTTCATGGACTTCTTTGGTTGAAAAGGTGCTTTCCCTTGGACCTTATCTGATGCATCTTGATGCCCCGTTCTGTAGGCAAATGGAAGACCTTTTTGCATTAAGAGGAACAGGTTTTAATTTGCCCTCCCCCTTTTCAGGTAAATGTGTCAAAATTCAGAAGAAGCACGGCGCGCCCATGCCGGGGGACAGCTTCCCTTCCCACAAGCACTCCCCGACTGGCGCGGGGCCGAAGAGGAGCAGCACCCCCAGCCCTGTGGCTCACAGGCCGCTGCGCGATCGCATCATTCACCTGCTGGCCCTGAAGCCCTACAGGAAGCCTGAGCTCATCCTGTGGCTGGAGCGGGACAGAGCCTCGCCCAAGGACAAAGCCGACCTGGGCTCCGTGCTGGACGAGGTAAGGCCCGGCCTAGTTCGCCCCAGCGGCTGGCTGTTGCGCAAGGGCCCCGACAAACACACAAGGCCCTCTTAAGAGCTGCACTCTGTTGCGCGGCAGGTGTGCAATCCCGGCGAAAGCAGTTCAGAGGGTTCCTGCTGCAGTGCCAACAGCTAATGCCCAGTTCAACTTGTAGACACTGAAGCCGTGGTGAGCATTGCTACCTTGGAGCGCTGGGGCCCTGGGGTGCTGTCTGTGTGGAGCTGTATTTTCTCCCTGTGTTCTCGTGAGGTTCCTCCAGGTGTCCCTGGTTCTTTTCACAGTCCACAGGCATGCTGGCAGGCTAGTTGGCTTCTGGGGAAAATTGGCCCCAGTGTGAGTGTGTCCGTCTGTGTGTTCCCTGCGATGGACTGGCGTCCTGTCCAGGGTGTGCCCTGCCTTGTGTGCTGGGATAGACCCCCGGTTCCCCCACAACCCTGAATTGTATAAATCAATTAGAAAAATAGACGGATGGAAATTGATGGATTACATATCTAATGTCTTTTAATCTTAATAATGACCACTGAAACGAGTGTCCACCACAATGAACAGGACCGTGCATATTTGTCACGGTGTCCATTTTCATATTTTCGGCACTCAGATGACAAGCACATTGCTGGGTCCAGATAGTCCTCAGAGCGCCGCCTCAATGCCCTCCTGTCAAGTGTGTGAAAACCGCAAATCCTGGTTTTAGCTGCACCTTGCAGCCAGATTTAGTGGTTTAGGTTTTTTCTTTAGAAGGCAATGAGTATTGTCACCTCCATGTTATCTTGTGTACTTAAAGCAACACATTCTCCCTTCACCGCTAGGCAGTAAACGAAACACTTGCCTAGTCATATCTGGAGCATATCGTTCTGTTTATTAGTCTTTGTGGTATAGCTCTGTACAAAACACAGGCCTTTCACTGGGGCAGGCGTATTGGAATTGATTTTTCACCAGTATCTCCTGTCAACAAGAACAACATTGGAGCATGTGCTCTTTTGTCTTAAGTAATTGGGAACATTTTCAGAAAGATGATGTCTGAATACCTGAACAATGGTTGGAATTCTTTGATTTTTTTTCTAGAAAATATTTTTTTTTTCCAGAAACAAATCTGCTAAGCTGTCTGACTCTAACACAGCTAAACTGAGTTTAATACCAATATAATGATGCTCGGTTGTTTGCTACGGGTTTAATAATTGATCTTCCCTGTGTTACAAGTAAGGCTTAAAACACATAGTTTTAAATTTGTATGTTGTAATACAAGAATCAAATCATGCACTTAACACCCAATATCTGTAGGCACATTTTCATTTTGATACAAAAATATAGTATGTGTATTCTTTTTGCATATACATTTTTAACAGCAGTCCATATTAAACTATAATTAGATTTTGAGCTCTGAAAAATAACTATTTGCTTAAAGGAGGAGATGTATTAGTGTTGTTACTAAACTCATCTGGGATGTGCATTTTCCTTATTTATTTTTCCTGGTTACTTTTAGTGAGCCTGCTTCTGTACTGATTAAGGGGAGGACTCATCTCCCTTAATTAAGGCTGTGCTTTAATTATCTCTAGAGGGGAGATTGTGTTTTGACAGAGGAGGGGGGGTGCTCTACTGAAAACAGTATCTCTCTAGCCACCAGACTTGTTTGCCTTGTGTGCACTGTGACACTGGGAGTTTGTAGAGATTGATGTTCACTGCTTCAGTCTCTTAATCTTCTGGGAGACCGTGTTCGGGCTGTCTGGTTATCCTGTAAACCTGGGAGTGGAGGGGTGGCATTGTTTCCCTAACTTAAAGGCAAGGAGCAAATCATATCTGTGGAGAGAGCTTGACAAAAGAGGCAACAATAAACGACATCATCTGTTAGCTTCCTCCTGCGAGAGAGTTTCTTATTTTGAAAATGGAGATGATTTGGAAAAAAATCTGAAAGCAAACAGATGAAATGAGTTTTTTTTTAGATTTCACTCTACAATTCCTGATTTCTTTTTCAGGACACCATCTATTTTTGTTATTCAGCAAGATAATCATAAACTATGAACATAGTAATCGCAGTGCTTGTTGCACTGAAGTAATTCTGTACAGGCAGGTGTGATTGAATTATTCAGCAGAAGTATTAATCCACATTACACTAACATGTTTTTATAATCATAGCCTGAGCAGATGAAATTCAGAATTTTTACAGACAGAACGATTCTCTCTCCATTTAAGGTGAAAAAGTATCTGTGGTTTGTATTTGTTATTTTAATGTAAAGCAGTACATAATGCAATGCTCAGGCCCTGCTGGGAATGTTCTTGCAAGCTTTGACATTAGTGGCAGGTTAAATTACTTGCACATCCAGTTATGGTAATGCATTAACTCATCTGTTCTTGTCATTAAGTCAGGTAGCCGTGCCAGGAACTGTCACAGAGAGCGTTTTCAAACTGATCAGCCAGATATCCAGTTTCTGCACGATCATCCTTCCAAGACACGGCTTCTGATGGCTAAACCGCATTGTTGATGTTTTTGTTGCTGCAGGTGGCGAAACTCAATCCCAAAAACCACAGTTTCACGTTAAAGGATGAGTTCTACCGGCACGTTCATCGGGACTGGCCCGGATACACGGAAGATGAGAGGCAGCACATCCATCGGCTCTTGGCGAGGTGGAGATTTTCTTTCCCTTTGCGTTGATCTTTTGGCTCATCAGAGGCAGGGGCCACCCTTAGGTTACACTGGCATCTCTCTATAATGGGATTAAAGAAAAAGCTTGCTTGCAAATTTGAAACAAACGTCATTATTGGACTTTGTGTAAAACTGCAGTTCTCTGCTTTCCTTTTGCCATCACGGAGAAAGAAGGAACCTGCAGTTCAGTTTCTTGAGTGTCATTGCATTGTTATGTTTGCATTGTTATGTTTTTCTCATCTCCTTTCCATCTGGTCCACTAGGGAAAGAGACAGTGAACCATTTGCACTTATGAATCCCACTGCCTGTGGCTTAAATCCCGTTTGTCTCTTCTTTGCAATGGGATGAGTACCATCTTTCACTATTAGCAACGAATACATTTCCACACCTTGTTTTGTCAGACTTTTCGATCATTAAGATGAGTGCTTTTTTCCTTATTTTGGCGAGAGGTTTATATGAGAGATTAACAAGTGAGCAGAATCCAGGACTGTTTATCATGGATTGATAAATCCAGTTTTTTCTTACATGTGTTGTAAAGAAAGGTATGCAAAGATGGACTTTCTTAAAACCAATTTCAGGAATAACATTTAAAAAACTATGAATCAGCCAACTTAATTACAAAACATTTACTTATTGGATTTTCCGGTAGTCAGGCAGACCTGGGAGATGAGGAGAGGGAAATGATACACTTGACGTAAATGCCTGCTTGTGCCAAATAAGACTTTGGCTTTATCTGCATTTTTAAATGCTTGCCAGTTCTTGCCCACTAACTGAGTTGTGCTATTTGTGCAAAGTCTTTCCTGCTTGTTAGCGTACAGGATTGTAGCGTGTGAACCTGCAACATGTCTCATAGGATGTTATTCACCTTTTATGATGATAATAATTAATTAATTACTACTACTACACTTAAACTAAGCCTTTCTGAAACGAAAAAGAGTTTTGCTGATAATGTGTGCTAGATCCCTGTGTGGGCTGACATGAGTAGTGAGTTAACTTTAAAGGCGTTGGGAGCCCTGGACAAGCTGCCTAGCAATACTGTTGGAGCCGATAACGAACGTCTTTTAAGCAGTGGCAGAATGAAATCCTTGGATCGATCTGATGCTGACTACAGGACAGGCTCGATGGTAGTCAGTATGAATGGCCTTCTCTGTAAGCTTTAATAACTTCTTAACAAGTAATGCAGTAAAAGTGTGGCTTGCAAACAAGACAAAAAACAATAAGCAATTCAAAGCTACCGTCCTGCAGTTCCCCACTGTAGTTTGTTACTTTATCCTCCTTGCTGTTACATGCTGCTCACACGTCTGAAGCAACTCTGCTGGCTTTTTCACAGCCTCCCTGTTCAGTGCTGGGCAGATGGACTAAACGTGCATTTGCAATCGTCCCTATTGATTAATGTGGTGATACGATTGTCCAAGTGGGAGAGCTTTTGTTTTCACAAAAAGGCAAAAAAGGTTCCTAGTCGTTTTTCTCCGTGTTAGGCACTTCCTCTCAAACAAAACCACATCCCCCACCCCCCCACCCCCCAGTTCAAGATTGAAATGACAAATATGGGTCATAAGGGATGAAATATTTCCCGTTTTTAATTACATTGTGTTATATCTAAGGAAGGGTCTGTAGGAAGCAGATTGCCTGATGGAGAGTTTTGTCTGCGAGAGGAAAGAAGTCGGGCACCATTGTTTGCCTGCTGCCTCCGACTTGCTCAGGCCAGCATTTCACACTCACAGATGTTATCTCTGTCGGGCCTGGGGCGGCGCTGTGCTGCCTGCGTCTGCGTCTGTGCAGGCAGGCCTGTGGCCTGTTCGTGCTTGTTCACTGAGTCCTCGCGAGGAGGCTGCGGACAAGCCCACACCCCCCCCATCCCTGGCCAGCACAGGTGTGCTCCCCATTTACACACGATGAGTCAGCTGACCTCGATCCTCAGAGCTGGTCAAGTGCCAGACCTCCCAGGGGTCACTCAGATAACCGAGAGTCAGAACGGCCTGAACCTTTGCCCCTAAAGTTAACGAAAGTGACAAGAAAGATCTCCTCCCCCTTTTTTTCTTTCTTTTCGCCCCACACTTTGTTTGGTCTCTTCTATTGAGAAAGGTTTTGTGTTCTCCTGTTAACAGGTTTATTATGTATAATATCCGAGAGCTCAGCCAAGCTGCCAGGCCAGCTCGGAACGGCTTATTCATTTTCCACCTTTTTTTTTCATTCCAGGAAGTTGCATCCACTCAACAATAGCCAACAGAAGAGTTTCCAGTCAAACCCTTCATTCCACAAAGCCTCAGGGGATTCTCCTTCACATCTGAGCCCTGTTAAGAATCTTGCAGTGGTAAAATACATGCATAAATAAATACACTGTGTATAAAGTAAAATATAGTGTATTCATGTAAAACTCCTCATTCATTTAAACTGTGGAACATTTTTTTTTTCCAGAAACAGTGGCTAGCAGGCATGAAAGTAAACTAGTCTCACAATCCTCATTGAAGTAAAAAAAGTGAATTACTTGCTTTTTCATAAGTTATAATGTACAGAAGCCACAAAGTAATAGTGTCTCTGACCCCTCAGCCTCACTACATAACCAGTACAGAGAGCAATGCTCACATGACTTCTTAAAGAGAATAAAGAAATAACTGTGGGATTAGTAACTCATTCTCCCACCAACACTTGGTTTGAAGCCAGCTTCTATTTGTTATTCACATCTAGTGTGCTGTAGTTCTCTCTGTCGCAACTTTGCTCAAGAGCCAGCTGACAATGTATATATTCAGAGCTCAGATTACCAGAGGGGGCTGGTACAGATCTAAACCTTCTCCATTTCTTCAGTTGGCTTTATTTCCAAGTTTGTCCTTTCACCCATTTTAAAAACAGGATCTTTTTTTTCCTATTAAAAAAGGTCCCAGTCCCATTGTTACATAAACTTTTCCTAACCTTTGTTTCCAGTCCGTACACTTGTTAAGTATCAGTCGGTGATAATGACGGACTTTTATATGGGGTTGAGAAATGTCAAAGGCAAAAATATGGAAATCAAATCCTACTTCCTTCTAAATGAAGGCAGAAGGTAAACCGAGCGCTTTATTTAGATTTCTTCTGCTTTCTTTTCCATTCAGAAACGTCCAGTGCCTTGCGAGTCCTTGGAAAGTCAGGCTAACAAGAAACCGAAAGTATCGGATCAGAACCTGCACCAGCAGCCTCTCTCCAACGAACTTGTCCCCTCAGCTAGTTCTAACACTTCCACCCCAGTCAGCTCCAGTTTGCACACCAAGACTGAATTTCAGAAGACAAGCAGGCACCTCTCAGAGAGTCAAAATGGCTTCTTAGCTCGGCACTCGGTCAGCGACTCTGCAGGCACACACAGACCAGAGAGGGAGGGGCCAGGCCCCCTCTCCACCATTCTGAACCCGGCCCAGACCCAGTTCTCCAACCGCACGGAGCTGAGCCTTGCCAGCAGCCAGCACAAGAAGAAGAAGTCCAAAAAGCATAAAGAGAAGGAGCGAGAGCGATTAAAAGATGCTGAGAAGGACGAGTGGCCTGAACGGAGTCCTGATCTGAAGAACAATGTGGAGAATCTAAAAGGTCAGCAGTATACGTGCAGGGGCAGATACCCAAATCTGCTGGGCGCCTGTATGCTTTTCCTCCATGCACCGATTGGCAAGTCCCATAGAGGGTACTGTAATAGATGGCTCAAACATAATTCAGTAAACCCCCAGGTCAACAGATTTATCAGAGGGAAAGGAGTGCCCATTATTGATGAATGTCTGGTAAACCACAAATGATGTTTTCATCCTGAAAACACAACATTGTATGGGAAAATATATATATATAATGTTTATTTACTCTCTGGATCTTTTGAATTACGTATTTTTAACTACATCAATTAAAAATGCTCCTGTGCCTTTTGGATCACAAATAGACAAGCTCTGTAGATTATGTATCATAGATATTTTGTATAAAGTTTGCTAAAGCATCTGAAACAACACACATCATAAGCAGTTTGTATTCATGGGAAAAGTCCTTGATTTCTGATTTTACAGACAAAATTCCCTTAAGCTAATTTTGTCCGTTAAATCTGAAGCCTGCTAAAGAGAAGTTGGTTTAACCAAGGGTTTATTGTTTTCTATTATGCCATCATATCACGGTGCTTCCATAAGGATATTCAACAGCAATTGTATTGAATGTTTAAATGATTTCTACTATGTAATCAAATATTTTCATGACGGAAATACCATACTGTGGAATTTTGGAACTATTGTCTTGCTGAGGCACTGGTCTTTGGTGATATGAGATTAGATCATTGGATAGGTTTAAGGTTCAAGTGATTTGGCCTGCATTCCCACTTCAGTGACCGGAAAATCTATTTGTCCACTACCAGCAATCTGAGAAGAATCTAGCAGGATTTCTTTTGTTGTTTTAGGCATTAGTCTTACTCTGTTGGCTGTAGCGATATTCATATTGGTTTTCATTTTCATCGTAACTCACAGTACAGGTTGCCAAGACACAGATGGAATTGTGGATCAGTTTTCTGCTGTGGCTCCTTTTACTTTAAGCTTTCATTGAAAAGGAGGAGATTTTGACTACGTTCTAGGCACTATGTAAAAGGTGGTGGCAACTTGCATTGTGAGTACTTTTCTAAACCCATTGTATAATGATTCTGATGGCCAACATGAAGGTATGAATCATTTTTACGAAAGGCAACATGTGAACTACTGTCAATTATTGGTTAAAAAAGGAGTTGTTCCTTTCATATTCCTCAGTGCCATGTTAAAGTTTCTCTTGTCTGAACTTGGCTTTAAGATTTGTTACTGTACCTGAGCGTGACCAAGGCAAGCTGCCTTTCTTTAAAAACCCAGCAGTCTTTCAAATCGAAATGCTCCGTTTCAGGGGTCTACTGTCGCCCCATGCCGAGTTTCATTTGTGTGGAGTCAAGAATAGTAAATCGACTGAGTGCCATTAGTGACAGCAAGGTCCTCACGAGAACAGAAATTCAAATGAGTGTGTATTTTTCAGTAAAGTCTGTGTAAGCCTGCCCCCCACCTCCTCACTCTGTAGACAGTTGCCTAACATCTGTGGAGGTGAATTAAGACACCTTCTGATGGCCACACAGATCCAGAGTCTGTTGCCACTGCAGCTTGCCTGAAAACAGATTGGCGATTGTTCCTGATGAGAGATAAACCGGGGTAGTTCCAGGCTGTGGCTCGAGTGCAGTGCTGCACTTACCCATTTCCTCTCTCCTTATCTGCAGACCACGACCGTGCAAACACACCTGCCTCCCCTGCAGAATTGTGTGACTATTTGCTGTGAGTATTGAAAACGCAGATGTCCATATGAAATTTCAGTTCTTCTCAAACGGGATGTTCTGTACCCCTGTTTTTAAAATTAGCGATGCTTCATTTCTCTGCACCTTTACAAGGGCAGCAGTGAGTTATAGTTTGAGATTTGAACAAGGACCAATCCTTCAGTCTAATGAAGATAAGGTTTATAAATAGTTAGATCATGTGCAGGACATTCACAGAACTATAAGGGAAAAAAATCATAGAGAGTCATTTAATGCAAATACACAGAAATGCTGAAGTTGCTGAATACCTCATTATCAGCCACTGTTCTATAAATCTTGCATATTAAAACTGCAGAAGGAGGAGATTCCATCTTTCTCATGGGATTTCTAGTAGACTATTAATCCAAGAATGTCATATAGCCTTATCTTGAAAGATCCCATGTCTATTTCAACAATATGGATGGGTAGAGTAGACTTAAGCAGGAGAACATAACATTTCTGATGTGCTGTGAATGACGAACACAATTATCTTTGTGGCAGTTTTACAGATTTGCACTTTTTTTCCCCTCTGCTGTACTTTATAATATTAATCAATTTTAGAAATTTCAGCTCGGCTGCATAATCAGTCCTGCTGGTAGTTAATTTGCATTAAGTACAGAAACTACTGCAGCGTGTTCACTAATCTGAGCAGCTGAAAACACAGCAACAGTACAGGAGATTTAATAGGTTTGTAAAGGTAATTATGTGGTATGCAGCATCTGTTTCTGTGCATCACTTAGAAAGGCAGGGCATTTTGAAATGTGTTGACTACCAGCTGGGCATTATCTCTATGCCCCATCAGGAATACATCAATCAAACTAAATATTTAATAATTAGCTTCATATGAACATGTCAAGGATGCTGATTTTTTACTGAAGTATTCACTGTAGATTTCCAAATTAATATGGAGAACAAACCCATCCATCCAAAGCTTTTAATGGCTCCTCGTGATTTTCTTTCATATGTGGGATCGGGATTAAGGACTCTAGAGGGGATTGCTGGTGGGTTTACTCTTCGCGAGATGCCAAAATATAAATGACATGGAAAGCTTGCCTCGGAGTGGTGATGCTCCCTGCCAGTTGGGAGTGGAAAGGCTCTGTACAGGAAAGCAGAAACATCCCCTGCTCAAACTGGGGTGTTTGGATAGGGAGACAAAAGGAAAACAGAATGACATTTAAAAAAGGCAGTGAATAGTGCCACCCACTGGCAAGACAAGGAAGTGTAGTTTCAGAACTCAAGTTTTTGGAGTCTCTCAGAATTCCTGGGTGTTAGAAATGCTGAATTATCACCCAGTGTGAAATTACTGAATGTCTGATTCAAAAGAAATTGCTGTGGGTTTGGGCAAACCCCAGTAATCCAGAGACTGCAGAATTCCTATGGTATCCTATGACCACCATGAAGAATCCTAAAGGATTTTTAATTTTGCTCCCTCCCCTCAGAAAGTACAACACTATTACAACCCCCGAGCAACGACAGAAGTACAAGGAAGATTTCTGTGCTGAATACGATGAGTACAGAGACCTGCACTCCAGAATAGGGAATGTCACTGAGAGGTTTGTTGAGCTGGGATCCAAGATAAAGACTCTCTCTCCGGGAAGCCAGGAGTACAAGGTATGGGCGTGTAACTTCTTCCTTCTCTTGTCACTTTCCACTTGGTGAAAACTCAGCTTTTCCCAACTGTAAGGAGATGCTAGGATTTCGACCCAACTCTGTACCCATGTGTCTGAGTTGAGAACCTTCTCTGCTTCGAATGTATTTCAAATAATTGCATATCCTGAAAATACAGCGGGTGTAGGAATTATTCATGTTCTGCATAATCCATTTGCAAAAGAAAAATCTAATAATGCCTTTTGAGAACTTAAAAAAAGTTGTCAGATGGAATTTGTATAAAAACTACAAAGGCCCATCCTAGTCTTGCAAACTGTTTTTTTTTTACATCAGACTTTGCATATGCTTGATCATCTGAAGTTTTTTTTTTGTTTGCATGTTTTATTGCAGGACATGGAGGACCAAATATTTGAGGAATATAGGAAGTACAAAAAGGTAAGGAAATTCAGATAAATATAATTTCCTTTCCTGGTAGTCAGTATAATAGATGCATGGTAAATAGGTAGAAAAAAATAAATCCACAAATCTTCATTCAGGTGACCTTAGTGATGGTTCCTTGCTTAAGATGTGGTTGAGCACAGATGTAAATTGTTTTTCCTTTCTGCCTGCACTTGCGCTGAGCCGTTGCAGTTGTGTGTTAATAATAATAAAATTAATCCTTTATATTTATATAGAACTTTTCTGGACATTCCAGTCAAAGAGTTTTACAGGTAATGGGGAATCCCACTACCACCACCAATTTGTAGCCCCCACTTGGATGGTGCGACAGTAGCAACAGTGTGCCAGTACGCTCACCACACACCAGCTATTATTATTGAGGCCATGACTGGTAAAGTCCAATGGGAAATTTGGCCAGGATGCGGGGGTAACACCCCTACTCTTTTTCGAGAGACATTTTTAATGACCACAGAGAGTCAGAACCTCCTACTGACCCCACTAACATTAGCAACCTTAGCTTTCCCCAGGAGGTCTTCCATCCAGGTACTGACCAGACTCACAGCTGCTGAGCTTCAGTGGGCTGCCAGCTGGGAGTTGCAGGGTGATATGGCTGCAGGCATGTGTTGGTGGCATTACGTGAAGGTGTTCACCCTGTCTCTCCTGTCCCCCTGCAGAAGTTCCCTGGATATCGGGAAGAGAAGAAGCGCTGTGAGTATCTGCACCAGAAGCTGTCTCACATCAAGCGCCTCATTCTGGACTATGACCAAAACCACATGCCTTCCTAGAGCCGGCACGCCTCTGTCGCTCTCATCGACCAAAACCTGCCCGGGGAACACTCCCAGCTCTGACCGTGTACCAGAACGAATAGGAAGACGCAGAACAGCTCTGTGTCAAGTAACGTCAGCGAGATGGTTGCTCATGTGGGATGGGCAGGACTCACTGGTTTGCAGTCAGATTCAAACCTTTTATTTGATGAGATTGGTCTTTTTGAGAGTGGAAGGTAGACTTGAACTCCAGCTCTCTCTGGTGCAGTAAAGGAGTGAAAGGACAAAGAGAAAAAAAGCCAAAATGCCCTTCTTTGCCTTCAGGTTCCTTCACGTAGATGAGATCTGCATCCTCCTCCGCTCTTTAGCCCAGGTGTTAAACTGTATTTCGTCCGCAGGAGAGCACGTTTCAAGTGAACGACTGTATTGACGGTCCACTCTTTTATAGACCCCACAAAGCACCTTATAAAATATTCAAGTCATAATGTGGCTTTTGCCAGGAAGACTTTCTTGGATTTCCTGTAAAATTTCCAAACAAAATTGATACAAGAGCGAATGATTAAAAATTGACATTCATTCATCTAGAACAAATCTCAACCCCCCAAGGCCACTAAAAAGTCCAAGATCTGATCCCTGTAATCAGGTGCAAGGATGATATTGAAATACAGTCACATGAATAGTCATTTCCATCACTCTACACAGGCCTCTCTCACTCCCAAGCATCCCTAGGGGCAAGCATCCCCGCCTTAGCCAAGCAATGTGCAGTCTTGTGGTGTTCCAGAAACAACATTAAATTATCTTGACAATATAATGCTTCATTTGGAACCAGGATTTGGATCAGGGTAGCTTATGCTATTGGAATCTTTCTCCAAGGAGAAATTAAGCATGACATTAGTAGGCTAAATATTGTGGAAGTGGAGAAACAGCGGTGGTTTGCAGAGTGGGTTGCCTGGGATGATGTACGAGTGAAATCACAAGCTGCCATTCCCCATCATTAACTAAAATGTATTAATGTTTGGTGGCTTATTGCACCATGCATTTCGATATACTCTCGGTTTTTTTGACGGAACGTTTTTTCTTCCTTTTCAATGTTTCTCCTGTCATCCCGGCAGGTACCTGATTGGCTCTGTGGAGTCTGATAAGCCACTTTGACCCAATCTATGAACATTGCCTGCTTGTAACAACAACCGACGTATTGCTCCGCATATTGGCAGTATGGCAATACATTGGCTATATATCTAAATCCCATAACATTACTGTTATAAAGTTGTAAAAAAACTAACTGTACTACAGTTTTCCCCATTCTCATTTCAAAAGAACCAAATGATTAACTTTTGTTTTCAGACAACACTATACCTTTTTGGCATTCCCTTAAATCTTTTGATTTCTAAAACGGGTGTCTGCTTACCAATTTCCCAAAACATAATTAAGAGCAGGTGTATTGAAAGACTTGGGTAGACTGGCGGTCTGCACGATAAGACATGACCTTCATTGTTACACAACAGAAGGCACGAAAAGAGCCGAGTTCTTGTTTCATCGGTCCTGCCTTCTCCTCAAAAATCGTTGAAAACAAAGCCGGACAGGGTGTAATGAAAAAAGAAAGGATTGATCAATCTCATGGTCACAAAGGTTTGCAGAAACAAAGTCCAAACTCATGAATAAAAGCCCTTTTAACCATCAAAATTCCAGGCCAGGCTATGGGGGTGCACAAATAAACACCACGTTTTCTGTAATTGGTGCTATAATATAAAAGCACGATGTATTGTGCAGTGTCCCTTCAACTCACAGGAGTGAGTCTATTTGAACTCCTTTCCCAGGAAGATTTATATTTATATCGCCATTCAATGATGAAAGAATTCCTTCATTCTCCAACACTATCGAAATGAAGAAGGAATAATCCAGACATTCGATACCAGGCTCGTTGATGACTGAGCAGGTTGTTCCACTGGAGTGTCCAAAGTTGCGGTCTGATTAAACTTTTGCTGGGCTGGAACTCTGGTAGAAGAGGCTTAGTGAAATGAGATGACCAGACTCCTAGCTGAAGAAGTGTCCTCTGTAACGCACTGGGGTCTCGGGGCTCTCAACAGAGGGCAGCGTGTGCCCACGGGCGGAGGCAGTCTGGTTACGGCTGCCATCCCCTCCGTGAGCCGGGCGTTTGCTTTTCGCCCTGCCTCTTCCTGCATCTGCTCATAGAAACGCACTGGTTTTTGTTTTTGTCTGTGCTCGAAACCCCATCTCCGTCCGACGTGGCAACAAATGAACTATTTCATCTAGAGCTGGGTGAGGTGCGATCGTTTTCAGGCCCACGGAGATTCCGCTCGTTCTGGAGTGAAATGGTAGAGGTAGCCATGCTCTTTCTGGAGATCCAGCAATCCAACAGTCCCAGTCCACTACTGTAGCTACGCTGGTGCTCTTTCCTGCTTTGGTTCACTGTGTGAACCCTTTCCACGAGGCCTTATTAGGGCCAGTTCCTCTATCAAAGAGATCTGTAGAAACACATTCCTGCCAGACTCCACGTTTTCCAAACAGCCATTGGGGGAGTGACTGCCCTGGAGGAGTATGCTGGTTTTCAAATGCACTTCATCAGCCCTACTTGAATTTTAAATCCAGCTATCTTGAGATAATGTGGCTTCTTATTCAATTCTGACTGTAAGGAAGAAAACAGACTGCATAGATTTGGTAAAATGGGATAGTAGTTTATTTTTTATAATGTTCTTATTGTTCATGTTTTATAAGCCAGGTTTAGAGATGCCTTATTAATCCAAACCACACAAACAAAATGAGACAGCCAGCATATGAAATCCCATACAGTACACCATAATGTGTTCCTTTCCGTCTCTTGACTTGGAAATGTAGTGGCCTCTTTTATAGGCAACAGGTCAGTTAGCATGAACATCTCTTCCAGAAAAACAAATTGCTTGCAGCTTTTTCCCCATTTCCAAATCTTTGTTTGGAAATTCAGAAATGTCACAATCGTATGTTGTTTTGTTTTTTTGCCTTAAGCTGACAGTCACTCTAAATCCAAAAGGCTGAGTTTTGCTTCTGCCTTAGGTCTCAGTCTGAGGATCACTATAGAGTGTGCCAGTAAGCGTTAGCCTGTATTACCTGTTAAATGTAAAATTGATTCTGGTTTCTTCAACTGGAAAATAACCAGATTTTGCTCGTCCAGTTTCAGCTTATCAAGGGCTTAGCACCTAAGTGTTACTTGAGAACCTTGTTTTGCAACAAAGAACACACTAAAAACGACTTCAACATCACCCTAATTAATCAAAAAGTGACATTTCAGACTTTTAACTTACTATTCAGAATCAGCACATAGTATGTATCCCATTGCTTCTAGGACACAACCTAGAGGAAATGAATAAAGAATTCCTTCTCTGCTACTTACATTCCTGCTTTCAAAGGATTTTAAAAAGTATTTTTTTTCTTTAAGTTTGTTTGGTATGTGGATTGAAGTCTTAAAAGTAATCCTGCTTTGAACTGGTTTTACATGTGTGATCAAGAGCCAGAATGGTCTAAATTGACATCATAACAGGACCGATAACATGCTGTAGGACTCCTCCTATATGTTCATTTTGTAACAGAACAGGCATGTCCCACAACTGTTGGATCCTTGGCAAGCAAGTTTTGTAATGCTGACTCTAGCTTTAAGAAGGATGCATCTCAATGATGCCCTATTTCAGTTCAGATCTCTTATCTTCCTCTCCTCACTCAAGAGGAAGTTTTATTCATCTGAGTGGTGACACTGCTGTGTTGGTCATGACTTAAACCTCTTGGTCTCTCTGTACTGTTCTGATATGTGGGCATGTGGCCACGGGTGCAGTTTGTAGGTCTGTGCCACTATGCGAGTCCAAACATGAGCTTTTCCAATCCAGCTTTAGAGTGCTAAACTACATGTGGGGGGTGATTGGGGAAGTGTTTTTATTGGATTCCCTGCATTAATGGGAGAAATCTGCAGATCTTTTGGTCCTGGCTTATACAGAGTCGGGCATAAAGAATGTAGGTTACATAATTGTATTGGGCTGGTTTCACAGCCACTTGTCTTAGACTGCCGTCCCTGAATTAACACTAGATAGTCTTAAACTCTTAGGAGTCTCTGAAACAAAGATGTCAGTGTTTCAATCTGTTAGCCATATGCAAACGTACAGTATGGGAGGGTATGTTCTCATACTAACAAGATGGTAATGGCACATGGAAAAAGGAGTAGGTATTTCCGAAGAAGTTTCTGGATCATAATCTTTATTTTTGTTGTAACACTTTCAAACTGTACTATAAAACTGATATGTAGTTATGTACCTTTAATCCAGCGTGGAGGGAGACATTTATTTTGTCAGCCATGCAGGTGTCAGTATTTAGGTGCCTATCATGAGAGATTTCGTACCACATGAGCTCTACATGGGATTTGTAATCTTTAGAATGGATTTCCAAGCATGGCAAAGTGAAACAAATTTAATACCGGCTCAAATGCATTGTCTTTAAATTGCATTTTAAAAATGCATCTCTTCTCTTCTACAGTTTGGAGTAGCTAGCTGAGGAAATGAATCCTTGTTACAAGCTACCATAATATGTATTTAAAAGTTTTAATATTGAGTGCAAAATATAAAAACACAAAAAAATCTAGTATTCTTTAGGGGTGGGGGGGTGTTTTCGAAATTATCTTCATCTCTTTGGCTCGTGCATTATGTGTTTAATTTTATTTGTTGTTGTTGGAATACTAAATGTCTTTATAGAAATGTGAACATTTTATTTCAATTGTCCTGTACAACATCTCTGCATTTTTGTCTACCTGTAAGAAAAATCTGTGTAAGAAATAATTTATTGCTTTTCACTTTTTTGTGTGTGTCTTCTCTTGGTTTGGTTTTTATCCTTTGCACAAAATTACTGTCCTCTTTAAGGTAGACAGAAGGCAACATATCCCTTGTCAGAGGGTAATGGGATATATATTTTTGCAAATCTCATTTTAAAGGGTATGTACCAACTTTTACTCTTCCTTTGAGAAAAGAAAATGTATTTTAAATGTATCTGTAAAATAAAGTTCTTTTCATGCAAATTTTTCAGTTTATTTCACCTTTGTGATTATCACTCCACAGCCTGACGTGTTGCGCAGGAGCTGCTTGTGCAGAATAGCTACTTTGTGTTCCTTAAGTGGAGTTAAACTGCACTTACTACTGTTTTACTAGTAAATGGTCCGTTTACTACCTCTACTCTCAACGAAAATCTGAACTCTGCGTGAAACGTGATCATTCATAATACAGTGCTGCTCAGGAGATCTACTGTTGCAAAGCGTTTAATTTATATCACTGGAAAGCAGGAAACTTAATTTAAAATAGAAAAATAAATCAACCCAAACCCAGCAAAATACAATACAATCAATAGTAATTCCACAACACTGAATTTCTAGATCATACTTAATATTTAGAACTGATCGACGGGCTGCAATGGAGCGCTTGGAAGTTATCAATTTATCAGGCTCTTTCAGTTTAAAAGCTTGACGTTGCAAGATCTGTCCAGCAGAGGGCGGTCTAACCTCACTTCAGGTAGGCTTGAACACTGCTGACGCCACTTCAGTATTCAGTGCTGTGCCTGAAATCCTCTGAAAATAACGTTTTCAAAAATCTTGATCTGTTCTGCTGTGAAAAGTTTCATATCCACCTTTAGGAAAGAAAGTTGAACCACAGGCAGGTTAAAACAGCCGAGGCCTATTGAATAGAATGTTATATTATCCCCTGTAATCATTAATGGTAGGTTTGCATAAACATAAGATAAGATCTCTTTATTAGCCATATGCAATTTCTTGTATTAAGAATTTGTCTTTTCACATACCCCAACTTACTCTCCATGAGACACGCAGACAGGGGGAGAAGCTTGGGGTCAGAGCGCAGGGTCAGCCATTTATACAGCACCCCTGTAGCAGTTGGGGTACAGGGCCTTGCTCAGGGGCCCAATGGAGTAGGATTCCTCTGCCAGCCACGGGATACGAACCAGCAACCTTCCAGCCACAGGTGCAGATCCTTAGCAAACATTTCTACGATGTTAGATGGGAGAATTATTTTGGTATTTAGTAAAGAGAATTTCCAAAGCAAAGTCCACATTCAACTGCTCCCGGCTATTAGGATCAGCCTGGTCGTAGAGCCTGAACGTTTGATAAGGGTGTCGCATTGCTGTCAAAGTACTGTTTGGCCTGTGCATCCTGAGGATACGTCACATTGTATCTTTTAAGCCTGTTACTCAGTGAATGATGCTGGCGTCTTTTTTCGAACACGCACCAAGTGTCAAAGGCTGTCTTAGAAACTTGATTGGCTATCACACTCAGTCGCATTGCTTTCACCAATATTACCTTCATTTGCCTTCAGATGAGCCCCAAGAGAAACCAGCTCTTTTCTAGCGGATAATCACATGATCTGTTCTGTCATGGTGCTGGCTGAAGAAACTGTAGACCCAACTGATGGGTCTGAATTGGGCAAGATAATTCAAACATACCACAATCACGATCACTCAAGGAGTAGGGAAGGCTGCTGTCTAACAGATTATGTAGGTTAAGTAAAGTCCTCAGTGAGTAAAGACCTGGAAATCAATCAATCAATTATACATGTTTTTTTGTAAATAAGTAAAGAACTAAAATCTTAGTATTCTTCAGCCTACAATGAACAGAGGTCTCTTCATTGAAAAAGATGACTTGTTTGATTCATCATTGGTCCAGTTGCCAGTCTTGGTGACCTGCACCTTGTTTTTGTGATGGCTGATTTTAAATGTTCTCTTGAGTAGCATTCTTAATCGGTCCTGCTACATAGTTATATAGCATAGCCTACTGAAGTATATGAGATCACTAAGTGACATGATGCTTTAGAGCACTTGACAGCAAGTTTCTTTTTACAGATTATCAAAAGAATGGGAACCACAATAAATTTCTGAAATTAAAGGTGTGAATTCACCTTTAACACTAAGAACTATTTCTTCTATCTTTTTCTATCTGCTAATGTGTTCTGTGAACTTTTAACCTACCTTATAAGATCAGTTTTTACGGTCATCCTCAAGTAGCAAGCTAATAACGTGATGATGAGCCCTCTTCTATAACCTTCCCTCCCTTTTCACCATAAAGACCAATCGTGAAGCCACCCCCCTTTTCAGCAGATTATGCGGCAGGAGCCTGAGGATATTTTTGGTATTTCCGTACTCAGTTTCAAAGGCATATTTTCTTTGGAGATTTCTTCTTGCACTAAATCATTTTCATGCTGCTACATGTTGTTTAACACCTCCAGAGTTCTCATGTTTATGCACAGTACATAGCTTTATTTGCAGGTGCCAATTCAGCCTGTAATCCCTGATTTTAAAAATAAAGCTTTGAAAATGGTACATTTTCCTTCTCTCTATAGTCACCTCTAGTATTGGTTGTGCTTTAGGCCCTTGACGTTTTTGTCTGAATCTTACATCCAGCTATCACCTGTTTCTAAGAAACTAATTTGGACTTTTTTCCTTTGCACTACTCCTATTGCACCGTTCCTTGAAAACTGAAGTCACTTCCCCTTTTTCAAGGGTCTCCAGACTTTCCTGTTAAAAAGCTGTGCATGGCTACAGTTTACAGAACTCAGTTAAAATCAGACAAGTTCCCAGAATACAAGTGGAGAGGCTACTCTGTGAATTCAACCTCCAGAAACACTGCCAAACTAGACACAATTGCTTTTGATCCTGTTGACTACATTCATCACCAATCTGCAATGATCTTCCTAATTAAGACAGGCACAGAAAAGCATTAGTCTCACAAGGAAACACACGTGATGTGCTTGGTCTCACTTCTGTCACCTTATAAAAACGATGTGCCTGCCAGTTGGTTTGAGACTGTAGCTGGCATGTCTAACAGGAAGATGGCGGTGGGCCACATTGACCACAATCACCAGCGAACACAGCCAGGAGCTCTGCCTAACACGAAGAGTCCGACACTCCAGGAATGTTGTTTTTAGTGACAGATGAAATCGCAGCCAGTCAACCCTCCCACTCATCTGGACAACATCTTTGGCAGTGATGGCCTTTCAGAAGGTCTCTCCATCTAACAAATGCCGACAAAGTCCCTTCAAACCTGAAAAACACAAGTTAAAAAAAACAAACAGTTTATTAATCTAAGAACAGAACAATCAGCCTAACGTTGACATTTGTCACTTTTGCATAAGGTAATATAATAAGCCTACAGATGAAAGCGTTCAGGTCAAACAGTCCATTAAACAGAGCAGCTCAAGAATAATGAGAGCCCTACCAGCAGGATGGGGCAGCATGAGCTCACAGAAGAAGCTGCTGAACAAGACAAGAGCAACAGGTCCCACAAACATTCTGGCGGGAAATTTGCTGCACTCGATTTTTAACTTCACCAAAATTTTAAAGCTTGGATTTATTCTGACAAATCAATGAATATTTTGTGCTTTGCCAGTTTCATAGCTTTTTAAAAAAAGGCCACAGGCAGTGGAAAATCCAACATGAATGAAGGAAAACGTGAAGTGTTTTCAACAAGCTTGACGTGTGTCAATGTAAGCATTACAAATGCAAACTCAAATACCATAATTAGTTCTCGGTATTCATGAATATCAGCTATTTACTGCTGGGCACTGAACAGCCATCTGGAAAGCATAACTTACCATTTAAAACAAAATGAGAAAACTGTAGATTTTCAATAAATTACATCAATAAACCGAAGTTCACGAAAACTATTAAACACTATTTTCAACATCTGTAGAGCGAATTCCCGGTGTTGTAACAAATAAGTTCTGGATCCAGAGATGAAGTTTAAACAGATGGGTTTTATTGCATGCAAAGAACAAATAACCGAAGTATTGTTCGAAGTACCGGTACAAAACTTCCAGTTTATATAGCCCTTTTCTGCCGCTTCTGACGTAGCTCATTACCATGGTAATGGGGGAAGGTCATGGTGTTCGGACAGTCCCCCAGGCTTTGGTCACCCTTAATGGTCAGTTTTAGGTTTCCACCCTTGGGGGGGGTTTCTAGTTGGCATCTGTAATCCTTATCAGTTATCCCCCTTCCCTGCCATAACTTAGAGCCTGGAATGTCTTGTGTCACACGAAGTCCAGTCCTTGTGCAGAAAGGAATTAATTAACATCCTTAACTGATTCCTTTCTTCACAACCCATATCTTTCTTCACCGGGGAATAAAAAGAAAATAATTATGTTCACTGTGAACAGGTTTTGGCAAAATAATTCCCCTTTGAAGTGATTTAATTCAATTAGTGGGGTAACTGCAGTGCATTAATGTTACCCATTTACTTTATTTAAGCAATGCAGTTCAATCCAGAGCCTCACAGGTTCCCTATAATAACGTTCATATTTCTCATAAACAATAAAGCTACATTACATAAGTTAATGTAATACAGTACATATATAATTCATATAACAAGGGCTGCTCAGCAAATTGAATTGCATGGTGGGATCTCTCTTGTTAGGGGCTGGGTAGGTATCACACATTGAATGTTCAATCTAACTGAAACTCAAGAGGGAGCAGATTACATTACAGCACTGCCCGACTCCCTGTCATTTAAAGGAGCCAGTTCCCGACAGATCCTGCTGCGTTCTTTCTTTAGCAACCATCAACAACTACCCATTACTATAACTGCCAACCACATAGCTGCCCTTAGGGCTGTTTATGTGAGAGTACAAGAAAAGCTAGTGACTTGGCATCAGAACAGTTTGCCCTTACACACTACAAAAGCTTGAGTGAATCTACACCAGTATTACAGTATGTTACTCTAATGGTTTCATATACATTCGTTAAGGATTCAAATGCCCAACATCAGATAAGAACTCTTCGGAACGCAGCCTTTCCCACAGCAAACATCATGATACGACTGTACGAATCCTGGGACAACTAGGGTCCACTGGAGTCAGCATTTGTATTCTGTGCATGTCTCAAAATGACTCATCCTTCACACAATTACTTTCTCTTTAAGCGGACAAGATTGCATGTTGACAACGAATTATATTTAATGTAGTTCTTGGGAAACATACATTTTTCCCAGAAATGATGTTCAGAGCTGGTAAAAATGACAATGACAAGAAGCAATTGAAAGGGTTTCCAGTTTTTGGCATTTATCATTTTACAAAAACGACTACATTTTTGTAATGCTGCAATAAGCACCTAAACGATGCAGATACAAGGATTAACACTAGTCATTCTGAATTCTAATCCTAATTTAAAAAAAAACATTAAATTATTTCAACCTTATTTATTTTGAAATGCAAGCTGTAGACATCAGTTACATTTCACTACTTTCAAGGTCACTTTGCTATGTTTATAGAACTTCAAACAAATGTCTTATTTCAAGGCTCAAATGGTTGATTTACTTATGTGGAGTCGAGGTGTGTTTGCATGGAGGCAGCAAGTTTTCATATTCCGCATGTACTAGAAAATCTTCTCTGGCAAGTTCAGATAACTGATGCAGACAGTACTTCAGATGCCTGGTATTTATATTTCAGGGATGAAAGTGTTTTGAAAGCATCACTTGAGTAGATAAAATACTTAAAATTAGGCAAATGGAAGGAAAAATCCAAGGGGCTTTAACTTAGAAAGAAAACTAGATAATAATCTTGTGCTTTGTTAATGATTTTTAGCTACATTGGTGTTGTAAATGTAGAGGCAGTATCCCGCCACTCTCTAATGTCAGCTGGGAGTTGAGGGTGGCAGTTTGTCCTTTCCCAAGAGAAAAGATTGACTTATTATCTTTATTAGCAGAAAGCCCATGCCTGGGCACCCCAAGAAAACACATACCTTGGACAAACTGCACATTATGGCCATTGAAAAGCTTGCTATAATAGAACACTTTATGGAAGAATTTTGAAGTTACATTTTTTATAGGACTGTTTTTTTTTTCCACTTCTTGCTGATTTGATTAACATGAACACCAGGGATTAATAGGGATTGAACTGTTCTTCATTCTTTCACCATCATCACATCACCTGCTTTCAGAAAATCTAGACTAATCAGAGCCACAGCAAGCCAGAAAGCATTGCTCCGATGCGATAAGGCACTCAGAAGCAGCAGAAAATAGAACATTCTGAGTGCAGCTCCTAAATCTGCTCTTGAAAGCAGTTAGGGCCAAGCTTTTCATTTGATTTCCAGTGCAGTTTTCAAGAGGTTTGTCAAACATTCTTTTCACTGGGCACATAATTGCTTCATAAATGATCCACAGTGGTTATCACAAATATAAGCACTATCCAACTCAGCAGATTGCACAAAATAATACAAAGCTCCCAAAACATATGCTAAGAAATGTTATGCAAAACAGCCGCAAGGTGGCTATTTAGTAGCCTTGCAATGTACAACCAATTAAGGTAGAGGAGGAGCTCTAAATATCAATTAGGAGCTTTCTTGAGTGCTCTAGACATTTCAAAATGCTTATAGGTCAGTTTCTTTAAATTACACTGCCATGAAAATGTAAATGCCACCAGCTGTATCCAAAAGTGCAAGGAACATAGTTTCCATGTCCTGAGCACGCTTTTCCTTTTTTACATTCATTTTGTAATTCAATACTGGAAAATTAGATACAGCCTCTTCCCACACACTCTGACCTCAAGGCACTGTTGGAAGGGCAATCACAATGTCTCTGACAACCTGGTGTTATTATTTGCAGCTTCTATTCTCAGCTAGGTTATTTTCAAGTCATTTTTCCTGGGTTACAGCAGAACCAAACTTTTCTGCAGCCGACCTGCTCCCGCTCCGTCCTTCATTCAGCGGTGGAATGCGATATGAAATCTTAAGTCGCCGGGAAAACCTACTGCAAGAGCTGTAGCTCAAAGCTCAACTCTCTGTTTCTGATGCACTGCCACCCCATTTGCAGATTTTAGAGAACACTGGACTGTTAATCAAAGGTGCATTAAGGCCTGAACTGAGGAATCTGGTGATGGGCGTAATCACTGCTGTCCAAACCGCTTCCATTAAAAAAGCTTTGAGCCTCGAAGTACAGGGTTCAGCTTGTCAGACCTTCACCTAGTGCAGCAACAGTATGGCTCTCCGCCAGAGAAATTAACTTCTGCCTGCAGGGGGGATATGAGGACTCCCAGGGCACTTCCAGCAAACTGCATTCAGCTGAGGCTTGGATGCAGCTGGATACAGGGACAGCTAAGTATTGGGCTCATTCACTACACGCAGCAGGACACATTGATGGAATAGTTTCTGAGTTTCCATTTGCTCCAGAAAGAAAAGTGTCCCACTTTTTCAGTCATCCAAGTTAATGCCGGACACAATTCCAAAACTATGTAATGTGTCATAGCAGAAAACTAAAAACTTGCAGTGGACCGCTTTCATAAAGGTACGAAAAAAATGTGAAAGGGTTTTGAATGGATAAGACTATTCTTGGCACTAGCTGGACAACCAGTGGCTCACATTATAAAAAAATAAGCTGCAGGCCAACAAAGGGAAAGACAATTGCATATCTAGTAGTAAAAAATCCTATACTCTGCACTTTTATCCCTTTTGATGATCATGAATTGGAAAAAAATATTTAGAAGATTTAGAATCCCTAGATCTTGTATGCAATTTAAAATAACATCCTCACATCCTCACTTCTGATGAAAATAAGAAAACACAATGTGAGGCAGAACACAAAGACTCACAGTGGACAAACTGCACTACATCACTCTATCATTTGCCAAATCAATTCAGCAAACCAGGGATAAAAACTATGGGGTCACACAGAAGAACGGGGTGACTGGCTTGTCAGGGGCAGACCTCACTTCTGGAAGTAATTTGTTCTCTTCTTCAGGCAGCAAAAACCCTCTGTCTTCACACTCAACAGAGTGTCATGAATTTCAATCGTTTCCAGGTCCCTGTCCAGAGGTAATGTAATTTAGCTGAAACTGGGAAGAATCAGCCATCTTTAACCGTTCTAGAGTCTCCTGATATAGAGGTATCCAAGAAATTCAACGAACTGCCCACATAACACAACAGCCTGAAATCTACTTTGTTTTCCGAGCATCATCTAAAATTCAACATCATTTCATCTGAATCTTTATTCGTTTTTACCTTCAAGCACAAAGAGCTTAAGTACTTAGAAAACATGAATTTTCAATGATTTCCTATTTCTCTCTGATCTAGGGAGGAAACCCATGCATATCATTTTACAAATACAAATCCTACTTAGAGCTTTAGTTCAATGGAAGAAACTCCTGATCTTTTGATTATTAAATAGCTGAAGATCTGGTTGAAAATGAATGCCGGAGACCTAATTCCCATTTTGCATAAAATCTCTTCACACACTTCGATTCTTGCTTTAACAATGTTTGTTCTTTGAATACAACCTGAAAGCATCTTATTGCAACTTTAATTTATTTTTCCTACCCTGTCAGTAAAGAGATGTTTGTGTGCCGCATACACCTTCATCTCCATTTGGAACACATCTACATTTTCCGTAAGAGCTGCCAGAAAGAATATTTTTTTTGGATTAGGATTCAAGGAGCTGAAATTATTGATTGGGAACAATGTATGGTTTTGTTAAAGCTCTGTGTTACTTGTCAGTTGATTTAAACTCTACAATTTCAAAATTTCTACATAACCTATATTGAAACTGGTTTTACAATATAAAACTTGAAAAATATCAGAATCTCCGTCTCTACTCTTAGGAACATGATTTTATTATAATGTAGATGTTTAGGCAAATAATGGGAACTACCTCAGAGCAGGAGCTTCTCACCAGAAGTAAACAGTGGTCATTCATGATTTTAGTCCTTCAGCTTTGATGTTTTATGGTCTAGAGAAAAATATTTAGAACAGACTCGGATAGGATAGACCAAATAGTGTGAACCTTGTAAGTATTCAGTTGTGATTTCTGTTATATGTTAAATGTACATTGTCGAATTCTATTAATGCTCTACAACAGGGGTGCCCGACCTTTGTTAATGCAAATCTACTTTTTCATTTGCCAGCCAAGCGCAATCTACCCGTTTGAATTGGAAGCTCTGATATAGGAAAAACAGACTGTGGGCACATTCAGTATGTACAATAACGATAGCCATCACTAAAATGACAGCAAATAAAAGCAAGAGACTCATGCTACAGTGAACCAGTAATGTTCCCTATTTTAGAAAAAAGAATATCATACCTTCATGTGAGCATTGGCACTGAGAAGCTTTCATGAGAACACTTTTTTTTTAACGTGTGACACTGCTGATCATGTCGATGACATTTTGTGTCCCTGCAGCTCGACATTCAGCTCATTCAGCAGTTCAGCCAGGACTGTGAGGACTGCTAAATCCAGAAGCCACTGGTCATCCTCTAATTGGGCATATTCACCATGATTAGACGACTTGAGAAACTCTTTGATTTCAGGCAACAGCTGTCTGAACCTCGCCAAAAATGGTTGTTTTTGAAATCTCCAAACAGCAAGTCAGCAGCGTCAGCAAACGTTTTTTTTTAAAAAAAATCACTTCTCGATCCCTGAATGACTTTCTGTGTTGAGCCAGGACGTGGCTCATGCGGAACGATGCGATGATTGCCGCTTTCCCTCTTGTATTAGGCCTCGTGAAAACCGAATGCTGCTAGTTCAGATTTTAATTTTTCCACTTTTCTTTTCCGTAACTCACTTTTATCGGGAGAGTCCACATCATACGTTTTGTGTGCAGTTTTGAAATGTTGTTCTATAGTTCCCTTTTTTCATGTAGACGCTAGCATTGCAGATGCAGGTACGTTTTCGGTCTCATTGCTAAAACACTACAACTATCAAATAAGCAATCAAACTTATCAAACTGTTGGCTAATTTGTTACGGCCAGTTTGTTTCGCTCCTGGATGCGTTGATGCGAATGTGGGGTTTGTGCGGCAACAACCAAGAGACCGTCTTGGGGAGCACACACAACACTATTTACGGAGCTCCTGTAGCCTTTTTTCCAGTGTCAGCCAGCACTCAGGGAAGAGACTTTTACAACCCATTCGACAAAGGGGTTAAACACACATAAGGGCAGTAAAACGTATGGCATTACATGCAAAGATGTGAATGAATTTTTAGGCTACTGTAAGAGGTAAATAGTCAAATTGCCCATTTATTTTTTGCCAAACATTATTGCGACCGATCGACTGGCGTTGGTCCGTGAAGCCTTACTTGCCATTGCAACCACTTTAAAATAATAAGTAATAGGTTACTTCCATGCTGAAAAAAGAAGAAAACAACTGAAGAAGGCTTCACGGCCGAAACGTTGTGTTTTCTTTCTTCTTTTTTCCTAAATAAACCTATTACTTGTTCCTTTGCAGCCTACGCATGCTGACGAAGCCCCCCACCTGAACTTTAAAATAATGTCAGAAAGTGACTAATGACTAGTGCAGGAACCCCAGCTGGGGACTAATACACACTGTTGAGCGATCTGGAGCATTTTAGCAATCCCGCTGATTGAGCCTAACACTAAATGAAAAGGTGGTTTAGAAAAGACATTTAGAAAAATATCAAATGGAATAGGGGTTTGCAACGTTTTCAGTATGAATAGTGGTTAGGTATTCAATACTGTCACAAAAATTGAGCTCAAGAACAAAAAATATATTCAGAATGGCATTCCACGTGAAAAGGCTATTTTACCATGTATTTTCTTGGTGCTCACAAAAGCTAAAAAATGCAGAGAAAGAGATCCTAGATAATACACAAATACATTTATACAAAACAGTCAATCAAATGGTAACTCTAAGAACTTACTAAAGACTATACTTGTGTGTTATGTGCTGATACCTCCTAATGCTTAATAAAGGTAGTAAAGGCCCCCATTTAAAGCCTAAAATGTGCAGGCAGATGGACATCCAAAGTATTTCTGACAGCAGTAGTGTAAATGGAATTAGCAATCCAGTTCATATACAGTATGTAAGGATTTTAAATCTCTGGCTATTTGCCTCTGGGCCATTGCAACACCCGTCACAAGCAGGACTCCCGTGAGGTTTAGGAGATTATTTTGCAAATTCTGCCTTGCGTTACAATCTAGGTTCCAGGGGAAATGTGTTGATTCAATCACACTTGAGGAGTGTACTCCAACACCCCTGGTTCACTTGCTTAACAGTGAATATTTGTGGCAACACGCACGTATCGGCTGTGACTCAAGAAAATATATGATTGTTTATTTGTTAGGTGCACTCTCACTTACAGATGCAGGTATTCCTGATCAGAATACATTGTTCTTATAAAGAGCATAGACTCTTTATTCTGCTAGTACTGTACAGTCTCTCCACTGGAGGAATAATTACCCATCACCAATTGATAATCAACTACAGTTATTTTAAGATACAATTTTACTGTTCCATGCAAATATATTACACTGCCCACTTTATCAGTAGGTTCAATTCATACTTGAATAACCAACCACTGCAGCTGAGGATAATGGAAACTGTTCAAAATGTGCACATTATTGATTGTCAACTACAAGCAACTTAGTTTCATTTAGGTGGGTAGCTGCGTCAGCATGCGTAGGCTGCAAAGGAACAAGTAATAGGTTTATTCCATGCTGAAAAAAAGAAGAAAGAGAACACAACGTTTCGGCCGTGGAGCCTTCTTCAGGTGTGTGAGTTTCATTTAGATTTGGATTCTCAACTAAATAAAAAAAAAAACAACTACATTCTGCAATACATGAACTGTTTTGTGCAGAAGGTTCAGCAAATTTCAAAGCTTGAGATAAAAAAACAACATTAGATAGTTGAAACAGAAAAATCGGTTCATCATAATCCGTACTATACTGTTGAAAGCAATATTAACAATGAAAGATCCTATGGCTGTTCAAAGAGTCAGATCTAGCATGAATGCTGTCTTTTGCATTTTGATCTGTAACTCTCATATAAACCCATGCTGTTGTACATGGGTTTTGTACATGGGTTTGGCCTCCACTCATTTTGAAGATTGTCTTAGCCAACTAGGAAAGACACATATACAAGATTACCCACTATGTTCAAAATATAAGAACTTGCTGATTGCTTCATACTGTACAGCACAATCGAGGTACATGGATTTAGATATAGCATTTCTGCTATGAAAAATGGAAATTCAGTTGATCCTATTTATTACCACATGATCTAACCATGGGTTGTTATATATATTTAATTAGAGAAACAATAACCCAGCACCTAGAGTCAGCAAGCATCCACCTCCCTTACAGAGCCATTGTATTCCAACATATGCATTGAGCTCATTTGTGCTGTAGCAACCACAGTATCCAATTTCCTTACCATGATTGCACAATTGTTGACAACAGGTGACAAAGTATATTCAAACTGCTCGGTAGATTTTCAGTGGAAAATACAGGAAAAGGCAGAAAAGTGTTCTGTGTGAATATGTGAACAGTGGCTGCTTTCAGATGAACAATAAGGAATATTTGCTGGAAGACCTACAGTATTTGATATGTGCTTTCAACAAATAACTTGCACATAGATCTGCATATCCCTTTTATTCACTGACAAAAATGAAAGAATGTATGGGAGAAATTATAATGGCAATAATAGAAACAGCCATCACAACAACATCAAAGTTATTTGATTCTCATGTTCATTTATAGCAAAAATTCTTTCTCCTGTCAGACACATGAGATACGTTTTGCCTGTGTGACAGCGATATCTAATTGTGTGAATGTGCCCATGTGCCCAATGGTGGTCTTGCAGAAGATATATATATATATTTATTATCAGTTCAATCAGTGTTGTAATTGAGAAATTCCAGCTAGAGGGCAAAGGGGATATGATGTTAAAAAGTTAAAAAAGAAATAATCTAATCTAAAATTAGTTCCTCTTCTGCCCCAGTACTTTCATTGATGGATATCTCACGCATGAGTCACCTCACAGTTTCAAAAGGTCCTTTTTTGTCTGGAAGTTCAGTCAAATTGTAGAAACATTTGGTTCACTTCATTCATTGCCATATTATCTCACCAGGGTCTATAAAGGGTATAAAAACATGCACAATCCATTTATAATAACTCTTAAGGGAGACCATGAATCTTCTAGTTTCCCTTAGCTCCTGTCATCCTCAGTGGTGAAATTGTGAGTGTTCTAATTTGCAAAGTTTTTTTGTTGATTTTGTGCTACTCAGCCATGAGTTAAAAAAAGGGTTGAATTAAAGTTGTACAAAAAAATTCCAATCACTTCCATGCCTTGATTTTGCTAACCAGTATTGTCAAAGATCTTAGAATCACAGTCTTAAAGTACAAGTTATACCGCCAGCGCCTACACTGGAAGAAGAAATCGAGCGACTGTTTACTTGGCAGAAGGCTGGCAGACGGGTTGGCCCTGGGAAAGCCCAGTCCTCGAAACCGCAATATAAGGAGAAACTACAGAGTTTCAGGCGGAGATCCCCCTCCTAAGATTGAAGAAAATGGATACAGTGAGTTGTTAAAAGTCGGTCAGGATTTAATTGTTTAGGTTTTTTTTCATATGTTTCCTGCGATGTTTAAGAGAATTTGTAAATGTCAGGATAGATATCTGATGATTACGACTAGAGTGACTTTTTATTTTTCCGGTTACCCTCTTTTTTCTTTTTATAAGTTTGGATTTGCCATCGCGCCGCCTGCTCAAGGGCCCTCCACCAGAGAAGAAGGAGGACTTCCCTAATGGACTTTCCTTTTTTTTTTAAAAAAAAAGAGAAGCCCACACAGGGTTCATTTGAAAAGAACCCCACAGTTGGAAGAAAGTACTGTGAACGAGATGAGATGGATACAGTTTTGTTTAAGATTGTTTGGTTAATGTTTTTGTTTACTGTGTTTTTTGTTTGTGATGCATTATTAGAAACAAATGATGGGCAGAGGATGTTTAACAATTTGAAACATATGTCTTATGGAAGAGAGTTTGAAAGTTCTACCATTTACATAAAATATGTCCAAGCAAGACCTTAAAATAGTTACATTTAATGTTAATGGAGTACTTAACTCTATTAAGAGAAGTAAGATTTTGTCTAAAATGAAGAAAGAAGGGGCTCATATTGCTTTTTTACAAGAAACACATTTGAGTGTATTGGAACATGAGAAATCTGGCCATAGGAGAGGAGAGGCTATACTGATATCTCAAAAGGTTCAATTTGAGTTGCTTACAGAAGTTAAAGATAAGGAGGGAAATATGTATTAGTACTGGGAAAAATGAAAGGTGTATTACTAACGTTACTTAATGTACTGTATATGCCCCACCTGGTAGTGATTTTAATTTTAATTAAAAAATGTTCAATTTGATGGTTAATGCACAAGGGATACTGATTTGTCTAAGTGATTGGAATGTGCGTCGTAACCCCAGGCTTGATTCTACAAATATATCTTCTCAGAGAGATAAGTCATTGCATAAAAAGATTAATGTACTGATGGGGGAAATGGGAATAATAGATCTTTGGAGAGATTTCTATCCAAGTGGGTGGGATTACACTCACTATTCCTTCCCTTATTCAGTATATTCCAGGATTGATTATTTTTTATACACAGGAGAGATAGACATAGGATTCAACATTGCGATATTGGTAGAATTGATTTTTCAGACCACACTCCTATGTCATTGTCCATACAGTACGTTTAAGTAATAATCATGGAAATACAACATGAAGGATGAACTCCAGTCTGTTAAACGATCCACAATGTAAAGCACAGATAAAACAAGAAATAAAAATATTTGTGGAGGAGAATGATAATGGGGAAGTGGGACCAGAGATGATATGGGACACATTAAAGGCAGTTATAAGGGGGAAAATTATTGCTCTGAGCAGTCATAAGAAGAAGGTAAAGCAATTACAATTATCTAATCTGAATATAAAGTTAAAGAGTTGGAGAAAAAACAGGATTCAAAAATCATGCAAGAAATAAAGAAGCTTAGAAACAAAATAGATCTTATATACACAGGAAATTGAAAAATATATATATTTACTAGACAAAAATATTAGTCTGGAGTCAGGGTCAAAATCACTAAAGCTGTTGGCAAGAAAATTAAAAAAACAACAGACCAATAATACAATATATAAAATAAGGGACCAGAACTGTAATGGTGTATTATATAAATGGGAAGAAATCCAAAACACTTTTACAAATTATTACAGAAAACCATATACACAACCCCATTCAGAAAGCGAAGAAAAGATGGATACTTTTTTAGAATCTCTGTTTACCAACTTTTACAGAACATCAAAATAATATATTAAAAGCGACGGTGACACCAAAAGAATTGAATTCAGTGATTACGAGCTTCAGAGGTAATAAATCACCTGGAACTGATGGTTTTAATTCGGAATGGTATAAAACCTTCCAAGCAGAATTAATACCAAATCTTCTTTCTGCTTGTAACTCGGCATTAATTGATGGAAAAATGCCCCCATCATGGAGAGAGGCTATCATCTCAGTTATCCCTAAGGAGGGGAAAGATAGATTAGATTGTTGATCGTTCAGACCAATCTCAGTCCTTAATGTGGATTATAAAATGTATACAGCAATTCTGGCTAAAAGAATTGAAAAGATTCTCCCTCATTTGATACACTATGATCAAACAGGGTTTATTCAAGATTGAAAAAACCCATGAAGGAGAAACACAATTTGGAGAATTCAGATTTTTATAGATATCTTCAAATGCGCTACTATTTTAATAAGAAGATTATAAGGGGAGACTTAGATATTGTTAATGGTGGAGTATTGAAATAGTTACAGAAGCCTACAAATCAGAGTTACTGTAGGTAAAAGTATTATATCTAGAGTATATATAAGTTTTATGGAAAATAAATCATATTATACAGAGTATATAAAACATAAATGGGTGAAAGAAAGTGAAGCTAGAATTTCGAATGAAGGGTGGCTTAAAATTTGTGAATTTCAATGGAGATGTACTAACTCGCATTTATGGAGAGAGTTTTGCTGGAAAAACATTGTTTGATTTTTCATTACTCCAGGTCAGAAGGCGCACCATACTGGGAAAAACTGAATATTGGAGACAGTGCAGAAACCAAGGTAATCATTGGCATATATTCTGGAATTGCCCTAAAATAAGGCTTTTCTGGAAGGAGTTACATGAGGCCCTGGAAACTATATTTGAAAAGAATGTACCCTTTACATTTGAGGCTTTATATTTTGGTAAGATGGATTTTGATTGGAGGGGAACTGACGAATATTCTTTTGGAATCCTTATCATTAGGGAAGAAAGATATAACAAGAAAGTGACTTCTTCCAGATTTACCAACAATGACTGATTGGACTGAATTAATAAAGGAAATATAGATAATGGAAAAAATAACATTTTTACTAAAATTACAAATATATAGTTTTGTTAAAAAGTTATATAATTGTAAAATACTAGGGGAACAAACAATAATTTTTTGCATAATGGTGGTTTATATGTAAAATTGTTTTGTTTTGTTCTCTAAAATAAAAAAAATAAAAAAGTAAACAAGCTCTGTGAGCTAAAAAAAGACCGTGAATGTCCTCCATTTAAATTCACAGCATATAGAGGGCACACTGTCACTAATGGCTTTTGGGAGAGAGCTGTGCTCCAGCTGAGAGAAAATGGAAGACATTCTTCTAACTGCCATTGAATCCTATTATCCTAATATGCCTAACAACAGTAAGTGAATTAGAGCTACAGAAGCACAGACTGGGAGACCCACATTTGCAAGTGTTTAAATATCCAGCTTTTACTGTCCGTATTGAGGATATTGTCCTTGGATCAAATATTGTGCTCTTGTACCTGGAGGTTTCATGGAAGAACGATTATCCAAGTGCATCATCCAGGTGGGGCTGTGCATTGGTGGTGGTGGAGGGGAGTCCCCATTACCTCTAAAGCGCTTTGAGTGCAGTGTCCAAAAAGCGCTATATAAGTGTAAGCAATTATTATTATTATTATTATTATTATTATTATTATTATTATGTAGCATCAGACACAATTTTTTAAAAATACACAGCAAACAACATGGATAAAAATAATTAAAATGCCTTTGCATGTCAAGCTGCAAGGATTTAAAGAATATATTGACTTCTGTTTTTAGCTTTGCTACATGTTGTCATATTTGGTGTATAATACAACGTACAGTAACTATGTCAAGACTGGGAAATTGTCACAACCCAGCTACAGAAAGCAAGACAGGTCCAGTCCTGTGTAAAATAGAAATGGGAGCTGTGTTGCAGAAGCTTATACCTGCTTCTTTAAAGCAACAGCTGGATGAGGACCCTGAATGAATTAGCTGCCAAAGTCCAAACCAGCCAGTTGTACCAGATGCCTCCTCTCGTTTGTCACTTTCTAATGCCTCTAATTAAACGTTTTTGTACCAATGGTTCATCATGTTTTTTTAGTTGCCCAGAGCTGAATGTTTTTTAAACTGAACAGCTTAAAGGTATGAAGAATGAGATCTTCTCTCTTAATACACTGGGAAATTCTCTAATCTGTGTGTAAAAAACATCTTGTCTTAACTGTGTACAACAATAATAGGACATTCAGTAGCATATATAGCATCATATTTTATGACACGTGAGTACAGTGAGTACATGAAAATCGACCTTTAAATGCTGTGGACTCAGCTATTGTTAACAGTCTTGCTTCTTTGTTTACTGTATATGAACTGAATGTGTAAGACAGTCTCTACTGTTTCTATTGAGTCTGAATGAAACTAATGGCCTTCATTGGAAAATATGCCAATGTCTGAGTCCAACTCCTCTTATTCTGTTAGCCAAAGGACAGTCAGATTGAATTAAATGGGTGTGAGATGTAAAAAGGATATTCCTGTAAGAAGACAAAGTTCTGTAGTCCATTCTGTAATGTTCATAAATCTGAAAAATCTGTCTGATAAACAGAATGGTAATAAACTCCCTTATTATACCAATGTGAGAGCTGTAGACAAAATGTTAAGTGTTACTACGTTTCTTCCTGCATATAATAGTTTTCGACCACTGTACTCTAAAGAGTGTCAATGGTGTTTGTGTCATTTTTTAATTTCATTACAGAATTTCTCTAGTTTTTGCATGCCATCTTGTATAAGAAAGATATTGCCATTGCTTCTATACCAGGCCTTTAATCTTGGACAGAAAAGGCTTTATATATTGTAGATCTGTATACTTTTATTTATTACTTTGAAATGATTTGTGGATGTATTTTCTAAGTATTCATGTTGTAACATATGGTTTAATTTTTTTGTACTGAATTTCAAAAACGACCCCTGAAGACATTTGTAGCTCTATGTCATTAAAAAGCTCTTATTTAAACAATTGTTTTGGATTGTGAACCATTGTGAGTGTGTGTGTTTTCTTTTTTTCTTGCTCAGAAAAAAAACTTGCTTTTTAATTACAGTACATACCCTTCCTCTGTGATTTCTTTCTACACTCACACACTCAGATAATATATGAAACATATTTTTTGTTAGTCCCTCTCTGGGCATGTAGATTGGCTTTTTATCTGACAATGAATATGCATATAATTTCTGTGTGTCCTGAAGGTAGGTGCATATGTGTGCTGTGAATAAGATAGATCCAGAAGGAGGTGGAGATAAGGTTTCATTCAAATATTAAATATTCTTTAATTTACTCAGATGCATTTCAAATTAAATTATGCACCAAGGCCCACTGTAAACATAACAAAAATTTAATAACTGAATAGGAAGCTACTCACGAGCATTCTTTGAATAAAGACTGTTACAAAAAGTCTTATTTTGTTCTAATAAAGGCAACCAATTTGGAGACCAATGAAATCTGGCCCTGAAACATTCTGATGCCCATTTAATCATTAGTCAGACTGAGTTCACTCTACGAGTCCCGTTTTGGGGTCAGGGTACACACAAGCTGTCAAATGTGATTTCACATTTTCCATACAGTTTCTGGCAGTCATTTAAATTATGAAGTCCAGGGGTCCTGAGAGAATCCATTTGTGTATGCCCAGAAATTCACACAAACACTGACAGAATGGCTTTTGAAGGTTTTTCCAACGGCTCCATTCTTTTTAACTCCAAATAAATGCTCCAGAACTTCTTCAATGGAGAATCTCAATTAATTCCTCTTTTCCATGCCATGTCTACATTGTCTCCTGCTAGATTTAGGCAAATCAGGAAAATGAGAAACAAATTATGTTCCAGAGTGCAAATGAAGAAGTCAGGGAGATCAGCCCACTGCAGCAGGACTGCATTCCCATTATACTGAAGGAAACATGTTCCTATGACACTTTCCTACTGGATCCTATAAGTGGCCTTGAAGAGCCAGCTAACAAAGGCAACTGTTAACAACCAGGATTTAGAATTAACTTTACACAGCTAACATGTATGGTGTTTGTAGATGAAACAGTGATAAAGTGACAAATATCGAACAATGGGCAGAAAAAAGCAAAAAATGAACACCATCAATGATCAGAATCACATTTTAATACTCAGGCATCTTCTTGACTTCAACTGTCATAATGCACAAGAAACACTGAGTAACCTGGTGGCAAAGAAGACAAACCATTAAACAGTGAAAGTCTATAAAGAAATGTAAAACAATCTCTGAAATCACAAATTCTACATAATCCCGGTGTTATGTTACTTGCTGTTTACCGGATGTTATGCACTGTATCGAAATTTAGTTCTTTCAACAGTCAGGAGCTCACACTGTGCTGTTGGAAGGTCAGGCAACAGGTCCATACTCTAGTCTACAACATCCATTTAACTTGCTCAATAAAAATCCCCTGAAAATCTGCATAGCTCTAAATTCTGTCAGCACCCCAGAGCTCAGAAATAAAGATGGAAATGTGTAGTGCTGGGAGGTACAGAGAAAAGATGCTCTGATGAGTCAGGGAAAGCTGCCTAAATAATCCATCAGCATTTTAAACATAATACGTTTTATCACTATGTTAGGTAAAACATTTGTCTAGGGTATAGCTTGAATACACATTTTCTAATGTTCATAAGTGTTCTCTCAAGCAGTAGTAGTTTATGTTAAATAAAAACATTATTAAACTACTGCAGTAAACAGGAAAGGTAGGATAAAACCATTGGAAATCAGAGTGAATTAAGGTACTTTAGAGCAGACAAAAAAAGTGCTGCAAGTAAAAATATACAGTACCGTGCAAAATTGTTATACTAAAGTTTCCATTAGTGTACTTTCATAAAGGAGGTGATGAGAACGCTTGTAAGAGTAAGAGGCCACTATTAGATGAAATACTACCTTTAATCCTCATCAGAAAAAAAACACAGCTTGGCAGGTTTGTGCAAAAGACATTCTTCTTATTTATTATTGTATTCTTCTTATTTATTGTTATTGTCATCCTGTAAAGCGCTTTGAGAAGCCACCTTTAAAGGCGCTATATAAAATAAAGTTTATTTTTATTATTATTCCTCATTTCATTAAGACTGCTCTGTGTCGGCCCGCATAAACCTTTACAAAGTGTACAGAAACCAAATGAAAACATTGAAAGACAAAAATATACAGCAAAAGCACAGGAAAACTGCAAATTAACTTGAAAATGGCACATGTCAAACTATTATAATGGTAGTAATACCACCTCATTGATAAATACTAAAGCAATTTGTACAAGCCAAAAAATGATGGAATAGAGAAACACAGAAGCATATACTGAAGTCCTTTAATATGAAATCTGTTAATAAAATGAGGTGAAAACCATCAGTCTAAAAATAACTCCAATTTCATGTTTGCTAGTGTTCAGATTTTGCAACTTGTATTCAGATGTTTTAACTCAAAAGAAGACAATGCACGAACAGGTAATTTTGATTCACTCTTCCCTTCCAAGAAATACATCATTAAATCTCAAGGGTTAGTGGCAATTTCAGCACATTTATTGGCAGTCACCTCTGGAGCACAAGAAGAGTGTACCAATGATAGAAATTATACTGTTGTGATGATGAATAGATAGTCTGAGTGCTTGGCGTGGCACCTAGAAAATTGCTGTTACTTACCTGATGTAATTGTCATTGATTACTCCAGTTTTGACATACTGTACAGTATGCTTAGCTTTATGTCTCTTTATGTGTGGGTAATCTTTGCTATTTATCAAACTTGAGTGAATTGCTTTGCATTTAGCAAGGCAACACAGACTGATAGAAGTATAGAGGTTTAGAAGAGGCCATTGGGAAATCACGCACAACACAAAAGGCCAAGATTATGCCTACATCTTTGCAATTTAATGGAAAAGACGCTTCTTCTCCTTATTCACATTTGTTTTCCTACCTAGGTTTTTATTGTCTCAGTTCCTCGTGTGCCATACCTGGTTATTGCAACAGCTCTGCCTCCAAAGAGTGTCAGATGTGACTAAGTAGGTCTAGCACCTGCACATAGCGACTTGCGACTGTGTTCCACCTTCATATACAGGTGCATGTAGACTGCAGCCCTGTTATTCCCAATCTAGAGTGAACTGGGAAGGAAATGTACGAGGAGGGCTAGTTTGTGTATGAACATCGGTGAAAAGGTTTCACCCAGACATATGCGGAGGCAAGTGTTTCAAAAATACACAGAAAAATGTAAACAAACAGATACAATAAAATAAGTTACATCATCAAAGAAATTCCCATTCCTATGTGGATTTTAAGCCAAATCACTGACTTTTTGCATGACGTATGTCTACAGGCAATGTATGTACAACACTGATGATTTAGTTATTATAGATTTGTTATTTCATTGTTTCACTGACCAAGTGTGTTTCACTGTCACTGTGTCTTTCTGGTACAATTCACTCGGTTGCATCCCAGATAACCCAAAATAAATGTGCAGTGCACAGTAACATTTAGCTGTTAACAATATAATCATCTTGTTGCCAGATATCGCCAGGTCTCAGAAGCTAAGGAAAGTATGTAGGCAGGAGGCATCTAAGGAAAACTAGGTTGCTACAGTAAATGGATCAGCTGGGACAGTAGGTGGCGCTCTTCCTCTGGACTGGAGTTTCTAAAACTCCTTTCTTAAACTGTTTATGGTGATCAAGGACGTTGCTGTTGGACAATGTCACCCTTCAGATGTGATAAACCGTGGTCCTGCCTCCTTCCTTGGTCATGGTACTGTTCATAAGGGTATTAACGATGGTGTCCTGGCTAAATTCTTCTGTGGGCACATACTCTATGATCTGGCCTGAATTCAATTGGTAAAGTGCTTTCTCATTTCCGCATCTCATCTTCTGTGTAGATGGGCTGCTGGTGCATAATTGCTGCCTACTGTCTCCCATGTTGGTGCTTCATCTCAGCAGCAGGTGAAATAAGCCTCCTGCTACATTTAACCATTTGGAGATCTTTTGGAATAAAAAGCACTATACCAATGCAAGAGATTCGTATTCATCTACTGGTGAGCCTGAATATTTCATTCTACTTTATTAAAGTGTATCACCATATTTGATTTCATAGTGATACTAAATAGCGTACTGTAACTTGGAAGATAGTAAATAGATGTTTGTTGAATGACATTTCACTTTGTGCTATATTTATTCCAATGCACTTTGTGACTAAGGTCTTTTGATTTTTTTTTCTTTTTAACTCAGCAACAGAGGTCTGTAATGCAATTAGCCATACCCCAGTCAAGTCTGAAATGGACACATATCCAATTAAAAGATAAAAGATGATTATAAACGAACGTTGGGCCCTGAAAGTTAAATGTCATAATGACACTAATGTCATCCCCAGCAGATGTGCTATCGTAAAGCCTGATCTTATCTTATCTCAGGAGCTAAGCAGAGAGCGCAAGACACCCAGGGAAAATCAGGCGGCAGCATGAAGTGATGTTGTTAGGCCAGCGGGAGGCGCTGCTCGACCTGCGACTACGTGCTTAAACAGCCTCTGTCAAGTCAAGAACAAAGGCACAGTAGCATCAGTATCAAAACAGATATGGCTGACCAGGCTGTTATCTCACATGTAATTTTTTGAAGATGTTTTACAAATTTTGATTGATATCTTGGAAACAATATCAAACAATATGTAGAAGATATAAAAAACAAAACAGAATAATTGTCAAGCCCTTTACTTGAAATCTGATTCCCTCCATCGACCAGTATCCTCTTTGATACTATTAAAAATCCTCTTATCGTCCTGCTGTTTTCTCTTCATCGCTTTTCAGAACTTGTTGCACAGCCTCTCTTCAGAATGAGGAGAAAAGAAAACACTTCTATTGAGACAACATCAGATTTTAAACCCCCTAGCTAAGAGAGCTATCTGCTTTTGTTCTTGTTCTGTGTCTTCTGACAGGACATTTTTTATGGTTTTATTACTACAGCTGGTAAACACGTTTGGACTGTCTTCCATACTAGATAAAAGTAAAGCTTATTAAAAGAAAAATAAAGAATTAAAACAATTGAAAAAACACTGAACACTTCTAATCTTGTCTAATATCTAATATATAATTGTTATATATTCTGTGGTCTACAGGCTGTAATTTATTTTTAGAGGAGAACATTGAAACTGAAGAACTTGGGGGTGAAATTTAATCAAGGCTTGATGTTTGAAGATGTGCAAAATGTTGTAGAAACATCATTCTTCCATCTCAGAAACGCCGCCAAACTCTGTCCTATATTGTGTCTGACGGTAGAATCACAGCTACAGCTGCCTGAGAAAGGATTTGCCACAGACTGTGAATGGCAGACAATCACAGACCTCAGACAGGGGCTCAGCTCTCTCTATGATAGATGGTGAGATGTAACAGAGAGGTACGTTTTTCCCTGTCAGGATTTTAACACAAAAGGGACGGATCAGATACAGAGGAATAGTAACATAAAACTAAGTAAAGGCTCCACAGCCTTGGGTGTACTCAGCCGGTTGAGGTTACCGCTGGCCGTAAATCACAGGATTGCACAAGTCAACTTACAGCTGACGTGGAGATAACGAGTGTAGAAGATTAGAATTGCAAGCAGACAGCGCAATGTCAAGAACAACATCTACAACATGTTGTGCGAAAAACCCAGCAAGGAAGACACAAAGGCCCTGTGCTGCAGGAAGTATAAGACTGTGACGCACACGTTCCACCGCCTGGCCCTGGGATAGCTCTCCAGACACACAGAAGTGCGTTTTTTACCCCTCAGCCCACTCACTGGGCTTTGCTCACGCTTGCTCGGCTTTAAAAGCCTTTTACCGACATGGCGTCAGCAAAATGACTGTGTACTGGGGTTGCACAGCTCTTAAAATCCGAAGGGCTCGTGCTTTGTTTTGTGGAGATTCTGCGTGCCCTGCTTCACACACAATAAAGAAAGGGTTGAGCACACAGGACGAACAGGAAAATGGACAAAAGCCTGCCTTTCACTGAAGCCTGTAGATTCTAGGGATATTGTAAAACTGCTCGCCACAGAAAGAGCTTTGCATCTTTGCGTGAAGACCGTGCAGCAGGGTCGTTACTCCCTGTTATTGGAGGTTCACTCACGGCTAGGCTGTTAGACAGAGCTGCTGTGGAACCGCTCTGCCTGTCATCAGCTCTCACCGGCAACAAACACAGTCACAGCGAAAGCCGCAGCCCTGCCAGCCTGTAAGTCACACACTCGGTTTTATACAGCTTTTAATCCAGGAGTGCATAAGCGACAAATGTGAGATGTTGTGACATCTTCAGGAAGAGCAACAGTGGGCTTCCTGCATAATGACTTCCCACCTGGAAAATTTTAAATTCCAAACTGATCAGAAAACTCAGGCAACTTTCTCAATAGATGTCAGCAAGGAAGGTGGAAACTCACCAGGGCTACATGACAATGAAAGTCAGCTAATGAGGATGGTCCCCTACGGACACTAGGGTAATTGTGTGACTATTTGTTTTGACAATAATAATAAAAATGTAAAAAATGATTCTTTTTTTGGGCTTACAGTGAGATACTAATATAAACAAAACCCAATCATTATGTAATGCTGTTTCAGGACCTGAGCATAAAGGCTTGATTTGCTGGATGTTATCATTATAATTTAAATTGGCGGTCGACATATTGTTGAATTTGCTCTTCACTGTAATGCTGTTGTGTAACCCAAGGGTAACCCAAGAATGGATGTACAGTTCCTCCCATCTGAAAGTGAAGGTGTAAAAAATCAAACGCCAGAACATCTTTCAATAATTTCATAATAAAGACATTAACCAACCAAACAATTATGCTTGATTGAACCTTGTCTCTTCTTTCACAAACCACTCTGCTTCTTCACAAGGTCTGCCAAGATCAGTTAAAGATTCAAGTAAGCTGCCTGTCTGTGCAGAGACCTGACAATTTCACAACAGGCCAAAGTCTGGTATCTGAAATTGCCTTAATCACTGCTGTGCAACAAAGGTATTTAAGCTTAATATCAGAGCAATATTCCTCAAGCAAAGATATTTAATACTAGATATGTTTGCCTTATAAATCCTTTCTTTTGTGGACACCCAAGATCCAGCAAAGGTTATGATGAAGTGTATTAGTTTCCTCTGAAAACACAAGCAGACATTAACAGAACAGAGGAGCAAACCAAATGTCAATAGAATCTGACCCCGTAGATCTGTTGTTTCTTTTTCATTTTAAAGCTGCCAGCAAGCAGATTTTTCCAAACACATTTATTTGAAATAAATATACAGATGACATGTCTATACTGTCTTCCCTCCCATGTCACACTTATACAATGTTGAATTATAATTTATGTCAGAACTTGGAGGTCTGTAGCATGCTCCTAACACAATGCTTGTTTAATGTTTTTTATAAGCCTGAACCATATAGCCTCCGAGACCCTTAATTCATCTAAGTCCCTGTGCCTGAGATGTCTTTTAGACATGCAGTGCTACAACGCCCCTTCTTCAATATTCGCTGCCTCTCCAGAATGCTGTGTATTCATTAATGTTGTATTTTTCACTACCTTAGTCATGTTTCTGAAATCGAGTTACAGTATTCATGATTACCTGCTAATGCAGTAGTTTATATCTCATGCACTTTGTTTCTAATAGTCCCAGCACTTATAGTAGGTACAATGATTTAATTACCTGGTTCTTTTGATGTTTGTTTTTTCCCTTTCTCTCCTAGTTTAAATGTGTCTGAATTTCTCTGTAGATCTTATTGCCAATATGACTAGTACCTCTTTTAGAGGTAATCCATCATGTCTATGCAGATGGTCTTTGTAACAAATGTTCTTTTCTTTAACCCCAAAAATCTGATGACAAAAAAGTTAAGCTTTTGCTTTACTTATGTTCTGTGATTTTGGTACCACTACCATAGTTAGTGAAGCTACCCTGTGAATGGTCATTACAATGCATTTGAGACCACCCACAGAGCAGTTATTTTCTTGGAGTTAAACAAGCTTAGTTTTTATTAAACACTTATTTTGAGGTGTTTATTATTTTATAATTACTTGACTGACACTTTTATCCAAAGAAACGTACATTTCTTACATTACAACATCTCTTCTACTCTGAAATACAATGAATTTCCAGGTTGTGTCTGAAGGTAATTCATGCAGACTGACCCTTTTTGCAGACAACAGGACAGGTGTCCTGTCTGGCAGACAAGCCTTCTTGGACGAACAGAAGAGGATTGAGCCGGCAAAGCCAAATTCAAGCTACCAGTAAGACAATACTGAGTATTACTGAGCTTGTATTTATCATCCACGCTGCATCCGGCTTACAGATCGAGGAAGGCTTGTCAGATGTTAGAAAAGCCATCTTCTTCACTGCATTTGGAATTAGGCAGATGGGCGCATGTCAGCAAAGGCCAACAGAAAATTAATTTCAATGAATAAACCTGAAATCAGTCTCTGGATTTCATAAGATTGTGCTTGTGAAAATGTGAAAGGGAAAAAAAATATATAATACCCCTTGATTTACTGTAAACAACACAGAACAGCTGATAACCAACACTTGCTTACAGCTTTTAACACCCTGCTGGATCAGAAACAAAGTTTCACACAGCTGATGAGCAATAGCAAAGGAGTGATGCAAGACATTGTACAGATATTGAGTAAAATAAATTCTAACTTATAATACATTTGAATTTCTTAAAGCCAAAATGTTGTAGATGGTCGCTTTTCTAAAAGCAAATGCCAAAACTTGCTTTGTACAATTTTGAAGCAATTGGTGAGGTCCTAGAAATGTTTTAACTGCTGAAGACACTGTTAAAAGGATGATAATATGACAACTCAGGTTTTCCACACTTGGCTTTTTCCCATGAGCACGTAATCACTGCATTTGCTAAAAGCTGGGCAAGATCACCGTGTGCTGTCCTTCTCCTTACCCCACACAGAACATGCTGTGTAACAGCTGTCTTTCAAGGAAACACAAGCACATGTCTCCAAGGCACCAGGAAAGCTCACCCTAACCTTGGCTAAGGTTGCTTTGTTCTGCTGAGCATCAGCTGAAGGTCTGCTAAACACAAACTGAACAGAATCTATTTACAGTGCACATGCTGCCAAGCAGTGCCCATAAACTCAGACCATAATATGGCTATCAAAGCCCACAGTGTTTTTGCAATGGGAAATTTGCAGATTAGATGAAGTCTATTGGACAGAGAACTGCCAGATGCTAGAGTTTCCACCTATTAAGCACAGCATTGCATATTCCCCTCAGCCCAATCACTGGAATCCAAAAGACAACATCTGCCTTGGAAGATGTGATTGTGGAAGACAGGTCCGGTGAATTGTCAAGTAGTGATTCACATAGTGAGACAGGTAGAAAAGCTGTCGGGCTTAAGGCAACCTGAAATGAAGGCACTGGGAGTATTATGTACACCAAGAGAATAAGAGCTGACTGTGGCTTTTTTCTTGTGTTTTGTTACTCTTTGTTAACTAATTTCTTGAATATACTCAATTGTCTTCTTATTGTTGCAGATTAGTGATGCTGATGTACTGACAAACTATACACAGAAATCAAATTAAGCATTATAAGATCCTAAATGGGCAAATCACATATTGCTGCATAAAATATTAAAATCTTACTCTGTATTGGTCCTTGACATGTCTTTAAAGGTGAAAAGCTTACTACTTCTAATTCTACTACTACTACTAATAATAATAATAATAATTCCTTACACTTATATAGTGCTCTTCTCGACACTCCGCTCAAAGTGCTTTACAGGTAATGGGGATCCCCTCCACCACCACCAGTGTGCACCCCCACCTGGATGATGTGACAGCAGCCATAGTGCGCCAGTACATTCACCACACACCAGCTCTCAGTGAGGAGGAGAACAGAGTAATGAAGCCGATTAAAAAAAATAGTAAAGAATAATATCTACAAATCCCCCTCCCCTCAACAAATTGCTACTGCTTTTTCCAGTCTTATTATACCAAACACAAAAGGGTCTGATTTTTTTTCCTTATTCCTTTCCTTTGTATTACAACTGCAGGACATCATCATCACACATACTGTACATACTTCAACCTGCATTCTTCAATCTCAGATCAGACACATGATATACTAACTGATACATATTGTACACTTCTCAGCAGTTCTTAAAAATTCTGTCAACGCAAAGCAAGATTCAACTTTCATATTTCACAGAAATGTGTTCAATATGTATTCTAGGTAACCACTTTATAATCTAAAACTTCAGATAAGAAGGAACACTTTACACACATAAATTATATGGGATGTATTCACCTTTTATTATGCTACTAGACATAAATTGAAATCTGATCTTAGAAACTAAGAATGCCTGGATTATGGTGGGGATCTCAGATATCTTATGAACATCAGTTAGAAGTGATATTGTTGGACCAGTAGGTGGCGCTCTTTATCTGGCCTAGAATTTGTAAAGCTGTGCTTGAGCATGGTGATAGAGAATGCTGCCTTTCAAGTTACATGTTAAATCAGGGTTTTCACTTCTTGTGGTGTTGAAGATATTAAGGCAGAGATAAGGTGCAAAGCCCAAACTCCTGGCTAAGTTCAGTTTTGGCTTTCGCAGCTTTGCCGAGCTAACTTCACATACTGAATCCTTGGATTGCCAGAATAAGATCAGAAGGAAATTGCTGTTTTCCATCCATTTTCTGATAATGGATAGAAAAAAAATCTGTAAGGGGAATTCTCTCCGTAGCTGTATGTAACTCTCCGTTACTCTCCATAGCCAGCCATCCCAAAACCAAAGACTGTGGGTAATATGTACTGTACAACACTTCTCATACATTTCTGATTAAAAATGTTTCCAATCATTTCATCAAAGAGACCACCTTGTCCTTGTAACACTTAACATTAAAATGCAGCTCTCGAGTTGTGACTTTAGATTTTATCAAAAACAAACATTCTTTACTACTGCAACAATTAAGCTCCACTGAAATTGTGATGTTTTCCTGTGTCTAAGAAAATTGCACACACCTTCACTCTCAAAACAAATGATCCCAAAACTTAAGAGACTAAAGGTAATCTCACCAAAGCAATGACAGAAAACACTAGCTGGCATTTTAATTACAGATATATCATAAAGCATGGCTGGCTTTCTTCCTCAGCCAGCTGGCTTTCTTCCTCTGCAGTTATGCTCATCCAAACAGTGGTTACATCCTGTAGTTCAAAGCTTTAAGATTCTCTAACTACCTGCACATTTTTCTAAGCGCTTGAAGGTAGTTTTCAAGGATTCAGTGAAGAACATGTTTCACCATTTCAGAATAATAGAGATTCTGACATCGCTGTTAAAACAAATTCAAATTCAAATGATCACATTCTAACTCTATAAACTATAACTATTGTATATAACTATAACTATAAAACAGGAACTGGGGGAAGTCTTATTCACTTTATTGGATAGTTATTATTTGAATTCAGGATGTACCATTCTAATTGCTAAACTTATAAGTCACATGCATTCCCCTTTTTATGCAAATTATATGCATACTGTAAGTAAAAAAAGGGATGGATGTTTTTATAGGTTACCAAAAATAATAATTTTCCAACTAGTTTTCATAATTTTCCAACTAGTTATTATTCCATTGAAATAACTTAACACTGTGAATTTCTCATTGAAAACAGTAGCCCTAAAGCACTTGCAAACCAAAAACCCAAGGGTTATCATTATCCAAAGTTCACAATGACATAGGGATGTCAAGTACAGTGAATCCTTCCCTTCCAACTCTAGCACAGCAGAGCAGGGACACTGAACATCTGCTAATTTCCTCTCAGACACTAGAGAAACACAGACAATGGAAATACCATACCCTGATCTGAATGTCACTCCAAGTGTTTCAGTTTTTATTACTTCTTGGTTTGGAAACAGTGCAGACACTCGAACTAAAGCAAAGCACCTCTCCTGAATTGGACACCTCACCATCAATAACATGCCCAGTTCTATAATGTCACAATCATCATACCTCCTCTTAAGAGCGCTCCGGCACTTTTGTATTTTAGTTAATTACTTGCACCTGCCCCCTGTTCCATCTCCTTATTTAAGCCCGGCGCTCCCGCTATTCCTGGCTCAGCATTGGAAGTTGGATGCCGGGAAGCACACCTACTGTACCAGCGTGTCCAGGAGAGACACGATGGCACAGGCTTCATCACGGCGCCCTGACTATCCGAGACCAGGGTTCGGAGCACCTGGCCTCATTATCCTGGTTTTATTCCCTGTCCCTGTTCCGGATCCCATTCCAGATTTTAACCTTCTTTGTCTCGTCTTGGATGGATTCCCCAGTTCCTGGACTCTGGACTGCACCCTGGATTCCCCCTTTCTGGACTGCCTGAACTAGTTTGCCATCGCCATGCCCCCCTGTCTGTCAACCCGTCCTGATCCTCTACATCTCTTCCCTGTTGTCCTTCTCCACTTACTTCCGGATGATACCATCTGCACGGGATCCTGAACTGCGCTTCACGGGAGCCTGGACCGGCTCCCGTTACAGATAAAAACTGGAAAGTCACCTGGCATTAAAAAGAAGACCAGGGATGATTGGCTTTCATTCATTTACCCCCAAAAAAGGGAATGTTAAGCAAGGCTTTGAGTCGAACAATTATCTGTCCACAGCTACACTGTGTACACTGTACATGTGGGAACCATTTTTGGGTGTTTCAGGTCTTCTCATACTTTATGTCTAAGCCCTACAAGTAATAAAGTGATGAAAACCTTAAAAATAAAAATGGAATGCAATGTGAAACTTTTCTCTGAGGGGAAAAATGCATTTGATTGAAACCACATTCCAAGCACTTAGATTTCAGTGTGCTTTGAAGTGGATATGCTGGGTTATTTTTCACATCTAAAATTTTGATATGAAACTTTAAAGCAGGTTATTCCTCCTGTATTCTAAAATGTTGCATTAGTTCAGTTAGGTGGATTAATTCCATTTTGAAGGTTGCTTTTGTTTAAATGTCCTTTGTCTCTGCTTCAGGTGGTTAAGGAATAAGCGAATTTAGTAACTGTATGCTTTTAAAGGTTCCAAATACAGGTTCGCATGAACATCAAAGAGCTACATGGGTATTGTGATCCACTTATCTTCTGAGCACACTTTTATCTCAAGAAAGTAAAAACCTCCAGTCTTAGTCAGAAAGATATGGAACAGATCAACTCAACCTTGAACTTACCAGGGGAATCACACTGTATGGTGAACAACAACATCACCCAATGGCACGTCTATACATTGTCCAAATAAAGCAACCAATATGTTCTAGCACAGGCGTGCCCAAACTTTTTTAATACAAGATCTACTTTTTCATTTGCCAGCCCACTGTGATCTACCCGTGTGAATTGGAAGCTCTGATATAGGAAAAACAGACTGTATGTACAATAACGATAGCCATCACTAAAATGACAGCAAATAAAAGCAAGAGACTCATGCTACAGTGAACCAGTAGTGTTCCCTAGTTTAGAAAAAAGAATATCATACCTTCATGTGAGCATTGGCACTGAGAAGCTTTCATGAGAACACTTTTTTTTTTAACGTGTGACACTGCTGATCATGTCGATGACATTTTGTGTCCCTGCAGCTCGACATTCAGCTCATTCAGCAGTTCAGCCAGGTCTGTGAGGACTGCTAAATCCAGAAGCCACTGGTCATCCTCTAATTGGGCATATTCACCATGATTAGACGACTTGAGAAACTCTTTGATTTCAGGCAACAGCTGTCTGAACCTCGCCAAAAAATGGTTGTTTTTGAAATCTCCAAACAGCAAGTCAGCAGCGTCAGCAAATGCTTTTTAAAAAAAAATCACTTCTCGATCCCTGAATGACTTTCTGTGTTGAGCCAGGACGTGGCTCATGCGGAACGATGCGATGATTGCTGCTTTCCCTCTTGTATTAGGCCTCGTGAAAACCGAATGCTGCTAGTTCAGATTTTAATTTTTTCACTTTTCCATAACTCTCTTTTAGCAGGAAAGTCTACATCATACGTTTTGTGTGCAGTTTTGAAATGTTGTTCTTTATTTCCGTATTTCGTGTAAACACTAGCATTGCAGATTTGAATGTGAAAGTACACACACAAAGGCAGTAAAATGCATGACATTACATGCACAGATCTGAATAAATGTTTAGGCTGTCAAAAAAAGTAAATAGTCAAATAGCCCATTTATTTCGTATTTATTTCTTGCAATCGATTGACTGCCAAGCACTCTGCGATTGACTGGTTGGGCACCCCTATTCTAGCATTTTTGAAATTGGTTGTTTTGATTAAGTTTTCACTTCATCCAGGTTTTTTTACTTCTTGCAACAATAACAACAACAAAAAAGTACAATAAAACAACAGCTACTGTACATGAAGAACAGTACTTTTCATTTCACAGTTCATATCTTCTTAAGACTGTCTGTAACCGAACCTTGATCCAAACCCAACTGACCCCTTCATCCCTATGCCGTGCCCAATCTTGTGGCTATCCACTGCATCTTAAAAAAACTCCCATCCATCCATTTCCTGTCCGATACAGGGCCCCCGGGGGAGCCAGATCCTATCCCAGCAAGCAACGGGCGCAAGGCTGGGTCCACCCTGGACAGGGCACACACACAGACAAACACATTCTCACACCAAGGCCAGTTTTCCCAGAAGCCAATTAACCTACCAGTATGTCTTTGGTGTGTGGGAGGAAAAAGCACCCAGAAGAAACACACGCAAAGGCAGGGAGAATGTAGGGGGTCCACACCCAGAGCACCCGAGGAACTGACTCCAGGGCTCCAGCTATGCGAGGCAGCAATGCTTACCAATGTGCCACCAACTAAAAACACCCATCGAAGCAAAATGTAGCATTCACTGAACATAAAGATCGCAGGTGCCAGTGGGGCTGCTGTTGCAGTGCCTTTGTTTGCCAGCCTGTTACATTCCCTTGAAATTGTTTTCCGCAATCAAAAGCTCATTATCGCAGATGGAACGGCATTTTCATAACTGATGTCTATATAACTGATATACATTTGAAACACGTGTCATTTCCTTTTCACGTCTTCCCATTTTGCATAGCGTGCTCTACTTGGCCTTGGTGAAGGATGAACACAGGTATCTGACGGAACTGTAAATTGTTCCGCCTTAAAACAAAACGGTTTTGCGCCATAGTGACATGATAAATTGCTAATACATTACGTTCGTGCTGTATGGTGACTGCGGCGGCATGGAGATGAGAGCTGCTGACGGCGTGTCAAATGTTTTATAACATAAATTCCACGCCTAACATGTAATGAAATAATCATTGTAACATCTGAACGCAGGTGACGCACAGAGCCTTGGTGAGAACGAAAATTATCATCACCGATACTGCTTGGCATTTACAGTGTTTTAAGTATGATGGGTTCTTCAGAACAGACGTAGGGAAGAATGCACGAAGAATCCTGTTATGGCTGGTACTTCAACGTATTCCGCAGAGCACTCACTCTTTGTTAGCAGCGAGTACATGAAAAATACGTTTAGGAAGGGCCTTCGTGAAATGTCGAGGTGTGGAATCGACATGTTTATGTGAGGAAGCTACAATCGTGACAGTGAAAGTAAAATACTGTACCTTTGACACAAGGGTTTTAGATCATGTGGGAACATCGGTGACCACATCATCAACTTACATGAACAGGTCAATATAATAAACGCCCCTGGAAATCTTGCAGTCACCGTTTACACGACGTATTTATTAATGTTATATGAGGGATAATACAAGCCTTTTCAGGATGGCTTGTGTACTCTCCCGTGTTTGCGCGCAGTGTGCTGCTGTATTCAGCACTCTTGCAGCTGCAGGAGCCTCCCAGCGGGCAGCACTGGAGCGCCTCAGACGAGCGCAAGAACCGCGATCCGATACTAAAGAGGAAAACCGCGCTTTAGAGAGTTTGTGCATCTTCTACCAACAGTTCTTATATTCTTCTTATTCTTTATGCGTTTTGGTTTAATCATTTTATGGCCATTTACTGTATAACTTATGGCCATCGTTTAAAACGCGCTTCTGATCCTATGCTATTTTAAATGTCTTTGGGGTTTTCTCAGGGGAAAAAAAAACGAATAGGATTCTATAAACTCCATTTGTAGCTTCCTCACAATGTAATCGGAACAAAGGGGATAACTGCAATTAGTGCTGAACGTATAACACAGGAAAAGCCTTTCTGCGCTCCAATATAGCCTTAACACGAACTGTTCCATCAACAAACGGACGGAGCCCTCGGCAAACCGCATAGCGCGCTCCAAGAATTCAACTGCTTTTAGTGCATCTGGCACAAACCATCTGTTGTATTCTAAACTAAGTAACCGTATCATCTATACAGCGCTGCATTAAATCGGCTATTCCACGCTAGGAAGGAACTGGCGCTTGCAGAAGGCTTCACAGCGGAAAAGAGCGCACTTGGTTCAGTTCAGTAATATCGAGCGTGCACTCAGTTCAGCCGCTAAGACTGCTGTAGAAGACGTGGCTCCTTTTCCCTGAGGCGCTTTTAATGATATAGCTGATTATTCCTGATTCCACAACTGTCAGATGTATTCTCTCCAATCCAAGCAACGGCTTCACTGGCACATAAGCAAGGCGGGCCATATGACCCCGGGAATGACACAAAAACATTAACAGGTGTATGAAAAGGCGCAGAAAGAAAAATAACGACTGCGTGAAGGTTTCAGGTCGAAGATGAAGTCTTTCTCTGCGTGCTGAAGTCGGTCACGTTATCCTGGTTTCCTAATTGTTATTGCGGCTACAGGGACGGATATAACTGGTGTTTTTTAACAGGGAAAGGGAAGGACGAACAGCCAACAATCGTTTTGCTTTGGTTTTGATGGGATCTTCACCGTTTTCTCTGCGTGGAAATCGAGCTGGCGGTTTCTCATCCTCGATCAAGAAAGTTTCACAGAACTGCTTTTTGTAAACCGTCTGCTTTTCTTTTATCTCACAGAAACGCATTTTAGCTCATGGTAAGCGATTCCCCTCACTTGCAATGTTGTTAAATTTGTGCGAAAAAAACTTTCCAAGACGCAAACCAGGTAAGAACAAAGTGTACAGAAATGGATCTGATGATTGCAGTCGTCTTTAAGGGTATGCTGTTCATACCTTTTTAGAATGAATTATAATTTACTATGAGATAAACTTCTCTTTCTATATAACATTTAAGTAATCCATTCAGGATTGTATATTTTTTTCGTCTAATCCAAATCGTAAATATGTGGCATTCTTCATGGCTGTAAATGCATTGTCTCTGGGTTTCGTGCACTGATATGCACGAACAGTCACGTTAAGAATAAGAGTATTGCACAACACAGCGCAAGTGTGTGAAATCACCTTTAAATGCAAAGAAAAATAGAAATGTAACAATAACATGTGGCATTACATATACGATTGTATTATACAATATGCTACAGTCTGAAACAAAATACTTTGAAACAAATAATAGTACACTGTATAAATGCCAAGTGTTAACACACTCACAGGTAACATTTCTACTATGTTATCCGTTTTGATTAAGTATATATATAATGTTAAATTGGTCCACGTACCATAAATGGAATTTGCATTAATCGCTTCCCGATTCATCAGTTTCAGTTCTTAGTTTTTCTCAAGATAGTTACACATTTTCGCTAATTGCACCCACTGTAAAAACAAAATACACGCCTAAATATTACTTTGCATCCACACAATCTACACTGTTTTAGTTCTACTTCCTGTTGTATACAAGGCTCTTCGTCGTTTTTTTAAAATTCAAATAATTTTATTATTTCAGCCTACTTGCAGAATTATTTTCCTCGTGCTTATTATGTACAATTTGCTTAACTTTTCAGCACCCACGAATAAAGGCATCTGCTACTAAAATAAATAATAAACATTAGTTTTGGGGTATTGGAAAACAAAATTTTCCTGCTTAGATGCTCAGTTGTGACATATGTGCCGCAGGTCAGTGGTGTTCTGAAATTTTAAACTATATAAAGTCTCCATGATTTGCAGCTGTTAAATTTCATTTAGTCATGTAAAGGATTACAGGAAGAGTTGAAATCAGACCCAGGAACATGCTCTGGACATGTTATTCTAGTAGTAGTGTAGTGAGAAGAGGCAGGAGGTGGGAGCAGTAAGAGAAGAGTTGTTGGGGGACCAGCAGGCTAGCACTAGTTTTCAATGCATGTGGTTGCAGGAGCCAGTGAAAGGACTGGATTAGCCTTAGAAAAGCACATAAATTGAAAAAAACCCCAACAAGAAGTGGCCTAGAACTACATGTAAGGATACTCTGAAGAGGAGATATGGATCCTATGCAGACACAGGAGTAGGTGGGAGGCACGGCAACAAACAATCCGAAACAAGGAGCGAGTTCGTAGTCAGAGGGAGAAAGGAAGGTCGAAAACCAGGTCAAACACAGGTGGCAAACAATCCAAGTCATGAGGCGATATCGTGGTTGAAGGGAGGAAGCTAGGTAGAAATCCGGCAAAGACACCGGTGGCAAACAATCCGAGTAGCAAGGCGAAATCCGAAGACCGAAGGCGAAAAGGGTAGTGGATAATCCAGGTAGTCACAGGGTATAGAAATCACTAGGTAGAGCTCTCAAGGAATTTGCTCAATACCGAGCAGCAGTATGCGGCTTAAATACTGCAGCCTGCCGCACGGTAGGGCGTCTGATGTTGAGTTAACACGTGCGGCGGCGCTTGTAATTATCGCCCTGCTGCCGGTACTGATTAGTTCTCTCGGGGGCTGGTCTGGACAGGTTGGTGGTCGTGACAGTACCCCCCCTTCACGGGTGGCTCCCGACGCCCGAGACGGTCACTGGGGGAAGTCATGGTGAAAGGCGTTGATGAGTACCAGGTCCAGAATATCTCTCTCCGGGACCCAGGATCTCTCTTCCAAGCCATACCCCTCCCAATCCACAAGATACTGGAGGGTATTATGGTGCCATCTTGAATCAAGGAGCTTGTGGACTGTATACGCCGGACGCCCCTGAATAGTACGCGGAGGTGGTGGGCGAGCTTGAGGGGCCACAAGGGGCGAGCAGTGGAACGGTTCCAAAGGATAGACGTGGAAGGATGGGAGGATTCTGAAAGTGGGGGGAAGTGCTAGTCGACAGGTGACCGGGGTGATCCGTGAGAGGATCCGGAAAGGACCTATATATTTAGGGCCGAGCTTCTTGGAGGACAGGCATAGAGGTAGGTTCTTGGAATTAGTGGCAGGGGGTAGCGATGTTTAACCTTGATGGAGTTCAACCCCCTGTAGTTGATACATGGGCGCAATAAGCCATCCTTCTTTCCAATGAAAAAGAAACCGGCACAGGCTGGAGAAGAGGAGGGGCGAATAAAGCCTGAGTCTAGAGCTTCCTTAATGTAGTCCTGCAAGGCCTGATTCTCCGTTTGGGTTAGAGGGTAAATGCGACCCTTGTGGGGGAGTGTTCCTGGCAATAAATCTATCACGCAGTCACAACTCCATTGAGGGGGGAGTGAGAGAGCCTGCTGTTTATCAAAGGCCTGCTTCAGGTGAACATATTGTGGTGGGATGGAAGATAGAGCTTCCACGGGGAGTATAGCAGCAGAGACCTTAACTGGGAGGTGACAACAACCGGTACGGCAGGCATGGCTTCAAGCAATGATCTCATTCTTGGCCAGGAGATGTTTGGGTCATGTTTTTTGAGCCAGGGAAGGCCCAGGATTAGTGGGTAGGAAGGCGAGTCCAGGAGTAGAAATTAAATATCCTCTGTGTGCATGGCTCCAACCCTGAGAGAGAGGGGGATGGTTTGCAGGGTAATCTGAGCAGGGGTGAGCAGAGAACCATCTAGTGCTTGAATGTTAAGCGGGGGTGACACGGAAACCACAGGGATATTCCAACGTTTGGCAAAAGAGGCGTCTATGAATGTTCCTTCCGCACCTGAGTCAATGAAAACCAACAGGGGAAGGTGAGTATCAGACCATGAAAGCTCAGCCGGAAACAGAGAGCCAGAAGAGGCTGGAGAAAAGACAGCGCTACTGACCTTAGCTGTAGGCGGCGGGAGAGCTTGTGGTGCAAACAGTGGTCTCGAAGGAGAAGTAGCCAGCAAATGGTTTGATGAAGCGCAGTACAGGCATCGTCCCTCTCGGCGGCGCCTTTCCTTTTCTTGAGAGGAAAGAGGAGCATGCGGCAGAGCTTGCAGTGCAGCGAGCGATCCCTCCGGAGGGCCATGTCTGCTTCTAGGGTGTCTCTCTGCTCTCCGAATTCTAATACGGGTGTCTAATTCGAGAACCTGAGAGAATTGCCGCATCAAGGGACTGGGAGTGGATTCGTGTGAGCACCAGGTGATCCTTCAACTCCTCTGACAGTCCCTTAAAGAAGAGACAAACAAGAGCCTCCGGGTTCCAGGCAGACTCCGTGGCGAGGGATTGAAATTCCTCCACGTAGTCCTGTAGTGGTCTGTCGCCCTGTTGAAGCACTGAGAGCCGAAGGAGAACCAATCTGCTCCTGCGATGTAGGAAAACGCTCAGGATACAAATGAAAGGAGAGAAAGCACTGAGCAATAAAGCCTCTGCAACCAGTAGGATTACCGTCATATTTCTCGGGGAGAACAAACGGTAAGGTTGGGGGAGTGGTGGGCGGGGTCATGGGGGGCGGGGCAGAGGATTGTGAGGAAGACACTGCAGGAGACGGTGTGGGGCATAGGTGCCCCGGAGGAGATGAAAGCCAGGCGACCTGATTAGTGAGATGCTGAACGGACAGCTGTAGCTGGAAGAGAGCTTGGGAGTGCTGCTGGAGAAGGGAGCGAAGAGCTTGCATGTCCGCGGGATCCATTTTTCAGGCTCGGTATTCTGTAAGGATACTCCGAAGAAGAGATATGGATCCTGTCCAGACACAGGAGTAGGTGGGAGGCACGGCAACAAACAATCCGAAACAAGGAACGAGTTCGTAGTCAGAGGGAGAAAGGAAGGTCGAAAACCAGGTCAAACACAGGTGGCAAGCAATCCAAGTCATGAGGCGATATCGTGGTCGAAGGGAGGAAGGTAGGTAGAAATCTGGCAAAGACACCGGTGGCAAACAATCCGAGTAGCAAGGCGAAATCCGAAGCCCAAAGGCAAAAAGGGTAGTCGATAATCCAGCAAGTCACAGGGTATAGAAATCGCTAGGTAGAGCTTTCAAGGAGTTTACTCAATACTGAGCAGCAAGACCCGGGTTGGAGAGGCTTAAATACTACAGCCTGCTGCACGGTAGGGCGTCTGATGTTGAGTTAACACGTGTGGCGGAGCTTGTAATTATCGCCCTGCTGCTGGTACTGATTAGTTCTATTGGGGGCTGGTCTTGGCAGGTTGGTGGTCATGACACTATGGATGAGTTGGGTTTTGTCCATGCTAGAGGAGGTTCCAATTGTCTAGGTGAGGCTTGGAGTAGCTGCAGTATGGAACACTTGGTCAGGAAGGGGAGAAACCTACAAACACTGCTCGTTCATAAGAGGAAGAGACTGAGCGAGCAAGAGAAGTCATGTTTCAGAAAAAGAAAAGGTAAGGGTCAAGAGTGAGGCCTGGGTTTCTGGCAGGGGCAAAGGGGGAGAGGGTGGTGGAATTAAGAGAAAAAGGGGGGCATAGGGGAAGGGAGGAAACAGAGGTCAGGGTTCCAGAGGCTAAGCTTAATATGGTGAGAGAGCATCCAGGCAGAGATACTGAACAAGAGGAGATGCGACTATCAAAGGGTGGAAGAGAGGGGAAGATTCGAGCACTGGCAGTACAAAAGGGATATTAAAAGCCATGGGTGATGAGATGAGAGGACTCAGGGTGTGTGTGGAGACTGGAGAGCAGGACCCAGGACTGAGCCCAGAGGGACACCAGCACAGTTAGTAACAGGCAGAGACTGCGTCTCACCAGGAGATTCTGTAGGTGTTATCAGTGGGGGTAAGAGGAGGTCCAGGCGAGAGGAGCACCAGAAATTCTAAAGTCAACAAGTGTGGACAAGAAAACCGAGTGCTCAGTGTCAAAGGCAGCAGATATCAAAAAGCAGTAAGACAGAAGAGGAGGCAGCTTGAGCAGAAAGAAGAGTATCTGTAATAAAGAAGAGGGCAGCCTCAGCTGGGTGTGTTGCAATATAGACTGGAGAGGGTTAAGGACTGTGCACCATGTGCTCAAGGGTTTTGGAGAGGAAGGGAAGAAGGGAGATGGGAAGGGACAATGAAACACATGCAGGTTATTGAAGAGCGGCGTAATGGCAGCTTGTTTAAAAGCAGATTGAAAACAGCCTGAGAACAATGCTGAGAAGGAGGTCAGGGACAGGAGCCTAGAAGAGATGAGTGGAGAGAGGGTAAGTGCAAGTGGTAGTTTCATGCTCCAGGAGCAAGGAGGAGATCTGAGTCACAGAGGGAAGCGAATGAGGAAAAGGAGAGGGGTGAGTATGCTGAGTTTGTGAGGTCATGGGTGAGCAAAGTGATAAAGTGTTGAAGGGGGGGGAGGGGTTGAGGAGCAAAGACAAGGTGGAAAATTCTGTGACACTGTGTGATCAACTTTGTAACTGTGTCAATGCTTTCTGACCATACATGATATCAGGATCTGAAATATAGTTTTGTTAAAAAAAACTCTTTTCCATTAGAGTCACAGTGTATAGTTGCATTATTATATATTCTTTTATAGAGATCATTATGGTATTTGTAAATATGGACTGTGATTTTATCCTTTAGGGTAATGTGTTTTTCTGACATTTCAATGCACGTGGGTGAAAACACACTGCATATTTAAAAAATGTAACAAAAGCACATTTAAAAGATTTAATGCACACTAGAGCTCAGGGCTACAAAATGGCTATCTGATCTCTCCTTTCATCTTGCTTGCACCTGCAGGTCCTAATTAGCACCATCCCACGTGGCCAATTTATTATCCAAACTATGCCTTGCAGCTTTCCTTGGCAACTGGACTAGTCCTGGGGGGGTCAAACTGATGGGGGAAGACAGAAATGTTGTCCCCGATGTACGCGCCAGAAATGAATGAGACCCTTCGTGGACACGAGCTCATGATGTTCCTCTATTCCCCGGGTTACCAAGCAAATTCCAGCTGTGACACAAGCTCCATGCCCCTTTGCACCAGGAACGGCACTGGGGAGGTGCTCCAGCTGCCAACGTTCTCCACTGCAGCCAAAGCCAGAGTTATCATCACGTTCATCCTGTGCATCGTGTCTGCCATCTGCAATCTGGCCGTGCTGTGGACCGCCAGCACCAACACCAAGAGAAAATCTCACGTGCGGATCCTCATCATCAACCTGACTGTCGCTGACCTCCTGGTCACCTTCATCGTCATGCCTGTGGACGCCGTCTGGAATATCACCGTCCAGTGGCTGGCGGGGGACGTGTCTTGCAGGCTGCTGATGTTTCTGAAGCTTCTGGCCATGTACTCGTGTGCTTTCGTGACCGTGGTCATCAGCCTGGATCGGCAGTCCGCCATCCTGAACCCTCTGGCAATCAACAAGGCGAAGAAGAAAAACAAGATCATGCTCTCCGTGGCCTGGGCCATGAGCGCATTCCTATCCGTCCCGCAGGTGAGGAACAGACCCCCCAGTGATGGCTTTGTATTGCATTACCCGTCGTTGTCGCCATGTCTGTGCTTTGTACAAATAAAAATATAAAATATAAAAATATTCTCCCCAAGAATGCAGCCCAGCATGATAAACTTGATAGAATCCTAGAACAAAAGCAAATAATTATGTTAAAGTACTTAAGGATAAGTAGGAAATAACATCTGCTTATGAGATTAATGCAACAACAAACAGCCTCTGGTGATGACAGACACATAAAATGCAACAGAAACCGATAATAATAATAATGTAATAATGTCTTGAAAGGGGTAGGAAAATAGTGCTTTTAAATCTTAAGTAAAAGATAACACTGGGAGTTTATCTTGCCCTCAAGTATTCAAATGTTATTAAGCTTTGTGTTTCCATATTAGAACTAATGGCACTAAAATAATACTGTGTCCTACTGTTTCGCTTAAGTTTCAGAAAAAATTATCTACAGTAGGTAAAGCTGTACCTAGGGTGCATCCCATGGCACATGTACTTAGTGGAAAATAATGTCATTTATAATATTAAGAAATGTAGCTAGGAGCTTCTGAAACAATACTCATAAAAATGATTTCTCAATCAGACATTTCTGCGTTTCTAGAAATTCAGAACAACTGCACTACACCAATAGGTAATTCAAATGCCTGTATTTGTTGATCTCTATGATTCCTTGAAGTCACTGACAATTTAAGTTTAAATAAGCTGCTTCACTGCAGCGTGACAGCCTACATCTGCAGCAGATGATAACCAAAAATTGAACAGCATTAATTTAGACCGCGATTGTCCTTTTTTTGACCTAACTGACAATTACAGGAAGCAGCAAAAATATATTGTTTGAATAATACAATTTTAATCCTCTTACGGCAAATTCCCATAGAAATAAGCCTAGCATTGGAATTAGATGTATAACTATGCAAGTGATATTGTAACTTGGGTTGAAACCAGTGTGTGGTCACTGTCCCTTGTTATCTACTGTATATGACTTTCAGTAAATGTCAAGGAGAAGGAGAAATATAAAAGGGTTTTCAAAGTAAAATCTGCTTAGTTTCTGTAGAAGTTTAAAGGGTGTAAACACAGTAAGAGCCACTGCAGAAGGTAAAAAAAAAATACGTTTGATTTTTTTCAGCATTTAAGTTTAGCTCACCTTCACAGTTCTGTGAAGGTTTAACATGAAGGCTGCAATTGCTGTGGCACCATTGTACTGCACAGGCACCAATAAGAAAAAAACAAAATAAAAAGTATTTTTTAAAATCCTGAAGGGTGTTCTAAAATGAAATCTGAGACTAATTTAGTCTGTAACTGTATAGGGTGAACAAATCTGGAGAGCCCAGGATGCCTTGCAGCTCATATATGGTAGTTCGCAATAAAGGCTAAGAGCAGCTTCAGTTGGGTATTCTTCGAGCTGATCTGTGGATTTGTGGTTATTGCCAGACAGTGGCACACATATGGTGGCCAGGGGCTTTACATCAATGAATCCAATTTATTGTCAAACCCTCAGAAAACGTATATGAAAACATTGCAGTGTCCTTGAAACCATCCTATACCTTATTATAGAACTCAGTACAGAACTCCAGAGTGGCAAGCTATCATCAACATGACATTGAGGATGCATTCAAAATCATTCGCAGAGCACAGGATTCAAAATACAAGAATCTTGCTTGGCTGTCAGCTCAGATATCATCTTAGTAGGTAAAGTCTGCCAGTCACTTTCATTCTGATTAGCAGGTGTGTTAATTATTCACTTGCATTCTCCTAATTCCCCAAAGTCAGACACTGTATAGCGGATGGTTTTGTAACCTCACTTACAGAGAATGGATAGCGATGTGGACAATGCACATTCTGCGGTATCATACACAAGTTAGTATGCAAGATGGAAACTGGGGTTATTTTTGTTTTAGGGGAAATACAACGAATCTAAATATTTTAAGTGAAATCTTATTTTAAGTTTAAACCATCAGGAGTATCTCTTTGACTTTCATTTCAAGTTGCTAGCAATCCCTTCCCCCCCAGTCAAACAGGAATGTATTCCATCAGTGTGCTGAAGAGTGCGTCACAGGCCTCGTTCAGACTCCCTGTGCTGTCAAGTGTGAAATGCTTCAAAGCAGGTAAAAAAGAACAAGTCTCGGGTCCACCTGCTGTTTGAACCAAGTTGCTTTAACCAGAAGAAAATCTTATACGCGCTGGCCGGGGAAACCAGATTGACTTTGACAGCGAACAGAAGTTTTAAAATCGCCATGAATGAAAAATCAGTTAATTGCTCCAGAGAAAGGATTCTCCAACAAGACTGAACAATCATTTAAAAATAATCACAGGTGTATTCATGAATATACTAGTACCTTACGTTGACATCATTGAGCGAGAGCTGCCTTGCTACTCCTGTATTTAAGTTATTTATGTTCGCAATCGACAGACCTACAGTAGATGGAATGTAAAACACTGGCAAAGGGTTAAAAATAATCAATAATAATGTAGGTCCTCATAATTTAAAATGGAAAAGATTAAATTCAGTTTTTTTTTCTCCTGTTCTCTCTGTACCTCAGCACACATTTCAGATACATAAAATCTTTTTTATAAAAATCCTTAAATGCATGTGTATAGCAACTCTATTTCAGAAGGAACTGTACAATATGGAGTCTAAAGCACATGTAATTCACAGACACATTTTCACATTAAACATTTTATGTTTAATTATGGACAGTAGCAGAAAGAGTTTGAAAACACAAATGTTCCTACCATTAGCATAGCTCATGAGTCATATTGTGCAGAACCCCAAGAGAAAATACAGTATGTAGTTAATGTCAAGCTATAAATATTAAGGCAGCATGCAAGTGAAAAGTTACAATGATTATTACCTGTTTTCTTTCATGAAAAGGCACTGAGGCTGAAGCACATAAATGTAACTCATTTTCTAGGTAGGGTAGGTAAACACTCACTCCCTTTACAATGTCTATTTATAACAGGTTCACCACCAAGCAACTTAATCAAACTACAAGAATCTATTAATAATACTGGGATAATGTTGGAATTGTTGTAGTCCAAAAAAATATAACTACTTTCAATGGCCTGTTCTGCCCTGATGTTGTTACAGCCCTAAACAAACCCAGCTAAATTAGAATCTCATCTGCTATAAAGTACACAGTGTATTCATTTAAATACACTGGGGCCAAAGAGTGACCTCTGTAAACATCATCTAACCTTTTCATCAGCATGGCACAATTTTACCTTGTTTACTGATTTACCCCCATTTATTTAAGAGAAAAACAGCGAGTTTCTAGCTACACGAGTCAGTCTCAGGGGATGCCAGGAGCAGACGGGGGTCCCCTACTGCGATTCACCGTGTGGTTGTTGTGTTGCCCTTCTTACCTGCAGATGTTCATATTCCACAACGTTACCATCACCGTTCCTCAAAACTTCACCCAGTGCACCACCAGGGGGAGCTTTAGCAAGCACTGGCAGGAGACGGTCTACAACATGTTCACGTTCGTGTGTCTGTTCCTCTTGCCTCTGGCAATTATGATATTCTGCTACACCAGAATTCTCATGGAAATCTCCAAACGAATGACGAAGGGCAACAGTGAGTAACGTAGAAGCACCCTTCTTAAACTCATTTAAACACCGACAGCTGGTGAAGTGACTAAAAGCAATAATTATGTTTGATAAGATCCGCATGAGTGTTAACATCATTAACACAAAACATTTACCTTAAACGGTGTAGAAATTAAGACGTCTATTAAAAAAAAAGTTTGGAGAAAATAAACTCCGCCTATTTTACTAGTTTTAAATTTTGTATTGTCTTTCGGTAAACCAGCAAATTTCCAATCCTTTGGTTTATTTACTACGCAGTTTTATAAACATTACATCTCCTCTACATTTTTGTCTGCAGTATCTTCCAAGGAAGTGCACCTGCGTCGCTCCAAAAACAACATACCGAAGGCACGCATGAAAACTTTGAAAATGAGCATAGTAATCGTTTCTTCCTTCATCGTCTGCTGGACACCTTATTACCTGTTGGGGTTGTGGTATTGGTTCTCCCCAGACGTACTAGAGGAGACCATCTCTCATTCCTTAACGCACATACTCTTCATTTTCGGGCTCTTCAATGCGTGCCTGGACCCTATTACCTACGGGCTTTTCACCATTCACTTTCGGAAAGGACTGAAGCGTTACTGCCGCAGCGCCACCGTGCTGGTCGAGTCGGAAAACAACACCACCCTGACCGCCTCCTTCAGGTGCTCCTTGTCCTCCTTCCGCATGAAGAGACGGACCCCTCTCGGGCAAGATGCGCCCTCAGCCAACAAGGAGCCGGAGAGCAAGACCTCCTCCCCCTTTAATAATTACCTCACGGTTTACCACGACAGCAAAAGCGACAGAAACCAAATCGAACCAGTAAATATGATATAATAATAAAAATCTGTCAGACAACGACGGGTAGAGAAAGCTTTAAGAAGAGACGTTTGCCGTCAACCATCTGTGCAATCTTAATTTTCCTTTTGGTGTTATACAGAATAACCCGCAGAACCTTTTTTTTTTGTGAGGCTGTATTTTCTGTAGAGCCAGAAAAAATATGTCCCAGATACTGTATTTCTGCCAGGGTGCAATTTAAACTCATCACGAAACCTGGAATTCGTTGTTCTGATATATTTATGTGTGGAAATGTAGTTACAAATGCTGAAAAGGAAGGCAAAGTAATAACCAGAGATTGCTTTTGATGTTTTGCTTTTGAAAAGGCAAGGAAACTAACAGGAAAGGAACAAGTAAAGGTTTATTCCATGCTGAAAAGAGAAGAAAAGAAACAACGTTTCGGCTGATGTTAGGCAAAATACGATGTTCTTACAGCTGTATGAACTGTATGTTGAACTATTCTTCAAATCCAAATAAAAACAAAGGAGAAATTAAGGGAAAATTAAAAGTGTGTTGCAGATGATTTCTGTATATGCTAGTGTATTCCCATGTACATGAAAATCATAACTAAAAAGGTGACTGCCTATAAAAAAAAAATGTCAGGGGCTTAATCCATGAATAGCTTTTCATAGTGTATTTTTTAGACTGGCTCATGCCTTCAGGTACTTGTCATTTCAGTTCAGCAGTCTTGTTCTGCAGAGTGTAAGGGTTTTTTTTGTGCACTGTGATGGTGCTTAAATGAATAAGGTGTACTGTAAGTGGTTCTTCTGAATCTGTGTCAATGGAACAAGAATTCCTTCACTTTTCACTGGAATTCAGGGCATTTTGCTAATCTCATTTGTTCATCCTTATTTAATATCACTCTTTCCTCAGAACTTTCAAATTGATTCACAGGGCCTTGTACAGAAATGCATGCCAGTCAATGGTTTTCTAAATTAAAAATTACTTAGTGAGAACTGTAAAAAATGTCATATGCCTGAGATATTTATCAACTTATTTTTTGCAAGTTCTTGACTATTAAATTAGGGTCTATTTAATCAAAATGCTTAAAGAAATACCTTTTTTGTAGTGTCGTACAAGTGTTCAATATTATTTGAACTGATTTGTGGGACGTTCTGAAGTTCTATGCTGCAATTACAACTAACGTCTCAGGGAAACTACTGTACGTAGCTCAAATACAGGTGATCAGGCACCTTTTTGTAATCTGGCTGGAGACAACACAACTGTAAATTGTTATTAACATGTAATCCATTGGGATCTGTATTCTCATGTGAAGTTCATCGTCTTAAATGTAAAGAGAAACAACACCGAACAAAAACTTTTGCTACATTTTTAAAACGATTTCCACCTGAAAATGAATGCAATTAGATCAATTGTAATTGACAATTATAAATTGTTAGTGACTTGGAACATAAAGCAGTATAGCTCAAAAACATTTGCATCAAAAAACAAAACTGTCTCAGATAGCACACTTTTCATTTTACAAAAGCTTCTGTTATGAGAACTTTTTCAAACTGTACATTCACCCTCTCTGTGACTGACCACAGGGGATGTAGAGTTTGACAATGTGCGAATGGACAACAGCTTACTGAGTGGAAAAGACCAGGGTATGTGAAGTGCCTCATGAAGTGAAATGTTGGATGGGTTCAGATGTATATAAAAATCTCATGCTCAATCTGTCCCGTGTTTAAACTTGTACATTTCTGAATCAGAATCTGAAACCTGAAAAAAATTAGACTACCTTTCAGGTTATGGCATGTGAAATTACAATTACAGTCATTGTTCATTGTTCAAGTAGATGAAATACAATTGCCTCGGTCCTCTTATGCGCTGATGACTTGAATAGACTCTCTAATGCAGTCTGAGCTTGTATGTTTCTAAAGAAGATTGAAAAGCAGTTTTTTTTATTTTATTCTGTATACCGAATATTAATAGGTGCTCCATGCAGAAGCAAAGTGCATTCAAAACTGATCATGATAAGGGTTCTGGGAGAGTGGAACAAGTTCACCAGCCATGTTGTTGAAGCTGTTAGCTTCTTTTAAGAAATAGCTGGATGAGATCCTCAGATCAATTAGCTACTACAGTACATACAGTACCAAACGGACTAGATAGGCCAACTGGTCTCCTGTCATTTGAGGCAATCATATCAAGGGACAGAGATGGATGTAAGTAACATGTACATGTACACTGTTAACAATGCAATCATTATGTGAGAGATTTAAAACCATATTACTAAATGTATTTAACATCAAAATCAACAAGTATTGGTGTTGTGATAAATGGATAAATGTACCGTGATCAAGTATTTTGTGGTTTTGAATATATCAAAAAGCAGACTTGTACTATACTACACGACCCAGGCATTGTTTCTACACACTTCTCAACTGGGAGAGGATTATCTTCGATGTTTTGCATGGTTGTTGGTGTGTCATGTGCTGTAACAGTCAAATCTGTGATAAAGAAACTACCGTCAATACTCAAAAGAATTGACAATTGTATTTTTTTTCTTAGAGAACTCAATCTCTGTCTGAATTAATATTAAAATCTATAGAGAAAATTAAACTTGTATCTTTTAAAAACAAATGTATTCCTTTTGATTTGTATGCAATGTGTATGTCTTTAATATAATAGTGAAAGTGATGGATTTAAAAGTCAGGATATTGTAAAGTCCTGAGAATATTTTACATGCTGTTACTTATGTCCAAGAATGAAAGCTCTTTTGAAATACTACAAAAGACTGCCTGTAGTCAATTTACAATACACAGTACAAGCACATTTCATTCATGCAACTTTTCAGAGGTAATACATTAACATTAAGTTTTGGAATTCTTGAAAATAAAACAATTTCAACCCACACACAATCTAGAATCATATTAACAGATATGTTTCCTTTGAGAGCTGTGGGGTGGCAGAATCCTTTTTTTTATTTTACCCAAGTGAAATGACTTACTGATGTACGTCACCATTAAAGAAATGCAGACATGCTTTTGGTTACATGAAGAGCCCCAAATACATCTCTCGCTGTCATTCATTCATTCCCAGCTGATACAAGCCATGTAGTTTGCTTCAACCTCATTAATCTTTTCACATCTTCACAAGGCTGTGTCATTTTGTTCTACGTGACAGATTGATATGGCAATGTGACCTGTCAGCTGCAAATGAGTGCTGACAGGAAAGGTTTCTACCCTGATTTTATTTCATTACTTTGTATTCTCTTTTCAGCTTTCTCATGAATAAACACACACAAAGTTGAAAGGAAATGTCCACATAGAAAAGCAATGCCATTGATCTCCATAATCATTTGCGCCTGTGTTGTATTTATGTCTCTTTATAAGACTAAAATGTTCAAGTTCTCACACCTGCGGAAATTTCGTAGAAGGGTCTCTTAGCAACAATGTGAGACCAAGGAAAATCAAAACATTTATTTCTACACCACATCTTCAACAATCCAATGCTATAATCCGGTTAAGTGTGGCATACAAATGTATTGGAAATCTACATGAAAATGTACAACTGCCTTAACTGAAAATGTATCTGGACAATTTGTATCAATCCTGTTAGCAGGCATGGATCAGGCAACAGTGCTTACTGTGAGAAACTTGTACCGACACAGATTTGCGGTACTAAACCTCCACCTCCACCCAACTGGGACGGTGTGGTGGCTCTGTGTGTGGCTAAGGATTTGCACCTGTGGTTGGAAGTTTGCTGGCTTCTACCTCAATCATAAGATGTCTACATAACTGAGCTACCTGTATATCAGTGTTTTCTAAAAGCAGGTACTGTAGCTGTGATTGGCCTTCTACACAAAACCAATTCTTTGGGATTCTTAAACAAGCATTCTTTGTGTCTGCAGGCCCCTAGTCTTATCAACAGCAGTTACATTTAATGTTGCAGCTGGTGTTTTGCTGAACATAGTGTACAGAGAGAGACTTTAGCCCTTCAATATTATCCCACTTACTGAGAATTCCGATAAGACATGGGAAAGAAGATTCCTTGGGGTGCACCTGCACCTGCAACAGCTCCTCCTTGGCACCTCTACAGTAGCTTGGATCAGGGTCAATCAGACCGGCCCCAGACCAGAAGGTTCTGAAGGCAACTGTTAAATCAGTTTTCTCAGCACTTCACCTGCTTAATGAATCCAAATTAAACTGTTTGACTTGTTTAATTTAGTCATGTTGAAAAATCATTTATAACAATGATCTGAATTCCAGTCTCTCCTCAAGGGCCGGAATTCCCTGAATTAAGTGGTGACTGATCAGAAGAACTGAACTGGGGCTCTCATGCACCAGGAATAGAGATTGTGCCTTTAGAGAAAGGGGATTTGGGGTAGAAGCCATGAGAGCATAATCCACGAAGGCAGGTTTTTTCCTTTACTCTTTAGCTCTTGCATCCATGTTTTCTGTCTGTGACCTTCGCATCACAGGTCCAATAAAACATTGTATTCCCACAAAGTCCTCAGCTATAACTCTATCCACCACTTACCATCAAAACAAAATCTTTAGACGATGTCAAGGACTAGGCAAATGTTTTAAACTCTCTCTGCGTGATGGAAATGGAAGTGAGGTTTTTTTATCAGGCATAAAAGAAAAAATGACAGAGCGCACAAAATATCACCTATTTCTTTAAAAAGATGTCTATGCAAGAAGGCAATACCAACAAGAAACAGCTTTGTTTAACAGTCTGCTGCATTTAAAACAGTAGATGAAAGATAGCCAGTTCAGACAGAATTCACTACAGTGGATTTAGGAAGAAATTTAAAAAACCAAGCTGGATCCCACCTGTGTGTTATGACATTTGCCCTTCACAATGCTTATTTTAGGTGGCTGTATAAAATCAATGCGATAGCACAGATGAAAGGTTAAGGATCTTTTTTATAATTTCACACTTGCAAAATTTTACTGCATCACCACACAGTATTTTCCAAATGAGTCTAACTGATTCAAGGAAAAAGTTCAGTTCCTCAAAATACTTACTGTAAGTCATTTTACTGTTTAAACAGATTTTTATGTGTCACAATCGCTAACCCTTCTCTTAAGGGCGGTCCAGCCCTTCCTTGTTTTCTCCCATTGCCTGCACCTGTTCCCTATTCCCGCTCCCCCTTAAAAGCCAGACGCAGACCTCACTCCTGGTTCCTCATTGAACTCTGCTTCGTGAGAGCTCGGGGTCCTGCTGCGTCTGGCTCCGTTATGGTTTTAACCTTCTGTTCCTGATTCCCTGCCCCGCCGGTCCCGACCCGGCTCATGCTTTTAACCCTTGGATGGATCTCCTGGCCTTGGACTCCACTCTTCCGTTTGGATTCCCCGTTTGGACTTAGTTTGTTCGCCCGGACTCACTTCCCCAGGACACCTGCTCACCTCGGACACGCCCCCATGTATCCAGACACTTTCCTGCATGACTTTCTCCCTAGTGTATCTTCACAATTCCTGATCGTGTCGTCTGCATAGGGCCCAGAAAGAACTGCTTCGTGACAGTATTGTAACGCTTATGGCCGACAAGCACTGTGTGTAAGAGCCGGAGTACCAGAGCGGGTGACGTCACCGCCCTTCCCTGTGATAGCAGGACCACAGCTACTGGGCTGTGGAGAGATCTCTCTTTAGCTCACGGGGCTAGGTCGCTGCAGAGAGACGCGGAAGTCCCGGGTTCGAGTCTCCAGTCGGGATGGGGCCGACCAGATGCGGCAAGGGCGCCCGCCTGAGCCCCCGTTGCGTTACAGTATGAAGAATAAACAGAAGCACATGTAATAAATCTCTCACACAAGAAAAGAATGCATGAATATAAAATCTCCCATGAAAAGATTCCAATGCAGCTGCCCTATCTGTCACGATATTAGTTCCCCCTCCTTAAGGGTGCTCCAGCCTTTCACTCAAGACTATATTCTATGCACCTGCTCCCTATTCCCAGCCCACCTTAAAAGCCAGGCGCTGACGCTCATCCGGGCTCTGCTCTGATTTCCATATCGTGCGAGTCCGGGACCTGGAAGCGCCTGGTCCCGTTAAGGTTTTAACCTCTGTTCCCGTTCCTGTTCCCCGTCCGCCGGTTCCGACCCGGCCTTCGTGGTTTTTTAATTCTTGCTCTGATGGATCTTCTGGTTTTGGACTTACCCTTGTGTTTTGGATATTCCCAAAGGACTACTCTCTCGGGTTGTTCGCCTCGGCCACGCCTCCCCCGTGCACCAGCGCACCTTGGACACGTCCCCCTGTCTTCTGCCCCGTATTCCTGCATGACGTTTCCCCACTTCGTCGGGTTGTGTCATCCGCATAGGGTCCGGAAAGAACTGTTCGTTACACTATCCCACCCCTCCAAGCCCACCTCAGAGCTGCTGTCTGCTCCCTTCCAGGTCAGAAACCCACTTCAATGATACATTATGGGAAAGCACTGACTTCATACAGGAGTCGGTGGTATTTTTACTGGAGCTTCATTTTGAATGCAATGTATTAGGTACTGGTTCACACATAGAGTCAAGATGTCAAAACAGTGTCAGCATGTAAAAACAGGTTCTGTTCCACATTGAATATACATGCATAAGAATTAGAACCAGTACTGTAACAGGCTGCACTGAGAGATACCCACTAAAGGCTCTGTTGCTTCTTTCATATATGGAGCTAAAACAGCTCCTTCCTCCCACTGACTTCTTACATTGACTTCACCATCTAAGAATCCAGATATACATCTTCCATAACTCATGATTACTACATCACAGGCAGTACTGATGGGCATGAAGGGTTTGGAGCTGACACAGGGCTGGAAGCTAGACAGGGACCCTCCAGGCTGTGTTAAGGTCTGTGTGGAGCAGAATGCATAACATCTCCCAGTACTCAATGACCGCAATTAGTTGTATTTTGCCAATCTACAAGACTCAGTATACAGATATGAAACCCATATTAAAAAAACAGATCTTTTTAGTCCTTTTGTACAAGAGTGGCTGGCTGTAAATTGCTTTCCCCCCGATGAGACACCTAAAACAAACCAAGGAAATTAATAAAATTCCCCATTCATTCAATAGGCTTAACAAACACACTTTGCATATCTGACCGTTGCAGTGGTATGGTCGAAGAAAACCCATTTACGATTTGTTGTCTACTTTATGCGCTTATTAATGTTTTCAATTGTTTTCGATGCAAATTCATGCAATAAGATTCGATTAAATGACTAAAGGTTTCCTCAGATTCACGCATTCATTCATGTGTTTCAGAGATAGGAAAAGAAAGTAGGGCTGTGTGACTCACGGAATTCAGTTTACATGACCCATGTTCTACATACCCACTGTTTTCCATGGCTGGTAACGGTTTACTAATGAATAAAGACAACAAAGCTAAAAAAATGAAACATACATCAGAACTTTCACAACAGAAAAAAGATATACTAATGTTATCACCTCCTGATCATAGGAGGTGCCAGCCTCTAGATGAGATTTTAAATATACGAAAGAACAATTTCTCACTTCAGTACGTAATCCAATGTGTGGTGGGACTGCTGGTGCTCCAGCTGTGAATGAGTTGGCTCTCCTCCTGTGTATAAAACGCTTTGGGATCCTTTGGGATAAGAAGTGTTATATAAGTGCAATTTATTATAACTATTACTCTAACATAAGGGTTCAGAGGCAGTGACATTCTTCATAATTCAGTAACCCATTTTGCAGCATGAATAAGATACTGCTTGCTTCATTTATCAGACAGAGCGTCTTACAAAATAAATCATTGAAAGTGAAAAATGGAATATTGCAAACATGAAATTGAAGGGGAAGAAAAGTGTCAGTGATGGCAGAAGCACTAGAAGCTCTTCTCTTCTTCTTATACTTGGGAACAATTATATATAAATGTATAGTCAATATTAAGGTCAGGAATACTTGAATACATTCTGATTTGCTTGGGTAAGTTTTTGTATGTCAACAATGACCTCCTCTTCTTTCAGTAAGCCTGGTGAAGACAAATATATTACTTTTAGAAATCTGTAACTGAAATTTAAAATAAAACATCTGAAACAGCACAGTAGATGCCAAATGTATAGAGACACCATCTGCAGAAATAAATATAAGCCAAATCTCTGCAGGGAAGTAAACTGTCCTTACTCAATCTGTACACATTTCTGTATTTTAATCCACCACAGGTGTTGTCTGTGTGCAACTTTTCTTCAAATACTACCAACATATTTTCAAGAAATGTGAAATATCTTTTCCAGCATATGATGTCTCTTGGAAGGATTGATTCTATGATCTTGTGAACCTCATTTGCATTCCATCACTCTTGATTTCTCAAGCTAAATGACTTGAACACAGGTCAGATGATTTTACTGGTTCTAGTGTCAAGTCCAGTGACTCTTTCAGACTATCTAAGCGAAGAAGGGAATGTCCATCACTGACAGAGTTTATGACAGAAGTCAGTGATAATTTATTCTATTCCGAGTTGGAAATGAGAAACAAAAACATAGAACACAGAATTTATTGTGGTTGTTTTGACTGAAAGAATTTTAGCTCAGAAGCTCTAAGGAATTTAAATTACAGAACATGAAAAATTGGGGGTATTTGGGGGGAAATTAGGGGAAAAATACAGTTTTGACTGATAAAAAAATTAAAGCAGTCTAGTAAAAACAATTAGTGTAATTAAAATGAATACGTTTTATTAAGAAATCATCCCTTAAGGTATGAATTTAGGATCGTTGCATTTTTTCTGTTAATGTTACAGACGTGAAATGTGTTAAATCTAGTTTAAACTACATTCTCTTTAATATAAAGCACTGAGAGAATCCTTAAGACATTACACTAAGGCTCTTCAGGCTGAACTGATACAACATTTTTTTTTTTTAATCCAGAGGTTTATAAAGCAATGCAGCAAATACAGCTGGGATGTCCAGTCCTGCTCCTGCAAGGCCAGTACTGTATGTCTTCTGGTTTTCTTTCCAGCTCAGTTCTCAACAAGCTAAACCAGAAGGTTACCATCTTCATAGAACTACTTTAACAGCTTATCCCAGCTTTTCAAATGCAGGTGAAAACCTGCAGACGCATTGGGCCCGCAGGACCAGGACTGAACAAATTTTTTGCATCTCCAGGGATGTATGCATTGTTCATAAAAACACACATCTCTCCTTCTTTGGAATTATTTTTCCCTTCCATTTCGTTTAAGATACTTTGTGTGACATTTGTTACATTGTACACATAATGTCACGAGAGCTGATTCTGACTCCCGTGGAATGCGAAGTTAAAGACCCTAATAAACTAATTTATTTGCAGCAAAGACTATGTACTATTCTCACTATGCCTAGTCATGATATTGTATATATTTTTTTAAAAATAAAAAGTGTTAAATTCTGTTCACATCTTCTGTGATCATAATCTCTATCAACACACCTGAAGAAGGCTTCACAGCCGAAATGTTGTGTTTCTTTTCTTTTCTTTTCAGCCTGGAATAAACCCGTTACCTGTTCCTTTGCATCTCTATCAACTCTGCCTTCATGTTTGGTTTGGCAGTGAATGAGAGCACCTCTATGAACATGTCCACGCTGCTTCTGCACAAAGCATGACCTCATGCACAGACTGAAGTCTGCAATCTAGCTGGGAAAATAGCAGCATGAACGCAGTCAGTGTGTTCAATTGTAGTCACCCTTCCACAAAAAAAATATTGTATCCTTAGAAAGAGTTCAAAGAAGAGCAAGATCATTTAGAGATTAGTTAAAGACAGTATATCACTTCGTCAAGCACAAGGGAGTTTAAAAGGAAATGTGTATAAAATTCAAAGTGTATCGACTAGGTCAACCCAGGAGAGTACTTCAAACTCAGTGTGGAAACAGGGACATGGGGCCACAACTAGAAACGAAAAGTGTATTTCATTTAGAACAGAGGATATGAAACACTTCTTCCATATACAGCTGTGAGTGTCTGAAACAGGCTCCCCAATTGCTGGCTGGGTTCCTTTAAGAAATGACTTGATGAAATTTAAGATTCACCCTGCTACTAAACTTAATAAAAAAGCCCCACTGGGCTGAACTGCTTCTTCTCTTCTTATTTACATCCTTCCTTATAATTCTATATTCAACACCAGTCTTTTTTTCTCAGTGCAGTTTTGTCAAAAGTAACTCTGCCGACATAATTTAAATGCATAACCGTGCCACTCCAAGGGCAGCGCATCGCTAAACAAATGAATATTAACGGGGTGTATCGTACTCTTTGTGAACGGCAGATGACATGCAACATGAGTAGGGTGGCTCTTTGAACTTTTGAAATGCAAATCTCTGGTCTCAGCTCAGTGCTGGAGACAACAGGACTGACTGAAGAATGTTCATCAACATTAAGGTCATTTAGAGTGGCAGAGTTTGAAGACACCACTGACAGTGACCTACCCAAGTGCAGAAAACAGAAAACACAAGGAGCTAAACGGGTCAGTGAGAAAGCAACAGAAAAAGGCTACAAATGGAAGGAGGCCGTTTGGCCCATTTAAGGAAGTCAGTGTATCAGCAACAGAGACATGGCTGGGCAACGTGTCCTCCCATAACCCCTGGCAGAAACAGTATGACCCCTGCTGTCAGTTTCAAAGGCATTTCCCCTTAGTTTCCTTTTGTGCTCTTTAACTTTGTCAATGCCTTGAGAAACTGGAACACTTCGAACGGGTGCCCCAGTGGAGTCGGGTCAGGAGATGGAAAGGGATTCGAGCGGACAGCTAACCAAAACGAGAGGCAAGGTCGAGGCCGAGTGTGATAGCAGGGAGTCAGAAACAGGTAAGGACAAAAGCAAGGAAAGGGCTGTCTTCAGGAGAAGGCAGTCGAAGAGCAGCTCGGTGAGGAAACCTCAATAGTGGGTGAGGGGCAAGAGGAGAGTGAGGGTTGAAATAAGGACGAGTGCGGTGGTAATTGGCGCGTGGGTGTTTACGAAGGGTGGTGCTCGTGAGAATGCGGGAGCGCTTGTGTGATTGTGTGTGATCTGTGACACCCCTCATAGTCCAGTCTGTTTAAGACCGCAACTCCTATTTTAAGAGTAAGATATTTCTTTAAGCCCTGTCATGTTTTTGGCAACACTTTCTGGACCGATTCAAGAGCAGCAATTTCATTTTATAGTGTGGTGACCAAAACTGCATTCAATATTCTAAATGAAATCCTGAATGGTTTTACTGTTCTTAACACATTGTTCAACAGTAACATAACATGCCTTGATTTAAATTCTACACTTTTAACTGTAGAATTTTAATCCTTTAATCCTAACATTTTCTATTGCATTCCTAAAGATGTCAATATTATAAAGATATGACACATGACACTATGAAAAAGTTTCTCCAAGCTCAGTGTTTTCCATCTTACATTTAGAGTTTATATTTCTGCTTCCTGCATACTAAACCCTACTGGTCTACAGTAGACATCATCTGCTGGGCATTTCCCCACTTTTGAATTATGTCTAAATCTTTTTGGAATTTCCTTTCCATCTTCTGATCTTTTATGAGGAGCTTTTCCAAAAGCAATCTGAAACTCTTCAGATGCCATGTCCTACTTTCCATTTACATTCATTTCTACAGCACAAGGTGGAGGAAATCCACTTCTTCAAGATATGGAGCTTCATATTCCTACAGCTATTAACATCAGGAGGCTGAGAGAAAATAGTAAGTGATCTCGTGGCACAGCCTGAGAAACAGAGAATGAGCCTCTCAAATCAAAATGTCACTGTCCTCTACGTGTATAAATGTGTGAGTTTACAAATTGCTCCTGCTCTGGCAGGATGGAAATTCATCTGCCCTTCCAATAACACTCTCTGAATATGAATCTGAAATAGACAGGAATGAGCCAGAGAATGTGACTGCTGGTAGATGGGATTTCAACCAAAACATACCCTCCACTATTGGGACTGACAGCTGACACGTAGCAGGATCTGACTTTATTTCTGTCAAACCTTTCATACCCCAGTGACCGGAGAGGAAGATATGGGTCTAGTCTAGAAAAAACAGACCTCAGAAATGTATGAAAGACTAATTAGGCAGCAATTCTAAAATCCATAAGAAGGCAGACTGAACAAATATTCCAGTTTCATTTCTCCAGTGTCATAGTTCATATTACATCTGAGCATCTGACTTTTTCCAGCTCTCTCTTTTCACATACACATGCCACACAATAACATATATACTGTAATATTGTAACGCATTTGGCCACCATTGCAGGTTGTGCGAGCCGGCTTACCAGCGCGATGACGTCACCGCCCTTCCCTGTGAATAGCAGGGACCGCAGCCGTTGGGCTGATGGGAGATTTCCCTTTAACTCAACTGTTGAGTGACGCCAGAGGCTTGGGTTTGAGTCCCCAGTGGTGGGGGGCCAACCTGAGGTCATGAACCCACATGAACCCAAGAACATAAATAGCTCTCAATGAGGGATTTCTAAACAAGCATACTGTAGATGTAAATTGATACTTCACTGATTTTTTTAACTTCATTTTTAAAAACAATGAACACCAGATGAGCACTAGAGTCACAAGTCTCACTTTAAAGATATGCAATTATGAATTAGCCAAAAACTGCGGATGTCTGAATGGTTGAAGTTTACCTTTCAGCAGGCAATGTTTAATGTCATCTGTCTGCATCTATGCCCACAATGACTTCAGTATCTCCTGCTTCCCTGACTCATAATTAAAATCGTCTCGTATTTGTCTGAGTTAAATTACACTTCAGAGATTGTGAATTTGCATTTATTTTTTTAACCAGAGAAAGCCATTCCTACAGCAATGTTTGTCTAACACCTCTTTCCCCCACAAACCAAAAATAATCAAAACAGATGGAATCGCTGTGTTGGGCTTGAATAAACATCTCTGGCCTGGCTGAATCAAGGAGCTCTTTAGGAAGACCTGGCACTCTGCTATGAGAAAAAACACAGATGCTTTCAGTGGCAAGGAAAATGATGCTGGTCAGCAACTTAAAAATAAACCATAAACAATAAACAAGGAAGGATAAAGCAAAGGAACAACAATTATTATTAGTAGTAGTATTATTACTGTAAGTGTGACAATCATTAGCAGAAACTTTTCCAGTACAGTGTTTTAAAGCCCTTAATAACCAAATACCAGCTGTGCAAAAAGCCATGACCTCCTGATTCTGACCATTATACAGTATGCAGGGGTACCTGCTTCTTCTGGTAGTGAATCTATACTGTATGTGTACTGCAGAGCTAAGAAATTTGATTGATACGACTAAACAATGTGACCTATATGATACTGTAAATCCTAGTGAAAAACATTGTAACTACAAGAGTAATATAATAAAAATTACATCATGATGGATAAGTGGAGGGAATCTTAAAAAATATACATAGTATCTGGCCTCCCAGTGTAGTAATAATGTCTGGAGCCCTTGTATGCCCAGATAGCACATGTTTTCCATTGTATTCATGAGTTAGTTTTATATTTAGTGAGAACAGATAATATATATTATGTAGGTAATTAAGTAAATGTCAGGATAAGTAATTTATGTAGCAAACACAATAATATGTGTTAAGTATGCCTTTTACAATGTGTGAAAAGCTGCACAGGTTGTGAGGGTCCTGACAATGGAAGTGCCTGGAACCCTGCCCCTTTCACAGAAAATATGCCAGAGGACAACAATTTGGTATGAAAACCAAAACCCCGAAATAAATTGGACACTGAGTGAGGGAGCAGAACCGGTTTATCTGTAACGTTAATCCGAGAGGTGAAGGCATCACAAATGAATCAATAAAGCAAAAATGCCAGCGATGACTCATCCATTATTACTATCATGAAAATTGCCCACTTGAGGAACATACAAATGGCAAAATGAAAAAAAAATCTGAGTGTGTGGGAGGCCTCTTACTATCCCAAAAGCTCTGTTTTAAAAGCAATCAATATGAACCAGGTTTAAAATCGGATGAGGTTTAATTTTATTCCTTTCAATAAGTTTAAGTGTAAGTATAGGGCTGGGAAAATTCAGAACAAATGTACTGATAAAGTTCCTCTACAGTCCCCTGTAAAGGTCCTCTTATTTCTACATCAAAAAGGATTCCTTGCCTGATATCTGATCACTGATGTTTCTTGGCTCTTCTTGCTGTAAGACAGGACATGAATGAATTCTGTCAAGTTTCAGCTGGCAGTATCACCACAGATAGAAGAATACAACCTCTTCATTAAAATGTCAGACCACAGCTTTCAATTTGATTACTTCCAGCCATTCTGAATTGAAAACTGTTAAGTGAAGTACATACATGCATAGTTACTTTTAAAAAGAACTGCCTTTACAATTTACTGTACTAGTGTTAGAGATTACTCTCTTAAAATGAACAGGACTTTAGGTGGAAATAATTTTTAGAAAATAGTCAGTGATTTATACACCAAATTTACTGTGACTAAGTAGTATCACCAGTATCTCTTAAAACCATTTTTTCCAAAAATAAATAGGATGTAACTTATTTACTGTTATGCAGATGTGTTAGATATTATATTGTATTATTTTATATTTCTCTCTGTTTTTCCTTCTTTATGCAGAAATAATTCAATTATGATCTTCTATTGAAATGTAAGACTTTTTGTACAGTAGCACAGAAAGAAGTCTTTAAGATTTATGGATATGTACAGGGGAACAATGGCTATTAATAGTCAAAGTCAGCTGATATACTGTATGTCATGAATGGCACTTTGTATTGGTTGCTGATGTATGCTACTTTACTTTGAGCTGCTTCGATCAGGTCTTTGAAGATTGTGAACAATGTAAATTAAAGACAATTGCTAAATGGCAAGTTTGACTTTAATGAAGGAAACTTTATGAACAGTCAAAGTTGTTCTAATAATAGAAATATCTATTGTGCTCTGAGTAAATTATTAATGCTCATAACAGACATATAACTCCTCATTGTGTCTAAGAGTTTTGTGGAACAGTATTTTTGCAAGCAATTAGATCAACTGTGACAATGCCAGCACTCTTGACACCATACAATCGACACTGCTAATGAGTCAGTTTTGTTTTTCAAATTTGAAGTGGCCTGCCCTTGTCTTTCAGACCCCCTCCGGGATCCTAGATCTGACATCGGTCCCCTCTTAGGCAAGACCGCATGGTCATCTTCCATCTCGGTAGTTTTTTTAATTAGTTCTACTGACAGCCACCACTGGTGCTTTCATACTCAATTTCTTAAACTGAAAGGCATAACTCTTAATCTGTCCTTTTAATAACCAGGCACTGGAAATTTCAACTCAATTAATTCCATGTTGCCCATTTGCAAATTTGACTACAACTCAATGACAAAAAATTAGAGCATTAAACTTTGCTTAGACCTCAACGCCAACTTCTTAATCTTCCTTTTACGAAACACAACTGTTCTATTTCACATTATTTTTCCCATCTCTAACCAGCTGATCCTGTTTGGCCAGGGACACCACTCCATAACTGAGACTTGTGCCCTTGAACCAGCAGCAGCCAGAATGTTTTCTCTCTTGTCACACTCTGATCTGTCTGCGCATGTTAGGATGTGGGGAATATGTAATCTGAACTCCGCTGTCTTTATTGTTCATGTGAGGAAAATACGTTACTACACTGACAAGTGATGTCCAAGTACATTAAGTCCTAATGCCTCCTATCTGGCTTGTTTCAGCAGGCAGGTTCGAGCAAAAAGCTGTGTTCACAGCCCTCAGTACAGTACAGACCTAAGCTGTAATTTTCTCAATTACTTCTATGCTATGTAGGGGAATTCAAAAGGTTGCTGTGCTGCTCAGAAAAATGTTTAAAATGAGTTTTAATTTGTTACGATAAAGGCCATTTCCCAGAGAACATCCAAGGAAACACACAAAGTGCATCCTAATGTTTTGCTTCAAGCACTTTCAGGGATTATTTTGTAATACAAGTACAGTCCCACTTACTAGTTTCTAGTTTTACCGTAAATGGGTGTTTTTAAAAGTGATCATTTAATTTGTTTTAAAGCCCGTTCCCATATCACTCTGCAACTCACAACTGGCAACTCACTGGAGCTCAGCAGGTGTAAGCCTGGTCAGTACGATGGGAGACCTCCTGGGAAAAACTAAGGTTGCTGCTGGAAGAGGTGTTAGTGGGGCCAGAAGGGGACGCTCACCCTACGGTCAATGTGGGTCCTAATGCCCCAGTATAGTGATAAGGACATTATACTGTAAACAGGTGCCGTCCTTCTGGTGAGATGTAAAACCGAGGTCCTGACTCTCTGTGGGTTTCTCGAAAAGAGTAAGGGGTGGAACCCCGGTGTCCTGGCCAAATTACCCATTTCCTTAACCAATCATGATCTCCTAATAATCCCCATCTATGAATTTGGCTTCATTACTCTGTGTGGAGAGCGTTCTGGCGCACTATGGCTGCTGTTGCATCATCCAGGTGGATGCTGCACATTAGTGGCGGTGGAGGGGATCCCCATTACCTGTAAAACGCTTTGAGTGGAGTGTCCGATAAAGCGCTATATACTGTAAGTGTAAGCAATTATTATTATTATTATTATTATTATTATTATTATTATTATTATTATTATTATTATTATTACAAAGATTTCCACTCTAGGGATAGTCTTGCCACCTTTCAGTTTTTCCAAAAGGTCACATACAACAGATGTCTGTCTCCCTGTAAAAACTAAATTCTTTCACGCAATAGATCAAATTCTAAACTGAACTGGCCTTCTAAGACCGTTTCTAATGAAACCACCCTTCCAGAGCTCTCACTCTCCTTCTTTGCAGCCTGGAGTCTAGGTGCAGCCTGAAGCCCTGCTTCTCCTAGGTGATCTTGCAAACCTCCTCATCAGTCCAGAGGAGTGGCTTATTCCAGGCAGAGACTATCACCGCAGCTCGTTCTCCTCAAGTGGAATTTCACTTCCTCCGAGTGATGATTACTCATTCAGAGCTGCTACTGTATGTTTAATTTTTAGAGGTTCTTGTAATTAACAGATGCCTGCCAACAATAACCGAACAGAAGTGTTTTTGCATGAGAATTCCATTGAAATAAAACAGGGGAGTAGACTACCCCTATAATCACATATGCACTTAATCATTTTTTCTGCAATAAACCCATCTAAGCTCTATTTCATTTACACAGGATTTGTAAAAACCATAACATAAGGCCGGATCCTAAACTCAGCTCTAGCCATAATCCTTTCTAATGTTTCTTAAAATCCAAAGAAATGCCATGACCTTGGCTTTGGTGAATGTTAAGTATTATTAGGAATACATACAGTACATACTTGCTGTTCTTTGAAATAATAGTCACAAAAGCGATTCTGAATAAAATATATGAAAGGTTACACACTAGAGGAGCCCCTTTGACCCATTTAGCCCGTTTGGTAGCTAGTTTCATTTGACCTGGGCTGTTTTATGAAGGAAGCCAGGCTATTGGCTGCAACAACATGGCTGGGTAGCTTGTTTTACACTCCCACCTCCCTTTCAGTAAAGAAGTGCTTCCTTTTTCTCAGCTTTAAGAGCGCTTCCCTGTAGTTTCCATTTGCGTCCTCTGGTTTGTGTTTCATTGTTCGTGCTGACGAACTCCAGGCTGCCTTTGTCAGTGCCCCTGAGGAATGTTTTTCGAGTGTGATAGGTACTGTAGCTGCTGTGAAAGTGCTCTGCTGGCGGCTGTTCGAAAGAAGCATGACAAGTGAGAAACCTCTTTACTTCACCCACAGCTATCTGCGCTGCTCTTAAGGGGTTTTGAGCCTCAGCCTCTCAGGGGATTTGAAATGTCAGAAAGCGGCTTTATAGAGTGGAAGCAGAGGAGGTTCAGGTGAAAACCTGCAAGGACTGCGGAAACACCAACCTTTCTGCCACAACACATTGTGTCTCAACTGCTGTTTGTCTACCTCTCATTGTACTGCATCAATAACAAAACAAATGGTCACATTGGAACTACTATGCTTTCTGGATCTCCTATGTACAGTATATGGCAGGTTATATAGCACTTACTTTTTTAATAAAAAAAGAGCAAATACCTATAATTTATTGTCTCTCATTGTAGTGCTTATGGAATGGAAGAATGTTCTGTATTTGAGTCTGAATAAAAACACTTTTTAATTAACAGTTTTTTTTTATTCAACTGATTGAATCTGATTTAATCACTGCATCTGGGCATGTTGCATCTGTGAGAGCATATACTGTAAAATGAGTTCCATAATTTAATATTGGAGACTTCTAGTGGGAAACTAAAAGAAAGGACAGAATAGTAAACCTTCTAAACAACTTCAAATGGGAAGACCGCCAGATCACAACAGATCTGACAGATTAAGACAGACTACCATCACTGTTACTGTACAGTACATGCTTTTAATGGCAGCAAACCTTCTTTTAATGTTTTTAAAATAAAAAATTATTGGATTATCAGACATTGTGAGCCTTCCATGTATATTTTATCAAGTGCATTTGCTATATCAGATTGATATGCTTTGCATTACTTTAGAACTATCTGAAAGTAACAGATGGTTTTTGCTGAGATGAATAAACATTTCTAGAACTTGAAAAAATGCAGAACTAATCTTCTTTCCCCTGCTTTCTCTCTGTCAGTTATTTGGTTAATCTATTTTTTTCTCAAAATTATTTGTAATGTTTGCTGTCAATCATTGGGTATTTTATTTTTTCTGATTTTAGAATCTTCTGATGGCAGGTACTTTCACATTTCAAGTTGAAATGTCAATGTTTATCTACAGACGAAGAGTCTGATTACTACCAGGCACTGTTATGTTAAAAGTGTGGGTCTGCTTTTGTAGTCATTGCTGTATAAATGATCAACAATTTAGGTCAGGCAGGTTCGTCTATAAACCCTATATCAATTACAATTAAGTTATTCAAGTAGGTAGCTGCGTCGGCATGTGTAGGCAGCAATGGAACAAGAAAAGGTTTATTGAAAAGAGAAGAAAAGAAACACAACGTTTTGGCTGGGGAGCCTTCTTTGGGTGTGATGACGTTACGCATAGTTTGAGTTGTGGAGGCCTGTCACACACTGGTATGGCTGCTCTTCACTTTGAGCACCTGGTGTGAAGCTGGAGCAGAGGGAGCCCATGGTCGGAGTGTGGGTTTGAGCTACTGGATGCAAGTGTCCTTGAGCCATACAGCAGCCTCTGCTAGCCTTGCTCAAGGCAGCCTTGCATCACTGCTCTCAGTCTCCACTCCAAGAGCAATAAAGGCAGGTAGAGGCCAAGGGAAAAAATTTAGCAATTAAGAAAATCAGGGATGTCATTGCTATATTTTAGCTCTCCATAAATGCCAGGGTCCGCAGCCTGTGGAGATTATGAGTTAGAGGAGCAGTGAAATAGGTGAGGGGAATTTGTAACTATGAGCAAGGAAAGCTGGGTCGGTTACTAATTAGTATGAACCTGCAGTGAATTGTGATATTTAACTTAATCTCTCTTTCTCAAGGGGTCCAGGAGGCATTCAGCTGCACTTTATAAATCTGTCTGTGTCTTGTGTTTTAATGATACTGCTCCATTTCTGCATCTCACTTGTGGGTGAGAGGGCTTGTCTGCTGCAAAAGGCAAGGCAAATCAATTAACCAAATGGCAACTTCAAATCCTGTGAGTGCTGTTTTGTAAGCATCACCTCTCCTTAACCATTTCATTGAAACATCTGCTAATGTCGCAGTTCTGATTCTTTAGAGAGAAATATTATTGTAATGTTACTAAATAATTACAGTTTGTATTTCACACTTGTTTTGTTAACGAAAATGTCGCTAACGAGACACTGAAAGAAAACCACTTTGTGCTTTTCTCGCGACTTTAGAACCACTTTATTCATTAAAATCATATGTAGAAAATAAACATTGGATGTGCAATCTTTGAGATGCATAGCATATTTATTGATCAGCGAAGTGGCCTGAAAAGTCACACGGAAAGGTCGTGAGCCAGCCATAATACCCACAAAAAAGTTATAGGGTCAATCATATTGATTGGATTTACTTGATTCCATTTTATTGTTACATCAGCTCAACTGGCATCATGTGCTGTATTTCTATATCTAGCTCTATTTATCCATTGCAGGGGGTGCCCCCCAGGGAATGGGGCGACCCTGTAGGTGTTACAGACACAGGAGCGAAGGGCCTGGTCAATGCACCTGGAGAGGCAGGCAGAGTGTAGGCACTGGAGAGGACGGGGATGAGCAACTGAACTCCAGAGCTGTGCTTAATCCAAAGATCATTTAGTGGCCATATACAATTTCTGGTGTTAGGAATTTGTCTTTTCACATACCCCAACTTGCTCTCCATGAGAAACACAGATGGGGAGAGAGAAGCGTGGGGTCAGAGCACAGGGTCAGCCATTTATACGGTGCCCCTGGAACAGTTGGGGTTAAGGGCCTTGCTCAGGAGCCCAACAGAGGAGGATTTCTCTGCCGGCCGTGGAATTTGAACTGGCAACCTTCCAGCCACAGGCGCAGATCCTTAGCCACAGAGCCAGTGCTCCGGGCATCGCAGACCAGAGAGATCCAACCTTTCAGGCAGGCAGGGAACTCCAAAGCCGGAGGTGCTCACCCTTAGAGGTGGTCTCCTCTAAAGACCAGGCCAGGCAGCGGCTGCGGCAGTGGTCTCCTGGAAGGCAGTCCTCCAGGGAAGCACCAGGAAGAGGACGGAACCCATTACCCTGGGGCCTTCTGGACCGGGCAGAGAGAGACATCTGCTGAGGCTGGGTCCCCCCCCAGCTGCAGGAATCCTCTGGACAGCACAGCTGCGGGCTGAGGAGCCTGAGGGAACCGAAACCAGGAACGAGAAGGGCTCCGCTGGGACGCTGGGTGGTGGCTCAGAAGTGAAGAGACATTAGCAGAGCGGGATCACTGAGGAGATGCTGAGCAGGGTATAAAGACCCTCAGAGCTCTCATGGAAGCCAGGACCTTTGCATCAGCCGTCTCCAAGGCGATCAGGGTGGAGTGGAGGCCTGGCCACCAGGCACTGACACTGAGATATGTCCCTCTGGAGAAAGGCAGGGCAGGGTAGGTACCTACTGTTGAGGAACTAACTAAAGTTCAGTTCAGGGGCTAGGAATGTATGCCTACTGGTGGGAATGAAAATATTTTTTCTCTACATCAGGCCAATTCCATTGTCATTACACTGAGTTGTGCTGAGTTATGACAAAAGTCCGGTTTCTAAAGCAAATGGAGGTTGTATCTCCTGTAACATTATAATAATCAGTATTTCCCGACTTGCACATTATCAGTGCAGTACCAACATATTTAGTTTCCAAACTTTCCAATTCAGGGAATAACAAAGCAAAACATCTCTCAGTCCATCAGTAGGTTGCAGCGACAATGGGAACTCTCACAGAAACACACTCAGTTCACTCTCCCTTTTTTGTTTTGTCTGTAATTGCCTCTTTCAAATATAATTAATTTAATGATAATGAGAAACAGAAAATACTGATTAACTCATTCATGCATTTGGCGGAAACTCAATCGCTCCCACAGAAACACTTCATTAAAGGTATTTGTCGGGTACTTCTGTGTTCTTGTGAAAAGCACTGCAGTGTATTCCTGCACGTGGTGTGCTGTAGTCTTGAGCATGCTTCATTAAATGTGCAGCACTGTGCACAGTTCTTGATATACGCTGAGGGCAATAGTACCTGAACACCCTTATCTGTTGTATGCAGGGCACTTGTGGATTGTTTGACTCAAGGAGTGCAGCCTGAACCTTCTCTTCATGTTTGTAGTCCAGGGAGATCATGCGCCATTCAACCTGCATTAAAGGCTTTAGAGTCCTGATTTAAACTGCCTTCCTGCGTGCTGTATATAAACTAATATATAATCCATTTAATACAACCTCTTTGCATCTAAACAGGATGAAAAATCTTATGGTGTACATAAATGAGGTTCAAATCACAGTAAGAGCTTCTTGTACTGTACTTAAACTTGTGAAAGCTGAAGTCTTCATCCAGCAGACTCAAGATGATGTTCATGTCGTTTGGATGTAATGTGTGTGGTGCTAACACCCAAGCTTTCAGGATTGAATCGTACAGTATTCAGATTAAAACAAACAATACATTCCAGAACAAATACATTACCAACTTTTTTAAATGGTTTACGGCACAATTTGCACAATTCTGTAGGCAAATTATAAGATGGTGAAATTGCAAACCTGTCTGAAGTAAACAACAGTAAAGATCTTAAGGTGATGAAAGGAATGGTGCAGCAATTTCTGGCTGTATATTCGTTTCAGTCCACAGCTACTCAAATGCATTTATGCCTTCTGGGTATTTTGCTATCACCCTTACACAGTTTTCCAATAGGGTATATGGAGCCTAAACCATTCAAATCTTAAATTAAGATGATTATGTAACTGAGAGGAAAATGCCTCCAAGACATACTGATCATAAAACCACCCCCCAGAAAAAATTGAAACCTCTTACAGTCTTTCAATTTGTCATAAAGTACAAGAAGTGCAGGAGCTGTGATAGCTCAGACGGCAAGGGCATCTAGCTCCTGGGTTCAATCAAGCGCTGTAGCTTGCTCTTATTCCTTCCAGATGGCTCCCAGGTCCGCTCAGCCTGCTTTCCAAATGAGTACTGGGGGTTAACCCTTCTGGGGGTAATAGGCCAGGTGAAGCATGATGCTGAATGCATTTCTTCCATGTCCAGTGTCGGATGGTCAAGAAAAACGGTGGCCCTTGCCCCCCATTCCTCCATGGGCCTGAAAAGGTATTGGCCTACAAGAAGCACAAAACAGACATGTTCATTCTGAAAAATCTGTGCAAAAATAATTCCTTCAAAACCACAGAGAATATTATTTTTAAACCAGTAAACTCAATAAAAGTCTGTGTATTTGTAAATGTTTAAGAGAGCAAGCCAGGAAATTAATGTATTAACACAGCTATATCATACTTAGGTGGGTAGCTGCGTCAGCATGTGTAGGCTGCAAAGGAACAAGTAATAGGTTTATTCCATGCTGAAAAAAAGAAGAAAGAGAACACAACGTTTCGGCCGTGGAGCCTTCTTCAGGTGTGGCACCTGAAGAAGGCTCCACGGCCGAAACGTTGTGTTTTCTTTCTTCTTTTTTTCAGCATGGAATAAACCTATTACTTGTTCCTTATATCATACTTATCTTACTTTGAGGTCCATAGCAGAGGTTGAGGAGTCTGATAAAAGATTGATCACGGATTGCTTGATGATTACAGAATCATCTGGGGGTGGTGGTCTGTGGCTAAGGATCTGCACCTGTGGCTGGAATGTTGCTGGTTCAAATCCCACAGCTGACAGAGGAATCCTACTCTGTTGGGCTCCTGAGCAAGGCCCTTAACCCCAACTGCTCCAGGGGCGCTGTATAAATGGCTGACCCCGTGCTCTGACCCCAAGCTTCTCTCCCTGTCCGTGTGTCTCATGGAGAGCAAGCTAGGGTAGGTGAAAAGACAAATTCCTAATACAAGCAATTGTATAGGGCTAATAAAGAGATCTTATGATGAGTCACAGACAGTTATCCCCATCAGCACAATTAAATCTAACTCTTTAATTCCTTAACTCCTTAACTCCTTAGTTCCAAGGTTAAAGGTAAGACAACAACCTACACTGAAATCTTTTGTCTTGACCTGTCTTGGCATTTTACAATGTCTCTCTGTGTTTCACAGGGCTGTGCAGTCATGCTAGAAATGCGTTGTGTTCTTTGCTTTACCCAAAGGTGTGGTATTCCAAAGCAAGCTACCCTGCCAAGCTGTGGAAGGAGATACCCTCACTTTTTTCAAGAAATGTATTAATGAGACCTTTCAATTGAGTAGCTAATAAATACAAAACAAGCTAGACAGACTGAAGTTGTCCTCTTGCTCGTAGACGTTGTTATGGTTTTATGTTTATATGTAAGGCTGTTCACAGGGAACTTTTGTGGCCTTGAAGCCCAGGAGTCTGTTAAGTGTGCATTAACACTTTCTTCATACCTGCTGGCATGACTGTTTTAGAAGCCCAGGTGACATACCTGGTAAGTGATGTGGGTTTGCCTTCAGCAGGCTGACGTTTTAATTAAATTCACTTACTGTATACTTATTCGTTTATTACATTTATACACGTTGTCATTTTGGATCTGCTATAGAAAAATAACACGAGTAATTTATGTACTGTACCTGTTTCAGCAAAGTGACCAACATGTTTCAAATATCTGTCAGAGATTTTATTTAAAAAAACTAAAAATAAAGCTCTTCCACCACCCGTTTCACATAATTCTGCACTTTTCTGAGGGGCTTCAAGTCTTAGTGTACAGGATTATCAGCATTTGATGAAGAATTAATGTCTGGCAAAATATTTTCTTCTGCTGAGGCTGGCTCCACTATGAGCATTTGCGTTATACTGTATATGAATCAAAGCCATGCTGGTGACTGTACATTATCAATCAACTGGTACTTTAAGTGTGAGGAAAGAGGGGACACGAACAGCGAGAACAATATTTATACTTACTGTATTTTACTTGTAAATGAGATAAACGCTACATCTCCCTAAAGACACTCATCTGCAGGGAGGTGGCAGTGAGATTTCTGCAGAGCACACTAGTTAAACATCTTCCTCCTGTTTTTTTTCCCCTCATCAATTATTTATACCCTCAAGTGGCAGCAACCAGGGAGAATACTACTGAATAAGCAAAACAAAACTATTGGCAAAAGAAAACTTTTATCTTTTTAAATATTTGTGAATATTTATCTTTCTCTGACTTTTAAGTGCTACTTTACCTGAGAAGCTGGTACTTATCAAGAATCATTTATTAGTTACCACAGTCTTCCAGTGCATCTCAACTACAATTCAGTAAAGGGTAGGGGTAAAATATTTTCCACACCTTGTTACTGTGCTTCCTTTTTGTTCCTCCTGGATGTATCTTCTGGATGTTCTTCATGAATTACAAATCAGATGTTTCCAGAAAGCTTTTTTAGATGAAAAAAGGAGAAAGCTTTGTGTAGATGTGGTATAAAGCCCTCTCACCAACTTCACAGAGCTGTGGCATTAAATTGATTTCTTGGAAGCTTTACATTAATTAATTTGGATTTCAAAATAAAAATTCAAATATACCCGATCATTTTAGTGGCTTGAATGCTTCACTGACAACATCAGTGAACTGTTATCTCCCTCCACAACCTACAACATAAGCTGTTCTTCTTTGTGATGGAAAGATTCTGGCTTTCTATCAGATCTCAAAGCAAGGTTCTGACACTCAGGAGACTCTTCTCTCTTTGCCGTTGCTGCAGAGCTGTGGAATGACCTCCGATCCCAGAACACATCTTCCATGTCTGTCAACACCCTTAGATTCTGGCTTTAGCTTCTAGAATCCAGCCTTTAATTCTATTGAATTGCATTGGTGGAATGTGTTATACAGCATAATTTTCTCACATTTTCCAAGCACTTTGAGATACAGTATCATGAAAAACACAGTGTAAAATAAATATGGTAAAGATAAAATGCATTAGTTTTCTGGTATGAGTTTAAATATCTAAGAGAAATGTAGGGGACTACTACCTATGGTCAATCTATTGTATGCATGATGCTTGAAGATTAGGACTCACACATCTCTCATAAGAGACTTAAAATACATATAGATTATAATCAGTAAACACAACGTATGAATCCTTATGGAGCCCCGGTAACATTTTATTCCACACTGAAGAACAGAAAGAAGTTGTGAGCACTTTTCGTCGTCGTGTTTTTCTTTTTCTGCGTTTCCATGGGGAATTAACCCCTTCCTGTTCCCCTGCTGCTCGCTTGCTGACACCAGCTTCTTGCTCGAGCCTCTTCGTACTACTGACTATGTCACATCTCTACTGCAGGGGCTTGCAGCATTTCTGTGAGCAACAATTAATGATTTGATTCAGATTGGAGAGCATCCTTGTCAGCTGCAATTGTCCAAATCCTCTGTTCACTGAGGTTATTGTTCATTTAAAGAACTTTCCTAATTAACAGAGCAAGAGGAAGTGAGTTCAGTCAATTAAAATTTAGTTGTGCTGGATAGAGCCGGTAGCATTACTTTCCAATACATTTCAAACTTCAAAGCAGAATCTCCAAAGTATCTGTTCATTTTCCAACCTAGCTATATTCCAACCTAAATATGTGTTCAGCTTTTAAATTTGCTGACTTGGTCATTAATTCTTTATTACTACCTGCTTATTACCTCATTGTTGCAGGAACAAAACTCTCCACATAGAAACAAAACAAAATCAAACTGATTAAACATAGCTTCACCCTGATTAATAAAACAATTAATTTAAACATTTAGACATAGGCACTTCTCTACAGATACAGATGGGCGGAGCGGTGGCTCTGTGGCTAAGGATCTGCGCCTGTGACCGGAAGGTTGCCGGTTCAAATCCCGCGGCAGGCAGAGGAATCCTACTCCGTTGGGCCCCTGAGCAAGGCCCTTAACCCCAACTGCTCCAGGGGCGCCGTACAATGGCAGACCCTGCGCTCTGACCCCAAGCTTCTCTCCCTGTCTCTGTGTCTGTGTCTCCCTGGAGAAAAGCTGGGGTATGCGAAAAGACGCATTCCTAATGCAAGAAATTGTATAGGGCTAATAAAGAAACATTAACATTAATTAACAGATCCATGGAGCGTCTCCTGGACACTTACAGATGCAGCCATTCAAAACGAGCGGGGTACACAGCGTTGGGTATGTCTCAATATACCGCAATATACCGTATGCAAATAAGATTTGAATTATAATAATTATAATAGTATCAAGAATCACCTTGTAAAACCGGCAGGTGGAGCTAATAAAGCTTAACCTCTCATGTACAGCATTTGAGGTGTCACCAGAAAACACCCGGTTTCGAATCCCGATCACTGCTGAGGGACGATCTTTATTCAATTAAGAATTTAAGTTGTATATTCTTTAGATTTTTAAATTTAAACTGTGTATTACAGTATGTTAATCATTATACATTAAAAAGTTGGTATATTTTATGAAAGCAAGATTGCTCAGTTGGACAAAAGTACACAACCTACCACCTTTATCATAAATTTTTGAATTATGCAGAAATATTTGATCAAAGTCTTTACCGAAGATATTACTAATAGTATTAATAATGAATGACCTTGGACAAGCTGTAAACTCAAAGTATTAATCTGGTCCACATTCTTTGTAACTATCTTTGTAAACGAAAATACTTTATTTTTTCATTGACAAAAAGTAACACCACAGCATTTCGTTGATCCGATCATGCATTTGTTTTCAATCATAGAAGGTATGCCTTTCACATGCTCATGAAATTGGAAAAACATTGTGTATTCCGATAACGAACGTATTCGCAGAAAAGGTTAAAACGATCAATTTTCACAAAATATATAAACGTACAGTTATATGGTCAGAAGGAGCACGTAAAAATGTTTCTGAAATAACCACATGTAAGAGGGTTAATGAGCGCACCTGGCCAACCAGAATCGCCCGAGAGAGGTTATTGCCACTGCTACCTGGTTGAGATGCCTACCGGGTATGGAAAGATAAGGTTCTGTCACGAAGTGTTTTTCAGAATCCTATGCAGATGGCAGAACAAAAGCTGGGAGAGTGGAGGAGACAGGAGCCGGAGAGAAGCAGAGCAGGCACTCAGGTGGTGTGCAGTCGAGTGAGCCGTGAAGTCGAAACCTGCAAAACTCTTATATAAACTAGTTTATATTTTTGCCATTTAGAAATGTACAATCTACAGCGACCTTTTCTGTGTTTAAATCAAGTCACCAAACCCTTACAATAAATATAGTTTGACTGTTATTACATTAAGTTACCTGTATAGTGCATTATTGACTGATATGTTAAAAATCTTGATTTACATACATTGGTTGAAACAGAAATTCCACGGTGGCTCTCAGAATCTCTGCATTTAAAACATAACTCATTAATGGCAAGAAAAATTAATAACCACATACTGACATATTGAAATGAGTTAATAAATTAAACATGAATTTCTCTGCATGGTGCTGCGGTTTCATTTTGTAGCACATATCTTTTCCAAACTAATAATGGATAAACAAGACTTTCTAGCTTCTCTCAGACTGCAAATTTATCTTTATTAAGTATCTTTTGAGAGAACAATATTTCATTCGCCATCCTACAGGATGGGCATATCATACACATTTTCCTAATTCTTGGACATTTTCACTTCAATAGAAAATAATGCAGAAAATAAAAAGGGATTCAGAGGCTTTCTTTTAGAAACTGTCAGTCTTTATATTAAGAGCAGACTTGCTGCAGCTCGCCACCACGTGAGATAGCACTAAATCCCAATCCACAGAATTCTTTTCATGCTCCCACATTTATTTTACATGCCCTTGTCCATTCTTCTTCCCTTCATTTCAAATCAGAGAGGGGGGTGGTACCTTGGTGATCCTTGACCACCCATTTTCAGAAAATGTTCGCATTGCAATTTAGTTTGGCTATGAACCCTTCCTCATGCTCTTCAGAGTTCTTTTCTTTATCCTGTTTTTTACAGGCCTTCGGGAATCCCAGCAGGAAAGCTCAAAGAGGCAGTGGAGTGTCTTTATCTGTCTGTACAGTATTTACCCTCTACCCTGTTTACACCTTTGTGTGAAAGAGGAAATTCATACAATTAGGATTATGAGTTACATGTTGAATAGCTATGCATTTAAATCTAATTTAAAAATGCAAGAATAAGATATTTGCAGTGAGTCTCAGAGCCTGCATAGTGCTGAACTTCAAACAGAAGTTTCTTAACTGTTTTCACAGCTGAAGGAGAGGGAGACCTCTGGCATGTGCTTCACTACACTTCCACTTTATAACAAAGAGAGACAACAGACTTAAGACAGTAATTGCACAATAGCACTGTAAACAAAGATTTTGTGTCCTTATAATTAAGTGTTGTACAATTTATGATTTGCCACGATATGCTTTTATGATACGCCAGCAGCCATATCACCCTGCAACTCACAACTGACAACCCACTGAAGCTAAGCAGGTGTGAGCCTGGTCAGTACCTGGATGACGGACCTCCTGGGAAAAACTAAGGTTGCTGCTGGAAGATGTGTTAGTGGGGCCAGCAGGGGGCGCTCACCCTGCTTTCCATGTGAGTCTTAATGCCCCAGTATAGTGATGGGTACACTATACTGTAAGCAGGTGCTGTCATTCGGATGAGAAGTAAAACTGAGGTCTTGACTCTCTGTGGTCATTAAAAATCCCAGGGTGTCTCTTGAAAAGAGTAGGGGTGTAATCCTGGTGTCCTGGCCAAATTTCCCATTTGCCCTTACCAATCATGGCCTCCTAATAATCCCCCTCTATGAATTAGCTTCATTACTCTGCTCTCCTCCCCACTGAGAGCTGGTGTGTGGGGAGTGTTCTGGTGCACTATGGCTGCTGTCGCATCATCCAGGTGGGGGCTGCACACTGGTGGGTGTGGAGGGGATCCCCATTACCTGTAAAGTGCTTTGAGTGGAGTGTCCAGAAAAGTGCTATGTAAGTGTAAGCAATAATTATAATTATTATTATTATTTAATTCTAGCAAGCTGACTACTAACTAGACTTAGTTTTAGTCCCATTATTGTATTCAAGTCAGTTAGTCTAACTAACCCAAGTTAAAACATAATTACTATGTTTTACCCATAATGTAATCAGTACATTAACCTTTGGCTATTAATCAATGAAGGCTCTGAATATAACTGCCCGTCTTTGAAGAAGTTTGATTCTTTTTTTATTCCTATGCAAAGTGGGATCTGACTGATGACTGAATGATGATAGCACTGCTTGGGGTCACACACACGCACTTTGGCCTGTTTCCTCCTTCCAATTGCCTTTTTAATGAATTCTGATTGCAAATGACCTTTTCTGCCAATGGAATACTTTCTGCAGTACTCAAAGCCCAATATTTAAAAAGTGCCTCTAGGTTTCAGCTCTTAATCTCAAGTACAGCCTGTGTCTTTGCCAGATCTCAACTAAGGACAAGAAAGGAGAAGAGTGTTTAAAGGAATTGTTTTAAAAGGACTATAGAGAGGAGATAATGGATCCTGCAAACACCCACAGCCTTAAGCAAAGAGAGAAGAAATGCACAATGACCACCAAAAAACCTTTAAGTTAGATAAGATCACTTAATTAGCCATATACAATTTCTTGTATTAGGAATTTGTCTGTTTGCATACCCCAGCTTTCTCTCCATGAGACACACAGATGGGAAGAGAGATGCTTGGGGTCAGAGCGCAGGGTCAGCCATGTATACGGCATCCCTGGAGCAGCTGGGGTTAAGGGCCTTGCTCAGGGATCCAACGGAGCAGGATTTCTCTGCCGGCCGCGGGATACAAACCGGCAACCTTCCAGCCACAATCACAGATCCTGAGCCACAGAGCCATCGCTTCGTCAAAAATGTAATACCAGCAGAGTACCATATTGCTTGTAATTATAAACTAAATCTAGGTCTGGTCTGGAAAGTGCTGTGGTATGTTTTAAACTTCCTGTTGCCTTGCCAGATTAAAACTAGCTGCAAATGTAACAGGTATACAGTAGGTTTATCAATCTAGAAGAACATCCATCCTGCACAAAGCAGAACAGCAAGAGTGGGAGGCTGTCAACATGCAAACTGCAAATTAGCAGACGGGTTTGTTCAATGCTGAAAACTAGACATACAGCTTCTTCCTTAATTTCACAGTGAAGCCATGAGAACATAGACAAGAAAATACTGCTTGCTTTCTTACCTGTTCACAATGCCAGATAGCTACACTGCTTTTCTGCAAAGCATACAGCACATATCTAAATCAGATCTAAAAGATCTAAAAGATTTTCTGAAAAAATCGATTTCAATACTGCATTATTGCAAGTAACATACAGTATGAGGAACCACAGAGATTCCCTGACATGAAGTTCTATGCTGCGCTTAAAACAGACCTGAGGTTTCCATAGTGTAGCGATTATCACGTTTGCCTAACACGCAAAAGTTCCCCGGTTTGAGACTGGGTGGAAACAGGCTCTTCGGGGCGGAGCGGTGGCTCTGTGGCTAAGGGTCTGCGCCTGTGGCTCTAATGTTGCTGGTTCAAATCCCGCAGCTGGCAGAGGAATCCTACTCTGTTGGGCTCCTGAGCAAGGCCCTTAACTCCAACTGCTCCAGGGGCGCTGTATAAATGGCTGACCCTGCGCTCTGACCCCAAGCTTCTCTCTCCCTGTCTGTGTGTCTCATGGAGAGCAAGCTGGGTATGCGAAAAGACAATTCCTAATGCAAGAAATTGTAAAGGGTTAATAAAGTGATGTTATAAATGGAAAACATGATATGAGAAAACCTGTGTATTCAGATGGAAGCTCTGGTGTGAGTTTAGTAACCATACCCCACTTTTGCCCTCCTTCAACTAACCAACGTCCTAGGTTAAACTGCAGACCTTGCATGTGTTTTGTTACAATGGGTGTTGCACAAATGTGTGTGATTACTGATGATGTATTTTTACTTTTTGTTTTTGGAAACACACCTTAAAAGCCAGAGTTTGTGCCATTTGTATAACAGCCCCTTTTGTATTGCCTGCTAACTTCAATAATAAAGAAAATGTTATTGATTTCTGTTCCCAAACTCACCATGTGTATAATTAAAGACATTGTGTCATGTTTTTTCCTTGGGGGTGAGGTTTGGAAATACAAAGAAAACACTGTTCCTCATGACTGTGTTCTGAGCATCTCATTAGCTTCTGGGTTTAATTGGAAGAGACGTTTTCATGCAGGTTACAGGTTATTTGCTCTGCTAATATACAAAGAAGTAGTCTGTGTTCAAGACACCTTTGTTCCCCATATAAGAACAAAAATGATTATAGCCTGATCCCTCCGTAAAAAAAAGCCAAGAAATAGATTCCAGTTAACATCAAAATGAGGCTTAAGTCACTTTTAGGATTTATCTGCTTTAATTTTTTAAATAAAGTACAGTATAGTGTCTTACTGGTCTACCCCATATACAGCCTGGTATACTGAGCATGAGCCTCATTTCATTCTCCAAGTCATAATAAAACCTGCAATGTCTTTGTGTAGATGAAACACAAGCAGAGATGCACTGCATCCACCTTTATTTTTAGCAACATGACCTAATCTAGAAGACAGCTTGTTCAGAAATTCCTGCAACTCCACTTGTTTACAGACTATACAATTTTCAAATAACATCCAGTCTTTTTAACATTTCTTTGTACATGTATATCCTTTCATAAACACTGACCCGTTTCCACCTGAGGCTGTCGTTACGTAATCTCCGTACAGACGACCTGTGAAGATATTGTCATGCTGACGTAATGTCCTCTTGTGCTTGTGATTCTGCAGATCACAGACTGAGCAATTCCTCAACAGTACACACTGAGATTCCTTAATGAAACTTTGTGTATATATGTCTGAAACATAGCAGAGGTTTGAAGACTTTTGGAAACTAAAAATAACGTGCCTAAAACTTTGTTTAAAAAGAAATATACTGAATTTCTGAATATAGTGAAAAAATGTCAGTAGTTTGATTACCAGGGTATGCATAATTGTAATACATATTAGGTAGAGTGGCCAGATTACTTCCCAGGACTGAAGGAATGTCCAAAACAAACAGATGAAAGGGTCTGAACCTCTTTATTCTGGGAAAGAGAATGTTGTGAGGGACCTTATACTTGTATACAAGTGCACAATTATTCCTGAAAGAGTCCTGAAAGATACTGACAGACTTGACCAGTGGACTTCTTCAGGGCCAGCAGTGCACCATGAAACAGATGACACAAAAGGGAGTGCATTGTATGCAAAGGATTGTAGGAGACCGAAACAATTTCCCTTACCAAATCCACAGAAGTTTATACTGTATATATATACTGTATATCAGTCAGTAAAGTTTCCTAATAATATTTTGAAGTTTCTACCCGCCCGTGGAAAGCCGTAGTCTGATGTACACTAATCTTAACAATGAATGCTCTCCTACACAAAATGAGAAGTGAGTGAAATGAGTCTTATCTAGACCAGCACAGACTTTCTTGTCAACTGTGTGTCAACAAATCATGGCAATAGTCATCTGCTCTTTCTGTCCTTGGAGAGTTATAGTCTCCTGTAGGGGGTCAAAGGCATCTCAGACCTACAAATCACATTTGTAATAAGTCAGCCTGAATTCCCTTTGGTGGTGATTCTCTTAAATACACTTCTCTCTGCAGTGTTAATCCCCTGTCCAGACTGATGTAGGTTCATCTTGAGCTTCATACTTTAAAATAAATCTCAACCTAAGCAACATGAACCGTAATTTCTTTATTCCCTGTTGTATTTGTTGCCCAAAATTACATTTTCTCCATTTTCTTATCACATACAGTACAGAATTTGTGCGAAGAAAGACTATCATTAACCTCCTCACATTTAGCGAGACAAAAACAAAACATGATGCTTAGGAGATAAAACATGTATTATAGAAAAAGAAGTGTCAGGCTTGTCAATATTTATATTTCAACATTTGCTCAATTCTTTAATCCTCCTTCTTCATATATAGTCCAGCACTGACAATAAATTCCTACCGTTATAATTAAATATTCATGACAAACTAATTTTTCACATCTTACCCCACAAATGTTTATGTGAACAGCAAAAGACAAAAACCTACATTAAAATATAATGAATTAAATATGTTTTTAAACAATTTACAGCTTTACAGTTTTCTTTTCATCCATAACATTTCAGTTGAATTGGATTAGCTCTTTTGAAAAATTATTGTGTAACTAAAGTATCAAGCAATGGGTTTATGATGTATTGCTCACAAATTAATGTTAGGATGAAATTAACATAGGATTATTCTTAAGGATTAGAAGACCAGATAAGAAAAAGCAAAAGTAACAGGACACCTGAAAACTGTGTTTTTTGGACTGCAGTTTGTAGCCATTGGCATAAAAATATATATTTCGTCACACCAGGTGTTTAGAATAGATCCTATTTTAAATTAATCAGCCCTAATCCTGATTGTAGAAGCAATACAGCAGTAATTTCAGACATACAGTATTTCTTGCTGATGACACCACTAAACTAAATCATTCATTTGATCTGTTTCCATCTCTATGATTTAACTTAAAATGCATTTCCTAGTAGCGTTAGAAAGAACAATTTAAAATCATCTATGGTTGTATTTTTGGTGACTGTAATGAACACAGTAGCGAGAAAGAGAAATAAGAAGAGGTTTGATGATAATTCTTGTTATTAATTACCTGGCGACTTGTTTCAGCATCAGAGTATCTGCATGCTTGTCCATTGGCCTTCAGGCATGATTAAAATCAAACACCCACGCTGCAAGAATACGTTTGTGAATCCTTTAATGTAAGATAAAACCCACATGATCTTTTATTTAGCAACTTCTTGATGGTCTGCAAAACTGAAGACTTCTTTCCCTGCATGTATGACAAGCTCAAAAAAGGCAGATAACACTACAGATTCGGCTGAGTCAAAACTTGAGGGACAGCTACCTCCAGGGATTAGCACTTGCAAATTCCCGCTTCCTTTCCTCACACGGAACAAGTTTTCTTCACTCAACTGACTTGCCTGCACCTGCGCAGAGCAGCGGGGTTCCCCAGTTATTCAAAATTTAACTTCAGTTATGTTTTCCAACATCGGATACCTTGTAGACCAAACCTCTGATATTCCTTTGTTCATTTTAAAACAGTTCCCCTTAATTACCACAGATTCAGATTATTCTTTAGTTTTGAAAAATTACAGTATATACAGTATAAGATATTGAACACCAGAGAGACATACATTCCATACTAAGCAAATTTAAAACTTTGAATGGAGCAACTGGACAAAGTCCTTACAGATTGGTCTTCTACAAAACACCAATAATAAAGTTCTACCTGGTTGATATTAAAAGGCAGTCTATTTCCCAATTTCTAGGAATCCAAGATAATGTGTTGACCCTTAAAGTGCTCTTGCAAGCACGTTTTCCACTCTTCTCCCTCTTTCCCTACAAACTGGGAAGTGTGCACTGTAATTGATTTAATTATGCTCTTCTGTCTTCATGGATTGTCTGCAATTGGCAGCAGCTTAAGTAAGACCAGAGGCTCAGGAAGATCAGTGTAACACTTCATTACAGGTCTTGATCTGTTGGTGATTTAATGAGACCTCACAAAGCTGCTGGAATGTGGACCTCACTTGGCTGTTTTCTGGTGGTGTTCTTGATTGAGTTCTGATTACAGGCAAGAAACACAGTTTAATGAATAAGGAATTTTGATGTTCAGATCGCTAAATTACTTCTGTCCTGAGAGGTACCAGAGCACTGAAATAGCTGCACATGCATGCATTCAAAATCTGTGTATATTTTCGTGATAGGCTCCAAATCAATCAGTGAATTTTATCAATAAAAAAAAATAGATGTACTTTTTTCCATAACTCATTTGTTAAAGCCGCCCATAATGAAGACGAAGAAGAGGCGTGATTCAAATAGTGAGCTTTATCGGCCATAACTCACCTGGCTGAGGAGAATGTCAACCAGCCGGTCTGTTAGAAACCCCCCCCCCCTTGAAAAGCGAGCTCCTGCAAAGCTGGAGGTGGGGTGGAGAAAGGGGTGCGAGCATGTGGAAATGGAAGAGGGCAAGATTAGGTTGGATCTTCTCCACAACGTTTGTTTCAAATTCCATCCTACAGTTAGATTAGATGCAGCTCAGAGGAATTAGTCATAGAAAGTCTCAAAAAGTCAATATGCCTATTTGCCTAGATCTACATTAAATGAATGTATATATGCCAACCTCATATTCTCTTTGTGTCACATTAATAAACATAGTTCTGTACTTTCCTCCCATTTACCTGGCTGTTCCATTATTCTTGAGCAGCTACATTCTTTTCAGTAATAGGGCTGCATGTTTTTTTCCTACACAAAACGAAGCAGAATAATATTCAGCATGATCTAAACCTTTTTTCCCAGATAAAATTTAATTTTATTTCAATTGAAACACAATTGTTTGTTATAATGCACTGACGTCCAGGGCAATTAATCACTGTGATCACGTACATATCATTTTCGGTGAACGTCATTCAATATACAACGTGAAATGACTTATTGTATTAAGGACATTATTTATTAGAGTTGCTTAAAAGTAAGATATGTATTACCACCATGCCATAACATGCACATTGTAACTATGAGTAAAGTGATATACACTAAGGTGAATGCCCCTTATTACGATTATGGAAAGTACTAGCATAGATAAGCATGACTAAATGTGCAAATGATTGCTGAGGCAGTGATGTTTTGGATGGGACAGTTTAACAACTGATCTGCTACTAGAAGTCCTATGTTAACTGTAAATAGACACACTGGGTGATTATGTAATGAGCTTCACTGTTGATTGTAAATAGACACACTGGGTGATTAGGTAATGAGCTTTATTATTGATGTTGAATAATTCCACCTTGCCACAGGTGGGCCAATTAGTGTGGGTATATACACACAAAGGACCTTATGCTATTGAAGGAGGGTTGGGGGAGTAGATACTAACCTGGAGAAGCAGCTTAGTAGGATGTTGTTGTATTATCTGCAAGTTCTCTGCAATCAAGAGTCTCCAGTACCATCCAGGATTGATCATTTTTATGTTGTATTCACAACCCTTGAGCTTTATGAACCAGGCCCAGGCTAAGGCTCAGGAATGAGCCAGCAAGCAAATGCAGCAACAGTGAAGCTGGGGCGGAGGGAGGGGCACTAGAGAGATATGTGTAGTGTAGTATGCTGGGAAGAGGAAGTGCGAGAACTGAGTCTAACTTCCACCCAAACTTCTGGTCAAGAACACCTTGAGTATCCGGCCCTGTGGAGAATTCTGATCATTTCAGATTTTTATTGTGTCCACCTGTTCCTGTGGATTAAGTTACAGCAGAATATTCTCAAATTTGCAGCCTGTAATATAATAACTATTTGATGTTATCAAAGTGTAAAATGTTATCAGCCTTCTGGCATGTGTTGAGCATAACAAAAATATCGCATTTGCTTGAATACATCTAGCTCTTGTGTCCGGGTCTCCGGCATTTTTATTTTAGATGTCAGGATTAAATGGCACAATGTTCAATCTTCAGCTTTTAATGCAGTATGAAGAAAATACATATATCTCCCCCTCTCCAAGATTGTGCACCTGCCTATACACATTGAATGTAACTGCAGGAGATTTACAGGCTTACGTAAAAAAAACATGATTTTAAAAAATCAAGATGAATATGATCATTTCTTACACTTTTTTCAGAAGAAAACCTGCTCAGAGAAAAAAACAATCTCTACACGTATGATAGCAATTTTGCTTTTGATTTGTGTACGTTAATTGTATAAAGTTTCAATTACAAATACAGTTGCTTGTGCCAAAGGATGTTATTTTATTTTTATGTAATCCTTAGTCATACAATACAGTTAAAATAAATATGGGGCAATGAAAGAACTAATCATCTCCTCTCGATATTCTGTATTTCTGGCTATGGTAATCCCATGCCTGGAAATCTGGTCCTGTAAGTGGCTCAACACCAGTCCATCACAGGGCTCCCTCTTACACGCAGGGGTGCAGAAATACAGATGCCAAAGGGGAACTGCAACACTATTTTTATATTTTGGGGTTAGAAAGAATCAACATTGATGAGTGCATTTCAAACTACAATGAAAGTAAAATGTATTGGTAATATGTAAAACCACCAATTGACATCACAAAATAGATTACATTTCCAGGTATGCGCCGGGATATATTCCATGTTTCAGAACAAGGCAGCAGAACAATCCGGTGACGTGTGCTGCCCTATGACATTGTGAACAGGCAGGCTTGTGAATACATATCTTTTATCTCCAGTAGAAATACTGCTCTCGACTTCGAGGTGGTTTTGCTGACAATTCCAACTTACTCGTTACTTCTGATTGCACATCACATGGGAACATTCCTGCAGTGAAATGTCAGCTGCACAACCTGTACTTATTTGCTTGAACATCGCATTAGTCATTGCAGTAACTAGTGAGCAGGAAGGGCCGTTTCACATCGCAATGTCTGGGAACTCTCTCTCTCGCCCGTGGTGAGACCAGGGGTTTGCAACAGGTGCTTAGAGTACTTTTACAAAGTTCACGATTTGGGGCCTAACTCGAAATATGTACAATTTTTCTATACTGTCAACTGTACCTGTTAAAATGGTATTTTGGACATTATACCTTCCTGACAAATTATTTACGCTCCTGGAAAAGAGATCCTTTCAGAAAATGAAATTGAAAGGTGGCTGATGAGAATCCTCTCCTGGCGGAGCAGACGGAACCCAGGATGTTATTCCAGCACTCTGCTTCAGTCAGTCACTGTTCACGTCAGCTCCTGTTTGCCATCCTCCGGTGATTGAAATGGAGGTCACATTGAGCAAAAAATAATAAACAAAAACACAAAGAAATAAAAGAGACTACCGTAAGGTATCAAACAGAAACTAGTCTGCAGTCTAGAAATCCTGCTGCTCTTAACTGAACTCAATGCTTTGCAAACAGGCCAGCCAGAAGACCAGACAAAAATGTTCTCAACATTACCTTTGGTTCATGAATACGGTGGGGCACAATTGAATTGTTTGTTTGTTTTGTAGAATTATATAGCACCTCTATACTTCCACCAAAAGAAGGAAGGTTATAACTTGTGGAATATGATCTCTGGAGGTATGGTATAAAAAGAAACCATATATGTGAAATTAATTATGGGATCTAGCAGAATTGATACACTCCAGGTATTGAGAATAATTATCTTTCTGAGTACTTATATGAAAACCATAGCACTCATAAGAGACAGTCAATCAATGGGATGAATATAGTTAACTAGAAATTCTGAGCCAGTGCACTTGCTGAGGATGAAGAGAATAAAAAGAAATCCCACTGAAATGAAAGACCTCCTGTGAAATACCTACAGTAGGTGATCAAACCAGGGCATCAATGCACAGACACACAACCACAAAGGTCACAAAAAGCTCCAGCAGTGTTCCTGGAGTGCAGTGTCAAAGGCTTGCACTGTCTGCAAGACTTGTTAATCAATAAAAATAAAAGCAGGTAAGACAATACAACAGACATATACAGTATATGCAGTATATGTGAAAAATATACCCCAAAACAAAACTGAAATACCAGAGTGAAGATTCTCCACTAAATTAATATTCTAACAACTTAACCAAAAGGACACAAGAGAAAGCTCAATGTAGCCAAAGCTGTGTCATTTCAGATTCCAGCTGTCCATTTCAAGTGATCTTATACTATTCTAAGAACTGGATAATATTTTATGACTGAGTAGTTTAAATCCTTATGAAATGCGCAACTCAGTAACAGCTGACATAAACAGATTCACATTACACTCCAAGGTACCCATTCCACTGTGAGTGCTCCTTGCAACTCATTTTTAATTCACATTAGTTTTCATTCAGATGGTGCATTATCAACTTGCTAACAGTAATCCAGTTTAAAATGAACTATGCAGCTGTTTCTGTACCCCAGTGAAAAGGCATTCTTTAACACTGATACTGCTGCATTGTATCTGTGAACATACTATAATTGTTGGTCTTTGATTTGAGTGTGGGGGGTGGGACAGGGTGTGATTATTTCATGTGCAAGGTCATGATTTTGAATGCAAATTACTGTATTTGAGGTTAGTATTGACTTCATTTTATGCTGATTATAATTAACATTCATGCTTAGAGCTTTCTTCTAGTTTAATTCCTTGCAGGGCTACTATGATTAAAACTGCATTTATTTGTACTCTTTTGTTCTTGCTGTAGAGCAGGTAGCATACTTTCTGTGTCATAATGAGTGCATTTATAGCCAGATAATTAGACTGTATTATGTTTTAAACCACAGTAGCATCAGTATGCCTTAATGGTGTATTAAGCGGTCATGTACAAGAAAGTACTTGCTTTATCACCAACTCACAACAATTACCCAAGACTCCAAATAAATCTGTACTATAATGAAACGTGTGCAGCTCATTTCATTTTTACTCATTTTCTCTGTGCTCCAAATCAGATACTGCAACAAGTCTGTCTTGTGGATGGTTCTTTTTTTCCACTCAAAGTGTTCAAGGCACAACAGAACATTACAGGACCCAGTTTAATCTGTAAACCCTAGCTTTGAAAAAGACACATAAAGATTGGGAGTTGAAATGCTTACAAATTAAAGTGCTTTCTTTAGCTTGATTCATCAATGAAGGAGAATTTATTTCAAACAATAATGAATAAAAAATGTCAAAATCCACATCTCGATTTCCATTCATAGTCTTAAATTTTCACTGGCTGTTACAGCAACGTGACTGTATGAGTCCAATGGCAATTCAAAGGTCACAAACTACCTTCAGTTTAATTTCTTTAAGACATGTGCTGTTCAGTGCCACACTATATACAGTATTCAAAACAGAATTGCTATCCTGTACGAGCAGGTGAAAGTCTTTGTTGTTTTCATTTGAAAAGGGACTCAAGCAATAATTATTACTTCTGCAAATGAAACTGACATCAGCCTTGTACCAGCCTTGTACCAAAAAGAAAAACAGTGATAACTTCAGACAAACCAGACAGTACATTTCCCAAGGTCAGTGTAGGCCAAACGCACAGGCAGATATTCAAAGAGCTCAAAGACACAGAGCTGAGAAAAAAAGGAACAAAACACACAGACCTGAAACTAACCTTGAGCAATCAAACCCAATTAGACTGTACCACTGAAAAGACATCCTCTTTTTCTAAAACCCTGTTGTAACAGACAAATAAGTTCTGGATCCCGAGATGAAGTTTAAACAGATGAGTTTTATTGCATGCAAGGAACAAATAACCGAAGTATTGTTCGATGTACAGTTTATATAGCCCTTTTCTGCCGCTTCTGACATAGCTCGTTACCATGGTTATGGGGGAAGGTCATGGTGTTCGGCCAGTTCACAGACTTTGGTCACTCTTAAGTGTTAGGTTTCCTGCCCTGGGGGTTTCCTAGCTGGCATCTGGAATCCTTATCAGTTATCCCCCTTCCCTGCCATAACTCTAAGTCTGTTACTTCGAAGTCCAGTCCTCATGCAGAAAGAACTCAGTTAACCCCTTCTTCACGTCTTATATCTTTTTTCAACCCTAACTAGGCCGGCTGGAATAAAATGTTTACTGTTTGTGTCTTTTGAAGATGTATCTGGTGAGTGTTTTGTTCCCGTTCCCCTCCCGCCCGGTTCCAGTTTTTAATCCTTTGTTTTGGATGGATCACCTGGCCATGGACTTTTGCGCTGTTCTGGATTCTCCTTTAGACTTCTTCTTTGGATTGTTTGCCCCGGACTCACCCCCCTGGTCACCTGCGCACTTTGGACACGCCCTCCCCGTATTAATTCCCGATTCCTGCATGACTTTTCTCCCCAGTGTTTCCTCACTTCCCTGGATTGTGTCGTCCACATAGGGTCTGGAAAGAACTGTTCCGTTACAAAGTCCTTTTCCAAGAGGGGGAAGAGGACAAGGGTGACAGATGTGTTGTGACATGTGCCATCATATAAAATTATTGACTGCTAAGGTTGGTCTCTTTTAGCATAATTACAGTAGGGTAAAAATGTAAAGCCTGCCATCAACCTCCTGATTTCTAAATTAATCCCAATAGATTAGCTGTGAACATGATACACTTTTAATTAGAAACCCATGATTATTTGTTATGTTCTGTACTATAATTAAATAAGATTAAAGTGGTTTAATTTCTCCAATGTATCTGTGTTTGAAGCATTTTGCATCAGGTCTTTCATTCAAATGGTAGTGTGTGTCTTTACCATTAGGAAACAGAACACTCTCTGAAATAATGAGTTTAATAATGAGTTTATTAGAGCTAGTATGGCCTTTGGCAAATTTATATGTTGAAACATGTTGATGTTTACTTTTTACGGTTCTAGACCTTTTTCAGGTGTAAATCACAGCTGTTCTAATATAAATATGTTTGAATATTGCATGTATTTATTACTTTATTACATAAAAGTGATGTAATATGTTCCTGGTAACTCATCCCTTTAAACCAATTTAATGAATAACATGCTATAATATCCATTTTTATTTTTACTTTTTATTATCCACTTAACCTATATTTTATTCATATACAGTAGATGTATGTGCATATGCATATGCACTTTATATACATATAATAAAATAACATGACATCTGTAAAATGTTATATGAACATACTGATGTTCATCTGAAGTGTATAAACCAACACAGCTACAGTACTAATTATCACATTTAAGAGGATAACATACTGAAGATTATTTTTCTACAAAGAAGAATCCTCTTTTACTTCTTTCTATCATTTTTGTAGAATGCACAATAAGACCTAACAATTTTATGTAGTACAGTATGGGTATTTATTTAAATTATATTCAGAATTTATGAAGTATGGATAAAGACCATAAGAAAGGAATATATTTCCTCCACTATTATAACTATCGGAGTCTGGTTCCAGCCTCTATTCCTGGGACACAATTCCCAGTGAATGACTTTAAAACTGGTGAGATTCATAGAAATAAAACTTTAATAAGCCAAACAGTCAGCAGGTAATTTGCATATTGCACTTATGAGAACAACAAATAGAAAAGCTTGATTTGGAGTATAGAAAGAAAGTCAGTGAAAGAAAATGCAAACATAGGTGGACTGGCCTTAAAATATCTTGCATAATATAATCCTGTCTGCGCAGATGTATTTTGTTCCTGAGTCTCAGTATAGACATTTCGCATGTTCTATGGAACAGAAGAAATTTCTTATTCCTCACATCTTTCTAAAATCATGTTCCACTTTGTGCAAAGGCACAAAATTAATGAGTTGGTCTGCTACAGTTCCACAATAAGAAACAATTTGCACTCATGATAAAAAAAAACATTTACTTATAAATGACCGTTTTGAGCTAAAAAATGGTAAAATCAGGTTTAAAATGATATTTTTTTGGGAAGCAGTGATAAGAAAAGAAGCTTATATATATATACTGTATATAGTGTCTGCATATGCTTTTTTCATTTGTCATGTATTTGAAAGTGAGCTGTTGTAAATCTCTATAAAGGTAAACTATTTAAAAATTTAACCACTTTAAGAATTAAGAACAAAAATATTGAATATAAATAAACATTTCAAGGAAAAGTAAAAGATGAAGGTCTGTTTGAAACAGTATATTTGCTGTCAATATTGTAGATTTGGCCTTGATTTTAATTTACTAACAAATGCTTATGAGAAAATGCTATATTTTTCACAACGGCCTCTTAAACGTTTTAACTACACCACTCTTGAATGATAGGAATACAGCTGACTCAACACTGGACCATTTAAATTCACACACTGTGTGTCATTCTAGACGAAATAATAAACCTCTAAATTGATCATCAGGGTATTCTGGTGTAGCGGCAAGGCTTATTAAAATACAGGAATTAAGTTTGCTGCTCCCTTGCCAGTCTCTCTCTCCTTCATCTCAGTGGTGCTGGATACAGAGAGGCCATTCCATTTGGTTCACAATTAAGGTGTTTTTCTAGCTGATAGAGTGTCCTGATAAGGAACAACTCCCAAAGCTGAGACACATCAGCCACCCTAATGAATGGTCATCTCTGGTGCCTTACTGTCTGGGAGATTCCAAGGGAGAGTCTCATCCCAAGTTGTTTACAACCCTAAGGTCAGAGTGCATTTTTACTCATCCTCAGCCAATCAGGAACTGGTAGGCCAGGTTAACCCCACGTGAGTCTCTGATGCCTCTTTGTTCTAAGAGTCGAGAACCGAGGTCGCAGGGCGTAACCAAAGGATCCACCCGAGGTTAGCCCAGCAGCAAGCCTCGTGAACCCACCGCGAATGCTCACCTGATCAACAAATGAACTACGGTCGCAACTGTGGACAGCTGAATCTCAGGATTCAGGACTAGAGCTCCATCGAGAAACGAACCGGTCTTCTTCCTGTCTAAAGAGTGTGACCTGCTTGGACCCGCAGTCACTTTTCTCATGTGCACAAACTGTTTCTAGTGCACAAACTAGTTTCAGCTAACACTAACTAGCCGGTCTTCAGAGAGCATCAGCAGCGCACCGCAGCAGAAATCTCTCCCTCCTTCTCCCACGTCGCACGTCGAATCAGCACTGCCTAGCAAAGGGCCAGAGAGCACTGATTGGACACACCAACAGCCTGACACTGCATCTTTGTGTCCGCGGGAGATCTGAATCCACCCAGATTGGATGATTATTCAACATTCTGCATTACAGCTCGAGAATTCAATTGTTACCTCAACCCCAGTTGATATCAATTTAATTCCTATGAGTGACATACTTGCTTTTGAGTATCTAGTGTAGAAGTTGTAATCCAAGTTCATTTACGAAACGGTATAAATGAGTGGTATACTGAATGTATGTCCCTCTTGGTTTGTAACTCTTCGTGATTGTATACCCTTTTGTATTCTGCTAACCCTCACGATAAGATCTGTTATGTTTATATGCACATTTTATGTATTAATAAATGTATTCTCGTGTATTAGTACCCGTGTGTGTGCGTTGCTGAGTATCCCGCTGGGTCGGTCTTCTAATAGCCATCAAAGAATCATTTTGTGACTTACTGCTACAATTAATAACTGTCCCAGTAAATGCACAAAACCCCTACATTTATTGGTGCCTCGTGAGAGGATGCCTACACTGGACAATTAGGATGAGAAACATTTAATCATTTAGGATATTATATTATTTATAGATTATGTATCTGTTTAAATTACGAGCATTCCATGCACTTGTACTGCACACACAGTGATCTACCTTGAAGATAAGTGGAGTATCATTTCAGGAGAGTAGAAAACTAGCTCAACCCAGCTGTGCCTGAAAACAAGACTACTGTATAACAAGGTCTCGGTCTACATATACAGCATGTTTGGATATCAGGTGCAGGAGGACGACCTGTACAGGTTTTAAAAGGATCAATATCACCATTTTGTGCTCTGTCACGGTCACCTGGATGGCAACTGAACGCCCGTGATATGGTCACTGAAAAGTAAACACCCACTTCTGTACAGCACGCATGCAAACACAATAACTACAAAGGTTACACAGCTTGTGTAACGTGACTGACACCAAAGTAACAAAAGGGGCTTTATCAAACAGACCAAATAGAAATATAAAGGCAAATTGGAGCATATTGGCTGCTTGGGTCAACAGGGGTTACAGTAATACATTGTGCTATAATAATGAAGCTGTAGGACCTGCCCATACTGCAGATTAATCTTGATGCGACAGCATTCCAGGACCTCAACACCATCCTCAGGCTGATAGTTTAACAGCCCCATTGATCACCTGTGGGACAAGCAGAGATGGCATCCAGGGTTCAGCGACCAGTGAAAAGACACATGCTTGTCCAGGCCATGATCTTTCCAGGGCAAATTCAACAAGACAGCATCTGTAACTTGATGCAAAGCATTGAAGATTTCATGCATTTTTCCATTGCTTCCAACAATGGTGATGCATGTTACTAGCCTGTAAATTCACAGTACACACCCAGTTGAATCACACTTGTTGACTGCAAATGTTAATCTATATAATGAATTTACCTAAAGCTTATCTGTTCAATGAAATGTCAGTGTTCCTGCTAAAAAAAGACATTTTACTGATAAAAGCCTTGTGAATTTCTTATATATTGAAGGAATATGTTTCTTTTGACAATCAGGAGTAATTCTTTTGATAGGAAAAGTACCATAAATGTATATGTTTGTATATATACAGCTTCTAAATGAAACACATTTTCTGTCATAAATGATGAACATTTACAGCATTTCCCTGCCACAACAGTGCAAAAGACAGCACTCTTTTGGGCTATTCATAGCATGAATGGTTTTGAAGATTACATTTTATGCCATGGCTTAATTTATGGTCACAGAAGATGAAAAGACAACAGGAGCTCTACAGCTTGTTAGAAGTTGGATATATATATGAATAGTACATCACTTTATTGAATAACTTTAGAATGTTAATGTGATCAGAAGAAAACATGAGAAAATCAAGACACAATTATCTTATTGTTTTATTTTGGCTTGAGTAATGAAACATAACACAGGCAAGACAACACTAAGGTGAAAACCATCCACAAAATATCTAAAGAAGCATGCATTTGTTCTTTTATCATTTGCATTTCCTTTATTACTTTCACAACTGGAAGAGGATTCTTTGTTCAATGCTATAATTGTATTCAAGATGAGATCAAACACTTACTGTACCATACCATCAGCAAAATTAATCAGTTATAGTTCTTGAGCGCTGAATTTTAGAACATGAGAAAAACTAAGCTCATGGCTTCTTTCAGAAACCTGATTTTAAAGCCTTTGTTTGATGATGTTTACAGTTAATTGCTATATTTTTTCTTATGCAACACTTGAACAAGAGACAGTGTAGAAGTTTGAGGCTCTTGATTTGTAACTACTAAGTTGTAGGTCCACAGCTGTTGTAGCTTTGTGCAAAGTCAGACCGCTCCAGTAAAATACTCAGGTGTATACAGTACATGTACATTGGATGGGTATAAAGGCAAGTCCCTTTGAATAAAAACAAATCTAGTCAAATAATTAACATTGAATAAATCTGGATAATTATTACAAAAGTGATTAAATTTTCTGAAATCTCAACAGTCATAATAAAAATGAAATTATTTAAGGAAATGGCGATATGTAGTTGTGTCACAAAATTATCTGGTTATTCCCCATAAGTACTGTATATCTTAAAAAGTATAGTAGGCAAAAGATTTGCCTGCCATCTGGAAATATTGCTGAAAACGATCTGAACCCATCTGTAAATCAATACTGTTACATTCAATTATAGAAATGATTAATGCTTATTTTCAGTGTTTCTCTGTAAAAGCAATGAAAAGGCCTCCTGCATACTGCATTCTGCATTCCTCATCACAATTTCTTTCCCTCAAGAATCTTTTCAGTTCTCATTACATGAATGCCATAACAGTAACATGCTTCATGTTTTATACATTTCTGTGTAAAAATAATAAGAGGCATTAAAAATTTAATAGATGCTACGAGTTTCAATGCTCATCTTGTTGTGAATTTAATGCCTCTCAGTGTGTATACAGTACATACAATTCGAATGATTTTATGAACCTGCTTTTTGACAGTAAAAATTCATTCACATACAGCTTGTCAAAATTAGTGGTGTTTTGGTAGATGATCACAAAGCTATCCCACAGCAGCTGTAGAGAATTTGAAAGGAGGGAAACACCAGAGTATCAGCATCCTATCCATTGGCAAAAGCTGTTAGGAACCTGCACATCAATATTCAGTTCTGCACATGTGCTGCAAAACTATGGCAAGAAAAGGAGAACCTGTCAAATATACAACATTAAACTGCCACTCCTTGCTGCTTTCTTCGAGTTTGAATCTAGAACAGAAAGAAAACAACACTCTTGTATTATTTTTTAAGAATAAAAATGAAAACTCCCTTTTGAAGTAGGCTTGAGGTGGAGCCTTGCTGTGTCAACGATTACTGCTGCATCCTGTGTCTTGATTTAACAAACGAGAGTTTTTATAGAGGTTTTTAAAAGCTTTTTTTCTACCTTTTGTCAAAGTGAGCTTGTTCAAATGATTGATCCTTCCTGTCAAAATCCCATCCCTGTCAAATCTCCAAAGGGACTGCCTCAAGAATAAAGGAAACTGCAGGTGCCTCAGGCATTTTTCAGACTAGCATGTTCAATTCAGTAAAGGTATCATTACCTGATTTCTTATTGTTAACATCTGGGATCACATTAAGGGAAAAAACTAAAACTGAAACCTGTTGACCCCTGGAAGATGGGTCCTCACTCTCAGGGATATGTTTCTAGCCTTCCTCCACAGAAATGAGCATGTAAACATAAGCACACACACTCTCATGCATGCAATTAAACAACACATCAATACTTGGCTTCATAGAAAGTCACCATAAAACATATCTGTGAAAGAGCATGCAGGGGAGCTTTGGAGTTCTTGGTATTCTCAGGCAAATTCCCACCCATTACCCAAATCGGCCAGCTCTGCCAGAGTAAAATCTTTCTAGCCTGAGTAATCCTTCAATTTTCCTGCATCACAACCACCATGATGAAACAGAGTTTACACGTACACACTCTCACTGCAGGATTACAGAGGTCTTCAGAGGTCTGATGTTCTAAATGCTATTTAATAAGTTTGTTGCTAAGCTCCTAAAGCTTCACACCAGGGTGAAATCTAAGCTACAAGCATAGTCTAATAAATGTGATTCCAAGCAAGATCTATTAAAAATGCTAAACGGCGTGTTTTAAAAAAATATTTTATTGTATGCCTATTTTTTTAATGTGTTCTTTGTTTTAAAATGTGATTCTATTACATAATGCTATTTTAGAATATTACATCTATTCATTTAAATTAATTTTTCTGCTTGTGGCTCTCAGCCAAATAGTACTGAAGACTCAATTACACTTTACAATTCCACTCTTGGTGCAATTTTACATTATGAACTTACCACCCACACGGCAGGAATACACCTGTCTGAAGCATATCAAGGAATAATAAAATCAGGAGTGTGTACAGGTGCTACACATATGTATATATTTATATACTGTACCTGTTTGTATAATAATCTGTATATACAAACATAGGTACAGATGTAAAAGCATAATAAAAACATATGTAACCTGGTCTGGTGTTTTCACTCTTGTTAATGAATGAGATTACTGTTTTGAATTTGTTCCAGCAGATTTCCTTCCTCCATATACTGTATATAAATAATGAAAAATGTAGAAATATCCAAAAAGTCTGCACAAGGTTTTAATTTTTCATGAAGCATTAACTTCTGACAGCAGGTCACACATTTGTGCACATTATCCAGCATAATGGATCTTAATCTAAACACAGAAAATTCCCAAGGACACTCATTTCAAGAGTCAAAAGGTTTCTTGAAGTTAGATTTCTTGCTGCTGAACAGTAGCGTTGTCTTCCCTTATTTTGCCTTTCTGTGTTAATAAAAATAAAAATAACAACAATAATAGTAATAATTCTTACAGTTATATAGCGTGCTACACTCAAAGCACTTTACAGGTAATGGGGATCCCCTCCACCACCACAAGTGTGCAGCCTCATCTGCATGATGCAATGGCAGTGATAGTGCACACTCATAGCTAACAGCGGGGAGGAGAGCAGAGTGATGAAGCCAATGATCATTGGGAGGCCCTGACTGGTAAGGGCTAATGGGAAATATGGCCAGGATGCTGGGGTAAAACCCCTATTGTTTTCGAGAAACTACCCTGGGATTGTTAATGACCACAGAGAGTCAGGACCTCGGTTTTACATCTAATCTGAAGGACAGAGCCTTTTTACAGTATAGTGTTCCCGTCATTATACTGGGGCCTTAGGATGCACACAGGCTGCAGGGTGAGCGCCCCCTGCTGGCCCCACTAACACCTCTTCCAGCAGCAACCTTAGTTTTTCCCAGGAGGTCTCCCATCCAGGTACTGACCAGGCTCACACCTGCTTGGCTTCAGTGGGCTGCCAGTTGTGAGTTGCAGAGTGATATGCCTGCTCACCGATTGTTGTATTGTGATTTCAGAAGCACCCAAACCAAAGTGCTGCTTCTTACCTGGGACCTGTGGGTAACAGCCGCCTGACTTATTTTTTTCTGTTTCATCATCTGAAGCGAAGCTGCGTGCTGCTGCAGCTGGCTCCAGCTCCTCGTCAGGGCTTTGTTTCTGTCCTGCAAAGAAAGCAACCTGTGCACAGAGCAGATGAAAGCTTTTAATGGCTCCAGTTGGTACAGAAACCGCTCACCCATACACGGAAACACTTGAAACTCAGCTGGCAGAAACGACATTTCATCTCAAAGAGATATATGGCTGCAAAACCTCTGTGATGAAAAGATGAAACCCATGTTAACTTAGAGCAACTGCAGAACATTTCTTAAAATGTTGTTTTAATGTTGTCAATAGTAAATATAGGGCTATATTTGCAGTATGCTCACCTTCCAAACACATTATTTTTATTAACTTAGAATATACAATGCCAGTTTCATGATTTTGGCATGTTTTGTACTAATTTTATGAGGATGTGTTAGTGGTACACAGTAATTCACCTAAGAGGTAACAAATATACTGTATTAGTCAAGTCAACTGTTAATAATTGGTATTACTATTATTATTACTATTATTGGTATTAATATTAATTGTTCTCCCATGCGAGATCTGTTGAACTCCCTTAAGGAAGATTTTAAATTTGTTAAAGGGAACATCTAATGCAAAATAAAAATCAAACATAAACTATACCTAACTGCAGTTCAGGATGTACAGTACCAGACCATTATATTATGACAACTGGACACATGTCTTCTGAATGCCACATACTGATGGCTGTTACAGCACTTGCATTGACATCACTGGCACAAACAGCATCTTTAGGGCAAGAACAGCCTCATACTTCACTAATTAGCAATATTCCTCATTCAGTCCGCTGTGCAGGATTGTTAAAACGTGTAAAGCTGCTTGTTCCGTGCTAGCCTCGCCTCAACCCTTATGAGGATAAGGAGCAAATACAGAAAAAATAAAGAAAACATTCAATGTCTGAATAACAAAGCAGAGAGGAAACAAATACTGGAAGGATGAACAAGAGGGTTACAAAAACTGGAAGGTCCTAATGGAAGGCATCTTCATATGGTTAAAAAAGCTGCATGAGAGGAACAAATTTGGTGGCATTATGGAGAAGGTTTGGAGCTTGTAGTTAAGATACAATGACAATGATCCTATACATCTCACCTGCACAATACAGCTTGGTATAGTTTTGTTTAGTTTTTGTTTCACATTGGATATCCCATTTAAAGAAATAAGAAATTGACTTTAAGCCAATAAAGTCAGTGGATGAAAACAATTTAATGTCTTTTTTATAAAACAATATCTGGTGCAGAAGGAAGAACAGGGCTTTCCTTAACTTCAGGGATGGTTTTCTGCTTCAAATATTTCATTAAAATCCTATTTTTTTCCCTAACATGAAATAAAATCCACTACCAAATGTCAGACTCGCTAACCTTGCTTGCAAGTACATCTCACATCTCTCCTCCAGGCTTGTAGAGCTTTTTGTAATTGAGGGACTAGGGAGAGCTTCTTTGTATGGCTCAATTAATACACACTCATGGAAGCTGAAAACAAACAGCATGCTTTCCAATTCTTTCCTTTCCAGTATTTCATCTGGAGAGGTTTTCTTGTCCCCTAAGCAAAAAAAAGAAGAATGTGTTATTTATATCACTCCATTCATTTCTACTCTGAGTAGATTCTAAAAAGGAATACTGCACTCATACATACTGTAACATTTTCAATGATAATGAAATTAAGAGCTTGGACCTTACTAAGTCTGTAGTATTTTGTGATTAACAGTGATTTTCTTCCTAAGCAAAAATTATTTTAGCTATGACCATAAATGACATATGAAGTGTCACTAGCATTTCTGTTTACAATGACATAAAATAAAACTGTAGTGTTAAATAATACATACGTACATCTTTATTCCAACCACATACACATTCAATACATTGCATCCATGAACAAATGGAAATATGAAAGCATTAAGAAGTTATTTTTAAGCTTAGTGTATTTGAAACAAAAATAAAACCAGATATGTCTAAATGGTGATTACTTGGATAATAAATTAAGTAAGCAATTAATTTTGTAACATCTAATCAACTAAATTTAGACTAAGCAGCTTAAATTATTGTCAAACAACTGTCAACAGCAATGTTAATACAAAGTGCTTCAACCAGTGTTAAGCATTTTTAAAACAATTTATTATATTTATTTTATATTCCTATTTTACCAGTAATCAATTGGTTCAATATATAGTCATAGAATATAAAAAGATCAACATGGAAATGTAAAACAGAATAATTGAATCAAACTACATTGAAAAAAGTCTAAAAAATTAAGAAAAGGGTGGTCATTATCAAATTGTATTTCAAAATGTTCTACCGTTGTAACTGTTTTTGTCATACTGGTGAGTACACACAACACCTCATATTTGAAAGCTTTGTTTTTTCCTTTGTCAACCCTGAATATTGAACAGTGACTTTTTTCTGTTTTTGCATCTTCGATAGTTTGTGTAATTGAACAAATATTTTCAAATAACAGAGATACATATAGAGATATCTGCATATACAGTATCTGTATTAATTTCAGGATATAAACCCTGGGAAATACTTTACTTTTCTCTGCAAAAAACAGAAATAATGTTGAAGCCCCCAGAAGCAGATAACAGCTGCCACCTCATGGTAATGCATGGTGTAGCACCTATTTTAATATTTTGCTGATGAAATTCGAAGTGTGCGGACTCCACGAAGGCATCAAGAACAGACTTCAGTAAAATGGGTAAATGGGTGGTGTGCCTCACATCTTGATGTCTCACGGCCCGTGAGGTGCTTGGGAAGCAAGGCTTTCTGGAGGAAAATAATTCTTAGCACAATCCTTACAAACACTTGGCAAAGCTCAGAAGAGTTAAGGCATGGACTTGAGTCTCATTGCAGTTTTATTAGCATGCCAGTGTTTCAGTTCTTCTCAGTGGCAGTTCACACAGTCCACAGGAAACTCTAATCCCCCCTTACTTGCACGCTCCCACAGTGCTCCCAGTGGTCTCTCCCCACTCCTGGAGGTACAGACTCCCCTTGCAAGCCACTGTCTTCACTGCACAACGGGGAGGATCAAAGACAGGTACATAACTGGACAGATAGTTACGGTCATACATGAGCAGACAGCTCATAAATAACCTATAGAAAATGAATACCCTCATTCTAGTCAAACAGAGCCCCCATTCCACAGTCCAAAGCAAGAAGCATAGCCACTACACTATGAGCAACTACAAAGAACCAGAGACAGAATTACACTATATAATGCAACAATATATTAAAATAAAACCAGGCACTCCAATCCCTGAATACTGTCACGATACAATTGCAGCACTTATCTAGAGGAGGAAATATTTTAGTACCTCTAAGAAACAGAGTGTGGCTTTCTGGATCCAGCAGGTATACTGGGTTCCAGGGTGATGCGAAGTTGTAAAACGCTGGGAGGCCTAAGCTGCAGATGATCGTCCCAGTAGTGATATCCTGCAGGACAGTCGTGCTATTTCTAAGGATTTGAAGAGCCTGGCAGCAGAATCAGAAGAACATTATTATCCATCAGTGCTCATTCTGATTCAGTTCATCAACACACAGTAAGAAATGACTCTCCCCTGGCACAACAGGACTTACCACATTCTGCAGAAATGGTACGATAACCATTGCAGTAGTCAGGCAGTCCTGATTTTCTGGTCTATTAAAAACACATTATAGAATGAATAGGCACACTCACATCTCATTAATAAAATCTGCTGACACTAAATTTTTCTTTGCTTTATGAAATGAGGATAAAAAAAGAACCATACACGTACCCATAAAATATACAAATTAAAGTCTCAGATTATACATTATTTATGATAATGTATTATAATTTGCCTTTCCAACATGTATAATTATACAGTATCACAAAAGATTAAAATTAAACAGCATATGATCTAAATGCATTGAACAAAGTATTTAAAACTGCGATGACTTTAGTCCACGGAACATATCACCTTTCTGTTAACTTTGTCACAGTGATCTCTTTCCCTCTCCCAGCTGTAACTATGCGAGAAGTCCCATCCTTGCACACCACGAGGAGCTGAATATTCAGATGAAAAGAGGTCACACTAGGGAAATCCCCTGTACAAGCAGGCCGGCAGTACATGAACCGCATGCTGCTGAAATCACTGCCCCCTGGAACCGTGAGAACGGACAGTGGAAGCCCTGTGGAGCAAAACAAGTCATTATTTAGGATATCAGAACTAACACACAGAGGAAATTAACACAAACTAGTAGACCAAAACTAGACGATTTTGCATGTGAGCATTTATCTAGTATTTATTCTAAAATGGATTGTGTTCACATGCCTCTCTGTGGCCAGTTGCAGTTTCTCCCAACATTTTCAAACTGCTTCACTAGTAAAAGCCTGGCTGTATCTTGTAATGATTTTCCTCAATTATAAAGAATTTCAACAAACTTAGATTTTTACAGCAACAGAACTTCAAATATTGAAGTCAAAGATCAAAGACTTTATGCAGGATATATATAGAAGTAAAAATGTCACAAAACAATTTCACATAATAATGTATGTGAAAATGAGATTAAAAAAGGGACTACAAAAACAAACAATTATATCCACCCAAGGTTTTTCTTTGTACTAAATTAACCACTGCACGTAAGAAATATTTCTCACATTAAAATTAAGATCAAAGCTAAGGACTTAAAAAGCTCAGCTGGCTACAGAATAAATTAATCTAATAAATTAATAAATTAATGAGAAATTAAACATATTTTATATTGATATTCAATATCAATAGGTTTTAAATCTATAGTTCTCTAGGCACATACATGATGTTATTTGCATTTTATATATTTAGCTTGGATTCCACCACTTTAAGATCAATAGTTTGTTGATTTTCATAGTAGTTTTTTTTAGGATAACTAAATCTACCAGGTGTTAAGTTCTTGATATAGAATTTAAAATAGCAAAAATGTGTTCGGTATGTATCTGTATAGTCATTCAAAAAGGCATGATTTTAATTAACACAAAACAATAAAAATAGAACCACACTCTGCCTGAGTAGTGAAGCCTCATTACCAATGACATGATTGAAGATAGTGTTCTGTGAGAGAAGCAGCCCGGGGAATGAGATGATATTCTTCAGAAAGCAGCAAACTAGTCAAAGAAACCTGGAAACCAGCTCTGTGTGGGACAGGCCAGTCAACAAGACCTGTCCAGGCACTCATCTGATCCATCTGTGTAACCTTTTCCAGACTATGGTGGGTACAGCATGTGAGTCTTCCAGCAAGCCAATCTGGAAGAGTCTATTTTCCAACAGGAAATTGCATAACTACGTACACAGGGCTAGGATTACAATGGCACAACTTCAATGCTGCAGACTTGCCTTGCCTGGTTTTTTTCTACTGCCCTGAGTTGTATTTCTTCTAGTATTTTTGTTCACTCTAAGTGTTTTTATATTCGTAGTTAACCTTTAAAATCCAATAGATCAGAGTGTTGCATTTATTCTGTTCAGCTGCAGTAACTCCTATAGAAACATAACAAAAAGATGACGAAAAACAGGTGAAACTATTAAGAATGACAGGGCAGGGAGGCACTAATAGGGGGTTTGACTTCTGTTTCCTTGAGATTTTAATGAACAGAACATGCTCTTCCAAGTACAGTCAATACTCACCTAAATACTGGTTCCATACTGCGAGCAGGCCACCAGTAAACCCCAGAGCTATGCACTGAGTGCATCTGCTGATCGTTGAGCAGACAATTGGGCGGGCGTTCGGCCAAACAACATCCGGTTTCGGCTCATTATCTAGTTTATAAAAATTACAACTAATTCATTACATTCACTCACATTACCTACAGATTTGAATACAATAGTGCAAGACAAAAAAAGTTTATTTTCAAGGAATAGAAAATGTAAAACAAACACAAAGAACAGCTACATTAAAATGTCAGGAGATTCTATCCTTCTCTCCTTCAGTTTATTGTATTACAACTGTAATACAAAAGAAGACTGCCACCTAGTGCTAAAAAATTATCACTACACTTTTGTTTCAATGTAGTACCATATGTCAACTGTCAACTGTAGTACGCCTAGCGTTGCACATCATGTTTGCTATGAATTTATAAATCCATTCCTTCTAAAGCACAATTATTCCTACTGCAAGTTAATAAAATCATACTCATAAGGCAGGCAGGACTCTCTGTATGGTTTGGTATATAATGGCTTCTGTCTAACTAAGAGCGATGTTTACATTTGACTCATTATCACATTACAGGATCAAAACGTAGTACACTTTCTTCCCAAAAATAAGGGCCATATAATGTATGTATAGAACTGTAATATTGAATAAGTTGGGAATAATTATTAAAAAGATTAATGAAAGAACAAAACCTTTAACAGTCTGCTACCTGCTTTGTCCTTTGAGGGTCTCAGGAGCAGATATTGAAAAAGATTATGATTTCCACTCCACCACACACTGATACCTACAGGCAGCCCTAGGAATAAAAAAGCATGACTATGACTGTTATAATCTGTAAGAAAATCTTCACAATACTCAAAACATTGCATAGGAAATCAGTTATATGCAAATTCAATTCATTGTTTTTAGATCATATTTTTAAGTTTTAAGAATACTTTCAGAGATATCACTCCCATAAATCACTCCTCAACTGACTTGCTTTCAGATTGTAAACATGGGAAATTAGTGTCAATTAATGCTGTTGCGTGACTTCACTGAAATGTGTAATGGTATTAAATATGACAAAGTCCAAGAGACAACATACTGTATATAAGTATGACATGCTAAAGAAATTAGTACCTAAAAATGTGAAATACTCCCCAATTATCATTCTAAGTATTACATTGCAACTTTATTCGCCCAATCTTCTGGTCAAACTTCCAAATCCAAAACAAATCATATCAATCAGTCCAGTTCAGTTTATTGTCATATGCACTAGTGCAATAGTTGCTTATAGTTTGTTCACAAGGAAAACTGGTTTAATTGGTTAAAACTGGTTAAATTGGTTTAAGCGACTTGTAAAAAACATAATAACATACCTCTCTGATGACCTTTTGATTCTCCAAAAATTGGAGACAATCCACCAGGTAGGTGAAAGTGAAAGGTGCATTGACTACAAAATAATGTAAAACACATAAAATATGAGCAATTGTACAACCTGCTGTATTTGTTATAGATCTTCAAGGGTGAATAAAAATAGCTTGTTAGGAAGTAGAAAGTAAAAAAGATATCAGAAAAGTATTTTTATCCATATTTATGCTCAAACAGTAAAGCCCTTTTTTCTCTTTTCATTATCAGAAATTTAAATCAAATATAACAATAAACATTCTTATTCAAAGGAGAAATTGGCCATTTATTTATTCCAGAGAGATCAGATTTAATTTATTCTTCTCTTTCCCAGATGTCCTTTAATTTAATATTTTGGGGGAATTTTTAAATTCAGTACAAATATAGAATTGCCCAATGCAATATTACAAAAAACATGTAACTCTGTCGAAGGATGTAAATCAATTGACCCATTAACAAAATTAGGAAATGACATAAAACAAATAAGCAGAGGTCTGTAAAATGTGCAGGACTAATTTGACCACATCAGCATTGTATTGTTGTATAGACTTATTGTATTTAAACTGTACCACTATATAACTATTACACTTGCCTGTATTGAATTATTGTAACCCGAACCTCCACCCTGAACAGTGGATTCTGATAAACAACTACTGTATATGGAACAAGTAAGGTTTATTCCATGCTGAAAAGAGAAGAAAGGAAACACATTTCGGCTGTGGAGCCTTCTTCAGGATATAACTACTGTATATGCCTTCCTTTTCTTGTTCACCTTGGTCTTTCTTCGTCTCTCTTGGGTTCAGCTGTTTCTAGGTATTTTTTGTATACAGAATTAAATGCTGCCTCTTGTTTTTCCCACTGTTGCAAGCTGATCATGTGGTTTTGGCCAGAACCAATTACAGAACCATCTTCCGTCTTCTGTAGAACTTCAAAGGGGCTTTTCAGTGATGTCCCTAAAAAATGAAGATAGTTTTTTACTCCACAGGAGTTAGAACATTCTGTATGGATGCAGAGCAACAGATTAACACAAGCAAAACATTTTGTGAGCACCAAAACACAATTCAAAGATTAAGCTGTAATGTAAGCCATTTTTTATATTAATAGGTTGATGGCTTCTAAATATCTCAAACCTGTCACTAATTTTAAAATCTTACATTCCATACCATAGCATTATATCACCCACACTCGATATCTATGCTTATACATTAAAACTATCATCATACCCACCTGACTGATAAAAAAATACTATATTTGCAACCTTAAATGACTTTATAATGCAATATACATAAAATTCATTTTATGCTACATCTTTGTTTCTAATAAACTATAGGGTTTAAGCTGTGAACAGACCAACTACATTAAAATACAAAGGAACAAGTAAAGGTTTATTCCCTGCTGGAAAGAGAAGAAAAGAAAAACAATGTCTCAGCTCAGCAGCCAAAACATTGTGTTTCTTTTCTTCTCTTTTCAGCATCGAATAAACCTTTAGTTGTTCCTTTACAGTGTATGCATGCTGATGTACAGTAGCTACCTACGTGAACTACATTATAATGTTTTACTCGGTATTAAAAGAAACATCTGATAAGCATTCCATAACTTTAAACATATTACCTGAAAGTACTTTTGGAGGCTTGATTTTCATTATCATTGTGAAAGAAGAAAGCTTTACATCTGCATGACTAGTCATGTGAGTTGCCTATAAAGACAGAGCCATACAGTACTGTTTGTACTTCATTGTTCATTCAAACTGCATGTACTTACTGAATGTTTATCATAACATGCTCAAAACATTTACATTGTTAAAATGTCCTTTGATAAAACGTCTAATCACATTGTTTCACACACAGCACTCAACAATACGTTAAGTAAGTTGTCAGTACCCTTGTTATTGTTGCAAAAATAAATCCCAAATATTTTCAGTGAAAACATGTTTATCCTGAAACTATTATAAAATGTTCTAAGTTTCATAAGATAGCACCACAATCCAAAGACATACGTGTAGGTTAATGGGCTTCTGGGAAAACTGGCCCTTGTGTGAGTGTGTGAGTGTGTGAGTGTGTGTGTCTGTGTCTGAGCCCCGTGATGGACTGGCATCCTATCCTGGGTGTATCCTGCTTTGTCCCTGTTGATTGCTGGGACGACCCTGAATGAAGCAGTTAGAAAATGAATGGATGGATAAAATGGCATAATTAATTTAAAGGCTGCTGGAATTATATTAAAGATTTTTATGATTTTACATTAAACAGGAACTACATACAACTGAAGGTAGCTGTAATATTTTTAAAAATGGGTAAACACAATAAATGGAATTTCTTAACTTTGTGGTTAACAGAAACAGGGTGTGGATATGGGTAAGACACTTTATTCTACCTGTGTTACAAACAAACCTCCATGTGATTTTGAGAAGAAAATGAGTCTGTGAAAGGCCCCAGTGCAGGCAAGGGTTCAGTGCTTGTAATTGTGTGAAAAAGCATTGTATTGGAATGCCAGCACAGACGTCACTGCCACCTGCTTCTGTGTTGCAGCCTGTGTGATCTCCAGCTCCCTCAGCCAGGAATCTTTTGGAAATCGATAGACCTCGAGCCAGGAGTCTCCATTGCCTGCAAGAGGAGAAAACATCCTAACAGTCACGTTGAGCAACTGAGCAATTAAAATTAGGGGAAATGTGTTTCAGAGAAATGCCCACAGATATTGTATGAGCCAGACACTGTGATTCATCTGGAGCAAGGAAAACTAGAAGTGAGTCATTGACATTTTGATTGCAGTACCATTACGCAGTCTAGTCTTTGTGTACTGCAGAAACACCCTTGACCTTTATTAAACTCCATTCCCTACAGTAAACATCTATAAAATTCACAGATCCAAAACTTAAAAGGCTGAACTTCTGCAGGTATGGTATCAGGCTGGCTTAAATGTGAATATGTACAATCTGTTCATGGAACACATGCTTTAAATACTGTAGATCAATGGTATTCTATTGTGAAATTTACTGATATGTACAAATAAACTAAATAATAAACAAAAACTTACATTCTAACACTATCCCAGCAAAATCACCCCCTTCGGACAGTTCAAATTTTGTACAGATGTTCCTTCTGCTGACATCATCCTGTATTTTAATAAAGTTTAAAAAACAATGCAAAATGTTGCACAAATCAGTAAGAGGAGAAAAACATCTATACAGTCTACATTGTAGTACACATGATTTCCTATGGAGCTAAAATATTTGCATGCTTTTTAAATTTCATTCTTGTTGATTTCAATTTAAAACAAAGGGAAGATTCAATGTTACCATTATGTACGTTAGTGTCCTGTGAGGTTTAAAACAACTGCTGTTACACATACAGCTCTAGATAAAACTTACAGTTTCATTGATGACTTTGATTAACAGGATGCAGTCAGCAAAACAGACAAAGAGCCGTGAAAGACCTAGAAAAAGCAAAACTGCAATTTAGTAAAGGCAAGCAATTTATTTATTGACGAAGAGGCAGAAAAGCCATACACAAGAATAAGAAAATGTAAAATGTGTAAGGATGTTTCAGCTTCTACATACCCTCACTCTTTCCGAGAGAAGAAATCTCCAGTATCTTAATAAGTTTTTACTTTTAGGGGTCGAAAACTATACTAATAACTTTTATTAACACACACGAGGATAACCAATAGTTTACCCATGTCATCCACAGTCCCAAGGAGATACACCTGTTCCCCAAGGACTGTAGCGCAGACAGACGTTATCTCCACCTCCTCCTCCTCCCAGGCTGAGACAGTGGAGAAAGTGGAAACGCTGATGACAGAAAGCCCCTTGGAATGGCCGAGGAAGACATACTTCCCATCCCCAGAGCTCACAAGACAGTTGACTCTTGTAGAAAGCTGTGTAAAAAAAGCAAACACACAAGCGCTGGCAGTCTGCAGTACACACGACGCTTTCTTGAAGACAGTATGATCTTCAATACATGTGGTAGTACACAAGAAAAGGAGAAGGTGAGTTCTGTGTTTACTGTTGTAAATACTGAGATATATTTGTCAGAGCAAGCCACAGCACAATATGAATCAGATTTTGGTAAATGATAACCGTAGATAATGGTACAGTACATGTATAATTCACTGCTTTAATCCACGGAATACCATGTTTCAGTTCTACTATTATCACGGCGAGCCACATACACACACACTGTATTAAGGATCTTTGCACAGTAAACCCCGATATATTACGATATAACTGTTCACCAGATTATTGTAGATATGTTGTACAGGGATGAGTATCCGAGTTCTTTTTCAGAAAAGAAGAGGAGTTGGGCGGTGTTAACGTTTACCTTAATTTCTCCACTTGCTTCCCACACGGGAACATTTTTCTTTGCCTGCTCAGCAGCTCTGAGCGCCTCTCTCTCGGAAATGCGGTCCCACGCTTGGTCGATCAGGCTGTTCAAGACTTTGTCGATCATGCGAAAGGGCTGGGGCAGCGTATCCTTCAGTTGGTCCGGGTCCTTCAAGTACATCTCCTCCTCATCCTCACTGCCGCCTCGCTCTGAAGGAGCTGGGATCTCTGCTGGGTTCTTTCTAATGTACACAGGCATCCTCGCGGCTTTTCATCGCCCAGGAGAAACACAGTCCTGTATGTCTGGTGTTATAAATAATTGGAAAAAATCATTCAAACATTAGGTTATGGGCGAGAGGGGTCGACAGAAATCCAAGATGTTATTATTATCTAACATGTTACAGCTTAAATGCAAAGAAAGCAAATGTGCCTACCACGTTTTCCATGTACAGTATTAAAGCATAATAATGCATGTAAAACCCCACATAAGGGCCTACATGCGGCGACGGTCTCGCAGTTCACAGGCAAAGAAAACGGGACTAAGCCACGATTGCCATCGATATTCATGTGAAATTACAATAACCTACAAAAAGTTTTAAGAAATAACGAGTTCAGCTCACCAGTTCTCTTCGTCCGCATCAGCAGTTGTATCTGGTTGCCATGGTACCCCCTACAGGAAGTACCGGCACCTGTCCGCCTAGAAAAATGCTCCCTGTGGCATCTGGGACTTGTTATTTAACACGTAACAGGCTGATCACGTTTCCATTTGGTCCTCAATATAGTGTTGCATTATGTATGTATTTACACATCTCTTTAAAGTATAGTTCCTAAACCCTTAACTATAGAAAGCAGAACAAAGCGAAACCTTTATGCTCCAAACTAGAAAAGAAAGGGCTACTAAAGATTAGCTGAACGTCTGGCTTTGAATGCGAAGCAATTGCAACCAAATTAATTGCACTAAAAGATCAATCTCTCTGCATAAATGGAGAACTCGTTTCGGGGTTATCTGGTACCACAGCTCATCGCGCTGCTGTGCTCTGTATTATTACACGAGCCGTGTTTGCGGACGAGCGTGGCTGATGCACAATGACCTTTGTTTCCCACGGGTCTGTGTGAAAGGGAGCCTAGGATCTCCTCACGTCAGTGGGGCTCCATAAATAAAGGTCTGGCAGCGCTTACTTCAGCTGTGTAGCTTCTTCAGTTTTGTATAAGAGAAAAAAAACGGGCTCCTTCGTTAAACCCGGCAGGCGTTAAATAAAAGTTACCGCTGCCGTCCGTTTTCCTGGACTTGCAGGCTCTGCTGAATGTTACATCACACGACCATATTGTAAAACAAAAGTACCTCGTTCCATTAGCGGTGCCTTACAGGTTCAATTTATTAATCTTGAGAAACATTTATAATGGAACATTTCATAAACTTCACTAACCAAAGCCAGGGAAGGGACCGGATTTTCAGGTAAGTTGTTCGATTATAGTATTACTACCTGTAGTTGTGTTACAACCTGCAGTGTCTTGTTGACGAACTGAAGTGACATATGTCCCCAAACAGACACTCAAAGTAGTAAGATCGCATATTAATTATAATGTAGAATTAAAGCGTGTGTTTCATAAACGGTGAACAGAATGTCCTTTTGCCTGGCTGTTATTAAAAGACGTGTTTAATATCATATTTAAGTGGAACGAGTTGGTATGACACCTGTTGTCGAACTGAATAAAGCAAAATCAAATCAAATAAGAGCGTGCAAAATAAAAAAATGTGATCTTTGTCAAAGATTCTTTCGCTTAAGGGATTGGTGAAATAGTTTTTAAGTTACGTAGTCGATTTAAATCATTTACAGAAATGCGATCTCGCCCGACTTTCCCACTAGGAGTAGGATGATCTAGAATTCCTATTCCTTCAAATTCAAACGGAGAGAGATGATCGACAATCGGCGTGCTCCACAATATTATCACCATGTTTTAGTTTATTTTTAATCACTGTGTGTATTGGTGGTTGACCAATTCAGCGTTTATTTTTCCCGCATGAACGCAGGTGCATAAAGATGTAGTTTCTTTCTCTTTTTTACTAAGAAATCTAGCATTGGATAAAAGTTTTCTTTTTCAGAATCCCCAATAAAAAGACTGGTGTAACAATAGCAAGAACAAGATGATGTTACTTGGAGGTTTAAATTTGTATTGTATTTTCATTTCCCATCTTATAGAGCACATTTTGCCGCTTGTTGTAAATTTCAGCTCATAAAGAATTAATATCTACACGATCTAAGCCTGTTTCAATACTTTAAAAAAATATATTTAAACATCAGAAATACAAAAAAGGAGACAATATTAAAACAGTTACAGAAATAGACGCTTCACAGCCAGAGGAATTCACAAGGATAAAAGCTGAAGATTAAGGTTTTTACATATTTCCATTATATGTCTTGCCTTTTGATTCTTTAAATGTCTAATAGAATTCAAATAAAAAAAGGAATTCTATCTTATAAGCATTAATAGAGGGAGCAGTATTAGACCATTTACTTTTGTGGATGAAGTATTTCGCCAAAATAATGAGCAGCTAAATAATAAAAACAAATACTTTATCCCAATCAGGTCTAACAAAATAGAAAATAATATCAAACTCTGTTTCAGTACTCCTGCTGGAAGACGCTCTTGAAAGTGCAGTATGTGCTTCCTTTCAGAGCTACGCAGTACGCATGCGCCTTGCTGAAGTATTTGATACGAAATAAGGCCGCAAGGGCAGAATTAGCAAGAAAGCTGGACAACCTGGAAAAGAATATGAGCGCAGGGAGGAAATGTAAGTACCTGCTCCTGTGACAAACACACCCAGCAGTCAAGTGCTTCTGAATAAAGCAGCTATAATTACAAAGGGGGGTTGCAGGTTCTGACTGATTTACTTTGCATGTGGATCATATATTTCCATTGTGTTGGGGTGCTGTGTGCTCTTCCATTGTGTGCTTCTCAAAGGAGTTGCACATACAGCACCGGGGATTGGAGTCTTCCTGTCGCCCCACATACCAGGCAGTGTTCAAAGACTACCGCGATAAAGGATACCCCTAATCTTGGAGGGGTGGAGGGGGGTTTGTCTTTAATCTGTCTTTGAGCAGTGTCTTCCTTCTGGCTTCTTGAACCTTCACATCTCTGCATAATCAAGGAACCTCCACCAGTAGCAGGTGGCTGGTGTTTTAGAGCTGTGACTCGCTGTCCACACTGGAGGACCGATTTCTAACTGCTTCTCCCAGTCCAGCATGGCGGGGGAGCCCCAGTCTGTCCCAGCAAGCAGCAGGGCAGGGTATTGTATACCCTTGACGAGCTGCCCTTCGATCACAGACACAGACATGGACCCACTCACACTGGGTTCAGTTCTTCCAGAGGCCAGTTAAATTACCAGCGTGTTTGTGGGGGGGGGGAGGGAATTGCAAACACTGGCAGAACATGCAAACTCCATGCAGATAGTGCCCCAAGTCCAGAATTGAACCCAACACCCCAGAGCTGCAAGGCAGCAATGCTGACCACTGCAACGCTGCATAGCTTGGACGCACGACTGTCTTGTGTCATAACTGAAAAAGTGAACGTTCCATTTTAATCGGGGTTCGCCTTCTTTTCCTGAGCAAGACAACGGGAAAGGAGCCGTTTCTCACAGAACCCTCAGAGTTGTGCCTGTGCCTGCTTCCTCCTGCAGTGTTCAGGCTGGGGAACACCGTGAGCTCTGTGCATGCAGCCAGGCGGACTCTGCAGCTCTCCGATCCCGTCCTGCGCGCCTGCCTGGCCGCGGCCCACCTGAGCCGCGCGCTGTACTTCATCTGCGATAACCTGCTGTGGGCCAGGAGCCTCGGGTTCCTCCAGCACCTCGACAAGGAGCGCTGGGGCCTGCTCGCCTCGCGCTTCTACCTCGTCTCCCTGCTCCTGAACCTGGCGCGGGACCTGTACCAGATCTCCCGCATCATGGGACGCAGAGCCCGGGATAAGCAGGTCCAGGAGAAAATCAGCCGGCACCTCGGCAGCAACGGGGACGTGGCGTGCATGGTGGTCCCGAAGCTCGACGCCTTTCTGCTGCTCCTCTGCGAGAGCCTCCGGAGCCACCCCCCCCTGCTCCTGGACACGGTGAAGAACGTCTGCGACCTCTTCATCCCAATGGACAGCCTCCGCATATACAAGACCAACCCGGGGGTGGTGGGGTTTTGTGGGCTGGCCTCCTCGGTTTTGGGAATACTCTCAGTCCTGCAGCCAAGCTTGAAAGTGAAACCGTAGCTGTGCGCCGGCGGAGGGGACAAGGTGGCTGGTGGTGCGAGAGAGATTGCTGAGCGCTTTGGTGCTGCGGCTTGAGCTGCAGAGGTTTATGGGTAGTGATCACTAACAATCCTAATGCTGTTTGCTGACTTTCTGTAGTCGGGGGGTGCTGATCTTGCTCCATAGGGGGTATTACTCCTTCACTGGCAGGGAGCAAATTAGCACCTGTTCGCAAGAGGAAACCGTGCTGCCAGTGCAAGTGTGGGGTTTTCCCTTATATAAAGGGGGTTAATCATAAAAAGAGAGGATTAAGAATTCAATCTGGAAAAGAATACTAATGTCAACCTAATTTCAGTTTCTTATTATTTATAATTTTTGAAAGGGATGCACGTCTGGGAGATTGTAATGAGAGGACCACAGAGCGACAGAACACTTCACTTAGTATGAGGAGAAGAACTATCTACTCTGTGCTGTTGAAAATTCTGCTGTCTGCTTAATTGAAACAACATCACATTCATAAGTGAAAGAAAGAATTCAAAGATTAAGTTTAATGACAATATTTTCTTGAAAATATGATTATTCCATAAAGCAAATATCTTTCAATCCACTACCTGGTATGATGTTGGCTAAATCAAGGAAGCACTGTATTTTTTCTACCTACTTACAGAGACTTGTCTGTGTTAATGAGGTAGATATTGAATGCACACACCTGCTTCTACTGCCAGCTGTTAGTACTATTCCTACCTCACACCCATTTGGTACCAGAACTTGTTCTCTAGTTAAATTATTTCTTTCTAGTCATTCCTACAAATTATGTTAACCAATAGAAAAACTGTTCTTGATTAATAATATTGTAGCGCTTTCGGGTTCACGTGGGTATGCATCCTCGCCGCTGACGCCTCAAGTCGGCCCCCCACCGCTGGGGGCTCGAACCTGGGCCTCTGGAGTCACTCAACAGGGACCCAGCCGGCTTAGCTAAAGGGAGATCTCCCCTCAGCTCAGCGGCTGAGGTCCCTGCTATTCACAGGGAAGGGCGGTGACATCACTGCGCTGGCAACCGGCTTGCACAACCTGTAATGTTGGCCGTATGCGTTACAGTATATAGAGTATGTTCAACTAAATTATATTGAGATCTAGCAAGCAGATACCATTGATTTGTATATGGTTGTGTTTAACAAAATTAACAATGAGAATGAAAAAGATTTACCTTCAAAATAACATATAAAGCCTTCCTTTTTATTGTAACAATTGAGATTTTGTAGTTCTGAGAACTTTTTGTAAGTTCTCTGCAAACAGTCTTGAAGCTCCCGTTTTTGAAAAATGTAGAGTCGAGGCATCCCTTAAAACAAGGAAGTGTTAGAATCAACCCTTAGCCTTTATAAAAATTACAAAGTATAATTATGTGTATTGGGAAGTGCTGTATGTCATACGATGACAAAAGTAAACTGCACACGCACATGTAATAAATACATAGGGCTACAAATGTATTAAATGTTCATGATGGCACTTGTTTCTATGCTGTTTTTTATCTTTCTATATTAATAGAAATGGTACACTTTAATTCTACTGTACAACAGACCCTTTTGAAATAAACAATTACTTTTTTTAATTTCACCAGGTTGAAAATATTTAAATGTTTCTTTAATCAGAATAGAGAAAGATATTTGCCAAATGAAAATGGATGGATCAACAATTCTGTTTTGTTCGATTTCTGTTTAAACAGCTGTGACCCTTAACAGAGATGAACTTTGGTTTAAAGACAGCAGATCCTCATTTTAAAAGCTACTATATACTCTGTGATATTGTATCATCTTTATATAGCATATCTTTTTGGAGTTTTAGAATTGCAGCTATTCTAACTAAAATAAGAAATAAGCTGCTTTATGGATACATTTACATCTTTTGAAACCGATGCTGTGGAGGATGCAAATGAAGGAGGAGAGCAGTTTCAAAGTCAGTTCCACTTGATTCAAGTCCAGACACAGAAAGAAGAAGCTGTTTGTTGTAGATACTGTACCCAGCTTCGTTGTTAGGGGACTGGTCAATCCCGAGTTGCAGACAGAATGTCCTCTGTGACACCGAGCTTGTACGAATGTTTGACTCGGATTCAGGATTTCAAAATGATCCTTCAGGATTGCACAAAAAATCACCTTTCACCCAGATTGTTAGGATTTGCTCACAGACTACATGAGTAGAGAGAAATCTGGGGCTTATTGAAGAACAAAGACTAACACTGTAATTTGACATAGTTGTAACTGCACTGGTCATGAACCTATTGTTTTTCTGCCAACATACATTAATTGGCCAAAATACTATGAATCCGTATTAAAATGGAGAGACTATAACAGGCAATCCACAGCTGGCTTGAGGAGCATGAAAAATATTTCCAGAATCTTGCCTAGCCTGAAGAATCCCTCCATCTCAATTAAATTGAAAATAGTTCAAGTAGGTGGCTGCATCAGCATGCGTAAGCTGCAAAGGAACAGGTAACAGGTTTATTCCATGCTGAAAAGAAGGGTGAGCCACACCTGAAGAAGGCTCTGAAGCCGAAACGTTGTTTCCTTTTCTTTTCTTTTCAGCATGGAATAAACCCGTTACAAAGTGAAAAATGGTGGAGCAATGCAGTTCGAACCCAAACATAGGAATTTCCCACACTGGATGGTGGTCTCTTTTTGTTGAGAAATCACTCTTGGTAAGAGCTATTTTAGCCCGAAGGTGAGAAGTCTCCCTTTGTTTCCGGGGACACCTGAACAGTCTCCGGAGATCTCTGGAGGTCCACAAACTCCTGCTGTAGGCCATTGCCTTCGTGAAGAGGATCCAGATAGACAAATTGATAGGTTTGGATAACAGTGGCTCAAAACATTATTGGGTGGGAATTACTAAGATTTTGACCAGTGGGTTAAGTTCTTGTTAGACTAACAAAACCTGCTTCAAATACATTAAGTCTTTATCATTCTGTTATGCTAAATTTAATTAATTTGTTATTACTATTGTAATCCTTTTCTCTTAATTTATTACCCAACAATAACCCAACATACACTTTGCTTGAACAGCTAGGTCTTATAGCCAATTTTCCCCTGACTTCGAGCACTCACTATTTACTATACACTATTGACTAAACTGAGCCGTAGTAGAGCCAACGCGAAAAACAACATTTTTTGTCCCTAATTCATACCTTGTGTGTAGCAAAAAGTCTTACTTGGGCCTAAACTACATCATAAAACACTTGTAAAAACCTTACCGAAAACTTTAGTCGTAGCCCAAATGTTAGATTGTAGAGCCACTCCGAACACTAGGCTCTTCTAAACGCGTGATCAGGAATGTGCAATTATGTTTTAATTAGAAAGCACAGTGCACTATCAGTGCTTCACGAACTGAGTATACCATGTCAAATTTGAATAGTATTTTCGCGGTTTTCCTATGGTTTCTATTATACCATTAATTAACTGTATTTACGTTTTCCCCGGTGTCCCACTTGTCGTAGTGAGCATTAACCATAACTCTGGGTTTTAGGTGTTTAATCCTGGTATCACTGCGATTTGCAGTCGTATGTATATGTAATAAAAACTTTAATCACTATTTAGAAATGACATTCCGAGTTGTACAGTTTTGGCATCATAGCCACTGAATCGCAGAGACACTGTCCCAAATCCTAAGTAAGCTAAGGGTTTTAGGAAAATGTTCTAGAGAAGAGGGAAAAAAAACGTGATATCCTTAATGCATGAGTTATTTGAGCATCACACATTAAGTCATTACATCTCTACGAGCCTTTAAAAACCCCTGCTTTCCAGCGCGGAGGAAGTGCTGGACAGGTCTGGACCGATGTGGGCGGGGAATGACAGCTGGTATCTATTTGCCCGAGGCCCCTCCGCTCAGTCCTTTCCCCAGAGGAGCCGAGTGGCGGACACAGTGAGCGCTGCGCCTTCAGGCTAGAGTGAGTATTACTATAGCACCGGCCGGGAAGCATCAGGACTGCACCGCTGTTGTGACAGATAACGTTTTCGGGATTCCGAGGGCTCAGAAGACAAGAGGGCACAAATGAAGCTGATGCCAAGCCCTTCCATGTGCCACCAAGTTCGCCACTTAAAAATGCGTAGTTATGGTGCTTGATTTCGCAAGTGTTTACTGCGGGTTTGGTTTATAAGTTTTACGTAGTTGCAACACCAGTGAAACTGGTCGAAATTCGGAGCCACGCAAAACGGCGTTTTTACAGCACTCAGCAGGAGGGGTACAATGAAGAAAAATATCTTAATTGTAGCATATTTATACGTTTTTTTCGACTACGGACTGAAACAAAATCTGTTAATGCAAGCCGTGTGTATCATACGGGTATCCTAGCTTCATGAGCGGTGCAGTGTTAGTATGAGATTATTTGTATTTTTCTGATGCTTTTTGTAATTCTTTTCATTCATGATATTAGATGTGGCACGGCTCTGTTTTCCAAATTAAAGTCTTCTTTCAGTTGTTTGCTTTTCTTGACCCGCTTGCCTGGAATATGACTGATACGAAGTTGTTGGTTGCGTGTGTTAGTTTGTGGGCTATTCTATTTGAAACGGTTAATCTGGGAAACTTCACTCTGGGAACTCATTTTCGGAGACGATCTGGCAGATACCTTGATTGTTATCCGCCACCTCCTGACAGTTTATCTCTTGACTGTTCACTGGAGAATCCCAGTTTCTGTTTCTATTGACAGGCTGAACTTCCACAATGGCTACAGAGAAGACAGTGCCTGCTCCACCTGAGAGCACAGAGGTACAGAAAAGCATTCTGAAAAAATCGTTTTTTTGTTTTCACAGAATACACCAAAAATACTAAAACAATGACTGCCTTTGGAATGATGACTGAATGCAAATACTTTACAAATACAGCAAGTACAAATACTGCCAGATCTTCCTAACTTCTCCTTCACAAAAGTAATGGTCCGTTTGTGAAAAGTTAGGGTTGCTTGTTAGCTTCCTATGAAGTCCTTTAAGGAGCACTGCTGCCTGTTAAAAAGCACACATGAAATTAAAATGTTTAAAGGAGAAATTGATTTTCGTGTGCCAAGGAGGTAACTTCTAAATTCATCTGCTTGGATGATGAAAACAATACGAAAGGAAAAGGGGAAAAGGGAAACTGTTCAGGGCAGTGACTGCTGGCTCTGACCCCCCTCGCAGGAGAGCGTGCTGGCCCGGCTCCTGGCCCTGCCGGTGGTCGACGGCACGTTCGCTGTCATCGAGAGGGCCTACAGCAGCACCAAGCACGTGCACCCTGTCGTCTGCTCCGTCTGCGAAGTGTACGAGACGGGCGCCAAGGTGGCCACCAGCCTGGCCGTGCTGAGCATCCAGCCTGCCATCCACAGACTGGAGCCGCAGAGTGAGTACGCCTTCGCCCCGTGGATCTCCAGTTTCCACTGTGCGCCCGCTACGCTAGACTACGATAAGTGCAATGGAACAAGTAAAGGTTTATTCCATGCTGAAAAGAGAGGAAAAGAAACCCAACGTTTCAGGTGTGGAGCCTTCTTCGGGTGTAGAAGAAGCACCCCTGAAGAAGGCTCCACAGCTGAACCTTTGTTTCTTTCCTTCTCTTTTCAGCATGGAATAAACCTTTACTTGTTCCATTGCGGCCTACGGCTGCTGAGGCAGCTGCCCACTTGAGCTACGGTAAATGCAGTTTATAATGAACGTTCAGGATGGAGGACACAGCCGAGTTCGATCAGCCTCAGCTGTCAGTAATTCGCCATCAGTTCTGATGTAACTTCTTCACTTAAACATTAAAAATGATGTAATCCCCTTCTCTCCCTCGCATAAGTCTATCGCATCCCTCCTTCAGCTCGTCGCCACCTCTGCAGCTGCCCTTGGTCTCTCCTCTCGCTTCCAGCCTCCTCGTCAGGCCAGGAGGTCAGCCCTCAGCCAAGGGGTTAAGACAAATTTTATTGTGACCGGTGCAATCCATAAACCTTTCAGTATACTGAATTCCTGGCTGCTGTTATTCCTAGTGAATTAGTTGCAGGGCAGTAGTCTGTATTTATAAGGGCAGTGCCTTTCTTCCTTGTTTTTGTTGCCATATGAAACAATTGTAGAGGTGTGAAGTGTGTATTCAAGGCTACAAGCACACAGTCAGACAGCCACTGCGCAGGTTATTGGTCTGTGCTGGGATTCCAGAGAGTTAATTCAAGCTTTATTAATGACACCAGGGGAGATTTGTCCAACACAACATGACCATCACCACCAAAAAAAGAGGTCAGGACAAAACAAAATGTCAGGAACATGTCCTGTGAAAGCTGTGATTAAAATTCATATTTTTATACATTATTTTAAAGTGTAATTGCAGAGGGGAGCAACAGTTACGCAGATACTGTACATTTCTGTGCACAGAGGCGTCTTCCAGATGGAAGTGAGATCAGCACTGTCTGGATCTCTGTGTCTGTGTGGAGCTGTTATGCTCTCTTGGTGTTTTCAGGGAGTGTGGGTGGGTACTTCAGGTCCCTTCCACCTGGTTAGTTTTAGATTATCAGCTGTTATCCGGTGGAGGGCCTGATCCAGACGCCTGCTAGCCTTCAATAGACCCCTGAGCTCGTAGAGTGCATTTAGACCAATCTGATTTACCCCAGTGATTCTGCTGTTTATGTTCGCTATTTTCCCCGAACCCATTACGGTTTGCAGTACTGATACTAACAAACCAAGAGGAAAAACAGCACATATTGTATAAGATGCATTCTGTAAAAGATTTAGAGCAAAGCTCTGAAATACTCCCACTTTAAGTAGCTAAGCTTACTCAGAAAAAATCTCTGCCTTAGGTGAGGTGCCAAACTATGTTTAGTGTAATAATTGAAATATCAAAGATATACATATGTACACCCCACACACACAAGAGAATAAGGAGGTTCTTGGTAATGTGGCTATCCTCTGATATCTCTGTCATTCAGACATTTCCAGGTTGTCCTTTGAGACCTGACACTGCTGTTAATTGTATTATACCAAGTTGTGCTGTTCTTCTCAGTAATGTCAACACCTTTTTTTCTCCATTTCTATTTTATTTCTCAATTTTTCCATCTTTCCGTGCAAGTTTTGTGGCATACAGTGAGCCAGTACCAGCTGAAAATGTTAACAGCCCTGCTTTCAGAGCTCCAGTTCTGTTGATTTTAGAAAGCTGAAAGGTAAAGCTAAGTAATTTTAGAAAGCTGAAAAACACGCTGTGAAAGAAATGAATTTAAAAAATAAACTTAGAATGAGTTTCTCAACATGATATTTACACTTTTTTAAGTTTGAAAGTAGCATTAGTGTTTTTTGTTTTCAGTAAAAATTTTGTTTTGGAAGTTTCCATGTCAGCAACGGCCCACACAGTAGTCTGTTGACTTGTGCTGCCGTCTCTTGGATCATGCTATTTCTGAGTTCTCTCTTTGTTTGTGTGGATTATTAACAGGTCCTCAAATTTCCTTCCACTTGATTAGTTGTGATTGGCTGTTATTACTGGTCCCTCACCCTCTGGTCCTGTGATCAGAGGACCAGAGGAGACGGGGGGAGACTGTCCACCTGTCTGGAGAATGCCTCTTGTCTACTCAGTTCTGCCTAGTGCCCTTGTGTTAGTGGGATAAGCTCTGCCTGGCCTGAGCATCTCTAGCATTACCGACTTTGTGATCGTGGAATAACATGTGCTCCTGCCAGTGTGCTAATAAACCTACCATTCATAGAGCAGCAGCAGCTCTGCACAGGAATGGGATAAATGTCAGTGTTATTATTCATTTGTGGATGCAAAAGACCCCCACTTTAGAAAAAAATAAAGTTTCAGTTGGTTACAGACCAACACGGCCAAACATTTACAATGCTTTTCATATTTAAAGTTTTACAGCTCTTCTTTTTACACATCACCCAACTTTTTGTTGAAATGTACCCGGGCACAGCTCTGTGTACACCATTTTGGCATTACTATTGACTTTGAATGACACATTGATCTAAACATGTGCGTAAGCATTTATTAATTTTCCATTCTGTCTTGCTTAAGTAAAATCCCAGACTGGTTACACTATTACTCAATAAAAGTGCATTGTTTTCTTTTCCATTTTATTTTGCCTTGGCTGATCATTGCCAATGTCTAGACAGAACCGCCTAGGCTACCCAAGACTTACTGCAACTGCGTGTGACAGTAAATACATGAGATGCACTTCTCTCAGGATTCAGTTCCAGGCAGCAGGGCACTAAGACTCAAGGTCAGGGTAAGCCTAGGGGAGAGACGGGCGTTGTCTGAGAGCCTGTGATGATGTGGAAGGTTGTGGATAGAGAGCTTTGATTACTAAAGGAAATTGAAAATAATTGGTTATTTTGCCCTAACCTAACCCTTGATTGGACCACATCAGAACTGATCAGATAGACAAAGCAGTGGAAATCTGTTATTTCAGTTTATCTTCAGATCTATGTACAAAAGAGAATCTGGAAACAGGCTACCAACCTGGACTGATTTCAACCGGTCCAAGCTGGCACACAAATAGACCTGATCACCTGTCAAATAAACGGGACAAACCAGAAAGACACGAGAATAGGACAAATCTGTAGTTTCAAAATGGTTTGGTCTATGTTCAAGCTTTGCAACTTACAGAAGGTTGAAAAGTTTGTACAGATGTATGAAATCTATTTTTACCGGACCTGCTCAGAAATTGTTAAAGGTGAAAATGTATTATTTTTTTAAGAGGTTTATTTGCATACAATTTACATTATAGAATTCCTCAAATTATTTTTGCACCTCAGATTTTAATATTGTTTTTTAATATCTTATTTTAATATTGTAAAAAAATAAAATAATAACACATAAGGACACATCCAAATGCTTTCAGAACTGATCAAGCATATAGTTGCAACATGAAAATTTAAATTTTCTTTGCTTGTTTTGCAAAATAAGAAGTTAATATTTAGCGACCTGTGTGGTGATGTGCTTTTTCTCCCCCTGTGTCCTTTTTGTGCTGCTTCCCTGATTCCCTGATTTCAATAAGTCTTTGCCAGCTTGTACAAACGTGCCTCTGGAAGCTTTTGAAAGAAAAGAACAGAGAAAGAGAGATTTAGGCACTTAGAACTTTCAGCTTCTCCTTAATGGCCCTGAATAAAAGACATCAGAGCAAATTTGTTCCATTTTAATGGTAATTTAAGTTTTCTTAAAGCTCCATGTCTATATATTTTTGTAGCACATACCGTAACCAACAACTTACTGTAGGGAGAACTTGAAGAATATCAGGAGCATAATGTATGTGATGTTGTACACAGGGGCAGTTTCGGATTGAGTAATTTTACCTAAGATCTAAAGTCCACATTGAACAGCTGAATTTTACACTTATGCTTCTTATATTGTTGCATCAAACATCTTGTGACATTTGCTGTGATCAACAGAGCTACAGATGGCAAAGTAGTTTATAGAAGCTGGATCTGCCTCATTGTGAGACTTCAGATGTGAGTGGATGATATTCTAAGGTTCATTAGTTACCAGAAAAAAATAAGCAGGATAACTCATCTGGCATCCTTTTGTGTACAACACTTCTGAGGCTCTTATTGTCCTACTTTCAGTATGTGACCCTTTTAAAATATAAGACTGTCAACATTAGCTTCTTACACCCAAAGACATGGATCCTGACCTACTTGGCATATCAGATGTGATATATCCAGTTTATGAATGGAGTTTCTAACAGAAGATCAGGAGGAAGGTTAGATCCCAATCTCGCACACTTCCACTTACCTACGTATATAAGTTTTCATGTATCTGACTCAAAAGCCACCCCCCCCCCCCCGCCTCCCCATCTACACCCTTGCAGCCGCTCCCTGGCTCTTTCCTCACAATATTGAGGGGGATTTGGGCAGCCTGTCCTTATTAAGATCTAATCTACTGAACTGCTGAAATTCTACTTAAGTAAAAAAATATGCAAATAACTCATGAAGCCATAACTTGGGACTGCAGTATAAGGTTTGGTGTTATGGTATATTTTCATGTTTTCAGAATTTTCCTATAGCTTCATAATGTTTGTTCTATGCTTTAATTCCCTGTGGATTCCCAGTGGATTATAGTGTGCCTTTCCACACCTCTGTGCTTTACTGAGCTTCGACTGCAGTTCACTCTGACTTAAATAAAGTGCAAAGGAACAAGTAATAGGTTTATTCCATGCTGAAAAAAAGAAGAAAGAGAACACAACGTTTCGGCCGTGGAGCCTTCTTCAGGTGTGAAGAAGGCTGAAGGTCTGAAGAAGGCTCCACGGCCGAAACGTTGTGTTCTCTTTCTTCTTTTTTTCAGCATGGAATAAACCTATTACTTGTTCCTTTGCAGCCTACGCATGCTGACGCAGCTCCCCACCTTAAATAAAGTGGACCACTGTAACGTTTCCCAGGCTGAATGCTGTCTGGTGACGTGGTTTTCTGGTTTTAGTTGTAGCTGTAAACAAACTGGCCTGTAAGGGATTGGACCGGCTGGAAGAGAACATCCCTGCCCTGCAGTATCCCCCAGACAAGGTAAGGATCCAGCCGTGCATTATTGTATTTGTTGACTTTTCCATCAGAGTGAAGACGGTCCTTCAGAGCTGAGGTGCAATTAATGGGTGGTAAATTAAATGTCAATTCGCATTTCCTGCTGTGCTAGGTTTTGGCTTTGTGTTCATCATTTATGAACTTTGCTCAGACCATTCCGAGGCGCGTGCACTTTAAAGTCTTCTGTCCAGATATAAATGAAAAGGCAATCTTTGATTAACGCCAGGGATTTCACAATGTTGCTGTGATCCGAGACACTCCTCTCATTACAGCTGCTCTGCGTAAGTCTATGAAATTGGTGAAAGTAGGCCGAGGGGTGGTATTGCATGGTCTGTGGTTATTTGTGTGGTGTAATCTTCTAAAAGATGTGTCCCTCAGGCTTTGCCCTGGGTTCAGAGCACAAGCCTTGTGCTCAAGCCTGTTCCCCTGCAAACAGCCCACCTTTCCCGGCCTCTCCCACAGCTCGCGTCCAGCATCGCGGAAGTGATCTCATCCACAGTAACGGTGGCAAAGGACAGCATCACCAGCCCCATCGCCCGCACCTCGGACCGGGTGCTCAGCGTGGCGCTGGACAGCTACCAGCTGACCAGGAGCGCCCTGGGCGACACTGTGGACTACCTCCTCAGCAGCAGGCCCGCCCAGCTGGCCGCGGAAGGCGTGGACGTGTTCATAAGCGTGACGGAGAACCTGGTCGACTACATCCTCCCCCCGGCGCAGGACGAGAAAGGTCAGCAGTGATGCTACGCGGCGTCTTTGATGGAGCAGGGCTGTGGTACAGCTTGGGTCCAGTGCATGAGTTCGTAGCTGGTCTTTCTGCTATAGAGAGTAGCCATGGTAGAAATCCTCCTTCTTTCCTCATGAGCAGTGTCAGCCCTCGCTGAGGGTCAGTGCTGAGAAGCACATTTTGCGCTTGATGTAGCCTCCAAATTATACCTGTCGCCCTGCCTTTTGTGTTAAGGTAGCACAGCTCTGTGTGTACACTGTTTTGGCATTACTGTTGACTTTCTGTTTTTCTTTAATAGTGAGTCTCTTGCAAAGTGTTTCCAAGGCAAATCATTTGGCTCCTCTCCCTTGGCAATGACAGATGCCCCTTTGATCAGCAAAGTGGTGTTCTGGGAAGGGCATGTAGAACAGAAGAATGTTTCAAGCGTGTTAAAACAAAACTCATTGCACGCTTTTAGGTATGCTGGATGGTAGTGTTGTTTTAGATGATAAAGGTTTTTACAAAGACATTTCTAAAGCGGTGCCAAGGAGGGAAGCCAATCACAGGCTTCTTCTAAAAAAATCTAAAATCAATTTAAAGTCTGTGTGAAGATCAATACAAATATATTTTTACAGAGGTAGATATTCCCAAAAGTCACTGTGCTCTCAGCTTGGCAAAAGTAGGTGCATGGATCACAGAACCAGTACATTAACAGAAAATAGACTAGCCAAACCTGAAAATGACAAAAATGTAAAATTCAGGTTGTTCATCACACAGCAATGTTCAAAGCATAAACAGAAAAAATGCCAACACGTCAGTCACTTCAGTTCCTACAGTGCTAAAAATCCATTTATAAGGTTTTTCATAGGATGTAAAAGAAAATTTGATATTAGTGATTGTACAGTATAAAACTTCCTTTCTTTAGTATATGCCTATTAGCTTGTCTTAAACACTGTTGTAATGCCAGGTTCATCACTAGAGGGCAGTCTGGCCCTATTATCTCCATGTACAAGAGACTTGCTAAATTTAAACTCAACCTGTTAAATAAACTGAAACCTCCACTAGATGTGGCTGTCGTACAATAAAATGTAGTGCATTTAACAATTCATTGTTTTGCTTAGAGTAAAACAAATATTCTAAAGACAAATCCTGTTGTTTTTGTAAGATGAAAATGGGGATCACCGTTTACAGTATTGTGACCACGATTATAAAGTTTTACAAGGAATAATGAGATTATGCACAATCTAGTTCCTCCAAAATTCTGGCTTAATTCTACTGCTGAAGTAACGTCTTACTTTTCCACTTGCTGTGTAAGCATGTGGGGGCTGAACTTCAAAAGCAGGTCCTCTTCCATCTGTGAAGCGCTTTGGGATCCAACAGGATGTAAATTACATTTACAAATTCAATTATTAATTCACTTATAATGCACCTGCAACTATAAAACGCAACATCAGTGAGTTTCAATTTTAGGCCCTATGAAAATGCAAGGAATTGAACTAAGCCCTGGTTTCATTTTGTATCAGTTGTTTTACATCAAGCTGATCATGGGTCCTAGCTGTTAGATTATATGGCTTGATCCACTGATGCAACCATTCCAAGACTTTCTCCTCTGCTTTTTTCTAACAAGCAGAAAAGTGTGACTCATAAAGACAAGGCACATAGACTCTGCCCGCAGAATCTGACTACACCGACACAATTATTATTCCTGTGGCCTCTCCCCCCCCACCCCAGCATAATTAATAAGCAACAGTGGTGAGGATATAAACGCACAAAGACGGAGCTTCTGAATAAACATGAATTATTCTGAGCAATCTCTTTAGAACTGCCAAAAAATGAAAATACTCCTGGCATTCCTTTCATTAGACTGACGTATTTATTTTTATTAAATTTTTAAAAATGAGTCCGCTTTGATGGCAGCTTCGGGAAAGCAAGTTATTGCAGGAGCTGCAGCATCCATCTCCTTCAGCTGGCACGCTTCCTGTCATCTCGCTGGCTGATGTGATTCTCTCTGGAAAAAAAGTGTGAGGTACTTGGAAATTTTCTCAGAGATTGAGAAAGCTAAAGAAGCTATTTCACTTGGCCTTTGTGGCAGTCGGGCTGTTTTATGTGTTGTGCTGGAGAAGAACGTCTGCTGTGTTGCAGTCAAGAGGAGAATCGAGGTTGACTCTGTCTCTCAGCAGCCAGACCTGTCTGAAGGCTGGTCTCAATATTTCAGATCTCCGAGGCTCAGGGAGATTGTGCCTGGTTCGTGTCTGGATGGAGGGAAGCCACTGAACTAGTATCAGATGAAAATACTAGATCAGCCAGAACAGTAGGCTGCAATATTCCTTCTCGATCAGAAGTTCCCGGTGTTAACTTTCTCAAGTGAACAGAATTGAACAAAATAGTTAACCATGGCCAAAATAAAAAAACAACACTTTGATCTCCCTGAAGCTGCCTGTCTTATTGTACGTTTCAAGTTTGTACCTGCACTCCTCTCTGATTTCTCTGTAGCTCAGTACCTGAGACTGTCTCACTGGTCTGATTTCTAGAGCCTAATCACACTTTGTGATGGGCTTCAGAGTGCTGCCTTTGACCACCCTGGTTGTTGACTTTTATTCTGAATGTCCACATCCTTTCACATGCAACAGTGCCTCCTATTTTTCAGTTCTAATTGCAGCTTGTCTCTAATTGTGAGCTTGTCTCCAGCTATGAGCCTGGCCAGTACCTGGATGAGAGACCTCCTGGGAAAGCTAAGGTTGCTGCAGGAAGAGCTGTTAATGAGACCAGTAGGGGGTGCTCACACTGTTGTCTGTGTGGGTCCTGATGCCACTTGTACTGTAAAAAAGGTGCAGTCCTCCTGTGCTTCTCCTGAGAGGTCATGTGTGGAGAGCTTTCTGGTACACTTTGGCTGCTGTCACATCATCTAGGTGGATGCAGCACATTGGTGGTGGAGGGGAGTCCCCATTACCTGTAAAGTGCTTTGAGTGGTGTGTCCAGGGAAGGTCTATATAACTGTAAGGAATTATTAATTAACACTTGCTGTTCCAGGTCTGTGTTCAATTGTTTAACTATTCCTGCCTCAGTTATCCTGTCTCATTCTTATGAATACAGGACGCCAGACCTTCCTTTCCGTCTTCTCAAGCCATCCAAAATGATCAGCTCCCTACCCCCACCTTGTACATTTTATCTTGTTTTAAAAGGGTGTCCCATATATCTCATCCATATGACCAGGCTAATGTACTGTACTATATATAAAGGAAGCAAGTAGTAATAGTTTCTTTTTTATTGTTCTCATTGTGTACTTGATCTTATTAAGAAATATCGCAAGGGACATATTTATAAGTGTTGTAACACTATAACATGATTCTGGAAATATTGACAATACCTGAACAACAAAGGCATTTTGCAATAAATGGTTGAGGATTCTGGACATACAGTATGAGCCATTTTCATAGCTCTTTATTCCTTGGTGTGCTTTACAGTGGTTCATAAAAAAATTGTTGTTTCAGTGCTCTGTGTTGCCATAGCTGAGAGGCTTAGATTATAGTGATAACAAACGTATTTTGTCTAAAAGGTAAGAAACTATAGCAACATGCTTTGAATAAAACAATGAATAGATAATGTGTCCATGAACTAGTATACACAATGATAATACCTTGTAAAGCTTAACACGATATTAAGGGTGAAAGGTTTAAATAAATGATATTTTTTCCATTTTAAATGATACTGTATTTAATGATACAATGAAAGGCTAGAAACACCCACTGTCATGGTCTTTCACAATCAACAGCTGTTCACTGTCTCATTATTTTTTTTTCAGTGCATGTTCCCTTTGCATTTGTTACATCATATTGGTTTGGAATCTGGTAAACCTAGAAAAAAGTAAGACCTTCTGATATATTTTTGTTTTGTATCTTTCCCTTTACAGTGAGCTAAACATGTCCTCTAAAAATACTCCCAATTAAAAATAGCATTTTTGAAATAAAAAACAACGACCTTTCTTTTCACAGGAAAAACAGCTCTCATGTGTGGGGGGAAAAATATTTTCTCCAAAAGGAAAGAGAAATTTCCTGTGTTAATGAAATAATGTGGTTGGCAATGAGACATTTATGAATGAATACAGCTAGAATTCTCTAGAGGGGTTTGGATAATTTATCTCCTTTCTTGCAGCAGAGCATGCAGAAGACTTACTGTAGATCTACTAATCAGAAGCCTTTTTTTTCCTTATTGATCAGACTTAATAAAAATTTATGAAATGTTTTGCTAAGGGCAGAGAGAAGAAAAAAACTAGCCTTTATGGATGGTGGGTGTTTTGGTAATGCTTTATTCAAAGTGTGCCCTGTATGAAATGCATTACGTCCTTAGTAAGAACAACTTATTGATGGGAGTTTGTATTTGCTGCTTACAACGTCTACGCTAGGCACCTATAATGAGCTAAAGGTAGCAAGCCATCCATCACGTGCTAAGTGTATGTCACTCATAAAGAACTAACAGTTACACTACATTATTATCTAAAATAAGGTGTTGACAGTGTTTGCAGATTTGTTAAAACTATTTTTTTACATGGCTAAGATGAACCCTTCAGCCCAGCAAGGGAACAAATGCTTTGCTGTTTATTATATGATGTTAGGGGTCAACAGCATCGGACAAGGAAACCCCCCCCCCTCATTGATCACTTCCAGCTTTCTCTGCTACAGGACATCTCCACTTTGGCAAAGGACAAAACAACTGTTCTGAAAGGCCCAGAAGGAGGTTAATCCACACCATAACCCTAACCAGATGCCGCATATAAGGCATCCATGTACTGAACCAGGCAGGCTGCTGTGGAAAAGAACACTGTGTTTCCAAAGGGGATGAACAGATAAATAGCAGCAAGTGGTGTTTACACAGAATCCGGCTGGGTTGCGCAAAAGATGTGGTCACTTAAAAGCAAAAACTAAAACTAAAACTGCGCACGTCTTTCAAAGCCCTGGTGTAAAGAAAAAGGTGTTTAGTGGGTTGTAAGGTATTTTGAGGAGATATCTATAATTTTAAGATGAGTGTTATGGGGGGGCAAGGGTTATATTAAATCTCATCCAAAAATACCAACGTCCTCTCCGTTTTCAGATCTAGCAAACAATCTTGCTAAAAGACTGAAATAAAAATCCCATCAGCCCATCTAACACACACAATGTCTTTTCTGCAGGGAGCTCCGCTGATCCCCAAACTCCCATCAATCAAAAGCTGTAACAGTGGATTCATGGGATAATTCTGTTCATCATACGACTGATGGGGATATTCTTAAACTCCCACTTACAGTATTTACAGTGTTCCATTCCATGCCTAGTTTCCAAATTTACAAAGCTCTTTCATGTATCGGCAAATATTTATATACTCATTCCTGTGCTAACATGCCTCTAGTTTGTACTTTTAAAACTTACTTTCAGAAAAGGGGAGGGAATTTGCCCGTGAAGAGGCAAATCACCCTATTTTGTCAAACTCATTCTTTCCGTTCGTTCCTCTGCCTTTTCCCTACACCATACCACCTGCATTACAACTCGCATAATGTGCATTGTCATTACTGAACAAGTGTCTAACAGCCCCATTGCATGTTTAAATAGAAAATGTACAGGCAATAACAGAGGTTCTTATGTACTGGCTCACAAATCAAATTGAAATCATCAATGTGGCCTTACGCTGAAATTTCATTTGAAGCCCAGGCATTAGAATAAATGGATAGCTCTCCAGGAAACAAGCAATAAGATCCATTGAAGTCATTTGTCTTTATTACATTTCCTGTGAATGAATTTGTGCTCTCCTTCCATCATAGAGCAATCGATACTGGTGCCTGGTTAAATGAGCTATTCCTTAATGTGTCCAAGCAGAGCAGTCTAGTAGCGATCTCATTGCCTGTCACTGGGAAATGTTCCGGACATCCAGGATTGTAGATGTTTTTAATCAGCTCCCTTTTGTCTGCTTTTGAGCCTCTGAGACCCTTGAATGAAGCCCTGAGATGTAGCACAGAGAATGTTTCGGCTGTCTTGGCCTGGGAGCATGGCAGAGTACTGGGAGAGAGCAAGATAGGAAGTTAAATGGTGTAAATGTGAATGGGAATTTTGTGAATTCATGTTGAGAGCTGACTGATAGTTGCACCTAGAGATCTTTCATCACTCCGGCCCTAGCTATCATACGGGTGTTGCAGGCATTTTCAGTCACTGATGCAGGATTGCTTTAGTCCTACCTAATTAAGCCAATGTTGGGCTCCATCTGGATGCCTGCAAACAGATGTGGGAAGAAACCCCGAGCCCCAGAGTGCGGACGCATACGTGAAGCAAGTGGCCTGCAGAGCACAATGGGTCATTTTCCCATCGCTCCAGAAATCATTGTCTTCTTTTTGTCCAGACAAAGACGTGTTGCAGAGCCAAGGAGCTGATGTCTATCCCCCTGGTCAGCAGCCAGGCAGCTACAGGAGGTTAGAAGCCCTGGCCAGCACCGTCTGGAGACGTGCCTACGATCAGACAGCCACCCAGCTGCAGCGCACCAAGAGCCAAGGGCAGGAGCTGGTCATGTGGGTGCCTGGAGTAGCCCCATTGGTAGGGTTTCTTCTGTTTGTTTGTGTTGGGTTTCCTATGTGCAATTATGCAGAATGTTAAAATGGGACAAGCACAGCTCTTATTTATACTAAAATGTTTGTGGTCGCATTTATCTCCCAGCGCAGCACGTAGGAGCTGCACCATCATTCTTATGAGTGCATCATTTGAAGACGTGGAACATATAAGCAAATGGAAGCTGAAAGGATTTCAAAGCATCAACAAGCATGCCACGTGCATAACTAATTAAAACAGCGCTAATCTGGGACAAATGCACAGTTTCGCATGTAGGGGGCAAATTTGATATTCAAATATACTAGAAGAAACGACTTCAGAAATCATACATTTTGTTTGATCTGACGAATGCTTGGGCGTGTAAAATTTTGCAAGATTTGTTTCTTATCAGTCTCTTGCCTTATCTGTGTAGTAATTTGCAGTCTGGGAGCCTTTTATTTCTTGTCTTCTCTGTAGTCTTGCTGTGACTGAGTTTATCATCATTTTTCACAAAGCCGCTGATGGGGAGCAGATACTTTCGATATAGAAGTGTACGGGGGATGGACAAAATAATGGAAACACAAAGCAATATGTGAATATGTATTAACTGATAAGGAGTCAGGCCACCCTGTGCCTTCAGAACAGCTTCAGTTCTCCTTAGAATACTGTTATACAACTATTCCTAGTGCGATATTGGACCACTGTTCAAGAAGGACGGCCTCCAGTCCTTTGAGAGATGAAGGAGGTGGAAGTCTACTCCCCAGTCTCTGTTCCAGTGCTTCACTTAAAGGTTCAGTGATGTTGAGATCCAGTGGTTGGAAGAGGCCATGCAAGGTGTTTGAAATCATGGGGGTTCATGAGGCCACTCTTGAATCTTTTGAGCCGCGTGCATGGGGACATCATCTGGTTCGCAAATGAGCACAATGAGCCAATGAGCCAATGTTTGCACAATACATGCGCCTGCTTGCCTCAACCACGCAGAGTAGTAATCGGACTCAATGGCCCCCGAGAGATGCTTTGTTTAACAGTTGGGAACAGCCAGTATGTGTTAAGGCTTTCTCCAAACAAAATCCTTTCAGATGTAGGAAAAAGATTAAATTACTACTTATCAGATCATATTACTTTCTTCCACTGTTCAATAGTCCAAGATTTGTGCTTACCACACCAGGTTATGCATTGCTGTGCATTGGCCTTGGTTACTGGAGGTATCCGAATGGCAGCTGTACCATAAATAATCAGCTCTATGAAACTTACAAAGTAAAAGTTTTTGTTCAGACTGCATCACGGAGGTCCGGTGGGAATTTCTGAGGCTCTTTTTTGTGGGTTTTAATAACTGTCTTGCTAAGTGTCTATGCCTTTGACTTGCAATCACAGTTTCTGTTTACTGGTGCTCTTTTCCCTTGTTTGGCGTAGGGGACACTGTTCACCTTGAAATGTCAAATCATTTGGCTATTTCTGTGACTGAAGAACCAGCTAGCTGACTTCTTTCAATATCTGTTAGATCTCATGTTTCTTTAGAAGCTCACATATTAAAAGTATGATTTTAAACATCTTTTATAGATGAAACATAGTATTGAAATTCATATGAAACACAAGTGTAGAATCCTTTTATCTTGTGTTTTAGTTACTTCACTAAGTCCATCTTGGTTGGGTGTTTCCATTAGTTTGTCAAACCCCTGTAAATTTGGTTCTGAGATCATTTTACTTGGGGCACAACTGATGCTGTCTTATCTCTATCTCTGTGCTGAGCTTATGTGTCGTCTACACCATTTATGTACCCCGCTAAAATAAATCGGAGCAAGAAATATATCCCCCTTCACTTGTTTCTTTTAGGTTTGTTTGACTTGATAATTAAACCAAAATAGAGTAGTTGGCGCACTTTTAGGAACAAGGAACTGGCATAGTCCCCAAGTCAATCTGACCTCCAGGACTTGCTTTCCTTAACCAGCACAGAAAAATCACTGTTTTTCAATACAGGAAAAAGGTGGCCTGCTTCCCACATTTAAGAAAAATATATCTCTTGTATGCATTTTTTTGCCGTTTTGTCTCAGTGTGTGCAGTGAGAGAGACATAGTGTAGCAGTTTATATTCCAGAATGGTAAAGTCACAGCTTGACTATGACCTCAGTGAGTGTGGAGAGCTGACAAAGGCAATACTGTGCTGCGACTCTTTGCTATATAAACACAAGGATGTGGTTTTAGCTGTGTCTGACAACAAATGCTGAGCTCTTTTGGCAAACGTTTCCACACAAGAAACATGAACATTTTCTTTGGACTTCCATCACATGTTGTCAGCATTCTAGATTTTACAATATTAGTAGATGGGTCACAATGTTGGTTCTATATATAAATTTATATATGTTTTTACGTACCTATTAGTACAGTATGTAGTTGTGAATTAGTATTTTAAAAGAAAACCTACACCCCAGACGGGGTGTCAGTCCATCACAGGCATGCCCACTAAGCCTGCAGAGATGATTTTGACACCAGTCAACATAGTTGGCAGGTCTTTAGAAATCGTTCTAAAAACAGAGCCCCCCCTAAAACACGCTTATAGGAGAAACATGCAAACACGCCTCAGAAGGCACCCGGGAATTGAACCCGGGACTCAAGAGCTGTAAGGCAGAAGTGTGATCTGCATGATCCACACCCACATGCCAACCCCCAGAGCTTAGCTTCGGTTAAATTCCCCATTTTATATAAGGACAGGTGCCACGTACTGGGCTGGCATTGCTGCCTCTCAGTGCTGGGGTCCTATGTTCCATTCCTGGGGTGCTGTCTGCGTGGAGTTTGTATGTTCTCCCCATGTTCACGTGGGTTACCTCTAGATGCTCTGGTTTCTTTCAACAGTCCAAATACATAGAGAGGTGACCTGGCTTCTGGGATTTGGCCCTGGTGAATCTGTGTGCATCTGTGTTTGTTCCCATGTGTGTCCTGCAATGGACTGGTGCCCCGTCCAGGGTGTACTCTGCCTTGTACCTGTTGCTTGATGGGATAGGCTGTGGCTCCCCAGGGCCCTGTACTTGATAAAGCGGTTAGAAAACGGATGGATAGGTGTCGCACTGTCCCACTCCTACCTTACACAATGAGGAAGTAAGGGTCGCGACCAATCAGAGTGAGCAGATTCCAGGGTGTGCTGTGAGTTGTTACCATGCTTTATGAAGGGCTCTCCACTTCAAAGCATTTATACAGGGGTCTGAATGTCTTCTTCTCATCACCGTCACGGGGGACAAGCTGTTAAGACAAATTAGCGTGAAATCAAAGGGGGAGCGGGGGTGTTCAGTGTCTTCTTTTGCTGGGCATGGAAACGCATCAAAAGATTCCAGGCTGATCAGAGCGTATTTCTCTGGCATCTTAGAAACCAAGCAAGGACACTGGAGGGTTCTTTTACCATTTGTAAAGCAAATGTTGAAAATCAAACAGCTATCTTCCGCCGTGTTCAGCGTGTCGTCTCTGTTGGAGATGGCTGACTTTTTCAGCTCTCCTGAGGTCAGCAGTGGGCCATCAATGCAAGCTGTTGCAGAAGCTGTGTCCCTCTACTTTTCACCTCATCCTGCCCACACTGATATCTGACCCGCAGCTGTTTGGGATGTTTGTTAAAGGTCATGTTAGGAGGCAACGAAGGATAAAAACAAATAATCCTTCTTGCTTTAGTTCGGTACAGGTTTAATGGCATGCTTTTTATTTGCAGCTGTATTCTCTCTTATCACTGCTCTCTCATTATCACACATTTAGCTGAGTCTTACTCATTTTCAGGTTTAGGAAACACTCTCCTCATGTGCTGGGAGCACACCAGAAGGTTACATGGAATTATATGTGCAAAAACCTCAGGCCACCCCCTACGAGTCTCTTAATAGGATAGCAGCATTGCACTGCAAACCTCAGAATGCGAAAGTGTTACATTTCACATGTAGGTGTGCTGCAAATAATTCACTTAGATAAAATGATATAAACCTGTGCACTGGACATCTGTTATATAAAAAGGACATGATTCACCGTCCTGCACTGAAGTAGTTTGTTTTTGTATTTAGTGAATTGTTTTACATGTTTAATTCTGATCAGTTTAAAGTTTGACAACTCATAATTGTTATACTGTTTACAAAATTTGATTTTTTTCTTAGCCTAAAAATATGAATTAATTAATGAAAAATTATATAGAATTTATCAATATTCTAAGATTCGTGATTATGCATGTAGAAGTCTTAACCCAATTATATAATTTCCTGAATTACAATATAACTGGTCCAGTTGTTTGCTTTAAGGTGTTATAGAGTGACAAACGCCTCATTCTTAGCTTCGAAATTATATCCCTGACCTAAGTCATATTTTCAATATTAGCACACAGTGCTAATATTGTATCAGTTTATGAACAACTGTTTGTCATTTGCGTTTATTTATAGAGGTTCTTCCATCACCAAGGCATGGAAATATTGTTACTGCTCATAATAGAAACACAGAGCTGGAGGTTGTTTGAGTGTCTCAGTGTCCTTGGCGCGGATAAGATTTGACGTCAGCTAATGAATACAAAGTCTTTCCGACTTGAGTGAAGATAACTTCTGGTTACTTTGTGGGAGCCTTGCACCCAACAGATGCAGAGCTATATTCCACTATTGTCTGTGAGAGTGGATCTGTGGATACTATGTGCTCACAAATTGTTAGAGACCGCATCCCAAACCGATGGGTGAACATGGCACAGTCATGTATTAAGGTTGTGTAAAGCTTGCGACAACGGCATTGTGGAGAATGTTTTTATATTACATTGGGCCAACATCCCCTGGAATCTACAAATTTGCAATGACCCATTGTTAATGTACTATGATGTAAAGGTTTCGGAATGTTGCCACAGTATTTGGTCAGCTGTGATGTCACCTCTGAATCTTTATAGCCTCTCTTCCAGTCTGCTGCTGTTTGCTGTGAAAAGGTTGGCACTGAAAGTGGTGTAAAGATGTTTAATACACAGCCTCAGCGTTACTGCCTTAGGACATGTAGAATCGAGGAGTGAGAAAGTTAATAATTACAGTAGCTGTGCTTGTGGATCTTTTCAATTTGAAGAGTAATAGCAACAAGAAAGAAAGCAGCACAAGTAATGAAAAAGAAATCTGTTTTAAAGAAAAACAATTCAACTTCTTCTAAGCTTACTGCCTGGGAGAATGGTAAAATTAATCCAATTAAGGTTTAACTGGATCAGTTTAGCTCTTCTGTATGACCTTAAGCTGTTGATGTAGAATTTGACATCCCGCTTTTTTCTGGGCCACAAGAACTTGGGAACTCTTGCATGTAACCACTTTCGTAAGTAACAATATGAGCTGTTGGAAAGCAGTTAAATTAGTATATATTCTAATGAATGCTCTTACAGGCATTGAGTCTCTGAGAAGGATAGGATGTGTCTCATTGCGCTCTCCTTAGCTTTCACAATACAACCTGCAATCTGATTTTAACAGACCAGTTTGGCCAAAAAGAACTTGGAGTTTGCGGGTGGAGTTCTCCTGGCTGTCCCAAGCTCAGTGTCAGGGCTGCTGTTTGGTGGAACGGAGGAGCAGAAAGACAAAGAGAAGAAAAAGAAGAAGGAAGGAGAGCTTCTACAGGTAAGGAATGACCACACAGAGCTGGACTCTATGATCACCTTATTGGTCATATACAATTTCTTGTATTAGGAATTTGTCTTTTCACATATCCCAAATGACTCTCCATGAGACACACAGACAGGGAGATAAACTTAGGGTCAGAATGCAGGGTCAGCCATTTATATGGCACCCCTGGAGCAGTTGGGATTAAGGGCCTTGCTCAGGGGCCCAACGGAGTAGGATTCCTCTGCAGGACGTGGGATACGAACCGGCAACCTTCCAGCCACAGGGCGCAGATCCTTAGCCACAGACTGCCCCACAATCTCTTCACATTTAAGAGTTTTGTGTTATTTACATTTATAGTTGACAGCCTAAAAAGTGCTGATGACTCAAGATAAATACTGTTCTGGGGCTAGAGGAGACCTTTGAAGTTCGTCCAGCTAATTAGGTAAATAAGTCTGAGCAGTGTGGCCTCCTGGGACCACATTTAAAAGATCTTATGTTGTTGTTGTCAGTTTTTGCTCTTTATTTGTTATTTTATGAATTTATTTTATTGTATAAATGTGCGTCCAGTATGTTGCTCAGCAACCTGAGTCAAGTAGCTTTGAAGCTGCAGTTTTTAGTGTTCAAAAGTATTGGTGTGGTTCAAAGAAACACCAGTGGGTCATTAAAAATGCTTGCCACATGCTTGTATGGGTATAAGTGTATGCTATCTAAAAACAGTGAAATATTTTGTAGACATCTACCCATGCTTTTATGAAAAAGAAAAATGGACAGTTTTTCTATAAAACGGAACTTTTTAGCCATTTGTATCACTTCAATACAACACATGGAACTAGGGGACAGCTATTACTTAGTTCTCCATAATAAATTCATGAACCAGGAATTAAATTACTTTTTTATGGTGCACATTCAATGCCTTATGCCAAAGGGTATTAGCCATCTGCTGCAGAGAATAAATGTTGTTATTTATGAAGACTTGCTGAGCTAGTGCAGATTGAGCAATATTCCAGAGAGGAGAAATTACAACCTTCTGAAGCTGCAGTTTACCAATAACAGGGCCCACGGTGGTGACTGGTGTCAGTTCAGCAGTTTATGAATTTGCTTGACATTGCTGGCATGGCCATGAGACAGTTCCTGTTCACTGGTCAAGGCATGGCTGCAGAATTCCTTGACTTTCATTGTTGACCCCCATTTGACATAATCAAGCGTGCATTTAAAGCATTTGGACCTGAGGTGTTGATCAGCCAGAGGCCAGTCTTTATTTGCCTTTTGACGGTATTTAAGAAAATGTAATTAGCTACATTCCTGGCATTCAGAACATTCCCCTCCACCCCCCACAGCTCCAGCATCCATGCAGGGTTTGAGGAATAATGGGAATGTGTCAGCTGCTCAAAACTGGCGACTGTTTCCTTACCTTGTCAAAAAATGCAAAGTACCTGGGTGGAGTGTGTCAGCTTGTGTATCTGTGGAAAGTGAAGTCAGACATTCTGGCTGGCTGGATGTTAATGCTTTAGCCCTCTATTACTGTATATCTGAAGCCCGTAGAAAACGCAGTGCATCATGGGGTGGCCAGTAAGCTCCTGTGATTCCTATCGTATACACACTGGTGTTTAGGTTAGCTGACCTACACAAACTGCATTGTGACAAGTGCACACTGTAGAGGAATTAACTTTGGTACATGTTTGTAATTTTGGAATTTATGCCCATGTTTTTTCATGTGGAATGCATCCCCATGTTCTTCCATGCATACAAGATTCCATGGATATGACTGGTGGTGAGATTGAGTCGCCGTGTGTGTAAGGCTGTTGGTCATTGGATTGTGTTCCCACTGGTCCCATATGTATGTGTGCTACGTTACATTGCTCTGCTGGGCACAGTTTCCATGACAGAATTGACTGACAGTCTTTAGACACACCCGGTCTGTATAGCAAGCCATTACAATATGACCCTATGTATTTTGTAGAGTGATGAAGTTCAGGGCCTTGTCTCCAGTCTGGGACATCAGTTGCAGAATGCCTACACGTCAGTGGTGTCCAGTGTGAGGAGTGCACCAGAAGTCACTGTGGCCCTGGCCAAAGACACAGCCGGTGCTCTGATAGAAACCTGGAGTTCAGTGCTGAAAAATGTCTCTCACTACATCCCGGTGAGTCACTTCCAGAGGCCCCCTGCTGCCTTTGATAATTCCATTATTTTGGATTAAAGGCATTGATCTGTCTGGCATCCTGTTTATACAGGATCTGGGTGGCTGTGTTCGCTCCTCACGTGCTGAATCATACCTCTCTCTCTCTCTCGACCTTTTGCCAGCTTCCTCGCTGGCTCATCTTGGATAATCTGATATCTGTGTTTTGACTTTAAAAAATGTAATTTAAAGGCCTTTACACTAAATGGCTGAGCAATTTGCAGCAGCAGCAAAGTTTGCTATCAACTATGGACTGCTGAAGCTCTTTCTGACCTATGTGTTAGGATGGTAGAATGGCAGTCTTGGTTGTTGTGTAAAAACAGCCTGAGAAAAGGCCCAAGTCTGAAGCATATGTTTCTGCTCTGGGATTTTTGTTATAACTCTCTTGGTGAGATGTTCAATACGATCATGTAGGGGTACAGTACATCAGCTTGAAAAGCTCCTGTAGTGGATCTTTTGATTTACGCAATGGTAGTGGTATAAAGTAATGTATGTGCTTTAATGTGTGTATGTAGCCACATTGCTCTTTTAAATTTTAAAAGAACCATTTTCAAAGCAGTCAAATTTCCTCAGCTTTTGTTGGACATGACAAAATCGCAAGCCATTGGCATTTAGTGTTCTGGTACTGTTATTCCTGATAAAAGCACGCAAAACTGTGTGTGTGGGACTTGGAAAGTCAGAGTGTTCTGTTACTTTTCCTTGTGTTTCAAAGGCACAAGCCTTTGGCTGTAACCTAGTGAAAGAGGTTTCAGTGGCCCAGAAAGTCAATGGGTACCATATGTCTGACAGGGAATAGTGCTGCTGCGTGAGTGATCCTTCCCACTGACATCATGTCTAGGACGTGCACTCAGGAGAAACAGCCAAATCTCCAGATATTTTTCTTGAATGAATTTGCTTTGAATTGTCTGAGTGGAATATAAAAATAAACCATTTAGAACCCATAAACACTTCATTTTCATTCCAGCACTCCAGGGCAGAGACATTAGAATTTTACTTTTTTTTAACCTAATTTAAAATACAGCCATGTAAATTGCTTTGCTTTAGAAGTTAGCAGCTGCCAAATGCTGTACACAGTCGCTTTTACCTTATGGGGAATTTAGGCAAATACTGTATATTAGGCTGATGTTGGGCTGCATGCAATTTTTTTTGGTACGCGTTGTACTTTTAATTTTTCATAGCATACAAGAAACTGACTAACAAGCATTGTTAAGAGATGTCTGTATATAACTTGCTACAGTACTTTCTACAGCTGGGGACACACTTATTATATTGCTTCATAATTTGGTTCTATTTAGTAGCTTTTATATAGTTTAAAAGACTCCTAGCAATATTAAAATCTCAGGGAATATAAAAAAATGCAGTACAGCAGGAATTCAGCAATACGAGCTATTAAATGTTCTGTTCCAAACACAGGACAGTTCCTCTGGATGTGCCTGCAGAACAAAAAGAGCCTGGCGGCTTCAAATTCATTCTTTACGGTTTCAGAGAGAGGCAGTATACTTTCCCCTTATGTTATATTTGCTGCAATATTACCATGAATATTGGCATTAGTTGAAACCAAGGATATCCAATGCTAGTGCTGCAGGACTCTGCAGATTCTCTAAAGATTCTTCTTAAAGAAGCAGCGTTTGAGGTTCTGGAAGAAGTGGTTAAATTCATTCAATTAAGCTAATAACAAGCTGATTAAGGTCATTTAGAGCTCTGTAAGAACGAAAACCTGCAGACACGCCAGCCCCTTAGAAACAATATTTCTATGAGAAAGTTTTGCAAAAAGTGGAGAAGATACCACAGCGAATTCTAAACAGTAAAGAGAGATACTGTATGTGGATGCTTGCAATAGCAGTTAGAATTATTTTTGCTTTGTGTCAAACACAGACTAGGAATGGAAACAAAAATATTTTATAAACCCTGCCCAGGCTTTCTTCCTTGAGAGTTTTCCGTTGTGCTGCCACAATCCACTAAGAGCCTGCCTAGCATTTCCAATTATCAACACAAGAGGAAAGGCTGACATTTTGGCAGAATATCATTGATGGGGGGGGAAAAAGACAAATACAGACCGAACAGTATTTGACATGTTCCTCTTGATTTCCGAGGGCTACATTTAATCCTGCTGGATTTTCTGACAGAAGCAGAGCACCGACCTCACTGTATTTACTGTTGTCTCAATAACAGCCCTCATTATAGAACTGACCGTAAGAGGAAGCCTATGGATTTATCATTTACAGTGCTCATACACTGCGTTGACAAATAATTTAACAGGGGATGATGGCCTTTGAAATCGGGCTGGATTCCAGAGCTAATTTAAAAAAGGGCTTCAGATTACACAGGCTCAGTGTAATTGACTTTTTCTTTCATTGTAAAAATGAGTAGTGAATACACACTATTTTGCTCCGTAGTGATGTTACATTCCTCAGGGTTTGTTGAAAAGCTTGACTTATGTCTGTCAAAAAAAGCATATTAAAGGATCAAGAAAATGTTGAATGTGTAGGCCATCCCCCCTCCCAGGAAATATGTTTGTAATTAACCAATTTCAAAATCAAAGCACTGAAATTACTGTCAAAGTTGAGGGAAAATGGAAAAACATTTCAAAGACCAACAGCCACAGAAGCAGACATTGTTTGCCAGTGGTATTCGTCATAGAATAAATAAAGCAAAACAAAGGTAACCTGTTTTAACTGTCATAAATAATAATTCACCACTGTGGTGAATGATGTAGAAATCCCACTATGCACAGCTGAGAGCTTGAGTAACGACTTACTGCTGTTACTCATTAACCAGGAAAACAAGCAAGCTGCTGTTGTCCTGTTGTGGTGGGGTTATTAGAAGAACTTTAGTCTAAGAAATGACAGCATAGAAATGACCTGTAAGGTCCTTCAGTCCTTTTAGAAAGAGTGTAAAATGCTTCATATTGAAATAAAGTAACATTTTAATATAAATAATGTATTAATGTATAGGAAAATTAAATATGTTTTACCTCTTAAATCTTTTTTGGATTTCTTAAAGTAAAAACAATGTATTTAATCTAATTCTAAACCACAGTAAACAAATGAATCCTGCAGCTAATTTCCCAGAAGTCCTCATCCCTGGGAGAGTGTATCTGTTGATTCAGGTAGGAGCATGTCTCTGGGTGCAGTTCACTGAGCAACGCTGTGATAACACCTGGTTACATGCAGGTATCCATGGTTGGCTTAGGCAAGTTTGCGTGCGGAGAGCTGTTTACGGTTATGTTGTGTCAAAAGAAATCGCTCAAAGTGGATTTTAATTGGAGACACTGTCTGAAGGTGTGACATTTGCCTTTTCAATCTGATTTCAGTTTTTTTATGTGAAGGACATATGGTATAACTGCTCCAGTATGTGTAAAATAATGTGTTTTTGACATTTATGTTTCTGGGTCTATGCAGTGTTGATTTTAATTTAGCTTTTTCCATTTCCGGCTCACACGCCCAGTTTCCTATTATAAGTTGTCTTGTTCTTTAATACTCTTGACACCTTTCCTAGATATGCTTGCAGGATACCTTACCACAGAAAACATGAACAACTTAGTTCATTTCTCAACCACACTGATAAAAGCCGATAGTACCCTTGGCAAATCACCTGCACGAAAGGATGTAAATTCGGGATCTGCATCAGTCCCTTCGCCAATTCAGCAGCACCTCGGGCTTGTTTTACAGGGAGGCTCTGAATGCCTTGTCCACAAAGTCAAGCTAAAGTCTGTCGGCCCAAGAGGGTTAAGGTCAGGCATTCTTTGAACGGTGGCAAGTGGTCTTCATTTCATCAAAGCAGATGCATTGCTTGCTGGGGAATAGCCTGCATCTTCTGAAACAAGACATTAGCTGTGATTCTAGTGAGCTCAATCCCTTGGTTGTGTAAAATGAATGACCCATACAACAAATGTTTTTCTCAAGAGGGCTATATACAAAGTTTGCACATAGTGAAACAGTCACTCATGTGTCTGTGTTCATTATAAGACTAAAAGGTCTGAATGACTGCCGAGCGCTACTGTGATAGCTCTTAGGAGCAGTTTTTTTCCTTTCCCACAGCGGCTAACCACCACTGTACCCAGACATTAACTGTACCTCCACAGGTCAGCTGGTCACTCTGAAGACTCACTGTGCAGCGTCACTTGTACTCGGCTCAAAAAGGCCTTTCCCGAAGTGACCTCTTTCATAAGCAACTGTTTCAGTGAGCTAAATTAGGAGATACAGTAACTATGCAGAAGCAGGCGATTAATCAAGTTCATTAGCAGTGGGGGCTCATGCCAAGAATCCGGTCTGCGTTCGGGGGGAGGGAGCAAGGTGGCTCCGAGGAGTGCGCTCGCCGAGTGGGAGCAGAGGGCACTCGCTCTGCGGGGGGCCAGGACTGGGGGAGGGCCTTGGGCTACTGGGGAGGAAAAGGAATTGGAAAGGAGAGAAGGATATTAAATGACGGGAATTTCTAATTGTTTTTTTTTTCTATTTGGTTATTTGTCAAAAAGTACATTTTGTCCAGTGGTTTTACAGTTTCTGCATTCCAGCCCCCCTGCGGACCATGGCAAATCCTTTACTTCAAGGCTGAAAGTCCCTTTCGAGAGGGTCGGTTTCGGGGAGCCTTTCATTGTTTTAATGTTGGACGTCAGGGGCAGACGGGGAATGGTTTAACGAATTTCATGCATTCTGAGAGTATATGCATTGGAGGGGGCTTTCATTTAGTTAATTACACGTTAATACCTGAGGCCTTCGCGTGACTGACCCCCGCGTTGTGAGGCATCACTACTAGAAATGTGTTCCAGTGGGTTTTTTAAAATGATCTACTGAGTTCCAAGAAGGCAAAGATTTTTAAATAAACCATTTATTGCATTTGTGACTGTGGAATCCTTCATGCCAAGGTGTACTAAAGGGACCAGAGAAGGAATTTAACCGGTAGAGAAATTCCCAAGGTCTTGTGTTGCCATGGCAACCCGTCGAACGGGACACACGACCTTTTGGGGCACCATGGTCAGTGACTGATGGACAGTGGTTTTATGTTAAAACTGAAGATACTCGAGAACATGAAATATGTTGCCTCAAATGCCTACGACATGTTAGTTAGTTCTAAAGTTTATTTTAAATCAGTGATAACAACATTTCAAAATAGTTAGAAATACAAGTCAAGCATAAAAACTTAATGGCCAAAGCGATAAAAAATAAAGCAGGCACACAGGGACCAATGCTGGAAAATGCAGTGCTTTTTAAAATTGTGCTCTGCAAATTTGACATGATGACAATGGCAATATTGCGAAAGAAAACATGTCCCAAGACTCGGACTGACAGAATCTACAGGACGTCTGGGTTTGTGACACTTGCTTGTGTTAAACTCCTGCTCCCCACCCCCCCATAGAACAATTTTTCACACAGTATAATTACATCAAATAGTTGTTTCAAAGTAACCAAATTAGGGCTGCTTAAATTGAATAAGGAAGAGGAAATAACCGTCCCAGCGGGAATCAGTCAGCTGAGGCCACAATGTAAACAAGTAAACAGCTGTCTTCGGGACACGTGGCTCATACTCCGTGCACAGTGACCTGCCAGCGCTCTTCGCCAGGACAGACTAAAAACCCTGAGGTTACAGCGTCGGTGGAATAAGGACAGCTAAACATGTGGCCCCTGAAACAGTGCTTTGGCAGAATGTGCTTGCAAGGACATTGCATCGTAATAGGATAAACTCTCAGTTTAATAGAATAATGGGGTGGAAGGGGTGTCTGTTATAGCTGAATTATGTTTCTTCAGCCCAGAAACACACTATTTCATGAGAAAGATGTACATGCATACATACTGCATATTGACTCAATTCTCTGACTTATATTTCAACAATTGCAATCAACACAGTCAATGAAAATTGTACCTGTGCCTTTTATCATAAATATACAAGCTCTTTATTTTTTTATTTTTAAAAATACTGTATAAAATTCTCATTGTTTTATTGTTTTCATCGTTCTTGCCAGGAAACCTCAGTATTATGTCTGATTTTACAGACATAATTCCATTTAGCAGATTTTGTCCATTAAATTCGAATCCTGTTGAAGCGAAGTCTGTGAAGCGGCTTGTTTACTTTGCCTTGTTTCCCCGCCAGCGCTGATTTAGAGCTGGTCTGAAGCAGGGCTTCCTGAGCTTGGTGGAAGAACTGTTACAAGACAGAAATAAGATAAATTGACAAATGACATATAATTCTATTTTGCTGTCTTGTTTCTGTTTTCATTCCGGTGTCATATTTATAGGTGCTTCCTCAGTTTTAACATGGAATGTGTTGTTACATTCTTAATTCTTCTATTATTAATCATATCTTGTTACGTTTCATTCTTGAATGTAGTCAAGTTGTTTGACGGGTGTTTGTAAAATAGAGCAGGTATGCCGAGGGGCAGTTTTCCAGGGAGGCCCTGCCTGTGTTTTGCCTCACTCTGCTGTCTGTTTCTAGTCCCCTCACCAGCCTTCAGGGGTAACAGAAGGGTTACAAACGGGACAATGTCATCCAGCCCATCTAGCCCGTTGGCTAGTGAGTGGCTCAATGATCCAACGTATTCAGTATTTGGCTAGGTAGCACTTCCCACGCACATGCCACTCTGGGTACAGAGGTGCCTCCTGTTCTCAGCTTTCGATTAACTTCTGATTCTTGTTTTCCTGTTCCCTATGAAGATGTCTGCTTGGCTGACTTTGTATACTTCTATACAAATATTTTCAAAGATCTTCTTGCAGTGTTCTCTTGATTTAAATTCTATGCTGTTAACTATATATAGTAACATATATATTTGCTTACCTTTCTCTTTACTTTCCCATGTTTCTAGAAAATGTAAATGATACGTTATAAAAACCTAAGCCTTTTTAGAAAGTAGTCTATTTTAGCTCAGTGTTTAAGATTTTGGATTTGTAGATTAGTTTTCCGACCTTCATGCAAAACCCTGAACTTGTCAACATTATACCTCAACTGGCATGTTTTCCTAGTCTTGAATATTATTTTGATCTTTCTGAATTTGATTTGCTGCTTCTACGGTTTGCTAAGCCTCATGCACTTTTTTTCATCTGCAAACTCGGTTTACTAACAGTACCAGGATTTAGTTCATTTATATAAATTTGGAAAAGCAGTGGCCCTAGTACAGATCCCTGTTGTACTCCGCTGACTACATTACCCCACTTTGAATATCTGTGTTCTGTTTATAAACGAGGTATCAATCCTTAAAACCAATTTGCATATTGATTTATCTTCTTGTTTGTTCAAAAAATCCTAACAAACTGGTTAAGCAGGACCTCCTTCTTTCTAAATCCATGTTGACTGTACTTTAGTAGCTGATTTCCATAAGTTCATCTAATTTATATGTAATAATTGTTTCTAACCTTCCATGTAATAGAAATCATACTCTTTGGTTTATAATTATTGGTTCAATTTTTCACTTATTTATGAGCACCACATTAACAGTACCCCATTTGGAGTGACTTTTGTGACAGTGAATTACTGTATGTATTGCATCTCTTGTTTGCTTGAGTGCAATTGGTAGGATATTTATGTTGAATGTTTCTAGTGCCTTAAACATTTCTTGCCTCTTGTAAATAATACTATTTAATACTAGACTTTAGCCTTCTTCTGCCTGAGACGGGTTGCTGATTTTCTTCTGTGTTGAAAGAAGACATTACATGAAGTTCAGTGTGTGTGAACTTACAAATTGGGATTCAGCAAAATTACATGTTTACCTCCAGCCTCAGAAAACAGTTGTCTCAGTGTCACCACACCCTCTGTTTCATCCAGCCCTTTGAGGTGTATCATGCTACTTTTTTCTGTCAGTACCTCTCCATTTGTTTGGACTGAAGCGTAACCAGGATCTGTGATGCAAACAGTCCAGACTAGCACCTAAAAATAAAGTTATTGCATGTTGTCATGTGTTTTCCTTGGATCTTAGTCATCTTGGAGGTATTTGCTTTTGTAACAAGAAAGGTAATACTCTGTTGTATGTGTTTGTATTACTGAGCAAGAGTGGTTAAAGCAACACTTAAGGTTTATAGTTTCTAATGAGAGGTTATAATTTTGATCATAAAAACTTGTTTTCCTGTGTTATGTAAGTTTATTGCACTTAAATTTTATTCAACTGGCTGAGAAGGTTCCTATCAGTTAGGAAATGCTGAAGTATTATTTTGTTTATATACCTGCTGATTGTAAAACAGGTAAAGCTTTGTTTTTGAATCTTTGAACACCTTAAGGAAAAGCAGTATGAAGTCTTGGGGAATTTTATTCACTTGTTTTGCATTTTAATATTTTTATTACTGCATTTTGTCAGACAGGGTCCACACATCTTTAATCTTTGTCCATGAGGGAATGATGCTTAAGTGTTCTAGAACTGTATGTTCAAAAAACTGAAAACTGTGGCAGTGAGTTTAATGTTTTTTTCCTCTCCACAACTTTTTGAAGTTGCTAAAAAAAGTGATCTAGTGCTAAAAAAGGTGGTCTAGTGTGGTGATACACAGGTATGGTAGAGCAGTAGAAAAGCGTTATGCACACGGGGTAATGCAATTAGTGAAAACTACAGAGGACAAAATGCACTAAGTTGCCATCCAAACTTTCTCCAATTAACTTTTAGGTTCAAGGTATTTCAAGGTATAATGCAAGAATTCCAGTCTTTTGTGCTCCAAAGGAGGTGATATAGTATGATCACAGTCTCTTATAAGGTGGCAAATGTCTATATTTCAAAGCAGAATGCCCAGTTATGATGGATCTTAACTTTGTGACCTACATCTTTTGTTTTGACTTGAAACTCTGTTTCTCCTCGATCCAAGAAGGGATTCTGTATCTTTGCAATGGCGCACAGCCGATTAAGGTCCCAGTGGCAGAAGAGCTTGTAAAAGCCTGCATGCATTGAAACAACAAAGGGCTCCAGAGAAGCAGTGATGTGGAACGGCAGATCAGTGAAATCTCTTTGTGTGCTGCTACTTGCAGGTGTAAACTCTGACGAAGCACAAAGCTTACTTTCCTTTACACGAACATGGTGAAAGTTACCTACAGATAAGAATGGTCAGGCTGCAAATTGGGAGTTTAACTGCTTTATGAGTCCTCATTCGCCTTACTGACTTTTTTTTACTTTACAGTATTTCTGGAAAAATACTGAAAATGTGTGAGCCTGATTTTGCAATGTTTCATTCACCTGCATTGCTTAATGTAACTGTGCAGAATGCTATCGTCAGATTTCGAAATTGAGATTTGGAAATGTAAAAGGTAGCTTTAAGTATCACGATAGTTTGCGTCAATCTTAATCTTCCATTACCTTTTTTGAAATGTACTTCATTTTATTTTAATAAGGATATATCATAATACTTAATAAACATTGAAATAGAGCATCTGTTATGGATGTTGAATGTTTTTTGTTCTGGATAAAGTTAGGCAGTTATTAATACAGAAATTGGATAATATTTCTGTCTGAATGTAGCCAGTGGTTTTGCAGAAGCACCGCTGCCTTATCAATTTGTGTTCTTTAGATCCAATGTCTTTTTACATAGAAGCTTTTTAAACCCACTGACTTCCACTTGCAGACCACTTAAATTGACCCATGCTTGATCATTGCTGTCAAACTTTGAGAATGATCTTTGGAGCTACAGCTCTACAGCTGCAATGTTAATGCTGACAACAGCCTGAAAGTGAAGGACACTGTAATTGGCCATGAAGACATGTAATAAATGGTAAGAGATTTACGGTTAGAATTTCTGGGAGAAGAAAGCACAGTATCACCCCTTGCTCGTAAGGCGTGGAGGTGTGTGGCAGGAAAAGCGTTGCGGTCAGATTGGTGTGCAGTGCCGGAGCCCCGCTGTGGAATGGCCAGCGGCTGGCCTTCTTGTCCTTCAGGGGAGGTCAGGGATTCTGACAAAGAGCCGTTTGGGCTGCAGGCTGACTGGACTCTTTTTATCGCCCTGCCCCTCCTTCTTCATTAACCCCTGGCTTGTTCCCGTTGAGATCCTCGAAAGCATCCAGACAGATAGTTTGTCTCCAAGAGGTCTGGCACCAGCCAACCTGCGAAGATCCCAGTCTGGTGTCTACCAGTCTGGACATTCCAGAATGACACATTGAGGGAAGCACAAGGCTACGAATGAACAAAACAGGATCAAGCCCTTGGACGTTCTTGGGTTTCTGAAGGTCAGCCCAAGTTCAGAAACACATCGGCATGTCTCCGGCAGATTGCAGAGATTTTTCAGGAGCGCCGTCTCTTGGCTGCATCTTGGAATTTGCCTTTTCTGAGAAAAACTGGAACTCTAATAATTCTTCTTAACCTCGCCATTGACGCAACAAAAGCCAGCTCACTAGCCTGGAAATAATGAGTTTGAAATGTACTGAAACTACAGAAGCTGCCTTTTGGGGGGGGGGGGGGGATATATATCTGATGGTAAAAAAAGTCCAACATCTGGAATAAGAATGAGCAAAAAAATGCAAGGTGTGGCAACTGGAGAGTGCTGTGTCTAAAAACACGCACAAGGTGCACAGAATGTAGGCATTATTAATGAGATTGTCTGTTGAAATTCTTTTCTTTGCTTATCAACCAATATGGGTCTAATGTGCATGCAGAGCTCAGGCTTTTTCCTCGTGTTTGCTGAACATTTCTGTTGGCGGGACTGTGCTCATGTGTGATGTCCTTCACAGCTGTCCGGAGTAGCGGGGAAGGAAGACGCGCGGCCCAGCCGTGTGAGCGGAGACAGCGGCGCAGAGCCCGCGCAGGGTGAGGACCAGCCGAAGAGCATCCCACCCGCTAGCGGGTCACCCCAGACCCCGGCGGCCCCGGGGCGGGGAGAGGGAGCCCAGCGCCCCAGCGACACCGTGGCAGCCCAGCTGCTGCAGCAGAAGGTCCTGGAGCAGATCCCAGTCCAGCAGAGGATCCTTCTGGGGGGGCCGGGGACCAGGTACTCGTCCCACAGTGAGAGCAGGAGGGGAGAGAGTGCCCCCAAGTCTCCCAGTCCCACCTACCCACGCACAGTGCACACCAGCACACACCCCACCACCAAGAAGGACTGACTGTCTATGTGCAGGAGGTTCAGTCCTCTGAAGGAGCAGCCTGTCTTAGAGAGAGTTAGCTGCGTTTTCTCTGATCTATCCCCAAGGCTTATCCAGCTAAGAGCGCCCACGTCTATGTTCAATCTGTCCATGTCCTGCTTCTTGCAGCTCAATGTTTTTAGCTTCATTTTGGATACCAGGTGCCTGTGTGATCTGTCGTACTGTGAGTAGGGACAGAGACTCTGCGAAAACGAAAGGTCTGTGTTTAGAAGAGCGCGTACCGTATGTGTCACAGTTTATAGTGCAGCTGTAGGTTTTCAGTCATCTGTATGTCGTCTGATGGCAATGGTTATGTTATCATAAGCCTTCAAAACAGGATAGAAAAAGCCATGGGAAGTGGGAGTGGGTATTAAGAGTGGCAGGGAGCAGGAGGAACAATATTTAGAAGGCTTTAGAAATATGAGGACAGAGCCACCTTGTCATGATTTACTGGAGTATAGGGAAAAGCTGAATTCTTTGGAGTATGGAAAAGAGAGTGGGGATAAATAGAAGAGCTCTAAAAATCAGTAGAAATATATTTAAATAGCTATAGGTTCTATGGATTTTTGTCAGTTTGACACCTCTTTATGGCAGTCTGTCCTAGATATTTTTGTAGATTAAAAATGTATGCTGAGAGAAATGCTGTGAACTCTGTGCTTAACATTAATATTTAAATGTCATTGTTAGTAATACCATCACTGCAAGTGTTTACATTAATATCCAGTTTTCTTTTGAATTCGTGGTGTTTTTCAGACTTTCAAGTGTGAGCTTTCCAGATATTAGCATGTTTGCGTTTAATGCAGGTACAGAAGAACTGTGCACCATTAGTGTACAGTACAACAACATGACAGTGTGTCCCATACCCACTTCCCCTGACGCGATCAGTCTTACAAAAACGGATATTCTCTGTTTAAAAACCTTTGTGGATGGCTCAGTGGGGAGAGGAGACATAATTAAATAGACTCAAGTGAGTTTATCTTTGCAAGAAAGAGTTTGTAGCAAACCTATCATATACAGTGTAGAAACTCTTGCCTTGCAAGAACAGTGTGAATTGGGTCATTACCTTAAAACGCCAGGCAGCCTCTCACATGGACAGACAGTGTCTCCAGGAGAATCCTGATATCTTGATTATAACATTCCTTCACAGAACACTGACAGTGACAGTCCTGGGGCTCACATTACATCCCATACCAAGAGACCCAGGGCTTCACAACTCCAGCATGACCTAACCTTGCGTGCCCACAGGTTGAGCAGGTGTGGGATATTCTCGAGAGTTCCCTGTGGAATTGTCACAATAACACCACTTCCCATGACTCTGTTAGAGGGTTTTGTGTTGGGAATAGGCCACAATCTCACAGATCAGCACTGTGTCTTCAAGTCGCTGCCTTGCATCAGATCATGTATGGCATCAGGCAGTATTGACCATCCCCTTAGTTTCTCTAGTCTGGTGTGTGTTCACTGGAAAGTACTTTTGCCAAATTGATTTGCTGTTTCCAGTCTCTGTATTTTTAAATGAAATGTATTTAATAACAAGCAGTTAATTTAATGTAATAAGCAGTGTTGTGAAATAAGAGTGTTTTTCAGCACATTAATTGCTACAGATGGTCTTTTTTGTTGTTTTTGTTACAAGCCACAATTAAATTTATTTTCCCTACAAAGTGAAAATGTTATGAACAGATATCTAATCAAAGATTAAATGTAAGTTTTCTCAAGCACTGTACTTGTGGTACTGCTTTAAAGTTCAACTTTTACTCAGAAAACATGATAAAATATTGAACGTAATATACATACACTAAGCATTTTCAGTACTGAATATTTGTGAATCAGATGTACTAGTAAATCCTTTCCTTTTCTGCTCATTCGTATTGCTTTGCTTTATGAGACTGAATATGCTCAATGCAATTAATTATATTTTACAGCAACATTCCTCTTTAATCATTCAATCTATGCTTAATCCTTCCATGGTCTCTACTGCTGACTTTGTGTAAGAACTCGGTAATAAGATGTTGGAAAATTGTCAGCTTTTTTCTGCAAGTCCTGATTATTTTCACATGTCCAACTCGCCCTGTGTGCTGATGGAGATCCCACCCACCCATCTTTTTTTAACTGTGTAACAGTTGTCAGAGGAAAACCACCCAAGGACAGCAAGAAATTAGGACACCAGAAACATTTTTAGAACACTCTTTCTGGAACAGGTGGTGAGTGCAATTCTTAATAACAAAAATAAATAAAAATATTTAACATTTCTTACTTGATTCACAATGTTTCTTGACAATTGTAAGCTAAAAAGTCGAGTCTGGGAAATTGTGTGCTTTTGAACACAATTTTGTGTATAAGAAGCATTGTACTGGCAAAATTGTACCATACACAAGGTTTAATTTCCGAAGGATTATTTATCCAGCGTTCATTACAGAGGTGTACTTGTAAATGTCTCCTTATGACAAATTTAGAGGTGTTCAGAATGTCTTATTTGCATTCTGAAAGTATAGTTCATATTCAATTTTGTGTGAAAGTCAATTAGTGTCTTAATTCGATTTGCAGTTTAATTTTAGTGTAATAAACCTTTGTTCAAAATAAGCCCATTCTTTTATTTTGTGAAATCATATATTTCTTATGCAAGATTCAGATTATTTTAAGATCAGCTTTGCTACTGCCAAACTGAGATATGCTATTCAGCTATGGTGTTTAAAAAAAGTCAAGTAATAATTCTTATAATTATCACAGCCTTTGAATTTAGAACTTTTCTAAACGGACTGAGATCTTAAAGCAGATTTGGAAATTGAAAGGGATATTATGTTTAAACATGAATTGGTTCTTTCATCTAGAACGTGATTATTAGCCCCACGGTAACTTTATTGCAGTATTAAAACCTTTATTTTGCATTTCCTGTAACAGAATTTACAAAGCTTCTCAGTGTTAATGTTCCTTTTATGTTCTGATGTGTAGCCTAAGGAAATACTCCTTACATTATATCTAAACTCCAGCAATAAACCTTTAGAAAGCCTCTCCATTTCAAGCGTGCTTTATTTTTTCAACTACTGGCAATTGGGGTGGGAGGGGATAGAGTGTCAGCAGTCTGTTTTCTTAAGATTTCCAGCATGTGCAGACAAAATAAACTACCCATTTAGGAAGAAATTAAAAAAAAATATAAAAATCACATTCAGAAAAGTTGCCCAGAGCACCACTGACTGGATGATTCATCCAGAGTTTTTCTGGGGAAGGAACACAGGGCTGCTTGTTTCCGTGCCAACCAGGCTGTGCTCATTATGGAGACCTGGCATTAAAAAAGGACAAAATCTGCTTTCCGTTTTGGGGAAGTTTCACGGTTTTGTGGGGGGAAGAATCCCCAACGTCTTCTGCACATAATGTGAACTTTGTCAAACCAGTGGAGCAGGTGACACAGCAGCACAAGGTGCCTGTTTGTGCTGGTCAGGAGCAGGGAGCTGTGGAAACCCTAGTAAATGTCTGAAGAGGGGTTTTGCTTGTAAATATTGTAAACGTGTCAGAAAGACATGGAAAAAAAAGCATACAATACAATATAAAAGCAAGATTATCATTTTTTATTTTGTAGTTGATCACCTGCACAAAATAGAATTATATTCAATTGTTTAATTTATTCATATTTACATATTTTCACATTATTTCAAAATGTTCATACAATTTTGACAAACTGCACATCAAGAATTAAATCTCAGATGAAGTCCTTTAACCTCCTTTACTGAACAAATCCACAAAAGTGCTTACTTTCAATATTACTTTGCAAAACATTCAGCAGACTTATTGGCCTATATTTTATTTAGAGTTTCTACTTCAAGGATCTTGATAGTTTACAGGCATCATTATTGTTAATTTAAGCTGAAAACTGAGAATGACTCTTTTTAAAAAAAGAAGTACTTGAAACGTACAAAGCGCAACGCAGACATCAGAAGATTCTTTGCAAACATCTCACTGGATGCAAATCCCAGATCTTCCAGGTATTGCGAAACAGACATGAACCAATACGCTAGCAAGCCATTATAAAATGTATTTCAGGAAAGCACAGAGGGCTCTTAGTACCACCAGTGTAGACAAACGGGAGCAGATTGTGAATACAAATATAACCTGACCGGAGGTTATAAAAAAAGGACAAGCAGATGTGAACTGGCTGGTGGAACAGTAGCATGACAGTTGTTGCTATCGGTTCTGCTCTTGGGTCCCGGGTTTGATTCTACACTGGCGCACTATCTCTGTGGAGTTTCCTTGTTCCCCACACATTTGCCTTGCTTGTTGTTGAGACATGCAGAAGAGGATTAGGTGATGAGTGTGTGCGTGTGTACCCCCTGTGAGGGACTGCCACCCTTTCAGGGTGAAATCCCGACTGGCTCTCTGTGCTTCCTGGAAAGGCTACAGGTTAAATGGCAGTCTCCCGATAAGGAAGGGAATTCAACCCAGGAAGAAAAAAATGAGTAGCCATTAGACATAAAGAAGAAAATGTTGCCACAAGCCATACTATTTCAGAAAAGAACACATTGAAATGATTATATATAATGACAAAATAGTTTGGGGCATTTTTGCACAAGTGATGTCAGTCATACACCCAGCATTGATGCTTTGCACTGTAAATCATAAATAGTGGCAAAAGTAATCTTCCTTTATCTGCACCACACCGCTCTCCAGCTGTGTGTTAGCTTTTCTGGGTCACTCAAATACAGGACAGCTCCACCTGGATTAGCCAGTTGCTAATTCTTCTCTCAATCTCAGACCTCTTCCCTACAGCTCTCCAGGAGTCCAAGTCCTGACCTGAACTTTGATGTCGTTTGCGCTTCACAGCATCTGCTTGCACATGACAGAAGTGCAGCTCCTCGGGATACATACAAGCTTTGCGATTTAAGCATTTAAAAACCAATCACCTGGAGTGATTCAAATCTAACGTTTCGAACTTAAATGCCGCTTTTTGTATTTGCTATGCAGATTACAGTAGAAATGTTTTTCGAAGCTGAAACGTGTGCTCTGGCCCCCTTTTCCGATGCAGTCAGTCTGCTGCTGCTGCGGCACTTTATACCACTCGACAACCGCCAAGGGAGTCCGGGCTCCCTGGGAAATCCTTAAAGGATTACTCTTGATTAAAACCCACCTTCCCACTGAGCTGGTGCAAGCCCAGGAATCCCAGCAAGCCTGCCTTTTAAATATTTCCTCCCAGCACTCCATAACGTGAACTGGAGAGCCTTCCCGTCGCGTGCCGAGGGCGGAGGAGTAACTTGGGCCCCGTGTGTCGTCTGGGTATCTTCCACTTCCTCTCCGTGCACCGCGGCTCTCAGAGGGAGTCGGTCCGTTTCCTGGCGAACACCGCAGACATGCTCTTGACGATGCTCTTGATCCCGGCCGGCTTCTTCAAGGACGTCTTGGCCTCGCGGATCCGCTCCACGAGCCCGTGGAACACCAGCAGCACGCTGTGGTAGTTCTCGGCGGCGGACACCTCATAGAAGGCGCAGTCTGTGGACAGCGCCAGCAGCCGGCCCTCCTCGCTGGACACCGTCCTGCGGTGGTGCAGGTCTCTCTTGTTGCCCACGATCACGATAGGCACCTTCTCCACCCCCAGGTAATCCTTCTGCGCCTTGATGCTCTGCACCTGCTTGGAGACGCTGTTGAAGCTGGCCCTGTCGCAGATGCTGTAGACCAGCACAAACCCGTCCGCCCAGTGAATTCTCTTCTCACACGCGGAGCTCTCGCTCAGGAGTTCCTAGTGTGGCAGGAGGGGGGGGGAGGACACAGAGGTTTCAGTCTGGTCTCAGAGCCAAGTTTCCAGAATGAATATCTTCCACTATGAAATGCAATCAGTTTTCTTAAGCGAAGAGCTGGAAGTGTTTTAAAGACTGGGGATTTATTAGACTTAAGAGCACTTAGGATCACTCTGGGATTCAATGATATGAGCTGGTTATGGTTCTGTCTCTAATGACTGACAAAATGGGGTTTAAATAAATACTGGAAAAAGAAACTCTGAAACACCCAGCAAAACACACTCTTTATTACAGCCCAGGACACACAAAGTTCCCATTACCAAGCTCAAAAGTAGACTGTTTCTAACTTGGTACTCCGAGAGTTCTAGTCAATTCAGAAAACAACCACCTCAGCTTCAGGCTAATCAATACGTTTGCACACGGACTGATTTTGGAGCAACTCATTTTTCAGCAGTAAACCATAGATCCAGTTTTACACTGCAGCAGGAACAATGGCTATATGAAAGCACACAGCTACTGTATATGGCACATCTGATAAACATAAGTACGTACATTTTCTATTGAGCTATGTTTTTTGTTTATTTAATGTTCTTCACGTATTTTACTGTATGTATAAAAACAAAACAGTGAAAATAAAATTCAAAATTCCAGTGATGTATTTTTACAGTTATTTTTCCGTCAGAAATACATGTAGAAGATCTCTACAAATGTTTTAATCATTTTTTCCCCTTACACATACAGTACCTGTGAATAAGGAGAATCCCAGATATTGAAAGAAATCTCTCTGCCGTCTACGATAACATTATGGCTGTAAATTGATTCTGGGGGGGAAAAAGTAAATAAAGATTATTGTTCAAAGACTACAGTAACAACACCATTTCATGCCAATGCAGTATAAAAAGTAACTCCGATCTTTCCAAAACGATCGCATCTATTCTGCGTCAAAACTATTCTGTTTCGCAACTAGACTACTGGCTCACTGCGGTTGTACTGGACCTCAAAACCGGGACTACACTTAGAGGTGCAGCCATGAAAGTAACATTTCATTACATACAGTATAGAGGCTTTGCATCCTAAAAATATAGACTATGAAGCCTATCCTATGGAAACAAAGCCTATAAGAAACTATAAGAGGTATAAGACTCTTTAATTTAGAGCAAAGCATTTTTTATGTAAGGCACTGTATCAGATAAAGGCGAAATTACCGATATCTCCGTACTCCCCGATGAATCTGCGCGTTAGAAAGCGGACTGTCAGAGCTGCAACGGGACAAAAAAAGAGCTTAATTATTTACCAGACATTACTTAATGATAAACCAACAGTACAAGTAGGTAACGTGGATCAGCTAACCCAGAGGTGGCAATTAGGTTCCTATTGTTTTCAGACCTGCAACCACACACTAAGGGATAAAGATTATATTTCTTGAACTGCCTACAAATAAGTGCACATGATTAATTAATTATTTTGATTATCTTAACTTACCAGATTTCCCAACGTTATCTGTCCCTAAAACCACTACGTTCGTATCCATCTTTAAAGCATGAAGTCCGGTCATGTCTGGTGTGAGCCTAGATCCCGAAAAGTTTGCTTTGGAGGGAGACAGGCTTAGAACCATTTGCAAACTTAAGTTTTTACTACCCGATAAACTTAATCAATTACAACCCACGCTGCCACTTCTGAGACCGACTGCAGCGACTGGTGTATAAGAGCACCCTTAGGAATGTGCCACTATCGGGTACAGACGGGGGGTGAGTTTCTAAGTATAGCTCCAAACCTCTAGAGAAATTCAAGAAAAGGCAAAATTCTTAAAACCTATATATCTATAATTAAGATATTGATATTATACATCAAAGCTGAATGGCACTGTTCTATTTCTTCAGCATGTTTTAAACACAGAATGGTATCTCCCAAAGGCCTGAAAACACTTGCCCCATGTGCTCTGTATATGCAGATACAGAAGGTGAGGACGAGGGAGGTGTTGACAGAAACTGGCAAAACAGAAAAACATTCATCTCATTTCTGGAACTCCGTGTGCTGTGAAGGGAATTTGAACCCCTAATATACAATAACGCGCACACAAAAAACAAATAATGATGATAGTTAAATTCAACTATTGCATTTTTTTTTACTTTTAGGATGATACGAGCTGCTTACCAGAATTATTTCCACCTAGATCCTAATTCCACTCAGTGAAGATATCAATACACAAGAACTGAATTCGAGAATACTACTATTCTAATACGATAAGGCAGTTCTATCTAAATAACGTTTACTCGCAAACACCTATTTATAGGACCTCGTGTTTTCGAGTAAGGTTATCATGCTTTCGCTTCAGAAAAACGAAGGAAAATGTTGAAGTTTCGTCCTGTTCAGGTGCAAAATAAACATACCACTAGGCGGCAATATGAGCATAAGAACCTTATCAAGAAAACCGATCTTAAAACGTATTTGTGGGTCCTGACGTCATCTATAAATTATTGCTTGATACTGTGATAAAGGGAAAATAAAATGTAGCAAAACGGTGAAATGGTGATTCGCTAATGCACTACTGTGAATGATCAAACAAATCACAGAGAGGTCTAGTACGTAAAGAAAGTCGGAAAACAGTCAAAATTAGAACTAAAAATTAGTCCATGATACAATTATGGAAAAACTAGGAAAACTGGATACAATTTCCAAAAACTACACAATTTGCCAGCATTTGAAGAAAGATGTTTAGTTACTGCACAAAGCTAATTACAGCAATGAGAGTGAGAAGTAATTTTCTTTTCAAGGAAGTGTAGTGAAAACGCCAGAGATAATCCATTGCGTTATTTTATGTACAATATCATCCACCCGTTTTTGAAGCTGCTTTATCCAGTACAGAAATGTGGGGGTAATCAGAGCCTAACCTGGCCAGAAACAGGCACAAGGCAGGGTATTGCCCTGGACAGGACAGCAGTCCATCGCAGGGAAACACACTCACTCACACCAGAGACGGTTGTTACACATGCCAATTAACCTACCAGCATGTTTTTGGACTGTGGACTCAGGACACACAGAATATGAAGATTAACATAATGTGTAGATGGAAACAAAGTATTTACTGTATACTTTATTTGAGCAACTTAGTACACGTTTCTCCTCTCACATGGTACAAGACAATGGAAAGAGAAGCACTTGTAAACCTTGGAAATCCCGAAGGGAAATCGATGTGTTACAGAAGCCCAAGACAAGCAAAAAAACAGACATTAGAATAGATGAAAAATTAAAATATGTACAGTAATACAGGATAAATATAAAATAAATAAAAATAAATACATAGGTGTGTGCAAAATATGATCATAGTCACTGTAAAAACAATAAAATATGTGCAAAATGTGCATAGATATATATATAGATTGAGTGTCCAAAAAAAGTACAATGGAGCAACATTCTGTCCATAGACGAGCAAATGAAGGGCTAACAGTCCTAGCCTAGGGCAGTGTTATACACCCTGATAGCCACCGGGAGGAAAGACCTGCGGAAACGTTCCCTTGAACACTGATTCATAAAAAATGTGTAGCAGTGTTCCACACACACCAAAGGACCTGAGCCTTCTAAGAAAATAGAGTCGGCTCTGACCTTTCTTGTACAGGGCGTCAGTGTTACCAGACCACTCCAGTTTATCATCCAGGTGTACCCCTAAATACTTGTAGGACTGCACCCCCTCTACAGTATGTCCTCACCCTGGATAGAAACAGGGTTCAGCGGAGACTTATTCCTTAGAAAGTCCATGACCATTTCTTTGGTCTTGCTGGTGTTAAGCTGGAGATGGTTAAGATGACACCACTCCACAAAGTTGGTAATCAAGCTCCTATATTCCTCCTCCCTCCCCTCTCTAATACACCCCACAGTTGCAGAGTCATCCAAAAATTTCTGCAGGTGACATACCTCAGAGTTGTACCTGAAGTCAGAGGTGTAAAAGGTGAACAGAAATGGAGTAAGGACAGTCCCCTGTGGAGCCCCAGTACTGCTAACAACCTGTTGGACACACAGCTCTATAGCCGTAGATACTGTGGCCTGCAGGTCAGATAGTCTATAGTCCAGGACACCAGGGGAGTGTCCACCTGCACCACCCTTAGCTTATCTCTCAGTAAAGGTGGATGGATGGTGTTAAAGGCACTGGAGAAGTCAAAGAACATAACTCTCACAATGCTCAATGCACAATTTATGGTCTGGCCAAGCTAAAAATGTGCTGATTTAGGATATTAAGTGCCTTTTCAGGACCAGGATTGGAGACCTCCAGTATGTGTACCAGGGTTGAGTACCTCTGATTTAATTAAACCAAATGAGACACATTGCTGTCAAATGCCAAATAATGCATTACTCCCGTATTTCAGTGCTGCATCGATGCTTATCTTTGCGGTGTTGGAACAGGATTTCTGAAGAAGGGTTTTGCAGCAGTAAGGAAGGCTGCAGTTAGGAGGTGAGCTCACTTCCAAAAATGAAATGATGTGGAAATTGTAGGGCTGAAACAAGTTGTATTATATAACCCTTCTGCACGCGGATACTGATATGATCACTTCACAGTACTGGGATCCCAAGATGAAAGAAGGGGGCCAGTCATGCACTTATTCTGCTTTTGGTAGCTTGGTGGAAGCCTGTTTAGTGTCCCTTTTACTGCAGGCAGTCCCTCCTAGACTCCAGTTTTACAGCAGATGGTGTGGATTGAGCCCATTAGGTATCCAAGCTCAGGAGTTTTCAGCTTCCCTGTCTGCTTCTCTGGGAGGACAGGAGCCGGCTGGAGACAAACACGGCCTCCCAGGAGGAGCCCAGGCTCCTCTCTCAGGCTGTCCTCACCATTGTGCCAGACCTGTGAAAGACAGGGGCAGGCCCTCTTTAAGTCACCTAACGCAGGCCATGTGGCCTTTACAAAGAGGCAGCAAAAAGTAGATATTTTCTGTTTGATCCCATAGAAAGGATGAGGGTTAATAGAGCTATCAGTGGATGCAAGAAATACTCTCATCTCGGTTATTATTGCTCAAGCATGTCTCCCTAGAGAAATGCCATTTTAGCATATATTAGACCTTTTTATTTAATTTTTAAAGAACTTCACCTGTGAGATATTTTCATATATAGGGAAAATCCTATCCTTCCGACATCTCAGAATTGCAGTTCCAAATTAAATCATACAAAGTGTATTAAGTCTCTATAGGGAGCTTGATGTGTTTAATCAGCCTTGAAAAGCGAGACCTGAGTGGAGTTTCTGCCACACGTAGTCCTGGGAAATCCTTGTACACGGTAGGTGGGCTTGTGTTCAGCAGCATGAGAGCACTGGGGATGCCAGGAGGAAGGGCAGCAGATGGGAAAGGCACAGAAGGGTGGATTTTATCGTCATGCAACGACTGCTAAAATACTCAAGGGTTGTGCATTCCAGGAACGAACACCTGTTTGTTTGGGAAATCTCAAATCCTCATTCGGTGGCCTTGGCAGAGACACAGCCAGCCACAGAATTTGACAACAAAGCCTATATTCTGTCTTTTTATATATCAATTACTTACAATGGGTGTGACCAACATGACACCAGTGGGTTTTGCACAGATGATTTCAAATGTTAAAAGTCTTAAGTCTTGTAGTCTTGTATTGTGGATTGTGTTAATCTTACTGTATTTTACTGGGTGTTAATTTTACTGTAATCCAGCAAGGATTAACACCCATTTAAAAACAATTACACAAGAATGATTTGTTGTCTTTTCACTTACATTCATTGCATAAAAGAATTATCCATCCAGAATGGGGAGAACCTTTCCGTCTCATCAGGAGTGGCGAAGGCAGGGACAGCACTACTGGGACAGCAGAGATATGCATGACACTGTCTCAAGACCAAGTGAGGACACGGCCCCTTATAATTTGCAGAATCTTTGAGGTGAAGCAAGTTTAGATCAAGGGCTCCATTTTCACATTTATATTGAGTTTTGTCTGAGTTTATTTTATTCAGTTTCTATTGCACTATTATCTATTATTGTGTAACCTCATTTTGTCACTTTAATTTTGTGATTTTTATCGCCCCCCATTGAGCTCGTGGAAAAGACATTTCATTGCCAGCAACTACTGCTGCACACTGTATTGTTGTGTATTTGATAAATAAACTTTGATTGATTGATTGACATGTTTTCTGCGAATAAAAAGTAAAATAACACTCTCAGACAAAACAGCAAACACATGCTGTGTTTCTCCCCCAAAACTCTGTCTCCCTTCACTTCCACTCTGGCTGTTCTGCTGTCTCCCCTCCTTCCATGCGGTGCGATCAATAGGCTATGCTGCCACCCAGACAAAACCAAAAACCGACGCACAGCTACGAATGTCAGGAGAAAGAGAGCATAGCGCTCTTTTGCTTTTTATATAACTGATAAGCTTACTTTGGAGGGAGGACACACAAGATAACCAATGTTTGACAACTTGGAGTGGAAAAACCAATCAAAGAAAAGGTATCAGCCATATCAAAATATGAATTCTTTGATCACGTTACGCCTGCAATTCTTTATGCTATCGGTTCTTTGGGACATTCCTGAAGCTGGTGTTATTAGCTGTGCTGACTGAGCTGGGTGCACAGAGACTCCCCCTGCTGCCCTAATGCAAAAACATGTCAGCAAACTTTTTTCAAGGACAAATGCAGACAGAGGGAATGCCTGTGGCCTAGTGGCATTGCTATCAATTTTTTAGAGACATGTGCTTTCTGATGCACTTCGGATGGAAGGAACACTTTGAACAAACATTTCATAACAAAATGTCTTCAAAATAATTATGTGGGATTCCTATCAAGATGTTCCGTGAGGTAAAGTTGGATGCAGCAAGCATAACAGAAATAAGGGACACTCAGCTGCTCAGAGGGTTTGGCAATTTTTAATTTTTAAACTAATGCACATTTCCCTATTGAAGATTCAGAAAATCTGTTTTCGTTCAGAATCCGCAGGAGAGACGAGGGTAGTGCCGTCATTTACAAACGTCAGCCACAAGAGGGCATTCAAATGTGAACATTGAAGATTACGTATTAAATAGTCCTTGCTTATTTGCAAGGGACAAAAGACTAGTTTTGAAATTTAGAGAAATTGGGGGAAACTAGTAATGTATTTATGATTGCAAGAACATTGTAATGAATCCTGACTTTTTAAACATTAATAAAGCTCAATAATTCCAAATTTCAGGAGTTGCACTGGATTAAAGAATGGATATGGTCATTAGTATGTTCTCTAGCAATCCATTTGCTTTAGCCTCAATTAAGAAAACTGACTGCAAGTTGGAATGAAAGATTGTGAGGTTTATGGGTTTGTATCCCAACAGCCTGTGGGGTGTTCTCCTTTAAAGCGGAACCTAACAAAGACAGTAGTGAGCATGGGAAAGGGTTTAAAAATTGTTCATTTTTTATTATCGATGTAACATTCTCACCCTCTCTTCTGTACAGGCAGGTACAGTATATCTATAATCATGATAAAACTCCCCCCCCCCCCATTTTGTTCTACCTGCATGTTCCATTGGGTCCCTGAGCAAGGCCCTTAACCCCAGCTGCTCCAGGGGTGCTGTATAAACGGCTGACCCTGCGTTCTGACCCCAAGCATCTCTCCTCGTCTGTGTGCCTCAAGGAGAGCAAACTGGGGTATGCGAAAAGACAAATTCCTAATACACGAAACTGAATATGACCAATAAATTGATCTCATCTTATATACTTTAATAACACAAATGAACCTTTCAAACTAAATAAGAAGAGAACGAAGCTGGCTTCTCCCCTGAATAGTTAAAATGTCCAGTAGATGTTGTGGTGAAATTGATCTATTTTGTGGTAATATACCTGTACGTATACACTGCATCAGTAGTGGTCAAACCTTATCTGGGTGAGCCAAGACCCAGCAGATATAAAGTTCAGGCTTTAATCAGAAATTTCCAAACACTCAGAACAATTTTATTTTGTCCACTTAGGCACATGATTTGTGCCATTAAGCAGAAATATATAGCTCTTAAGGACCTTAGCTGGTCATTCCCAAGGTTTGACATCAAACAAAACACATGCATTCTAGGTCTTTACACCAATCTGATGATTACAGGGTAAACCAGAAGGAAATGCTGGACTGTGTATCCTCAGGACCAGGTATTCAGGAAGATGTTTGCACATTAACCCCTCTGACACTGAATTAGACACAAAGAGCCTAGAGATGGCTACACACCAGCACCCTCTCATCTAAACACCAAGCTTTTAACAAGCAGGCACCATCCACGCACTCTGTGAAGCCGACACACCTTTGTAGACACCGAAGTTCACGTGAACATGCTGACTGCCCTTTGCAATCAACATTCATCCCCTTTTCAAAATCGGTGAACTACTTAGAGCTGTTTTTGTCGCCCTCTGGTGGAGCCCAATAGATCGCGCAGGGTCCGGCCCCCCCTCTCATCCAGGACACCCTATCGCCAGCATTGTCATCTTCTCCGAGACGAGCACTTACAAAAAGGACGAGGAAGCCACAGTGTCACCTCGTCGTCAGGAGAACAATAGCAATTTCAAATAGAAAAAAAAAAATCTATGCAATTGAAAAGTATGCCAAGATAGTTTCCGCCCTGATTCAGGGCCATGTGATGTCTTTGCCGTGGATATTTACTCAGTCTGAGAAGGCCTTTCTAACACGGGCCAAGGATGAACTCATTAATGCCGGATTATGAAGTTAACGACCTGAAATCGACCAGTGCCCCCGAAAGGGGAAAGGAGTAGTGAGCAAAACGCTGGCTGGTCAGCTTGTATCGTCCCGTTTCCGGAGTTTAAACAGAATAATTCACACCGACATAAAAAAGCAGCTCCCCCCCCACTCATATGAAACATTTCGAAAAAGCTTCTTCTTTTCGAAAACACGTTATTTTGGTCATTATTGGTAAATATGAAGAAATCTTTAATTCATCCATTTGGTCGTTACATTTGGATTTTTTTTTTTGCTTTAACGCACAGTATGCTGTTCTATAAATCCATGATCCATTGTCCTACACCTTTAAATGTAGTCACTTCAGCAGTAGTAGGACGATTCTGAGTACAATGTGTGTGAGTGACGTGTATAAATCACTTGGATTTCAGCTGTTCTCGTTTTTAAGAGAAAATCGTGTGGGTGAAGCATGACAAAACACTGTTAAAACAGTTGCCCTTTAACACTGTTAAACATTATTGACCTTTAAATCATTAAAAAAGAGGAAAAATAATAGCAACTAAAACATTTCTGCATTTCCCTCCTGGAAGTTTATAGCTTTCCCTGGTAATGACACTGGAGTGATGAAAATGACTAATTAGTCTGATATTGAGAGGTCACACAGAAGGGCAGTGCTAAGAACCGCAGTTCATGCAATTTGCTTCCGAAACAGTACCGATAACCTGACAATTTCATGGTATTTGTCCCTGATAATAGGTTCTATTAAAAATGCACACGCTGCTATTTTGCTGAACAAGAAAAATGCGGTTTTAATGCCGGGCAATTTGAGGTTTCCAACTCATAACAGCTAATACGCTTAAGAGACTCGCACAAAGGAAAATGCTTTTTGCATTATAATATAATAACTCCATCCCCATAGAACGGCAGTCTAGGAAATGGGAGAGGAGCGCTCGGATAGCTCTACTTTCCTATACTACCCTGTGCCTCGATGCGCTTTTAATGTAATCCCACTGGGCTCTTAATTTTGTACACAAGCACATCCTTTCTGTCATATTCGACATTGGAGGAGGACCGTGAGGAAACGGCGATGACCTCATATCTAAAGTGGGGTTTATTTGCATCTTTAATTATTTTTATAATTATTTGATCAGTGTTGTACTAACTTTGTAAACCTCCACGCAAGATTATTGGCACGTAAATTCAACAAACAGCTAAAAGAAAACAAAAAGTCATAAATTGAAAACGCAACAAATGACTATTGGAATGAATAAATTGGTTGCGATTTTAATTCCCCTCACTATATCCTGTTGGTGTATGCTTTAGAGAAGATAGATGCCTTTGGATAATAATTGAAAGCCCCGGATTGCAGCAGGGAAGTCGCAGGACTGCCGCTCGAGGCCCATTCTTCGTCCTTTGAAGGGGCTCTCGGGACAACACCTGGAGCCGCACGCAGTTACCGGACAATCGCGTGAGCGGACCGCCTCCCAGCGGTGAAACTACAGTATAAACAGGTTAAAAGCGTCAGCACTGGCTCAGGCTGGAAACGGTCGCATTGTCCGTTTAAGAGACATGCCCCAAACTATTGTAACGCAACGGGGGCTCAGGCGGGCGCCCTTGCCGCATCTGTTCGGCCCCTGCACCGTCCGGGGCTCGAACCCGGGACTTCCGCGTCTCTCTGCAGCGACCTATCCCCGTGAGCTAAAGAGAGATCTCTCCACAGCCCAGTAGCTGTTCCTGCTATCACAGGGAAGGGCGGTGACGTCACCCGCTCTGGTACGCCGGCTCTTACACACAGTGCTTGTCGGCCGTAAGCGTTACACTATAATCAGCATTCGTACATGCATCTTGTCTTTCTCTTGACGAAGGTGATAATCTAACCACACCCCCACCCCCACGAAAAAGAACAACTTTAGAACTAAATGTAAGAAAAGTGGTAAAATGTGGAAATGCCTCATTTGAAACAATAAAAAAACAATGCCCGAGGTAATGCGTTAAAATTTACAGTACATTAAAAAGGAAGGTGTTTTTAATTTGTTCTTAAAAAGCTATTCATCTTGTAAAATGCTAATTGCAGTTGTACTGAATATTGAGCTGGAAAATGAAAGTGAACTGCAGATCTTAAATCTTAATATATCCGTGAAACCCGTATGCTGCTCCAAGCACACAGTGGGACTGAGAGGAAGCAGTCTCTCTCAACCGGGCAGAGAGATTCAGAGAGGCGCCAGGTTCCCTTCTTCATGGGGACTGCGGAGGGACAACGTGAAGCAGCCCATGAAAACCAGAGCTGTGTGGCTGAGGCACCAGCAGTACCTGCATAGACCCAGGAGCAACATGCAGACTCCACACAGACAGACACTGACAGCTGGGTTTCAAGCTGCGGTCCTGGATCTGTGAAAATGCAGCACGGGCCAGCACACCACCTTGCTGCCCTACTGTATATTATTAATAGAATAAGAATAAGAATGGCAGAATACCTTAAACTGGCCATTCATTTCAAAAGATGTTAAATAACATCATCAGCTCCCACAGTGCTGTTATTTTATATATATATATTACTCGCTTTAATATTCTCTGTGGGAGGAAAAATGTCTGAGAGGCAGATTTTAGTGTGAATGGGCCAGATCAAGAGGGTGTTTTGCAACTGAAATTGCTTTATTTTTTTTCAGCGCTTTCATGTGTACAGGGGAAATACTGTAAAAAGACACATTTTCCCATTATTTCTTCCCCTGTGGCCATGACCCTAGCAAAGACAGCAAGACCAGTCTACCATACCCTTCTGCAGGATCTCCCTCTCTTCCTCATGCTGAAATAAGCTGTACAAACTGGCCCTTGGTCTACAAGCCTGGGTAGTTTCAAAGGGGATAAAACACGAATTCTGTTTTAAACAAGCAATTACTATAATAAAACCCGTATATCACTGAATGTTCTAATTTGGATGGGGTTTTTATTTCAAGACCATTAAATATGCAGGTACGCAGATGGTTGGGAAAGTTTAAGGTCTGAGGTCAGTGCAGTTTTCCACAGGAAACCTTATTGGTGAAACTTTGGAAAAATAGTGATATCACTTTATAACATACATGACTGGCTTTGTATTTAATGGTGATAGCAGAAGTTGAGGAGGAAGGTTAGATCCTAATCTCTCACACTTCTGCTTGCCTGTGTACACTGTATATAAGTCTCTCACCCAGGACTTCCCTTCACGTCTCTCTCACCACCCCCCCTCATCCCCATCTACACCCTTGCAGCTGCACCCTGGCTCATTCCTCACAATAGTGAGGGGGGTCTGGGCAGCCTGTCCTTGGATATCCTACGGCCAGGCTGCCTTTCCCTCAGGTAGGCAAACCAGGCCAAACACTTTATACAGTACATGTTCTGTCTCTCTATCGCATTCATTAGTTAAATACCAAACAACTGAATGACAGCATTATACAGAATGTTTATGGCCACCCAGTGAATTTCAGCTAGCAAAATACGCTATCAAGACATGCGGCCAAATCTGCTTCAGATACTGACACAGAGAAAAGAGAGTTCAAGTCCTGTGTATGAAATACATTAATGGCGTCTTCAGTCCTGGTCCCTAATGATTACTGTGTTCCATGATTTTGTGCACATGCTGCTGATCTACTGGTGCTGGAAGGTGAAGTATACAGCACTTGATTATTTTTTTTTGTTCGGCTTGGGCTTTTTCACGTCAGAAATGTATCATTTTCTCATTCGCTCCCTCAGTTCCCTTCCTGAAAAAGAACGTTTTTTTGCCGACGTTCATTCATTGCACGACAAAACTGCTGAATGGAAGGAAATCAAAGTATAACAAAAAGAACAAATCACATGCATGTAGAAGAGATTTGCTTTACCAGCGCATCAGAAATACATTCATAAGCAGGAGGAAGCAATTATTGATTAGTTTACCTATCTGCCATACCTGAGTCGGCACTTTGCTTGGCCAGCATGGAAATTCCAGCCACTGTTATTCCTGCAAAACAGCTCTGAGCGTAGGCTTATTGTAATAAAATAGACTTGTGATTTAGTAGATAGCATTGCTTTAGAAAGCAATCCCCATCAGGATTTGGCAGCATTTAATCAAATTAAAATTTAATTTATATTTCAATTGATTTTTCTTTCAAGTGCTCTGCCTTTACAGAAATGCATTATGGCTCAGATGAGGTCCCATACAACTTGCCTCCTCTAATTTAATGGAAGTTTTTGTAGATCAATGGATGTCTAATTCTGAGGTTTACTCCATATTGTTCACTTGTTTCCCAGCTGCTGGTTGTTTTACAATGCTTCCCACTTCAGCTAAGAAATGAAAGACTATCTTGATTTCTGTGTGTATATAGAACTAAGAGTATGCCCTCCCTAGCTTGATTACATAATGACTCAGGCCAGATATTAGCTCAGTTTCCAATGACAGCCTCATTCATTTGAAGTGCTTTACTACAGTTTACTACAGTTCTGACACAGGTCATTGGGAAGGTCCTTCTTCTATGGTGACTTTCAAGGTATTTGCAGGAAATGCAGGATAATGTTGCCATCAGTGCAAAAAAGGCATTGCAATGAACTGACCATGTTTATCCTGTATTGCACAGGGTTATCCTCAGATGGATTTGCTTAAATATTTCACTCTGAATACACACATTCTACAGGATCTGTAGGAAACTTCAGAGTCTGTGGAAGAAGCAGTGCCAGAACAAGGCCTGGGAACCTGGAAGAAAATCCTGATGGAAATGCAAAAGATTATACATCTTCTACCTCTTGTCCATCTGCCCCGTCTAATAACTACTGATAAAGACATCAATGAGAGTCACCAAATAGAGTATGATGACTGATGCTATCATCCAAGCCGAAAGTGATTTAGATTCAAGACACATGTATCCACCATGCCTTTGACCTTTCACTTTCCTTTCAGATTACACATTTGCTCTAAGAGGATTAGTCTGACATTCAAGTTGCTTGCCATGGAAGGAGAAATATTAACATAGGGTTTGATTTTTAACGTTTGTCATATTTTGCTAGAGCCTCAATAAAGATTAAATAAATGTCTCCCTTTTTTCCATTTCCCCTAGATTAGTTGCCTTCCTCTGAACAGCTACTGCTGTTCCCTTGGACAGACGATCATTCATCAGATGTCTAGTCTGATAAATAATTTGCCCATGCATTTTTACATCACAGTGTACAATCTTTCAAGAAGAAATTACAGATTGTCATTTATTGTCATACCTTGTTTATTAGACACTGCACTACCAGTGTAAATGCCCACATCAAATTGGACTCTTAAGATCTCGTAAATTAAACCGTTTTTTTTACTGGAGAGTTGATTCCCTGGCAGTATGAATGCAACATTTTTGCTGTTTATTTTAGCTTAAAAGATAAGTCAAAATTTCATATATTTAGTTTCTTCTTTCTCTTTTGTTGTGTGAAAATCACAGGTCTTTTACTGTACATCATTAAATGAACAGAGATGCATCTTTATCAGGTTGGCCTGATGCTCCATTTTAAACAAGTGAAAACCTCTGCTTTCCTCATTCACATTGCTTGAGTTCTTTGGACTCTGGACTGTTGTGACATTATTTTCGGTTTTGTGATGTGAAATGTGGGGAAGCAATAGAAAAGCAAACAGGATGATAGGATACAGAGCTTAAAATGTAATATTAAAACAGGGCAATGTTAGGTTAAAGCTGTGCAATGCACTAGTTAGACCTCACTTGGGTTGTTTTATGCAGTTTTTGCCACCAAGATACAACAAAGAATCACCTGGAAGCAATCCAGAGAAGAGAATTCCCTGTCTCAGGGGAATATGATTTTGTTCTGTTGCTTCATGGCTGTGCAACGCAACAGAACAATATAAAATAACATTCCCTTGAATATCAGCCCTTTCCAGATATTGCACTTTTCAATCATGTCTTAAAATTAGTTTTTTAATCTTTTCTACAGCTTTTAATTTGGTATAATTGTGTTAAATTGAACATTCCTGTTTGTGCTGATTTAACTTTTGCTTTATTGTAACGTAGCTAGAGGTGCCTTATCATGAAGGGAGCTATATAAAGATTACGACAATTAAATAATAATTCTTTTCATTCATATTGTGTTTTCTTCATCACAGCATAATTCAATCTTTGTAACACAGAGGCCCAATTTATATGTTTCTTGTTTGCAAGCCATGGCAATCTTACTGACGTTTGGAGACCTGTCTTGAACTTTCGACACTTCCCTTTCGTGGCTGGGATGAGCCGCACACTGAAACTGCTGGACGTTGGCCCGGTTCCTCTGTAATCCACTTTGCTTTAAGCTTCACGTGGACCAGCGTCTCAACATGGAGACTGATGTTGCCTCGCAGTAAATTCTTCCCCATTGTCCTCCGCCTTCGGGATTGTGCGCACTCCAGCAATGACAGAATTAAACTGAGCCGGGGAAGAGCTGTTCTGTTTTTGGCTGGTGAAGAGCTGTAAGTTAGTATTACAAACAATCAATTGTTACTCAGTTCGCGTCTCCCAGAAAATGATCCCATTGGGGATGAAGGGTTTTGAATTGAACTGAACAGCTGTGAGGTGAGAAGAGCTCCTGAAGATCCATTTCTGCTTTGTGTATAATAAAGTATAGGATAGAGGGAAGGCTTTTGCACATTGGCTGTGTGTTTGTGACAACACATTTATTTAGCAGTCACACTAATTGCTAATTAATTATAGGGCCTGGTGAAGGTTTAAGAGTGTTTCATGGGAATTGTGTATGTCTTCCTTGCAAGGTAATACCTAAATCTCGGAACCAAAAGCCTTTTTCTCACATTATTGCCTCTCCTCTGTGCCTCTGGCTCAGGCTGCCCCATCGGACATGTAGCGAACAGCATCTTCCCAAGTCACTATAAACATATTCTACTGCAAATGCATTGAAAAATATTCATGTTGATTGTAGTTAAACAATAATTAAAATGGGATGTTTGCACTTCCTTCCAAAATGCCTTTGGAATGACGTTACTGACAATGTTTTGCACTTTTACTATTAAGGGACAAGTTAACGTTAAATCTACACTGAAACGTAGAGGAAAAACACCAACGTTGCTGAGTCTCTTGTGGGTGTGGGTGTGGGAGTATACTGGAACTGCCTGGAGTGGATGGCTGTAGTTGGTTAAGTGGACAAGAAGGCCATGGATATATATTAGGTGGTTGGCGGTACAAGACAAGATTACTGCATGTTTATTTACTGTTTTTATAGAAATGCCTCCAAAAACCCGAAATAGGTAATTTAAGGCTATTTATAGTATGAGTGCCCCAGAGAATCAGCTGAAAGACCCAGGAACTGTGAGAAAAAATAATAGGGTCACAGTAATAGGGTCTCTGTGGACAGTTAAGGATTCCTGGCATGTTGTATCAACAGTACAGAAGATCATGGGATTGTATTAAGAATATTGGAGCACTGGGGACTGTACCAATTGTACAAGGTTCCCAGAGGCTTTATAGACTATACAAGAGCTCTAGCAGCCATATTCTCACAAGCTCTGCAAATAGCAAAAGGTGTCCATTCTACACAGGATATGCTCCCTGTCAGTTGAACCTCCTGGGGGATACTTTAGCAACAGATACAAGTAAAGCAGTTGTATCTGTAGCAGTTAATTGATGACATTACACTGTGTGCTGATTACTCTTCTAATACTGGAATGTCACAAGCTTTGAAGAGGTTTTAGGAAGGAATTTTCAGTTTCACAGCAATTTAGAAGAAGAATAGAGCACATACAATTTCAAGATGCTTAGGCAACATGAGAGAATATAATAATCATTCTTTGATAAACTAATCAATTTTCCAGATGTAAATATAGTATGGACTGGCTGTAAAATGTAGTAAACAAATGTTAATATGGTTATAATAAAGTTAAGTGCTGTTGAGCTTTTATTTCTTTTTGCCAAGCCTCTTGTGGTGCACTGCACAGTGACATTTTTAGGGACAGTTTTACATTTTTGACAATTCAGTTAGATTAATTAGAGGTTCAAAGAAGCAACCAAAATACGAAGGATCAGCAAACACTGTATGAGCTGCAAAGCACATTCGAAAAGACATGGCATCCATGTCGACAAAAAAACTATAAATATAAGATGAGAAACACTGACCTTGAAGAAACCTGTGGAAATGACTTGGGTGTTTATGTCAATGCATGAAGTAATGAAAACAATAAGAAGTAAACAAGGTTGTAACAGTAGTGCTTTAATCAAGGGATAGTATCTTAAAATGATACAATCCACTACTAAGATCTCATTTAGAATACTGGGTTCAGTTTTGGTCACCACGTACAGTACTAAAATACTGCTGTTCCATTCCACTTGGAGGTGTTTATGGAACAAGCCACCAAGCCATATGGTTGAAGCTGCTGTACTGGTCTCTTGTAAAAATGGCTGAATAAGATGTAAAGGCAGCAAAAGTGTCTGGACGGTTCAGTCAATTGAAGCAGAAATTTAAAGGAATACAGCACACCGGCGACAGCAGATATATCTAAAGCTGTTCTCAATAAATCTTCTTTCAGTTTTTCTTATAAACTGCTCTGGGGGAAGACTTTGTATGGGTAAGATCATACCAGAACCAGGCTGGACAAACTTGTCAGTGCTGCTATGCAGACCAACAAGACATTCCTGTGTACTTTGTACTGTATCTTTGCTATGTTTGAATTCCACACGTAGCCCAACAGTTATGCTCCTAAGATATCTCTGCTTCTTCTTCAGAGACCAAAAAGTAGTGAAGCACAACGCATTCACATAATAAAACTTCTGCTGAACATTAATGTCCAGGGCAGGACACTCTGCAGAAAGGAAAAGTACAAAGTCAATAAATTGATCTCGACCCTTTAATCATGAAAATCCTCCTACAAGATTCTTAGATCAATTGGCTACTAGAGATAAACAGGCCACTTCACCTTTCTCACCTTTCTTATTTTGTACCTCTTCTTTCTCCAGCTTCCCCAAGCTGCACTTTGCCTCTCCACTCCCACAGCAGCTGTCCTGCTTCTCTTCCCTTGCGGTGGGCAACGCCTGCTTCGGGGTTCCGGATGAAATTTTCTGAAACGTGTGGTCAGCGCAACCAGATTTCCACTTCTGGTCTCTGGCCCTATCGAGTTCCTCATTTGTTTGGGACCAGCGCTTTCCCTTGGCTCCCTCTCTCACTTGTAGATGATAAACAGAAACGTATTTATGAGGGCAGATACAACACTGCACATCGTGCTCTCTATAACTGCATACATAAGTGCTTCATCTGACCTATTGTAAAAGAAAACAAACCATCTCAGAAGGTTCTCGGAATAGCTAGTGCATCTCATACTTTGAAAAGGTATTTATTATGCTCAATGATGTCAAATTAATTAGGCAGCTATGTTAGCCTTTCGCCTCTTGCTTCAGTGACCTTCCAGTGGCAACCTTTTCTGTGTTTCTAAAAAGTCACGCAGAAATTGCTTCTGAAAGGTGCCTTTGGTGGCAAAAGTTGAACTGCCATTGCACTAATTAATTACAGTGGCTGTAATTCATGCTAACATCATAATTGCTCAGCAAAGGAGAAAGAATTAGAAATGTTCCAGGCTTTTTGTCTCCGAAACACTGAAGATCAAACACCATGTCATGCTATTAAATTGGGGGCAAATAATTAGATATGGTGCTTAGAAAATATCAATAAAATTAATTGGAGGCTTTTTGTCTTTAGTCCTTATTTATTCATTTTTGGTTTTATAATCTTCTTGTAAAAAACTGTGTGGATTTTAAAATTTTGTCAATTTCCCCCAAATCCATGCCTCTCTGAAACTCCCCACTATAGACCACTAAAAACATAAAAATGCAAATGCCAGCGTCAGCTGACAGTACTGTAAGTGGTTGACCACCCTCTGAAAAAAATATATAAACAAAAGCAAATAGAAATGATTGCAGCCTGAGTTGTTGGGCAGAATGAATGAAAAATTAAGGCCATGCATTACAGAAGTGGCAGAGTGGAAAATGAGGAGTGCACGTATGTGTTTAACTTTATTGAATTTATGCTTATAAATAATGCTTTAAATCCAAACAAAAGCCAAGTTAACAGGTTTCTGGGCTCCCTCAGGAACTGGAGAAGGAAAATAATTTGACTCAGTAATAGACAATAATACATCAGCAAGTCAGATTACAGGGACGTCAGCAGGAATGTGAAGGGATACAAACTGCAGGCTGCAGAGGAGCGAGACTTGATCATGGTTTATCAGGTGCCATGATAAAGCTGATGATGTTGTTAGCTTAATTAACTAAACCAGCTTCAGTGGTAGATACTGTATTCCATGACAGAGGAAAAAAATGTTTCATTATTGTCATTTATATAGAACAAGTCAAACATTTAATGTCGGAGTCCAGTTTCATTGTATCTTTAAATTAATCATTGCTTTGCCCTTTTTAAAATCTTGAGGTCCAAAACAGAAATACAGTACCTCATGCTGTTTGAGATTAGACAGGTTAGATAGATGCTTGTCTGTATGCATGCAATTTTAGCAATGCTCCTGAACTGCTAGAACATAATAACTTCAAGAAAGTTTACAATCGAGAGGAAGCCATATAGGGCTAGCTTGTCTTCTCTTTTGTTATTTGACATGGGTAAGTAACTGAGCTATATGTCTTAAAACATCTAGCCCACTTGGCAGTTAGTAGCTAATTTATCCAAGGATTTTATCTAGCTATTTTTGGAAAGAACCCAGGATATCGACTTAAGCAACAAGGCTGAGTTGTTACATACTCCCACAACCCTTTGTGTAATGACGTGCCTCCTTTTCTTGGTTGTTAACAAATTTCCTTGCAGTTTTCACCTGTGCCTTCTGGTTTGTGTTTCACTGTTCACTCATATTTCACTGTTCAATGTTTTGCAAAACACATTACTGAGCTGTCTGCAATTCTTTTCTAGGCTGCTGTATTTCAGTTTCAAAATGCTAAAATTGTTCTCATGCTTCTCATGCTTCTGTTATCTCCCAAACCATAATCTTTCAGATTGTCTGTCCAGCTATAGTATTACCCTGTGTGCGTACCTTCAGCACTGCTGATTAAACAGACGTGAAATGGCAGTAATATAACTGAACAGGGTTAGATTATGAATATTTGCTCTGACTTCTCAAAAAATAAAACTGCATAATATAAGTAATATGTGTGGAAGTGCACCAATCCCTTCTTAGTATCTAGTTGCTAGTAACAGGATTTCAAAGTTTTACCTGAAGCCTGATCAGGATGAAACACCCATGTTTACTGCAGGGCAATTTAAAAGAATTGACCTTGCTTTAAATGAAAGAAATAGACAGGGAGACGATAGACACACTGGTGTCTAACTGTGCAATTTCAAATATGTGACCCTCTTTGAATAGTAATATGCCAGCCCAGAAACTGACTATTGTATTTTCCCAGTGTAAACTGTGTTTAAAATAACACATAAAAAAGGTAATATAATATCACTAGAGCCCTGTAGGTCTGACTAGGCCTTCCCCAGGATGTCTGAACAGGGAGCACTTTCCTTGTCGCTTGGTTAGCTGGTGTACTATACTGTATGTAGCCAAAGGAAAGAACAGCTTACTAGAAAGCTATAAGGCCTGCACTACAGGACTCTGAAACAAGTGGTACTGAAGCACAGTTTGCCAACTATTCTCTGTAAAACACTGCAAACAAAAGCATCAGTTCAAATTGTAAATAAATAATGATAATTAGTTATTTTATCAACACTGTCAATTGAAAAGACAAAACTGCTGGCTGTAAATTAAAATGTTTGACCTCTTAATTTCTACTTTTGCTTTTACAGCTGGTAATATATTATTTCCTAATGTAAATGTTTGTAATCATACAGCACGTTCTCTACAAATACAGTATGTGCATATACAATTCTAGGGGAGGTCAATGAACAGTAGAAAACATTTTTTCATACCTTAATAAAGCAATTACTTTGGCATAAAGATGATTTCTAATCTTCTGTGGAAGAACTTCATTTATCACTAACGATTTAGTCATGCAAAGTATTTCTTCCCAAAATAAGTCATTTTTTGATGTTTCATTAGCTTGCTAAGTTTTTGCAGTATCAATACACATTACATTATTTGCTACTTATGGTACTTGAGCCCAATGTAGCACATTCAATCAGAAAACTTTCTAGAGAAGTGCTGGGTTTTAATTTTGTTTCTCCACTAACCAAAAACCCAGTCATTTTCTTTGTAAACAAATATTAACACAACACAACAATTAAGATTGTGAAACACCATTAACTGTTATATGAAGATTGTGTGCCACTTTCACAATCTTCAGGTTACAATCTTTTAACAATCTTTTATGCATTGAGTAGTAGTGACTTGTGGAGAAGATGAATGTTATCAAATGAGGTGCAAATCAAGCTTTCCTACAGCAGACCGAATCCACATGTATCATGGATTCACACATACTGTAGACCAGTGGTTCTCAAACTTTTTGGACCAAGTACCACCCCTAATCCAACCAAAGCATCCAAGTACCACCTACAAGTCATCATCTCATAGGAACCCCAGAAATTCTCAATGACCAGCATGAGCGCGCGTGCACACACACTCACACATACATATAATAAATATTATAATAATAAACTTTATTTGATATAGCGCCTTTAAAGGTGGCTTCTCAAAGTGTTTTACAGAAAAAATACATTAACTACAACTAATAAAAAAGCACCATTTCAGTGAGAGGGGTGAGCCTGTGTAGTTGAACAAAGCATAGGTGAATTAATTTTTCGAGCCTTGATACAATTCACAACAGAGTCTAACAGAAATTAAATCGTCAGGCATTTTCTTGACGGCAAAGGTCTCGCGGTGGATGTTGTAATGCGTACATTCATTTCTGGAGCAACCTCTCTAATTCGTGCAACTACACCGTTATGTTGGCTTGTCGTTGCTCTAGCACCGTCTGTACAACTCAGACGCATTTTATCCAGTCGAGGCCATTCTCTCCAATAAATTCATTCAGAAGCTGAAATACGTGCTCTCCTGTAGTTCCTGTTGGTAGCGGTTTACAGAACAGAAAGTCTTCATGGGACATACCCTCAAACTCGTATCTAACGTAAACGAGCAAATTGACCAAATCGACTACAGACTCATCTAATTGCAGTGAAAAACATCTGCTCATCTTAACGCGCTCTATGATTGTACTTTTGATATAACCCTTCATTTAAATAATTCTATGAATGACTGTGTCTTTCACGGGGAGGGGGGCAGCAGGTCGAGCTGTTTAGCAGCTTTTTCTCCACACATAATACGTGTCAGCTCTTTTGCCAACGGTAAATAAGGTTCTTCAAAAATAGTGTAGCTTACCTGCTTTAGCAATCCGCAAGCCTGCATTTTTCCGCGTTTCCGTTTTTATTTCCGTATTTATTTAAAGTTTTTATTTCATGCGCGTGGGAGCGAAACAGAGACGCTCGGTGTATTTTTCTCAAATTAGAACAGTTCTTAAATAGTTTTCTGTTATCACGCTTCCGTGTGCTCACAAGATGACCTGCGTTCGTAGCACGCATTTCTATGCATTCCTGTGTTTACAACGTTGACATTGTTCCAAAATCACGCACATTCTCCTTTCTCCTTTGCTGGAGATACAGTAGCTCTTTTTAAATACAATTAGTCATCTGCATCCGTAGCAGGCATTCCTATAGAGTGGTATAGAATTACAGAGTATCTCTTGTGTCCACTGAAGTATTAGCGCGCACTGTATCGTAGTACGTAGGCTGCGTATTCAACACGTATTAAAATACAAAATATGAAAACCCGTCCCGACTTTTCAGCGCACACCACACAGTTCCAGGGTCATTTGGCTACCACCTGGAGGCACTCCACGTACCACTGCCGGTACGCGTACCACAGTTTGAGAACCACTGCTGTAGACTGTATAAACAAACATATTCTTGGACACCATCTGCTCGCTTGCCCATATAATAATATAGAATAGTGAAGGTAAAGAAGTCAGCTACAGTGCTGAGAAAAGGTTGGGGTTGAGTTTGGAGGGTCCCACCTTATATAGTAAAGATAAAAAATGTTGTGAGTTTGGTCGTCACCCAGGTGTGTGGAATCGAGTCATGCCACGATCTCTGGAAATCTCTGTGGACCTCAAGAAACGAGTCCCTGGTATTCATCAGTCTGGAAACGGTTACAGATTATTCTCTGGACATGATCTGTCAAAGGTAGAATTCTTTGGCTTCAATGAGAGACACTATGTTTGGAGAAAACTCAACACAAGAGCCTCACCACAGCTGTCAAGCTGTTTGATGGTTCAGGGCTGCTTTGCTGCCTCAGGACCTGGAAGGTCTGCCATTATTCACACAAACAGGAATACTTCACTGTGTTCTGGAAGGGAACGTTAGGCCAACCATCACTGACCTGAAGTTGAATTGAAAGTGGGTCTCACAGTGAGACAATGATCCTAAACATACAGTGCAAGCAGATCTACAACAAAATGGCCACATAAGAAGAAAGTCCTTGTTTTCACTGGTCAAAGCCCGGACCTAAAGCCCATCGAGATGTTGTTGCAGGACACGAAGCGTGCTGTCCCTGCACGGCAGCCCTTAAATCTCACAGAGCTGAAGGAGATCTGTGAGGAGGAAAGGGAAGAATTCTTCAAGACCGCTGTGAGATTCTGATCTGAGGTTACAGGAAATGATTAGCCTCAGTCATTGCTGCTCAAGAGGAGCCAACAGTTACTGAATCAAAGGCTCACATGCTTTGTTACAAATGGGTATTGAATATTGTATCCTTTCAGGATAAATAGATGTTGAAAGAGTGTCATATACATAAGGTTCATTTAATATATTCAATTAAAATCTAATGAGATTTTTTAGGTTTCAAATATGTGAAAGTCTTAAGGGGTGAAAAACTGCACTGGACTTGTTTCAGTAAAGTTATTCTTATCTCGGAAAAATGTCTGCCATTTTTGACATTACAAATGACAGCATAAATTAATCTAGTGCACAAATATATTAGCACAGAAAATACAGCTGTGGCTTCAAATGTATTGTCCTCAGCTGTCTGTGTATGATTGAGGGGAACCTCTCTGAGTGTCCTTGATAAGTCAAACCGAACATTTCCCTGCTTAATGAACTTCTTTCCCCAATTAACCACACACAAATGTTCCTTTTTTCAAAATGATGTTGCTATATTCTCTTCATTTTTTGCCTGATTAGCTAACTTTAAAGCTGTAATCAACTGCCTTTAAGTAGTCTATAGCACACTCCATATCAAAGGCGGTAATTTCTTTTAAGAGAGTTAAAACTGAAGTGTTTGAGATGTAGCTTAAACGTAATACTTTTATTCTCTTTGTGGCTTTTGAGTGATAAAAGACTGTGCAGTTATTTACTTAAATCAATAATATTATTGATTAAATTAATCTTAAAAAATAATTAAAAATAAATAGAGTGTAAAAAATTGAGGGTCTGAGTTACCTGCATGCTTTTGTTTAAAAAAGGGAACATTATTAACATCTGAATAGCATTTTTCATCTGTGTATAACCATTACTAAAAAGCTTATAAATAACAGAGTGAAAACAATTTAACTTAATAATATTAAAGCACAACACAAAAATTATTTAATGCTTTACTTCAGAAACTCCACAGGATTTAAAACAATACAGATATGTTGCTTGACAAGACAGCCCTGAAGACACATTCAACATATCAACATAATCTGTTACCATATTAATAATTACACTTGTGTATGTGTATTTGAAAGGATGCAGGAAATGTGAAACAAACACCGTGCGTGACAGAATTCTCAGCCTCATGCTAAACCATGTGCAGCATTACAGAAGAATGAAAGATGGTTAAAAACAGAAGTAGGCCATTCAACATATTGACCCACTGAGCAGTAGTTCACTGATATAGAGATCTCACCTGACCATTCATTAAAGGTTCTCAGAGAACTTTCATCAGCATGTTTCAGGGCTCCACCCACCATGGGCGGAGCGGTGGCTCTGTGGCTAAGGGTCTGTGGCTGTAGGGTTGCTGGTTCAAATCCCACGGCTGACAGAGGAATCCTACTCCGCTGGGCCCCTGAGCAAGGCCCTTAACCCCAACAGCTCCAGGGGTGCCATATACAGTAAATGGCTGACCCTGCACTCTGACCCCAAGCTTCTTTCTCTGTCTGTTGGGGTATGTGAAAAGAAAAATTCCTAATGCAAGAAATTGTATATAGCTAACAAAGTGATCTTATCTTATACTTTGCATAAAAAGTTCCCCCTATTGTGAGTCTAATACCCTTTTAATTTTCACCTGTGTCTTTGTTCTGTTGTGTAGCATAAAACTGGGCTCAGGTTACAATCTTTTAACAAGCCTCTCACAATTATTATCATTATCATTACTGCATACTGTATTTGAATTAAACAACAATTCAAATAGAAAATAACAAGCTGGTTGCAATAAAATTTTGCAGCACAATTGGCTTCACAGAATGGTGTCGAGGAAGCCTACAATAAGGCTCACAGTATGTAGACATTTGTACTTTTGAAGTCAGCAAAGAGAGTACTTGTACTCTCTTGCAGATGATATAAAACATATATTTCCCATAACAGTGTCATCACAGCATCCTAATCTCTGTGCTCTTTTAATGGCAGGAAAGGTTGTTTCTCTCCATCTATCTACAGTACAGTATATGCACTCAAGGCCAATTCAATTAATTCATCAGCACAGCATATTGATTCTGGTTTTGCCCCTTTATTTGTTTTCATTTTAATTTATACAACACATGTTCAGTGTAGAACACGCTCCAGCACATTGCATAAATCATGAGAATTTATGTCTGCTGGTGCTGACCATGCCTGTGAAAAATCCTGTTCATCCTTTCTTTAAATAGCAGGAGAGGAGCTGTGAATTTTAAGATATGTCAGGCATCTTAAGAATTTTTGTGCATAAATTCTGTGCTCCCAGATAATTAGTTAAACCTCTGCACAATGTTCATGAAATATGTGCAAGGAGATGTACAGTATGTCTCCCTAATAGTATATAGTGCATTTAATCTATCTACACATAGTTATTTTTTTAGGAACGGGAAAATTTTCACTCTATTTCTGAAAGGTAAATAATAGAAAGGAAACTATATTTTGGCTGTGGAGCCTTTTATAGGGGTCATTTTTTTTGTTGTCAGAAAGAGTAATCTGTTGTTTGAGGGGAAAAGGTTGAACGCACTAGTTTCTGGGAAAATAGGTGAAGACGTCTCTGAGCGTTACCCTGGGTGGTATCTGAGCCAAAGGAAAAGGTGCTGAATTTCAGATGAAAACCTTTAGGACTGGTATTATTACGATAATGTCAGCAGAGGAATAGGAGGTGTTTAGAAAGTCTGGTCTTAAAGCCCGTTTAGCGAGAGAAGGGGGAAAGGGTCCCAGGGAGGAGGAGAGGGAAAGATGAAGAGATCTTGAGAACGTTTTAGTGGAAGGCACAGTGCGTCACAGCTGTAATTGACTGAAGACTTTCAAGTAGGGAGCTGCGTCAGCATGCGTAGGCTGCAAAGGAGCAGGTGAAGGTTTGAAAAGAAGAGGTCGGCCCTCAGCTCAGCGGCTTCAGCCAAACTTTTCAATAAACGATTCTACTGTTACACAATCTTCAGCTCCTGTCATTCCTTGTGAAAGGGCATCATTTTTTAGGAAGCTCCTTTCTAGCTTGTTATGGACAAGCTCTGCTGCAGGAAACATATAGTGCTCACGATAGATGGAGTTTATAATGCCAGAAATGTGCAATCATTATAAATACTATATGTTATTCGCTTCTTTCCCTCACATTCATACTCCAAATCCCTCCTCCATCCCATGTCCACCTCTGCAGCTGCCCCTTGGTCTCTCTTCACTCATTGTAAAACACCGAAACACTCCATAATGCTTTCGGTACATTTAATTCTTGGCTGTTGTTATTCCTAGTGAATTTAGTAATATTTTTTCTCTTCAGATGTCTACTCTGGCAATCATGCAGATTTCTGTCCGACTTACAGATATCGCACAGTTGTGATGCTACTTATCCTTGATCAACATGTCTCTTAACAACATTCGCGACACATCTTTTCAAAACAGACTGCAGAAAAAAAAACAACCAGTGGAACCATTCGTCCCGTGCAACCCATTTGGTAGCTGAGATCTTATCCAGCTGAGATGTTCATGCCCCTTCGTTTCGTTTCCAATTGTGCCTGCCCGGTTTGTGTTGTGGAGTTTACTGTTTCACTGCTGAAATGTCCAACACGTTTCCATTGCAGAAGAGAATATCATGTGAATGAAACAGCAATTTCTTTTTGGCAACAAACAGGATCATTTTGTTTGTTTTGAAACAAAAACAGACAAAAGGGGTGTGACTGCATATACACCATATATAAAAACTAGCTGTAATGGTAAAAATTAATATACTGGACTGCAATTGTGAATGGAGTTTATAAAAAAAGTTCGGGAGGGATGACAACAACCAGCTCAATCAGACTCAACTGTCAGTAATTAGCAATCGCTACTGACAATCCATTCCTCTCCCAAACGCTAAAAAATACCTACGGGATCCCTATCTCTCTCTCTTGCATGTCTTTTGCATCCCACCTCCACCTCATCTCCACCTCTGCAGCTGTCCCTTGGTCACCCTGCAGGGGGGTCCTGGTCTCCTTGTCCTCTGGCCAGGAGGCCAGCCCTCAGCCAAGCGTGTTAAGCCACAATTTCGCTCCATGATGCTTTCATCATGGGTGTTGTCATTCCTAGTGAGCTATGGATATAAAATACATTTCACTCAAAAATGTGTTAAAAATGGAATACTTCCCATTCTTTTGAATTCTGTTTTTGGACAACAGTGAATGGACAATAAATGTCAGGCATTGTGAAAGGCTTTTCTTCTATGAGCTCAAAGCCAGAAGAAGGGGAATGAAATTCTATCTACCACACAGATTGTTAGCTGCTTGCTTATGTAATTTCCCCTATCGGAAAGGACAGCTGTAGGCTGTGAGATGGAAATAAGATGGCTTTAAGTATTTGACAAATGTATCCTTTATAAAGCAAAGGAATTTACTATTTGATTTTGTTTTCTTTTTACTTATTAAAACGCTGAAAAGAAATGCAAAGTTTATTATATTGAACTATACAGGCACACCGATTCAGTTTCCTTTTTTATTTAACAAGGAAATCTGTGTTCTGCTGAAACAGTATGACCGAAGGCTGTTGTAAAAGTGTACACTTAATGTTTTAAATGTTTTTTTTTCCCAATAGTACATCTATGACGCACTGTGTGGAATGAGAAGTTTGCTGACTTCCAGATCAATCTTAAGAGAATTAACAATCAAATGCTGAACAGAGCTCTGCATTCTATCACCATTTTCATTTTTTTTAAATGTTGCTGTTGGTTTTCAACAATGCTGGAATAACTGGACAGCTGGAATCAGTCATAGTTCCAAAGCAGCCCTACTGCTGACCAGCACGCAAAATGATATCAGTGTGAGATACTGTAAATTGTCAATGTCATTGCCTACCAAACTGCTGCATCATCACAACAGCAAATTGTTCTTTGGGAACTGTTTACTTTTTTCCATGATTTTAGTTTACTGCATTTTCCTGTAGGTTCAACATGTATTCTCATGGGAAAATAACATTTTTTTATATATCTGGGAATTTTTACGAGGAAGACTTTACAGAAAAAAATACATGTGACAAATGACCATTTTCTATTCATTTATTTTGGCTGACATGTTTAGTAAAAGCAACTAACATTTCTACCCATTTATTTTCCCAGAGGAGCCTGAGTGACGTACTTGGCTCAAGGGTACAGCAGCCGTTCCTCTGGGATGAAGTATTTTTGACCAAGACTGTAGTATCTCAGAGGACTTTGATGGCAAAGTGACCAGTAGGATGTTTACTGAGAGCCCTCAGCAGAGTAACCAGGCGGTTACTCCTGGTTATGGTGCAGATGGTTGCCAGATTGAGATCTGAATAGCAGATCCAGATTCTGAGTTTCATTTCCAGATTTGTGCCTACTGTAGGTTACAGTACAATGCATTAAGACTAGTCATTGTGTGAATAGTTTCTTTAAAGAGCTTTTCATAATGGCATAATGACAAATGAGATAAAGCGCAGATAATTCTGCTTTAAATTCAGAGTTCATAATCTTTCAGTTATCTTTCCTTGGCATGCACAGCATTTCTAAAAAAAACATTGTTTGAACCTCGGGCAGTACTTCTCTCAAAGTGCATTCCCTTGGTAATATCATGCCAAGCTAAGAATGGTTTATATCTTATAATTGTTCTCTTTTCTGCAGTTTTATAGTGCTGATATGAAGAGACAATTTCATGTATGAATTAGATAACTACAGTATGTGAACAGATCGGCAGATTTGTTTCATACGCATTTGGAGTCAAGAGTTAAACATCATGCCATATTTTAATTATATTTTTTGTCACACTACTTTGAATTTTGCATCCTTGCCTTTGTGGCACTGCAGAGGAGACAGGAACAAGAGGCCTGTTCAAGTAAGACATAAGCTAAATGCAATTCAACAGAGCTTCTTTGCAGAAAGAAGGCTATAAAACTATGAAATTGCTTTGTTTAATCATTGGTTTGTACGGGTTTATGTGGCTGTTTGTATTTCTTACTGTATAGTATTTGTCTGTGATCACTTTAAGGGCTGCAGTGAAGGAGGGGTGGTTGGACAGTCAGGTGCAGATTTAATTTGATAACCTTTTCTTTGAGGTCACTTACTTCAGAGGATCACCTGCAGCAAAGGAAAATGTTTTTCTCACCTCTTTGATTTCTGCTAATGTGTAATCAGCATGTAAATAGTGAAATTCAATGAAATTCAGTGCCTTTATCCATGTCATCCAGTTTTCACTGTTACAAAATGAGATCTTAAAAAAGCTAAGCAAAGGCTTAGTTCACATAATCCTATTTTTTCAGTTGTTGGTTATTTATAGACTGATTTCCTTTCTGTTTTGGAATTGAAAAAGATGGACCATGATGTAAGGATAGTGGTTTTACTCAGTTAAATACTATCTGTACATCATCATTACAGTTGGCAATACGTCAAAGTCATCTCACCAGATTTCTGAGCAACTGAATGGCAAGATCATAACATCATCAGTCAGCTCTTTGTTAGATTTGTGTTGTTTGCAATTGAGGCAATTTTTACCAGGGCTGTTGATAGTCCAAGTAAATTGCATAAGAACAAATAAAGGTTTATTCCAAGCTGAAAAGGAAAGAGACAACTTTTCAGCTGTGGGGCCCTCTTCAGGTGTTCCTTTGCAGCCTATGCATGCTGATGCAGCTCCCTTCTTGAACTGCATGTTCGGTGATAGAATACCTGAGCGGGATTTTCCAATGGACATGGACATAAGGAGGCCAGGTTTATGCGCCTGACTTTTGCAAATCAGTATTGGAAAAATTGAGAAACAAAATGCTAAGGCTAACAGGGACAGGAGTGAAAAACTCAACAGCCCTGCAGTTCTGATTAGTTCAGACTCGTTTCTTCTCTGTGTACAGAAGGCTGGGTGGCTGCTGTGTGTACAAACAGCAGGGGAAACATCACAATAATGATTGAACAATTACACACAGCGGACAGAGGTATGTACCATTCCTATTTCCCACCTTGCTGGATGACGTTGAGAGGATGCAAGTTATTAATAGCTCTTTATTCCGTTTCTCGTTTTACATTCCCAGGACATCAATTCATGGATATACCGTAGTATCTCAAGGAAATCGGAACCCTCTGGCTTGTTAGGAAAACATCCCTCCTATTGATTCTCATTTCTCTCATCTGACAGCAGTCATATTTTTAAAGTCATAATAATGCTCTTCTGTGAAAGAAAAAGCCTTTTAGATGGGAATTCTTAATAACCTTGATGTGAAATGAAACCTGCTCTTGGCCAGCGACTGGGCTGCAATTTCAAGGGTTCTAGCAGAAGAAACACCTACTGTATGGCAGCAGAACGAACAGGCAAATCTATCATTGACTTTATCAGCACAATAAGTCATAAACCTCCTTTCCTGCTCCCTTAACCCTCAGATTCCAAGCCTCTCTCTTTTTCCCTTGAGATTTGTATGGATATACAATATGACTTATACTGAAATTCAGCAGTTCTGAATCTTCCCTTTTAGCTTCTCCAGTAAGGTTTATACAGAGAATATTATTTTTGAATAATGAGAATTTTCATCACTTTACAGCCTTTGTCCAGCTATATCTTAAAAAAAAACAAGATTTGTGCATTCTCTCCTATGCCCCAGTCCTTTTATAACGCCCCCACATGTACAGTTGCATTAATTATAATGCCCGCATGTGAAGAGGAGACTACATGCAGTGTAAAGTATACATAGTATATGTGCTATACTGTACATACAGTGACTTTCAAAGTATTCAACCCTTTATAATGACGTTCCCAAATTATTGAATTACAAATTATATATGGAAATTTTTTAATATTCTTCATCAAAACCTGAATGCTCAAACTAAACGTTCTTTTTGGTGAGAAAGTTTAAACCTGCAAAGAAAATTAAAATATATTCCTTGCATACATATTCACCCCCTTTGCTATGGCAGTCACACAGTGGAATGGCCTCTGTTTATGTGCAATAATAGCGGTTCACAGGATTTGACAGGACTTCACCTCAGTCAGGGAGTGAGTTTCAAGCAAAGATTAAGTCAAGTCATGGGACAAATACCAAGTCATGGGACGGAACCTCATTAACAGGGACTAAAAATCTTTTCAAGACTGAAAGGGAAATGGATGAAGCAAAGTGCAGGCAAACCTTAAAGGTAATCCTGCTTCAGTCAGCTACTGTATAGACCTACCTCTGGCTCAAAAAAGTCACTTTACACTGGGACAAGGATGCAGAGCACATGACTGAAGCTACACTGGGCTAACTTAAAAGACATGGAATATCCTTAAGCTGTCCAGTTTCTGTAGTGTGAAACCTGAGAAACTGCAGTTCATCAATGAGCCCCAACCAAACTGAGCAAGTTTGCAGATAAGAGTGGGTGAAGACTGCACCATCCTGGTGTACATAGTTGCCAGAGACATATTCAAGTCAGTTTTCCTTTTTTTGTAGTTTTTGCTAACATTTAGCTTTTGTCCATAAAAGTTTTCAGTCTGAGCCTTTCTGATTTTGATTAGAATTATTGTCTTTATGAAATGTGGATACATAATTTGTAATAATACAATGGCATACAACAGCATTAGAAGGGGATTAATACTTTTGCAAGGGATTGCATGGAGCATTATTTGTTGAGCATTAAGCCATTTTTGTTTGTTTTATTGTCTTTTTATAAAAAGGGATCCTTTCAGCATTGTTTGTTTTATATGAATGCACATCTTTGTCAAGTGATGACGTCAGCCATGGTTTGTAAATCTGACAGGCCTAGACTTTCTGCCACTAAAGGCCTCCATAATAATAATCACTTGTTGTGATTCAGCTGTTTAAATGAGAGATGTCATCTCATTTTGACATGTTTCATTTTCCTTTTTTTACTCTCATTATATCTCAGATGTATGGTAATTGAATCAATCAGACAGAATAAAGGAACAGAAAATAAACAGCCTTTCACAAGTTGACATCCCCATTGAACTAACAAAGATGTTATAGAAAAAATATATTGACAAAAAATTGAGAGCTTTTTGTTGCTGTGGTTTTGCGGAATGTTTTGAACACTGCAAATCTTTTGGAATTAAACATCACAGCAGTTTTCACCTCCTGTATCCAGCTCTTCTTATGCAGACGTCTCTTTGAAAAGGACCACTGTTTGGCTGCAGGAAGCTGCGGGATGCAGCTCTTCAGGTGTAGGATGCGGCTCTTTGGCTGCAAGAGATGCAGGATGTGACTCTTCATGTAACGGAGCCGGTTCAGACTCCCGTGTAGTGCATATTTAGGACCCTATGCAGACGGTAAGAGACTGGAGAAGGGCAACAGTTAAACACGGCAGGATCAGGACGGGATCAATGACAGATGGACGTGACCGTGCTCGGGGGGCGTGGCGTAGGGGAACAAGTCCAAAACAACCCTGAAGGGGAAACCAATAAGCAGTCCAAAGTCCATTACTGGGAGATCCATCCAAACAGACACAGAAACGGGGACAAGGAATCAGAAACTAGGAAATTAAAAACATAATGGAGCAGGGTGCTCAGAGCCCCGGACCCAGATGGTCAGGTTTTCAGGGAATAAGACCTGCCTTCGGGCTACACGTGAGCCCGGGGGATAGGCAGGCCTTGTGGCATCCAACTTCCAATACCAAGCACTAAAGCCCGGAGACACCAAACTTAAGTAGTGACAGGAAAAAAGGAGACAGGTGCGCGTAATAATGAAACTAAAATACAAAAAGGTTGGAGCGCCCTCTAGAAGAGGGATGACAACCACGACACTTCAGGAGCAGGAAGCTGCAGGATGTGACTCTTCAGGTGCAGGAAGCTGGAAGCTGTAGGATGCAGCTCTTCAGGTGCAAGAAACTGCAGGATGCGGCTCTTTGGCTGCAGGAACTACAGGATGTGCAAGATGTTATATGAATGTGTCAGTTCATTTTAATTCTCACTGAATGTCACACATGGAGAAAGGCAGAAAAATTAGGATATGTCCAAATTCCAGTGTGGATACTGGTGTGGATATGGACACTGTTGACAGCTGTTTTACCCTGTTTACCCTGCTGGCAGGAGTGCAGTCATGAGGATACATTGAAATTGGCTGCATTAGGCATGTCTGTGAGCATATGGTCAGGATTCATCAGTGTACACGGTGTAAAACTGCCTCTGAAGTACCAAGATATTCTGTCATGAGGCACTTGATATAGACCATCAAAAGTTTCCCTTTGACCTGTATTATCTATGCAAACACAGATCTGCAACTCAGATATCACAAAGGCAAGGTTTACATTTGAATCACTCTTGCACCATCTACTCCATTTAGTTCCGCCCCTCAAAGAAATCAAGTCTGGTCGTATTTGGTTTATATGAGTTTTATGTAGTTGAGGGAAACATTTTAGAACTCAGAATACTGCTTATTCATTAATGTAGCAGTCATTAAATACAGCCTGATGTGGAGAGTGCTGCTTAATGGCTTGTTTCCTTCTGTGAGGAGATTATGAGCCAATTGAGTGTGAGATAATGCAGGCAGAGAGATAAAGGGAGTGAGTCTGGGATGGAATATTGCCATGTTATTGCAAGGTCTCATTGTCAGGGAGGCAGAGTCATGACCTCTTCTTTTCATTCACATTAATTCTGGTTTGCCTGTTTGGCCCTCTAGACATATGGAATAGGATTCATACCCCTGATCAAGTTTTGACACTCTACCTCAAACCAAAGCAAACATCAATGGCATGGATGTTGTTTAAAGTGTTGATTTGTAGAAACATGCAAATTAAATATATACAGGACCACACTCTTTTGCATTGAGGGAATGTCATTTCATTAGGGACATTCACAAAAAAAAATCCCCCTATAGGTAACACTGCCAGAACATTGCATGTTTGCTGGGTAATTATAAATAAATCCTGGTATTTTGGGTAATTTGTTCACGTATCTCCTGTTTAGTACCAGAAAGCTTTTAAAAAAGCTCTTCATGTTTTTCACATTTTTCAATTTTATATTTTTTGAAAAGGTATAAAGCCTTGTACTGTCATTTTAAATTTCCCTGATACAAGAAGATCATCAGCAGGGGCTAAAAAAATGCACTTTATCTCATTGCACTTCATTTATCTACCATAATTACATTTACGATAAAAGTTGGCATGCTTCCGCATAGCGGAAAATTAGCTCTCTTACCTCCTCGATGTTGCATTAATCCCCTAAGGAGGTGAGTGCACTTCGTAATGAAAGAGACATGCTCTTTGGAACTGCTTGACTTCCCTCTTCCTATGAGAGTGTTTTAGACAGTAAACAAACTGGTAATGTTTAATTGTTTCCAAACAAAGTTTTGGGTTATAAAGGGTGTTCATTAATTTCAGTTCACACAGATTGGATAACATATCTTAGGAATTTACCGTGAGTGTTATGAGCATTTTAAGGATATACTGTACATGTCATGTTCTTCTCTAATCGATGCATGAAGATTTGATGCAACTTTAAGATTTTACCAGACATCAAACACACCTATGCAATTGTGAATTACTCACAGAAAAAAAAACAAAATCTTGCTATAGTCCCTAAATACCTCTACCGTAAGTAGGCAAACCAGGGCAATTTCAATGGCAGAGTGTTCTCATTAGAGAGAGGTCACTTGTTTCGGCAAAGCAGAAAAGCTCTTCAGAATCTATCAGCCAACTTTACAGAACGTTTTTTTTTACCTTCAGGGCATCAAGGAGATCCTTATCTGACAAAAATGTCACCAGCTCAGTTTGAAGATTACTGTAGAAGATTTGCAAGATCGTATTCATTTATTTTCAGTATTTATGTGTCCATTTGTTTTATTGGAAGTTTGTAAGGCTGAGCATACAAGCTTTTGAAAATGTTTTCAGGTTTCTGAATTGCAAAGAACACCTTTCAGGTTTAATGGCATGTATTAAATAAGATCAAGATGATTAATGTCTTCAGTTCATTCAGATTTCGATTTTGTGGTTTAAAGCTAAATCTTCAATACAGACCAAATCTGAGAGTTGCTTATTAATGGGGTACCAGTGTCTGAAATAAACTAACATTTTTTAGGCTGATTCATTTCATTAGGTGCTAGCTAAAAATGAGATGGGGATTTTCTTCCGAGATATAAAGCTAATAAGCTCTTCTCTTCTATTTTATTATAATTGAAAATAACATTATTATTCATATTTTCCTTATCATTAGCAATTCATTTTAAATCCACGTAGGATTTAAACACATTTGTGTTACGTGTTAGTTGTGTTCTAAATCAGCTTTGTTATAAATAGGCAATGAGCAATGTTAATGACAGCTATTATTAAATGTAACCAAGTATTACAGAAGTAGTTCTTCTTGACAGACTAAAGCTAAAAGGAATTATGAGGACGATTGCATCTCACTACCAAGGGAATGGTGTTTTCATTCTTGTGTGTTCTCGTGTGTTGACATTTTGGGTGTTGTTACAATCTTTTGTGTTGTCTTGGCAAATTGCCACATTCCTCAGCAGCTTGGAGAACCTTGTGGGGATATGTTGAGGGGAGTAATGATGTCTTTGTCTCTTTAAAAAATGTGAGCTTTGAAGAGCAAAGTAGCTCATCTCCGCAATCTGATTTAAGGCTGACATTATGGATGCTGCATTATACTGAATTATTGGCTCTGCACTTTTTTGCACCAGCCGAGAAAACTCTGTGGGCTGTCACATAGATCACCGCACTGCTGCCAAGTCCTAAACTGCACACAGTAAAAGGCAATAAACCAGTGTGTAATCCTCATCACCAGAGCACATATTCCATCTGTCCTGAGGTGCGATCCATGAGCAAGGAGAGTACTGTCGGTCTCAGGGCGCCAAAACACCAACAGAGTTTGTGCTTTTACATTTTATTCTTGCTCACAGACCTGCAGAGCTAGCTGATGGCACAACTGCTGTCATTGGACTGAATAGGAAAAATAAAACACAAGTGATATCAGAAGGAATCCAATGCAATACTATGGTGACGTACTGTACCGCTGTTGGGGAACGCAGTATCTTACAGATGAACAAAACCAGTCTGTGGCATGTTTAAAGTCATCCTTTGCACCTCTGAATGCCGCAAGGCAGGGGATTGCAGTTCTTGCTATAAGCTGTTAACCGAGCCTTTTCTGATCTTTATTATGCTGCGACATACTGTAATACTGTTGACGCAGTGTTAAAATGTCTCAAGCAGGGATATGAAATAAGAAGGCACAGAGGGCCAGCCAGGCACTCTTATGCACGATAAAGAAAATACTCTGTTTTGTTTTCAGATTTCTGTTGTCTTTACTTTACTTCCTAAAATTATTGTCACTTTTATACATTTTAGATATTCATGAAGAGCCAGCATTTACAGTGCAGTGTCTGAATAGTGCCAACAGAGTTACATGTAAGCAAGCATCACTTAGCCTAGCACAGCCCTCCTGTCTGCTTTTGATAAATGAAATGTTGACATACTCGACATACCTTCTTGGGAAGCTCTAGCATGAAAGACAGCTTTTCTTACACCTGCACGATTTCTCTTGCTTCTATTGCATTTAACATTGCGCAATATAAAACCTTCTCATGTCAAAACAATGCTACGCAACAAGAAGTGGGTTCATCTAAATAGAAAAAAAAGATTTAAAAATGGCCACTGGTTCTGTATATTACTAAACATTTTTTGTATAAACATTCATTTTAAATGTGCTGGAGTAGATTGTCTGTTTGTATACCTGCAATTCCTTTTGCTAGACTGGATGAAAAGTATCCATACAAGACCCATGTTTCATGCCATAGGAGTCTGACCAGTACAATGCCCCAGCTGATCTCTGCAGCAGTAGAGACTTATTTAAAGAGAGCTGAGAGTTAGAAGCCTCGTATTATCTTACATACGTCCATGCCATTCAGTGATTCTCTTCTATATTCAGTCTGTAATAGATCCCAGCTGTCAGAAGCATCGGTAGCTATAGCACCCAGAGGAAATTGATGCACTGAAGTGGAAGGTACTGTATTGTCAGATATTCTATAGCATTATCTCAGCCCTCTAGAGGTTCACAAGTGATTAAAGTGAACCTTTTATATATTATTTAGGCACCATGTAATACTGAGATTTTATAAGCACACATAATGATCTATAAAGATGATTATTCAATAAAATGACTGTGAATATTATGTGACCTTACAGCCCAATCTCAATCCCTAGAAAATACAATACATCTCTGAAAGGTTGGAGTGTCTGTTAAAGTTAACAGTAAAAGCACCGTGTCATCATCTCATCCAAACTTCAATCATTCATGATAATATTAAAATCCCACAACTCGTTTCCTTTTTTCAGCTCTCATTACCAAGCTTTGCAATTCTGACATGATTAAATCTAGCCCAGGCAGCTTATGTGATGAATTTAAACTTTATTGACCCTTAGATGTTAGACACATCTGATAATGACCAATTATAACCTCTGAACGAAGGTACAGCTTCGCTAAGGTTCCGGCATTAATTAAACAGTTTTAATTGTAAAAATAGCTAGGGCACCCATGGGAGGATAAATATGTGGTTAGTCACATTGAGCCTGTCCTTCAGCACAATTTCGAAAAATGTTTTTTTTCTGATCTTAATTATGCTGTGGCTTTCCAAAACCTAGGGAAGGAAAGCTTTTGTGTCTAGATATTATACTTTTCTTCTGTTGTGGGTTAATGGGGGTTAAAAGCAGAACACTCAGAAGCAGGTTCCAAAAAATGCTAACCAGGCCTTCAAAAACAATTACTTCTTCTTTCAAATGCAAATGAGACATCATGGCCTCTCATTTCTGCATCTTTTAACACAAATGAACTCATACAGTACTGTATATGCCATGTTCAGGTACGAACACCCCCTCTATGTTATTTAAGATCTTGACAGGGAGCCAGTCTGGAATGTGCACTCAAAACATTAATAAGTTCTCAGTAAATGTGATCCTCTGTTTAGAGGGAAAGGTTTTGAATTCCCCAAAATATAAATAAACATACACCTACATATGTTTATGATGCAGGTAGGGCTATTGCATACCAGTTGACATACATGAATTAAAGGAAATAGGTCATATCCTGATAAAATGTGAAATATTACATTTCATGGATTATGTGTCCTGGGTCGTATGACTGAAATTAGAGTCTCTAAGCGCCAGCAGAGAAATTGGAGTGTTTGAAGAGCTTGTGAGAAGGTCATCAGTTGTACTGTCTCCAAAACCTACTGTAGGTTATATTTCCTGTGATGTCATCTGTTAGAAGCTGAAGACAAATTAGGAAGTAGACTTTCTGACCCCCAGTGGGTCTCTGCCCTCCCATTTCATGATAATGTCTGAAATTCATTTTTTAAATCTGGAAATAAGGTTATGGATTCTTTATATCCTAAATATTGTATACCAGAACATCAAATATTTAGTCAACAGTTGTTTTTCTTTGTGATGTTTCTGGGCCCTCTGGAGAACAGAAAATATCACTTCTCATTGTATTGATACTATAGTTATTATTGAATACAAGCTGCGGTTTAGTGAATGTCGCTAATGAAAAACAATTCAAACTATTTACGCTTTGGGCTTGGCCTGAGCCATAGCACTAAACACTGTACTATATATCTGCATATTGTCCTTCAGAAGACCAGGCTCTTGAAGGTTGACATTCCGAGGCAAAATGAACACCTTCCTGAAAAGAGCAGTTTGCTATTAGCAATAAAAAAACGGTGAAGGTAAAGTGAAGGTGTAGCAGTAAATCCAAATACATGCCTGAACAAAGTCACTTTAAGGGCTCTTTGGCAGCGAAGAAATACTGGGGGAAAAGGTGCAAACTGAAACCGCACCGCTGGACAAAGGCAGATCTGAAAACCTATAGCCAGTGGCAGCGTGTGGACCAAGCTGCAGAAGACCTACAAGCTTGTTTCTGATGGATACTGTACACACTCAGAGAGACAGAGAAATAGATTAGTGACATTTAAAGGTCCCTGATTTGGTCTGCAGGTTTGGTTTGCTACTGAGAATCTGGAACAAGCTGCTCTGCCATATTGCTGAGTATTGATTACCTGGCTTCTTTCAAATAGAGGCTAGAAGGTCCTTGGGATCCATTAGCTAACTAACAAACGGACTAGACGGAATGGCCTTCTCTCGTTTGCAGCCTTTCTCATGTAGACAGATTGTTGAGTGACTTGCCCATGATAGGCAACCCACGAGGAAGAGAAGGTCTGCTAACGCTATAGCCCCCAAGAGAGAGGTGGAGACACAATCCCCTAAATTGTCTATCAATGACTCTGGTAAAACCACTTGTGGAAAATAGCATCCCATTTGTTACTGGCTATTCTAAATTAAAGGAAACCAAGATTTTATCTGTATTGGTTTTCCATTTATTGACTTGTAGGGTCTGTCTATGAGGAAATACATCCCTATCCAAAATGTGGAATTAAGTGTTAACCACGAAAAACCAGGTTTTGGTAGGACAAGTCATATACTTTATATACAATAACACACCAACCCTTATTGCATCCCTGTAGGAGTTGAAACTTCCCATAAATTCCCATTTCCTTTTTTTAAAAACATGAAAGTCGAACCAAAACAAAAAAATGGCACTTTTCAATTTAGCGAAGGTGCCATCTGGTTTACAAAAAAGCTATTAAGATTTGCGGTCCTACATTTTCTTTCAGGAGTTACTATCTTCCTGGGGACATGTTCTCTAATTTAGCTCCCAGACAGCAATAAACGTGCCCACACCCACCCACTCAGAGACGCAAACACATATTCTCGTCCCATTTTTGGAGTCATCCGTGTGTATTAAACTTTCAGATCACAACTCCCTCATTGCATTCAGGAGGTTGGTGAAAATAAGGCAATTCTAGTTCAAAAGAAGAAACTGTTGCTTGTGTCATCCTTCCCAGGAAGGAAGTGCTTCAACAAGCAGCCGTTTCATATACTGGTATGCATAGACTACGAATTAAAGACCTGTGTAACGAACAGTTTTATCCTGACCCTATGCAGACGACACAATCCAGAATAGTGAGGAAGGAATACACTAGGGAAAAGTCATGCAGGAACAGGGATGACCAGGGGGGCGTGTCCATACGGTGCTGGTGATCCAGGGAGGTGTGGCTGAGGCGAACAGTCCAGAATAAATCCAAAAGGGGGAATCCAAAAACGAAAGGTCCAAAGCTGGGAACTCTGTCCGAACAGGAGATTAAAATCAGGTGCTGGGTCAGGACCGGCGGGGGGAACAAGGACAGAAGCAGGAAGTTAAAACCATAACGGAGCTTATAAAGGCGAACTGAACAGGGGAGAAACAAGGAGCAGGTGGCAGGAATGATACAAACGAGGAAGGGCTGGAGCGCCCTTAAGAGGAGGGGTTCCGATCGTGACAACCTGCTGTGGTCGAAAGGGACATACACTTCCAGAGCTTGGAACCTGCGTACTTCTTAATGAAAAAAGTTACGCACAGAACTCAATGCTTTAAAAGCCTGGGACACACAATATCGAAGTGCAGATAGTAAATTTGATATACAATACTGACCATAAAATAAGTCTGTTTAGACAAAGGAAATATTCCTGAGAAAGTGTCTCATACACTGAAATTACCTTATAAACACCACCTGCTTGGTAAATCTGAAAATGGGCTCCAAACAAGCATTCACCACTTGGAGCTTTCCTTTTCACTTTCAGGAAAAAGAATGGCTGATCGTACTGCTGAGTCCACATCTTGCCTGATGGATTCTGTGCGCTTCTGATGGCCAGCAAGATTAGTGTAGATGGGGCTTCAACTGTGCTGAAGATATTTCAACACACACAGAATAACTAAACCATAGACCTATTCAGGGTGCGTGACCATGTTCTGAAAGATTTATTACAGAGCAAAGGCCTATGATAGATCTTTCAGAAAACTTGGGAAGAGAGGTTGTCCACAGCTGTGGCTAAAACACTGCTTAAGAACAAGTGGCTGTATAGATAAATGTTCAGACTTGGACTTCAAGATGTAGGTAAATCATTAATTAACCTAGATTGCATAATTCTGTTTGCTAAAACATCTTTAAATTATGACCCTGTTTTGTTGTGGTTTCAGAAAGGACAATCAGAGTAAGCTACACTATTCATCATATCGCCAAGCATAGTGTCTTTGGGTTTTCATTCCGGCTGAGTTCTGAAAGATTTCATTTCATCAATCAATTGCGTAATTAGGAGGAGTTAATATGCTTTCTGGGTTTCTGCTCATTTAAGGCTCACTTAAAAATGTACAGGCCTGCAACCCCCTGGGACCAGGGCTGCAGACTGTGGCACTATGATACAGCATAGTGAACTTCCCTTATCATTCAAATGGCCAATTTAGTCAATCTGAAGCAGAGCAAGGTGATCTTCCAAGAGGTTTTTAACCTCCTCTTATAGCAGTCACGTCATCTTCTGGGATGCAAGATTAATAACTTAAAATGTCTGCATTTGTTTTCCTATACCTGTTTATTAGTAGGATAGCACATGTGTTTTTCCTTAAGTCTGATTCAATTTCTTTCCATAATGATTTTATACATGGTCTGTGTTGTTGAAATAATGTATTTTTCTTCTCCTTCTTCTTCTTATTTTAAGAATCTATCACTTAATTATTATTATTTATGTCTTCTACATTTCTTTTTTCTGTAATCCTCGTTTAGCCATTCTGTATGTGAATCTATATTAACATACTCGGAAACTTGTCAGTGCTGTGAAATAGTCTGTGAAAGTTCCACATTTAAATGCACAATAGATGTAATTAAATCTCTCCATATGTTCTCTTAGGTACCATGGAGCAGCTCAGAAATTCTCATAAACAGAGAAGTCCAGGCATCTGAAGATATATTTGCCTCCAACAAGCACCATCAGAAAGTCCACAAAGGGAAAAGGAATGGCCATGAATCTACTGTACGCACTGTCAGTGACTTCTTCCTCCTGCCAGTGGCCACAAATTGTATGTTTTCTCACAAAGTGTCAGGCTGACTTTATTTTTGCTTGACTTCAGAAGCTTCCTGCACTGCTGAGAGAGAGGGAGGGTTAATAATTTATGGTACAGATGTCTAAAGTGCTCCATTATGCTCCCTAAACGTTTATGCACAATGCATGGAAAGGGCCCTCAAGACGTTTGCTCAGTCATTCTGCTCCTTATGTAAGTTTCCTAGCTGATTAAGATAAGATCACTTTATTAGCCATATACAATTTCTTGTATTAGGAATTTGTCTTTTCACATTCCCCAGCTTGCTCTCCATGAGACACACAGACAGGGAGAGAAGCTTGGGGTCAGAGCACAGGGTCAGCCATTTATACGGCGCCCCTGGAGCAGTTGGGTTAAGGGCCTTGCTCAGGGCCCAGTGGAGTAGGATTCCTCTGCCAGCCATGGGATACAAACCGGCAGCCTTCCAGCCACAGGCGCAGATCCTTAGCCACAGAACCACTGCACCAGACCCAATAAATTGTAAACTTGTACAAGGTCTCGTCTTCTTGCTATGGGTTCATTATTATTTACTCCCAATAACAGGGTTGATGGGCATGGTGCCTATTTTCGCACTCACTGACAGTGACATCTCAATGTATGATTTCAGATACCCTCTTCTACTTCCCCCTGAACCAACGCCAAAGTGGGCAAACCATAGACAGGGCCTAACAACTCCTTTTACTTGCTTAGTAATTTTGCCACATCCTTTGTTAAAAAAAAATCAGTGCTGTTACCCCTCTGAGTAAACATTGATAATCTACAGAGTTTTGATTGAGGAGCCGCATCGATATGTGAAACACAAGGAAATGAACAGAAGTTTACTCCTCACTGAAAAGAAGACTGGACCATGGCTGACATACATTCCATAGACAAAACACGGTGATTTTTTGTCTCTCTTTTTCATTTTTCATGCATGAAATTAACCTGTATTTGCCAATTACAATCTTTGGTGCCCTTGAACCCTTGCACATTGACTGATCTGTCACTTAAAGTGGATAAACATGAGAAAAGTTGTAGCATAGATAGAGAATCCTGCCCTACTTTTTTGCCAAAATGTTTCAGAACCGGGTGTCCAGTCATTGTCTTGGATGGGTAGTGTGAGTGACCAGCTTGGAGAAGTTCTTAAATTGGTCAGAATAAGCCAATGTGAGCTCTTTCAGGTCAATAAGAGCTGAACTGGAGTGAATACACTTGCTGACAATCTACCCCCACTCCCTCACCCTCCTCAAGGTTAGAACTGGTTATCCATGAATTCTAATATTTTACGTTGTTAAAAGAAAAAATCCACTTGCCACCACCAAACTAGCTCCCTGCCTATTTCAAGAGTTCTGTCGCCCGTTCATTTCCATCAAAGCTAAGTCTAGAACTGATTCTGCTTAAAATGTGCCTGGTGCTGTACTGTAAATACAATACAATACGCAAGCTCCTTTGAATGAATGATTCTTGAATTTATGAGCTGATCAGTCTACCGTTGCTTGTACATTTTTTTTCTCCATCATTAAATAATCTCACATCGAACTGAGCATTCAGCGGCAAATCTTATTTCAGGCTGAGATTATCCATTATGTTCCAGTTCAGGGTAGGTTGTGTCAGACTCGCATCTATGCTCATATTAAGGTTCTTTCACTGATGGTTTTTGGCGTTTACCAAGAGGTCTCTAGAATGGCTGAAAGGCAATTGCTCATTCATTGCTCAATGCAGCTTTTACCTTCAGATTGCCTACAGCAGAACAATAATGACATTTGAAACTGGATCTTTGGTGGCTGCAGCATTTGAGTCGTAAACCTCACAAACTATAGAGTCCTTAGCATGTTTTGTCTTGCACAATTCTCTAATAGACACTTGCAAATGCAATAAGGCTTCATTTTCCCCTTCTGACCCTTCATTTCTGAGAGGACTGTAGCTCAACTTAAAGTCTCCTGAATCAGGCTATTTAAATTCTCATGAAAACAGCCTGAGGGTTATGAACAGAACTGTTAATAGTAAAACACAATGATTAGGCATTCATGGTTTGAAAGAGATAAAAAAGGAAGAGGGTAATTGCTCTTCTCAGCTTTTTCCCGCTGTTCATGAGAGACCTCGTAGTATCATTTTATTTGCAAGACGAAGTATTGTAGGTACATTAAGCATGATTAACCATCCAATTTGTTTCAAATGAAGAAATAATGGCTTAGAGCAATGCAGCTTTATGAAAGCCAGAGTTCAGAATCGTTGTAAATGTTACATTGAAAAACCTCCAGTGGTTATCTTATATTTTATTCCAATCCATTGTACTGTCAGTGTTTCCCTTGGAGACCTGCGGAAAGCCTGAACCTGTCAATTGTCAGGTGGAGGGAGGCCAGGTGTGCACATTCTGAAGCCTTTAGACTTACCTTCAGATTGTGTATAATGTGCAAATGAAAAAAAAAACAGTTTGCATCCTTAAGGATCAGAACTATATATGCTTCAAATCTTTACTTTTGAGTTTTAATGTGTTGGTGTTCCAACCCCAAAAATTCCTTAATTTTGGGACATATAACTAGGTGACATGTCATAGTTAGCTGTCCTAATATATAGTTTGGTCAAGGTATCCCCGGTGTGCCTGTTTACTCTTATAATAAATATATATGCTTTGGCAACGATGCAGTGAAGCACAATGAAATCACAGCATGGTAAAGTACATAAAGGCAAAAGGCAAAACTGTGGGAACCCACTGGAGAGCTCAATGGGAATTGATTTTGCACATGCAATAGGGATGGGTTTCACCAAGACAGGGACAAGACTGCCTGTCGGGTCCTGCGAATGACTGGCAGGACCACAGGAGGGTATTCAGCCAACTTTAAAAATCCATTCCTTAGCCTTTCATTGGTGGCTGTTGTCCATCACCATCAACATCACAGAGTGGATTAGCAGAAGTTAACTCTGTGGTTATTCAAGTCATCAAATACACTCATAAGCACATAAGACAGGTTTGAAATCAGAGGAGGTCATTTGGTCCATCAACAGTTTGTTAATTAGTAGTGAATTGACCTGAGGATGACAGTTGTTTCTTGAAAGAAGAAGAGGATACTGGCTGCAAAAACACGGTAGGGTTTCTCATTCGGGACTCCCACAATCCTTTGGTGCCTCCCATTCTCAGTTTTAAGTGCAGAGGGAGGAAGAGAAGGAGCCAATTCCACTCTCACCTCTGGTGCTTTTAGCTGTAATCATTCTTGAGCTCGTTTCTCTTTTGCTCCACCTGTGCTAATGTCCTGGCTTCACTCCTCAGTCTTCCTGGGGATCCCAGTCTCTTTGTGTCATGGCCAGGGCGTTGGCCCTCAGCCCGCTGGGTTAAGCCGAATCTTGTACTGTAATGACCAACCCACTCAGTTACACTTTCCAGTGCATTTTATTCTTGGTCATTGTTATTCCCGGCGACGGAATGGCTATGTTTAGAATGCTCTTGTGGTGCTGTGAAGTGAGCTTCCTCCTGGCAGTGTGGTTTAGTTAGAAGGGCTCATTTCTTTGTAAAGAATCATTGAGTTAATGGGTTACATTGTGGGACAGGCCTTCAGGTACCATTCAAAAGGGCACACCCACCTCGAAGAAACCTCTGAGAGCGGGAGCCTCGAGGTACTCCAAACTAGGCACTTGGAGACTGGGGTGATTTGGGTGGTTCCAAAACACTCAGCACTATTGATTACGAGAAGTAGCTTCTCAAATAACCCCCCCCCCAGCTAACATGTGGTGTTTCCATTTAAACATAAATTTCCCAATTTAGGTTTTAATAGGGAAAATGAGCACTCTTCATGAGCCATGCCTGCTCCACATTTTTACTTGACTGTTTGCCAACACACCTCTAGAATGCTCTTCAGTGTTGTACAATGTCAGAGGTTGTGTGCGTGCAAATGGTGTGGAATCCATTTAGGATCTAGCTGTGCTGTTCACTGAGTTACCCACCTTTGACATTGCAGCCCTACATTAACTATGGTAAGATTGGTTTAAGGGAATGTCATACTCTGTTACGTTAAGCAATGTACTGAAGTTATGTTTTTGCAAAGAATTATATTTAAATTGTACAGCTAAAAATGGGCTCATTATCTATAGAAAATGTTATCATAGCATTCAGTATCTATTATTATTCCTATCATCCAGCAAGGCTGGTATTCCCTACTGAGAAGTGAGGAGAACTGCTGTAGCAAGGGATCATGATATCTTTCCCCCCAGGCAAGAGGAAGAACAGATTTCGAAAACACAAAACAGAAGCACAGAAAAACATTCTGTAATTAATCCTGAGTTTAAGCTTAGTAAAAAAAAACTCTTGAAGAAACATACATCAACATTCAGTCTTGGTCATTTCTGCTGTGTCACTAATGTAATTTAAAACATCTCAATCAAGAGGAGAATATACGACTTAAGTATGGTGTAATTTTACCTCATATCGTGTTTTTAATAAACACTTTTTCATCTCATTTTATTTAGTATGTGGTTAAGTATTTTCTTTAAAATAAATGTGCTGAAGAGGCTTGAAGTAGTTTTGAAGTCAAAATTGAGAAGGGTGATTACAAGAAACCTGCCATGGACTGGCGCCACACCCCATTGCTTGCCGATTTAGGATCCAACTCCCCCGCGACCCTAAATTGGACGAAGTGATTAGAAACTGGATGGATGAATGGATGGATTACGATAAACATGAATTAGACAGGAATACACATTTAGAGTTTTCCTTTGTGAGTTGCAACTCTTTAATTATAGATAAAGACAATTTAAATGGTCTCCCTTTAAGGGTCTTGAGTGTTACTAATAGCTGGGTTTATCAATCCGTGTTCTACTCCAGCTGGGAACTGGATACTTGCAGTGTGCATGTAGAGTCTCCAGAAAATCTTGAATCCTGATACCATAAATATTTGATGTTTTGTGTTCTTACAAACCTCTGAACCTGTAAATTATGAGCTTCTCAGGAAGTATCCTAAAAGGATTCCATTAGAACAGAAAAGGGCAATTAAAGGAAATGAGGAGATTCCAGGTCTGCCCAGAAAGAAATGTTTTTGTTTTTTTTTAAATATGGATATATAAAATTTATTTTTACTTTATTCATTTCTTAGAGTGCAGCTTAAATTGACACCAACCGAAACTGAGAGATCTTTCTTTTAAATAAAATGTCTTTTAATGTGCAGTGTATAACATAGGAAATACGTAATACAGAGTGGTTTGCTAGTTTCATTCTAAAAAGAGAGTTTGCAAACATGGTCTATAATTGTGGGGAAAAAATCCATTTATAATTGTAATTATCCTGTAAGTGCGTTCTGTTACAATAGTATTAATCTAATGTTGTTTGTAGTAGTTTGGTCACTTTTTGTTAAGTAACATTGTGAAGAGACAGAGATAAAACTCTACAAAAGAAAATTATATCCTGTTCGTGTCAATTTTAAACAAAAAATACAACGATTGATGGTTATTCATTTAAAATCACCTAACTTACCTAGGAAACTAGCAATTATATAAGGTTGGGAGCAATTAAAAAAAACACAAAAAATGATACCTTTTAAGTAGAATTCTTCTGTGAATAGTGTCAGACAAGGTGATAAAACTGATTAAATAAAAATTCTAAAGATGAATATAGATGCTTAAAGCAAACAAAAGAGAAATCAGCTTATTTTATCACTGCTGAAGCTCTCCTTTGTAATGTATACAGACTTCATGTAATGTCTGATGATGCTGTGGAACCTCTCTGTCAAGGAAAATGTGTAGAGATGGACACAGAGCTGGACAGACAGGCAGTCGATCATGTATGCTTCCATGGTCACTGCCAATCCCGCCTTTTAATCAAACAATTTCATTCAAATGGATTTAGAAGTGGTGGTTCTGACGGCGGCACTTATCTTGCTCTCTCTCTTGGCATGAGAGCAGCTGGTGAAAGAAAAACAGAGAGCCCTGTCAGCATTTTGTAAAGCACAGCGACGGATATGAAGAGGATTTTCTCCAGGTAAAGAGAGTCCAGATTAAGAGATGCCACTTGCCGGTTCATCCTACTTCCCTGTCGCCATGATTCCGAACCCCTAGAGAACTCTCTTTCACCGGCACACAGAACTTTTTAAAAACCAGGGAAGCTGCATCTTTAGCTATTAAAAGAAAGACATTTTCCTGCTGCCTTGCAGGCAGATATGAAGGGATTAAAATGATAAATGCACCCGCGGGTTTTGAAGAGTTATTCTTTCCATCATGAGTAGAAGCAATCGTAAATCGCTTTTTTTCCCGAAGTACTATATTTTAACGCAGATTTAAGGCGAGCTAGATTGTAATACGAGTATGAGTCAAATTAAAGAGGTATAAAGTGAAATAGATACGTATTTATATTCTACATTTAAATGTACAGTATACTTGGCTAATACTATACATAGTAGTTCAGGTGAGTAGCTGCGTCAGCATGCGTAGGCTGCAAAGGAACAAGTAATAGGTTTATTCCATGCTGAAAAAAAGAAGAAAGAGAACACAACGTTTCGGCCGTGGAGCCTTCTTCAGGTGTGAGAGAGACAGGGCAGTAGGCAAAGGTAAAGTAGCGGGAGAACAAAGGTTGGGAGGGAGGAGGAGTGAGAGGCGGGAGCAGGGGACAGTAAGAGAGGCCAATCAAGAGGTGTGAAGTCAGAATAGGTGCAGAGAGGTGTGAAATGAAACTTCCAATGAATGGAGAAAATTTAAAAGAACAGTAATCTGTCGTTAAGGGAAGGGAGAATGTGTGATCCTAACTGCAGAATAATTTTAGTTTCGGTGGTCTTTCTGATGTATGAGTTCGGAAAACCGTCTTTGAGAACACAGACGGAGAGATTAGAGTGGTCGTGGCCGTCAGAGGTGAAATGAGAAACAATGGACTTGGAGAGATCTTTAATCTTCACAGCCCTGACGTGTTCTCTGAAGCGGTCTCCGAGTCTCCTTCCTGTTTCTCCAATGTAGATGGCTGGGCATTTGCTCCAAGAGATACAGTAAATAAGGTTGCTGGAGGTACAAGATGCTGTCTGGGTGATCCGGAATTGTCCTGAGGGGCCTTGAATGAGTGTGGTGGTGGCTGTGTACTTGCAGGTGATACAGCGAGCTCTGTTGCAAGGGAAAGTGCCTGGTGTGGATGGTTGTTGAGGGCGGTCAAGGGAGCTGTGAACAAGGAGGTTACGCAGATTAGGTGGTCGGCGATATGAGATGATAGGGCGATCAGAAAAGAGGGCCCCAATGGAGGGATCATCCTGTAGGATGGAAAAGTTCTGGTTAATGGTCCTGGGGATAGAAAGTGTGTAAGGGTGGTAAGGAAGCACCAAGGGAATGCAGTTGTCACGGCGGGAGTTCCTGATCGGGTTGATGGTCCGGGGGGACCTCTGACGGCCACGACCACTCTAATCTCTCCGTCTGTGTTCTCAAAGACGGTTTTCCGAACTCATACATCAGAAAGACCACCGAAACTAAAATTATTCTGCAGTTAGGATCACACATTCTCCCTTCCCTTAACGACAGATTACTGTTCTTTTAAATTTTCTCCATTCATTGGAAGTTTCATTTCACACCTCTCTGCACCCATTCTGACTTCACACCTCTTGATTGGCCTCTCTTTCTGTCCCCTGCTCCCGCCTCTCACTCCTCCTCCCTCCCAACCTTTGTTCTCCTGCTACTTTACCTTTGCCTACTGCCCTGTCTCTCTCACACCTGAAGAAGGCTCCACGGCCGAAACGTTGTGTTCTCTTTCTTCTTTTTTTCAGCATGGAATAAACCTATTACTTGTTCCTTAATACTATACATATACTTGGTCAGATGAGAGTCTATGTGATGACAAAACAAATCCTATTATCCGTAAAAAAGCAAAAGCGATTAATAAAAAATAAAGACACTTATGAGTAGTCTGAAAAACTTCTATGAAATACATACATATAAAACAGCAGTAGGCCATTTCACTTGCTTTTATTCCCCTTCTGGGATAATTGCTTCTAAACCTTCAAGCATTCTGGTGTATTTTAACTCTGGTTTTCAAGAGTTTTACACTTTTCCTCCATCCCAGCTCCAATATCCACAATAATGAAGGATTAAGCAATTCGGGGGGGGGGGGGAGGTATCTGTCTAATTGTCAAAGTCAAGGAAGCTCAGCAGGCAGAAATTGCCCCTGTTGTCTTTTTCCTGCACCTGTCACATTCATTTTCCGAAGTGGACGCCTGCACCGTGTCTGGGAGGCAGCGAAATCCCTCATCTCGCTGGGAGGAAAATGAGCTGGAGCCCCTTCAGTTCCTGAAAGCTGCTGTGTAATCAGTGTTCAAGATCCACAGGGCTGCCCGTGGAATTGAGTCTCCTAATTCAGAAGCAGACAGTGGTGGTTAACCTTTCGTGGTAGAAAAAGCCGCAGCTAGCGAACTGCTCCACTTATAGTGGAGCAAACCTTATAGTTTCACCTTGAGGATTCTCCCTACACACGGTTTTATTATTCTTGATCGGCACCTGCCTGGTGTCAAGTTTATTTTCAGGAAAATAATACATAATCATTTTAATAATAATAAATAATTGACATTAGCAATGCTACATTCTGTCTTACCTTTACAGATTTGAGTTGATCAATTCCCCAGATCTCATATCTCTGAGCTTATGAAGGGTTTATTGAACTACCGTACGTTTGTACTCCAGTTTGTCTGGGAAGAATGAGAGCAGTCAAGTTCAATTTTGCCTCCAGTGTCCTAACTTGTAGTCATTCCTGATGTCATTTCCTCCATTAAAAAACTGAAAAGGCTAGATGTCAGTTTTTTCTCCTTTATCTGTTCTCCACCCCATCTCACCTGTACAGCTGCCCTTTGGTCACTCCTATCTCTGCATGAGGGTCCTAGCCTGCTGGCCCTATGGATTAAACCCAGTCTCACTTCTGTATACCTAAATACTCAATTAACATTTGATTCCATAACTGTAATTGTTGAGTGCTGTTATTCCTCATGAATAGGAAATAATGCTGATTTTGTGTACAGTATGTGCTTGGATCCTTACAAAAAGTTGCAGTAAAATTCTGTGTAAATTTGATCTGTGGAGGAGCTCCGCATGTGATGGGTTGGTGCAATTAATTATGTAACAGTTTTTCAGTCCAGAAGGCTTAGAGAAGAAAACTTTGCAAGGACAGCTTTGTTTCAATGGCTAGATCAGTACTGCATTAAAACTAGACAAACAGTAAGTACTGTACCATTATATCTGTTTCTGTGATTTGTAAAAATGGGAAAAAAACTTTTGAACACATATTTCATTCTGCTTTTGACAGTGTCATGTTCAGTTATGAAAGAATACGATTTGATAGATGTCAAAATCTCCTTACTTTTGGAATTTATACACTAGGAATTGGAATAATCCTTTATCAGATTTGTTTCTTCTTAAAGTCTAATGTCAGCATAACATTTCTTAAAGTCTAAAATCAGAATAATATTTTTTTCCGAGACAAATGAATCATGCAAAAGTGAACTAAAGCTTTTGGGAGTTTTCCCTAGATTTAGCTCGCAAATAAAAAATATGAGAAAATTCTGTATAGTAACAAAAAGCTTTAAATATCGTCATGGCAATTTCCACACTCAAGCCCAGTTGCCTCTTTGTTCAACAGATAACTGATTGCATTTCTGGAGCTGTGACCACACTGTCCTGTTTTTCAACACTCAGTTAATATAATCTCTCATTATCCTCTTATAATGTTCAACATTGAAACAGTGTCTCACTGTTCTTCATTTGCAGATAATGTTCAATGGAAGTAACCTCTTCTGAGATAAGTAAACTGCTGTTACATGAAACATAAAACTCTCTATAGATGATTTTCTGACCAATCAATAATACAGTACAGGTACAGTACATGTCTGTAAATGTACACAAATTCAATAATGAATGAATACTGTAAATAGATTAATAAAGGCATAAGCTTATACGGTATGTAATTCTTCCATTGCAACAAAGTGTAAGGATTTAGAGCTGGAAATTTCAGACTTTTCCATACTGGGAAAATTTAAAAGCAAAAAAAACATCAGCAAAACACGATCCATTTTGTATTCAGACATCAGAGAATCAAGACTGCACACTAAATGAAATGGAGATTTTTATAATAGAAGTTCAGGAGAAGGTCTAATTGTAATCTCAGCCAGTCTGTTTTTCTGAAAATAAACATAATTAACCCTTACTACATTCCAACCTTTCCCTTGCAGCTGCGCCCTGGCTCATTCCTCATGAAAGTGAGGTAATTTGACCTGCCTCAAACCTGCAGCCAGGCTGCTGTTCCTTTAGCCAAGCAGGTTACACTAAATAAACATCCAATGCTTCTGTCTCCATGTCACATTAATTAGGATTGGAGATATGTCCTGAAATTACAGTTATTCTATTTCTATTATATTAATTAACAAGAAACAAACACATGAAAAAAGATGATTAATCCTTATTGAAGTCAGAACAGAGGCTTTTTTAGTTCTCTTTCAGATTTGTTTGGTCCTTAAAATATTGTTTGATTTATTAGCCTGCTGCTTGATACAGGCTGCCAGTTCCATCCCTGCCAGAGTAGGGAGTGTTTAATGAAACAGATTATTAGTCTGTTGAAATGAAAAACTGGGAGTACATCCAAGATCTTTCTTGAGGAAGTGCAGTTCCTGCAGTCAGAGCCTAATGTCCATCCTAATCATTTATCCACCCAACACAGCAGTGTTCTGCAAGACTTGACCTTTGAGTCCTTTCAGTCATGGCGTCCTGTGAAGGCAAAAGAGCTGAACCTGGGCAAACTAAGAAGATCCACATTTCTGAGGAAGAATGATCTAATCCAAGTAATTAATTCTGTTGCTTTGCTTGTGACTCTGAACTAATGCATCACATAAGTCATACACAATTGGCAAATCACACACACACCAGTGATTAGAAAAGTAAACTGTATAGTGTACCACATAATGGTGCCTGCCAGTACACAAGCAGTACAGGCCTGGGAGAACCACAGGGCTCGTAGCTAACGGGATCATAAATGCTAAAAGACTTGGAAACAATCAGCAGGAGATCCTTCAAGAAATAATTGCATGAAGTTCTTTGGGTCAAACAGCCAGTACAACCAAATGAGCAAGATGTTCCTAATGGTTTACTCTCATCTGATGCCTTTCTTACTGTATATTCTTACATTCTTATGCACTTTTGACAATCCAGCCAGTTATGAAGTAGCTAAGAGTCAAGCTGAAGACAGGGAACCCTGATGTACATTAGATGTTATCCCATCAGTCTAGTGCTATCTTTTATCTGCTTGACTCTGCTGTCTTGATGTTAACCACACTTGCTTGCTGTTAACTACACTTTCCAACAGCTGACAGCACACTCTGATTAAGCATCTGCTTTTGTTAATCCCAGCTGGCTCACTTTTTACGTTGTTTTCACTGGTCATTCTGTGTGCATCTGCCCATTAGAACATATTGTGCCTTTATGCCTGGCTCAACAGCTTTTTTGCCTTTTCCGATTATTGAAATAATGTGACTTTTCCTTGTATCCCTGATGCCCTTGCTGAAGAATTGCATCAGTGCCCTTTGCTTTGAGAGGGGGCTTATTCAACAGTGTTTGTCAGCAACTCACTCACATACCCCTTATCCCTTATTTTTCCATTAATGTTATCATAGTTACAGAATCCATACACATTAATCATTGTTTAATCTTGGAAGAATTGTGTTGCTAAGGCAATGTCTTGGCACTGCAAGGGCACTGAACTTTTTTAATGGCACATATTTCTAAAATGCAGTCAGTTTTTGACTGCTTATTTTTTTACTATTTATTTACATGCATCTCATCAATAAAACAATATACTATAGTTTGTATTTTTTATTGTTCAAACCCTGTGTTACCTCAAGCAAAAACAGTTTTCTTGTTTTGATTAAGGAAAGGTCAAGCACAAAAATGAGAGAATGTCTTTGTCTCATCTAAGACTGACTTCCATAATGTGTTTTTAATGGCTTTTACACTCCAACACACTAAAAAGCTTGAGGATACCTGGAACTTACTAAAATCACAGGATATGTAGCATCTGATTATAAGCATCATTAACACTGATGTATTCACGAAATAAAAAGCCAACCTAACCAGTATTATTAAATATAAGGAAATGCGAATGTGTGAGATCCAATTATATAAAAAAGTGGTGTCCTTTAAACTAAACAAATATACCAAGAAATAGGTTTTCTCACCTATACATTGTTAAAAAAAAACCCTGGAGATATCTGCTGATTCCACCTTCATTGAGCTGCCTTAAAGCTTACCCCTTTGATGCCAGATACCGTCAGATCTCAGAACCTAAACAAGGTTGGGCTTGGTTAGCACTGGCAGGGAAAACCACACTGCTCCTGTTAGTTTTGTTGGTGGACCAGTAGGTTTTACTCTTCCTTCCATACCAGACATTCCAAACCAGTGCCTCGGTCTGATGTCTGGGGACATGATGCCGTGAGATTATTCAAATGAGACACGAAGCCGAGATCCTGATGATCTGATCATGAATGGTTCCTGGGACTGTTCAAACTCATAGCAGTAAACTAGCATCCTGGATAAATTCTAGGTTTGTATAATCTGGCCTTCCTACATGTCCCCCTTAATTTGATTGGTAGAGCAATTTCACCCTGCCTGATCCACAGTGTAGATGAACTGCTGGGGCAGGGTATCAGGTAGGTGTTGTACTTCAGTGGTGGATGAAGAGGGTCATAAAGTGGGTCAGTGTTAATGTGCTTTGGGATCCTTTGCAAGAAAAGCACTATGCAAATTCAAAATATTGTTACTGTTGTTGTTGTTGTTGTTGTTGTTGTTATAACTGTTACGCTTTGGGGCTTGAAGAAGCAGACACAGAGGTGGTATTGTTCATTCATTTTCTAATAAAAATAAGCTGCCTGGATTTTGTTCGCTGCTGCTGCTACTTTTGTCTTAAGAAACATTTAAGGAGTTGACAGGTTCTTAAGATGAGCCATAATGCAACTAGAACAGTATTAAATCCTTCACTGCATTAATTCTCAACACATTTAAACTGGATTAACCGTTCGCCAGGGAAAAAAGGGATTGAAAGAGAAGTGGTCGAACGTGCTGCCTTTCGGAATCAGGAGGGAAGGCTTTCCTGCAGTTTTCTGCTCCTTCAGGGAAATTTCTCCAAACTAATAAAGCACACTGACATGTGATGAGAGCAAGAGCTGTTACTGAGATATCGATTTGATTTGGTTGTTCTTTTGCTGGGAGAGTCCAGGTCACACTGCCAGGCCTGGTGTCTTGGACCAGGCTCAAACCAAACAACATTCAAATCATAGAGTTCGGCTTGTGCTCTCTACTGCCCGTAAAAGCACCTTTGGTATTCCCCTTTTTCTGACTTTGATGACAGGCCCAAATGCAGAGCACAGATACATTTTCAAAGGAGTGCAATTGTTTCATTTTTGAGCAGAAGTGTTACAGAAGTATTTCTTTATCCTTGATGTAAAGATCATTCTTTGGCTTGGCCAGCAGCCTTAAATAACTGTTTGGACCTGCTGAAGAGCTGGTCTGCACTCTGGAGCCAGAGCAGAGCGGAATAACCGGAGTCTCTCGACTGGCAGGCCCTGCTTCAGCACGAAGATCAAAGTCTTCTTTTTTATAGATCTGCAGCACTGAGTGAAGGCTCTGCCGTTGATTGAGCTTTTAAAAAATCACCTGCTGCCCATGTAGTGGAGAATACTTTAAAATAGACAGCAGGCGCTGTAAGTGTGCCCCGTTTTTAGCACACCGCCGTCGTCATGGTTTATTTTTAGCCTGCCTGCAATTGCAGAACAAAAAAAAAAGCTTCCAGTCATTTTTTAACAACCGTATTTTAGATCAGCTCTGTACGGCCATCCCTGTTAAATAAAATTTGGATTTTGCTTTAATTCCCTGACACCCGCAGTCCACTCAGAACACATTAATCAGCATTAAGAAATTAGTAGTTTGATGAAAATGCCTTGAATTATATAACTTTGCAACTAATCAAAGTTAAACAAGCTACTGCTGTCCTCACGCAGGCTTGGTGCATCTATATCTGACAGTAAACGTCATTATGTGTTCCCTGTCTCTCGACTTATATAGTGCAGATAAATGGGACAGATAATATAATATAATGTACGGAAGCAAAACAGATGGAGGGACTGTTGGCTGTTCCCAGTTGACTGCTTATCGCACAAAGAGACACGAAGGCTCTCCAAAGCTGCAGGAAAAACTCGGACATTATCTTGACTCACATTGGAAGAGCTTCCTAATACTGTAGCTGCACGGAGTGGAAAAACATAAGACATTATCAGACACAAACGAGTGATATTGAATAACATATTAATTAATAAATACAGTATATACCTATATAAATATATATCTAGGGCACATATTAAATACATGTAAATATTGTGAATAAATATATATCTAGGGCACATATAAAAAGCCCTAGATTGCTTGTTCCCTGGATTGGTAATTCCATGAAGAATTCTAACATTAATCACAACTGAAATTGTTGTTGGCATTTTTTACAAAATTATGATCACATTTGAAAGTGGTCATATACTGTATCACAACAGCATATACCATTTTGTAAAAGGCGGGCAGGGAAACATACTGTGGATCCCAGCTCACTGTGCTAGTGCTGCAGTGAGTTATAGACACGCGATGCAAGCCCTGGAGTGTTGACAGATTTCATCCCTCCAGGTAAAATTCCAGTTTTCCTGCAAAGCAAGGCAAAGGCCTGAGGCAAGATATTCTCTCACCCTGCCTTTCGGCCAGTAGACAGCCCTGCAGATCGAAGGAGGTGGCTAGAAAAATCTGTAGCGTGGTAAAGTGACCTGCGAGTCAATCTGATTTCCATCCTCCTCCAGAAGCTGATTTATGTACGCATTCAAACCTTGTATTTCTGTGCAAAAACATGTCATGTCAAAAAGGCTAAAATACCTGAGATTTCCTTATAACAAGATTTGAAGCACATCAAATCAATACTTCCCATAATTTTAGTTCTCCCTAAAAGTCTGTGACCATGGAAAAAAATAGATTTTAAATGAGGATTTAAAACAAGGAGAATTTGATCAGATAATGCTACCAATTTTCTAATACAAACTGCAGCATTATGCTGAGTCTTTCATTTGAAGTTAATTGTTTGATTAAATGCATATTTATAGACTGTAGTTATGAGTCTGATGTGGTTCCATTTGTCCCTGAATACAGAATGTAACTCTTATAATAATATAATTCAGCTTGGGCACACTGCAACACATTAGTGTAATTAAGTGTCCAAGTTCATCTGCAAGGATCCATTAGCAGAGACACTCCTGTCTGCTTTTCCACATTTTCATTAATATATCCTGTTTGCTGTCAGATGTTGGCAATTACACACAACAACATGTGCCATTGAAGACCCTGAAAAACAAAAATACAATTAGCATACTATTTTCAACATGCAATAATAATTTATCAAATATAAAATTATAATTAATTTGAACATAATTATATTTAAAAATCTTTTGCATATTATTTATTATTTTCACATGTAGTATGACAATAAGTTTTCACAGTCAACATACCTGCTTTTGGTAAAAGGCATTCTAATAACCAAGAATTGAGAGTTAAATGTTAATTTAAAATTCATGGCCAGCAGCCATATCACTCTGCAACTCACAACTGACAACCTACTGAAGCTAATCAGGGAAAAACTACTGGAAGAGGTGTTAGTGGGGCCAGCAGGGGCGCTCACCCTGTGGTCTGTGTGGGTAATAATGCCCCAGTATAGTGACGGGGACGCTATACTGTAAACAGGCGCCATCCTTCGGATGAGACGTAAAACCGAGGTCCTGACTCTCTGTGGTCATTGAAAATCCCAGGTCGTTTCTCGAAAAGAGTAGGGGTATAACCCCGGTGTCCTGGCCAAAAATTGGCCCTTACCAATCATGGCCTCCTAATAATCCAAATCTATGAATTGGCGTCATTACTTTCGGCTTTCCTCCGCACTAATAGCTGGTGTGCGGTGAGTGTACTGGTGCACTATGGCTGCTGTCGCATCATCCAGGTGGGGCTGCACATTGGTGGTGTTGGAGGGGATCCCCATTAACTGTAATGCACTTTGAGTGGAGTGTCCAGAAAAGCTATATAAGTGTAAGCAATTATTATTATTATTATTATTATAACAGGAAAACATTTTTAATACAGTTCTGTTGACTTTAATACAGATTTTTGCCTGGTGCTGGCAAAGCCAACACATATTTTAGGGTGAGTCCTGCAAAGACAAAACTTTAGGGGTCAGTCAATCTTTATACTTTTCTTTAAGAGAGTAAAGGCCAATCTTTTCAATGTTCTGTATGTTCATGTACAGTTTCTTTCTATTATTGTAGACTCAATTGGGCAGATTGCACAAACAATCCCCCAAAAGTAAATGACACTTTGAAAAAAAATGGCACGATGAACAAAATAACGTTTTCCATGTTGTTATGAAGTCTACAGACTGTGGCCCATCCACAGTTAATTCAGAAACAGAGGTGTTTCATGCATTGCCTTAAGGAGTGTTAACTGCTGTCATATTGCAGCTCACGACACAAGGAAAAAGGAAACAAGGAAAAACCTGAACCAGTTGGTGTACTCACACTCAATATCCCTGGTCCCACCTGGCTCTCTGCAGCAAGGAGGTTGAAAGAAAATTGCATGTCAGTGAGAAGTTCTTTGAGTGAGAGGCTATGAGGGGAGAACTGTGTCAGATGTCCTGGGACCTCCTCATTCACTGTTTACTTTTGTAAAGAAAATTTTCATCAAATGGGAATGTGAGAAGTAAAATGAAGTTAGTTGTAGAGTCCATATACAATACAGACATTAGGTTAAGCATTTGAAAATGAAGTTATCAAAAATACATGATGGAACCTTGTTAATGTTAATGATTTGTACTTCAGCTTGATGCTTTGAGGGTTTTGGAATAAAATAACCAACAGATTGTCAGTGTCTGAATCAATGACTGAGTCTCATGGGAAGACTAAGATTAAAAGCTTTGTCCAAATTGGTTTGTAACCACAGTGGTAAGAATAAATATTGTAAGAATCTGTCCATCCATACAGAGTACTGTAAATTGCAACAATAGATAATATTGACCAATTATTTAAAAAATGTTATATTTATAAAACAAATAGAATGCACTTGAGATTTTGAGTATTTAACTTTTTTTCCCCCAGTATTTGGATGTGCACCAGAATACTCCTTCTTCAAGGGACAGTAAAGCCCTGATACACAAGCTGTTACAGTTGTTAAAACATGGTATACTGTAGATATATAAAATTCAGACCTAATTACAATGCATTTTATAATTTGTAGAAAGCGTATGTTTTAATATCGTACCATTTTCAAGAAATTGCCTTGTTAGCTATTCCAGAGTGCTAATAAAGCACGATGGGTGACAAAACATCCAATAGCCTCACTGCTTTAGATGGAGACTGAGACAAATCTGCTGACGAGTCAGAAAGTATCAGAATCATGGTGAATTTGAGTCTGACAGTCAGTTTCTTCTTCTACATCAGATGAGCCTTGCTAAGTTGGACAGGCTTGATATTTCTCCCGATCTAGTCGTAATGTTGCATGCGAATACCACACACAAGGGCATTTTTTAAAATTTGTCTTTGACCGATTTTTACAACAGTCTAGTTAGAGGGTTTCATTATTTAGGAACATGTGTGCCCCTACAGTACCTCCTGTCTGGGCTGCCCACAGCCTGCAATTCCTGACCCGGCAAGACATTCTAAACAAATCCATCAGTGATGCATCCACAGTCTAGCAGATCTTGAGTTGCAACACCTCACCAAGACAGACTCATCACCCTGCATCTTTTGTCATCCGATTCCACTGCATCGGAAACACAAAGTCACAATAGCCCCTGCGTAAGAAGTTTAAGAGTGAGCTGGTAAATGGTCACGGGTTTTAAGTGCCTAAAGACTACAGTTCGATGATCCCAATGCCCATCAGTGAAATTGACTGAGCTTTTGTGAGCAGCACCTCATGGCGGACTCGCCAGCAGAGGAGATAAGTCCACTTTAGAGAGAAATCAAGGTTTTGATTCCACCACCCTTCTGGGCATAAGTGAGCGTAGCGCAGATGTGCAAAATGATAGCGGATCATTGTTGTGTGCAACAGGCCAATCTTGGGGAGGTCTCCAGGGTCTAGGTAGGAGTATCTAGTCATCACAGAACTCCACGCAAAGTGATTAATGGCATTTTGTCTTTACAGCACTGCATTGGTCAAATTCTGGGCTTTCGTTTGCTGATGTTCCTGATGAGACAAGAAATGGAACACAATTTCACAACACAGCGTATACAGGCTGGTACCTGATTTCTGATGCAGCTTGCAATGTTTCCAGTGGCGGCCTCTTACCTACTCACCCGTAACTATCACAAAAAAGAGATCTTGTCAATGTGCATTGTGTGCAATGATGTTTCTTTTGATGCTTGGAAATGTTTAATATGAATACCTCCATACACTCACATTTGGCAAATATCAATTATATGTCTCATATTGCTGTGCCTTTAAAACACAAGCTACAATAGTGAATACACTTTGATGAGAGATTAACAGGATGAAAGACAACACAAGGATCTCTCGTTGATCTCCAAAACACATAAGTTCTGCTTTCTTTGTCTAAAATAATTAAAATGTGCTTCAGAAATTGGTGAAAACTCCTTGTGTTAACTGAATCATTGAATCAACATTTTGCTATAACCACCATCTCAAATTATCTACTGCAGAAAACGTTCAATATACCTGTCACATCCATTACTCTTGCTATTGCAAACTGACTCAGTGCTATCTGTGAAATTGAATGTGAACGTTGATTAGACTAATCTGGCTTATTTGTTTCCAAACAGTTTTGCTTTAACGTCAAAAAGATAATTGAAATAATTTCCTCTATAAATGCAATGTGTCAAATTAATTTTCCAAAGTGTCCTTTAAGTGGAGTTGACTCCTCTTCTAAGTACATGAAAACAAAGGGCAGGAAACCAACAGGCACTTTGAAAATAGACTGCTATATTTTTCAGCTTGTGGTAAGGGTGGTATCCATGTTTTGAGCATTCATTTAATATGCTTTTTCCATTATTTATACAAACAATATTTCTGTGTGAAGGATTTTACAAGACAGCTTTTTTCTTCCATTTAATGCTTTGTATGAAAAATGAGAGTGTATATTTAATGTTGTGCATGATTTCTACAAATTTTCTACAAAATCACACACCATCCTACACTCCCAAGGAGAAACACAACACCAGCACCAGGGAGCATGTGCAGTATTTTGGATTTTCATTCATCATGAGGAGCTTGTGATAAGATTAGCCACGCTTAGGGTCTCATCAAATAGCACTGTGTCATTGATAGAAAATAATCGCTGTCATCTCAAATCCTACAGAATGACTGAATGCATATATGCGGAGATTGGCATCCTGAATATTAAGACTGTTCACAGCTTGTTGAACTAATTAATCTCTGTAGCTAGCGATGTGGAAAAAGAAATTAGTTTGTGTTTACCTTTGGTATTCCCTTTGTCCCTGCAGGAACCATCTTACCGTCTTGTTCAGATCAGTCTTTAGGGATCAGCTAAATAACATTGCTAACCGCTTACTCCTGGTGAGGGTCATGGTGGTAACAGGCTAAGCAGGCCAGACCAGACTTCCCTTTCCTCAGCAACACTCACCAGCTCCTCCTGAAGGAATCCCAGATGCTTCCAGGCCAGCTGGGAGCTGATAATCCCTCTAATGGGAGGTGCTCAGAGATCATCCTCACCATCCTCTACTCTTGCAGTAGAGTTGATTCCCGAACAACTTCTGGAGGAGCCGCGACTCTACAGCAAGGTCCTTCCAGATCGCCGAGCTTCTCACCCCGTCACGGAGAGTTAGCCCAGCAGCCCTATGGAGAACCTTCATTTCCACTGCTTGTACCCACAATCTCATTGTTTCAGGCACTGCTGTAGGTGAGGATAGGGACAGCGATGGACTGGAAAACCGAGAGCCTCATCTGGTTGAAGGGTTTGAGTGCCCCAGAAAACATTGTTGTCGGGGATTTTTGTGCTCCTGGTAGGGTAACCCTTAGCCAGACGAAGAACGATGCAAACTACATTCCCGTGAGGGTTCGACTAAAACCTAAGAGAGCTCTGCCTGGATGAGCACTGGGACCCACCCCTGGTGCCCGGCCCATCCATGCAACCTGGCAAAATGGTGCTGTGAAGCCGTCTTGTGGGCTCAGCACCCGTAAAGTGAAGGAAGGGTGTTGGGGATGATGTCAGCCAGTTGACAGTTATGAGTGGCATGGATGTGGATGGACTAGGCCTTGGCACTGCTATTCTGTTTTTTTTTTTCCCAAATTTGGAACCTCCAAATATTTTTCCATTTCCGTTGTATCAACAGAATCTAATGATTCATCAGTCTGGCTCACCACTGGTATTGGACCAACAGTGGAGATATGAATGCAGGCACTCTGACAATGACCGCCTGTACGCTGTTGGTGTGTTTTCATGGGTAGTATGCAGACCAATTGAACTTTATCATAAAGTAAAAAAAGGTGCTGTGAAATCTCTCACAGAGCCAGACTTTGCTCTTTTCTTTCAGTTTCTTTTTGTGGCAGGTTTATGACAGAATTTTGTAACTGCAACTGATTGAATGGAAAGCTCAGCTTCCTGCTGATCAGGGGACCGCAACTCGTTAGTGCATAATTAAGCATGGAGGGATCATCAGGACTTTGCTGCTTTAGTGTTATTTAGGAGTTTGTGAAATTATCTTATTATAAAGAGGCCAGACCAGTCTGGAGACCAGACTAGAGAATAACCAGAGGTTCTAAATGAGCTTGGTTAAAAGACACTCTGGCAATCTCAAACAAACTTCAAATAATTTATAAATAATTACAAAATTCGTCTCACTTGTCTCTTTTCTTTTGTCATTCTAGCTTTGTGAACTGAACTCTCATGGAGGCTGCCCGGAGGATACGGACCTTCATGAAATCGTGCATCCATTCCTTGATTTGTGAACGCAAATTGTAAAACTGTTTGGACCGTGAGAATGTTAAACTGTAAGTGAAATTCCTATAATTTTACACATAAAATAAAAATCTTTGTGGAACTGCTGAGAACGAGCATGAGTATACTTTTTTTCTATAGCAAAAAATGTGTGAAATCGAAGGATGGGTAAAACAGCATGGCTCTGATATGTCCAGATTTGAACCCCCCCCCGAATATGTACAGAAACCAAACGGATGCTCCATAATCCCTATCTCATCTGTCCCAGAATCCCAGCATCCACTCTTAATTCTTCAGCCCTGCTTTAATCCCACAGCTGTTGCTATGGATACAGTTTGAGAGTGGACGGGCAGCTGAGCGCTTGGATTTTCAGATACTGTTATGTGCTGGCTCTGCGGTCATGTCATAACGGGCATCAGAGGGTCTGAAGAAGTGCTGATGAACACCATTCTTCGCTTAAGAAGATATTGAAAATGCATGCTTGAAAAATTATATTTGTATTATATTATGTGTCTCTGAATAAATTACATTTTAAGCTTCATTTCTCTTTCTCTTGGTTATACTTCTTGTCTTAAGTCAATATTGATTGCACAAAAAATTTTAAAGCTTTTGTTTGACTTCCTCTTAAGCTGAGATGTCTTTCAGTTACATCTTATATGAAACATATCAGTGTAGAGCCTCTAAATCCCATATTCTTGGTAAGGATATTGAATTCAGATTTTTGTTGCCTAAAATTACCGAAGAACTGACAGAACAGTCTTTCCTGTCTATAGCAAAGTGGAAATCAATGTAAGTTTTTAGGTAATTTTTTGTTGTTGTAATTCACTCACACATAATGGCAGCCAAGTATCATTATGTCCCACATGTATATCATATATATAAAGACACAGAACCCATTATAAAGCCAGGCTGTCTTATAGCATAATGATAGATTTTGGACACCCTGGAGTCAAAAGCAATTCTTCGTCCTTTTGGTTGGTTCCCACCGCTTTCTTTGCCAATGTGCATAAAAAATGCACGAGCCATATGGAACTGTATGAAGAGGATGATGTTTTTGCAAATGTTGAGCTTAAAATCTCTTTATTTTTGCTTTCACTCATTGTCTGCTCTCCGGGGTTTTTGGGGCTTCATTGTTGAGGATTAATCATTATTCAGTGCAGGTTTTATAGCTTCTGTATGTATATACCATAGAAGCTATTATGTTCAATGGGATCTTTTTGTTTTTTAAAATAACACTTCAGGGTTTGCCCATGATGTTGCAGTGTATGTTATTAAATACAAGGCCACCAAAGGACCCAATTGACAGACCTCATTGACAGTTGTGGATCTCTAAAGGTGTGTATCGTCTGTATGTGAAAATGATTTAAAACAAATACTCCTTCAGAACCCTCTTATATCAAGTCGTTTATTTTTTTGTCTTTCATCTAAAGCGTGTTAGATTTCTGCAACAGTGCTTTACTAGCCTCAACAAACAAATTATCTAGATGCTGGCATGCCTAATGATTGAGTAGTCAAATTCACAGCTAGTGTAATGGTCCTGATTCGAAGAATACAGTACTTCAATCAAATACACAGCAATGAAGCAAGCCCAGATGTGTACAAGTAAGTGTGGCACCACATTCGGTAGATAACTAATTGCCTTATATTGTTCATGGAAATATATAGATACAGTAGAATAGTGCAGTAAATATTGAATCTGCAGTGGTGAAAATAAGATAAGAGACATAAGATCACTTTATTGGCCATATACAATTTCTTGTATTAGGAATTTGTCTTTTCGCAGACCCCAGCTTGCTCTCCATGAGACACACAGACAGGGAGAGAAGCTTGTGGTCAGAGCACAGGGTCAGCCATTGTACAGCACCCCTGGAGCATTTGAGGTTAAGGGCCCAACAGAGTAGGATTTCCCTGCTGGTGGAGGGATACAAACCGGCAACCTTCCTGCCACAGGTGCAGATCCTTAGCTACAGGGCCACCACACCACCTGAAATATGATAAATACATGCATGCATGACTGCTAACTCCTCCTACTCAGCATTTTCATTTTTCTATGTTTTTATCTGTGACAAATGCCATCAGAACCTGTTGCCCTGCTGGAAAAATATAGGATTTATTAACAAAAAGGTTCTTGAAGTTTTACTACGTGTTATTTCGGGTGACATTTCTGTTGCCAAATGCACAAAAGTGTTTCAAAGACTCCTGACATCTGCTGGACAAATCACTTGCACAGTGAGCACTTTAATGTCTGGCTTTTACAGTGCCTGCTCATAACTGCAGACATACTCCATGGACCAGGACTGTGAGGAAAGGCAGAAAAACAGAACCAGGAGCTCTGACAAGGAAAAACGACACATAAGAACACAAGGTGGCAGCTTTCCTTTCCCATTTTCCAGAGAAACTGCAGGTCAATTAGCAATCAAGAGGAAGCTGTAATTGCTGGAGACGTTAATTGCATTTGCCGTAAAGTGCACCAGTTTGTGCCTGTACGTTACATCGACAGGAGAGAAGCTGCAGGTCGGCTTCGACCAGATAGTGGCAGATCATTAAAATGGGATGTTTCAGCACTCTCTCCCAACCCCTTCAAGCATCTGCATGTGACAAGACAAACACCCCACATGGGACTCATATACCACACTGGGTATCACATGGGAGCAGTGATGTCATCTTCAGAATCAATGTGTTGTGATCTATTGTAGCACCGCATCGCTTTTTGTAGAGCAAGAGGAGCATCGTTCCTGAAGTTCCAACTCCTGTATTTCAAGCTGGTGGTGTATGAAGCAGATAGACAGGTAGGAAACTAACTTGAGGATCTCGAGCTTGATTTCTGTCACTCATGCCATGAATTACTGATAGTGGCTTTCCATCATTTGACAGAGACGTGACAATGCTCATTAAGTAGAATTCAGAAAAGGACTTCAATATTTTTTCCTTACTTCACTTCATATCAATTAAAAAATGTTAATCTAAAAAAATAAAAATATGAATGTTTATCAAGCATAATAACTGGGATGATCTTGCATTCATGGAATCTAAACTACTCTACGTGAAAGGTATGTTATGAAGTTTTTCAGCTGTGTTTCCATGTGCTGAATGAACACAGAAGGATCGAATTACTGAGATAAAAATAGCAAGAGTCTGTGCCTAATATTTCTCCCTCAATCCTGTGTTCAAATCTTGAACAAGAAGCTGTGGTTAACAGGAATATCAAGTTATTCCTTCTTTTAAGATGTCAAAACATAAAAAACCCACTATTGTTATTTTTTTCCATTTTCTCTACACAGTGCAAGTTGGTTCAAGTTTTTTTGAAAACTGAATTTTACTAAATGTTGTGGACACATATCTTACCATTGTGTCTCTGCTTCCTGTCACTTCCTGGTGTCTCTGAGGCAGAAGGGCTGGGTTGCTCTTGGCAGACAGCATTCTTTCAAATCCTATAAATAACAGCTCTTGCAGAGTTGCTCAGATACCCAGCAGTCTTCCATTCATACGTTCCCAGGCCTGGCCAAGTCCACCCACACCCCAGCTTGAAGCCTTACTCCTGCTTTGGCGAGGTGGGTGGAACACATAAAGAGGCAAGCCTGTCACACGCGCTTCCACAAACCACACACAGCTCCGACACTCCCGTCTCGGCCACAGGGCGCGAGCTGGCAGACCTCCTAGCAAAGAGGGGCTGAGGTCACCCAAGGACACCATAAGAGAGAGTTGTCACGTTCACTTGAACAGGCCTCTGCTGCGCTGACATCCCTGCACAAACCAACAAGGAGAAAGTTGACAGGAGTGTTCCTCCTGTGCAAAGCTCACTTCATTAGTTCGGCCGGATCCTGATTAATACGACACACAGTACAGAGTCTGAGGCTAAGAGCACACCTCTCTCTTCATGAGGAAGGAAACAAGGGGCTGCAGCAAGGCTGAAGATGGGGCGCAGGGTGAGGTACGAATAAGCTTAAAAGGGATGCTTAGCAGGCAAGATATTTATGCACAGGAGAGTGGAACAGCACCAGATGAAGACTGTGACCTTTTCTTGAGCTCCTGTTTAAAAACTCCACATCTTGGATACATAATCTGGCGAATGATTCTAATACAGTTCATACACCTTTTGTACATACATAGTATAATATATACATTACCGTATGTAGATCTCGTTATATGCAGTTAGTTTGTGTGTTTTTCTTTTCCTTTTTTACACCTTGATTAATGATAAATTTAAAACCAGCATTCGTCAGGGTGTATGGCTCAATCTGCATTTCATTTATTTCATTCATACATTTATTTCTTCCAATCGTGCATCACGTTTAAAACCATCTTCCCAGCCGTGTTGTTCAACATAGTGGCCACAAAGCCTGCATTACCAAATCATTGTCAGTGATTCTTCCTTTCATTCTCCTGAGCTCAACCTCACTGATCTCAGTTTTAGCACAAGGGCTCACATTCCACGAGTCGATAGAGTAAATAAAATCACCCTTTACCTCTAGCGACAGGCTGAATCAAAGCGAGAAGTAGAATGTAGATCTCATCTTCAGTATTGTGGTACAGTGCACAGCTCCAGAGTATTTAATGGATTTTTTCCAGGTAGTAATAAATAATTTCTGTAACAGTTCATTTAGGCTGAACATCTGCTATAAGCTTGATAGAATGGTAATCATTAACTTCATTCATTGGTACTGTTTTGATCCTTCCATATTATACTGTGCTTAAAAGATGTTTTCATGTTTGAAAATATTACCCGGCAATACTTTTCAAAGCCTTCTAAACCTTTTTACTAATAATTTATGGGATTCCTTTTTAAAGACAGCTTCATTAGAAAAACAAAACAATACATGTACATTTTTTTTAATAAAGGTTTGCACTTCTGTCACTAGGAAATAACAGGAAACTACTTCATTGAAAGGCAAATAAATTCTGGGAAGATATATTTTAATAAATGTTTGCCTCTGGATATCTAGGATTTTATTTGTCCTGCCTCGCTATCTATTTTGCCCTGACAATATCAGTCTGTCTATGGTCTATTTTTATATCTTTCATAAGTTCAGGGCTCCCTTACAAAATTATTTACCATGGCAATAGAAGGGTATTGCAACAGCACTGAGCTGACAATGTGCTTACAGCAACAGTAAAGGAACCGAATGATAATGAGCGAATCCTGTTGGTGGAATTTCGCTGTTTTCCTTTAAAACGGAGCAATTGAAATGATTTTTTGGCTGGTTTCACCTGTTTCACAAGCCTCTTACAAGAACAGCCAGTTGGTGATTTTACATGAAAATGGCATGGTAATCCTGCATCACGGATATAAGAGATGGAAGAAAAGCAAACATTGATGCAACAAATTGCCCACTCAGACCGTGTAAATGGATAGTTGTGCATATTTCCAGAAGACTGCCTTAATGGGTTGAACATGTTTCCACTGTTACATTTTTTCTAATATGATTCTTTTTTTATTGATAGACTAGATTGAAAGAAGACCACACAAGTCTAACCTGCAGTTCCGCAAATTGTCTAAATCTGTCTGTTGTTCCCCTTTAACATTGATCTGCCATGGTAAAAGAGCAGAAGAATTATTACGCTAATTTGAAGTATAAAAATGTATGTACTGTATGATAGACTGTACATACAGGCCTGAAGAGGAACAGGTAAAGGTTTATTCCATGCTGAAAAGAGAAGAAAAGAAACACAACGTTTCAGCTACGGATCCTTCTTCGGGTGTGACCTACAGGCCTGATGCTTGCAGTTGCTTCAGTTAGCTTCTGCTCTATAACTATGGCATCCGCTACTACCCACAGCATCAACTAAGCAAATCGAATAGAAATGGGGATTAACTGTAGTTTTATGGAGATTCCTGCTGCAAAGGAAGATTTCAGATCTAGATATCGACCGTCTTTGCTCAGTAAGCTCCAAACCTGGTGAGGACTTTTGCACTGGTGTTTATAAAGTGGGATATTTGAAAACACCATGAATGGAGGCTAGGATCAAACCTTCATACAGTACAATGATTGTGGCCAGTGTCCAATATGCTGTACAACGATAATACTACAGTTGTAATATACTTTATTTTGTTGGATTGATTTGTGCATCTAAATAGCATTAAAATTATTCTGCACACACGATTGTTGTTGTTTTTTCCCAAGCCTGGAATATTGTTCACAGTTTGGATGATTCATAGACTTCTTGTCCGACAGTATAAAACCTTGTTTATAGAAATGCACTGTTTTACCAAACATGGCCATCCAGCGTGTTTGTCTTTGTGCTCGGGGGGATAGAACAATCAAGAAAGGAATGAGATTTGAGAGCAGATGATGTGGTGATGAGTATCTCATTGGTTCTGTGAAATAATGGAATTTCATTTGCTCTTGATGTTTTTACAGTTTTGTTACAATAGGTTAAAGACCTTTCTATGAAGCTTTCTTCACTGCAGGTTTATTTGTGCATTTTTAGCATTCTTTATTATTTGCTTATTCAGTATTTTTTATTCCAAATTCTCTTTGCTCTGTTAGGGTTATGTAATACATGCTGTCACGATTATAGTCCCCCCTCCTTAAGGGTGCTCCAGCCCTTTCACTTTAGACTTAATTCTGTGCACCTGACCCCTTTTCCCAGCCCACCTTAAAAGCCAGGCGCTGACGCTCATCCTGGCTCTGCATCTGGTTTCCGCACCGTGCGAGTCCGGGACCTGGAAGCGCCTGGTCCCGTTAAGGTTTTAATCTCTGTTCCCGTTCCCTGTCCGCCGGTTCCAACCCGGCTCATGGTTTTAATTCCTTGTTTGGATGGATCTCCTGGCTATGGACTTATTCTTGTGTTTTTGGATTCCCTCTATGGATTACTTCTAGATTATTTGCCTCGGCCACACCTCCCCCATGCACCAGCGCACTTTGGACACTCCCCCTTGTTTTCAGCCCCGTATCCCTGCATGACCTTTTCCTAGTGTTTCCCACTTCTTCGGATTGTGTCGTCCGCATAGGGTCCGGAAAGAACTGTTCGTTACACATGCTTTATCATAACATTTGAAAAGAACAATTAAAGAGCTATTATGTATATGACTGAACTCTTTTTGTTGAAAGTTTGGGTTTCTGTTGTGCGTATGATAAAGAATACCAAGAATGTTATTTTGTATCACTGGTTGTTTGCAAGTTTGTCTGCTCCGCTATTGCAAACTCCTTTGTTGTAGTTAATTTTACAACCAATTATGTATAATAACATGTTCGTTTTGTACCACTAAGATGCATTACACAATCATTATCATCAAACCAAGATGTTTTAGTTCCACAGATACCAAAGTGATCTCCCAGCCTCAACACAACAATCTGGTATTTTAACCCCAGCAAATAGACTCACCCTCATGCCTTCAGTTTACATCCAGAGAAAATTACTAACGATTTGCTGTACAATACTGACTGTATTTATTTTTTGCAATAGCAAAACCTCACTACATACTTATAGAGTGGTAAACTCTATAAGCTAAGCAAGTCATTTTTGTCCCAGACCCAGCTGGTTAGCTATCTTATTGACCTGCCCCACTGGTAAGACTCCACAATGCAAACTAAACAGAAAGAAAGATACATCTGAGCACCATTTAAAAGATTTTTAGTCCTAAAATGTCAAATTTTGTGAAAGAGGTGGAAATGTGTACTAAAGATTTATGTCTTATACATCCAGATTGATGGATTCATCTGAGAAGCTAATTTGTCTACTAAAGGTAAATTAGTTTTGGGATGTATTGATTAGTTTATTGATTTATCAGCGGAGCTTGTTACCTATGTGTACTCCATGGAGCAATACAATTACCTCTGACAGATGAGATTTCACTTTGTTTCTAAAGTAGCTCCTTAATTGGAGGACATTTTGGAGAGCACCTGATTTCATGGAGAGCTTGCAGGTTTTGCACGCTAACAACAACAAATGTATAGAATAGCAATTAAATCCTGGAAACCAGGAAAAAGATTAAAAAACTAAATATCATATAAAAAATGACTGGACAAGTTCGTAAATATTCGTTCGTGAAATATTGTATGTCATAAAGATAAACAAAACTTTCTGGTGAGAATGGTGTTGATTCATTATTAAATGAACAATTAATCTGCCTTCCCAGGATGCATCCTACCTCTTGTATTGGTGAAGTCAAACGTAAAGCTAAAGCTATATTCTGGGGCCCAGGGTAATGCCCAGCACAGATAAGCTCAAGGAACTGAACCTTTTAATCTTGAGTAGAGAAGACTACACCTGATCCAAGTATTCAAAATCCACAAACACACTGAAAAATTCAACTCAATGGGTTTCTTCAGGAAGAACAGTGAAACACAAACCAGACAGCACAAGTGGAGACTAAGTGGAAGTACATTTAAAACAGTTTTAAATGTTTTCATTTAAAAATGTTTAAATGTTTTTTTTTATCCAAAAACAGGAGGCACAGTACATCTTATGCAAGGTGTTGTGAGAGTATGGAAAAAGCTACCCATCCATGTTGTTGAATATGCCACCCTGGTTTGTCTCACGAAATTGCTGAAGTCCGCAGATCAATAAGCTACAGTAGAAGCAACCAAACAGCCTCAATGGGCTGAAGACTTCCTCTTGATTATAACCTTTTTTGTATTTTTATGTGGGACATATGGACATTTGGACAGTGCAAGAATCTTCCATCTTGCTGACATACAGAATTAAACTTTGTTTTTTAGGGAGGAAAAAATCTGACTACCTCCACTATCCACTCCACTTTTTAAACAATGGGTTTTATATGTTTTTAGGCATACAAGGCTATGCAGGCTTTATGACTGCAAAGCTTCTTTTAGATGATTTAGAAGGATGTTTACTTTTATAAAGGCTAAGTTTTATTTTTTATCCTTCAATACAATGCAAGAAAACATTAAAAGCAATAATATGGAAGTAATTATTATCATTGTTAAATTATTATTGAATTAATTATTGCTAATTGTTATGTTTCCACTTCTAATTGTCCTTATGAATTGGTTCTTAAATCATACAGTTTTCATTGATACCACAATAATCAATTCCTGCAACAATAGCTCATAAAACTTAATTGAGCATAAAGGATGTCCATGCATAATAAGCATGAGATTAAAAATTAGTTTGCATAATTAAATTTAATTTCAAGAGAAGAATAACACTGGAGGGACACTTTTATGTTTCTTTTTCTCAAGGATAAAAATTACAATCTCCCTTTTGTTTTTGTTTTTTTTTTTTGTTTTTTTGCAGAGCTCTCAACGTATCAAAAACACATAGAAGGAAAATTATATTGCTAACCCCTGTACTTTTATATATATTTTATATCATTCTAAGTACAAATAGTCTTCATCATGTACAGGTATGTATAATTCATCAGGAGCCGGCTGTGTAATTTGGGGATTGTCAGGTAGGAGATGAGACATTTCAGTGGTATAAATTTGCATTTTTCAGCTTTCCAGTAATTTTATTATGTTTACACTATGTGTTTGCTTTGCCTCTTTTTTCCATGGTTTGTATCATGCTTAAATGTACATCTCTATATTTGACTATACTTTGTCTGTGCTTGATTAGTTAATATTCTCCTTTTATGACATCTTGCAGTACGAAAATAAAATGAGTTGGAGTCAACCTTTGATCTGGATCCCTAGTTTGAAGCATCAGTGCATTATGGATACCCTTTGAACAGTGGGCCATGTTTTTTCAAAAATATACTATGACTTTTTCTAGAAAAGGAATAGATATGTTGCCCAGTCTTTCTCCTCTGGTGGGTTTGACTGCTGAGAGGGTAAACAGCACAGCAGCTTGTTATGTTCAGTCCACTGACTCTCCTGCCATTACCTGAAAATCATTTCCTTAATTATTGCGAGAGGTGTCTGGGATATCTCATTTGATCTGCCAGTGAACTGACAAAGATTAATTTATTGCAGCAAAATATAAATTGAATTCTCCATCCACTTCACAGGTAATATCATTAATACAACATCAAAGCACGATAAATACAGTATAAGGGATCTTCTGTGTGTCATTTTAGGTTTTGTATTAATTCATTCCAGGCATCAGGAGCGCAAACGTTGAATCCTTCTACGTAATGCAGTGAGAAAATATTTCTGTGACCTCCTCTGCTGATATCAGGTTTTCTGGTTAGTTCTGTTTAATTTAATACTTTACAGTCAAATTCTAAGAGAGATTTTTGAAGAGCCATGTGCATTTTTATTAGGTGTAATTGCAAGAGTAAAACCTGTAAGTCTGACCATTAACATTTTTAGTGTTCAATAACCCACATTTGAAGTTTTAATGAACAGATCCTGGTGTGAAATTAAAGGATTAATTAAAAGAAACAGGACAAAAAAGTTACTATCAAAATGCAGGTGCACTGTCCTTCTACAATTTGGGTACAACTGAAAAAAAATCATTATTTTGCTTAGGATGGTGTGGTGTTTTGGTGGAGAAATCCTTCACATATTAAAATTATAATCATACCTGACACAGAGATTTTCTCATTCTTTCAAACTTGAACAGCTGGCAAAAGGCCAGGTGCTGTTTATTAGACCTCAGTCCTGGAATAAAGCAGTTTAGAAGGCTCACTAAAAATGTGTAACTTTACATGACAGACGTACATGTTCTTATTCTATGAGCTCATATTGCAGATGATGGCACTAATTGGCCCCTGTCGCTTGAGGGTTTTAGGATGTTGTATATATATATAAAAAAAACGTTTTACATTATATGCTTTACACTGTGTTACTATCAAATCTCCTGTTTGCATACTAGGGCAATCCCACATTCCATTGTTCATTCTTACACCCCTCCCAGAAATTCTGTAAATATCTAAACAATAGTTTTCATTGATTCCAGGCACCAGTCTGATTTTTTTCTATTTAAACGTGGTTGAACAAGAATCAAAGCTCTCTTTGTATCAGGCTTGCCCTGTTGAGTAGTGAAGGTATATTTACATACATGTATGTAATTTACAAACAAATCCCCAAAACAAGCTGCATTTGAATGAATAAGGCACAGGTAACAGCTGGAAGACACTGCTCACAGTTTTCACAACACACACACAGAGGCAGCCCCATATTATCCAATAGGCACAGTGGCACTGCGTCTAGGGCCTACTGAAACTAAAGGGCCTACTGCATGGAAAAAAAAAATGACCATGCTTTTTTTATGGATGATAAAAGCTGTAACAAAGGTCTCTTCTTGAATAAATATATATCAAAGAATCAATCTGAAAACTTAAAGACAATTGTGATCACCTGTTCACCTATAGAAATCAATACACCCATAAAAATGCATCTACCCCAGGATCTACAGTATTCTACTTTACTGCACTGTAAGGACTGTACTTACAGTACTTGAACTGTAAGGACTGTAATCCTGCCTTGCAGTTGGATCTGTGAATTTTTTTATTTTCCTTGTTCCTTTTCATCCAGGTGGGTGCTGCACATTGGTGGTGGTGGAGGGGAGTCCCCATTACCTGTAAAGCGCTTTGAGTGGAGTGTCCAGAAAAGCGCTACAGTATATAAGTGTAAGCAATTATTATTATTATTATTATTATTATTATTATTATTATTATTATTATTATTATTATTATTATTTGTACTGACGGAAGGTTTCTGTGAAGGCTTCAGGGGAGCACATTTATGAATTCAAAAATGTAATCTGATTGATTGAGGGTGTAGATTGGCAGACTGAAGGATGCACTGCAGTGAACAGGGGTTAAGGTACACACAGCTAGTTGGCATGAAGGGAAGGCATTCAGATGCTGCCAAAATGATATCAAGGACCCAAACATTTCCTAATGTATATCAGTTCTTTGTTAGCCTGGCCTGTGACATAAATGCTCAGGAGGTGTTCCCTAAAAAAATTCCATTTCCATTAGGCATCTTTTAAGTGATCTTCGTAAGACGCTGGGCATTCTATACAGGTTGTTTCTTTTAATGGTTCAAGTTTAATTTGAAATGGCAGCATGAGAACCAGACAAGTGTACTTCAGAGCAGAAAAAAGCACAGTGACAAGCTTACAGCAGATACCATCCCCTGCCTTAATGAAACTGAAAAGCACTTTCAGGAAACATCTGCCTAAGATGTTTCACTTGAACCAATAAAGACAGGAGTTGCTAAGAAAGGGGAAAGATAAAAGGTAAAATATTCAACATCTGGTGCAGCATAGACGTTTACAACTAGAACTGGTTCTCATATCCTATCAGAAGGACATGGAGTCAACCTGAACAGAACTTGAACAGAACTTGAACCATGAAAACCCAGGGAAGGAGGCCTGCAATTCACCACTGAACCTCCCTGACTGCAGTCAGTAATAAAACACGCGCTTGCTGAACTCTTGGGATCCTCCATGTGTAGCATTGATATACCCAAACCTGCTGGTTATCCTCTCTGTTCTGAGAAGCAGACAATGGCATACCTCCATCGTAAGAGACACAGAAAAATCCAGGTCTAATTTTTGGTGATACACTGTACTAAGAAGCTTGATGAGCTACAGAAGAAAATGCTCGGGCTCGTCAAGAGAAGATAACCCAGGATCAGAGCTGCAGGGTGAGGTGAAGGGATATATAAACAAGAATGCTCCCTGATTCACTTGGTTTGAACAGTGCTGTGAAAAGCAGACTCTAAAGTTCACATCTGTCAGAAAAGAGGGAAATTCCTAGCTATAGTGAGCAGCAAGGTGAATTCTATGTCTATCTCTGTCAATAGGCTGCACATGCACATACTGTACGATTTCTAATCACCCACTGAAAACATGTTGGCATGAAACGTTTCAGCTCAAACTCCCCTCCCCGCACAAACCCCCAATACTAGAGACAGCAAGCTGTTACACATTTTAGGGACAAAAGTTTGGCATTCTCGCATCAGTCCTCCCCTGCACTGGCAAACACTCCCCCATTGACAAACAGTAATTACTTTTCTCCATGACTACCAGCTCTTCATCACCCTTCTCCGCAGCGATCCATGGAGATGATGGACAGCTCATGGGTCCTTGGTGGCACCACAGACAAGTGGAATTTTTAGAATTAAATTTGTAGAATGACATACTGTCTTGAGTGTCTTTTTTTCCTAAAGCAATCTGAATGGGACTTAATTAAACAAAATCCAATCATATTTTTAGCAATTTTAATTGATGGGATTAGGCAGGCGATCAGAAAACTGGTCCATGTGACATTAACAAGAACAAGATTAAATATATACATTGTAAATTTACTGTATGTTACTATCCAATATTAATGTAAACATTTTTTTACTCCTGTTGCTGACAATAGTTTAATTCATTTAGCTAGCTCTAACTATGTAATACCAGGCCTGCTAATAAAAGCAAACAGTTTTCCTCTCATTTTGTTTAATATGAACGGATCACAAAATTCATTAGAGAGGCTAAAAGCACTACTCATCTACAAAGTGAATAGAATTTGGAGGGTCAGTGGTGAGTCAGAGCCATACTTACCGTATGTACATCCTCATATGAGGGAAAATTGTCACCATCGGTCAATCCAGTGACCTTGAATTATCGTGAGGGAGGTTCGTCCCTGTCATTATTCACTCTGTTCACCGACGAAGCCCCTAGCTGTGTGCTGAATGGAACACAGCAAGGACCTATTGTGGATATAGGCCTCTGTCACAGTAGAATAACAAGCTGCCACAGCTTGATTAAAAATTACAGGGATCCACAGTGGGTGATGATGAATTTCCATTTCGGAAACACTAGCTGACTGCGTAGAGTACCCACCCCACCTTTTTCTCAGCAAGCTTGCCTTGTGTGGCTTGAGAACTAAATAGAGCTGTGGGGATGAAAGGAGCATAACTTTGTAAAGAGAATTTTGCCGATCACAATTTCATTGTATTGCTGCCCAAGTGGACTCTTACTGTACGTCTATATTTGCATTTTTCTTTTACACATAAATACATACAGTACAATATTTGAACATACTGAGGATAGTGATTTTAGATATGATTTAGAATGCATTCAGCACATAAACATTTGTACAAGTGTGTTTCAATACAATAGTGTTCCATAATCACAGCACTGCCCTTTTCTCAAATAATCCCCAACGTCTCACCTCACTGTGTGTTTTTTAAAATCCCCATGCTTTAGGTTGATAAAGTTCATTGCAAAAACTCTACCTGTTTGTAAGCTTTACACTCAGTTGTCCTCATTTTGTGTTTCATTTTCTTTCACTCATATTTTTTATCTCACCTGCCCTCCTTCAGACAAATATAAATACAGTCTTATCCTTCATTAAACAGTTTGTTAGAAGTGCCATCGTATTTGAACCAAAACAAGTGACCCCTGTCTTCAAACAAAATTGACCTCAGCAAAGAAAACTTTAGTAATATAGTCAGCTAAAGTGTCTACTTTCTGAGACCCTCCTCATAGTGGTGTTAGTGCCGTGTCAGCTCCTTTGTACATTACATACAAGAAGTGGCTGGCAGCAGTGAATGCCATCGTATGGCATGTAAAATAGCACTACTTAAAATTGAATCACTTTAAACATAAACTCCAGTGCCTTAGGATATCACTTCAGAATAAATCAGTCCAGAATGTGAGAGAAAACAACGGGGAAAAAACCCATAAGCAAATGACTAAACCATGAAAAGAACACAGTGTGGAAGACTGTAAGCCGTTTGCGTAACCCAGGGATCACAACAACAGTCTAACTACAATGGCAGGGCAGATTCCTGATCTGTTCCCACAGGGCGCATCCCTTCAAGAACAATGGTAATACTTGCAAACGACTCAAAGTAATTTGAAAGTCAGTGGAGGAATTTCACTGACTACCCAGTAATAATTGGAAGGCTGCTTTTTCATCTTTGTAACTCATCAATGAGAATTTTTGTTATTGATAATAACCTTCCACTAGAAGGTGAAGTAGTGCAGGATAATAAAAAAGGGAACAAATAGGATTTATCAGGGCTTTAAGCATTGAATTGCTAGCCATGTGCCTAAAGGCTATAAACATTGAATTGCCTGCTGATACTATGGGTTTTTTTATCTACAATATTTTCAGGTTAGCCATATTACAATAATATGTATAGCTATGATTCCCAGCAACTCATTAACATTAAAAATGTTAATCAATTTGTACAGAAATAATTTACCTCTGCCTCTGTTTATACTTTATAAAATATAAATGTACAATATATAATAATTTTATAACTTTATATAATAATTCACCTCTGTTGAATACACAGAAAAATCCACCAGATTATATGTGTAATTTGATAGACTTATTTCCAAAAAGAAGACAGTTTCTTGTTGTAGAACACACCGTTTAAGGAAAAAGTCAATGGTGGGAAGCAGATAAAGCCTTCATGATCATGAACTAAAGGTAACCCCACTGGTCATCCAGGGAGCCTTCTCAAACACTTTGATCAGTCAATCGATCAATCATTCCAGTTCAGAGGTGCATGATATGGGATTCAGGAGTACAAACAAGCAGGGTGACACAGCAATACGCAGGGACCATTGTGCTAAGAACAGTTACATCTCACAGTGCTTTACTGCTCAGGACAGTAAAATGTGAGGCTTCACAAGCGATCTCCTTGCTCATTCTGGCAGCCTATTTGCTATTTTTAAAGAAAGGTTTTGTCCATTCTCCAGCAACAGAAGCCCAAGATTAATCATTAAATTGTTTGCAGGCTCAAGCTGTATTGCCTGGCAGGAGAATATGGAAAACTGTTGGGAGATTTTCACAGACTAAGGCTCAATGAGGAATTAATGCAGTTCATTTAATCTTTTGTGGCAGGATAGTATCATTTACAGTATATCAGAGCCCCTGCAGACAGACACTAGGGGGAGCTCATCACAGTTACCTGATTCCCTTTGGAAACTGATCCTACACTGATCCTATTAAGTGTGTGCCTTGTATGATTATGTGCCAATCAATCGACCATATTGCATAATTATAGATGCAGTCTGATTCTTTTCTTTGAAACAGTTATTTAGTCTACATTCAAAACATGGGCATGTGTGGCAGTGAATTAAAAAAGAGCAAATAATTTCAGGTTTCAATATGAGTATGAAGTTCATGAGTATCAAGTCTGAACAGCTGCTGTATGATTCTTATCCCTGCTCACTACTGTAATCACCAGGCCACAAAGAACAGCCCCAAAGTTGACGAGACTTGGGACTGGTAGGGAGCCAAAAAAAATAAGCAAAAAAAATCAGGCTTATTGAGTCGGGTGGAGCTGCTTATTGTTACCGTAAATTTCATTTTGACTTCACTTAGGGATAGGCCTAGGAAGTGGTCTTTCAAGGGCAGACATTTCCTTCCTAATTCGCTATTAATGATGTTTGAGCAGCTTGGAGAGCCACAAAACAAAGTGGGAAAGGGGTGGGATTTGGGAAGGTGGGGGGGGCCTTAGTCCGTAGCATACGTTTTGTGTTTTCTTTAAATTAAGAGCCGATATTCTAATGGAATAAAATCGTTCATAGCATTGGGCACAGCGGTGAACATCTCGGGTGGGGCACTGTGGTTGTATCCTCGAGGGAGGTATTTCATTCAAAGTAAAAACGCTCAGCCGTAAAAATGGGTAAAAGTTTGACTAATAAATGAATGCTTACTATGGCCAGCTAAGCAAATAATAGCTGGTGATGTAGTTATCACTGAGGAAACAGCTTATTTGTAAAATAAATATGTGTTTAACAAAGACAGAACATAATCTTGGAATTCGAATTTTGGCTTACTGGAGCCATGTTGTGACGTAAGTAGAATATAGTGAAAACATTTCTCAGAGACACGCAACAGCGGTAATATTCAATACATTTTACATACATAAGTATATTGTCGTATATCTGTTTTCATGTAATGATATGTCAGTTACTGGTCTTTTTAGGGGTTATGCGCATGCATTTTATATTTATTCTTAAAACTTTATTTAGAACGTTGAAAGTCCTGCTATATAACAACACTTGATCCGCTGTTGGCCGTGACCAGAGCAGCTTTCTGGAAGAGCTGCGCTGCTGGGAATTTGACGCGCGCGACACAGCGCCACTGCACTGTCCGAGCTCGGCGAGAGGAGGCGGCACCGACCGCGCCGTCAGGGGGGGATACTGTACACACACACAAGGCACACGCAGGCGAAGAAAATGTCATGCAAGCCTTGAATACAGGCGGCGTGCGAGGCTGCTGCTGAATATCCGCCCCGGGTTAAACGCTCTGGCCTTTCTGTTTTTGGATCGGGTCGGCTCTTAAAACATGCTCGTGCGAGTCAGGGAAGCCGGCGTCCTTCACTCTCTCAAATCCGCAAGAAACCAACTGGGGAGTTCGTGTGTTCCTGCGTGCCTTCCAGTTTATCGTCGAGGTGGCAATGTGCAGTAAGGACCGTGTTCTGGAGGCTGTGAAATTACAGCCTCTGCGACTGTAATACACAGAGTGTAGTAGAAAAGGCTGGGGGGTGGGTGGGGGGGACAGAAACTGGAGACAGCGCAGAGCAAATACGGAACCGGCGTCTTTCTGTGTCTGTATGCGTTTATATCCGATATCAGGCATTATCTGTGTCTGCGACCCTCGCTGAAAAGACTACAAACTAAGTGAGGTTACTACACGCTGCGAAGGATGCAGGTGAAAAAACAGAGGTCCGCTGATCGTAGCGCCGGGGACATTCAACGAGATGACAGCCAGAAAAAGTCGTCGTGTTTCTCCAACATAAAGATATTCCTAGTATCGGAATGCGCCTTGATGTTGGCGCAGGGTACAGTTGGCGCTTACCTGGTAAGTACGCCTTTTGCATAATCGTACAGTATAACTGTATATGCAGACCTTCATTTCAAAACCTGCTTGATTCCCTTTCCTCTTATAAAATACCGGTTTGATTAATTTATCTTCTCTTTCTGCCGCAGTCTTTCCTTGCGTTTTTTTATCTTGCCATTTGGGCAAAATGTAAACTTGAGCTCCATTTACGTTGTGTACCGGCACAGTAGGACGATGGTGAGGCTGCAACCACTGTCGAGCGACACTTAATAATGTACGCTAGTGGGAACTGCGCATCGAGAGAATAGGTTTTTAACAGGCACTGTGTGAAGGTGTAAAGGTTACTCGTCTCTTTTCAGTTGTATTTGAATCTGTTTTCCGTATTAAGCCATCCAGGAGTTCAACTGTATACGCAGTATGCGCTGAGCTTGGATTTGGATGAAGAGTGCGTCTCCATTAGCGATATGACAATATGCAAGTGAAATTCTTTACAGTACGTTGGATAATGCTGGCATCCTACGTTCTTGTTGGGAGCTTTTTGAGAAATGTACCTACGCTTGTCTGTAGCAGGATGTGTATAGTATCTTGTGTTTAGCCTGCTCTCCACACGTATGGGGTGCTCCAGAGCTTGCGAAGTGTTCGCCGTATTGAACACTGGCAACTCCGTGGACGGAACTGCGGAGGATGTCGAAAGGACGCACAGGTGACTGTTAGCACTCGGCATGCTGTCCTGATCAATTAGATCAAAAACAGATTCCCTTAAAATCGATTTTTGTTGTTCTTACACATTCAGACTTCCCATATCTCAGACGCGGACACTTACTGTTCAGGGCAGAACGGGGGACTAACAAATTGATTAACCTCTTATTTTAATTGAGTTGTGGGAAACGAAAAATCCGTACAGCCTTTATCATTACTAAAGACAATGATGTAACTCGTAAGCAAGGTTGAAGAAAACTTAGGAATTGCATTCAAGCTTAATATAGGATACGTATAGATTATAACGCTATTTAAAAAGGGTTATTGGGAGACTACATTATTACTGTTCATTTCTGTAGATACCTTACTGTATATTAACTTCCAGGTAATGAAAATGTTATTAACGTTTGTGTTTCATATACTTCTACAGACCCTATAGTATCTGCTAAGATGATTTTCTAATGATCTCATGGATTTAGGTGTTGGCCTTCTACCTAAATGTTTTCATGGACACTTTTTGTAACATTAATATAAAACCGACATGAAAAACTATTCAGTTGTTATCACTGTACCGCCTAATTGCTGCCTGCTGCCTCGGAGAAGAGAGACCGTGTGGGATGTGCTCCTGCATTAATTTCTGAATGTAGGTTATTGGGTTTCAATTTGGACCCAAAAGAGCCATCCTGCATGCCTGTTTCTGTCCTAGAACGAGTGAAATGCCGATATATTACAAACACTATAGGCTCTTAGCTGAGATTGCTGAGAAAAGAGTCCTCAATCGAACATAAAAGTCAGCTACTGTAACTTTTCCCCGACAGTCGAAGCTGTTGTTACGGGTTACTGAACTCATGGGTTGTGTGGTTTCATTAGCACTTTAAAAAGTGAAACAAAATAAAATGGCCCAGAGAAGTAGCTCTAAAAACATTATCTCTACGTTATAATAGTTTAATGATACAGTACATTGTAGTGGCTTGAGGCCTAGAGCTTGTTTCATGGTATGAGAGGAAAAGACTTGTCCGCCACAGTGATTTTCTTATGAACAAGCGAAGGCATGAATGAATTTGCAGCCTTTAAAGACAAGATGACAGCCAAAAAAAGTCGTCGTGTTTCTCCAACATTTCCAGTATCAGAATGCGCCTTGATGTTGGCGCAGGGTACAGTTGCGTCTTTAATCGCTGCTACATAGATCAAGTAATATCCCTGCAGCTCCCTGGGGAAATCAGTGATCCTTAGCTGAAAGGCACTGGCCACCTTTGGAGCAAAAAGCATCAGTTGTTCTGTGCCACCACACCACACAACCTCTAAACTATGGGAAAAGAGATTTGATGCTAAGAAACTGACTTTTGAGTGGAAGACAGAACAACCACATTTTTTTTACTTTCTTCAGTTTGCAGTCCTCCAGCTTTCGAAGGAGATGTTAAGATCTGTTTGCTTTAACTTCTAGGCCATTCTGATAAAGACACTGATTTTGTCTCTGTGCTGCTTTTTATTTTATTTTTTTTCTTTCCTCACCTCACAGCTGGTGAATTGAATTTCTTGCTCAGAGTATCCTCTGAGAGGCAGCTAGGCAGATCTTGTTTGGGTGTTTCTCTCAAGAGTGAGACCAATGATACGGAGTAGCAAAGTACAACCCTGGACCCCATGTGTGTGGTGGATTGGTGACCTGATAGGTGGAGAACTCCTTCGATAGAGGTCGCCGTCGTGACTGAAAAGCCAGACACTTGATAAATTCATGAAGGCTTGTGATCTTGCCCTGTTTTCTGGGTGACAGTGCGTGACTCACTTGCCTCTGTCATTCAAACATTAGCAGGTTTTCACAGATTCTAGAGGCAAATATTCTGAGCGTGAAACATGCATGGTTTTCAAGGACATTCAGAAATACCCCTCAGCGCTACTTGCAGGTGTACATTTAAGAGAGGATTCGTTCGTGTGTTTGCAAAATGACTTGATCGCCTCCGTTTACAGAGGCTCGAGTGGGGAGCTACTGTATGTGGCGTACGAGCTGCAAAGAAACAAGACCAAAGCCAAAAATTAATAAAGAAAAAACACCTGATTAAGGCTCCACAGCCCAGTCTTTGTGTTTTGTCTTCTTTCTTTTTAGTTCTCCAACTTCTGGGTTCTCCTTTGCATATTTCAATATGATTCAAGTTGTCTGTGCCTGATATAGAAAACATGAGATCATTGTTGAGTAGCTAATAATTGTCTGTGCTCAGAGTATTTGAACATTTGAGTTTAAATTTACTTTCAAAAATTGCCCTTGGTTCAGTATTTTTTGTATTCATGTACAGTGTGGCACTTTTTTACATTTTCAGCAGCCCTTATGGTCTGCCTGAAGACAAGCACTGCGATATTGTAAAGTAAATGAGTTCAGCTAGCACGAGTATTAGTAGCCTTCGAGATGGGTACTTCTCAGACAGTAAATTTAGGAGCATTTTTTTTAAAAGTTCTGTTTTGCTGTCATGGTCTTTGCTTGTCTCTGTTTTGGAACATGCCAGGCACTGAGAACAGCCGAACTGATCATTTATAATCATAAGACACATCTGGCTGCCTGCGTCTGTTCGGTTGCAAACATAATATATGACAGAAGGAGTTCTTATTTTGTCGTTCTGGTTTAAAAAGTATTAGAGTTTTTAAATCATGTGGTTGCGGAAATGCATGTTGTTGATGAAATAAATCATGATATGTTGAAATTAGATGCACTGGAAAACACTACTTAAAAGCAGAACAGCAAGACGTGTTGACATTGTTGTTCTGAGTTTTTCTCTTCTGCATAAACATGGATATAATTTCAGAGGTCTTCCTAGACTTTCATTTCAATAATATTCTTGCATGTAATAGGTTTTAGAAATCTGGCTTTCCATCCCTTTTAGAGTTTGTCAGATTCATTAAAAACAGCCAGCAACCTCTAGAATTTATTTCTGTCATTTAATTGAAGGTGAAATTCCTCTACAAGTCCTTAAATGTCGCTAGACAGCGGTAGCCTCTGCATTTACAGGCAAAATCTGTGCAGACTTTTCCCCAGAGGAAAGGAACAGCTTTTGTGTGCACCGTATATACTATACAAACAACATAACCACACACATATTAGCTTTTCTTGAAAGAAATGATTCCTAGCTAATGAAGGTCTCATTGTGAGTCTCTGAACATTTACTGTAAAGCAGAATTACAGTACAGGTTCCCTCCAGTCCCCCCACACTGACTCATCTCTGGAGCCAACAGCTTCAGGCCTGACATTGCCATCATTCTTCCGCACTGTGTCATTAAACTATGAATATCGTGCAGCATGAATAATGCGGAAAGAGACGGGCTGGGGTGTTTGAACAGTGCAGACTAGCATTGCATTTATACCTCATGTTTATTTCCCAGCTCCCAGCTTTCTGTTAATGGAAACTTTCAGCCTTCTGTTTCTGCCACCAGTATCAGCAAGGGACTTGTCTGGGCATCTTGGTGGTTTTCTGCCTGGGAATTTTCTCGGTGGTTTAAGAAGAAATGTTGAAATGTAGGGCTGTAAGCCTATATTTCACACATGATAAATAACTAAACATCGGCCTCATACCTGCCCCTACCTTGTCAAACTTGAATGGCCTCTTCTTCTCTTCTTATGTTCTTCTCTAGTCGTCTGTGCGGCTGGGACATTGTTTTTCTGTATCCTGGGAAATTTGCGAACACTTTCTCAGAGATGTGATAACCTGGACAGGTGGGATGATTTATTTGGCATTTTGTGAAACAGTTAGATCTTCTTTCCACAGATGACTAATACAGAGAGAGTGTAATACAAGGACTAAGGAACAAGTAAAGGTTTATTCCACGCTGAAAAGAAAAATAAATAAATAAAAATTTCGGCTGTGGAGTCTTCTTCAGACGACACCTTAAGAATAAACCATGGAATAAGCCTTTACTTGTTCCTTTGCAGCCTCTGCATGCTGACGTAGCTACCCACTTGAACGTATACAAGGATTAAGGTTTGTTTTGCAAATTCAGGTCCTTCAGAGTTCCTGCGCTTGCCTACTCAATAGACACCTAAGGCTAGCCAACCTGAGCCTGCATGTGGGTCAGCCTGTTTCTCCCATTCAAATAACACCCGCCCGGTTTGCATTCCCTGAACCTGGGAGAGCTCTGCGGGGAACCCAGTGACCTTGTGAGAACCTTCATGGCAGTCCCTGCTCTCTGCCCCAGACAATGGGAGGAAAGCAATAGCAATGCCAAACAAAATGATACACAATACATAGTTAAAAGCACAGAATTTAAATCAAGCGATGTTATGTTTACTTTTTATAAGACTCAAACAAGGCCTCCTTCAGAATATTGTGTGCAGGTTTGGTCGCCGTGTTATAGAGAAGATGTTGCTGCCCTGGAGTCCATCTGGAGAAGAGCAACAAGATGCAAGTCAGGAATGAAAGGAACAGACTGAAGAGCTGAGCTTTCTTAGTGCAGAACAGGGAAGATTCGGAGGGGACCTGATAATCCTCAAAGGCTCAACCCAGTGGACGTCTTCAGAATGAACAGTAAAACTCGAGCCAGGAGGCGCAAGTGGAATCTGCAGCATGGGGAAGGACATTTAAAACCCAGAACAGGAGGCAAATCTTTATCCAAAGGGATGTAAGAGTATGGAACCTACCCAGCCGTGTTGTTGAACCTGACACCTTGGCTTCTTTCAGGAAACAGCTTGGATGAGATCCTTGGATCAATTAGCCACCAAAAGCCAAACGGGCTGTGTTGGCCGGATGGCCTCCCGACATTTATAACAGTTCTTATCTTCTACTTTTTCCTTCAATCCTCTGGGATCCACTTCATTCACAAGCTGGCGTGATTTTAAAGCGGAGCCACTGGGGTCAGATGTGCCATAGGTGGTAGAAGGGCGAGATAAAAACCCATGATTGCAGTAAGAGTCAGCTTGGAAAAGGACTTACCGTCCCATCATGCTACAATCCTACAACAATAGCGGCAAAGTCTCCTGAAGCATGCTGGGTAAAAAATGAGATGTGAGGTAGATGGAAGGCGAGCCATAGTGTTTCAAATCACATTATTTTCTGCTTCATTGTTTTGGGCGCACAATGCAGACATGGCGACTGCACATTAAGTATCAGTAAATCTTTACGTGTTAGGCTCAGTGTTGACCAGGAGGGCTACAGGTTTCTAGATCAACAATAGGCCACGGTTTTGAGGATCCTAGAAAACCTATGGGAATTAATGAGACTGTGGTTTGTATTTCAAATATAAGGCAGCCTTTATACAGTAGCTTTTATAGTCATCAGCTTATATAGTGAAATGTGAATAGTACTCAACAGCTGCATCCATTCAAAAAATACAACTCACGCAGCCTCAACTACCAAAAATGTTCCAGTGCTGCTGATTATTCAGCCTGTTTGTTTATATGTCCACTGATGTTACTCAGGTATCTGGGATAATAAATATTAAGCCTACACCCCTTGTGGAATCTGAAGTGAGTTAGGTGCCAAACTCTTTTCTGCTGTTTTGATGCATAGAGGTAGTGTCGTGTCTTTATAAGAGTGAAACCATGCAATAACAATTCAACAGCACAAAACACAATGCACAGCAATTACTACAGGTCCGTAGTTTCCTCTTGAAAACACCTAACAGCATTTATGGCTTGAAAACCCTCCCCGAAATAAATTTACCTATGCAGATAAAATCTTAAAACAAAGCAAAAATTATTTTTCAAATTGTATTTTGAATTGACTGCGGGGTATTTTCTTACATCCAGTGTAGCTCCACAGCTTTCTTTGTTAAATTGCTACTTACTGAGTCTCCTGGGTAACTATTGGTATGTCAGCCCATGTACAAAACAGGTAATTTACTGTGTTAAACCTGGTTATTCGTTGGCATTCTGAGAAGGACAGCTAAAAACACTTCCTGCAAGATTTTCACTTCTAATGCTTCACTAAATTGACTTGTGCATTACAGTAAGAAATATTGTAGCATGATTGCAGACAATATCTCACTTTAGTTTAATACAGCATTTCAGACTGGTTACTTATGTAGCTTTATTTAGTTTGGCAGTCTGCCACAGGAACAAAATCACTTGCCTGTATCATTGCTTTCAAGACTTCATAGTCCTCAGAGTCTGTGAAATGCCTGTATTGAATTAAGTGTCATTTTAGAAAGAGAAAAGGCGGTCGAAGATAAACTTGCATTAATAGTGATCTAACTTGATTTCATTAAACAGTAATCTGTATTGTGGTGGATTATTCTTTACGTCTAAAAAGGAGAAATTAGTATCCTAGCTTTGTGCTCTTGCATCAGTATCTAACACAGTTCTCTAGTTAAGTTTACAAGAAATATATCTTCTGGTGTATGTGCTCTGTGCAGGGTACCTCAAAATTAACAACAGAACTGTAGTTCAGTGGTGCCAATTCTACTATTTTAGACCAAAGAGTCTTTTTTTTTTAACAAGAAGTAATCAATAGTTCCCACAAAAATACACAGCCCAAATGCGCAGCTCTAAAATGTTATTGTTTGTCATAAAATTTAATTTGGTAAAACAAATTGTAGTGGTTATTGCACATTAGGAGGAGATAATTGCTCTCATATGCTAGAGCAGTGAATTGACTCAAGCTTTGGGTCGGTTGTGTAGTTTTTTGTGGTCAGTGACAAAAGTGTGGTGTGGTTTCTTCTGTCTAAAATGTTTCACCACCTGCGATGCAAGGAGAGACCTGTACACAGACAAGCACACACTCATCCTGTCTCTTCCCCAGTGTCCCTTGTCATACTACAGCATCCTGAAAGCAAGTGTCCTTGTCATGTGCTGTCTTTTGAGTATGAAATTTATCGTAGCATGCACGTCCTCTGTTACAGCTCCCAAGGAAGAACAGAGTAGACAGTTACTACCTTGTTTGGAGCAACAGGTTAGGATAATTCAGATACCGAGGGTCACTAAATAGGGTTAATCTCTACAGTCGTCTGTGAAACGAACATGAGTGCCTTTTAGCAGAAATATGTGAAGGTATGTTGTGGGTCCTGGCACATACAGTATATAAAGTAAGCAAGGGTTCCAAGTGTGTTGTTTTGGTCAGAGATAATTTTTAATTAACTTCACAAGCTGATGTTTAAGGCACTTTGAAATGAGAGCATTCCAAGTCTATAATTCATTAAGCAGGTTTCAACCACGTCATCAACACTGGTGCAAAGGCAAAGTGGTCTTTCGCTCAGCACTTATGACCACTTGCTGGATAAGCACTTGGATGACATTCTGTGTTCTGCTTCAATAAAGTACTGGCAGCTATAAGTACAATGCTGTTAAACAGTAGGTGAGGTTGATATTGTACTATACATTTAAAGCAGATGATGTAGTTTGGAGGGCAAAGATTAGCCAGTAAGCAGACTTGGGTAACCTAGACTTGCTAAGTTTGTTCAGTTTCTTGTTACCAGACTTTACGGTGAAAGACAAATCTTTCGGAGCATTCTATAAAGCAGTACGCGATTTAGAGGTATACTGCTGTAACAGCTCATTTAATGTGATGGGCTAGGATTACGTAAGGTGTAGAATTTAAAGAAGGATTTAATGAAAGTCAAGAGCTAAAGGAGCTCAAGAATGTGATCTGTGGACCAGAGGTGATCTGTGGGCCTACATTTAACGACAGTCATATTTCATTCCTCAGTGGAATGTTTCACTCTTCAGCTCGAAGGAGTGTTGTGAAGGGTGTTATTTTGTTTAGAATTTGTGAAGCCACCTGTGTCTACAATAGGACAGAACCCAAACACAATCAAAACTCTGGAAGTTCCTGTAAGCACGTGGCATCGCACAGCAACAGATTTTGAGGTGTTTTGACTTTCTTGGGCCTTGGGTAGTGTCAATGAAATCTGTCAAGCGAAGATACTGTACAGTGTTAATGGTATCGACCCCCTCACCCCCTTCCTCTATTGTTCTAAGGGAGCCAGGCGGGCATACCTCAGCTAAAACACCCTGTACTATACTCAGTCCTCATTACATTACTGGTCACGCAACTACAAAGCAGGCAGTCAACAGTCTGGTATCTTGAGAAGGTAGCTGGAGCTGATTTGCAATGCCGGGCATCACAGAGATGCCAGCGACAGGTTGCAGTTGTTGGCACAGGTTCTGAGAACTGAAGCAGATGGTGATGTGCCCCAGCCCCTTCCACATCCCAGGCCTGGTGTGCAGCCACATCCCGGCTCTGGGCTGATGTGTGTCCGAGCTGAGATTGACTGTCTGTGCCAAGGAGAGTTGCTCAGGAGAAAACAGGGTGGAGAAAAATTGCTAGGCCTCCTCAAGGTGGCCCACTGAGGGCGTCTTTCACGATCCCTCGTGTTTAATGATTTATTTTAGTTTTTTTAAATTTACTTGCATTTGTTATGACTTTAGGTCCACACATATGGACTGGCTTCAACACTGGTAAACAGTTTGCCATGTGAATTTTACTATTTCAAAGCCAGATAAAAGGCCAGAATTTTGTTTCTGCCAGAACATTACAGCTACTATTTGCATATTGATGAAAAATGTCCATCAAACCTCTTCATAACATAGACTTCATTAAGTGGCTCATCCAGTTAAGGCAATTGGTTAAGTTCTTTGGACAAGATGCTGGGTCATGTGACTAGCCTGCCATGACCAGAATTCCCCAAGAAGTCTTGCGTGATTGGCTGAGTGCTGCCATGGTAACGGTAGGCATTCATGAGGCCTGGTCCTTTTAGCTTTCAGTAAAACAATAACTCTTGTCACTCTGACAAGGGGGCAGCGGCAGGTGTGCTGCTTTTCGAATCCCTGCTAACTCTCCTGCAAGGCCCTTTGGGGACTGTAGCACGTGAAGTCATGAGCAGCTCTGACAGTCTTTAAAATGATTGACAATTCCAAACTGGGTAGGTATATAATAAAACCGAAAAAAATTCAAGGAGAAGACCTTTGTTCAATTTGTTATCTTTGCCGGTCTCTACAGAACATTACCCAAACCCATTTCAAGTGGTTTAATAATTTAGCGAAGAGAATTGTTCGAATGCTGCATTAGTAATCTGCAGTAACATTTGAAAAAAAAATCAAACATTGACACAACTAAATATTGGAATAAAGATTAGAATTCACCGATTCAATGAAGGTTCATTTCTGATGGCTAATAATAATAATAATAATAATAATAATGGCTTTACTTGCTGATTTAATCCCACAAATTACCTTTTGTATAAATTAAAAACATTTCAGACATGTCTGAACAGGGTATGCAGGTAGTTTAGTTTTAAGAAATCTAAACTAAGGTCAGTCACTGTGAGTTATTATTTTTTTCTGCACTCATGAGCCTGTAGACAATGATGTCATGAGACTACTGAAGCACTACCCTTGGCGCTGACAAGGACATGAAGTGCTGTACTCCCATGATGCTGTGAGAATGGACTATAGCAGTGCAAAAAGAGCATACTACTGTCATTCTGTTTGGTTTTGTTTGCAAAAAGGAAGTTGAACAGTAGTATATTGTGTCATAACCTATTAAATAAGACAGAAGCACATATTTTATAGAACGTTACAGAATCTGAGTTTATACTACTGGGTTTTGCTGTGGTGTCTGGTTCTTAGGTGTTCAGTTTCCAATATTTGTATATTTTGCATTGATATATGAGAAGATATTAATGTAGATTGTCTTAGTTTCCAAGCTTGGAATGGGATATGCTTCACACTGCTTCTCATAGCAATGCTAACATAGCTAATGGTTGAAAGTTTATTAAAACAGAGTGATTGTGGATGTTAGGGTACATTAGTCTGCAACTATAAATGGAAATGGAAAGAAAAAGAAATATAATGGGATGATTCCTGGAACCTTAGAGCAGATTGTATCCTGAGTCTGTTCTCTGTCTTTTTCCGAGACTGACATTGCAGACTGAATTGCAGTGCTGGCTTTTTAAACTGTTTCAGCCCCCCTGTCTAAATGATATTTAGAAAAACTGTCTGAACCGTGGCCACACTGCCTGTTCCTTCTTAAAACCATGTATTTCAATGTTTCTTATGGAAAGTCAAAAGAAAAATGATGGTGCAGAGGTGATGCTAGTGTTGGGAAATGATCTGGAAACCGAACAAGATTTTTTTTCTGGAAAAAGATCATTTAAAAATAGAGGCTAAAGAATGGTATAAGGACGTAGATGGTTGGGATGTAGCTCTTCAGTTGGTTCCCAGACATTACAAGCCCGCATATTTTTAGCACAAGCTAAATCCTTCTGAACTGTTTTGGTTTAGAACATGAAAGTCCCATAAAATCCATGTGAAAGCTTTTGAACAGCAAGTCTGTCTGGAAGCCCACAACTGCAGCCCCTCCCCTGCTTTGCACTAAAGCTGCCTCTTCTGACCGAAAGAACAGACTGGACAGACAAGGTACACTATAAGTAACATGTCGATTTTGTAAAGACACAGCCTTGAACGTTGGGGTGTCTTAACGCTAATGATCTATTTTTATTTTTAAGTCTGAAGAAAGAAAATGTACCCCTGTGCCAAACAAATAAGGAAATAGTCAAGGGAATTTGGGGCTCCATTGCCACCCTAAACTTGACGGCCTGTGTGCAATCAGAATGAGCTGAACTACCAATGCAGCACAGCTGGTAAGAAGCAAAGCTAATGCGCTGTTGCAGTTCTGCTAGCTCCATGTCACCGGCTAAGACAAAGGGAGCTGGACTCTCACATTGTTGGAAGCTGGACATGGACCAAAATTCCTGCAGTACGAAAACATGCGCCAATGCAGCAAAATGAGTATGCTGGGCCAGGTTCATCAAGGTCTTTCTAACAACATGCTGGACGCGCCTGGCACCTAGAAAGGCCTGCTCGACACTGAACTGTACACATCACGACATCAGGAGTGAACCCGCCCAGATTACACAATGTACACTTTTCAGTGCAAAAGGTTTGCACGTGTAGTTAAAGGTTATTTGGATGAGCTGCATTTAAACTAACACTGAAAAGTGTAGTCATCAAAAGAAAAGAAGATTTTTTTTTTTGCGTCACGTTTTAAGGTGTTTCTTCCCTTTTCAGTTGTTGGTGTGTTCTTGTTTCTGGATTCTGGGGGAAGGGGGTGTCTTGTGTGACATCCCGGGTGGAGCTCCGTCAGCACTGTGACATGGGGCAATTTGTCATTGTCTTTGATACTGCAAATATGGGGGCGTTTTAAAGCACAGTGGCTGACAACAAAACAAGGTGTGCATATGCCCTGGACCCCAGGCAATCTTCCATATTAATCGTAAGAAGATAGTACTATATTTATTCTGCTCCTGCAGCACTGATGAAAACCTCACAGTAGATGTGTTTAGTGCTTTAAAGACATCTAAGCATATTAAAAATACATTATGTATCTCAAGAGAACAAGTTAAAGAACACTTTTTTTACTGAAATTGGACAACTTCCATTTATGTTCTGTTACACAGTGGACTAAATCCGGGGCAGTAAACTTTGATAAAACCTGTTCTCAAAAATTGATATTTATGTTAATATGCACTGACTTTCAAGTGTGTGTTACAAGCTCATCTGTTCTTTAATGTATACTTTTGTCAAACAGCACATGCAATAGTACCTTAGGCCATAGATTCAAGTAGAATTTTGCTTGGAAGGACTCTTTAAGGCTTCTTGTATTTTTCTTTGGGTTGAAAGACAGGATATTTTACCATTCTATTATTTTTAACCCTTCATGCTGTAGACTACATTATTGTAGATCAGAGTATCGTTTTAAGATTCTACACATACTGTATGTATTGTTTTGCAGTACTTTCATTCAAAAATTAAGTGGTTCATGAAAGTTGATTACAAGGCAACTTTTTGTTGATAGCAGGTGTTTCTGCAAAAATAATGGTTTTATTGCATTTATCAGGCTAGGAAAGCATTCTTCACTTTCATTGATACTGGGAAGGTCTGAAGACATTGTGCATGTTTGAGTTCACAGTGTTAAATAAGCAATCATAAACAGGAACAGAAAACGATCTGCAATTTTGCAGTTTTTCCGACATCTGTATTTCCTAACATAGGCCTGCTGTCTGTCAGAATAACACAGTTTATTAATCCCATTAAACATTTTCCAGTCCAAGAGGAGATGCTGCACAGAACAGTGTGCTTTTCAGCTCTGCCGTGCTCCTGTCCTTCTCAGCATCAGAGAAACAGCTTTAAATAAAGTCAAGAAAATAAGTTTCTTCTTCCTCTGGCCACTCAGGTTCTCCACAGGAACAAAGTCCTGGCGGAGTCACTGTAACGACAAGCATCTGAAAGCCATTACAAGATACTAGACTAACGGGAAAGAAGCACTATCAAGAGTCTAACTTTTAACAACCCATATTTTCCTTGCCGTCTTCCAAAAAAGGCATGAGATGCTTCGGCATTTTTCAATGTGGCTTATTTCTATTTAGAATTGAAACATAGCAGAATACTACAAGAAATCTATTTCAAAACCCCAAGATGTGTATGGGTTTGTGATAATGATGAGCCATTTATGAGTATGTTTTTGGTAGTTTTTGAGTTCTAAATTGTATAATTTGAATACATTTCTGATTTTGTTGCTTAAACTTTTTCCTTGAAATATGCTGGACTGAAGCTCTAGAGGACTTTGAGAGTCATTGCTCTGCATAGATCTGCTGCACAGATCTGTTCTGAACAGTGTTACTAAACCTCATGCACATACTGTATGCTGTTCTGATCAACTTGCATGTGTTATTTAGTGTTTCCTCTGATCTGCCTAAGCAACAGAATTCTTAGGCTGTACTTCCAACTGCACAATGAAATAGAAGTATTGACCTATATCTTGTTGTGCCGGCATACAAATTTGGAGATGCCACATGGCTCCATTTAAACCTCATTCTGATGTACAGTACCACCCTCCCAAGAGGTTAGGCACAGGCCTGGTTTGCATCATGATTCTTATTAGATCTCTTTCCCATCCATCTGATTTGAATATGTTGATTTCCAGCAGCCTGCCAGCGATGACTGCAGCCAAATTTATTTTTTCTTTCTGTCATGCTTCAGAGGATTGTGCTATTGGAATCACTTCCAAGTCCAAGCATGTAAAGCCCTTTTTAAGTCCTTGTTTAAGTCGAAACATGGCTTTTATCCGTGCGTTGTTGAACCATCTCCATCTTTTGTCTGTATGGCTGAAGGTCTTGTGGACCAGAAGGACACCTCAGTCTGGCATAGCAAAGCATGTCAGTGCATTGAATTGGAAGTTTGGTTAACAAAACTCACATTCACTTTCATCGTGCCCCAGTTACATCACCTATATAACCTCCTTTTATATAAACCCACCCTCTACTGTCCCCATGTGCATTAAGAATTTCTATACTCATTGTCCTAATTTTGGGTTCTCCAGTTTAGGTTGACTAAAAGCTTGACTTTTCTCTCACAATTTGTTTCTCTAATGAAATGCTTCTGTTTTATTTTGGAGAGGGGAGACTGGAATAAAACAATATAAGAGCACAACACAGAAAAACCTCGGAAATCTTAGAAACAGGTGGTGTCATACATTTTTTCCAGTAGTTTCGGGATTAATCGGTTCCGTTTCTGCTTCACCCCTCTGCTTTTCCTAGTACCACCATCCACGGTCTCCTCTGTATATTGTAATGTGTTTTATCTTGTGTATTCTTTTTATGTATTGTTGTTGTCATTCTGTAAACCTCTTTGAGAAGCCACCTTTAGAGGTGCTATATAAAATATAGTTTATTATTATTATTATTATTGGCTTTACCCAATGCTTGTGAAGTCATGTTTAATAATATAGTAACTTGCTTCCAAAGAAGAGGCCGGGATGGTTGGGCGTGTGATGGGTCTGGAGGAGGCTGCCGCTCCCTGACGTCCCGCTGTGTTGCAGGTGAGCGTTCTGACCACGCTGGAGCGCCGGTTCAACCTGCAGAGCACCGACGTGGGCGTGATCGCCAGCAGCTTCGAGATCGGCAACCTGGCGCTCATCCTCTTCGTCAGCTACTTCGGGGCGAAGGGGCACCGGCCGCGGCTGATCGGCTGCGGGGGCATCGTCATGGCGCTGGGGGCGCTGCTGTCGGCGCTGCCCGAGTTCCTCACCCACCAGTACGAGTACGAAGCGGGGGAGTTCTGGCGCGGGGAGGAGGGCAGGGACGTGTGCTCCAACTCCTCGGCCGAGGGGAGGCCGGACTCGGGCTTTATCTGCGGGAACAGGACTAACACCAACATGATGTATCTGCTGCTGATCGGGGCGCAGGTCCTCCTGGGGATCGGAGCCACGCCGGTGCAGCCGCTAGGGGTGTCCTACATCGACGACCACGTGCGGAGGAAAGACTCCTCGCTTTATATAGGTGAGTGGACCGACCCAATCCGAGCACGGTCGCGGGTTCGCGCAGAAGGAGAAGAGGTTGTCGCCTCGTTAGGAAGGAAGCCAAATCTGATGCCAAAGTTAATAACTTGCAAGGTACGCATTCCAATATAGTAGCTTTGTATGGGACTGTAAAAGGAAGCTGTGGTAATGGTGGGCATCATGTCTGCTTTCTTTGGTCCTGCGTGTACAGGACCAGTGAGCGAATATAGAGTAAGTATTCAGAAGAGAATAAGATATTGTTCAAGTTCCACATTTTTGCTGTTGGTCTCGTCATAGTCAACAGTTACTCAAATCTGGCCTTTGCAATTTGGAGTACTTTGCCGTCAGCACTATCGATGTTTGCCTTGCTAAAGCACTAGTTTTAACGGCACGCTAGAAAGTATATGTTGATACTTCAGGTGCACACAGCATTGCAGCCGTAGAAAGGCAGTTTTGTATCAGCTGGTGCAGATTCATGATTGCCCGGTAACTGGTATTGACTGAGGTTAAAGTGGTGATTGGGCCATTGCTGAACGTGGTCAATAAAGAAGCAGTCCTAATGACCTGAATTTTGATGAACATGGTCAAATGCATTGGGATGAAGTCATTGACGTTAACTGTGATAGAGATGAAACTATATACAGTTCCTTTGCATACAAATAGAATTTCCTGAAGCTTTTCCAATGTTAATTTGCCACAATGCACATTGCACTGGATGAACAGTACAGGACACACACACAAGAGATGTCTGAGAAGACTTTGAAAGGACCACTAGTCCATGGAGCCTTATAAAAGATCCACAGGATTGTGATATGTAAATAAACATTGTGGTATAGCATTTCACAAGCTTGCTGACACATAGTTTACCATGTTTAATTTAATTTTTGTTTATTGTGTGCTTTACTGTGTTTGTGCTGTGGTCCAAGACTTCTGCTTCTTTGGATCACATTAAAGCACGTGTGTGCACAAGGGGTCTGCTATATTACATGCAGTAGTTCCACTGTGTGAAATAAGAGCAATATCAGAAGCTGGTCCCGTCCAGCCACTGCTGCTGTTCCCTTGAGCTGTACTGGTGGAACACAGATCAATATGTGTTTTAATGTTTTATCTCTTAGTCTGTTATTATTGCTACTATTATTACTATTATTACATTTGACTGAAAGACAAGGAGGAGAAAGGGTCTAACGGAGAGTGGAAAAGGAGACTGTGGTGTTCGTGTACATACAGTATGGTATAGTGTCCGCACACTATAAAAAAAGCAGAGAAAAGTCACTTTTTACTTCTCCGACTGCTTGCAATGAATAACAGCCTTTTTGCCCATCTGCTGCCTTGGCATCAATTATTATAACAATGCATTCAAAGCACTTTATGAAAGTGCCTTAAATGGCAGTAGATTGTCTCTGAATAGGCACTGAGGTAAGCTTTTAACCTTTCTGCAACTTTTGGAAATTCAGTCATGTCTGCTTACTGTTCATTTCTCCTGTTCTGTTGAACCAATGGTCCTGTCATATGTTTTCTTCCTATTAGCGTTTTAGTGTGTGGTGATTCCTGTATTTCAGGCAAGCCATATATTATTTAATCCCCCCCCACACACACACACACACCACAAGGAGAATCCTAAAACCTTTTTTATCATGATTATGTTACCTGTAAATCATACTATATGATAAGATTAGAGTGTGCCAGTCTGACATATTTGTGATCGTGGGATTCTGCTACATGGAACACACACACATTTGTTAGCACAGTAGAGGAGGTGATATCTGTCATGTCTAGTTGAAAGAGTGTAATCTTGGATATAAATTTAATCTGTAAAGGCAGCAGGTGAATTTTACTAGCTTTAGTCAGGCATAAATCAACTTATAACACACATACTGTATACACATATTAATACCTGCACCTACAGAGCATCTAAGCTTAATGTTATTGATATTAATGTCACTGAGATTAAAGAAGACCATTGTGTTGTTGTCAGACCTTTTACAATGGAGAAGACCTTAAAACATAAATGCTGAAACATCTTATGCTTCTGATGATTAATGCCCTCCTTTCTACCATAAAGTTGAATAAACATCTTATGACATAAGTAAAACAAATAACCTTTACCTTGCTTCCTTATCAAATGCAAAATTTAACTACATAGCCAATGGGTTATAATTAATTTAAATATATTTATTTACAACTAAAGTGAATAAATGTTGTAATCATTTAATTCTGGTAACAATCTCATTGCTTTCCTGTAAAATGTGCTGGCTGAGCTTTTACTGTCCGATTAAAAAATTATAGTGCAATCAGAGAAGACAAAAAAAGGCATAAGACATAGAACAGTGAGCAATTTCACCAAAAAAAGCCTTTAATGTTTTAAGCATTGAAATGCTTAAAGGGGAAAAAGTGCGACGGCATTTTCCAACATCACTGTGATGTCAAGAGGGGCTGAAAGTCTTCTGTGACAGAGCAGTTGGCTTCTCTTTGTCCTTTTAGCAGCATAAGGAGCAGCACCGAGCCCTGAGGAGATGGTGGAAGTGCAAGGAGTGGTGGTGACTGTAGGAGAGGAGCAGGCTGCAGGCTCTGTGGTTCCAGAGCGAGCCGTGTCACTGCTTTATCTGATGGGCTTTTATGGCCACTGCACCAGTCAGGGGAGTGCCAGACCGCCATCACTGTGTCGGATGAAGCTGTAGTTCACTGGTTTGATAATAGAGATCAGGCACCAGGGACTGATTGAGGATTAGTAAGGTTAGCAAACAGCAGCTATGTTTACATCTATTTGTCACCCAGACAAAAGTATTTGTGACTGACGGAGGGATGAATTTTCAAAAGGTGGAGCTCAGCTGTCCCTGGAGGCTGTTAGAGGCTCTGGTGACCTCCATGGTTCTGCAATTCCCCAGTAATGACATTTTCAAGGATCTTCAAAGGATGGGAGCACAGTTATGGATCATTTAGGACTTTTCTCTGAAGCCTGATTTGATTTACTGATTTACTTACAGTTCTTGAAAGGTGAACACCGTCGAAGGCAGCTGCCAGCGAATCTTCAGTAAATGTAAAGTGAATTAAAGCAAAACCTGTCTGAGTGTGGCTTTTTTTAATGTAAGATTGGGAAATCAACACCTTTATGTTTCAGAGGTGAAAAGGTGCTGGATAAAAATCCAATCTGCTATTAAAGAATGACAAGATAATAATAATTGCCTTTATTTACTGTACATGGTAACTTTCATCCTAAAGATTGACTGCATTTCCGATTTTAAGTGGGTAAAGCAGGTGACACGAAAGCAGAGTAAGATCAGGATGTTACCTCCTCAGTAGCCACCTTTCTTAAGTGGCTTTGGGGTATAATAGTCTGATCTGCTCTCCTAAATAAAGCACGCAGTCCCTGTCAAAAGCAGCTCTTCCCTCAGGGCAGACACTGGGCTGTGATCCGGTGGCTGGGGAACCCGGGGCTCTGTGAAGGTTGTACCTGAGCATCATGCAAATCAGGCTCTGCCTCGCATTGCATGGCTCTTTGTTTTGTTAACCTCCTCGGGTCCTCTGTCTGCCACTGTCTGCACTCCCATCTCCTAGGGAGCCCCTGGCTACAGACGACAGGGACACCGAGCTCAGCCTTCTGTTGATAACGAGTTGCAGGACAAACCACCTGTGTTGCCTTCAGGTTAATGCTAAAATACTTTGTAGTGATGCAGAAGGGTCTTGCGACTGTCTGTTGCTATGAGATGGCTGCCACAGTCCACAGGCTGCTCTGCCTACAGTATGCACCGAAGACCTTGTTTAGGAGGCTGAAGAGGTTAAAGAAAATGTGCAGAAGAGGCTGCAGATTATCTGTTTATCTTTTTTCTAATTTGAGTACTCCCATCCTCTGTCCTCTCCCAGCTGGCCCACAACCAGTTACAACCAGTTACCCACAGCACTGCTTCTTCTCCCTACAGCCAAGGTAAAGATCCATACAGAGAAGAAATATGAAGAACCATCAATTGTAATACAGTACACCTCATATATAGTATTTGTTTTTTGCACAATTGTAAATATCGAGAGATTTATTCAAATGCATCTGAAAGTGTAATGAAAGATATTTTCAAGATATGTTTATAAATCTTTACAGTAATCTTTGGTGTTTTTTCCACAAATACAAATTTTAATGTGGTCCTAAAATATATTTCAATATAAATATATCTGTTTTAGGTCTTATTAAAAGTTCTTACAATATGTTACAAACATTCCTTAGTTTTTAAATATGCTTTCAAAGGTTTAAATATATCCACAAGTTCCCTTTATTCTGACCATAATAATTAGGCTCAAACTTAGACAGATATGTATAAACAGTGAATAAACACAGCTACCTTCCTAGTACTCACTTTTGCTGCCAGTTACTGACTGCTGTACAGCATCTACAAACACCTCAGATTGCATTTGTTTTTGACACCTGTTGATAAGGTGTGAAGGAGTCCAGATAAAACTGCCTTTTCTTTATGAGGTGCATGATGACAGCAAATTTCCTGCTGTTCTAAATGGAGTTTCCACAGAAGGTTAAGATCTGAATTTAAAAATATTCTCCCTTGTGGCTGCAATGTCATTCATTCTACAAATAGACTCCTCATTCTGCCAAATAGATCACATAAGTGTCTGAATCTGTCAGGGGGAAAGGGGGGGAGGTACATTCGAAGTAGGACTGTCAATCTTTTTAATCTTTAAACAAGAGATAGGTACATTCAACATAATCCTAACTTTTATCACATACCCTAAAAGTTGTTTTTCATCCATATGGTTCTACATTTATAATACAAAATGTACTTTCAGAGCTCATTGATACACAATGTGCTTTTGGCTGTGGCTGTTTTTTTAAAGCCTTAGTTAATGGGTGGCTGTCTCATTGTGATTTGCATCACTTATCTGATAATCACATCTCCTTTATACAGAATACAGAATTATCTATTTGAGGGGATGGATCCCAGCTGTGTAAAAAACAGCACATCAGCTGTTCAACTTTGTCTTTCAGAACTGCAAAGATTCCTGCCATCTCTGTTCTCATCGGTGCCTTGTGTTTTCAAGGTGACAAGAAAAGGCCTCTGTGAAAATAATTGGTCACTGCTTCACAGAGTGCCACCTTTCTGCCTTTTATCAGATAATGAGATTGCTGTTATCCTTACAGATTCTGTTGCTAATATTTAACAGGAACTAGAGGCTTCCCTATATAATGGGATACTGAACAAAGAACTTCAGCTTCCATGTACTAAAGCTTCTGGGTGGTTAGAGGACAAAAACACAGATGTTGCAGCTCAATGGTCCTTACCTTTACTAATTTAATGACATATTCATCATATTCAGACAGCAGGCAGGACACACAAAGGGTCGTGAATACATTTTTGAAAAGAAACCCAAAAGATCAAGGCACAAAGCTTTATCATCATGTTTGATGGCTTTGAAGAAACTTGTCTGATAGCTTTAAAAAAGGATACTATGATTAAAATGGACTGCAAATAGGAGATACAGGAGCCTGGTGAAACCTTGATCATACAGTAAGTATCTGTCTCCTAGCAAGCAGCATTTTTGATAATCCTGGTTATATTCCTTATTATGCTCAGTGTTGGGTATGCTTCAATGACTGATTCTCTTTAAATGAGAACCAGCTGTCTATGGAATAATTCTCGTGACAAAGTTGCAGTCGTCTGATTTTCCGCGATCCGGCATTGGCAGACTCTAACCCAGTTCTCTGTGAATATTAGTCAAAATGACCAGTTGACTCACAGCAACAGCTTGTTAGACAACCTGAAAGCATTAACAGTTGCCACTGCCCACTTTCCATGCTGTGATCTTGTATCACAGCTCATGTATTGCATTTTGGCAGAATTCCTTTATACAATGTTTTCTACCGATGCTGTTGTTGAAGACATTTACTGTTATGAGGTAATTCTCCTTTATCTAGCTAAAAACTGCGGGTTGCACAAATGATGTTGTGTTTTGCAAGAGGTTCGTTTAACTAAAAGCATAGTTTGTCCTTTTTTGTGAAAGACGTGATCAGAGGTAATGGATGTCAATAAATAGCATGTTACGACATTCAAAAGATTCGTTTTTGGACCTGCATGTCATTATGGTTCAGCATTTCAACTGAGGAAATAGTTTGGTGTGCAATACTCTGAAAGACCATTTCCAGTGAAAGAGACAATCATTTCCTGCCCATTCTAGTGTTTTTAGATGTGCTGGGTTTTGCGATCTTAGGTATATAAATCACAACCCAGTCTCTTCCTCCATTCAGAAATGCCACCTTGCACATATTTGTCTGTGTAAAACATGTGAGAGGCGGCGCATGCCCAGCGATGATGTTCACTCTCTGCCGCAGGAAACTCTCCTGTTGATCCCACGCTGTCAGGCCAGAGCAGCGCTGCAGAGGCGTGTGTGGGCGACAGTGTAACGTTGGGGTGAGCCAGCGCAGGACCTGGGAGCAAGCGAGCTGAGAGCCGAGCGCCGCTGAATGAGGCCACGTGCCCAGCTGATCCTCCTGATCCCCATGCTGTAGACATGTGATTCACGTGTTATCAGCTTGGATAAATGGAGACCATTGTTCAAGAAGTTAAGGAGACAAAATATTGCCCAGCAACGTGTGGCAATGAAGGTGAACTCCCATATATCCTCCAGGTTTCACTACGGAGGTTACCAGCTACCCTAGTGCGGAGAATAAGCAGTATGTAAAATAAAACGTGCTGGGGAGACATTAAAACTTAAACAGTTAAAGCCTAGGCATTAAAACTCAACAATGTGTTTTGATGGGTTATGTTTTATTTCCTTGCATTATTCAGTTATTCAAGACAGACCTGTGAATGTGAAGATTTGTCAGCTTTCTGCAGATCTCTTTAAACATGTTACCCTAAACATTGAGAATAAGATATAAAACAATGAACAGCATTAAGAAAAATGATGTAGCATACATGCAATTCAATATACTGCCAACATGTAATGAGAGAAAAAAAATCCCAGATCATTTCCTCTAAATCTCAACTGGTCATTAACCTCTAAGGGGTCACTAAAGCTTTTAGACATATTCTACTGTGTACAGTTTTTTGGTTACATTTAAACTGCAGTTAATGGCTATAGATGTCTAGGAATTTTAATTAACACTTTGAACTAAGCAATAATTGAGAAATAGCTTTCAGGATAGTTATGTGAATGCTTTAGCTGGTACCAGGCGTGGAAGAGGATTATTTATAATGATTAATCACGGGCTATGCTGTTAGACTCCCAGTCAAGTGCAGATGTTGGAGGCTGAAGTCAGTCTGACCTCCAATAAAAGCTGAAGAGATTGAAAGGATGTCACATGACACATATCATCCTGTTGTTGTAGTAACCAGGAGTAAACATTACCTAAAGAGTCTGTTCAATCTGTGATGCTACTCTTCTACAAACAATATTGAATCATCTGGCTGAAAATCATTCATATTACTGTAATTCTGAATTTAGTCTTTACAGTATATCCCATTTCAAATTCTGCAGTAATGAAAAAATACAATGTCAAATACATGCCTGGGATGTCATTGGTTACTTCATAGCATTTAGCCACAGAAAGTGAATCCCCCTGTCACTTACCTAATGACAAGGCTGGAGCACTGGGAACTACTTCAATGAAAACAATTCACAGGTATGATTTAAGCTAGAAATGAACAAATGTGTGTGAGTATTTGTAGAAGTCTAAAAACATAATATACATGAATTTCTTTTCTGGGAACATTTTCTCATTTTGGGCCACAGTTGAAATCTAATAAAACTTAGAAATCTGTCTGAATGGCACCTGTTCATGTTGACAATACATTTAAGCTCTCTCATTTCAAAACCATGCTCTGCTGTTGTCTTAATAAAGCGAAATGTGGGTTTATTCAAAGCTTTGCTGAGGTGCCTGTTTTGGAAAACCATTGCTCTGCAGAATCGACTTAAATGTGCCCTTTCTTCAGCACATCAAAGAAAGCTTTGGCACAGCTGCCAGCCTTACCTGCTTTTCAGCTGAGGTGCATCTTTATAAGTTTATTGCCATTTCACCAAAAATGACACCTTGAAAAAGACATATTCAGCTTTAATGTTGCTGCAGATATTCAGAGGGATGTTTGAAATCAAGCTACTGTAAATGTAATTTTAAGACCTCGAACTTGAACTTTATTGCCATATGTAACTGGTACCTGTACTGGTACAATGAAATTGTTATTTACAGAAGGTATCTCAATTGTTAAAACAAGTGTAAAACACACAAAGTGCAGACAGTACATCATGATAATATACAAACAAACAGTAGACAATGTACAAGTAAACAAGTAAACATTTCGAATGCAGACATGTAAACAAAAACTGCAGATGTGCAATAAATAAAATTACAATGAGGTAGATGGTGTAGGTGTGATCCAAGGGGCATGGCCAAATGTGTTCGCCAGTCACACTGCTTGTGGGTAGAAACTATTAAAAAATCTAGTGGTAAGTGTCCGTACGCTCTTGTATCTCTTGCCTGAGGGCAGTGGGGTGAAGAGCTCTATGTGAAGGTCTTTCCTTATCGTTGTTCTGCACTAGTTCTAATTAATCTCTGAATTGATTGTCAACCCTTGTGAGAATGAGTTTCTAAACGTGCATGTTTTTATTTTGGATGGATCAGACAGGTTTGCACTGGAAAAATAGTTTTGGCTTCTTGTGCCTTTTAAGTACATGCTGTTATACTGTCGGTGGCTCATTTATGTTTAGGTTACAGGTCTCCTACAGTAAGTAGCAGTCTGTAACTCTACAGGATGCTGATGCAGACTTTGTTCATCAAGTGTTTCAGCAGAATGTAGTAGAGAAAGTGCACCTGATATTGATGGAAATACAATTGATGACTTTGCAAGAGTGCACCCAGTTTTAATGTATTGTAATTTAAAACATTAGAGCCGCAGAAGACAGTTGTAGTTCTCAAAGGTCATAGTCTAAATACAGAATTAGGATGTGTCTTTAAATCATTAGTGTTTTATAACTGCTGGGGAACATGGTTCCAATCAATTAGTTGCAGTAATTTATCATTGTAATAATGAAACAGTCATATTCAAGTCAGCTCAAATTCAAGTTTGACGAATTCTTCTGTGCAATGCATGTTTTCCATAATTGTGTGCGTCAGAGTATTGTTAAAGCTGTCAGTACAACTTGCATCATTTGTGAGCTGTGAATAAAAGTGAAGACATACTGTAATAGATAGACTTTTTAAAAAAGGGAAAAATAAAATTCCCATAGTCTGCCTGCCTGAGTTATTAAAATCACGAAACTGTGACCAGCAATATCACTAAAGCAGATGAAAATAATCAGGCAGGAGAGTTGCTGAATTTTGCTCATTATTGCTCTTAAGCCAGAGAAATGTCACCTTGCATTGTCAGACATTTGAAAATACAGCTTAAATTACCTCTGCCAAGGTGACGGAGGCATTCATTAGCTGAAGTGAACCTCATAGAGGTTTTGTAATGTTCCTGTCATGACTCCAGTGGAGACTTGAGGTTCCTTTGCTCAAATAGGGGTATGTTTTAATGAGAGAAAATCTTGGACATATGGTTAGTTACATGACTGTAGTAGAGAAAAAACGTCCTCGCTAACCAGGATTATACAGATATAAATTAACGGGACGAAAGGCAATTTTACACTTAGGATTTCAAGTCTGACAGCAATCAGGATATTACTAAATTTGATAAAAACCTGTTACAACTTCTGCTTCCCTCTTCCCCGTCCTCAGCCTTACAGACGTGGTCCTATTCCTAAAGTGTTAAGCTATCATAACAAAATTACTGGTTTGTTTTTCAGCAATAAGAAAACAGAACAAAGAAGCTGTAAAAGGGGGCAAAAAATATCTCCTTTCACAATGTAAGAGGTCCTGTAGGCAGATCCAATGGTACTTTATGGTTTTGGAACCTGTGAGTTTTTTCTCCCTTTTTGAAAAGTGTGTGCAGATAAAGCTTTATGAATACGAGCCAAATTCCCCAGAGGAGGAGAACAGCAGCAGGGGCCAATGACTGCCCACAGGGCAGAAGGAAGAAATGCAATATTTTAACATATTTCATTAAAAACTAAAAAGATTGGGAGTCTGTGCTTAGGCGATTTATTGCTCTGTCCTCTCCGAGAGACAGGGAGGTGATTTCTGTTGATCAATGTGCCGGGTATTATGAATATTCAGTAGGCATTCCAGCACTAACACCTCTTGTTAGAGTGGAGCAGGTCCAGAGGGCTGTGGTGTTACAGTAAAGCAGGGAAAAAAGAAGAAAGGGAAGAAAAAAGCAGAGAAAAAGCTAAAGAGAATAAGTAACTGGAGGTGGGTCCAGCTGGTATTCTCGCCTGCACAGCGGAGGAAGACACTCGAGACACAGTGTGGCCAAGCGGAAGAAGTGAAAACATTGGATCGCTCCCATGTTACAAGACTGTATTAATTAATTTGGTAGAACAATGTTATAGAGATTTAGAAATGTTTAATCAAAATTGTTTTAGTTCCTTTCCATAAAACAGAGTAATCGCATACTAACACTTGGCCCCAGGTGTGCTTAACTCACTAGCATCCTGCAAGAGGCGGTATATTGACATGGAATCCATTCTCAGAAGATCCAGAGAGAAATAGTTTGAATAAATGCTCCTTTGGCTGGGCTTGAAAGGTGTTGGGCCAGCTGCTCCAAGCGTAGAGCCGTGAACTTCACACAAAAAACGTATTTTTAGCTTGGCAATTATGTCGAGTGAAGATGTTTGTTTCTGGCTGGCCAATAGTGCAATTTACTTTCTTCAGAACATTTGGATCCTTTCTCCTTTTTACAGTTTTGCAAAAAAGAAAGGAAAAAGCACAATTTCGCTGAATGCCTGGGAGTATTCATTTATAGAACAGGGTCCCTGGAGCTCTGATAGGACTAGAGCTTACAACAGTAACAAAAGACAGTTTTAATTTGGGAGAGACTGCTCTAGCTGTCCCAGCATTCCACACAGCAGCCTGACTGCAGGGAACAGCCCAAGGCAGGAATGAGGAATAGAGAAAGGGGTGGGGTGACTAATCTTCTCACATGTCTATAGATCCTACAGCAGCAGCGTAAGTACAGTAGGTTGATGCTAAGCATTCAAAACTACATTTTTAAAAAATTTATGTTAAACAAGAAAGACAAGAAAGGTTAGAAACCCTTTTTCCCCCATCTTCCTATGGTTGCTGATAGCACACGGTCCCAAAGTTGGTAAAACCAGTTCAAGGTTTTTTTCAGCCTCATCCAAAAATATGCCTAAGAGTCAATGGAATGATTCTCACTGCAGAAACACCCTTCAATCAGGCTCCGCCTTCTACTGTCTAGATATGGGTGTTCTGTTAGCTTCAGCCAAGCAACTAGGAGAGATCTGATCAACAGGAACTCCATTCCTTCTGCACTGTGACCTTTTAGTCCATGTCTAATTCTGGCTCTGCCCAGGGGATTGGGCAGCAAGGCTACAGAACCCCATATATTAAGATTATGGGTTGCTAAAATATACATAGGCACTGTTTTCAGTGCCAGAGAAGGCATAATTGGTTGCGTTCATACAGTCACAGCAGTCACAATAATAAGAAAACAAAAAAGAGTCTCGTATAAAAAAATCTTGATGTGAAATTCAAAAGGACATTATACATGGTAGTGAAAGATTGGCAACGCCAGGCTAAAATATACAGATTTTTTTGTTCAGGAGATATTCCAGATGTCCGTGACTCAGAACACGAAACAAAAACAGGTTCATGAGAAATTATTCAGACTTTAAGTCTACTGTTAGAGATGGTCTTTGGTATCATAGCTTCTCCTGTTGTTTTTTAAAAAAGATGTTTCTATACAAACAATAGTTTCTATCTCTTCTCTCTTCCATTCTGTTCTGAGCTCTGTACAGACAAACACTCACATATGACCAGGGGTTTGTGTTGTGTTCCAGTCATAAAGATCTCCTGAAGAAACCTAAGCTTGTCCCTGAATCCAGCACAGAAGGGATATCACTGAATATCACTGATATACATTGCATATCTGACTAAACTGTTCTTTTTCTGAAATTTCCATTCCACTGGTATGACTATTCTGAAGAGCATTGTTTCCATATTGCCCTGTGAGATCAGAACAAGTACTCTTTATGCCAGTCACAGGTTTTGGTAACATCTGAATGAATTTAATATACTGTACATTTGTAAGTATATATATATAGAGAGACATACAGTACTGTTTATAGACACACATTGACCACCTGGAAATCAAGCTTGAGACATTAATGTACTCATTTTATCAATTAAAAATTGGATAGAATTATAGAGTGTTTTAAGAACTTATTTTGTTTTATTTTTTATGAATTAGGCCCACAAGACTTGAGCTAACCATCAACAGAAGTATCAGCTTTTGTGTTACAGATTAGAATAATATAGGCTCATGCTAGCCTTGCTGATGCCTCCGTGGAAATCCCAAAGAGATTTGACAAGCCTCCAGATGCAGTATTTCAAATCAGAGATGGAGTTTCACTTGGGCCTGTTTACATAAGCTCCCATACTAAAAATCAGTCCATGCATGTAACGTCGTCTTGAAGGATTAGACTTTAAATGGGTTTTTTGTCCCAGTGATAAGCTTTATGTGAGCGGTGTACGCTACATTGATGGCTTTTGTTCAAAAAGAAACGGCATTTACTGATGTCCCGTTCCCCCCTCCAACCCATGCAGCCACCCACAGACTGACGAGGATTACAAGTGATTATAAGCTGGACTGTTGTACTTAGCTGTCATCAGTCGGTCAGTGTTATATAAATTTGTGTTGTCCACACAAACCTGCCTCCTCTGTGTTGTACACTGAGGATAGACTAACTCAAATCCTGGCACCGCTGGCAACAGCAGCACCAGATTAGTTTTGTGAAGGGTTTGTATCACATCCTGGGGCCTTCGTGCTGAAGCACCTGGAGCACAAACCGATGGAGTAGTGGTCTGTTATACAAGCTGAGCTGGCCCCAGGGTGGAGCACTGTAGCCACTGTGCCACACAGGCATGAGAAAGGACAAAGAACTGGAAAGGGAATCCAGTCAAGACAGGGTATGACATGGGTAGATTATCTTTTTGTGTACCACAAATATGGACCACAGGCTGAAAAACAAAATTACCCCAGAGTTTTCCTTTACATTTTTTTCCACTACCAACATAGAGTTAGAATTTCACAGAGTTCCTTATTCTCGGTTGTAGTTCAGTAGTGGGGGTGTGGTGAATTATTTGCAAACCTGAAGCGATTTTGGGGGTGTTAGGCCTCAACTTCCTACCTGTAAGACGTTTAACGAAAGCTCATCCCAAGCAAGCCTGCAGGAGTTCCCTCGGCCCTGCCTTAGCGGAGAGTCACGTTACACTTGTGTACACACCGAAGTAGCCCGCACACACAACTGCACCAGGGGTGAGGCGTGCCGAGGGTCTGGCGCCAACATGAGGACTGAAATACTCTCCAGTTGGAGAGCCAACACTTCGGCCCCTTGCAACTGAACCGGGCATGCTGCAAGTTTGCAAGACAGGACGATAGCGCTCAGGAGAATTTTATTTCTCATCACCCAGGCACAAACGTCCACCTGATTTCTGTTTCTTTCAGCAGCAATTTCAGTTTTCATCTCTGTGGCTTAGGACTTGTGTCCCCTCGCACATAAATTGTAGCTAGGTACAGTTTAACCTCTGTGTGACATGAAAATGTGGCTTTCCTGTGTGGAGCACCAGGACCGGATGCCAGAGAAGACACCACATTAAGATTGATATGCTGTCATTACACCAACGAGCCTGGTGCTTTGAGTCTTGTCTCAAATTGTAAAATTAAACGCAAAGAAAACCAGCACAAACTGCAGGGAGACTCATTGCACTTTGGCAAGAGCAGCAGGAGAAACATCCCTGTTGCCCCAGCAGCTCAGCTATGTCCTCCTGTCCGCACTCGTGAAGAGATGCATGGTAGTTAAAAATGACAAAACCACTGATGAATGTGTGACGTTTACCAGGTCTGCTTGACATCCAAGAAAACCAGGACTCTGGGCAAAAAATCAAAACCAGTTTATTTTTTATTTTGTTTTAAAATGCCCATCAGGACAAAAAGAGGAGGTTCCTGTTTGCATTTAAAGACATCAAGCAATCCTTAATTACAGCAGATCTGTGTGAATATCAGGTTGAAGATCTCAGTCTTTTTAGAGTGGAAGATGTGTGCAGAGTGAAAAAAATGCCCCCAAAGAGATATTTTGTTCATGGCAGTAAATAAGGTATTTTTAAGAGATTTCAATTTTTAAACGGTTTTACAAATCCTGAAACTTTTTGGGGCTTTTCCTTTTTTTTCTTAGTGGAGTTGTGAAGAAGACATTTAAAAAAAAGCACTGTAAAGAGTCTGGGGAAGAACTGTTGTCATACTTTATACTTTATCCTTACTGCATACTGTGTGTATGAACTCAGAGAGCAGCTGTTGGCTGTGTGAGGGTATTGGGATGGGCTGAGGAGAGACCCATGTGGCTGGCTGTAGCCACTATTGATCTGCGGTGCTTCTCTTTGTAGTGGGGAGCTATAGGCGAAGCTCGGGCACCTAGAAAGGGAGAGAGCCAGGTCAGTACAGATAATCCCCTTCTAATCCACCATCTTCTTATCTCAGGGAAAACCTCATTTCTGTCTGAAACACTAACCTTGGGAGGGAATGGTCATCCCCCTGTTGCTTTGGATTAACCTCTTGTCCGGCTCGCATTTATTCAGCATAGAGTGGACAGATGACTCCTGCTCAGGGAGCACACATTTGTGGAAGAGAAAAGTCCATAAAATGTTTATAATTTGTAGAATCAGTGTACTGAAAACTGGATGAGTTTAATGAGGGACAGAACTTAAAAACAGGGCAGGAGCGCATGTAGACTCACAGGTGTTTCTGTTACTATAGTGATACCTGACTGGGCCTCCATTGTTTACACTGTTCCATCAAGGTAATGCTGTTCTTCATTTAACAAAGAAGTCTGAGCAGCGCTATCTTTAGTTTTTAATCTCATTAGCGCTATACCTGCAGTAAGACAGAGAAACTGCCTGCTCCACAGATTAATGTGTGTTTGCACCAGACAGAGGGATATAGAACCTTAGGTTTCCTCAAAGCCTTGAGGTCAGGCATGGAGAAAAGGTGATGGTGTCTCCTCTGCTGAAAGTACATTCGTTAATAAAAGTTACTGTCTCTTTACAATGCATGTTAGGGATGTTTGGGGCAAATATCCTAAACTTATACTACTGCAAATGTGGCAGTATAAGTGGTAAACTGTAGTATTACCTTTCACGTTACTTTAAATCTGAGTTAAGATAAAACTACTATTTAAATCTGAACTCCGTTCTTTGTTAAATCTAAACTTTATAGTAATGCATCTATGCTGTCACCCTGGAAAGTGTGATTCTACATTTACAGTAAACAGCTGGTCTTTATCTACCACTGTAAACTTCTATTGTTCTCGGAAAAGCATGTAAATGATTGCCTATAAAAAAGGCGCAGGAATATCTCCTGTAGTGCAGAGCCCAAAGTTCTCTTCCCTGTCATTTTCTAAATGAAAGGAACAGTAAGTGTTACCATGTTGACGCGGGTTTAATTTCCTGTGAATTTACATTTTGCCCAGGCAACAGCAAACAGAAACACAGGACCACATGGACTGTGGCACTGGGCTCTTGCAGAACATAACACACAACGCAGCAGGAGCAGGATTCCTGAGAGAAAGAACGAGAGTAAGCCCCATTTATAAGACCACAGCAATGTGAGGAAGGTTACAAATACAAGGAGGTCTTTCGGCTCATCTGACCCACACGATAGTAGCTAATTGATCCCAGGATCTCATCCAGCCATTTCTTCAAAGAAGCCAGGGTATCAACTTCAACAACATAACTGGGCAGCTTTTTCCAGACTCCCATAACCCTTTCCATTTCTCAATATATGACAAGTTGTAAAATGTAATGTCTATTCAGATTGCACTTGCACATACTAGGATCTCTCCTCTTTGCCTTGCAGCTCACAAGCTGTTTTCACCAGCATTGTGCCACTTGACACCTCTTTGTATAGAAGATCAGATCACACTTGCTGTTCTCATGTGCAATGGCTCTCCATCCTGCATCTTGTGTTTTAATTTCCATTTGCTGTGTCAGTGGATTAGGATTTATGTTGTATCATGCAGTTTGATATACCACTCTAATGGATATTGCTGTTGCCTTGAGTTTGTATAGTTATAAGATTAACAGAAGCTGACTTGGATGACTGAGTCAGCCAATCGAAAGAGAGTGGTTGGTGATTCTGTGGAGGCTGGGTGTTATCAAATTACAGTGTGCAGTGTCGAATGTTCATCTTATATGTGACATATTAAGGCAGCAACACTAGCTTTCATATTGTTAACGTGAACCAAAATGCAGCAGTTGCATTTAGGCAGCCTTAAATGGGTCAGTCCCAGTTCTTGTGGAAGTGGGTCAGAGTTAGATAACAGACAGATAGCCCAAGAGAACCTGTGACCCAGCGCGCTGCAGCAGCCTCTTATGCCACACGGCCCCCCACTCAGCCCATCTAACAGTCCTCTGAACGAGCAAGGCAGGAGGAGAAAAAGAAAAGAAGCAGTGTCACAGCGCAGAGCTGGAGCTGACTGTGAGAAGGGTCAGGGGAAGAGAGAGAGGATTGGGAGGCCACAGTGTTTACAGAGGGCTGTCACTCTGTATAGGATACTGACCTCCTCTCTCTCCACTGTTGTGTCAGTGCCCAATCCACATGGCTGTCATACACTGTGTCACAGTGTAGCCTTTAAAGGCAATCTGGGTCAGCCTGAGCCAATGCTGATTAAAAAGGGGATTTTTTTAGTGTGTGTACAGCATATAAAAAATGCTGCACAGTGAATTACCATAAAAAGCATCAGCAAGCAGTTGCCAGGGAATCGCGTGTTAAACGTCTGGCTGTTTTTCTTCACCCACATGGTTTTACTATCAGATTTAGTTGTGTGGTCCCTCCCAGGGCATGCTAATATCTCTCGTTCTTTCCTTTCTCTGGGGCCGTACTTGTTAAGAGGCAGCACACACACAGTGGTTCTCCCTCCTCCGAAGTGATGGATGAAGTTACTGCGTCAGATTAAATTAATCCAGGTGCCGCTGGAAGATCATCTGAATGCATGCAAATAAGGAGGCCTCTAGCCTGTTTGGTTTTTAGCAGCTGACAGATCCCATTCGGCTGTGATGAAAAACACAGTGAAAATCAACAACGTGCAGGTTACAATAGGTAAGATCATCACACAGGGCAACACCCACCTGTTTTTTGCAAGAATAGATGGCATCGGCTTTGACCACATGTCTGGGCACCTTGTTCCATATTCTCACAGCCCTCTGAGTAAAGAATTGCTGCTTATTCTGTTTTAAATAAATCCTATAATTTCCATGTGTGTCCTCTAGTTTGGGTTTCTGTTGATTCTGAAGAAGTTCCAGGGTCAGCTTTGCCTGTTCCTTTGAAGAATTGAAGGCCCTGGAGATTTGTTGATCTTACATGTTTCTGTACCTGCCTCTTCTTTATTGCAAGCAGCTGAGACAAATCATAAAAGAAGTCTCATACAGGACCAGATGACTCATGCAGTCAAGCTAGGCTCTTTGTATTATCTTAAGTGTCCCCATGCTTATGATGCTCAGTTTGGTCTGGTTCTTTAACCAAAGTGCTGACTTAAACTTTGACTTAACTGCCGTGTGGTTGAAGTTGTAATATATGTGGTTATATCTGTTGCATTCTGAGAGAGTTCTCTTTTGAAGGATATCGAGTTTGTCATTGCTTGTTTTTAACATGAACAGGTTTTCATAGATTAACAAATAGGTATGAGATGTGGTTCATGTAGTTTTCTAGTGCAGATTTGTATGTAAAATGCCTAAACATACTGCTACAGCTGATAATAACACATCAGAATTTAGGCACATCACCCGAATGACTCCAGAAAAACTTGACAATGCATGCAACTATATGTCGCTTGGTATAAAAGCATTATCCGGGTATTATGAAATATATATATATATATCTGTGCCCTCTTAGATATTATTCCACTCACCTCACCCACTTCACAGAGTCTGTTGTAAATGGAAAGGCAGCTGCTGCATCAGAAAGCTAAAGCTCAGTTGTATTGATTAATTTTTACACTTTAAAGTACTGGAGGGTAAAATGGGGGAACCCATAGCATTAATACTTGAAGGCAATCTGGCCTTTCCACCCTGTGATATCTCTCATACACTCTAACAGGTACCTTTAGAAGAGTGGTCCTTACTTCTAGATCTGGAGTCTTCTGGTTTTCATTTTATTTGACCTTTTTATGATTTTATTGGATCAGTTTTTGGCTTATTTGATCACAGTTTTGACCAAGTACTTCCAAGTCTTTATTCAGAAGAACATAAAAAGTCTCATCTTGCTCATTAGTGTGTTAATAGATTATGGATCCAAGTTTCTTATCGAAAGGCTGAAAATATTGTTCCAGACCCCCACACCTCTCTCAGTTCTTCTCTCACTTTTGATCCTGAAGCATCCCACCAGATTTTCCTTACCGTCCAGGATTCAGAAGAGATTCTTGGGAAGAGTTTTGAAGAGCATGAGTTCCCTGTAACACCTGCAGAGCTGCAGCTCTCCAGAACCATGAGTAGGGATCATGGCTTAAAAGTAACTGCAAGTACAAAGGTATGAACACTGAGTATGAAAGTAAACCTATTGCTGTATTTTTGTATAGGTATGTATATGTTTGTATTCGTAAAACCGTATTACACAGCTTTTGGGTGTTTCTTAAATGTCTTTAGGAACATTTTGATTAATTTAGGTTCATAAATGGCTGTGATACACTCAAGAGACTTTGCACATTCCAGCAGGAAAATGTACATCTTTCATGGGAGATGAGAGTGTGACTTTTTTCATGGATGACCTTCTTGCCAGACTTGAGGCCCATTGAACATGTGGGGGATGAGCAGGGACAATGTGTAGAATCTAGCGCTTCTAGGCTCATACAAGACAAATGGAACAGAATTCCTCATGCCAGCATCTGCAACCAGGTGCAAAACAGATGAACAGCTTGTATGGCTTTGAGCCGTGCCACTGTCCTGTCACTTTCATAGAAGACCCCTTGTTGATCAACCCTGATGATGACAATATTAATCAGCATCTTGCATTTACCTGTGTCATATCTGTTAAATAAAAGGTTAGTGCACTGGCTGCAATATTTTTTATTTTCCTTATGATAGATTTCTGATTATGTTGTTCACAGTGATAAGTTCCTTCTAGTTCCAGTATATTAATAACATATTCTACATTAGTATATGTACTGTATGTACAAACATTCTGTATTTAATGAAGTCAGGACCTGCACAGTTCAGCTTGCCAAGAGCTTCTAAGTCATTAGCTGGGCCTTTTTAATACAAATCCCTGGCACTCTTTGAGTGGCCTGTAAGCAGTTGCCCTACACTTGCTGAGGGTTATCTAGTAGCAAGTTCAGCATTTTGTCTCGGTATAAGGGGTTGATGAGGAGAGAGGAGGAAAAATATAGCTTAATCAAATGGGCACAGCCCAGTCTTGGAGGGCAGTAATTATGATTCACAATAAATATCAGTTGAAAGTGGCAGCTTTTTTTAAAACAGTGGGACATTTCTGCTCACAGCTGTATTTCTTCAGTTCCTTAAACTACTGTATGATGGTTTATTACTAAGCATGATCACCATATAAGCTAGTTAGTTACATTAGTTACAAGGAGTGTTGCTTCTCCCCCATATTATTAACTGCATAGATATGTTTCTCCAAACTATATAACAATAAATCTCTAATGAATACTCTATGAAAATAATAGATTGTAATCCTAATCAGAATCACATGACTGATTAGTGCTCTATACCTGATCTTCAAATAACAGTAATGCTGACTAAACCTGAATACAGTAATTACATTACTTAATCCTGCTTCCCCCACCCCTCCAGACAGTCTTTAAATAGACCCATAGCATTACTTACACTAGTACTACAGTTAACTAGCAAACTACAGTAAATCTTTTGCTTTTAAAGGTTTGGTTGTACTGCGCTTACACCGAAGGAAAATAATGTGGTCAGCACATCATTTTATAAAACAGCGTATCACCCCACTGTCATATGCCCCAGCCCTCTCCACAGAAAGCTTGTGCATTTTGAGGATTTTCACAGCTGTAGCAAGTGCTGTTTGATTACTGAATGTAGAGTATTAGACAGATTATTCTCACTCTCCCACTCTCTGGGACCTGAATTAAAGTGTGTGGCCTTTCCAAGTGATTCAGAACAACTTCTCTCTCTTCAGGATATAATTAAATCAAGAGGGAGTTATCATGTACCAGAGGAAGTCCTTTTCCAACAGGATCCAATTCTTGGGCTTTGTGAAGGCATCCTGCTGCAGTCCTTTGGAAACATGCATTTGGCTCTCCATCCCTAACAATCATCACAAGCCACCTGCTGGACGAGTCGCCAGCTGCAGTCTGGAGATCGTCTCCCTGCTACCTCGTGTTCCAGCTGTTGTGCAGCTGGGTGCACTCGAGCACTAGGCGGCCGAGTTCGGAAACTTGCCTCAGGTGCATCAATCCCTGGGTCTTCCGTCTCCGAGTCCCTTCCCTGCCAGGGACTCTGCTGGGTTCTTGTCTTCTTTTGTAAAAGCCAGTGTCTAGTTTTCCTGCTTCTCTTCTTCGGAAAATGAGAAATCAAAGGAATTGTCAGTACTGTATCATTTCATTTCTAAAATGTAATGGATTTCTATCATATAGACATAGAGCGATTTTAAGAAATGTGGTGGGTTATATTGCTTTTTAAAATATAAGAGTGTTGTCCATGCCGGAGTGGCTCATCGGTCCAGAGCTCATCCTGCTTTCTGTGCTCTGAAGAGGATGAAACTAGAGGAGCCTTGGAGAGCAAGCCCATCGCAGGGATTATTCCCAGCAGTGCTGGTCCCTGTTTATGATATAAACTGGAGCAACTGGGGTAAAGTACCTCACTCCAGGTACAGCAGCCATGTGTGCAGTGGAGACTTGAGACTTGAACCCACAACCTGCCAGTAATGAGTGCAGCTCACCCATTACCCTCTGCCACCCCATATTTCTGTGTGTCACACAGCAAGTCTAACCTGCTTTCTTTTGTGACCGACAGTTGATTCTTGTGATAATCCCATGAGCATGATGGCTCTAATGGGAAACCTTAAATACTTAAGGTAATAGGCAACACGGTTGAAGCAGATTCCCGTCAAGACACAACTGGACGAGACCCTTTCATCAATTAGGTGCCAGCAACAAAAATGAGCTTCTCATCTGGAATTGTTTGTACTAACCTTGAATGCAATGCAGGGCAGCCACAGGGTAGTAGTGTCCTCACCCTTGACGCAGGACAGGGGCAGTAGAGCTAGTTGCCAGGTGCTTTGTTTGCCTTCTTCCTTCTCATCTTTCAAAACAGAACGGGCGATCCAGGAGACTCTTCCCAGGGCTGCTCCCATCACACATCGGTCCTCGCTGTGTTTGCAAACACGCCAAATCCGTTTATGCGCTTGGCATTTAAGAAAAGGCTATCATTATCACCGTGCACCGCTGCAAGCTAACATTACTTAAATAATTACAAATCATGAGCTGTGTTCTGGGAAATGTCTTCAGTTTCTCAGCAGAGACTTGGTAGGGGTAAAGGTTGCTTTTTAAGGTTTGTGAGGTCTGTAACATTAACCAGAGGATGTACCATATACATCCATTTTCTTTTGCAGCTTATAAACTCACAATGTTTTGAAAGTACATTAAAATAATTTAATGGAAAAAAAAACAGAGGACTTAGTAAGCCTGCAATTCTAGATTAATGTCCTTGACCTTGACCTAGAGCTTTTGCAGAAGGACAGGACAAGGAATCTGAAACCTCATTGATAAAAATAGCCTTTAAAAAGCAAATTCTGGGCTTTCCAAGTGGTTCCTGGTCTTTTTATCTGCAAATACAAAAAGAAAATCATATCGTTTTCACCTTTCTGGCACGGTGTGACACCAGTAATCGAAAGACATAGAGAATGTTAAAACATATTGAGTGAAGAGTATAGAATTTTAATTAAGGGTCTATATTATGAGTTTAAGGGGTATTAAGTGGTTGTATTATGCGTTAGACTTCATTTAGAATAATGTGTACAAATTTGGTGGAGTACAAATAAAATGTTGTTCTGGTATCAGTCAATGGAAAAGCAAGTAGGTTTCTTGGCATGATCTACATTAAAATAACTAATTCTTGTAGTGTGTCACACAGAACAGAGAAACCTAAGAAGGGACATGATTCAAGTATTCAAAATCCTCAGAGCCATTGATAAAGTCAGTAAAGTGGACATTGATATATATTTAAAACTGAGAAAAGAAGGATTTTATGAATGCAAAGGTTTGTGGGAGTATGGAACAATCCATCTGGACATGTTGTTAAAACCACTACCATAGTTTCTTTCAATAATCAACTGGATGAGATTTACAATGCAATTAGCTTGTAAAATTTAAGCAAGCTGGAAGGACTGAATGGCCCCCTCTTGTTTGCAGAGTTTTTATGTTGTAAACTCTTTGCTGTAATGTGAGACGGAGCCATCTGTGGGATATTATATACATTTTCAAATCCTCTCTGGTTATGGCTACAGCTGTGGTTTTGATGTGACTCATCATTGTCTGGGGCAAGTATACACACACAAAACCTGCCCTATTTCTAAGTGTAAGAAGGTGTGGCTACAGTATATCATAGCTCTGTCAAGGAAGTTCACCCACTTTATCTCAACAAGTGAGTATGTAGCAGCTGCACTGAACCATTCCTCCTCTGTTGACGAGCCCAAAGAAACACGTTTTAGGCCTGATAGAAATGGTGGACTCAGTATTCAATATTAACAGTACTCAATATTCTCTCTTTTGCTCAACAGCTTTTGGCAAGATGGCTACAGCCTAATTTATTTTGGCTTGTGCAACATTCTCACTAAAACAGAAGTGTTTTTCCTTGTGTTGCCTTTTTGATTTTATTTTCTTGTACTTTCTCAAGAAAATATCTGCAGAAAAAGCCTGGCATCTCTCACTTTCACCTCCTCAGCTTCAAGTCACCATCTGGCCCTGCTGCTTCAGAGTGGGGAAGCAGAATACACCCAGTGACATTCAGACCTTTTTTTCATTTAGAATGACTCAAACCCAGCTCTCTAACACCAATCTAATTTTCATGTCTGCTTGTACCCAGAAAATGTCATTCTTTTTCCGTTTGGTACTAGATACAAACACTACTACCTTCCAAAAATGTACCTCCCTGTTAAACATCTTAAATTGCAAATTTGTTAAGAGGTGGAAAAAAGGTTTCAGGAAGCATTCTAAGGATGACATTTATTAGGCTCAATGCATTGCGTTAAGGAAGATTAAATTAATACGCAGCTGTGAACAAAACTACGGCGATCTTGTATTCCCAGTTTACTTGAGACTATGGGTTTCACAGCCTCGCCTGTTCTTGCTCTGGCCTGGGCCACAGGAGGGAGTGTGTTCATAGAAAGAAAGCTTCACATCCAATTGGGCTCCTGCTTAGATCATTTATAAAGAAACTAGCTTTGCAAAAATGTAAATACACTAGATTTTAAGGATGAAAGTAGTAATGAATGAATAAGATGGTAGTGTCTGGTCCTGCTGTTGTGTTTCTCTCTAATCATAGGGAAGTACAACTGTACCTGAACCTTAGAAAAGCCACCCTCAGCAACAATGCCTGAAAGCAGGATATTTTTCCTGCAGTCAATAAACCAAACAGCCAGAAGCTTGATTGTGAAACGATTTAGTTAAAAGCTACTTGTAAATCATGTAAACTGCTTACCACCTCTTTCATTTATTTCTTTTCTGTCTTCCTCAACTTCATCCATCTTCGTTTTGTAAAATCGTGTCAGGGCCGAATGCTGTCTGTTAGAACAGGGTTTATCAGGTTATCAAAAACACTCTTCTTAAAATACCACAGAGATTTTCTTATTCTTCACTATGCAATTTTTAAAGACAAATCCATGTAAGTCACAGCCAGACCTTTTTATTTGTGAGTGTTTTAACAGATATTCCAGAGTGGTAAAATTAGTCAGCACTCAGTCACATAATTTCTTCTTTACTTTTTGTAATCTTTCCTTCAATATTGTCTTTTAGACTACTGAGCAGTGACACCTTAGTTACTGATGAGCCTTTCCTAGGATTTGTTTTTTTACTAAATTATGTTACCATACTTCATTCCTCTCTCCATTCTGTCAGCTTTTCTCTAGGTGCTCCAGGCATCATCAACACTGGACTGGGCTGTTTATAATATTGCACATACAGCAACAATGAATTAATCGACAAGCTTCTGTGTAAGCATAGAGCATAAACTGACTGACAGGGATGTTCCAATGAGTCTGAGAAATAGAATCCAAATACGAAGGTGACTCATGCTTGTAGTAAGCAGTGGTAATTATTGATTCATGTCTTGACCTGGTTTTATTTTTCCCTTTACGAGCTGGTATTACAGATGTCTACATTGCCAAAGCTTGTATTGTACCGTATTGTAAATGTCCTGATGGTCTGCTGTTTTCTGCCCCCTTTCTCTAGTCTCTAGTGCATGAATTTATGGAGCTCCAGTACTGAGCCGTAGTAATGGACACAAACCGCAAACTACAATTATTAGCTCTGCACTAAAGGGCTTGAAAATAGAAGTCAACAACAAGAATGGGCGTTTTGGCAAATATAGCAAATGGTTGTCATCTTTTCTGGTTTAACCCTTATAATGAATCACAATCTGTGCAAGAAATGTTGGACATTATATGAATTATCGTAAAGTGTGTGTGTAATGACAGCATAAACCTTTGTATTGTGATTTTCCAAACTCGCTTGTCATAAAAATTGTTCTCAAGATAATATTTTAAGGCACTACGCCAAGCCCCTGAGAGCTTTGTACGGTACATAAGAATTCATATTCTTAATGAGTTATATAAAGGTGACCCTAAATGGCAAGATAATCCATACAAATACTGTCCACAAGACATAAGACTCTTCACCAAACCCCAAGTGTGCAGTCCACAGACAGATTTGCATAATGTTACACTTGGCAGTTTAATATTCTATCTGTCAATAGATTAATACTGAGAATGAATAGCAGTGTATCACAGTGCTTGTTATATGCTCAATTCTATCATCCATCATTATGATAAACACTTACTGAACATGACTTTTTATGTGCAAGACCGGCAGCCACTGAAAGTTCTGCAAGCCCAGGTTGTGCGTGAAGAATATTTGGCACGAAATCTGCCTCCGAGTGCTGAGCAGATCTTAATCCAAATGGCAAAGGACAGTTTTGAATGAAGAGCTGCATCCATGTCATTGCCTGGGTCTGCTATTTAGGTCAAAAGAATAGTGAATCACTGCAGCCAGCATTGGAAACAGACTGTTAATTACCTAGTGATCCTAATAAAATGTCATAGCCTGCCAAGTAGATGGAATACAGTTAATTTATCTTTTTTGCGATATCAAATATTCAGTCTGCTATCGTCTTCCAAAGCGTACCACAGTGTTACTTTGTCACTTTTTCATGTTTAGGAGCAAAACCTGATCTCATTTCTCTATAAGATGCAAATAAAAATTCCAGCCAAAAAAATAATAAAAAAATACTCTATTTTACTCTATTTTGGAGCCAACAAGCTTCCAAAAACCCCACTGAAAATGAAATGTGCTCAGCTGCCGGCCTGAGAGCAGCTTGCCCATTTTCAAGTGCATGTGCTCTTAACCTGCAGAAAAGAAGAGTATGTAGGAGTTGTTTTTTATGTTATCTGATGGCTGTGTGATAATACTTAAAGGAGACTTTCTGAAATAGTGCAGATGTAAAGCACTGCATGGTCATTTCCAAACCATTTTGTTCACTTGAACTAGCTGAGACATTACAAATATGTTGGTGGAACTAGACAGTAACGTGGCAAGAATGATATTTTCTTCACAATGAAATAAACCAGGACTTCAGCTGTCCCCAGTGCTCTTTTTGACTGTGCCTGCCTTTCTGTCGGCCTTGAAAACAGACGTGTTCTTTGCAGGGACAGTAGCACGTTTGAAACTGACGAACTGGCTCTCTGAGGGGGGGGGGATCCTTTTTACACTGGATGATATTGGCAAAAGGCCATGCGTGTGGTTGATTTAAAGGCACTTGTTTAGAATACAATTGGAAATCGATTGCTGATGAGCTCGCTGCTGCTCTGTCAGTTTAATGCCCACCCAGCAGCCGGAAACGGGCTCGGACACTGATGACAATGCTGGCCATCACAAATCCTTCCCATTAAAGTGATCCAGTTTGCTCGGCCTAGCCTCGGTGTCCGCTGCAGTGAAAGACTTCCATTGGATTTGGGAATACAGGGCTCTCCCCCGCCCTCCGAGAGAGCCGGAGTGGGCTGATCCCGCGGCTGCCGCAGCTCCGGGCTTCACTTTCTCCACAACTGGGGCAAAATGAATTGCCGAAACGCGAGCGCTGCGTGGTGAAGTCACGGTTTCCTGCATTCCAACCAAGAAACAGTTCCTGTTTGCCTTGAAATCTGACACAGTGCTCGGCTGCAAAACAGTGCATGTCCCCAGCCTCCTTGGCATTAAGATTCCTTTGCACTCCATCCTCTTACAATACTGTAATAACGTTTTTTTTTCCCAAGATTGTGCACCACAGCTCAGAAAGACCTTCGATGTCTCTGTACCAGTCTTTTACTACTGACACTGTCATACCAAAATGTGCTGTATGTCTTTGTGCTTTTAAAACATGATTAAACCTTCACCTTTAAAAGATATTTAAAAGGTGCTATGAGTCCTATTGGTTTTCCAGTTCTTTAAACAAAGTGAGCAAAGTTGTTATTTTACATATGTGGCCATTTTTCCAAAAGGGAGTTTTAATTGCATTTTTTTGGAACAATACCAAATAAAAAAGTTGTGAACAATCTCTACTGCCACCACCCCCTTCTTCCACACCTTCCACAACTATTCAGGACTGAAAGAGGTCAACCTATAAAGTACAGTACAAACCTTTTCATTGAGTCAAGGTCTAAACTACCTATGATGAGAGCCTGGGTCCGCTGTAATATTGCTTCCTGCCTTCAGAAGTCTTTAGTCTGCCCATGTGTTTAAATTGTTTTTTAAAACATAATTTGAAACCTTTTTATACTAATGTCTAATTTTAATCATTGATTATATAGTATTAATTCAGTTGATTATAATCGTTATTTTATTAATTTTCCATGACAAAGCACATGGTGCAATAATAAGCTACATACTGTAGATCTGTTTCTGTATTTTTTGATTTACGAGCTTTCCACTCGGTAATCAGTACTTCCCTAACAGACCTGTGCAGTTTAGATTCTTGTCCTGACTGTGCTCTGAGGGCATAAATTAAGGATTGGTGTGATTTAATGCTTTTTAAACAAGAGCACAGGTCAGCACACAGGCAGCCTTGTTTCTCTTGGCTTAGAGTTCACCGAGTCAGCAGTGGTTAAGGTGTAGGAGCTCTCTGGCCACTATAAAGCTCTCATCCATCATCAAAATGAGATGTAACTGTGAGAAACAGCGGGATGAATTTTCCTCTGTGACCCATCTGCGTCCTCAGAATTACTTTTAAGAAGACAGATCTTGCTCACTCTTTAGGGTTCCGCGTTGATTTCCAGACTTGTATCAATCATCAATCCCCTAGCAACCCGCTGTAATGTATACATTGCAAAATAATTGCTTAAACTCATTCCACTTCATTTTATGTGCAAGGTACTTGCGTGCCAAAAATACTTTTTGGGCACAAAGTGACCTCCTTGGGTAAACTGAACTGCACATGCACTAGGCAGAAACAGAGTTCATTGCTTGTGACATTTTTGAAAAATATGGCTTTTCCAGCGCCCTGCGTGCTGTAAGCTAACATCTCTCTGACCCACTCTTCCAGGATCGCAAGCCCCTGATTCCCCTTTCCTTGCTCTGCAGAGCTGTCAGGTTCATTTAATAATCTGTCAGATGGGATACTTCTCCTTTTCAGTGTGTCTTGCTTGGCGTACAGTGAAAAGAAACTACTGTATGGAAGTTGACTTGGGCTCAGTGCGCATCACTTTCATTTTATCGCTTTATTTTCTCTGTAAAAGAGTCTTAAGGTTAGATCCTCCTGAGTGTTTTACTACGTTTGCATTTCGTCAGAATGTAATTTGCTGATTTAATGTGACGTAGAGGTACAGTGTGTGTGGCGTGATTCAGTCCCATCCCTCAGTGCCATTCTGATTTGTTTCCATCATTCGTGTGATTCAGTCATGGCTGTCAATCCGTGAGAGTGTGTGTTTGAACATCAGACAAACTCCTATACTTTTCTTACTGCTATCGCAGTCTGCTTCATACATTTCTGTTCAAATGCCATGGAAACACCTGGCAGCTCACTACGTCCCCATTCTTTCTGTGTATGAGCTGTGTCATTTCCTACTAGCTCAGCCACGTGTTGCCTCACTTCACAAGTATTTTACTTCTCTAAAATGTCTCTCTCACCCCCTTTTTTTAATAGAGCACGTTGCTGCAGAATTGTCAATAATGTCCTTTAAAGTGAGATTCTCTTCTGGTGAATGTGGGGACAAGTCTATAGTCTCAAACTTTGCTGCTGATTTAGAAGCAGCTGGTGAAACAGATTTTATCAAGGAACCTTTTAAAAAAATACAGTGTGTAGAGTTTAGATTTAAAGCATCATTCTCCACTTGTAACTGAAGCAATTGGTATGTTGGTAAACGGTATATTAATAGCACACAGAACTTAATAAATCCCTCATCTTTCCTTGATGAACGGATGTTCTCCAAACAGTAACCTTTGACCTGTAACTTTGCATCAGTAGCAGAGTCCCTCTTGCCATTTGGACATGACGTGTTACTGGTCTCATATCTGCAAGATGAGATCTTTATGGGGATTTGATTTCCCAGGTGTTTCAAAGACTGGACTTCAATTGGCTGGACTTTCCATGGAGACTTCTCTGCCTTTTTGCAGTGTGGCCTTGGACTGGGAGCTTCCTGACAGATAGAGAACTGGGGATATCATCTTTGTTTATATATTTTTTTATTAGGTTGATGCTTTTATCCAAAGTGACTTACATTTTCTACCTTTTTGTACAGCTAGGCACTTCTACTGACTCATTCAGATTGAAGTACCGAGCTCAAGTGTACAACAGCAGTGGCTCATCTGGGAGTTGAACCCACAGCCTTCCAGTTATGAGTCCAGAGCCTCAGAGGCACTGAGGGACAGTGGGGAATCAAAGAGAAGAAGAGACTGAAAGCAAGCAAGGAAACGGAGGAGGAGGAGTTAAATTCAACTGAAGGGTGGGAGAGATGTTCCTGTTGATACAAGTAATGCCTTTCATGTCAAAAAGTATAGTATAAGTGTTACACAACTCTGTCTAGGTATGAATGTTTTTCATATATAACTCTGCACGTATGCTTTTCATATATTACAAAAAAAGGAAAACCCTGGAACACTGAGATTTCCAGTTTTATTTATGGTCAACTTATTGATGGTCAGAATAACAACACAGGTATGACTCTCAATGTCTTTTTATGAGCAACATAAAGTGTTGCAGTCTTGATTTGATGCTACTGGCAAGAGTGACCTAGTTTTGCACTCATATTATTAGAGAAAAGTCTATTAGAAAAAGATCCATTAACTGGCAATGCCTGTAAAAGAGACCCAAGTCTGTACTTCACAGAACACACATTACAGAAGGCAAAAGGTATTCTTGCAGTGAAAGCAATATCAGGGTGTTTAACGTCCCATTTCCCTTCTCCCAAGGGCTTTTTAATCATTTCAAAAAGCATCACTTTCACTGAAATATCAAGTGCTGTATGTAAAATTGTTTTCACAGGAGGTGTAGAAAAAATAAATATTTTACAAGTTGCAATATCACACCGTGTTCAGTTCAGTTTTTTAATGTTTCACATACACAAGCCACCAATTCATACAGGAGAAAAGTGCAAAAATCTTGTTCCTTTTTTTCTTAAGGTAAAGTGGGCTCTTCCATAATGGGAGCTGTACATTTTGAAATTATGTACTGTACCTCGCCCCCCAATGGAACAGGATTTCTGTGAAATATTTCACTGTGGAAAAAAGGCACTACCATGTTAATGTAATAGGGAATAGAAAGTTATTAATGGGAATAGAAAACTTCCATATTAGATGGGATTCTGTGGAAAAATACAGTTTCTATTCATGAGTAAACGTATACTGTAAATAGTTACAAAATCCCACTAAAACATTTGTAATTCAAGCAAATTTGTGTTAACACTATTGGTCCCAATTAGAATTTCATAGAAGGCTGTGAGTACTATTTTACCATTTTAAAAACTTCTATAGAGTCGAGGAAGTGTTCACAAGCTGTGCCTTAGATTAGATCATTCTCTAGATCAGCACTTGTTAGGATAAAGGAGCATTTGATAAACCTAGAAAAGACATCATTGTCAAGTGTTTCTTTTTTATTCTTTGGAAAGTATTAAATAACTTACTGATTCAGGCTCCCCGGTACTCATGTTAGTCGCTGTTTATTAGATTGGGAATATAATCATCTTTATTTTTGAATCATACACAAACAGAAAACAGGGCAGGCGTAAGGCAGGGCTGATTTAGAACTGCTGGCTGGGAGTTTGAACAGGCAGCTATCGAGTCATGTGCACCCAGACCCCTCCATTTGCAGATCTGTTTCCGTAGTAATTAGGTGCAACTGAACAAATGACACACATGCACTTGAAGGCACTGCAATCTCCTTTTGTCCACAATACAGTAGGGTACGCATGGACCTCTGGGTTAATTAATACCACTTACAGAGCGGAGTAATAGGCAGGATAGAGGGGATTCTATTCTGCAGATACCTAACCAAATTACTAGCAGACAAAGACAACAGAGCATGGGTGCAAGATTAAATTACAGCAGAGATGTTCAACACACAGTATAATTCACAGACTGCTTAAATGCTTTAGTGAAATACACCGGGAACAAATGAGTTTGTTTCGTATCTCTCCTGTAATAGAGCTGTTGGAAAAGAATAGGGAAAAAAAAACATTTCAAAGCAATTAAAGGGAATATTGCAGATACAGTAATTACTAGTAGTGCCACTTAGCTTTTATTTTTGCTGTGATAGAAATAAAAGTAACGTAAATAATGTGCAAAAGATAAAACACACATTAGCGTAATTAATTGTAATTGAATTAATGCCTAGAGCTAGACTTGCTTTGATAAGAAAAAGATATCCTTATGCTAACCAGGGCAAGCTGTGTGTTTATGTTGTGCAGAGACATGTACTCCAGTATTGAAACCCTCAACTTTTTGTTTATGGCATTGCAATCCAGCAGGCTTTTAAAAAGTAAAGCTCTCTTATGTCATCGGAAATATTGTATTTATATGATGATGAAAAATCATCCATGGCTTTTAGTTACCCATGATTATTCCTTAGTTTAGAACATTTTTATTTTATTTATTATTATTTATTTTTAATGTGGCTTCTCTTGATTTCCTCTTTGAATGTAATGATAATTCAACATAATAAGTATTGCATTGCTTTTTACAGCAAAATAGATGCCTCGAAAATAGGCACACTGTAACCCCCAGTGTTCATGCACCTTGAAACATGCACCTTGAGTGCAGTCAACTGTGAAATGATCTCTCATTTCTTTATGATGGGGCCTGTTACAAAAAGATTTTCTGTCAATACTGTCCAAACTCATTTTTCTCGAATATCCTTAAAAGTACAAACCTGCGCTGTTGGTCAAAATATTCAAGGTTGCATAACCAGATGTCTGTTTCTTATGAGATTATTGCATTGTCCAGTAAAAAGACAGCATCTTCATTAAGAACAACAATTGTGTAAACAGTGATCATTGGTGTTAAATGAAATCCATTTGTTATTTCACAAGAATTCCATTGTACATGGGGCGGTGGCTCTGTGGCTCAGGCACCTGTGGCTGGAAGGTTGCCGGTTCAAATCCCGCGGCCGGCAGAGGAATCCTACTCCGTTGGGCCCCTAAGCAAGGCCCTTAACCCCAGCTGCTCCAGGGGTGCTGTATAAATGGCTGACCCTGTGCTCTGACCCCAAGCTTCTCTCCCTGTCTCTCATGGAGAGCAAGCTGGGGTATGTGAAAAGACACATTCCTCATACAAGAAATTGTATTACTCCTCTACTACCGTGAGGTTTGAATAAGGAACCTGCTGTAGCTCCTCAGTCCCTTGTGCAGACTGTCATGTGGAGAGAGAGCTTTAAAAATACTCTCCACTAGAGGTTAGCTAGGGGTTCCTCCTTGATTCTAAAGCGTTGTTCATACATGACTCTTGGAAACATTTCTGGTAGACCAAAGGTGGATATACTAACTGCACTGAATGAAGAGAAATCTCCAGTCGTAGAGCATTTCTTATTCATTAGCTGTCTCCTGGGAATGCTGTGGTTGTTTTGGGGTTTGGTTTTTTCTTCCTGTGGAACCCGTCCTGGCCAGAAAGCAGACCGCAGGATGAATAAAGCTCAGGGAGCATTCTGGCACAGAGTGTGGTTTGCCCTTCAGAGCCACAATAGATGCACCAGTTCTGAAACCAGCCCCGCGGCCCGGGCAATTTTCTTCTGAGGCCACCGCTGCTAATCTGAGCATCATAGCTTTCTTTATTTATTTTGTAGAGCACTACAAGGAGATACTCATTAAGAGCTTGTTAAAATAACAGATTGCGGGCATCATCTCCACTTTGCGCAGTCTTAGCTAATTTTTGATATGGCCAAGTGACATGCTACAGCATGCAATCCATCCTTCCATACAGAATGCTCACGGCAAAAAAGGGAGGCAGTTCAGTCATAAATTCCTAATTTGCTCACTCCGTGGGTACAAAGGAGCTCTATAAAAACCTCCCAGATTAATGAGGCCTAGCCACTCCTTGGGGTTTTTATATTTCATTACTGTACACCCCACAGCCAACTGATGGCAAAAACCATCAATTCAGAGTGACAGAAGGCGTTCTGGGTTTTTATTGGATACTCTTTTGGAGAAGGAGGTGCCCTTCGCAATACTAGCAAAAACATGGGGTTATTTTTATGTTCTACTTCCCTTTGAATGTTTATTTTTGCATGTCTTCATTTGCATGAGATTTCTTTCTGTTTGGGTTACGACTGTGCAATTTAGTTTAAGTATTCCCTGTTTGATGCGCTGCATGAGTTCTGTGGCGCACATAATTTGAGAAGATGTAAAAAACCTGCAAACGTACACTTTAGAAATAAAGGAAGTAAAAAATTGCTTACACACAAGCTACAATATTTATATATTTCAATAGCAATGGATATCGGGTAAAATCAGGCAATATCACTGCTATTTTACCTGAAGGTTTTAGTAAACATCACAACTTGCCATGCCTGGACTGCAGTGTTTGCAGGGCATTGCTGAAATAAATCTAACCAGTAAATCTGCCCATCAGAGGCCTTCAAAATCATAAACAGTCTGTTACCACATTATAGTTCAATGTACAGTAAATAGTTAATTATTCTACCAGTGACAGATTTTACTAATCTACTGGCAAGTTAGCAAAGAAGTGGTATTCTAAATACAGACAGCTGTTCCATGTGCTATAGAGTCCTTATTCAGTTTTACATGGACATTATAAAATCAAATACAAAAGAATAACTAGTGAATGACTTTGAGTTGCCAGATTTCTGATTGACAGGAGCACGTTAGCCCAGACAGTGCTGTCCTGTTTGGTCCAGTCATAGTTGCATCGCTGGTCTAGATGGCTGCTGCCTTGTCCATATTTGGCTGATTCCCTTTTCTACTTTTGATGTTCTGCAGCTGATGGATGTGTATGCCCTTACAGTAACTGGAGGTGTAATGCACTTCTTACGGTACACATAAGACCTTTAAATCTGCGAATACTTTCCTCAGAAAGAATGTGGAGGCAAATAGAAAAGCCCCACCATATTTCTGAAGCTCACACTCTGAGGTCCTTCATGTGGGATAAGGGCCGTGCACTGGATTGCAATCAGCCCCCAGTCGAGCAGACTGGCTCAGATTGCCTCCTCCCTCCTCCGGTTTGCAATCCATCCGGCGTCCTTCAGATCTGTGTTTTTTACAGAACGACAAGTCGAATTCTTTTTCTCTTTATTACACCTTGTTTTTCAAACGTCGACCAGCCAGTAACAGTATGTTTTATTCCTTCCTCCTCATGGACACAGGGTCTGCAGAAGATTGTGGGTTTCCGTGCGACTTTGCAGGATCACTTTCAAAGCCTTTGGCTTTAAGCAAAGTTGACTTCAGTTCTTAAAAGTAGTGTTAAAAGTTTATGGGTGCAGATGTCAGAATCACAAAATGAAAGTAATACTTCTTTATTTCACTTCAACATATTTTTTGGTGTGGATGGGTTTATTTGGGCTAAGAAAAAGTGAACCACATTTTGCACTCTACTCAAATAATAGATATATCACTGTTTTAACATGAGACACATACATGTTTTCATTCTTAACCTTTGTATTCTTCGAAACAAGGTGCTTCTTTCACATCATAGATCCCCCACCCAGATGTGATATCTTTGAATGTAAAATCATTCTTACTAACCAAAGGTTTATGCTAAACTAAGTTGTGAACATTTTACTGAGTCAAAGCCTGCGTTTCAAACTATACTGAGCCGTCTGATGAAAGGTTTTATTTTTTTATTTTTGGGCTTGGTGTTGTGATTCCCCTGTAAGGTGACAGTTCGTTCTTCTCTTCTTTTCTGAGGTTTCCGGAGAGGAGAAAGACTGTGGTGTTGTTGCTATGAGCAGTCAACAGTGCTGTCTCTAAGGAAACACACCCAAGATGTACCGACAATGCAGCACATATTTATTATGCAACTGGCATGTAGAAAAATGTATGCAAGATGGAAACTATGCAGCTGTTTTTTTTCTTCTTGTGAAAATCCTGAAAACTTATAACAACCTGCCTAGAAAAGAGTATTGGCTGACTTTCAGAAAATAATTGTGCTATGGTTGACCTTGGTGCACTTCTGTATCACTTGGGTGTAGCCAATAGTAGTTACTACATCAAATGCATATAGAATTATAAAATATTTTAGGAATCCTTAGAGTCAGCACCATTAACTCATAAGCCACTTCTTACTGCGCTAGGTGTTGTTCGCACTGTAATTAAGCTGTCTGGTTTGTTGGAATAGCTGAGGTCAGTTAATGTATGAAGCATGAAGTCATTTGCTCTATTTTAAACAAGTTGAATGCTGTGCCTTGATTCCACATTGTTTTCAGCATTTTTGCAGTGCTTTTTGGAAGTAACTTGCTTAAACCTGTGGGCATAGGATAGGCTCTACATAAAGAAGATATACTATACACAACTTTACAACTTCCTGATGTCAATATAAAAAATAAATCTCCTACAAGATCTTTTTATTTTTTATTTTAACATACTTTATTGTTTCACCTGGGTTTCCTTAACATTTTCTGACCATCATGCTTCATACCTAATCTGCATTCAGAGAAGATGTGTTACTGACCAAGATGTGTTACAGACCTTTGAACTTGCATGTTTTTCCTGGAGCGCATCAGAGATATTTCAAACTTTATGATAAGACATTTTCTCCCAATTTCCCAAAGCAATGATGTTGGATATCCTAGCAACTGTGAAACTATATTCCAAGGGAGACATGTGCAAAACATTAGGCTTTGAGGGCAGTCCTTATCTCTCTAATAAAATGTTGACCCATCGTTGTGATGATTGTGGCAACGATTATTGAAAACGTTTAGCCTCAGAACCTGCCATCTATATAAGGAAGCAAAAAAGAAATTAGTGGGTTTGTATTGTTCATACTTACAGTCACAACTGCTTTGATCCTGGGCAGAGTAACAAGCACCAAAGTGAGTCATTTTTTCCATGCTTCCTCGTTAATTAGCTGCTTTGGGCGGGTGAACAACATCTGCCACAATCACCACTGAAGCGTCCTCAGCTCATCTCTCTCGTCATCTCCTGTCTCAGAAAACAGAGCAATGCCAACGTGAGACTTGTAACCTCCAGCATGTGGGCTTTCTGTCTCCCTGCACTGTCACAGAGATTCCGATTTCACTGCCCTGCCCTGTTTTTATTTAATGTATCCCTCACCAAACATTCTGTGAGTGTTTCCCAGTATTGTGCCATATTCTTCTAGAGGTTGTTTTTTTGGGGGGAGGTGGCTTCTGCAGTGTCTCGAAAAATGCTTCCCACACTAATTTTGTGGGACAAAACTGCTTAACATTTCTATGCCACTCTTTCCAGTTGTGGAAATGTGCTGACATGAAAGTGACTGCTTGGCGATCTTAAATTCATGCTGTACTCATGTGTCAGCTCTCTGTGCTTTGGTACATTAGAATTTGTGCCTGCTTGAACTCTCATTTCAATAGTACTATATTATAAACCTATCAATACCAGCATTGCACCACCATGCAGTGTAATTGTGTTAAGACATACAGTTATCTGTATATTTTCTAAATATAATTTTTTTTCTAATATAAAAAAAAATCTATACATAAATATAATCCTTGTGTTTATACATGGAGTGTATATTCATGTTTTCAAAGTGTTGTCAAAATGAAAACAAGTAGAATGGACAATTATACCCAGAAAACACTGGTCTACACTGGTAGCATATAAGTACTTATACTAAGTGCCAGAAGGAAGAAGAGCAGGTCAGTGTTTGTATTTCACATGTGCATGCAGTTGGGTATCCTTTCATTAGACAACGAAAGTTTAGGTTTCACAACCAGCAATAAATCTACAGGACTTGGTAATGAGCTGTTGTCGTAGGCAGAAATGCTACCACAAGTGACAGACATCTTTTAAAGAGTGCCAGAAAAAAAGCAAAAACCACACAGGCATTTTCTTCTTCTCAAATACGGAGAAGGTTGGTGGCTGTCTGAAGGGGTGAGCAGCTGGCACAGAGCTGCTCGGCCCAGGAACTGATGCCCTGGCTGTTGAGATCCATTTTGTGCCTTTCAGCGCGTATCAAAAGCTCTCTTCAAACACTCATAATCCGTTTGATTTGTAAACGGGTCAGGAAACAACCTAAAAGTGGAGTTTGTGTCTGTATGGGGGGAACAGCCGTAAGCTGTTTCACTATGAATGGAGGAGAGTGCGCTGAAAGAGCTCCCAGAATAAAAGATTCAAGGAGCTATTAGTACAAACAGATGTAGGTTTACAGAAGAGGCCGTCTAGGGCTGCTGATTTGCGAGTCAAAGGAATTCCCTTCCCAACCCACTCCTGAGCCCTCAGCTCAGTGACACTGCTACAAAGAATCTTGTTTCTTGTGCAATCATGTCAAAACTTTTGGTGAACACTTTACACTTTACTTTACTGTATGTAAGTTTAATTGCTCAGACAAAATGATTCAGCCATATTTTTTACATTTAAGTGGTTCCATTTACAAATCAACACCACAGTAGTTAGGATGTATAAATAGAGAGTATATTATTTGCTGTGCTCAAGATGTAGGTTTCAGATTTATCTATGTTGCCAGTTTCTTTAGTTAAAGATTACAGTGTTGATATTAACTTTAAAAAACAAAGGCCAATGGGGGCACAGGTACAGTATTGTTACCCTAAAATTATAGAAGCATGCATTGTACTGCAGTCTTTTATTTAAATTGCTGTGGTTCAAATGAAAACGAGTAAACATTGCTTAGAAATGCTGGTTTATCTTGCGACGTGGTTTTACTGTCACTGAAAATAAAAAAAAAGCAAAATCCATTACTGAAGGTCAAATTACTTTCTAGATGTGTGCCGTTGAGGGACTACAGTGCTGGAGATGTTTGGCATGTTTGAGATGTGTTTCACAGCGCTATCATGTACATCATTTGCCTTATTCACTCCTGGATTGCCCTCCCCATATGCATGGTGTTCTGAAGGAAGCCCGTAGATTAAATCTCAGACAGGTTTACCCCTTCTTGTGAGTCAGACCCTGATGTCGGTTAACATAGCAGAGGATGAAGACACTGAGACAAGTCTAACAGGTTGTGTCACAAAACAGGTTTGTTTATAAACTTATAAACTAGTATGACATGAGCTTTGGATAAAAGAGCGTGACTATAATTGCACTGTATTGTTGATTGCGGTGTTGATATTTGTTCTTGTTAGTTTTTGTTCATCGATCTGATCAATTCAATAAAAATGCTGATCGCAAACAAAATATGAAAATTTTGCTTGCCTGCTAAGGGATCCGACTGCCAATAAGACTTAGAGCAGATTTGAGCCAATACTGTCCGCCATCTTGTTAAAAACAATTGTCTTGTAATCCAGTTTCTCTTCAGCCACAGCTGTGTCTCCCAACTAAAGTTAGTTACCTCTTCTTCAGAAAGAGTCATGTCAACACAGGGACGAAGAGGCTACACCAAGCCCTTAGAAAATGTTTAGTCTTTAGTCTTTTCTTCATGAAGAAGCAGAGTGGAATTTGAATCGCAAACTGATCAGTGTTAGGCTTCACAGTACTGCAGGGGTCCTTTGTCCTGATCCTGAAAGGCCAGTGTGTCCACTGGTTTTCATTCCAGCTCAGATCTTAATGACCTAATTCAGCTCATAATTGGCCTAATTAATTAGCTACTCCCGGCACTTAAGGTGCTGCGTCTTCAAGGAGACCAAGAGCCCTCTGGCAGCAGGGCCGGGCCCCCCTGCAGTACTCACCCACTCTAGGCTCTCGTATAGATTGTAATCTATTTGTCTGATACAAATGCTGTTCCCCACCCGGCGCCGACTTGTTCACAGAAGCAGGGGGAAAGAGCGAGAAGGATCAAACCCGTGTGGCGCGAGCCTTGTGTCCGTGAGACACCTGCTGCAAACAAGGTGGTAGTCAAACATTGAAAGCAGTTAGAGTGGATTGGACTGGAGGGCACCAATAAATGACTGATAAAGAAACTTCTCGTTTTTGTGTTGTTCCCAAGGTTTAAATGACCAAGACATTGATTTGTTTCAGCATATAACCACAGCGCAGTGAACATAACTCCTAGAATGACAGAATGAATGCACAGTACAATGCAATTTACTAAGCCTAATTAAAAAAAAAACATTAATGAATAATATCTGTTAATATCCATTACAATTGATTCATTGTCCAGTAACTTTGTTTCAGAATGTGGGTCCCATACTTGTATTTCCGCTATAAATTCTTCTCCTGTATAATGAGTAATTGCCGTCTGTATTGATGTTTTCTGGGTAAGATGATGTCCAGACAGGCAGAGCACTTCGCCTTCATGTTTGCCGTGGAAGGCGCAGCAGATCTCAGTACGCTGTGGCTATTTCCTTTGGCTTTGAGCTAGTGTAAGTGCTTGTGAGCCTGGCCTTCAACATGACTAACCTAGTTTCAGGACTGTAAGCCCCAGTCAAACTCCGAGCTGCTTAATTAGGAGCATCTTTCATCACACTTACTGACAAATGTAGCTGCCCTTCAGAGAGTTTAAGTCTGTGTGATGTCTCCAGTTTTACCATGTCTATATCGTATTTTGCATTACTCAGAACTGCTGGGAGTATTTTTAGGCTTTACCTTACCTCTCCATTCTTTACTGTATTTTGCTGCACTTTCAGATGCTTTTCCTGTGGTATTCCACTTTAAACCTTTACTAGGTTAAGTAACAGCTCAACAATTCAGCTGATCATTCCTGGTTCCCTGTTTCGCTTCCAGTAGAAGGACAAAGTCTTGCCCAAGTGATAAGTAAATAAGGGGTTGATGAACCTCATGATTATGCTAATAATGATCGAATTCCTTTTGTATTCTTAATCAGAGCTGGTGCAGATGGTAGCCTTCTCTGGTAGTGCAGGATTTACTGTTCAGAATGCGCCCTCGTGTGGTTGGCAGTATGCACTGCAAATCTTAATAGCCTTGCTATAATTCATCCTTAAGATATTGAAGAGCCTTGTGATACCTGAAGAGATATTGCCTTGTGAGAGAAACCATAGATGTTTAGGGAATGTCAACTCTTGTGGAATAATAAAGTAAATTATGACTAGATTCTGACTTGTGTAATATTAGAATTCCTCTTCCTTTTTCACATATGTATTCAGAAAACCACACTACATGTCAGTGCAATGTTCCGGTACAGCAGGTGTTTCCTGTAGGGCATGTATTCCTGGTGTCATTTTCAAGCCAGCTGAAAATGGGCAGCCAATGGAGAACACTGATACATATTTTAGAATATCTGCTGCATTCTAGAACATATTTATTTGGCTTGTACAGAGTGCGGTAATAAATTATCCTTTATTTAAACTCGTGCTGTTATTGTATCTGGCACTGTGATTTTTCTGGGAGCTAGATTGTTTCTTGAGTCAGCGGGTGTCTCTGTTCTCCTTGAGAATTGGGCCTGGGTGGAGCTGGATGTCTTGCACCTGTCTGGAAAAGTGTGATTTTAATCATCGCAGAACACGAGATGGCAGCAGTGCACTAAATATGACAGCGATATTTACTGCCGGCTGGAGGCACAATGAATTATTCAGCGATAGTGCCTTTTAAAATGTTACTATCTACGTTTTTGCAAAAGCTGCGTGACAAGCTGTGTGCAGTTTATTTGCAGAGTACTTCATCACGGAGGAATAACAAGGGCTCTAGAAACATAGTTAAAGGGCAGGGAATCGATAGGACACTGCAGCACTGACAGTGAAGTATAGACTTCTGTGAGGTCCTGTAGCATCCCTTGTTGCATATAAGCTCCTAAGTCACAGGCTATTGGTTTCCCGCACGTTTCCCAACAAGGTTGATCCAGCAGCACATATCCGTTTGTTCAGCTCAAGTCTCTTCGCAGCATTCGCAGTGTACCTCAAAACAAAAATCACAGCTATCATGCACTCCTCGTTCAGTGTAACCAGCTCTCATGATGGGCTGCAATGACTTCCTCAGCACTTTGTAGAGAAGTCCTTCTCTTCTGCCTGTATCTGCGCAGGTGTACAAGCTTTAATTGGTTTCTGCTTTTAAATTAAAAGTGAGAAAAATGTACTGGGCTGCTAGCTTCTATCTTTGTTACTGGACTGGGAGAAAATGTACATTTTGTAAGTACACATTCCAAAACTTGCTACTTAGTATATGTACAGTCGATACAGGTGTATTATTGTTCTCCTAATATTATTATTATTATTTTCTCTTTCTTTGTAGGTATCCTGTTTTCAACCCTGGTGTTTGGACCAGCCTGTGGCTTCATCCTGGGGTCCCTCTGCACCAAGATCTACGTGGACGCGGTCTTCATTGACACCAGTGAGTTGCTGTTCATCTCAGATGACTGGTGCTCTGGCCGGTGCCTCCTGCTGCAGGAAACTGTGTCTCAGGGGCCGGCCTGCCCTTGTGGATGGTGGTAGATGTGAGATGGTTCACTCATTTACCAGCAGGTCACTGAGTCAGAGGTCATCTCCATGACAGCATTTGGCTTGATTGTGGAGCGAACAGAAGCTCCGACTCCAATCTGACCTTTGACTTCAGCTGACCTCGATTACCATGTAGGAGATGTAACACATGAATGTTCTGATGTCACGCAGGGGAAACTTTTTCATGTTTTTTCAAATAAAAAAAGAATTTCTTTCGCAAGCTCTGGCAACGGCGTGAGAAGGAGCAAAGCCTGACCATGGATCTGACACAGATGAAGTGCGTGGCCAGTCTGGTCTCCTGAATGAGGCCTGCTGTACCTCCTGTTCCATCCTTGAGAAGTACTTCTGAGCTGTAGACCCAGCTAATAATACAATACAAGCGGTGTCTTCCATGGGCCCCCCAGTTCAAGGCGCCCCTCTCCCCCCCTTCCTCCCACAGGTAAGCTGGACATCACCCCTGATGACCCCCGCTGGATCGGAGCCTGGTGGGGGGGCTTCCTGCTGTGCGGTGCCTTACTCTTCTTCTCGGCCCTCCTGATGTTCGGGTTCCCCCAGTCGCTGGCGGGGCAGGAGGGGGACGGCAGGGACGAGAGCGAACAGACCATGCTGCCCGACAGCCTGCCCCGGGACTACGAGAGGCCCAAGCCCAGCAACGGGGTCCTGCGCCACACCCAGGAGCCCGACAGCAGCCCCTCGTGCTGCCAGCAGCTGCGAGGTCAGGGCGCCAGGCGGGCAGTGTGCGCGTGTCAACATGGTGGCAGCTAGCTGCCTCTCCCGTATCGACCAGTGCGAGCAGAGTGGTTGTTCATTTAGAAAGGCATCCGTGCGCTGTATGCCACACGCAGTTTGGGCAGTCACAGAGCGCACGTCGTGGTCTGATTTTCCTCTTGTCGGGGACATCCCATAATTGTCATTTTCCCATACAGTGCTCTGCCTGCTGCACACCACTTCAGGCAGCAGCTGCACGGCCTCCAGCATTTCAGTTGACGCCAGTCTCAATTTCCCGTGCGGACTCACAGCTGTGCTACTCAAACTGCGTGATGTGGAAGGATCTCTTAGGTGGGCCGTGGAAACGGAGGAGCTCCAGTTTAGAAAGTGTGGAACAGGAGCTTTGCTTCACTCCTTCCAGCACTGAAGCAAATCTTAAACAATTGTTCTCCCAGTTCACATGGAAATCCTTGTCGGAAAATTGAAGTTTAATTAATTTGTTTCACTGAAATAAGCTTGTTTCAGTTCAACATAACTGTAATTGATTGATTCTTTTAAAATTCAAAATGCAGGTGTGCTGTGAACTAAAAAAGTTCGGAAACCACTGGCATATGCTTTTGACTGGGGATTCAAAGTCAGTGAATTGCCTAGGAAAACTGACTGCACTCGGTTGATTATTAAGTAGCATTGCCACCTAAGAGCCTGATTTTGTCAGATCTCAGAAGCCAGTCAAGACTTGGTCTGGGATGTTACTGATTTAGAATTTGTAGCCGTAAACAGTTTTGCTGGGCCAGTTGGTGGCAATCTTACCTATTGAGCAGGATTTTCAAACCAATGCCCCAGCATGGTGGCCAGGAAGTCTGTGCTGTAGGAAAGGCTGTGGTTTGGAGATGTTAAACCATGGTCCTGATGACCTGGGCATTAAAAATCCTGGTGTCCCAGCTAAATTCCATTTGAGGTTTACGTAATCTGGCCTGACCTTAATTGAGATTTACCTTTGATTCGATTATCGAAGTAATTCCTCTGACCACCTGATCTGTGTAGGCCAGCGCAGAATGGTTGCTGAAATGGAAGATAGCATGGTCCCCCCCAATATGTCAAATGCTTTGAGATCCATTGGGATTTATTGAGCTACAGTATTTAAATACAAGATATTACCATCAGTACTAGCAGAAGTAGAATTTTTATTAGTTGTAGTATTCAGTTTTTCCCAAAACCAAATTAAGTTTTTTACAGGAAATTTAAAGATTATTCCATCATTACGTTGTTATTATTACGTATGTTATTATTTTGCATTGTGGGGCTAAAGTCACTATGAATCTATAGTTTATCTGAATAGGAAACCAAATTATTTTCTGTCAAAATAAAAATGAGTATTGGTATCCTCCACACTGAACATAAGGATGCAGTAAGGGCTGTCATTCTTGTTTGCTTTAATACATTTTAAATATTGGACTCTCCTGTTTTGAAAGTTTTAAAGCAAAGTATGGAAGGCAGCATAAGAGAATATACAAGTGTAATGAAGACCACCTTGCAAGGAGATGTTGTAACATGAGATGGATGTGACACAACTTGGGTAGGCAACAAGCCATTTCATTGAAACACGAGGGTAAATGAAGGATTTCAAAGGCCTCCGTGCAGGAGTGGTTAATGCATTAAGTATACCGATAACATCCCAGAGTGGTGAGAGTCAAGAATAAAATTGCTGCTGGAGGAGACTGCAAATACTTTTAAAGAAGGGTGGTTGTTGGGGGGTGTTTTTGGCAGAAGCCCCGGAGACTAAGACAGCTGATCTTGCTGATGTTTGAAGGGCCGCAGTGTCGCACTACAGTGGACTGATGACTCTGGTCTCACCCCTTCCTTCCTTCTCAATCTCCAGTGATTCCGAAAGTGACAAAGCACCTGCTGTCCAACCCTGTGTTCACCTGCATTGTTCTGGCGGCCTGTATGGAAATCGCCGTGGTCGCGGGCTTCGCTGCTTTCCTGGGGAAGTACCTGGAGCAGCAGTTCAACCTCACAACTTCGTCAGCCAATCAGCTGCTGGGTAAGTGGCCCTTGTGCCAGACCACTGGGCAGGGACAACTGCCGAACAGCTGAAGAATGTATCTGGTATCGAATGAGACATAAAAAGGTGGAAACGGCAGACAATTTAACTCTGTTTAATCTCCATTTTTGGAAAAGTTGTTTTCCCACGTGAAAGATTTATCTTGCCTTGTTTTCAGTGTATTTACACAAGAACATATCACCCCTGCGATAGGTGTTAGTATCTTTGCTCTAGCTTCTTCTGTGGTTTTAAGTAACTTTAAGGTGCTGCTTTTCACTTTAAAGGATTTCAGTGGCATGAATGGCACCTATGTAAATGATCTGTTAACCTAGACTTGGACACAGATACTGTCTTACTGTCTTTAAGCAGGATGCCAGATATTTTTTCTATTTCAACACAACAAAAAATCACTCATTTGGTATACTGATCATCTTGATCTCCCTTAAGTGAAGCAACTGTTTGGTTCAATTTCTCAGGAAAGCTATTTCATTTAAAACAGGACTGAAAATGTACAGTTTAACCTACAGTGCTTTAGCATTTCATTTTCTGTAATTGTTTTTAATTTATTGTGTGCGTATAGTCTTTATTCAAAACCTGTTCTTTCATGTTTGTTGATTCTGTCTGTATTACATTTACAGTTTAGATTTGTTGATGTTTTGTATTGATTCAAAGTGCTTTAAGGCTGATAAAGATTTATCTTTTATCTTTGCGGTTTAACTTGGCAGGTATGACCGCTATCCCGTGCGCATGTTTGGGGATCTTTCTGGGCGGACTGCTGGTGAAGAAGCTGAATTTGTCTGCGCTGGGAGCTATCCGCATGGCCATGCTCGTCAATCTGGTCTCCACTGCCTGCTATGTCTCCTTCCTCTTCCTGGGCTGTGACACAGGTCCTGTTGCCGGGGTGACCGTCGCTTATGGCAACGAGTAAGCACTGGCCGAATCCCTCCCGAGAACCCAGGATCACTCTGTGGCTGAATTCAATATGTCAGACCAGCAGGAGGGCCCACTGTAGAAGATAGACAGTTGTTCGAATGTACGCCAACATGCAACAAACTGGCATACTACAACCCAGCTTGCTACCAACCAACAAAACTATCAGAAAGATAGTTTACAGTCAGGCTTTCCTGTCATGGAGACAAAGGGTTTACAGATCTAAAAGAAAGAGTATTTTTAGTTTCTAGCTCTAGCATTGTTTTTTTTTTTGCTCACCCTACATAAGTTCAGTAATTTACTGTCTATACATAGTCAAGTGATGTAGTTTAATGACTCAAGAACAACAGTTTCTCTCTGCCCTGAAAACTGGATATGCAAATTTCTAAAACTACAGAGTACATAAATGTATGTCCCACAGAAATTCAAGATGTACCTAACTGAGGCAGACACAGCTCTTGAAGCTGCAGACTGAAGAGTACAGAGGACAAACCACTCAGGCTTTCTCAAATAAAATATTAAACCCGTAACACTCTCATTTATAAAAGAAAAGAAAGACATTTTCAGTCCAGTCGATGTATTGATGTGTTTAATAGGTTGAAACTAAGAATTACTTTCAGCATATTGCCTCAGTGAAGCACAGGTAGATAGCGTTAACCATGTGGCACTGTGTAAACCATAATTTCTTTCCAGAACACTACAGGCTGATATGAAACCAGTTTCCTCGTGCATTGCAAACTGCAACTGTCACACAGATTCAATCAGCCCAGTGTGTGGGTCCAATGGTGTCACCTATCTGTCATCCTGTTTTGCTGGCTGCTCCAGATCTGTGAGTATATTCATTCTGCCTTCCTCAGTCATAGCCAGCAGCCATATCACCCTGCAACTCACAACTGGCAACCCACTGAAGCTAAGCAGGTGTGAGCCTGGTCAGTACCTGGATGGGAGACCTCCTGGGAAAAACTAAGTTTGCTGCTGGAAGAGGTGTTAGTTTGGCCAGCAGGGGGCGCTCACCCTGCGGTCTATGTGGGTCCTTATGCCCCAGCATAGTGACGGGGACACTATACGGTAAACAGGCGCCGTCCTTCGGATGAGACGTTAAACCGAGGGCGTTTCTTGAAAAGAGTAGGGGTGTAACCACCGGCGTCCTGGCCAAATTTCCCATTGGCCCTTACCAATCATGGCCTCCTAAAAATCCCCATCTATGAATTGGCTTCATTACTCTGCTCTCCTCCCCACTGATAGCTGATGTGTGGTGAGCATTCTGGCATCATCCAGGTGTTGGAGGGGAGTTCCCATTACCTGTAAAGCGCTTTGACTGGAGTGTCCAGAAAAGCACTATATAAGTGTAAGCAATTATTATTAATTATTATTATCTTGGTCTTGCTGTGCTGCATCATTGTGTCGAGTGTACAAGGGGTCAGGACTTGCGGAGATCTGTAATGGCTCCATTATTCAATTGTGAATTTTATTATAAACATAGTTGGGCTAGAATATGCAAAGTGCACCTACGGGCTTGATTTCTTTGTGAAAATACGAGAATTTTGATTTTGCACATTCTGTCAATATCTGAAGACAGCTATGGAAGCTCCAAAGAGCCAGGTTTCAGAGTTATCTAATCTGGAGCGATGATGAAGGCTTCTCTCTCTGCATCAGTCAGTGACAATTGAGGGCAGAAAGTGTCACAAAAACAGTAAACATTGTGAGTCTTGAAAGATTAAAAGGGATCTAAAATCATAAGCGGATATAAACTTTTAGAGCGGCGTTCTGTAATTGTCTTATAAAGAAATACAGAAGACAACCTAAGTCTGTGACCTTGATCCTACCGAATCAGTTTCGATTTGTCATGATTCAGCAAAAAAAAGGACATAAACTTCACCTTTCACAGTTGGTATTGGTGTTTTCAAGCTGAAGCGGTATGCGTTCTGAATTATGTGCTTAATATTGTTGTACTTTTATATGAAAAGAAAATAAGATTCTCAGATGTATGATCTGTCAGCCTGAGATGCTGAATGACGCTGAGTGATGCTCTGAGAGCCCTTAACCTTCTTTCTACCTTGTCTTCTCAGCTGAATAGTATTGGGTGTTCTATTGGCAGTGCTGTGGTGTTTAAATTTAAAGGTGAAACAAATCATGAGATGCTCACAAAGAAAGAGAAGGCACAAAATTATATTTCTTTTTTCGACTTTACTTTTCTTTCTTCGGATAGTTATCCATTTTCACCCAGTCTGCAATTTCATGCTCCCCTTCGTTAGGGACAGTGTAGTGTTTGTAAGGGGGGGCAGCTGTATATGAAAGTGGTTAAGGTCCTTGTCTCCCAGTTGGAGGGTTCTGGGTTCAAATCCTGGATGCTGTTATATTTTGCAGGGTACTTTTCCCCAGTTGTTCCCATGATGCTTCATAAAAGGATCTAAAGAGCACCGTTGTCAAGGAGAATTTGCTCTCAATTACATAATTGGTCAAAATAAAGAATCGAAAGCTGTTTTGGTCATTTTCTTGGTTACCTTCTCTTCTTTCAGAACCTCACGGGATGCTCCTGCATTTCTGCAGACAGGGCTGACAACGCAACAGCCGTTCCTGGGAAGTGTCCCAGCCCCGGCTGCCAAGAGGCCTTTCTAATCTTCCTGTGTGTGATTTGTGCCTGCAGTATGATTGGCGCCATGGCCCAAACCCCCTCGGTCATCATCCTCATCAGGTAACGCACTCCGCTTGAAACCCATCAGTGCCTCACTGCTATACTCTCACCATCCTGACTGCGCACACACACTCGCTGATTACAGGTGCTTTTTCGCTCCGTTTCACATTGTCACACTCACCGGGCACCATCCAGTGGCCTGCTGCTGCTTGTCTGTGAGCGCTGTCTTTTCCACGGTGTGTGCTCGCCGGTGTCCTTTATCACGCTCATCGGGAGCTGTGTTCCTTTGAACCCTCTCCGGCAAGTGTTTTTATTGATTGCCATGTAACCTCCACTAGACCTCAGTCTTTTCCCATTTTCATCAAGTAGTGCATCCCAAGGCATGACTTCACACTATGGTTTTTATCAAGTCTTAGACTCACTTTAGAGGTTCTCTAGGGACTAAAGAGTCTTTGAATTCTCCTGAAATCTAATGATGACAGCTTCCACCATGTATTTTATTAAGCACAGGGCCTTGCCTGTTCCTAAGAATACAATTTGTTTCTGAACTCACTGCATTTGCTTAAGGACAGTCCTGTTTTACAGTAAAACAAGTACTGTGTGTATTCCTTTGAAAGCTGTGAACATGCTTGGGCAGTTGAATTGTATAGCATAGTGGGTCCTGAAAAGGCAGTTTCTGGTAAAATACCTTATTTTGCCACTGAGGGGCACCAGTTCATTCATGCTTACAGAGAGTCTTCACGGATTGTTTATGTTTGTAAAAAATGTGTCTCAGTGGGCAAAGGACCTCATCTGACAGCTGTGCAGATGAACAAATGCAGAGGCAATGTCACTTGGCATAGGTGATAGCACAGGATGTTAAAAAAATTTTAAGTATACTGTATGTGTATATGACTGCTAATTTATTTGTTCTTTGGGACTTATAGTCAGTACAGTTTATTAAATAACTTTATGGTTCCTCAATGTACTAATTCACTGGCAATTGTAAGATAATTTTTTCAGAGGAAAATTGATAAAGGTCCTATTGTTTGGCTCATTTTGGATATGATGTGTTTCTGAGTCTTACACAGACTGGGGTGCAGAAGGAGAGTAGCAATATAACTAATGAACCTTTGACTCCATTTACCTCTGTGCTGACTTGCTCAAAAATAACATTGCTTAAAATATCTCACACCATGTGTTTGTATGTATATACTTTTACAGATCATAAAACAGGAGGCTTGTAGGTTTCACAAAATATTGGCCACTGTGTATATCATTGGTTTACATAAAAATGCCACAGATTTATTGGTTCCAACACTGACTGAGTCGGTTTTAATGCCTCTCAGTAAATTTATTAGTTTTTTCCATCTGCTAATATTGATAAAATTTGTATTATAATAAAAAAAACATGATCAGGTTAGTGCATTCCTGAACACATTGTTTAAAGATTAGAATGGTTTGCAAACTCAGCAATTCCTTTTTCTGCCTCAGACTCTCTTGCTCTGGGTTTAAACACTTCTATGCAAATGTTTCAAAATGAGCCCAAATGAGCTCATGGTTAGCTCAGATCCTTTAACCTTTAATACATTTAAACATCTCCCCTGCAAACAGTACCTGAGGAATTAGCACTATCACTATTCCACTGCCACTTTGTATTTACCTAAAAAGGCCATTCTCTCCAAAATTATATCAGGCTGTTGTAATTAGATTTTGGACCCTAGGCAGACTGGAGCATTTCTGCAAGCAATGACTATATTTTCTGAGAGTATAAAAGCACGTTAATTACATTCCAATCCGAAAATTATTATTTTTTTGCGCTTTCTTCTTTTTTTTCACACACAGGGCGGTGAGTCCAGAGCTGAAGTCATACGCTCTGGGAGTTCTTTTCCTCCTGCTGAGGCTTCTGGGTAAGAAAGAATTTCCAGCGGTCAAACGCTGCATTGCCATTGTCTGACTGCACCCATCCACAGTCAATGGAAAACAAGAAAATCGAGTTTCCTGCATCCGATCTAAAGGGTTCTGTCTTCCTTTTGTGTCCAGTATTTACACCTGGGCCTATCCACCTGCTTGTCTTCCTCTGTAGGGCGAAATACACATCTTTTTTTAAATAATTGCCTTGCAGCAGAGATGGCAGCCAACACTCTCTGGCTTTTTGTGTGTGACAGATGAGTGAAATCAGTTAAAAGGGGCTCCCAAGTCACCAATTGTCAATAATAACACCTAGTTGCCACTGGTTGGAAGCTTTCAGGAAGTGGCAGAGACAGTATCAATCAATCAGTTAATGGATTTTTCTTCACTGTGCAACAGCTTGCCACAGTATTGCATAGTAGCAGTTAACTGTATGGACATAGAGGAAGTTAAAACAAAACCTCCCAGTGGGGGAATATTAACCTCCAGGGGTCCCAACCCTATAGATGCCCCCCTTCCAGGCAATGAAGATGTTACATTAATTATAATAGTTCATGAACAGTATCTGTAAAGCTAAGTGTTGGGATCCTGTTGTCTTGCCTTTTTCAAGGCTGCCATCTTAGAGTCTAGTGTCCCAGGTTCTGAGCAGTTTAGTCTGGCTGAGTCAAATAGGATTTCCAGCACAACAGTGAACCTTATCTGTGACCAGCTAGGTCAGTTTGTAAATTAATCAATGAGGGCAGCATCAGTTCTTCATCCAAGACCTTAGCCCACCTGTCTGTGCTATGGGCTTGCACACAGGTGGGCAACTGTTCATCTTCATCTCTCCCTCACCTGGGACATAGGCTGTGGTTTGAGTGATGCTGACATTCGGCATTTCCAAAAATCATGTCAAAAATGCCTTCTCTCGCATTGAAAAAAACAGAACAGTCCTATTTGAACAGAAATCTGCCTACTTTTGTGGTCCCAATGTTTGCAGCGCTAATGAGTTAATCGCAGGTTGACCCTCCCAGCCCATGCCGGGTTGAGTGGAGCACTTCAGGTACTCAACTGTAATCATCTGGGCAAAGTACCAAGTTCAAGGATAGACAACATTGTCTACATCTGGAACCAGGGTTTATGTCCAGTCAGCTCTTAGGGCTTACAGCTCAGAATATTTCTGTGTTCTGCTTCATTCGCAGGATTCATCCCTCCCCCTCTGATCTTCGGTGCTGGAATTGACTCCACCTGTCTGTTCTGGAGCACTGTGTGTGGGGAGCGAGGTGCCTGCCTACTGTACGACAACGTGGCCTACCGCTACTTGTACGTCAGCATCGCCATTGCTCTCAAGTCTGTGGCGTTCATTCTTTACACCACCACCTGGCAGTGCTTGCGGAAAAACTACAAAAGATACATTAAGAACAACGAGGGTGGCCTCACCACCGGCGAACTGTTTGCCTCCACCCTCACCTTGGACAACCTGGGCAGAGAAATCAGTCAGAACCCAGCCAGCAGGACAAAGTTTATATACAACCTGGAAGACCACGAGTGGTGTGAAAATATGGAGTCTGTGTTATAGCTTGGGCTCTAAACAGACACCATAACAACGAGGAAAACGGAACAAAATCCAATACACCAGTCTTTGGACAGATCACCTTTCTTTTTTTTTAAAAAAAAGAAAAAAAGTCTATTTTAAGTCCTATTCAGGCCCTAGAAAACAGTTGCTATTCTTTGCCACAAATCCAAGGTCACAGGTTAAGGGTCCATTCCATGTTCGATTTGATCTCCACAAGGATGACATCAGTGCAGATGGTTTTCAGGAACCAGATGTTCCAGTTGTCACCTCTTACTGAGCACTGACAGGCTGCGTCCTCAGTCTTGTTGGTGTTGAACCATCTACCCTGATGGCTCTGTGTTGCTCACAGAAAAAAAAAGAACAGTTTTCTTCATTATCCAAACTTTTCACTAAAAAAAATGTCAAATTTTTTTTGGTTTTGTTCTTATTACATACTCTACTGGTTTTTGTTTTTGTACTTGCACATGGGTAGTTGTTTACTACTCAGAAGTTAAAGCTAAGAGTCATGGAATCTTGCTTTGTAAACTTCAAGTCTAATGTTGATCGTGCAGGAAACACAGTAAAAAGGATCAGCATTAATCCACTCACAAAAATGTGTATTCTGAGAGGTCAGTGGTATCTGCTGCTGTTGAAACTGAACATCTGCAGCTCATAGGAGAAAAACTACTCCAGCTTTAGCTACATTTCTGCCCAGAATTGTTGCTTTTACTTCATGGAGCACAATGTTTATTTTGCTATATGTTATGCTTCAGCCTATGCAGTAACAGGTATTTTTTATTTTTCATTGAAAACACTTTTGAAACACGTTTCTAAAAGGGTTCCGGAGAGCAAACGAGATCTGGGAGGTTTGTTTTATTTTAATTTTAAGATGTTAAAATTCAAATAAAACAAAGCCACATAGATTAATCACTTAGCAAATTTCACATTCTGAAGAACCTAGGAAGAACTGGGGACATAAATGCCAAAAATGTTCCAAATGAAATTCACTAACTAGGTGATTTAAACTTCTTTATTTCCTTTAAAACACATTTTATATAATACAGAACACATTTATCTATTTTCTAATTTACCGGCTGCTTTATTCACTTTGTTGTTGCTCAGGTCTCTTTTAATGAGATATTTACACATTGCTCAAACTGTAAGAAATATCAGAAATATCAAAGAAACTATAGTATTTCTGCTGGAAAAATAAAACCAGCAAATGTATCGAGAAAGGAAGTAGCAGTTTTAAAGAGCTGCAGCCATGGTATTCTCAAGCAAGTGGGGATTGTAGTTAATGAAGAAGAGAAAAACTGTACATCACAACCTTAGACAACCAGTTAAGAGGTCAATGGTTTACATGAGGTTAATAAATTGCTGTTACACAACTAATGTAATAGCAGGCTATGAACCTTAATTATATTGTATTTAAATATGGGTTTTAAGCTTGATATCACATACACCAATGTTTTTTTTATTTGTGAAAGATTTTACCTTTTTAAGTAAAGAGAGATTATTGTTCATCCTATTACAAACAGTATACTTTCAAGTTTGTGCTACAGAAATATTTAAATTATTTTATCCAGCAAATAAAATATTTTTTAATTACTGCTGTAAAATAAATCTGTTTGGGTTACAGTTTTCAATTTTATTTTTTGCTGAAGCCACATTTCTTAATGTTTATAAGGCAATTATTATGGAACATATAAGACCCAATTCTACTTTTAGTTGATTTTTGTCTTTTTCGTTCATTTCAGACTCATTTTTGTACAGTCAGCTTCTCCTGTGTCCACTTAAAAGGAAGGAGACCAAAATAAAAAACAAATATTTTAGCTAGGTTTCATTTAATTGCTTGAACTTGCATTTTTGTAATGGCAGGGTGTCAAATTACGATCAGCAGTGACTTCACGTTCTTCAGTATGTTACTTCTCCATTGCAGGAGGGTCTGTGAGGCAGGTCAAATCTTCAACTCAGACGAAAGATAGCCTTTCATGCACATTCCAGTTAATACAGAAACCCCCCTCGTACAAAACACAAGTTACCACTGTGCTTACCCCCATCATATTGAGATATTGAGGCAGGCACCTTTTGATGATGATCCTTCCTAACATGTTTTGCACATTTTGTAGGATTTTACAATGTTTTATCCATCAGTTTAACAAGATGAAAACTGTGATTATTCTCTCCAGCCCCTCAGTGTGTCATCAAGGACCTTGGGATTAATGGTTTCTGCCTTTAGCAGGTTTTGATTTTTTTATACATCTCATTCTGCAAACGTGTGGTTCCCTGTGGAACCTGTTCTTTCTTCTTTCTAATTCACCGTTCTGAAGAACTTCAAAGGTGCCACTTTAACTATATAGATTCCGAAGTAAGTTCTGTTGTAGAATTGCTCAAATGTCTGCATTTCCACAGATTGAATTTATGGTTCCATGCCACGGCTGTTCTTTAACCATACAGAAAGCGACAGTCTTTCTGTTATGCTTTTCTGAAGGCTTACACTGTGAAGTTTTTCTATTTGCATTTATTTTACATCAGATTATTTTATCTAACATGATTAGAATTTACGCAAATATTTACTATAGTTTTATTCGGCTGCCACATTTACAGAGATTTCAGTTACCTATTTTCTGATTCAGATTTGGTACAGACACATACACTAGGTTTGCTGGAACAATCTGAGCTATGGACTCGTTCCTGGCCTGAGCTCCAGTGCCCCAGCCCCTACCTAATATTCCCACTCCATCAGAAGAAGATCTGTTTGTGCAGTTGCACAGCTTCTGTTTTTGATGTTTTCAGAACTATCCAAATCATGTCATTTGTAATCAGAAAGTACCAAAGGGCATCTTAACAAAGCGTATCCCAGTTAGATATGGTTGCTTGGGTTACAGATTTCAGTTCAGGCCAGGAACGAGTCCATAGCTCAGATTGTTACAGCAAACCTAGTGTATGTGTCTGTACCAAATTTTGTTATCAACTATGGTCTATTATCTGACCCCACTGCTTTCTTAAGCTTCAGCTGGTATTTCTTTATTTATTCTTCTGGAAATTGTACTTCAGTGAGCTTCTCTTCTGGAACATATAATTTATCTGTGGTGTCTATCACTTATCTTAGGGCTGACCGGCTCACCTGCATTTAACAACCAATGTGTCTGTACCCTGTGACACAGATGGCTTCTAATAATAATAATAATAATAATAATAATAATAATAATAATAATAATAATATAGCAGTACTTAATGATGTCTAAATCAATACTGTACTCGCCATTTTCTATTTAAATGGATCTAAAATAAATTCACCTAACCAAAAAGGGAAGGACATATCTAAAAGGAATAATGTGGCACTTTCTGTAAAAAATCCCCTTTAAAATACAAAGATGCTGAGGAACTGTGCTTCTTTTACTATGATATAAGATGGAGGTACTTTAATGTAGCCAGTGAGGAGATGAGGTGCCACCTTTATGTCAAATTAACAGTTTTCTCTGTCTATAAATACTAAAAAGATGCCAGTTACAATAATGCGGAGAACAGTAACTGGGATTGCTTTATTTTCACAACATACAGTAGATGTTTCAGTGACAAAATCGGTGGGAAATAATTGTTTTACTGCCACATTTTAACAGTGACCTCTCAGCATGTTGGAAGATGAATTGCTTAATTGCCAGGAAACAGGAAACTGCAGGCCCAACATTGCAAGTGACCAGCTTCATGGGGAAAGAGATATTTGCCAAAATCCTATATGAATCTTCCCAATCTCTTGTCAGATCAAATGGGCTCCAGTTTTACCTGAGGCCCTGAAGAGAGATCAGGGATCATGCTCCTGTTACTGTGACAAATGCAGCTCTCCCTACACCTGTCAGTTTCCATTCCTGGTGCTTGTGGGCTCTGAACGTGCACAGTGTTGCTCTTTAGACAACAGATAACTCCGCCAAAAATATAGGTTCTCCACAGCAGGGGCGTTTTACTCTGCCTGGATTTCAGATGGAGGTCGGGTCATGTCTGAAACTCGCTCAGTGCGCTGAGGCCTATTGCATTTCATTGACATATTTGATGATGCAGCATAGAGTCACCTATTTTCAAAGGCCCCATTGCTGTGATATTAAACACATAACATACTCTTGTGGTTTGTGGACATTTCTGTCCTTCACCTGTTTTTGGATGTTACCCATTTGTGCATCTAATAAGTCAGGTTTGTTAACAAGTGCTGCCTTGCCAAAAAATCTTAAATCTGAGATCATTTCAGACTTAACAATACATTCCCCAAGTACAAATCTACATATTATTTTTTCATACACAGTAATTCTTGATAATTGTTGATAGCCACATGCAAAAGAATGTGGTCACAACTAACAGCACCCGATCTGTTTCAGACATTATAGCAACAGAGAGAATGAATAAATACAAAAACCTGCCATTTTCTGTGAAAGGTGTATGAAATGTCAATCAGCTCAGAATCTTTTATTTTACATTTTGCGACCTCAAATTAATGTTGCTTATCAGAGGAAAGTGCTTTTACTGTTCTCTTAAAATGCAGTTTCAAAGTTAAATGCAAATTATTCATTCCGGCACCAACCTTGAAGATTCTAAGGTCAGTAAAAGTAGAAAAATTTATTGCAGATGTACTTTTTTACTTACAGTTCTATGTTTTATAGGGAAGGACCTATGATTTTTAAAATTGTTAAAATTGTAAAAACAATAAAAAGAGCCATTGCTGACAGGGCTTAAAGACTGATTATAATATGACTATTAATTTCCAGACATATTTCCAGTAACATATTTGGTTTTGCATTAAATTTGATGAAATGAGCGTTGCATAGCCCTGTGTACTGTAGGAAGCTTTATCTAGAGTTAGCACATTTTACTTTGGTAAAGCCCCTGCTTGTTCTGGGTATTATGGACTTAAAAATCCATATAATTTCATAATTTCTAGTACAGTGACATTTTACAGCAAACCCTGTGCTATTACAATTAAAATAAATGTCCTTTTTGCGCCAGCAGATCTGGTATCTTTGGAGATTTGGGAACGAAAAGGGAAGAAAAAATAAACTCACAAAAAAATGAACAAAAAAATGATTTAAAAATAAAAACTGGCAGTGGCTGTGTGTCTCTTCTGTTCCTGCCAGAGCTTTGCACTGGGGGGGGGGAGCTCAAAAATATTCGGACATGACCTGCATGCATAATTCTGTGCCCCATTAACTTTCTCCCACTGGAATGATTTTGTGGGTTATTATAAACGGGTTTAGTTTAGAACAAATAAGATAAGATGAGGTTCAAAGAAACCTTAAACTATATATCACCACATGCCCCATTCTCCTTTCCCTGCCTAGCAATTGAGCAAAAATGTAGCATGCAGTCCAGGCCAAGACGCCTGTCCTCATCTCATGAGTAACATTGTATGATAAGAGGCTTTTAATATGGCAGCCTCTTTCCATTACTGTACTGCAACATTGTGTCTTAGGTCTACTGATCTATTGAAGTTCCATAATTCCATTCCATGTGTGAACACAGATAAAAGTTGTTGTTTTTTTCTCCAAAGACCCAGTAAAACCCCTTTATCTGTTTTTTTGGGGAAAACTTTATGTTTTTGCTACTTCCTGTATATATACAAATTATATCCCTTGTCTTCTCAGAATTTCTGCTTGTATATTTTTCTCTGCCATAGAAGTGCCAAAATTATACAAATATTTTGTTTTTCACATAGCTGATGATTTTGTATTTTATTTTTATTTCGATCTGGGTCTGAGGAAGATAAAAGGGATTGTATTCTCCATTAGTTAAGCAGAAATATTCCACTCAACAATTTTTAATGTGCACAGATTATCATAAGAATTCCACAAAGCTTTACTAACTGAACATTTCTGAGGTTTTATCAGTGAATGGTGTACCTATGAATATTTTATAACAGTACAGGTTAGGAGAAGTCAACATGTAGGTTTTTTATCACAGGCTGAATGACCTTAGGATTCTCTTTTCCAGTTTGCGATACTGTTACAAGGATAGAAAATCTGGTTGCCTCATTTGCAAGTTATTTCAGAGAAAAATTGCACTGGTGCTCGTGTTTTAAAATCTAAGTACAAATTCTACACTTTCTAGAGATGACTGAAATCACTGAAGATTACAGATATGTGTATATACATTTTTTATATAGGTAACTACAGCATAAACTGTGGTCGTTTGTGTACCTGCATTTTAAGGTGTACCTGAAAACTTTAATTCGGTTTTCAAGTCACTTTTATTATAATTGCCAAAAACTCCTAGAACAGACTCCTAGTTTCTTGCAAATGAGGCTGGTACCAAAAGCAGATATCTGTCTGGTTCAGTGTTGCTTTCTGAATTACAGTCACTGCTGCTATTCCATTTTCTAGTCAAGGTATTTCATATCATCACAGTGACTTCATTTTCTTTTAACTTACAAGGGCTATTTTCATACGGTATTAGGGTGCCGGCAAGCACATTCAGCCTTCATGCAACAGTCCTAATGCATTACAAAGAAAAAATACAACCTCAAATGTTTTTGTTTTTACTTTGCTCGAAAGATGTAGGTATTCTGTACTTCCAGGTTTCAAACTATCTAAGAAGAGAGAGAACTGTGCAGTGCTTTAATCTCACCTAGTTACAAAGCAGATCAGGCTTGTGATGGAAATTGCTTTGATATTCCCTGTTGCTCATCACAAGTTCATTGAGTAAGGTGTGAGGATGACGAAGATGTATGGTTTAGGGAGACATTGAAGCTTCATACACAGGACTGCTGGAGTAGTATTGGAATTCCAGTAGACTTCATTGGAAACTCCTCTGTCTCCAAACTGAAGGTGTACTCCCTTTGAAATCAATAGGTAGCTCTGTTTGAATTAAGTGAAGCTGTAAACACTGCAGCAACAGACGTAAACTTCCCACTGAATGTTGATGATCTAGAGTTTACAGAATCCAATGCATGTGGTGACAATTAAAGCACCTGGGGCTTAAATGGCACTTAATTTTAAAAAAATGTTAAGGAAATATATACATTTTTTCACAACGTACAAATAGAGATATTTTATATGTTGTATATGCTTCTTCTTGCATTCTTTATTTTTTATTTCATCTTTTTTCAGAATATATCATTTTAGGAAAAAAATATGTGATGTTGTATGTTTGCTGTAAAATAAATTAAAAACTATTTTCATTCCTTTTATTGGAGTGAGTGTTACATTTATTTCTGTGCCTCTCTCAGACATGCAGTTTTGCTCGGCAGGTGAGGAAGAGGTTAATAATTCTATTCTAAAAGAAAAAAAACAGTTGCAAAGTACAAATCTTTCTTTCCCCGGCATAACATTAAAAAACAAGCAAAAGGTAGTTCTTGTTGTGATATGTCTGTTAGATCTTGGTTGACGCAAAAATGACTTCCTGTCAAGTGTGGAGAGACAGCACACACATCTCCATGATGTGTCATGAGCTGCTTGCTAACATAACCTGATGGAAACTGACAGATGCCGTACATGTTGCAGGGAACTTGTTAAATGAAACCCCTTAACTATGCATCCTCCCAGTATGGGAATGCCCTATAGTTCGTAAAACCATTGTCTGTAGAAAGGCGGTAACATGCTCATTATCAGTTATACCAGGAGGCAAGGCGATTCTCTGATTGACAAAGTGTTGCATGTTGGGCTTTCCTGTTGATGTATCTGTAGGGAAATCGTATGGTTTAGTCTTCACCCTGGGGATCGCCAGGCTCAGTCCTGTCTAGGTCCTGATGCTCCATGTGGAGCTGATTCAGGCTCTGGCTGGATCACTATGGGTGGTCTTGAGCTTGTTGCTGTCCAGCTCTGGGCAGCTGGACATCTGCATGACTTGGCTTGGTCACTAGACACTAAATTCATCCTTTGCCTGACAGCAGATCCCAGCTAAGTACAGTAATAAGTGTGGTACTTGTTGAGACATCTGGATTGAAAAAATGAGCATATTGGTTGTTTGACTGACAAAAGCCCAGCTTCTTTTACACCTACTGTATAAACAGCATGCCAAGCTGTTTAAGAAATGAACAAGAATTGATCTTTTTTGCTGTCTTCAAAAAAGAGTTAAGGATACTGATGTACTGTACCACGATAGTGGCTGCATACACCCACAACGACCAGCTGGGTGACACCTATATCACAGAGGCTCTGTGTGTGAGGGAGGTCTGTAGTTCTCTCAAGTCAAACAAGAGCAAAAAAACAGGTTAGACAACTATGCTCCTTGCAAACTGGGGCATATACAGGCCCTTTTTTAAAACAAGAAGTGCTGGCTGACTTGCAAGATCTTAAATGGGCTGAGAGAATATTTCACAGCTCGGGAGAAACAGCATCAGAACAGAAAGAACAGTTTCCTGAGGTTCAGAGCCTTGGTTTGGTAACTTAAAAAAGTCCAAAGAACACACACAACATGCTGGTGTATATAGAGATAACAATCTGAGTCACTGAAGGTGAGCAGGTGAATATTTTGGGCTGCATTCTGAAATCCACAGGGAGATGGTACTGTACAAGGAACCTAAAGCAGGAGCAATGTGTTTTAGTTTTAGTTAATGTCTTAGATCAGATCTGATCTGCTCAGTTCTAAACGTATTGTGACATGTAAAGAAGCTGTGGTTACACCAGAAAGTGCTGTTTTACCATCATCAAGGCTGGGAAAGATAAATGTATGTTCTCTGTGGAGTTCATAAGGAGACCCACTCAACATAACCTCCGTTTTGTGAGAGTTCAGATTTGGAAAAAAAAAGTTGCATCCATAAAAAAAGTATCAGTGCTTGATTAACGTCAGATTGCATGTGAACATGTATTACAAGCTGTGCTGACAGAGTCTTTTTCTGCTAAGTGATTAGGCTGTGGAACATTTTTCTCTATGAAATCAGGTATTCTGTGTTTTCAAAATTTGCCTTAAAATGTACTGTTTTTAAAATAGCAATTGTATAGTTCTATAATTCTATATGGTATAGAACTCTATATTTTATATCATTTTCTATCATATAATGATTTGTCCTTTTCTTTTCCCAAGCTTTTATTATAGTTTTTTAGGAAATTTGCTTTATGAAGTAAACATTATAACAGTTGATGTTCATAGTAGTTCAGCTGTAATCTTTACCAATTACTTTATGAATTAAATTAAATAAAAATGTTTAGTACTTCCTATATTAGCACTTTCAGTATTATTCCGAAGTTCAACCAAACAGACTGTACCATGTATTCTTTTTTGAGTTAACTAACTTCAGATAGTTATTTCTATAACGGATGAACTCTTTGGAGCTCTTGATCTGTGAATTTGTCAAATAAGTGCCTGAGGTCTCTAGGTGTACAGGAGGTCCTGTCAAGTCTTTAAATAAATAAATGCCTCTACAAGAATTAACTGATTTCAGGATTACTTCTTTGTCCTTGGACAGCAGATAAATAATTTTGAGAGGTCGTTAAATTTTTATGGGTTTAATTAAAAAAGGAGGGAAGAGAGGAAGGGCTTAATCATGGCAGTCAACAACCACAACTCCCAAAGCAGCCACTGAAAAATATCTGGCGAGAAAAGTTTTCTCTTGTGGTTTCTCTGTGGGACTAAAAGCCAAAACAAATAATAAGAATATTCTGCACTCATTGCCAACATATCAAAAATGATGGCATTTTACTTCCACAAAAAATGCCCATAAAGAAGGGAATAAAACCCAAGCTTTGGCCATTTGCCATTGGAAAAAAACACAATAAAGAGGTTCAAAACAGATGTTTGCCACTTGATTTATTAACACCTATACGAGAGACATCTGTTCTTGCATGCCAATAGCCCTCTGTTAAGTGTACCAATTAAACACAGGCTTGCCCATGCAAATTAAAATTCTAGACAAAGAGTACTCTGCAGCTTTGGAGTACATTAATTAGCATTGAAAGAGTTTGAGTTATGAGACTGTTATCCAAACAATTGCCTTTTGTTTATGATGGTGTTTCTCGACTCCTGTTCGCAACAAACAAAGTGTCAATAGAAAACGTCTGAAGAAGGCTCCACGGCCGAAACGTTGTGTTCTCTTTCTTCTTTTTTTCAGCATGGAATAAACCTATTACTTTTTCCTTTATAGTGTCAATGATGTGTGTTGTTGTCATGAAGCGCATGATATCAAAAGCTGTTCTGCTTTTTAACACAGTACTTGTCATATCCATAATTTTGGTTAACTGTATGTTGATAATCAAGAGTGCAGATAAAATACACATATTAGTTCTACACTTTCAGTTTCTGTTTTTCTCTCGGGATACTTTTTTTTTCTCACACTGGGAAATCAGACAGATTGCCCAAAGTATTACTAGACCGTGTCAGAGATATGGAGTACAAAAGCCTTGTGCGTTTTCAAGGGAAGATAGTATTTGACACTACTAATCTCTATCTGATTGTAGCAAACTCACACACTTTTAATCAAGGATTTGCAGTGAAGAGGAAAAGCATGAGAAATTCACTTTAGCATCCTACTACAGTACGTCTACCCTGGTCCTTTTCAAGGAGAGAACAAGAGAAGTGGAGATACTATTATTCTCCTCTCAACCCAACACCGGGATTGAATTAAATCTCACTCTTTCACTCTGGAATTACGTATAATGTTTTCTCAGGAAAAGGACACAACCAGTTAACCAAACGTTTATAAACTTGCAGATTTGTATCTCAAGGTTTTTTATTCAGCAAAATAACTGCACAAAAAACATGGAAGAGAGTGTACTGACTAATAAATATAGCTCAACAAACAGTATTTATTACAGTTCCTAAATCAGCAAATATCCTTCTTTTATACAACTGGTGCCAACTGCTTCTTTTATACAGCTGGTGTCATATGTGACACTCCAAATATAGAAACTTTTTATATATCCCTGGAAAATTGCATTTTGTTCATGCTTGTTCAGAAGTTGATAGGTGTGGGTTGAATTATGGTATGAAGTGAAGTAGGAATTTTTCTTCAGTAATGTACCTGAATACTATTCCATGCTTCAGTATACCCCTGCTGTGCCACCGTGCGTACAGTCTGCGGATGGGACAACACCATTAGTGTGAATAGCCTACAAAGCCAGACCTGTTCAGCAGCCCCACAATGTGCTGTGCGCAGAAACCCTGAATCTGAAAATGTCAAATACATACTTTCTTGCTCACTGTAGAAAGAAATCTATAGTGTGTGTGAAGGAATGGATACGTTCACTTTACTTTTTGAGAAATTAAAAAAAGAAAAACAACAACATTCAAAACATGCACTTGACATTCAATGGTGTCTTGCTTCACACAGCACAAGCATATGCATTTAATTTCACAGGGACAGGAATGATCTATTTCGCTACCTACCTAGTTGAATATTTCATGGCAGGGCATCCTAAGGGCCATCTGCTGTTTCTACATCTTGTGGCTGAGCCCACTAAGCTGTCAATTAAGAATCCATGCCTGCTGCTGAGGACTGGAATTCTAAACACGATGCACTGCCATCTGCTGGATATCTGTCAAAATTACACTATATGGAGCAAGTACTCCACCGAGTCCGCTGAAAGAGGTTGGCAAGTGAATGGAAATAGCAGTGGAAGTGGTCTTTCTGTAAAAATACCAGCAGCTTATGTTATAGTCCTGGATAAATTTAGAACAAAAGTAGAAGAAGCAATCCCAGTTTTTGTGGGGTTTGAAAACAAAAGCCTTAATGTGGAATCAGTGATGTTTCTACTACACTGGAATGAAAGGAATTCACTGATTATCAAAGAAAAAGAAGACAGCAGCTCTGCACCCAATAACCTCACAACTTCCCCAAGAGCTGCTTGTGTCAGATTTTTACATATGATTTGTACACTGTTTGACATCTAGCAACAAGCACAATGAAAGACTAGGAAGCTCAGGAAGGCTGTCAAATGTCTATGATGATAAAGATATTTCATGTATCCCTCATAACACCAGATTCAATTAATAACAGACAGACAGATGAGCAATGAACAAAGTATTGGACTCCAGTTAGGAGTTATAACACCAAATTAGTTAATTAATTAGTCAAGTGTTCCATATAGCTCATTTAGTTGCTATTTGTTAAAGTAGAGCCCCAGTATATTCAAAGCAAAGGAGCAGTTTAACCAATTAAAAAAAACAGAGTTTTTCCCTATAAAATATTCTCATTTTTAATCGCCTCTCCATGGATGTCTTAGCATCTGATAGTTCACATAAGAAAAGAAATATTTAATGTGCATGCTAATCCATGCCTTTAATCCCAGAGAAACCTAAGGCTTAGGCTGTGGCTTCTTTTAACTCAGAGATGAAGGGCTGGTACTTCAAACTCAAGATACACGCAGCGCTCACGAGTTGAGGGAGCTCCCAGAAGACACAGCTTAATTGTGAAAGAAGATTAAGAAAGAGGGGAGGAGCCCACAGCCCTCTTTACCAGGAGGGCTTCCCGGGGCTTCTGGGATTTGCGGGTCAGTGTGGAAATGTGGTTGTTGGTTTGGAATTTTGTCTAGATTCTATGTATTTCTCTCTTTCTTTCTCTAAATTGCTCTGTGAATTAATGCTTTTATTTCCTACAGACAGTATGTGCCTTGACCTACACGCTAAACTGCTCTAAAATCGCCTGCTGTTTTCTTCACATTTCAGATGGTTATTGTTAGTTATGTAAAGGACACGTTTGTTGTGAATTTCTTAAACAAGAAAGTGTAGGTCTGTACACTGAAATTTCCCCTTTTGTATGAAACAAAAGGAGAAATGGCAGTGAATATTATCATGCACATTTCTTCTGTGTTGAATGGTGCTTATATGGGTTTTCAGTTTCATGGCAGTTTGAATCAATGCAGAAGCAAAAACTGAATATTTCATCTCTGTAGCTGGTAGAATATGAAGCCTTTTTATTTTAAATATTGTCATGCATGTGTCTTTAAACCAGTTAAACTGCTTAGTTCAAGGAACATTATAGGAGAAATCAAGAGAAGATAATCTGTACAGTTTATTAATGATCTCTAATGTAGTTCAGCATGAAGGTGCATATGGTGTGTTTACAAAAGCTAACGTTAAAAAAATAAACAAAAAAGCATAGACCCTTTTGTCCATTATTTTAAAAGTAGTTTTGCAGCCATTAAAGTTTCCTTTACTTAAGTAAACTGCCATCAGCCTGACAGATTTTGTTTCAATCTCGAACTGAAAACCTGCCACAGGAGGTACAGCTGTGACATCTGCCTTGCTCAGCCTGAGAGATTGCAGCGATTGCAGCTGAAGGTCCCTTTCCCCCTGCAAGTTTCTAGGTCATTGGGACTGAACTGCAAAATCGGGAGACTAAAGAGAAGGAGGGGAGGCATTAAGCATTGAGAACACAATTTCATTTTTTTAACTAATTCTAGAGTTTCTTATTCTAAACTAATTCTAAAATTTCTTAAATATGACAATATTGAGTTCATATTGTAATTTGTCTGAAGGTACAGTACATGTATGTCTCTACCGTTAATAAGAGACAGAAAGAGTCCTTGTCAGCCCTGGATAAAAGGTCTCTTGGGCAAGAATTACGGAATATATTATAGAAATTTGCTCGCTTATTTCCATTTCTACAAGCTATTTTCTGAATCAGTCAAAATCAGGGTATATATGAAACTAGAATACTGGTAAGTCTTGTTCCTTCGGCTTTTTCGCCTGGGCCAACACTAAATGTCTTCCTTCTGCAGCCCTGCAGCACAACAAATATAGCCCTAAACCCGAACTGACGTCTTGGTGTTCAAGGAGCCCATTGGGTTGACTTGGTCCATGCCTTAAAGGATTATAATACTTGAGTCAGGCCCACTTGTAGTCCTCTGTGTTCAAGGCTAAAAGCATTCCATTCCCATAAGCCCCAGAATGCATCTGGTCTCACTTTTCTGCCCAGAGCAGCACTAACAAAAATTGTGCACAGTACTCGAAATGAGTTCTTTCTAGTGTGTTCTGACGTTACATCCCCTGACTCAAATTATACTCTTTGAACTACAGTTATATTCTGTTCTCCTTTTTATTTCTTCTCTTTCTCCTAAGTAGACTAAAGTTTGTTTTTTTTTCTCATTTATATAACTTATTATACATTATTATGTAAGTAACGTTTTCATAAATGTGTGTACATATTCCCAGAAGGTTGAACGTCTTCGTCAACACCAGTTTTCCAGATATTATTTCATAACTTACAGGAGTATTTTGATTCTCGCTGACACACTTCACCGAGCCGTTTCTTTCTAAATTCTCACTTGCCCACACTTTGTTCAGTAAGCTGACAAGCTAAAAAAAATCAAACATGCCACCAGCAAGCGGAATCAACATGCGGAGAAAACTGGCCATTTAAACATCTACATTCCGATGACCTACCCACCTAAGCTAAACCTCTGACAGAATCGTCTTTCCTCAGACACACAGACACGCTCTGTTTCCAGACAATAACCCAAGAATCCTGGCAAGCAAACCTCAGCCGTCTGTGGACGGAGCTGGAAGGAAGCTGAACTGGCAGTTCGCCATCACATCAACGGAGAACTTTCTCATCAAAGGGGGGGAATGACAATTTATGTGCAACCAGTTCCAGTTCTATTCAGCCCTTGTAAGTTTACTTCTAAAGTGTGCTGTGGGGTTGCTGCATTCACGTAGCGAAGTGAGATCATATTAAACTGGGTGGAACGGTGACCTGACACTGCTTCCATGCACCTCTAGCATCCTGAGTCTGGTCTGGTGCACCTTCTGTGTGGAGGCTGCATGTTCTTTCTGAGCCAGCATGGGTCTCCTCTGAGTTCAGGCTTCTCCCCATCTCCACGAACGTGCCACATAGGTTAATCTGTGTGGTTAAGCTGTTCTAATTGACTGTGTCATATCGTGGTCCTGCCTGGTGCTGCGTGTGTGATAAAGCAGATGGGTGGATGTATCAGTGACACATTTCAATTCAACTTTCTGTTGTTCTAATGATCAGCACGCTGGACAGCAAAAGGCCAGGATTAGGTGTGATGTTTTGAATCAATAAAGGCGACCTTAAAAAGAAATCCTTTTCTTTAACCTTCCTATTTCGAGTTCCGCCGGACTGTTACTGCACTGAGGGCTTTGTGTTCAAAGACTGACAATATCTTAGGGTACTAGGAATGTAATATCTGCCTCAAAGAAATGGTGTAACTATAAACAATCAGTGCAGCAGTCAATTATTTACTGGATGTCGGTCTAATTGAATGCTCATTCCTTCTTAATGAATCCCAACATTGCATAAGCAAAGTGTGACACAACGGAACAAATGGTCTGTTTATTTCAGTCTGTTAGTGCTGGCCGGTGCTGTGCCTATGAGTGACACGTCTTAATTGTTTTCATAAAAAAAAACACTTTTGATATTCCCATACGGCTCTCCAGTGCACACAAGCAGCGCTTTGAGCGGATCCGTGCTAAGTGTCAATTTAACAAGCAGTAACTTGACAACACATGGTCGCTGCTGGCATTGAATAATTTAAAGCAGAATTTAATTCCCGACGAAGGGGGCAAGGAACAGAGCCGAGGCGTGAATTTTAACACGCTTTCTTATGAGATTATTTTAATTAGGCATAAAATGATTTGGGGAAAAAAAAGATCTGTTCAGCAAATTACCTGTCCGTTGAATGAATGTGGTACTGCGACGGTCTTCCTCTAAAAGGTCCTGTCTCTTTAATATTTAGATATGTGCAGCTGCTTTTCTGTCTTTATTGCTCGATGCCCCGATGTGTTTTTTTCCTAGCAGTTGCAGTGAAAGTTTGTGGAGCTGGGGTGTCAGTGAAGCGGTGTTACACAGCTCCGAGGGAGGGAGGGAAAGAGAGACAGAGAGGGAGGGAGACGGAGGGTTGCGCTGTCAGACTGATGGGAGTTAGCCCTGAAACGGATCGCTTTTGTGTCGAGACTATAGCAGAATCTGTACAGGCACAAACCTGGACCAATGACCTACCCCACGAAGAAGTAGATTGATTTTTTTTTTCTCTTGGCTTCCCAGAATGACATTACCTCTCGCATTCATATAGTTTTTATTTTAAGCAATGTGCCTCATTCCGTCATGACTTTTGAATTTCGGTCACTGATATTTGGGATTGTAACGCTTCTTGCCTTCTTCCTTATCCTAGCAGACATCTCTGAAGTCGAAGAGGAAATCGGGTAAGTATGTTTAATACTGTATTTTTTTCATGTAACGCCTCACTGGGTGTTAAGGAGACGCCTTCAGATTTGCAAACCCTTGCGTGAGACCTCCACCAAGCCAAACCTAAAGTAGTTGTCTGACTTCATTGGGTGGCCGTTCATTTACTGAAACAGGTCTAAGCCCTTTAAGAAGGAGAACTTTATTCAAAATACTTCATACTTTGATCTGAAACATTGGAAAATATTTAAGCTTTACCATTTTCAACAGAGATGTTTGTATCAATTGGTACTCATTTTATTTTAGAAGGCGGTATTACTGTTGGTGTAACTATAACCTTTTTCCCAGAACAGCATTCATCCATTATGAGCATGAGTTATTTCGCTCGGGTTGTTCTGTCGACGTTTTCCCCTTTCATATGAGAATGTTAAGAGCTCTTATTGAAAAGGGCTCCAGCCCTAAAGATGCTCGAACAGCCCAGCTCCCCGGCAGTGTGGAGTGAGTTGGCAGCAGGAAGTCCCGCAGTTACGGAAAGGAGACGCATCTGGGGAGCGCCGTTATCCCCGTGAAAGCGCTGTACATCGCTTCGAAAGGGATTTGGGCGTGTGAAGCAGGTGGTTTCGATGCAGCTTCAGCGATCTCTGGATACCACCCCTAGCTCATCTCAGTTATTACCTTCAGTTGCATGCGCTTGCTTTCAGAGCTTTTTAGATCCAACTGTTCCGGTCTCAGTTCTGTAATGGACTGTACCTCGCTTTCTGGGCGATTTAGTGCATTGGGTGTTTTGTGATTGACATAGTAAATATACCAGAGCGATCATCATCACTGCATTAAACGCGTCAGTTTTGTCAGCAGTTTTGAAATTACCGGTGCTTTGGCAGATGCTGTTTCTTTCCCGTTTTGTTTCGAGGTTCACCAGTTTGCCGGTGTTAAACCTGGATCTATTCCACTCCAAAATCTAATGGGGCAGGAATTAATTGTTCCAGGATCTTACCGTCTGGGTTGGAGGGTCTGTCGTCATTGCTGAAATAGACCAGTCTTTCTCAGTAGTCGATTTTTATTGTTTGTCATACTAAACTTAGCTGTTGGCACAATGCTTTCACACCCCTGCCCTTGGGATGGTGATGTAAGATGAGCTCCTGTCTCCATCACTGAGAGCCTAAAACACGAGTCACAGAGCAGCCTCATTCAATGTGAAAGATAAAAGTTTCCTCACCTCCTAGTTCGTTTCTAGCTGTCCTAGCTCTAGAAAACCAGCACAATGCATCTGGGGCTACTACTCTATCCTCAAGTGCTTCTGTTATGTCAGGTCAAAAAAATTGATCATGCTACAGTAGTTGTGGCAATAGCCTCAGTTCATACAGTAGCACCTCAACTGATGTGAGAAATGGTGCTTGGAAGGAGGAGATTGCTGACTTGATGCACATGGAGGATTTTAGCTTCATCGGAGCTCCAGGAATTTGCTGGGAATATACCTTGGAGCTCATACTCAGGGTTTGCCTTGCACACTGCACATTTCAAACCTTTGCTAAGCAATAACTGTGCATGGCGGAAAAATAAAAACGTGTTTGAAATGACCAGTGTTTACTTTGATTGATGCCTAACACTTGCCAGATGGTAAATGCTGAAACAGGTGACTTGCTTGATCTGAAGTATAGCAGTTCACAATGCGATGTGACAGGAGATGGGACCATTAGAGAGGGACTTGAAATTTTCTGTAAGTGATATCCATCATTTAGTAATGTATAACTATAGCATGTTGTAATGGAGAACAGGGGTATTCTCTCAATACTGGCCTGTTAAAACTTACTCTTAATGCACTGGTGCACACCAAAATGATTTAGCCGTCTGAAAAAGAGCATACACCTTTTGTTGTCAGCAAACAATTATTTTGTTTTTCAACGTGTACACTCAGCCTATTTAATTTTTCTTTGTGATCAACAGTTGAATATTTATAGAAGAAGTAACAGATAACATGAAAACAACGACACACTAGGAATGATAGGGAGCTCATGCACACAAAGTAAAAGTACATTTGCTGTTAACGGATGAATCAATGCTCTAGGCGAGGAAAGCAGACAGCAGATCTCAGGTCTCTAATGTAGGTGAACCTGTACCATTCAATCCGGCGCCATCTGTGTCTAATACTGTTGACCAGAGCACCCCTTTCAGAGCTGAAAACTTAAGGGTAACTACGCCCATAAACAGAATTAGCAACATAATGTGCCCATAACAGGTTTAGCTCAGAGTATGAGAACAATTTTTTTGGCAGTTAAGGTTTCCTTCGCATCGCATTAAAAACCTCTCTGTGAATCATCATTAAGTGGAAAGACAGGGATCATGTCTCTGCTCAGCTTGCACTCTAATAAATCAGACAGCACATTAGCTACTGTACGTGTTTCCGAAATGCGGCAATGACCGAACAGCCCCCAAAACATGGTAGGAAACTGGGTGCATGTATACTGCAGACATTACAAGAAATGTGATGGGATGATTCTCATGAAGAGCCCTCTGTAAGGTGGTACATGCGCTGTGAGCTCCATGTGGTATTACGAATGCCAGTTGTACAGTAAAGTCAGATTCTACTTGGTACTCAAGATGGTATCATTAACACAGTCTAAGGTCTTTACTGAGCCTTTGCAGAGTTTACTGCAGGAAAACTCTTAGGCTGGGTGGTAGCCTCCCACCCCCAAGCTATCTGAAAGCTAGATCACTGTTCTAGCTTGCACTATGTTTGTTGTTGGAACTAAACAGTATTCGTTCAAGTAGGGTTGTTCACACCCGAAGAAGGCTCCACGGCCGAAACGCTGTGTTTCTTTTCTTCTTTTTTCCGGTTTATTCCATGCTGAAAGGAAAATAAAACACGCAAAGTTTCGGCTGTGGAGCCTTCTACCGGTGTTGTGTCTCTTTCCTCTACCTTTCAGCGTGGAATAAACCTTTACTTGTGTCTTTGCAGCCTGTCATGCTGACGCAGCTCCCTACTTGCATTTCTATCCACGATGCTGTCCGAGGAAGAGCTTTGTGATGCAAACGCTTTACTATTGTCTTTTGAATCAAGTCATCTTTTGTTCTTTTTGCTGTTCAGGTGTTGTTTATTATCTTGCACTCATTGAGGCAATCCGTATTTTTTAGCTTTGGAAATTAAGTGGCTTCCATTCTCTTTTTATTATTTTGAAATAATATTTTTCAGCAACTTTCGCAAAAGCAAGCGAGGAAGAGACGCGGTATTTGTCACCTTATGACTCTGATGTAAGCAAATCCTTCGTTTGTTTCTACATCGAATACGCGCATAGCTCTGAAGAGTCCGAAACCCTACAGAGATGAATGCACGAGATTTTCCTTCGAAAATTGTGATGATGTGCTATTTGTACAGGTGGTTTATTCTTTTAATCTACAAAAACACATTGGTTAATTAACGCAATCGCGAGTCTTCAACAATTTCACGATTTGTCGTTCATTACTTCATTTTTTTAAATCAGCCTTGACTAGATGCAAATGCGTGAGATGTTCAGGCCAAGGTCTGATCTGTTCCCAATGCGACTTGAGACTTGAGAGCTATGCAATTGCATAACTGCTTCATGGAAAATGATCTTGCGTACATTTTGGCGGCGTTCACTCATTCGTATACTACGGGAAACCTGCACTACTGTGGTAGAAACACAGCCCTTTTTACAAGGCAATATAGCGGCAGAGCGAAGGCACTTCGTTTTGAAGCACCAGAGTTCCCAGTGTTTGATAATCTGTTACCGAACTTTACTAACCGGAGGCAGTCCAGAAGACAGTCGAGATCCCTTATACTAGTATAATTACCACAGTAGGAAACAGTTGGTGACGTCATCATAATTATAAATGTCACTCAGATGCCATAGGGACTTGAGCCAGAGAGGTTCAGCAAGCTTGATAAAAAGTTTTTTACACCTTAGCCACTGGACCACTTGTTCAGGACGCTGAATATGCAAAGATTTGAGCAAGCTTTCTGCAGTCCACACAACGCCATTCAGTGGCTAACTGTTGTAAGTATTACATGTCCAACAAAGGAGCGTGTCTCACATCTATCCTTTCCTTTAAGAGCAAGAGCTACTTAGGTAGAGAGGGATAAATCAGTGCAATCCTTTACATCTGAAAGCTTGCTAAAACAGAGGACAGGCACTCCACAGCCTGCTGTTGAACAGCAAGTGTAAGGTGGTGTTTATTCTTCACTCTGGGGTGTTGTGTTTGTTCATCAGCTCAGCTCTTCTCTCCGAAGGTGTCTGTGAGGGGAGGAGGGGGGGCATCTTTGATCTGTGGCTTTAAATAAAGCGTAGCTCAGAGGCAGTAGGTAGCCATGGGTTACTGAAGACACCTTCCAGCTCTGTAGTTAAAATTCTTCCTCTTCCCCACAAAAAAATAGACAGTAGCAGCAGCAGCTGTACAAAGACCTTCTCTGACAAAATCAAACAGCAAAAATGAAAAAAATGCCTTAAAAAAATGAGAAAAAATCTACTGACATCTCAGAGCTGACAAAAGAACATTACTTTGAAGAAAGAATAGGGATTAGAATGGGTGAAAAAAACAATATAGAAAAGGCACATAGATCTTTATATCACCATGAAAAGCTAAAAAAACCACTTGGCAAATTGAATCGTGTCTTAACAGCTGAAGGACTCTATGAATATTTAACATTTCAATTGTCAGGCTTCGTGAGGTTGTATTTCATGTATCTTTATATGTGATAAAATGATATAGGGAATACAATCTATACTTTAGTGGAACTGAATATTTATTTTAGTCTTAGTTGATATTATTACATAAAATCCTAATAGTTAATTTAATGGCATTGCCACAGGTACATTGTGAAAATGACATTACACCGTGATGAAGGCAAGATTAGCCATAAATCACTGGTAGATTTGAAGAAATGTTTTTGAGAACATGTGACTTTTGAAATCCAAATCTTTTTAATTTGGATCTCTAGATACACCTCCTGAATAAATACAGTTGTTTTTTTCACAGTGCCGAAATTTTGGGGATTAGAGTGAAATAAACCTAATTAGAGGATTGGCTGAAAGTCCCCGATCGTAATTCAGGTTTACTACCACATTGTTTGAACTGTTTCAGTGACCTTAGCCTGAGCAGCTATGATTAAGCCTCACTGTGATTTCAGTTTTCTTATGTGATTTTTTCTAAACTTGTAATGCCTTTTATATAATGCTGTAGCCAATTTAACTTCACTTGGCATCCAAACACCACTTTGTTGTGGGACATTCTTCATCAGAGGAGCAGGACACAGTCTTGTGCAGATTCAGTTTTATTGAGCTCAATAAGAACAGCAATGTGCGCTGGGTCTGCCCTGCAGAACAGACAAACTGCAAGGGTTTCCCAGCTCTTATATATAGTACGGACTGAGAAACAAAAGTTACTACAGTACTTCACACTTTAACCTGACAGTTGACGTGACACTTTTAACGTTTTCCTTGTTTATGGCTTCCTCTGTTTATTTTCCTCCTTTAAAACTTGCAGCAGGGAATTTATTGTTGCAGCTGTTGGTACAGGTCACCTTTGTTTGCTGTATTTTGAGATTTTGGCCTAAGTTACCAGATCTAAGCAATCATTCTAATGACTTCTACAATATGGTTCAGTGCTAACATTGTAGTGCTGGATAGATGCAATATAGATATAGATCCTACTTCAACTGATCATTTCTAGGAGGAGATGGGTGTTGTTCAGTTTTTCTTTTTATATGGTAGCACATTTAAGGAACCTGGGGGAAAGGAACAGATGCGTATTATAGTTACGTAGTTCTACACAGACCTCCACTGTCCCTGGAGTTGTGATATTTTTAGATCTTTTACTGTTCACTGTGACAAGATAAATGTTCATCTAAAAACATCTGCATATGTTGTTTGCTGGTGTGCGTTAAATATATATCACATATGCAAAGAATATTATATATGCTATCTACTTAAACTACATGTGTTTGAAATCACATCATCAATCGTAATACTTTTCAAACAACATCACAAACACAGTAGAAATATAATAAGGATAAATAGCAATTTCCTGCACTTACATGGCACTTTTCGTCCTTAAGGAACCTTAAGAGCTTCACCTAAAGGAGAAGACCCCCTCATCCACGACTGAAGTCAAGCACACACCTGGCTGATGCAAAATAGCCATTATGTGCCAGCAGCACCACCACACAGAACTTAAGGTGGAGGAGTACAAAGTTGCTTCACCAGTTATAGTAAGGTGGAATTATAGGGAATCCAGAATGCACAGTCCCAAAGTGGAATATAGCCTGGACAGTAGGTTTAACAACACCTTAGGAGCATTAATGACTAAGTTCTCAGAATCTTAGGATCCAACTAACAGCAAAACCCTCTAGCACATTGTCCACAGTCTCCATGTTAGGGAACAGAAAATTGGAAAATCTGGTACAGAGGGAAGAGTGTCACTTACATAATGATATTTCTGAGTAATGAGAAATAAGCACTTATGGTATGATTTTCAGAAGACACGGCGAAAGAACTTGGTCACAAAGCACCTTCTAAAAATGTGTTTTCAGTCATTAACTGCATAATCTTCTGAGGGCTTATAACAATGTGCCACTATCAGTTTGTCGTAGCATAAATCAATCGAATACATTCCGTTACATAAATCAGGCTTTAAACATCAATTTGCAACCTACAGTAGTTCTTAATTTTGCCTATTGTGAAACTTATTTGCTTTCTTTGAGATGGGACTCCCTTTACAAGTGTTCCTCAGGCTTTGTAATGAGCCAAACAAGCAGCAAAGTTAACACAAGGCACACAGCAGGTTGATCTGCACTACCAGTAGGAGCATATTTGTTCTCATACTTTTTGATTTTCCCAGAGCTTTTTTTCCAAGCCCACAACCAAATTAAAATTCTGTTTTGTCAATTAAGATTCCCTTAGTATGTTTTTTCTTAATGGCATACCTGCTTCCTTACTGTGTATAAATATATTGCGCTCATTATTTATGTTTTGTTACAGGAATCATGAGGGTGCTTGGAAATTATCCTTCCACAGTTCTGAGAGTCAATCCAGCAGGTTAGTTGGCTATTTCAAGCTTGTTTGTGTATTAACAGTATCTCATTACTTTCACAGTCATATTTTCTGCAGACTTTTTTTCCCTTCGGCTGCGTCAAACAATTATTTCATTTAATCTTTCAGGACCCCCTGTGAGCTCACATTTAGTGATGTTTGAAATTACACTGGGTATTGTGCATTTTTAGCAGAATGTCATGGAATTCTTATTAAGTGCTATTCTGGATTTGACCCTAGGCAAAAAAGTCTCTAATAGAAACTAATTAGTCTGTCGGTTTCCATAGAAACATTAGAAACCTCTAAGGTCTGAAATGATGTCTGATTTATCAAATGATGCCTATCTAATTAAAATAAATCATTAAACGCTTATATATAAAAACATCACTGTATTCCGTGGAGATTTCAGTACATCAGCTCTGCCTGTGGAACCCACAGAGGAAAAAAAAACATTTTTGGTAATGTATGAGAAAAGAAAGTCATGTTTTTTATCAAATAGGACACTGTTTCCTTGTCATACCTTATCGGTCACGTAACTGATAAGTGAGTATTAATTTGATCTAATTTCTGAGAATGTTAAGGATTCAATAGATTTTCTGAAGAAGAGTTTGCCTGCGCATCAGCCTCCTCCTTAATCCTTTCATGCTCACTCATAGAGTTAGGAATGAGGGAAAAAAATAACGGCAGACTTCATCTGAGACTTCACCAAGTAAACATTGAGACAGTAAGGATTTCAGATTTTCCTGCGTAAGAAAGTGACACCTGATGTCTGAAGGGCCCAGTGGAGCAGGCAGACAAGAGGTTAAGATTCTGCTGGTTAGCATTGACTTCAGTGAAGTCAAGCTTGGCATTCCAGAGCGACTGCTTTGTTCAGAGAGTTTCCATTATGCTTTCCATTTACTCGAGAAGCCCACATGAGTTTTGGCTGTGTCGTTGTGTCAGTTCCTTTGACCCTACTCATTCATTCCATTACCATTCAAATAAAAGCTCAATTATGTACTTAAGTCAGAGGTATAACATCTGCCCAAACCGATCAGATAGCCTCGACTCATATCCAGGACTGGCGATATCCAAGAGAGAATCCTACTGAGATGTTTCCCCAGGCATTTGTAGATCAAGCTCCTTGGTGTGTGAAGCTCATGTCCTGTGAAAATGGCTGTAGATCACTTTGTTCTCGTGGAGAATGGGCACTGATGCCTTTTCCTGTTATTTCTCCATGAATGTAGAAATGGAGCTACAGAACCAGGGCCTACTCTTCCAGCTGTGGTTGGGGATCTCGGAAGAGGCATCAACAACAGCATTGAGTCTCCATCTTCTGATTGGAGATTCAACAGAAGCCTTTCAAACATTATCAGGTACAGAGACTGATTAATTACAGAACATGTCTATGGCTGGAATATAACAATCATTGGAGAAAGGTTTTGTTTCATGCATTCTTCTTCTGCTGTGCTAAATTCTTTGAATGTGTGTAATCTGAAATACATACTCAGGAAAGCCAATGGATGAAACTGAATTTATCCTTCAAACACCCAAGATTACAGAACTTTGTATTTTTACCCTCTATATTGCTTGTTTCAGCAAACGATTGAAACAAGCACCAAAGCAATTGATTAGAGTAATTTTTCAGCTTTCTTTGAACCAAAGCAAAGTTCTCTTATTTCTTTTATAAAAGTAATTTCAATCTAACACTGAAAAGCTTTAGAATAGGATAGTTTTTCTTGCTCCATTACCAGGTCTCTGTTAACTTGTAATTCCAAAAAACTAGAAGCAGATTTTGGCAATTATGTTGATTTGTGTGCTTGGTTTGCTTTTGCTTTTCTTTAAAGAAAGAGCATCTTGAAATTTCTGGATGCAGAAAAGGATATTTCAGTGCTGAAAGGCAATCTGAAGCCTGGAGATACGATCCATTATATATTTGACCGAGAGAGCACTATGAATGTCTCTGAGACCCTGTACCAGCTCATCCCAAAAGTGTCCCCAATGAAGAAGCAGCACTACAGGCAGTGCGCTATTGTGGGCAATTCTGGAATCTTGCTGAAGAGCCGCTGTGGAGCTGAGATTGACTCCCATGACTTTGTCATCAGGTAAACTCGACCTGTTTTGTGTGGCATGTTGGAAATCTTTTTTTTGATTAATCAGACTACAGTTCTCCTAGAGCATAAAAGCACTCACCTCTGGGTATCCCTGGTATTCAGTCTGATCTTTTGCCTTAAATGACTTGAAATGAACAATGTCTGTCTTTTTAAAATGCTCTTCTGAAACATAAAATGATCATAGTTTATAAAATAATTTGTAGAATATTATGAAATAATAATATAGAAAAATAATTTGTTCCCTTGAATAAGAGCGAAGAAAGGCACTGTAAATAAGGCACTCGCTATTGAAGACAGTAAATCTTTCCTACTGGGACTGTGCCTTTCCACATGGGCTGTAATGCTCCCCTCTGTCCTGGAGGGACTTATGTTGCAGTTCTGCTGATACTTCTATGTTTTGTATCATTGCTCCACTGTCTGTCTCTCTCTGGTAGACCTATCCCTTCAGATCAATGTGTTAACCTGCCTGTCACACATCCGTGCTGTTGGCACGTTCACACTGAGCAGGCTGGGAAACCTCTGCCAGATGCACTTAGTGCACAAAGTAGCAGCTTAGGGTGTGCGTTCTGCTGGGAGAAGGAGGGTGGGCGCTGAGAATGGAAGTGCGATACGGAGCGCCAAGGGATTTGGAAATACATTAGGGCAAAAGCTTTCTCTTCTCTCTCTTAGACGGTATTTACATTCACTGCTGGAGCCTCCACCCCTCCGCTGCACTGATGGCTGTAGATCTGTAGAGTGGAATCGCAGCATAGATTCAGCTTTTGATGGGTTACCAGCGGGAAAGAAAAAGAAACTTAACTGCACAGATCCTCTGTGGCTGGTCCTCTGATTTTAGAGCTTCAGTCATAACGAGATGGATACAGCAAGCCCAATCTGTGCAATGAATGCCGTTACTTTTGTGTTTTAAGGTTTCCCTTGTCCGAAGAGTGTGGCAGAATTGTACTTAGGTGTCTGTTGTTTTTTCTAAGCAGAGTCAGTTCCAGCTAGAGATATACATATTGACTACACTTACTGTACCCCTTGAAATGAGGTTATGCTCTAATGTATTAAGCGTAGTAATTACTGTTTGTTAAGTAGCTAAGTTACCCAAGTGAATTAGCTACTTTGTGTACTCAAGCCTGCAATTGCAGATAAAGTGCTGGTTTGATCAAACTCCTGCAATGAAATAGAAGCCTCAAGCATTGCTTTCCCTGTTCTAGAGAGTAAGCAGACTATAGCAAAAAGGGGGTGAATGGCTGTCTGTATAGGATTTTTTCTAGGCCTTGATGTTAATGGTCAGTGCTGATACAGGGCCTCTGGCTGCTGCCGTCTCAGGTGTAACCTGGCTCCAGTGGAGGAGTACCGTGCCGACGTGGGCCGGCGGACCAGCCTGGTCACCATGAACCCCTCGGTTGTGCAGCGCGCCTTCCAGGACCTGGCCAGCTCGCACTGGAGGGAGCGCTTCCTGGAGCGCCTGAGCTCGCTCAACGGCAGCGTGCTCTGGATCCCCGCCTTCATGGCCAAAGGGGGCGAGGAGCGCGTGCAATGGGCCAGCGAGCTCATTCTCAGGCACGGCATCAACGTGCGCACGGCCTTCCCCTCGCTGAGGCTACTGCACGCTGTCAGAGGGTAAGGAGGCCCTCCTGGGCAGTAAGATAGGCCGCAAACACTGGATCCATTCCAGCTGTTTCTTCGAATCAGTCGGGGTTCAGCTTCGGCAGCATGACTGAGTAGCTTGTTCCCTAACCCCATGACCCTTTGTGTGAAAAGTGCCTCTTTCCTCGGTTTTTAATGCCCTTCCACTTGGTGTGCATTGAGACAAAATCTAAAAAGACGACTGGTTGGGATGAACCCAGATCTGCGACAAGACTCCCTGCTCCCTGGATGTTATTGTCTTAAGGCAGTGGGTCCCAGTCCTGGTCCCGGTGACCCCCACAGCTGCAGGTTTTTCCAGTCGAGCCCTCAGTTACACCATCAAAACCTTCATTGACTGAATAACAGGATTAATGTGAACTGTTTGTTCCCAGATCCTGAATATGTCGGAGTTTTAACCATTGCATTTTGTAAGTGAAATAAAATCCCTGATTTGGGATTAGAAACAAAATACAAATATTCCAACGAAGCAACTTCTTGGATCAATTAAGGCTTCAAGTATCTAATGAAAGTAGAAAGAAATGAAAACCCCCAGGATTGGACACCACTGCCTTAAAGGAATTGGGAAAAAACACTATTTTAATTTTTTAAGCTGAACTCAGATGTACACTGAATATGCTGTAAAAAAGTTCTTGATTTGCATTAGGTAAATTGAAAATGAGTTCTTGTCTGCCATGGTTTTGCTTGACATCATTCACCATGGAAATGATATGTTTAAAACTGTGGCAGACCAGTAGATAAAGTGACTGCAGTGTAACAGATAATCAGCCACTACATGCTTCCAAAAGGCCTCTATTGTAAATAGGCTCATAGGGTGTTAGCTTGTTAATGATGCGAATGCTGAAGGATTGGTGTCCCCATTCCCAGATGGGGTTTAATTATTGGTGTGTTATAAAAACGGCTTGCAGATTGGCAGGGTTTGGTAGCAGTCATGGAAGTCCTATACTGTAGGTCTTACAAAATAAGGATAAAGCAAGGTCTGTCATGCTCATCTTACATGAAAAGACTCCAGAACTAAAAATTACAGTAATTTCAAGGGACTTTCAGTATTACTGAGGCTGTGAGGTGTCCCACTAGATCGGTACACCAGTGTCTGTAGTAAATTTATAGGTAATGTACAATCCTAAAAGAGTCAAACAAAGTGGAAGCAGTGAATACAATACAATTAAGTGATCGACTGATTCACATAAGTCAAGTTCAGGATATGATAAAAGCCAGAAGACATGATGGTTCTCCAGGAACAGGAGTGAATAACAATGCAGTACACTGTCCGCTCTCTGCTAGTAATGGGAATTTTTGTGGCTTTTGGTCATGGAACTATGAATGAATGAATTAATTAATTGCTTACACTTATATAGCGCTTTTCTGGACACTCCACTAATGGGGACTCCCCTCCACCACCACCAATGTGCAGCATCCACCTGGATGATGCGACAGTACCCATAGTGCGCCAGAACGCTCACCACACACCAGCTATTAGTGGGGAGGAGAGCAGAGTTATGAATCCAATTCATAGATGGGGATTATTAGGAGGCCCTGATTGGTAAGGGCCAATGGGAAATTTGGCCAAGACACCGGGGTTACACCCCTATTCTTTTTGAGAAACACCCTGGGATTTTTAATGACCACAGAGAGTCAGGACCTAGGTTTTACGTTTCATCCGAAAGACGGCGCCTGTTTACAGTATAGTGTCCCTGTCACTATACTGGGGCATTAGGACCCACACTGACTGCAGGGTGAGCACCCCCTGCTGGCCCCACTAACACCTTTTCCAGCAGCAACCTTAGTTTTTCCCAGGAGGTCTCCCATCCAGGTACTGGCCAGGCTCACACCTGCTGAGCTCCAGTGGGCTGCCAGTTGTGAGTTGCAGAGTGATATGGCTGCTGGCTAAGGTTCTATTAATGTCTGCATAATCTGTTGCCTAATTTGAAATGGCACCTACAGGGCTTGTAGGTAGAGCAGGAGTTCAGTAATTAAACACATTTCTGTTTCCACATTTCGGTCTTCTGATTGCAGTGTTTGTACAGACGGTTCAGGGGGCAAGGGAGGGCAAGTGGATTTGAGCAACTCTTCTTGCCTGTGATTGTGCTGTGGTTGAGAATGGGAACCTTTGTGATAGAGCATGTGCTGAGATCCCGTTACATCCGACTACACTTTGTTATTTAGGGCACCTCATTTCTGCCAGTTTCCCTTGGGGATGTTACATAGCGAGAATGCGCCAAGCGATTGGGATACTGGAGTGCTGTCGTCACTGCAGGGCTGCTTTCGCTGGCAGGCAAGGAGGTTGTGCAGTTTAGACCAGGAATGAGACAGTTGAAGATGAGCCTTTTTTTATTTTGAACAGCAAATATGATGAGGATTAGGTGGACTGGAGCTTAGAAGAATGTGATATTGGTGGACATTAGCAGGCAGCAGCATGGTTAGGGCTCTGGACGAAGGACTGTAAGGTTGTGGTTCAACTCACAGGTGGCTCTGCCACATCCTCAGTGTGTTCACCGAAAGCCCTTTGGTGAATAGTTAATGATTGTATTATTCTTTTATTTTACTAGGGAAGTCATTCTGTTTGGGAAATTCAGAGATTAATGACATATTTGTCCCAGCAATGATACCAAGCAAAAGGTCAACAAATGATTAAGAAAACAAGCAAACTAAGAGGTTTCATAATTTCCAAAACAGAATGTCCTGTGATACATCTTCATAAACTTGAGGTTTTTTTGCCGTTTATTTAAAGACCTCGTTTGTATGCTGCAAAGGAAGTTATATTCTGCTGGCATCTTAAAAATACATTGCAAAAATAAGAATAATCAAAATAAGGACAGCTAAAAGGTCATTTTGCTTTTGAGTCCTCATGTTATATTATTTACATTTTCTTTACAGGTACTGGCTAACAAATAAAGTTCCCATTAAAAGGCCCACAACCGGTCTTCTGATGTACACACTGGCCACGCGCTTCTGCGAGGAGATCCATCTGTACGGATTCTGGCCCTTCTCTCTGGGCCCCAATGGGCTCCCAGTGAAGTATCACTACTACGACAGCCTGACTTACGAATACAGGGCCCAGTCCAGCCCCCACTCCATGCCTGTGGAATTCAGAGCCTTGAAGAGACTGCACAGCCAGGGCGCGCTGAAGCTGCACACTGGGGAATGTAACGCAAGATCATAGCGTCAGCACGAAGCGGGATGAGAATTCCATAAATAACACCTGAAACTAAGCTGGGAAAGGGCACCTTGCCAGGGGTGTGTACATAAACGTATACCTGGCGTGTACCACCAACGGAGGAAGAAATACAATAAAGAACGGAACCACTATGTGCGAACAGCACAAGCATTTTGCAAGATCATTCAGAAAGGAGCATTCATACTTAGTACAAACCCAGGCGCTGTAGTTGTGTTATTTTTCTCAACCAGCAGAGCTGCCTGAATGTTGGGAGAGGTTTTGCATGAGTATAAGGAATATGAATTAAGGAATAAGGCTCAGGCCCTTTTCAGTCCAACTTTATAACTAATTCCCACCACCTGGGCAAGAATGGACTGGACAAGTGTGGCCCCACCTTAGGTCAAGGACTATTTCCTGCAGCGTTTGCCTGGCATGACTTGCAACAGGGAGCAGGCTGCAGTCATTGGAAGGAAGGCAGATTTGATTCTCTATAGATTTGTTTTAAGGATTTTTTCTCTTATAATTATTTATTCAGGCGGTATTGTTTAAAAGAAACAAACCGAACCAGTGTCTCCTCTTCTGTTTGCCCAACGAGCTAGAGCTGAAAATGAATCTTTTGGACTTGAAAAGCAGGACAGGCAGCTTGAGTGGGAGCACGTAGAAGGGTTCTGCACACCTGTTCCCATTTCCCTAATTGACCATGGGCAGACTACCCACGCATTGTTTGTCTCTGTTCTTGCACTGCTACTCAACTTAATAAATGCACTCGAGCAACCTACTGACAGGGCATCATTTTATTCTGGGAAATAATTTGGAGCACCTGTGTTCTAAGGAAAGTGCTAAAGAAAAGAACAAACGATCTTGAGTGTCAGGGAATCATAAAATCAGGTGAGCAGCTCCGGCATTTCGCATTTACATCAATGACAAAAATAAGAGGTTTGATTTGATAAGCCAGGGAGAGAACTGAAATGTATTGATAATTAAAGAGGAACTGCAATGCCATTTTTATATCTCGGAGGGTTCGAAAGAATCGGCATTGATGAGTGCAAAGTGATGAGTGAAGGTAAAACATACACAGTGACATGTAAAAGCTCCAATTTACATCACAAAATAGATCAAATTTCCAGGTGTGTGCAGCGACATATTCTGTGATTCAGAATGCGGCAACAAGACTTCAGGTGAGATGAAGCGGCCCTATTACACTGTAAACAAGCAGGCTTGTGAATCCACTGCTTTTAATCTAATAGAAATATTGCTCTCGACTTTGAGCTGTTTTTGTCGACAAATACTACTTGCTTATTAACTCTGCATGCAGATCATGTTTGAACATTTCTGTGGTGAAATGTCACAACCTGCACAACCTGTGCTTATTCGCTCGTACATTGTAGTACATGTGTCATTTGTAGTGACTAGTGAGTAGGAAGGGCTGCTTAATGTCGCAATTAGTGGGAACTCTTGCTCTCACCCATGGCAAGACCAGGGGTTTGCGACAACATGATGACTTACAGTACTTTTACAAACTAAGTTGTGCTTAGTTCAGAATTTGTCAACTTTTTCTGTATCATCAAAGAATTTGTTACCAAGATTTAATAACTGGTCGGAGACACTGGGACTGCAGTTCCCCTTTAATGTACTTTGGAATTGAGCTTGGCAGATTATTAAGGTTATGTAATATGTAGCAAGGTAATGTTTTCTGGAGCATATATGCAGTCATATGGCACAAAAAGATGTTTTGTTTTTTTCCAGTCTGTTTCTTCTTACTAATATAAATGTAGTAAAATGTACTGGAGCATCTATGTTCATTCCCTTTGGAAATAAAATGTACCACATAAAATGTATCACACAGTAGCCTGGTATTCCTGTCTATCAAGTTATCTTTCATGTCTTCAGTTTCTAACATGAAAACGTGCAGTATTCAGCCTCCCAACCAGAGCTTGGCTGAGCCCGGGTTTGAGCCTAGGACATATCACTAGCTGATTGTAACCAGGATTCCTGCAATTTTAGCACAATTGTTCATGCACTGCAGAGTGTAGGGTGTGATTTGTGGGCCAGAGCTTTCTGGATCACAGCAACCCCTGTGCCCATCCTTGACTTGCAGTCTTGTGGTGCTGTTGGTGAGAGGAGTCCGATTCTCGCCCATGTGTGCTTGTGGGCTTGGCAGTAGCAAGCTGAGACATGAAAAACTATTGATGATTCTAAATCAGGTGGGTATAACAAAAATAATTATTCTATTTTGTTAAATATCCCATATTCTACCTCCTTTTTCAGGCAATTTCTATTGTCCTTTTCTCACTTGCAGAACACACTATTATCCAGAAGATGGCAGTGCTCGAACAAAACAGAGCAGTCTTGAGCTCAGCTAACTACTTGTTCCATACATTTTGCTCATATTGTGGTCAAAACTGCATTGATTTTATTACTTTTTTAAGAGAATATTTCCAGCATAATTGGTCCCTTTAGAAAGTACTGCTGCAATCCTCCAGCTGTTGATTAAGAACAGTTTACACACCCTGCCATATTAAACAAAACACCTTAAACACAGCAGAAACAGTCCCATTTTCCCCAAAAGCATGCGTACTAGTCTTCTTCATGACCATCTGCTTCAGACCCTGCATGATACATATGCTCAGCTAGAAGTTGCTGCTGTGTTTGTGTCTGCTTCATTTCTTTCCTACTTTCCATTCTTACCAATCTGATTTTCTCAGCTGCTGCCCAGATATGCCGTGTTTCCTGAAGCTGGTGAATGTGCATTGTAGAGAGGATATCCCTCTTAATCTGTTGTTTCAGTCCTGCCTAAGAGGTCTCAGTGGACTTGGCTGAGCTATTTCACCCCACCACACCTCACTACACAGTGTGTGTACAGACTTTTCTTGGCTAATTGACAACTTTTTATTTGTTTTAATTGGTTTGCAGTTTAATTAACATCTGGTGATATTTTAATAATTGTCTCTTCTTGGCTCCCGAATTACCAGTGTTTGGTTATTCATACAGTGAGATAGCGGGGTCACAAGAGACAGTCAGTTTTTCCTCATTACAGGACTCCAGCTCAAAAGTGTATGAGAGCTTTCACTGCAATAAAATAAGGAGCCCAAAAAGCTCAGTGTTGTTTTCTTTTCTGAAAATATAACACAGGCTTTGCTGACAACCTTCTGTTATATGAGTAATCTTTCACGGTGCCTACAGGCATTTGCCCTACTTATGTAAAATGGCAAATTCATTTCACAGTTTTAGTCTTATAAAGGCAAGATAAGTTTAAGGTGAGACTCATGGAAAGATGTGCTCTTCGCTTGCTTGCAAAGCATTATAATTTGCATATAGCTAGGAGTGGCTCTGTCAATTCAAGAACAATAACGTGTTTGTCATGGGGTGATAAAGACAAATACTGGAAACACCCAGACATAGAAAGCCATATGCAAAGAAATAGCCAAAAACATCTCCGTTGTTAACAGATCCTGTCCACGGTCTTTTATTAAGCCTTGGATACAAAACTAGAAGAGACATGCAAAAGGCTTGTATTTGTATGTGTTATATGGCTTGTTAATGCTGTTAAGAAATTATTCAAATATATGGTCAGTGTTGTACCGATAGGCTTTGGCTCCCCTGCGACCCTGAATTGGATGGAGTGGTTAGAAAATAGATGGATGTACACGTGTACTGTATGCACAGTAAATACAGTATGTATGTGGAGTGCGTACTGCACATAAAAACAACAAACAAGAGTAGGCCGTTCAGCCCAACTAGGCTTTTTGCTAGTTACTAGCTAATTGATCTAAGTATCTCATTCAGTCTTTTCTTGAAACAAGCCAAGGTATTGGCTTCAACTACATTGCTGGGAAGATTTGTGTAAGGAACTGCCATCTGTTCTTGTTTTTAAATGCTCACAAATACACACATAAAGCACATTGCAATGCAGCCATACTGTACCTGTCATTATGTCTTTGTATTTATTTTTAGTATTGTATAGAACTTAATTTTGATTTGTGTTCTAATGACCTAAGAATTGATTCAATATTAAGCTAACCTGGTGATTGCCGTGGACGACGTCCTGATGTTGCCCAGTGAAATGTTTTCAGAAAGGAAAAGAATGGTTCTTCATAAATAGAATCCTCTGGTTTTCTGGTCATTAAAGAACATTCTTTGTCTTGTTCATTTTAAAAGAATCATTTTGTTTCTTAAAAGAATATGTTGAATCTCATTCTTTATCTTATTAAAGCACAATCAAAAACTGTTATTCAGTTGCTTTACGCTGTTTTAAAATTATGATTATGTTTTAACCAATACATAGGCCTGCTCCTAAACATTGACTCTTAGTCCTTAGTATATTAATAATGGGGTAGTTATGAATACTTACCCTAAAGATACCATATTTGTGCATTGAAAAAATATGTGATTAACATGCATTAGAGCAAAAATGTCAGACCTTCACTAAACACACCAGGAGACTGTATTAAATATCAACATGTGGAGCACCAAACCATGTGATGTTATTTTCACAGTGGCTTTTATACCTTTGTGTGTTGTTCTAATGCTCTCAGTTTTGGTTAAAAATAGCGAATGGACTGACTGCTGGCGTCAAGAAGCTGTCCTGAATAATTAGTGGGTTATCTTTAAATGTGAGTCTGTGTGTTAGTTAAAAATAGAAACTCATTGTGACCAAGATTGCTAAACCACATTAAGCCCCCAAAAAAACCCATTGAGGTTACAGCTCAGAGACGAGCCCTACTTAGGAAGCAAGATATTCCTGCTGTCAGAATGTTTTAATATGCTAAGAGTTTTGTAAAAAAAATATGATTATGCGGTGGCACGGCAGTCAGTGCTGTGATCTTGCAACTCTTAAAGGGAAATTTTCTCACCGAGGGCCAATTTTCCCAGAAGGCGTTTAACCCGCCTGTCTGTTTGTCTTTGGAAACCAGAGCAAATAGAGAAAACCCATGCGAACAGGGGAAGAACATGCAAACTCCACACAGCTATATACCATGCCTTTTATATATAGGACTATAAGCTATGTGTGTCCTTATATAGCTTATATATATATAGCTATACTATATAAAAGCATTCTAGCACCCCATATCTGGAATTGAACCCAGGACCACTGTAAAACAGCTCAGCTAACCACTGCCCCACCACACAATATAACCAATCTACACACTAAGAATAAAATAAACAGCATGAAATATATAGCAACAAAAACCATATAACAACGTTTCACACAAACATCACAGGACCACAGTTACCGAGCTGCACCTGCAGAAAATTCTCCTCAGCTCCCAAGTCCTTAATGGTGTCTTCCATCATTTTCACATGACTTCTCCGCCTGCTCTTAGCTTTCAGCTGAAACGGTGTCTCGTTATGAACTGTTACAAATTACTGTGTGACTGTAATGTCATTTGCAGAAATAAATGTCAAAGGTTATGCATGCTGTTATATCTCTGTGCCGTATTTGGGAAGATGTTATGACAGTTTTTTTAGCCTCATTAAAATAAATCACAACTAAAATATCTTTTTTTAGATCTTTGCTCAAAAGTGACATTAATATCATAAGAAAGGCATATAGAATTCAGGGCAGTATTTTCATTGCAATTTACTCCTGCCCTTGCCGTAAGGGATGGATGTAGGCAGGTCATCTTTCTAAAGCTTTTTTGGCACTATTAATTATTGGGCAACAACTTATCCCTGCAAAGATTCCCCAGGCACCACATCCTGAAATATGTTATACCTTCAGGATAAAAAGAGGGTTAACCTGGGAAAAATCTGTTGGCCTAACAGACTTATTTAGCGAAATGGATCTTGTATTGTTGGAAAGTGCCCAAAATGTCAATCGCCCCCACTAGTCTGGGGATTCTGGGTTTCAGTCACACAGTCTCCTGCATAGAAAAATAAGAGATTTGTGATCCACTGATTGGAACAAACCATGCAACAATCCAGCAATGAGACCTTAGATGATGGCACAATTACTACAGAAAACGAGAGAGAGCAGGCATCGCTGGCTGACTTGCACTCCAACCACTATTAACCATTCAGAGCACAACCCTTTCTTCATCACCAAATTATTGTACAGAAATTCGGACTTTACACCTCTATGACCACCACTATATTAACTGAATATAGTTAAAAATAACTATATACAGCAATGTTTTTATTTTGTTCTTGACTATTTGTTAGGAATAGTAGTACTATTCTGTAAATGTATTTAAACATATTGAGTACAGGCAGTTTAAGGAGAAGAAAGTTAACTAAAGTTTCGATTGCACATCCATCCAGTTCTGAAGCTTTACTATAGTTAAACCAGGGATCCCCAGTCCTTGTAATGGAGCATACCAACACAGCTTATAACAACCTGTATCAGCTTAACCTGTATCAGCATTATTGGCTCAATTGGAAAACCGGTTCCAGCTCTTCAGGTGCTGATGTTTTAAAGAGCTAGAAAACTTTAAATAGTGTCTGTAAACTCAGTGATGGATAAGGGCTCCTTGAATTAACTTCGCTCACAATAACATTTTCCTCACAAATTACACCAGAAATGAGAAAATTAGAGGGGACTTTCATGTTCTTTGTTACTTGTATAAGAGGTACTTAAATTACTGTATCCTGAAGTACTTAAAGGAGAGATTTTGAACATCTACTTGGAATTTCATTGAGAAAGCAAAGGGAAAAGAAGATGAATCAGCTCTTGGGAATAAATTACGTGGCCATGCTGAAAGTAAAACAGAGACATGAAATAGAAAAAGATTTTGATCATTTGGTCAAAATAATTTATTGATACCTCACAGAGAGGGAAGTTTAATCATAGGAACTAGAACGCGCCATTCAAAAATAGTCAAAAGACAGTACAAATAAAGACAAGATCACAGGGTAAGGCAAGAGATAAAAGCAATGAGGCGTTCAAAGAAGGAAAGAGTCATTTTAAGATGATCAAAAAAGGCAGTGGTTTGACAGCAGGTATCCCATTTGGGGTGTTGCTCAAACAGTGAAAGTCTAAACCAACACATACTACATTAATATCGATTGCCATGTCTGACATAGATTTAGTTTAAAATAAAATATTAGTCAACTAAGGAAACAAATCAACTATGTTCATATTAAAATTAACTATCACAAGGCCATTAGCTGACCTGTCTGCACTGTTCATTTACTGTACAACAGACTTTATATTCTGTTCTGCTTTCAGTTAAGCATTATACTGAAGCACTGGTATTTCAAACTAATGACAGAAGTGCACACTAGAAGCTAAACAAAATCACATTTTTTTCCCAAATGACAGAACTTGGCTGAACAATAAATTAACACTGCATAAAACAATACATTTAGTACAGAAACCTTTGAAAGAAAAATAGCTTCACAAATATATTAACTGTATTGTATAAATTTCTTAAACCAAACTTAAAATACTTCAGTTATTTTAAACATAAATTTTAATGTGCATTCCAGTTTGTTAGTTTTATGTTTGTTTGGTGCCATCTTTTATTAATATTTTCACACTGTTTTCAGAAAATAAAGAAATTGTATTTTCATCGCTTTGCAATTTTACACTTATGATAGTCTGCATTTCTTTAAAAATTGTTTTATGTTATCAATGGACTTTTGAGCACCTCCAATAAAAAAAATCTTATCAGCCATGAGTATTTCAAAGAAACAGAATACCGATTTTTCCAGAAAGTGCAACAGAAGATAAAACTGTAATAAGTAATAAAAAGTTGATGGAAATACTTTCCATAATGACATTTATCTCCATAATGTGTTTGGAGCTGATGGAATTAATACAGTAGTTTTATTTTTAACAACCAAATATAATTTAGGTCTTGTAATCCAGATGCTATCCTAGGTTTTAACAAAAGAAAACAAAACAAAACTGAAACCAGAGTAGTATGGAGAAAACAATACCAGGAATAAATCTTAGGTATTAAATTATTTCAAAATCTTGTTCGAAACGTATTCTAACATTCAAGGTGAAAAATGAAGTCCTCCAATTTGATATATTCTTAGACAAAGACGTATGCAAACAGCAACATCCATATACAGGTACTGTATTAGAAGATTTCTTTCAGCACTAATCTTACAAAAGCATACTGTATGCTAACAATACATGTCTTGTGTTTAATGGAGTTTCTACTGTACTGCTACTTCAGGAGGGACGTCAGCTACCAAGATTTCCTTCACCTGTGCTGCTCTAACTCCTAATTTTCCATGGCATTTTTTAAATGGAAACATCTGAAGGGAAAAAAAAAGAAAAAAAATCGATGATGAACTGCATCATCATCAATTTTCTACATCCTTCAGACTGCATCAGAAATCAGATGAATGCAACAACACTCAGAACATGCTCCCTGATATAACTATTTAAAAAGACAGGCATTTCCATCTCTAGGTATTTATAAATTAATTTAGCATAGTCAGATATTCCATAAAACACCTCCAACAATTTTATGAAGATATACAGTAAGTGCCTTTGTTATTGGCAGAGTTCCAGTAGACATGCTTTAGTTAAACCCTGAGTCTGCGAAACACAAGGCAATCCACAGTGAGGTATTTCTGAGCAACAAATTTCGCAGAACAAAATGAAGTAAACAACTGCATATCTGATTTGGATTGTCACCTAACTGTGGCACTAAAACATAATATAGGTAACAAGATATCCATCTATATACATAAGGTAAGGTCATGTTGCAACCTTCGTTCTCAGCATGTGAAAGGAAATCAGTTTTGAAAACATTTTCAATGTCCCCAGTTTAAGAGCACCTGTGAGTTACCCTAGAAACGATCCATGAAGGTGCCTAACTAGCACACTAAGCCCTATTGCCCTAAAACACTCAGGATATTGTCTTAATCCCCAAGGCCATGCCGGTGACAGAGACTATCTTCATATTAAAACAGCTAGATGTTGCCTCTAACTCCTAACTGACTCTCTCGCAAGGAGTTCAAAACTATAACCCCCCCACACTGTACCAAGCAATTTAATCCATCCAACCTGAAAGGCCATTAAGGCATAGAACGTTCACCTGGCTGTAAGGCCATGCTCACCTAGTTAGAAATTAAATCAGCCTCACGGCTAATGGAAAAGTTCCAAAGACAAGAACGGATAAGTAAAAAAAACACATGACAAATAATAGCCAGAGGTGAACACTGATAAAAAGCAACATCTGTGACATTAAACTCCTGTACCTGAAGGAGGATATTTACAGCCCAGGAAAAAAAAACAAATTTACAGACAAGGATTATAAGTGAACTATTTAATTCAAAACTAATCTTTTTCAATTTTGTTTGAGCAGCTTTTCTAAAGTTTTAACTAACAATAAAAAACAACATTTTTATTGATAGTTAAAATTACTTTTGCACTCTGAAGAAATGTTTTAAAAAAACAACTTGGAACAGCAATGGTTACAGTGCTTGAAATGTACATCTTTAATTCTCACATGTAAGACAGTAGAATGATGTTTAGACATGTAGTTTCAGGACTACAAATAATTAAAGCCACAGGTCAACACCCCCTTCCCCAACACAAAGTCTTTACCTTAATTTTTACAAAAGTTTGGAACTGTTTTCATGTACACATTTCAGATCAAACAGCAAAACATGACACTGTCCATATTTCGTTGGCAAGACAAAAAAATACCGGAATCTGCAAAACACTTTTTGACTACGTGTCACACTGGAACATCGGTACAATATAACGACATTAATTTCTTCAAAGCTTGCCAATCTACTATAGTAAATATTTTCTTACAATATATCCTTCTAGTCTAGTTAGCCGACTGCCGACTCACTCACCAGAGCCTCTATTTTTTATAGCAATACAAAAAACGCTTCCACAGAGCAATGGAAAAAGTGCAAAGGACTAGATCTCTGCATCTGAATTAGGAAGATCTCTGCATCTAAATCCAAAGACAGGTGTTATGGTCCTGACAAAAGTAAGCGCGCTGTATTAAACCTCAGTACACAAGGTCATCGACAGTCATAATACATCAGTATAATACAGCCACGAGTCTGGAGATAAACAGAGGTGCTGCGTTGCGTCACTGACGAGCAGATGTGTTTTAGTAACCGAGCACATTAGCTAATTATTGAAAAGAACCACATAGGCTTGTGTACAGATACAGCAATTCTTTACCTCGGGCCTGTGGGAGTGCGACAGGTGCACCTTCACATTCACCTTGAACACAGCGACAAAAAAAAAAGGTAGCACACTAGTCTCAATAAAGAAAGCTAGACTTCCTTCACAATTTACTTGGTGATTGAAGAACTTCATTCTATGACCCCCTTCATGCATTCCCGTTATTTCTTCTGTGCTGTGAAGGAAGATTATCCCAGACATACTTCTGTAGAACTGCATTTGTGAGCATTAGTACATTTGAAAATCTCGTCTCAGTTCATGAATACATTTGGTATGGTTTTCTGTCTCTGGCCATGATGGCCAAGATTAAATGACAACTTTTCCTCAGCTGCTGATTTTTAGGTTACTAACACTGGTATTCAGTTACATTTTTTTTCTCTCCGTAAGAGAGACCATCCTTCTGCCCAACAGCAACGCAACACATAGAACAGGGTCCAGAATTTACTGACGGAGTGGTCAAAGTTTCACTTAAATCTGTTCCTGTATGTGCTGAAGTTTCCTGAAACATGTGGACCTCAGGAGATCGTCTCTAACACAATGTTTTATTGGATTTTAAATAATCCAATAAAGCACATTTGTGGGAAATTCCATATCGGAAAAGGCATGGCAATCAATATTAATGCAAGAACAGAGAGTTTCCATCCATTTGTATCACACAAATTATGCAATGGAGTGCATTTTTGTCCAAGACTTTACATACAACATGAAGTGTCATTTCCCTACTTTACTTACACACCAAAATGTCAGTTATTATGCAAAACTCTTTTTAAACACCAACCCCCGTAGCAGCACAATGGGAGAATCCCACAAATAGAACAGTGACACTCAACAGTGCCCAGCACAAAGGAGCAACTGCATTGCCAAACACTTTATATGCAGTATTAGTGGTTAGTAAGCAAATCATATTCTATACAACAGAATAGCTGGAGATCATAAATCACATTTAAATCACAACATTTAACATTGTCATCCGTAACATTGACCACACTTGTATATATGTCTATTAAAAAAACTATACCTCTACTTTAAATATTTTTATCATTCTTAATGTACAGTAGACATAAAATATCTGGAAACGACTAACTCTACAAGACTGATTTAGTTTCGACTTGCCTTCTGGTTTTCATTCCAGCAGAGGTCTTGAATTCCAGACTAACACTTCATGAATGGCTTTAATCAGACCTTTTTGATTGTCTTTGGCAGGATCATTGTCAGAGGGCTTGATTGAACTAATTATTATTTTTTTCTCTATTTAGAGTTTAATTGGAACACAAAAACCATGAGACAGGGGTCAGGCTAAAAGTAGGTTCTTAATACTTAAGCTAGTTCCTGATATTTTTTTACATTGCACGTCTTCCAGTCCTATAGCTGTCAATTGAAGGGACATATGCTATCCATCTATACTATTGTTAAAACCCCAAGTGTCTAGGGGTAAAGGGGTGTAACTGTTACATCCCAGTGTGTGGTCTATGTGTGTTTGTTGTTATGTTCCACACTGCTGACCTTTGATTGTTCTCCCTCCCCCATTGGCCCACCATTACACCACTGTTCAGTATGACATCATCTTCAATCAGCTTCTCAGCCAATCAGAACTTATCTTATTTACTATATATCATAGAAGCCCTCAGAAGGAAGAGGCCTTTTGTTTGACTTTGCTTTTGCTTTAGCTTTGGTTTGTTGTTTTGCTTTGCGTGTGTGTTTTCGTATAGCTTCGGCTTTGTTGTTTTGTTGGTTTCTGTTAGTTTCTTTATACTTTTGTTTGTGTGTTTATCCTTTTTTTTTGCCATAACCTTGCCCTAACGTGTTACATGTTCAATTTTTGTGTTCTTTTAGTACATGTAGTACTAACGTGTTACATGTTCAATTTTTGTGTTCTTTTGTACCCTGTTCCTGTTGATTACTCTAGTTTTCCCTTATTTGTATTCCTAGTTCACTTATTTTTGTGTGAACTTCTGTGTATAAGGTTAGTTTAGGTTATTGGGTACATCCTACACACTTAGTTGACTTTGTATTAGTCACACTAGTTTAGTACGGGTGAGTGGCATTGGTCTTGTATGGTTTTAGGTAGTCAGTGGAGGTTAGCTAAGGTGTTGAAGACGCCGAAGACTGTGTGTTTCGGGTTTTCTTTCGTAGTCAGATTAGCTTTCCCTTACTTTCCTAGACAGGTCCATTTTATTTGTTGTTTTATTTTCTTTGGCACCACTCTAGTTCCCTACTCCTGGGTGTTATCGTGTCTTACCAGTCACTTATTCAACCCACCCTTGTTATCACACTTCCTAGTCCCTCACCAGAACCCACCTGCTTCCAAAAATTATCCTAAATGTTACACCCCTTTACCCCTAGACACTTGGGGCCATAACATTATTGGGGGCTCGTCTGGGATTTGAACCCAGGACCTCTTGCACCCCAAAGCGAGAATCATACCCCCCTAGGACAGATTTAGGATAACTTCTGGATGCACGTGGGTTCTGGTGAAGGACTAGGAAGTGTGATAACAAGGGTCGCTGCAAAAGTGATGATATTAAGGTGAATAAGTGTCTGGTATGTAATAAGACACAATAACACACAGGGGTAGGGAACTAGAGTGGTGCCAAAGAAAAAAAATAAATAAAATGGAGCTGGCTAGGAAGGCAAGGGAAATCTAACCTGACTACAAAAGAAAACCCGAAACGCAGGGTCTTCGGCGTCTTCAACACCTTAGCGAACCTCCACTGACTACCCAAAACCATACAAGACAAGCGGCACTCGCCCGTACTAAACTAGTGTGACTAATAGTTTTGTGAAATATCTGAAAAATCTCTGAATGCTGTTGTGGGTGAAAGTCAGATCAGTACAAATCCAGTTCTGTTGGACCACACAGTATCAATAACCCTGGAATGAAAAACATGAAATGGCTGAAATCTTACCGATTTGTAGCTTTTGATTACTACACTAAACTCTAGGTCTTCAAGGGGTCTGCATGCAGACAGTGGTGCTTGTGATGCTTCCAGCACAGAAAAAGAGGGCATATTAATTGGCACCACTTAAGTACGTGCCTAAGGGAATTTAAGAAAAGCAAAACTGAAATTCCTGCTGTGTAGTTTATGGGCCACTTTTGGACAGCATTTCAAATAATTTTCAGTTAGTTCAAGAATATTCCAGGAATGTGCTCTGGGAATTATTACTAACATGTTTATCTAAGTCAACTTGCGTGAAGGGCTCAGCAAAGTCAAACTCTGTACTGCAGCCTAAGTTTATCTGTAAGTCTTCTTTATCATTATTGACGTTCAGAGCCAAATTCTGACAGCCTTAAATTGCACAAGCAGCAGGCAAACCTGTTCAAACTCAACATTTTGCTCTGCTGTTAGCAATCTGAGTGTTAATACAATACCACATCTGAGGGTTCGCTTGGGCAAACCATTTGGAAAACAGATCACCCTCGTTTGAGGATATGATGGAATTCATCTTGTAAAGTGCAGCTTTCTTTTAGTTCTGTGGTACAAGATAATCAAATCACCAAAGCGACTATCATGTTACAGATTGGATAAAGCTGCTCACCACTTTATTTTAGTGTTATTGAACATGGTTTTGCTTTTGCTGTCATTACAGAAGCCCTAACCATGGGAGAGCTATTTTTCTCAAGGAAAGAACTGGTGCACTAAAAAGACCATTAACATGTAATAAAGACTAATGGCCATTTCAGTTATGCAATTCTTTCCCATCCTTGTTCTTCCCGAGAACCAAATACAGCATTTAAATACACTCCGGCTTGTAACATCAGTTTTCATTAACAGCATCTGTCAGAAAAAGGTTATCCCATAACCTATTAAAGCATTCTGATGAATGGAGGACTGGTTTGACGTTGCAGAGCAAACCATCTTTCATGCTGGGTCACTTCACTCTTCTGAGATTTGAGGTTACGGAAGTCAAAGCCGCACACGCACACGCACACGCACACGCACACGCACACGCACACGCACACGCACACGCACACGCACACGCACACGCACACGCACACGCACACGCACACGCACACGCACACGCTCCTTCTGGGACCTGCAGCCACAGCAGAGTGCCTCAGTGCTGAAGCTTCAGTCTGAAGGGGGAACAGTCTTCACCTGAAGAAGAAAGCAATGAGATTCAATTAAACTGGCACACTCACTGTTTTTTTGGGACAGACAACAGGAAATAAGCAAAAGTTTCTATTCATACAAGAGCCTAGGCACTTGAATAAAACTCCCCTAATTTCCCCCATCCAAACCTGGCGATTTAAGTTTCTGCTAGGATTTAAAACTGATAAATATTAACCTCAAATTGGGCAACTGGAAATCTGAGGAAAAAATCATTCATTCCATCTTATTTCCAAAAGTTTGAAGTTCCCTCGCACATTTCTTTCATTCCAGTTAAGAGAAGAACTGAAAACTTTCAAAGCTTTTCTTAGATAAAGTCTTGCTTAGCTCATTAAACAGGAAAAGGAATGGAGCCTGGCTTCTGACATAGGAAGGAATGGAAGAAATGTCAGGTAAACAGGAAGCCAGCCTGTGTCAGACTCGATGAACAATTGGAGGGGAGGAAGGGAGTTGCCTGCTCCTAACACTTACTGAAACACTACTTTAACTGCTTCAGGAATGAGGATTACTTACAAAAACAAACTAGTCCCATTAGAACTCTTCAGAAGTTAACATTACATGCAATAACGGAGTACACGGATACCAGTTTGCTCATCAAACTATTTCACAAAAGCAGCAGAACTCCAGCAAACAAGATTAAATGGCTGAATTCTCTAATAATTTCTGGTGGAATGAGGTCCCGCTTCTATAAAAAAAGGGGACCGAATCAGAGATCAGAGAGTGGTGTTTCAGGGGTTACAAGTAGAATCAGGTCACAGAGCTTATCAAATTGGTTTCTGGAGATATAGCAAGTTATCACTGCCTTGAAAAAGGCTCACCATTCTGGAGCAAGTAAAAGATTCACTTGATTGCTGTGGCAAGCACTATTTCCAACTGAGGCACTAAATTGACAGGTTTCTATAGAGTGTGAAAGGCAAAAGGCACAGACTTGGCAAAACTTAGCATTTTGTTTCCCCTTCAGCACAATTTGCTCAGGGTGGAATATTTACTCTATGACTCGGATAACGAGTTCTTGTAATGTATTCTGAACAGAGAAGTGAACAAACTGGAATGGTGGTGACCTGCACCATATTCAACATCGCTGATATAACCACTGCAGATGAACAGTAGCGTCAAAGGCATTGCCAAGGGTTAATGACTGAAACAGAATTAAGTCGTTAACAATTTTACATAGTTCAGCAGCCTAACAAGACCACCCACATTCTGCCACTCGTCGTTCTGACCAGTTAAAGATGTATGTTTAGGCATCGTGTTCTAAATTAAGCTTACTGTGTTTTTCACTTATTATATCAGAACCGCACATGGCATCCAGCCTCAAAACAAGTTTTACTACAACACTGGACTTCTTCTGTTTCATATTTACAGCAAGAACAACGTGTGTGGTTGTACCCCACAATAAGGCCTTAATCACAGAAGCCTGGAGCAGCGCATTCCTGCTTCCCCAGTGACATCCTTGGTTTAACTTCATTTTTTCCCTTTCTAAAGAGTAATATACCCAGGGAATACTAGGGGAACTTTATAACTCTTTACTACACCTGGACCTTGAATACAAGTAGGGGAAATACTGATCCGCATTACTTAGATCAATATTATAAAAGCCTACTGTATATATAAAAAGACAGACTAAGGCAGATATCCATTTGGCTTTACAGAACAGACTTTCAAGAAGTATGCACACAGCGTCATATGTGTTTAGAGGATCATCGGTTCTTATACTGATTATGTGCTTATGACCACCTCTTCACTATCAATATTAAAACCGCCAGATAACGCACTTTTTTTCCCCCAAAATCTTTTCAGCACAATCATTTACTTCTAAAATATATGACCAACATTGGATTTGGAAGGTTCTAAATATGGTCTAAAGTTGTGAAACAAACTATGATATCCATCCACAGTTCTAACCACTTCATAAAGATATTTTCACTGTGGTTTCTTTTTTCTCTGTAATTATTACAGCACATAAGGCCAGGATTTTTTTTTTTTACACATTTACCATCATAGAGTGCAATTTAACAACATCTGGATGGAAATGTATAACTTAGCAGTCTCTGCAAGTCAAACGATAACATTTCAGTTGTGCTTTCATTTTCCACTGAAGAAAAAAAAAAAGTCACTTCAAATTAAAAGGTAACCAAAATAAAGGTTTCATATTAACTACTTAGGAAAGTACTATAGCTTCAGTTCTGGTTCTGAAATTCTTGATCAGCACGCAAGATTTGCATAATAACCACATCAGATGGTATGAGTCTGTTCCTTCATTTCCTGCAGGGGTGTTATCTGCGTTGGCTGCAACTTCATAGAACTTTGCTCTTGCAGAAAACAATGGCTTTTTTCCGCCATACTCACCAATTAAAAAAAAGAATTGTATAAAGTTAAGATTTTGCTTTGCTGGGAGGGAGCTATTGATTAAAAGTTTCCTACACACACACACAAACAGAACAATGTTTGGAGCTGCCCCGGCAATTAACATACCTGTATTTCACATCAAAGAGCGTAGAATCTTCATCCTCGTCGTTCTCCTCGTTTAGCGGAGCCATTTCCACCCGCTCAGCCGGAGTGGTGATGATGTCGTACTTTCTCGTCTTCCTGATCTTCCGCCCCGCTCTTTTGGTATGGTAAAGATAATAAAAACATTTTTTTAAAAAACTTCACAACACAAGGAGACGTGTGCTACGACATTACTGAAGGAAGCAACGCAGGCTTGAAATACACAGAGGAGTGGTATAATGGTGATGCTGCGTTTTGGAGGCAAGAATGTAAATGAATCCTACTGGAGTTAAAAACCATGGACCATGACTTGCCTTTCAATGAGGTAGCAACACGTTTTCGTCATGTACATTTAAAATAGCTGGCGCTGCTGAAAAGAGGCAGCGTTCAACAGAGGTTAAAAGCAAAGATTAATGCATTTCTGGTGCCGTCACAGCTGTCCAAAGAGCATTAACCTCAAGCAATCGGGTTTCTGTGCCTTTCCCCTGTGTATAGTGGTGGTGTAGACTCCTGCGGCACTACTGTTTTAAAAGCGAAGTCATGGAAACAGAAGCACTTTGAGAAATTGTCAGACGTTTGCGTTATTAAAAGGCACCAATGCATGTTGCAGGCACAGCTGTTATTTTAGCTCCTTCAAAACAGTTTAAGTCATGCAAATGAAGATGGGGGTACATATGGAAAAAATACCTGCAGACTTCATCAAAAAAATCAAGTTTGATCCCTACTGCGACTTACCTGAACACTTTGATAACCAAGCAAGCGATGAGGAACACCGTGAAACCACAAACGAAAATGACAATATTTTTCAGCTTGGGAAGATCCTTCAGGATAGACGAGACGCGGGACTGTATGGTCAACCCCGAGTCCGTGCTGTTGATGACATTCTGGATGGGGGCTGTGGATGAATTCTGCGGCGCTGTGGGCGACGACAGGGCGGGCAGCACCGCTGACACCCCACACGCAACCGCAAGCAGAAAGGTGCACACCACATGCAACCGAGACATGCTGCCTTACACAGCACACCCCTCTTTTTAGGGACTAGAGGAACCGAGGCTCTGTCTCCCAATCCTCAGATCCCTGAACTTTCTATTTGTGTCCTTGCTTGGCGTCTTCAGTTATAGGATGGAAATGCGCCTCCGCCGACTTACTAGTTCAAATAAAATGCCCGCTCCCCTCTCACACGCAGTTGTCATTCATGAAATTCCCTTGCAAGCTGCAGCTCAGTATACCCCTCGAAAGATGCAGGCTTATATCGAGAGAGGACCGTCATTTCGTTTTCATCCTCGGGCTCCGCAGCTCATCTGATAATTGTTGTCCCTGAAATCTCGCTGCAGCGATTTTTGCTGGCTCGCATGACACGATTCCGCAGGCAAGTCCTTCCTAGTTGTTTTATTGGGAATGGGTGTTAATAGGAGGAAACGTGGATTACCCAAACCCGGAAGAGTTTGTCACCGACGTTGCAATCAGCTATTTGGCGGCCACCACAAAAGGCGTCTCTTTTATATTGGACTCCCAGCCTGTGACAGCTTGAGGAAGCTCCTCCGCCCCCGCCTAGGTCACTTTAACTAATCTCTTCACTGTTGGCATAGGGATATGTGCGGTGTTTAGTGTGAAGCACGGCTTCTAGTGTTGGGAATGTCAAATTTAACATTCTTAACTGCGCCTGATAAAGACCCCCCCTGGCCTTTCAGAAAGAAATGTGAATAACCAAGGGGAAGACTACAGAAGGTTGAGAGTGGACTCGGGGGCACGTTGAAGAATGAGCTTCAGTGCTGCACGGCGATCTAGTCGACAGTTTTCTTGATTGTTTTGTTAATTAAATCAGCCGCTTTATTGTAGTCTAACGCTCAACCAGCGCGGAACGTTTTTTGAAAAACACGGAGTGTTGCTGCTTATTTCTCAAGATTAAAGGGACGTCTTCCTCTATTTCATCAGAATTAATCAATTTCTGTTTGTAATTTACTGATAATGTCAAATGTCCTTTCTACTGGTAATCCGTAAATGTGTCATCCTGAACGCACTGGAATTCGTTTCAAAGTAAATTTGATTTGCATTCTAAAATATAATTCACCTGCTCCATCATCATCATTAGTAGCAGCAGCATTGCTGGAATGAACATCGCCACAGGAGTCTCAGAATCTTGTTTTCATGTGGCCTCATCCATCTTGTTCTGAAAGGTATTACCAAAGGTATGAGCTACTAAACAGACAAGGAAGCACTGAATGACCTCCTCTCAGTTTCAACTGTTCTTATAAATCGAAATGTTTGCAACCCAGCCTCCAAGGTTTTACTGTGGGTCTGAAAGGAGGCCATTTAGTCTATCAAGCAGAGTGAGCAGCTCATTGATCCAAGGATCTTATATACCATCTCTTCTTTCCATAAATGGCTAGTTATCAGCTTCAACAATTTTGATCAGTAGATTGTTCCATACTAACAGAAACATTTCAATAACACAAGATTGAAATTGTATGTATCAGACATACTAACACGTTTGTAACAGGACTGAAATCTGATGGGTTTCTGTCTCAATCCAGCTGCTTATTGTTCATAGTACAGTATATGAGACAGATGTCCCTTTTGACTGGGGACCTTTTAATATTTTGTCCTTTGAATGTATACCTTGCTGTAAGTTGTCATATAAAGGATATATCTATATTTTGATGCATACATATGAATATAAATGGAACCCATCTTTTAAAATCCATCTCATTTCATATAGGCCCAAGGATGTTGTAAATATTCCTAATTGTGTTTCTGAATTTCTTTCTTGCTTTTTTTGTTAATTGCTGTTCTACATTATGTGTCTCGACTCTTAAATGTTTATTGTGACAAAACTGAGATGTTCCTCTAGTGAAAAAAATAATTCTCTTCCACTGAGGAGTTTTTATTAACAAATTTGTGGTGTTTCATGGGACAGTAGGATTTGTTTGTGTCATTTTAAAATGTATTGGTATAAACTTAAAAACCGGAACTATCTTCACTTTCAAAGGCAGCCATCAAAATAATACAGTAAAACAGAGGAACAGCAAAGATAAGTGCATAAAGCATATAACAGGGTAAGTGATAAGTAGGTGATTAAAGAACAAGAAAGGTTATATCACTACTCCCTTCAGAAACTAGATAAGCGTTTGTAACATAAACTGCTAGCAGAAAAGCAGAAAAATTCATTTGACCAGTTTTAACTCTAAAAAGAAAGATGAAACACCAAAACCCCATATAATAAATCTGTTTATTATAAGTTTAGAATATCAAGAGGAAGCATGACCCAGTGATAACTGTGCAGTCAATAGTTATATAGTTTATTTTAATAGCTTATTTCTTCTTCTGTTCTTTAAAACATGGATTCCCCAATTAAAGGACAAAAGCCAGGTCACAGCGTTATATAAGACGTAATTCCGTAGAACCTATCATTTTCATTTGACCTAAAAAGCTGGTTAATTTTTAAAAACATTTTAAAAACATATGAAAACAAATGTGGATAAATGTTTTATGTATAATCTGTCCTTTTTCAGGTAAGGAAAATCAGTAGTTTTAAGTAGTTGTTATCTATATTTAACTAATAATAGATAATAATTCATTATACTTATATAGCGCTTTTTCAGACACTCCACTCAAAGCACTTTATAGGTAATGGGGATCCCCTCCACCTCCACAGTATATAGCTCCACCTGGATGATTTGACAGCAGCCATAGTGCTCCAGTACTCTCCCCACATACCAGCTCTCAGTGGGAAAGAAGAACAGAACAGAAGCCAGTTTATAGATGGGGATTATTAGGAGGCCATGATTGGTAAAGGCCAGGAGCAAATTTGGATAGCAAATTAGTCAGGACCTCAGTTTAACATCTCATCCAACAGTATAGTGTCCCCATTACTATACTAGGGCTTTAGGACTCACAGACCATAGGGTGAGCACCCCCTACTGGTCCCACTAACACCTCTTCCAGCACCAACCTTAGTTTTCCCAGGAGTCTCCCATCCAGATACTGCCCAGGCTCACACCTGCTGAGCATCAAGGAGTTGCAGGGTGATAATACTGCTGGCTACAACTAAGTAATAATAAACTAGATAGAACTGTGGATGTTACTGTAAACTGTATGTTACTGTATACAGTTACCATAATACTTTCCTGAGCATGCATAAATCAAAAACATTATTATGTTTTCTTTAGTTAAGTATTAATGACCATTATATTTGGATAGACCACAACAGGCCTATTGTTTTGGTGTAATACAGTATATATCTATGACTTCTTAGTTCATTATCAAGAAAATACGTTTTTCTGAAACAGTTGTATTTCTGAAGGATTTCTTATGTTGTTTCATTCGATAATTCACATTTTCTATTCTTCTTTTCCATCAAATCATCAATTGTCACAGCCTTTATAATTGATTTTAAGCCTCTAACAGACATTTTCAGGGATGGATCTCAATGCAAAAAATGTTTGTATTCCGATAACACCACTAGATGGAGCAGTTAACCTAACTTTACCTCTGCAGTAACTGTAAACCTCAGTTTGCACAGTATGATGTATACAATTTGAAAAGAATGTTGATGTAATCTCAGTAAGTGGCATTTTCAGAGCAGACACCTGCAATGCATACATACACTTGCCTTAACCTCGCTCAGAAAATGAAGCAGAACTTAATAAAGAGTAAACTTCTTTTTGGTGTTATTCCAGTTATAAACCTAATTCTAAACCTTCTCTGATTTATGGGATTATTCATGAACTAAATATGTAAAAACTTTGCCAAGATAAACAGGAAGGTACAACTGTAAACAGAATAAGGAATTTTAGACTTTTTAGATTTTGTTTTTCATTTTATCTCAAAGTTTTTTTTTATTACAGCGTGTTTTACCTCCAGTTTGTGCCTTCTGTGTTCATTTCTCTCATAACCTAAAAGAACAATTTAAGATGTGACATTATCCTTTTTGATTGAAATGTAGATATCAACATATAAATGCTACACACACAACACCTAGTCATTTTAAGCAGGGATAGCATAAGCAACTGAGATTGTTCATGATGTTATGTACTGTACTTACGTAAAAGTAACTTACATAACTGTTACACTTTCTATTCTGTTACTAGTTTCTATTCTTTTTCATGGACAATTTGTTCTAATTTTACAGGGCATTATCTGTAAAGCTGATAAAGATCTGAATGCTGGGTTTATCTCCTTTTTTATCCTGCTTTCTAAAAATAGTCATTTGAAAACACAGCTCAGAAAGCAGAATAAATCTCACAGAACTTGTTCCAGGAAATAAGTTGAGGGTGTGCTGTACCAGACATAACCACATGTAAACATAAAGCCACAATACGTTTTAAGCCACAGGCGAGAAAAATACACACTATCTTTGTAATTACTAATGGAAATTGTTTTGCAAAACAGAAAATGCCATTATATTTCTTTTTTCAAGACAAATGACTACTCCACACACTATTTGAATGATACAGTGGAATCAGAATAATGCTGTATTTCTTAGCTTATTTTGTACCTGTGCCTGAAATAGTCCTTGATACTGACTTTACCACTTAGCAAACTTCTTATTTATTTGTTGCAAACTAAAAAAAACTAATTCGATGAATTGTACATGAATAGCTTTATCTCAACTACCTGTATTGTGCTAAATTGTATTGCTGTACAACGAAACACATTTCTGACAGTTACTGTATGATACAAGACTTATTATACATATACAGTATGTGTTTACTTTAAAGATACAACATTTATTTACCTGTTTATCTGCCAAAAAATGTAGTTATTTTCTTTTTGTGGCCAGTGTACCATATCCTATAATACAGATAATAAAATCCTCTTATCAATGCAAGACCTGTTACCTTGGCAACTGTTGATTTGTTATCAGTCAGATATTTAAAAAAATTGCATCTGCTGGTTTCATGAAAGCTCACAGACAACTAAAGCAGATCGTTTGGATTTTTGTGTGAGGTGAAAGACACAATGAATTGCTTTTTTCAGCGTTCCAATGTTATGAAGAAAGAATGTATTTGAGATGATTTTTGCCTGTCTGCAGATATGCTGCGTGAAGTGATGTTATTGCTGTTTTTGTTTTCAAAAGAATGCCCACAGTCCAAGGAAAAGCAAGATCCTTTTAAATTAATTATCTGTATTATACATAAATAATTTAGATATTTCACAAATATATACTTTCTATGTAACAGGCAACAAAACTCATGCAGTCCTGTTATTGAATCCTTCATTCAATTTTACTCCTGTTGAGATAGATTAATTATTGCCTATAAAATCACATGATATAACATAAAATGATTAAGTTGAAGAAAATATCCTGAAAATATCCACAAAAATATTTTAGATTGTATAATTAAATTATTATTATTATTATTATTATTATTATTATTATTATTATTATTATTAGAGACTGCAGTTTGGCAGCAGTTTTTTTAATGGAGAGTAATATTAAAAAGTAATAAAATAATGCTTTCAAATGAGCTTCCAGGTATTAAGGTAAAACATCTTACTGTAAACACTAAACTCTGACAATGTGTATGTGATTCCTTAGCAGTCATTTGGGCACATGGGCGCTCTGACCCCAAGCTTCTCTCCCTGTCTCCATGTGTATCTCATGGAGAGCAAGTTGGGGTATGCGAAAAGACAAATTCTTAATACAAGAAATTGTATATGGCCAATAAAGTGATCTTATCTTATCTTTTGCTTTTCTTTTATTTTTAAAGTAGTGTTTTACAGATAAAAAAAACAACAATTATCATAAGGTGTTCTTTCCCTTTAAAAGTAAAGTGTGCAGTAATTTTCCATCAAGCTCTCCTGCCTACGTGGCAGGAATAGTTATTGTGACAGTGAGGCACCATGGGACAGAGCTCAGACCTGATCCTGTTACAGTTGCTTAGATACCAAAGCTGGTATGCAGGCAGCATTACAGAGAGTGGAAAGGCAAGAAGAAAAAAAGCTTAAAACTCATGCCTCAGAGGTATCTTATCTTATCTTATATGTATGTGTTTGATCTGGTAATACAGTGACAGAAACAATATACAGTTGCAAGAAAAAGTTTGTGAGCCCTTTGCAATTACCTGGATTTCTGCATTAATTACTCAGAAAAATGTGGTCTGATCTTCAACTAAGTCACAATAATAGACAAACACAATCTGCTTAAACTAATAACACACAAACAATTGTACTTCGTCTTGTCAGTACTGAACTCATTATTTGAACATTCACAGTCTAGGTTGAAAAACGTATGTGAACCTCTAGGCTAATGACTTCTACAAAAGCAAATTGGAGTCAGGTGTACCAATCAATGAGATGAGATTGGAGGTGTGGGTTGGAGGTGCCCTGCCCTATAAAAATGGCACACAAAGGTTGGTTACTGACAGAGTCTGCTCTTCTCATGAAAGAGATGTTCATGTGAAGCATGCCCTGATCAAAATAAATATCAGAGGAACTAAGAAAAAGAATTGTAGAGATGCATAAAGCTGGAAAAGGCCTGGGTGTTCATCAATCCACAGTAAGAGAAATTGTCTACAAATGGAGGAAATTCAGTACTGTTGCCACTCTCCCTAGGAGTGGGCTTCCTGCAAAGATCAGGGCAAGAGCGCAGCCTGCAATGCTGAAGGAGGTGAAAAAGAACCCTAGGGTAACAGCAAAGGACCTGTAGGAATCTCTTGAACTTGCCAAAGTCTCGGTTCATGTGTCCACTAGAAGAAAAACACTGAACAAGAATGGTATTAATGGAAGTACACCACAGAGGAAACCACTGCTCTCCATAAAAAACATTGCTGCACCTCTCAAGTTGCAAAAGGCCACCTGGATGTTCCACAACACTGCTAGAACAATGTTCTGTGGACAGATGAGACAAAAGTTGAACTCTTTGGCAGAAATGAGCAAAGCTATGTTTGGAGGAAAAAAAGCACTGCACTCCAACACCAAAACCTCATCCCAACCAAGAAACATGGTGGAGGGAGCATCATGGTTTGGGGCTGCTTTGCTGCCTCAAGGCCTGGACAGCTTACTATCATAGAGGGAACAATAAATTTAAAATTGTATCAAGTAATTTGACAGGAGAATGTCAGGGTAGCGGTCCGTCACCTGAAGCCTAATAGAAGTTGGGTGATGCAACAAGACAATGGCCCGAAACACAGGAGTAAATCAACAACAGAATGGCTTAAACAGAAGAAATGTCATGTTCTGGAATGGCCAAGTCAGAGTCCAGACCTCAACCCAATTGAGATGCTGTGGCATGACCTGAAGAGAGCTGTTCACGCAAGGAATCCCAGAAATATCAATTAACTGAAACAGTTTTGTAAGGAGGAATGGTCTAAACTTCCTCCTAACTGTTGTGAAAGTCTCGTCAGGAAACATTTGGTGGAGGTTATTGCTGATAAAAGAGGTTCTACCAGTTACTAAATACAAGAGTTTACATACTTTTTCCAGCCTGGACTGTGAATATTTAAACGATGTGTTATTAGTTTAAGGAGATTGTGTTTGTCTATTATGGTGATTTAGGTGAAGATCAGACCACATTTTTATGAGTAAATAATGCAGTAATCCAGGTAATTCCAAAGGGTTCACAAACTTTTTCTTGCAACTTTAACTAATGGAGACAATACTAGAAATGTCACATTTAAATGACTGTAAGTTTGAATATGCTGACCATCAAAAGAAACATATCACTTTATAGGAACAAGCAATAGGTTTATTCCATGCTGAAAAAAAGAAGAAAGAAAACGCAACGTTTCGGCTGTGGAGCCTTCTTCAGGTGTCCAGACACCTCCAGGCCTGTGCCTTTGCAAAACATTGATCTAAACAAAACCTTAATTAGATAATTGACCCTTAACTACCTGATTGACCCAACTACCGAAAATAGCCTGAATGTATAAAAATCAGGTGGAACAAAGACTTGCAATGAGATATATACAGTAACAGCAAATGCTGCTGATACGTGCTCTGAGTATATAGAAAAGACCCAATTAAGCTGACCACATTGTTGGGTAATAGGATTATTAAGGTGGAGACTTGGTCACAGCTTGGGCAGGAGTTTGTCTCAAGGGTCACACAGATCTCTTTGTTTTAAGTGGGGCTCAGAGGTACAGTATTAGAATGACATCCTGGACACCGAGTGAAACCATGACTTGTGCAGCCAAGGAAAATTCCCTGTTAGTGCAGGAAATACTCATCTTGCTTGGTTTTCCATGGCCTATGCAAGGGCATTAACTGTCCTAAGACAAAAGGCTTTGCTTGAAGGTCAACACTAGAGAACGACCTACAAGATGTTCTTACTAATTGAAGTGTAGAATTTGTAGACCTTGCTCTCTGAAATCTGTTTTCAACATAATATCCCTAAAATGTTGTACACATGCTGAGATGTGCCTCTCTGCAAGGACCTGAGAAGAAATGACTGGTAGCAAGGTGGCTTTGTGGTAATGAGGCTGCTGCCTCATAGCTATCTTGGATATGATTCCAGGGTGAGGGTCCTTCTTCCTGGAGTCTGTATGTTCTCACCATGTTTGTGGGGGATTTCTCCAGGAGCTCTGATTTCCTCCAACCTTTAAAGGAAGCATACAGCAACAAGTGGGCATCCTGTCGAGTGTGTAGTTCTGCTTTGTACCCTGTGTTCCAGGACAGGACCTGTGATGCCACAAGTCTTACCAGGGTTCAAAGACTTTCTCATAGTGGACGGGTGAGGTAGTACTGTGTCAGGCGATGCAGGCAGGGGCTGGCTGGACCCTATGCATAGCTGTCTCCAGACACGTCTGGTCAGGATGTTGTTAAGATTCAGCCTGCAATACAAATCCAAAACAAGAGACAGAATCGTGGTCAAGAACGGTTTCTTGAAGGCGAACACCAGTAGGAACAGAAGAGAATATCCAAGTCGTTAGGAATTGGAAGGCAAGTATAGCTCGGCGAGGAGACCTCAATAGTGAGCAAGGGCCTAGTGTAGAGTGAGCGTTTAAATAGGAAAGTGTGTGCTGTTAATTGGTGCGTGGACGTTTATGGTGAAGAGTGTTCGTGACAATGTTAGGAGCGTTTGCGTGTTTGCATGCGGCTCTTGACATTCTGACGTCATTACGTAAAAGACTAAACATTTCCAGCTCAAATGCTTGCAGCCTTGTGTTTTTTGTTCAGTAGATATACAAACACAATAAATGCAAGTTGTTGACAAACATCAAAGGATGTAGACTCATAGCCAAGCTTGTAGTCTGTGAAAATGTGGAAAACATTTCACAAGGATTAAAAAATCTCAAGAAAAGCATGAGAGTAGTCTTGCAGAATTAGAGCAGCCTCCATTTAACACCATTTCTTTGCTCATCAGAAGAACATGGTATGTGGTGAAAGCTTTGTCCAGCTTCTAAATATGTATAACTAATATATTCAATTGAATATCACTAAAAGGTGAATCTTAATTGGATTTTATTGCAGTGAATATTGAGCCATTGCCAATTACAGAGTGACCTTGGGAACAGTGAAAGGAGAACCGACTCACAGAAATGTTTCCCCTGGTGTTGGAACAGCCGATTGCATGGAACCAAGGGTACTTTTTACTGTTCTGGATGAAAAGTATTAATTTTTAAAACTGTCAACATCCTAAGTAAAAGCGACAACTTCCATAGCAGTTGAATATTTTTTTTTTAATTTACACATGCTGTAATATATCATTTATTGAATCATGTCAATAATAAATTGTTTCAATACTCTAAAAGATCAAGTTTGGTACTTCCTGGTGCTATTCAGTGTGAGAACATGCACCTAAGATAGTCGGCTAGGCTCTCACTGGCTACTCGTTGTTGCTAGGCTGTGGCTGGTCTCTGCAGCTCTCTGTTTCAGGAGAACAGGAAGAAAGATGTTTGCTTGAAGCTTATTGGTCACTTGCAGGGGAGGAGAAGCAGAAAAAAAAAACTCTGCAGTGTTACATTTACCCATGGTGGGGGATGTGCTTGAAAAGAAATCTGCTCTCCAAACAAGGGTGTGAGGGTTTAGGGAAGCAGAAGCTGAATACCACCATTAGCAGTGGTGAGGATAAAATACAACATTCACAGGAAACATTGCGATCCCTAACAGTTTGCACTACATGTGATGTACTGTTACTGATGTAATATTATAGGAAACTTACATAAAGGGACCCGGTATAGACTATAGTCAGGGACTAATGAATACAAATTGTTGATTAAAACATATCATTTGTAGGTTACTAGAGGGACAGTTGTTTTTTCAGCAGAAATATTTCAGTTACCTTTGAGAGGCAGACATCAGACGATCAGATGTCTGCTTAGAAAGATCCTCCATTAAATTAAACTGAGTATTGAAGCTTACTAGGAGGAGGAATTTTTCCCATCACTATTTGAGATTCAGCTGAAAGGAATTTCTTGTGTTTGTTTAAGATGGTTCATATTTTCGTCATGTTTTTTTAACAAGTTCTTTTAAACCAGTTTGGTTACAGCTTGGTACCACGTGCTGACTTTAGTTTCCTGACTATACAAAAGACATACTGTAGAAGCCAGGACCTACAGTAAATGTGCCGTCACAGTCAAATGGCACACTGTGCTCTGAAAATGTGCAAAGACAAAGTAACACAAAGTCTACAGGGAGGGCAGGCAATGTGTGTGCATAAAAGAAATATGACATTCGTAAACGGTCAAGATCTTTAGTAAAGAAAGGAAAAAAAAATATTTTTAAACATTCTGGGTTTAATTTACTTGCTGTTTTATTCCAGTTGTTTGCAGCATTATGAGCTATACAGTCCTATATCTTGTTACCTGGATATCAACCTGAAAGCATACCAAGAAGATAAAACGTTTTCCTTTTTAAGTTTTGAGGAGACAATCTTTGTGTCTCTTTGTGTTTTTTTACCTGTAGGTTTAACACTTCTATGAGTAATTGAGTCTTACTGAAATTCCAGCAGGACTGGATATTCTTTGTTCAGGCGAAGAAAGAAACACAAGTGCCAATTTCGGCTGAATTATTTTTTTAAAAGAAAATGTATAGGTTGTTATACCACTTCTTTATGTAAAAGAATCAGACACTTCCTTGGAGCTAGGCACAATTTTGTGTGCATAAAAATAAACACATTATTATAAACACTTAACACATTTTGCCCTTTACAGAAACTAGACAATTGCAATTGCTCTTTAGGATAAGTGATCTTTCTGTAACAACCACCGAACCTTAGCTACTTTGTAGTTTCTGCGGATGTTTTTTCTTAATTTGTACTGTAAATTGACAAATGCTAAAAGGCCTTTTCTATAGAGCTTCCCCGGAATACTGTTATTTCATGTTTTAGACAACAAGCTGTCTAAGCCAGAGTTACATTCTGCAGCGTTTACGGTCTTTAAATAGGTGCTTGGTCAAGGAAAAAATATCATTAGCCAATAATTGAAGAGCGTGCAACTATCAATCGCTGTCAGAGCCATAAAGACTTCACTGAAAACCTACATTACAAAGACCGGGAGGGAGGGGGGGCGGCTGTGTGTAGTGAGTAAACAGTAGGTACTTTTCGCTACGAATGGTGTAATTTTTAAAAATACTCCAATACTCCTGTAGTGACCTGAGAGGCTGTTAGCGTTTTAACGTCTGTATGATTTTCCCCGGTGAAGGATACAGTGCTAAACTCTGAATATCCCATTTCAAGAGCGTAGCCCCTTTTTTATACATATCAGGCTTACACAACTAATAAAATCACTTTGCTGTAAGGAATCATTTTAAGAGGCGCAAGAACAGAGAAGAAAGGTGGGGGGGGGAGGAGGCCGCGTTTTTCAACCGTCACAGCCTCGCTGGTTCACTCGGCGAACAGATCGTTGCGAGTGAACGTTTTTACAGGAACAAAAAATAAAACGAAAAATAAACACAAAAAAAACCCCGACAACAACACAAGTTACTGTAATCTTCTTCGGCAGTTGTCGGGGTTTTTTTTTTTTTAATCCCCCGAAAAATAAAAACGCAAAGCCCGATGACGCTCCCTGCGTGTGTCAGCCAATCCACAGGGCGATGGCGAGGGGGGTGTTCGTTTCTCCTACCCAGCAGGCTCGTCTGCTGTAGAGGAAGTTGTGCTCGGTTACATTAAAGAGGAGGGCAGCCCATGTTGGGGAGAATAACAGAGCGAGCAGAGGCAGGGAGAAGGACGGACGTAACAGGCAGGCTCACATACACACACCCATAGCACAAAATGGCAGGGAGGCGAAGATCTGGCAGGGACAGGAGCAGACATGACCCCCCAAACCGGTAGACCCAGCGGGGCGAAAATCACCGCAGAGCACAGAGGGAGCCGGGAGAAAATGTTTCAGCCGAGTTAGGGTAAGGATTTTAAAAAAATAACCGGCGGTTTGGGCGCAACCAGGCGAGCGTTCAGAGATGTGACAATATGGTGGAAAACAGAGATGGTGCCACGGTCTAGGGTAAAAATGGCTATGGTGGGGCTCCAGCCAAGACCAGGAAAGCAGGAATTTAAGGCGTCTTTTACGGGGTGTAACGGCACTTTTTTGAGTGCCGAATGACGGGGAAGAAAAGGCAGTGAGTTTTTTTTCGAAGCTCCGAAACCTGGAAGACCTCTAGTCTGTCGTTGAGAATGGAAATTGTGCAGTTTTTAGGACCTACGCATTTTTAATGTGCTTTGTCCTTGAGACAACAAAATGTCCTTGTCAGGCGTGAATTTCGAAAAACAAAGCATAAAACGTTCCGAATCGAAGCCAAAAAGCTTGGTTTGCACGAACTTTTAGTGATCTTTGAGTTAGAGTTATAATCATTGTGGTTTGTAGGGATTTTTTTTCTTGTTAACATTTTCTCCATATATTATCTGTTTAAACTGTCCTTTCTTTTTTTAAAAAAACGCAGTTCGATTTACATACAGGAGTAGTCGTTCTATGAAATGTGTCCAGAAAACATTGCTTTTAAAAGGGTCTCCAGTTTTTATTTTATTAAATATTGGAAGTTGCAAATTTGGATTTTTCTGTAATAAATATCTGTAAAATCTCTTACTGAGGAGTTATGTTTTAGTATTCTCGTTTTAGTTATGAGATTTGGATGACACGTTTTCTGTCAAGTCATGTATGTTTAAAGTACATTTATTTCTTATTTAAGTGAGAAATTGTGGGTGTTGGCTTTTAACTCTTGATGGCACAGTGTGGTATATTTACTGTATATAGAAAAAAACTTAAGTTCGTCCGATGTCAAATTTGGTTTTACAAAAAAGGTGATAGAGAAGGGTACACATGGTAATAAACTTAAATTAGATTATCACGAAGTTTGCTGCGTACTTTAAAATCTTATCATGACAAAATTAAATGGTTTTGTTATCGAATAGCCAATTTGGGCTGCCATTGTTAAACTGTAAAGTAGAAGTCAAAGTGCTTTGAAATATGAATTTAAGCTACTTGATGGAATTTGCTATTTTTTCTGCAGTTTAGTATTTGGAATTTCAAAAAAACTCTTTGCTTAGTGCATGGGGAATTCCTTCAATAAGCACTATTAAGACTAAAAAGATGTTTTGAAAGGATCGTCGTGTTTCATAGGCAGACACTATTTTGACTATGTGTAGTTTCAGCCAACTATAAGGAGTTAAAACTTGTTTGGATTTAAAACCCAAGGTACAGTTTTAGCCTCTGGGCAGGTTAGGTTCTAAAGCAGTCTTGTGCTCCTCCAGTTTCTCTCCAGTTAATGTTTGTGAAAATATGCCCAATTATATTTAAAGCAGCAGTGCCTTAATATAAACAGAATAGTTATAGCCTTGGTTTCCCATAGTTTACACCTTTTAAGGACCCATGTGCTCTATGGATGACCCAGCGTTTTTTTCAATGGATTTTCCATTTTAATATTGATAATTTGGCCCCCCTACTGCTAATGTAAAATACACAATTGTTTTTCTGTAGACAGTTTTAATATTTTGTTACTGAATCTTGTCTCGAAGCGTCAAGGGTATCACTTTGTTCCCATTTTCCCTTTTGTTTTCGCCAAATTTTATTTCCAGAGCTGTGGGGGGTATCTGCAATGTAATTTTGGGGGTGTTGGTCTCAGAGATTAATCCCAAAGTGGAAACCAACCTGTTTGGGGAATCTTGTTCTGCCTACTGGAGCTGCTTGCTAATATAAAATGTATCTGAACCACAAAGGGGGATGTTGCTAGACGTTTCTTATTTGTTGGTGGAGGTTTCTCCAAATGAATTGAAGGGCTCCTCTTTTTTTATAACCTTGCTTGTGATTATTTGTCAGTGGGGGAAATTCAACCTTTGGAGATCATTTAATATCCCCCTTTTTAAATGTGCTGTAGTAGGTAAGACACCAGGTCAATTTGTGAAATTTGTGTTGGGACAGATACAGAAGCAGATTCTTCAGTATTTTGCTGGGTGTGCATCGTCATGTGTTACAAGCGTGACGTGTAATACAATCATTTTTTTTTTCCTAGGTTGAAGCTGATCTTCATGGAGGAGACTGAACCAGATGAAGATGATGGTAGTGATGTAGGTAAGCTTATACGTCTGAAACTACATTGTTTTCAGTCTTGCTAATGGCAAGAGACATTTTGGTATTCGTTTTCCATCTTTAGTAAATTAGATCTGCTCATACCTTGAAAGGACTACATTTGTTTTAACATGGAGTTACCAGTAGGATGTGCTGTAAAGCATTTTTAATCTGGTTTTTAATGGTTTCCTACAGATGATTGAAATGTCCTTCACAATTTTAGAATTTTGATGGGATTGCATCTGAATGTTTCTTTACTTTTTCAGGACCATCAGCTGAGTTGCACCAGATCTCATGTTATGAAGGAACATAAAAATAATGTACATAATGTAAGTATTCTGTCTCTAAGGAATATATAGGATGATACAAATTCATTCTTACTGAGTCCATAACATCACTTAGAAGTACACATGTATACATAAACAAGCTTATGCTTTACATCACCGGAAGTAATTTTTATTTGTCATTATAAGAGTGAATGCAAGTCATTTAAGGGGATCAGTTACTTTAGCCAGTACTGCAACTCTAAATTTTCACTATGACAGAAAAATCACAATAAGGTGTTCTGGAGACACTGATCTTTTCCTACGTAAGCCTTAATTTCTATTTTAAGCGGCTCTGATTCTGTAGGAGGAGAAAAATTAAAATATTTGAAGGGGGTGTAGATTTTAGTTTGTACTTTTTCTTAAAGTAATTCACATTTTCAGAACACGGATTGTTTCTTATATGATATCTAGCAAGGAATTTACTTAATTGGTTGAGATGCATTTCTAACAGTAACAAAAAGACATGTTTTGTGAACTGATTAAAAAAAGGCATGTACTGGCAAAATAGAAGTGAGCCAGCTGAGATTTTAAGTTTTATTGAGGGTACAACACTAACTCTTTTTAGAAATAATTTAAAAATGAGAAAGGATGACTCTTTAAAAAGATCACTGCTGTAAAAGTAATTTAAGCTTTGGTTTAATATGTATGCATATACTGTTACATTTTATTCCATTATGCAAGTGAACTTTTAGCTTGAAATTCTTCTTGATATAAAATCCCAGAATTATTTCAACTTCTGAATACAGAATTGTTAATTCAGTGTCAAGATCTTTACCACTGCTTTAGGAGCATTCTAATAACCACATCTTGGTAAGACTTAATAATATGGTGCCTTGAATTTGGTACAAAACATTGAAAAGTTACTTTGAAGACCCCAGAATTAAGTCTGAAGTCAAGGTAAAACAAATTACAGTTGATCTTCTAATTGGAAACTATAAACCCAGAATACTATGGCTGATTTACCATAGTTGGGTGGAAGCAGAAGCTCTTTAAGGAACAAAAAGCTACCGTCTGTTGCTGGGTGTGAGATTTCCTATGGGGGGAAACTGGTTTATCTTTTTGTTTAACCTAGGTCTTACCATCAGTATCAGTACATTTCTGATGATCTGTTCTGCTATGATCTCATTTTCTTCATGACAACATAGAAGCAGTGGACAAAAACATAGTCTTGGGCCACTGTGTGAGGCCAGGAAGACCTTTGTGTGCCATGGTGTGGAGACTTGTTAGCTTCAGGAATAAAGCAGAAGGGATGTGGCACCATTCTTATATGAGAAATCAGCTCATGCCTGGTAGATGAAAGTGAAAAATACTCTCTCAAGTGTAATTCTGGAGTTTCCCACAAATGCTTGATTGGGTTCATATCTCATGACTGAGAAGGCCATAACATTGGTAATATCAATGCCATGCGCATCAAACCATTGGGTGGCCACATGTTGTCCTGGATGATATCCCTTCCAGCAGGAAGTAAATGCTACAATGTGGAGTGAAGATGATTTCTTGGTAGCAATTATCATTGACCTTGTCTTCTAAGAGAATAAGTGTACCAAATCATGACAGGAAAATGCACCTTACAACATTATGGAACCACTAGTACCCTTTACTATTGGAACCAAGCACTCATGACTATGGAGTTCTTTAAGGTTGGAGCCACATGCTCCTGTTCACTTGTAGAGAACGGTGCTAACCATAATTATAGTTAGCCAGAACTGACCAGCATTTTTCTACATGACTAAGCATACTGGGTTATTTGTTTATCATGTAAATCACACCTATGTGGAGGTCCCTGCTTTCAGTCTACTTGGTGTCCTTCATTTACTCTGGGGTTTCTATTTTGTCCCCTCTGTATGCCAAAGATATCTTGCTTCAGTGCACTTAATCAAGGACATATGTTTTCAATATAGCTGAACATAATAAGGCCATACTGTGCATTTCTGTTTGTAAATGTAAAATGCATATCTCAGACAGAACATAAAATAGAATTTAGGGTGATCTTTCCACATTTCTAGTCTTGGAAATTTAAAGACGTTGGTTGTGTTTTTCTGTAAATGTGAACTGTATTAATCATTCACTCTGAAAGAGCTTCCGCTTTGTCTAAATATTGTACAGGTATACGTTTGAACTTAACAAATATGACAAACATAAGTGACCTGTTCCCTTTTTTATTAGCTGTGATAAGACCCAGTAGATCTGACTGCTGCTATCACTGACTCAGAGGTTAGGGGAGCTGTTCTGAGTTGAATATTTAATGAAACAGCAGTCTGAATATGGAAATATAAGTCATGTGACCAGATTTGGGTGGGGCTAAGGTGAACAAATTATCTGGAGACCTTTCTGTAAAATATGTGGAATAAAACATCTAGTGTTCCAAATGTGGTTACTTTGTGTATACGGGAAATGAACTGCAGTATGAATGTACTGCTTTGTTCTCTATTTAGAATTGCCTGAAAATGAAATTGTTTTAAAAAAATTAAAGTTTACAACATGTATGGTTAAACTTGTTGAACTGGTCCTTGCCTATTCATCTATGGGACTGAGTAAAGTTTTCCTATATGAGCCTTAAACATACATTTTTCCTATATTAGCCTTAAACATTGTTTAAAATTACATATTAATTAAATCTCTATTTACAGAGTTCAGCAGTACATCTATGAAGTAATTTCTATTGGGGAAAACTTGAAAATGAGATCCTCAAGACACCCTGGTAAGTTTTTTTTTTCCTGAAATTTGCGTTAAAGATTATTATTGAAGATAGAATCTCAATTCAGATGCTTGTCATTTCCCTTCAGATGAAATGTACTTTTAAATGATGGGATACTTGGAAGACTATTCTCTATCCACCAACACACTTGCAGTGTAAACCATATTTAAATGTATCACTCAAGCTTGAAAGACCTTTGAATTTTCAACAAAAGAGTTTTTTAAAAGGGTTAATCAGTATAAAGCTTAACATGGAAAGTTATGCATAGTAACTTGGAATGTCTACATATACGTTAGATTCATAGCAGCAGAAATTAATGGTTTTGTGACTTTTCGTGAGCATGATTTTATGGAGTAATTTTGTGATAGCACATGGTGGATAAGCCTGGCATGTGTGCCAGGAGACACGGTGACAGTTTCAACAGGAGTTCTTCATTGCACGAAGCAAATGCCTTGTGTGTTGCCCGTTTTAGAGGGAGAGTGACCTGGATCTCCTGCATTGTCATTAGTTGCCATTATTGGACTTTTGTCATCCTCTGTGATATGAGGATCGTGTTTGTGACACCTGGTACATAAAATAAGTAGTGATGATCCTTGAATGCTTTAAGTCGGACAACATTGCAATCACATACTATGAAGATTGGTTTGGGATCATCTTATGTTCTTGCTGGTGTACAGAAGATCTCTCCTTCATTCTTAACAGCATTGAGAATAGAATTACTTTACAGCAACTGCTCTACGTTACATGGATGTCTGTCATAAGCCATGTAATGATAGATCCTGAGCAATATCTATGGAGTTGTACATTGATTCATTCACCAGATGACTTATTGTACAGAACCTGGTGGATTCATCAGTTGGGAAGTGATGTTCCACCATTGACGTTTCTTCCCAAGTTGACCCATTGTTTATCTCTGGCATTCCAGGATGGGTTGGGATGGCAGATACACAAATACTTAGGGTCCCTGATCCTCTTAGGTGCTGCATTGTCGGAAGGCTGCTATGCCAGTACTAAGGTTATGCCTGATTCCCCGTGCATTTGGCACCCTAAAGATCATATTTATATCCTCAGTACTGGCAATATCAGTGTGACAACGGACATTTGTCTATACACTTAAAAAGTTGAGAGGTTTTTATGAGAAGCAGTTCATTGAACACATTTAGTAAGTTGTCCACGCATAAATGGCATACGGCACAATTTGATATGAACTGTAATGCATAAGTGGGCAATATATATTTAGCTATTTTTGAACTTGACTAAAGCGTTTTGAGAAGCCACCTTTTAAAGGTGCTATATAAAATAGCTTATTTTATTATTATAACTTGGCCACGAACATGAACACCTCATACTATTAAGTCATACCTGAGTATTTTGAGGGCTTTCTAATAGTCAGAAAGCTGCCCCCCCCATCTGCTTTATGATTGAGTTCTTGCATTAGTTGGACTTATTCAGACTTATTAAATTATTTTGAGATTGAGCCTTTGAAGGAAACTCCCATCCTTTAGTTGTGTATCCCACTCTCACCACCACTTGACAGTAACGGTCTTGGCTGAAGAGCTGTACCTTTGCTCTGGTTATTTCTCATCTTGATCAGGTTTCAGGGTTGCTATGCAAGTGTAAGGATTTAAACCTTATATAAAATGGTACAACAGCAACATTTTATGTATCTATTTACTTAATCCTTTAAGAAATATTTTACTAAATCTTGTAGATTGAATTAGTCTCATGTCCTCAATACACATGAAGGGGAGATTATGCAATACTGGGTTAAAAACACTTCTCAAATTCAGGTTTACTTCTGAAAACGTAATTCTATAATCTTTGCATTCTACCGATTTTGTAGTTTTAGATCTGGACAACTAAAATTCTTTGATTCAAAAATGTAGGTTAGTAAAGCCTAAACCTGCATTCTCTCAATTAGATGTGTAGTCAGTTTAAATGAGACCCAGAAAGATCCATGAAGGAGCTTGATATTGATTTATAGAGTGGAAAATGACAGCATCTTGAATTGAGTTTGAATTGAATTTTTTAAATGTTTTGACTGATAAACTGTATGGATTTCAAAGGATTTTAGGATTGCCTTGAGGATTGCTACACTTTTGTGTGCATTTTGCATTTAAAAAATGTTTAAAATGTATTAATAGTACATGGAACTTGCAGAGAAAAGAAAGCCCTACCCTTACAGGGTTTTTATACTTTCTACATCTGTACAAATTATGTATTGATATTAAGTGTTGTAGCAGTCCTCAATAAGAGGTTCATCTTGGTTTGAAATAGGTAATTGATTTACATTTTGTGATTACAAAACATACCTTTTTTTGCTGATGCTGGGAAAACTGAGTGGGATTGTGTTTTTAGCTTCACTTAGTATGTTAAATTATAACTTAACTAATTGCTTAGCTAAAGGTAACATTTTTTGTGAATGTATTGCTAATGTGTCCATTTAGCTTATAATGGTGGAACAGATTGCTTCACAATTCTTTAGAATTCTGGTTAATTTGGTATTAAGGACTATTCTGTTTTGTAAATCTTAGTCTGTAGCTGGGTATATTCAAAGTGCTTTTCCTGTGGGATAAGGTCAGAAATGGGTACCATTGCCAGTTAAGGTTTTGACTCATTGATGGTCCTAGATGACACCCATGGTGTATAAAAAAACAATTAAAATTGTGATCTACCTAGATTTGGGGGATTTGTTAGTTTTTCATAATACTTGGTTTTGGATTTGAAGAGTGCAGTTGTCTTTCAACTAATTTGCAAACATTAAAAATTGATATTTGTAAGTTATGTGGAAAGATTTTCAGGGCTGTTTGTGTTATTTTGTCAGAATTGACTTAAAGGTCTGTGGAATATGTTAGGATGTTTGCTGCATATCTATTATTAAGTCCTTTTATGTGAAGGGTCTGCAAACATAAAGATTTATATAAGAACAGAACTGCTTTCTCACCTTTGGATTTCATACAGTTTTGTTTTTTGATTTTTTTTAATGTGGAGACTTCCAAGGTAAGGGTGCTACATTTGTTACTGCCATTTATGCCAGATTGTATAGGTTGTTTACATTTATTTCTTTCTAATTCCATTAAGACCCCATACAACTGAAGAGATTCAAGTGGAGACAGCTGGTTTGTCACCAAGATGGCGCCTCCTTTCTGTGATTTGGGATTACTGTGTCATTTGGGAAGGCTGATTCCTTGAACTAAAATGGACTTTATCCTTTCCTTTGCTTGGACTTTTTTTGAAAGAAAATTGACTTAATTGGAAACCAGTTTGAAAATACTTTGCATATGTTTTACCTTGACCTCAAATGTCTGCCCTGGAATAAATGTGCATGGCTATGATTGTACTACCTTGGATTTTCCCAAATTTGAACTGTGTATTTTTTTAAATTGTCAGTTATATATTTGGAGTGCTTATGGAGTTAAATAAAATTTTCAATTAATACTTGCATTTCTTTGGCATTTTTTTTGTGGTGCTCAGGTTGCTGATTATACATAAATGGGCATGTGTTACTTTTTAAAAGTTCTGTTTTTGCTTTTGATGTGCCTTAATGTGCCTTATTTGAACATGGTATATCAAGATCTAGCCTTTTAATTGAGTTGGGATACATTTGTGTGGTCTTTGGTTTAATTGGACATTGCAAAAATGGTGGGTTTTAATGGAAATGATCCTTTGGGTTTTCTCCCACCCTCCATGACATCTTTGGGGGAGGAATGGCTTCTGTTATTTAAAGGGTGTGGAAGACCTGGATGTCCCCAAGCCAGGACCTGGTTTAGAACATGAAACAATGAACTGGTCACCAAGCTGATCCTTGGCTTTGCTCAATTTTATTCTTGAATGGCACCATCCATTATGTACTATACAAAAGCCTTGTGTGCTGAAAGTCTCCATTGACTCATGTTAAATTAACTTTATAAATTTAGTTGTGATTTATTAAATCTGATGATTATCATATCCACTCCATTAAGATATTGAGCACCCTGTGCATTAGTAAGCTGATACTAAGTGTTGTGTAGTATTTGCAGAAGAATGCTAAATCCAATGGTGTTGAGTGGTCCAGTTAGAGTGCCATGGGGTCTCAGTGTTGTGAATGGACCCTGAATGTGTCCCCAAGACCCCCTTGGGTGTCTTTGTGTGTTGACCACCTACTGTTGCCCCAGTATTGGTTGGGGGGTGTCCTTTTGTTCCAAATGGGGATAATGTCCTTCAGAAACCACCCCTGTTTAAGGGAATTCCATGCACAAAATGTCCAGTTTCCCAAATGGTTAACCAAGCTGTTTTGTTTTTATTTTGCTCATTTCAATATGCCTCAAAAAGAATCCATACAAATTACAAAGCAATCAAATGCAAAGAGTTAAACCAGTTGTGAAGGTGATTGTAATGGTGTCCAAGCTCTTTTGTGTTGCTTTTATAAAATGGCTCCAGTTGGCTCATTTCCTGTCTGAACAGGAAGTTATGGCTGCCCCCGAGATTAAAATTTACCCAAATTTAGTCTTATTTAAAAGGTACCACTTCTTTTTACCTTCAAGGCATCTTGGTTTTCAGTGACCAGATGCTGGTGTGGGGTAAAAGTGGTAGTTGTGAGGAAAGACTTGTTTAAATTGGGTGTTTTTTGTATAAAATGAAAGGGGTGGGTCTTTGGTACATCACCTGAGTCCTGGGGTAAATGGAAAGAGCGTCAATCAAAGGCAGAGCTCTCAGAGCTGGGAAGGAGATCTAGATGGCGGCTGAGCCTTGGAGAGGAGAGCGCATTGAGAATCGCCGAGCCTCTCCAACACTTTGTGTAACTTTTAGCAACTTTTAGGCCGCCGCAGGGGCCATTGGGAGACTTTATTAGCGAATCTAGATCGCTTTCGAGTTGTTACATTTGTGATTTAGCAAAGCTTTTTTGTTTAATTTGTGTGGCTTTATCGAGAGGAGAATTACAGTACACTATGTGCGAGTCGTTGTTTTCCAGCTTAAGCACAGGCAGCCATGACGCACCACCATTTTTAGTGCGCTCTGCCTAGGGTGCTTCTACGCCTCTTTATTTAATTAATTTTCTTTTCCGATAGCATGTAATTTTTATTTTTGTTTTAAAAAACATCCGTTAAGCGATATATGCTGAAAACTAAATATTTCCGTTTGCGGACCCCAGTTACGGAATAAAGAACTTCATTGACGAGTGGGAAGCAACACTGCAATCTACCTGTCTGTACATGGAATAGGTATGTATAGAATCACGCTTTTCATCTGTTATTTTTTGGTTTGTTTTTTAAAATGCATTTTTGAAACGTCTCCCCTTTTGTCTGATGACGCAGTTGTAATACATTGTGTAGACGTGCACGGGTTTTTTTTTGGGTAAAGAAATGGGGGGGGTGTTTTATATGGTGCCTAGTTGAGCAGGTGTCTTTTATTTACCTTTTCTTTTAACGTTTTAAAGGTTTTGTAGTTGTTTTTCGATATGCGATATGTTTTTCGAGACAGTGGTGTTCTTTTTCAGTCATGTCGTCGCAGCGTCAAGACTGCTGTCCTGCTGGCGAATGCACGCAAATGGAACTTAACAAGGGATCCTTACCCTTCTTTTAACTTTTGACAGTAAAATACCAGGACACGAGAGCATCAAAAACAAGTGTACAGGATATATAAAATGATGAAGAATAAGAACAGCAAGCGAGAAGACGACGGTTCGACCCAAAGTAATGCATCAAGGTACGATCTTTCATTTTTTTTCTCCATTTCTTTTGACATCTGCCTTGATTGTTTACGTTGTCAAGCCTGGATGCTCACCTGTGCCAATATATAGTGTTCGGTTTCTGTGATTAATTTAGGTTTTAGATAAATGACCTTGGGATTCTTAAATTGCCACACCCTAATTTTTGCTAGCAATTTCTTAAACTTAAGACTTGATTTTAGGGCCCATTTAAAGCATCGGGTACCCAAATGTATACTAACCCGATGAAGTCGTGTGGTTTTTTTGGGCGATTTCTTTCAGTATTTTTTCCGTTTGTGACAGCACAAAATGACCTTGTCTGTTTTGTCGTTGCTGCATTGCACCATTTTACATACAATGCAGTTTCCCATTTAAAACATTTTATTGGGACTTCATTTGTTTGTGTGTCTTAGAAAATATCAATTTTAGTATTTGATTGGGCTTTTATTTAACGACACGTAATACCGAATACCTAATAGTACTTGTTCATGTGTTTGACTGGCTCGCTTTGAAGCACGTTAAACTGTTGTGTATACATTTTTTTGGGATGACAGATGGAAGAATAATCTGTATTAGTTTAAATAATTTGGCAATTTACACTTAAATAATCGGTTAATGGTTAAAATATATAGCATTGAAGATTGTTTGTAATGGACTAAACTAAAAGTATTAAAAGTAAATAAAATGAATTTAAAACGATGTTTGTTCACATTTTTTATTCTCTTTGCTCTGAGCCATTGTTTCACTTTCAACATGTGCACAGTTGATTGAGATGGTTTTAAAACGTGAAACAATGTTGATCTGTCTCTCTCTTTCAAAAACATTGCTTCCCAACCAAGCACTCAGCTCTTATAATTCTGTGACCAAAAAGTACATGATTGCTTATTGTCAAAATGTTGTGAAATGCTGCAACAAAAATATCAACAGTTTACGAATCTTAATGATTTTACGTCATGCAACTAGTTTCATTTTCTCAACCGTACCATAATGGTTTAAAATAATCAAAATGTTTTGTTTTCTAATTATATATGTGTACTTATGTAAGATTGCATCTACAGTGCACCTATACAGTTCTCTTATATTATGGATACATATAGTTGTTTCTTGTGACATGCTTTGCAAAAGTTGTTTTTGTGAAAGTGCAAGGTAGGTGCGTCTAAGTGTTTTTTCCCCTGGTCACAGTATTGTCCCTTCAAGATGTATTTCCACTTGAAAGTTTGGACATTCTGGTATTTATGCTAGGTTACTTGAGGCTTCAGTTCTCAAACACCAGCAGAGTTTAGTGTAACACCTAGTATTAAATCAGGTTTCATAGCTTTTATTTTCATGTAAATGAAATGCACAACCACTTTACCTGCACACATTTGTCTTTGTAACTATCAAAAGTGATTTTTTGTGTGGCAGGCTTTGTGTAATTTAAACTAATTTAACTTCAGTTTAAGAGACCTAAGGAATTCATTTTGTTTTCTGTTTACTTTGACACTTGTAGTACAAACAAATTAATTCTAAACTCATTTCCCACTATCCGGTTATTTTGTTTCATATTGGTGTAGGAGAGAACCCACTTTGAAGTCAGATATTTGGTGTTGAATGCATGTTTTTTTAGCAAATATAGGCAAAAGTTTTGAAACTACTATTGTTTTGAAGCTGTATTATTCTCCTAACTCAATGATACAATAACCTCCTCTGCATTCACTGCTTTTAAAAACTACATTGATCAGCTTGTACAATGTGAACCATGCATTACTGCAAGGTATAGGAATTATTTCTCTCACTTGGTTGCATGTTAATATACAGCTTCTGTGAAGTATTTAAAAGCTGGTATTTAGTGTTTGCATTTTTAACAGGCACTACCTTAAGTTTGGGGAAAGCTGAGGTTTCAGAAGTCAAGAAGTCAAGTGAAGGGTTAAGGTTTCATTTTTATATGGTCCAATTCTATTGTGGCAGCCATTTTATAGGTGCTGACTGTTTAAAATAAAATAATGCCAGTTGTTCAATGCTTTTCCAACCACACACAGATCTCCCTTCACATAAGAGGTAAGGATGACCTCCCTCCTGGCAACAATGAACTTTTTTTGGTTGCCAGAGAAAGTAAGTGTTCGGTTTTGGTCCAAATGTGCATCTTTTTTCGCAATAGATTGCTGCACGTCCACTTCAAAGTCACAAAATGGCTCTTGCTTTGTGCCGCATAGCTAGGCAGACATGCTGCATTACACAGTGTGTACTTAGAACTACAGGAAGCTTGAACAGGATGTGGTTCAAAGGTCAGAAGTGTATGTTTTGAACAGAGATTGGTTAGCTGTGGGCATAGCAACACAACGGCCTATAGCAAATTCTGAATTGGAGGGATGTGCCCACCCTCCTGTTACGTCACTCATCCCATTGTGTGTAGCCTTTCCTGCTTTGTCAGCTAACGCAGCTACCCCTGCTGGTTGAAATGCCTTGCAAGAAATTAGAAATCCTTTGATGTTTTTCTTTTTTTAATTTTATAATGTTATTATTGTCTTTTAGATTTTGACCAACAAATGCACTATGAATGAACACAATTTTTAAAACATCTTAATCTTTAGAGACAACATTAAAGGCCTTGCTTTTCCTGCTAGTGTTTATTAAAACAATTCACAGACACTAGCACAAATATGTACTAGCGACCCTGGCTTTTATAATTATTTTTTCATTTCTTTTATGTACATTTTTCACGTTTAAAACCATGAACATTATTTTTTCATTATTATCACATTATTATTTCAACATTATTTTAAATCCCATTTACCAGTTTTTACTAAATTACTCAATGTGGAGTAGGAAATTGGGTGAACTGTTTAGGCAGTATCATGGTTATAATTTAGTTTTTTTTATATAAAGAGGTTTTGAACACTTTTAAATTCCTTATGATCTAGTTTAATAAAATTAATATTTAATTAAGTTTAGTTAAAATAATTTTAAAAAGTAAATATATTTTGTGAAAATACTGTGACAACTGGTTTGCAAAACCTGTTGCACAGCTGGTAATGTTGGATTCCTCAGCAGATATGTCATGTTTAGTCAGCTGTTCCCTGTTTGACCATTTAAGGCCTTGAAAATGGAGAAGCAATTTGGTGGGATTGAGGGGCACTGTTTCAGAAAGGGTAAACAGAATAGCAGTGTCTCTTTAGAAACATGCAAATACATCACAGAAACACCACAGCTGTTAAAAAAAGATAAATGTTCTGGTTTTGGAGGCTGCATTTTAGTTAGAAAAGAAAGTAGTTTCCCGATGCACTGAAAATGCAAATATCTAAAATCGCTACCTATAGTCCTAAATGTCAACAGTGCCCCTTAATGGAAGATATCAGGTGAGTATTGAGAAATTGTATTGCCTCATTTGTGGACGAGGAGAGCAGTATTTTGAAAATATTTTTTGAAGTAATACAACAAACGACGTGGTGTGTTGAAACATGAACATCCCCGATTATGCGTGGTAGCAGAACTATGTGCTCACTTCCTGTTTCCAGAGAAAAATCCCAAGACGGACACCTGTAGAGTATGGTTGTGCACACTGTCACTCCCCGGAAAGAGGCTTTGTAAATGCTGTTATTTCTTTGTGAGGGAGAAAGCGTAACAGTGTGCCTTTGCTCTAGATGGTGAGTAATGTGAGGGATGAAGACTTTACCTGACAGTGTACTCGCTTTTTTGCAGAGACAGTGCACCATCTGTCCCACATTTGAAACATTATCCTACATTTGTTCTTGTGCCATTTGTTGTTAATAAAGAGCGAAGCCTCAAATCAAGGACTGCTAGAATATATAATATATTGAAAATGTATTTAATAATCTATTAGCTTCTTTAGCATATCGCTTCTCAAACATATGGGGTGGTGGGGTTGTGTGGTGGCTCTGTGGCTAAGGATCTGCACCTGTGGCTGGAAGGTTGCCGGTTCATTTCCTGCAGCCGGCAGAGGAATCCTACTCCGTTGGGCCCCTGAGCAAGGCCCTTAACCCCAACTGCTTTAGGAGTGCCGTATACAGTAAATGGTTGACTCTGCTCTCTGACCCCAAGCTTCCTGTCTGTGTCTCATGGAGAGCAAGTTGGGAAAAAGACAAATTCCTAATACAAGAAATTGTATATGGCCAATAAAGTGTGATCTTATCTTGTATACCTCTGACAAAGCTGATTGATTTTTGCAGATATAAGAAGGAGACATGACTGTTTCAAGTGGCAGATTAAATGTGATCAGATGTAACATTACATACCAGATGTAAATGGTCAGCAGTCTGCCTTATGGTTGATCCTATCTTAAAGCTGAAACTGTTGAGTATCATGGTTAAGCAACTGTTAACCTTTAGGTGATAAGTACCATGCAACACATTGCTCTTCACAAAGTTCTTCAGTTAATGGAATTTGTAGAATCTTCTTAAATCTGACATTATTTAGTAATTTGTAAAACCAGTCTGCCCAAGACCACAAACAGCATTTAGAATGTCAGATGTTTTTTTAATTCTCAACCACAATGAGTAATCAAAAAGAAATGTCTTGTTTTCGACAAGTCATCTTTAAGGAATACTTGCCTGTTTTTCCCTTGATAAGGTATTTTTCTGAAATGTTATAGGAACCTGGAACCACTCTGGAACTCATTGTTGTTTTGCATGTTAAGTGGATAAGTTAACAGGATTTTCCACATGCCTGCTGTTGTTTGTAGCTTAAATTATTACTTTTATATTAATATGTATTTAGTCTTAGCTTTTTTCAAGCCACGATTGTTACTATCACAGCGCATAAGAACAAAAAAGTGTATCAATGACAGGAGGCCTTCCAGTCTATTTGTTTTGTTTGCTCATAGCTAATTGATCCTAGAATCTCACCCAGCTGTGTTTTGAAGGAAGGCAGGCTGTTGGCTTGTCTCACTCTCAGTACCCTTTGTGTAAGTGCCTCCTGGTCTCGGTTTATAATGCATCTCCCCTTCCTTTCCCTTCCTGTCCCTGAGTTTGTGCTTTACTGCAGATGCATGTATCTTTTTTTCACAAGGTAACATAGGTCATCACACACATTTGAGGTCTAATCAGTCCTACTGGGTGAATATTTTCCACATTGTGCAAGTAAACTACGCCTCGAAGGTATATTTTCCACATTGTGCGAACTACCTATACCTTGGGGGTATGGGTAACCTGCCCATCTCACCTTAAAACGATTTAAAGTAAAGTTAATGTCCATTTTGAGTGAAACAGTATTGCAGTCTTAGCTGTGCTATGCTCATTGATCATGGATTTGAAGGCACAATGTAGATGGGAGAGCTAAATAATTAAACCATGTTACAATTGGTGTCTATCAATGTATAGATCATGAACCTGTAACTTAAAGTGCACTTGTAAGACCTCTTTTAGTATTCAGAATGTAAAAAAAAATTTTAAGCCATTAAATTTAGAAGTGCATTACAGATGTTGTCTGCTGGACATTTCTCTGTGGCCTTGTTAGTTTGAATGCCAAGGTTTTGCGATCTTTGCTGTTTATTTATAATATTGGTTCACAAAACAAATCATGAACTTCAGATAGTCTTTTAAAATATAATAAAAATACCAGGATTTTTTCTTAGAAACAGGGACCTGTAGATCTGGTTAATTAGGTTAAACATTTACTATTTGTGTAGTGAATTGATCTCTTGAGAGGTTAACTGGGAAAAAAACAGTTTTCTCTCCTAGGAGTCTTGTACTGCTCCAACAAGACCAGTCAAAAAAGAAATTTCAGATCTAAAACATGCCATGAGAAGACATTAATAATTTATTTGATCATTTAATGGAGATAAGCTGATTACTTATTGAGCATGGTTAGATATAATAGTGTACTGTTTCATTAACTGTGTAAGCAAATTTTAGATTCAATTTCTAGGTATGTACATTTTACAGACTGCCCTATGCCCTATTTCACCAGTTATGCTATTAAGATTGGGTCGCTTGTTCTCTCTTTATGAACCTAAAGAAGAATTAGACGTTTCATGATTATCCCAGAAGTTGTGCACTGTAATACTCCACTGGGACTATTTAGTAGTTGGAGTAAATGGGGTCTCTGTAAGAGCTTAATTCTGTAAACTTTTGTAGAACACTTGCTTCTGGAGAAGAAAAAAATGTGTAAAATAGGCTGATTTTCTTTTGAAAGACTTGCCAGGTCTTCAAAAAGCGTTTAGAAAATACACTTTCTCGTTTGTGAGGTGGATATGGAGGCCAGCATCTGATACCATCACCCCCATGTGTTGCTCTGTCATTGTTTTTGCTGATGGCGGAGATTTGCTTTGGCACTGTGGTTTTGTGGATGGTGCAAGGCATTTTAAGATGGTGGAGTAAAGAGGCCTAAAATGGTTGACAAATGTGGCAGATTCCCAAGTATAAGGAAAATCCTGGAAGGCTTTTCAACTCCCAGATGAGCGGTGTTGCTGCCCCCTGTCTGCAGAAAACATGATATTTAAACAGGGAGAGACATTTTTATTTGTAAAAGTTTCTTAAGAATGATTGGAAATGGAATTAAGGTTTAGGTAGTCTTTTAAAATATTTTTCGTTAAAAGACCCGCAATTATGTAATTTTTGGATGGTGAAGATGCTAAATATGTTTGTGGACTTACCCCTTTGTGTACTGACTTTCGATCTGAATGGGCTCAGGCTTAGAAAAGCCTCACAGATAGTGAACCTGTGCTTACATTAAAGATACTGTAGTTTTTTCTGGAGCAGTATTTTTAGTAAAACTTTTTTTCTCCTGTTTTTGGAAACATTTCCTGCTCTCCAACCAAGAATGGAGAAAGACTCGGCAAATCAGGTCAGGTGGTTCCTGCAGATGTGTTGCGCAGTAAGGGCAAGACCCTCTTCAGCAGCAGCTGTCCTTGCCTTCATCCTTTCCCACCACGCTCTCTGTTCCTCCTGATACCCCTTGCCCCTTGCCTGAGCAACACAAGTGCTTTAAAAATGGAGTATGTCTAAAATGCAGGTCGGTTCCTGGAGGATTCACTTTTCTATTTGGGACAGACCACCTCAACAAAGCCCAACTTGAGTACATCAGCTACTAAAGGCTTTTAAACAAGGCTTTTGAAATAGAGAAGACACTGGGACGCATTAGGGTGTCTGCCTGAAGTAAGCAAGCAAGAGTGTGAATGTTGTGGACAAACGCGTACTGGGGAAAAGAGTACAGTAAAACTATTGTAGTGCTCACATCTAGGTTTTCTTTGCCTTTGTTGATTAGCAGTCATGTGCTTGTGATAAGGATTCCCCAGACTATCAGCTATACTTGCCTCACTTACGCACCAGTGAAGCCAGTGAAAAAAGAATTTAAATGTGATGCACATTTGTGCGATTCTGGTTCTCTCTGCAGGATAAAGAGCTGCCAAAAACACTCTGCGCAGCTTGAAGGCGTATGTTTTTTTTTTTCCCCACAAGAAAAGTGTATCCATCTTGCTCATGACAGTTAGAATCGTATGAGGGTTTAACATCACGTTCGTTTGACCTTGTAGCAACTCCGCTTCCGAGGAATCGAACCACTCGGCCTCGGAGTCGGGCAGTCAGTCCGAGAGCGAGCGGGGCAGCGAGCGGGGCAGCGACTCCAACAGCAGCTCCGAGTCCGAGAGCCAGTCCGAGTCCGAGAGCGAATCGACGGGATCCAAATCCCAGCAGGCCACCTCCGAGGTCAAGGATAAGCCTGTCAGCAGGAAGGACAGATTAGCCGATGTCAAGAAGGTACCTGGTTATTGTAGCCCTGCTCAAACGCCAGCTATCCTGTGAGCTGCCAGTTAAAAGCACATGAGCCATCCCGAGCACTTCTGTTCCACACAGAGGCAGGGGGGTGTGTAAACCCCCCCGTTACCTGAACAGAGCTGTTCTAGTGCGGAAAACCACATCTTCAGGAGTTTCCAAAACGGTCATTTTGAGTGAGTTGCATGCTCTGAAAAGAGCGGTTCAGTAGCACATCCCTGCATCTCTTCCAAAATATTTAACGGACAGCATATTGCAAATACTTTGAAGACATTTCAACGTAGAACTTTGCGCTATGTACCCTCCCTCCTTTATAGTACAAAAATCCAAATGAATGTTGGATACAAAAAGTTATCCCTTTTGCCACAAATTTTAATCTTTTTAATTGAAAATGTATAGGATACAAATGGAGAGAATAAATTAGTGGGAGGGCAGCAGGCCATCTTATGGTCTGTTTATGTTTACAGATGTGGGAAGAACATCCAGATGTTTATGGGGTCAGGAGATCGAACCGGAGCAGACAAGAGCCTGCTCGACTTAATTTTGGAGCTGAGGTAAGCTGGGAGAAACTGCACTCAGGGCAGCCAAAAATTAGCCCCATATGATAAAAGAAAAGGCTTAAAAATGACCCAGGTTATTGTGGCTGTTTGGCTTCTAATTTGTAGCATTAAAGAAGTATTAAACGTGACGCACATATGAAAACATAAACAAATCAGTAATAAAGTTCTACCTTGAAATCCCAGTATGAACTGATAAATTGACACTTAACTCACTTGATTTTATTTTTTACCCCATACCTTTTTGTGGTATTCCAAAAAGAAAATGGCTTAGTATGTCATTTTTACTTAAGATATGGTGTTTTGTCGTGCTGGATGGAAGTTAATAAAGGATGAAATACACACACAGGTTGCAAAAGAAAACGATGCATTCTCTTGTGGTCTTTGAAAGGCATTGCAGTGGGGAAAGACGATGGTCATTAGAGAATATTTGGAGTTCTTTCCAAGTTTGTTCTCGGGAGGTGATAGAGGAAACTGTTTTATTTGTTTTGTTATTGAATAACGTAAGGCACATCTGACAAGTTTTGCACACTGACACATTGATAAGAAAGATTACAAATGAGAGGAAGCCATTGGGCTCTTGTGGTAGTAGTAGATTGATCCAAAGATCTCTTCTGACAGCAGCCAGTCACTTGGCTTGAACATCATGGGAGAGTAGCTTGTTCCATACTCCTAAACCCATCAGTGCCTTCTGTTTTTTCATTCCTATGTAAATGTAACATTATTTGGACAAAATGGTGTGCCTTTTTATCACCATACAGTATATTTATAATGGATGGATTACAAGAATGCCTGTATGACGGTTCAGATGTGTGTGTGTTATTGTGCTTGTACCTATTTTTGCAGCTATTGTTGCCTTTAAGAAGGGGTATTTCATAAGTGGCATTTGTTTTGATTTTTCCAGCTTTTAATGATCGTGCATTTGAAAAAAAATGTGTGCGTTTTTCTTAAATAGTGCATTCTCTGTTTAATGATTCTGCAGGGTAGCAGTGAATCTGAAAATGAAAGTGGTAAAAGAAAAGGACTGCGGCAGAAGAAGAAAGAGTGAGTATGCTAGGAGTAAAGAACTAAAGATGTAATAAAAAAAGTATTTGTGAGCGCTTTTCAAAAACAGTGCTGGATTAAAACTTGCACACCTTTTTGAAGTTTTGATTTATGTGATGAATTACGAAAACTCAAAACCACTTTTATTTATTTGCTGGACAGATAGATGTCCATAAAAGATGTAATGGAAAATTATCCTGTTTTCACTAAACAAGTTTGAAATCATTACAATTATTTGAAAACATGCTAGAGAATTCTTAGTGCTTCTCGTTAGAAGTCGGAGCCTTCTTTTGTTACATTAAAGTACATTCCAAAAGTATCACATTTTTCTTAATCCATCCACCTAGCATACATTACTAAAATCAACCATTCTTAAACAGAATATTATAATTGTACTTTATGAATCCAGTAACATTTCATTTTTTGTTGTTCCCTTTGAAGAATAAATGAGGCAGTTCACAGAGTTGGGATCTTGTCAGGTGCCATTAGTTTTAGTTTGATGGATGGTTTGCAGCTGTAAGCTCTTAAAAGAATTCCTACAGTAATATATTTGTATAGAAAGTGGAGCAATATGCATTGTTACTTCATATTTATTCTAGAATAAATGTATACGTTGAACTGCCATATCTCACGTCTTGTACACAGCTGATAAAAGTGCAGTATGGAAGATCCATCATTGCAAGTGGGAGAACAGGAGATGCTTTATCACGAAAGAGAAAGTTTGTAGATTCTTCGACACAAAGTCGAAAGGCTGATTTACGTAGGCACAGGCAACACAGTGCAGAAGAGCTCTCTCCAGCTCTGCCTTTGCCAGAGATGTAGTTCTGTTGTGTGTCTCTGACATCGTCTTGTTCCGAATGTTTGCATGAATTCTCTTGTTAAGGAGGAGGAAGAGATGTCAAGGAAGCAAGTCCAGCAAGCGGTTGAGAGTGATAAGTGGAGTAGCTTCCCTCCTCTGATCTGAGTCATTATAAATGCTGGAGTCAAAGAGACAGTGTGGGGCAAGTGATGGTGACGACCCCGAAACATCTGCACTGTGCCCTGGAAGGGGCAGGTTAGAGTGATCAGGCTTTTTTAAAGGGGTGAAACTGTGGTATTTCTTTGTTGAAAGAAATACCTGGAAAGATGATGACTCTAATGACGAAGAAGATGATGATGATGATGGTGGTGATGATGATGATGATGAGGAGGAGGAGGTGGATTCCAGCAGTTCAGAGAGTGAGCAGGAAGAGAAAAAAGTTAGATCCAGACGCCCACCAGCCAGAAGGTAAGGGTGTAGCGAGGCCTGGCCTTTAGACAGCTCGGCACTTTTCACACTCTGAAGGAGCAGGCGTGAGAGGATGTTTCATTCCTTCCCAAAAACAAGAGCTACTGAGGTGATATAATTCACCCATCACAAAATAAACAGTAGTCAATAAAGGTCTCAAACATTACCTTGGTTTTTTGCAGTACACCTGATGCTTTGTGAAACACTTTTTAGTTAGTATTTATGGTATTAAAATTTGTTGTAAAATTGTTGTAAAACAGTGCAGAATCCCAAGGTAAGCAATAAAGTAGTTTTCTCTATTTTTAACATTTGTTAAGACTTAAATTAATATCCTGTAGAAGATTTCTGATTCATCTTTTATCGTAAAATGTTTGCAGGCTTAACTCTGCAATGGACATTGGTTCAATATATAAGTACTAAATTACAACTAGAAGAAGCTAAAAGCTGTCTTAAGGCCACTTACTATCAGGCAGGAAGTTTAGAACGTGGTCATAATGTATTGTCTTGCTTGATTTAGAACTCCGAAAATGAGACATTACTGAACCATACAGAATACTTGAAGGGTGGAAATGTTTTTTTGCCCGCCTTTCTTTCTTTAGATCACAGACCAGGACCTCAGCCAAAAAGCAACAGTCCCAGCGGGGCAAGAAACGAAAGAAACAGGAGTCGTCCGATGAAGATGAGGAGGAGGAGGACGACGACACCCCCAAGAGACAAACACGACGGCAGGCAGCCAAAAACGTCAGGTGGGCAGAAGTATTTCTGATGAGCCGTTGTGGGGCTTTGTGTCTTCGCCGTCCCAGGTGTGCAGTAGACCCTGAGAGGACGTTATCAAGTTGTGCTGTGAGATATGTTGGAACGATGTGATGCTTCTCAAGGAGCTTGTGTCACTCGTGATCCCTGTGCTGCCCGGTCCCCAGTACAGCATCAGGATGTTTCTTCTCACAGCTACAAGGAGGACGAGGATGACTTTGAGACTGACTCCGATGACCTGATTGAAATGGCTGGGGAGGGAGCAGAAGAGCAGCCGGATGACAGCGAGACCATTGAAAAAGTCATGGATGTCAGAACTGGAAAAAAAGGAGGTATTGATACCTGTAACAAACAGCATCCCGGTTATTTTGGAAGGTACTGATGGCTGATAGGCCATTTATGAATGTATGGTTGTATTTTTTTAGAACATATAATTAAGGGTTAGGTGTATGATTTTTTTCTGGCAGGTAACCTTGTAAGGATAAGTGGCACGAAATATAGTGTTTTCTCATAATTCCCCCCCGTAGTAGCAAAACACTTTGAACTCAGGCCCGGTTAAGAGGAAAGATATCTATATGTAATATTGAATCTATAAACCTGGTCATGATTTCTTTGTCATAGGAAGGTAAATTTGATATAAGCAACTGCTTATGTGTTCTAATAGTGTAGATATCATCAAAGTGCAACAACTCAGTAAGATGATGTTTTTCCCCTGTTAACCCCTTCATGCAGTCACGGGTGCCTCAACGACAGTATATGCCGTGGAGGCGAACGGAAATCCATGTGCAGACTTCGACCTGGAGAAGGATGAGGGCGAAACTCAGTATCTCATTAAGTGGAAAGGCTGGTCCTACATCCACAACACCTGGGAGAGCATAGACTCGCTCACACAGCAGAAAGTTAAGGGCCTGAAGAAGCTGGAAAACTTCAAAAAAAAGAATGAAGAAATAAACTATTGGTATGTTGTTATTGTAGGTCTTTGGACCATTCATATGTGCACACAGAAAAATGAAATGCCTGTGCTTGTCAGAAATTGTGGTTGACAAGTGCAAAGTATAGGCACTACCAGGGTTCATAACACTTAAAAACACATTCGACTTCATCTGAAAACATGGTAAATTAAACAATTCCAGTTTGCCTAAATGTATATGGTGGCATATACTTAAGTGGAAACTACTTACAGCCACGCAATGGTTCCTTCGATAACTACCACTGTTTATAGTCCCTTTGAGTTTTTATTTATAGGGTCTTATTTCATCAATATCTTTTTCAGTTTATAGTAGAATACATTGTATTCATTATAGGAAAATATTATGTTCATGTTAGATGAGCAGAGGGGCATAGAATAGGGTAGGAGTATAAAATGGTAAACATTGACATGGCTTCAAAGTGAAAAGTGGCGTCTGTAAAATTTGACTTGGAAAACAGTCTCCAGAGCCAAACTCTTAGGTAAGAAGAAGAGTGTGTTGTGACATGGTGGATATTCTGCTTTAGCAAAAAGTCTATTAGAACGGTTCCCTCCTCTGATTAGAATTGGAAATTACATCTGTTTTAGTCCAGTACATATATTGCAGAATACAGTTCTTCTGACAAATACTAGTTCCTTCTTAACTCTGCTTGCAGATCACATTAGCACATTTCTAAGGTGGAATGTCCCCTGCACAACCTGTACTTATTCGCTCGTACGTCCCATTACATTACTACAGTGACTTGTGAGCAGGAAGGTCTGCATCATGTCACAATTCTCGCAGACCTTTGACAACATATCAACTATACAGTGCTTTCACAAAGTTCACGGTTTTGTGTTTGGTTCTGAATTTGTAAAATTTTGAAATACCGACAATTAAGTTAGTTACCGAGATTTAATAACCCGTCTGAGAATTGGGTCTGCAGTTCCCACTTTAATTGTTGAAAGACTTTAATTTGCAGTTGCTTGTTGTTCTCACTTATGTTGGACCGACAAAACAACGGAGTTGGACAAGAGCCCGTACTGCACCCTTCACCCCTATGAAGGCTGACAGTTTGGGAGATTTGCTTTTCGTTATTCATACAAACATCCTTAACATAAAACACTGGATGTGTTACCGCAGTACCTTGTGTTTTATTAGAAGTGGCTGAGATCTCCCTGATATCTGTTTGTATTATGATTCTTTTTCAGGTTGTCCAAAGCTAGCCCAGAAGATGTGGAGTATTATAACTGCCAGCAGGAGCTGACTACAGACTTGAATAAGCAGTTCCAAATAGTGGAGCGAGTAATCGGTAAGGGGTGGAAGAAGCGTGAAGGGGTCTATAATGTATGGCACCTTACAGAAGGTCACTATTTAGTCATGTTGCTTACATGCGGGAACTTCCCATAGTGGGGTGTGTAACAGCAGAGCCCTTTTAGGGTACTGTTTTAAAGACATATCCTTTGTGTCTAGTTTTCTGGATTAGCAAGGCATGTCAATGGTAGCTCCTGCCAAGCAATCGTCTTAATTTGTTGTTTTTATCAATACACTATAGTTAAATATCTGAACTGTCTGTAAAAAGCTTGACATTACAATTCTGTTCCAAGTTTTGAAAAGTACCTTAAAACTGTTTTTAATGCTAGTTAATAGTCCCTTTCAGAGATGTTACTGCAGTGCATGTCTATGTTTTTTTTTAAAGGTTAAGCTCTTATCTTCTTTTCTCTCAAGCAGCAGTGAAGACTGGGAAATCATCACAGTGCCACTCAGATTTCCCATGTAAGCTCTCTTTCAGATCAGTTGACATTTTGATACCCATCTGTTCATGTAAGACTTGAGTAAGACAGACTGTGATTAGAACTGCAGTTAAACAATAACACGTGCTCGGTTAAAGATAATGCATGTTGTGAAATACATTACATCTAACTTTTTTTTTTATTCGTATGAGCTTAACATGCAGAAGTTACATAGTCATATTGTCACAGTCAGGTGCCTCAGCCAGTCGCGGCTGGCATCATCCGAATCGGTGAAGTTGCCGGGGCACCTGAAGCGAGGGCAGGAGTATAGAATGTAGTCGGCTGTCTATGTCCAGCACATAAGAAATGTATAATATTTCAAGAAAGTAAATCTGTGTGTGTTGTTGCTTTGCATAGTAATGTGAAATACTATTTCCTAAATGGTCTAAAAGGCTGAAAACAAAGCGGACAGTTACATTTTTTTAGTTCTTAAAAAGGCATAAAACCTTAGGTATTGGAAATACTGTTTGTTTACTGACAGCAGCTTTTTGCAGCAAAAAAGTTGCACTTCCTTTTCTGAACGGAAAATGATTTTTTCACAGCCCACAGCCACAAGACCTCCTCCTCCTCCAATGAGCCAGAGTACCTGTGCAAATGGATGGGGCTTCCTTATGTGGAGTGTAGCTGGGAAGATGGAGCCCTTATTGGAAAAAAGTTCCAGCATTGTATAGACAGCTTTAACAGCAGGAACAGCTGCAAAACTATCCCTTCTAAAGACTGCAAAGTGAGTGAAAGGTCCTGAATATATAGTTTAAGGTTGGTTGCTTTTCAGACTTGTTATATCCAATCCCAGTCACTGAATTACTAGGGTTGGTGTCATGTCCATAATGGCGTGCTGGTATTCCAGTACACTGGCATCCATTTAAGCTTGAATGCTTAATGACCATTTTTTGCCACATTGTCTAACAATTTCCAATCATAGTCTGTGTGCAGTTTAAAGATTAACCCAGGGCAGGAGAGAGACAGAGCAAGACTAGGTACAGACCAAATGAAAACTCTAGAGCCACCTGTGTGTTGCAAATAGCAATCCAGTTGCTTTTGTTGGCAAGAGTTCTCTTCCTTGTGTCAGTATATGCTAACCATCAAGCAAGGAGTTTTGAATTTTTCGATTGGATGGCCCAAGCCAAAGTGGCCTTGTCTTATGTTTTGCTCACTAGATGGAGGAAAAATTATCTGAACTTGCTATATAATATTTTTATCTTCCTTCAACACTACCTTTGCAAAACATCATCCTTATTATGTAACTTCCATGCATAATACCATCCCACTATATGCAGTTAATACAAAGGGTTTACATTTCTAATCCAGGTGTTGAAACAGAGGCCACGGTTTGTTACATTGAAGAAGCAGCCATCCTACATCGGAGGAGAGAACCTGGAGCTTAGAGATTACCAGTTAGATGGGTTGAACTGGCTGGCTCACTCGTGGTGCAGGTAAAAAAAAAACCAATAAGTTTTAAGTTTGCTTACTATCATGGCTCCTCAGATTGCTTTGTAAACGTGAGAGCATTGTCACAGTCTTTTGCTGATACCCTATAAGCTGTCAGTGGGCCCTTCTGGTGTTAAACAGGCTTTATGAAGTAAGGCTTAATGCTGTACATTCCAGGGCACAGAATAAAGAGGGGCAGCTGTGTTTGCTTTTCAGTGCCTTGCGTTATGTTGCTTTCACTCTGTATTCTTTTTGTGAAGCATTGTACATTACACTTGTAATCCCTGCCTTGTGTAAAGAAATCTGATAAATGCACACATGATATATTTTGACTGTTTTCCTCATTTTTGTGTTGTTTTAGAGGCTTTGTTTTAAATGTTTTTTTTCACCATTTTCTTTGATTGCCTAGATTCACGTCTGGGTAAAAGATTGTTGCAAGTATCAGTAATTGTGTAAGGACACAGTCGCATGCCTGAGAGGAACTAAAACATTTAATCTAATCTGAAAGGGCTCGGACCACGATATGATTTTTTCTCTGATTTCCAGGTGCAACAGTGTGATCCTGGCTGATGAGATGGGGCTGGGGAAAACGATTCAGACCATCTCCTTCCTGTCCTACCTGTTCCACCAGCACCAGCTGTATGGTCCCTTCCTGCTGGTGGTGCCTCTGTCCACCCTGACCTCCTGGCAGAGGGAGTTTGACATCTGGGCGCCGGACATGAATGTAGTGGTGTACCTCGGGGATGTCATGAGCAGGAAAACGGTACGACTCTGCCTGGGCTTGTTCTTCCAGTACGCCGGCTGCAGTCTACTGCTGTTTTCGTTTCTGTTTTAGAACACAGCCAATATTTTCTGGCCTCACTGGTGACAGTGTGACTTAGACTTGATATATATCTCAGCCATGCCTAAGAATTTACTGCACCCTTTTGGTAGGCATAAACAGGTAAAAGGTTTCTTTATATATCTCTATATATCTCTTGTTGATTTTTTTCTATTCAGATCCGTGACTATGAATGGATACACCCGCAGACAAAGAGACTGAGGTTCAATGCACTTTTAACCACGTATGAAATTCTACTGAAGGACAAGGTATGTCACAACACCTGGTAGATTGCCACTGAAATCAGCTAAGCGCAGTGCTGCCTGGCACAGTCTGTGGTGCTCTTTTCCCACAGCTTTTGGTGAATTCCTGTGTATTTTTCAGCCTGCTATGATATAGAAGGGACAGTGTAAACCATCCCACAAAACAACTTTAAATTTCCATTGAGAGGTTAACTATGTGAAGAAAACAGACCTGGTGGTATTCCTCCGCAGGCTGTGCTGGGTAGCATAAACTGGGCCTTCCTGGGAGTTGATGAAGCCCACAGACTGAAGAATGACGACTCCCTGCTGTACAAAACCTTGATCGACTTCCGGTCCAACCATCGGCTTCTCATCACAGGGACGCCGCTGCAGAACTCGTTAAAGGAGCTCTGGTCACTGCTGCACTTTCTCATGCCTGAAAAGTAAGTCTTCATTAGCTGATGGAGCCTGTTTCTGAGTTTGCAAGTGAGAAACCGGAGCCCAGTTCCTTAAATAAGAAATGAAGAGAAGTCTGGGAAGAGGTGAGGTAAAAGCTTAGGATATAATGTCAACTGAAAGCTGGTGTTTTCAGAAATAAAACATCCTATTGAGGCAAAGTGTTTTTTTCTGAAACTCCCTTCAAGGTTACTTTTCTTTGCGTTTCACAAGGATTTACAGGATTTCAGCTGGAAATGGAAACTCAGTGCTCTGTAAACTTAAACAGGCTTCTGTCCTGAAAGAATGGATCGCTCAGAAACTCGGTTAGGAGATGGGTCAGGATGGCAAGCTCGAGGTTTTCCCCAGCTGATTTTTTCTTGTTTTGCTGCCAGGTTTGATTCGTGGGAGGACTTTGAGGATGAGCATGGAAAAGGGAGGGATAATGGCTACCAGAGTCTCCACAAAGTCCTGGAGCCTTTCCTCTTGCGCCGGGTCAAGAAGGACGTGGAGAAGTCCTTACCGGCGAAGGTGGAGCAGATCCTGAGGGTGGAGATGTCAGCCCAGCAGAAGCAGTATTACAAGTATGGCTTGCTCTGGCCGAAGAGTGGTTTTCATGCCTGCCACTGCCCATAATGCTACGTGGAGTTAATGATCTTTTTACCCCCCCCCACCCTTCCTGTGTGTCATTGGCTTTGACAGGTGGATCCTGACCAGGAATTACAGGGCTCTCTCCAAAGGCGCGAGGGGCAGCACGTCGGGTTTCCTGAACATCGTCATGGAGCTGAAGAAGTGCTGTAACCACTGCTACCTGATCAGGCAGCAGGAAGACGAATATACATCCCAGCAGGAACGTCTGCAGGTAGGGTTGTCGCCTTCTTTTTCTCCCCTTAGTGATTCTATGAGTTTCTAATATCTTGAATAGCCTGTGCCTAAGTTTGGAGCCGGATCGCCCTGACCTCGAGTTTGTTTCTCTCTGCCGCTCAGTGCCTGGTCCGCTGCAGCGGGAAGCTGGTGCTCCTTGACAAGCTCCTGACGAGGCTGCGGGAGAGAGGCAACCGCGTCCTCATCTTCTCCCAGATGGTTCGGATGCTGGACATCTTGGCAGAGTACCTGGCCATCAAGCACTACCCCTTCCAGGTACGAAGAGTTCCTGTCCCCAGGGGGCAGGCGTTGTGAGAGGATGGGGATCAGACACCTTCAGGAAGGGAGGCTTGGGGACAAGATGATCAGTGAATGCACACGAGACTTAAAAGTGGTGTGCTTGTTTTGGGTATTTTAGAAATCAATTTCTTTATTATAACAGTTAGATATGTCTGGAGCTAGGTCATTTAGTATCAAGCTTCAAGTTAGGTGGATAAATGTTTTTTGCAGCGTGTTATGGAAATCATTTCCTTTCAGGACTTTGGTGTTTCTATATATATATAAACTATTTTATTGTCATATAATGTATGTATGTACGTTTCACTTCGTTAGAAGCAGGACATGGATATTTTCAAAGCAGCAGTAGATTTGTCATGTAATTTCTATTAGATCAATTCTTCAGATGTTCCCTGAAGTACCAAAGCTATCACATGTCAGAGTTGGTTGCTGTACAAGCATGCTTGTTGGAGTTAGAGTGATAGTCTCTGTGGTTATTTTTACTCTGAGGTTATTTTTAATAGGAACTGGCTGGGTACTAGAAGACTGCAGCTTGTTATTTCAGAAAATTGAATAGCAGGAGTTAGGAACTTGTTGTTGCAAAAGCTTTGAAAATAATTAGCCAGTATAAAAAAAAAAGCTTTCAGGGGGTATATGTTAAACAGAAGTTTAGAGATGTATTGTTTTGTGCATTAGCAGGTGATTTAAAAACAGAAAAGCTGCCACAGGTTCAATGTAAGGAAGCAGAGAAGTGAGTACGAATCCTGGCTTGTTTTGTTTCAGCGCCTAGATGGGTCGATAAAAGGAGAAATCCGAAAACAAGCACTTGATCACTTTAATGCTGAAGGCTCGGAGGTATGTATGCAGTTTGCTGGGGTAGATCTTTCAGCTGTCTAAGAGGGGTTACAGTGACTTGCATTTTATAACTACTCTGGGCAGACAAGACGTGATTTACTAAATGCAAGAAAAAAAGGCACTGTAAAATGTAAATATTAAATTTCTTTTCAGGGTGTACATTGCCTTGAATGCTGTAATGCAAGGCTAATGTAAACATGCCATTAGAAATCCTCAGCTAATACAAATTGTGCATTAAATGAAGAGTAGGGTCAACTCAGAACAACGCTTAATATATATGGTTATGTAAATTCATTTTGACAATCACATATTTCTAATATTTCTAATTAATAACGTGATACAACATTATCTTAAGAATTAATGTACAAAATAAATGTAAACATTTTCATTATTGCATAAGGTTTGTGAAGGTTCATATGAACAGATATGAAATATATGAAAGAGAAACCAACATTTTAAGTGCAAGGTATCGCAGATTATAAAGAGTGAATCCATAAGGCAGAGTCTCTTTTATTCAGCGCTCAAGAGCATGCCACAGAATATTTAATTCACTCAGAGGAGATGCTCGGTCGATAGGAAGAATGCAGTGTTAGGGAAAGTGTGCCGTTTGTAATTCAGTTTTGAAAGGTGGATTGAATCAGTGTCTTAGATAATAAACTTGCGGTATGGAATTAGCAGACTCCCCCTTCTTCCACAGGACTTCTGCTTCCTGTTGTCCACTCGAGCTGGTGGCCTGGGCATTAACCTGGCCTCTGCTGACACCGTGGTCATCTTTGACTCTGACTGGAACCCCCAGAACGACCTGCAGGCTCAGGCCCGGGCGCACAGGATCGGCCAGAAGAAACAGGTACCGCCTGGCTTCCTTTCCCTTCCACTTTGCCGGGTGATTCCCATTGCACACAGCTGTGTGTGGCTGCTGCAGCCCAGCTTCACCAGGTGCTGTTGCCCCCTGGTCGGTACTGAAGGAGATGCGAATGCTCAGAACTGTATCTATTTCTAGGTAAATATTTATCGGCTGGTAACGAAGGGGACAGTAGAGGAAGACATCATTGAAAGAGCCAAGAAAAAGATGGTTTTAGACCATCTGGTCATCCAAAGAATGGACACTACTGGACGCACGGTGTTGGACAACAACTCGGGAAATTCAAAGTAAGAGAAGGATCCATCTGTATAGTTTATATTCGTTGCTGTCAAAAGCTTGACTCCTACTTTTGTAAATAAATGTTGCTTGGGTGTCTTATTCTGGGGATGAGCGATGAAACAGCAGTCCCACCTCTGTCTCAGCTGCATTCATTGTTTGCCTGATGTGACCTAATGTGTCCAGAGGTGTGAGAGCAGTTCAGACAGCTATAGGAAGCAGCAGGCTAAGAAGCAAGTATGGGGAGAGATCTGGTTGTGTTTTCTAAATTTCTTGGCAGTGGTTAGATCTGGTATCATTAAAGCCAAGGACTGAGGGCATGAAACCAGTTTTAGCAAGGTAAAATCAAGTGGATAGAATAATTAAAAAATAAAATTAGTCTGAGAAAGTGAGCTATGCCAAAGTGAAAGAGATGACACAGGACCTTGGTTGAAAACTGTTATCTTAATGGACTTCCTAACTATCAGTTGGAACTGTTTTTATGATCTGAAATTCCAGAAAATCTAAAGGTTTGTCATGTCTTCATTTTACAGTTCAAATCCATTTAACAAGGAAGAGCTGAATGCCATTTTGAAATTTGGAGCACAGGATCTTTTCAAGGAGCCAGAGGGGGAAGAGTCTGAGCCACAGGTGGGTTTGTCTCTATATGCTACTACAACCACCATGCTAAACCACGTATGGAGGCTTACTGAAGGCCACACAAGAAATTTGGGTGCTACGTGCCACTATGGGTTTTAACCGATCAGCTAGTATTGAAATGTGTATTATTATTATTATTATTATTATTATTATTTTTAAATTTCTGAACAGTTCTTAACAATCTGACTTTCAGGAAATGGACATAGAGGAGATCTTGCGCTTGGCTGAGACCAGAGAGAGTGACCAAGCAGTGAATGCCACAGATGAGCTGCTCTCACAGTTTAAGGTATTAAAGAAAATAAGGTGGATAAGCTTCTGTGCAGTAGATTTTTCCCGACAAATCATAACCAGGCACGATTCATGGAAATCGGCTGCGTAGCTGCGTTATACTATACTGTTTGAGAATGTTAATTTTGCATCAGTGTTTTAAGGCTAAGCTAATTTTCTTTCGAATTTCCAATTAAATCTCAACCACAGTATAAAGCTTAATAAAGATTATGGTGTGGCATATTTTAGAGGTATTAAATTAAATTTTTCTGACACCTGAAGAAGACTCAAGAGCTGAAGCATTGTTTCTTCTTTTTTCTTTTCTGTGTGGATTTAACCTCTGCTTGTTTAATGTAGTTGCTAGATTAAAAATTGCAAAGCTCTGGTTGTTAAAGCTCTGTTTTTCTTTTTTGTTAACTTGGCCCTGGTCTGCCATCTTTTCCTCAGGTGGCCAATTTTTCCACAATGGAAGAGACGGCCCCTGAGCTGGAGGAGAAGCCCTCCACAGACTGGGACGACATCATCCCCGAGGACCAGAGGCGCAAGATGGAGGAGGAGCAGAAGCAGAAGGAAATAGACATGTACATGCTGCCCAGGAGCCGGAGCTCCACCAAGAAGGTGAGCAGGAAGTGCCAGGTGCTGCTGCTGCTGACTGTGGTCAGTAGGATTCCACACAGATGGCATTGCCAGCCGGGGCTTAAGGCTAGGCCCTTACAGTCCTAATGGCTTGGACAGCCAGAGTTTATGGGAGTTTCTGTGGCCTTAAGTGAAGAGGGAGTCAAACACTAACCCTCGAACCCAGCTGGGTTGCTAGTCCATTGCAGGTTAGCCTTCAGCTGGTGGATTAAAGCAGTCAGTAGTTTGCTGAAGGGCACTACAGAAGTGTTATGGGGTGCTGAACACATAGTCTTTCAGCAATGCCTCTAGAGCCATAACCACTGCTTAGGTACTGCTGGGAGGGTCTTTGTAAATTTTGTATAAAGTATTTTAAAAGGTGGACATACAGAACTGGTTTGAACTGGAGTGGAAGAATGCTGGACTCAAGGGCTGCTATGTAATTATATACTGTTATATTGGAACACGTGTACGAGTAACCAGTTGTGTTAAAAGAAGTTATCTCTGGCAAATAGGGAAGGGGAAGATGAGCGTGATCCTGGATCCTGCTGCCAGTCTGATCAGCAGAGATAACAGAAAATTATTTAAGGACTGTTTAATCGCTTTGAGAAAAATGCCCCGAGCATCTCTGTGTGTTTCTCTCCCATGCACGTGAAATAAATAGTTCTTTTAACTTCTGAGACAGACTCCTGACTGTCTTTTAAAGGGAAGCAGAAACATTTCTCCAACAGTACCTACCTAACTCATGCCAGTAGTAGTATTAAAAGGAAGCATACACAATAATTCTCTAAATTACAAGTATGTTAATGAAGACGGGCTGTGACAGTTACCTCTAATTTTTTTTAAAGTTTCATGTGACACATAGGACAAGTATGGGTCTCGTCTTCTCAGACTGTTGTTTATCATCACATGACGGTGAGGCTCTTAGTGTGCTTGATTACTTCACCCTGTGCCTGGGAAGGAGTTTAAAAGTCGTACATTTATCATCATTAAACTTGCCCACTGCTGTGATTTGTTTTAGGCTCAAGCGAACGACAGCGATTCTGACATCGGTACCAAGCTGAAACAAAGGTCTTCTGGATCAGAGAGCGAAACGGACGACAGCGACGATGACAAACGGCCGAAGAGGAGGGGCAGACCCCGCGCCCGGAAGAACAACGTGGAGGGGTTCACGGACACCGAGATCCGCAGGTGCGGGCCGCGCGCCTCGCTTCTTTCGCAACGCTCGCTGAACGACAGCAGGGCGGAGTAAAGATCGAGATAGAAGTAAATGAAGAAGGAGTGTTTTACTTTTGCTTTTTCTTTGTCAGGTTCATCAAGGCTTACAAGAAATTCGGAGCTCCTCTTGAAAGGCGAGTATGGGAAATGCACAAAGCTATTTTTTTCTGGGTAATTTAACAGCTAGAATGTCATTACGTCTGGCTTTGCTTTGACATTTAGAGTAGTAGGCCCAGTTCAGCATGGAATTCTGTTTTAATTAACATGTACATTTAAATCCTAATGGGAAATACAATTTTGCCATTATTACATTTTAGCCTTTGTTTGTGTCTAATTCAAGTGACTCTCTTTCTAGACTGGAGGCCATTGCTCGTGATGCTGAGTTGGTGGACAAGTCTATTGCTGACCTGAAGCGTTTGGGGGAGCTTATTCATAACAGCTGTGCAGCAGCTGTACAGGAGCACGAAGAGCAGCTGAAGGAAAACCCTAGCGAGGGTAAGAGCCAGTCTGACTAATGAACCCTTGTCATCAAATCACATCTCGCTTTCCAGGGTTAAAGCAATCTGAAGCCTTCTGTGTTCTGCGTTGGCCAGTGTTGTCAAACCTTCTATCAAGGTGCTTCACTTAAGGAGGCAGCACTTCCTCTCAGGTAGGCCAGGACTACTCACCTGTAGAGAGCAGTGTGGAGTAATGGTCAGGATTCTGGACTCATAACTGATTTTGGGTTCAAATCCCAGGGCTAACACTGCTGCTGTACTTTTGAGCCAATTTAAGATTAGTTACTAGGTTATTAGCTTTGGAATATACAGTACCGAAGAATATTTTGATCATTTACCAGGCTTTCCTGACTGAAGATATTTTTTTAAATGTACATAACTATCATTCTAGTTTTTTAAATGTCTTTCTTTGGAACAGATTAACGTCTAAAGATTTTTCATCCTCTTTTGACTTCACATTATATTTTAACTGCGGTATAAGCATGTATTTCCATCTTTCCGTAGCTAAAGGCCCAGGGAAGCGGAGGGGTATTACCATTAAAATTTCAGGAGTCCAGGTCAATGCCAAATCCATCATTCAGCATGAGGAGGAGTTTGAGCCATTGCACAAAGCCATACCTGCTGAACCCGAGGAAAGGAAAAAGTAAGACATTCATCTTTCATTTAAGATTAATTCCATTGTAATCTTTCTGAAGAATCTCTGACGACCTGTTGGTGACCCATAATTTACAGAAAATGTGTTGGTTCATCTTGGTGGTAGGTTTTTTAAACTTCATGGCATTCGAGAAAGAATATTGCAGTCTTTAATCTTTGCTTTCCCACATCTTTTACCACTGGTAACTGAATAGAAGTGAATAGAAAATAGGTTTTGGGAGTGTACCTGCAGGATATGAGGCTAGGGTACACAAGGACACAAGAAGAAAACCTTTGACCTATCTTGTTTGTTTGGTTACTAGTGGCATAATGATCCAGGCCTTCCATCAACCTGTTTCTTAAAGAATCTCGCAGAGTCAGCTAGAGCACCAACCACAGTCTCCTGCTTTCTGTCCATGATTTTCCTCATGTTTCAGTGTCTCCTCTATTTGCAAGGATTTTGCATTGCTGCCGGTCTTGATCTGGTTCAATTCAGTGCGTTTGGGGATTTTGATAGCACTGGGATTGTTCCTGCTCTAGGTTTCAGCTGACGTGTCGTGTCAAGGCGTCCCACTTTGATGTGGAGTGGGGTGTGGAGGAGGACACTCAGCTTTTACTGGGCATTTATGAGCACGGTTACAGCAACTGGGATCTCATCAAGACCGACCCAGATCTCAAGCTGTCCAGTAAGGTATGTGAGGCTTTTCATTACAAAATAAATTATTTTTTACGCCATTCCCAATTGGCTAACAAGTAATGGAAGATAATTAAGGGAGTCAAAGGACTCTGTTACGATAGTTAATCAAGAATTGTGCCAAGGATATCTGCTTGATTTTCTTAAATGTCCAGGAGATGTATTGTACATGGATTTTTTTTTTAATATACATTAAGTGTATTACACCTACGTGCTGTCATATTTTTAAGTTCTAGAAAACAGTTTGAATTTCAGATAGAGTATAGCAATCAGAATTTCTTCCTGAACTACACTGGCGGCCTTACATTTTTCAATGATGTTTCTTTTTCAATGTTTAGATTCTTCCAGATGATCCTGAAAAGAAGCCACAAGGAAAGCAGCTGCAGTCAAGGGCCGATTACCTCCTCAAGCTGCTGAAGAAGGAGCTGGAGAACAAGGATGCTTCCAAAGCAGGGGAGGAGGTGAGGAATGACTGCTCTGACCTCATTTGGTGTTGGCGAGCGGGGCCGCCCCAGTTCCCTTCCCTGGGAGGCCCCGCGATTCTGACTTCGCAGGTTCGGGCCTCGGGTGTCACGAGTTCGAGCCTGGGCCCTGGCACTAGCTGTGGGTTTCTCAAGTGGCAGTGCGCAGCTGGCTCACTGCGGCCGAGAGTAGGGTAGGGACAGCTCTCGTTGTCACGGGGGGGCCCTGTGGCCCCCTGGGCGCTGGCGGAGAGGGCGCAGCGAGCGGCTCGAACATGGTGGGTCAGAGGAGTCCGTCTGCACTTTTCCATTCTTCCCCTTGTGAGGGTGCTGGGTTCAAGTGAAAAACACACGTCAGGAGGCTATAGCATAATAATAATAATGGGTAATTTCCATTAATAAACTTGACATTTAAACTTCCTTCAGGTATACAGTGGGTGAAAAAAATTAAAGACTTGTTTAAAATTGTTAGTAAAACAAGTAGCATTATTTCTGGTATCAATTCCTGCTGAAGAGTTAAAAAAATCCCTAACATCTTGGAAGGAGCTACAGCTGAAACATTTTCAGTTTTTTTTTTGCTTTTCAGCACGAAATTGCCTTCTGCTGTGCTTTGCACCTTGCAGGCTCTAACCTCTTCCACCTTATTTGGAATAATCCTTTTTTTGTCTCATAAACAGAACCAGATGAAAAAAATAGAAAAGGTTATATTTGGAAAGGGTCAAGCTGTCAGCCCAGCAGAAATGACGTAGGTGTTCATGAATACCAGGGGTGTTCAGTACTGGTCCTGGAGGGCAGCTGTGTCTCCACGCTGCCATTCCGGCTCCAAAAGTTACTGATTTAACCGCTTAACTACAGTTAAACAGCTTTTCCATATTATTAAAGTGTTAGTGTTTTCAAGAGACCAATAAAACCTGCTGGGCTATAGTGTTGCTGGGAGTTAGGTCATGTAAACGATGGGTAGAATTATTAGTGCTGCGTGAACTGGTTTGTTACAGCGCTCCTGATACTAGATTTTCTGTGTTAATCTCAATAGCAGGCCTGACTAGCTGCCATCGTGGTAAAAGACTCAATAATCGGTTTCTGCCTCAGATGTAACGACCCTGAGTGAATGCATCTCACAAGATAAAGTCTTACGGAGTTTTGTATATATTTTTTATTTTTTAGACCAATACAAATTTCATAAACAGGAACTTCTGTATGCACTAAGACTAATGGAAAGTTTTTTTTCCCCCTCTAGACCGTTACTAACGGCCGCTAACATGCTTTTCCCACCAGGCCAAAGTAAAGAAGAGGAAGCCAAGGGTGAAGAAGGAGAACAAGGCCCCCAAAGATGAGCATGGAAATGAAATCTCCTCACCTCGGCTCTCTGACAACCCGTCTGAGGAGGGGGAGGTCAAGGTGCGTCAGAGCAGACAGCGGTGGAGTTACAGCTCAGCGTGGCTCATGGGGACAGTGATAACTTTGGGGACGCAAAGTTAGAAGGAAGTCTAGAGCTGTACAGCAGAGATGAATAAACAGTGTTGAGCTCTCCTCTGGCCTCTCGGTGGGTCGTGTTTCGGGACCTGACCTGTACTGTGTGCGTGTAGTGATGTCGTTTTCATTCTGCTAGGATGATGGCACTGAAAAGACCGCTTCAAAGAAGAAGCAGAAGAAGAAAGATAATAAAGAAAACAAAGAAAAACAGGGAACTCCCAAAAAAGAAAAGGATGGGGACAAAGACAAAAAACGCTCGAAGCCGAAAAAAGAAAAGGTAGTTTTTTGGTGATTTTTTTCTTGTATGCTGTCAATAGGCACATATCAAACACAGGTGCATCATCATACTTAATGAAGAATATATTTACAAAGTGGTAGTTGTACCTCCTGCTGCCAGCCTTCAGTTATCGTTCAGCCAGCAGTGAATTGTTCTGTGACCTCCCCCCATTTCCTTCATTCAGACCAAGTCAGGAGTGAAAGGGAAGAAGTCTCAGGGGCCTGTGCACATCACTGCGGGCAACGAGCCTGTGCCCATTGGGGAGGAGGATGACGAGCTGGACCAGGAGACCTTCAGCATTGTGAGTACCTCTCCTCTCGGCCAGCATGGTCTCAGTGCTTGGGTGGAGGTTCACAAGACAGCAACCTGCATGGCTAATGCAGAGGACGTCCTGGACAGTTCTACTGCACTAAGGCTGTTTCTTACTACCGCAGGGAGAAATGGAGCAGTTTGATCAAATGAGTTAAGAGGCACGCTTACAGCAAACAGGCTTAAGATGATGATGAGAGAAACATGAGCAGCCTTGCCCTTTGCAGCTGAATTGTTCTTACCATAGGTTAGCTTCTAGTTCCCTGCTCGTTTCGGGGTGACTCGCAGTGCAAACCATTTAGGACGCGCTGTGCCTCTGCCTGCCTCTTCGCAGTGTAAGGAGCGAATGCGGCCGGTGAAGAAGGCCCTGAAACAGCTGGACAAGCCTGACGAGGGCCTGTCTGTTCAGGAGCAGCTCCAGCACACACGCACCTGCCTGCTGAAGATCGGAGACCGCATCACAGAATGCCTTAAAGCTTACACCGACCCAGAGCACGTGAAGACGTGGAGGAGGTGAGGCTTAATCCAGCTGCTATTACAAGCAAAAGGGGTATTTTGAGGATGGAGAACCATGATACACCATAGAGCCTTGCGTTAGATGGAAAGTGTCCTATTACGGTTTGTAAATTTGTTAGTGAATACTTTTATTGTGCTCCAATACTGTGACTCAAACAGAATGATTAAAGAGCAGTAATGATCCAAATGTAGTGCCATAAACATGTCCTGTACTCAGTAGTTTGGAACTGTGTTTGGCTACCCCTGTTTTATAATGCTGAGGTAATGATGGCTGGTTTTGCTTAGGCATTGGAGTCATATTTTATTTTCCACAGTCCCATGAGTCACAGCACATCGGATTTCATTGTGTAACTTTGAATGATCCGCACTTTTCTCATTCACTGTGGCTCTATTGCTATTGTGTGCAAATCTTTACTGTGTCACTTCTTTCTCTAATTTGCAGTCTTAACAACCCATTCTAGTGTATTATTGCATTGAGTGGATTTTCTTCCACAGTGAGGTCTTTGGTCTAGTTTCTGCTTGCAGATGCACACTTTTGGACTTCTCTGAATCAGTGAGGAGGACTCAGTAGGTCTCTGCATCGCAGGACATTGTAGGCTCAGTTTTACAGTCTTCACTAATGGGTCTCCTCGATGTGGATTGCAGGAACCTGTGGATTTTTGTGTCTAAGTTCACTGAGTTTGATGCCAGGAAGCTTCACAAGCTCTACAAGATGGCGCAGAAGAAACGATCGCAGGAGGAAGAGGTGAGACAAGATGCAGCCAAATTTGCTAGTCTCTTCTTTTTTTTGGGTTTCCATCTGTTTCTTACGTGCACATCTATGCCGTGAAGTATAGTTAAAACCGATGAGAGGGGAGAAAAGCCACCTGGTCTGACTCTCCTGCCTCTGTTCCTTTCCCGCTCTCTGCTTGCATCAGAAGGAGCAGAAGAAAAAGGAAGACTCCTCGAGCAGTAAAAAGCCCTTCAGGCCGGAGCCCTCTAGCTCCAGCCGGGACTCCATGGGCTCCCAGCCCTCCCAGAAGCAGCACCTGGCTCTGTCCCACCCGTCTCTGCAGCCCCCCCTTCACGGGCACCACCGGGACCCCTACAACCCGCCCAGCAAGAGGCACTTCGGAAGCGCAGGTGATTCGCCCGTTCTCACAGGGCATCTGCAACCTCTGAATTTGAGAGAGGATTGTAGTTTGTTTTTAATCTCAAGCCTGTGGTATGCTTCATTCCAAGAATGATCACCTTTCATGTTAATCCTTCACCAGCTCTCCTTTGTTGAACAGTGGTGATTCTGAATTGTTTACTGGTCCTCGAATTGCAGAGTTACAGGGGCAGCGTAGCAAAGTGGGTAAATCTCTGATCTGGAAACTGGTGGGTTTTAGGTTCTAAATACTCTGCCCCACCTGGTGTCTGATCGCAGACCAGCATCGCTGAGTCACTATGACGGACCAGCATCCTGTCCGGCAAGGGGGGTCCGCTCTCAGGGTAAGCTCTGGCCCCGTGAGCTGATGTAGTCGGGACATCGCCTGCCTCATCTGGAGAAGAGTAACGCACTCTGTTATCCGGAATGGTTGCACGTGACTAGAAATGGCAGGAGCAGGGATTCTCCTCTGGTTCCAAAGCAGCTGGAACGCTGGCAGTCAGATCTTGGTTTTGTTCAACAGACCGGGGAGACTGGCAGCGAGATCGGAAGTACAGCTACCCTGGAAACAGCAACCCGTCGTGGTCGGGCGACCGGCATCACCCCTACGACCAGCATCGCTACAAGGATCACCACTATGGGGACCGGCGCCCTCACGGGGACCCCTACAGGAGCTCCGGCAGCTACCGCATGGGGGGCTCCCCTCGCAAGCGGCCGTACGAGCAGTATGGCAACGACCGCGACCACAGGGGGCACCGGGACTATTATGACAGGTGAGTGAGCGGTGGAGCAGCCATTTTTAAAAGGTTTATTTTTTCCTGTGTAATGATAGGAGCTGATCGTCAGTAGTCCTTGGTTGCTGCTGTCATTCTGCGATGTGTCCTGAGCTCTGCGGAGCACGAGCAGACCAGCCTGCCTGGGCTCAACAAGCCTGTTGCTTTTGTCAAGTATTTGTGAGGGATATTTAAATCTGTGGTCCTCCTGTCTTGGGAGTGAAGACCAATCTCACTTAAAAACAGCTGGGCAGAAGGCTTTCCATATTGACAGTCATGCACGTCTGTACAAAAACGACACCTTTTTGTACACGGAAATGTCAAAAACGGTAAGGTTAGGCAGCTGGGTCTGTTCTGTGTTTGCCGATTTATTCTGTATTTTTCATGTCTATGTCGTTGTTAAAGCTTTTCATGGTAATGTGTATTACTGAAATGCTCAGGTGCAAAAATTTGTGAAGGACGGCTGTAACTTTTCCAAATTTGTAATCGGTCTTTGTTCTTGTGATTATTTGGGATCTTGGGGGTTCTACCGAGTTGCTTGTGAACTCTTGCAAGGGCAGGTCAGACAGATGGAAAAAGAGAACATTTTGCCCGGTTGTTGCCGCCTTGAAATTCGGAGTCTGTATCTCTCTGGAACTGGCTGAGTCCATGTCATGGTAGTGGCTCTGACAGTGCAAAAGTAGATTTGCTTGGAAAAGGGAGCTGTAACTGCAGGGCTGTTTTGTTGCAGGCATCCTGACCCAAAGCGAAGGCGCTCGGATGAATTTCGGCCCCAGAACTACCACCAGGCCGGTGGCCACCCGCAGGACTTCAGAAGGATGCCTGACCACAGGGCTCAGGGCAATCACGGTGCCGGGGTGCCCGACCACTACCGCCCCTTCCACCCTGACAAGCCTCCTCACATCACCTCCGCCCTGATGGACCCCCGCTCCCCTCCGTCCCAGAAATCTCCACACGACTCGCGCTCGCCGCCCGAAAGGACCGGAGACCAGAAAAACACCCCTGATTTCAGCTGGAATGCCAGAAAGACATAAAGAGGGCTGCGGGATTGACTAAACTTAAGGAACTGAAACAGCATAATGGAGGGAAAGATACATGCTGCTAAGTTTAATGCCAGTCACGGTTTGACTTTCAAATCAGACTTTCCTTTGCTGTGGAGCGGTCAGCTTCCTTTGCTGACCTGAGAGACAGACACAACCATTGTTCTTTACCAGCAAACACCCCCCCTTAAGTTTTCAACGCTTTCAGATAACAGTAACTGGGTACGTGACGGGCACAGACGAAGCTTAAGAGGGGGATGTTTAAACAGCCTGTGCCTGGGTTCAGTCACTGGCTTGTGCTGCTTACTGCGCAGCAGATCAAAAACTCTTACCATGGTCAGGAACATCTTAAAGACGCAAGCTCTGTGTATTTGCTAAGACCAAGAAGGATGGCAACGTGTGGTTAGGCCCATGGACTGTTCGGGAGATGGTGGATTTGCCTTTATTCGTGGGCTGGGTGCAGAATATGAAAGTGCCTCAAGCTCTTGGCTCTCGACTTTTAGATGGCGTTAGGTTGGACGTCACTGCTGTCTTTCTTATACAGTTAACAGGTTTCCTAGAGCTGTTTTCTTGTGTTTCTTTTCCATACATGTTATGTAAATGATCAGGCTTGGAGGCACCAAATTGTTTGTCCAGCCTTCCAGTATAGGTGTTTGTAATGTTGAGGTCAGCTGAATGGGGAAGGAAAAGATTGGGAACTCGTTACAGTTTGATTTAAGGATGTGTTGAAGAAGTACGTATACAGAATGTATAAGTATGTGTTTTGCTAAAGGCAGATGCAGTGTTTTTCATTTCATACATACTGTTTACGATATGCACCTTATTTATAGACTAGTGAGGAAAAATATTGATCGACAAAAGTTGTAATATGCACTGCCTCTGTCCTTTATTTCAAGAAAAAAAAAATCATTTTCTTTTTATTTAATTATCTGAGTTACTTTCCATCCTCTGGAAAGTGACTTTTTCCTATGGCTGACCTCAGAACTCTTACGCATTTTCTGCACTTTCTTGTTATTAAGCTACTATTTCTTCATTCTGATCAATTTAGAAATTCAATGTTGTAAGCCCAAGCTTGTTAATGAACGTTAAGTTTAACAAGCATATACTAACTAACCAGTATTTGTGGTTAACGCAGACCAGTTACCAGAAAGTAATAGACACTATAAATCTGAAGAGAACTTATTTCAGGACCAGTTACAATATTTTTTTAAAAAAAGATCTCGCACTATAATGTTTGGTGTATATATTATATATACACTCACAAGAGCGCATTTATTATAAAATAACAGACAATGCTCTTCTGCATTCTACTGATAAGCTGTTTTTATACCCAGTTAATTTCTCAGGTATGTAAAAGATGAGCCATTATGATATCTTTGCATACCGTGGTCAAAAGAACCAAGGTACTTTGTTCAGTTCCTCTCACACGAGTGAGCACAGTGTTTGTTACATTGGTATGTAACATGGTTGTAATTTAACTATTGCAGGTATTTCTGTAAAGTATCAACTCACAAAGCATTAGAATTTAAAATCATCCTCAAGGTGAGGGATATTTTGAGATTTACAGAACTTAATCGTAATGCTATTAAAAAAAACATTTGATCTTCCAAGAAAAAGTAACAAGATTGCCATTTTGTTTGTGCTGGCTGCATTTTTCAGTATTGAAAATCAAACAACCTGGTCAAAGCTTGGATGAAGCACAGATAGGAAAAGTTGTTCTGAAGTTGAGGTAAAAGGAATAGGCAATTGCTAACCTTAAGTAAATTGAAGTGCCATATTACATACAGCCCTGACCAGGTTATGTGTTGCGTGTTTGAAGTTGTAGTGTGCTTTTCCAGCTGTGCCTTATATCCTGTGGTATATTGTCTTTAGTGTGTTCTAATCATATAGTCACAATACAGAAATGATACAATATGTATAGTCGTGGTAACATTTTCATTCATATGGAAACATTTTCGACAACGGCTATGTGACAAACTTCAAAGGATTAAGCAAAACCTTGTAGATACCACCTTGTTTCTGCAGTTTTCCAAAGATTTAGGAATGGAGAGTCTTGAACATGAATTCTACAGGATAGCTCTTCCCAGACCTGGTAAAAACTCTTGCATTTGCACAGAAGAATCAGCATACTACATCTTCTCGGCAGAAGATCATGGGAAAATCCTATTGTAGGAAATGAAAACAAGTCTTTGCCAATAGATCCTTCTTTCTTATTTTTTTCTTTTCCAGAATTACACAGATGTGTATTATTCTTTAAAATATCTTTGAAGAAGATAAAATAATTTATATTTGTGAAAAGGCCACTGTTCAAGTGAGTTTTGCTGTAAATATGTTGTTTATAGTCCTATATGTATTAAATTTTCCTACATTGTAAATCATTGTCCTTTGATTTATTAAAAAGAGTTCTTGGGATTTTGTTTTCTAAAGATGTGTTACTGCAAGTGTGTATTTTTTGCATTCTTGTCAACTGTTTAAAGGCAGCAAATTGTGTTTGTATGATTTTCTAATGAATGTTAATTCACAAACATTTTTAGTTTAATTAGTACATTTTCTGTTAAATCTCCAAGACTGCTTATTTTGCCTTACATTTCTGTTTAATGGCAGAGGTTTAGATGAAGAAATACCTTGAGGAAAGAACCACTATATATTTTTTTTTATTTTAACACTATAAAAGAAAATGTGTTTAAAAGTATTCAGGAATGTCCTTTGATTGCGAGATGTGCAGTGGATTTGTGGCAGGCAGGACGCAGGGTGAGCTGGGGGTGTTTTCTGAGTTTCAGGAGGGGATCTGGCTGAACTGTCTTCACCTGTTCCCCTGAAGACACTGGTATACATCACTCCTGTAGATGGAATATAGGGCCCTGCATGGGAATACATGATGTGTATCTTGTAATTCAAAGGAAAATGTTGTCACATTGACCTTAATGCCTACCTATAATACTTAGACTGTAGTAACCAGGCTTATAAGTCATCAGTGGCCTGTAGATCAGACAGACTAAGAGAGCTCTGTTCCTTGGGGGGTGAAAAACACTTAAGCTCTTGATCTCTAAATGATTTCATTTAACAAATGTACCTGATGAGAAGTGGATTTTATCGGAGGTTTCCATTCCTGGTTTTGTGGATAGCTATCAAATACAGAAGTGTTTTAAAAAATGTGAAAAACTATCAACATGATCAGTCGTTCATGGTGATGAGGTAGTATAGAGTTATTTTAGGATCCAAGTCCATTTGCTCTTTAGCACTCGAGAATCATAGTTCTCTTAGCTGAACATGTACCTCATTCATTGGAGTGGCCCGTCTCTGGAAAAGAAGGCCTGGAAGACGGGACTGTTCACGCGAGTGACACGGAAGTGAGGTTCTTGACCACTTTTCTTTTCAAGATCGCTGTGCGCGTCCTTCCCTTCGTCCGCTAGAGGGCACTACAACGCATCATTGATGTTTTCCTTTAAATAATACCAAGCTTTCAGACCATTAATAATAATAATAGTTGCTTTCACTTATATGGCGCCTTTTTGGACACTCCTCTCAAATCGCTTTACAGGTATGGGGATCCACTACACCCCCACCAGTATGCAGCCCCACCTGGATGATGCGACGGCAGCCAAAGTGCACCAGTACACTCCCCACAGGCCAGCTTTCACTGGGGAGGAGAGCAGAGTGATAAAGCCAGTTCATAGATGGGGATAATTAGGAGGCTGTAATTGCTAAATGCCATGGGGGAATTAGCCTGGGTAACACCCCCACTTTTCCAGAAATGCCCTGGGATTTTAAATGATCTCATCCAAAGCATGGCACCATTTTTACAGCATAGTGTCCCCGTCACTATAGTGGAATATTAGGTCCCACACAGACAGCAGGGTGAGCGCCCCCTACTGGCTCCACTAGCAGCGGCCTTGGCTTTCCCAGGAGTCTCCCATCCAGGTACTAGCCAGGCTCACACCTGTTGAGCTTCAGCGGGCTGCCGCTCGTGAGTCGTAGGGTGATACAGCTGCTGGTTGCAATGATTTTAACTAGGCATATATAATCATTTTCTCTTGTAGTTTGAGCAATGTGTCAGAGAAAAGCCAGGGAGTTGACGTTCTTTTCTTCAGTCAGAGGCGCTACATCCGAATTGTTCAAATGTTAAATATTTAAAAGGTTCAGGGAAACAAAAACAGACTGGATAGCGACCAATGACCGTGACAAATAGCCTTCGCAAAGCTGGGTGGTAGGCGCAAAAGGATTGTTTTTACAATTTTAAATTAGCTCTGCAGGAAACCATACTAATGTTTACCAAAGCAAACAAAAGAGCCTAACTTGCTTTGAATTAAGAAGTATAACATCAGCGCTTAATTATACCGGTAACGGTAACGCATTGTAAAAATAGTGCAATGTCTAAAAATGGACACACGAGGGCAGGATTCAACAACATTTTGATTGTTTCTTCTGCAATGCTACAACACTTCAATGTATTAGTTTTCCAATTCTTACTTTGTAATAGGACTCATTCATAGCAATAATTACATATTTAGCAATTGAATAATCTAGATAAAAAGTAAATCCCAAGAATTTCTGATTAAACCCTACATTTTCTGAAACATATAGGTCAGGGAGCTCCAAACTTGGAGATCCCCAATCAGGCAGGGTGTGTAGACACTGAATTGTCAGTTTCTAAGGAATGGAACAGTTCTGTTAAACATTGGATTGTTAAATTTAGTGATTTAAACATCTTTTAGATATAAACCTGAGTACTCTTCAGGCCTCAAGGGCTTTTAAACCCAGTGAATTTTAAGACTAACTGGATTGGGGCATTTCAGAACCAGGGTTAGAGACCCCTGAGATAGAACTTTATAATACTGGTTTCTTTAAAACATAATCCGTATGTGCATTGCTCTCCTGTGCCTTCAATCTGATGGGCAAAGCATTTAATGTAAGTTATGGAGTTTCTCAGAAAATGATGAACATATGCTAGTCACCATTGGGTTGCAGTTTGGTAGCACAATAACCTGACAATAAAGAGTTTCATCATTGGAACTCTTAAAAAATATTAGTTTTATATGACTTTAATAAAGGGTATTATTGGACTTTAAATTAAAGGTTCCACTTGACATATTCTAAGGAATGGTTGTTACAAATATAGAATTTCTATTTTAATCTTTAAAAATTGAAAATTCAGAACAGCTTCAACTAGGTTCATCACTAGCAAATTGACAGACATACTTTTTTATTTGTTGCGTATGAATGAAATAATCCAGTCTCGACACCATTTTTTAAAAAATATGGATTAACTGTGTTTGCTTTTATGTTCCTATTTATTTTTTTTAATAAGCATAACTTACATCTAAATATCGACAAGAGTATGCGAAATGTCTCAGAACCTTTATGTATTGTATTGAAAATCAAATGTATTGATTAGAATATGTATCTCAATTTTCAAAAAAGAAAAATTGAACAACAGTAGTTCAAAAATTGTGCAGACTGGTTAAAGGAAGCAAGCATTTACAGGATTCTAAATGTGTAAAGTGGTTTTCAGTCTCCCGAAACAAACTAGACAAAGAAAATGTAAGCATTATTTTCAAGATAAATTGTAAATTCACTAAATGCATGTTTTCAGCATTTGTAAGTGATTCGGAATCTGATTTGATCAAGCAAATTAGCATTTTCAAAAGCTTTTCCATATCTCAATTTTATGCATAGGAATTATTGTACTGTATTCACGTAGTTTCTATTGCTGTTTAATGTAAAATATCTTGAGATGGTGTTACGAAAGGTGCTATATACTGTACACAATGACAAATCCCGATATTCTACTACTTATCCAATAATGAACACGTCGTTTTGCTCTTCATCAGGAACTGGGATCAGGTTGTTTTTTTTTCTTGCTCCTCATGCATGTCACGATTTTCAACTTCTGCCAAGCGTTAACCACACTCCTAAAAAATGCCCCATCTCATCCAGCTTTTATAATCTCTATCTGCTCCACTACAGACTTGCTAATATCCCTCCGTACCTGCACAAGAATGCGTCAGCTACAGTACACACTATCCGCTCTGGAAACCTAATTCTTCAGATTGAGGATCAAAACTTCAGGCTCGTTGTTACGTAAAAATCTGACCCTCTGATCTGCCATTCCTTTAGCCCGGCAGCCATCGAAGGGCCATCTGAATCACTGCGAGAGCCAAGGAGCCGGACCCGATGGACCGAGCCCGTCGTCTTAGCGCCTGCAATGCGCCGTGAAAAGACTTTTAGGATATCTGGATCTTTCATTTCCACACTTGAGAGACTGCGCTCCTTCTTAATGTCTACTGGGAGCAGCAGGTGTTGCTCGCCGCGCAGTAATAATTGGAAAGCCAGAATAAGAGAAAAGCTTCGCTGAGATTTTATCATCAGCTGGGAAACGAGTGCGACACGGTTGCTAAGAGACCTGGGGGGTCTGCTGAGAGTATGTTGTTTACTGGTGGAGCGGCCCTCTCGGACTCCAGGGAGGGACCTGTGCGCTGCTTTGTCTGAGAATAACACAAGCTCAGCCTCCGAAAAGAAAGGCTATGCTGTCGGCATCTTTCTCCTTCCACCACCCAAAAACCAAGGCAAAAGAAAAATCCCTTCATATTTGCTCCATAAAATAACTTTTCTAAACTGCAGAAGATAACAGAAAAGTAGCAGCAACTGCTCTAAGTACAGTCACATATAGTAGTTGTAAAGTAGGATAAGAGGAAAAACTTTTTCACCCAAGTTGTTTCTTCGGCATATTCTCCTTGGCTGCTTTTTCAAGTCTTTTCAATGGGGACTTTTTCATTTTCCCAAGCTTTAGAGAACACCAAAATGCTCTCACTGTTCTGACAACCCCCCACCAAGAAAAGAAAGAAGCATCAAATACAAGAGGCAGGTGTCCAAAAACCAAAGAAACAAAACAAACTTTAATTTTCTCAATAAATAATTTACACTATGTACAGGCGGTGACAAACCGCTTTTGTCCTACAAACAGAGTTTGATCTTTCAGGTATCTCCCTCCCCCCCCATCTGCTTTTCATTGGCTAGATTTCATTCCCTTTCCTTGACATGTCAGGCCCATGGCCTCTATTCACAATCAAGTTCCAATCAAACTACAGCTAAGTAAAAGAAAAAAATTAAAGTGCTTTTTTAAAACAATAAAAACAGGAGTATCACAGTATTGTTGGACCAAACATTTCAGTAATACAGCTGGGTTTACTCATTTTTCCCCACTAAGAGATGTTTTATTTTGCTTCGCTTTAGTGAAATAAAATTAGTTAAGCATCTAGGAAGATTCTGAAACCTCGTCTGATATCTAGTTATGATTGACAGTGGTTTAAGAAAATAGTTGTTTTAGAGTCAAAACAAAAATCGGTCACAAATAACTTGTTTTGTTCCTGAAAAAGAAACCAAACACTAATCAATGAGCAGAGAAGAAGTTTCTGGAATCAGGCTTTCCTCATTCAGAAAGTCTAGACCTCGGACTGGACTAGGAGGTGTGCTAGGTCTCTCAGTACTGTGATATATCTGTTTCTTTACATCCCCCTTTTTCAAAAATTAAAAAGGTCACATTCACCAAACTCCCCTCCCTCCCTCATAAAGGAAAGTGTTGTAGAATCAAAATTTTAACACAACAGGTAAACACAGTATTTAACAACCAAACAACTTACAGCTTTATGTACAATCACACGTGTTCAACATGGAGAACCATTTATCATATAGACAATATAAATTACATCCAGTAACACAAAATTTAATGATACAATCACCTTTCTTTTCTGTTATTTTAAAAGCAAGGCTGTTGTACAGAGTGTACCAGTTCCCTCCTCCATAGCAATAATGAGGCACCACTCAGACTGCTGTGTGAGGCAGAATTCCCTTACAGAATGTCTGAGGCTAGGAAATAACGTGGCTTTAGCTTCAAGCCAGGTAATTAAATGGCTAAATCAATGAATGTCCAATTCCACAAGCAATGGATTACCACTGCAGTCTTTCACACATGCACTCTATGTAACAGCACAACTGCTGGTAAAGGTGAAAAGATATATGATGTTATTCAAAGAGTTGCTAAAGATGTGTGGATTTGGGATTCAGTGCATTGAAAACTCAAAGGATCGTGAGGTGCAATTTGACGGTGCTTAGCAGACAGGCTGAAACAGATCAATGACAAATATGACGAGCGGATCGTTACACCAAAAAAAGGAATGCTATTAAAATGCAGATGTTTTGCCTCTGCAAGACTGCTAGCTATAATAACAGAGAAAATGGCAAAATTAGTAAATAATAATAATAACTGCTTACAGTTATATAGCACTTTTCTGGACACTCCACTCAAAGCGTTTTACAGGTAATGGGGATCACCTCCACCACCACCAATGTGCAGCCCCACCTGGATGATGCGACGGTAGCCATAGTGCGCCAGAACGCTCACCACACATCAGCTATTAGTGGGGAGGAGAGCAGAGTAATGAAGCCAATTCATAGATGGGGATTATTAGGAGGCCATGACTGGTAAGGGCCAATGGGAAATGAGAACACATTTGGACCTTCTCAAGGCTGACACACTGGACATTAATTGGGAAGGTGCAGGGGTGTCCTAAAAGTTCAAATCTGTCCTGAATATCAGCAAAAGAGCCACAGGCAAAACAGTCTGACTTGTTAGCACGATTGATGATTAAGAAAGTCATACAGCTTTTATTGCAAAAACATTCTTAAGATGTACACAACCTAAAGCAGTCAGCTCTGTGATGCCTTTTTGAACAGGCCTTATTACTGCTATGGAGGTTTAAACGTGGGCATAACTTGGTGCTTAGATCCACACATGCCCACCTCCCCTTGGTACAAAGAGACACATATGCTTCATAGCAGCATTAAATTACGATGATAGAACCACTGGAACACAATGCAATGATGCCACAATCGCCACAAGTGTCTGAGCTGCAAGCTGGACAGCAGTGCCCGGGCTTCAGGAGGTGTCATTGCGCTTCTGTACATGGCAGCACAGACAACTGAAAGCAATGAGTGAAGCCAACTGAAGAACACCTAGACCCCTCCCGCATATCCCCCCACCCCAACACTTCCACCCCCACTAATTATCTTTAGCAGCATCGTTAAGCACTTCGTACAGTCGGGGGCTCTGTTCAGTCCCAGGTGCCTTCGCTAACCACGAAACTCTCCCGAGAAGAGGGCTGAGCTATTTGGAAGCAGGTGGCACAGGGTGCTGCTCTCCGTCAGTGGTCTTAGCTGTGAGCGAGCAGGTCAAGAGAGAGAGCTGCATTCAAGTGAGCTCTATAGAGTTGCTGTGTCCCTTAGTTTCAGCCCTGATATAATGTCCTCAGGGGTTGTGGGGATGACAGCAGGATGTTTCAGGTTCACAAGAGGAGTAACTCGATTGCCTATTTCAGTCTTTGGCAACAAACTACTTTTGTACTGATATTTTTTGAGGGCTACCTTGATTTAAAACAATTAATTTTTTTTTTTTTAAATGTGCTCTTCCCTGAATTTTTCATCCCATTAGAAAAAAGGTTTTTTTTAGATCACATATTAAGTGAGATAATTTGTATCCTTAGACTAGGCCAAGTCATCTTCTTGGAAGCAAAACATTAAGTGCTTTAGCTCCAGTGAGCAAAGAACATAATTCTATCCTCCTTTTATTTTTTCTTAAAAACTGTTCTGTATTATGTGCTGATAAAGGTTTAAGTGTAACAGGCAATTATTTTCTCAGGGTTAATAAATATCAAAGATTGTTTGGAACACAGTATAAGAGTCCTGCTTTTACAGGAATTTCCTATGACATTTTACCCTATCAGTTACATTTGATCACAGAGTGAAGGACTGTAGGCGTATGCATTACAAAACTGTCACAAATCTGAATTCAACTTCTTCTCTTCATACTTTCTAGTTTGTAAAGGGCACTCTCTCCTTCCACAAGCACTCAGTCCTATTTATGACCTAAATTAAGTCTGACACTCATAAATCTAAAAAGCCTGCTGTTTATGTGTAACACCACAGTTGCAGGAGATGTAATGAAGTGAGCTCTCACATCAGGATTGGCAGACAGCAAAACAGGAAGTTCTCCTGCTCGGCTGCCAGTGCACTCCTGAGTAAACCACTTGGCAGGCCAACGAAACACTCACTGACCCTGGGCCACCAAACCCCAGCTAAATTAGAACCTTGGGGGCAATTTCTATTTGTTATAAAAACACTTCCCTTTAGCTATTCCTACAAATAATACTGCAACACTTTACGGATATCGGAGAACCGTACAGTGCAGCAAGTTACGACCAATAAATTCCCACTGTGGACAACCCAGCTAGCTTATCTGATCGCTGCTCGGTGGTGGACTTTCTCCTAGAACTCGTGTCTTCAGAGTTCAGAAGCCTGTCACAATGGGAGATCTGACTGCCATTCTTTTGGCTGGAAGTTCGCACGATTCCAACAGTAATTCCCTTTCAAGCTCCGCAAGACCAGAGTGGATATAAATCCTGCATTTCTTATGACACGCGAAACACAATTTTTTGTTATTTTATGAGCATCGCCAGTTCATTTCACGCTTAACGCGAGTTGTAACCAATGACTCCAGGGTTCCTCTTCGTAACTTTTAACGAGACAACCACCATTATTCCTCGATGCCAGTTTGATGATCACCTCTCACAATCCATGGATGATGATGGTTAAATGACAATGGTCTGATGGCTACCATGAGTCCAACACACACATCTGCTCGTGTGGTTTTCATCTGCCTCCCCCATGCAACAGATACCACTGAGGAGTGGCTGTCCTGGTCTGCAAGTGGGCCACGGATGTTTGAAACACAAAATCGTATCTATGGAGTGAGCTGAGGTACGATGGTATGAAAAAGAGTTTCTCGTGGCTGCAATCTGTAACATGCACTGGGTATGACGCCATAAAAAACAACTATAGATGCACTGAGCTGCACTGAATCCACAACAGCAAAGCTAAAAAGTTAAGGAGACAGAGCGATAAAGAACAGGGTTTCCTCGCGGCTGAATTACTCTCATTCACCTCTAAGGTCCTGTCAAAGATGTGAAACTTGTCTTTGTTCGAATGGAGCATTTTGACGTCCTCAAAGGCGTAGTAGGCTGCCATGGTGAAGTTGACGTCACCGGTGGTCAGGAGGTCGAAGACGCAGGACTGGAAGTACAGGTCTTCCACCGGGAGCCTCTCCTTGCACTTGGCCGTGGCCGACTGGTACGTGAAGCCCTGCGCTGGCACGGGCGCCCTACCGCCGCCACCGCCGCCGCCGCCGCCGGGGCCCTCGGCCGCCCGGGCCCTGAAGGTCCTGAAGTCAATGCGCTGGTTGAGGGGGCAGCCGTGCAGGCAGAGGTACAGGTCCTGATTGTCCTTGTCCTCCACGGAGTTCACCACCTCCTCTGGCATCCGGACGGCGAACGTCAGGTAGCGGCCGACCTGCCGGACCACGATGGTGGTGCCGATGTAGCGCGCCTGGATCTCCACGTGCTGCCCGGGCACCTTGTCCACGATGCGCAGGGTGTTTGCCCCGTGCCGGTCGCCTCCGTTCTTGGAGCCGTCGGCGAACGCGGCGGGCAGCTCGTCCGTCTCGGCGTGATACATCTTCTGATCGACGCACTCCTGGAAGTTCTTGAAGATGATGGTTAGCTGTTTCAAAAGAGGAAGGGGAAAAAAAATCAATGAAGCGCTAGCAAAACAAAGGGAATGCAAGATCAAGCCACTCATCCCCCTATCCTCCAGTGCCATAAAGAGCCGGATTGACCACTGGATTTATTAATGCCCATCTCACACGGCTTACAGGGGGTTCATTTCCCTGAGAAAGGCAGGGAGGGGAAGGTGCTGAGCTCGTTAAAAGTGGATGAGTTTTTTTTATGTGACCAGGACAGTTCTCAAACAGCAGTTGTTTCCTGAATTTAATGAGAGAGGAAAAAGAGCCACACAATTTATCACCGAGAATGATTGCTTGAAACAAGAAAGAATGCTTAACCTCAGGAGTCACCGGCAGACTAATGAAACAGACCTGCCTAGACTAGCGCCCCACTTCAGTCAGCTTTTATGGCTGTCTTAAAGCGCTACCTCCACAAGTACTGTACTGTAGCTCAACCGAAAGGCTGAAACAAGACAATGCAGCTGGATGTGGGGCGACTCCCCTTGTTAAATCAAGATGCGAGCCATCATTTTTGAGTCATCTGCCACACCGAGCGAGAGTGCTTTCCCACTGTCTCTTTTAAGTCAATTTCCTTGCCAGTGCACATTTCCCGGGGGTCTTGAAAAATAAATCAAAGGAAAGTCAGACATCAGGAAGGTGGGAAAATTGACAGGAGCATAAATTAAGCCAATATCTGTGACAATTTCATCAAAGCACCACTAAAACAATTTTTTCTTGCTATAATTCTCTTTTAGCAAATACTCATAGAGTGGCGACGACTGCGAATTTCTTGGATAGGATACACCATTTTGCTAACAGATGTAACTTGTGCTGTGTAGACCCCCTAATGGTATTTAAGTGACGGTCTAATTTTAGAAACAACTCAATTTTACAGGAGCCAAACCAAGCAAATCCACAAAACAGGGGCCAGTCATGGTAAATCAGACTGCAGTCTACAGAAACAAAGACCATTCATTCAGACATTCAAACCTGCTCGTGAACCAGACTCTACACTAGGACTACAGCCTCGCCAGCATGTGAGAGCAAGTGCCGAGGCCAACTGAATCAGGGTTTGTCAGATTTCTTGTTCTGTAATTTCATTAGTGGGGCTGTGGGCTGTTGTCATAAATGTGACCTCAGGACAGCAGCCTGGCTCTGATCTCTGCGCGGGGCAGGAGGGAGAATGTGGACCTCCTGACTGCTCTGTAATTAACCAGTCAAACATCCTGGACTCAAGAAGCTTCCCATCTTGCTTTGCAATTCATATGCCCTATATTGTAACTAATACAGACTAAACTTTTATTCTGTTGGGGGGGTGGGATTGAGTTTTGTGAAGGCTTCCCTTTCCTAAGCAGTGTCTGAATCTGATCTGCAGGGGCTCTAAAAAGACACCGAGTGGAAAGGACTGGATTAGGTGGTAACTAGGAATGAAAAGCAAGCTCTGTTTGGGGAGAACATTGCAAAAAATATATATGGGAAATGTTGAAAAACACCATTAACGGCATTCCACACTGCCTTAAAGATCTTATAATTACCAAAGTCGCCAACTGTGTTATATGCTAAAATACCAACACAATGGAAAGCAAAATAAGTGGGACAACAGTTGAGAGGGGTGCACTTTGTATTTCTACACCAAACATTTTACAAAAAGCTCTTGTGATATAATTAAAAACAATCTTTAAGTTCTGGGGAGTCACAATAGACTATTAACAGCATAACAATTACCAAAATGTTGCAGGGTGGCTTCATTTAAACTAAAGTTTCCATATGAGTTCAACATCAGTCTCCAAACCATTACCACCTTGACTGCCTCCAACGATGGAAGAAAAAACAAGAAGGATGTCTGTTGAAATTAGGATTTATTTTAAACTGTAGAAATTCTGGCATTCCACTTTGAAAGCTCATCATGTTTTCATGTGTCACAGAACCATTCCAAATGTTAAGCTAAAAGCACATGAAAAACACCACCCCAGGCTGGGCATCCTGTGGCAACCAAGGTAATAAAATCAAGTCACGACACTTTTAATGTGGCGAATACTGCGAGTCTGACTGTTTAAAGGGCTGATCTCTCGTTTCCGAGGGAGACATCCAAAAGGCACGCTCCCTCGGTTCCATTCATACAGGTCCGTGTGACTTTCAGCACGGGAAAGAGACATTTATTCACCACCTCTGCTTGCTCCTACAAGTCATTCAAGCTTTGGCTGGTGGTGGGGATCAGGGAATGCCAGCGTTTCAAGTCAAAAAGCCATAAAAATGAAACAATAACAATAGGAGGCTGTCTGTTAACATAGCTGAAAAACACGGAGCAAAAGCGAGATTAGGTTGGCTGTACTTTACTTTCTAATGTCATGGGACATGGCAGTGTAGGGGCTCAACCCTGTTCACTTAACTGCATCTCATGCCTCACCTTGCTCGTGGCCGTAGCTGAGGAGCCTGGCAGGACAGGCGTGTTAGTGACCTGCACCGACAGGTACTTGTTGTGGATCAGCGGCCACGCCCCCTCCACCTTACAAGTCTGAAAGTCATCGCTGAACGTCCGGAGGTGCGGGTCCCCGAAAAACCCACAGTGGGTGTAGTTGGGGGGCGCGGTGTGCCGGTGGAAGCTGCGCTCGTAGTGGCAGATCTCGGGGCCGTCGGAGTGCTCCTGGCTGTCGGGCGGGGGGGGCGGGGGTGTCCGGGCGCGAGGCGGGGAGGTGGGGCCTTCCTTGGAGCAGTTGTGCTGGCTCATGAGGTCCTCGATGCCGTGCTGGGCGGAGTGGTAGGCCAGGTCCCCCCGGCAGGTGCGCGCGGTGCGGCGCACGCAGGTGTTGGAGGCTCTCAGCGCCGTGCAGAACTCCTCCTCAGGGCCCGAGCTGGAGGTGGAGGCCCAGAACTCGGAGTTGCACTTCAGGATCTTACACTGCAGGCTCACTGCGAGGAGGAGAGCAGGGAGGCAGCCCCGTTAGCACGGACAAGCACGACCAAGCCCGCAGTCGCATCGCCAAGAGGCTACAGTCAAGATTACAGTACATCCAAGCTATGACCCCCAACTTAAACAATTTTAAACCATGCAACACCTAACAGAGGTGCTCTGTTGGTTAGTGGCATCCCCCCATCTACCCTATGGAACATTTCAGACTGGCAGATGGATGAAGTCTTGATTTAATTCGAGGTTAGGATTCACTCCTTCATATTTCCGAGTCCCATGACATGCACAATGCAGAAACATTTTTCCTACAGAGCTTAACTAATATATTTGTTAATGAAGACCTCCAGGATCCAGTTTTATGTATTTTTGATTTCACAATGTTGTGTTCTTTTGAGACTTTTGATTTGACAACTGAGTAAAACATTAATTTTACCCAGCTGAACAATTTAGTCATTCTCTGTTTCAACTGAACAAATACCAGAATTCTTGTGTTTCTAGAGGACTGGATTGGTCTTCAATAGATGAATGCAATTCCAGCCCCCTGACGAGAGTTCAGTTAAAATGTAAGGAACTTGTCCAAAGATCTGAAGTTGAGCGAATGCTGTTTTAATTTAACACAAACCACATACAGGCTAAGCATTAGGAAACACTTATGCATGTTCACATTTTTTCCACAAAAAATTACAAGAACTTAGTAATGTGCATTCTTACATACACAGTTAAACATTTCAGTTCTGCAACATTCTGGTTTAATTTAGAAATGTTGTTATACACTCTGCATTCGTGTGAATCTGTAAATGTTAACCCCAGAATGGCATTTATTAATAAACAGAAGGAGAAAACACTCCAAATCCTGAAAAAATCGACTTGATTTACAGTCACACAGCTATTGACCTAGTACAATAAGAATTTGAATTGCTTTCATTATGTAGCATGTAATGCACTTTTGGCTGGCTGTGCCTGTACGATTATCTTACTGGGAATGGCATGATTCCAGGCTTAAAAACAAAAGCCAGGATACAGCAATGTTAATGGAATAAAGGGAGAAGTTGTGATCCATAATGGAAAATCTACAAAAGCATTTTCTTGGTTGTTTCCGTTCATTAAAAGACATGAGGGCAACAGATTTGAATGTCTTTTTATCAACTATAGAAAACACAAAAACCCCCATCAAGATGATGTGTATTAGGTCTTAGATGGGTTTTTTTAATGATTGAAAAAAAGACTGCCCTTTAAACCAAGTCTTAAATTGAGTTTCCCAGTTAGGATGCAAATTCCCCAAACTGTAAAATCAGTACAGAAAATAAACAACAATGATTACCATTTATTAGAAAGAACCAGATATTGAGACACAGCCCTTTAAAAGGGCTAATCTGGGGAAATCACGCATAATAATAGGCTAGTTATTAAGGACTCCTTTGCATAACAAAGTAAGCCATTACAACCCCTTTGAATGCTCTCCAGAGGGTGTGAAGAAAGCAGGGAGAATGTCTCCTGAAAAAGAAGAAAAGTAGCTTGAAAGAATTTGGTTTGGTAGGAAGCATGGGGGGTTAGTCTTTAGGCTCTGAATGAAGACAATGTAATTTACCATTGAGAAGAGACCAACAGAGCAATAAATTACCCCAGTGTAAAGGGATTAGGTCAGATTTCACCAGCCATGCATGGGGGAGAGGAGAAAGCTGAAAGCCCTCTTAAAGAAACAGGATCCCCCTTTCTTTCCTCTGCGGTTTGAGTTCTACCTCCAGGTTCTGAGAGAGAACAGGAGAGCAGCTGTGCCACTCCATAGGTCACACTGGTTATAAGATATCTACCTGCCCACTGCACAGGCTGTAATTAAAGGAAACTTCGTTTTCAACATACATTCTCCAGGACTTAAATTACTTGACCAGAAACAGCAGTTTCTTTTGGGTGGGTAGAGAAAGGGGGAGGATGGGAGACAACATAGTTCCCATTCAACACAAATCCCTCCAAAACAAAGCAGAATTCCTGCTGCTTATTCTTTTTTGTCAGCTTTGTCAACAAAACTTCCTTCTCTCTTTCTCTTCGTCAAAACTCCTCCAAATACTACTGCCCCTTGGTCACTCTCCTTGGGACAATATGAATGCATGCTGTCTGCTAAAGTGCCTTCAAGACCAAAAATGGAATCTGGTCGATCTGATTACAGTGTTATAGTAAACATTAGATGATGGAAACTCTAATGGACTATGATTTCCTAACTGTACTGAAGTCTGGTACTAAATATGGAAGCCTGGTTAGAAATGATAAACCTAAATGAATTGTGATCTGCCAATTTAAAAATCGTACAAATATGCAAAACTCTCTCCCGTCTAATCGTTGCTGGTGCTTTCTAGTATTTCCTGTAAACGAGATTATTGCATTAAGAAACTACCAATATTGTATTTTACAGCGTGTATTTAATTCAATGACTGTTTCCCAAGGTCTAATGGGATCACAAGGTAGTTCATGAGCTGCTGTGTCTAAGGTGAGGCAACAGTGGGCTACAGCACCTCCTCGTGGTTCATGATGCTTCAGCAAGGTAATACAGGTGGAAAGCAGTAAGGGGCGGTGTCGGTGGTGGAGGATCGCATATCTGTGACAACGGCAACAACGCTCGCACTATCTGTGCAGAGGAAAGGCCTGGCAATCTACTTCCGAATCTTGCCATGAAAACTCTATGGAAAGTGACTTGGGAACTGCCCACGGGGTCACCATGAGTCAATACTGACTCCACGGCACTCAGCCACCACCACAGGTGGGAAAACTGCAGATCCACTGAAGGCAAATCTGGGGAGCTAGCAGGCAGCTCAATCAAAATCAGTCCACCGAGAGCAAAGCAGGGCGTTATATACCACAGCCAGGCTGCAGAGCACGAGCCGCCCATCACACCTGCCAGCGCACATCTGTGCAAGTCCAGGGATGCCAAGAACACAGGTAAATGACAGCAGGTAAAGCAGCAGAGAAATGATCAGACTCATCCTTCACCACTGGATGAGTGTGGTCAATGTATAAAACTGAGTGCTCTGATCCAGCAGAGGAGAGTCAGCTGGTTCTGTAATGTTGTGTGGCACATTTTCCTGACATGGGCCGGCTGACCCCATTCCCTTAGGAAACAAGGTCAATGCTGACCGTACCTTAATGGTACGGATTGACCATCTTCACCTCATGTTGCTGCGTCTCGTTCCTGTTGGGAGGGGAATTTTACAGGGTGACAAAGACCCCATCCACGGCACACGTGTGGTTTGATGACCCTGACGCTGATATTTTTCCCATCTGTCATGGCCTTCTCCGTCAGCAGATCTGGCCTTAATTGAGCATTTATGAGATATTCTGAAATGATGCCTGAGAAAGTGTTTTCCCACCCCCACAAGCCAGACACGAGCCGATTGACTTTCTCGTGGAATAAGGCTGCTGCATCCCTTCTGCAGATCTCCAGAGGCTGGTAGGCTCTGCAGTACAGTGCCCTACAGGCCATAATGGCTGCAGATGGTGGCCCTACTCTCCCTTAAGTGACTATGTTCATGTTTCCATTTTTTATTCACTACCTGTATGGAATGTAACAAGGGTAACAACCAATTCATTCCATTTACAAACCTTTGTATGGGACACACTGCACATCAGTCGGTCAGAAGTACAACTTGCTTGGTAAACTCAGAAACCATTGTGGAAAGCCAGAGAAAACACCTAAAAACATTGTTACAACAGCCCAGAGCTGTGAAAGAAAAATGCAATGCAATGCTCCTGAGAGATTTGTTCAGATTAAGCTGTTCCCGACAAGCCAGTGTGAGTAGTCTGAATATCCAACTTATTTTGTTGTGGCCACCATACAGATACATACCTGTACAGACAGCAAGATGTGTCTTGTGTACAGATACATACAGACAGCAAGATGTGTCCCGATTTGTGTGGACAACTGCACAAATTGATTCACACAGTTATAGTAAAAATTGCCCAATTACATTCACCAAACCAGTCTGGGTTTATTTTAACACTAACCTCTGTGAATATTTGTAGGGCCAAGTGTAAAGAAACATGCTCTGACAAAAAAACTCTGCTCCATCAAGACTTTTACTCTTATGTGTTTTTTACCCTTTTTGTGAAAACAAAATAACTTATCTGAAAGTCATCCGTAAAACACTTTTACTATCAAACCTGATATCTGCTTATAAACCATCCGCAAGGCAGAAAACACATTACAATAAAGGTAAGCAAGGTCAGCCCTTAACCAGAATCAATCATTAAAGATAGAGATGGCAAAAAAAAACAGCCTGTTCTAGACTAGATAAGCAGATTTTTTCAAAAGACTTGATGTTTTTATAGCTACAATAATCATATTGATTTTAGGCCCTAATTTGTTTAAAGAAAGCAGATATAGATTTCAGAGTAACTTCTAATTCTATGCAGTCTGCATCAAACAAACCATTCTGAAGAGCCTGGTGACAATTTGGCAGCCTGTTTGTTACAACCTTCAACTTCCTTAAAATGCATTCAAAAACTTAAAATGATATGTTCTGTGTGGTTTGAGGTTTAAGCTTATAGGGGGACATAAAGAACTTGCCTGTTCATGGGAGGAACTTGCTGAGCTAATCTTTGGGTTAATCCATCAGACACTGACTTTCAACACTGGCATCTGTTTTGTTTGGTATGTCTACACAATGTGCAGAAAAGCCACTCCATCGTCACTATCACCTTAGCCTACTTTAATTCGCCTACTCTTCTCATTTATACTTCACAAAGGCTTGCAGAAGACAGAGCAGGTTTCTGCCAAACATTTTTTCAACACCTTTGAGTTCGTGTAGAATCATGTTCAGGAGTATTTTTCAAGGTCTTGTTTTTTCCCTCCCCCTGACAATTAGCATCAGACGTCTCAAAAGACACAGAATGTGATCAACTGTCCTTCCTTGAAAAGTGGAGACTGGCCAAAGAATCTTTGATGAATTTCACTTTCCTCAAAAGGGCCATGGAATAGAAAAAAAATGTCCCCTGTAAGTGTTTAAAACTGTGAACAAAACTGATTATTGTGATTCATGCTATTTTAAAATAGCAGTAATACAGCAGCTACTTATCCAAGACAGCAGGAAAAAAAATCGCCTCCAAGGCAGTTCATAAACTGTAGTTTGTAATATGCAATAATTATAAATGAACAGGGACATATCTACACTTCACCCCTTATAGGAAAAGTTTTCAATTCTGTAATGTAACAAGTGCAGGATAGAGCTTTAAATTTTATATGGAGTGTGGAACACCGCTAGGTTTGGAAACCTTTGGTAATTATTAAAGTTATTTACGCAGTGTTACACTGTACTGGCCGTACTCAACCGATGCAGGAGTGAAAGGGTGGCGTATAAAGAGCCGAGGGCTGGTCGTTGCTCGTCTTGCCTTTGCAGACGGAGGGAGTCCTGGCGTGACTCTAGAGCTCAGAGCGCACCCCGCCTCGCAGCTACAGTCTAAGTCATTTATCACCCAGCAGACTGTCAGCAATCAATTAGTCTTAATCTCAAATAAAAGACAGAAGAGTGACACGTACTTTTCCCCTCATTCTACATTTGAAGATAATTTTAATGTATTCATAAGAATGTTACATCGGGTGGAATACTCAGATTACCCCCGAGGTTTTATTAGTTTATACGCCGACCTTATTCTTTTCACGAAAAAGACTTGAGATTCGATAAACGCAATGAAACGGATATTAGTCTTATTTAGAAAATCATTCGAGTTTACAATGTCAAAAAAATTTGATATATTTTATATTTTAATTACGTAGTGTTCAAAAGTTATGAAGATTGGAATACTTTCTCAGAGACATACATTTTCTTCCAAGCACAAGGGAAAATGCGCAGCCCATTTTCGCATTACAGAATTACTGCATTAAGACAAAACGTTGGTATCTTAATACAGATAATTAATCAAGCAAAACGAGACATTTTTTAATTCCTACAAATAAAACACATTGTGTTTCCGAACCAGTGCGTGTATTCGGCACATAAGATCGCATTCAGTTCCGAGCGCAAGGACACAACCACAGCTGTCCGACTTCAGCAATTCCGAAACAGATTCGAGGTCTGGACAAACGCCCTAAAACCCCCAATCTTAATGCAGTCTGGCGTTGCAAGAGAAAAAATCCGACGCGCGTTTCACAAAAAGTTGAGAAAAACAGCGAGAACACCCCCCTCCGCCCCCCAAAGTTTGGAGCTCGCCTCCCCTCCCCCAAACAAAACAGGACTGGTGTGCTCCAGGAATGCGCAGACAGCACTGGGAACTGCACAGCTTCATTGGAAACAGATGACTCCCCTTCTCCCAAATTCCCACCTCCTCTTCTGTTTTGCAGAAAAGGGGTGCAAAGACAAAACATGGGAGCGAGAGGGGGTTTGGTATTTTTTTGTACAAAAAAAAAAACGTTATTTCCCCTCCAAAACATCATTATTTTAACTTGCGAAACGACTTGCTTGTAGAATCACGGTGAGGGGAGAGGGGTCTTATTTCAAAGCTGTCCACGTTCCTCAGCCCCTCAAGTCGCAGGCCCATATATTATTGAAGGCGTTAACCATGCCCTTTCGCACATAACTACAGCACCAAAATCAATAGGGGACCTCAAGTTTGGTTCTCCTACAAAGATTTGTTTTACACCAAATTCGTCTTAAGTATCTATTCGGCCACGTAGGAGAATTTTTATGAACACGTGACATTTAAAACTATATAAAGTATAAAGTAAAAATGAAAACATAACAGAAACAATGCTTCTATAACGCATGGGGGGCGGCTCGCATTTTGTTGCACAGCATCCTATCGGCTTTTTAACGTGTGGGGGACGAGTCGTTTTTGCAGCGCTACAACCTGAAATCCATCTAAATCTTAAAACGCATTAGAAGATCTACAATTTTGATTTAGAAAGCTCTTTAAAATCCGAAGAACATTCATAAAAACTTACTCGTTCAATAAACCAGATAAATGATTAAAAAAAAAACACCTAGGGATGTTGTTTCACAAGTAGTAATCGCTCTTAAAAAATACAAAAATGAGAACGAGCAAATTTCACATGTACCCAGAGCGAAACGCATACTCTTGACAGCAGAACGTTTTGCCGCTGCGTCCCGTCAGCATGGTGGCGACGCGCACGAGTCTCTGTGCGCACAGCGCCTCGGCGGGGTGCTGTGCTGAAGCTCCTAGGAAAGAGGGTTTCCGCTCTTACCTGCGGGAAAGAGGTAAAGAAACACGACGAGGATCTTGCCGACTTCTATCGCCGCAGGTCCTGCCGCTTTCCCCATAACCATCCATCCAGCTCGCGATCGCACCTCTCTCCTCTCCCTGGTCAAGGCAACAAGAGAGGCCAGTATCGAAATTAGCAGCGCGCTTGGATCATCGCTCTTGGCCGCGTAACTCCAAAGCAGAGCAGCAAAACGGCACAGGCGAGGGCTGGACAGCGGCGTGACAGCATCCCTCCGGACCAAAAAGACCAGCAATAGCAACTGAGGATTTTGCAAAACGTGAAAAGGGTTTTTTTTCCCCACCCCCGATCCTCTCAGCTCAGTCCGTGATCAGCGGCTCCTGAACCAAACAGGGAAACTGACGATCGATCTCCATCTCCCAGCCCATCGGTGTCAAGAAGGTGCAGCCTACCGCCCCGTTCCCACCAATAAGAAGCCGCTGTCTGCGCCCTCAGCCCTTGTCTCGTTTCAAGTTACACCCCGACCTTGCAGATACGCAGTTTTCAACGCGCACTTTCCTACAACTCCGAGGCAGAATAGCAAGGAGTTACAGAACACAAGGGTCGACAGGTTTTATTTTAAGTATGTCTATCCAAGTGAGATGGGGGTATATAGGTGACTGGGTTAAACAGTCGTAGATGCTTTATGACATGCAATGCTACAGATACGTGGTGATGTTGTGACTTTCGTTTTTCCTAAATGAAACTTCGTTTTTCTTAAAGGAACGAAGCCCAAGACCTTCGGCATCAGCTACTCGTATCTTTTGTAAGCATTGTCCCAAACAGACGCATCGAGACGCTTTATCACAAACAACTTACATTTTGTTTTTCGAAATTATAGATGATTCTCATTGATTTTCCAATGAACACCGACTAAACACCGACTGGCCCTAGCGAGTAGCAGGGACAAGAGGTAACAAGCGAGCGTTAAAACCCCAGAAACGTCTAAGCATATATTTCTGAACCTTGGAATTTACCTGGAATCGTTGCTTTGACAACGACGTAACATAATAATTTATGATAAATACCGATAAATACCGATGGTTCAAGACACAAACATCAGTGTATTCAGTATCTCACTGATTGAGGTACCTTAATCTTTTTGCTCGAACTGCAATAATAACTAGAATTTATTACTTAAAAACGAGGACAGGTTGGTAAATACGACTAGTCGAGAAGCCTGAGAACTAACATTCCCTCCGTAGGTATGCAATCCACCCTTCCAAAAAATGTAATAACAGAATCACAACTGCATACATTTATCAAACATGGGAATACTAATCTGGTGAAAATTAATACACTGCATCGAATCAATAATGCAAACCTACATTGAGGCGGATGACAGAACGCTAGAAAATCCCTTCTATAAATTCCAGTGTGTCGTTCTATTTCTGAAGTCTGTTTTTTTCCTCTTTCTGAAACACTCAGTAGCTTCATTCTATAAAGAAAGTCGAAGTCGTTTTAATCTATTTAAATAAAATGAAAGGTTTGAGTTCCTCTGTTTATGAAGGGAATTTACATTTGAATTGAATTCATTGTAGGTCATTTTTCAGCTGGGGAATTGGATAACCTTTCGGGCTCTTCAGGAAGATCAGTCATGAAATCTATACTGTCAGCTCCAGCGCGAGCCAAGTAACACCGAAACATCCCAACGCAGTAAAAAGGAAAGGACAGGCCAGATGACGTTATATTTTGACATGCAACTGATCAGAAAGACGACAACCACATCTGTCTCTCTATATAAAATGGTTTCCAGTCACTATACATGGTTTGCGCCCTTTTATACACCAAAACATTTCAGCTGGGCCAACCAGAGAAAAGTAGCTTTTTCAGGATGCGACAGGATGGAAAGGATTTGAACACTTCGGGTTAGACGTCCGGAGTTAGGGCAAATCTGTACTCCACACTGATGCACTACTACTTGAAACGTCGAAAATGACGTTGTTACGGAAAGGTCTACAGTATATACAGTACAGTGACAGGTGTATTCTCCATTAACATATACATATAAGAAGATCTGAAACAATCTGAGACAAATACAGAAGGACACGTCAGTAAGCATGACTTCTACTTACATTTTCTAGTGAAGATACTCAAACAGTCTGGTTACATAATTCCTGCTTGTTATCTTCCATGTCTGTGCCTTTGTTTTTAGCAGGTAGACTGCGACAAATGCTTAAACATCTAAATGAAATAAGCATCATGCGGTCGATTAATCAAACATTTTAATCCAAATTACAAAGGTATTTCCTAGTATATATTAATACATGAATAAGTAAGGGATACTGTTACTGTCACTGGCACACTCCTGTATTATTTGCGTCTTACTACCATTTTTCTAGAATACTGACACACCTAGAATGAGCAGGAAAACTTTTGCCAAGTGCAGCGACCAGTTATTTATATGTCTAAGAAAGTAATGACCAAGAAAAATCTTTTAAGAGAATAATATGTAAATAAAGCAGAGTTGAACGTAAACGAAAATAACCATACCAAGTCAACATAATTTTTTTAAAGAGAGAAATCATTTCATGTATATGTATATCAAATATATTATTTATCATCCAGTAAATGAAGACGAAGAAATGGAAAAATACCGAGTTTTCTTTAGCACGTGCGATGAATGTTTGCCGACATAGTTTTTAAATGTATAAGTAATTTGTTAATTACTTTTATTGTTAATTAATTTACTTACATGATTAATTACGCAGCAAAGTAGCACCGGAAAACAATACCGTGCGCAATGCATAAATTGGATACACTTTAGCGTAATCCACAGATAGAAAGCTATGATAAAAAACATGATTTAAAAAACTGTGTGGATAGAAATGATTATCTAAAATATACATTTCTGCAACAGTGCAAAAGAAAATTGCTCAACATTACATGCACGTTACAACAGAACTCGGAAGAGCCCGGACAATTCTCAATCCCCTATTCAAACGAGACAGACAAACAAAACATTCCCACCCAAAGAGATAAACAGGTATCGTTTTTTATAGGGCAATTATGTAATAATCACATTAACAACTCATCCAGGTCCTCTACAGATTTCCACCCAAAAGACTAATACCGTGTTGTCATTGATAATATCGGCATATAGTTCAGTCTGATTGAAGCTGTTAATACCCATGACAGTATCAAGACAGATCCACCCTGCTTTTTTGATGAAACGAATCAGTTCTGGAGAGATACTGTTAAGCGAAGCATCTGTGACAGCTGTATCTTCAGCAGAAGTGACATGGCGATTGTACCGACCCCATCCAGTGTTCTCTTAAAATAAAATTGTCAGCGCAATTTAAATATTGAGGAATAGCTCTCAAACGAAAAAACAACATTTCACAAATTTCCGATACTATAATTGATTATAAGGTCCCCCCAATAGGTGGCGCTTTTAGCATCTCTTTGCTGGATAAAATTCTACAACTGTTTCAGAAAATGCAACCCTACACCATGACAAATCCACATGGCATCCTGTAGCGAAAGCGAGTAGATCTCCCATTAAAATCTCAATTTGGGGAGATTGATTCCACCTCTGAGCAATTGAAATGCAATTACACCCAGAGGCAGCGCTCAGAGCGGCATCACACGAGTTTCTAACTTTCATCTCTCACCTCCAACCGCAAATATTCAGTTGTGTATGGCTTTTGGAAAAAAAGAAACCGCATTTTACTTTTTTGGAAAAATTATCTAATTATCTAAAGAAACTCTTAGCAGCGATTCCAAAGTGCTTAATATCAGTCTGGTTAATGGGGTTTGTGTCAATTGAAGCTTTACTACAGCTACTGCTTTAAATCTTGAAATATGAAATGCATGTTCTTTTCAAAAGCGTATCAAGTAGTCAAGTTTATGTTTTTAAAATAAAAAGCTGAAAAGACAATACCGTGCATATATTTTACAGTTAAACACATCAGAATTTTCACACATAAATGCAATGCAGACTATTACCATGAAATATTTGCCTTTAGTTACTCTGACAGTCTGTACAAAGTAGTGTAATATATTATTTAATCACACTCTCAGTGTAGTCCTAGTCAGGTCGTTTGTCTCCGGTATTTTGTTCAAATACTGCACTCTTCCACCCATTAAAATCACACGAACACCTATATTAGTATGTCACACATTCAAATAATTTAGATTAGCATGAGCCATGAACACCACAAGACATGCATCAAATACTATTAATTTCAAATATCAATTTTCACGGAAAAGACGCAAAAAGATTTCAGCAATGAAGCGAGATTGAGGCATCCCCGAAAACACGCACGACACTAAAAGTAACAGCCGAATATCAGATTAAAATGTTTCACAAATGACTCTAGTTTCGCGTTTTCCACACGAAAGGCCACTGTAATATTTGACGGTTATTTTGAATGTCGTTAAATAACAGACATACGCGTGCAGGGGGTTATCTAGTGTCCGTCGGTGACATCGACCACTGGCCAGCTCTCTGACTTACCGTTGCGGCTGCATGGAGCTCTCCAGCCGGTTGTGGGACTGAGCTCAGACGCGGAACCGAAGAGAAAACGGTGCTGGCAGGAGAGAGCCACCAGTGAAGATCTTCACCAGAAAAGTCAAAATAGGTGTGCTGTAACAAATGCACAAACTCCGTTGTTCAGCCGGGTGGAAAATACCGTAACCTTCCCTGCATGGTTTCAGCAGCGCCCGTATATTCCAGCTCAGGGGTGTGAAATGAAGAGATTTCTCTCAAGATCGGTCGCCGATAGCTGTGGAAACAGATCTTGTCAACTCTGATGCTGTAGTTAAGAAATGGGCAAGCGCCAGTTTCTTCGTTGTGGGTCTTTAATGTTTATCTTTGAGCTTTTACAAACCACTGTTGTGTTTTTTTTTGTCAAATATAAGAAGTTATTTTTAGCTGTGTAGTTCGCGTTCCCCTTCTCTTCATCTGTAGCAGGGGAGACTGCTGTCGTTCCTTGACGTTGTGGTGTATTACTCTCGGGGCACCAGCGCGGTTTCTCTAGGGCTGCTGCCGCTGGCTTGTTTCTGCGCCTCGCTGTTGTGGAAATGGTTAGTTAGTGTGAGAAGCACGCGAAACGAAACGAGCTGCGCTGTTTGTCGCCTCTAGGACTGTACAGCGATTCATAAACTGCACGACAGCCAGCGTTCACCCCAGCTAGAGAGGGAGGGCAAATATGTACACCTAAAATCTCAGATGCCGACAAAACCATCATCATCCAATTCAATTTGCACATATAGCCTGAACCCGTTATCGTATATTGATAGTCATTAAATGAAATGCTGTTCTGGAACTTATAAATATGGTTTTCGAGCTCACTTTATTGCTTGGTCAAGGTGTGTCCAGAGATCTTTCGGAAATTAAAAACTTTTATTGGTGTTGCTATCGTCGTCGATAACGATAACGTCGTTATTGCAATAATAAATTCACCCATTTTTAGCAATTGCTTAGTCCAATACTGGGTCAAGATGGGTCAGAAGGTAGCCCGACCGATCACGGCCAGAAGGCAGTTTACAGCCCGGACTGGATGCCAGTCCATCGAAGGGTTTAGACACATGGGGAGCAATCTTGACATGACGGTTTTTGGGTTGTGGAGGGAGAACATACAAACTGGCTGCACTCGAACCCGGGACCGGGATTTCCGGGACAGCGGCATTAACCCCCACCATACTGCCCTGCAAAAATCTAAGTCAAACCGGTTTTAAGTGTGAGAATGAGGACTTTCTTGCAACGTTATTGAACGAGGTGAACCGCACTCGTGAGGAGAAATATCGCGGCTTATGCCCGCCGGCTGCCCAGGGCAGGGAGAAGCCAGTTGCTCCCGGCTGTGTGCGGGGTGGTATGTAGCCAACTGGTCGGTCACAGCTGGTGATCTGTCATTCGTGCTGGGAGCGCTGGCCCACCCTCCCAGCTCTCCAAGACAGTTTGCTACCTGTCTGTATCAGTCTCCCATTTGTTGGGCTTGCCTTGTTACTCACTGTAAAAGTTAGAATTGAGTGTTATGAATAATTATCGACATTAACTTCGCAAGAATTTGTTTTGTCTTCTGAGTTATTTAAAGTTTTTTTTTAAAAATCCTATTAAGATAAACCACAAAGGGGAACAGTTAGTCTACAGCGATTTTATATTACCAAGACCCGTGTCTCTTAAGAGCTAGCCTTTCAAACTACAGGTGTTTTAAACTGCGAGTTACGATCATGTTCTCGGTCAGCCTATTTTCTCATCTTTCGGTGGTGAAGCATACATAATACATTCGTGTTACAGTGTTACCGGAGAAGAGATTTTTAACGATTGACGTATTTTACTGCAGAGATCAGAAAGCCAGGCGTGAAGGCTTGTCGGTGTTTTGTTTAACTGTGGAGCCCTGGGTACTTGAATTTATATGGTTGTGGTCTTTTATCTAATATAGCCCTGAATTGTCAAATCTTAGCGAATGAGAGTAAGAAAAAAAAACACGAATCTCTGATTACTGCTCATTTACACAACACAGATTAAGATCCGCCGCATATCCCAACTCGAATTTTGTAGCTCGCTGCCTGCGTTTCACTTGAATAATCCAGATTACAGCTCTACAAATTAGAAAGAAATGGCGCGGTGCAGGTGTTTCAGATGCTATAGGAAAACCCATTCATGTGCGACTAAACCACTAGATTCCAGTATCCTTCAGAGGAAGATTTGGAACTCAATTCCAATCCTGCTAGCAAAGCCAGCCTGCATTTAGAATACGAAGCAGGAGCAAAGCGCCTTTAAAACAACCCGGGTCGCCGTGGAAACGGAAAAAAGGCAAATTAACAAAATAAAACATGAACAGTAACAGAGACAGTAAAAAAAAAATCGTTTTCAGACCTAGCTTGTAAACATCCACGGGCTCAGAATCTCTGAATGATAAAAGGAGATAGGGGCTGCACTACAAAAGGCATGCTTAAAGGGAATTCGAATCAGGTGACCTCAAGTTATATGAAGGAATATAACTTCACAGCAATTCTTGCCGTTTCAATAGGGTAAGACCATTGACGGCACTGCAAGTCAGGAAAAGGTCTTTGAAGTCAACTGAAAATCACAGGCCACCAGTGCAGCAAATTCAGGATGGTTGTTATGCACTCACATAAGGTAATTCTGGACATAAAATAAGCTTTTTAGTTTTCTTCATATTGAAGGTTGTGTGGCACTTCCAGATATTATAGATACAGATATTATGATATTAAGATAACACTTACTACACAAAGAAATCCTAAACATACATTTCAGGGACTAGGATTATTTTACAGCAGAACAGTCAAACAAATGTGTTAAAATAAGTCAACAACTATGTTACTCAAAAACACAATATTCTTTCATGCATTATAGATGGCAGGTTTATTTTGCTGTTTACCTTTTCTATTTTATGTTAAGCTTAAATCAAGCCAATGTGTTTTTGCCTTGCTTAAAAGATTTTGAGAAAACATTTTGACCAGCATTGTTTGCATTAAATGCTATTGATCTACTAACTTTTTTATTGTACAAGTAGAATGAAACTATTATGTGGCGCAATTGATTTTTATCTCTCTGTAACATTTAGTCAATCTCGCTTTTATTATTGTGACCAAAATCAATACCTTTATTTTCTTTACTAAGTCTCCTGTCTTGATTGCAGCGATACAAATGCCATAAAATTATGTTAAAGTCGAATCCACCTCATGTGCGGGATATTTGTGCTTCTGTATAACAAGTGTAGATTCAATTTTCCTTTAATGTTAAAAACCTAAATATAATACACATCCATTTTCTAACAACTTTGTCCAGTACAGTGTCGCAGGGAGCTGGAGCCTATTCTCGCAAGCAATGGGCACAAGGCAGGGCACACCCTGGACACGACGCCAGTCCATCACAGGGCACACACAGACACAAACACGCCCTGGACAGGACGCCAGTCCATCACAGGGCACACACAGACACAAACACACCCTGGACAGGACGCCAGTCCACCACAGGGCACACACAGACACAAACACACCCTGGACAGGACGCCAGTCCACCACAGGGCACACACAGACACAAACGCCCTGGACAGGATGCCAGTCCATCACAAGGCACACACAGACACAAACACACCCTGGACAGGACGCCAGTCCATCACAGGGCACACACGGACACAAACACACACAGACACAGGACACCAGTCCATCACAGGGCACACACAGACACAAACACACCCTGGACAGGACGCCAGTCCATCACAAGACACACACAGACACAAACACGCCCTGGACAGGACGCCAGTCCACCACAGAACACACACAGACACAAACACGTACACACTGTGCACAGTTTTCCCAGAAGCCATTTAACCAACCCATATGCCTTTCAACAGTGCAAGAAAATTGGAGCACCAGAAGGAAACTCACACAAACATGGGTAGAACATGCAAACTCCACACAGATAGCAACCCAGGAATTGAACCCAGCGTCCCAGCACTGCAAAGGCAGCAATGCTAAACACTGTGCCACCCTATATATAATGTATTGTATATACATATATATGTTTGGGTTCCAAACCTTCACTGTGCATTACTAAACCGAACCATGACAACACCACAATATACCATTCTCATTGTTTCTAAGGAGTGTTTGTTCTAATGTGTCAAAGTATCCCATGGTCTAGTTGAGAAAGACACAGTGAAGATCTGTCAAATCCTTAGGAAGCCACAGTGTAACTATTGCACATTTACCAAGGTAAACTTTCATGTAAACTTACTGGTTGTCCTGCTTGTTGAATTGCTGCTCTAAAAAGCTCAGTCCCTGATTATTTTAAATCTTTTTTCATCTAGTGAAAAGTGAAACATAAGCAAAGATTTTCATACCCTTTGTACAATTTATGATGTACTACCTGCAAGACTGCCATAGTTCCCTATGGTAATTAATTTTATTATCACTTTAAATTGCTTTGTGTTAACTCTGGGTGCTCATTCCTACCTGTGTTGCTGCTGACGAAAACTGTACAGTAACACACTTGTGCAAGAGCTCCTTCACACCCTGGTGTGAAGAAATAATGGCTAAAAAGTGCAGCATTCTGTGTCTCAGATTCAAACACAGCTGAGAGTACGCAAGCACTGGGGTAAACAAGCAGGGTCTTCATATGTTAGCAGAAGGCCAATTGACACAGGAGAAATAAGACCTGAGCTCTGCAGACCTACCTCTCTCTTAGTAGGGGTGTGATATTCTGTGTGTGTGTTGGTGTGGGGGGGTTGGTGCAGCCGCAACATCAAAGAGACAGATAATGAGGGTCTACTGAATTGATCAAAACAGTGGCTCATAGCAAATAGCAAGGGGTGTTCTCTTCAATAAAGTGTGGACTTTTTCAATGACAGGCTCTGAAAGCACATTGCATCTCTGCCAAGTGAAATGCAAGTCCCTTTGATTTAGTTATGCTTTTAAAATAATAGAAGACAATGTGAAGTGGCCTCTGGTAAAGTTTATATTTCTAACTTCTTCTTCTGCATTGCGCACACTCGAGATCTGAAACAATGTTCCATTGCCTGAATCAAACATTACCTGAAAGAAAAGTTTGCCTCTTAAAGCTGATCCACTGAGATCTTAACAGAAATCATCTTGTCTGATATTCTGCCTTCTACAATATAAATGCTGCTATGACTCATAGGAGATTCATAGTAAAACTGCAAATCTTTGAAAATAAATAATTAGATGTGATTTAATTTAAACCCTCAACAATTTATTAATCCTAAAACTGATTAGGACTTGAGCAGATCTTTAGATAGGTTTTTGACAGGGGTTTTGTGAATGTTAACTCTGCTGCCCTTGTATCAATAAAAATAACTGAATATCTTTAAAAGAAAATCCTGGCACCCTCACAGCTGCTTATTCTATACAGTGCACTCACTGGCTCTTAAGGGATTAAAACCACTGGATCGATTTTGAGGAATGCTAAATTGTTAAAGCAATTAAATTAATACTTTGTTTACTAAAGAGTAAAATAAAACAATCCACAACCCATTTAGAAACAGTATGAGAAACACTCTCCCATTTCTAAACTGTGGTTAGAGAAGGACTAATTAAATGTGGTCTACAAGTTTTAGTAAGGTATTTGTGGTGATATGGGGTGAATTTGTGTTAAAGCAATACATATTGAATACTGCTCACAGTACAAGATCTGGAACAGATCAAAGGCACAATAGAATATTATTAAAACTATCAATTAATGTATCCTTAATCTTCTCCAAGGAACTGTTGGAAGCACCATAATAATCACAACAATGCTTTATTGAGTGAGGTAGGAAACCAATGTAACAATTAAGAAGTGACAAACACTGTGCACCCAAGAGAGGCTTTGGGATTTTAATTACACAATGAAATATAACGTCTTGACAATATAGAGTACAGAATGGTCAGTTTATCCAAGTCATTAAAGTTATATTAAGTTTAGAAATGTGTCAGTTAACTATATCTCCTCAAAGTGACTTCTAAAAATGCAATGGCCTAATAATGTTACTCTGCATCATTTTCTAACTACAGTGCCAAAAGCTTTATTGGATCAGAGGAATCCTTAATTCGAGCCTGCAGCAGAAGGCCAAACATGCACTGTAATGCTTAATAGCTAGCAGTGCAGACCTCTCTTCATCTGAGCTCTCATTGTGTCAAAATCAGACACAATCAACCAGCGCCATGTAACTATTATTACCACAATGGAAAGAAAAATCAATAAGACTCCTTCTGATCCCAGTGATTTCCTTTAATTTGTCATCGCCCCTGAATACAGGAGAAAGAGAATCTCATTATGTTTCTTTTAATCCACTACTTTGATTGTGACAGCCCTGTGAACTTATCATTTGCAGCGTGTCAATAGCAGAAATCCGAGGTGAAAACGGGCCAGAGTGTGTGTAACATCCAGAGCATTGATGGGGAATGAGGAGTGAGCCGTGGAATAATAATTATTAAAATGGTTCCTAAAACTGGAACATTAGAATTTTAACCCCCTGCATTGGTATCTGTTAATGCAGATTTGGTGAAAGATTTATATACAAAGACATAAGAAATAGTACTTGTCACACCTAACAGTGTATTTTGATTCCTTATTTCATGTATCTGACACTGTGTGATAAGTTTACATTTTCTTGTGCATCAATTCATTTGAGATACAGGATTATGCAACTCCAATGCTTTTCATGGAAATACTGTAAGGGTTCATAACCTGTATCCCAGATAGCTAGGACTGAATTCCAGAATAGACATTCAATGAACTTTGATGAGAAAACACTGTAGAGTAGGAGAGTTTAAAAATATTTATTGCAGGAGAAATTAGTGAATAACTGTTGGAAATTGAGGCTTCCAATACCTTTGTCTGTGATGTAGTTAAAAAGGGCAGACATGACTACCATGGTCATAAAAACTGGGGGATATGAAAATGAATTTCGACAGCTGCATTGCAGTATCCTTGATTTGTTCACACCTATTAAGATCACATGGAGCACTGGATAAAATAGCTCTAGTGTTCAAAGACGCATTATCTTATCTTCTTTGCATTAAGTGCAATGTAGCAGATAAGGCATAGGGCTGGACAACCTTTCTGTTTTTCTCTTTCCAGACAGCTTGGACCTTATCAGCACTTGTCTGCATGTATGAATTAAACTATAATAGGGCTTATAAACTAGATCCCAGCACTTTAAATACCCTTGTCTCCACTTTATCTTTGGCACATTGTACCAGTTTATTATTCCTCTATCAAACAACGCCAATATATGAATGAAAATCAAATTTGCTCTTTGGTGTCACCTTGGCTATGATGGAAAACAGTAGCCTGATCTAATTGACAAAAATTGACTGGGCTGTAAAACTCACTTGTTTTTTTAAAGGACCATTAATATGCACCATTAGCTGCAATGGTAAATTGAATCAGCACCTTTAGAGGTTTATCAATTCAGACACCTTGCAGGACAAGTCTGGAGCTCATTTTCACCCCTGCTCAGGGTTAATGGAAACAGGATATGGGCACTGTCAACTGTAAACAACGGCTGTCATCAAAAGAGTCAGAGGTCAGTAACAAGGACGCGGTCTGATTTTTTTGCATTGCTTTTCTTTCACACAAATGTCTGGAATGTTAATCTGTTAGGTTAAAAAGAGAGAAAAATGTCAAGACATTCCAAGAGAATGGCAGTAAAAAACTGTAATAATAATTCAAATATAAGAACTTTTTACTAATGAAGGGGCAAGCATGCTGTCCATCTAGTTTGTTTGTTTTTTAGTAGCTTATTAAGCTGAGGATCCCTTCCATCCATTTCTTGAAAGAAGCCAGGGTATGATCTTGGACAGTGTGGCTGGGCAGCATGTTCCAGACTCCCACAACCCTTTGCGTAAAGAAGCAACTCCTATTCTCAGCTTGAACTGCAGTTTCAATTAATTTCCAGTTGTGTCCTCTGGTTCGTGTGACAGTGTCGATTCTGAAGCAGTCCACTGGCAGTGCCTTTGAGGGTTCTGAATACGTAACCCGAACAGGTCTTCATCAATAGGTATTTCAGGCGGGCTTTAGGAGTGTTACTGATTCAAGATTTAGAATGGGAAACTGCCAGTGAAACCAGAAGGAACAAAGATTGGTAACAAATCATTTCATGTAGGCTTTGAATGAAAGGAGTGAGAGTATTTCTAAGAAGGCTCATCTAGGATACTGCACCGGAGAAAGTCAGCTGCACAACAATTTTGATTGTTTTTTAAAATTAATTTCACCTGTTTCTGTAAAACAATTTCTCTCTTACTCAAAATATTTAACTAGAAAATCCCCAGACACACAGACTTAATGAATAATACATTAGCCCCTATCTATAACAGCAGTTTCTCAGTGATTACAGCTACACATATGAAAATGCAGCCAGAAATTAGGGTTGTAATTATTCTTGGCCTATCCATGCCTCTATAAATACAGAACAGCTCTTACTAATTACTTGCCTACCTTCATGCAATAATTCTAAGCAGTGTGCTCCAATGGTTTCAACGGGAACAGAACAGAATTTTAACAGAAGATAGGAAGATGAACACATAGCTGCCCCAACCCCTCAAGTTTCCTACCTTTACTGTTTACAAGGTTTCTATGTTATCAAATGTGTTTATTATTCTAAAGCCGGTTGTTAATTTATTTGAATGCATTAGCAGACATCACATCATACTTATGAACATGTTTACTTCTAAGTCTTGAATATGTCTAAGAACAGAAGAGAGATGAGACTTTGAATGGCTAAGTTCCCCTTTTCTGTTTTTCAATTCCTCAGTACAATCTGCAGCTTTTAGTGAAGTGTTTTAGTAATAACACAGATCCATTTTTTTTTGTTTAGTGGGAATTTATCCCATAAATGTTGGCATTCATTTTCACTTCACTTTATGCTGCAAATATTACTAGCTGTAATAAACTTAAGCAGTTTACTTTGATTTATTATTAAATTGTTTGCTACATAAAATATTAATAACTTAGATGTAATATGGGTGACAGTGGGCCTAGGAATTACTTTTCTGTAAGAGTATTTATATAGCCATGACAATGTTTAGGAGCTGATTTTCAGTTATACGGTGATATACAGTGTGAGGTTGTAAATCACTTATTTATTCATTTTTTCTTCAATGGAGTTTAATAATACCAGGTATACCTGAGAGCTCTGACAGCTCCAGCTTAAATCACGCAGTTAATGACTGTGTGATAATTGCATGCAAAAAATAAAATGCGCTCTGTTAAAATGGAAACGAAACATGGGGATTCACAAGCAAGTCTCTTTAATGAGCATAAAGATAAATGTACCTTCAGTGCTGTTGTGTTTGTTTTTGGAAACAGCTTCCATAGATGAGGTGTGTGTGGTGAAACAGGCACAAACCTCACCAGGAATGCATTTTGACCCCACTGAATCTGACAGAAAACTATACTTGGGTAGCCAAACAATCCTTCACAGTCCATTAATTACTTTCAGAGCTTATTTACCATGTACTTTCAAATTTTCCTCCGTTAAAGCCACACCATAAATCCAACCTGAGAAGCCTAGGTGGTTTATTATGGAAAAAACTCATTTTTTTGCCATCATTGCTAGTGAAAATGTTCACTTCTCACAGTAGCCTCAATCCAGCACTAAAATCTCCAGTGTCCCAGCTCATATTCAGGGGAGAGGAGGGGATGGTTACCTTGAGATTCTGGCAATCCATTATCTCGGCACTGTGAGCAAATACTTACTTTGAATCCCCTAACCAGGCCTAAAGAAGAAAAGAGTATCAGATAACATCAATACAATCTTTCTTTGAAATCTGCTCATCACTTAGATTTTACTATCTCTTAATGAAGATGTAGATTAATAAAGTGCTAGTAGCAAAAATAGGAGAAACTGAGCTGCAAGCTTATTTTAAGCTTTGTTATTAGAGTGAAAGCCTGTTTTTTTCCTAATCTTTTGATTGTGTATTGTAGATTTATCCAGAGAAATGCATACTCTCCTAATGTATAAATCCACCCATCCGTTTTCTAACTGCTTCTTGCAATTCAGGGTTTAAAGAGAGCCGAGCCCATCCCAGCAAACTTCGGGCAAAAGGAGGGATAGACCCCGGACAGGACGTCAGTCCATTACAGGGCACACATACAGTACGTACATAAACACTCACACCAGGGTCAGATTTCCCAGGAACCAGTTAACCCACCAGGAACAGGTAAAGGTTTATTCCATGCTGAGAGGAAAACGGAATAAGACACAACATTTCGGCTGTGGAACCTTCTTCATGCAGCTACTGTACCTACTTGAACTTCAACCCACTGGTATGTTTTTGGACTCCTGGAGGAAACCAGAGCACAAGGAGGAAATCCACTCAAATACCAAGGAGAAATATGCCATCACAGTTAAGTATAGAATAAAAAATATAATTTCAGTTAAGCAAAAGTAAGACTCTACAGTAAGTAAGCAAGGGCTACAGTCTTTAGGATAACGTTGAGCTAGACAATTTGGTACTTTCCATAAGAGCATGAGAACCTTTAAGTCCACTCTAAGTTTCACTGGGAGCCAGTACAACATACTCAGGACAGGGGTTAAGTGCTGTTGCAGAGCAGTTTTAGTTAGGATGCAAAAACCACAGATCCTGGGACATACTGGTTCACTATCTTATAAAATATCCCAGACGTGTATTTCAGAGTTGTACAGTATGGGTACAACGAGGGTATGAAATGAGCAGTGATGCACAGGTGGAAGAAAGATACTCTTGTGACATTCCTGACATGCGATTCCAATGACAACACAAGGATAAAAGTAACACCAAGGTTTCTAACTTCCAGTTTGCGCCCATGAGGTTACCTTAGCCTCGTCACAGTCATCACAATCAGAGGCTGAGATTAAATCTCAAGGTCATATTTTTGTCTGATAAAAAAAACTCTTTTGCAAATACTTTGACCTAAAAACGTCTGGCCATATTGGTAAAATAAATAAGAGATTTATATTTTGCTACTTGGAGCTTCAATCAAAATTGAAAAACCTTGGGGTTATATTCGATTCTGGCTTAACATTCGACCCACATGTACAGCATACTGTCAAAACATCTTTTTTTCACCTTAGAAATATCGCAAGACTACGCCCTATGCTATCATTAACTGTGGCTGAAAAGCTGATCAACATATTTGTATTCTCTCGAATTGACTACTGCAATGCTCTGCTCCCTGGTGTATCTAAATCTACTCTGAACAAGCTGCAGTATGTCCAAAATTCAGCAGCCAGAATCCTGACCAGGTCTAGTACAAGTGTTCACATTACTCCTATCCTGGAGTCCTTGCACTGGCTTCCGGTCAAATTCCGCGTAGACTTTAAAATCCTCATGCTCACCTACAAGGCTTTACATGGCTTGGCACCTCAATACCTGTCTGAACTTTTATCGCCCTACTCCCCACCTCGCAACCTCCGCTCTTCAAATTCTGCCCTCCTTACTGTCCCCCAAGCCCGTCTACATTGTATGGGCGACAGGGCCTTCTCCTGCTATGCCCCCAAGCTCTGGAACTCTTTACCCAAGGATATTAGAGAGTCACCTTCTCTAAACTCCTTCAAATCCAGACTCAAAACTTTCTTCTTCAGTAAAGCCTTTACTTAACTGGTTCCATTCTTCACCCCTCTGCTCTTCTTAATACCATCTTCCACGGTCTCCTCTATTGTTATTGTTGTATTGTTGTAATTATAATTGTGTCCTGTCTTGTGAAATTTTCTTATTTATTGTTGTAGTCTTCTTATTTTATTGTTATTGTCATCCTGTAAAGCGCTTTGAGAAGCCACCTTTAAAGGCGCTATATAAAATAAAGTTTATTATTATTATTACTTAAAGAAAAAAAAATATTTTCATTTTTTGTCAAGTCCTTCAAATAAATAACTTATCTTTAATGCTTTATTACTTTTATGCATTTCTAGAAGAACATCCCTTAATGCATTTTGGACTGAATGGCATTATAATTGTGGTTTGTGCTCCTTTGTTACTGATATCTTGACACTATGTCTTCAGGGAAAGCAAAAGTTATTGTAGCTGCAAACCAATTATTTGTGCCTTACCATAGTTTCATTTGTCTTGTCCTCTGCAGATAAGGCTGTGCTTTGAGACTGCAGGTCAGTCTTACGGAGATAAAAATTGCAGCCTGTCTTAATATTTTATTAGAGATTGCTATGGAGATATTTCAAGAAATACTGCAGCATTTACTGTAGGTAATTAAAGTTTCAGCAGTCACAGGAAACCAATTTTCTGTCACTTCAGAAATGTTTTTAAACAGCTTTATTTCTAAAAAAATATTGTATTTTCTATAACTCCTCTCTCACTCTATAAACAGTCAGAAGTAATTTCCATTCCCATGTAAGGTATATACAATGCTGTGTTATCATTGTGGAATATTGGCAAGAAGCAAATGCACAATACATGTGCTTATTAATAAATGAATAAATATTATCCACTCTCTGAGGAAATGTTTATTTAATAGTCCATGATTATTGGATGTATCTTGCTTTTGATTGCTCTCGACTAAGTTGTGGGAAAATAACATAAATATTTTGAAATGTGTATTTATTGTTGTGCATGACTGGTGTGAAAATGTGGAGTTCATGACATCAAGTTAGAGCTCTGTTTATAATGCACAGGGTTGTCAGGTGGAGGTGTATTTCTAGCTTTAAAATCCATGAATAGGGGCATTTGCCTGATGTAATGTGTAACTTGAAAAAATCAGCATGTTCGGTCGAAGCTCACTGTCACTCACCATGTAATTGACTTAAAGTTCAGATGGGGAAGTGTGTAGTCATACAGGATATACACCCTCACAAAATGCTCCTGGACATTACATTACTCAGACTCCATAAGGATATGATAACTTGGGATTCCTTTTGCAGTTTATGATTCCTAAGGATTGTGTCTAACTGTAAATCCATTAAAACCATTCACTTTACACCTGTAGCGCACTGTGCAGAAAAATTGCTGCATTAAAATGCTTTCCCAGAAAAAAAGAAGCGATACATCACAGAGCACAGTCTAATGAGTGTTCCCACAGACGCCACTTATTAAAAGTAAATGGCTTACAGATATTCCCTGTTCTCCTAAGTGGAACGAGACCTTTCCTCTAGCAAAATTACTCATTTTGATCATTTCCAGTAAAATTACATGGCAACTGTTATAGCTATGCAGTTACAATAGTACTCTTTTAATTAGACTACACCCTACAGACCTCAGTACACATCTATACTGTAGACATAGCATACAGATATTTTTCAGTTCTTTTCATTTAATATCAGCTCCCACATTATTTATAAATAAATTGTAACAAGTCTTATTTGTTTGCAAGTACTGCTTTTTGTTATGTAACTTCATTTTAATACGACACATAAAAAACAGATCATTCAGAGCCCTTTAGACTTTTCCACCGAAGTACAGTAGATAATTGAAAGGGTGAGGAAAACAATACATTTTAAACTCTCCCCTGCCTGCCCACCTTTTGGAACTTGAGATCACAAGTCTTGTCAGTGATTCTGTGTTCATCACTTCAAGCGGGAAGAAGCTGAGGAAAACAGGAGAGGTTGGATAAGCGTGTAGAGATCTGTAAACAGTGTCAGTTACACCATGTGTTTTATCCAGGTATGACTGAGCAAGCTGCTGAGAGACTTGGGAGACAGCCCTGTAGGCAGGAAGCAGTGTTTTATGTGGCAGGTCACCCCTGTCTTCCGTGCCAGGTCACGCAATGTTGTTTTTTTTAAAAAAAAAGCTCCTTGTTAGAGCGAGATGAAGGAAGAATGAGCCGAGACTTGTGCATGCTTTTGAGGACGACTGCAGCATATCATGTTACGCTGAAATGAAAATACGAAACGAACTGTGCAGCAAAAGGGATGTCTGTCTTCGGCAACGTGAAAAGAAGCTTGACATAAATATGAATGGGGATTCAGAAAGATTTTGGCTCAAGGGCCTAAATGACTTTAATAATGAGAGTGAAGAAGAGAGACTTCTTGTAGTTCTTTGAAAATGGCGTGCATGCTGTCTTGTGCAGTACACTCTCAGGGCCAGCTGCTTGCTTGCGCACTTGTCTCTTCACAGTGCCAGTTTATGCTCCAGCCCAGGCCAGCTGTCACTCCTTTTTTAAAAAATGGATAGGATCCATCATGCTGCCAGCTGACGGTTTATGATCCTCCCTCGGGCGGGAGGACAGCGAAGGAACAGATTCGGAGGGCTTCTCCGGGATACTCCTGTGTAGGTTTAGTTCACCAGAGGGAGGGGACACTGAACGCTTTGGAAGAAGAAGGATCCTGGAGTCTTCTCTTGGGTTCAGGGGCTCCACACCACAAAGAAATAAAATAAAATGATGTTTTAAACAAATTTTACTTTCAACAAAAGGATGTGAAAATGGAACAGATAGGATTGCTTATTGCAGACTACAAGAATTTTCCTTTATTAGTTGGTGTCAGATGTTAATCAGCTAGACCCTCTGAAGTGTCCCTCACAAGAAGGGAATGAGGGCTGCACACGTGCTTATGAAGTGATCAGAGCCTTTTGCATTCTACTGATCTACAGGACACTTAGTTTCACGGGCAGAAGAGATGTGTCTCTTGCCCTCAGCAGAGTCCAAGGCACGTGCCAGGTGCCCAGTGTCCCTGCTGTGTGTCTGGTGGCACGCCTGAATGCCCTGACCAACACCAGCCCTTCGCGTCTCAACAGCACAAGGAAACCATCACTTGCACATATCACAGTTAGAACTGGCTACATATATAAGCCAGACCCCAACTAACAATGTCTGGATTATAGGGCTCAACCTGTAAGAAGGAACATAACAGATTTAGAAATAAGGATTGACATTTCATAATTAAGAAGCATTAGACACTAATTTCTTAAGTGTAATAAATAAGCTGTCCCCGTTTGCCAATAAGTACCTCTTTTACTTTTATTGAACGCTCATTCATCCTGGCATTGTAGTTGTAGGTATATCTGCAGACCTGGGTCATGCAGTTGTGTATGCTGCTTCTCCGAATTGCTGCTTCCCAAAAGCGCTTGCCTGCCTTCAGTAAAGTAAAGTCACTGAAAGCAGAACACTTTTGGTTCAAAGCTGTTGAAAAAGGAGGGTGAAATCCAGTGCAGGTCTAAGTGCCAAAATAATAGCTGTGACTCACAATTGCCTGAAACCTCCAGAGCCACCCCACCACCTGTCTGAATGTGCAGTCTAGCCTTCTGCACTGTAAAATAATGAAACACTTTGTATATGCACAAAATCAGGAGCCCTTCCTCCCCCCTCACACGAAATGTATAGAAAGACTCTATGTTCCCTCAAGAACCTATTTCCATTAGCAGTCTTTTTGATTTTATAGTGACAGATTCTGCATTTTTACTATCCCCGGTTTTGTGGCTTGCTGCTAAAAGCATAAAATCCATGGAAAAGAAAGGGTCTCTTGGTCAGATTGTATTTGGATGCGTTCTACAGATGTGTCCATGCTTATGTTCCTCTATGTGTGGGCAGAGGAGGTTGTTTATATGCTTAAAGTTTGAGGGGGAGGAACTAATCCAGAAACAGAATTCCACAACTCTTACACGGTGGAAGTTTATATTTCAACACTCTTCTAGTTCGAGGCAAACACTTTATATCCTTTGCAAATGGCTGAAACTCACAACTTCTTTTGCTCCTAAGTTCTTTCTAGATTCTCTGCTGAATGTGTAGTCCATTCAAATACCCATTACCTGGTCAGTGAAGAGACGTTTTGTTAGCAAGACTGTAGTGTTACTGCGATGGCAATAACTCACTAGCTCAAATGTAGTTTTTTGGGTGTTGCCAGTGCAATGTTGAATTGTATTAATGAACGTTAGGGCTAGTGAATACTCAGCTCCGTGTGAAATGGATCACTGTGGTAGCTGAGATCCAGAAGTGTCCTCAAAGCTAGTTTTACCTGTGCATCAACTTACGCTACATAAAACAATTCTTTGCGAGGTAGCAAAATTCAATTAAACCACGGCCATCTCTGCGTTGCACACTCTAAAAATCCACAAATGCTCTTTTTTAGAGAAAAAACAGTCAGAGATTCTGTCCACAGCTTGAAATAGTCAATATAACCCGATTATACATCCTATATTAAAAAACATGGACAGAATCAATACACTTATTGTTAAAAAACAGTTATACAGTAAGTTATTTTTTCAGAACTCTCACAGTAGCTTATACATGTACAGTCGCAGTTCTCAGTGCCTTTTCTCCAGTAAGGTGATCTGTAGCAGTATTCCAGCTCCATTAAAATCAAGTATTATATTATTTTAACATCATGCTGCCTTGTCTGAAATGCTGCATTTTTCACTGGATCCCACCTTTACCCCATTTGGCAGGATAGCAGTTGCCTCCTACACCTCCCATGTGAGAAGGAATGTCCTGACACATCACTGGCAGGTCACATGGTTGAAAGCTCGCTGTGTGTAGACTTTTCACAAAGATACTGTAGGCAGAGTGAGACAGGAGAGAGAAAGAGAGGGCTGGCCACCAAACAAACAATCCAGAACTATCCAGCACTACAGCAAACTATTGATTTCACCAGTGTGTATGTACAGCTGCGTTTGTAGTGCATTGGCACTGCTGCCAATATCTGTGAGTAAGAAGCTAGGAAAATATATCATGAGATTTCAGCAGGCCAACCGTGGAAATGTCAATTCAAAAAGAAATGTTAGATAAAACCTCAACTGATTACCGAGGGGCAGTACATTTCTATACACGTAAGTTCTAGGAATGTTCTAAACAGACCGTACATGGTGAAATAAAAATAAAACATCGTGCTACAGAAAAGGTCCAGCAAGTGTTTCTTAACCTCCTTTAGTGCAGCATTTTCTGGGCTTTAAAAACGATGACACACATTATCTCCCAGCTGAATACCAACTCTAAATAACAAGTTGACTCAAATATAACTATGAATAAGTGCTACATCATTGATCTTAGCTGGTTTTGTTTCTTTTTATTTACATTTAGCCTGGAAGATTCAGAAGGCTTAGAAATAGATGCAAAGTTACCCGAAATGTCTACGCCAGGGCCACCAGTGAAGAAAGTGGAAATTAGGCGGATGCAGGTTTAGGACAAAAACCAGGAAAGTCTTTACACAATGTGCTGTGGGTGTCCAGAAAGAGCTTCCGATTCATGTTGTCAAAGCCGATTCCATCGAAGCCTCCGAACTAAAACCCCAAAACAGGTAGATTGGGATCTTTAGACCAATATGCACCTGGAAACAAACTGAGCTGTATGACCTGCTCTTGTGTGCAAACTCCATCCTTTACCTTTATTTTTTAAATCCCAGTAACACATATCTATATATCTTAATGTTCAGTAGAATGTCTTTAGAAACTTGAACATTCTAGCAGACCAGCAAACCACCACTGTCCTGAAGGCAACAATGCGCTTTCATGCTGCAGACATGATTGTCCGAGCCATGAGACATGCTGCTGTCTGAGGATGCTGAATTAAGGCGTGGGCTATATTCTTAGAATTCAAGTATTATTCATATCCCAGCTATTCCATGTGCTGATGAGGCCTCACTTGCTCTGTGAAGTACAGTACTATGTGTCTTTTTACTCCCATTTCATGCATTGGCTTGTCAAGTTTTCAACAAGACATTGAATAAGTAAACCTTCCCCAATGCATGTGTAATGAGAAAATATTAACTGCTGAAGGTTTTAGGGAGTCTTCTATTCTTGTATTAGCAGTAAATATTTCCAGCTATCCTGCACAGACTTGCTTCTCCCTGTTTATTTCAGGATGGCTTTCTGTCTGCAGGTTCCCATAACTGTGATGAGTCCTGAAGCCTGATTGTTCCTTGAAAAAATACACACACACACACCCACCCCCTATCCACCTCCCACATTTCTATTCATTTACAAAGTCCCCTGTTTTGCACCTGCAAATCCTTTGGACACAATGCGGCCCAGCTAACAAAGCACCAAAGCCCCAGTTTCAGTAAGGCAACTGTCAGCTAGTGCACTGGCTACACAATAGCTCTGAAAAAAGAAAAGAGAAACATTCTTTCTCGGCAAAAGAATGGCACCACAAAAGCAAACAGCTCTACAGAGCAGGAGGAGAGAGAGAGGAGAGCAGGCAGGCCCTGTTGATTGCAAAACATTGAACCATTTCATTTTCTTAGCTTCTTTTGGCAATCAGAAAAAAAAAAAACCTCTGTAAAGTTAAGCTTGGTACAGTCTTTTCTTTTAAGCTTTGACAACAGGCAGGATTCAAGCAATATTTAACAGCAACATTTTCATGGTTTGTTTCTGTTCCTTATCAGTTAAGTATCATGGCTTTAAAGCAATTATTAAACCCAAAGGTCTGAATTATTGTTTTTATCTCATTGTTCTTCATGTGTACCTCAAAACATGCCATATTAAAAGAGAAGCTTGGGTAGTCCTTTCTTAAAATATTGGTATATGCAGTAACCCTTTTAAGTATAATGTCAAAGTTGGGCTGTAGTCAGTGTAAAGGTTTTCTGAGTTGCAGTACAGTGTAAAAATAGGTATTATCCTCTCCATTGGCATCTAAAGCGTTTATTCTTCACTTTGATGCACATATCACACTAAACAGGAGATCTAGCCAATTGGCAATGCAGAAGCAACAGTCGGTGATCATAAATGAAGTATTTCTTCTTGTATTCATGGCAACAGTGGTTCAAACTTTACGGCATTAGGAGGGCAGAGACAAAAACTGATTTTTGCACGTACATACATTTTTTGTTCTGGAATACAGTGTTCGGCAGACAGCTGATTTTAATTCTCAAAGACAAGAGCAGTTGTTCTGCAGAGGTATAAGAGTGTTCAATGTCTCTTGGGACATATGTTGTGTTCTGCACGTGTCCCAGTTCGACTGCCCAACAGCATGTTCAACTAAGCTTGTGTGTCAAACCTGGGAAATGACTCATTCTAACTGCCCCCCTACCCCCTGTGCCTTAAATCAAAAAGAGGCCAGAAGAGCTGCTGGTAAGAAGTTCCATGTGGGACAATTAACTCCTTACTATTAGCTGTGAATTGCGGCAACCTGTACTGAAGGAGACCTGGAATGAATGAGCCCACTAATCCGATTCTGTCCTCATCCCACCTGCTCTGCATCATGTCTGGACTGCCTACCATATATTATCCGTGGCTTTAGCTCTTGTATTTGGGAGGAGGCTCAGACTAATCCTTGACTGCTTAAATACAATGTTGCATCATTCATTTTGCTTTTCAGAATTGCAACTCCAGGCAAACGTGACAGGTGGGAAATAACCTGTGCTGGGGTGTGAACAGGGCAGGGGAGTCACTAGTGGGTAGAGGATAGGCCGTGCTGCACTGTCCTTTTTGCTCAAACCTGTTCCTGAACAAATACCGCCCTATTGCCAAGTGAAACTCCCTGGGTTACTTCTGTTTAGCTTGCATTATCGACCCATAACAAATCAGCTGAAAAAAAAGCCTTGCATGTTTTCCGCTTTTTTATGAAAGCACAAACAATTATTGCAACACTGTGCCCAAGGTGGTGACACATAACTCTCTCAGTCTCTCAATGCGGTGAGTTACTGATGAGATGGCAGCTCTGACAACTAAAAACTAGCGCATTAATTTAAGGAACAACCACTTAACACTAAATAGAAAGTGGAAGATATTTACAGGCCATCTTCCGTGAGCCCTCAAGTCTGGAACAGAAATGATAACATTGATAGAAAGGTTGCATTAAAAAGACATGATTGTGTACGGCAGCAAGTAACTTTTAACCCTTTCCACTGACTGTACATACTGTAAGCTGTCTTAAGCTTTTTGTGCAATAATGTACATAACAAGCATCCCACCCTATGCCGTCCTGAACTGTCCTAAAGCTCAACCATCACTAGGAGTGGCTCAGTGTTAGTGTAGAGCAGCTGTAGCTTTGAAGTACATGCAAACCTTCCTCACGATGGCACATGTGGAAAAGAGCTGAACATTTTGAATCCCTTGGGATACAGGATACAGACAAAAGCCCAGATAAGAAATAAGAAATAGTAAGCACTTTACCCCTTTTTACAAAGGAATTTGATTCCTTTTGTAATCTCTAAAATATGCTCTAGAAATTTCATGGACAATACTGCAAAAATACAGGAGTTCAATGAGCCAAAGGGGTTGATGTCCAGCAAGATCGTTTGAGAGTACTGTACCTGACACAGGATGTAAGGGGTGAACACTAAAGATTGATATGTAATCTACTTTGGCAGTGTCTTAAAGCGAATAACAAAAATCTTTGTTATTTACTGTACGAGTGAATAGTGTATAAGATCAAGCAACAGTTTAAGTTAATTTATAATGAAGTTTGTGTTATAATATGTGAACTGAGAGCCCATAAAACACAGCTCCAATTCACCAGAAGATTATAATGACAAGGAGATCACAATTACATCTTGTCTAAAATCGCCTAAGGCCGAGAGATTTAGTTAATCATAATGTGCCATAAATTGCACTAAAAAAACGCTAACATTTAAGTGCACATTGAAAAACTGGAAACAATAATCACACTTTACCCTTTTTCTACAACCCTTAAAATATCTGTTCTACTAATCCTGAACATAAAGCCTCCTGGAGAACATCTTTGTAAAATATCAGAAACCGAGGCAATTGAAACAGGTCCCGGCAAGCCCACCTTCTGTGCAGCAGCAACATTGTGGCAAAGAAAGAATCTTCAGATAACAAAGAGGAACTTGGAAAAGCATGGTGGTGAGGGTGCTGGTGGTATCTGAGGAAGGGGGTGAGAATCTGGGGACAGCTAGCAGCTCTGTAGTGAATTTCATAGTGCTGATATTTTTTAATGCAAATTATGCCTTAATTACATGCATACACACAAGTTAGTGTTTTATGAGGGAAATAACTATCATTCCAAATACAATGCATTTGGAACACTTATTTCTTTAGCATTTAAAGTGCCCACAATTTCTGTCTCTCCTTACTTTCGTTGCATTACAAGCATGCAACCAGAAAGAAAAGGTGAATGTTTGCTTTATTTATGCCACCGACACAAATAATCCAACATTCCATGTGTTCCAGGGACATTGTAACTCTCTGTGACATAGCTATTCGTATGCTGTAAGCTTTTAAAAAATAGATCTCCCCCTCCCCACGCACAGGCATGAACTAGTAAGAGAGACCCAGAAAAATGACCTTAACATTTCAAATAAAAAGTTCTCCGGAGTTGGCTTCATAATGACCTTGTTTACTGCCTACAGCATCTGCAGGAAAAAATATCACTTGCACAAAACCCCCAGCGAAGATAGGGGGGAAAAATGAGAAAGTAAGATCACAGAGGGAGGCTGATGAACTTGAAAGCAAAGCTCCTCAATTTTTTTTCCCCTACCTCTCGTGGTTTCATTCTCTATCTCTGCACCCCTCCAGTGAGTGAGGGAGCCACAGCGGTGTGTGTGGGCAACAGGGCCTGTGTTTCTGTGTGTGTCTGGGCTCGAGCTCCAGTACGAGGTGCGTGTGGGGTTGTGCGTGCGTGTGTGGTGGGAGAGAGGAAAGACAGAGAGAGAACCGACTTGGCCCTGTTAAAAGAAGACATCACTCATCGAGCTCAACTTCCCTTCATGTTACAAAAATGTAGTTTCTTTTTCTTCCCTGCAGCCTTGCTGAGGAATGTATGTGCTGACATGCTTGCACCTGAGGGTGTCCAGTGTTTAAACTTCCTGCAGAACTCATAGCTCTATCAGGGCTGAGTCAGAAATACCTGCCAGTTTATCTCTTCATCACTCCGCCAGAGAAATGGCGGTGGGGTTGTTTGTCATAAATTGGGGGCTTGACATAACTGCAAAATGGCCACGTGTGCTTTGAAGCTTGCTTAATTATTAACTCATTAAGCAGAGACCTGGTTTTCAGTTTACAAAGCTCAGAGTCACTGAATAAACCTTCTGAAGAAAAGAAAGGGGATGGAATGATGCTGGATAATAAGATCTCAGTGCCCTCCGGCACATGATGGGAAGTAATGAGAATGTAGTAAGAGAAAAACACAGGCAATCTGAGAGCTCTACATTGATGTGAAAGGAGGCTTCTGCGACCTCAAGTTGTGAAAATACTGTCAATACAAAACATCCTCCTTTAAGCGCCATCAGCTTGGTGTTAATGCATAGCGCATTCAGGTAACAAACAAATTCCTGTGCTAAAATATAAACTTTCATGTAATTCCTAGGCTGCAAGGTGGTGCTTTGGTTGTGGTGGGGCCCTGGGTTCAGTTCTGGACCTGCGGTGCTATCTGTGTGGAGTTTTTATCTTCTTCCCATGTATGCAGGGGTTTCCTCCGGCAGTCTTAAAACATACTGATAGATTAGTTAGCTGTTGAGAAGACTGGCCCAGGTTTGAGTGTGTGTGTGTGTGCCCTGCGATGAACTGGCATCCTGTTGCTTGCTGGGATAGACTCCAGCTCCCCCACAACCCTGAATTCGCAGAAGCTGTTAGAAAATGGATGGAAAAATGAAAGTAATTCCAAAAAGTGGAAATACCTTGATCCATATACCTCTGATTGTCAGTTATCATAAATTGAATTTTCTTCTAAATTGACTTACTTTAATTGACCCCAGTGTTCTAATTAAAATTGCTAATATTAATTGCCTCAGTTAGTGGCCTCCATAATCAACATCACATGAGACGGGCAAGGGATTATATACTCATACTGTTTATATCAGAGGCTGTTCTCTGGAGAACAACTCATTCATCAGTATTTCAGAATAAGTACAATGTGCATTGGGAACAGGTAAAGGACACAGGAACAGTCAATCAGTTGCCGAAGCATCAATGTTGTTCTGTAGCACTTCAATGCTAATGGACCCACTTCTATCTTGCACTGTCTCATCACTGTCCAGAGATGACTGCAGTAATCTGCACTGCACTGCACTCTTCCATGATGAGTTTTTGTTTTAATCTATGGAGGATTCACTATATCGGATGGTGTGTTTCACCAAAATACAGTAATTTTTCACACTGATGCATTTGCAGGTCAGTTTATTAGCCCTGGCTGGCCCACAGTCAGCTACAATCTTATGGCGGCTCTGTCTTTTCTACAAACACTGCACACATTCTTGATAGCAGCCTCCCGTGAGTGTGGTAGCAACTGCACACATTCCATAGAGCTCTCCAGTGTGTGCACAGCTTTCCCACCTCACAGCCATGCTACCCTGTCTCTGAAGGAAAAGGGCTAGACACCACAGCAAAGGGCTATTCTTATCATGCGCTGATAAGAAAAATATATAAAGCCCAATGAAAGAAGAGGAAATAGGAGCAGGATACACCCTTACAAGTTAAACGCCTCGTACATTTACTCTGATTATGACAGACATTCGCATTTCTGTGGGTGTGTGTGGCCGTTCACATATAAGGAACATCTGACAATGAAAACAAACGTGCAATATCCAGGTAACGCAAGCTTATTGGACTAAACACAGAGGGACAACAACTGACTTGTCAATTACTGTTTAACGGACATCGCCTTCATGTGCTTTGATTTTATTCCCATGATTCAATGTGTACTGGAGTTACAGTAATCAGTGATATGAGGGATAGAGCTACTGTATACCATCAGGGCCTCAATTAATTTTGAGGAAAATGCAGGCCTTTCATCAGTAAAAGGCTTTAGGATTACTGGCCATCACAGTGAAGAGGACCAGAAAGGGAAATGATTTCTGAAAAAAAAACATGGTTCTGAATGGCATGTTGATCCAACAGTGCAGCTTAGAAACAATTTTAAAGTTCCAGTTTAAATTCTACTCCATGCCCATTTCCCCAGGCCATGACCTAATTTAAATCAAGGTTTTGACCAGCCAGAGAACTAAAAATTACAGACGTGCTGCATGATAACATATTTTTTATTTGCTAGGTTTTTTATTTCCTGCTTTCACCCAATGGGAGACCCACCATAAGGTACTGGTTTTATAATTTGAGATTAATGGGAGTTCGAAAGTTTTTATTTAAACAGGGACTCTATTTTAATGAAATTAAAGATTTATGGCATTGCATTCTTTCCAGGCTCTGACCCTCTCCCCTGCTAGACTTGCACCTTTCAACTTCTGTAATAACTTGCAGATAAGGTGAAAAGGTTCCTCTGGAGGAGACAAATTTTGTAAAGCACTGAGCTGAACTGCAGTTGTGCCTGCTGGTGCTTTTTTATTTTTGATTTTGAAGGTACATGGTTCAGCTTCCAATATGAAAACTACCTGTCCAAGGTCTGCCATGTTGTTGCTGGACTACACTATAAACTGAGGGGCCTACAATAAGAGACTGAAGTTGCACTTGTTGCAATCTGCCTCCGTGATTAGCACGCCCCACTGTAAAGAAACAGGCAACAAAACGGTCAGAGATCCTGTAAAGTCTTCTCCAGCCCCACGCCTCCAACACAGAACCTAGAACGTTTGTTACAATAACAAAAACAAGACCTGGCATCATATATTACCTGAAAAGACTAATTTTCACAGCCCCAAACTTGAGATTTGCATGCAAACCCTAGTCCCTTCTCTGAAACGCTCAGACTTCCATGATGAAATAATAGGCTTGTTCTTGTTCTTAATGTTCGTTATGAGAGTGTTATTATTATTACATAGTCTAAGAATGTTAAATCATGGAAGTTTAAAGACACATATAGGTGGAGGTTCCAGAGGTTGCTTATTTCTTTTAAACATTTTTTTCTGGTTAGACCAGCTATGCTACATGCCCGTGCAAATTCTACTGAACTTCTCTGCTGCACATTTCTGAAGGGATTAATGTCAATGAGATCTTAATAAATTCCTTTATCATGTCAAATTTACCTCCAGTGAAGACTGTCCTCAAAGGATTTTTTTCTATTTAGACAGCTCCAAAAAATGGCTAAATTAACATGCAGAATTCTGCATGAAGCTTTTGAGCATGAAGAATTGCAATATTAATACCTCAGACCATATCTCCCCAAATTTGACTCTTTTAGGTTTAAGTTTGTCAGTGTTATAATTTTAAAGAGGCCACAGGCCACATTTTAATCTTTATTGTTTTCGTACTTAGATGAAGTAAGGAGGCTTCCAAGGCTAGATCTGTCAGATCTTGAAAATTCAATTTGAAACAATAGGTTTAGGGAAAGAAGATTGCAAAACAATGATGTTAATGAGTTTATCTTGAGAACTGTAATTTATATACAGTATGTATATTGACACAGACATTTACTTCTCCGCAGAAATAATGGGAAACTGTACGTTCCATAAGAATTACTCAATTTGTTAAATTCTGTTATTATCCCTTTTAGCACATGCAGAATATTCTACAACAGGAATGGTCCATCTTGGCACTGTCCAAAAAAGGGATGTCCAATTCTCGTCTTGGAGGGATGGGGTGTCTGTGTGTTTTCATTCAAACTCAGCTCTTCACAAGCTATGCAAGTTAGTTACTGGCTTAACTGGAGCACTAACAGGTCAAGTTCTGCTGCTTTAAAGGGACGTTGCAGTCCCAATTTCTCAGACTAGTTAATACATCATGGTAACGGTATATGAAAATGTTACAATTTCAAATTAAGAACAAAGTCTTGAACTTTGTGAACATAACGTAAGTCATTATGTTGTCACAAACCCCTGGCCTTGCCATGGGAGAGAGTGAGAGCTGGCTCGAATTGCGATGTGAAGTAGCCCTTCCTGCTCATGAATCACTGTAATGACGAATGTAATGCTATGTACAAGCAAATAAGTACAGATTGCTCAGCAGACATTTCACTGCAGAAATGTCCCAGTGTGACCTGCATGCAGAGTTAACAAGTAGTATTTGTCTGCAAAACCATCTTGAAATCGAGAGCAATATTTCTATTGGATTAAAAGAGAGGTATTCACAAGCCTGCTTGTTCACAGTGTCATAAGTCTGCTTCACCTCACCTGCAGACACAATGGCCCTCCAGATGCAGGGTCGCCCACCCCTCCTAGAACATTGCAGTCCACAGTCCACATGTCTCACGCAGAGCTGCATCAACTGCTGCTGTCTGAACATCTGCGAACAACTAGTTGTTCAGTGGCTCTGCATGTTGCAGTTACAATCACAACTGGAGGTAGACTGACCCACTATAAGAGATTTTATATCTAAGGGCTGAAAGGGGTGAATATTTGTATGTATAGTATACATACAGTACCTAGTATGTATACCAATACAGAGTGTGAAGGGTTTTCCTTTCCTTTTTCTTCTCACAAACATTGAACAATTAACAAGTAGAATATCAGTGGCAGAGCTGGAAATTTGTTGAATCGCAGGCATCACTTGGGAAGGATTGGCGTCTCACCCACAGACGCACTATATCTCACCATATATTGTATATGTCTCACCATATATCCTGCCTTGCACCCACTGTCTGCTGGGTTAGGCCCTGGCTCTCTTGTGTTGGTCTAAGCAGACATTGAAAACAGTTGGAAAAATACAGGACTACACTTTAATTAAGGCTACACCACATTAAGTGAGAAGCTTCTTTATAAATTTATTTTTCTTCCCCTTTTGCCAGAAGCTACTGTATCAGGTACAGTAACTCCCAGAGAACCCCGTCTTTCCTGTTTCCTGCTTTCAACTGTCTTGTACAGCCACCATGCAAGAGGCACTAGGAACTGACCACTGCCTGCCCATGATGCACCGTATGACCTTGTGGGCTGAAGCACAGAACCTGAGAGCTGCCTGTCAGGTCTTTCCCATCACTTTCGACAGATGTGAGGAAGAGTGAAGACGATCAATGGGAGTTATTTTTAGGTGCTGGATTTTTTTTCCTCTCTTCAGCACTTGCAGTAAGAATCGTATAGGAGCAGCTCATCTGTCAGGGTACGTGACTACCCCTTCACGTTTCTTCCCGTTTTCATGAAAGCATAATGAGCTTCGGGGATATGTAAATGTCTGAGCAAGAAAGGACAAGAACAAAAAAAAGTAATCAAGTGTAGTGAAAAAAATGACAAAGTTTTATACTTTCTGTTTAAAACCGAAATAGATATACAAAAGAATTAAATTGCCATAGCAATGAATGACTTTATGCCTGAACAGTGTATTATTAACTATGACTATAATTGGGTTATATTTAAATCACAGGATTTAGATTTTTTTTTACTCCTTATTCAACATTGTATGATCAAATTGATATCCTAGGCTCCAAAATTTGGTAGCTGTCCTAAATGTGACTGCTGGGTTTTATTGTGTCAATGGCATCTCATCCTTTCAGTTTTTAAAGCCAGTAGCTAAGCAGTCACTCTGCTGTTAGGAAAGCATTTTGATCTGTGCTCTTTAGTGCACTTGCGTGTCCTGAAACATTTTTTAAGCCTCAGAGAGCCTCAGCGCGGTCATGCTTTCAGCCAGAGATGGCGTGGAAATAACCAAGGGTCTGGGCCACAAAAGGGATAAAGCAGAGAAGGCAGGATACTTTGCATCAGAGCTTTGTATCCCCTACAAGCGCTTTTTGTTGTAATTGACTGAGAAAAAACTCCTCTGCTCTGGAAGGTCCTGAAAAAGGACTACAAACGTCCGGTGAAGATGACAGAGGGACCCCTGAGCCCCTATTCAGCCGAGGGGATTTCACAGGCAGAGTGTTCTCACACTTGCATCTCAAATGAAACCTCCTATGGAGCTCGGCTTCACAGGGGAAGTGGGGGGCTTCAGCCAGGGAGGGAGAGGAAAATGGGAGGGGGCTGGTGTGAGCAGGGGTATGTGGGGCGGGCCTGGAGAAAGAGCACATGCAAAAGAATTTTATAGAGATGCTGATTTCTTATTCACTGGTGCGCCACACTAACGCACACACATTCAGAAATTCTCCAGCAGTTGTTTGCAGCTGAAACAAGGCTCCTGGTGGGAATGCAGTGACCTTTTAACCTGGTGAGAAGCAAAGCTGTTCTCCTTGTGGTCGCTGTGCTTAGACTCCTTCCACAGATGTGTGCACAGCGGCTCTGTGAAGCTGCATTGTTCACCTGTCTCTGGAAGGTCATTCTCCAGCCTTCCTGCGATATGTGCACTTCAAGACCCTGTTTTCTGCTGCAGTGGAAGGAGTGAACACAACTAAGAGTTCTGCAATATTCAAACAAAACACACAGCCAGATCTGTATCTTGGAAAGCCACAGTTAATGCAACAACAAGGACAGTCTGCTTCTGCGCCTAACGTAAATATAGTTATGGTTATGATTATTATTCCTTCCTTTACAAAGCTCTTTGTGTGGCATATCATGATACAAACACTGAAGCATGAAGACTGGCATGACAAAGGCAAGTCAAGCATGATAGAAGATGATAAGCACAGCAGCAGAAGGCAATTTGAATACAGCAGTGAAATACAGCAATGACATGCTAAAGCAAAGAAAATTAGCTTTCGGAAGCGATCTACATAATACCTGTAATGAATGATATTGCACACTTTTTCTGTTACATGCACCTATGCTGTTCCCTTAAGCATTTTAGAAATAGAAAACACCTTTGTTGTGAGTGATACATTTTCGGTCATCTGGAACCTAACTTGACAAAATAGATTTTTTTCTAGTATAGATTTGAGGGTTATTTTGAGTATACAAGTAGGATTTCACTAACTGGCTGTGACTTTGTCAATCCGGTAGAATTTCTCTACCAGATGCCCAATTTGAAGGTAATATATTCAGTACAAACCCTAGTTATTCCATCTATCACTAATTCATTTCCTTTAACTTCTCCGATTATTTTCTTTAATATTGAAAAAAAAATACTCTCAGGGGTACGTTATGTCTGATTAAAGACACTTGAAGAAGGATTGGCTAAAATTGAGCTAATTCACTTTTCCGGTAGACATGGCTAAACACCAGATGTTGAAATCTGGGAAACATCCCTGATGGACAGAAGCCCAGAATGGCCCACCATGTGTCTAAAATATGGAATGATGGGAGTGTGGATAGTGATCGGGGTGGCCTTTAAACATTGTTATTACTAATGTTTACAAAAAATGTTTTTAAACTCTTTACAATTATTATTCCACGATAATGAGTGATGGGTGTCTGGAACACACTATTCCACTATAGTCTTGAGGCTCTTTCCCAGAAAATTTTCCAGAAAATTCTGGACAAGATCCTCTAAACAACAGTAAGTGTGGGTAAGGTGGACAGAATGACTCTGTCTCATTCGAAAGCTTGCATGCCCAGAAGCTCAGCTGTGCTATCAGTTATTTTTAACCAATGAGCTCTAACTGACCCAGTAATGTACCACTCATATTTTTCTACTTGGTCTTAGATATCAGGTATAGTAATAAGACTAAGTTAAGCTTCCAGATATGAAACAAAATATATTAGTTAAAATGAACTAGCAACGAAATGGGCTAGAAGAGCTAAATCATCTTGTCTGAATTGTAACTATTCTTACTGTATGTTCTTAGACATTAACTGAATTAGACCTTTTAATCTCAAAACAGAAAAGAGATGTAGAAGCATATTATTAACCCCTACATGCTTTAATCAGAGCACCTGAAGCATTTTATTCTGGGTCAATACTGCAGGAGAAAATTAACTCCATGAAGAAAAGAAATTGAAGGCAAGGTTTATCAAAGCTCATGCAGTGCAGCTAGGAGCTGAAAATTTGTAAATAATTTTCCATTTAACAGAGCCTTTCCCCATTGCTTGAACTCAGGGTAGCATCTTAAATGTGATTTACCCATTTATCTAACTCAATTCATATGTTCCATTCAATATTTATATTCACCACCTGAATTCCTCATCCGAGCAAAAATGAACTACATACATATAAAACTTTTATAATGCCAAATCTTTTCAGATCTTGGAATGCTTAATTCAATTTAAAACACCAGGCAAGATGAAAACAGAATACATTTGTTCAATAAGAGCAAAGTGCTCTACACAAATCCATTGCTCTGTCATTTTTTTCTTGTATCTTTCTCTGTGCTGAGTAAATGTCATTTCTCTTTATTAAATTCCTGCAGTTAATAAAACAGTTATTATAAAGCGTGTGAAAGGGTATGATTATTGAGGCTTGTGCGATGAACAATAAAGTTCATTAAATTGCTCTGAAAAAAGGGGTGTTTTGTGAGGAAAATCAAGCAGCAATAAATGATTAAAGCAAGGATGTATTATTGTGTGACAATGCACATCCACAAGTGTTAAAGCTAAACTCTGCATCACATATTTATTAGCTGGGGGAATATGATAGCAGGTTGCTGTAAGGCATTCTCATTCTAGGTGAATCATAACATGACTGTATAAAGGTAATGGAAATAGTAATTCAGCTTTAAGTTAATTTGGTTGGCTCAGCTGCATTAACATAAACAAAGTCTGTTCTGGCCCTGAAAGTGCTGCTGAAAAAGATGTTTTTTTCACAAGACTTTTCTGAGCCTAGGAGATGCTTCGGTTTCCTTGTCTTTGGTGTCTGTGTGTCTTCCTGATGATGCTCAGGGAGACTCGGAGCACAGATTAAGGTCAAGCCTCTCTCCCTCCCACTCTTTTCAAATTCCTCTGTGTGTCCTTACCCTGACCATATGCTGTCAGAAAGACCTGACTTCCAGCCTTTTCCCTTTTTTTAATGTTTTCTCCTGAAATGGACCCCTCTTCTCAGAAACTGTGGTCATTTCCCAACCTTCCAGCTACACAGAAAAAATGGGAAGAAACATAAAAAAACGTGGAGACAGAAAAGAGACTGCGGCTTCAGTAAAAGATGTTTTATTTCTGCTCCAAGCAGCTGAGCAGGAAAGGAAGTTTCCTGAGTGCGTCTGAATGTATGCAGGAGGCAGACAGTGACACAGAGAGAAACCTTTACAGATAGCAGCACACTATATACTAACATTAATCAGAGGCCAATTACAAGAGAGCAGAGACCCCTTTGATCTGTGCACAACATTAAGCTTTCTGCACAGCACCCGGATCTGGAGCACTGGAGCATTGGAAGGGTTGGAGACACAGAGAAATGAGCCCCTATTATCTGAGGCTCCCAGATCAATTTAAAGAAATGAAAGGAATTAAAAGAACTGGGGCCTGAGAGCCAGAGGCTCCTAATGACTGCGATGAATGCCACAGTGCTAGGCAACTGGCAACACCAAACACAAGAGGCGGAAACAGGCTGCACAGAGCTGGGTCTTGGAGAATGAATCTCTAATTGGGCTCTCAGAACTGACAGGCCCTATAAATACCAAGCCTGAGATGTTCAGTGAACAACATCTCATGAATGAATAAATGAGAGCCTGTATTCAAACTGTCTAAAGTAAATGTGGAAATATAAGGAATTTTAGGTTTGATAGAATTATATTTTAACCTCTTTTCATTTAGTGTGACTTCGTATCGATACAGATGGATAGAACAAACACAAAAAACATTTACATTTGCTTCTGTGCATGCTGGCTTTACCAAGGATGACCTTATGTGAGGCCGCAGCCTTTGTGCACTGCAAAGAAATAGAAATTGTACTAAAATCTGCCCATGTCCCTCATTCCCTTCCAATGCAACAGAAAGAAAATAAAAAAAACCTCAATTGGATCCACGTTCTTTCATTTAGTCATGAATGAAAGAGGTAAGGAAGAGGACTCCACCATCTAAATTCAATCTGATTATGTAAAATTCCCTTTGTTTACTTTGTTTTTCTTTACTCTTTATGTATATTTCATGTGTATCTTATAATAATGTAATGTCTATATTGTCAGCTATCAACAGTTTCAAAAAAATAATTTGTCTTTTTTTGCAATTGCTTATCCTACATTAAGTTACAAAAGACGGGAATTTTCTTAGCTCGTACTTATTACATTTTTGTCAATAGCTTCCAGAAAGTTCATGTCTTTTTATCTGCAAACATCATTCATTACATCAGTGCTGAACCGTCTAAATCAGTACAGTGATACAATTGTAGGGTCTTATTGCATACCATTTAGAAATGTTTCTGTTAAAAAATTATTCTGGAAGATCTTCCTCACAATAAAAAGCTCTGCAGCTACAGTACACTCTGTTGCTACGGTCTGCAGACTCAATATTCAGTGGGTGAAAAGCCAAAAGCTGGGTCCCTTAAAACTAAGGGGCAGCTGCACTACATCAGAAGGCCTTATTGCAACCCCTTTTCTTATGTTTTTTACAACCACCTCAAAGTTCCTAACCTGCTTGTAGGAATGGTATCTATTCTGCAAACTATTTTTTTTACAAAATTCCAAAAGATCAAATACTGTAATCGCCCTTTAGATCTCCTTAGGTGCTCCTCATAGAAGCATCAGTTTGTTTGCATTTGGTGTGACTCAACCTGCCTCTATGGGCACGCAAACATTTTAGCATTGTTACTCAGCACGGGTTTCAAAATGTCACGTAAAGCATAGCACAGAAAGCTAAGCGCAAACCAAATGTGCTGCTGCTAAATGAGTATTATTGGAAACCACCACAGTTTTCACTGTCCGAAGCTGTCTTTCAGAAATGTTCTGCTTGTTCTCCACAGAAGCATGCATGTCCCTCTGCTAAAATGGTTAAGTCTCGTCTGCTGAGTCTGAACCGCAGTGACAGGCAGCAACAGATGGGACTTAAGATACCTGTCAGCAGCTGTTAGTCACGCATTTAGGAGGGGAGTACTGCAGGAGAATGAAGTGTGGGTAGGGGTTGTGAAGAGGGGAAGAACAGCTCATCTTCAGGGCACATCAGCAGAATTGTAAAAGTCGGGTTTCTCTCTTGGTCATTTGGTAGCTAAATTAGCTCTTTTGGCACACCTGCTCCCACCCAAGTGGCTTAACAGCCACACAGAAACACGGAGTGACAACTTCCCTAATTTTAGATGTAGGCTGGAACCTGGTTGCCAGCAAACACAGTTCACGTCTAATTATACTCCAGAAAAAAACAAGCAGTTTCTAAGCCAACTCCTCGACTGAGAGAGTAGCATCAGAGGTATACTGAAAAATCTGTGGAACTGAAATGAAGCATTCCCATAAATCCATTTATTCATCAAGTAAGGTTCCAGTCAGTTTGTATTTTTTGATGCGAGAGAGCTGCAAGTGTTAACAGGAGCTGTTTACTACATAGCATTTTGGCTTCTTAACTTTCAGAAGCAATACATGGTTGAAGGGGTGATATTTAATGTGCATCAAACAGAAAGGGTAGAGATTTACGTCCTGATGATCTGAGGACATGCACATCTTGTATATAGCACTGTACTACCAGTCTGCATAAAATCAATGATCTACACACAGGAGGTCCCATATTCTGTGTCAGGGCATGTGGACAGTGGAATTCTCATACCGTCAATGGCATAAGCATCCTGTGAGGTTTTAGATCACTTTATTAGCCATATACAACTTCATTAGGAATTCATCTTTTTCTACATACCCCAGCTTGCTCTCCATGAGACACAGACAGGGTGAAAAGCTTGGGGTCAGAGTGCAGGGTCAGCCATTTATACGGTGCCCCTGGAGCAGTTGGGGTTAAGAGCCTTGCTCAGGGGCCCAATGGAGTAGGATTCCTCTGCTGGCCACAGGTTTTGAACCGGCAAGCAGGCACAGAGCCTTAGCCACAGAGCCACCATACCGCTGGTAAAAAAAAGTTGGAAAAAAGTTTTACAACTTAAAAAGAAAAAAGATATCCCTTACATCTGTAAACAGGCTTCACAAAGGAACTGGATGAATGTAGTGAGACAGAAGGCATGCAATACAGTGCAGTCAGAGCCTCGTCTGATTGAATTTCTCTCCTGCTCGTCAATCTCATACCAGGAGAGCAAAGCTTGATGTGTGGTGAGGGTCCAGTTTACACAGGTGTCGAAGATTCCACTTCCTCAGCTGATGCCCATGCAAAACACCCTTCTGTGTCCTTGTGCAGGATATAGATAGAAGTTAGCACAAACTGTGGGGACTGCGAGTACAATGTACACATGTCTATTATTAGTAGAGCCTGGTATGCCAGAGAACCTATAGCTCTCAGTTCAGATGTGCATTGCAAATGAAGACAGAGTTCAAACCTCAAAGGCAACTGTTGCCTGCAAATAGTGTCTCCAGGGATGGAAAAGCTCGAGAGATCTGGTCTATCACCAGGCTGGAATTGTTCATTTCATATTCCATGTCCATCCCCAATGTCATAAATTTGGGATTTTCCAGAACTGTTTAATTCCTTCTGTTTATACATCAGTACCCAGTTGCTTTTCTGCAGTCAGATCAAGCACAGACTAACCCAGCTGACAACAGCTGAGTCCATTAAGAACCAGAACTGAGATACAAAGCCAGATACAAATCTGTTCTCTTGCAGATTATTGAATTAACAGATACACAAACAACTGCACTGTACAGCAATGACTGAACAACACAGAATTCTGCATTTGAGATCTTGGAAAAAGTACAATTTTAGCACTTTGTTTTCTGTGTTATTTATGACAATATTCTTTCGAAATTCTCAAAGAAAGTTAAAGTTTTCAGCCAAACTATTATTATCTTACCACTGTGTTCATAACTTCTTGGTACTGAAATGCAATTTAATAGCATTCTTCAAATGGGAGTTTTTTTTCTCCATTTTGTTTTAAACTACCAGGTAATCCTGTAAAACATATTAACATGGCAGAAAAGAAAATAAGACAATTAAAAAAACATCTTCCTCAGTGAAGCCAAAGACAATGGTATGGGCTGTATCTGAGCTATCTTTAGGTGCTTGTCAGCAACGCACCTGTTCACTTGGGTACTGTCAATCTCCCGAGCTGATAAATGTTGCAGAGGAACGTGGCGAACTCTCAGCTAACCAGAAGGTGCTGTTCTCAGGTGTGAACAGTTGAGCTGGTTCAGTGAGAGGGCAGAATGCGAGTCACTCGGCGCTCACAGCTGCAGGCCCGGAGAGTAGTATCAGCAGAAAGGTGAAACTTCCCATGTGAGCTGAGACGATGTCGAGCATTTACTGCACAGCCGTGGAGACCGAGGCTGGCCTGGACGCCAGCGCCGTGGCACAATGCTTGTGCTCTGTTATTGAGCAGGGCACTTTGGTGAACACACGTGTCAGGATTATGGACCTGGTATAATTTTAGTTCCTAGTTCAGCACATAGCACTTCTTCTCATTTAGGAAACATTCCTAAAGGAAAGAGCCAAAAGTAACCTCAAAAACACACAGTATCTTATGCAAAATGATCAATGGTCTAATCTGTTATTTGTCAGGATGTATTATTGTGATGGTTATCAGTTGGCGTTTCATAAGAATAAGTAATAGGTTTATTCCATTCTGAAAAGAGAAGAAAGAAAACACAACGTTTTGGCTGTGGAGCCTTCTTTGGGTGTTTCATAAGAATACTAACTAAATTTCATTCTTTTGAAAATTAACTGTTGTAACAGACTGTACAGCATCAAAAGAATTTGGTTTAGTGTTAAATAGATTTAATTTAATTTTTAATTTAATTTAAATTTTAATTTAAGTTAAAGAGTACTAAATATGGTCCTAAAAAAGTGTTCAACCACACTATAATATGAATATAAAAATATAGAACCTCCACATGGAGACATACTGTTCTTGAGCAATGATTCTCCCTCAGTAATTTTTCTATCTTGCAGAGGTTTTAGTGGCAACACAAGGAAATAAATTAGTGAAGGAGAAAAAGTCCTCAGCTTTGACCTTTTAGAGCTCTCTGAGCCATAAAACGCATTAATCATATTACTGCGATGGACTCAGATTTGAACTAGCTCAGCAGTGCATGGCTACAAACTAGTTTAAAAATGCAAAAAGGTCAAAGCCTTCCTTTACCATACTTTCTGAGCCGTTGCACGGTTTCAAAATGACCAATTCTGCAGCAAATCTGTTGCAGAGCAGGTTGGTGTTACTGATTAGCATGGATTGAAAGCCTTTTACTGAAGCAAATCTGTGGGCGACTCAGAAATGAACTCATAATGCCTAGCTGGACGGAGTTCTCATCATGCAAACATTGCAGCAGGAGAGAATAACCAAGCATACATGAATTCAGATGGGCTTTCTGTCGTTCTCTCTTTCCAGACTAGTTCTCCTCTGTTTTCTAGTTTTGCCCCCCCCACACTCAATATGCCTGTAGCCCAGCCACTCGGAGACAAACAATGTGCCCTCTTGTGTCCTTGAACAGGTTTATGCTGAGAAATCTGTGCTGCAGCTGAAGCCTTCTTTTTCATGAATTTTAACAACTGTTTTTTCCCTGTCTCTCTGTCTGTGTTTTTGCACTACAGGAGATTTTTCTTGTTATTACCTTTTAGAGCTTCAATTACTGAATGTGCTATGGTGAGGCACCAGCTCAGGACTAGAATACCAATTTTATTATACACTGATATGCTGCATATATTGCTCCTGTGAGCAAAACTGGGTTCTATGAGCACAGAGGCTAGGCCTCCACAAAACTTTGCAAGTCTTTTTGGGGATTTTCCGAAACACAATTAAAATTGCCCAGCAAAAGTACTAGAGACAAACAGGGAATATCCTTATTTGGAATAAAGGGAAAACAGGAAGAGACCTGTGTCTAGAATCAAACAGCCTCTGGACACTCCAAAAAACGAGTGTACCCATCATGCCCCAATACAATGTACACACATGGGACGAGAATTGATCTTCATAAGATACCACCAACAGCTCAAATACTCTATGGAGAAAACAGAAGTGTATCATTTTCAGAGGCAAAAAAAGTTCACAACCCTTAACCATTCTTTTTCAGTATTTGTGGGAAAAGGTGTTCATGATTCCTGCAACTGCTGTTTATTGTACCCTTTACTGTCTTAAAACAAGGTTAAATTCAGACTGTGTGTGTAAAGCTGGCGTTTTAACCAGTGAAAGCAGGGCTCTGGGCCTGGGTGTCACTCTACATTATACAGTATTTAACTTGTTTACTACTGTGGAACCAGCAACAGAATCCACAATAATCGTCTTTTTGCTCAACATGAAAGAAAGAATAATGGAAAGTAAATATTAAATTATATTAGATGCAAAACAAATCATTGTTTAGGAATACAGGCACACACAAGAATAATATTCGTCAGAAAACTGTGCGTAACAAAAGAAGATCCAGTCCAGCCAGATTGACCATATTAATCCTTAATCCTCAGGAATCTGGGAGTCACATTTGAATCTGGGAGTCAAATATTAGGCAATTTCTATCAATGTCTGATGCTGAGTGCTTGATTCGTGCATTTATAATATCACGCCTTGATTTCTGCAATTTCTTGCTCTATGGACGTGCTAACATTTCTCTGAGTAAGGTGCAATATTAGACTGCTCCAAGACCTCTAACTCACACCAGACGCTGGCAGCATATTACTCCTGCACTTAAAGCACTACATTGGTTGTCTATAAAGTCACTAATTCAATACAAGGTCTTTTTTCTGACCTTTAAGACTTTTAAATAATCTAGCTCCATCATACATTATACATCCCTTCCTTCCACTCTTTGAGAGACAAATTCTTTTACTCTTTTCAATTCTAAAGTTAATACTCTGCTTTTTACTATGTCTAACTAACTTACGGTTTTATCCTGGATGTTACTTATTGTATTTTGTTTTCTCTTTTTTCTTTTTTTATCACTTCTACAAATATAGCATCCTTGGGTTTGGAGGTTTGGAAAGGCAATTATATTAATAATATGTCCCCAAATTTTGTCAGTGCTTCATCAGTAGGATGACGTGTAACAAATACTTTTTTCATTTAATGTTTCATGCAAATCAGACCGAGGCTCCCTATGAGAATCCTGAAACATGGTAACACCTTTCATAACCAGCTTAGTATTTGTGCTTATTACCAGTGACTGGCAAGGTAAGTTAAAAAAGCTAAGTGCCACTCAACAACAGACACAATTTAATTAATGTTAACTAGATCTGAATGTTAGGACTTGGAGACCATGAATTGTATGGCTGATTCAGTTCAGAGCAGCTTCTGCATTTTAAACTCTCTGGTTAGCAGACAGTTTCTCTGTAGCTTGTATTAGTACTTTACCTCTAGACTTCCTCTTCATTTTTTAATAGAGTAAATGCATATTTTACTAGGGTGCATCATTGAGTTTTAACAAAACTATATAACATTTCATATAATTTTCTCTGGATGTATGCCACAAATGCAAAAGGAAGAGTAACATTTCATTGGATGATTTTAAAATAGTAAATTAACATTGTTTCACGAAGTTTGATTGGATTGAGTGCCCCTTTATTGCCCCCAAAGGAACTTTGTTTTGCACATCAAAAGCTCATAAAACATAGCATATAGATCAACAATACAAGACAACAACAGTACAATACCACAATACAAAACAACATTCAACAATATCAGTCAGAACTCCAAAGCGAATACACAATGATTGAACATTTCAAACGATCAATAATTCAGAACATTACAGGAGATGGAATTGTCAGTATTGTCTCCGGTAGCATTGTGATTGGACAAAGAGATAATTAGTAATGTAATTTTCAGATACTACTCACTGCAGAATTCAGAGCTGCAACACATTGACATAGTATCTTAGATTGATGTTAGAACGAACACAGGTGCAGGTGCATGATGGAGTTCATTACAATGCATTGCAGTGCTTAACTCCATCATGCACCTGCACCTGTGTTCGTTCTAACATCAATCTAAGATACTATGTCAATGTGTTGCAGCTCTGAATTCTGCAGTGAGTAGTATCTGAAAATTACATTCAGGATTAGCTCATGAAATCCACTTGGCTGTAAATGACAAATCTGATCCTTGATTTTGGGTTTTGTCTTTGCCAGAAGCTCCTTGCTTTTATCAAATGTTAACTAGACATCAGGAAATACCCTTTAAATACCGGCTGAGTCAAAAGTTTTGTTTTAATCCAAATTATATTCCATTTTAAAAACTGAGAAATTCTATTTGTTCTTGAAGGTTTTTTTTTCCAACCTTCCATGCGATTTGCTAGGAATGTTTTAGAATTAAGCTGCAATCATTTCAAATTGAGATGGTGCATAATTTGTCTTCCCCGTATTCAACATTTCTCTTTATTTTTCACACCCAAAAGTTTTCTTTTTTTAAAAAAAAAGGAGATGGCGAGACTTTCACAACTGAAACTTACAAAACAAAACATGACAGAAAGCGTCTGGAAAAACTGTGGCCACCCAACAAAGCAAGGGTAAGTTTTATTAAGATAAGAATACTAGCTTATACAGACCAGGCTCTGTGCTGTTTTAAGATAAACAACCCACTGATTACCTCAACAGGAGAGGCCTGACAATGGTGAGGAAATGGGAAAATAGTTCCTAATGTGGTATCAGGCTTCACACACGGATACAATCAGTTGAGTACCAGCAATCCAGAACAGACATTGTATGGAATTCACACCCATTCTGTTTACTCTGTTTAAAGGGGAATGGATTATATACGGGGAAGCATTTCCTCTGTCTCGCTGAATAAATAAATATCATGGTAAAAAGAACACTCCCCCCACCCATACTCCCTCCCAAAGCCAAGTGAATGACATACTTCTGCCTTGGGGGATTATTCATATCGTAGTGCACAACTCAGGGCCATCAGTTCTTTTAAATGTGTGCTGTAACAGAATTGTAGCTCTCACAAAATATTTGAATCATTTTTGAATTCGTCTTATGCCTTAAAATAATAATGTAGGAGCTGCACACCTTCATGTATTCCGTTTCCCTCTTGCCTCAATGTCTTTCTCAAAGGCTTTGTGACCTTCCCACTGCTGGGTCTGTGGTTAATACAAACTAGACCTACATTGCCTGATTCTTCTGTTTGTCCTTACACAGGGCCTGAACATTCAGTACTACAACATATTGATATCAGACTCTATCAGATCTTTACAGTGAAGAGTTTGAAGGGCTTCTTAAAGGGGCAGAGGAGTTAACATTTCAGGATACAAAGTGTTCTATGTGGGGAGCAACTCAGAGCTCTTTTTACACTACCATCTGCATACAAAACTACTGGATACTATATCTTGAACTAAAACATTAGAAATCACTGGAAATTTAATCTCAATTTCCAAGCAATCAACAATGATTATTTTTCCTTAGAAAACATGCCTTATCATATCCTATTGAACTCACCCTTCCCCCCACCTCAGGAGATTCAAGGCTTGCCAAAACCGCCAAAAAATAACCACATGACAAAATCTCTCCTGCACAGAATTCAAAAGACTCAGAGCAGCTTATCTGTCAATTGCTTTTTGAACACCTGTTGGAAATTGTTTGATTCTCATCCAAAGCATTTGATAGAATGGATCAAGGAAGTCGCAGCTAGTATCCAATTAGTGCCTCACATCTGTGACACACTCCTGTCTCCAATCCCCACCAGCACGGATCATTTTCTCCGGCACAGCTGCTCCAAAGGATGGATAGAGTTCCAGCTACCCCAGGCTGGGCAGGCCTGCTGGGGGACGCTGGAGAGGAGACTCACCCCCACCCCCACTCAGACTGTTGCTCTGAGTGTGGTGGGACGGAGAGGAGAGAGCAGGACTTATGTGTAAAAGGTGTCCCAACTCATCTTAACTTCAAACAGTTTTTGCTTTTAATCACAGCTGCAGCTTTGTCTGTCTTGTGTTTAGAAGAAAATGGAATCCAGGAAATAAATGCACACTGCTACATTAATGATGCACAACATGTAATGGGGAGTACTAGGTTTTAAAATAATGAAACATTAAAATGGCTGACCTGAAAATGATTCTGGAAAATATGTTTTTCAAGTTTTCCTTAAATCGTGATCTAGAATGCTATACCATCACAAAAATATTTGTGAGTTGTTACCAAGTTGATATTCAATGCTTATTTTTAATGTGCTTTATTTAATGTATAAATTTAATTAAATTATTTATCAATTATACCAGATATATAAACTCTTTCTGGGTTTTCAAATTTCGATTAGCACAGAATAATTCTTGATAATTTGTTCTATCAGGAGGGCTTTAGCAGAAGAGAATGTCCAACTCACGTGCTGTGTGCCAGTGAAAATGAACATGGCAGTGGAACAGGGCTTCTGCAGCAGACCTGATAATAAATCTTCATTTTTTCACTTAGTTCAGCAATTTAACATGCAGGGGCTAAAGACTATGCACACAGTGTAGAGCACCTTGTAGAGGCACAGAATGCTACGGAACAAATTGGAGAGCAAACAGTCACACTGGGTCAGTTAAATTACTCCCTTATCTTCAAAGCCAAGGAGCTAAGGATGCAGAATTCATTTGTCCAACATCTCAAACCATTGAGATACAAGACTTTGTGATGGCCAATTGAAAATGCTTTTTAGTTTAGGTGGTGAGAGCTCATTATGAGAGCCATGGTGTGTTTTCTTTCACGGCTTTGATTTCTTCTTTGCCTATCTTGTTTGCTTTGCTTCTTTAATTTAATTTGGTGTTCTGTAACCGGAGGTGGTAAATTAAATTTAAGGTGCAGTATGTAAGAAATTTTCAGTTTGTTCTTAATTAAGTGTCCAATACAGAAGAAGTATTCATTCAAAAGTGCTTTGAGAGGATGAGCTGTCCAACTCTTGTAGTTTTCATTGAAGATACTGTCAAAGATACAGAGACAGTCCGTGTTCTGCACTTCTGTTACCTTCCTGTAGTCTGTTACCAATTGTAATAGGGGTAATTTACAAGTTAATTCATTTAAAATTGCTCTTTGCTTTTGTTAAAAAATAATATACAGAAAACCATTAACCATTTCTTAGTTCAACTGTTCAACTGTTGAAAAACATTGCCTTGTGCACAGTATGATTACGGGACTTCTGGCATGACTTTCCTTCAAACAATTAAAATAATGGGGCATTAAGTGCTGTTTTCATTCTCTTTAGCTTTGCCATGCTGATAAGCGATCTTTTCAAGTGTGAATAATATGGCGATCCAAGGTGCTGTTCTCTTCTGATTTAATCAAACAAGCTCATTATAAGAGCACCAGAGGATCAGCAGAACTCTTTCTTCATGCATCATTAAAATACAGTCTGCATCATATTCCCTGTTCATATATTCATCCCAGCCACATCAGCGGAAACATGCACTGTCCTATTTCCTAGCAGGTAATAACTGTATAATAGGAAGATAAGCTCACACAACCCATGCTGTGGTACATTTAGAGAAAACAATGCAGCGTGAGAGAGTAACGTCCATTTAAATCCAGCATACTGAGTTTTGTTTTACATGTTTTAAATAGTTTGATTGCAATAGTAACATCTTCCATTCATCTTCCAGTAGGAAGGACCATATTCAGTTAAGTGTCTCGAACCTTTTCTAAGGAACAAAACTAATTTGGGAACTGCTGGCCCTTCGTTTTACATACTGTAACTTTAGCATTAGCGCTGAAATCACCTGCTCAAGGGCAACTGTGAGAGACAGTTAAAGAACAGCTCTGCACATTGCTACTGTGCTGTCTCCACCAAGCTAGTATGTATTTCAGCTGTGGTAGTGCTGGCTACAACATAAATGCAATGAGGAAAGAAAAGGAATATAAATGCTTCTTAATAAAGGAAGCAGAGAGGAAAGGGCAAAGGAATTCTCATTCAGAGAGTGGAATGAGAACCCAGGTATTAGAGATCTGTAGACATAATGTGACTAATTATTTCTGCACAAGCACCTCCTTTATAGGGGGGGAACAAAAGGCTGCATAAAAAATGAAAACCCAGAGCAAAAAAGAGAGGCCTTTAGAAGATGGAAGGGTTTGTAAGCACTACAGAGCACAACAAGAAATGGGAAAAAAGCAGAAAAGGAAAGAAGCAATTATTCCCTAACAATAGAGCATTAATATGTATTTTCTGCAGCCCCTAAACGAGGTCTCACAGGCTTTTGGTCTATTCTGTCGTCCGGGATAATGAGGAACTGATTGCACTGCTGTGCCCCACTCCTAGCTCTGTAAAGGAGAGACCACCATGAATAATGCCTGTGCCTTGACCCCTACTGTTTTGAGGATTTTTCATAAGGTGAATGGAAAAGGAGACAGGCAATTAGTTTCTTTTAGTTTTGAACAAGGAGGCTGGAGAAGGCACGCCTGCAAGGCAGCTAGTCTCGTTTGCTGGGAAAGTGTAGGGGCTCTTCGATACCCGACCTCTAGGTCCACCTGTAATTGTTAATAAGTCCTAAGGCTCTGATCCTGGCTCTCAGCTGTGATGCCTCTAATCCCGCGGCTCTGAAAGAGGCAGGAGCAGCAATTACTCGGCTCTCTCACTGGCCTGACCTGAACTAACTGCAACAACCGCCCAGCCCGAGCGCACCCCACTCCAACACAGCACTCAGCGCTCGCCGGCTTCCGGGCCTGAACGCTGAACAAGATCCTGGCTGGAGAGGAGCTGTTTTACCATCATTTACGTACTGACAATAGTGCACAAGCACTCCGATAACGTTTTAGAGTCACAAAATATTTTCCATATATTCGGGACGTACAGAAAATACGTGTTGGGGTAAATAGGAAAAAAAGTTTTGTCTGACTTATGTTAAAGATGATTTTTTCTGTATTGAATCCCTTTCATTTTCTTAAGAAAGCAGATTATTATTAATTGTCACTGTCTGGCTGATGTTTTTACCCAAACGATGGAATCCATTTACACAACTGTGCATTTTACTGAAGTAATCTGAGTGAGCTAACTTTCTCAGGCATACAAGAGCAATACATCACTTATTGTATGAATTCAACCCATAATCTTCCATGTTCAGGTCCAGAGCACTAACTGGTTGTCCATACAGCCGCCCTAAGCTGCCACAGATGTTTTGGTATTATCCTGCTTGGCTTAAGAGAAGTCAGCCTGGCTATGTGCAAAGGCGGTCAGAGAAGCCAAAGTTACTGCTGAGCTGGCAGTGGGGCTGCTGGACGTGTGTGGTGCTGACAAATGAGCGAGAATGTTGGGAAAGACAGTTTAAAGTTCCTTATTTATATCCTATAGAGCGGATGATTGGTGGGAGTCGGGATTTTGCTTGCGTCATGGGCTTTTGTTATGGACTCTATACAAAATATAAACTCTACTTTCATATGATGGGTCTATCTGTGAATAATGTGTTAGATAAAAACATGCAACTCATTATCTATAAGGGACAATGTATTTAATATTATATTGTTTAATACTAGGTTAATGTATTATTGATGCACCTCAAGACGTCCATTTTTGTTTTATTAATTTCTATTTTCTCATTCTAAATAAACAAGTTAATTTCAGGTCCGATTACACAGTTGGATTAATACACTATTAAGGGGTTAATATTAAAACCTGGCAACTCTGTCGATCATGAAAATATGGATCCCATTATCTGAGCGACTGAATTGTGCAGAGTGCATTTCAGTTTAATGAACACTGACTTGCTCTGGCATATTTTTTCCTGGCTGTGTGACATGGCTAAACGAGCAGTCCCTCTATCACTGCACGGATGGTGTGGAATTATTTAGTCAATGTGTTTTATTGTGATATGTGGAAGTAGGTGGAATGAGACAAATGAGCAAATTATTTTCGCCCTTGCCTTTTCCAGCGAGGGACACGAATGGATCGTTCAGTATGCCTGCTCACTGTGGGCACCTGTAATAATAATTTACGCCTCTGTCTTTCAATCAGCGCTTCTCTCATATGGGAAAGGGGTCGCAGGAGTGATATGTCGGCTGAGAAGACGACCGTAGGTTTGAAAGCTTGCAGGATTTAAACTGCATGAGAACAACCAAAAAGAATCTCATGAAAGAATTTTAAGTAGACCTTTCTTCAGAGGTAGATCAATAAAGGTTGAAGATGAAAGCAACGATGACAAAGACATGGCAAGAACACTGAGATATGCAGTGCTCCTATAACAGAAAGGGAGAAGTTTAAAACGCAGAAGACCATTTCAGGGTTGCAGGATAAAGGACTTAACTTAATAAATGTTGTGCTCAGCAGACTAATCATGCTCTCGTGTAGCTGCAGGACTTAACTAACACATGTTTTCTAACAAGCAGGCCACGGAAGAGTGTCACTAAGCTGCCCTTAAACTTCAAGGGCTCATCAGTCAGCATAGCAGGCAAAGGATCCCTGGGAAGACCAGAGGGCAGTTGACAGCCCACTGCCATCGTTTCTCACCAATGCAATAAGTTTGCCACAGTGCAGCTGCACAGACTGACGAGTCCACGACTAAAGGCTGGACAGATCTGCAGTAGTGAAATTAGATGGAAGTTTCAGATGTACTGAAGACATTTTCTACATCCATCTAAACAGTGGTATACTGCGATGCCATTTACAGATTCCATATTATGGCAGACGTAATAGGCAGAACAGAAGATAGCATCATGGCATTTTGAGCGGACCGTGCAGCTTTTTATTGTGTTTCCAAAAAAAACATTTAAACAATGTTTTATTTGACAAACCTGCGAAAGAGCAAGAAAAGCACCATTAAAACTGCTGTGTTACTAACTGGAAGAAATGTACTCATTTAAATTTCTAGGGGATGTAAAGTAATGCTAAGAATTAAACAGTGTCGTGCTCTCTGGCTTTCTTGTTTGGTGTATTCATACATTCCAGCACACTTGATGTTTTTCATCAATTGTTTTCCCAATTGTTTTTGTTACTGACTTAATCTGAAACAACAGTTGTGTGCTTCTCGTATCTCGGCTACAAACTCAGCAGCCTCCCATGGTAGGGAAATGAGCTGAACCTGGGCTCTCGCAGGCACCCTCACCAGCTGAGCCCCTAGGGAGGCATCAAAACAAAGTCGAATGCTCTATGCTTAGATGTATTTCGTGGGGGCTACCTTATAGTTAACTAGCTATGTATGAAAGAGCTCATCAAAAATTGGCTCTACCCTTTGCACAGAACAGGAGTTTGTCCAATTACTTCAATATAGGGGAATAGCTGCCTAAGAAGCATACTGAGACAGCTGTGCCTGCAAGTGATAGCAAACCTACACACTACAATACGTATCTTGTAGGCCAATTCAATGTTTAAATCTGATACAGGATTTACAACACTGGCTGTTCCCGTACCTTTGTTAAAGGATTTTGTGACAGCGTGTAATTTGTTTAACAAATTAACCAAACAATAGAAGATAATATTACTTTTTTGGCAAAGGTTGATACTGCGCAACCTGAGTCTTAAACAGAAGGAAATGGAGTTTTCAAACTTCTGCAATAATTACATATTACATATGAAAGGCTTTTAAAATCTGAATACTATGCGTGAAAATGCTTAAAAGGTTTTGTGAAGCTAATGACTCTTTTTCTTTATACTTTAGTGCTCCTAAAATAGTCTCATATGTTGCTTTGATTACTGTAGCAAACAAAATTAAAAATACATTTTTAAAATAGAAAATGTATAAAATATACTTATCTAAACCTTTCATATGTTGCTTCATATAATCTAAAATATAAATATTAGCATCATAATTCATAAGGTCAGCTACAATTGATTCCATTTATAATAAGGTCAAAAACAAGTCCACAATTTTTTCACATTTCTAAAAATAAGACATTCTAAGGTGAGAGGCAGCAATTTTGTATATTTTCTTTATTTTCACATTCCGATTTCTCGGGGAATGACGATGCAGCTGTGGAGGACTGAATATATTGAAGGTGACATCTTCTTAAGACCTCTCTCAAAGAATGGTCAACAGTCAAGGGTCAACGATTTGCTATCAGGCACCTTCAGAGTGTGCAGGTGTGTGGTGAAAGGAGGCCTGCCTGTCTCTTGTGTGCCTTACAGCAGAACAAAGTGTCCTTCACAGAGTTTACAATGCCTATGACAGATGGCCCTTGAGACCTCTGAGCTGGAACAAAAAATTTCACCAGAAGGTCTAACTCAGCCACTGTTTCTTTACTGTGTGTGCTGCTGGCAAAACAGTCCTTTTTTAACTTGTTTAAGTAGATTCAACTGATTAATTGGCTTACTCTGAAAAAAACTAATAAAACTTCAAACCAACCTGTGCCCTACACTCAGAATCAAGTGTTTCCCCAGGACTTTGTTCAGCATGTTCCATGATTCTCGAGGATTAAAGAGCAGTGAGGTCCACTGAGCAGCAAAAGAAACTTAACAGTTATAACTGCAACACATTCAGGACATTATAATCAGAAAAATATTTTTTAGAAGGTGCACAGACCTTTTATTGAACCAACATAAACAAGTAAATGTATAATGCTGATCAATATCTGTCATCAACAGTCTTGATCAGCAGGAGGTTTACTATGAAAGTAACAGGCAAGTGCAAGTAGCACATGTGGCCACTGATGAAAGCAATATACAGTATGTTGTATATTTGTGATGAGTACTTGGCACCAGGTTGCAGATGCTGTCTTGTGGGATTCTGTCCCATTCCTCTGTTAGAGCATAAACAAGCATGTGCCTGTTCACTGAAACCTACACATGGTCTCATCCCACCTCACACAGATGTGCAGTGGGGCTTCAGTCTAGTGAGTAGGGCATCCATGGCATAACTGTCATTTTGCAAGAAAGCATGTCCTCGAGCAGTGGCTTGTGGACAGCATATCCTGCTGGAATGCGGTCAGATCAGAATGTGCCCCAGGAACGGCAGTGAGAGTGGTCCCCGAACGTCAGCATCGTAGTGTCATGCAGTAAGACTGCCATCAATCTATACAAGAAGGTTTCTGCAGTAACAAGTCACTCCTGCCCAGACCATTCCACTTGGTCTTATATCCTTAATGCGGTGTGCTTGACTATAATGTCTTAGTAGGTTAGAAATTTCTGTCTGTGAATATGCTGGATAGTGAGTGACGGTGTGCTGACTTCGTTCTGCTTTTAAAATGGTAATGGTGCAGAGACAATACTTTCTTGATAGGCAGGCTATATACTGTATACTGCATATATGTTTTCCTTTTATTTTCACTGTGCTTGACAGTCGATTAAGTAACTCACCTCTTCCCCTGTGCCCAATAAAGAGGTGAGTCCAGCTCTTTCTGCCCCTGTTGGGAATTCGATTCCACTGGCTTGCAGGCTCCAAGTGCACACGGCGTTGTTCTCTGCACAGTAGACAACTCCACCACTTAAAAAGCTGGTTCTCCTCCGCAGCACAGCCCTACGCCATCTAGATTCCTGGGGGGGTGACCTCCATTCTTTGACGGGCTCAGTGCCTGAGCCCTGCTACTCCTACGCAACCCTCAAAATCACTTGAGCGGGTCAGGGTCAGTCATAAATAAGTCATCAAAATGTTGTCAGAAAAAATAATAATAATTTAATTTATTTAAAACTAATCAGTATCCAAACCCGGTTACTTTATTCTTCTATAAACGTAGCTACATTAAGTGAAAAGCTTCTTTCAATGCTCCATATATACAAAATGCCTATGAAGACAATGCGAAATTGACTCTGAAAAGCACCACAAAGTCCTTACAAAAATCAATTGACCTGTTCAAACAACTGTGGGGAAAAATGCAAACTCTGGAGCAATGGCATTTGGTATGCACACAAATGGCACTGTGGGGAACAGACTCCCCTTGGACAACGCCAGTAAACACCACTGAATGAATGGTGGCAGGTGTGTTGGTGTGTTTATACCCCAGGAGCCTTCTGGCCACCAGTGAAGATGTGAGCTCCCTCTAGTGAATACAGCCCATGGAAACGGGCTTCCTATGCTCCCATTTGTAGCTGTACCAAATAGAATTGTTTCTTTGTACACAGATTTCATGTTACAGTAGACGAGAGGGCCTGAATTGATGGTAGAAATTACGTTTCATATGCCGCAAATAAGCCATACGTGCGCATGAAGTGACTGGGAAAGACACCCCTATAGTGATATAACTGTGTAGCATCTCTGTGCATGGCTGGGTAGTTCACTGTGGCTGGCCTCGCAATTAGCTGTGGTGCAGGTCGCTAGGGGATGAATGACTGACGACTCCATTAATCTCGCTTTGGTTTCGCCGTCCTGAAAGTGATCGTTAGACACAATAAATCCCGACAGTTTGCAATGACTGGATTTCTAGCTCAGCAAGCCCTCCTTTTCCCTGAGTCACTCCAGCTCTCTCTATCAGTCTTAGTTTACTTCAGCACAGTGTGCAAAGTTTGCTGCGATGGGAATTCAACCGACAGTTTATTGTGCAGGCAGCGTGTGGGAGCTCTGAATTAAGAATTGACTAGCAGCCAACTTACTGCCACTGCTCTTGTTTATTGGGAGACAGAGGTGTCATATATTCTCTCCCTCGTGATATATGTGTGTATACGTTAGCCTGTTAGTATTAAATTAGAGAAGAATATGGCACATAGAGGAAGCCCATCCTGTCTAATGTATTGGGAATAGCTGAGCACGTGATGTCTACCATGACTCCGAGGGAGAGCAGAATAATAGTAGACCATAATAGTAATAGCCTTTTCCTTAGTGTGCTTTTTGCTGCTGAAACAATGCTGATGAAAGTGACCTCCCTAAAGTATGAATGTTAGTGCATACTTCTCTGATGCATCGCTGAAGGCAACAGCAGACCTGACTGATAATTCAGATATCCCAAGGACTTGTGTAGCATCCAGCCTACTCAGTTCACGTCTATTCAGAGTTCACCTGTCACCTGTGAACATCCAGTGAAGTCAACGCCAGAACACGTTTCTGACATTGTAAACCCTAACACTATACACTGATATACTGTTTATCTTAAACAGATACATATTGCTCAGTCTAATCATAGACTCAATAAAGTAGTGAATAGTAATGTATCATGTACACAATCTCATCTTTTATGAGTTAAAGATAAACAAAACATTTCAATATTTGGGTTCTTAATATTTAAAAATCTGATAGCTTCACAGGCTTGTTTTTCATCTTTTACATAATAATGTTTCTTTATTAGCCCTATACAATTTCTTGCATTAGGAATTCATCTTTTCACATACCCCAGCTTTTCTCCATGGAGACACAGACAGGGAGAGAAGCTTGGGGTCAGAGTGCAGGGTCTGCCATTGTATGGCACCCCTGGAGCAGCTGGGGTTAAGGGCCTTGCTCAGGGGCCCAACAGAGTAGGATTCCTCTGCCAGCCATGGGATTTGAACCGGCAACCTTCCAGCTACATGTGCAGATCCTTAGCCACAGAGCCACCGCTCTCCCCCAATACGTGTTCAGGTACAGAGAAAAGACTAGCATTTCTTTTTAACACAAGCAGGACCAGTTTCCATACTCACATTTTTCAGAAAGTAAGTAAATTGGAGCAAGCAAATTAGTACAGCCACCAAAATGTTTCTTTCCTAGTTAACACAAACGTAAGTGTTAGGTATGTGAACAATCATCCTATTATGCCCTTTAAAACTTTAAAAAACTGTCTATACCCACTTAGCATGTTTATACACAAGCTGTACAGTGTACATAACGTAAGTCTTAACAAAGTACAAGTGCTTAGCAGTGTCAGGGTCTGTTTTACCCTTAATTCTACCAGACTCTTTCAATCTGCACATTGAGTTTCCATGTGTAAGGTGATTTAACAAAATCTTATTAAAAGTATCCCGGGGAGGACAAAACACTTTTTTTTTTACAAAGATCAATTTAAGGGACTTTGCAAAGACCCGGGGCTGTGGTGCTCTGTTTCATTAAATTACAAATTATTCCAAACAACTTAATAGCCTGAACAATACCATTCATTAAGTGCATGATCAATGGAGACCAACCCAATTAAAACGAATTCATTTCATGCTCCACTACGTCCCTCTTGGCGTTCACTTTGTTAATGGCTTGAATAGAAACCACTCATTATGTCATAATTATTTCATTACAGCACTCAATCATACACCTTATATGGATTGAACTAGGAGTGCACGATGAGGTGTTGGTAAAGTAATACCAGGCCTACAGTCAAAGCATCCTGTAAGAGGTTCCTTAATTCTAGAGATCTCAAGTTCAGAGTACTGTGATACATCAGGTTATCTGAATATCTGTGAGAGATATTCTCACTGGTAATACAAACTACCCTTCCTGTTTAATTAAAAAGACAAAAATGACCACCACAGCCTGTCATGAACTCTTGGAATCAATTAATAAATAATCAAGCAAACAGACAATATTACCAATATTCACTCCTGGTCCTGAAAGGCCTCTTCATTTTCATTCCTCCCAGGATTATTAAAGACTTAATTTGAATTTGTAAATGTTGACTTAATTGGTCTTTATTACCACTGCTCCTTTACTCATTGAGGATTATATAGTAAATTTCCTGTGAAATCTGCTACACTGAAGCTCTCCAATACCAGGAGTGAACATCATTGGCCAATAAAGTGTCTGAAACAGCTGCCACATGCGACCAATAACATTCCAGCACTGCACCAGTTGCCACCTCTGGGACTGAGCAGTTCAGAAATTTCTAGAAACTGTCCAGTGCATGGAAACTAGATGAGCATTGTACCTGAGACTTCATGAGTGAAAGTGTCTGCACGTGATTCAGTGTCAAAGTGAAGGCCGCTCACAATTCAGCTGTGCACCCAGAAAACCATGTGTCATAAATTAGTGACTTGGGATGATATCACTCTTGACTAATATTGACCAGTTTATTGTTCAATTAAGTAACTAGGATCTTGGTTAGAATAGAAACCAGAAGATCTTTTATCTGTCCAGGGTAGGGGTTGGATACCCCCGCAACAGGAGCTGTTTTCTACTTCAATTCTGATTGAAACTGATGATGAGATCAGGGACAGAAAACACACAAGCAGTGAATGACTGTGTTTGTTCTTACAGCACCTCTGCAGAGACTTGTATTTAGCTAGAAGTTAAGGTGCCCGATCCTTCCTACTTCAAAATGAATACATGAATAAACAAAAAAGCAAGTAAATAGAATAACACACTTCAGTGATTACTTAAATCAACAACTCATGAAGATTATCAAGCATTTGTTTAAGGGGCTCCATCATGAGTGAGATGAATTACATCTGCAAAAGAAGCTACTTTAAAAGCAAAAAATGATTTAGATGAACGAGTTCTTGGGAGTTAAATCATAGATTAATAATAATGTGCCCATATTAGCACCCCCAGCTAGGGAACAGGATATTGTCCTATTGATCCATAGTGTTTTCCAAAGGATTAGTTTCTCTCCTGTGTAGATGACGTCTGTCTAAGACAATGCCTCATTTCCAGTTTTCCTCACTGCTCTCCAAACACCTCATTAACACTAAATGCCACCCTCAGCATTTCTCGAAGGTCTGTACCATGGTGTCCTATTGACATGGTGCTTAGCCTGTTTTAGCATGGACACACTGAGGATTGTAAGAACTAATTGCACATTAATTATACAGGTTCACGGCACATGAAAAAGGAACAAATAGATGCACACACAAATAAATGTATATGAATAATTAGCATGGATTAAATATTTTAATAGTATCATTAATGAGCTCACATCTTGTTAGATTAACTTCAGAATTGAAAACACTGACATGGCTATTTTAACATATCAATGTTTTCTTAATATGAGATTGCCTTGTAAGAGATCTGAGTTCCAGTATTAATAGCATCTTATATTAAAGTTCTTCGCAATAACTGAAAACTATACTAATATACTAAGTATAAAAATATAAAATACATACAGTACTAAAAAAAACAAATTGGGCAAGACACCAAAGGTATAAAGAAAGATAACTGACTATTAATAAGAAACAGTGTAGAACAAGAGTGATTATAAATTTCTTAGTTGCATGGGTAATTTTTGCTGTTGAAATAACTGTTGGTTATTTTTAATTTTCCCTATAAAAGCTCACCGAAAGTGCTACAGTCATTAAGGGGTTACAAAGTTAATCTAAGGCAGTACTTGCATTGAATAGCAATTACCAATGAAGTCTCTCCGTGCTGAAGAGCACAAAAATCTGAAAAGAGACACATTTATTAATGCAACCTATTAAAAGCATTGGAGGCTTTTTGAATGCCATTCAAATCCAAACAGTGATAATTGAACCACAGTATTCAATGTGCATGTGGAAAAGGGCAGTGTATTCCTCACCTCTCTTTCTTTTCACCAGCATTTATAATTAAACACACTGCCAAACCAAGCACTGGAATGGATTTCAAACCCTTAGAGGCAGACAAAATCTGCCTTTGAACAGCAGAAAATTAGATCAGTCATTGGATTGCAGAGTACAAACATAGACTGCACCATCAAGTTTTGACCAAAATTGTTTATGCAATTTGATGGGTACATCAGTTCATATTTATTTAATGATTTCCGTTCGTTTTTAACACGTTTAATGTTGAACCAGTGGTCAAATGGGACCCCTGCTCTCTAATGGTTTTTCCCTATGCTTAAACCAGCAATAAATAATGTATTAAATTAAATGAAATTGCTTTTGGAGTTTCTAGCAGTCTTTAAAACCCTGTAAGATGCATAAATAAACAGTGTTAAGCATATGCAAGCAGTCTGGGCCATCATTTAAGTACTACTTGAGACACTTTCTGAGCAGATTACATGAATTGGTAAACACAGAGGAATGTTTCTTTCTCAGACACAAGGAAGCAGTTTTTATCTGATGGAATGCACACAAAAATCACTGTGTGCTTTTCCTCAGATAAAAATATTGCTTCCCTTGTTCATTTAAACACATCTGTTTAAAAATTCTCTTTTAAAATTAGATACAGGTAGATATACAGGTACGACAATAGACATGCAATATACACATGTATAGTGCCTTGATCTGAGACAGCACTGCAGTATTGGTAAACCTGTCTGTAGTGTTACATCTATACAATTTAACCTTTCTTGTTATTGTAATTTATTTATACTGTGACAGCTTGTGGTTTCTATTAGTCAAGGCTGTCATGTCTGGTTTGAAATGTTTTTTCCAGTGTGAAAATGATTTCAGCTGTAACATTAAGAAGTTTCTAACAAATCATGAATCCTTCCTCTCTTCATGTCTCTGCTTCTGCATCAGGAGGAAGAACTTTGAATATATTTGGTGTAATGGAAGCCAGTCCCGTGAAGCGTAGTTCAGGACCCTATGCAGACAGTATAATCCGGAAGTTAGTGGAGAAAGACAACAGGGAAAAGACGTAGAGGATCAGGACAGGAGGACAGACAGGGGGGCGTGACAATGGTGATGTGGTGTTTGGGGGGGCGTGGCACAGGCAAACAAGTCCAAACAGCCCAAGGGGGAAATCCTTGGCGCAGTCCAGGGTCCAGGAACCGGGAGAACCATCAGAGGCAGACGAGGTTAAAATCCGGAACAGGAGCAAGGAGATAAAAAACAAGATAACAAGGCCAGGCGCTCCGAGCCCCGGTCTCGGATGGTCAGGGTGCCATGATGAAGCCTGTGTCTCTCCTGGACCTGCTGGTAGGTGTGCTTCTGGTCGTCCATCTTCCAATGCTGAGCCAGGAATAGTGGGAGCGCCGGGCTTAAATAATGACAGACTAAACAGGAGGCAGGTGCAAGTAGTTAACTAAAATACGAAAGGGTTGGAGCGCCCTTAAGAGGAGGGATGATGATTGTGACATTTGGTACCTCAAATGTCTTTACAATTAAGGGCTAGATAGGATTGTGTAGTGCATGGAAGTTAGCATTGCTTCCTTGCAGCTGTTGGGTCTAAATCCTGATCTGGACTGGGGTGCCTTTTGTGTTTCCGCAATGTTTATTTGGGATTTTCCATCCATTTTCTAACTGGGTACACCCCATCACAGGGAAGACCGACACAGACTTGCACTGACTCACACCAGGGACAATTTTCGCAGAAGCCAATTAACCTACCAGCACGTGTTTTGACTGTTGGAGGAAACCAGAGTGCTTGGAGGAAACTCACGAGAACACGAGGGGAACATATCCAGAGACCCAGCGCTGCCAGGCAGAAATGCTAACCACTGCGCCACCTTACAAAGACACGGCAAAGGTCTCTGTTCTTGTGTGTGTATACCCTGTGATGGACTGGCATCCTGTTCAGAGTGTCGTCTCACATTCTATTCTTCTGGGATAGGTTCCAGCTTGATGCAACACTTATTAGGACAAAGATGGTTTCTAATATAAGGTGCATGATTTAGATTCCAAATGCACAAAAAGCTATTATTGCAACTATAAATTATGAATAGTTTAACATGCAAAACAGATGATAGTTAGTGAATATGTCTCAAGTCTGTCTCATAAAACAAATAACTGGAATGAACTGAACCCTGAATTGTCTTGCTCAGGGGTCTTCCAGGGGCCTGGAAACCATCCTCTGGGAAGCCTTTCAATCCGTTCCTCATAGTGTAAAAAATCAACACTCACACAACAGTCTGTTCTCACAGCAATTAAGTAAATAATAATAATTGCTTACACTTATATAGCACTTTTCTGGACACTCCACTCAAAGCACTTTACAGGTAATGGGGATCCCCTTCACCACCACCAATGTGCAGCCCCACCTGGATGATGCGACGGCAGCCATAGTGCACACAGTACTCTCACCACACACCAGCTCTCAGTGGGGAGGAGAACAGAGTGATGAGTTCAGAGATGGGGATTATTAGGAGGCCATGATTGGCAAGAGCCAATGGGAAATTTGGCCAGTATGCCTGGTTACACTCCTACTATTTTCAAGTAACGCCCTGGGATTTTTATTGACCACAGAGAGTCAGGACCTGGGATTTACGTCTTATCTGAAGAACGGTGCCTTTTCACAGTATAGTGTCCCCGTCACTATACTGGGGCATTAGAACCCACATAGACCGTAGGCTGAGTGCCCCCTGCAGGCCCCACTAACACCTCTTCCAGTAACATCCTTAGTTTTTTCCCAGGAGGGCTCCTGGTTGATATTGTTGATGGTTGTTATAATATGTTATAATGGTTTATCTTGTAAAGTTGTATAAAGATTAGTAATAGCAATTAAAATCTCAGACTGCAGTTCTTAAAAGCACCCAGCCCACTAGAATAGTTGGAAAGAGACCCTGGTCTTGACGACACACAAGCAAGAAATAAACAGCAAATCAACAGAGGACAGCCCCACAAAGAGTTAAGCACATGTTCATCCCCAACACCCACCCCCTCCCCATTCTAACACAGGTCTCAGTAGGTGATATGATAGAGGGGGTGGATGCAACTGATACGTCTTAGGTTACAGCAAGGCAGTCCTGCCCCACTGAAAACAGAGCTATGCAGAGTGGGAGAGTGGCCTCAGACAGCTGTCAAGGACAGCTATTGACTTCTCTTCCATGGGGTGAGAGAAGCAGAGAGTGACATCGAATTCTAAATCAAGAGGAATAAAAGAACCCAAAGACCAACACTATGGCAGCTCTAAGTCCCAAAATCTCAGAGAGAATAATGTTTGCTGTATGTTTCTCCTCCCACCTATGGGACTTCTAACTGTCTCCGAAGTGTTGATTCAGGCATTTTAGTTAATTAAAACAAAGTGCTAATCAACTTTTTTTTTATCTCAGCACAACAATGTGGAGTGCATGTTTCCATTGAGTGCAACTTAGAGTCTAAATTCATTAAAATTTATTTCTAATCTGTGATTATCTGACAACCTGGAAAGCTATTTTAAAGGTATTATATCAACTAAATTTGACATACATGTCAAAAAATAAAATATACAGATAAAATAATAATTAAAATATTATATCATGGCAATGATACAGTTCATTAGTTACTGTTAAGGTCAGGTACACTAAAACTTGCCTATTCCAAATCTTGCTTAAATCTGTTTAACTACCTGGAGTAGGAGCACTCCCGATCAATGCAGGTGTTAAGGGTATAAATGATGCCATCAATCTTATAATTGCAAATTGTAACAAAATATGAAATAAACATGATTATTTATTTTCTTATTTGCAGAATGAATGCAGGGAGATCCACCCTTTTACCCTGAGTAATCTACAGTATATAGATAGCCCCTGTAGTTTACATGTTATATTCCTTCTTTAACAGTCATTTTCTTGTATGGCTGCACTGTTGTCTACCTTACATTAAATAGACCAGGCTGGGTTCCCCACCCTACTGCTGGGGAACCCCACCCCCGATGGATTTCCTTACAGCTGAGCTCTCAGTTCATTATGAGTCCTCGAGTGAGCTGAAAATGGGATTCATTTGAACTCTTTCATTGTTCTTCAACATGTTGGGGGTTGCCTCTTAACTATTGTGTTTCATAAGTAACTTAAAATTTCCAACTCAGGAGTAGAAAAAGTAAAAAAGTTTACAAAGTTGCAATTAAGCAACTTGTCGGTTCAATTATGGAATCAATTAAGGGAAGTGTTTAGCTGGAACGATAAAATGCAGGTGCTCCCGCTCCCAGGATCAGGGCTGGGGACCCCTGCACTAGAGGGAGTTCATCTTTAACACTAGATCTGCATACATTCAACCAGGGAGATAGTTTTCTTAGATAGGAATCATTCTATGCTTTTCTTCTGTCTTGTAATTAAGATTACAGAGCCTCAGAAATGGTAGCCAACAGTTCTCTGATTACCCTGTTTCATTTAGCATGAGGAGGTCGAAAGTGAAGGCTCCAACAACATATGAGTGTCAAACTACCGCTGAGCCAGGCAAGTGAGAAGGGCTGACAACCATGCTGAATTGCCTCACTTACATCCTTCTGCAGTGTGCAACACTGGAAGCACAAACACAGAGCTCTGCTTCTGCTCTCTGCCATCACACAAATGGTTGGACAAGTGATCTTGTTATCACAAACCGATCTGATGTTTTGTGCGCCCAACTGGAATCTGATCAGTTGGTTACAGAGTGATCTTTCCCATGAACATGACTGAGGGTGGAATCTATATTAGTGCAAAAATGCCTTGGGGTTATACTGGGAAAACAATGGCAAGTCCCAAGAACACTGAAAGAGTGCCCCAGGCAAGAGCAAAATCCGGTCTTTTACATTTAGATATTATATGTAGCAAAATACTTATTAACAAAGCAAATAAAACACCTTTAATTGATTTCTGCCATCCCTGTGTCTGCTCAGATATCTATTAAAATCTGTTATTGTGAGAAAACTTTTCTGAGGGGCAGGGCTTAAAGACCATGCTGTTTAATTAATATAAACTGTTGAAAGATTAATTTACTGCGCTTTTGGATGTCTGCAGGCTAAGTGTGGGAGTCGGCCTTTCTCAGACAGTACACCATCTTGTCCTCCCCCACACTGCTCGATTCTGAGGTGCCCCGAAACCCCCAAGTACCGAGTCACCGCATTCATAACGTGTCGAGTAAGACTGATTGTGATTCACTGTTAAGTTTCAAATCGCTTTTGAACTTCCTTATTCATTTATCCAGTTTCACAGATAAATAATCGGTTAGAAAAGGATGTTTCACACTCCTGAAGGATATAAATCAAGGCGTTTTCATCCAGTTGTATGCTGATTTCCTGATTTTATTAAAATAAGAAAAATAATGAACTAGTGAATTCAAATAGCATACTGCAATTCCATTGGTGAAACTGTCTATTTACATAGTGCTGAATTAATTTTTTAGCACAAAATCTTACAGGGAGAAAATTACACTATTAAAATGAAATGAGTCCCCAGTAAATTGGGAGAAAGCACCTGAGTTGCACTGATAAAATGTGAAATTTCAGATTACACTATACGTTACTTCTAATGTGTGTGTCCATTGTGCATGAATCATACTTTTTTTATCAAACGCCTTCTCTGCTCTCAAGCCACTAAAATTCTGCTGTCTGTGTTTAATTATAGAATCTGTGTGAAGCATAACCTGTGATATTTTCTCAGTATTTATCCTTTTGATGTGTTTTTTACAAAATGGAACTAGTGAGTCACAGGAATTAAGTACAAAATATTAAAGAGGTACACCAGATTTTTTTTGATAAAATAAATGTCTGTCTCTTCTCTTATTACCTATTAAATTGGCACGTACATTTGTTTCATTTGCATAAGAATAATGTTCCATCCATTGATTAATTGATCTTGGTACATGTTGTTATAGAGGAAAATTAGTCAGAATACTGTTTTAGAATCTGAATTGCTTAAGGCATTTTCACTCTAGATATTTACATTTAAATTCAATTGCTAAATTTTAGTTTTTGAAAACAAAATGTTCCCAGAATAGGACCTTGTTTGTTAGAAGTGTTATTATTAAACATAACTACAGTTATGTAAGAGCTATACGTATCTCATAATGTTGTTTTGCACTTGATCACATGATCACAACACAGCAAAGCAAATAACAAATCACAATTCAAAATAAAAAAAAAAAAATTTCCGCATTTGCAATACTTATGAGCATCAGGCAAACTGATACCATTGTTTACATGGGTGAGAAATTTTTCAATTACTAGTATGGTTTTTGGTTCCTACTTCCTACTCAGCGTCAAAGGTGCAGAAAAAAATACACCGACACAAAATGGCAGAGAGAGGAAGAATAAGAAATAAAATGAATAAAAGACAGCAATTGTATCATAGAATTCCAATGTGGAGAAAAAAAAAACAAGCCTTTCACTATAAAACTACAAAGGGAGCTTCCCCCCAGTTCTGCGTTTGACACCCTCCAGCAAATCAATATTCTCTGACATTTTTAGTACGGCTGCGGCCGGCAGGGGGTGAAAGCGGTGGAGCAGAGACAAAGGAGGCGCTCCTTCAGATCCTGACAGGCCTGGCATGCCCATTAGCTCCTCCGAAGGGCCCCGTCAGGAGGGCAAGAGAGGGGGAGAGGGGAGAGCGGCCCGAGCCCAGGGACCTGTCACTCAGAGGCTCCACAGGCGCCACCATCCTGCGACTCGTGGAGGAGAGGAATACAGTCATTGTAGGACAGGCTTCATAATAACAATAATGTCTAAAATATTTCTTATGTCTATAATGCTGGATGGCCAGGCTTAGCACATTGCGTTAGGCTTGGGACTGAATTATGATGTACAACAGGAAACAAACTTCTTTCCCAACAGTCTTTGCAGATGATAATGCAAGGTCCTAGACCTCTGGGCAAGCCAAGACTCCCTGCTACCACATGAATATTTGGTTCAGTCTGCAGGGCCTGAGGAGACTATGTCTAAAAGCAGAGACAGCTGAGCTATCTCCTGCTCCCAGAAGCTGCAGAAACATTGCAGAAAGTCAGATTCTTTCTTTTGTTTTTCATTTCCTAATTCCCCTGTGACTGTATTCAGCCTGCTATGAATAATGAAAACAATGCATCTGTTTGGGGCTGAATAACAGCAAGCAATTCCAGATTTGAATTGTCATAAAAAATACAATTTAACACAGAATATGATAATGAAAGGAGACATGGTGGCCCAGCGATTAGCATTGAAGGGGTCCTGGGTTCAATTTTGGACCTGAGATGCTATCTGCATGGAGTTTGTATATTCTCCCCATATTCACGCGGGTTTCCTCACACAGTTCAAAAACATACCGGGAGGTTAATTGGCTCCTGGGGAAATTGGCCCTGTGGTGAGTGTGTGCATGTTTGTCTCTGTGTGTGTCCTGTCCAGGGTGCACCCTGCCTTGCAGCCATTGTTTACTGGGATAGGCTCCGGCTCCCCTGAATTGTGTGACCCCGAATTGGATGAAGCAGTTAGAAAATGTACCGAATGAATGCATGATAATGGAAGGAAGGGAAGCCATACTTCTATGCAAATAGTCAAATAAAGAAGTTAATTTTAAGTCTTCGGTGAATAAACTAACACTGGCATCACACCCTATCAGGTGCTATTCCAATTCAGCTTCTTTAGAGGGAAAAGGCCACTCTTTGTTTGTTAAGGATGCAGGTGGGGGTCGAAGAAACTTCAAAGAATGCAAAGCATTTTGCCTCAGCTCTTCACAAACCACAAACAACCAGCTGTATGGAACTGGTGTGAGTCATCCCACTGCCAGGGGCAGATGGAATGAAGCACCAAGGATTCTGTCATTGAGGAAAGTTATTGATTGTTCCCATGGGAGAGATTAATCAGTCTGTTAATCACGGACAGTCGTCTTTCCGCTTTCTTTTGAACAAATATTTATTGAATTTTGAAAAAAACTAGATCAGAACAAATTATCCCAGATGCACATAAAAACACATAAATTCACAGCAAACAGGGTCTAATCAAACAGATTTTGAAGATAAAATAATGTATCTGTCCCTCCTGTTTTTGTTTTTTGCTCTGGTTTAATAGTGTAATCTGGCTGCACTCCTTTGCATAAGAACAATTTATGAAAACGAATGCAGCTGAGTGTGGTTCAGACTGTACCTCACCCTGAAAAATAGATTTCTCCACCTCAGGAAGGCTCACCATCAAAGGACAAGGGGCCTTTACAGTAATTCAGGATCTGTCACTGAGCTGGAGCAGTCAAGCATGTGTTTGTCTATTCCTGAAGAAGAAGATTAAAAGAAGAGATTCACTCTATTGCGGAAACCAAACTTGCCCTTCAAAAAGGCCTTAAGAAATAATGATTGCCTTAAGGGTCTATATTAATAATTGAAGAGGTGTTCTGTCAAAGCATCCTGTCTGTCAGCAAATGTCTTTGCTGTGGCCTACTGGCCCTGTACCGCAAGGCTCTTCGCCTCGGACAGTGCACCTTCAGGCTACAGATCCTTGGCAGTTAGATGCGATAAGAAATGGTCACACTGACCTCTCTCAGTTTACAAAAGTTGAGCTAAGGTGTCTGAAGCTGCAGCGAGCTTGAGAACTGTGATTGTGCAGCAGCCCTGCAGGCGGTCTTACTTTCCCCATTTGTCAGACAGACGGATGCTTTTACCAGAGGGTGATCTCAGGTCTCTTTCCTTTTTTAACATTTTGAATAAAAATTGTCACCATTTCCTGCACGTCACATTCATGAATAATTCATGCCACTGCTGATTTCACCTTTAATTTTTTTTTAAACATTAGCGCTGCTTTGGGCTGCAGCTAATATTGGTGAGCTGTATGTGCTGGCACTTAAGTTAGATAAGTGTTTCAAATGTATCCCCTCATCTTAATTTCCATATTTACCTCACTGTTTTATATTTAATCCTGATGCTGTTACTATCCAGTATATTAACTGTGGAATGTGAAACTGTGGAAAAGCCACTTTCATTGCCAAAGTTTATATTTCCTGAATTCTCTCTTGTATGACATAAAAATGATTTTACAGTCCTGCTGCCTGAAATGAGTGAAGGATTTTTTATATTTTTATTTGAAAAGAGTATTTCAAAAGACATACCTAGCAGCGCTCTTGCTTCCTTTAGGCTGCCAAGCATTGCTATGTACAAGTGTAGACGGGTGTTTTTTTTGGACTCTGGTGTTACCACATGCTGTACATCCACACACATTCACGCACTGCCACCGTGACATCCAAGGAATTTTGTTCATTAGTGCGAGTTGTGTCGTTAACTGGCTGCGCAGGTTAGCCCTGCGAAGCAGGAAGAAAAAATCTTTGTGTGGCTCTTGCCTTGAGAGGTGCAAGATTTCAACTTGCCAGTGAAATCGAAGAGATAATCGATACAACACGCCAAACAATAGAACACAGCGATTGAAGTTTAATACCCTGACTCGAGAATTCCTAATGCTCCCGTGGCAGAAATCAATTTACACCCCGCTGAAGAAGCTTTCATTTAAAAGCATGACCTAAGGAGTGGCAAATATTTATGTAGTACCCAAATTAAGACATCGCCTGGTGTTTGCTTACATGCTAGAGTTTCGGTTCATTTCAATTGGAAAACAAAACCATAAATATATCATCACTTCATTATTTGAGGCAGCTCAGATGCAGGATAGGTTTGATTGATAGGTAGAAGCTAGGCAGAGAAGCAGACTACAGTACGTGCCAGTATCTGCTTACCTACTCCAGATTAATAACATGATAAGAATCTGATTAAGTTATTAATTCAAAACCCCAAATAAGAATTAAGATCTCGTGCTTAGGAACTTAATTAGCTGCTGTCCTGAGGGCAACAGAATAGCAAGCTACAACATGGTCCAGAAAACAAGTCAAAAGGCTTTTTTCAAACAGTACAGTGTAACAGGTCTGTAGGTAATTCATTAACCACGTCTACAAGCGAGCAAATGACAGCACATTGCACTTCTTCTATTACAAGGTATTGTGTTGCATGTCTCCAGGGGCTGACACAGCTTTAGAAATCTCTTCCCAATATCAGATACATGATAAATATTCTATAGTGCATGAGCATGTACTGTAGGTAATAACTATATCTATTTCCATACTGTTTGATGGCTGAGGGGCTCAGCGAAAGCACATAATGTAGAACTGTTCTTTTTCAAACCAAAGCAAAGTCTACAACACATCCCCTTGGGATTCAGCCCACGGTCTCCAAAGCCAAAGACGCCAATGTCAGTAACTGATCCCCTTCAGTTCCTCATGGTCCACTGGTAATATGTAGAAGCAGACAGTGATCCCAAATCATTATTGTAGAAAGAGCCGTTTAACATCCAAAGCAGACAAAGTTTCACACAACATTAAATCGGCTCAAGCCTTTATCAGTTTGGATATAAACTAAAACTTCAGTGCATCGGTGCAGTGTTTTTAATAGCTAAACTAAAAAGCACAAAAGTCTATCCTACATGCATTCCTTAGAAAATAAATTTCTTAAGTCAATAATATGTTCTATTTTCCAACTGCGCTTGGTTTATGAATCGTGGCATACACTTCTACAGCTACCTTTTGGTTAACTCTTCACTCTGCATGGCCAGGGGTTTTGCTCTGAGCCCAAGGGTTCAATCCAAATCTCACCATACCTAAAACACTCAACAAACATCCTGAAATGCATCTAATTCTTGGATGCCATTTCTCACATCTGGCCTTGTTGTTATTTTTCAGGTTGATTGATGTACTGGAGATACCTGTCCTAAAGGTTTTCAGAAAGTGTTGCTGTACCAAATATTAGGCATAGAAGAAGAGATGTATCCAAAAGTGTCAAGGAAGTCCAGTTTCAGTCAGCACCTCCAGAAGAAAGATCCAGACCTGAGCAGGAGTCAACAAAGATAATACAGAACATTAGCCTACAGTATTTAGCATTCTGGACAGTTCTATGCTGTTCCAACAGGACTCACAGAATTGTAGGGCAGCTCCATGGAGTCAGGCCTATTGTCCCTTCTAAAGATTTACATTTCCTATGCATGCAGAAGCCTAGTTTTTCATTTTCATCTTTTATAGTGACATAGATCTTGTAGAGTGCAACCTTGCATAACAGTCCTAGAGTCAATGACCCAACCATCTACCACAAATACCTGGATATTATTTTGGTGTCTGGTACATGGAAGGTTTTGTATCCATTGTGTCCTTCTGCTTTTTTATGTGTGTGAAGTCAAATCATGACAATGTGATCAATACCCACAGATCATTTCCATGATGTCAACTATCACCTTTCTCCCGGCTCTGGGTATCAGAGCACACACAGGCTTGTGGGTGGCTGGTGGGGGGGGGGGGGGAGAGGGGATGGGATTGATGTGTGTGTGTGATAGTGTGTCAGTGTCTGGCAGGAAGGGGTGGCTGTGTATGGAGAAGATGTATGTGCAGAGGAGATGGGCTCTGTGTGTGAAAGAAACACCATGATAACTATCTTCAATGTCATTTAAGTACTAATCTCAATTGCCTCTGTCTTCCTAGAAGTACTTAACAAACAAACACTTAAGGCAATGTTGATAACGGCAAAGAAAATGTGTACAGGCATCTGTATTAAGTGAGAGTAATGTTCTTGACTTCCAAGCCACATGATATTTCACCTGTATCTTTGTTTGATAAAATATATATGATGTGAGAGGCTTAATGTCACTATGAAGAACTTGATGATAAAACTTTAAAATGGCTAAAGCATAATGCTGTGTGTGGGAACCGTGCAGTCAATTTTAATTCCACAGTTTAGTGAACATTCACAATTAAAGGAGAGGAGATAACAAAATACTTTACATATCATTAATGGAAACAATGGCTCTGCCATTTTAAAGTAACATTCAACCACAAAGATAACGAAATCTAGTAAAACCATGTAAATCTGTAAAGTCAAACAGGATCCTGTAAACTCTGACAGATTGTTTGAACTTTCTCCACTTGCTTCTTAGCCTTGTTTGATGAACGGAATGGCTGTTACCTCACTGCTCTTGCCTGGGATTCAAACTGGTTGACACACAAAGGCATTGATGAGTTGTTCTAAAGTATGGGGCTCTTCAAAAGGAAAGACAAACACAGCATCATGGCTCTGAAACCTGCTAGTTCTTTGCTGCAATAGCTAAGTGACCAGACAAATAGTGAAGTTACAGCAAACTTAAACTCATACCTCACCAAGCAAATTCTTGCTTTGTTTAAAGGCTGCTGAATGCTGGTAATGAGGCTTAAATTTTCAAGCAAACATGGATGATGAATAGAACCTGCCAGGGCCTCCAGCCTCAGCTGTAATTTGAACACCCACTTGAATTCATATCACGAGATTATGTAACTCACAGTGGTTCAATGTGCTGACACCGAGGGGCATCAATTCAGTAATGCGAGACCAGAAGCCTTTGTTTTCCAAAGATCATGCTGTGATGAGACAGCAGCCTCCATTTCCCTGTCTGACCACACAGGAATGGCGATAGAGAGGCTGTTTTTAATAGCTTTTAAATAATAATAACTTTTAATAATAACAGTTTAATCTTAAAATGCAATTCAACGTCATCTGCTTCCCAGTGGCAGTGGTTTTAATAAAAGTGACATTTCTTGGCAAATAAAAATCAAAGAGACGTATGTGATCTTGCTCATTAGTGAGCCACTAGTGTAGCCCATAATATGAATGTACCACATGAAAATGCCTGGATCACATAGAATATTGCAATATGTGTTTGTAAATATCAGATCTAGCAAAATTCCATGCTAATTTGGAACTATGGTGTTAAGTCATTGCAAAATGCACCCGCAGATGCTATATTTCCTGAGGTACAGGAGGCAACAAAGCTCTCACATAAAGAAATTGAACACAATGCAGCAGAAAGCACAAACATCACAGAGAGATGGTAAATTCAATATACATCAGCTGTGGAGCACCTTGATTCATCTGAGAGAAGATTAAAAAATTATTCTTTCTTTAAATGCAGTGCACTCCCAAACTGATGATATTCCTCCATACTCTGAACGGCTTATTCTCAGGTTAACTCTGATCAATACACTTAGGAAAAAATAATATTTAAAATAATACTTCTTCAAGGAACTGAACCAAAACAGATTATATTGAATCTGATATTAATATTTCACTAGATGTGATTCATATCTTGTATTAATACCAAACTAGGTTTACAGCAATATTTGTGGATGATAAAATAAAAAGCAGGCTGAAAAAAAACATCTTATACTCTTACGGAGGCTCTTAAAATAGCACTCTAAAGGATTTATGGTTTGGAACTGAAATGGGTTGTTTTCTCTTACAGAAACAACATAAGAAAACGTGCTGTTAATTTTTTAATGAATTGGACCTAAGTTTAAGTTAAAAATGCTGGCACGTAACTGAATATCATGTTGTTAGTATTGTCTTTGTTTGAACCATACATCCAGAATCCATCTTCTGACGTAAGAAGATAGACATGAGTTGAATGAGAAACATTTGTCATCTGGTTCGTAAGATAAGCCAAGAGTCTAACGGGTACTAGTAAAGGAACAAGTAATGGGTTTATTCCATGCTGAAAAGAGAAGAAAGAAAACACAACGTTTCAGCCGTGGAGCCTTCTTTGGGTGTAAGCTTGCATTGCTAGATGGAAGAAGCAACAGACAACCTCGCACCAAGTCTTGACACCCGTGGGATTTCCTGTCTGCACCTAGCAGAAAATAAGGTCCTGTCCAGCCTTATTTAACCCCGTGGATTCCTGTCTAGCTCTGTTAAAGGCTGTGAAGCCCTTGATTGCCCATTCCAGTGGACTGGAATTAAAGACTAGTGAAGTAGAGATAAGGGAGGAAGAATAGCTTCAAACAGAAAAAAAGGAATGGAGGGAGAGAGGGAGAGATCCGACATTGATCTTTCCCCTGTGACACAAACGCAGGCCTTATGAAACATTTGGGTTAAGGCTCTGCTTCTTTGCTGCTTCCCCTACCTCAGAGATCACCAGACATGCCCAGAACTGTTACATATTGTAGGTGCATTGCTGGTTTATATTTATGTTTACTCAGAATCGATAAATCTTAAGGTTAGATATAAAACCGACAGAATCGGGATTAAGGATTTGACTTCCATTTGCTCCCAGGTAAGTAGTTAGGTAACCATCTATGTTTCAATTCACAAGCAAAGGAAATCACAGGATTGCAAGTGCTGCCTGCATTGAAGTCTGTGACGTGGCCCTTTCGACACCACTGTTTCTGTGCTGGATCCAGTGTGTGAAATCCTGGAAATGACAGTGTCTGCACTTTTCTAATAAGGCATAGTATTCGATCAACCTCTGTTGCTTAATGTACAGCACTACCAAATTGCAAATTGCTGGTAATGTGCCCCTGGCAGTAAAGTATTATTCACATCATGTAGGTATAGTTAATGCACTAATTAGCATTCCAGCACAGTACTGCTAGATCACCTCACAAGAGGGATTAAAAAAAGAATGACAGGAATTAAAAAGAGTTTCCACATTCATCATGTGCAAATGACGTGCTCTGTTCTTCGTGGCGCTACTGTATGTCCTTGTGAAAAAAAGGTTTGCCTCGATTGGCTAGGCAGTTTCTCCCAGGTAGTGCCACGCTGTAATTATCGCGCCGCTCTGTTCAGTGGGCCGGAGGAGAAGAAAGGCTGACCCAGCGCAGAGGGGTTAGAACACAGCAGGAACCCTGAAACCTGTGACAAAGAGCCCCGCGCTGCTGCCTCCACTCTCTAATCCTATTAAAATGGATCGCTTACAAAACTGTAAAACAGCGAGTCAATAGTGAAAAGGTCATGTAATCTTATTGCTTCCTCAATGGAATAATTGCCCTCAAGATGATTAAATGGGTTTATTTTTCGGTCTCCTGATCAAGCTCAGTGCTAAGGGAATGGGACCATTGAATGAGAGATAAAACACTGAGGGGCTTTGCAAACAGGCATGTTGTTTCTGCCGATTCAGTCCCATCCAATACAGGAAAGACATTTTTCACCATATCCCTCCGTGTTTTGGGGCTAATTTAATCATAGTTTCCAAATCTGATTTTAATTAAACGTAGGCTGCTCAGGACTGCAAAAGTACTGCATAACTTACATTATTGCCTATTTAATATAACAAGAAAAAAAGCTATATGTGCTCAAAGGATCCACATATTCATGCCCGCACAACAAACGATTTGTTTTCCATAGCATATCTGTCCCTTCAGCAGCAATATTGATCTCACCTGAGCCACTGTTACCATGGTTACCACGCTGATAACCCCCACTGATGCGAATGCTTGGTCAGGGAGTCATGGCTGAAGGAAGTACTGGAGGCAGTAGAGTGTACTCACTACCAGGGGTTCAATTGCTTGTGCTTGGAATAGCAATTTGGAACCAGCATGTGGATATCCCTTAGCTGTCGGCATCAACAATATAAATAATGGCAAGCAGTCCCCTGAGCGGCTACATCAGTTTTGTCAAAAGTCACCGTGGTGAGCCCAACACGGGAAGACTCCAGTGGCCACTGCAACAGTAAGGACAGTAAGGACGAAGGTGGACTCTGTTCTAACCTAAACGTTTTGCGAGCAGAAAATCTCAAACCCTGTCAGACAGAAATAGACACTCCAAAGACCAAGACAGCAGTGGAAGGATGAGATTACTAAAATTGCTAAACTAGAAGCAATCAAATGGCCTGCTTTCATTTATATCTCATTTATAATTTTCTTCTATTCCTCTGACACCTTTGACAGGCCAGAACTGGAACTCGTAGCTCCTTGGTGTTATGGTACGTGCATTACAGAACAGACCCCTGCGGGGTCTCGGGGACACATAAACATGCTTATATTCATCTTGACATAAATGGTGTGATCTTTCATGCATGTGGAGTTCTTTAATAGAAAACACTGTGTCCTTCAGTGCCATGCCCCTCCCAGTATTTTGAAATGTATTGCCAAAATCATAAAGCTAATATCCTGATTAGATCACATATAATGCATCTTTGTTTCTCTGCATTACGGTGAAGTTAGACAGCTTTCTGTGCATCAGGTTCTGTTTTACATGAAAAGAATCTCATGATGCTGAAATGCCCATTAATTGCTTGAACGTCTTGTCTCTTTGCCTACATTGATTTTCAATCAGGAGTATCTTCACATTAATTCTTAAGAGCTGAGAGGACAGGGCATTCATCGGCTTGTTTTTCTCCTCTTGCCAATTATTTAAGAAATATGTTCCTATTAAGGGGTTTGCAGACCATGGAACATCAGTTCCCCAACACCGGATGGATAATTATTTAGGAAAGCAGTGAAAAGGAGTTAATGGATGTATGGGAAACCCATCCCAAGAGTGCAATGCAGGGTGCAGAAGAGAGATGTTCAAGTGTCACACAGACTGCTTTGTGCAAATTTATTTAAAAATAATCTGTGCAGACTAAGCTGCAACAGAAGGGACATTTGACTTTTTAACATGCAGCAAGCTGAGATCCTTGGTTACCTCTTTTGATGCTGCCTATCCAGCGCGATTAGCTGCTGTTCCCCCATGAGTTTTGTGTGTAAGCTTCATCGAGCCACTGAAATGAAACGCTCACACTTTTTTCTTTTCCCCGCTGTGGGAGACAATCTTAAATGCTGTCTAGCTTTGCTCTGTAACGGACAGGGTGGTTGCAGGGATAAAAAAAAACAGTGAGCTGTCATTCAATGGCTCCTCTCTCATCACACGTCTCCTGCTGCAGCTTGAAAGCCTGCAGCATCCAGCTCAACAGTGCCAGCTCATCTCCTGATGCCAACATCAGAGCGCAAAAAAGAACTGACACTCAAGACTGCTATGGCAAGACCATACGGCATCCTCAAGCAAAGCCAAAAAATTCACACTGACAAAAGCCTGACAGGAACCAAGACAACAGCTACTGTTCACGAAACTCACCAAATTGTTAACTCAGAACTCATGCAAATTTGAAAAAATAAAGAACTGCAAAAGGAAAGAAAATAGGTCTTAGCTATACTGTATAGAGTAGTAGGACATAACAGGCCAACTAAGAAATAACTTCATAATTCTGTTTGGCAGCTCAAGCTGCCTTATAATTTACTTCCAATTTATCCATAGTAGATGTGTATTTTGCAAAGGAATCTATGGTTGTGTGCATAGATACACAGTATGTGCTTATGGTAGTTTTTTTATATACTGAGAAACATTTCAAAAGCAACAAATTCTATTGGTTCTAATTCTCGTTTTATAGCTTAATGAAGACAATTAAATGCATTCCCCTCACTTTCAATTCATTTACTGATCTCTGTCAGCTGTTGTTGTTCTGATTTTATGCACCTGTATGTGATCTAGGTGATTTTTGTGTCTTGTTTTGCGTGTGTTTAATGTTTGGTCTGCTTCTTACGGGGAAAGCTAAAGGCATATTTTTACAGATGTGGACAACAGAGGGACATGGCTCTTTGGGCCCTTTCATGGGGAGCTGCTGCAAGGGCAAAGATGGGTGGAGAGAACTAAAATAAAATACACAAGCGAGCAGCATGATATTTATAAGGAGGTAGGTTGAAGGATGATTTATAAGCAGGAGTTTGAGTGAGATTACTGCTCTTGAACTTTTATTGAAAACTCCATTTGTAGTGTTTTTAATACTTCTCGGTACATGCTTAGGAAAAAATGTTTTCATTTGACACCTGACAGAGAAATAAAGATGTTATTCTATATTTTTCAAAGGCTGGAGCAGCTCTGGGTTCTTGTTTTAAATTTTAATGATGTGATGATTGCTTTCCTATACCATCGTTTGCTGGCAAAACACAGAATGGATCAATGTTTCCTGATAAGCTCTTGTTTTCATGCTCTGAGTCCTTAAAGTGAGAAGCAAAGGTGAGAACTAATTAGCGTTCTGGCAGCATCTGTGCAAAACGCACTGATTCTCTGTTGCAGTGCTTAGTAACCTTAATGAGGTATGGAAATGGTAGCTAATTTGTAGAAAGGAGACTGTGTGTATGTGTGTTGGGTATATTATGAGTGTTTTCCCTTACTGGAATTTTAAATTGCAGTGCGGCAATCGAAATAATATACACACGGTACATAAATTAAAGCAAATTGCTGCTGGTTCTCAGATGGGCTAAACAGAATGCTATTGATACTATTGAATGCAGCTTCAGTCTACTTAAAAGAAAAAGAACATAAGAAAAACTCTGCGTATTCCTTCATCAGAAGTCAGAATTTCCGTGATGTTGCTATTAAGTAAAGGATGAAGCCCTTGTGATGAAGACTCTGCTTACAGTGTTGCTGCCTTCACCAGCTGGTTCCTTTCATTATTGGCCTGTTTGCTAAGAGTCTGGATAATACAAGCCTTGTTCTTTCTAACAGTCACCCATGTAAGAAGCTGGTAAACACTTTAGCACCCCCACAATACTGTTATCTTCCTGGGCTGAAGTGGTCTGACTAACTGCCTGTCTATTTAAACAATTAATGAAAGGGATTGAGAGTGAACAAGGGTCTTCTTTATTTAACCACTTCACTACCCAACAATGTTGGCCCCAAATTACATCCCTATTTCCATATCAATAATTTGTACCGGCACGGAAATACAAACACATGACATGCTGGGCTCGTACATCAAAACTCTCTTTAAATTCGCTTTTACTTTTTATAGCATTCAAAAAGCATATTTTTGTAAAGAAAATGGTGGTCTAAGCCCCTGGAAGTACTTTTGTTGGAATTTTAGGACACAACATACTTCATATATGAATACAATTGTGTTTAGCATTTCTGAACAAATAATACATAGTAGATAGTACATATAGAAATAAAGCAGACAACATCAATTAGAGTAACATTATTAACAAAGGTCACTGCACCCAGACTCCACTTTCTCCTCAAAACTTCCATGTGAAAATCAGAATTCAGAAACAATGAAAGATTAGAATAAAATTATTCAAACCAAAACAGGGGTCAATATTAATTTAAATAAAGTTTAAAAGAGACACTGTGTTAAACAGATACATTTTCATCAGAGATATTTTTACTGTTTTAGCTCAATTTGACTAAAACCAGATATTTGCATGATGATGCTAATAATAATGTTTAATTCTATGAAATGGAAACAGATATCAACAGATATGTAAAATATTCTGCAGCGGTACACACTTTTAACTGCTTGCTATTATTGAAAGAACTGTTTTCGGATGTTAAGGGCTCTCCAGGCTCACTTTAATTTAGTATACTGCTCTCCATATGAAGCACAGCAGCATTTTGTTCCTGGGCAAACAAATTTGATTTCATAACTCAGGTATCATGAGGCTAAAAAGGCACCAGACGTGAACCCCAGCAAAATAGAAATACTGCAGTGTTTTGCAAAACAAATTAAGCTGTGATTTTTCACTTTTTCTAAAGATTAGAAGAATCTCTATTTTGAGAAAGAGGACACTCATTCATGCAAGAGATTTCTTAAGTACTGTCCTAGCACAGAGAAGTGTTGCGGATTATTGTGTGTCATTACAATGAATATACATTCAGCAAACTGAATCGATTTTGCTTACATTGTATATAAAAGGTTTAAGTAAAGCCAGGGTTTGAATCATATTTTTCTTGATTTGCTTTTAAGATCCTTCCGCACACATGATGCGATTGCATTAGGGTCTTTTATATAACCTGATATATAAAACATATTTTTGTATTCACCAACCTATTAGATAAATTTGAAATGGATTTGTCTCTATCCTACAGCTTTAATCTGGAGGGAGGGGGGTATACTTGCTCTACCAAGTGTAATGTGTATTACCTTTGTGGACATTATTAAACAAACATTAGCCTTAAAAGTGGACTTTTCAACAGCCCCTGTAACTGAGAGTTTGAAATGTAAGAAAAAATTGATTTAATTTTCTAGCAGTGTTAAAAAAACCCTTGGGCACAGTTCTGTGGTAGGATCATCTGGGTCCAGATATACCTTTTGTTACAGGTAATTAAAGCACATTGAATTGCACACCAAAAAATGACATCTTTATATACTTTCATTAAGCTCACGGCAATACCGGGAAATGTGATGTCTTGACAAGGTTGTGATCACGTTGATCGCCCAGTGGGCTTGTATAGCTCACTAAATGCAATGGAGATTTAGAGCAAATGTTTCTACAGTGCTTCAGAATACATTCATTTTAGTCTAGGATTCAGGGAGACCCTGTTTCATTGGCGTCACAATTTGATGCCCTCTAAGTGTTTAATGTACAACAGCTGCATAACTGCTCATAATCTGGCTGCAAAGTATTTACAACTGTTGAGCATGGCTGAAAAATAAAAAAAGTAAAAATGTGAAAAATAGTTTTCTTCAGCTCTGTGTCCAAAACTGATTGCAGGGCTGATTTTATGCATACACCTTATTAACATTCATATTGTAGCAGAGAATTCACACACTGTCATTTACTTAAATCCTTTGTAATCATAGATTACAGTCAGTTTTATGCAATTTCTTATTAAACCATGGTAGGGAGCAGTATCTACAGTGTTGCAATTAGCAGTCAAAAACGTTCCCCTTTGTTAATGTGCTGGCTCCCCATGGGCAGAAAAGCAACATTTCTGAAAGCAATTATAAAAATATTGTAACGAAAGCGTTCTTTCCGGACCCTACGCGGACGACACGATCCAGGTAAAAGTGAAGATAACACGGGGGAAAAAGTCATGCAGGATACGGGCGTGAAGACGGGGGGGCGTGTCCATGGAGGGCTGGTGGTCGGGGGAGGTGTGGCCAAGGCAAACAATCCGGGGATGAGTCAAAAGCAGAATCCAAAGACAGAGCAACAGTCCAAAGCCAGGCGATCCATCTGGGAATAACGATTAAAAACCAGAGCCGGGTCGGGACCGGCAGGGGAGACGGGAACAGAAACTAAAAGCATAACGGAGCCAGGCGCTTCCAGGTCCCGGGCTCGCATGATGCGGAAACCAATGCAGAGCCCGGATTAACGTCAGCATCTGGCTTTTAAGGGGGGCTGGAAGGAGGTCCGAAGTTAAAGAGCCGGAGCGCCCTTAAGGGGGACGGACTACAATCGTGACAAATATTCCTACAAATATAACCATTCCCACAGAATTATTCATGATCACAGAGTGTGAAGGGCTACTTAGTGAGAGGAAGACAATTTGCCAAGGTTTGTGTGTAGATCTTAAATGAAGCACAGCACCATACTATATCTGCAATTTCCTCTCAAAGAAATGCAGTTGCAGAATATACTAGGCTTCGAAACACCTTATAATTTATAACTGCAATTATTTCACAAAAATCTCATCAGGCAAGTGATATTTTTGTAGCAGGTGCACTGAGATTCTATGACATAGAAACAGGTAAATTCATTATGGTAATTCACCTTCATCATACACTGGACTGATGAACTGGGCACCCGCTGTGAAAGTCATAGGTTAATACCATGTGTGGCCACTGTTGGAGGCAATACAAGGTGTACATAAACAATGTGTGTTTCGCACCAGGCTGTCTCTTGCACAGTCTGTGTGGAATATTGCCAAGATCAGCAGCAGTGAGGCTGTAGGTCCTGATCAATGTAGAACCCTACAGTCAGGGTGTCATCCACCATGAGTGGAGTTTTGTAGCAACTAGACCCTCCTTCTCAAAACATACCACATGGACCTCCCTGTCTATCGTGGTGTGCTGGTGTGATTTTTGAATCTCCAGCTTGTGTCCTTTCGCTGATGGGAGATTTTGCAAGGTTAGAACCTGCTGGCTGTGAACACCCCAGATGTTGAGCGAGAGTGCATTCACATATTGATCATGTTGATATTTTCTGTGGGTTTTTTTCTTAATTTTCAAAGTGCTTGACATTCCACAGCTTAAAACCCCTCATTGGCTCTGTTCAGCCGAGTCTCTTGCTAATGAGGTCATTTAGTGCTTGGCAAGTGAATGATCCATTGATCAAAATGACACCAAAAACATTTAATCAAAATATGTTATTTATTGTTCTAAAAGGCATGCACAAACAAGGTTATGAATGTCTTATGGGGCTCAGTAAATGAGCAAAGGCTCAATATTGTTAAAACTGAGCCCACCTCCTAATTACTGTGATTAAAAACAGTTTTAATTTTAATCTTGAGGTGAGTTTTATGTCTGTAGTTCACCAGTAGACACAAAGGAGTCTCTTTTTAAAATGAGTACAGGAGAAAAACAGAAATAAATCAGGCAGGACTAAGCAGGGGACATATTATTAATCTTTAACCCCTACAATTCCTTGGTCTTTACCTTGAAATTTTAAGCCAAAGAATCCACACTAATATACCATTGCACCAGTTTGACAAAAATCCTACTGTCACGCCCTCTGCCTACCACATTCTCACATAGAAACTCACCCGTGCTAATTACTCTCCAGCTCTGAACACTTCTGCCAAATGACGCCGCTCCTGCAAATCAGCCAACCATGACACTCCATCAATCAATGCACCTCCTACCTCGCCTTTGTTTCTGTATCCTACTCTCTCTTCGTAACGAACCTCAGAACTTTCCTTCGACCACGTCTACTGTCTTGCCCTTGTGGATTGGGAGCCTCCTCGTTGACCTACACCTTTTGAATCACGGAACTGCCTTTTGACTACGACTTCTGCCTTACCCTCTCCTGGATTGGAAACCTACTCGCCTACCTCTTGTTACTAACCTCGGAACTTGACTCGGACCTCGCCTCTCGCCTAGCCCTCATTCTCTCCGGGAACTTCTTCCTCATCTCTAGACCCCCTAAGGTACTGCAAAAGGTTCACCTTCCCGCTTGCTCAGCGGGTCATTCGTGACAACTACAGTTCAATTGGATTAAAAGTTCAGAAGGAATGTATTTTGGTATCTGTCTGTATGGATTGGAACTGCTTTATGTCCCACACCTTTAACTTCAATATTGAAGTACTTAGCAGGGGCCAAACTCATTTTAGAACGAGATACCTAATAAGAAACAAATCATTGGTGCAGTCTCAGAAGTAGGGGAGAAGGATACACCAATGTCACTTCTGTCTTGGCCCGTTAATGAAGGGGGGAGCCTAGCTGTCTTCCTCATGGAAGTAAACCCTAGGAAGATAAGTGTACAGTGGACAGTCGAACCTAGGAGGCATGTGGTTGGGATGTGAGAGGAAGAAGGTGTAAAGACCCTGCAGCTGTGTGGAGGCAACATCAGCATCATGCTACTACGACGGTTGAATACCACTAGGGAAAAATACACGATACAGTGTTTTGCATTGTGGCTGCACAACAGGAGGAACGGTTCTCTCTTGCTTTCCATCCACCTGCTGGCTCGTTATATAATCTGGTAGTGCAACACTCTATCCTTTGACCCCTTCTAGGCAATTTTTCAAGGGCAAGGCTTATGAAGCCAACCCAGAAACAGTGGAGCAGAGACAATGAAAGGGTCAGGTTTACTTTGTACATGCTGGAAATGTCCTCCTGTGAGAACATATGCCAAGCAGGAAGGGAGGAAATGCTGAGCAGCATGCCCCCGGAACATTATTTTCAAAATCATTCACCACATTCGCAGTCCCCAACCTTTCAATGCATTTTAAAGGACATATTATTTCCTGTTATTAATAGTAGTTACCCACTAGTTGCTTTTACCTCAAGCAAAGTACAGAGACTAGAGCAGAAGCAGAGATTAACAGCTTCTGCAGATTAATGTACCATAAAGCCTTGTTGTCTTTTCTGACAGATGAAGCACAAGGTTGTCAAGTAACTCACTTAGTATGATGAATTGTGTCAATGGCAGTACTGGACTTTGAACCAGGCTCAGACAATCCTGGTTCTGAGTTCTTTACCCTGAACAAGGCTCTGGCTAACCCCTGACCTAACACCCACTTCTAAGGAAACAGAGGTACTTTTTGTTCAAAATAAAATAAGTGGTTAAGCATGTTTCACAGCAACACTGTGAGCAGCATGTCTTGTGGTTGTCTACAAGATTTGGGTTTACCACCTCTTGAAAATGTTATCTTTACTTTTCAGAGAAAATCAGTACATGTAGTCTTTAGAGTGAAATTTAATCAAAATAATAAATATATATTTATTTGTTTTTTTTATTTTTTTGCTACTATTCTGGTATTTCTATACAGTTGTGTGATAGTTTAGAAAACAGCAACCATTGAATTGAAAAAATGCCCAATACCACAAAATACTCAATTTTAAATTGAGCAAGAGTGAACTATTGGTAATGGGAATTGATTTTAAGCCTGGAGACTTCACAGGGACAAGAGGTTTCGATGTGGGCTACAAAAAAGCTGACCTCATCACTGTATCATCAAATACTGAGTAGCTTTTGAAATATTACCTGAGCCTGCATGAAAACAAATGAGATAAATGATGCAATTGGAACAGACAACAGTTCCCAGGAAAAGATTATGAATGTCCAAATCAGTGGGATACACCACTATTTAATGATTTCATTTTTAACTCTTGTAGAGATTACTTTCATGAAAAATGAATGGGGGATTTCAGGCTGAGTATAACAGCACCCGTTTGGGAGACAGATGTGGGAACCCCAGAAGCAATCCTTTATAAGTCTAAACTCAAAAAACAATTATTTGCCTTCCTGGTGCAAATTACCCCTCATTTCTCAAACACCCTGTCACACAGACACAGTTTGTACCCCTATATCATTATACACCACATCTCACTGTTCTCCTTTACCCTAGATAAGAAGAAACTCTGCACCAACTTTTGAGATCCAGGTTAATATTTCTGGAAATACCAACTAAATGGGTAATACAGTGTTCACAAATGGGACTATGAAAAATAAAAAATGAATTATGATTATCTACTGTATATTGAAATTGATCTGGAAAAGTATCTTGAAAAAAGTATTTTGAGGAATCTAGAAAAATACTATAACAGATGAAAAAGCAAAATCCATAAATGCCTAAGAATGGATGATTTTAAAAGATTGTTGCCTTAATATAGTTACATTCAGAGATCTGTTATATTTAATACTTCCGCATGTCTTTGATTTACAAAAACAAAAACAATAACTCAGATATATTATAAATAAAATCCCACTTTGATATCTGAGTTTTCATTTCTTCCCACTTTGTGGTTTTAGAGACATTCCTAAATGAAACTGAAACACATCCTCACACTACTTCCATTTCTATCAAACCCTTTTTTATTGGAATTTGCCAACATAAATCCCTTTGAGGTTTCAAAGTGGTGAATTTGCAAGGTAATGTTACATAATTGCAGTGTTTTCCTGTTTTATCAAGATAGATAACAGATGATAGATATATAACTGTAGGTATTAACTTACTATATTAAGATATATACTATTATTTACCATAATAAATGTTTTTGGAGAGAGCAAAACAATCCTTAAACCCATTAACTAGGGAAAAATCAAGATCTTATCATAATGTAGTATTCTCTGTGACAGAATTGTGAAACAATGGAAAAGCAAAGTAACAGCAATATGGAGTGTGATTAGCTATCCTGAGGAAAAAATATGTTTAACAAAGAATACTGCTATGGATATAAAAGAGAAATCTTTTACAGGATTTTACCAAAAAATATAATGCTTTTTTTCCACTGATCTGGGTAAAAAGTTGACTTTCCTAATAATTAGTGAAAGAAATTACTTCAAGTTGTTGGAAATTAGTTTAATTCATTTGTAAGCACCAGGTTTCTGTCCCTTGTTTATGTAAAAGGTAGAAATTATCAAGCATTACTTATAATTGCCAGTACTTCAAAACTACAGCACTCAAATATGTCTTTAGGAAAATTACTGCAGCTGCGTATTCTAATGTGATTGCTAAATTTCATAATTGCTATCAATTGCTTTCAATTGCCGAAAAATTGCTTGCAGAATGAATAGACTGTCCTTTCTACCTGATAGAGGACATTAAGACTGTGAATTTAAATACTAACCCCAGTTTAGTCATGTAAAAATCTTGTGTTCTATTTCATGGTACTCAGGTTCAGGTCACAAGAACTTTACAGCATTGAACTAATGTGTGAGCATTTCATTTTGGAAACGAAAGAATAAATGTAGGGAAGGGGAAGCACAAAGATTTATTATATGAAGGTCAAACAGCTATAGTGATGCTCACTTTTGTAATATATTAATATATTGCTTTCTCCACTTTACAGAACAAAAAACAATGTGTGCATATTTTGTATCACATAATTTGAGCTCATGTTAATAACCCTTTCTTTAATGCCCCCAAAGAACCTGTCCACTATAAGCTTGTGTTCACATTTCAGGATGAATTTAGTAGCTTACCTTATTATATACTGTATTACGTTATAGTGCAAAGTAAATGAAAGGCAAGCATTGGTAAATAAGGATATTAGAAAAGCCAAGAGAGAGGGGATAAAAAAGTATTGCAATATTCCTACGAGGCAGTATTTTAGTATTACAACAGTAAAAGAACAGTTAAGGACGAAGTAAAATACATCCATGACAATGATGGGACAATGGAAGGGAAATGGCTGATACAGTAAATATCAGTGCCAACAATGCCTCAGGCAGCAAGAGGACAAAGTTCTGTACTAAACAGTATCAGCATAGAAGAAGCAAGAGGTACCAACGACAGTGGATACACATGATTAAGGATTAGATTAAGGATTAATTAATAAACAGAAAACAGAGTGCAGACAAAGAGTGAATGTTCACATGTTCATATTGTGAAGATGTGGTCAGTGGAGTACCACAGAGTCCTGTTCTAGGACCACCTACATTTAATTCCTAATTTATAGCAGTGATAACTAACTGCTATAGTTAGTAAACTGGTTAATTTTGCAGATGATGCCAAAATATGAGAATAAGCAAACACCGAAGAAGCAGTAAATGAGATTCAAAAAGATTTAGACAAAATACAAAATGCAGAATTGACAAGGGTTTTGCATACAAGTAGCAAATAAAAGCCCCAAAGTATAAATATGTACTCCTAAAGGAAACACTGAGCTAGAACAGTTTATTTATTGAAAGTAGTTTAGGATTATTCATCCTAATCCTAGACAATGTGGGGAAACAATAAAAGAGACAATCAAAATTCTCTAATAAGACCTATTTAGAATATTGTGTACAATTTTGGTTGCTGTGTTCTATAAAAGATATTACTGTACTGGAATCAGTCCATAGACGAGTAACCAGATACATTTCAGGATTTATGTCCTTTACTGATAGATTTAAGGAACTGAACCCTTCAAAACATGAGTAGAGAAGACTACAGGTGGACCTCATACAGTACAAGGATTCAGAATCAGCAAAGACATTGAGTCAGCTCTGCTGATTTCTTCAGAATAAACAGTAAGTCATGAACTAGAGGACACGAGTGGAAACATGAAAACTATGTGAGAGTGCATCTAAAACATAAAGAGCAGGAGGCTTGAAGGCTTGTACGATCATGGAACAAGCTACCCAGCCATGCTGTTGATGCCAGTACCCTGGTTCCTTTTCCAAAATGGCTGGATGAGATCCTTGGACCAAATAGCTGTGAACTACAAAAACAGGCTAGATGGGCCAAAATGGCCTCCCCTCATTTCTAATTGTTTCTCTTTTTTATGTGTCACTTCCTTCATACCAGCAACAGTGGATAAAGGGAGCTGTTAAAAACAAAATGAGAAAAACTACAGCCTTTTAGTGTACAAGTTAGGACATTGATGATGCAAAGAGAAATTACAGGCATGATTTGTCTATGGCAACATGTAGGGATACATGGCATTTTATTTAATTCCCTTGCTTGTAGTTTGGGCAGTAGTGTTTCCATGCTGTAATGTTAAAAGCACTGGGCAGTGCAAGCACAGGGAATATGTGCGAGAGCAGAGGGTGCTTGCTTCTCTGCTTGCTATTTTAACTGCATTACAGTGTATACAGTATCTGTTTCTACGCTGTCAGAAGCTTTTACTTTTTGACTTTTATACTGTATGAGAGTGAGTCTTGCAGGGCTCCACACAAAACGATTACACTGAGCAGGGCAGCATAATGACACAGCATGTGCTTCACAGCTCTGGGGTCAAAGGTTCAATCTGTGAAGTCAAGTGGACTTCATGTCCTCCGTGAAAGGGTTTCTTCCTTCTGTCCATGGACAGGTTTAGCCTTGATTGGCTGTGCTAAGCTTCTCCTGTCTCCTTTCCTTTGGCCCTGTGAGAGCTGTTTGGAGAGTCTTAAGGTTGTACGCTATGCACCCAGGACAGATGCTGAAGTGCCAGAACCATCACCATCACAAAATAAGGGTTACAAACAAGAGGAGACCATCTGCCCCATTTGGCAGTGAATATGGGATAATGGGATAAGTGCCATATTAATATGGGAATATGGGATAAGTGCTCTATAGCTAATGGACGGACAGATGGACTCCAAACTAAACACACAAGAGGGAAAAAGTTGGAGATTCAGAAAAAGAGAATCTTTTTCTGAATCTCCAGAAAATTCAGAATTTTTTTTCTGAATTTCTGAAAACAGAAAAAAAAATGATTTGGAAGAAAGTATAATTACCTACTTATGGAAAAGGAAGGTTGAAATAACATTAAAAGAATGTCATGAAAACATCGTAAAAGATAATAATAATAATTGCTTACACTTATATAGCACTTTTCTGGACACTCCACTCAAAACACTTTACAGGTTTGAGTGGAGTGCACCTGGACAATGCAACGGCAGTCATAGTGCGCCAGAACGCTCACCACACATCTCAGTGGGGATGAGAGCAGAGTAATGAAGCCAGTTCAGAGACAGGGATTATTAGGAGGCCATGATTGGTAAGGGCCAATGGGAAATTTGGTCAGCACGCCAGGGTTACACCCCTACTCTTTTGGAGAAATGCCCTGGGATTTTTAATGACCACAGAGCGTCAGGACCTCGGTTTTACATCTCATCTGAAGGACAGCGTCTGTTTACAGTATAGTGTCCCCGTCACTATACTGGGGCATTAGGACCCACATAGACCGCAGGGTGAGGGCCCCCTGCTGGCCCCACTAACACCTCTTGCAGCAGCAACCTTAGTTTTTCCCAGGAGGTCTCCCATCCAGGTACTGACCAGGCTCACACCTGCTGAGCTTCAGTGAGCTGCCAGTTGTGAGTTGCAGGGTGATATGGCTGCTGGCATGATAACACATTTGTGGTGCAGGTACAATACATTATTTTTGATCTGATCGCTGTAAGGATCCCAACGAATCATAGTTTAACCTGCCTCGTCTATTTTTTTTCTTCACTTAATATTGCAGGCACCGTAAACCAGTGAAACATTAAATGTTTACTGTGAACCAGAACTTAATCGAGTTAAGGGACGAGGGACGATGATTGAAGGTACAGGTATACCTTTGCCTTCAGTGGATCCAGCAGTCTGCATTCCTGAGGGCTTGAAAGGTAAGAATGACAATTCTGCAGCCCACAGTGTCAAAAACTTATGACAGAGGATTATTTTACATATTATGCGCTAAGCTTCTTTAAGGCCTGACAATTCGGGCTTTACTTCTTGTGAGCAGCTTAGAAATGGAAATTGAAGCACATCATGGTGTTCCCACCAGGGAAAAGGGACTTAACGATCTGAAACAAAACTGAGTTCAATTTCTGTGCAAGAATTAACCCCAACATTGCCCGGGGGTAATTTAATTGGTCTTTTCAAATTTGTTCTTAGACATGTTCGCTGGAACCCGCTGTCACACCAAGCAGACTGATTGGCTGTCTTCCAGTCAATAATATTCCTTGCAAGCAGTGTCAGACACAAGAAAGAGCCTGTTAGTGCAGCAGCCTGCTTGCAAAGGCTGTTTAAGCTTTTGGATGATTTGATGAAAAAAAAAATAGAATCACAAATACTTGCCATCATTTCACAACTATCTGAGCCAGTCTTTTATCATGACCTCATGCACATGGCCAAGAGCCACACTGATCCATCAGGCTGCACCGGCTGGGAGATTCTACAGATCCATTTCATCGGGGATCTCCGGATAAATCTGGTTTCTCTGGTGAGGACAGCATTTTTGTTTCCAGGAACATGTTGGAGAGCATGGCCCTATTTTTTAACTCCTCTGCTTCCTATTTAAATTGCATTATTTCCATTTCTATAATGTCAGAAGCTTCTCTGTAGGCATGAGCACGGCCATTGTGTGTATTTACTTTTCCCAAAACTAAGCAGCGGCTGAATCTGTTTTAACAAAAGATAAAAAAAACGTTTCAGAAAAAACATAATTCTACAAATACCGTGGCATTACAAGAAATTGCCCATCCCCACCCATTGATTTAATTAATATTAAACAGATGAAGCAGGCAGAGAGGACTGGAGCAGGGTGGTGGCTATTAGACATTACTTAAAAATAAACACACGGCAATGAAGCCAAGTCAGAGTCGAGCCAGATCCCACGAGTATGTTTTCAATAATAATTTTAATTGGACTATTTATCCTGACATTCGTTTCGAGCTCAGAAAGCTTGTTTGCCTCACAGCTAGAATCCCAACTAGGTCATGTTCTTCCACAGCTTCATTAATTTTTACACTAAGTATTCAGTCTTTCACTTTCTTCTCCAATGAATAACAAGAAGACAATCCCTGGGGGGATAATTGTTTTTAAATGTAGAAAAGGAAAAGAAAATGCTCCATGGAGTGATTAAAAAAATAGTTCAAAGGAGAGGCAGAATTTTTCCTGAAGAAATCAGATTTAACATTAACAGCACTCTCATTTGAGCATTGCTTCTTTGTTCTTTCCATACATTAAGAACATCGAGTCCAGAGACATTCTGAGAACAAGTTTTCATCGCAGACACTGATGTGTCTTACTGAATATTCACAGAACTGTCTTAAGATCTTAATAAAGGAGCTCTGTAAAAACCGAAGTTCCAATGATAAAAACTATTAGAATTTATCACTTTCAGGATGATAAAAATCGATGCGATTTGATTCATTAAAACAGAGCAGATTCAATAACTTTATAAACTTTATAAATGACAATATACAGTATGACATAAGATTGCCCCTGGCCTTTGTGTGGAGATCTGTTTGGATGATAATTCCATTTCACTCAGCTGAGGCATCTCAAGGTCTCAAGCACAAGGTTCTCATTCTTTTCTCTTCGGTAACCTCATGCATTTAATGCACACAAAGCATTCCGGATTGGCCAAAGGTCTGGATCACTGAAGGCTTTTGGATCAGTGTCTAGCACTTCCGCATTGGAAACTGACTTTCTAGGAAGGAAAACCTAGTGGCTGCTCGTCAAAAGGCTCATCCAATCCGTCCATGGCTCAGTTCTGCCCGTTCCCCACTGCAATTCCAGACAGCGGGCATGCAAGTGTGTGAACTCTTCATTCACAGAGTACACCCACAACAGACAGATGTGCTTTACTGTACACTTCTACATCTCTCGTACCTCAATAGAATACCAACTTGAGCTGTTTCTCTTACAGAAATGAAACCTGTCTTTTTTACTGTAATGAAGATGGACTTTGCCAAAGTTGTCATAGACTCTTGGAATTTGAGTAGAAATATTATATATATTATAATCAATATTAATTTAATTTGTGACATACCTTAGTGAGTTGAATGGTGAAGAGGAATGAGCTTTAGCTTACCAAAGGGCTCATGATGACTTCAGTAATCCTGCACAATTAAAGCAGGCAACTGACTGTCATGGATCTAAAGTTTGTTTAAGCATGTTTAAGCAAAGACGAGAGTTTCATTCACTGATTCACTTAGGAAAAGATGTGGTCAAGATTATAAATCACACTACACTGTTAACTTAGCAACCTTTGTTTAAGAGCACGTTTGGCGAGTTCTGCGCTCTTTGAAAGTCACCTGCATAAACATTTTGTGTAGTCTCATGGTGGAGTCCAGTTTTCTCAAGATGGGCTGGCTTTTTTAGCTTTACAGTTTCTTTAGTTAAACAGAACTACATGCAGTATTTATAGACTTACATACCTTTGTACACAGTGAATGTACTGTTTGTACAATAAACCATATTTATTTGATGTTTATGTGATATCTTTTATAAGTTAATTGAAAACTGTTCCATTTTAAGCTGTGAAAGCTAGTTATTGTTTAATTATTTTGTTCACACTTTTAACCAAAATGATACTTCCATTTGTACCCAACTATACTATACAGCTGGGTATTTTAGTGGCGAAGTCTGAATGAAAAACCCTACTCATGGGTACAACAGCTGGGCTCAAGCTTTTACTTATGAGTCAAGCTCCTTCCCGTCTTATTTTTGCAAAGCTACAGAATAAACTCAGATGAGACATTATTACCTAACAATGAAGGTTTCTCTTACTTTTTGTTAATTGGAAATGTTTTGAAGGAGTTCTAATTTCACTTCATTTATATTAAATCTTGGTTAGCAGCCATGGATGGCTGTTCCACTGTCACTAGGGCTCAGCAGTGTGATACAGCTTGCTTTAACCACTGATATGGGTGCATATTACCCAGCAGCAATATCACTCTGCAACTCATGATGGGCAGCACACTGAAGCCAAGCAGGTGTGAGCCTGTCAGTACCTGCTGGAAGAGGTTTTAGTGCGGTCAGTAGGGGGCTCTCAACCCTGCAGTCTGTGTGGGTTCTAATGCCCCAGTATAGTGACAGGGACACTATACTGTAAAAAGGCACTGTCCTTCAGATGAGACCAAAAACAGAGGTCCTGACTCTCTGTGGTCATTAAAAATCCCAGGGCATTTCTCAAAAAGAGTAGGGGTGTTACCCCAGTGTCCTGGCTAAATTTCTCATTACCCTTTATCAATCATGGCCTCCTATTAATCCCCATCTATAAATTGGTTTCATCACTCTGTTCTCCTCCCCACTGATAGCTGATGTGTGGTGAACGGACTGTGTGGCTGCTGTTGCATCATCCAGAACGGGCTGCACATTAGTGGTTTTGGGGAGGAGCCCCCATTTCCTGTACAGTGGTTTGAGTGGAGTGTCGAGAAAAGTGCTATGTAAGTGTAAGGAATTATTATTATTATACATGTATCTTAAAAGGAACACATTTCAAGATTACAGTGCTTCATGGAATATATATATATACTGTACACTGCACAAACGTTTCTTGTAAAATGTGCTTATATAATTATATTACTCAGGGTAATTCAATGAGTATATAACTCATGTGATATGGAGCCTCTAGGCATTAAGCCCTCTGTATCTTAAGGTAACAAATGCTAAGATCACCTCATCCTTCTCTCTATTTATGTTTTTATTTATGCAGATTTTGACCCCAATGATCAGGCCAAAGAAACCTCAAAATCCCTTCACGGTATTAATTTCCCCATAGTCTGGCTGCAACATTTAATCCTTTCTCCTTCAGAATTAAGGTTTCTAGAAGACACCCTTGGGTCCCAGTTGTCCTCTCAGATGTTCCTTGCACAGAAAATAAGTCACTATAAAAGCAACAGCTCACATCCACAGGAGAAAGGATTTCTATGGGCAGATCCTGTTTCCTTTGATGATAGCGTGGGCTGTCTGGAAATCATAATGAAATCTGTTACCATGTGCAGCTGGAAATCAAGTGGCAAGGAAGGGTTTGTATGAGCTACACCTCAGGCTTCATGTATTGACCTCAGACACAACTTCTATTGCTCTCACACTTGCCTGAGCCTAGAAGATGCCCTGTGGTTATCAAGGTTAAAGCTTGGATCACAGACAGGCTGCTCATTTCTTGGGCTGTTGCTCTATTCTTACATATGATAATCATCTTGCAGTGATGTGAAAACTAATTAGCCAGTAATACAGATGAGCGCATGTTTATCCAGTTGATCTCTAGTTAATAGCACAACGAACGTGAAGGAAAAGAAGCAATAAAATAAAAGGGGATTTAAAATAGTTTGGTACAAAATAAATTTAACACTGAACAAACACTATAAGTATCAAATGGGAAGCAGGTCTTCTAGATAATTTGAATTTATGGAGTAAAATAAAATAGCTTATAATTACCTTGTGTTGAGCTGGAGGTCAATCTCCAACATGGTAAATTCAATTTAAATTATTCTGAATGTAATTAAGAGATGAGTTGATGATCTCTAAAGTACATTTTCCTAGGATTTCATAGTAAACTACAAGTTAGAATGCTGGCTATCAAAGGCAGCCTCTCAGAGTCACCATAACTTACAGCGTACAGCACTTAAGCTTAAAAACAAATTGCTATCACGTTTTAAAAAAACGGTACTTAAAATGCACCAGATCTCTTGCAATAATAAAGTAGATTATTGTGCTCATATTTCATGTGATGGAGATGTTAATGTGCATGTGCGTGCTGTTCTAGCAAACATCCCCTATATATATATACACTGGAATGTGTGAAAAGCTAATCCTAATAACAGCTTTTTCCTGGACACGTTACAAGCCTGGATGCTTCAATTGCACCAGTCTCTGTGAATTGCTGGGCCCAAGTTCTTGTGACAAATGCAATGTTCAGCCCTGTGAAATATGACCATTTGTCATGTTCTCAGTAATTCCTAGTTGCTGTTCAGTTAGTTCAGGCTTTAATTTGGCAATCTATATTCATCAAAACTACTGCGATACAGATGGAGTGGGGTAAATGATGCTTGAATTCATTCAAAGAGATCTATTAACTAAAGCCCAATTTATCTAGGGTAAAAAAAAAATTGCCTGGTAACATTACCCATTGTTCCTGTCACACCACTGGGCCGCAATATGTTTTGTCCTCCTACTGTATTGAAAAGATAATGGGTTCAGAGGATGTCTGTGATAGATGAAGCTCTCGTCCAACTGCCCTCTAGCCTGGCTTTCTTCAGGAAATACAGTGCTGGGAGCTGCTATATATGTAAAATTATGTTACCTACTCCCATCCCACCAGCATCCTGAACACAGTCTAAACCCCTTAGGGCATGATATTTACACTGCCTTGATAAAAAAAAGTCAGATTTTTAAAGAGTTAAAATGAGCCTGTTTTTTGTAAAAAAAAAGGAAGGAAAAACTGTTTCAAGCCATTTTACCTTCCACTTGTGCTTCTCTTTAGCTCAGAAATTAATTGTTGACTTTATTTTAGTAACTACCCCCTTTTTATTGACCAGTTTCCATTTCTCAAAAGCAGACTGAAAATTGACAATAAGTGGGAGTGGTTTGACACACTGGGGTCCTGGGACAGTGTGGTGCCATAAGAAAATTTTGACCTGGTAAGAAAATCCCAGCTGCGTTAAGTCTCCCTACACACTTCAGTTATTTGTTTAACCCTGGTTGTTTACACTTATATTTAAAGACTTACAGGTAGACTGAAGTGCAATGAAATTACACTTTCATTTTTTTCTTTCAAAAAAGAGTCTTCCACAACACTCAAACACACCAACCCAGTAGACTTGTACACTTCAACTAGACACCAAAATTCCCTCGAAAACCACCTAAAGCCCTGCAGAACTCACAGCCTGTGAGAACACCAATTCTTTCCAATTCATTATAACCAGCTGAAAATAGGTTTTGGAATACAGAGCTCCTCAGGGAATTAAAGACTGTTTGTCGTTCAACTTAACAGCTTGGTAGCTCTAACATTCATCAGCCACGACTGGTAACCTTGGGAAAAAAAGATGCAAGGGCCCTGACACTCAGCATTGCGATGCCGAGAGAAAGTTCTTGTGAGAGCACAACAGAGGGCTAATTGCTCTTAGATTTTATCCTAAACTCAAAGAGGAAGATGTGGCTTTTTGTAATCTGTTGGTCTTCCAATTAAAAACATGTGCTGTTCTTTGACCAGATATGCCTGTCTGTCAATTTCCAGAAATGGCAAAATCTATGAATAGGAGTTTGAACTTAAGACGATTGTGCCGTAATAGCTTTCGTGGGTATTTATCTGTGTTTATTTAAACAAGGAGATGCTACAAATTTTACACTAAATCAAGTGACTTGAGGCGCTGACAGCTGAGTCAGAATGACTATAATTACCACATAATGCCAGGGAGGAGTTAAAGGAATAGCACGATAACATGTCGTTACACACTGTAAACCCTTCAATTACACTACACCATGGTTTAGAAAAGAAAACCCTGTTCCTTTAACAGGTTCTTTACCACATCTTAATGGCCTTTAATGTAAGCCTTTTTATTTGTCATGTAGAAAATAATGCATTTCCTTTACAGTTCTTGCCATAACAGACACACACTAATCCCACAAATTAACAAAAGTGTTTGAAGCTGGAAGGCTGCTGGGGGAAGGGCAGCCTCCAATTTTGACAGGTATTGGAATTTAATTGTGACACAGTGCTCTTTAAGTCAAATGGAGCCCTGGGAATTTAACTACACAGAAAGCAGGGAGGACAATGGAGTTATGTTTATATATATGTTGGCCATTCAAAACAGTGAAAAATACCACCTCTTCTCCAAAGGACAGATCTGAAAACTTTAATTTTAACAACAGATGTCCCATAAGCTTATGTAGATTTAATTTCTGTTCATTCCTCAGGATTTGTTTACTCTCCCTAGTTAATTTACTTTCTTATCTGGCCAGTCTGACACTGCTAGGTTTAAATGAAGCTCCAAAATTAGCTTACATACACATTGTTGAAATTGTAACCTCAGTCTTCTTATGCAAATCTTATCCAGTATCTTCTGCATTCAAGCTGCAAAAGCAATCCAGAATACAAATTGGAAGCTGGAAATGATTAAATGTTTCTTTGATTGGCTTGACTTCAGAAATGATATGGTTTCTGAAGTCCTTGAACTAATAAGCTAGCATGTGCAGTAATGAATTTTGTAAACTTTTCAATACAAAAGAAACAATGTAAGGCTTTGTAATGTAGTGTTGAAATTTCAAAACTTTTCAAAATGGATGTACGTTTTTTAGCATCCTTGGTTTTAATATTTATAAAGAATTCTACTGCATACTTGAGAATTGGCACCTCAAAGTGATCACGTTCATTTGTGTGTATTATTGAGCCTTCTTTTTATTCCTCTATTTTTCCAAGTAAATCAATAGACAATAAATTCTTGCTCACACTATTTTATGTACGTTCTCATTTCCATCATGGAGCCCCATTTATGCTGCAGGAACATGTATTTGAACAGCTTGAGTGACTTACTTTGCTCAAGGGAATATCAGCAATTAGAGTCACGTGGGATTTGAACCCACAACGCTGTGTCCAGAGCCCAAACCACTACTCCATACCACAGCCTTAAAATTTATTAAATGCAAATTTTCCCGTCATCACGCTTAAATAAATCTTTCCTTCCTTGAGTTAATTAAAAACGGCCCATGAAGGATAACAATAAAAACCTGGTAATTCCAATATAAATCAATCCTTGACTGCCCCTGGAACAGTTTTGAACACAATCAACTTCCATTTTAAGTAATGAGGTAACTATTGTCTGAGAACCAGTCTGATATCTCCTTTAAGGGTGTGCTATTTATATGAAGAAACAGACGGAACAGTGAAAACAGACATAAGGCTTTCATCAACTGAAGTCACAAAAAGTTAAAGGGTTGATATCATATGCAGGTCACACTTGCTTGCTTTGGATTAACTAATTGAGATTCTGCACCTTTAAATTGACTCATTAATCTTGACTGGATGAGATACCAGATAATGAGGGAATATCATTTAAAGAATCTGTTTCTGGAGACTTTTTTTTGTGTGGTTTAATTCTGTCCTTGTTGAAATACAATACCGGATTAAAGTGGAATCAATGTTGCTCTTTTTAAATAAAAAGGCTTGCAAGTGTCAAACATTTGTGAAAGCAATCACCCTTGCCCATCAATGCCTTGAAATGCGCCTTTAATTTTCTTTCATTTTACATTTGCTCCCAAAAAGCCCACAGGGGTCATGGGCCTCAATGGGATATTAACCCTGTAACCATGCAATTTTCTGGGTGACTGACTTCTGTTTGATCAAGTCATCTATTCAAGACAATCAGAAACCTGGGTTCTAAACCTGTTGTCATAAAGCTTTGATTTACTTGGCCAAAGTCATAATCACTTGTAATAAGAAGAAATTAGATTTTTTGCAGGAGTAGAAGACAATTTCCTATGTACAGTACCAATGAAATATAGATTGCAGGACTGCACAAATGTTACCATTGTAGTTGAGGCTACAAAATGATATCACCAGAGCAACCTTAGTATTATTTTTTAGTCACATTATCACAGAAGCAAGAGAAACACTTTTTCAGAAGAATTTTCTCTTCTGGAAGAGAACAATCATTACTTGTTGCATTCCCTTTCATTTTTGGATGCAAAAAGTGAGTGTAATATCTGAGTTCGTTACAGCTCTGAATGAGGTCAGACAATGCAGGTGCATAGCACTACAGTGAAGGACAAATACAATCATTTGCTTTTGTCAAATGTTAAATAACCTGCTTGGACAAAGATCAAAAAGGAAAGCTTAAGGCAGCTCACACGACTGTTATTTTCAAATTACTTAATTCTTTGGCATAGAAATTACTATTTTCTAAAATAATCTAATTTAAGAGCTCTTGTGAACGATAAAGTAATTATGTGTGTTGACATTTTGATAGTGTTTATGATGTGAAGCAGAAAGAAAATAAAGTTAATATTAAAAGGACTTTGTACTTTGTGTAGTTTAAGGCTTTGCATTTAATTGCATTTATATGGACGTGTCCCACATACAATTAAAATTCAATAATGTAAACATTATTTTGTTTCACAATGTTTGAAATGATTATGGAAGCAATGACACTGTGGTTATATAATACATATTATGAATGATAAAATATAAGCTTTACTGTAAAAATGAAATGTTACCCAATACTGTACCTAATATCTTGATATGCTACTACTGTATATCACTTGTTTTCAGGAATCTCATCCTAAAATACCAAACTACCTCAAGCCTTACATAAGTATAGGCATTGACACTATTACTGAAATTTAAATAGTGGTGAACAGCACAGTTCTTTCCAAAAAAATGGTATGACTCTATCAGCAGAGTTCCATGAGTACGAGAATGGGACTAAGCTAGGAGAACATTTTTGTTGGCTGAGTAGAAGAATACTTCTTGTCCTATACTTGCAACATCCATGCATCTTTCAAATTCACTGTCTACAGTATGGATCTTCTATCACTCTGCCTTTATTAGGACATAAGCCTGTCTGTAACCTACAGTACCTTGGACTGAAAACTTCTGTTTGATGTTGATGTTAGATTAAATAGATTCCTCACATATATAAAGGACTTTGAGGCCCTTTTGGATGGAAGAAAATATATAAAAGAAAAAACATTATGATTTAACCCTGGCCCACATTTAATTAATCATCCTAATCCCAGGATGATTTGTAACTCAGTACCAACCCAAATTAGTCCTGAACCTAGCTTTGTCCTAGTACTAACCTATATTCTAGAACTCTCTCCCAGGTATGATTACAGCCCTCATTACTGCAGTTCAATTTTTAAACCCGTAAAATTGATTCATGATAATAAAATATATCTGATTTTTATGTGTACACTAGAAATCGATTAAAAAGCAAGTAAAAAGAGCAGCACAACCAAAGTCTCTGAGCCTTCACCCAAACAGAACATCTTCACTTGGCAATTAAGTTCTTTACAGGTATGTCTTCATCTTTTTATTCTGTATTCATTGTGCCCTTTATGACCTTATCCCATTATTCTGAAGAGCAACTATAAGCCTTGAAGAAGAATTGTGTTCCATTCATTTACCCTGTTGTTTTATGCAGAATTCAGATAAAACACCAATAATTTCCCCTTCTTTCATGTGGTTGTGTGCATTAAATAAGCTGTTTCTAATTATCAAACCACACCAAGGGGTTTGTATGAGCATATTGCCTAAATATTAAATTAAAACCCTTCAAACAGAGTTTTCTATTCTCTTTCGCTTTTGTACTAGTACAATATCAGGTTTGTTGCTTTGGAATTAACAGAAGCATTTTTTTTCAAGACATACTGTATGCAATGGATAGTTATGACATAAAAACTACCTAAAACACAAATCTACATTTTTAACTGATCTGCATGAATGAAACTACTTAAACCTCACACCCATTGAAATTAAGGTTGTCTTCTATATAAGAATGGTACCATATACAGTATCTGATATGTGTAACAGACAAAAAGAATTGCATTCGATTTTTATCACCTCACTATTCTGCTGAAGAATACCTTTGCTCTTTCCTTTTGTGTCCTGACTCATTCGGTACTCTCTCTTTTAACAGTACAGGACCAGGCAATTTCTCTCTGTGAAGGAAATGCATGTATCACATTGTTTGTGTACTTTTTTTCTGAGGCTTAACATTGACAACAGGCACTCTGGTAAGTTTGTTATTGGAGGGAACTATTTTATACTTTTAGTTAAAAACTACAATCACATGCCACAGCTTGCAGCTTTTGTTTTGAAAAGTTTAGATCAGTGAAATGTAAGCAAAAGTGGTTTTTGTGTGATTATCAATCTCTTTTTAGTCTCTGACTGTTACAGTACATGGATGCTTACTCTAAAGTGTAATTAAAATGCATGTGTGTCACCACACAATGTCAGCTGTTGTGAGTAGCAAAACCAAAATGTGATTCTTCAATAACACAGTTTTACATATTTGCGGGGGATAAAATCCTTATATGTCAGAGCAGTTAACTTTCTGTCAGGCCTGGACAAACAGCAGCTAGACTCTTCAAGTTTTACTGTTTAGCCAACAAGCTTAACTTTCAAAATCAAAGGAACACCTAGGAACCTGCCCACTTTCTTTGAGGCAGCTGAAAACAAAAGAAGCAGATCCTAGCACTTTCTTTACTCCCATCTGAGTACCTGAACATTTGAAAAAAAAATCTGAACAAAAAAAACTGCCATGCTAGTCCACAACCAAAAATACAATAGCCCAGGAGATAAAAAGACATGTACTGTAGTTGCTTTTGTATGCAATCAGATAACAATGATTTCTTCTCCTTGAATAATGTTCTCAATAAACAAGAGCAGATGCAGTTTGAATAGCATATCTAAGTTGGCAAAAGGAGAGAAGATCAGGGCTTAAAGGTCAATTTTAAATAAATCTGCATGATTAGCATTTCCCCGTCCATATGTAAATGTCGCTGATTAAATTGATGAGCAATCTGTGGCTGGAGCAATGGGAAGGACTTCAAATCTAACTGATGGGATTTTTCTTAGCAGATCTTATGACTGTGTGCTGTTTTGTAAGGGATTCTTATATTGTTGTCACGGTGAGGAAACATGGCTTATTTTTATTAACTGAAGAAGTTCTCTTGGGGAACCCTGTCAGTGCTCATTGGCTACAAATGAACAAATAAAGGCTAATTCCACATCGAAAAATAAAATAAGAGTTAACCTTTACTTGTTCATTTTTCTTAACTACCTTGTTTCAAATTACAAGCCTTATAAGATTCAGTGAAAAAATAAAGGAAACGAGTAAACCAATGGAAATCTATTGCTATTTGTTTACAGGTTACTGCTCTACTTAAGAATAGCCTTTTGCTTTAAGAATTGGCTTTCTGGCAATGACTCCTCTAATGCAGGAAGAGAGGCAGACCGTGAAGACATGTTCCACTGACACTCACCTGTCCCAGAATTTCAGCTCTTGACACACTGTAAGCTCCACAGTGCCCTTTAGGAGAGTCAGCAGCGATTGGTGGAGTCGCGCGTCACTCAATGACATAGTAGGGTTAGGGTTAGTCTTTACACAGTAAATAGACAATTTTTATGCTCCGTGCTGGATTTTGGGGACCAAATAAGGATTAGGACGGCTAGCTTTGTAGTACTATCTGAAATTTTGTTTTTCAGAAACTCTCTGGGGACTGGGTGGCACGGTGAACTGCGTGATAGTTTTATCCTGAAACTGAGTGGGTGGGATCAAAAGTTATTAACATGCATTATTGAATCTCATTAACTGTAATTGCAAGAGCTTTAATCAACGGTCTTGACTGTTTACTCCTCATACCTTTAGGTTTGGGGAACTTGTCAAAATCCAATGCCCAGTGAAGCTCAGATAAAGATCGCATACATTTTTAATTGATACCCCAGGTAGGGTTAGGGTTACCCTTCACACAGAATTTAGACAATTGTTACGCTCAGCGCTGGTTATTGGGGCCCAAGTCAGGTTTAGAACAGGTGGATTTGGTGTTCTATCTGAAAATTTTGTTTTAAGAATCTCTCTGGAGCCTGGGTGAACCGCGCGGTAGTTGTATCCCGAAACTGAGTCGGTGGGATCAATAGTTGTATATGAATGAGTGTATATGACTTATAGCTTTATATACATACAGTATACAGTGCGGTTCTACAAAAATCACTGTTTATACTGTATATAGGGTGTTGAATGGCTAACAGAGCTAATACACATTATAATACATATGTACATGTATAGAAATCCAGTATTTATAAAATTTGTATAATCTGCAATAATCAGAACTGTGTGTAAGTGACACAATGATTGGAAGGATAGGAATGGTAATTGTGGAATGATTTAAACAGAACTGTGACAAATGAATTCCAATTCACATAGAAGTCTCAGGAGCCCTCATTTCATGCATTAACACAACTCACTGGCTGTGTAAAAGGAAACACATGTTGTGGAATATTTAACATGCCTTGCACAGATATTTCAACAAGGTTGCATTCCTTTCTGTCACTCTGACTAGTTGATTTGCAAAATTCTATATATTTGGTTCCCATTTTGAAAGCATTTTGAAAGGCTTAAAACAAAAACTCAAAACTGAGCTAATGTAAATGTTGATTTTCAACACTCCAACACTCTACCTACAAAGCTTTGTGCTGTATTTGTGCCTTTAAAGGTTTCTTTAATTGTTTTTAAAAAATGTGCATCAAAGATTTTGCTTTAGAGAAATTACCTTTGAAAATCCTAGATAATGTGTATTTCAAGTGCTACAGTAAATATCATATGTCTAAGGTGTAAAAAGGCTTAACTGTAGTACATATAAACAGTACAGTCTTGTAAACACAGGGGTGATGTGGAAAAACAATTTTAATAGCTTTTTAGTCTTGATAATTCCACTAGAAAGGGCACTTGTGAAAAAAAGGTGAAAGCTCAGAAACTAAGCTACTGGTCATGGGCTTTGTGCTCTTGAAACAAAACAAATTATCCCAGAGGTCTCTTGGGAGAGCCCTCACAATGATACAAAGCAAATATAATCCATTTGCATTGCTACTTTAATTGTACTTTGGTTGGTCCTAAATCTGTTTGAGAAAACTCAAACAGGCAGGTGATTTGGGGAAAAAGCATTTTTGAAATCAATTGGATTTCCATCTCAGACAGGAAGCATACAGCATGTAGAGAAAAGTGAGTCAATCTATTTTCTGTAATACCAGGCCGTGCAGTTAAAATCTCACTTTCATAAGTACCGTACATTATAATGTAGCAAATATTTTGTACTTAGCAGATTTGTATTAGTGTTTGAGTGGAAGATTAACAGTTACCTCCATTGTAATAACACTTGAAAATGTTGCATGCAGGATATAAATAATTGTTTGGATAATCTAATAATATTTTTTATGTTAAATATATTTTGTTACCACTATATATTCAACTTTGATATTTCTATATTTATTAAACATATCTTTAACCTAACTTGTGCCAGTAAAGGTTTTCTATGAATTTACTAAGTATAGGCATATAAAGTGGCCTGAACAGTCATGCATTGTATTTTCAGATGTGCTTTGCTCAAATGTATTTTTTTCTGATCGTCCATTCTGCACTTGTTGTTTATAATGTTTTCCTTCATTTGACCCTGCTCTTTTTGTTTTTCTATTTTTGCAGTGGTTTAACTGGTGCTGCACTCGGTTGACCAGTTACTAGCAGTTGCTGCAGCACTTTTGCAATGGGCAGAAACTTCCCTGGCTAGCATCCTCCACAGATGCACAGTTTGTCCTCATATGGTAATGCAAGTTCACATGCTCGCCATACGGAATGTGCAACAAGTCAAGGATGAGATCACTGGGGTCACTTTTTTTTTTAATTGAACAAAAATGTGAATCCCTCTTGGGAGTTCACAATTAGAGCAACTGAGCTTAATTCCAGGACTCCAGGCTCGGGGTATGTTACTGACATACGGTTCGTACATCAGCTGCCAGTTCAAACGTGTAATGTTCAAAACAGCCGATCCAGATGTGATCTCATTGCAAACATTAACTGGAATGAAATAAATACTTAAGGAAGTTCCCAAGACATGCTGAACTTTGCTCTTTGCTCTGGTCTTTATAATGTCTTCAATGGTATGTTATGTGCTCCAGTTTTCATGTAACTACTGTATATATAAGGAGGCACGTACCGTACAAAACTAAAAGAATATTGCTATATGTTGAGTTGGTAGTATATTCCTAAATTCAGCAATATACATTTTTCTGCTCACCCATACAGTAAAGTTAAATCTAATTTAAACACCCAGATTTTGACATTATTTGAGATATGAAACAGATTTCTTTTAATAAACAGAACCATATCTTATTGGTGCCATTTTTTTTATTCAAGAGTCTTTCAGCATTATTTGGTGTCTTTGGACTTCACTTCCTTTTGAAGTACAGTATATATACCTGAAAGGCGAGCGGGTTCACTTTAAAAAATGTTCTGAAAGAAAGGAAAAATAAAAGGACTGGGCTTTATTTATGTCTCCCTCCCCCGTGCAAAAACTACTATCAGTCTGAGTGCAAATTTTCTCACCATCTGAGACCCAGGGCTTTGTCCTCTCACATAAGTATGAGTGGAAACTCAATGACGGATGATATTTTATATACAGTACCTTGATACCAGGCTTGTGTGTTCACCCTGCGATACACATTACTTCCCCCTGAGGGGTCATCCTGTCCTTTGATTATCCTTCTTGCAGAAGACCTATAGGTCAACACACTGCTATTGCAGGTTTCAACGCTCTTCTCCCACCTTTCTAAAAACACATTTTGGGAGAATTGTAGCTGCTGTGCAAATTCATTTCTCTTCTGCGCTGGATCGATGTTTACCAACCTGCAATATTCACTGACTACATGACGCATGCGTAAAAATCAAGATATTAGAACGTTATCCATGTCTTTCAACGTTTTTAAAAAATTATTCTAGGTTGCGAAAGGTGTTTTAAGTCCTATTTTGTATTTAATTTATATTAACTTGTGTAGGCGAACAGGTTCTTCAGGAAGACAGCAACACACATAAATATGTAATATACATACATATTAGTAAGCTGCTCTCCTTGCTTAACATCTTTTTTTGGCTTAGATTGTGCAGTTGAAGTGTGTTTCTCACTGTCCGTACAGGATTAATCAAGATACGGCATTTCTCAATACAAAAAGAATTACATGACACTACGGTGCATACAGGTTTTGTCTTAAAGCAGAGTCTAGTTATACATATAGTCTGCAAATTGAACTCAAGCATATGCACATAATTTTCTTTGGGACAAATATTATTGAGACCCTTCCCCTGCAGGAAAAATGCTTGCACATGTATGATTCTTTTAACCCAAAGAAAATCGTTCTTTGATGTGAGATGAACCTTCTTGTTGTTTATGCAGGGCTCTGCTGTTGGAACACAGAATAAGCTGTGAATGCTTGCAATGTGCAAAGAGTGTGGACTGCATTTGATGTTGGTGTGCTCTTTTAAACGCTTTTAAAAAACAATTGACATAGCTTTGCAGCATTGTTTAAGCTACATTATGCTTCCTTTTTGGTCATGTAAAAAAAACATGAATATTTTGTTTCAGTTAAGTGTTTTAGGTAAAAGAGCTAAGCAAATATCCATCCTAAGGACTCAAAACCTGTCTGTTTTCCTAGTTTTGTGGCAGCTGCAATGTATTTAATCCTTTGGTTTTCTATTTAGACAACTCTGACTCATTTTTAGAAGTCTTGCTCTCATCAACCAAACTTTTGTAAATTAGTGCTCATAGCTGCATGTTTAATTCTTTTTTTTTGCTAATATGCAGGATCTATCAGGTGTACTTGTCTGTAAATTGAAAAAAAACTAAAATATTTTCTGTGGCTCTTTTAACACTCTATACATAGCCTTTCAGAAATTAAAACAAACCAACTCAGCACCGACAACTTGCCCCAGGTCAGATTCAACACCCATTTGTGCTGACTGATTCCAGACAAACTTGGATTCAAACTCTATTTATACTCTTTTCTTAGGTAACCTTGGGTTAACAAGGGATTTAAACTAGCTCAGAGCCACCAGAAACAATCCAGTGTTGTCTCAAAGTAAACTCTTTTTGTGTGTACACCACTGAATCTCTTTTTTTCTGTCTGCTAGTTCACTGAGGCCACCTTGTCCTGAATGCTTCACACTGTCACCTGCTCACACACTGCCAGAAAAGGTATTAAATCAGCATTTATATCTTTAGAAGGCTGCTCTGAATAGCCTATAAAATAATCATATCAGGTATCTGAGTTTTTGTTGTTTCTGACAGTGATTTATGATGCACAGTGTTAAGCAGGTCTTTAACAGAGAAGAAAGCCCTTTGCTATTCAGGCTGGCGGGGAGAGATATTGTTACTCTGCTCTCTGTAACAACACCCATAAGGATTTGTATAAAAAGCCCAGAAAACATGACACGTATTGCCTTTATTCCACGGTGTTATGATCATGACTCCTCCCTTATCACGGGACAAATGCGAACAAATCGGGACCTCAGCCCACACAAAGGACGACACAGAAAAACCTGATTTGCTTCGACCAATTTGGAAACTCAGTTGACAACCTGTGCAGCATCTAGTCTTTGTGTAAAACTGTGGGAAATGGAATAATCCTTGTACAATTTAGAGTCACAAAGGAAGAGTGTGGTCTTGAATTTAAAACTCCTCAAGAGGTCAAAACCCAGAGTGTCTGTCGATACAGAGCTTGGGGACCAGGCTTAAAGGTTTTCTTTGGTTTTGTTGAGCTCACCAAAGCAATGAAATTACATTGGATACTAGGCTATAGACCCTGACAATCTCCTTACAAAGCAGTTGGTAAAACACTTCATACCACACACAACCGATAACAGAGGGCTAACCACTTTATAACCTGAAGTAATGTATCTATCAGTCATGCCAATTTCAAAGTGCTGTCAACATGACTTACTGGGTATGTGTTAAAGAAGAACAGCATACAGATCCCAACCAGTTGTGCCCTCAATGAAAATGCCACAGTATCATTAATAACGGATTAATGCTTTAAAGTAATTTTAGTGGCAAGCAGGAAGACTTCTGTGGGTCACCAGAATACAGTTAAGAGCTCTTTTAGCTCGGCTGCAGAGAACTGAGATTAAAGATGCTGAGGTTGCTCTATGTGTGCTCAAGATGATGCTGTGCAGAAAATGAAACTGGAATCAGGCACCTTAATCAGTTCTCTTACCTGATGGATCAGGGCCAGCTCTTTTCAATAATGAAACCGAATATTTACTGATCATTTCTACCAAAGATCCCTTCTAAAAGCAGGTGAGAACAGGACCTGGAAGAGTTAATCTTCCTAGAGCTGTCAGTATTTTAGTCGCATTACCACAGTGTCCCTCCGGAACCGTGTATCGAGTGTCCGCTCAGGATGTGGCGGAACAATTAATCCTCGAATTGTTTCACTTCCTATTGAATTGCTCCAGAACGTGTGTGTAATTCTAACTGTCCCTGCGAATCTCAGACTTCTGCTTTAATCGAAGGGAAAAGGCTGTTTGCATGTGTTTTTCAGCACACTGCCTACCCATTCAACTGTTTTTTTTCTGCTCACTTCAGCAGTACATTAACACAAAGCAAGATGTCAGGGCCAAATGCTATTAATCAATGAAGGGCTCATGTACAGCAATCGTCCTTTGCTCCATAAGGAAGCACACGAGAGACATTACACTAACACAAACAAAAACCCATGAAACCAGGCAAAACTGCTACTGTATCACAAGGAAGATACACAAACATAAAATCACTGGGATGTACAACAGTTTTACAGTTTCCTTTGCTCTGATTTTTCACGCTTCATGTCACATTAATGATGCAAGAAGAATGATGTAATTTCACTCCCCCCAACACACACACATAAGAGAATGAAAATGAGCTGTATGGTCTGTCCATTGCTTATAAAAATGCAATTCCTGAGGACTGCTCAACAAATACTGTACCACAGAGAAGAACATTCACTACAAGTTTTTTTGTAAGAAAAGAAGCAAAATCCAGAGCTCAACATTTTCATACTATCTGTACTACCGAACTTATTATAAATGTTAACTGCTTCATCAAACATAAAGACACACAGTCTGATTATGTAGAACAACACTAGACTAACATCTGGATAAACACTTCAGTTTTTGTAACCTATCAAATTCATGCTTGTTTGTGCACCCTATATACCAAATTATGCATTTTTTTATTTTTTCTGATAGCAATTTTAATTAGAAACAGACATCGTACTTTACATTAATGGCCCGATAGTCACCATTTCATTATTCCATTCTCACTATTCCCTAACTAACATCATATTCAGCACAAAACACCTTTCGGCATGCTTACAGTCATAGGGAAAAGAAAAGAATTCTGGTTAACATACAGAAGTCAGGATAATAAATAAATGGTTTATACCAAAATTATAGTTTTGTCTTTCACATCAAAAAATCTTCCAGGAATGAATCCTTCTTTTTAATGAAAAAGGCCCAGTACGCTTGGTAATTTACCCCCTCTACAGTGTATAAGTGTATACAGGAATACACATTAAAAAATGCAGATTTTCAACCATGGCTTCAAGTTTCTCTCTTTGTATATTGATTATATACACTGTATATAATGGCAGCCCATTAGTTATATAGCCCAGTGTGTATAATTCAGCTTTGACTGTGGAACTTTACTCAAGAAATTCCCAGTAGAAAATGAGGACATTTTCACAGCAGAAATCACTGTGACACCACACACAGCTTCACAGGATTTTCAGTAATAAATTGTGTCTTTGCTTTTCATGGTTTTCATGAAACTCTGGCTAATAAAGTGTACGTACTCACTTGCTTACTATTAGACTACATCCACTATATTTGCAGTGAGGGAAGAGCTTGTGACGTGTCTGTCACTGAGCCCTGTAACTATAGACAGATAGCCAGAACATTCAAGCACAAACACTCCTTTTCTATCAGGATTGTGGAGGAATCCATCTTAGTGTCTACTGTTTTCCATTCATGTTAGATATGTCTATGCACGCTCATGTTGCTTAACTCCAGAGTAAACAAGGCTGGTTTGTCTGAACACTGAATAATCACCTCCCTCCAGTCACAAAAAAAAGAAAAAAGAGAAGAGAAGTGAACAGATTTCTATATCCTTTTGACAGCTAAGCTGGATAATCAAATATAATAAACACTATTTTATCGCTACAAAAAAATCATTTAAGGAGGACACAGTAAACATTGACTGCTAAACATACTGTATGGGAAGCTCAATTGAAGAAGGGGCATTGCAGAGTTATTGTTTTTAGAGAAATGTTACACCCATGGCATAGAAAACAATGAGACAAAAATATCGAGGAACAAGGAATGTGTATGTTCTGATATTTAAAAAAGAAGTCACTGATTTGTGTTAGAATCATTCCGATTTCATTACTGTAAACTGATCTTCAAGCAGTGTCTTCTTGGGGAAATGTGAACTGGAGATCTACAAATTGATACTTTGCTGCAAAACATGAGATTTCTGGATAAAGGATAGTGCTTATTGATGTCAACACAATGAATATATCTCGGTAGCTTTGTACACAATCCCTTCAGTTATTAAATAGCTTGGACAACAGGACACTTGGCACTCGGACTGGAACACTATCCCTATGTGTCTCGTTCACTCTGAGGGATTTCTGCAGTTCCCCTCATTCGGCACTGTCTTAATAGAATATTTCCCAGTCTGGCTGTCATGGTTCATTCTTTGATAGTCATCTTAGCCACCTCCAACTCTGGGAGAGGGGCTCCTGTGGGACACTATGACCTTCTGTTATTAAAACAACTGCCTTCGTGGCTTTTTATGCTTTCCTGGCAAGCACATTTTTCAAGGCGGTTAAGGAAAATTGGTTGCAGGTTGGGATTTACACCCAGAACCGGCTTGTTCTCACTTCCCGAGCTGTCATATCAGCCTGTTACATGGGAAAGAACAATCTCAGAACACGTCTAAGAATAGTGGGAGTTTCCATTACAGACAAAGTATGCAACAGGACTGAAGAGCCCCTTACAAAACTTTAAGGGAAATAATTATTCCTAAGCAATTCCTTTAAAATAAGACAAAATCAAGTATATATTTTTTCCTTGGCAATTCTATTGTATATACAGAGAATAACAAAGAAATATCTTTAGACAGTAACATCACTCTTTAGTGTGCTTATCTATCTATGAGGGGAAGCGCAAACACAACTATATTATCAGAAGAAAAAGTTCAGGAGCAGTGGCTCTCATTTAGTTGTCCTTCCAGAGGATCTCTTAATTACTGAGGCTAACTGATCTCTTTAATTGAACTTGTTTAATTAGACATTTCTAACTTGTTTTTAGGCTCCATTTTTAGTAACAGTGTACAGTACTATTCAGAAACACTCTAATAGAACTATGTTGCTGCAAAGAAAGTTAACAGCTGTAACTGTTTATTATTTCCTAGCATTTTTGGCTAAACAATCTCTTAATAGGTGTCCACCTACTCAAGTCCAGACTTAGGCAAATTCTGCAGGTGTGATGCTCAGAAATTCAGGTTCAGAATTGAGACCCCCACCTGACTTCATAAGAATGTAAAAAATATGACAACAAACAGGCTACCAATCATTTAACTGTTAACTGATTAAAAACAGCTCAAAAAGAAGAGAAAAATAGAGCAATCTTCCAGGAACAGGGCCGGGAATGTTAGCTCCAAAGAATGAGCATCAAATGCATCGAAATACAAGCAATTAGAAAACATCTTTAATTTACAGATTTTCTGAGGCTTTCTAGGCACAGTCTGAGCTTTCCCTTCCATTCACAGCCTATATTCTCTGGTCCCATTGTGTCAGTGTTGGAAAAAAGAGACATGGACAAGGTTTTGTTTAAGCATAAACACATAGCAGGTTTTTGATTTGGTTTAAGAGATAGAATTAGGATTCAGATTATGGTCTGGGTCAGGGTTGGGATAGTTAAATATTCATTACATTCCACTCTCATGGGACATCTGACTAGTTCCAGCAGTAACCCCAGCTACTTGTCACCAAAATGCCAAGAACACATACTGTATCTTTCAAGAAAAGCAACACCCAGACCCAATATTAAAGCCTGGGATTTGTATACCACATTTTTGATAAGGAGCATTTAAAATTTAAGCCTGGAGCCCTGCTCAGATGCTTCTTTTCCTTTTGCAGTGAACTCACTTGAAGCCAAGTGTAGAGACGTCTTTGACACAAAAATGAGACCTGTACTTTAAAGGCAGGGATCTCAGAATCTATTCCTACAAGGCCCCTGTGTCTTCTGGCTTTCATTCCTCTTGAGCTCTCAGTAGCTCAGTAGCGGATAGCTGGAAAATGGCTCTTCATGCTTACACTGTGGGATAAAAACTAGATACAAACATTTATAATGGTCAAACTGTGAGAATGACTAGATGAATTAAGTTAAAAGAGAATTCAAGCTGGCTCCAAATCAGAAAGCTCTGAGGCCCTGTAGTAGCTGTATTGGATACCACAGCTTTCAGGCACTGAAATTTGGAGTTAAAAGTCTCAGAGTTGATTTAGAATTCGAGTCTGGTAAATTTGAAAGCAGTGTAACTCGGGGCTGAAACATTTTGTAGAATTAACTGCAGTTTATTTAGTATGAAGTTCAATTCAAAAACCCAGAGACAGAAGACAGAAATGAAAGACAAGCTTCAGTCCTACTAAACTTTGTAAAAGATGTTGTTCTGGTCTGCCTGTTACCTATGTAACAAGATTTTGAACGGAAATAGAACCTCATGAATTAATAAAATTTAAGAACATTTGAGAACTGTTCTGTATGATTTGTAGGGACACAAAGAAAACTTGAGCTCAATATATCCATGGTGCGATAATACATCTGTAAATCTTTTTACGAACATAATTTGTTCCCTGAAACCCTTTCATACTGTATAGCAAAAAGTAACAGTAACCTCTTCATTTGCCTTTTTTGTAAATATACACGCACTCACAATTTTCATTTTCTTAACACCTTTATGGTCCATGATAAAGTCTAAATTACAAATTTTCCTGCATGAAAAGTCAGAGTGCACACAATAGCGAACGAAGCACGAAGCAAGACTCTGAATTGTGTCACACATATGTCTCTCCTGCCACTCCGTAGGCTCTGTGCAGGGTCTGTCCCAGACAAGTCAATGGAATGGGTACACTTGATATGAAACGAGTCATATGACGCCTTCCCCTTCATTCCCGGAGGTTTCAAAATTTTTCTTCATATTGCTTATTCATAGTTTCGAAGTTAGCGTTCCTTTTTTTTAAATGTGGGTAACAATTCACATGCTTCGTAGTATCGAATTTTCATAAAAGAACATTTGTAAAAAGAAGTATGGGGGCATTGCACTAGATAATAAGCATACTCCAATCAATATTTGGAGTAACTTGCCAGCTCAGAGAATGGCAGCCCAACCAAGAGAGTTGTGAGGACTATTGTGAGGAATGAGCCAGGGAGCAGCTGCAAGGGTGTGTGTGAGAGAGAGACGTGAAATGAAGTCCTGGGTGAGAGACTTATATGAGTAGGCAAGCTTCTGTTATAAACTCCCTTTATTCACAGCACTCTCTACTTATCCAGACTTATCAGCAGAATGAACACTAAGGATCTTTATCTTTAATCCTTGGCTAGAGGTAAAAAAGTAAAATATGCATTTCTCAAACAGTGAAGGAAAATATCGGAAACTTTTAGGAACCCTGACCCACTGTGCACTGTGGCTGTAATTGCTATGCAATATTGAAAATGCAGAGTTTCATGTTTAATATATCATAGTGAACTATTTTTGCTACACCCACCTAATTCCAAACTGTCAATACTGTCTTTATCTAGACACCAGCAGCCAGGAACTCTGTGTTTGCATACAGGGAAGAATGAGGAAGTGCAGACGGACTCCTCTGACCCACCGCCTTCAAAGTCTCTGGTCTTTGAACATGTCACAGGCACCACAGCACTGTACTGGAGAAAGAGGCACCTCCTTCACCGACAGCATCATGTGTTTGCAACTGCCTCAAAAGCTGCTGGGGTCACTTTGTCACTGAGGATCGAGGGAGCCCCGTCTGACTGATCCCACTCTATCCCACCTTTCCCCTTGGTCCCAGCTGGCTGATGATGTGGACCAGGCTCGAACCTGTGATCACAAAGCTCAAACTGCATTCTCACGAGTGCATGCACTTCCTGTGCCACACAGGTTTATTTTTAAATTCTTTTCTGAGTGTTCTCCTGTTCTAATGTAACAGAACGGAATGTTGTAAAGGTCTTAAAATCACAATTTTATCCTGCGTCAGTAAGGTTTTAGGCACTTTTAAGTCCAGAATGTTTTCTCACATACAGTAGGCACTGTTAGGGTCTCAACTAATATTCTTCGTTTGAGGCCCAAAACACTACAGGCATGTAAATTACTCATGATGAAAAATGCCAAGATATCTGTACACGCAGCATTCAAGTACCCAAACATCAAGTTTCTAAGTAGTTTCTGTTGGTATCATTCAGTTGGTCTCACAACAGCACAGTGTCAGCATAGTGTCAACAGCACAGCTTTCTTCAGTTTGAGTCCTATTTTTTAATGTCACCGTACAGTAATTGCAAATGTGTTCTTACGTTGTACGATATGTGGAGGATGGGGGTGGTGGTGGGGAAGGATAAGAAGGACATGCCTTGTGCTCTGTTGTGTCAAAGGAATTTCTGCAACAATTTCATGTGTTTTTCATTTTAGGCCTTTTCTAGACACTCAGGTGGTGATTAACATATTTGTTTCTTACTTGCAGCCCATGATTTCATTTTAAATGCACAGAGCATTACGTAAAAAAAAAAGATGTCAAGCAATAAAGAGTTGGAGGCAGATTAGAGATACGGCTGTGTGGGGATGAAAGTGAGCACCAAGGCAGAGTGCCAGGCAGCTGATTCACATTAAACACTCACATTGGTCGTCTAAGCAAACCGACTGACAGAGGTTTTCATCCCATTGCCATCAAGAGCCACTGCTCTCTGTTCTCTCACGACTTCAGCTCTCACCAGTGTGTCCGCAAGACCATTTTACTATCTTGGGAATACACGTAAAGCGTCACATTAAACATTGCTGTATGATCTAGATGAAAGCCGTCCTCTGCCCAAACATCAGAATCACTTCATTAGCAAAGTACATTACATGTACAAGGAATTTGATCTGGTGTCTTGAGTAAACATAGCCCACAATTATAGACACACTGCGCCCTGTATTCATGTATTCTAGTTAAGCAAGGTGATGACCAATGCCAGGCAATTTAGGTTGTGATTGACTAGTAGTGTCAGAATTTTTAAACAAGATTGTGTCCTGGATGAAAGGAGTATTTGACCATCTTTACTGCACACACATCTGTAATCTGGGTTCATGCAGGACTTCAACAAATGTCAAATGGCAACTAAAGAATCTCTCTTCTCTCATCTCTCTTCTGCGTTGCAGCTTGCCTATAGAATGGACAAACCCGCTGCCAAACCAAACAGTTACAGAAGCTGTGAGAGGGCTCTCACAAAGTTGAAAATGGTCAAGAAAAATTGTGGCCCCTTCATAGAAGCTTTACAAAGTATTTCACAATATTTTTTAGACTAGAAGAGAGTGTGTGACCTTCATTTATTGTTTTGTAAACTGCTACACATTACCAAAAAAGTTATATCATAGATGATCCCATGGTATAACATAATGCATTAGCTGTTCAGCCATCTTCAGCATAAGATGGCTGAGTCGTTAAAGCCCAGAGGTGCAATTAATATAGAATAATGATGAGCACATGTGCACAAGAATATTTGGATTTATGTAGGAAAATCTTTTGATTAGATTATTGACTGTTTCTGGTGGCCATTTATCACCCTTGTAGTTTGTTTCACCCTGTGCTTTTTAACTTTCCTGTGTTCGAGTAATATGAAGGCAATTTGAAGGAGTGAATGCTGTATAGAGCAGTGCATTGTCTCACCATTTAACTTGAGTCTGCTGACTAACCAGGTTCCAAAGCTCATAACCTTCTCTAAAACTCCTCTAAAACTCCCTTAACCAATATTTACAATAACAGTGAGTAATAAAGACACAATCAGACTTTTTCTCACTACAATCCCTAGCTGACATGATAAAATGAAGTTCAAGTAGATAGCTGCATCAGCACGAACAAAGGAACAAGTAAAGGTTTATTTCATGCTGATAAGAGAAAAAGAGTGTTAAAATGAAGGCATGTTGTTCTGTATGGTCCTTCAAAGTTACCATAGGTTAAAGGATCATTATCCAGAGCAGTAGTCCACCAGTCACAGTGGACACTAATGATAGAAATCCAGCAAGTTGCAGATCTCTTTAAAAGATTGGTGCAAGGCCAGAGGCAAGGTGTTCAATTGGACATATTTAATCATTGATTTTAAACTGTTGATGACTGAGAGCCAGATGTAGTCCTCGTGGCCCAGAACTGGAAAACACTGATCCAGGAAACAGATTTACTGTAGACAATAGATAACTTAAATTGTATCATAAGACGAAAATGTACTTTTCAAGGAGAATGTTGGGCTTCTATAATAACCATATTTTGAAGTAGGATTATTCTACTTTCCTCGTGGAATTATTAAGCATTACCAGATTAGGAAATAATCTAAATAATAATGAAAATGAAAGCACTGGAAGAGGCAGTTTCCTGGTTTACTTTTAGAGTAACAACTCCCCCTTTGCTGTTCTAAAGCCTTGTCACAGGCCTTTGAAGGTTATAACTTGTGAAGGTGCTATAACTCATTCTTAGATGTGCAGGGAATTTTATTGTGTATCTTGCCTCAGCCTACGAGATCACAAAAAGGATTTTGTGCAGCTTTAGACAAATAAAAGCAGAAAGTCTGCTTTTATTTGACAGACTGCGAGAGCTCTTTGGTACCTGGTACAGTATTTGTTTTCCCCTTTGGTTGAAAAGCTAAGCAGATTGTCATTGACAGCATATGATACTACAACCTCTGGATTGTAAAGGTTATTGTATGAGTGCATTAAACTGTCAAGACTCTTACTGGTTCCCTGATTGAAGTCTGTAACCTCCAGTGACCAAATGATGTCATTCCTCAACACCCCACCCCCTCCTCATACACACACACTAAGAGCAATACTCCCAAACCCAGACCTCACAATATGTTCATCCTCCACTGATGAAGTTAGTGGAAATTGAGGCTCCTCTGTGGCTATTTTTTTAAATCTTACTGTGTTTATTACAATTGTATAGTTTCTTTGGTATTTGTTTAATATGTTTTAAAGCAGGTTACTCCCGACAACAATACGCACTAGGATATTGATTTTCTGCCAGAGAAACATACACTCACATTTCTCACAGCTTCCTCTGACAGTGCAGCCCAGCCTGTGACAAACAAAGCACTGACTATGAACAGTGTTGACCCACACCCCATTAAAACCACTGCCAGCAGCCCAGGCTCCTCCATCACATTCTGCTGGTGACTTTCATCATGAAAACTGCCAAGCGCCAGATTAGAAAATTCACTGCCAAGAAAAATGTGTTTGAGAATACACGGACCTCCACTGAGTGATTATTATATTGGGAAAATGTTACACTGAAGTTGTGCTTAGAAATGCTTTCTAACTGTAGTCTGAATTAATTATCAATCTGGTTCAAGCAGCAAATGTGTTTTTGGTGTTAAGGAAACCTTGGATATTGAACATTTGAAAAAACTGAAGGTATCCAATAATCCATAAAGAGTCTTAGCAAAGGAGTCCTAACGTGCTTAACAAACATGCCCAAGTAAAAAAAATAAAAGAAGTCTTCCACATCTACATTGAAGTGAAAGGAATGAAAAATGGGAAATTCCAGACTTGTGTCAACTGACAGTACTTTCGTGTTCTCTAATATTAGTCTGTATTATTTCACCTAGGATCTCTGAGTTAAGGTGGAGGAGGCAGAAGCAACTGGGGATCTCTCAGAAGATAATATTGTCTATTTTTGGCTACGTTGTACTGCTGCTATTGATTGGTCTTGGATTGAGCAGAGACATACAGCAATGCTGTATCTGAGCTCTCTGACGTGTGAAATGCTTTATAGATTTTCTCTTCCTTTAAATCCCTCTAATCCCTTTGCTCCCCCAGAAGTTTAGATCAAAGGTAAGAAATAATAATGCACTAGCAGAAGAGTCTGACTTATAGTCCAGGATTGAGAACAATGAGACCTTAGGTTTCAGAGCACTGCTCCTGAAAAGAGTGAGGTCATCCCTCCAGAGCTGTGTTTTCTGTTTCTGATGCTACTACAGTATATGAAGGGATTGGGCACACCTCTTGTTTTAAGGTATAATTTCCTGTTTTGCTTTTTGTGTCATTTTGCTGATATGTTGGATTTAAGATATATACAGTGTATAAAGGTCGATATCCTTCCAATGAATGAGTATCATGCACTATTCATACAGTGAATCAAAACCTTATCACTTTGTAATTGCAACACGTTTACTAAGTTATTATTAGGATAATTAGTGACAGATTATTTTTGTGGCCTGTACACTGAGTTTTTATTAAACAGACATGTCTTTTGGGCGCTTGAGCAATGCCCTTAACCCCAACTACTCCAGGGGCACCGTATAAATGGCCGACCCTGCACTCTGACCCCTAGCTGCTCTCCCTGTCTGGGTGTCTCATGGAGAGCAAGTTGGGGTATGGAAAAGGCAAATTCCTAATACAATTGTATATGGCCAATAAAGTGATCTTATCTTATATGTACCAGCCTAGATACTGTATGTTTTATTCTGTAACATGCTAACAACAACAAGGATTGGAGAGCAATTTTTCTGTATGCAAATAGGTGTGCTTAAAAATGTTTTATGTTTATTGACTAATAAATTAGTTCTGTAAGTATTTTAACAGGGTGTGCATTCACCTGTGTGTATGTTTGTGTGGGTGTTTGGTGTGAAAAGATATTGTGTACCGATTGATAGGGACAGATTAATTACTTTATTCTGGGTGATATTTGCACTGTATGTTTGGGAAATTGCTACATTCTCACATGTGGTTGCATTATAAAATAGGGTGGTGGGGGTTGAGAACAGGATTTATTTGGTGAGAATGGAATTTATTTTTTGTTTCTGAGTTTCCCCTTGCTAGTTTTGAAATAATCCTACCTTTTGCATGTTAACAAAGATTGGGAGTTGCTCCAAAAAACTTGATCTTTTTATGTTTTATTCCTGTGTTGGAGGTTTCCTGTCTTTGGTCAAGGAAAGTGAGATTAGTTTTCCCTCAGGTATTGCAGAACCTACTGTCTTGTGGAGTTGTCCCATTCCTTTGTAGAAAGTGGAAAAGCTCTGTCTGTTCGGTTTCTGAGCCCTAGATGCTACACATCATCTCACAAATGTTCAATAAGGCTAAAATCCAGTAAGTAGAGCTTCCATGTTATAGCTAAAATATATATAATAATTGGAGCACATTGTTAACACATTATTAAATCACCTTCTCTCCAGTGCCAAATCAGCTCTTAATAATTAGGTGATTAAGTATTTATGCAAAGTCACCCAACTGTGTCAGTCAGTCATAAATGGTCAACTAATAAAAATGACACCAAAATGTTTATCAATATCCAAGAGCTGTATAATGTGTTTTCTAAAAACACATAAATGGAGTGATTAGTTCCTTGTGATGCTCTGTAAGGATTATAAGAATTAGCAGGTGCCAGTTAAGAAATATATATGGATTTGCGAACATGCATTCTTATTCAATCACCATCTGAAAGTCATTTAAAAGTCCAGAGCCAAAACAGTCGGCCCTTATTTTCATTTTTTGGCTGGCATCGTCATATTTGTTTGATTGCCATGTAGACCAGCAGACATCTTGATTTTTTTTTTTCAACCTGATACTTTCACGCAGTGACTTGTTTATCAGCTCACTGCTGGGATACGGATGCTTTAAGACAAACAAGAGAAAAAAAAACCGATGAAAGCATAATTACACCGAAGCCACTGTGGAATGATTATAGCACCGCTAGTCAATCTGAGAAACTAACATGCCGCAGCTGAGCAGAAGCACATCCTCCAAGAGCTGAACCCCAGAGCTCCTGGCTAATTGGAATAGCCTAACGATCTTGCTGGGTGGTGCCCACTGCAGGGGTGCAGTGGCTAATGACTGTTTGTTCAGTACTGTTGTTAGAGCTCATGAAGGTTTTTCTTTTGTGGTTGCTCCTGTGCATGCTGAAAATTTGTATGTATAATTCATTCCTATTTCCTGCTGCTCGATTTGCTGCTGTCCCAGTGCTCCAGGGGCTCAGATTTTTGTAGGGAGCCGCTGGAACGTAATCCAAAATCCCCCTTGGGTCTGTCTGCACGCCCACACAGGCTCATATTTGTAGACCGTACTTTCCATGTTCACTTCTGCTCCTTGAAAGATTGAGCTCACTTGGTTCCTGCAGTCTCTGCCTGCACAGACAAAGACAGAAGCCAAACTCCTGCAACTGAAACACACAATATGCTAATGCAAACAGTTATTTCATATGGTATGGATTCGTCCTTACCGGAACTTTGCATGGGGCTGTGCTGTTATTCACTTGAGAAAGTAACAAACTTTTGCTCTTTGACTGCAAATAAAATAAAATTCTGAATAAAATCACATTTATTTCAGAGGTCGGGAATGAATTTTTAAATGATTGCATTAATTGGGCATAGCTGTTACGTCCTCTACCTGTCGAAATCAGGCTAAACAGACACAGCAGCCACCTAATTACATGCTGTGCGCGTTAACTAATCATCTTCTGCTGTTCTCCATCAACTCATCACCAACTCACGCTTGCTTAAACCCGCTCCTTAGTGTGTCCTGTCCGGTATTGGTTTCTCCTCACAGAGTTCTTACCTTGCCTTTGTATTCTCAATCCTTGTGGCTAGATCTTTCAGAATTTGGACTTTGGATATCACTTTGACCTCGACTTTATCTTATGCTTCGGATCGTTTATTCTCGTAAAAAACTCGGCTTTGCAATAGCAATAGTTTGCTGTTACAATAGCCACAGAGGACTTAAATTCCAGTATCTTTGTTTAAATATAATACATTTATTCACAATTAACTTCAAAAGATTTTGAGTTTCAAGAGAACCTCTTGCAGATTGTAAGTGCATGAGAAGTGTCTGCTTTTGACATGGGAGGGCCTGAGTTTCTTAATTCAATTGGTGAAGCAATTTCTCACTCTCCAGCGGCTGTGCTGTGGAATAGGGCTGTTGCCACAGAATGATCACCCAGGTGGACGCACGTGAGTGGTGGATGAAGTGGATGCCCTCATAAATGTGAAGCCCTTTAGGATCCCCTGGGATAAAAATTGCTATACATATACCTGAATTAATCAGAGGTATTTGCCAGGGAAAATCCTGACTTCTGCAACTCTTTGCTCAGTGGGCTCTCTAACACTCATTTCAGAAACTTGCAATGTACCCAGAACTCTACAGCTTCTATTTCACATCAGACCCTGGCAGCATGTCACTCCTACACTTCAATCTCTACATTGGTTGTCCATAAAGTCACTAATTCAATACAAAGTCTCATTGCTGACTTTATAGGCTTTAAATAATCTGACTCCATCATACTGTACATCTCTGAACTTCTTCCTGTTTACACTCCCTCCCATAGGCTGCGTTCAGTTGAAGCAAAAAGGTCCTTTGCTCACTGTACCTCTGAATAAATATCATGCTTTTGGAGACTTTTTCTGTCTCTGCTCCACTGTTAAGGAATGCCTTTTCTCTGACAAATTATTTGACTATCTTCAAACCTAAACTCAAAACTAATCTTTTCACTAGGGCCTTGGACAGGTGCATTATAAGTAAGTTATTATCAGTAGTAGTATCTCATGCTAGAATTTGTAAACCTAATTTGGAATGAAGTTTTTCAAACAGCCCCTACTGTTCAATGTTCAAAGCTGAGCTCCCTGCAAACTACAGAGAGTTTTGTGACAATGATGAACGATGTGATCTTGGCTTGCGATGACTGTATTCTAACCCTGGCCAAAAGACACGTGCTTGTAGAAAGAGGCTACTGGAGGTGAAACTCTGAAGAATTATTATAATGTTGATTCCTTTCCACATCTTAATTCATGGTCTATAAAATTCTTCTTTCTTCCAAGGAGCCTTTTTTCCATCTGGTGGGATTTTCCTGGTTTATATTTCTGTTCCTTATTTATTTACTGAAACCCAAGATATGCTCCACAGACAGTCCAGAGAAGGTCATAATCCGTTAATAAACAATCAGAATCATTGTTCATCCCATAATGTTATGGACAAAGATTACATTCTAATCAATAATGGAGCTCTTGCCATTTACAGAGTCAAAGTGAAAAATCGAAATCAGCAACTCCATTATAAACCTCAGGAGATATCTCTGCCGGACAGGTCTGATGCAGTGAAATCATAATCCTAATGTAAATGAAATGAGGATTTAGAGACTTAAAATTCTCATTGTGATCATGCCTGTTTCACTAGCAAGTACTATAACAAGTAGGGCCATACAACACTAACAGGTGTCTCAGAACAACTTGCTATTGAGTCAAAAAATGACCCTTGCTAGTCCACGGTAGTGAAAAAAGTATATTATCAGTACAACTCCTGGTTAATTATAAAACATATCCAAACAATGACAGGAAACAATGGCCATTCCGCACTGTAACTATTTAGGTAAGATAAAGTTTCTAAATTTGCAAAACTTAAACACGGAGCTGATACTGAAAGTAGAACAATACCCATTTTCAAAGTCAAAAAATGTTTTTAATTAATCTGTGATCTGACGGTCATTTGTGCTGCCAGTCATTGGGTGTGTGCCTGGCAGCGCAAGTTACACAAATAAGGCTTGTAGTGGCAAGTTTTTTTTTTCAGATTTCAGAAGTGCATTTATTTAATAATATCCATATGTTGACCCTTGTATCTGCTGAGGAAATTGCTGTAATGTATGTATTATAATGTTGAAATGAACAGGGAAATGTATTACATGTATTACAAAACCCAAATTTGTGTTATTATTAACATCTTATTGCTTACACTTATATAGCGCTTTTCTGGACACTCCACTCAAAGCGCTTTACAGGTAATGGGGATCCCCTCCACCACCAGTGTGCAGCCCCACCTGGATGATGTGACGGCAACCACAGTGCACCAGAACACTCACCACACACCAGCTACTAGTGGGGAGGAGAGCAGAGTGATGAAGCCAATTCATAGATTGCACCAACAGGAATCTGTGTAGCCATCTAAAGCTTTCTGTAATTTGATTTATTTATATTTTTTCTATTATAAGAAAATACTAATTTTCCTAAATGATAAAAATGACAGAGATTGTTACCTGATTGCAGTTTGAGTGAAATGTGTTAACTTGTCATCAGAGAGTTAAATCAAAGGTACAGTGAAAACTAGTAGAAAAAAACATATCTGCTCAGAGAATAGGCCACATCTGAAATATGTGCTTTTCTTCGTAGGTAATTGGTCAATTTTTCTTGATAACAATTTTCTAGTTACAACGTAACCATTTCATGAAGCTACTGTTGTTCACAAAACACAGTCATTGTTCTGAATTTGGCATGAATGACAATTTACTTCCCAAGAGAACCACTACAGTACTTTTAATCTGGTTTTACATCATTAAAAGAAACAACTAGCAATTTGGCAAGTCTTGATACAGTTTGATAAGAGGTGTTTGCTGACAGTGCCCTCTCTGCACTTAACATCCAGAGCTTCAGGATTAGTCAGTTTCCATTACTGGAATGGATAAAATATAGGATTGCCTGCATTATTCCAGTCCTGCTATAAAACTAACCACACTGTGGAATTAATATATTGCATTGAATTGACCTCTGACCTTTCTATAAACACAGAACAAGCAGCACAGAGCTCAATTCACCATGGGACAATTTAAACTGAAATTTATTTCCTTTTATTAGCCATAAAAATAAATTGCCTCCCCCCCCCCCCACTGATCTTATTACCGGACCAGTTGCAATGTGATTCCTCCTCAAACGTTTCCTCAGGGCTGCAATATCCAGGCAGTAAGCCATTAAAATTCTTCTCAACATATTGTGGCATTGATAACAATGACAACAAGAGGCTTGGAGGTGTGGTTCTCATTCTGCCATTAAAAAGATAACACCAGCACACAAATGACATTAAAAAGGTTTTAGAATCTCCTATCTTTTCTTCAGCGAAGGCAGCTGAGGGTATGCAGTAGGTATCACTGCAGTAGATATTGTGTGTTACCAGAGAGTCTGTGGTGGAGTGCAAAAGGAACTGGAGTGTGATAGTTAGTCAGTGACACAGGGTACAGTCCTGGAGGACAACATCTAGGAAATAGTCATTTCTCAGTCCCAGTCAACTACCCTGCGCTACCTATCTCCAAACTGGGACAAGTTCAGGAGTTAATGCATTTAATACCATTTGTGAGTATGCATGGAGAGAGGAGGCAGGATAAGGGTAATGACTTATTAATTAAATAGTTATTTGCTATCTGAGCAGTTTGCTAAAGAAGTATAAATTAAACCAGAAAGCTAACAACGCTGTGGAAGGTGATGAAGGAATTGCTTAATTGATACTCCAGTGTGGCAATGCTAACAAAAGATATCCTCCTTTTTCACTCTGATTAGCAAGATTACCAATGGCATAAAGCTGGCTGGTAAAATTATATTAATGTGTATGTTCTGAATTCTCTTTTAAAAATATATACAGTACAAATAGCAGCACTGAGACCTCCTTGTGAATCAGTAATCCCTTTTAAATAGATGAATTGAAGACCTCACCTTATGTTCAGAATAAGAGATCTGCAAACATTAAACCTTTTTTTTCCCTCAGATGCCTTAAGGAACGATCCTCTGCACCGTAACCCTTCCTAATCTTCTAGGGTTTAGAAGATTATTCTCTCTCTTACAGTACTGCTATTTCCAGGCTTGCCTTTGAAACAGAGATATTTTTTTTGTGTGAAACTATTCTGATGCTAAGAGTAGAAACTGCAAAGTGGGGTTATCTAATATCTCTGCTTTAAGCAGAATAAAAAAAATTCACACCAACATATCAAACTTCCTTTTAACTGTATCTTCCCACTGAGGATGCAGAATACACTCACAAAGCATGTTTTGACATGGCTATGATAAGGGTTCAACAGCTGTCTCATTCCTCTCTTTAGTTTGTACTGAGTATGGACTCAACAGTGATGACTCCGAACATCTGCCATTAGACTTCACTAGGTACTTAAAGTGGCCAGATCCATGCTCTGACACAGCTTAACATACACGTACTGGCCAGAAGTATAGTGAATGCTTCCTGATTGAAACTAAGTGGCTTCTTACAGAAAGTCCTACAAGCTCTCAGGTGGTATGGAGACGAACCAGGCAAATAGCAAAAACATTGGCTTCAGCCCTGGCTGGCCTAGTGCACCTACACCTGCCACAGTTTACTCACAAAACATAGATGTTGCAGACTTTTTGTGTTCAGAGTAGAAACATTCTGTGCAACAACTGAGTATATTTTAATTTACAAGGACCCCTATGATTCAGTAGAGATTCAGATATGAATGGAGATTACTGTACTGTTCATTTTGGGAAGCAATATTACTGAAACACTTTAAGCTACTCCACACTGCCCCAATCCTGCCACAGATGTAGAACAGTTTATTCCTGCACAGCAAGACCTGAAAGAGATAAAAAGTTGAATTGTATATAAACCTCATGAAGACAAGTCCATTCCTTTCCTGTACACAAATGTGCACATTCGTGTTCATGTATTTGGACCAAGGCCCAAAATAAATGATTATATTTGTAGTCAGGAGCTAAACCCAAGACTGTCTCTTTGATAAATGACACGAGATTGCCGAGACAGATGAAAAGTCTATTTTTTGTGTTTGTCTGTGTGTGTTTGTGGGTCCGTAGCTGTTTGTGTGGAGGGAGAGCTCCAGGAGATGGGGAAAAGGTGTTATCATCTGCATCTTTGGAAGCAAAGAAAATAAGGCAAGGACATGGCTCACCAAAGAGAGTCTACAAAAATATAAAAATGAATAAAACCCCAATAGACCCTTAACTCGATAGCTTAAGCTGCAAAGGGTTCATATACTATAACAAATCCCAACAAATTATTTAATGATTTGATTATATTAAATCTGAGAGCTTTTGTTTTAAAAAATGTGCATACTGGAGCAGTCTTAATCAATATATAAACATACTGTAAATACATGCCTGGCAGTGCCGCAAAGAGTCAGACCCATACACATGAAGTGACCTTGATGTAACCACTGCTGACTGGTTGAGTAAACATTCGAAAAAGAAAGCAAATAGCTCTGTATTTCAGTCCATCTAGTTATGTGTACAGAGAGGTAATCTGTTGTTGATACTTGTTTTCTTAATTGAGGATGTATCTTTCCTGAACGGCTGTATAATCAGATTGGCCGCATCTGCAGCAGAGGTTTAAAGATCACTTTGTAAGCTTTCAAAATGACAGACATGTCTCTATTTAGAAATCCTTCTGAATGCAAATTTTTGAATTTTTTAAACAATTTTTTTAACATTTTCAAATGATATTATATTAGATCACCTAGTAAGAAAGGGTTTTTCAAGTTATATTGGCCAAACAAATTGGCAAAAAGAGCTTTCTTATATTTCTTTTAGAATTCCATTCAGTGTTTAGAAATCAAATGGTACAAAAGTATAGTAAACATTTTATTTAAAAAAAAGGAGTTTCAACATTTAGAAAGTGAAATTTGGATGATGTTTCTGGATACTATTTGCTTTATCATTTTTAACACATTTAGACAAATGCTTGTGTTTGTTATCTTGACCTCAGTGGGGGAGTACAGCTCTCTTAGGCAATGCTCTGATCTGAGCCTGCACTGTAAATGTCAGGCACTCTCTACCACAGTTTGAATTAATACCACAAAGATTAATCAGAACGCAATGGCCTGCCACATACAAATGACCTCTTGAACTTTCCCATCACGGTTTTTATTGAGGCAATATTTCATATGGGAGTGATGCTTACACAAAAAGGCCAGAAAGCCTAGAATTCTGGCACCCTGAAGAATGTTGACTGAGAGACTGCAGAAAAAAAATCTTGGACCAACTTAAAAACATCCTTTGTCATGGTCCTAAGTGACATACTGTACGAATAAGTGCAGACTGGAGTGAAAGCATGGACTCATTAATATGCTACATACAGTATGTACTAAAGCACAAGCATATCAAAAGTTCCACACAGCTCTCAGACAGCAGGAACTTTAAACTAGACACATGGATTATATAAAAAGGTGAGAATGTTACATTTTTTCTCTCCTTTTCATTTCCTTTCTAAACTTTCATTTTTTATTTGGTCCTTTTGAGAAAGGGGTACACATGTCCATCCCTTGCTTCTGTCTTTCATGCCGCAGGTAACAAACAATACAAGGACAAAGTCATTAAAATAAATATATGCAGGAAGCGTTGCAAATGGATTTCCTACCCTTGATTTGAGAATCTATTGTCATTCAAAATAGCCATTTTTGTGGTCTCCTTTCTCCCGTTAGCATAATAATAAACGGAAATGAAGTTTTCAACAAGTTTTCCAGGCTGACAGGCAGATTTGTGATATTCTGAAATGTATAAATTAGTTTTCTGATACAACATGGAGAAAAGTGTGCATCTTATGAGTTTATTTTATTAATTTTTTTGCTGTCACTCACAATTTAGCCCAAGAATGTTAATGTTAATGTCATAAGGAACCATAAAACTGGTCTCCCACCTCCAGTACCCCTTCATCCTCCAGCAGGCCCCTCAGTGCTGCAGTGATCAGACCCGCTCAGTCCCTGACCACATTTGGCACTTGCTCAGAGGTGTCACTGTTCGGACATCACCTGTAGTCTCTCATCTCTCACTTCCTCTCCCCAGTGTGTGGCTCTCAGGGGGTTCAGGCCACCAGGCTGCCCACATGTCCGTGTGTCCACAGTTCTGGATCTTACTGTTTCATTTAGACTGCTCTGTCGGATGACTGTTAGCCTTCCTTTTTATTTTGTTGGCTGGCTGTGCTAGCACGTAAATGACTGTCGTCCCTCCATTTTCTAACTGCTTCTTCCAATTCAGGGTCGTGGGGGAGCCAAAAACAAACAATGGGCATAAACCAGGGTACACCCTGGATGGGATGCCATCGCAGGGCACACACAGAGAACACAGACACGCAAACTCACACCAGGGCCAATTTTCCCGGAAGGCAATTAACAAACCAGCATGTCTTTGGACTGTGGAGCACCCAGGAAAAACCCATACAGTATAAACTCCACTAAGGTCTGGAATTGAATCCAGGGACCCAGTGCTGTTATACAATAATGTACACATAATGTATACAATATGATTGTAAAGTCAAATATATACAGTAATTACACAAAAACAAGGCAACTGATACATATGCAGTAATATATTTTCTTAAGGGAGAAGGGAGTGACGAAAAGACCTTTAAGAGCCTTAGAAAAGTTGTAGTATAATTCCTTGCATGGCAGAGCAGACTGAAATAGTTTACAGTTTCTGTAGAGACCAGCTTATCAGAATTTAATTTCCCTGTCATTTCAACAGACAAATTGCCTGTATGCTTCAAGGCATTTATTTAAAAAAAACCTCCTCTGTGAAAACAAGTATTTTTCAGCTTGTGAAAAAATTGAAAGAAATCTAAAACAATATATTTTCCTAAATCATATAAGACTTAGAAATGATTCAGTATATAATGGAAGATTGGTTCTTTTCACAGGTTCAGATATGATGAAAAGGCATTAATGTATGTCATAATACTTTGCCTATGACAGGTTGCTGACACTGCAGTACCATTTAACAGCAAAGTGTACAACTTTCTAGCCCAGAATGAGATTCTAGTAATTAAGACAGACCCTAACTACTTTTTTTAATTACCCAAAAGGAAAAGCAATGAATTTATAATTACTCTGGCCAGACTTTATGTCACAGTGTAAATTGAACTCAGCATTCTGGAAATGCATTTTTAATCATCTCCATTCACCCAATATGACCTTTTAAATGACTCACACATACTTAATACTTACTTGCAGTATTAATGCACAGACTATTAAATACTGAATCATGACTGCTTTAAAAAAGAAAAAGTATGTAACATAAAGAAGTTACCCAGGTACTGCAGTTTGCAGTAAAGAAAAAAAATCAAATAAAGATCTACACCAATACACTGCATTACATCCTAGATCATTCTTTCCACATTTCAGTCCTCAGCACTTTCACACCTGCTGGTTTTCATTCAAATTAAACTCTAACTTACATAACTCAACTCTTAAATGAACTAGCAATTAGATTAATTTGACCTTTTTGATTATGGTCAGCTCTTAAACACATTGTACATTTGTCCTTTTAACTATTACAGTTTAGAAGCAACTTCAAAGCTGAGAAAAGGTTCAACATTAAGTGAACTATTAGTCCAGCTAACAATTTGATGAAGCAACTACGGGTTGAGCTGGAATGAAAACTAGTAGTGGTGGGATTTTTGTGGTATTGGGGATCCTTGACCCCTGTTGTAATGAGGTGGATTCACAGTCAAGTCTCTTCTTGAATATGTGGCCTCATAACAAAGTGATGACAATTCAATGTGGTCAGAAATGGAGTTGAAAAGCTGCAAACATCTTGATGGGTTTATTATTTTATATAAACCACATATGTTTGGGTGGATATATGCTGTTCTGGTGATTCTGCTGCTGTACTTGCATTTTGTGCAGAAGGAGAGCTGTCCATGGTAACATGAACAGATAAGTTTCATATTAACATTTGATTACTAGTTTATGTGGACTTAAGCTACGAATTTGTCAAACTATGAGTTACTTAATCGGTGAATCCAACAATAATGTGGAAGATAGTGACTCTAGTTTCCAAGTGGATCATTTATAATGGTCCAAAACATGATAATCTTAAAGCTTTTGGATGAGTCCATTTGACAGAGTTTGTGTATCAGTTTGTAAGTTTACACAAACACTAAATCTGTAAGCCTTGTTTTTTCTGGTACAGTATTTCAGTCAGGAATAGAAGACTCTGTGTTTCTGGTCTGCGTTGAGCAGTGTGTTCCCACAAGCCACTCAGAAAGACACAACCCCCTCCCAAGACTCCATTCCTTGTGATACAGAAACTCCTGCTCACTCTTCAGCTTTCTCTTTATCTCCTGGGGCTTTGTCCCTGCTCAGATTTGGTGTATCCAGTTTAAAAAAAACAGCAAACTGACAGTTAATTGTCTGAGGCTATAAAGGAAACCTGAACTATTTTCCGTGTTTTCCTGGTTCTTCATCTGTCAAGCAGTCACGTCAGCAAGAGCATAATGTCGAGCTGGGATGTATGTGTGGGTTTATTATCACACAGAAGATGTATAACTCTTCGTACCAGAGCCCTCTGTTTTATACAAAACATCAGCTTTGGGCCTGAAGATAAAAGAAACAATAAATCATGTTGATCACAATGATCTAATTCTATACTAACGTGTTTCCCTCAGCCAGATGACTGAGCATTCTTTTATACTCTTATTGTTCTTTGATGTTTTTTTCATTTAATTTAAAACAGACAGCTTTGATGAACAAAAGTGATGTCTGAAAAAATACAACACAAATAGTATAATAAACTAATGTTATAAACACCTGATTTACCTTGCCAAAAAGTCAAAAACAATTTAGTACTTTCAATCATACGAGAGATTGTAAAAGTATTTGTGGCTACTGGTCAAAGGATTCCCTCTCAGAGCCACCAAAACCTCATATATTCCTTCACAATGGGGGACTCGCTTGCAAACACTGTTAATAAGGATTCATGTAGATTCATGCACAGATGTGAACTGGCAATTACATACACTTGTGGGACAGCCACCCAGACTTTCTTACACTGGAACACAGCTTTCCCCACATGACAGCACTGACTTTGTATTCTAATTTGCTGAAGTAGATTTTTTAAAATAAATATGTATTTTCAGGAGCTAAAACGGTCTCAGGATTTATACTAAAGTGCGTTTCACATTCACAGCAGTGACACACTAGATTTATTTATAATGGTATTGAGGGGGGGTGACACAGTGGGGCAGTGGTCACAGTGTTGGGGCCAGGGGTTTAATTCCAGACCTGGGGTGCACTCTGCATGGAGTTTGTATGTTTTCCCCATGTCCGTATGTGTTTCCTCTGGGTGCTCCAGTTTCCTCCCACAGTCCAAAGACATACTGGTAGGTTAATTGGTTTCTGGGAAGGTTGACTGTAGGTATGAGTGGTTCTGTGTCTGTATGTCGGACTGGCGTTCTGTCCACAGTGACACCTGCTTTGCGCTACTTGCTTGCAGGGACAGTTTCTGGCTCCTCCACGACCTTGAATTGGATGAAGCAGTTAGAAAATAGATGGATGAATAGGTATTGGAGAAATACATTCTGGTGACACCTGCTTTATTACTTTGTAGCCTGATCACAACAGATCTCAGAAGGTAATCAAGTTGGGGCCTGGTCAGTACTATGATGGGGAGACTCAAAGAAAAAATTGGATGCTGCTTAAAGGGGTGTTGGTGGAACAGTAAGTGGCTCTCTTACACCAAACCACTGGGTAAGTATAGGAACCGGAGACACAGTGTTCCAGTAAGTGAAGCTCCTCAGATGAAATGTTAAATTGGGGATTCTGACTACTTGGTCAGTAAAGATCCCATCATTTACTTTGAAAAGTAAGGGAGTTATCCCTGGTGTCCTGGCTAAATTCCACTCTGGGCTTGTACGATCTGGCCTAAACTCCCCCTTCAATTCAACTGGTGAAGTAATTTCTCACTTCTCCACCTCATCTGCAATGAGGTAGGATTGCTGGTGCAGAATAGCTGCTACACTTCAGTGGTAGGTGATATGAGTCCCTTCTAATACAAGTGGTACAAATACAATTAATTAACTAACATTAGAACACAGAGACCACTTCTCTGTACAAGGAAAAGGTAACCTTCCTCACTTGTAACTCCTCCTGTTTCTAATTCTATTACAAACCCACAGATTCACACAGCTATCTTCTGTACAGCTCATTTCACCCCATACACACTAAAAACTCTCTCCCCTTTTCACAGTTCCTTCGGCTATGACAACTCTGCAGTTGTTTTCCAGAACCAAGCACTCAAAATGCACTCTTTTTTCATCAACAGAGAATACCCCACCCGTGTTATTGACAGGGCCCTCAACCGAGCCAAAAAAAAGCCACGGACTATCAACTTGATCAGGAACCCCCGGCCTAACGACTGCATTCCTTTGGTGTTTGTTCACAGCTCCCTTGACCGCCCTCGACAACCATCCACAAAAGGCACTTTCCCCTGCAACAGAGCTCGCTTCATCACCTGCAAGTACACATCTAACACCACACTCACTTGAGGCCCCTCAGGACAATTCCAGATCACTCAGATGACATCTTGTACCTCCAGCAACCTCATCTACTGTATCTCCTGCAGTAAATGCCCAGCCATCTGTATTGCGGAAACAGGAAGGAGACTCAGAGACTGCTTCAGAGAACATGTTAGGGTTGTGAAGATTAAAGATTTCTCCAAGCCCATCGTTTCTCATTTCACCTCAGACGGCCATGATCACACTGATCTCTCTGTCCGCGTTCTCAGAGTGGGGCTTCTTAACTCCTATAGCAGAAAGACATCAGAAACCAAAATTACTCTGAAACCTTCACACCTTCCCCCTTCTTTCAACGACAGACTTGTTTTCTTCTAATTCTCTCTATTCATTTGTAGGTCTCGTTTCACACCTCTCCTCACCTCTCTTGACCTTTCACCACTTGATTGGCCACTCTGCCTCTCCCCTGCCCCCACCTCCTCCTCTCTCCTGGCTGTTGTTTTCCCATGCTATATTATCTGTGCTGACTGCCCTATATTTCTTATGTCTGAAGAAGGCTCCACAGCCAAAACGTTTTGTTTTCTTTCTTCTCTTTTCAGCATGGAATAAACCTTAACTTACTCCTCCTAGTTCTAATGACTAGTTTTACTACTAGGGTTTTCTTTCATTATTCATTGTTCTTGTTTGTCAAACAGGCTTGTTGCTTTTTTCTCCTGTCTATCCAAAGATGTCAGAAACTAAAACTTCATTAACTCCCACCGGCCCTCTCCCCACCAGCAATCCAGGAAGGGTGCTGAGTCATGTTTCAGACGATGCAATGACTTACAATGGAACAAAATCTAGGGAGCACTGGCAAAGAAGATTTCTTTTGGAGGTTTTGTCCCTGCAGGCGGCTCTCAGGGCCAGATCCAGCATTTGTTCTGTGGAGTTTTAATCCCTGTGGTGCATGGTTTTGGGTCTGCAGCCAAGCGCAGACCTCAAAGGGAACAAATTTGACTTGACAGTTAGCATGGGTTTGACTGTAACCCTAATCCTAGGATAGACAGAAGGATAATACCCCCCAATACAATTGCAGCAATAAATGAAAATATGATACCTTTTCAAACTGTTTTACTTAACACATGTGGTTATATAGTCCAACAAATGGCACGCAGTTACATGTAATCCCTTGTGTCCCATATGAACATATAGAGTACATGTGTATTTCCAAGCAAATGCAATGTAAATACCAGCCTTTTCAGGTTTCTAGTTGCTGCCCATGATGTTAGGTGCAATTATTTTACTTGAAATGAATAATGAGCAGAAGCCCTAAAGACAAGATTAAGGATTAAATGGCTTGGTTTTCATAAACGAACATGCTGTTTTGCAAGGTTTTTTGCATAATCAATTTTTTCCAGTACTAATCTACACAGAAAAAATATTTCTTTAAAGATTCATATCTATGGAAATGAGCTAGACATTCTAGACAGCCTGGAGTGGGGGTTCAGAACTTGAAAATATCGCCATGCTCCAAATCAGTTTTATACAGATGCCTTCTGGTCTGCAAAGGATTGAATCAGATTATTTTGCAAACAAATTGGAAAACAACATGCAGGGTTTTTGTTATGCAGAATGTAAATGTAGCCATTCAACCTTTAAAGATATGAAAGTATGGGAATCATATGCTTTTTAGTGTTAGATATATGCTTCAAAAATAAACAGGTTTCATTTCAGTGAACAGGAAACTGTTTCAGGGACATTACTCCCACTCATGAACATACTAAACAGGCACATAAAAACGTCAAAGACCTCAAGTCTGAAAGCTGTAAAAGCTGTGCTACTCTTGCATTTTGGTACCAAAACACAGAAATTATTTACTAGGAATTTAAAGGAATAATGTACCAGCCGTTCAGAACATTCTGGAGCCACCGACATAAATGGAAGGTCTGTGTTCTGGAACATTGGATATTTCTGCTCAATTATTTCAGAAAAGGATGTTTCTGCCCTGTACCTGTTCATCCCTTAACAACACCTTAGTGCCTGACCTCTGTCCAGTAACTTATACCCTATCTGAAGATCTGATGTGACTGTGCTGTGGTTTAATAAAAAAGGGATATAATCAGTTTTTCAATTTACTAATGATTCTGCCTGAGAAAAGACCATTAGCTGAAAAAAAGTATTTTTATTTTACATTAGAAACATCGATAGAAATATATCGAGGTAAGTGATGGTTAATTGCGCGCTGGAGGGACAGATATTCCTGCCAGATCATGTTGTCACTTGTGCTGATGTTATAATATAATATCCAAATCAAAAAAGAAGCTTGTGATGTGGTATTACTTTGACTTATAGTACAGAAAAATGACTGTTGACCGGCAATTATCCATCACATCTCATGTTATCTAGGGGGAAATGACAGATCACACAGCTAAATGCAGTTTAAGCTTTAGAGGACAGTAAATGAAGAGTTTGGGGAATCAGTCTTTCACGTCCTAGGACCTGAAAAAAACAATTGGCATTTGTTTTCAGGGAAGAAAAATCAGCCTTGAAAAACTGTCAGCTTAGAAAACCCTGTTTGCAAATGTTGTGATGTAGTAAACAAGCTGAAATCGACTATCTCAAATCCCCAAAGGTGAACGAGCACTTAGCCGATCTGTTTCTATCGGCCCAGTTCAAAGTCAATGAAGATAACGTGGGCCACACCACGAAGGCATTGATCTCCAAATTCCTTGTTATTTAATACAGTCTGATCTTTGACTTATTAAAGTGGCCACCCTAAAGCTGTTATATTGAATAGGACTACAAGTGCATCGAAACCAAAGTGTTGCAATCCTTTGCAAATAGGATCCAGGAATTCTTTGAAGTGCAGGATGAATGTACTGTAATGTGAATGTAACGTATGATGCAAATGTAAATCCTGTAAGGAATTTTGTTCAATGTAATACAATTTAATGTTACTGGATGTCTCATAACACTAACGAAAATGTTAGAACAGCATTAATACACCTACTACCAATGACAATGACAGTGATTAGAAAATTACTATCCATCTACTCACTTGAAGGTTTCAAATATGAGTTCTGTGAGGTATTCAACGCCCAGGCTCATGTTTCTCCATGTGTGGCACTGGAGCACCAGGAAACTGAATGCTTGAGTTAAAGTACCAAGGAGAGAGTGTGCCTGTTACCGTCTATTGAATGAAAACGTGAATATTAAGAGTTGTTTGCCTTTTCACTCAGATGGTGTGAAATAAAAGGAATATTTAGAAGACTTGCTTCATGCATTAAATTAATTTTCTTCTCATTTTTATTTGTATTTGTTTACACCTTACAATGCATTATCTATGCTAGTCTAGGATAAGATCTAGACATTGTTCTGCATTACTTTTATACCAGAATTGGAAAAACTGCTAACTAAGCTTACAGTTTAATAAGGAAATGGAACTAATCCAGGTCACAGAAGAAACGTGTGGGAGGTAATATAAGCAAAATACAGTTGAAAGATTCACAAGGTCCTCAAAATGAAGAGAGGAACTTAATACAGCAACAAATTACACTGTGACACATGATACACTTGAAGCTGGAGCTGAGATACACAAATAGTGCATATTTTCAAAAGATGTTGACAACCAGCATTTACAAAGTTCTCAGTGTCACCAAAAGCAGAACTAGAGCTGGTACTGAAAACATAATCAATCAATATTCAACAGTGAACTCTTCCTACAGTGATGCTCAGCAATACCAGGAAAAGTGTGGTGGTTTAGAGTCTATCAGATATTCTTTGGGACACAAAAACTGTTCAGATGTCCGGTGCACCCATTCCATTTGTGAATGGAAACATTGTTTTGGGCCGTTGAGAAAGCCGTAGTTCCCGTGTACTTGTAATTGTGCTTTATTCTAGCACAGTGCTGCAGGTTTATCTGTAGATCAAGAGGATGTTACAGCTGTGAGGTGTTAGGCTTCTGAGCTATAAGCTGCCATCTGGCTCTGATCTGTAAGGGCAACAAGGTTGATGAAGTTGGGCGGCTTGGTATTTGACAAAGCCTGAGCTCCGCCATTAGAAACACATCCAATCCACTGAGGGGTTCTGGACACACATTACAGATGGATGAGTTTCTCAAGTACTGCTTTTCAATTTGAAAAGCAATTATAGGTCACTGCAAAACCCTATTCTGAAAATGGCTCATGATATTGTGTTTTAGATTTCAACCAAGAACTTTTGGGGTTCATTGAAAGTGGCCGATAAGGCTTTTAAAATGGAACCTAAAAGAAATTGAAGAAAATGAAATTGCACTCTTTGAAACCCTCCCCCCTCCCCAACACAGTCAAACTTCAACACCCTTTTGTCCTTTTCTGCCAGTTTTCTTAAACCTTAGCAGTGTACTTTCTTCTTAACCTGCCCCAACATGTTAGGAATGTATAAAGTCAAAACAGGAAGGATGACATCAATTCCAGAAATAAATAGCATTAAGCAAAGCGCTAAGACACAGACATTTTAGCTTTGTCTTCCAACCTTTGTCACTCAACATGTACAGTATCTTCAGGGCTATCCTTATGAAAACAACCTAAAACATTCTACACAGTATATACTGTACTGTATGTACCAATAACTTATTGAGACCTAAAATTAATCTATAGGTAATTTTCGCAAAAGTGCAGAAATATGTGTTAGTTCCTGTTGAATCAAAAACTTGTAACAGTAACTTAAAAAAACATCTGCTGCTTCTCTAATTAAAAGGCTCTGATTTACATGATACAACTTGCTAAGCATCCATCCATCTGCCCATTCATCTATTTGTTTATGGCTTTATCCAATACAGGGTCACGGGGGTCCTGGAGCCTATCCCAGCAAGCAACCTGCTAACTGAAGACCTAAAACAGTAAATATTCAACTTTCATGTTAATAGTAGTGTAAGTGCATTAACACACATATTTAATGGTTGCATACAGCTGGATGAATTCAAGCTGGAATTTTATTTGGCAATAATGACTGGTAAAGAAAACCAGAAGTGTCCCAGAATTGTATAACTTCACCATCTGTACCTTGACACTCTGTCAGTGGTAGTGGTGACAGTTTTGCTTCTGCAATGAAATTGTATATTACTATTAACACCGAGACTCCAGAGGAAGGACACATTGACCAAAAACCAAAATTAACTGGTTGGTCAATTCAGGTTCTCTTCTAAGAGGGCACAGAGAGTCTAATTTGTGTTTATAATTGTTTTCAGCATAGAATATTCATATTCACATTTTGCATGATGGGGTCTGTAGGGACAGATGGGTTCATGGCTGACTCGAAAGATTTTCTGTGAGGTGTTCTTCCATTTTGGTAAGCAGTAAAATATTGACTGAGGTTTGTAGGGGGAGATGAAGACTGACCATGAGCAGGATTAACATGTACTGTATGTACCCCAGGGAGTTCTGATTGGATGATTAAGCATCCCTTTAGCCATGCCTGACATTGTAGCACATGCACTGAAAGCTGACAAATATAGACAATTCCCAGGGTTATTTCTATCTGAAAGCAAATACGTAGTTACAAATGAGTTCCCCATCTTGGCCACACCCCGCTGTCTATTGAAAGCACCTAGCTATAACAGAATTTGTTTGCCTCACATACTTTACATAAACTTCCTGTGTGTGCCAATCTGATAGGTGCCACCTAGTAAAAGTTAAAACTGCATATCTACATCGCCATCTGGGAGCAAGCAATTGAGCATGAACCAATCTAACATTTAGCCCTTATGATAGAAATCTGTATTTTCAATTACCTTTCTGTAAACAGATCAGAGATAAAAGAAGGTAAAGGGATTTTTTTCTAATGGGTTTTCCATGGCTACAGTGATCAGTAATTGGACAGCTACAAATGTTTGGAGGTGTTTCTTTCTTGTAGTTGAGAAATAATTAGCCCAGACCCTCACTACTCTGCAAAGACCTCCCCCAAAGAGCCACGATAAGTAAGCACCAGATCATTCTTTGTGACAACATGAATCTTTCCACACTGAGATGCCCTGATGCCCTGATGCCCTCAAAGTCTTTGATTCAAAATCTATAAAGGCTTATGTTATTGAGCACTGTATCTATGAAACAGTGAAAAATGAAATACACCCAAAACCCTGCATTTCAAAATTCTAAACTCTGATTATTATTCAGTTCTTGTTGCATATGTAGTCCAGTCTTTCTTGCATTTACTCTACAGGTTCATGAAGATGTTAAGCATAACTAGGGCACTATGAAATCCGCCTTAAGGATATGTGTGGATTTGCAGAATCAAAATAAATAATGCAGAATCGAGTATTATACAAAACACAAATCTTTGACAGTAGAAAATGCAGCCTGAAATTGAATTTTGGAAATCTCTGTTTCCAGTGTGTTTTATCTGTTAGCTCAGCATTCAGAATGAGCCTGTCCCAGTTTTACAGAATCTTTGTGCTTACAGTACTGTTAAGAAGGGAAAGTGATTAAAAGTTGTCCTGCCTTATATCACCTTCTATGTTAGTTCTATAAACACACTACTTATTTATTCAGTTTACATTTTTATCCAGACAGGCCTACGTTTGCATCCATTAATACAGCTGGGCTGTATATAGTATATGGGTTGGGTAACATATTTTTACAGCTATATATTTATGCAGCTGGGTATTTTACTATAACAATCCAGGTGAAGTACTTTGCTCAAGCATACAACTTGTATAAGTATAGATCTCATCAAGTATAGATCTTACCTGGGATTTAAGCACCAAGCTGTTCTGGTTCGAGTCCTGATAACTGCCCCCACACTACTGCCGCAGTCACACTCATGCTTGCAGACAAGACAGAATCACATTTGGAGGAAAACCAGGCCTTAATGTGCCTCTGTGGAAATTTCTGACACAGCTGACAAAAATAATGACATTCTACGTTTGTCAATTTGAAATGCTGCCATGGGCTGAATTACTGATTTGACAGTTATATTCAATTTTAAATGAAAGAATTCCTTAAGAACACAGAAAGCAAAAAAGTTTAATTTAAAGTGGTACCAATTATCACTGCATGGATGAGCTATTTTATGTGCAGAATATTATTATTTCAATTATTCATATATGAATTCAAATTGGCCCTATAAGATGTTCTTATTTCTTGTGCTGGTATTCAGCTGGTGTCACGACCACCAGCCAGCGGAGATCAATTCACAAAAGAACTAACCAGTACCAGCAGCGGGTTAATAATAGCAAGTGCCACCGCACGTGTTAATCCATCAGCACACGCTCTACCGTCTCCCCCCGTTTCGCCGGCTCCCACACTGACTCCTGCTACGCCTTTTTCACAAGCACCTACTCCGTCCCCCGCGGCCCCACCCACCACTCCCCCAACCTTACCATTTGTTCTCACGGAAAAGTATGATGGCAACCCTGCAGGCTGCAGGGGCTTTATTGCTCAATGCTCCCTTGCTTTCCAGCTGCAGCCTGAGCGTTTTTCTACTCCCCGGGAGCAGATCGGACTCGCCCTTTCCTTGCTCACAGGCAAGGCATTGGCTTGGGCAGCGGTGTTGCTTGCTAGGGGAGATCAGCAGTTCTCTGACTTTTCAGCTTTCAGCTTTCAGCTTTTTGCAGACTGTCTCCAGGCGCGTTTTTCTCAAATGAACCCGGACTTCGGGTCACCTTCGGCTCTCCCTGCTTTACCAGGGCGACAGACCACTGCAAGATTATGTGGCAAAATTCCAAACCCTCGCCACGGAGTCTGCCTGGAACCCCGACACCTTGGTTTGCCTCTTCTCTGAGGGTCTCTCTGAGGAACTGAAGGACCACCTGGTGCTCACGCCACTCCACACCTGGTCTCTAGATGTGGCAATTGCTCAGGTGGTTAAATTGGACACCCACATTCGGCTTCGGGGAGCAGAGAGACACCCAGGAAGCAGACCTGTGCGTACGGTGGACCCTCTCCCCTTGGTGCCCACCCTGCCACATGCACCCCTTTCCTCAGAGGAAAAGAAAAGGCGCCGTTGGGAGGGACTGTGTCTGTACTGCGCTGCACCAGATCACTGCTCTCTGCTTGTCCTTCAAGACCCCCGTATCCATCTCGTACCCTCCCACAGCCTAGTGTTAGAGTCCGAAGTGCTGTTTTTTCACAATCCCCTTCTGGGCCTTTATTCCCGGCACAAATTTCATAGATGGATACACACCTTCTTCTTTCAGTTTTAGTTGACTCGGGGATAGAGGGGGAACTTTGTAGATGCAACTTTTGCTAAGAAGTGGGATATTCCTCTCCCTCCGGTCTCGCCCACTGTCTGCATTCAAGCTTTGGATGGATCACCGATTGCTAATGGACGGATTACCTGGCAGACCATTCCTCTATCCCTTACAGTCGGTGCCACACATGTAGAGAACAATTCACTCCTTCTCCTTGATTCACCTGCCTACCCAGTAATCCTGGGTCTTCCCTGGCTCAAGAAGTACGATCCCCACATCTCCTGGTCCAAGAATGAGATCATCGCTTGGAACCATGCCCGTCGTGTCAACCGTTGTTGCCCGCTGATCAAGGTTGCTGCTGCAGTAACCCCCCTGGAGGGGCAGTCTACCATTCCGCTCCAATATGTGCATCTGAAGCAAGCCTTTGACAAACAGAAGGCTCTTTCACTTCCCCCTCACCACACCTGTGACTGTGCAATAGAATTGCTTCCCTGAATTTAGGATTCATTTGTCCCTCCTCATCTCCAGCCTGTGCTGTTTTTTTCTTCATAGGGAAGAAGGACGGCTCCTTGCAGCCGTTTATTGACTACAGAGGCCTGAACTCCTTATGGTCAAACATCGCTACCCCTTGCTTTTAATCCAAGCCGCTCTGGAGTCAGTACGCGGAGCATCCATCTTCTCGAAATTAGATCTAAGGGGGGCTTACAATTTAATCAGGATACGTGAAGGAGATGAGTGGAAGGTGGCCTTTATGACCACGCATGGGCATTATGAATATCAGGTTATGCCCTTTGGACTCGTTAATGCCCTGGCGGTCTTCCAATCCTTCATGAATGACATCTTTAGGGACATTATCGGAAATGTTGTTTTGGTATACCTGGACGACATCCTCATTTTTTTCGCCAACCCTCAGGAACATGTCCGTCATGTCCAGGAGGTCTTGTCCAGACTCATTGACAAGCCAAGCTCGAAAAGTGCGTTTTTCACGCTTCTAAGATTCACTTTCTGGGCTATGTCATTTCTTCCCTCAGAGTGGAGATGGACTCAGCTAAGGTCACGGCTATCGATGACAGGCCAGTTCCTCGCAATTTAAAGCAAATCCAACACTTTATAGGTTTTGCCAACTTCTACAGGCGATTCATCTGGAACTTTAGCTCCGTTGTGGCGCCTATCACAGCTCTGACCTGCAACCGACCAAGCCTGGGTAAATGGAACACGGAGGCTAACCAGGCATTCCTACACCTGAAACAACTCTTCGGCTCGGCTCCACTCCTACGGCATCAGGATCCCTCCCCGCCTTTCATTGTTGAGGTTGACACCTCTGTCTATGGGGTTGGTGCAGTCCTCTCCCTGCACCACGGAGAGGAGCACATTCCACATCCTTGTGCCTTCTTTTCTAAGAAGCTCTCTCCCACTGAAGTTAATTAAGACGTGGGTAATCGTGAACTCCTTGCTATAAAGCTGGCCCTCGAGGAATGGAGACACTGGCTGGAGGGGGCTCACCACCCCTTTGTCATTATCAAGAACCATAAGACCCTGTCCTACATTCAATCCGCCGAGCGCCTCAACTCGCGTCAGGCCCGTTGGTCACTTTTCTTTTCTCGTTTCAATTTTGTCATCACCTATTCGCCTGGCTCCTAGAATGGGAGGGCTGATGCACTCTCTGAGCTCCATGCCCCCCCGAAACTGGACTACACACCTGAACCAATCATCTCATCCAACAGAATTGTGGCGGTGATTCAATGCTCTATTGAGGACCAGGTCAGACGTGCCCTCGATGGAACTACAGCTCCTCTGCGCTGTCCCCCGATAAGCTTTTTGTGGCGGATCACTTGCGTTCTGCCATCCTGCAGTGGGGTCATGACTCCCTGTTTGCGAGTCATCCTGGTAGCAGACGTACTCTGGACCTCCTGACCAGGGACTTTTGGTGGCCTTCCATGAGAGCCGAAGTTGCCGAGTATGTCCGGGCATGCCCGATCTGTGCCAGGTCTAAGACTCCATGGGCTAGGAAAGCCGGCCTTCTTCACCCCCTTCTGATCCCACACTGCCCTTGGTCCCATATTGCTGTCAACTTCATTACGGATCTTTCTAACAGTCAAGGCCATACCGTAATCATGGTGGTCTCCGATCAATTTTCCAAAGCAGCCCATTTTGTCCCCCTCCCTGCACTGGCTGCGACCCAGGAAATGGCGACACTGTTTGTGCAGCAGTTTTTCAGGATACATGGTCTGCCCAGGGACGTGGTCTCAGACAGAGGCCCTCAATTTGCTGCTGCCTTTTGGAAGGCTTTCTGTCAAGCACCTATGTATCATTGACTTCTGGATTTCACCCTAAGGCCAATGGACAGGTGGAAAGGACTAACCAAAGCCTCCTTACCTTCCTGAGAACATTCACTTCCTCTTCACAGGATGACAGGTCGTCACTGCTTCCCTGGGCAGAGTATGCCCATAACTCCCTTACCTCCTCCTCCACAGGTTTCTCTCCCTTCCTCTGTTCATTAGGATATCAACCCACTCACATCCCTGACACCCCTCCGGATATGGCCATGCTTTTGGTGCAGCAATTTATTTCCAAGCTGTTGAAGGCCTGGAGAATGGCTAGGACAGCTCTCACCAAGTCGTCCCAGCGCCAGGTCAGATTCGCTAATCGGCATCACAGACCAGCCCCTCGTTTTCGGAGAGGACAGTTAGTCTGTTTATCCATGAGGAACCTACCTCTACGCCTGCCTTCCAAGAAGCTCAGTCCTAGGTATATCGGCTCCTTTGGGATTCTCTCCCAGATCACCCTGGACACTTTTCATCTCGCACTTCCCCCCACCTTCAGAATCCACCCGACTTTCCATGTCTCCCTTCTGAAACCCTACCACCATTCGCCCCTTGCGGCTCCCTAATGTCCCCCACCTCCCCCATGTCTCATTCAGGGGCGCCCGACGTATACGGTCCACAAGATCCTCGACTCCAGATGGCACCATGGTACCCTTCAGTATCTAGCCGACTGGGAGTGTTATGGCCCCAAAGAGATATCTTGGGTTCCAGAGAAGGATATTTTGGACTCTACGCTCATCAGTGATTTTCACAGGGACTATCCCGATCAGCCATCTCGGGCATCAGGAACCACCCTTGAGGGGGGGGTGTACTGTCATTACCACCAGCCAGCGGAGATCAAGTCACAAAAGAACTAACTAGTACCAGCAGCCGGTTAATAATAACAAGCGCCACTGCATGTGTTAATCCATCAGCACACACTCTACCGTGTGGCACGCAGCACTATTTAAACCATCCTATCCCGCTTCCCGCTGTTCAGTATTGAGTCTTCTCTTTGAGAGGTCTACCTCGCGTTAACTCTGAACCTCGCTTACTAGATACTGAACTCCCTTTGGCCTCTCAACCTTGGACCTCGCCTTCTGTTTCGTATTGTTTGCTTCTCTCTGTACTTCCTGGTTATTGATCTACCTTTCGCCTATCCACTACGATCTCGCCTGACGTTCCGGATTGTTCGCTTGTCTCAATATCTACTTGGTCCTGCGTCTGCACAGGATCTGCAAACCTTTTCATTGAGGATTCCTGACAGCTGGGACATACAGTATTATGCTACTTTAAAGTGCTACTTTAAAACCATATATAAAACATTACTTTGGAAATGCAAAGTTTCACATTGTGAACCAATTCTGAAGACTCTTTATGCATTTACACTTTCTCAGGGGCTGTCATGGTATCAGACAATTTTAATTAAAAACCGTGAAGACAGGTTTGCACATTACTTTTTACATGGGAAAAAATGAAATCTGAAAATAATTAAACCTGAAAATCCATAATAACAAAATTGATTTCATAGGGCAATGTGTGTATCAAAGACTGGTGCAGTTTTATTTGCAGATACAAGTGCCATACAGGCTGTCGTCTGTAATAAAAATCCACAATTATTCCCAGCATTCCTGCGCTATTTCTGTTCCAGGATTTACAAACAATCTGCGAGTGTCTGGATTTAAAATGAATCAGGATTCTTGTATTGCCACTACAGATTGTTTTCTACTTGCATATTTTCTACACAAAGAGAAATCAGCTTTTGGTTAAATCCATTTTAATATATATATATTTTTTCCTGTTAAATCCGTTTTTAAATAATCTGCTTTCCAGACACAGATGCACTTCTTGTTGAATCAAGGGAATAGAAATGATTTGCATTTTCATGTTTAGAAGTGAAATTCTTCCGATGAACATACACTGCATCTGAAAGGAGGAAATTCCATAAATCTTTTAATTAAAATCTCAGCTATACTTGATACTGCCAGTGCAGATGGGACATGGCTTCATGACATTTTTAAAAAAAATCCTCCTTTGCCAAAATTAGAAATAGCCCGATCCATAGTCCCATTTACATAACAAATATTCCACAGCTGGCGCGGTACAGTAGTCTCGATGAGCCAACGCAGAAAAAGCATGATGTCAAAAACAGCTTCACCTTATTTATGCGAGCCTTTTCAGAGCTTGACATGTGCCAGACACTGCTTTCCAGAACACTGCCCTTCACTTTCCGTTCCAAACAGCCCCAGCCTGACAGCCTAATCAGAGCTTGCATTGTCTGGGAAAATGTCTTACAGTTCAAATCCTGCCCAGCTTGTGATGGAGGACTCCCTTTTTAACGGTGACAGTTTCCAGTCTTTTCCTTCCACTAGTCCTACATGAAAAAGGAATGAAAAAAAAACAATGTTTAGGACAAGCCACTTAAGACTGGAAACAATCTGGGGTATCCTGAAACAAAATGGAGCAACTACTATACATTTATCTCTTGGTTTTTATCATGAACCATTCACTCAGTTGTGAATATGCAATTGGCTAAAGTAGGTGGGTGGATTTACTAAACTAAGAAAGTACTGGCACATTAGGGTCATTGTGGTTCTGACCCAATGTTTTTGAAAGATCTCAAGTGCATTAGCATTAGCATATTTTAAATAATAAAAAAGGACAAATGAGGTTTTAATTAATGTGCCATTATTATAAAGCTTTGTACATACCTGATGTAAGAGGTATTGCACAATAGCAATACACATAGAGAAAACCCTTGTGAACACCAGGAAAGTGCTCAGGAGGTGCCCAGACTTTTACCCAGGGCCCAAGGCAGTGAAACAGCAGCCCTTACCCCTGTGCCAATATGCCTTCCTGAGTTTAAGGGTCTGTCAGAATCTGACTGTTGCATTTCTTTTAGGTTCTCATTGCTTAGTGGACTAGTCTCTGAATTAGAGTGCAGCTCCAAATCCCATCAACCTCATAATACACATTTTCTGTCACTAAGCCTGTAATTATGACAGTAATACAAGGCAAGTGTGGAAACACTAGAGCATCCTCGCAGGATTTGGGGAGGGAGGGGGTTATTCAAAGCCATGAAGCTCATTCAGTCTCAAAAAGCTGTTGTCAATCTGCTAGTATCTCAAGGGCACTGAAAATTAAAACAAGATAGAAATGATTTGGCTAGTATTATCATTTCAATTATCTGTAATTGTGATTAATGTGAAGAAATTCAAGCCTGATGCAGTCCCCCCATGTGAGCAGAGAGTATTCAATGCATTATTTTTGAATTTTTCATGAAGTACTACTTGTGTGTGTTTAAGTATATATGACATTCATTATGAGAACCCCCTGTCTGTATAACTGTTAGATCCCTGAAGTATTATCTGTATCCCAGATTTTTAATGATTGCGGTAAGCTTAGAGACTCTGGAGTTTAGGACCATACATTTTAATTTTGTGTACGATCCACAAACCAATTACTGACTTGTTTCTGTGAGTGTGTTTTTAATTAACTGTCAGCCATGCATTTGCATTATCAGCAGCGCCTTCCTGGTCAAACACCACAACTGTGTTGCTAGAGTCCTGGAAATATCCAAGATGCAAATAAACAAATAAATCAAAACTATGCAGATAACTTTTGAATAATGTAATGCTTCCCCTCACGCCTCTGTTGAAACAACAGATAATTGATGTACCGTACTGAGCAACAGAACTCTCCCCAGAGGCCTTGCTGTCCAACTGTTATCGTAAACTCAGCAAAATGAAAATTCAGGTTAATCCAGTGACCTCCCTGTTTTTATTTAAACAGGGCTGGGATGGATTAATACACAGATTTCACGCACTGTCACGGTGGGACCTCGGGGAGAGGAGAGGAGAAGCATCCCTGACCAAAGAGAATGCAAACGGAGCCAATCTGCTCTCCACATTTGCAAAGCTGGGGATAGTTCCTGCTCGGTGGTGCTGTAGCTAGTACTGAAACTGAAAAAAGAGAAAACGAACGCCCTTGCTTTCCACAGAAAGAATAGTTATTTTTGACATAATGCTTTTGAGAGCGGCTGGAATTTTACATTTTTTAATTGTTTTTCAGTTCAAAGCAGACATGTACTTCACTACAATGTGAAGCAGTGAAGCAGACTTCACTACAATGTGAAGATTGTAGTCTTCACCATTGCTACAGAATGTTTCCACGTTATGCTAAATATACATCACAAACATTACCTAATATACACAACAAACATACCTTAATTAATCTTAATCGTAATTCTATATAAATCCCTTGAAGTGACCTATGAAAAAACAATTTGTGATAACAGACATGTTCAGCCAGATTATAAATGCCTACTGGTGCAGACACTGTATCTATGGTACGAGTTACAATATGCCTGATGGGATTCAAAGATGTTATAAAAACGTATTTTGCCTTTAAAGATTGTGAAGGATTATTCCAAACTAGACATGAATAATAAAGTTAAATAAAATGACAGGAAATAAGTTTGTACTAAAGAAAGTTTACAAATTGATAAGAAGCCATTTAGCCATTTTTTCTAATTTCTGTGATAATACCTTATTCTGAGAATTTCCTTTGGTCATTGTACAATGTGCTTTCACAATTCTTATTCTCTCAGAGGATTCAGGTTTCAAGCACTTTCCCGTCAGAGTGTCAACAGTTAAAGTATGACTTTGGAAGAACATATGGTTTTCCAGAAGGGTGACAAAATGCAGGTTAAAATTCCCAAGTATTAGAAACCTTAAGTACTGTGATATGTGCAATAATCACGCTGGGTTTTGCGGTCTTACCCTGAACAAATCTGGCATTTTTTAGAAGGTTTTGTACCCAGGCTGTCTTGGCAATGAAGTTATAAACAGATAATCACATAATGGCAGGCCAATTTGTAAGCAGCTGGAAGTGGGCTTTGGAACCAGCTGTTTATTAGACACAGAGCTGAGATGAGCTGCTCTCTGTAAATCTTACTGCTAAACTCTGTTCTCTTTTAGTTTGGTAGTTTTACACCCTTCAAATGTACTGTATGCATACTACAACACCAGACTTTCAGTCAGTCAGAGATGATTAGATTACATCCACCGGTAGACAATAAATGTACCCTACAGCACAAAACCATTTTCAGTAAGATTTAGGCTAAAAGACAGCCATCCAAAGCAGGTACATGACTCGTAGCAAAGAAATCTGTATAAATCTGCATTACAAAAGAACGAATGGTTCTCCATTTACAATAACCTCAAACACGATGTTTTCAATATATAGATACTGTATGCATTCTTACGCACCATATGCTAGAGGAGATGTAATATTTCAAATATTAAAATAATAAAAAATGAAAGATATTCACCATAACACATAAGCTATTCAGAATCCCCCATCTCTTGGGAGAGTGTTTAGGCCTGTAATCAGAATCAACTGTGTGTTGGGGATAAGAAACAACAAATGTAAGAATGAAAGATTATGACACTTGGGCACAGTATGATAAATACACAAATCAAATCTGCACTGTAACAGCCACAGTGTCTCTTGCTCGTAACATCATGTCTGCCCTCACCACATGCCTGGAATGACACTTCAAAAGGAACCGGGGCTTTCTTCACTCTGATTAAAGCTTTACACTGCCAGCCTACCTGCTAGGCTTCATTATCTTATTTAAGTTGCTAAAGGAGAGCTGGAAAGATGCGCTTGAATTTGCAAAGTGTGCCAAGAAGTAAAGAAAAAAGAAGGAAAAACAATTTGAGAGATGCTTCAGTTACAATGTTTTTACTCACTTAAAAAATACCTACAAGGTGAGGGGGAAGTCAAGGGATTAGCTGCTGTAATTAAGTGTGTGAGTGCCATTAAAAAGCGATTAGAAAACCAACTGCTGCCAGGTATAAAGGAAATGATGGTGTGTGTCTGTCTCAGTTGCAATTGGGGATAAAGACAGCGGAGTTTGATGACCTCGATACTGAAGTGAAATTAGCATTATTATAAAAAGTGTGATAATTCAAAAATGTCGTTTAAGATCATAATACAGACATAGCAGGGAGTAACATGAAAGTAACCAAAATAGTTAAACATCTATTAATAAGAGGAAGCCATAAATATTATCTTAATAAACTAGACTGGACTATGTTTGTCCAAAACATGTTTCTTGGACATTAGTCAACTATTTTAACAGTTTCAAAAATATTGTGAAGTCTTGTATAAAAAACTGCAAATTATGATCTTTTTTCTGCATTCTTCAAACAAGAGTTAGAATTAATTTACTGTACTACCCCTTCTCCTTCAGTGAATTTCCGTTTTTCGTTTTTGTAATGATTGTAGCAGCAACACTGGGGATCGCAGCTGTGACACTTGGGTGGGAGTCTTCTTACAGATTGGCTTGGAGTCTTGCTTTGAAAACTAGTCCCTGACTACAATCACAGAGCAGCAGGACTGGGAGAAACAGGAAGCACCATTTGCTAGGGAGACAAAGAGGGCCGTTCCAACATTTTAAAACAAAACTTTTGCAGGTGACCTGCAGAAAAGTAATCCTAGAAGATTTTTGTGTATTCCCTCCAGGATTTGTCAAATGATATCTTTGGAGAATTCGAAGCGTATTTGGGATGTGGAGTGGGTGTTCCATTGAGACAAATTGTACTGGACTGCAAGAGAGACATTTGTAAACCAAGAAATCGCCAGGCAAGATCCTCTCCCCCCATTTTAGAGAGGAACGTTAACAGAACTGAGATGTCAAAATGAGATGGGACTGGGATCACTCGTTTTAAGTGAGTGTCACAATGATCCCTGCTTTGCCCTGCAGGGCTCCCTGTAGATGCTGGCGAATTTTAAACTGTGGTTTTCTCAGATTTCAGACCTGGGCCAGACTGCCAAGGAATACAAGGGAGCTGCACATGTCTCTTCTCCTTCAGTTGTCCTGCAGCAGGGCACATAGCTCCCTCTGGTGGCAGGAGGTATTGTGTTGTGCATTTCCCCAAGACAGACAAATCAAAAGCTTTGAACAGAAAAAACGTTTTCCATCTTCAAATTTAGGTGTGATCACTGTGCGGCTTTAAAGCATGCATTCAACCCCTTTCTCCTAGTCCCGTGCCATATAGCTTTGCAATTTGTCCTTTTACTTTCACTTTTATATTGTCTGAAAGAAATAAAAAAAAATTGTATTCTCTTTCTCCTGTGACTGCAGTTTGTGTCTGGCTTTGTTTATAAGGCTTATATATACAAAAAGTGCACTGCATGCTCGATGGAAGGAAAACATTACAGCTTAGGGAAAAAAAGCATGATAAGGCTTTACTGAGAGGTTGTGGGAAATGCAAACTAACCATTGTGTCTGAGATTTTACGTTACGAAAAAAGGCAGAAGACCTGTTAAAACCAGTCTTAAACCCATTGGCTGTTGTGTCCTCCTAGTTTATGCCCTTGTAGTCTGGCGGTCTCAGTAGGCCTGATGCTTGTTTTATTCCAGGTGAGTTCTCCAATGGCTCTGGGAAGGGAAGTTTTTAGCTCCAGGGAAACAGAGAGAGAGAGAGAGCTGCTGCTGTGTAGACTAATTAAGCTTTGTCTTTTTCCCTTTATAATCCTTGTTTAATGATTCTGCAAAAAAACGTTAGCTCCTATCACATCAGTACACACCAGAGAAAGTCAGAACAGGTCTGTTATGTAACATGTTTTTAATTGGCACAGAAAAAAAAGCCTCCTCAATAAATAAGAGTCATTAAATCTGATACTTCTAGCAAATTATGTGGTTGGCATAAGTGGCAAGCGTCGTCTCCACAAACCAATTTTAACGCAACACAGCGCCCTGCACAAAGTTCTGCTTTGTTCTGTCGAGGTAGCTGCCAAGATCAGCAGGAAAAAGGCTTTCATTTCACTCAGGTATTTTTTCCATGTGAAGGAGGCTCTGACACAATAACTTCATAACTCAGTGAAAACATCCCTAGGCAAAATACCTGACTGGCTCTTGAGCACAGTACTTCTTGTGTTCTTTCACCTGTGTGCATTTTAAATACTGCTATTAACAAGGACAAATCAGGGTTTGGTTCATTTTTTAATGTTTTGTGAAACAGATTTTGTGATCCTAACTGCCTCACTGTATATGAATACTGTATATTGTAATTTAACTGTATTTAAAGTTCAGGGCTAGGATTTGGGTTAAGGTTCACATTAGAGATGGGGGGTGGGATTGTATGGGGAGATATGTGGATAATTTCAGTGGGACTTTTGAAGATAATGAATAAAGAATATGTATGTAGTAGCGACTCCAACCAGAAGCTATGTCTCCTATGGTGATACAGAGAATCATTAGCTGAGCTGCAGATGCATCTAGTCGAAAACCAGTTTTCTTTTAACAATAAACCATTACAAATTGCTCTTGGAATGTTTAGGCTCTGTTCCATGTGGGAATTCAAATCAAATTATCCAGGTGGGGCTGGACACTGGTGGTGGTGGAGGGTAGTCCTCATCACCTGTAAAGCACTTTGAGTGGAGAGTCCAGAAAAGCGCTATGTAAGTGTAAGCAATTATTATTAATATTATTATTATAAATCATCATTGCAGAAATGCATGACAAGGTCTGAACTCCTGTGGTCAAGGCAAGACATTCAAAAGTGCTTCACGTTTAACTCAGCCCATTGCACATGCTTGTTTTTAAAACCCTGGCTTTTGTAGGCCTCAAAGCCCAACCACGTGTGTTTGCTGAGATCCAACCCCACGCTCCTATTGCTCCTTAGACACCAGAATCTGAGTAATCTGTGCTGCTTTACTTAAGTTTGATATCTGTAAATGACAGGAGTGAAGAATTGAGTTTTTAATACACTATAATGGATTTTGAGGGCTTTGATACAGTAGCTTGGCGTGTGGCTCTCAGTTGCCCTCTAATGTTAAGCAATCCTGTATGCTTTTAATGAATGTATAATTAAATGTGCTTGATCTCAACATACGTTTTAATTACAGGTACTATCAGTCATAGGAGTTGGGTAACAAATGAACTTCTTTAAAAAAAAGTGGTAGGTCTTGCATGCTACACTAATTTGAAGGCGCATTAAATGAATGCATGTATAAATCACACACTGTATAAATATGGTATTGGATGAAAGCCTGTGATTTCATAGACTTTGTCAGTGCTTCAGGATTGACCTTTAATGTTTGAAATTGCCTCACACACAAAGTACTAATTATATTTTTAGTCCAGTCAACCACTTCCATACAGATGCACATATTCTCACATAGACAAAAGTAAGAACATACATCAAACTGTTTTTTGGTTGATAAATAGAACTTTTAATTTATTTAAAAAAAACTATCTATAAATATATACAAATTTTATTTGAAACAAGATATGTTCATTAACATATTAAAAGAGAAATTATTTGCTTACATTCTGAAGAAGGCAGGATTAACAGTTAATACTGTAATACTGTTAATAAAAATATAGTAGGAAATATAATTTAGTCAACAATTTTATACAAAGTGATTTACACATAGCACAGTGTAAGAAACAAAGTAAAGGATTCAGTATTGAAAATAGTGGTATTCCGCACATTTATAAATGGGAGGAGCGGTGGCTCTGTGGCTAAGGATCTGCACCTGTGGCTGGAAGGCTGCCGGTTTGTATCCTGCGGCCGGTAGAGGAATCCTACTCCGTTGGGCGCCTGAGCAAGGCCCTTAACCCCAACTGCTCCAGGGGCACCTTAAATGGCTGACCCTGCGCTCTGACCCCAAGCTTCTCTCTCCCCACCTGTGTGTCTCATGGAGAGCAAGCTGTGGAATGCAAGAAGACAAATTCCTAATACAAGAAATTGTATATGGCCAATAAAGTGTGATCTTATCTGATAATTGTGACATATCAGTTATTAACAACTATCCATACAATAGGTACATCATTCCATAAATATACAGGAAGGAGTTTGTTAGATCACATTATAACAGGAAATCACCCTTTTCAAACCTTAATGTTGCTCACTAACACTTTTGAAAATGATTCTTTTGGTATAGTATAATCTTTCTAGGCCTGTGATATTGTATCACTTATTAGGCTGAATGTTCCTCAACAAAGAGCTTCGTCTTCAATTGAGAACAGACACATTCAGATTTCCACATGGACCTGGGTATTGGTCTGTTGCACAGGTGAGACTTAAGTAGCTCTGGAAGTAATCACAAGCTCACTGCCTTAGGATGGAACATTTTTTAAGTCCTAATTTAGGTCTGACAAGTTTAAACAAAGCAATTTCAAGGCCTGCTGCACCTGCAATATTGACATTACTTCTCAGTACTGTCTTACAGGAAGACAATAATTTGTTTCATTACACAGCTGTAACAAGCTCTGAGGCACATTGCCACTAGGGACAGAGTCAAAGTGGACAAGAGGAACATCTAAATGAAAGCTGAAAGAGATTAATGTAGCACACAGTGTTAATTTGTACTTATCCCAAAGTACTTGCACACTGATTGTTGTATAAATGGCTGTTCTTCATAGCTGGTTTTATAGGTTTTAGCCCCCACCATACTGTATACATATACTGTAAATCATGTATAGCAAATGAAGGTGAGATACCGCCACTTACAACATCAAACATAAGTCAACATGTGCGTCGAACATGAAGTCATACTAAACACAAAAACACCTAATTCAGCACTGTATGAATGGAACAAGGAAGCAGGTGAGACCTCATAGGTACCAGACCAAAGGCTGTGCAAGACAATATCTTGTTCTGAGACCCATTTCTTGAAGACAATTAAAAACTGCTAGCCAAAACCTCGGCCAATAAATACTGTAAGTCCATTGGTAATAGACATGCCTCATGGATTTCTTCATTGAGAATGTTTTGTGTTAGCTCCAGGTGGCCAAATGGCCAAGATGTTCCAGCTCCCCTGAGTGGCCAAGGGACTACAGCAAGAGCAGCCAAAATATGGAGGAAGGAGGGTTGCTAAGCAGAGAACTCTGGGAAGGAAAGCCAGACATCACCCATTTATTTAATATCAGGTAGTTAACTTCATGGTGTGTTTCACTTCTGTGACCAAACTCTCACTTTTTACTTTCACATACTGTATGACTCTCACATATTTACCCTGTACAGGAATGGGAGTCACCAGGCCTCAGCTTTCAAAAACCAAAGGATCAGTTTCAAGACATGCACACGCTGTCACCATGAGAAAATGGTTTTGTAACGATTGAAAGCCCTGCCTCTACATGGCAAAAAGGGACTTAATGTACTTCTTATAGTGACTCATATTTCGTGCATCACATTCAGAAGAAGAGAACAATATGGTGCAACATTTCTGTCATCGGTTGTGTATGCCAGATAGTAAATGTATAAAACAATTTGCCATTACACTGTACTTTACCTTGTCGGCAGAAGCAACAGCTATTCTTCTCAGCTGGTCCATATTTTCTGTATAATGAGCCACAATATTATGGGCACTGAAGCCTCACATCCAGCAGATGCCTAGCACATTGATGGGAACAGGTTCCATGAAGTTGCACACACATAGTAAATATCTTCAAGAGTAAGTAATGCCTTGGAGAAATGAAATCTGACAGGGCAAAGTGGTAACAGGCTTGCAGAAACATGGGCCTTGATGTGTTTGAAATATCAGACAGAACACTGATATTCTGAATCATCGTGTTGGCAGTGCTGCAGATTTTGGGAAATGAATGCAGAAGTAGTGCTGCAGCTCAGAGACCTGGGGACATGGTTGTCTGCATATTGAAGTGGTGTATCTTCCAGCTTTCCAGCCTCCAGCTTTGATCGTGACAAAAATCTCTAAAGCAATTGCATCCATTCCCATGTGTGTGGCTTGTGATGGACTGGCATCCTGTCCAGGGTGTGTTTGTGTCTGTGTGTGCCTTGTGGTGGACTGGCGTCCTGTCCAGGGTGTATTTGTGTCTGTGTGTGCCTTGTGATGGACTGGCGTCCTGTCCAGGGTGTGTTTGTGTCTGTGTGTGCACTGTGATGGACTGGCGTCGTGTGTCTGTGTGTGTTTGTGTCTGTGTGTGCCCTGTGGTGGACTGGCGTCCTGTCCAGGGTGTGTTTGTGTCTGTGTGTGCCCTGTGGTGGACTGGCGTCCTGTCCAGGGTGTGTTTGTGTCTGTGTGTGCCCTGTGATGGACTGGCGTCCTGTCCAGGGTGTGTCTGTGTATGTGTGTCCCCTGTGATGGACTGGCGTCCTGTCCAGGGTATACCCTGCCTTGCTTGCCAGCAGGGGCTCTGGCTCCCACATGAACCTGAATGGGAAGGAGCGGTGAGAAAATGGATGGATGGACAGAAATTTCCTAATAATTGAGACTCGGGCAAACTCACAGTAAAGATCTTGTCCCTCTGTTCCCCATTCTGGAACTAGATAAGGCACTGAAAAATCAGCATTGATAGGGTTAAGCGTACTCCAGTTTTCCCAACTGAAAAGCTGCATTATTACTGTTATTTTTTTAAGGGGATCGGTTTTCCTTTTCACTTCCTCCCCCGGGCCTAGGGGGCAAGGTTGCCATAGCGATAGTGGCTGTCTGTGAAGTGACGTGCTCTCCCCCTCCATTTCAGCCCTCACTCATCACCTCGCCAGCCCCTCCACTACTCATGCACAGACGGCCAGCTACTCAGCTGCTTGTTCTCGTGCAGCACTCTTATCTGCAGTGGTGTTTTTGCACTCTCTCACTCACTACAGTGGCAGAAGAGGGATTTCCAAAGACAACATGACAAGCCTTGGAGATTGCATCGAACGGTAAAGTGTCAAAGAAGAACAGACGGCGATAGAGAAACCAGCCACGTGTACAAGCCCTTTTCATCAGCAATTGTCCCTGCCTGACTGTTGTGTTCTGTTGCACCCAGAGAAGGCAGACAGCTGGAAGAAGTACAGCTCTCAGACTCTTGCTGTGGTCATTACAGTTGTGTTGTACAGATAAGACTGAGGAAAAGAAGATCAGGACTCAGGGGTGGCACCTCACTCTTCTCTGCAGAAGGTTTTCATTTTAAACAATAAAAAAAGCTTTGAAACTTATAATAACAGAACAGTTTGTAACGTGCCTTCCCTACAAATCAACATTTTATGACATTCATTTTGAAGACTGATTCTTGCAAGCTTTTTGCTGCACATTTCTTGACTTTATAAGGTTGTAAATGAATACAGATAATGTTGGCTGTGGCCCTCTTAAAACTATCTTTTAGGTCCTGCCAGTATGATAAAAAAAACAGTGCTGGGAACTGACCCAGAATGGTCATTCCTTCAGGGATCACTAGATTTAAGAGTTACTAGCTTAAACTGATGATGCAAAGGGAAATGGCTTGATAATTCACTTGATTGATGGAAAACAATAACAATCTCACATTTATACCACTCGGTACTTCAAGTGTGCATCACAGATGATGTTTGCCTTTCAATAATGAAGTTCATTTTAAAACGAATGAAGCTTTTATTCCACTGCAGTATTTTAGAGCTTACATGTGTTTTGCACAATAATAGTCACAGCAGTAAAGAATGAGCTATTTGCGATTTCTCCGGTATACAGGCACAAAATGACAAAGTGGCCAATGAGATTTGGTACTAACAGGTGAATATATACTGTAGATTACATTGTGCTAATTATTAAAGATCACATATCTGGATAAATTCTGTAATTCACAACTACCAGAATGCTTGAAAGTCTTTAATTTGTGTTCAGTGATGTCAATAGTAGGCAAATGGTGATACAGTAGCAACCTTAGTTTTTAGCAGGAGATCTCCTGTCCAGGTACTGGCCAGGCTCCCACCTGCTGAGCTTCAGTGGGCTTCCAGTTGTGAGTTGCAGGGTGATATGGCCGTTTGCTTAGGTTAGAACCCACTTCACCACATGATGTGTCACTCAATCACTCTTCTTGGCCTCTCTCCAAAGATGTCCAAGGATTGTCTTTCAGTGAAAGATATATACTGCATCTTCAGCATCCATCTTCAGAATGCACACATCCCTCTCTCCAGTCTTGAAAAGACTGACGTGGACGTTCTGGTTGTTGATGTTTCGTAAATCTATCTGGGCTATTTAATTAATGTGGCTTTTGAAAATTTACAACATTGCTGCCAGCAAGGGATCCTGTGGTGCTGTTTTATTTTACTTCAAGGGACAGCCCAGAGACAGTTCCCTGTTGGTTATAATTCTATACGTGGCTCACTGTTTCACACACTGAAATGAGTGGAAAGGTGGAGTAAGATGTTTTACTGTGATTCTGAAAATAATCCTGGATTATTATAACCTGAGTCTTTAAAGGGATTAGAGAAATTAAAAAAAACAGACATGTATGACAATGAATTTACCAATACCATCTGTTTTAAAATTCACCTTCTGTCCAAAATGACCACCCCTTACCTATCTAGGATATCTAGGAAAGGACATTGTGATGGGTCTAAAATATTTTAGGAAAGACTGCAGTTCAGTTCAGCTAACATTCTTATTTTACTGTTATTTTTCTACATAAGGTATTCCAATAGTGTAGGTATGAAATGGGGAAAAATGATAGATCAATATTGATAGAGAACGCTAGCCCTGTTGCAAGGGTTTGTACATTTTCAAAGTTACAGAGACAGTGACAATATATTAAAAATTCTACACACAGTAATGTGCCTTTTCAATCCTTATAACTGTATTACCCATTGCCTCATCGTCCAAGAAAGTCCAGTCCATATATTGTATATGCACTAACAGAATCATATTTTTACCTTTCACAACTAGAATTAAAGGCAGAAATTATAACTCCTCTATGGCTTTTCTGGAATATTCTGGCCAGGCAGTGTAGACTTGAAACCACCTCAGGGATTCTGCATTTTCACAGCTGCACTCTGTTTAGTTAGAAAATATATGCACATCAGCTACTATTTTGAAAAAGACTGCTTGTCCACTTTAAAAAAATATCGTTAACCTCTGTTAGTGATTGACAGGTCCTCTTCAGAAAGCTCTCTTTAGAGTGCATGGCTCCTGTGTTAACCCTTCAAACCAAACTGTGTCATAGCTAAGAAACATTGAAATGATGCTAACTGATTTGGTTTCATACAACTGATCATATATTCTTTACCCAGTGCAAGAGTGTCAGAGTGCAAAATAAACAATTAACTAGCACAACCTCTTTTTGCAGTTATTGCCTGAAGTACCAAGAGAGATGGTTCATTTACCAAAGGTGTGCTAAGTTCAGTATAGTTCTGAAACAAATGAAGAGCTTGGGGATGTTTAAAAATGCTTCTAGACTCTCACATCGCCATGGAAACACACATATGGACATTACAACTCATATAGACTACCAAGAAAAACACAGTTCAGCAGTAGTAAACTAAAACTGTCAGTCCACTCCACTCCATATCAGCACAATATCCAGACAACATGCATACTCTCAAAACAAAACAGAAACTAATAAATACCATCACAGCTACACAGACCTCTTTCTCAGTCCAGAAACCACAAACTGTCCCGATTGCGAAAACCTATGTGAAAAGCTGTGAAACTGAAATTTGTTTTCCACTACAGCTGCCTGTTGTTGAGCCATGTAGCATTCTTTCTGCTCTTTTTAAAGTTTTTTTTTTATTCGTGGAGTCCAGCAACATTTGCTAAGCAGCTGTGCAGGGCAACATCTGGAATCGCAGGAAATTCAGCTGCTGTCGGCGTGACGCAAACTGATGTTTTTCGAGCACTTCAGAGGATCAGGAGAACATCCCCTCCCCCTCTGACTGCACTTTGTGGACTTCAACAACAAGTGGTTCTTATTATCGATGTCATCTTCCTAACAAATTGCTGCGTTAGCCTTCACAGCTGGGACTGTGCTTTTGTGGGGTTATTATACTATTTACCTCCCTAAGGGGTCTAGACTGGGGAGGCAGGGAAGTTGCACCACAATTTAAATTTTTTTCCCCTCCATTTCCAGGACTTTTCTGTGTTCTGTAAGTACTAATAAATCACTGTTGTTCTCTTGCAGGGGGAACAAAAGAAGTTGTTAAAAGATAAAATTCCCCTTTAAAGAAAGGGCAGAAAATGTTGCCCTTCTCTCCACTTCCTGACAAACTGCCCCCTCTTATGGCAAAGTGCATGGAGGAAATAACTTGCTTAAATGGAGATGAAGTGGCGCTACTTAATTAAGAATTTATTTCAGCTATTTTTTTAATAAAGCTTTCATCTGCATGCATAAAAGGAGCAAAACAAAAATAGTAACCTGAAGTCACCCCCCTGGAGTAAAAGCAACAGGAGATGGAGGCTGCTGTCTGTGTGCCAGAACTGAACTAATAAAACATATTCTAACTCTATATAGGGATATCTTCTATAAATATATCAGCAGTTGTTGGCTCTGAACTGGCTTAACTGCTTCATTTCTTGCCTTACAATAAATTCATGTGTATATAGAATTTAGAATATAGACCAAAAGATTAGCAGAAGTCAATCTATATGACAGTATCATTATATTGCAATTGTACTTTGTATCTGTTCAGTTTATTTCTACTTTTTTTAATTAAATTCATCTACGAGGTTATTTTTTCTCTTGGCTTGACCACAAAATTGTTTGACTACTATCTGCTTGTGAAAGACTACAAAGCGAACGACAAGGAAGTTATATACAGTAATTAAGAATACCACTAGTCTGCAGTTCCATACTTTTGATCCTTAAAAATGCCCAGTTCTAAATTCTGAGCAATTATTTTGAATAACAAACTTCTCTTTTAAACAGATATTGTGTCTTCGCTAGACCTCAGTTTAACAAAACCCATTGCCCACTGTGTATAGCACTTTTTCTCATTAATAACCATGGTGATTTAAAACACCAGAGCTGCGATTATTGTCCACTACACACGTCTCATTCAACAACTGGCAAAAAATAAATAAGCAACCACATGCACGTATACAGTATCAGTTAGTAAACTGCAGGACTGAAATGCGAGTTCAATGTGCTCTGGGATTAGTGATCGGTGTCACTTGTAAACTCTGCTTGAAGAATTGATGAGGCAAAACATTCAGTAGCTGTGAAGTGAGACGAGAAGCAGGCCAGGCCTTGTTTTGCAAATGTTTTAGTGCATTTAAAATTGGGAAATGGGATTGTCCTAGGGCAAGATTAAAGGGCCTTGACCTAGCATGCCAAAAAATACACACAGAAAACAAGGAACTTTTTAAGTCGGAGAGTGGTTACATTATCCTTGTGTAGACCCAACTCATTTCCTGATTGTTTTATTATACAGTGGCGACAGATGATGTACCATGAAAGGTGCGATATAATATAAAGATGATCATTGTCATCCTTATTATTATTCCTCCATCAGCTGCAAATCCTCTTTTACATTGAACACGTCCCATTTGCTCCCCCAGAGCTCACTGAAAAGCAGATGTTGGCCACAGCTGAGAAACCACTCTGTGAATAAAGGCAGGTGAACTAGAGGGGGAAGTTTAGGTGGCCCATAGTGGAAAAGCCAGAAATGGAACTGAAGCATCCCTTCTGTTTCAAACTCTTTCCTTTCTGCTCTTCCAGAAAAAGGATTTGTTTCACCTTCTGCGCTTTAGAACTATGCAGATAAAATATAATGCACTTCAGTCCAAACAAATCTAGCCTGCCTGGTGTGAAGGTGCTATTTGCCAGCTCTAGATAGTGTCTGATTTCTGTGTCTGCTCACATTCTGTGAAGGCAACACTGCACAGGAGTGACCTGCCAAGTGCAACTTTCACCTAGATATCTTAAACCTCATTTAAGAGATTCAAAAGTGTCAATAGCCAAGAAAAGAAAATTAAAACGGAGAGAAATAGGAAACCTCTGCTATTGAGAAGGCAGATTCTTATTTCGAACACTGCCTAAGCACTAACAGCTTTCATCTGGTTTTTATTGGCAACTGGAAACCAGGAACTGTCCAACAGGAATTGTGCTTTAAATTGTGTCTCAGACTGAAGAAATGAACAATCTGCACCTGGCCTGACACAGCTGTTTTGTCCATAGAAATGATCAATAGTGCTCCTATTGTTTGACAGCAGAAAACTGATCCTGCCCTTAGCCACAGTGATCCTGTGCAGAAGGCCTAAATGCAGTCTGTTTAGGTAATGATGAGACAGCAGGAGAAGTGCAGATCTTGGCGGTTCCTTAAAGGAAACAATTCTGCAAACTGACAGAGTTGGCACATGGAGCTCATCCACTTTGGCAGAAACACTGAGCTGAATCCCTTAAGAGCTGATAAGGAGACTGAGGCGCTCACTGCACTGATCTCACTTGTTCTACTTAAGATAGAAAGGGTAACTTCAAAGTTAAAACAGACTGCCTTCTTTTTTCTTCTTCTTCTGATATGGACACTTCTAAAGCAATTAAGGTGTAGATTGTAAACAGCTGTTGATTTCCACACTGGCAGCAGCTCACGGAGGGAGTTTTGTACAGAAAATGTAAAACAAAAGACGTATTTTTTTTAATTTGAGGCATATATCTTTGCCAGGGCTTTGCTAGAACATCTGTACTGCTCACTAAAGTCCTACTGATGGTACAGAATGGTGCTTCATGCTCGAATTTAAGAACACAAAAACCCCTTTAACCCATGGGCACACAATGCACTTTAGTTTTGAAAGCTGCGTTCAAATATTCACAACTTATTTTTAAGATAACATTTTGAGATATGAACATTTAAGCACCCGATCTGCAACAGAAAGATCTTTTAGCAAGCAGAAACTAAAAGGACAATTAACTTGATGTATTTTTAAGTTTTTACCTTTTTTCTTGGAATGATACAGATGACAAAGCAGCATCCTGTCTTTGCTTGCTTTACTGTAAGTGTCTTGCAAAATATGCAGGAGTATGCAAGCCAAGGGTGTCCATTCCTGGTTCTGCAGGGCTGGTGTGTTTTCAGGTTCTCTACATCTCTTTATCGTTGCACTTGAAGAGCTGGGAGAAGCTGTTAAATTAACCCAATAACCAGCTGGTTCAGCTCATTAGGAGATGAGCTGGAATGAACACCCGCAGACAGGCTGGCCTTCCAGGCGCAGGACTGAATATCCTAGCCCTAAGCAGTGCAAGCAATACCTAGAAATGAGTGTCCGCAATTCTCCAGGAAGGACAGAGTATTAAACAGCTGATGTCTTGGTGCAGGACCTGCAGGGCCCCTGTCCAGTAGGTCATCTTAGGTCACCCCAAAATCATCAGTCTTCCAGTCCCAGAGCATGTGTGTGGTGATCGGTTTAGTTAGATAATTGTTTCAATTTAGTTAGGAATGGCCAGCTGTGGTCCTTGAGCACTATGGGGGGTGTCGTGTGTTTTCATATCAAATCATCTCTAAACTACTTAATTGAGCACATCGCCCGCTTAAGATTAAATTGCTCCAAGCCGTTAGAAATTGCGGGATTGAAGGGTGACCAACACAAATGACTGGACCTCCAGGACCCCACAGTCTGCAGATGCAGATCCGGTGTGTGAGGAGAAGGCATCACACACTTTCCCTTGCAGGCTGGTTGAGTGTGGTGCGCTTGTTGTACCCTGGAACAAAGCGTTCAGGGATTCAAGGGGATAACTTAATCTGTATTTTAGTGCAGTTCAGTGTTGAGATCAAACTAGGTTTGTTTCAAGGACAAGATTTACACTTCTGAGAATGGATCCTGAATTGAAGTTTATTCTCAGTGCAATTTAACTGCCAAGTACTGTGACTAAAGGAAGGATATTTATCACCTAGAAAATTATATCAGGAGGTGTGAGGGAATAAAATCAGGCACACGTCAACCATTGAAGAAATATAACAGCTCAGCAGAGTACCGGTATAAATTAAAACACAGATTCTTAGGGCATCCGTAAAGTACCCCACTGTTATCCAGCATTTTCGTAGGAGAAAGCAATTAAAGTTGTGAACTAAATATCCCTCGAAGTTCCCACATTTTTTTCCTGTTTGGACAGCTTGATACTGCTACTGGCAAGCATCCCATTTAATAAAAGACTTATAAACAGATACAGTATCAAACAAAACACAGATTTTCTGTTTTTTTTTATGATTCTTTTGTTGTTTGGTAGGTCTGGCCAGTACATGGATATGGCAGAAATAATAAGAAGAATTATATTTCGTGAGGCCACAGTACATTTCCACCGAATGATTGCACGGTGTTGCTCGCCTCCAACTTGACGGAGTAGCGACTCAAGTGGTCTTGTCTTGTTTCTTGCTGAGCTGCAGTGCGTCTGATGGTGTTTGCTGCCAATTAGCGCCGGACCCCGGTCTTAGCGGTCCCACGCCAGCGACCCGCAGCCTGGCCGGGAGCCGGAGCGTCAGCGAGGGGACGCGGTGCGGGTCCGCAGGCGTGAAAGCGATGTCGGTTTCATTATCATTTCGACAGACTGATTAGCTTCTAAGCCCTCCGCTGCTGTGCCAGTTTTCTACCTGTTTGACAGCTCGGTGCTTTCAGCATTTTCAAGATACTATACTGGAGTTGTTAAGGGAAACGCACTGCACACATTGCAAAACCCAAAGCATGTACAGTACAGTTGTCTTGTTAAGAGTTTCAATACTAATTATTGAAAATGTGTAATAGATAAAACAGTTTCAGACTCTTTGCCTGTTAATAATACATACATTTGTCTACTACTGTATATTACCTGTCTGTTGTAATTGTAACATCGGAGCTTTAAGGGAAATTTAACACCAACAACTCTTTGCTCACATCTCTTCCTTAGTTTAATTCTTCATAATAACAGTAAACCATTAACAGAATACACAATAGTCTTCCTCCCTAAGAAATTGTGGATCATTAACTTCTATGATAAGCTCTTAATGCTTAATTCTGTCTTAAATGTTTTTCAATAATAAAGTTTAAAAGCATTCTAGTCCTGTCCCAGTTTGACTTGGACAATAAAGGACCTGCCTTTCCAGGAACTAGGTATTTTGTAACCCTTCTGTAAAGTGGTTCAAACCACTGGCCAGCAGGTTCAATAACTGGCCTGTGTAGTGAATGTAGCCAGACCTTGGATCACAAGCTACCTCTGATAACCTGATCCACACAGAAAACTTGCAACATCAAATGACAGGTCCCAAAGCAAGAGGAATCCAATCACTCAGGAGAGATCCAGGGGAAGTGACATCATAATACCATAACATGCTGTACAAACCAATCCAAAATCCACTCAAGGTTTCCTCATCCTCATCAGATCAAAGATCTCCCTTGAAAAACAGATTTTAGTCTCAGTAGAACCTCCTGCTTAAAGGGGCACTGCAATGCTATTTTTATATTTCGGGGTTAGAAAGAACCAGCATTGATGAGTTTATTTCAAACCACAATAAAAGTAAAATGTACTTGTAAAACCTCCAATTTACATCACAGAGTAGAAGAAATTGCCAGCTATGCTCAACACCATATTCTGCGATTCAGAAAGAGGCAACAAAACATCTGGTGAGGTGAAGCAGTCCAATTACATTGTAAACAAGCAGGCTTGTAAATACATCTCTTTTACTCTAATAGAAATATTGTTCTCGATTTCAAACAGTTGTGCTAATAAATGGAACTTTCTTGTTAACTTGCATGCAGATCACATTGGAAACTTTCTGGAGTGAAATATCTGCTGCACAACCTGTACTTATTCGCTCGTACATCACATTACAGTGACTAGTGAGCAGGAAGGGCTGCTTCATATTGCAATTCTCGCTCTCGTCCGTGAGACTGGGGGTGTGTGACAGCGTGTTACCTAACCGATCTGAGAAATTGGGACTGCAGTTCCCCTTTAAAAAATGGTAATAAAAAACTATTCTATACACTGAGCCCATAAATTTGAGGCCCCCTCTGGAATGCAGAACAGGTGTCGTACCATCGGTTCCCCATGTTACTGGAGGCAAAACAACGCCCACACAGCAGTTCCGATATGACAGAGATCCCGTCACATTCTTTAGCCAGCTGCACAGCTGAAACGGAAGTCAAACCTAACCTTTGTTATGCTTTTGCATGGGAGGCAATAGCTGTCCCACTTACCAATGTTAACCAAAAAAGGGCTTCACTAAACTCTGAAAGAATCATAAATTCCAACTTTCTCTAAAGTCAGAAAAAGCATTGCCTGAAAACAATTGACTTCAATATGCCACCAGGAGGACAAACAAAGAGGTCAGTTTTCCCTGGACACTCCATGTATTCCTTTTTCTGTTGCTATCATCCCTGGCGTTCAATGACTTGAATTATTACACAAGGACTTGAATTTCCAGATGAATCGAAACCAACTCCAGGGAGATTAAAGTCATGCCAAATGCATAGTCATGGTGTGCCTGCCATTATAACCTAAGCATGCCCACAGTCTGCTTGTGATTTTGAAAATTAAAAATTAAAGCTTTTGTGGTATTTTGCTTTATTCTCAATGACTCAGCTAATGGTGTTGTTATTTGTCCTTTGCATTGTCTGAAATTCAAAATGAGGGAAGGCAAACAATGTTCTAATAAACCCATATTATAGGCTCTGTAACATCAGGTTTTATTTATTTTTGTCCAGGTTTTTTTTTTTTGATAGTCTGGTGAAAAAGGCCAGCCGATTCGGCTCTGCAGCTGTAAGCAATGCAGCATTGACAGATGAGGTGCCCACATGGATTTTCAGACAAAGGAAGTGGTGAGGACATCAACATGTCTCAGCTAACCATCTCCAGAGACAAGTTGGAAATGCTCTGAGCTGTCAAGAGAACATTTTTCCATACTAGCAAAAAACAAATGGCCTTATCTCCACAAAATGTTATCTAAAGGAGCTGGAAAAAACACACACATCCACATATACTATATATATATATGCTGTATGTGTGTGCATTTTCCTTTCACTTGGAAATGTTGAACTTTGACTAATGTTAATGGAAAAACCTTTCCTTGTTTCTCATGCATGATTCATTAGAGCTTTCCGTTGACTTTAAAATGCTTCGGATTGGTTTCTCCAAAATAAATGCTTTTCATTCACACAAAGGGATGCAAGAAATAGGTACACTATGCAAGTTTAAGACCTCACTGTCTTGTCTGCCTGTGATATACAACCACCACCCAGGAGGAAGAGAGCCTGCAAGAAATATGAAATCGGTTATATATCTGGAGAAAATAGGATTCTTGCCATGATTTATCTAGGGCCCTTATGTGTTTTTCATTGCTGGCAAACTGACACTTAACTTTACATCTGGTTTTCAGGATCTCCTCCATCACTGGGACACAGAACTGAATTAAAAAAGTGATAGATTTGAGCAAGGGAGGGCTTTCTAAAGCCATGGCAGGGAAGTAAGAGGAATCGTCCTGGTTCGAAAGAACCACAGCACAGGGGAGGTGGGTGGCGAAGCTGTATCTGCTTGTGCAAGTGTCGCAGGGTGCTGGAAGTGGAAATGGAACACGGGAGAGGTAGGTCCGGTGGAGCACGCTCGTTCGGGACTATCAGGGCGATGGAAGGGACGGAACGGTCAGGCTGAATGGAAGACGTGCTCATTGGGAGTACCGGCAGAGCAGAAGATTCCGGCTCGAGTCTTTCTGAGTTGAGATTTAAGTTAAGCCGCTTTGAGGAAACTGGTGCTTGCTGGAAGATTTTTTGGGGGGTTTATTTGTAACATGGCACATGACAAAGAGAGAGAGAGAGAGACAGGACTGTGCAACATGTAAAAAATGCTGCCTGGGATTTGTTTTCTTTGTTGTGGTTACTTTGGTCTATTGTGTGAGGTTTTTTGTGTGTATGTCCCTTGTGGATATCTTATTTGTGTTCTTCTTTTGCAGTAGAGAGATGGGAATACTTACCTTATTGTAATTATTGAATATATTGTACCAGTCTGTGAGTGCACTGATGGTTCTGGAGCACCTTTGAAGTTGCTATTTGGTGTAGTTGACTACAGTTCCTGCAAACAGTCACTGACGAAACACAGATATTGACATCTGCAGGCAAAAACAGGTGAGATATTCCAACTCTTGTGCATCTGTAAGTACAAGTAACTTACACTACTTTGTACTTAAATTACAATAGTTACGCTATACAGACACTACAAAAATAATATTTTAACGTGCATCATTGCAACATTGTACCATTTCATGAACTGAACTTAAAATTACTAAACATATTGGGGTGATGTTTTGCATGGGTTAATACAGTCTTTTAATGATAATGTCTGCAATTTACAATTTATTGTGCCTCACAGTGTCTTCAATCAAATTACTGTAATTAGACTAGAAATCAAAAGCTATAATCGCTGAACTTGGGGCAATTCATAGTTATGAATTTTAAGGAGTTTTTAATTTTAAGGAACAAAACAACTGATATTTTTGCAATTCTTGTTTTTTCTTTTAACTCCTTCCATGTTTCTTTTTCAATTTAAATGCAATTAGTATTTGACTGGGAGCGAAGATCAACCTAACTGCAACCACCTGCTCAGAAGCAGCTTCTTCAGTCAGCACACATGCTATTAATCAACTGCAACGGTAATTTACCAACAGCAAATACCTTAGTCGTCAAGAAGCTCAGTTTAAGACCTTCCAGCAACCACTCAAATTCATCATTCAACTGGAAAAATAACTATGCTGGTGCAAGTAGAGACACCTCAAGGTGCATTTATCTCAGTATCAGTAACTAAACATTTAGGGAGGAAAACTAAGACTCACAGGTTCAGAATTCTTGCTTGTACAACAGATGAGAGATTTTACTTGACCTGGAAAGACTGAAAACCTTTTCAAGAATGTCCCCGATGTTAATCTATGCCTTGTGCGTTTCTTATTTAATTCTTAAAAGACATATACAGTATAATATAATTATATTATATAACAGATAAGAGTTCCACATTCATTTCCTGGTACTGTATCTGTTCAAAGGCCTCCTTTATTCTTCTGCTATGCCTCAACTCCCAAAGCCACACACATGCGTTGTATCTGGCTTTTCATGTAAAAGACATTTGAGGGCCTCAGAGTTGAAAGGTCTCCGTCTTGCAGGGTTTGTTCTATTCCAGGAATGTAAGAAACACACTGACCAAGCAAAAAGGAATCTTTTCTTTTTTAAAAATAGCGTCAGACAAACACAGCTGCTGGGAGACATGACCATAATGACCGCTGGACAAAGAGGAAATGAAAGTAATGGATATATCATAAGCACTGCAAAACAACAAGCAATATTTTTTTAAAAAAATATTTCTTTGTTACGGTATGTCAATAATAAACCTTGCAGAAATAATTTCATTAAACTGTATAGATATCGGCTGTGGTGTGTTTAGATTCCCCAAAATGTATGCCAGACAGTTGTCAAATGTTTCTTAACAAGAGGTGCAAAACTTGAATTTAACACATACAGAACAGCACATTGGTGAGGGTATAAAAGGGATTACATCATCCTCATTGCATAAGCCCTGTTTCCCAATCATCCACAGGTAGACTCCAGAGTAATGAGCCCTACAGCAGAACTGGCTCCCTGCTCCCCATATCCCTTGCAAATCCAGCCCAACTCTAATTGCTCTCCCTCTCTGCCGACTTCACCTCCACCCCCTGCCTCACAACAATACCGATATTCACATCAAATTACTTCTCTCAGTGCACACCACGCCCTGCATCCCAACCACCTGCAAAATGAGCCCTGCTGGAAATTTCACTACAAATTACTCTGTGTCTGTCAGATCCCCTGGGAGCCCTGGAAATCCCTCCCTGCTCCCATTCTCCACCCTCCTCCCCCTCTCTCGCACCCTCTCTGTCTTTCCGGGTCTTTTTGTTCTCCAAACTTGACAAATCAGAAAAGTTATAAAAGCAGGAAGATTTTTAAAAAACAGGTGGGGTTAAGAATACAAATCACACTAAACAAAGTTTTCAGGTACAGTAGCTTTCAAACGCTCTGAGTGTACAGAGGGAGATTTGAAAAAGAAACACTTTGATCACAGGTAAGCAATCCATCTTCACTTCAGCAATATTTCACAGCCATCATTAAGAACAGAGGTGTGCTGCACTTTTTCCACAGTGTAGGCAACTCTCTCCTTGTTATGCCTCCACTTTGTCTTAAGTCTACTGTAGATGACACAACGTGACAGCCTGCTAGTAGGAAAATATGCTAGCTTACACACTAATGATCTGCTCCTGTTTTTAAGAACCTATAGCAACCTACTGGCATCAGACAGTGGTTTTACAGATTGAGCAGTTATTACTTTACATGCTTCAAATTCAGCAAGTAAGCAACAAGTGGACTCTTGTCTCTTGTCTCTGTGTTTCTGTAACATATTTTTCCATCTATTTTACATTCAAAATATACACGGTAATGACCAGAAAAGAGCACAATTTTCATTAAAGGCTCCAGTCATTGTTTGCACATCTGCGTTGTTTACATTCAAACTGTTTACTTGTTCATTGTCTACTGTTTGTTTGAATGTTGTCTTGATGCACTGTCTGCACTTTGTTTTTACACTTGTTTTAACAATCGGGAGACTTTCTGTAAGTACGAATTCAATTGTACCAGTACATGTACCGGTTACATATGGCAATAAAGTTCAAAGTTCATTACACAAATCCCTGAAACATCATCACAGAGGACTGAATTCAAGCGAATAATCTAGATCAGGTGTACAAACTCCTGGGGGTATTCTGTCTGCATTCTTTCATTTTTTTTGCAAGATCTGACCATTGTGAAATGTCACGATCCCTTGCACCACAATTAACATCTATTGCTAATGCCAAATCAGCAATCTGTTGCTGTTCTTCTCAAACTTTCATCACAGTGGACACACATCATTGCCTATTTGGTCAACATTTATATCCTTTAAGTTTTCTGTGCTTCAACACAATGAGAGAACTGCAAGTATTAAGATTAAGATCAAAGAAAATCTAGGATTCCCTGATTCAGGATACAATCCTCAACTCATGTCTGCTGCACAAATCAAAATGAATGATGGAAAACGTCTGGTAGGGGTACAAGACAAGCAGCAGTTTTGGAACTACTGCTTTAAGTTACACATGGCGGTAATTGAATCTCAATACAATGAGGTGGCTGTCCTATGGTCACAGTGAGCTAGAGGAAGCAATTTCTTACCAAACGTCATCAAGCTTAAAGGAGCTCCAGTGATGATCTTAAGATTATAATTGTCAGATATTCTTTCTAATTAGAAAGACACCTCATTCTCTCTTCTCTACGCAGGAAAAGCATCCATTAGGAAAAGCTGCACAGTCTGGGGGTGACAGACTGGGGTGGCAGTGTGAGTGTCTCATCACTCTTGGACACTGGGTTACAATCTGGACTGGGGTACCTTCTACAGTACATGGTTTTCTGCTGAGGGCTCTGGCTCTCACTCAACTTCCAAAGACACACTGGCTAGGTTCATTGACATCTTTAAATTGTCTCTGTGCATGGTATGTGTCCACTGTGATGGAGTAGTATCCAGTGCAGGGGGTTGTCCCTCCCTGTGCCCTGTGTTTCCTGGATAGTTCCTGGGTTGCCACAATTCTACTAGGAACCAGCTGCTTTCTGATAATGGATAGATGCATAGTCTAGGCCAGAGGTCTCCAGCACCAGTCCTGGAGAACCCCTCTCCATTAGCTTTTACAGTTTCCCACTAATATTCACAGGCCTGGAACAATTTAACTTTGTTCTGTTTTAAATTAAACAATAAAGAGATTATCTGAAACAAAAATCTGAAGACCCTTCAGCCCTCAGGAAACAGAGGGCTTAACTGAACAAATGGCTTTCTTATTTGATTGATGACCTCCAAATATCCCTAATCCTTAAAAATCAGCCCGATTTAGGATAACCAATAAGATAAACTAGACTGGGGCTTTCCAGGACCAGGGTTGGACAATCCTCCAGCACAGGCTTTAGTGAGTCAATTTAAAGAAAATAAAAGTAAAATCTAAGGACTGAAAAGAAGCCACAAAACTTAACACACTGAAGTAAAAAAAAAACTCTAGATCACCTCAATCCCCCTCCTCCTATCTCAAACTAAGAGCAAAAGTGCCACCTGGTGGAAACTCTCCAAAGCCCTGAATGACTGGAAGCACGAAATGGGGGTGAGTCACCAGCGAATGTGCCAAAGAGATGAGCGCTGAAAGCTCTTTGGAAAAAGGATTAGGGCTGTTTACGTGGCCAAGTGGCAGGCTGCCAAAAGCACAAGTGTGCACTTCTTAAAGCTGAAGAGGGCCTGAATCTCACACGAAGAGCTGCACCTTGTCTGCTCTGCAAACCACAGCCACGAGAACCCACGGACTATTTTCCTTTGTCTTTCAAAATCTTGAGCAGATTAAACAAACCGACTCGTCTCTGCAACTCGGAAGAAACATAAAAAATGCAGATTTAAACGATTAAGTCCTGTTGTGGCTTCAAGGTGCAAACAGCCAGGGGCCACTGAGCAGACACGGTGTGCACTGAATCTTTGACTCCGATTAATCAGGTTCCAGTAGCTTTGATGAGCCGGTAATGGCAAAGGCAAAATAATTTAATCAGGATGCAAGATCAATGGAAGGTTTTTTTCCAATGCCTATGAATGCAAACTGCAATCGGAAAAGGGAAAAACAATAAACTGATCTGTCTTGCTGCAAGCCGACATAAACTTACAGTAAATGGAATCTGAACGATACTTCCAAGTGGGGGGATTATTATGTGCCCTTCACTGATGTGGCGGCTGCAGGCTGAGCTCAGGATATCTTTAGAGTTCACGTGCTGTAGAGCTTGAAATGCAGAGTGGGTCCTGATGAGTGTGTGTGCGTCTGAGGCCTCACTGGAACCCTATATATTCCTGACTAGGAAGTTGAAGCCGAGAAGCTCTTTCTCTGCCTCTGGTTTTGGCACATTTATTAAAGACACATTTACAGTGTACATACAGTAAGGCTTGCCTGCTGTAGCTGACTGACCACGCCCCCTACCGTGTTACTATGCAGCCCCTCAGGATCGAAGAGTAGCACTTTGATTTCATAACTAGCTTGCAAATTATGAGGGAAAAACCAATGCACAGCATATACTCCGTAATACTTAATAGAACAAGTTGCATTATAAAAAAAGACTAAACCTCTCATTTTCCGGATCTTAACTAAAGTCACTGAATTAAAACACCTTTTACTTAGGATTTTCACTTCTGAATGCCAATAAACTGTACAGGTTGAGTTAACTGAAAGAAGCCACTTTGGAAAAAAAACTGCAGGGACCGTCTAGTATTATAGAGTCGTAAAGTTTTGTTCTTATAGATAACTGATACCAGTAAACAAGATGACTAGTTCACATAGCAAAAACTCTAAGCAGTAGGACCTGGAATTTTTCATTACAGTCAAGCGCACCTAGAAGAGGAATGACTCACTGCCAATATCCACTCCAAGAGATTATTTAGAAACAACCCCTTTTTCCTTTTCATGTTTACTGTAGACAACTACTACAGTTCTCAAGTGCTGTATCTGGTACAATTCCCCTGAAGAACTAAGAATCTGTTGTTACATGTATACATGACACATACATTGTTACAGTCTTCTTCCATTTCTGATTTTCATCACCTTGGGCTTGTAGATCCACATCAATTTCCACTACAAGGTCATGAAGAGAGGTGTTAAACCTACACCTACATTTACCAGTGGTATGGTTAAATGTATTTCAATTTCACATTCAATGATATACTGTATGCTTATGTCCGATATGCAAACTAATGAAATGTAATAGAAACAAATGTTAAAGAGAACAATGCTGGCACCTAGTGTTAGTGTTAATTAAAAATGTTTCTGTGGAATACAGCCATGAGAAGTGACACCACTGTACAAAAATACTTTTTCCATAACTTAATACATTTGAACATTGAGTACTGTTAGGTTGGAAAAATATCACGTTTATAAATTGTAGAGTGCAAAAACATACCAAAAAAGCAGGTGGTGAGGCCAGCCACAAAATGTAATTCTCTCCGTCGTTTTTGAATAAAATACATGTACAGCATTTATGGAACAACTTAATCAGATAGTGTTAACTTTTTCTTGAGAGACAGTCCACACAACAGCTCTTTAAACATCAGTTCAGGTGTGGTTTGCCATAGCGGCATGTTTCCAGCTTTGGCTCAAACACACTGGGAAGAGCAGCTGGGAAGAGTAAAATGCTGTTTACTTTTGGAACAGAATGTGACACTGACAAAGGCCCGTTTAACGAAGATCGGTAAACAGAAAACATAACCTCTCAGCTCAATGCAAACTAAACAACGTGAGCACATTATTGGCATAACATTAACTTTCATCATTTAGAATACAAAATGCAGATTACTTATGCATAAAAGTGTATATTCTACAATACATAGCATATTACTGTTTAAAAAAACAAATTAATTTATTTTTGCTGGAGGTCAGAAGGAACACAAACACCCCCTCAGCCATTCAAAACAGCTCACCAACTAAGGACAAAAGGCAGTGGGAAACTGCACATCACTAAGACTGTTCTAACCTGCGCAGCCTCAGACTGGACCGCAGACTCAGAAAGTGAGCCAACACTCACTCTTATTTTGTAAGAGGAAAAAATGAATAATACAATGATTTTATCCTGTAACAGGCATTCACTACCACAAACATAGCCGTATTGATAAGGTCTTCAAGATGAACACAATAAATTGGAAGAGCTCCTATCAGAATCAAAATCCCCAGTGCACTTCCTAAAGACCAAACAGGCACTGTTTTTAGAAAGATTTAGTGTATTACTTACTTACTAATTGGTGGTAAAAATCCACATTATTCATTTTTAAATATTTTATTCTAGTCCACTTTTAAAAGAGACATTGAATATTTGAGGCAAAACAGCATTGTCTTACTGTAAGTGCCTTACTTACCACCAACTTTATATACAAAGATAGACCAGAAAAGCAGTACAGGTGTGCAGACATTTCGGAAACTAACACAGAAACCTGCAGATACATAGGGAAACCTGTAGACTTTTAACATCATGTAGTTAATACATTCAAAATTAAAATATCAAGTCATTATATTATTAAAGAGTTAATCTACTACATTTTTGGTAAGCGCTGGAATGTTGTATGATTTTATACATTCAGTTTATGGGTGCACTACTTTCAAATGCCCTGTACTTACTGTAGATTTTGAAACAAAAACAAAATGAAATGTGTGCCTGTTGCCTTTCTTTCAAGAAATGTCTGGATGAGATTCTTGAACAAATATTATATTATATTCTTAATTGCACGCACTCTGACTGTACAATTGAAATGATACTTCATTTGATTAAATGATTATGTTTTTATCCATATGCTGGTAACAGAACATATTCACCACTTCCAAATGCTTCCCACAGAACCTTTAAACCTGGGTTAATTCACAGACCCTATTTGGACTCTACACAATCCTGCAGAATGCCCAGTTTGAGCAGATAAAAGAGTACCTTGACTAGTGCTGCCATCTGCTGGTGGAATTTTCAGGCCACGTCGGTCTGAACAATAATAATAATAATAAACAACTTTCTTTTATATAGCGCCTTTAAAGGTGGCTGCTCAAAGAGCTTTAGAGAACGACAACAACTATAAAAAAAAATGCTCATTGAGAATACAGAATGAGAGAAGACGGCAGATGGGGGTCAAGAACAGAACCAGTTAAGTAAAAGCTCTCCTTAAGAAGGTTTTCAGCCTAGATTTGAAGGAATTTAGTTGATTCTCTGATTCCCTTGGGAATAGAGTTCCAGAGCTTGGGGTCATAACAGGAGAAGGCCCTGTCACCTATAGTGTAGACGGGCTTGGGGGACAGACAGGAGACCAGAAATAGAAGAGCGAAGGTCGCGAGGTGGGGAGCAGGGCGAGAGTAGCTCAGACAGATACTGAGGTGCCAAGCCATGCAGAGCCTTATAGGCGAGTCTGAAAGGGCTTTCCTGAGTTTCATTAACTGAAACATAGCTGATGATAAAGCACGCTCACAACAAGCACGAGTTGAAGCAAGCCTGTTCCCCTTCTCTGAAGTTTAGGAATTCCTCCTGTTCTCTGCGATGGGATACAAGTCCTTTTCCAGGCTCCAGGAAGGAGTAATTGCTTAATTAATCATTTTTAATTTCACAAGTCACAAGAACAATTTCTGTAGGTCACAGACCTCCAGATACTTGCAAGGCTTCTTATCATTTTTTAATTAAAGGCTGAGAACCATGAAAAAGGTTAACTGCACTGCTGAATAGTGCAATTAGAAATGAATTTCAGTTTTTTATAGAAAACCGAGATGCAGCAAAGAAACAGAAGATATGGCAATGGAGTGCCCCAAACGAGGTTTAACAATCTCTGCTGGAAAGGGAAGAGTTTTATTGTTTAAGGAAACTTATAACATAGCATCTGACCTTGCATACATTACCCAATACTCAAAATACCAGGTACATTACAATACATTCGGACAGAAGGTTTTAGGATGACACACTCTTTAATTATTTGATTGATCGCTAATTTACTCCTTAGCAGATATTACAAATAAACTGCACTGAATTGCTGGTACTCGAGTAACTTTGCTACACTGAGATTCTTTCATACAGGTATTCTGTATGGTCTCTAAAGAATAATGAATCTGGTAATAATCTATTACTTCAATCAATAAGGACCTGGGTCAGGAAAACAGACAGATATGTGTTAAAATATTTATTTAAAATAGTCTATGCTGATATATTAAAGGTCAATAAAATACAATAATGATGACAAATTAGAAAATAAAATGTAATTCCAATTGTTTTCTCTGTAATTTAAAACAGTACTTCAATTAAGCTTTATAATGAAAAAGACAATTAGAACTTGTCCCATAGTTAGGCCATGTATCTTTTTTACATTTTTTACCTATATTCACTTTGGCCATTTCGTTACAGCTTCTTCGGAACCTGACACAACCTTGCTGGCATTCACCTTCCCACACTTAAACTGAACCATCCTGTCCAGATCACTGTCACACAAAACATTCAGTTTTAAGTTTAAATCTATTACATGGATCGCAACAAATGTGAGCTTTCATACACACGCAGTCTAATCAAGATTCTTAACAGCAATCTCAATGACTGACACTGCCTGTCATCAACGAAAACATCTCCTAACACTGCATTACACTGTCAGTTTTCAAAAGTCAGCAAATTTAATACCCCCGTTAGTCAAGCAAAATATATTTGTTGTCTCCTAAACAGACAATTCACTTTCCTTCTTAAGGTATGGTAGAATTACCTTACCCTATGGATTTAAGTCATTTAAAATTTCATAATGGCATTAAAAATTATAACTTATTTTTGTTCTTAACAAGTCCACTTGTGACTGATGGGTGAAAACACCAAAAATGAAAAAGAAGGGTAAGAAATTAAAAGTTTTTTATATCAAACAAAAAATAGGAAAAGAAAAAATTCAAAAAATAACATCTTGCCCAGGACAAAAGAAACAGCCCTATAGAAAATAAAGAATGGTGATAAGTTCTCTTTAAAACACAAAATACGTCTCTCTAAGGTTGTGAAAAAAGAAGTACTATATTAGCACCACCATAAAAAACCCAGATGTCACAGGTTAACTTTCTGGCTCAAAATAAGGTACAATGGGACAAAAGATTTAAACTGCGTAATGAAAATCATCGTAGTCTATTAAAAGCATAAGCCTTATACTGGTTATTCACACAGTATCCTGAGTGCATTGCTTATGAAGACTTTCATAACAGAGTAAAAGACGGAAAATGAAACATCTGAACCTTCTCTCTGCCTTCTGTTCTGTAGAACAGAAACAAGGGCCAGTGGTGGAGTGTGAATTAACTGAGCAGAATAACAGGGAGCAAAGACTTTTACATCCAGTAATACTAGCTGGTCTGAATGCGTGACTTATAATATCCCCATGAACAAAACAGAAAAAAACAGCTGGGACAGGGCTACTTGCATAAAGTAAAGTAACTCCTGTTCTTTAGCATGGCAAATACTTATAGAGGACAAGAGCAATACAAGCAACACCCTTGTGAGATTCCCCATACTTAATGAAGTTTTCAAATTTAGAGAAATACTAAACTGCATCTACATTGATACTTTATTTACGATGATGATATCAAAAGGGTTCAATACAGAAAGGAGCTGAATCTAAGCACAAATTTTTAAATCAATGGTCTGACCCTGCGACAAGTGCTACAGTGACAAACAAGCCACCAACTAAAGTAGCATTTACATGTAATTACTTCTTCCCCGCAACTACACATTTCAAATGTGGATATCGAAATGAATTAAACAAAGCACTATTGCACCAAACTGACCTTCCCAGAGGTCATCCTTGCACTACAAGCAAATGTGGAGTCATTTTGCTGCTTAGAATCAAATTCAGTCTGATAAACTGACAATCTGAAGTGGCATCTGAAAAGTAAACACATCTTACCGTTACTAAAATAAATCTGCTACAGTTTGCCATCAACGCTGCAAACCTGATCAATGAAAGTTGAATGAATTTTTGGCAAGGAGTGCCATCTATTGAATGGAAAAACAAAGTGACTAAAATGTTTTCAAGGTCGAGGTCAAAAGTGTTAAGTGAAGGTCTTCCCTCCTTAGCCTTGCCTGCAGATGCTTACAACTCGGGGAAGGACAGACTTGTAATATGGAAAAAATATATACTGTATATTGAGGGCAAAAAAGAAAAAAAAAAACTTATCTTAAGTGCTATGAAAAGCTCTGCAACTTCTTTTATGCCTGTTATTGAAGACTTTCAGAATCACCAAGATGACAATTACATTGTAAACAGATCACTTACACAGCAATAAAATATTCTTAAATAAAATGGCACTCTCGGTATTAAACTGCAGTCTAAAAAAATACTGAAATCTTTATGGCAACAAAATCTCCACACTCATATCACATCATGATTCCAAAAACACAAGACAGAAAACCAAATCACTCAACGCAAGATGCAGAGAGAAGGGCCTTGAGAGATTTCCACTCTATTGGCTATCAAAGTATTTTTTGTGATATGTAGGCAGTGGAAATCACACAGAACAATCCACATAAGTACCTTATGACTGGCTAACAAACACAAAATACACGTTGCAGAAGGAAACAAAGTCTGAGAAGAGTGTCAGTGGGGCAAAAAGGCCTGAAAATTGTGGAGGAGCCCAGCTTTAGGTGTCACTGTAACACAGAGGCAACAGAAGAGGTTATTATCTGGGAAACATCCTGGGCCATCACTATGTGCCCATAGTTTTTCTCAGGAGTGGATGGGTTCTGCCCTGAACATCTAAGCCCTCGCTGGGGGTTGTGCCAAGGCTCTTTTCCGTAGTGTTTGAGGTAGGATCGGAGTGATTCACAAAGCCAGCATCCACAGCAGTCCTCACGCTTTCCTGCGTCTTGTAATACACCAGGTAAAATATGGGCAGGATGATGCCTATCAAAAGCATGACCAACACAGCGTTCCACCACCGGATGCCCCAGTCTGCCCCGTAGCTCGCTGGCGCCTGCCTGCCCGCGGCTCGGGGCGGCCCTCCGTGGTCGTCCGCGGGGCACGGGCCCAGGCCGTCGCTGGTCTGGATCAGCCTCTCCAGGTCCTGGTCCACTTCTCTGAGGAAGTCAGTGCACTCCCGGGCATCGGGACTGGCAGCGCTGTGCGCAGCTGGGGGGGGGGAGGGCGAGGGCAGGGGACAAGGAGCCCTGGAGGCGCAAGGCGGCGCTTCACCCAGCTCCGCGCTGCACTCCGTGAAAAGGCCATGCTTCTTGACGGGGATTCGAATGGACTTCAAAGCGTAAAAGTCTTGCTCCCGAATTAGGTTGTTCACTCGTTTTATGTCGGCCACCTGCATTTCGAAACAAAAACAATAAAGCCATCTATTTGTGTTCATACTCATGTTAAAACGTAGCTTGCTCATCACCTTTTGCACTCCTAAACATCTTCTCCCACGGCTGAAGGAGGGAAAGAAATACTCCCCTGCAGAGCTCCTCCTCCTCCTCCGCCTCCCCATCGGAGCCCCTCCCCCAGCAGAGCTCCTCCCCCCCTCCCCCAGCAGAGCCCCTCCCCTCCCCTCCCCCAGCAGAGCCCCTCCCCCTCTCCCAGCAGAGCCCCTCCCCCTATCCCAGCAGAGCCCCTCCTCCTACTCCCCCCTCTGCAGAGTCCCTCCCCTCCCCCAGCAGAGCTCCTCCTCCTACTCCTCCCCCTGCAGAGCACCTGCTCCTCCCCCCCCTGCAGAGCTCCTCCCCCTCCCCCAGCCACGTCTCACCTTGCAGCCGTACTGCAGTGCCAGCTTGTTGAGGTTGTCGCAGTGAGAGACATCCCGCTCCAGCAGCAGCAGGTCCCCCGCCCTCTCTCGCTCCTGCCTGGCTGACTCCCGGCTTCTGGGTCTCAGCTCCGTCACACTGAACTCCTCCTCCTCCTCCTCCGAAGAGTCCGCAGGGTGTGCCGCCCCGGCCCTGAACAAGTACACCTGCCCATCCCCGCAGGTGTGGACATCGCCTGGGGGCAGGAAGGCTCCGCGGAGAGGCTCCCCCCGCCTCATCGTGGCGACAGCACCTGGGGAAGAGAGCAGCATGGAGCAGGGGGGTAGAGAGAGACAGGAGGCATCTGAGCAGGTCCCGCTCCAGAGACAGCTCTTAGAAGAAGCAGCTTCTTTCAGACACACAGGGGTCGTGCCTCAGGAAGCACTTCCCATTGCTATCCCTGAACACGGGGCCACTTCATCTCCACCTGGGTCTCAAAGCGCTCTTGCTCGAGGGAGTCTAAAGCACACTCTTCACGGGCTGAACCTTCCCCAGCCACTGACCACATGCGAGTTCCTACCAGCGGAACGAAGCAGGAGTGAAGCAGTCCAGGTGGGGAGCTGCGTCAGCATGCGTAGGCAAAGGAAGAAGTGATAGGTTTATTCCACGCTGTCCAGACACCTGAAGAAGGCTCCACAGCGGAAACGTTTTCTTTCTTCTCTCTTCAGCATGGAATAAACCTATTACCTGTTCCTAAGCAGGAGTGAGATATCTGAGTGTCTGTGTCTGAGCTGGAAACATCAGGAGGAGAAGAACGTAAATAAAGCCTTTACATGAGAAAGAGAAGGCCATTGGTCCCATCTGACCTGTTCGTTAGTAGTTAACTGATCCAGCCTGGTTCACGTGTCACTGTTCACAATCCAAAGCACACTCAATATTAAATGTTCAAACGCTGCAAAGCAGATAGTGATGTTGCCTTAAAAACCCTAGTTTAACTAGTACTTTTCTTTACCAGTTCAAGGTGCACCATTTCTTGACGTTGTATTTATTAAACCCACTAAGTAAACATTACTGCCTTCTTGCAGTCATCTGCTGCCAACAAGCGGACATAAAGTGTTGAATTATTTACTTTAACATTAATGGCCCGCCTATAGCATGACTTCTCTAAGCACAATCATCCTTAATACGTGGGAACCTTGGCGAAGATTGCACAGTTATTTCTCGATTTCAAAATCTGTGAGTCAGTTTTCTTCGCGTCTCACACCTTAGCAGCGCACAGCACTGACTGTTCCCCATTCTCTCATCTCATCTTTTGTTTTGTTTTTGTTGTTGTTTTGCTGTACAAAAGCCCTGTTTGAAAAAAACAAATATTTGAGAAACAAGTAAATGCATTCGACAAACTTTCGCGCACCATGTAGCTCCAGTTCTGTCACACAAATTCACTTCAAGTGAAAAGACCGGCTCCAGGCCACAAGATCAGATAACGTGATTATATAATCTAACAGTGTCAGCTAAACGGGCTGGTCACCTCCTGGGGCTTTTCGATGTGTAGCAGCCGGTTTTTAAGATCACTGATCGCAGTTGTCTACACAGGAATTAAATCAACTCACTCCCTGTGAACAGCCACAGTATCACACAAACCCGTACTTGATGTGGGTAACTGTGATGTTACTGAAACCTCATTCATCTATACTTCTCCTATTCAACTAAACCTATATATGGAGAAACAAACAGGTTTTACTTACGAAATGTATACATGTAATATTAAAAAGGAAAAAGTGAAACAGCTCTTTAGAATGTAACACAACGCGCTTCTCAAAACTGCAAACATGATTACTGACATTACGGGATTTACCGTTTTACCGTCTGACAAGCGTAAAATAATAACATTTGGAACAAAGTCGGGTGAAAAAAAGTAATCTAAGCAAATCTGTTTAAGTTACTGTAATTGTTGACCAAACTCACCTGTTTGGAGTAGACTACATTATCCTATAAGACTGTATCGTGATACAAAGCTCTGGCACACAGGAACTTGATGGTAACCCGGCGAGAGAAGAAGAGGTAGATTGACAAGGGTTGAACCAATCACATCTCAGGGATAAGGCACATTATCCAATCGCAACACAGCATGGGAGGGGCACTTCCTCATCAAGTTAGATAGAGTGTGTGCCCAGACTACGTGTCCTGGTAATAAATTAAAGTGACAGTGATTTAATCGTCTAAGTAAAGCGGTGATCCTCGACCTTGGTCACTATTACTGTTGGTCACATCGCCGATTTCTAAAGTTACATAGCGGAATAATTCCACTGTGATCAGTTAAACGGGTGATTTTTTTACATTAAGAAATGTAGAGGTCATTTAAGACTTAAGTAGCCCTCAAAGACTAGAATTCCTAGTTGAACAGATTACTTCCTTATCAGTAGATAACAGGCGTTGCCAGTATTTAAAAACAGATGACCTATGAGACTAACTGGATTATGTTTCTCCAGGTCCAGGATTGCAGACCTTGTAAAGCATGCTTATGCAGTTCAGCAGAATTTCTGATAAAATTATTCTGTTTTTATAGAAATATACAGTATGATTGTCTATATGTGAAATGTTCAATGACACATTTTTCTTCTGTCATGCAAAAAGATCAACATTTATCAGCAGTAAAGGTCCCAGCATTTATTTTTTCTGTATAGGTCCCAGAAAGTTAACATGCAGTTCTGAAGTTCAGTGTCAGTGTTCAGCGAAGACGGCACAAAATTGCAGCTGGAGCTAGTGACAGATGAACAAGGCCACTGTCTAATGGGCTCTGCTCACCTTTCGTGAGTTTCTCACAGGAGAGAGAAACAGTTCAGGAAGAGGACAAGCCTCAGGTCCCTTGACTCACAGCTCTAGGGTTTAAATGCAGGCCTCTTTCAGTTCACCTTCAGCCACGTCCTGCTTTCTCATAGTGGCATTCTGGTTTCCTGGTTCATTTGGCCAGGTGACTGTCCCTCAAACCAAGTGGGTTAAAACCACAATACTGATATTCTGCAATCATCTTCTTGGATTTTGTATCTTCTGAAATACTTAGTTTATTCCCTTTCATACTGTATGCATTATCACAATATAATAATTAATTATTATTATTATTATTATTATTATTATTATTATTATTATTGTAACCTCCTGGAACTGTAACACTTCCCATATCAAGAAAGAGGCTATATAACTATACTTGAGACTGGTTCCTTACCCTTCCCCTGCCTCCAGTGACCTTTGGTCCTTTACATCTTTGCTGTCCACAGCAGCATGACTGACCTACAGGCCTGCCTCTGAGAAAGGCATGCAGATGTTTTAATTATTCAGAATTATGGGATATATGATCATGTGGATCATAACTGTGGTATGACCCTAAAAGCAATTTAAGTGAAGAATTGCTGAAGATGTTTCCTTTTAAAACACATTGTTTGTTAGACATCCTGAAATACTGCAGATATTTTGTTTAAACAAGAATTCCCTTCAAACAACTCCCCCGCTTTCACAATCCTGTCCACTGGGCACCAATAAGAGTGAAGAGCTGACATTCTTTGTGGGAATGACAAGGTATCAGTGTTTCTGGCAGGTAACAACTGCATATCACCCTTTCTAGAACAACAGCTCTGGCAAATTATTTTCAGATTCCAAATTGTTTTCAGATATGTTTTCACAGACACATATACTCAGGAGCAGGCCTCCTCTGGACAGGCGCACATATCTGTGTTACACTGTATCACATGTTTATGTTAATGCATGGAAAGCAATGTATGAACAGAAAATGGTAACAGTGAGCCAGTAGTGTGGTAATGTAGTTCTTTCTTCATGCCCACCAAACTCTTTAAGTTGACGGTTCCTGCAGGGCAGAAAGTAGATGCTCTTAAAGGAGCAGTAAGGACAAAGTGTGAATAGGAAAATAACTAAACGAAGAACTTGCAACAACCACAGATTCTTTGCTCAGTTGATTCTCATTAATACTGATAATCTGTAGAGCTTGGAGGAAATGGATATAAAACAATCTAGTGAAAAATAAAGCACATGCTAAATTACTTTTGAACAGCAGTCATTTTAAATCCCTTTCGCCATGATGTGTTTGTTTCCCTTCAGGGATAAATCCTTGCACGCAATATGGAATTGTGCATACAGCCCCTTTACTAGATATTTTGTCTCTCTTTCTCTGTAAAGCCATATCTGTAGGATGTCTTAAAAACAGTGTTAGCAAGATCCCCACAGCTTCAGGCTCAGTTTTCAACCTACCACAGCATTGGGCCCTTAAAGAGTATTTACGAGAAAAAGGGAGAAAATTGACATTTATTTTGGACATTTTCACATAGCTGGGATATAGATTTGTCTGTTATTAGTGTTGAAGAATGTGCATAATGTCATGTGTGTGACCATTAATAAGGATTTCACTTTTAGATAAGTATTATTATTATTATTTATTATTATATTATTATAGACAGTGTTAGACAATTATTTAAGCTTTTATTACTCTAGTATAATAGAAATTTCCATATTGTATGTAATAATATGCACTGCTTTATCTTACATTTTGTTGTTATCAAAATCTATACATTAAATATATATATATAGATTAAATATCCAAAATTCTATGCTAGCATCCAGAAGGATGTAAGTGCTGCAATTACAACATATAGAGGTCAAGAAGAGTTTCTAATAACAAGACCTAATAACCACAAGACCTGCAAAGGACATTATGCAGCATCACTTTAAGAGAAAAAGTCTCATTTCAAAACTGTAACTTTGGCAGAACAATGAAATAAAAAAAAGATAGTCTACTTAAGGCAAAGCAATCTAGGATTGTTGTGAAAACACTCTGTTGTGGCTGTTAGGCTCTAGTCCGGGCTGGGGCTCCATGCTGAGTTGTGTGGTTTCATCTGGGTCCTCATGTTTTCTTTCATCTCTCAAAGACATGTTGGCATATTCATACATCATGCTAAACTGTCCATTTCATGAGAAACACGCTGGGTACCCCTCCCTGTTTTTCTACTGTCCCCAACATGTCTGGGAATAGATTCCGATGAAAAACAATCTAGGATTGCCTACATAATGGCTTCAGGGCTTTGAGGAAGCTTTGAATACAGTAGTGTATCTGCTGAAAAGATAAAGGCGCACTGTACTTGACTGATCTTTGAAAGCTATTTTCCAAAGCAATTATAATTATAATTATTATTAAATAAATATTATTTGTGTTTTCTAGCCTATTCCATTTAGAATTAAATACAACACGCTGCTACTAGGGCTTTACAAATGCAAGTTTATAAATCTGCTTTCTTTTTTAAAGTAAGGTTTATCAGAGTGAATATATCTTTGCAGAATATTTTAGACATCAGCATAAAAACAGGATGAATATTTCATTATGTTGTACTTTAATGTTATTGTGCCAAACCCAGCAATGTATATAATGAGTAAAAAAGAAAAGACCATTAGATGTCCATTAGATGGTGCTATTTATCCATGAGAACTGTATCTTGGAACTGCTGTCAAAAGAAACCAGGCAAAATTAAAAATGAAGAGGTGGAAAACCTAAATAAAAAGCAGATAAATTGTATTCATTATTATACAAACAAAAATAAAAGAAATTTCTAAATATATGAATCAGTTCCAAATCCATAATGAAATGCTGCACAGATGGATTTGCGTGTACAAGTTATGGAGTCAACTTCCCTTATTAACAAGGGGAGAAGGACAGGAGCCTGCCTGATCATATCCTGTCCACTGCAAGTGAATATGCGATATTGGTCCCTGTAAGCGAATATGCACTTGGCACTTAGCACCTGGTAAAGGTCAGGCGACAGAAATGCAACAGAAGCAGGTCACAAAAAGCCACTGTACACGCATTTCTTATTTAATGCTTGACTGCTTTAGACTACAACACACTCCTCTGAACCAAAATGAGAAATGTAAAAAGGCAGTATGCATTTGTCTGTGTTACAATTAATTAGATCAATTTACTTTTATAGTATTCAAAACAATCTGACAGCCTTTTGGTTTTCTCGTTCCAAACCATATTTGCTCTTCAGTTCTTACTGTTTCCTAGGTTTACTTAAACCTTACACCTCTCACCTCCCACCTCAATTTCAGAATTATTCATCAGATTCTAACTGAGCTTTCGAACAACTTTCAGTTTCCTCAACACTGCCGTTAAATCTTTTCCTAACCTGAGTTCTGTTTTAAAATGATACTGATATATTGTTCCCTGCAATGGACTGGCGTGCTGTCCAGGCTATATCTCGCCTTGTGTCCGGTGCTCGCTGGGACAGACTCCAGCTTCCTCGCAATCCTGATTAATCACAAATTCTTTGTCCAAAAGATCAGCAGTTTGGTACCAGGTAGTTTATGGAGTTAATTTATGTTGGTGAAATATTGTACTTTTACTATGCATTCACATATGGCGAAAAATAATTTCATTCTTAATTCCTGCCAGTAATTTCATATTTGCACTGTCCCTACAATCTAAAACCCAATAACTTTTTTGTTTTTAATTTATTGTCTGGTTGATACGTTCACATGGTTTTAAAAGAGCTTTCAAAAAGATTGATTTTCCAAAAACTCGCAGTTTTCATATCTGTGACTGAAGCAGCCCTTTTTGCATGTTACATTAAATCCTATGAAAAATGCAATTGCTTTAGTAGCAGATGTGGTGTAAAACTGCATCATGTCTCTTGTTCTATAGGAGGAAGGGAGGAAGTGGAGTCTGAAGGGAATGCAGTCATATTAAGCACACTGAACTAATGAGAGGAAGGCTAGGCCAGATTATGGATCGCCAGCTCTAAGAGAATTAAATTGTTAGCAAAAGAAATTAAAACTGGGAAACACGGCAGAGTTCATGAATGTCTCCAGTGCCCAAAACTGTTTGCATAGATGCAGTGATGCAGAATAAGCCAGTGGAGGGGAAGAAAAGATGAAGTTCAGGACATGTAACAGAGTGGATTAAAGGTTCTTATCTCCATCTTTGTTTAAGAAATCCTGGTCTTAAATCTTGATTGACAAAACAAGTGAGGCAAATTAACATGAGAAACTTAAACCTAAAGGTTAACTTCTAATCACAAAGCAATATAAGTATGGTCACTGCTCTTACCTCCCTAAACTCTAATAATCATCATAATATATTCTATACAATACTTAGTATCAAGTAATACATCTACAGTTGGAATTTTAACTGTTGAATTAGAATTGAGCAAAGACATTTTGAACATTCAAACTGTTTAAAAAACATTTTTGCTCCCCCAAGTCTAAGATTCAGTCCTTGTACAGATTAACACTGGATGTGGTAGATGGATTTACAATTTCTGTTTTAGCACTGCTGAAAGTGGACATTGCCTCTCCTTTTTGCTAGAGTCTGGTAGTTCAATTTAGAGTCTCTCAACCTGGGATCCCCCAGTAAAACAAATTCTGATGTCCTTTTGCAATCCAAGTGGCTTTCAAACTTTCCGTCTTTCAGGAAAAAAAACTTGTAAGAGCAGACCATCTGGTGCGCCAGTGACAGCAACATGAGCAATTTTACAGCATTGGATGTATTAAAGAGATAGTCAATTAATTTAGTTAAAACAACATCCCTCGTCTTTCCCCTGATGAGCAAGACATTTTAACACACCATAAAATAATGCATACCGCAAAGTTAAATAGAAACTAATATTAAAAATTGTGGAAATTGGAAAAGCCAGTTTGAAAGTGGAAAAGGGGATTTGAATTGGGCCTTTTTATGAAATGATAATATGTAAATCTTATACCCAAGGAACTTTCTGAAGGTATTCTGTTCTACACAGGACTGGGTTTTAATATCACCCTTAAATCTGAAATGTTTTCACTTAAATGTTGCAAAATTAGCTTGTAAATCAAGCATTAGACCCTTGCTAAACTGAGTATGATTGTTTAATCATCACACAGAGCAACAATAAGAACTTATCAAAGCTTACAGAGGCAATAGGATACTTTGTTGAATGTGCCAGAACTAAATCCAGGTATGCTACTGTGTGTTAAAATCATACACAACACTAGTAAAATCTGGTTTTGAGTATTGTGTGCAGTTATTATCACTACCTATTATCAATTATCACTTATCATTACCAAACAGAAAAACACAGCTGCTCTGGAATCAGTTCAGAGAAGTCCAGAGGGTTAAATGAATGTCCTGCTCTGACACATTGGAAGAGCTGGGTTAGTTTTAGCCTTTAACACAGAAGATTGTGAGAGGACATGATGCAAATATTCAAGATCCTCAAAGGCACTGACAAAGTCCAACCAAAGGACTTCTGCACAATGAAACAATCAACCCAGAGGACATAAGTGGAAAGGACACATACAGTACATGTAAAACCTAGAACAGGAGACACTTTTGTACAATATACTGTATGAAGATTCTCTGCCATGCTGTTGAAACTCCCATGGATTCATTCAAGAAATGGCTGAATGAGATCCCTAGATCAATTAACTACTAGCTATCAAAACTAGAAATCCTTTCATTTTGTACCCTTCTTATGTTCATATGTATGTTATTTTGCCAAAAATATTTCTGTTTATTACTGATTTTCTTTAGTTTCTGCAGTAACTAATATGATAAAGTGCCTATTTAGCATTTGCTAAGAAAAGGTCATACTGTATATAAAACCTAATTTGCAATTACTCTTCCAAACAAATCAAATCAGTATTACTGTATTTGTCAGCTGTTGTCTGGTCTGATCGATGGCAGAAATATTGATCTGACCAATACTACACATTTACTACACATAGTCATTAAGGGCTAATATTCACCTCAGTGAAGGTAAAGTGCTCAATTTACACATTCATTTAATCAATTTAAGGGTATTTTTAATACCCCGCTCTGTCTCAAAGCATCACAGGGAAAGATGTTATTCCTTTTTTTTTAAAGGTCTAGCTGATGAAACAGCTGATTGATATCAAATAAATATCAAGAATAATGATAATAAAACTAGCTCAGTAAAGATCTAAATGCCATTTATTTTGTGTTGCACAGGCAGCTGATGTGTTCTGTAAGGTGGTTGGGTTTCAGCGACAGATTAGTCCCACAGTGTCTCACTTCCCACTTTCCTGTACCAGTCTGTCAAGCCCTTTGTGACTGGACATCTGTAGGAGGAGGATGCTTGGGAGGGCAGGGTCAGTGACGATACACAAATCGGCACTTGCTTTCAGCTATCACAATAATCGCACTGTTCTTGGAATGATGTTGAGGAAGATGAGATATTTTATTCAGTCTCCTGGGATGCAGGCTTTAATATACAAATGGATTTATGATTCCTAACCTCTTCCACAGATGATCTCTGTCTTCTGGAGAAACTGAACAAAAACATCAGCACTGTGTATAAGGGAAAGGTCTCTCAGAATGTAAAGTAATTTGTGGACATGTTCTTTTGTTTTTAATGTTTTTGGAGCTAATCTCTCAAATCAAATCCTTCTAGGAATTTGGCACGTGTGCAACTTTGGTGCCAGATTACACAGACTGCCTGTTCTGATGAATGCACAAGCAGTCCTCTGGGTCAAGGCTAGCTTTTCATTTCGTGCTGCGCCCTGAAAGATCTAGCATCTCTGGTTGTGCTTATTCAGGGAGATGGCAGACATTAAGTCCTTCCTCGTTCCTGCCCAGTTATGAATTTAAAGCACTCCCTAATCCTCCAGAACAAAATCTGTCACTCGTAGTGTGCCACTGCAAATACAGACGCCATTCAAAGAGCAGCTCTCATTTTCAAACTGATGCACTTGTACGAATGCTTGAGATGATCCCTTACACCAGCCAAGTCCAACAGCTCTCTTCATAAATTCTTAGTTTCGGGACCTTGGCTCTGTCATGCTACAACAGATTTACCCATTGCTCTGTTGTTTCATTCTCCCTGCCCATCCATCTACAGTACGTCCCTGTCCACAGCTCGCTCTCTGGCTCCTGTTCCTCAGCCAATTATAACACAAGGGCAGTCGGTTGCCAAGCCTCACATTCCATTAAGCAGATCTGTTGCTTTAAGCCATCTGATTAGTGGGAGGGTAAACTTGTGCTCTTTGCTGACTCTCCGCCATCCACTTTGCACTTCTAAAATGCCTGTGAGGAGGAAGCCATGAACACAAATGCTGCCTTATATGGATGCATCATATCATCATATCATTTCCCTCTCTTCCAAGGCTCCGTGCAGCCCGCCTTGATTATCAGCAGAGCAGATAACACGCTCTGTCTCAGGGCCACTGAGCAGCTTGTCCAACTGACAGGAAGAATAGAGAAGAGGGAGAGCAGAGACATGCAGTGCCCACACTCTGCCCCATCGCAGGAACCTTCCTGTCTGATAATTCAACAGAAACGACAGCTGGCAAATTTGCTTAATCAGTGTCGACATGGTTAACGGTTGTAAGTCCTAAATGCTTCATATAAAAATGAATGTCATTTTCATGAATGCTGATGTAGGGCAGTGATCAGTTTGAAGTGAACCCAGCCATGTCCAGCAGCTCTCCGTTTTTCCCATAACTTTCTTAAATGTCTTTTTCATTATTCTTTCCACACCCCCTATTTAAGTTCTTCATTTAGCTTAAAAGATACAAAATTACATTTTAGATTTTCTGGGATCTCTACATTCTTTTTCTCAATAGTCCTTTGTGTGTCCTTAGTTTATGTAGTACATCTCCGTAAAAATGTATTTGGCCTCTATTAAATGTGTCGCTTTGAATGATGTAAAGATATGTCGCTGTCAATGTATGTCTGGAAAACGGAAATTGGAAATCATTGTATATAATATCAGAATCTGGAATTTTTATGATCACTTCTAATGAATCAGAAGTGAATGAGTGAGATTTAAAGTCCTGTTAACCTATGTAAGTTACAGTATATAGTAACACTATATATGTCAGAAACCATCATTTTGTGATTTTAAAGCAGCCACAAAACTACTGGCAGTGGTTTAGAATTAACAGTCCTTTACAAATGATTTACAAATTAACCCATCTACAAATGCCACTTATTTTAAAAATAATAATAGAAATCCTGTAAATTCATACAAGATTCTTGTCGTTACCTATGTAAATTGTCATTTTTTTGTTAACATTATTGAGCTGACCGTGACATAGAAGATCTGTAGATGGCAGTGTTGGCTCTTGTTAAGTAGAAGTAGACTAAGTCTATCCTTACCCATCAGATCCCCATAACCCACTATGTGTTCAGAAGAGCAGTGAGCAGAGGATACACAGTGCAGAGACACAGGGATGCTAGCAACACTTCCATAGCTTGAACACTAAGTAGACTGTCACACAATCACTTATCCTGCATATTTCAGGATTATAGAGATAATAAACCAAAAAGAACACAGTGGGTGTGTGCACAGCTATGAAGGAAAGCATGATTACACAGAAGCATGGTTGGGAGGTGCAATACAGATCCTGAAAACAGCGTCATACTGTAATATCTGCAAACAGTAGATGGGAAGCAAACTTAGCATTTAAAGACAAAAAAAATGGAAATGAAAATAAAGTTTGTGTGTGAAAAAGACACACACAGTGTACAGTGGATGCTTGTACTGTTAAAACCAGGGAGTGGGAGCAGTGTCAGGAAGAATTCTATACACTGGAGGTTACAGTTCTGTCAGTCTGGCTCACAGACTCCCAGAGCTCTGAAAGGTCATTTAGCAATTTGCTACACCTGAATTAAAAATAGCTAAGAGCTCTGCTTCTCTCACTGGGTTGCTTTGGGCACAAGGTAACACAGGCGATTACAGATTTGCTGAAGACGTAGGGTATGCAAAAGCCCCTCTCCATTGCTGTTTTTCTCCGAGTCGGAGAGGGAAAACAAAATTAATCCTCACAGCTCTGGGTCACGGCAACAGGTCAAAAGTTTATTGATTAAACGTCAGGTTTGCAGGTGAATGTGATTCATAACTCAGGGGTGGCTGCTGCACAAATTCATCACGGACTGTTGCAGCAGAAGATTAAAAGGTACATCGTAGGATCGCATGACAGTGCCAGGCAGATGAATCCGCCCCGTGATCCTAAACAAAAAATGCATGAAGAAAAAAAATTCAGAGAAGGTTCCCCTTTCAGTGTTTGCAAGATAACATTGAAATAGTTAAGCAGGTAAGCTTTTGTACTGTATATATCCCTTTCAGAAATATTCTTCCTTTGTGTATGTTGGATAATATTCAGTTGGATAATATTTTGCATTATTAGGGAAATTAACATTTTGAATATTGAAAACTAACACTCACATAACGGATTCACATAACTTCCTCAGAAGAGTCAAGCAATCTGAACAGTGTTCTGGTGTTGATCGATGGCGATTTGAAGAAGCCTGAAGTGGTGACTTTTTTATGTGTCAAGCCTATACTTTAGTGACCTCAGCAATCGATTCCTGAGCATCAGACCTCATACATAATTTTATCTTTGCTGTGGTAAATGACCCAGAGAGTTTTGGTTCATGATCCCAGTATCCCAACATCCCCTAAATCCAGGTTGTTCATTTACTTATGGGAATCAAATGGTCTCTGCTTTGTTCCTTCTAAAATCACACAAACCAAAATCAGCTGGGTTCATAAAGAGAAACACTATTCGTTGGACTTTCATTCAAGACTCAGAACATCATTTATGATTACTTCTACAGTACTTACTACTCTGGGTGCCTATATACTGAGAGACAGTGCAGATATTTGAAACACTAAGTATTGCCTTTTTTTTAAATGCTGCCCTTTTTTAGAATTGGGTGAAACATATTGCAACAGAAACTTTAAAAATTACCCCATTAGTTTTGGTCATCTTTTAAGCACCCTGGAGTTTCTTTTTACATTGAATTCAGCCAAACAGTTGTGATACAGAATTTCATTACATCAGTCGTTGTCTGTAAAAATCATTGAGGCTCATGTCTTGCAAGTGAGGGTGATGCGACAGCAGGGATCTCCGCAGGCTTGAGAGTGATGACTCCCCTGTGTCACAGAGTAGGAAGTCTATGTATCAGAAGCAACTTCTAATGCCAGCAGAGACCCAAGGTTAACTGTGTTTAAATCCTTTGGTGCAAATCAGTGCAAGGTTTTGAGGGCTAAGATCTGACTGAGAAGATACCAATACACTCATACAAGCTCTCCTCTGAACTACAGTAGGAGATGTTGGAAGATTTGGGCAGAGTTGCAGGCAATTATTTCAGGGATCCCTAGAACCATGGCACGCAGTGCAAGCTTTTTGTCAGCAAGAAAGCTCACAGTCATTGGCACTCTGTTGGGCTCAGTCCAAGGCAGTAGCTATGAGTAAGAGATAACCTTGCCCTACCACCACCCTATCCAGAGTGTCGTCTGATATTACTCTGACTGACAGTAACCCAGCCCCTCAGCACCAATCAGGTTGGAGGCTCTGTATAACCTCACCACAAGAGATTGCATTGATGAGGACACTTCGCATGTCGTGCTGATGAGGGAAGTGTAAAACTATCACCACCCAAACAGATAGCCTGTGTCCCTCTGAAAGGGCAAATCTTTCAACAGCTACTTCATGTAACACCAAGTGCTTGTGCTGAATTCATTAGCAAGGCTCAAACTACATTAGTTAAGGGGGTTTTCATTTAATGTTTTCTACCCCCAAGTGAGACCGGCTGCCAAGTACATTCTCTCTGTGAAAAGGACTCTTGCTTTGTACATGCAGAATTATAGAGTTCTTTGTTAACGTGTTCAACAAAAGTTGCAATGTCTTGGCTCCGACTCCTCCCTCACTCTTTAAATAAACACTTTGCTGTGTGGTCCACTGTGCTAGAACATGATTTTGGGATTCACTATTGCAAGGTTTCTTGGGAAATACCTTACAGATATTAATCTGCAACATTAGCTCTTTCCTTGTGTATCCCCCAGGCAGATTCAGAAGGAAATGATGCATTTTAAATTCCTCTAATTTACCCTTATTTATACTGCAGCACAAAGTAGAAGAAATTAATTCATGCTATACATTTTGTCTCTTTGTTGTAGTGTATTATTGTTGTTATTCTTTAGCTGTGGTATTTGTTCTGTCCAACAAATATTGCACTCAGCACTGGTTTTAAAATGTATTGAGCTTAATGCACTGTTACATGGTAAGAAATAAAGTGTATGGTAATTTGGGATTAAGGTGTCAATGTTAAATAAAACAAAATTGAATTCACACCAAGTCTGACTGAGTCCTATAAAGACTAAAGAACTAAATATACTGTATATACACTATAAAGCAATAAAGATTACTTTGCTTGGATAATCAGGAGCATGGTTTGCATTAAATATAGATGACAGGAGAGAGGAGGAGCTGCTTTTTCCAGGAATTCCCAGCTATCTGCTGTTAAAATATGCAATGACCCGGACTGCAGGCAGAAATGATATCATGAACATTAAGCTCCTGAGTTAATGTTACATACTGCTGCCAGTGTGCACTAATAGCATGCTTTTAATATACCACATGGGCTCCTAGTGATTTCTGTGGGGACTTTGGCTTTAGTCTGGGAGAATTTTCATACAGCTGTTTACATTGAGACTAGAAGGATAATTATGAAAAGTGCTTGTGTAGTTTATATATTTTTTCATAATGATATAAGAAGTGACTGATCACATCACATTTTCCAGGCCTTGTGGAAGTTCATAATGATAGCAACATAAAGTTTCTCAGAAACATTTTTGTGGACTGTAACATAGACAAGCAATGTTATGTGAGCACGCTGCTATTAGAGACATTTTTGTGTGCTATGTGGTGTTTAACACTTCTGGATGCTCTACAGAACCTGCAGTTTGCACTAGGTGTCAGAAGGTCTTCTTTGCTTATCATGGTAGTGCTGGGATTCTGCTGAACGACAACACTGAAGGGTGGGATGAAGTTTATATGCTGTCAGTGTTTCAATAAATAAGATAACCAGATCTTTCACCGCTGAAAACGAGTTACACAGGTGGGTGAACAGACAGAGTGTTGTAATACTATTGTCTGCTTTGTAATGAGCCCACAGGAGCATTCCACTTGTCCATGGTAAAACCACGTAACAGACCGAAGATTCTGGGCTTGTAGCAATGTGATGAAACACTGAGCGCTACGATCGTGTTATAGACGATCATGTAGAGGTGCCAGACCACCAACCTCAGAGCCCTGTCCCTGTACCTGGAAAGTTCCACCTCTCTACTCCTTGAAGGAAGCACCTGTTGAATTGAATGAACCATTTACGTATGGCCCCTAAGAGAATTTGTTTTGCACATCAAAAGCTCATAAACATACAACAATAATACAGTATAAAAACAGTACAATACCATAGCACAACATGAGATCTTAAATATTTTTTCATGATCTTTTCATTATCAGCAAGCTTCTCATTATTCCTGGAATGGGTCAGGAAGAGTGAGAGCTCAGCCCAGACTCCAGTCCAGGACAGGACTCCAGTCCATCGGAGGACAAACATACACAAGGGCCATTTAAAGACACCAGTTCAGCTCTCTTTCAACAGTGTTTGGTTTTGTGTCACAGCAATCTCACAGCTCTGCTTGAACTGGGGGGCTGTGACTTGGGCGAAGGTTAATGCATCTTTCAAAGTTTCTATAGAATCGTATATTTTAAGTTCCCACTAGGCAATAACTTGAAGAAAAAAGTCTAGATTGCACAATTTTCCTCTGAACACTGTTATAGAATAGTAATCCATCACACGTATGCGAATGTATAGAAGAAAAAAGGAAGACAATGTAGTTTAAGTTAAATGGTAATTTTGTGAAAGGTAGGTCCATAGGTATCAACGTAATGTGTTCAGTTTTATCTGTCTATGGTAGTTAAGCTGTTTAATTAGAACAACTGAAAGTTCCGTGTGACAAAGTGATTTCTCTGTCTTCACTTTGCATACATCAAACCCAGGTGGTTCTCTTAAAGGCGCTGGAGGTAAAGGTTGATTGTTATGAACTAGAAAAAGAACTTAAAACCTCAGATGAAAGATTATGCCAAGAGCTACTGAAATCATAATGGTTATTTTCATCCTGTGCTCAGAACACCAGTGCCATTACAGGTTTGCTTCAAGCTTGGAGAGGGAGAGAGATTCTCCATACAGTAAGAAATTTAATAATTGATGCCATTTGGGTTCACTGGCTCTGCAGAGGGTCTCACCATGGCCACTGGATGACCTCAGACATCTTCATTCTTAATTAGAACTTGATGACAACCTTTGAAAAATGCAACAGAACGCTCAGATTTATACAGTACTCTGCTGATAGCACTTTTCAGCACTGCAATCTGAAGCCTGAAGCTGGCATAACACACAGGTATTCATTTTGACCAGATTTGCTCTCTATATCTGTGAGGTGATAAAATCACAAAACCATTGGAGTTTTGTGGTGATGTGCGCAGTGAAGTCAGATTTCTTGAGACTGAGTGAACAAAATAGTGGAGGAAATTATTTTAATTCACAGGAAAAAAGGCAGGTTAAGATGATTAATTACTGTGGCTCCTGATCTTATTGTCAGTTTTAAAATGTAGTTAGGATGTGAAGGTATTCTAAAAGAGCTACTGTATTTCTTAATTATTTATAAGCAATGATTAGATGACCAAAAATAAAGGTTTTGTTGGCCAGGGATGTTGAATATTGATTTGCAAGAGAAAAGGGTACAGTATGCATTTAAAAAAAATGTTTTGCATGATTTATCCGGCAACCATTTAACTAACCGCATGGAATTGTGTACTTCGAATATCCCAGGAAAGATTATAAGTGAATTAAAACTACAAGTTTCCCCACTTCTTGGCTAGTTACTGTGTTTTTCCTCTTTTGAGAAATCCAACTTAACTGTTTTGTACTTCAGCACTATTAACACATTTCTTTCTTAACACAAGAACAAATGTGAAACATGTTTTGTGTAATTGCCACATAAAACTCATTACTGTTATACAACTACTGTGCTTTGCGGATTACTAGCTCATGGTGCTTCATCTCCCACTATAGGATGTCTTTATCATGTTCTCTAGTCTCCTTCATCAAGACCCACGACCGCCTTCGTTTCAGTCTTGTGAGGAGATAAAGGGCTGGTCAAAAGAGAAGGAAAAGCCGGAATTAAAAATAGTGTGGAGAGCTGCCCAGGGCGAAGGCCTGTCAGGTTTGCTTGAAATGAGGAAGATTCCGGCTCGAAGACACTTGCTGCAGCTGCCCTTCGAATGAACTGCGGGCGGGGTGGGGGGGCTCCCTTCTGCAGAGCTGGGAGAGCAGAATGATTGCAATGTCTGTAATCCAGGATTATACATCTTTTTTCACATGAGCCAATGGATTAAAAAGCAGAGAGCCAAATGGCAGGATCAGACATATTAAGATTATTACTTGGAGTTGGCAGAGTTTTAAAAATAGATTTCTGAACAAATCTCCAGAGAGGGAAATAGGGAGAACACTGGGTTTGCACTTTTCTGTTTCTTGGCAAACATTCACAAGAAATAAGTGCAGGAAGCTGCTCACTGACAGTGGACTCCTCCATTCACATGGATTTACCGATTCAGGTTTCTGAAGTGATGGAAGAGTGTTTGTGCAAGGCAACAAATGTAAGACTGTTCTCTAAACACTAAACCACATTGTAGTACCATTTGTGCATGTGTATGTAATAGACATTGCAAATTATGTTCATTTAAGAGCTAACAAAACTTCAGTTTTCTAAGGTGGATTTCTCACACCTTTAGTAAATGCACTACTTACATGTTAATTGCTTATATTCTTGTGAATGAGAAATGAGCAGACTTCCATACAACATATTAAAAATGACTCCAATTGATGCTGCTTTCTGGCTCCTGTCCGGAGGAGCTCTCACTACAATATCCCAAAATCTACAGAATCATAAACTACCACAGATAACCAATTTCTACAGCTGTGAAAAATCTGCTGTGTGCTATTTTCACTGCCCCTACATTTCTGTGTTTCAAAATGCACTTTCCCTTGGCTTTGTGCTAAAATATTGAAAGTTAAAGCAAGACTATTTGACATGGTGGCACTCAAATGGATTGATGTTACATTTGTTCATTCCTGTTAGTGTCTGTTTGCCACAAATTTTCATATAAAACATTGAAAAAGCAAGGGAAATATTCAACCTGGGGTGTGGAATTTGGAGAATAATAAAAGGCTGACCCATTGAGGTGAAAATAATATACAAAACCTTAACCGTGGGCAATACTAATGCAGTATCTGGATAATGCTTTTTACTGGAGACAAGACAGATGATTTTTTATTCTTCTTCTTACAATTATGCTTTGGAAGAGAGAACAATTACAAAAGGGAAGGTAAAAAAGCCCTGGAAATCGCTAACCTTTTGAGATGGAGCATCTGCTTCAAACTGTGGGTCTCACTCCTGGTCCCCTTTCAGGGATACAATACAAAAAGACAGAATATAGTGGGAGTCAAATTGAAGGTTAATTGGAGCCAGAAAAATGTCAACCAATTGTAGCAATTCACCCAGGAGGACTAACCAGCCCTCGGTAAAAAGAATCACAAATTACAGTATAGCACAATGCTGATCCATAATAGGATGAAATGGAGTCTTGAAGTGAGTCAGGCTGACACGTCTAGCTTGCTGCCCCTGCTAGCATCAATGTGTGGGTTTCTATGCACACGCCATATCTTCAAGTCAAAGTTAATACAGGACTCGCAGCCTCTCTGAGAATAAAGGTGTTGGCACCGTATTCCGAACACTGCCACAGCGATGGCATCCTCTCCCCTTCCAGCCTCAGAACTGCCACGCGACTAGAACACAGCCTCCAAATAGCAGAATCACAGATGACAGGTAATGTTAGAGTCACAGTGGGAAGCTCATATGTGGCAATTCACTGCGAAAACCATGTTGAAGGGAGAAATACCAATCAGATTTTGAAAGTGGTCTGGGTTGCAAAACGGCTTTCCTGTAATACCTGCTTGCTCTAATAGAAGCACCAGTGTGACACTGATCCAGGGAGGGCACATTATACAAGCAGATTTAGCATGGTTTGTCTTGAGACGGAGGACAAAGGATTATCATTACTGCCAGCAAAACTGTGCATGTGTTGGTGAAGCAATTTAAAAAGTGCAAGAGTTCACTGGCCGTCCGTGGTCTGAAATGGGCGTGTTTAAAAATGGACGATAGCTGCCTGAAAGAAAAAATTTAAATGCTTAGTTTAGGGTGAAAAGCTGTCAAATTTGACTTATCTGGAAAAAAACTTGAGAGCATTTAAGTAAGAGCATTGTTAGTCGATAAAGTTGTCATTGACTTGCATGTGCATGCATCTGGGTATCACTATGACACAAAGTCAGCAAAAACGGGCTTTGATTAGTTAAAGCAGATAAGCTTCCCCATCATATGGACCAGCAAATGTGAGTTTTTCTGATCCTACTGCTGGATAGCAGACCCAGGGTAGATCTATATGGATATGTAGTTCAGGTGGGGGGCTGCGTCAGCATGCGTAGGCTGCAAAGGAACAAGTAATAGGTTTATTCCATGTTGAAAAGATAGGAAAGAAAACGTAACATTGTCAACTGAATTCAACTCACAACAGGTGTAAATTAGTGTCTTACCCAAAGAAGCCAGTAATGTTATTTATGAAATCTACATTATTATTATTATTATTTTATTTCCCTTGGTGACACCCCCATCCAGGCCAGCTTATGGTATTCACAAAGGTTTACATTTATTATTTAAATAAATGCACTTGCAATAAAACTACAATAAAGTAGTAATTCATGGGAAAAGAATCACACAAAAGCAAATAAATCAGGAAGAAACAGCTAGTGCTAAAAGAACAGTAAACATACACAAATAACATGAGTACAGAGCAGTGCTGTAGCCACCTTGTTATTGCTCATGCTTGTTTAAGTTCAACACAATGATTACATGAAACATGGAGGAATAAAAACATTTCGTGGAACACAGTGCAAGAGGCACTGAAGGATTTCATTCAAAACTGAAGTTCTCCATTTGATGAAAACTGCCCTGGAGGTTAGGTCGGGTACTCAGCATGTGCAAGTACTGTATGTTTTGCAGAATGTGTTCATATGATTCCAAATTGGGTGATAGATACTGTATAAAACGAACTGCATTCCAATATTTTTAAGAACAAAGGATTATGATAGTTTTTTTATATCACGCCCTTAACATATTTCTTTGGAATTGCAATTTAAAATTTGTTTTATCCCTGAAAACATTAAATCTTCTTTTTTTTAATTCTAAGTGCTCTCTGTATTGTGGCTTTGAAAAGAAGTAATCAGTCAAATACATTGGAAGTCCTTTCAAGGCAGCCTTCTACACAATGTATACTGTCTGTGCAATTTAGAAATACTTACCACAACACTCTGTAGATACACAAATCTTTTGCTGCTGCAAAGAGGCTTTTTTTGTTGCTATAGCAGAATGGTTCAAAAAATGAAAAGGATGCTTTTTTATAGTCTGTATATATATAAAAAAGATTGCTCACATTTAAGGTTAATTGGAGCCAGAAATGTCATATTAATCTAGCAGTTTACCAGAGGAAATTGCCCTGGCCTTTTGTAGAAAAATGGCTGAGATCACCACATGGGGCTTTGCTGAGATAGTCAGTAGTTTAATTTGTAACTTGCCTGCTGTGTCTGTGACCCGAATAGTCTTATGTATAATCCACTGCTGTACAATCAGTGCCTGTGATCTTTCACAGATACCATAAAATTAATATTCTGATGGCCCGGAGAGTGACTAGAACCTACAGAAAGAGGACTCTGACACTCCAACTTTCATTTTCTCCATGTTCTTATTCAGATATCTGTCCTAAGAAACCACAAGCTTGTGAATAATAGCAACAACAACAACAGCTCACACCATTCAAAGCAGAATCTGCGGTGTGCTACATTAGCGTAAAGATTCTTGAAGGCTCTGTAACTATCTGCCTTGAAATTCTGTTATTTGCAACAAAGTAATTGTGTTCCCTGTAGATTTTTGAAATGTTGAAGACTGACTGGAAAAAAAGGCTCTGGTTAATACTGAAATAGGCTTTGTTTCTTCAGAATAAACAGTGAAAAAGGTGAAGGTGTGAGAAATGTTTTTTGCTGGTTTCGTTGTGGTAGTGTTTGAATAGATGAATACCCATTGAAAAGAGAAACATTGTACCTTAGGCCAAAACACCTGGTTATTTATCACCAACACCAATAGAAATGTAGCAGTATTCTTTTTCTTATATACTGTACAGTACATGAACCTTTAAATCCATTAATTGTGTATTTGTGGTTTATGTTGTTTATGTTTATGAAGTAAGGAATTTCATTTTTTGTGTATTGTAAGCCTTTTGGCTTTCAAGCTGTAATGAACCATAATTAAACTATAAAACTATGTAACATGGTGATATTTACTATAACAAAATTAAACAACTTACTGTAGGTTTTATTGGTCCTACAGCTCCTGCTTAATAAACTGTAAAAGAAGAGTAGGTAGTGTTTTGTGTTGCACTAAGCAAAGTATATGAAATGAAAAACCCAATAAAAGTCTTAGCCTCAAACAAAAACGAATATCTTGCATCTAAGCTGAAATGGCAAATTTTCTGTCCCATCAACATCACTAAAATAATTCTGAAGCTACAAAGTGAAAACAACCTACTTTTCCACAGCGAATGGCCCTCGCTAACATTTGAAATAAGAAATTGGGTCTGTTCAAAATATTTCAGCAGAGGTGTAGATTACAGTACAGCTCTCTTTAAACGTGGTTTATTTCCCTAAATGTCAACACTCCAGGAAATGACATGGTTCTGCTCCTAGACTTGGTACATCGCCAAAGCATCTATTGTGTCCATGAAAGAAATTAAGCTAAAAGGAAAAAAAAAGAAAAACTGTCTTGATTTCTCCTTAGACGATTGGTGAATCTAATGATAGTAAGGATTACCCTTGTTCGCGGGCACTGATCATGCTGAGTGAAGGTCTAATTGGAATGTTCTCTTGCAAAGTTTATCAAGTCCTGGGGCTGGCAGTTAGTGAACCGGTCAATTAATCTTTTCTCTTTTAATGAGGTGGGGGATTTCCTTTGGCTGAAGCTCACCACATAGACAGCCAGAGTGCCCAGAGGAAGAGACAGCCCTGCACGGAGTGACCCTCCAATTAAAAATGTCCACCCCCCCACCACCTCTCCAGGTGGCAAATTGGTCTGACCCAGCCTCTGAATGGAAGATGACTTAGCCGTGACTTAGAATCTGCTTTAAAGGACTACAAGGGGAAATGGGGATGACTTCCATGAAATAGGATTGCTCCGGTCAGGCCTTAATTTCTTTCCCTTTATTTTCCGAAAATTAAAAGAAACTTGTTGAATCCCCTCCTCCCCCGCCGAGTGACAAATGACTTATTCCAATCTGGAAACGGGTTGCTTTTATTGTGCAGAGCTCAGAAGATGCCGTAGCAACAAAGAAAGCAGCAGGATGGGAGCTTTGTGCATTTGTCTATATGCAGTTGACTGAAAGTTAACAAAACAAATCCCTTCCAAGAGAAAGTTCAGGCATAAAAGTATCAAAAAGGGAGATTTTGTAGCATGTCACCATGCCTGTCCATGTAGAGTTGCTGACATTTTATGGCTGTAATACCAAAGTTTTGAAAATACATCTTCTATGACCAGACCTCATATATTATACTGTATAGATTTAAAGCAATCAATGAAGATTGGTATTGTAAATCCCAGAACGCAAATTACAGTCACACCAAAAAAGAAGAGCAATTTTTATGCATTCATTAAGTAAGATAATGAGTGTTAATGGTTGTTGCCGGCACTATGATTGCACATGCAGAATTTGTAACGCTATTTCTCTTGAAAAAGGCCATCTGATTTCCACCTCACTTTAAAAACAAATCACATTTTTCTCTGCCTGATCTCTCCCAAAGTAGAATGAGGTTCAGGATTGCGCACTTGGAACAGGAGAGAGTAGGTGTTTTTGCCTAAGGTGCAGTATTTCTTTATTCACCACCAACACCTGTAGAAATTCCCCTTGGAGGTTTTAGCTTCGTGGAAAGCACAGAACACAGAGGAGGTAAGTTTGGCTCATGCTGAGTCAGTGACTGAGCTGGGGTTTGAACTGTTAAACCAATGCTTAACCTCTGATGTACAGTCCTTAGCCCCCTGATTGGTGCTGTTCCCAGAGGGACTTTGAAAAGGGGCTCAGATGTCAGTCATGGTCAGACAGAACTACATATAAAACTAATGTTAGCTAAGATTGACATTTGAGAAACATGTCACTTAAGAAAAGCTGCGCCGTGAAGACTACATAGACTTTTAACCCCTGCTGTCAAAAGAATGCTGAGATTTGTATGTGTCTGCCTGACAGGCTGCTCTGTCAAACCGTACTTTAATTGGTTCAGTTAACCTGCTTCAGGCTCCAGCTCTGCTAACTTGGCTCTCGCTGTTCCTTCATTCAACTCTGCGCTTCCTTGAAGAGTAATTACAGCAGAATCAGTCAAGGATCTCATAGCACAAAGTATCACCCATTCATGACATGGGTCAGGCTGGCTTGGGTAAATCACAAGGTCAGGACAAGCAGGCTTAATGTCAGCTCTCCTCCTATTTCCTGAGGGGTTTGTTAAAACTTCATTTGTACCGGACTGCTTGAGCTTCTCTCATTAAGAAACACATACAAAGTGTGGACATATACATACAATACATGACCCACAGAGGGTCCTTTTCAGTTTCTTTTAAATTAATTCTCTTGTTTTGTTCCTTACAAATTTGTTTTGTGCAAATATTCTTGATCTAACAAGCCACATCTGTGAAATGGATGAAATTTGACCTCTCCTGAAATGCTTCTTTGAAGCTTTCTTCAGAACTTGTCAATACTATGAAAAAAGAAACCATTAATACTGGGAACTAACCATATTCAAGGGACACAATTATGTACAAAATTCCTTTCACTGTCAGGGTTCTCTTATCTCTTCTCCCCTTTGTACTACATTTTGTGTAGATCCAATTGGATCTGTGCACTTTCCTAGCTAAATGCTGTAGTGTCATGACATTTATAAATAATTACACAGGTTCACATTAGATGAATGTGTACAGGGAAATTAGACACTTCTAAATTTACAAGGCAAGTGCATGAATAGCTTTTGGAATGTATTTATTTGGAATAAAATAAAATAAATCACAGACAATGCAGTGCACATGTTGAAAGTCATCTGGGATTTAGAAAAGCAATTCAGAAAAGGCTAAAATATCAAAACTACATCAAAATTCCCCTAGTTTAAACCTTTTCCCAAGGACTGTAAATTGCAATGCTTACATTAAGTACCTTCAACTGCATGCAGCCTGCAAGACATTTCCTTTTCTCTGTCTTTGTGCTCTTTCATGATTGCGTGGATATAGGTGCACTAAAGGGTCAGTCAGCCTACTGCAAATGTTAAAGCCATGTACCAGGAACATGACTGAATATGGGTTCAAATGCCTTTTTCTTAAAATGTGAAGTCACAAACTTCAAACACAATACCCCCACAACAACAGCACAGGTCAGTCCTGCACAGGCTGGCATCTCCTCCAGGCAGGGATTAGCACAGCCTTTGTAGCTAAGTAAGGTTCACTGCTTCACTGACGTTCCCTGCTTCATCCTGTCACTGTTTCAAAAAAGGCAGACAGAGTGCAAAGAGACAGCACTGCAGCATCAAGTCTTATGTGTGCATTCCTTTACACGGTAACAACATCCCACCTGGCTCATCTTGCTTTTAATATGGTGTTTAATTTTTTTCTTCCCTTATTGAAGTATTTTTCTTTTAAGGTTGTCGATTTCTTCTTTTCAGTGGGGAATTTGAGATTGTCAATCAGTACAAAGGACCCAGATGGCACTGAATTCAGGAATGATACATTATAACTGTCACTTAGCAAGTTCACAAGGACACGCTGGTGAGGTTAGGTTGGTTTTAGGTCAACATTTTGCATAATCCAATTAAAAACTGATGTTTCATCTATAGATTTAAAACATCCATATACTGTAGGACTGCAGTTCTAAATATTAAATCAATTGAAGCCATCATGCAACAGTACATTTGCACTGAGAAAATATCACTCTTATAACATATGAACAAAATAATGAGTTTGCTCATACACATTTGCTGTTTGTTTAGTTTTAGGCAGTGGAAGCTTGTGTTTCATTTTGCAGATAGAAATGCACATTTAGCAAGGAGGAAAATCCTTTTAGATTTTTTTTTCTTAAATTCTTGTGGATCTCCATATTGCAAGTCTTTTCAAACAGTTGCTGGAGATTCTTCAAGCACTCTGCAGGTCATTCATACTCCAATCCTAACTGCGTTTTACCAGAGATCGCAGTGAGCTTCCAAAATTCAGATTATTCCTAATCTTCGCCCCTTCAATAGAAGAAAATCTGCCCTGAACTAAACCTGACTTTTTATCCAGAGCATCATGATCGTATCAGAAGCTTATTATCAGAACCGGTAAAAGTTTTCTTCGCTCATGTGAATCAACAGAGATCTGGCCAGAGAAAGGGGACAGAGCAAGACAAAAGGAACAAGCTGCTCTGCTGCCCCTGAAGCAGATCTGTACCCAGCACTGTGCACAACGACAGACGTTCAGAACCCTGTACCTGTTGCAGATGTCCTACAGAGTTACTGAGGAGTGTGTAGGGCATTAGTTTGTTGTCCCACCAGTAGGTGGTAGTCTCATCACATCAAAGATTTTTTTTTGCAGAAATTTAAACAAGACTTTGAGGACCTCCTCCTTCCACAACTCTGCCCTACTGGATTTTCTCGAAGTGACCAGTGCAGAGGTTAAGTACGGGCCATGGCTGACCTTTGATCGAGTATTTGTTGATAACCTCAGAAGGACTTCATGGGGATTTGTCGTAAAATCCACTCACTTTCTTACAGGGGATAGTTTTCTGTCACCTACTCTCACATGCTGTAGTTAAGTCTCCTGTCTTCCTGGCTTTTTTAGTATTAAACTAGCATTACAGTTATTTCTCTGCATTTTGTATATGGACACTCCTGTAGATGTCTTTGCATTCATGTCGGTACCCAATATTGAAAACATACTTTCCTATTCCTCTTGGAAAGTTGGAGAATCTGGTAAATATATACTGTTCAGGTGCACAGAGTTTGAAAGTTATTAATAAGAAGAGATATTTAAGTTACTGTTTTCCTGCTCCTCAGAGCCTGAAAGATGATTACCTGAACTTCAAGCAGTTGACAACATTCTTTTTTATAGAAAATTTAAGTTTTTAATAATAGACCGCAGTTCTATAATAGAAAAAATGCTAAATTAAATGACAACCAAAGTATGGGAGAATTCATATCTAGGAAAATCTTTGTTGTATGTCTTGAAAGTCTTAATAAAATGAATATACGTACATTTGCTGGAGTGGTATGCTTTTTTTCCTTAAGTTCATCACCTGAACTTGTGGTGTTGCTTCTAGAGTAATAAAACAAAAAAACCTCTCTTCTTAATCTCTTTTCTTAATCAGAGATGTCTAGTATAAAATATGTATAAAATTAAATATGACTTTTGGGCTTTCTTCTCTGTCACAGAGAAATCAAGCACATATTTGTGTCAGATCAGTCACTTGATTTTGCTGTTTATACACACTGATAAGGACTGTAGTGCACCTGTGAAGAAAAGGGGAAAGAAAAAGAGAAGGAAAAGAAGCAATCATCATCACCGACATCATCATCATCTCTTAATCATTTCTTAGTGCTGCTTTTTGAAATTCACTGCACGTTCCAACACCAGTTCAGCTCACCAGTTGGCTCAATACACTATAAAGTGTTTCTGAAGCAAAGATAGCAACAAATCTCAACAAAAGACACAAGTTTTCATTTACAAAAGTGTGAGTAATTTTTTTAATCTGACTGCCGTGTACTTGCTCTGAGCATATTCGCAGTGTGCTGGACACTGATGTCTCCCTGCCAGTCCTTCCACACAGGGTACGAGCAAAAAGGAAAAAAAAAACAACAAAACCATCAGGAGGCCTCCTGCACCACACAATTTACGATGTTTAATGAAAACTGGCTTCGGAGAACGGGTGCACAGCCAGCAAACCCCCGATTTACGGTTTGCTATTACGATGTTGGGTAAATAAGGGTCAGGTTGGCAGTCCCGTGTTTCTTGTTCCCCGGCCTTGCCGAGCGAGCGATTATGTGCGGTGGGTTGAGGGCCCGGGGGGGGCGCGGCGCGGTGAGACGGAAAGCACAACAGGCCTGCTCACGGTTGATGCTCAGTGAATCTGAAAGGTCATGTCATGTTTTCTGGCAATTGACTCGATGGGTTTGGATTCTACAACATAAGGTCGGGCCATTTTTCACTCAGCACATGTTTACTGGGAAATGTGCCTTCCGGTTGTTTTCACATTGACCTTATTACCCTGCTGCGGCGATGAGCCGGCCACATGACCCGCTATCTCTCTCCACGTCTCCCACGTCCCGGCATCCGCCCCTCCCTCCGTTTGCGGCTTCTTCCCCTCTTCCCTTCCCTTTCGCCTTCTGCCTCTCTTCCCTCTTCCCTGCCTCGCACATTCCACACACGGTGGCAGCTTTTCTTGTCCCGTGCAGTTCCTTAATGTTGTGGACATATTTTCTTCACGTGTGTTTCCAAATGCTCTTCGTTTCCGCCTCCCCACCCCTTCTCCTCGAATCTTGTTTAAGCCGAGACGGGAGTCCGACAGTTGGACAGGGACATGTTTCTCCATCATGACTGTGCACTAAACCTGAACGTGACCCACGGAGACACTTGGGCACTGTCTGTCCACAGATGCATTCAGCACTATCGACGTTAATAACATTTCCTGAAAACACATGGGACTGTGGGGTGGCTCAGGGGGATGGCAGTCAGTGCTCGTGCTCCACGGCTCTGGGGTTCTTGAATCCTGGCTTTGATTTTGGACTGGGGATCGCTCCGTCAGTCCACAAGCACCAGGGGCTCCAGTTTCCTCTCAACTCCCACAGACGTGCTGATGAGCTACTGCAGTGAGTGTAAACGGCCAATGTTTGTGTTCGCCCTGCGATGGACTGGCATCCCATCCAGGGTATATTCCAGTCCTGTGCTTTGTGCTTCCCGGCTTTAAGCCTGTGCTTCTTTTCTTATTTTTGGTGCTGCTAATTGTAACTAAAACATCTTTTTTTTTTGCATGACTAACAATCAATGTGGACTCCTTGGACTCCATTGAGGGTCGGCCTGTTGAAGAATAAGATCACACTTTGAATGGCAGTGTCTGAAACTTCAGTGTCCACAACACAGAGAGGTTTTCCTGTGCCAGACCCAATAGACTTAGTTCAACAGAAGGAATGTACAGTATGCCTAAGTTGAATATGTACATTATGTTGTGTTTTCATAATGTAACACAGCATGAAATCTCGAAGAGGAGTTCAAGGTGTTTGTGAATAATTGACTGAAGTGATTATAACACATGCTAGTGGGGTTTTTGGTTCTGAGGAAGGTCCTTTTCCAGCCTGGACTGTGCAGCACACCGGCCTGAGAACCTTGTCTGGGTGTCTGTGCCCTTGACAGGCAGGCTAGGTGAAAAACGCGCTCCAGATGGACATGGACAGCTTCTCTCTCAGCAGGAGTTCCACAGGGGAAATGTTACACTTGCATTTCTGGCACAAGAAAACGGTTTCAATACACAGAAACCAGACCCCAATGAGTATTTTGATCCTTAGGCCTAAAAAAAGACTAGAAAGGGCTGACAGCTCTACTACTCTTTTTAATCTGAGCTCAATGCAAGAGTCACCTGGAAACACCAGCACCCAGAAAACAATGTCCTCAGTGTGCACCCCCTGTACTGGGCACGTAGGCTGCAGTCACTGTGTGGCAGCGTCTGTGATGTATCTTCTGCCTTCCGGACATTTTCCTGGAGTCTAATTTACCAGAACAATGTAATTTTAACCTCTCCCCCTTATTCATCATCTGGGACTACCAGTCAGCCGGTTCAAAATGACGAAACAGATCTAACTGCGCCTCATCCTCCAAGCTACTATCAGTTAGACAACGCATTTTTTTTACTCCCAGCCCTTCTGCGGTTTCCTGTGTCAAAGATTCATGGATTAGATTCATTTTTCAGGTTCCTTTGTTTATGAATAAATACCCAATCAAAGTTTTCAGCCATGTGAGATAAACCCTGACTGTATTATATTTGCAGGTACTTTTTTGGTGATGTACCCTGTGCTCAGACATAAATCTTCCAATGTCAGTGCAAGGGTGCAGGACCAGGCTCTTACTATGTCTCTCGATGACTTTTCTTTGAACAAATGCATTTTCCATGCTGAAGTACAGGGCTTCGTTTTTATGCATGAATCAGAGGATTCTGGAAAGGGTGTTGAGATTTTTGATGCTTTTCCTCTGTTAAATGCTGAACCCTTTCTGAATGAAATTCGGACTCTTGCACAACACAACAAACCTCAGGTACAATTCTCTCCACATCTCAGCAGCCCCAAAGGTTTTCGTTTCTGCTTTTGCCCCCTCACACCCTTGCAAAGTGGAAGTGTGGCAGAGGCCCAGAATCACTTAGATCGCTTTACCGGGGGCATGTGGGGCGCGGCGAGAGAACACGGAGCTGCCCCCTCCCTCCCTGTGCCCCCAACCGCAGAGCGCATCTTCACGCTCTGTCGGCTTCCGCGGTGTGACATTTCTCTCGCAGTCGTCCCACCCCCCCACATCACGGCCAGGGACGGGAGAGAAAGAAAAAAAAAACGATTGTTGTCTCTAGGAATAAAAATCAGATACACAACAGCTGGGGTCAATCTGCTGTCAGCACGCTCGGCTCCGTGCTTCAGCTCTTACAAAAACACAGTTCCAGTTCTTGAGTATTGTTTGTCTCATTCTGGGTGGGCTGTCGTGACTTGAAGACACCTGAATTTCCAAAGGTGCATTCAGCCCTGTCTAGTAATAAGTACAAAAAGGACTCGGGATTGTGGGGCAGCACTGTGATGTATTGGCTAGAACTGCAGCCTCGTAACGCCTGGGTCCTGGGTTCGGTGTCCGACTAGGAGAAAGCTTGCAGTTTCTCCCCCTGCCCTGGCAGGTTTTCAGCAGGCACTCTAGTTTCCACACCCTCCCCAGAGACATGCTGAGTTAACTGAAGTCCCTAAACTGCACCTGCATGTGCGCAAGTGCCCTGTGATGCACTGGCACCCCCTCCAGGGTACCATTCCACTTAGAGCCCCATGCCTTCAGGATGGGCTGCCACAACCCCCATTAGAAATAAGTGGGTTAATTGGCTCAGGGATGGATGCTTGTTCTCTGTGCCCACCACTTCCTGTGTGTCTGTCTCTTTATCTTGGACCCAGTGCCCACAGTCTTCCGTTCTGCTATTATTTGTTTTTCAATATTGAAGCGATCAATGAGAGGAGCATGTTTCCTAAACCATAAGAGACATCAATGCCGCATGGAAGGTTGCCTGACTTCTCTAGAATGATTTCTAGAGTAATGTCTCTAACATTGGTATTTCATTTTTTCTGTTGGTTATATTTGAGATCTACTAAATTAAATCACTATAGTACTTAACTGTCTTATAGTGTTTACATATTTCATTGGTACTACAGAATATTACTGTAATGATCTGTAGCTCACCCTGAATACACATGTCTTAATGATGTCAGTAGTTTTGGAAGGTTTCCATACATTCCCATTGTTGACGAGTTTTGCAGAATACAGGTGGCTCTTTTTTTCACTGTGTATTTTGTGTGCTTCACTAATTGTGCTCAAGCAGTCAGTCACACTTTTTAAATAATAATAATGAATAATTCCTTACACTTATATATATGTGTTTTTCTGGACACTCGACTCAAAGCATTTTACAGATTATGAGGACTCCCCTCCACCACCACCAACGGCAGCTATAGTGCACCAGTATGCTCAACACACCAACTATCAGTGGGGAGGAGAACAGGGTGATGAAGGCAGTTCAGAGATGGGATTATTAGAAAACCACGATTGGTAAAGGCCAATGGCAAATTTGGCTAGGACACTGGGGCAACACCAGTACTCTTTTTGAGAAATACCCTGGGATGTTTAATGACCACAGAAAGTTAGGACCTCGGTTCAACGTCTCATCTGAAGGATGGTGCCTTTTTACGGTATAGTGTCCCCGTCACTATACTGGGGCATTAGGACCCACACAGACTGCAGCGTGAGTGCCCCATACTGGCCCCACTAACACCACTTCCAACAGTAACCTTAGCTTTTCCCAGGAGGTCTCCCATCCAGGTACTAACCAGGCTCACACCTGCTGAGGTGTGAGTTGCATGGTGATATGGTGATATGATATCTTTTTTAGTGAAAAGAACACTCTCTTCCAAATGAATTCCTACTAAAAACACACCACCGTTTCAAAACTAAAGAGCCTTGCATAAGTCAGACAGACAAAAATCCATTTGGCTGGATATGAGCAGGGGCTCCAGAGATCCCTGTGTTAACTGCTTACCGTGTGGATGCCGAAAGGTTGTCTTAGGTTGAAGGCCTACATTTACTCTACATCCCATAAAGCAGTTATCTGGGGAGATGGCTAGAGTCCTATAAAAGCTAAGACATCACTGCGATCAACACATGTCTTTGGAGCCTAGAGGTTTCCCAATCTCTGTTCCACTTGGCTTGTTCTTATGATGACCTCCATGTTACTGTGCCAGAGCCTCAGCACACTTCAGTTAACAGTGGCACAAACACAGGCTAGCCAACTCAAGCAGGACAAAGCAGTTCAGTAAATGCAACAGCATCCACCAGGGAAATAGGGAGATGAGTGAGAGGGGCTCCCCTTTTTAATTTCTCTTCTGTTTAGTTTTCTTATCCCAGGCACATAAGCATTGCCGGAGCTTGGCAGTCCTGACAAATGACACTTTCAATTGGGGTCAATTGGACTCCTGCCTTTAAATCTCTAACAGCAGCTCTGCCTTGGGGGGCATCATGAGCTGCAGAAATAATTGGCTATGTGGAGGAATCAGCAGGACTGTGCATATTCACAAAGCGTTGCTGCAACACTAGGGGTCACTGGCAGACCATGGAAAGAAAGTGGACTCCAAATGTTTTTGCTGTTCTCAAAATGGAAATTTATTGAAAGACGTGTTGGTACATCGGTGGAGAAGCTACTGCAGTCTTCTAATGAAGATCTGGAGCCTCTAAATATATTCTATTTATTTACATACTTCAGTAGCTTACAAATACGAGACAATTAACAGCATAAGGACAGAAGCAAAGACAGGAATGTATACAAAAAACACTAGCTTTTCTGGTACAGAGATTATTTCAAATGTCATGGAAGATGTGAACAAAGAAATACTGATTCAAGCAAAAAAACAAAGAAAATTAAGGTATTGGAATTTTTAGACCTAAGCATACTGATTATACTGAAACCTCTTATTTGGGGTTCTGCTTCAAAGTTTTTGACAGGCTATACTCTGATGTTAAATAATACAGCTTCTGGAAAAGTAAAAAAAGCATTCAGAGAGGTGTGAACTTTCAATTTGCAACGTATTTCTGACTTCTTGATCAGCACTGAGACTGCTGTAATTGTGTTTCACATCTTGAACAGCCATCTCTATCTACTATTGATTCTTGCAGATCTGCTCATATTCAATTTATTATTTATTTGTATGTTCCTTTTGAAGCTTTATTGCACTTGACAGAAATTCTATATGTTGGTTTTTCCTTAGAATGCTTTCAAAAATTATGGCTGCTATTCATCTGTTATGTGCTTTTAAAAACAGAGGAGAGAATAACATGACATTTATCTCCAAAAAAGAATGATTCCAAAACTCCCACAGTACTAAAATTCATAATTTGTTGGGGTTTCTCTTCTAATTACTCTGTTTATTGCTTTTTCTCCCCTTCACTCTCGCCCCCAGTTGGAATTGGACTAATTACGGTAGAGTTTATAAACCACTTTCTCAGCCTCTTCTGGTTCCAAAGCGCGATGGCAAAATATTAGCAGCATGGGGGTCTGGTAATTATCTAATTGTTTGAGCAATGGCTTTCTTTGATTTATGATGTTGTATCAGCAGCTGACCTGATTCATAATGAGGTCCCCCCACTTGTGAAAATCTAAACCTGAATTAGGTGGCAAAAGCCCAATTATTTCATTGCAAAGAAGTTCCAGCCTTCATTCAGACAGGGGCTATGCATTGCTAATGTCTGCCATTTTTGCTTGTACCTAAATCACAGTTGTTTGATGAAGATTCACCACCTTACCCAGGGCGACCAAAGACTTTTGTTTCCTAAATGCAATAATTGTAAAAGGCCAAACAATTTAGACAAAAAATACCTTCTGGTTTTAGATTAATGTACCATGCTAAGAAATCACAGGCAGCCGCATATAAAACAACAAGAAAAGATCCTCGTTTCCTGACTTTGACACCATTAAGACAATGATGGGGTGTGTGGAACACAAATATTTTCAGATTCCTCTTGAGATTGCTGGGTTTAAGATGATCAATCGGTAAACCAATAAAATTGTTAGTCTGGGCTCACAGCAAAAGAACCCTTTGTTGCTTTTTATTTCACCTCATTACCAGCAGTTGCTAAACTGAGAGGTAAAGAATGTAAAAGATCGGTCACAGAACTGCTCGTTCCACGTCCTGAACTGAAGACCAGGCCCTGGGACTCTCCCCGGACAACAGCCTTTGTTTCCGCCTGTTTGTTTCAGCCAGTTTTACCTCTCAAAGGAGCAGGGCCCTGAGCTGCATCCTTTCATAAATTCCACCAGCCTTCCATTACCAAGTCTCAGGCCACAAAGTCAAACAACTGGGCGTTAAGTGGAGCAAGTTGCTTGGCACAAGGACAAAGCTGACAGAAAACACAAGGGCCTTTTTATACATACCAGACAGCAGGAGGCTCTAAGCATATCTTTGAAGAATAGACTCAGCACAAGAACATCCACTATACAGATGAGCCCCTCAAATTAGTACTGAGCAGGATGACTACTGTGCTGGCGGCTGATGAAGAGACACGCGGCTGCCACTGTTTGTACTGTTCAGGCATTCATCAAATTAATTACTGGTGCGCCAACCACCTCTGATACCTCTTCATTTAGAGTCCTGTAAATGAGGCCTCAGACTCGGCCTGACAGAGGCCTAATACAGCCGGAGCCTTTCTGCACATAATTAATTGAAAACTCCACAAGCTTGACAAATTGGAATGATGAATCTATCTTCTATGAATAGCTTAAGAAAAAAAAATGCATAATCAGTCAAAAATTTAGACGCAACATCTTTCTCCGGCTTTACACCACATCGAAATCCATTAGGGTGAGGAAACACTGCTTTGTGAAATGGCTCACTCTCCCTCCTTTGGCTCGATTGATAACATTTGTTCTTCGATTTAATTGAGCGGTCAAGGTGGATCTGTTCCTTTGTATACTTTTGAAGAAATAAAAAAAAAGGCTGCCCATAAATCACAGCCTGTTGTTCTTCACCGGCGAGTTTAAAATCCTCAGTAATTTCCCATCTATGCTGAATTTTAAAGACCCTTTCCACTTTTCGAGACGTAAGAGCGATTAATTGAAAACAATGCGCGTCAGCTTGGTGAAGTGTCCAACACTATAAAGTCACACTTTTTTAGGTAAATTGACTATTTTACATTTAATGAGGGATTAAAGCTGGACATGCTGTGTAAAACAGCATCATGGCAGTGTTCATACTGGGCAGCAAAAAAGATGTGTAGAATAACAGAGTGCATTCACAAACTGATTCTCTTGGATTAGAGATTCCAAAGAAAGATATTCATGAATGGAAGAATGGCTAATATCACCTGATTTATTATTGTGAATTAATTAGTGATTTAATTGATTTAAGACACAGTTTTCCCTCACAGTGTGCTTTTACAGACCTCTGTTCGCTCTTCAGGATTCAGCCCCATCATACTGGAGAAGAGGCTATGAGTATAATAGTAAGAGTACCGTAGGTCCCTTGCAGTTTAGATTATTTCATTTGTCTCCAGGCTTCCATCTGAAAACATCAATCAATGGATTTGGATGGCAGCTGACATATGACAAGACCTGAAAAAGTGGCTGTCTGTCAACATAACCATAAATCCCTAATGTGGTTTGTGAAGAATACCATCTCTGATAAAATAAACTTTAAATATTAGAACAGTATAATTTATTAAAAGCTCTTAATATATTACATCTGATTACAAGTCCATTAAATATCCTGTATCCTGAGAAAATGTGTTCATTACCATGCAGCAACTGTGTGAACAGCATTTATTTTGTGAATGAGAGGAAATTACTCTGGAAATAGTCACATTACTGACTTCTTTGAATGACTGTTCATGATCTGATAGCACTTTTTCCTCATACGTGAAACTTTCATACTTTATAAATGCACCTGTATTTTGAATTGCAACCCAATCATTATTTTATCTGATGTTTTGTGACACAGCTGAACTCAGAGATGTTTTTGTTGTTGTCATTACTGTTAGTTTTATTTTTTAACAGATTAATAAAGAAAGTCACTTGAGTCAGATCAAAATCAAAAGGCTCAGGGCTGTCAGAAGAGACCTAGGAACTCAGGCTGATCACACTGCATCTAGAAAGTGTTGTCAGGTATGATGAACTCTCTGGCTGCTGATGGGTCTGTCACTTGACACTCTGAACTAGACACACACAGTGTTCTATTGGGCTTTGAGCTGGACAGTTCTAGATCAAACCACTACAAAGCTAATAGTATGTCATCGTGTCCTACACAGAGAGCAGGAAATAAGTCTACAGAGCTGTGAAGTGTGTCTCTTATTTGCCGTTTAAAGTCACACCCTGACCTCAACAAAGGAGTCTTTCGAGAAGACACGACAATCCACTTTTCTCAATCTCTGAGCCATATTTTGACATCGCTGGTCTTTTTTATTCTACATACCAAGTTCCTAGCCATGTAGACCTAAGTGTGACATGGGGTTGAGCTGTCACATGTCTTTTGACTGTACTCTACCTAAACCAACTATGTAAGCAAGAGAAGGAAAAAATAAAACCTTTAAGGAAAGAAATATTTGACACTGGATAGGAACAAACCCATAAAAAGTAAACATGATATTCATGAAATTTCCACAGTGAACATTTGAGGAGCTCTGATAGTTTCTTGTCTTGTACTTTTTCCAAGTGTAATAATCCAACAGTAAATTCATGAATCAACAGAGCAATAAAGTCTCACTTAACTGTGCTGTTGCTCTTCTTGCAGGGTTATTTAAAGTATCATAAAACCTACAATAATATTGCTTCCACATTCTTTTACACCATGGCTGGAAGAAGGAAAGATAAAATACGAATTTCAGGGCTTTCTAGTTCTTTACAAATTGCATACAAATCTGTCACCACAAAATGTCCCATGTTGTCTCTCACTATACAGTATTATGCTACTGGGTATGGTGAATTACTAAGGGTGTTTTGTAACATTTTTAACTGACTCACACCGGGGATGAAGAAGATGTCACCATGCTTGATTTGTGGCAGACATCAGAGACTGACCTTTATTCAGAAAAGTCACTATTATTTAGGAAATGATTATCGATATTGTGATATCATAAACATAAAACATGTTGCAATTATTTTTGCTTTTTTCTTTCTAAAATACTACAAAACCTTCAATTTTCCCTATGTAGTTCTATTTTTACCATTCTACTTTTAACTGTCCTGACCCAGCACAGCATGTACAGTATTTTGTTTGAGATTTGGACTTATGTGATCTTACGAGCCACTCAAGTCCTCCTTATAGGGAAAGAAGCAAAACTCTTTGGCTTTGAGACATACATCCCTGTTTATCGCTGCATGCCGTATGTCAACAGGCAACAAAACTATTCTACACATCTACGTTTTCCGTAATACGATAATTCTTATTTCAATATAAAAAAGAGATACCAAGACAGGGGACAGAGACACCTTAATTGGATCCAATGAAAAATAGCAGGTTTTAACTATATGGGTGTGTGCATTTATAAATATACAGGCCGATACAGTACACACACCAGTAGACTGAATATACACCACGTACATTGCTACACAGTGTGTGTATCTGTTTGAAGGTTGCCTATGTGAAGGACACATTATCCTTTCCCATGGTAAGTAGTCATCCTTAATAGGTTTAAGGCTCGGTGTGAAATATTGGAGTGCCAGGCTTGTGTGTGACATTACTGTCATCCCATGGGGGGACTGCAGAATGATCTTAGCTTGGGGAGAAGCCAGGCAGGACAAGGAGGCTAAATAAGATCGCAGAAATATGAAACAATAGCATCAGAATCATACATTCAATACAATAAGATTTCCTATCCTTCTACTAGGGTAGAAGCTTTGTACAGCAACTGAGTAGGACAGCTTCTTCGCTATTAAAAGACAAATTGTCCAGATAGTCTCAGTTATGGCAACACCTAATACCAAAGCCTCAATTCAAATAATCTGCAGTCATTAAGCAACAAATGTGCTGTAAATATTAATAATACACTGCAGCAGTTCCTATAGCCATGTAGAATAGCCCTATTCTGTCTTCTGGCTCTCTTTTGGTTCAATCTTGCCTATTTTGTTCATTTGTCTGCTTTGATCTCTGTTGTGTTTCTAAGAAATGATAAGTAAAAACCCACAACTGTTCTCAGCTTCACCTTAAACAGGCCGACAAGCAATTGCCAGTAATCCACATTAGCTCAGGAACAGCAGAGTGCAGTACAGGTTAAATAACAATGACTTTAACCTCTATCTTTAATTAACCAAAACTGAGGCCAGAGAACTCAAGCAATATGACATAGATATCCCTGCCCTATTCGGCATGCAGGAAGTGTCAGCTCAAGGGACAAGGAATGGAAATCAGGAATGGGAACTGTGACTTCACAGAGTATTCCACAGGGGGAGGGAAAATTACTCTTCTAAGAGGTTGAACCAAGTCTGGCTTCCAAGAGGAGCCACACTTGGAAGGAAATTAACCCTCTGTAAGAGCACCACTGGAAAGGAAGGAGTGCGAAAAGTCAACCCCAGTGGTACTCTCCAATCACCAACACAGTGTTCCACCAGGAAGAAAGTGCCAGATGTCTACACACTGCCTGGAGCATGATGATCACCTCATGGTGGGTGCCAGGGATCTCAAAGGTGGCCACATCACATGAAAATGCTGACAGAGTCACCGGGTCATCTTCTCAGCCAGCCCCACCACACTGGACCCCAGGAGACAGTGTACGCAGAAGCAATGTGGACACCAAGTCAACACTGATGGGCCCAGGGGGGGCAGTGAAGTCAGTGGAAAACTACGGCAAGCAAACAGCAGTAGTGGGAAATCATCTCAGGAGAGTCTGTAAGATTGTCTTCCAGGAAATATTAGGGCTGATCTGATGAGGAAGCTCCAGGAATTGAACGATAGCAGGAGCCACACAGTTTATGCTTTGCAGAATGACAGCAAATCAAAGCAAGCGGATCACCAAAGAGTTAAGGCCAGGGCTCAAAGTACTACCCATGACATCGGGACAGCAGACAGAGGAAAACAAGGCAACGCAGATTCAGCATCCAACCAGCTACAGGCTAGAGATACCCAATGTCCCGTTCATAATGCATTTGGCTATTTTGGGCATTGTTTGGCTGTGAGAGGCCAGAAAGGAGGAGACAATCACTCTAATATTTTTGGTCTCACTTTGCTTACAGAAGCCAGTCAGTGGAATCTTTATCCATGAGCTTTAGCCACGAGCAATTCTGACCCCTGGCTTGCATCAGCTCCAAATATTTATTCTTCATAATATCAATCCTGAGAATGCTCCAGGAGATGGAAAAATAATAAATTAGAGAGGAATGTTTGGACCTAGGATAAACTATGGTTTCAGAAAGGGGAGGATGTCGCAGTAATAGTGTCTGGGAGTAAAGATGGTGTACTTTCCCATGCATGTTTTCAGGAAGCCACATTTTTTTCTCTGCAGTTTGAAGTTCAGCAGTTTGCTGTTTGTTAGATTTTGTCAGAGATAGAACACTTTGTTCTTGTCCTAGATATTGCAAATAATATTAAAGACAAGTTAAATATCAACAAGAAAAAAATGCTGAAGAGAAAGTGTTCAATCATAGCTTTTAGACGTACCTCTTCCTATGACAAGATATGTTTGGATTTCTGATTTTCCAGTGTCTTAATTACAAAGAGAAAGCAAAATGCAAGAAGCAAATGTAAGTGCCATATACAGTATATGGTAAATCGAACAGTTGCAGTGCTGTTGTTTCAAAAATACTGTCCCATGGGGCCAGAGTTAGATTAAATACATTTGATGTTTCCAACTTCAGAATAACCAATGTTGATAAGAAAAGAAGTCTCTGAAAACACAGGGTTTAGCCATAGGCTGTTGTATAAATAAGTCTTTGCAGTTCCTTCACATAACTGTATATTACTATGCATTTTTTAATTTTCTTTGGTGCTTGTGTTTCCCAAGGGTTAAAGATTCCTGGAGATAAGCAGGTGACAGCAGAGGCATTAATTATTCTGCAATATTGAAAGTCATGTTCTAACATTCCTGCTCTTCATTGCTGTGGCCTCAGTGACCTCTAGGCTCTTTAATTAAAACCCCTGGCATCTCTGTGCTGCGATCCCTCCTCTCCAAAGCCGGGAGGTTTCGGTGTAAGCTGAAGCTGTGGTGGCAGGCCACCTAGACTACTCCAATCTTTCTTCATCACACTTCTGCACGCACAAGTCATTGAAGTGTGACCAACAATTAATCATTCTCTTCCCTGCTGCAATGGGAGGGCTTCATTACTTTTAAATACAGCTGTCCTGGGTTGCTATGAAGCAGGTGAAAGTCTTACAGACAAGCAAAGATACAGGACGTTCACAGGCACTTGCAATCCTAGGTAGCAGAATTGATCCTATCACCGCTCTTGCTCAGTTGAACCTGAAAGACCAGCCCCAATGAATACGTGTTGCTGACCACAAAGAGTAGTTTTATCTGTTATGCTTAGTGCTTGAACATCCAAAACGCAGATTAAAACAAACATGAGACAGAGCTGCGATAAATTCTTTTAATGAGCTGCCTTAATAAATGTCTTAATGGTGTAAAGGACAGAAGTGAAGTACAGCACATCATCGACCTTTCTAATAATAAATAAAGCTTATTTCTGGCCCTTGAGATAATAACATCTGCAGAAAGCAGAGTCGGGGAATTGAGAATTCACTTCTTGATTCTTCTGAACTATGACTTTGTTCTCCTGTCTGATGCTCAGATTCATTTTCTCACACTTACAAGTGTTCCTGTTTTTGGCCTAAAATGTCTTTGCCAGCCTCAAGCTCATATTCTCAGTTTTTGAATTCTTCAGCCATGATTTTCTGTGCTTCAGCTAAGCGGCTTTCTCAGAAGCCAATTGTCTCATTATAAATCTCTGAATATTAGATTAAGCAATTCCCCAAAAGCCTTCTAACATATCTCAGCTAAAACAGCGGTTCGCTCACCCTTCTTTTCATTAAAAGCTGGTAGCTGTCCTTTGAAAATGCTTTTTTTTTAGAAGACCCACACACTTTCAAGCTTCTCAGAGTGCACTATACCTCTTACACACCTAGCTATATAATATTCCATGTAAATTTAAGCATCTGAAACCAAACTGCTTAAAGCAGTGTAGAATGGACTGCTCCCGAGTTCATAAATGAATAAGATTTTCCAAATGAGTTTGCTGACCTCTTAAACTCCATGAAATTAATATAAGCAGACATTCTGAGCGCTGCAGGCTTCCGCAAAGCCTTGGAAGATCACTTAAGCGTTCAGAGTTTTCTAAAAGTTTTATAAGCTGGCTTTTAAGATGCATCATCGCTACTTATTGCTGGTGACAGGGAGCATTATAGCAGCAAATAAACCTTTACTGACTTCACTTAACCCCTACTACAGTACAGGGATGCTGTCAAGGGTAATGCGGGCATCAAGGCATGTTATTACACTCAGGTCCCGGCTCAGGAAATGTACCCCCAAAAGACCCCGTTCATGCAGCATGGCAAGAAACCTGAAGCAAGACAATATCAAGGAAGACATTATTAGCACTATACCACTGAGGCGAATAGGAAGGGGAGAATGAAGCCTAGCTGTCGGAAAGAAGCATAACTTAATCATTAAACTAATACAACTTAACACAAAAAGACTCCTCAGAAATCTGTCTCTTAAATCCCATGAATTCCTCTGTGGTTATCCCTGCAATCATCTCCCATTAAACAATCGGTGACTAATTCTCACAAATAAGAATCACTCTTTAAACCTGTCCTGGAAAAAAAATAATCACTCACTTCTTTGTAGATTAAACGATTCAGCATCCTTCTCTGCCACTGCTTTGTGGAAACCAGCTATTGCATTGCAATCCGACATATCGTCACAGCAGCAACAAGAATGCCCATAGTCTACTGTGACACTCCAGCCAAGTTTACCAAGGGCTGCAATTTGCATGTATAAGCAAGGCAAAATATATACATATATACACCAGGCCACTTACTTTCACGGGCAACTAAAAATTACTTTTGAAGAGCAGTCATTCCGTATCACCAAGAGGCCCTCTCCTCCGGCCACCCAGGGGGCAGAAACACATTGTGCACAGTCCTGAATTAAATGCAAGCCTATTCGGTAAAAAACAGTTCATCCTGGTTCTGTTTAAATAACTAAATAAATAGGGAATAATCTGTCATTAAAACTGCTTTAGTTTTGGAAGATAACGCATTTACTCGTTTAAGCAGAGGTATATAAACACAGTACATCTCTGAACATACATCTAAATATAGTAGATGCAGTTATAATCGTAACTGTTGTACTCCTGTATATTAAATTATTTGGTTAAATCATGTTATAACTCTTATTCATAATGGAGCATACAGATCATTGCATTCCAATGCAAAAGGATTCTCATCTTTTTATTTACACTGCTTTGCAAACGTTTTAGGCATTTTAGACACAATCAAGAGTTACAATTTATAAGCATCTAAAATTAACTCAAAGGCCCACTAATAGTTTCTACTCTTATAACATCATTTATATATTTATACTTAAGTGTGGCTGAGAAGAAACCAAACTTGTCATTTAGTAATCTATCATTCACGTTGATGAGTGTCTTTAAAAACAGGATCACAGAAACTCAGGGTTGCTGTATATGAGCATCCAATATGAAGTGATGTTGTAGCTAGTCCATCACATTTGCAAATCAGATCTAATTGCCCCATTCATCATTAACATCATATTCCCTCTCTATACACCTACAGTAGAGAGCTAAAAGCCCAATTTCTTTACTGCAAAATAAACCTCTGTCTTGATTAGCTCTTAATATACAACAGATTCTGTTCTACGGACTCTGTATCTAAGAAAGAAAACCATTTCAATGAAAACTGTTTCAGAATCATTTTAGAGTTTTGTATAGCACTATATGTTTTTTAGCCCAGCTCGCCTTTAATGTACCGATGCTGTGGTCAATTTCGATTTAGTTGGATTGCGTCCACGAGTTCTCTGGCCTGAAGTGTTTCTTCACGGCTGTTCTGTTTTTGGTACTTTCATTTATTTTTGGACAGATGAGGAATGTACAGCAGACATATTCAGACATATCAGTTAAAAGACCAGAAATGGTTGTTCACAGTCTGCTTATTCCTTATTTTCACCTGGATATAACTATTGTGTTTTGAAGTTTGCTCAACCAAACTTCAGTATTCTGCCCCATCACTTAAAAAAAAACAGAAAAGAAACAAAAGGCTGGGATGTACACTGACATAAGAAATGGCTTAGTTGACAACAACTGAGGTTAACAACACTATAGTACAAGATGCTAGATCAGTTTTAGTGTAATATACTCCAGGTCCAGCTCTAAGAAAGCATGGCATTTGTTAAATAAACAGAAATTAACTGAATTATTCAACTGATGAGTGTAGTATGTACAGCAGTATCTCTTTTAAATAGAGGATAAAGCTTTTCATGGTAGCTTTTGGAATGTATGGCGAAATTCCTACAAGAGGTGGTCCAGTGTAGACTGGTGTCAGAGTCTTGTACAAAGGTGATAGGATAAAGAAAGGAGATGGCAGAGGCTAAGCAGGCAGTGTTGCTGCTAAAACGAACCGGCAGTTTGATAAAGGGACATATCTGTAATAATAAAGACAAAGATGCCTAAACCAGTCAAGAAATTTCCATTCAGGCCTGAGAGAAGCTTTACCGGCATGGTCCCAGGATGTCTCACCTGTGAGGAACAGACCTGAAAGTGAGGTATTAACTCCAAGAGAAAACAGCTGATTTGGTGCAATGGTAGACTGTGAGGAAGGAGGAAGTCACACTGGCTAGAACAGGTCTCAGAAGGTTCTGAAAAGTTGCTTATGTTTTCAGACAATGAAAGCAAGCAGAGGAGACCCATGGGTTGTTATTAGCAGCAAAGCCAACACACGGTTTGCGGATCCCAGAGGTGTTTTCCTAACCAGTTTTAATCAGATTTTTCAGTGTGAAATCATGCTGCATAGGTTAATGATAAGGATGCAATAGGTGTGAGTTAAGGGAGAGGTCTTCAGGGTACAAAAACACAAAAAATAGCAAAAACTAAGACAAAAGTAAACACAAAAACCGTCACCGCAACACAAGCAATTTTCTCAGTCACATTTCTCTAACACAGGATATCAGTCACAATTATTTCTGTATGGTTGCAGTGGGATTCTTGAATGAAACACACTCAGAGAGAGAGATGTGCTTTATTAAACAGAAGTAAAATACACACAGTACTAGAATTTGCTTAAGGACCTAAGCATGATGGGCTTAAATTATTATTTTTTCTGCAGGCTCCACCAGAGGTGCAAAGATACAAAGAGCAAGTACTACAAGCAAACCAACTCAGGCATGAGGTGACTGTGTTTACTTGCATCTTGCATCATTTCAGTTCAGCTCAATGTTTTCCAGACACAGGTTCATCCAATCATCCTGTCTCCCAGTCTGGTTCATACTCCCGATCCTAGCCCTCCTCTCCACTTCCCTCACTACATCCTCTTCCACATGCTACTGATATACAACACAATTCTGCCGTCAGCTCATGGCATAGTTGCAAACCTTGCAGAAATAGAACAAGTGTTATCCGCGTTTTGTCACCTTAAAACTTCATATTTTCCATCTATGCATAACCTCTCCCGTATTCTCATTTCTGTGACCAGTTGGATTGAACGTATTGTGTAGAATGTAGGATTTCCAGGTAGTTTCTAGGACACGATCCTGTAACTTTATTCTCTCAGCACATGCGATTACTATTCGCAATTAATGAACTCCATCTTCTTCTACTCAAAGAGAAACGACTTCCTGTAAGAACCCGCTTCTCCCAGTAGATGGCATTCTTGATACGTGTTTTGAGGTCAGACAAGCTAGGGATACGAAAACGTAGCCTGTGCTGGCTGGTTGTTCTGTTAGTGCTTCACATTTCAATACAAGAGAGATTTTCGCAGTGTAGAATGCGTGAGATCACCTCTTCTCTTCCACTTGATAAAAACACATTATCTGTGGAAAGGGTCTGTCTAATATGATGCAAGTGGTAGATTACATAAGCATATTATTTACTTTTTTTCTGAGTACTAGTTGATTAATTACTGACCTTTCTCGTTTAAACAGCTTCTGCAAATTATTCCTTGAACCTGGGGACATCAATTAGTGTCGTCGAAGTTCTTCAGAGCACGTTGTGTCCACGCACGTTAATTCACCCATCTGCATACTGTCTGCCTCTAAGCTTGATTGAGCGTTAACAGACAGCGTCCCCGGTCAGAACACAGAACACGTCACCCCCTTGCCACGTGACGTACCTATTACAGCAAAGCAATTATTTTCGTTGCAGGTGTCACTCTATGATCTAACATTTCCAGAATGTAATATATGATATATTACATGTGCCATATACAGTAATATTGCATACCTAACTGGAGTCCCTGGAGTGGTAGACAAGCTGCTTTCACTAGAGTTTAACTATCTTGCAAAAGCACTTGCAAAGCAATGTATTAGCAGTCCATATGAACACAAAACCGCCTTTAAATTATATATATTTTTTTACTTCTTTAAAAGAACGTGCATGCGGCACGGTACAGAAGGAGGGCTTGTGTGTGATGTGTTTCGCCCTTTCAACCCTGCAGAGCTGATGAAGCAGGAGGACGTTGACGTCACGAATGCATTTTCACTGGGGTGAACTGGGGTGTCTCCTTCTCCCGAACTTTCCTCCTGAGCTCCAGCAGAACTGTTCGCTAAGGAATGGGGGAAGGAAATGCAGTAACTGCAGCTGTGTGCTGGTTCCTGCAGTCAAGGTCTCAACCGTCATAACAGCGTCTTTAAAGAAAATGTAAAACTTGTCACTTCCTACACTCATTAAGTTCCGATTTGTTTTCAGGAAATTGACAGACATCATCAAACATTTGGAACAGTTTTTTTGTGTGTGTTTTGTTTTAATTCAGACATATTGCTTCAAATAATAACGATAGTGTTACCTCAGGTGTGGGGTTTGTGATTGTTGAAAAAGGAGAACATTTCTAGTCTATGAAACCCCATTAATATTTATAACTATAACTATTTATATATTGTTTGAAAAATTGGTGCTTCACAACGAAAGGTTAAACAGCGAATTTCCCAGTTGCTAAAAATACACAAAATATTGTCTACGGAAATCCGGGACTAGTTTTTTTAGGCGAAGAGAACTGATTGGCACCAAACTTGACATCGCTTTCTGCATGCACATACTCAATCTCTCGCTTACTCTGTCTGATATTTAATCAGGACGTGCCAAGCAGCGCAGGAGCAATCTCTCAAGAGCAGTGGACACAATGCGTATTTAAATGCCGCATGAAACGGTGTTGTCGGGCATGAGGGACAGAGCGAGAGAGCAACACAGAAGGCTACTAATAATGAATGGCACATCCTATAAAAGATCATTACACAGTGTTCTGAGCAGAAGAATGATTATGTAATTATGAGGAGACGGGGATATTAGGATGTACTTTCTGAAAACATGACGGTGACAGTGTAATTGGGGAGAAAAAAACACAGGAAGTTTGTAAATTACATGACACGGTGAATTCGCCTCCTTCAGAATACGTAAACACATGCACAAAAAAACAAACACACGAGTTTTTTTGTTTTAGCAATTGGATTAGATGCTGTCTTTCCACTTCATTGTCCAAATACTCGCTTGGAAACACTTAAACTGATGTGTTGTCTTCATATATCTAATGGTGTCTAGAGTTGGCAGAGGCTGATGCTTGGCGACAGTAATAAGGAAATGCATCATATAATTTGGTTAGTGGAGGCAGCTGTCTTTATTAACCCCCAATTTGCCCCTAAATGAAACTGTCACACCCCAATGAACTTTTTATTAATAAAGTGTTAAAAATGGTTAGTGTGAATACACTGTACCTACAGTAATATCTACTGTACACCCTCACAACTGGAGTCACTGAAGGATCATTAGAGCAGACATGCAGTATCTGAAGCAAAGTAATTGTTAGATGTGTTACGCTTTGCTTTTTAGGGATGTTTTGACACTCTAGCTGCTTAGACAGGCAGGATTTATGTAGTGTGATGCTGACATTTCACTTCCAATGAACAGACAGGGTTTTGAAATGAAATAATTTATTAAACAGTGAATGCAAAGCAAAAATAGGCTTCTGTTCATGTAAATGAGATATCTTGAATGTCCTGGCTATTACAGAGGTGTGATATTCTGTTCTATTCACCCTTTCTCTTTATTGAACTGAATAATCAGTAGCCTTATCACCCTGCAACTTCCAACTGGCAGCCCACTGGAATTCATCAGGTGTGAGCCTGGTCAGTACCTGGATGGGAGACTCCTGGGAAAAACTAAGGTTGCTGCTGGAAGTGGTGTTAGTGGGGCCAGTAGGGGGCGCTCACCCTGCAGTCTGTGTGGGTTCTAATGAACCAGTATAGTGATGAGGACACTATATTGTAAAGAGGTGCTGTTCTTCAGATTAAATGTAAAACTGAGGTCCTGACTTTATGTGGTCATTACAAATTCCAGTGTGCTTTTTGAAACACGTAGGGGTGTTACTATAGTGTCCTGACCACATTTCCCAATTGCCTTTACTAGTCATGGCTAATAATACCTATTTATAAATCCCTCTGTTCTCCTCCCCAGTGAGAGCTGGTGTGTGGCGAGTGTACTGGTGCACTTTGACTGCTGTTGCATTATCCAAGTGGGGACTACACACTGTTGGTGGTGGAGGGGATCCCCATTACCTGTGTAAAGCCCTTTGAGTGGAGTGTCCAGAAAAGTGCTATATAAGAGTAAGGAATTATTATTGATCTTAAAGCAGGTCAATATTACCTTTACAGAGGGGGTTCCTTTCAATGTAAGTTGTAAGTTACTTAAAACTGTTTCAAGTCAATGCTATCCAATGAGTGACTGTATCACCCAGATCCATTTGGTGACATTTCTACGCAAGTGAATTGGACAGCTCTGGGAGGACATCACACTAGCTAATGGTCTAATTAAGGGTCAGGCAGGCACACAACCTCCAAAAGCTATATTGTAACTTTATATAACTTTAAGGTCTTAAGGAATATTCCCTGAGCAGGCTCCTAAAATAGCCTTAGTAGTATCTACAAGGGAATTCCCAAGAACTAGATTATGCACCTGGCCAAGTGCCTTCTACTTTTGCAAATACTATGCAGAAGAAGTTATAAATGTTTTAAAGAATAACGTTCTTCCCTAAAAGGTCTACAAGTTCATTAGATGAGACATTCCAAATGCTCCTGAAACCCCAAAAAGCACAAATACAGTACATCAGTATTAGTTCCTGAATCAGAACACTTTCATATTGGTACTAAAATGTTACATTCCCATAATGACTTTTTGTAGTATTTTATGACCTAATCTCACAAAACCAGTGCCTTTGATCTCAGTTATCGCCACATATTTCTTTGATATGATATGTTTTTTAAAAGCTAGAACAGGTTCACCAGACCAAGTACTAGAGATGGACTCATGATCTAAGATGATGTCACTATCCCTTTAAGCAAGCCATAATTATCCTTTGCTTGGTTTGAAAGGTTTGTTTCGAACAATAAAAAATAATTTCTCACGTGTGTCATAAAGAGAGGTTACAATCTAAACAATCCTTCTGCATTTTATTTGCTTTCTTACCAGCTGTTCAAATGGATATGCAGCTAGACAGTAACATCTCTGGCTTTGTAAGTACTCTTAAGTTGTATAGTATATTTTCTTCTTCAGGACTTGTGTGATGCAGACCCAGCGGCATTTGAATCTGCTGTGCTGTTTTAAATAATACACAGTGGCAATGAATATTTCAGATTCACGGTTATTAAACAAACTCTGATCTGATGAGGCTTTCAAGGAGATGGTATTTGTCACGATGGTAAGGGTGTTTCACCCTTCCAATGAATTATGAGAGTCAGATGGTCCACTGCAACATATTCCACTGATCTTATGAGATCATATCAATTAGCCTTCTCATCTCCTGTTCTCCCATTATATGCTCAGACACTTCCTTGCGCTGAAACCCCTAATCTTACCAACACTCCCTTGAGATCTTTAATGACCAAGTAAACAATAACCTGGTTTCATGCTTCATCTGAAAGAAGGCACCTCCTATAATATAGTGTTGCCAGTCACCTTAATGGAGCATTGGTTTTGGAAATTCTTTACCAGAGGGGAGAGTCAGGCCTATCAGCACCATTTAGAGCAGCAGGCTGGTTGGAGAACTCCAGTCCTAGTTCTGACCAGGCCCAGTCTTGCTCAGCTTCTGAAACCTGTCAAGATCAGGCTCAAATTGTGATATCGCTGCTGTTGTTTGATTGATGTGTTTTCAAAAACATGGAGCAGAGCTGAAAGCCCAGCCTTTGATAGGTGAGTTTTGATAAACTGTTTCTGATAAAATTTTGTTTGTCCTTTTTGTCATCCATTTCCATGACCTCCAAGCTGCAGAACAAAAATCTCTGTCCATTTGAGCTAGTTGCTAGCGAAGGAAAACTAAGTGCAAGATGGAATGATGAGAATGTGGGGACAAAACAGAACCAACTGGGAAAACCAGACTTATTCCATGTGGATATGAAGTAAAGCAACTTCTTTCATTATTCTTTGTTAGGAGGTAACTTCAGATTTAATCTCTGAGCCTAATTCCGAAATTGGTGTCTGCCATTTTCACCTAGCTCTGACACAGTTAATTAACCCCAATTAACTTTGATAAGATCTCTCCCAAGATCTCTCCCAAGGGAATCAATAAAAAGGAGTTTTGTAGAGCCCATATATCATATAATTAACCCTGAAGACCGTACAGTGAAATCATGATGTTTAAAGAATCTACAAACGGGCAATTGATTGTTTTCGCAGCAGGCAGCCTAGAATCTTATTGCATGAAGTAAATCTTTGAAGGATCAAAATGTAGAGAGATACAAATTTAACAGTTATGTGTTAGGTTAAGCAAATAAACAAATAGCCAACACTCCCAGTGCAGTCATATTGGTTTCTTTGATTACACATGACCATAACATCAGAATAAGTACAGTAAAATAGAACCAAATTCCCTGAATGTAATTTGAGACAGCTCATTCAGAGGCAGAAAATAAATGTCTTATTTCATCCTTATGAATAGGATAATTCAGATCAATAATCATACAGCAGGTGAAGATGATATCCTCACTTATTGCCAGTAACACCTATTATAATATTTACTAACTACATTACTTATAATACCATGAAATGATATCCTTTTAGAGGTGACTTTAACTGGACTTTAACTGAAGTTAACACAAGACTGTGAGATAAAGATTGTTGCAATGATCCCTGAGGCGATGGGAGCTTATATATGCACTGATGTACAAAGACTTTTAAAACCCACTCACAGCATTTTTTTTTCCTTTTAGCTCAAACAAAGTAAGCAGGAAGTCATGAGACTGATTCATAGCCCAGAAAGGGAAAAAAATAATATGATCTACACTGGGGCATGGCTTCTGGCTCGTCTCTTCTCTGAAGTAGTTTGATGTATGGGCTTGCTGCATGCCACAGCTAGTCGTATGCTCAGGGAAGGGTTTTCACTGAAAAACAGGATAGATTTAAATAAGGGCCCTTACAGGCCAGAGAGGCATGTGACTTGCACACAAGATCATACAGTAACAAGGTCTACAAGCCTCACCAAAGGAAAAGTTTCCTGTGGCAAAACATGTTTGTTTGCACAATACCATGAGTTGGATTCCCAGAACATACAAAACATACAGTATATAAAAATATAGCCTCACTGAATGGAACAGCCAGCTGTTTATTTCCTACTAACCTCAGTTCAGTGTGGTGATTAGGTGAGGTGCCGTCATAAACTTCACCTTTAAGTGTTAAATGATCTGAGATGCTTAAATGCACATCTCTCTAATACCTAAATAATGCCAGCAATAAGACCACACATGACCTCTCTGAATGTGTGTGATGATCAGGAGTGCAAGCACACAAAAATCGAGCCTGAAAATCAATGATCTTTTTTCTCCTTGCAAAGAAACAAGTGTTAAAAATGTGGCAGGGAAGGTGAAAGCCTACAGTTAAAGTCTCAGAAAGATTCATGTGGGCATTCTCTCCCTGCACACATGAAAGCTACACATGCGTATATCCCATCACACACTGCCCGTGGATCAAGAGGTTGGCATTTGAAAGCTCTGAATCTCACTGAACCACCCAGCCCTTTGCTTTCTGCCTGGGCTGGGGCCCCCAGCCTTTCATTTCCCTGCTCGAGCGGTGCAATTTGTACAGCTGCTGTTGCTGTATTAACGCATTAATAAATGAAAGGTGAAAAGAGCAATCTTGTTGTAATGGTATGTATGCTAATGATGAGACCTGGGTAATAGGGCTCTCTTTTCGAGCTTGTCAACTCGCTCATCAGAAATGCAGCCCAAATTAGCAGCTTGCTTTGCACAGAGCATCTGGAGGAATGAGGGAGTTTAATAAAGATGTTTCTCTGTATAAAATTTCTTATTAGGTCATTAAGGTAGGATCCCAAGAATGCCTTTTTAGTTTGTATCCCCTGTTTAATTGCCACGTTAGGGAAATACAGATTGTGTCAGGCTGTGCATGAATTACAGAAGAAAGCATGAAAGGCCATCCCTTCACAATTGGGGGGATAATGCTCAAAGAGCCTTTATAATGTTGCAAAAGAAACACAGCAAGAAAAGTATTTCTTACCGTCTCCAAAGCAGTCATTGGTAAAAGGTTTCAGAGAAACGAAGTGAGAAAAGGGTGAAAATAAATATGCACAATATTTTCTATCAATATATGAAAGTGCCATTCTCCCCCAAACAAGAAGTGGTAAGATCTTCCTCCTGTCATGAGGGTTGTCCAGTAATTTGAAACATTCAACAAGAACACGTTTTATTTGAATGAAAAGTCTATGAAAAGGGCCAAAAATATTGGAGCAGATTTTTTTCTTGAAACTTCACACGTCAATTCAAGATCTTAAACTGCTAATCCTAACACCAGCCTCCTTGCATTCAGTATAGTACTTTCCAGTTCTATTCCATTGCCACTGTGTGGTTCAGCCACAAGGTGGAGCAAAGCAACACTTCTCCTTAGAGCTACAGGGTAGCCTGATGACACATGGACATACAACGCAAGGGGAATCTATCACCTATCTGTTTAATTGCTGCCAAAGATGTGGTGTCGACTATACTTTAACCTTTTCAGATTCCAGATCTTTATTAAGGCAATTCACACTTTTTCTCATAAAATATTTTTAACTCTGGACTAAATTCTTAAGTAGCCATTAAGATGGCTGTATGGGGCCTCATGAGAGTCTCAAGCACTAAAAATGCAGGCTGAGCTTCTTCTCTCTCTTTCTTGTGTGCAGTCACAGGTTTTGGAGCAAAGATGTGGAGATGTGAAAACCTCGCAGTCTGATATTCCAATTCAGATGGGTTTAACAAAAATAGTTAGGGGTTCTAATTTTATTTTTTTTTAAACAATGATGGCTTGAATTGCTAATATCTTCACTGATCCCGTGAACTATTCATAGACTATTGATCATTGTTTATTTATATTTGTAGCTCTCTGAATGCCATGCACAAATGTGTATGTGCTTATCCAAGGAAAATAAGAAAACTGCCTTTTAATTTAAAATGATTTGTTTATTGATCACAATAACAAGTCTCACAGGTACACGATATAGATGAACAAAGTTTAGTGGTCAGTATTTATATTCTGAAGACACTGCAGTGTAAAGCCCTATAAAGAGACCGTGAGGCCTGTTGTCATTTAGCTCTGTGGAGAGAGGGGCAGGGTGGTCTCAGACAGAAAAGGGGAGTTTATCTTTGAATGTAATTAAACATTACTGCTGTTGAAGTGCCCGAAGCTGATTTTTTTTTTAAAGTTTGGGGAGCGAGTTCTGGAGCCTCGTGGGCACAGTCTAGTCAAAATGTCAGAGCAGATTGGCCAACCAGTGAGGTTTTCCCAGGCAGCGTGCTGTGCTAGCCTCAGGACGGATTAGAATAATTATATGGAGAATCCAATCTGATTCCAGGTCACAAGTTCCCGGGGAGCAGTGCTCTGAACACAACAAGTCAATTCCCTCAGCTGTTTTGATCGCTCTGCTCCAGCAGCTCAGACGTCGGTGGCTGCGAGTGCTGTCCTAAGAAACACCTCAAAATACCTCAGAAGAACACAATAAAATAAGGATGTACCACTGAAGGAAGCTGGTGAGCAAGGCGGTAAGCCTCTATCCCACTCAGCTAGGTAAATATCCGTGTAATGAACACCCATTTCCTGGCATTCTCCAGTCTGCATGGACTTACTGGGGACTGTCTCCATATCCAGGGGATCATTCCAAGCCAATGAAAGGTTAAAGTCAAATCAGTATCTCAATTACTCATCCAAAACATTTCTCGGTCCATAGGTCAGGCATCCAAAATCTCTGGGATTATTTTAAAAATATTATATCTATGACAAAGTTCACCTTAAAAGACACAACAGTTACATCACTGAGCAACACAGCTGGACTCTGCTTCTCTAAAAAGGCTCTACCTTTGGCAATGAGAGAAAGCCACTAGCTGTAGCAGACAGTATAACTTTCTACTCACAGAGAAATAACTGAAATAATTGCAGAGCTAACAAAATGACATTGAAGATATGTTTCGAATTTTGCAATTTGCTGTTAACATTTGAAAGGGTAAACCAGGTTAAGTTCAGATTGTTAAACATTTACACTTCAGTTGTGAGCCAGTCTGTAGCATTGTACCATCACATGGTATAGGTGGAGGAAATACAGCTCTACTTAAAAAGATGTGATTTCTGTCTTTCGTCTGCAAACTAGAAGAAAATAGAGTTCTGGAAATGAAATATGCTTAAGTCATCTGAAGTGATGGAATGTCACTGACTTGATGAAGTCAGTCAAAGAAACAATGCTGTGACATATGATGCTTTGGAAGGTGAGAAATGCTGAATGGATGGAGTTCTTTAGCAGAGTACAAAAATCAGGACTGTGTACGCTGGAATGTTTCTTTATTTGGGGTGAAGTACAATATAAGCAATACAAAATGATTTAAAAGGACAAAATATTTTCAAGCTCCTCATACGGCATCACTGAACTCAAATGTTAATAAACGTTTTTTTATTGTGTATTTTTTATTTAGCTACGGAGCTGAAGGCCTTTAAAGAAACAAGGAAAATAACACAATAAACTTGGAACCATTGTTAATTTTCCAAAGAGAACAGATTGTAATAAACATTGCGAGGTCTGGGCTAGCTTAACGGTTTAGGAGAGCTCTTGTCTAGCTGTTCCGGATTTATTCTGTCTGCACAGAGCAAACACAAAGCAAATCCCACTTTTATTAGATGATCTGTGTTTCCCAAAATGTTGTAAGTACCCTGGCAGGACTGCAATGGAGTATATGATCACTACAGCCAAATTTAATATTTAGTGCACTAAATAATTAGTTATGTGTTATACTATATCAGAATTTAAGTACAAACTGAAACATCAATAATTAATCCAAGCAGATACTCCTAGGACTTTTCACAGGACAGACCAGGAATGTTAATTTTAAAAGCACCAGTGAAAACTCCATGTTTTTCATAAGATACATCAGGAGATTTGAAAATTACATTATTTTACTTCTGCTCATATGCGGATAGATTCCTTGATAGTGAGGCCTGGAGTTTTGATGTCGGGAAACAGCAGTTTTGTGATTTTCTTTGTGCATTCATCCCCAGGGGAAAACCTCAGAAACGCATGTAGACACATGACTTCAATGCTGGTAAACTCTGGCAGCCAATCAAAAAAATGTTCAGAAAGCTGACGAGCCAACCAAAGACTTTTCAGTGCCATTTGGTTATATCTGCTGGTAAACTCTGGCAGCCAATCAAACAATGTTCAGAAAGCTGACGAGCCAATCAAAGACTACCAGTGCCATTTGGTAATACCCAGGGTGTTGGAAGAACAGGCTCATCTGTACCTGGAATACATTTAGATACCTGTGACATTTGAAGAAAGCGAACTTTTAATACACTCTCTATTGTTACGTAGTATATAAGTTAGTTATACAGTAGTTTAACTACCAAATGTGCTAGACTCAACCATTTGTTGTTAATGTGTATGAATACCAGCTTAGATAAATGTCAAAATGATATCTGAAACACATTAGTAACAATATTTAACTGTCTCCAAATTAATAAAATCCAAAACAGTATCTTTCCAGAAAGGCAATACTGAGTGACCAGTTTCTTTCACTGAGATTATTGTAAGTTTTTGATTTTTAAGTGAAGTTTGGGTTATTAGATTGGAGCTCTGATACATCTCTGATTTATATATACAATTACTTTACTTTAAAAAAACCAAAAAGGCACCGTAACAGTTTAACTGCATATTGATTGAAAAGATTTCCTGCTTTTGTGTGCTGCAGGTTAATAGCATTGGTTTTGAAAAGGATACAGTTCAAGGAAAATTATTTTTTGCAATATTAATGAACAAGCCCAAATAGACAAATATTGATATTTTCTTATTTAAAAAATCCATAAATCAAATAATATGTTAATCCAAAGTGAATTAAAAGATTACTTACAAGACGACTTTGTATGACGCCTTTAATTAACAAATTAGTCTAAAATATTAATGACATACTAATTGAGATGCTTTGTTCTAAATTAATTACTGGGTTTTGTGATAGAATTATAGCTAATGAATTATATTATATGTCATTGTAAAAATTAATGAGTAATTTTGCATGCAATATAACAGCTGAACACCAATCAGACAGAAACTCAATCTGTACTTTACTATCAAAAGTAAATCAACTGGAAAACAATTGTCTTCCATAAAGGATTTTAAAGTTAAACTAAAGAATAAGTAATATGTATTTGTTCCTTCTGTTTTTATTTTTGTAGCACTTACAAGTATAAACCCAGTCATGCCTTATATTTTTGTTAGAGCCATGTCTTAACTTTTATGATTAGGTTTCTCTTGGTCAGCCATAGCGATGTTTGGTACAAAACATTCCTGGCTTTCTCGGCAAACTGCTCTTTGGTAGATCCAGGAGCAGACTTGAAGTGCGCATCGTTATCCACGGGGTAATGGGACACCCTGTGTGACGTCACATCTCGCTGGTTACACAGCTCGGGGTCCGAATGCTGTCTGTTGTTCATGCTGCTTTTTTAGTGGCTAAGTGCTAAAAAAAGAATATTTCATTCTCAGCTTGCTAGCTTGATGAAGTGCATAGAAGTACTGACGCATCGTGCTCATTCATGCTGGGCAGGCTCGACTCAAAACGGTCTTTCACAGAATTTTAATTTCATCACACCTGTCCTATGCAAATGTGCCACTGAAAGTCAAATAGCTTTTTGGGGTTTCTGATTTGTTTTACTTATAGAATGAAACTGCAGAAGAAAGTAGCAACAATCTCTTCCATCAACAAATAAGAGTATTGTAGAGATATGTTAATAAAAGTCATTTATCAAGCTAATGCTGAAATAAAAAAAAGAGAAACACCTAGAGCAGAACATCAATTTAGCCTTTTCTCGAGCATGAACATGTTCAGTATTACCAGTTCTGATGCACCTGTGCAAATTACCTAGATTAGTTTATGCTATCTGATTATCTCATGAAGCGACCATTTGTGTGCTACATAATGAGCAGTGATTTGAAATGGAGAAGAATCTCTGCTCGCAGGACTGTGCCACATGTCCAACCACAGTATGGAATCCTTTCAAGGCTCCAGCTGGTGTTCTGAACAACGATCTCCAGAAATGAAATGCATGGCGGAATCAAATTACTAGAACTGTGGGGCTTATATAACTCTCATTTGTCAATCTGAGTTTCAGTCTGTGGTCTGTGCACCAGCAGTTGACTGTCTAAACAGAGTGAAACGTCACTGCCTCATTGCTCCATAACACACATGACAAAAAGGATTTTTCAAAGAGAGAACGGCGGAGGAGGTGTGTGTGGGTTTGTTGTAAATCAGTTTTTCTTGTGTGCTGTTTTACAAAAAGTCCCATCTTAAGGTTTGCCTGAGAAAACCCCCTCAAAATACTTGCTCCCTTCACTCCATTCTCATGTTACCCCAAAATGTCTTACCCACTGGGGTGTGGACACTTTCAGCACTGTGAAGAGAAGATAGCCCACTGCCAGTCTATGATGCACCCTCAAAGAGATATGCATAAATGGAAACCAAATAAAACGTGCCTGTAACTTTTAGATGCACTTGCAGAAGAAAACAGAAAAAAAAATACACGGGATAGTTCCTGCCTAAGATTAATGTTCATGCTATGAGCACTCATTGAAGATAATTAGTCTTAAAGGTACTAAAGGTGAAACATTGCAGTAGGTTATTAATCATGTTTTTTTGCATCGCTGACTGGAGACACATGGTGTTAACTTCTTACAAGAATATGTACACCACCACTGCAGTTCTGTGCTTCACGGTTGTACAACAGATTCCATATACTGTAAGCAAGGGCAATTGGTTTTTTCATTTTCCCTTCTAAATTCACAATTTATAAAACATGGATAAAACCAGTTTGAGATTTAATTATTTTGTTCTTGTTTTGGATTGTTTTGTATGCATTGGCTTAACGCACAGAAAGAAATCGAAACTGTTTTGTTGAAACTGATTCTCAGAGTTTATACTTGGCAGTTTTAACGTACATCAAAAATGGAAACATTGTTTTTTAACTTCTTGATGAAACCTTGACACCGTTTTTCATGCCGATTTTAGACCAGCAAGCAGACAACTCTTAAGATTGGCAAAAGAATATGGAAGGTTAGAACGTTAATAGCTTTTGAACCCAGGAATCTGGAGCTGGGAACCTGTAGGGCTGACAACCACACCACCATTCTGCGTCATGTTGCAGCGCTGCACACAAAAAACAATTGCTTTGTGTTGTGCATCACACAGTGGGAGAGAGTGAGGTAGTAACAGTTTTGCTGTCCTTTGCTCCAGAGCAATGTAATGTATCTCATTGCTCAGCACAACAGAGTAGCAGTGCTAAATAAAACGGGGGAGATCATGCTGACAGTACAGCACACATTCCACTGTCTCTAGCACTGAGAGGTCCTCTATACCATATTCAACAGAGGCTGCAGTGCTAGAACAGGGTCAAATTGTCCAGCATTTTCTCCCCGTCAGGTTAAACTGAAAACCATCAGGGCCACATCTTGCTGCCCTCAAAAAATATAACTAGATGTCTCGCACAATGAAAACCACAGTGATCGCCTACAGAGTAAGGAATCACTGTTTCTTTGCCATTCATTACGCAGTCTTTCTTGCACTGCTGCGCATATGGTATTTGGCAGGGAGCAGATAAAAGCTCACAGGCTTCCAATAAAAAATAATGAAAGATACAGCACTGGCTGTTGATGCATTTCCAGAACCAGTGCTTGCCTGCAATTAACCTGGATTGTCTAACATTTTACTTTAGAAATAGCTACTATATATTGACACAATATAAAGACACTAACAACCTCCAGGTGGTTTATTATTAAAAGCGGTATTTTAGTTAAATTTAGATCAAATTAATTTTGCCTACCATCATTTATTTGAACTGCTAAACACTTTGGCTTAGGTTTAAATACGATACAGTAATTCAAAATGTAATATTAGATGTTGTGCTCTTTTATCAACACAATAGAATAATAAGATGATATATTGTTGCCTTTTAATACACAAGACCAAAATAACCACACTGAGGAAAGTGCAGGGATTTTCCCTGTTGTTCCTGTCTAGTTATCTAGTTCTCTTACAACAATGTCACACTACAACAGTAACAGTAAGACAACATTGTGTTTAATTCAGTTTTCCTAACTTAAAGGCATATTCATTAAAAATAAACAGGACCTGCATTAGGCCTTTTGTACTTTGGCCTTTTGTCTTCCATGCTTAAATTACCTACTTATGATCTATTGCCAGATGTAAACAAGCACCAACGATTCATTTCAGTCTCAAGTTTCCGTTACACTTGGTACAAACGTAGCTATCCTAGGTCAGGGGAGTCCAATCCTGGACCTGAGAGTGAGAGTTTCTGCAGGTGATCTAGGTCTCTTTAGTGTGGCAGCACCTGAACAGTTAATAGTTGAACAGCTATTAAATTGGTCCAGTAAGCCAGTAAACCAGCTGGACCTCCCAATACTAGGTTATGACTAGGGTAGGTTCTGCGTGACAGAGGCAACGTGTTGCACCATTCGCCTAATATCCTGGTTTGTCTCTATTAAATGGGGATAGGGCCTTCTCCAGTAGTTAGTGCGCCTGATAAATCCAGTTTCTAACAGCTCCTTCCAGTTCAGGGTTGAAGTGGTGCCAGAGCCCATCCCAGCAAGCACCGGGCGCAAGGCAGGGATGCCAGTCCATCACAGGACACACACCCTCACACCAGGGCCAATTTGTCCAGAAGTCAATTAACCTACCAGTATGTTTTTTGACTGTGGGAGGAAGCCCACAGGGACGTGGGGAGAACATGCAGACTTCACACAGACAGCACCTCAGGTTTGGAATTGAACTCGGGGGGCCCAGCGCTGTCATGCAGCAATGCTGACTGCTGTGCCACCATGCCACCCGTCATCTCTGCCCCTTTCACAATTACAAAGATACACTACAGCCTTTTCCTGTACACATGTACAGTATACGGTTTAAAAAAGACTGAGGGAGAATTCTGTAAATCAAATCATTCTCAGACTAACAGGCAATGAAATGACAAGCGGGGATATTCCAGGATGTGTTGTCAGTATGACAACGTGCTGTATGTGCTGCTCTGTCTGAGAAGCACATTCTGTTCTTCACTTAGTTGGACAACTCTGTGCTGGCAGCCATCCAGCACTCCAGCTGTGATGGAAGTAATCTACAGGAATCTGGAAGCAGACTGACAGATTAAAGGGAATGTATAAAAGCCCCTTTGCTAAACACATCTGTTCCATACATATTTAGGCTAAGAAATGACAACGAGCAAAATGCGTGCACACAATTTCACTGAAACACAGATTAAACTGAACTTGTTTTGATGGCTATGTTGCCATTCATAGTGGTGCCTGGTATTATATATTTGAATACTGTTCCCAGGCAGAGATAGAAAGGAAAAATGATTGTTTGCAACCAAGCACATGTTCTTTTCTTTCTAAAAATTACAGATGACCTCTGCTTTCTATTGCTTTATGTACTGTACACAGTATACCTACTCTCTGCATGAATCATTCAGAAGATCAGTCTACTTGACACAGATGTATCTGTCTGCTCTATTTTGTCATATGTATTTTTGTCAGAGCTGCACTATTAAATATGCAGAATCAAATATTAGTATTACAATTATTTTTTTCAGGCACTTTAAGTACTGTACTTTGGATTACTCTACGCGTTGCTGCAAAAGACACTGAATGTTGAACCAGATGTCACAAGATCTCATACAAATATAAGTTCAAAAACCTGCCTGAACCTCACCAAGGTTAACTACTGCTTCAGTCTGAAAGGAGAAGAAAGAAAACACAACGTTTCAGCTGTGGAGCCTTCTTCTGGGGCCCTCTTTTCTGACCTCCCCATCATCTCATGTCGCTGACCACCTAATCTGCGTAACCTTCTTGTTCACAGCTCCCTTGACCACCCTCAACAACCATCCACACCAGGTACTTTCCCCTGCAGCAGAGCTCGCTGTGTCACCTGCAAGTACACATCTAACACCACACTCACTCGAGGCCCCTCAGGACAGTTCCAGATCACCCAGGCGACTTCTTGTACCTCCAGCAACCTCATCTACTGTATCTCTACTGTATGTTGGGGAAACTGGAAGGAGACTAGGAGACCGCTTCAGAGAACATGTTAGGGCTGTGAAGATTAAAGATTTCTCCAAGCCCATAGTTTCTCATCTCACCTCAGACGGCCATGATCACACTGATCTCTCCATCTGCGTTCTCAAAGAAAGGTTTCTTAATTCCCATAGCAGAAATACATCAGAAACAAGAATGATCCTGAAACTTGGTTCGCACCTTCCCCCTTCTCTCGATGACAGACTTTTTGTGTTATCTTCTCTATTCACATGCAGGTTTAGACTTCACCTCTCTCTACTTCACACCTGAGTGGCCTCTCTGCCTCTCCCCTGCTGTCGCCTCCTCCACTCTCCCAGCTTTTGTTCTCCTGTGCTCTTTAATCTTTGCCCTGTCTTTCTCACACCCTAGGAAGGCACCACAGCCGAAACGTTGCGTTTTCTCTCTTCTCCTTTCAGCATGGAATAAGACTTGTTCCTTTGCAGCCTATGTGTGCTGACGCAGCTACCCACTTGAACTATTACTTCAGTCTCATTACTTTCTGTTTTAGCAAGGTTGTGACATGCAGACTGCCCTGGGCTGAAGGTTTAAGTATCATTGCAAGAATGTACTATATATATTTCAAAATCTACATATGAAGATGCATTGATAACAATACTACTGTACATTTAGGCTAAAAGTCAGGGGCAGTCAAATCTTGCCAGTGCATCTTTGCATCAGGAGGAAACTAGGGCATGGGAAGAGAACGTGCAAACTCAGCATGGCAATTTGTCACACCAAAGTGCTGCCCCAACACCAAAGGAAGATTGCAAAATATTTAAAGGGACATAATGAGATTAGTAATAAAATGTCTTGATATAATACCAGGTTTTTGCATCTCCAAGATATTGCAAACTGCATTGTGGTAGGCATTTTTCTATTTTGTACAGCATTTAAAAAAAAAAAACATTTTTAAGGCGCATAATCTAAAATCATTTTAAACTGTTAAATGAATATCCCAAACCATTAATTGTACTAAATGAAACGTAACACTTGTCAGATAAATCAGACCCATAATAAAAGCCGCTATTAACTGTAACACCTATGAGCGACCAACAATTTACCAAGCTGATTAAGCACACTGAAGTGCAGGAGACTTTGTACAGCACGTTCTCCGACACCGTCCTTGAAGATGCCAGGCTAGGACTAATTCCAGTCTTCCAAGGACAGGAACTTGAGTTGCAGCCAAGGTTTAAGCAGATGGAAGACATTTACTTTTTCTCCTACCTGAAATAGGTCCCACTGAGCTTTTATGTCCTTACATCCCAAACATAAAATTAAAAATGTACTTGTTTCTACTGCACTGTATTACACCTCTCTATTTTACACAACATTCCACATATTGTCTTACTGTACAACATCATTTCAAATTACCTACAACCTGTTAAGCTTGGCATTTTTTTTTTATGTAGATGATAAAATTTTGTACAAATACAAGAAAATGATCAGACTCAAAATATTAATTTTCTCCACTTTTATTTACAAAAATATACTCACTAGTTTTTTTTTTTACAAATAACAGTAAGGTAGTTGATAGTTTTTTTACGATGATATACATTATACATTTAAAAAATAACCCATCAGCAGCATTTTAAGTTGATCACTTTGCACAGCTTAAAAGATGTTCAAGAACCATATCTGTGCTCATAAAACTTACAAAACCTTACATTTTAGATATTTTGTTAAGAATGATTGCAGCAAAAAGTAAGGCCACATATTTTAATATTCAAAGTGCTAAATACAAATATCTAAAACTTACCAGGGCACTATTTGAAAATTAAGTGGCACTGTAGGCACATTATACTATTAAAGACAAACATAGCAGACAAATGATTTCAGTCCCACCTTAGGACTCTGCTTTCTGGATGGGCTTACAGCAAACCCGCGACCTCAAACAGGATAAGCTTTCAGATAAAGGAAACACAAACCTAGAGATGCTGATAAAGCAGCTAAAATTAATTATTCCATATTGTAATATTTGCTCAAGTGCTCTATTTCAAATTAAATGTATATAGCACTTTAAGTGCATTTTTATGTAAGCATGGTTAGACCAAATTGTGGTTTCTGAATGTTTTAGTATAGGATCATAAATAACATTCCCACTCTTCTTCAATGTGAACTTCAACTGCAGTGTCACTTGTTGACAGCTAGCTACAGGAATGGATGATCCATGCACAAGGCATAACTTTAATAAGAGACCCATGAGGCACTTTACTTCACTTTACTTGGTCCAATTTAGACACTGCATATTTTCTAGTTGCTTGCTGCTTAGTCCTCTCTAACACACAATACAGATGATGCAACATTTCTTTAAAACAAGTGCTTTATATAGATAGGCCTTTTGTAAACAAAGACTGCCTGAAATCATACCATACTATGTCAAAATTAAGATCTAGGTGAACAAGACACTGTACTTTCCACTTTTGATCATTAATTTTCTTCACACACGTGTAAAACCCAACCTTAATATCCTGAGAATAACACAAATGAATTCCACCTAGTAAAATCCCAGAAAAAGATTAATTAAAACTGCAATGGTATGGGATATGAATTATATATTTTAAGTCTTTGGTAACAAAAAAACGTTGTCATGTTATTAATATCTATACTGTTTCCTCTTCCCTTGACAATTCATATATCCAGGAAAAGGTCAAGCATTTAGTTTCTTAGCTGTAAACATAATTGAACTTTCAGTTCAAAACATCCATTTACTGTAGGGCTTTAAACAAAGTTATGTCCCATCCAGGGTAAAGCACAACTTTTTTGAATTAAGGCTTTGGTTTTCAAAAGTGCAAAAGACACACTTGTGTCTATTGGCATTTCACTTGTATTAATAGTGAAACTTAAGATTTTAAAGCTATAAAACAGTATCATATTTGAACAAATTATGTGCTAAATAATTTACTCTTCTGTGCACATAAAACATACTGTCCTTATGACTGTTTCTTTTTAAAGATGTTTCACATCTTGTTAGACTTTACTGTGAATTGCATATTCACCCTTCACTTTCTTTAGCAAGAACACTTCTGTTCAGACTATCTTTTTGTCCACATTTTATTCTGCATTTCTTCTTTCTTCTCCAAGCTCACGCAAAGGTGCAAAAACACATTGGAAACAGAACTTCTAAATTCCTACATTCTATCTTCCATTTATTTGGAAATCTCACAATCACCCATCGAGGACTTGGTGCAATTCCTACAACCCATACTCATGCCAGCTACGCACTGTCATTGACCTTTCAATCCACAACTGTGGCGAAACACTATTTCAAAGCTTTCAGATTTATTCAAACTAACTGGAAAGAAACCATGAAATCAACTACCCTGCAAACGTGGCAGATATGTAGGTTTCAGACTGAAAACAGAACACGACCCCGATGATCATCAGCCTGGACTGGATGTGGGTCAATCTGCATTGGAAAAAAAAAGCGATAAAGGTAATTTAGTCCTGATTACCAAAACACAATAATCCACTCTCTCGGTGTATCTAAAGCAAGTGCTATAACTAATCCAGAATTTTGAGAACCAGTTAGCACAACACTTTCTTAGCTTGCTGAAGACAAATTACAGAGGTTTTCATTATCAATAATCAAACAAAACTACAAAGGAACAAGATTCAAATTTGCAGAATCATCAAAAGCACAGTTAAACTCAACTCAATGGAATACTTCAGAATCAACAGCCAAACACAAACCAGATGACACAAATCTAAACTATAGGAAAATGTATTTGAAGATGAGTCTGGAACAAGTGGCCCAGCCAAGTTTAAGCTGATGCCATCGCTTCCTGCAGGAAATGGCCAAATAAGATCTGAGATACACCTTAACGAGTTACATTGACCAAACGGCCTCCTCTCAGCTATAAGCTTCCTGATTGACCATATACCATTTTATACAGGGAAAGAAATACAAACAATACAAACCTCTGCAATAATTCAGAACCTCGAGCTGCATGTAGCCATCAAAACCAGTGTATCGAAGTAATCAGTGTAAAGCTCACCTCTGAGTACAAAGGCGGTGGCTGGAACCTGAATTCCTGAATATAAGCGAATACAGGCCGCCCAATTTCACGCTCCAGCTCATCTGGCTCAGAGTTAGAGGGGGTGTGGCGCTCAAACTCTTCTTGCGACACGACATCTGCATAATTCGGAGGAGCTAGGGATAATAATATTTAAGAATTATGAGCCATGAAGAACAACAAAAGTTGTGTAAAGCTGTGAATTCTAATAAAATAATTTCAAGCATGCTAAGAATTGATCTCCATTAAGCAAGCACCAAGAGTATGTTTTCTTGAAACGTACTAGAAACCATGTTTTGATGTTCCAAATATCATTTTTCAACAACCTGCGGTTTTGGAATGCATGGAAAGCAATAGTCAATATTATAACTTTTCCGTTCCAAATGATTTCAGAATGGTGTTCCTCCTCCCAACATCTCCTTGTCCATCTGCTAAAGCATCTATTATTCTGTTGAAATCGCACAAGGATAACCAGTAACATCGACACTCCCTTTACCGACACTTCCAAGCACAGTACAAACCATCAGGCCAGACGGCGAGGAGATCGCACAAGGTCTTTGTGTTGCAGCACACCTCAAAATAGGGCAGCGAGATCATGCATGCCAATGATTGTGTAATGCTCAGCTCAGCATCGGAAATGACTTAACAGGATTGCAAGTAATTTCTCCTCACCTTCTGGCTGTTCAGGTAGCGCCAGAGTGAGCCAGCTCATGTCCATACTGAACTGGCTGCACAAACTTGAACTTCGGCTCCCAAACCCATTGTATGGTATGGTCCCGATAACCAAAGGAAGCTCTACTCTCAGCTTCTTTGCACCTGGAATCTGCACCAGTACCTAATAAGATCGAGTAGAAAAAGCATGAATTAAATCATAGGTTTTGTCAGTTTTATCAACTTACTTTTATTTAGTACTTGACTTTTTATCTGATGCTATGCTGACACTGTAAGCTTTATTTGGCAAATTGAAATATAAAAAAGATCCTCTTTAAAGTAATTCCGTGGATTACTTTCCAAATGTAAAATAAAATATTTATTTCAGAATACATTTTTTAATTCTATTTCAGACTAAAAAAAAAATTGCATTGAAAACATTACTTACTGCTAAAGAGTATTCAACTCTGATGATTGAGCAGTTCAGGATGGATGGAGTCACTGGGGGGATCTTCAATGTCTTTCCATTCCATGTGTCAGTGCTGCCTGAGCCAATATGGTTTCCACGCACACTGGCAACTTCCTGCTTGAAAGTTTTCGTTTTGCCATTAGCAAGACAGGTCTGAGTTTGATATATTGTGGCTTTTGGCACAATGAGACGTGAAGAGCAGTTCTCAATCTCAGCATAGATGGGGATTGCTTCTCCTGTTCAACAGATTAGAAATCAAATCAATACACTCAAAAATCAGTTCATATTTGACTTCATTACGTTTCAAGCTGAACCAGAACTCTTCAATCACGTGCCAACTGCAAACTGCAAGCCTAGTAGTACAATATGTTTTGTATCACTGATGAGCACTTCATTTTTTCAAGAAAACATTGTGACTTATATAGTTAACACTTTTGTCGGCTTAGCAAATAATAATGAAAGGCTAATACTATAAGCAAGATGGAGTTTGAACAATTTCAACAATTACAGAAACATTTTAACTCTTTATGACTATTCCACCATCATAATAGTATTTCAAAATGATCCCCTTCTCTTACCATTACAGTAGCCCTGTCTTTCAATTTTGGCACTCAGGAAAATAGGGCCTGAAGTGAAGAACCAGCAGCCGACCATCTTCTCTGTATTTGTAGAAATAGGCGACTGAACAAAAAAACAATCATTCGAACTATGGCTACACAAATGAACTCTGTAACTCTACCACAGAAACCCCAAACACATAATGAGCTTTTAGGTTTCTACTCACTGTTATATTAGCATACTAACAGTTCCTCTGATAACACGTTCCCACAGAAAAGGCCTTGAAGGTGAGGACTGATATGCTGCTTGTTAAAATTTGGTTTATAATCCCTTCCCTCCGAGATAAACTGAAAGAATGTAGAATCTTTGGATACCCAAAACAAAATTCCAGGAAAAAAAAACAAAAAATTAGGACTACAGTATTGTGTGTGCGAAAGCTTGCATCATGGCTGCTTAAAGCTGAAGCTTTTCTTATACAAGTAGATTGATTTGTTAGAATTATATGTTCAGCACTAATTAGCATTTTAGAGAAAGAGGCTAGCTGATTAGCTACTGGACATAACGTGTTTTACAAAAAAGACTTTGTCAATTCCTTTCAAATCACAGCATTCCAAGTGGGTACTAAAAGACAAACCGAATCAATGATGCTATTTATCTCCTAGGTCATTTGTAAACTAGCAATGTACTCAAGCAACTAATCATGAACGACCGTCCTGTATCTAAATAGGCATCTCACCAGTAGAGTTGGGGAGTTGACATCTACATGGCTGATAACAGGAAATTCTCTGTGCACAATAAGGTCCTGCATGGATGGCCTCTGTAAAATTGCTGATACCCAGTACTGGACACTTCCATGCTTCCCACAGAATGAGGTAACCAAGGGCCTGAAACACAGTAAATGTATAAAACAAAATAGTCATACAAATACATATACACAAAGACGTGGCCATCGGATCCTTTTTTCTTTGGAATGGGTATAACTGGTTAAAATCAAGAATTACCATGCCAAGACATAAGGTCCTTTCAAAGAAGAGCAATTTGTCACATGCTAGATCAGGGTTCTCCCAAAAAACGGTCTTCTCCGCCCAATCCCCATAGATCTCTTTTTCAGAAATAACATGTTATAGGTTGGATCACTGAATTGTTTTCAGATTTTAAAAATTGTTTCAGCTTACAAATATTAATACAAAAGTTTCAACCTCCCTACAACTCTAGAGATGAGACATTTTTAATTAATAACTTATTATGATAAAGATAGGTTACAATTAACCAATCAACAACTCAGCTCGAACAAAAAACAGACACTGGATTTAAGTGAACTTAGAACAGGAAGACCTGGGATTCAGATTCATTAAAAAACACCAAGTCTGGAAAGATGGTTTTGATGATGTGGAAAGTGGGGGCAATCAAGAAAATAAGTATTTTTTTTTGGCAGGGGGCAGGGGCATTATTTCTAATTTAATACTACCTTGTTTGCACATTATTTTCAGTCGAGGCCACTGATATTCCCTCTAGTTGTGGCTGGCTGCTGTGTCCTCTGGTTTTCATTGCTATTGCTATGAGTTACAGGACTTTTCCCTTTGAAGATAATAAGTTACTTATAATAGCTGGTGGGTGGCATCCCTCCAGGACTGTTCTAGACAGGAGACTGGACTAGAATAAGTTATATCTACAGAAACAAGGTTTCTAATTGTTATCTGAAACTATAATGAAGGCCTTGAGAATGATTTTTTTTTTGCAGGCTTCGACGAATAATATTTCGGATTCTAGTTCACCAGTTGTGTGTTCAGCCACAATTCTAAATTACTAATACCTTTATCTGAAGAGGGGGGTGTACACAGACATAATAATTCCGAAACTTTAAACAATACGTGTTTAAAAGCTTTCTATGCCAGACATACTGGGTAAACATTTTCTTAATACAGGACTAAAGGAAATGGCACACTTGCAAAAATCTGAAAAGTGGAAATATACTTCTTTCAAATTGGTCCACTACATGCTTAGCATCAGTTCTTCTCCAGTGACCCTCTCCCAAACTCTGATGAAGACGGGATATGAAACCTCCACCATCCCTTTGATAACTCCTCGGTTACTCACCCCTGTGGAAGCTGAAAGCTGAAAGGGAATTCGTGCTTCCCTGAGGGCAAACAGATAAAACCTTCGGCAACGTCCTCGCCTGCAAACCCAAAGAAAAAGACAAGTCTTAAAGGGCTGGTGTTCAAAAATACTTTCAGGTTCGGAGGAGGGTTGAAAGTCTGAGAAGAGAATTTTCAGACAGTGCACCTTCAGCTTAGCCTGAAAGTATTAGTCAAGATGAAAGTGAAAGTTCCCAGAAAATCAGTTCTGTGGTCTTACTGTACTAGCCTTGTTGAAACTGATATTTTGCCACTGGGTTACTCATTGCAAAATAGTGTTTATAAATAGCATCTTAGTAAACACTACAGCATCAGTGTACACACATGAGAATGTCACCTGTACTTGAACTAAGAGCGGTTATTGTCAACAGCATGAGTATCACTTTGCATATGGGTAATACGATTCACAGCAGAGACTAAAGTAATTCTCTGGTGTAACTGTAGTAATACAAACATTTCCTAACTGTAACCCATGTAAGAATACATGCCAGTTCATGGCTATGCGTTACATTAATCTGCAATGGACAAAAAAACTAAACACCTTTTGTACTAGTGCACCTTAGTAAAATACTAATATTGAAGCCTCCCATCATTTTCTCCTGGACCGATATAGTTTGAAGGAAAAAAAACAGATTGTCCAACAGTCAGTTTCTTATCTGGACAAGTAACTTATGAGAACAAAATTGAAGACTACAGTAAGACCTGGACGTTACATTTAAACACGCTGCAGGCACAAGGTTTCTGTATTGTCAGTCACAATATCAATATCATGTTTTGATTCTGAACCATGGTAGAAACACAAGCTTTTACAGTTGAGTTTTCCCTTAATCGTTTTAGGAAGTCAACACCACTTAGAAAACAACTGTCATGCAGGACAGTACGCATGGACGTCTTCCCCCGTTTTTCAGTGCTTCTTTTATTTTCCCGACGGATTCAACTGGCGATTTGAAAACGCCTCTCGCATTATGGGCCAGTTCAATTGAACCCCTCAAATCTGAAGGAAAAAAAAAAGAGCTCTGTTCTTCCACAACACCAGTTCCCCAGTGACGAAGCAGAGCCACGGGCGCTGAACAGCTCTCGACCATGTGCGCAATTCGGATTTCCGTCCCTGGTCTCTGCAGTATGCCTGTGTGCACGCACTTGCACATCCTAACAAACACATGCAAGGCATGAGAGTTAACCTGGGTTCACAACACCATCGTCCCAGCCCTTTTCAAACGGACAGTCGAAAATAAAGGTCAATATCACCCGAGTTGTGTGCATGTGTATATATACTGTACTGTATACACCCGCAGTGAAGTGGGTAACCGTACTCAAGACTGTTTAAGTCTGTTTCAAAGCGCATCTGTGTGGTGTCCCTCCATCGACCTTCAGGTGTCAACGAGCGTCCTTTGAGAGGCTCTGTCCCTTGAGATTCACGGTTTCCCCGGGTGTGTGTGAGTGTGTGGGGTGAGGGTGGGGGAGATACGTCTTTTACCTGTCGCTCCCGGGGGAGTGTGGGTGACGTTCAGGTAGTCGACCTCCTCCCTGTAGCCGTGCCCCGGGGATGGTGCCGCTGGGGCAGACCCCGGCCCGTCGGTCCAGCTGGCCCGGGCACAGCCCCTGCCCAGCACCCGGAGAGCCCGGATCCGCGCCGGCACCGACAGCTCCAGGAGCACACGCCCGGACACGGCCTCCCCGCTGCCGTAGGCACTCCCGTCCTCGCTGTCGAACACGATGGCCAGCGCCTTCACTTTGACCACCATGTCGGCGTCCCCTCGGCCCACCTGCAACACAGCGCAAACGGCCGGAGCCTTAGAGCAGACGCTCACGAATAAAAGGTTAAATCGGCAAGAGCCGTAAGTGTGATCCCAAAAAACATACCGATAGTCCCGATATTTGTTTTTGACTCCCTCCAAAAACAAAAATCCCTTTGAGGTGTTCCTCCCTATTTTGCTTTTTTTTTAAAAAAAAAAAGTTGCCCCGTTGCTCTTAATTTAGCGCTCTGTGACTTGATTCAGCCTCGGGGCTCAGTCATATGTTAACTGTCGAAAACACCGACTCGACCGCCTTCTTCTCGAAAATAAAACACCGGTTCTCATTGAAGGGGTTACTTGTGCCGCCCTGACTGGACATCTGAAACATAACGCAAACTGTGGGGTTTTTTTTAGTCTTGGTGCAATTCATTTAAAGAGTTACAACAGAGATCGGAAAGAGCCGCGGCACCTGAGCTGAGCTTCTACTGTTGATACATTGAGCAATCACGCCGAGGCCGTCTGACAGCCCTTCGGAAACGCCAAGAAACCGAAATTCCTGCGCCCATTGGTCTACGGATCTGTCTACAACAAATAAAGGCGGGATTCCACCGAACACTGCGTTTCGGATTGGATAGCACCTCCGGGAGTCACGGGGGCCGACCCGCTTCGTGAAGATACAGGGTGAAATTTACTAACCTGCGTGATCAATGGCTATTGACCAATGAGTAGCGAGTCCCTTCACGTGACCACCTTATGATTGGCTTCTGGAAGACATTGGAAAGCGCGTTAGCCAATAACGGGCAGCTTTCAGGCGTGTGAACAGCCGATGGCCAGAAGACAGCCGCTGGAAAAGGGAGTGACACAATGTCTGTTTCCATAGAAACGGGATGCGGATGACGCGGATATAAACAGTACCACGAGATGCGCAGGGGCTAGATTATATATATATATTTTCAAAGTTTATTGACAGGATTAAACTAATTGAGGTGCGTCATCTGGATGTCAAAGGGGTCCTGTTAGAATACGTACAGTACGTGTACTAGATACAACACACATATCACAAAAAAGAAAAATAAGAAAAACAAAAGCAAATGAAATTCAAACTATACAGCTGTCATGAAAGGCTGGAATTAACAAAATCTGAAGTTTAATAAGAGCGGAATTATTTCAATTACAAGAGAGTTCTGTTTTTAAATACACAAATTAAACTCATTGTTCATAAGGTAAATTATTCCAATCCTTCAGAGCTTTATAGCTAAAAGCCTCCCTCTCATAATATACTCATACAACCTTCAAATATAAATCAAACTGGGTTGGTCTTTCGTCTGATATCATTATGAATATTATTATCACTGATCGGCTTTATATATATAAATCGGTGGAACACAAAACCCAGTGGGGCAGAGTGATATTTTTTGTGTGGAGCAGTTTAAAGGGGTCTCAGATTGAGTTCCTGTAGGCCCCTTGCAACGTCATCTGTTTGGGCTCTCAGTTCCAGATTTAGTCCAATTATTATTACATTTTTAATATCTGTAATGTTTCTAACCAGACCTGGAGGCATTTTATAGGCATCTTTGGCATTAATTAAGTGCATATTCTTGAGTAACAGACAAGTAAAAGACCTTAAGAAAAATCTTCTATATCTCTCAGAAAACGCTAAGGTTCATCATTCAATTAATGACTCAGATCGGAACAAATAAAAAGACATGACTAGATCATCTGTAAACTAGGAGACTGAGATCCCCTGTTAAAATCTTATAGCCTGCAACACCCAACTGGCAGCCCACTGAAACTCAGCAGGTGTGAGCCTAGCCAGTACCTGGATGGGAGACTCTTGAGAAAAACTAAAGTTGCTGCTGGAAGAGGTGTTAGTGGGGCCAGCAGGGGGTGCTCACCCTGTGGTCTGTGTGGGTCCTAATGCCTCAGTATAGTGATGGGGACACTACTGAGGGGGTTCAAATGTTTGTTGTAAATTATCCTGAAAAGATAAAAAATAATAATTCTAACACATGCTTAAGGGCAGTTATCTTCAAATCTTAAGCATGGGTCCCTGCACATGTGGATTACTCCCGCAGCTGAGGTCAAGCGCTGCTCACAAGTGTCACAGCTAGGCCTCCCGGTAAGTGAGATTAGGAAGGCAAAGTCTCCGTTTTTGATTTTTTATTTATGCATAACAAAATAACAATACAAACAAGAATACATATAACATTTCAAGACAAAAACATCGTCAGGGGTAAACATTACAAAATAAATTCAAATTATGAAAAAAGACTAAACAAGTTAAATAAAAATAACGTCCGCACCACTTTCATATTTTTGGATTTTGAAAAAGTCTGCAGATACTCCATTACTTCCATTTTAAAATGCTCAAAAAAGGGTTATTTCCAGACCACTTTATTTTGTGTATATAATAACGTCCTATTATAATAATAAAATTTATTACAAACGGTAATAACTTAATAACTTATGGCTGAAACTTAACATAACGTCTTTTTCATCAAAACAAATATCAGTTTTGGTTTCTTTTTTAACATAAGTCTGCAACTTAGTCCAGAAAGTCTTTACCCTGGGACATAGCCAAAACAAAAGAGACAAAGTCTCTATCCTGTCTTCCACCTCGCTCAGCGCGGGGAGCTATGGGATACAACAGGGAGCGATTCGGGGAGGTAAAGTGGACAAGTGCGCCAGTAGCACCAGACACATCTTCATCCGAGCCTTTCTTCCGAATTTCAGAATTTTTTAAAATACAGAAACTTTGAATTAAAACTTCCCACACCCAATGGTGGATGACTTCGCCAAAATATTGGCAGCCCGTGCTTTTAAAATATTCGTGTGTTTTCAGGGGACGGCTCGTGGAACACGAGGCCGTGTTGCTGAATTAATTCAGCCGCAGAAACTGCGGCCCGGCAGGTTTCCCACTTCTATTTCTTTTCGCACCGTTGAAAAGGTCCTCTCGCTAGCAAAAAAAAAATGTATACTCGCAATTAGAAAATTATATTCTAGAAGAGTATATTCTATAACTAGAAAAGTACATTCAAGAATCGCAGATAAAATCCTTTCCCAAATAGTTTTCTTCATTTTTTGAAAAGATTCATTTTAATTCATTCAAATTCCACTGCGGTGGAATGACAGTCACAAACAGGGCGCCTGAGTACCCAGACTGCTCACGTTGTCCACACTGTTTTGATGTCAGTATTGTTTTGAATGTATTTCACTCCATTTTTCTCTGCAGCCGAATTAGCGGTGGGCTGTTGTTGGACAATAAACCACGCCCCTTCCTATGAATATGCATAGCGACCCTCGAAACTCGCCCATTCGAGGAGCAGAGGAACAAGTGATAGGTGCCCCGAAGAAAGCTCCACGGCCGACAAGTTGTGGTTTCTTTCTTCTCTTTATGAGCATGGAATAAACCTATTACCTGTTCGTTTGCAGCCTACGCATGCTGGCGCAGCTCCCCACCCGAACTACATTCGAGGAGCAATGCGACTATGCCAATTAACCCACACAACATGTATTTGGCAGGAAACCGGAGCTCCCAGAAAGAAGACCCACGCGAACATGGATACACCATGCATACTCCTCTTAGACAGACCTCTGGGAAACGAGCACAGGACCCTAGCAGTAACTGCCAGTCCCCTACATCACTCCTAAGCATCATCCTGTAAGCATTAATGAAAATCAATATTACCTCCATAACAACGATCAGCTGCAATTACCCTTTTTTCGCTTTGTGGCTGTTGCGGCTCTAAAAAACATAATTACAGTATTTCATCTCGAGTCTGCAATAATAATAATATTTCTTTATTAGCCCTATACAATTTCTTGCATTAGGAATGCGTCTTTTCGCATACCCCAGCTTTTCTCCAGGGAGACACAGACACAGACACAGACAGGGAGAGAAGCTTGGGGTCAGAGCACAGGGTCTGCCATTGTACGGCGCCCCTGGAGCAGTTGGGGTTAAGGGCCTTGCTCAGGGGCCCAACGGAGTAGGATTCCTCTGCCTGCCGCGGGATTTAAACCGGCAACCTTCCGGTCACAGGCGCAGATCCTTAGCCACAGAGCCACCGCTCCGCCCCAATAGAGAAGTAGTGAGCGGCTAATTTAAACATTCAATAAATTGTTTTTAGATGCGATTCATCGCATACATAGTGCCAAGTTACAGTTTTTCTTATATTACTTTATCTTGGCAAATATATTTATTATGATACAGAGATTGTGAGGAGACGCCACTGATTAAATCTGCGTTGCTCTCTGCTGCCACCTTATGACCAATCAGTACAATTGCCACTGGAGTTAATCTTAATGACGAAGGAAATAAATCCTAACGGAAACCAAAATATTCCAATCATGTAAAGCAAGACTTTAAATTGTTCTATGCGGCTGGTAAAACAATTTTAAAAATACGTTTTAAAGTCGGTCATTTCAAATTAAATGACAAATGATGATGAAGTCATTATTATGAAGTCATGTTGATGATTATTGTGAATTGTGGTTTTAAAAGACTTGAGTAATATTGGTAAAAAGGCAGTATGACTAAACCAATTACCACTTATGAAAGACACAATACCAGCACTGTGTAGAAAAAAAGAGCTTTTGAAATATATACATACTCCTTTTTTGGTTATAATGAGTTGAATAGAACTATATTTTTATCAAGAAGAGGAAACTACTCCATTTATTTATTTCATAAAGCGATGTAATGACCAACCAGCTGATTGTAACATTAAATCTTTGAAGTGGTTTAAAATACAATTGGACCTAATTATCGTATCTTGCCCATTAGAAATACTTTCCTTGGCTTGAAGAAAGTGCTACATTCCAGGCTGATTTTGAAATCCGTGCAATTTGTCTCTATTTGTTGAAAAAAAAAAAACATAGAAACATTCTTAAAAAAAACACACCCCTCAATTTTTTTAGTGTACTGAAACCTTATAAAAAGCCTTGAGAGTTTTAAAAGGAAGTGGGCATTACAAATGTATACTGCGGCGCACAGGAAGATTAGATTCTTTGTCATAGGCGAAAGGGGGTCAAAACCAGGTCACCAGAACCAATAAACTCAGTTACAGAAGCCATAAGCGTTGAAAATGTGAAGGTTTGGAGCTCACCTAGTGTGAGCTGCAGCGAGCAGGCTGTGGGATGCTGTAAACTCCCCTGTGGGTTGATAGATACGAGATGACACGCTCCCCTCTTTACTGCTGAATGTTCACTGAACTTTCTGGCAGAAAGGCAGCCTCTAAAGTGGGTTCACCCGAAGGTTAATATAAACAAACAGCAGAAAATGGAGAGCCAAGGATTATTAAATGTTGCTCTGACTGACAAATCTTTCATTGCCATTAGCCCCTGGCCTCCACCTGCTTTACGCCTATACCCAACTCCCAAAAATGTTTTAGGCCTTCCTAAATTTTTATACTTGACAGCCTTTATAAAAGACGTTCAGGCTGTACACGGTAATGCAGTCGAATATTCCTCACGCATGACTGTTGAGTCACAGGAAACTGCCGGTTATTTAGGGCTTATGTTTTGTTCTGTTCTCCCACCCTGAATAATACACATTGAACGTTTTATTCATGCTGCCTTGGGAAGGTCATTAGACATAGTGCATGGTCTTGAGTGTTACGAAATTAACACTAAAGAGGCAGGTTAACGCAAATTCTAAAATTCTGAAATTTTCCCTCTTTTTTTTTTGTTAATAAACGTCACGTCGCCTCCACGCATTCTAGTTTCGCTCTCGAAATAATTACATATTCAGTTTTAAAAAGCTTAATTAGGGCACAATTACTTAATTAACCAGCAGTGTTCTGTGTGTGGTAACCTGGATGATTCACTCACAGTATGGTAATCGTTTTAATAATGAGCTCTCAGCAATGGCACTGTTTTAAAAGGGTCCTGTCAGGACTTTTCTTCACCAGTGAGCTTGCCCCCAGTCCACATGTTACTTGTGGCTAGACAGCCTTTTCCTCCAAAAGCAAGCTTGCCTTTTGCAGACGTTTTGCCCCAACCTACTTGTATAGCCGTTGATCTACAATGGAAGAGAGCATATGGGAAGGTGACAAGGTGAAACGCAACGTAAAATTGCTTCATGCAAAACGATGAGCCGAGATGAGACCTGTACAAATGTGTATTTAGATGTATATTTAGAATACACAACCTTGTTCATTATTTCTCAAGAGGCACAGAGAGTGGTGTGAAATGGCTGGGTGATACGGATTGTGTTACACAAGACAATACTATAACAAACGAACGCCTTTTAAATAACTCCTGCCAGGCAGCCTGTGCACATATTACCTGTGCATATGGATTCTGAGCATACTTTCTTATACCATGTGTAACGGTTCTTGGGGTTTCCACCCTTGCTGCTTCTGCCCTGCCAATTTGTCCCTTACTGCCTCTGGCGTCACGCAACACGGAACTTGCCAGCTGAGCTAAAGGAGAACTAGCCCGGGTGGCTGAGATCCCTGTGATGCGCAGGGGCGTATTCGTTACGCATACAAAGTATAACTTTGAGAAACAGCCTTGAGAAACAGTTCTGATTGGATTGTGACAGTGTGTTACAGCCTTTCAATTACAGGCCCTGGTAAGCAGAAAAGGGATGGAGATGTCTTTTGCACAAACAATGTTTAACCTGCAAATGACAAAAGCTACGGAGTGTCACTCTGAGCGTGGCCCAAAGTCAATTTATAACTATGGGCTACAACTCTTTAATTCATTTTCTTTTATGACTCTTTTTAGGAGACCCGTTAATACTCTCTCAATCGCCCCCTAGTGGAAAATTGTGTAGGAAATAGAAAAATTACCGTACAAAAACCTGTAACAACCTGTGAATATAACCAGAGGCACAGATTTCTGTGCAGACTCATGTCTTTCTTTGATTCAGTACAAGACCAAAGAGCTTATCTTTGCACAATCAGGCATCACCATCATCAGAATGAAGATTGCATGTCTTTGACTGGGGTGCTAATTAAAAATCTGAAAGTACTTTGAACTCGCTGTTACTAGAAAGGGGATGAATGTAAGCTATTGTGTGAAGATATTGCACAGAAGCAGGGATTATACAGAGCGCAGCAATACAAGGCCACAGACTCATACCTAGTGTCTTATTCTTGGCTTGTTTTTGAGGAATGTACTGTCTCCATTCCATGTGTATGCCCAGGAAGAGAAGAATATGGAATATCCTTAACGAAGGTGGAAAAAACACTGTAAAGCACATAAATGCAGTTGTTCAATAAAACCTCCTTTAACTGCGAAGCACCACTCTGTAGATAAACAGTTAAGCCAAGTATGAAGAAAGTCCCTGCCGGGCGCTTGAATTTATCACTGCCAGCGCCAGTGTGCATATTTTCTGATGTTGGCTGTGCATTGTTAACAGTGATTGTCATCTAATTAAATCGCGGCTCATCACGAGAGATGCTATTTATGCTGAGATAAGCATCGGGAGTCTGCTCAAGCGTTCCCAAGATCAATAAAGATGTTCCCTTCTGGATTACGAATCGTCTGAGGGTTATATGGGGCACTGGAATTAATTAGGAAAGAATTCTTATTTCCCACCTACTTCAACTTTCTAACTAGAAAAAAAAATGTTTAAATGGTTTGATATCGGCTTTCAAGTTAATTCTTTCTGTCACTTGATCTTCTTTATGGCAAATTAAAATGTTCTATATAAAACCAATTCAAAACCGCCATTAGGGTCTGCACCTCCTCTTGCGCTATTGAAACATTCATTGCGAGAATCATTTCCTTTTTTTTTGTCCTAACAGTTAAACAGACAATGTGCAATTTCACTCCAGGAGTTAAACTTTGAGATTTTGTCTAATGTTTTTAAAGGGGGTAATTAAAAACGTATAGTAAGGATTGCAGTGAAACCCCTTATTAATTATTCTCTGAATTTTTTAAAACGGCATACAAAATTTCATCCATCAAGTTTTTTTATTTCACAATTGGTGCGACCCCCATCCTATCTTCGCTATAAAGATGCAATGTTCAAAACAATTATGCTCATAATTGATCATAAGCTGGTTGAAGGTAGAGCTGTTTTTCTAACTCTTTGTCACGCTATCTGTTTCATCGGACTGATACAGACCTAAACATAAAGCCTTGCTGTAGAAGAAGCCTAGAAGATGATAACCTTTTTCCAAACACGAAAAATGCCTGAAGGTTTTATATTAGTACAAGATATTCGATTGAATGTCTGAATTGTGTTGGCATTCACCAGAAAGGCAGAGGAGGCTGCAGAATCATGTTTTAGGCTGGAAAATTGAGATAAAGGGAAACATTCCTGTCAAGCCTCTTGGAACCCATACAAAAACTCAACAGCCTATTGATGAAGTTGACATACGAGCAGTCAGCCTCCTAAGGAATCACCATACAGGTGTTGCTCATAGCACTTGCCTGCTTTATCGTCTGTAAAATGTGTTTATTGCCCCTTGTCACTGTTATTTCTGACCCTCCCCCTTCTCAGATTGGCAGGACTTGACAATCTAAATCAAAACCATCAACATTTCCCCCAGTGCTTAGTTAAACAAAGAGAAATTCTTTGTCTAACGGTGACCCTTTTTTAAAGTCATTATCCCAGCCCAAACATTATGTATCCCAGCTGGAGTCTTTTATTATTATTACCTTTCAAAGATTTGATCCTAAATCTTATCATTTTAAGTTTTACCCACAAAAGCAGTGGCACAAATTGCTAGTGATTAAAACTCCACTATGAATTAAGAAACATATATCCACTCTGTATAAAGTACACCTGTACTGAATTAGCCATCTACTAATCTCACTCACCTGAGGACGTTCAGCTGGCATTTAAGCTATTGTTTTTAAATGCACTCTTTAAAGTCTTGTTTTTAAATATTTTTGCATAAAGTTGATCATTTCAAACACTAACACAATACTACTCAAAAGGGAGATCATTCAGAGCATCACAGCTGAGCAATATTTGAGAAGCTAGTGAAGTTTCGCTGGAGAATACACAGGTGCAAACATCTCATTCAAATTTTCGGTTTCATTAAATGACATCTGGTTAGGTCTTTAAAATATCTTAATAGTATTTTTGGAGTTCACTCTTGGCATTAAAATGAGAATTTCCTGAATCATTTAAAATTAGTGTTAGTAAACTGACACTCATTAAGTGGGACTGTGAGCCAGCATTGTTGTTCAAACAATATGGTCACGGTATTATATATTGAGTATGTCGTGTTATCACTCTAATTAAATATTTGTTGGGAGAATCTAGCTCTACAATGTCTTTTGCTTGTTTGCCTAGCAGGTTCATACTTGATGATATTTTATGATCATTCTGGCCGTGTTTTATACCATAATTCCACTTTCCTGATAACGGCGATTTCTTACTATGAAACAATCATCTATTAAGACTCATAAACCTCTGAACTCCAGATCCCATCAGCCAAACGCTTTACCACTGTGCCACATTAGAAACAGCCGCATGGGCACTTTGCAGGCCGTAGCACTCGTTTTCAGCACAACCACACGCTTTTCTGAATATCCAGCTAACAACCTATTGCGATCAATTGTCTGCCTTCAATCAGCATGAGTCCAAAATAACACCAGAGTGTCTTCCATCATGAAACATGTGCTTGAAGTGACCAAATAATAGGTTTATTCCATGCTGAAAAGATAAGAGAGAAAACACGTTTCGACTGTGAAGCCTTCTTCAGGTGTGAGCAACCTGAAGAAGGCTTCACCTGAAGAAGGCTTTACAGCTGAAACATTGTGTTTTCTCTCTTCTCTTTTCAGCATGGAATAAACCTATTACTTGTTTCTTTGCAGACTAAGCATGCTGACACAGCTCCCCACCTGAACTACATTTAACACTATATTTACTGTGATTTCTGCCTTTTGACACTTGCAGCTGAAGACCGTGAGTCTTCTTGCCTGATGGTTTCTCTGCACTGGTCACTGTGGGCAACATAGAGGCTGAGAGAGCTCACGCTTTTGCCTCTTCTCAAGACCTGAGAGTGCCACCTCAGAGTGTGGGTGCCATGAGGACACACCCTTGGTCTTCACTTCCTAGCGTTATTTTGGCCTTTTAAATTGTTTCCCCACATTGTCTAGGAGATACAATAAGCATGAAATGTCAACATACAGTACTGTAAATACCAAAGTATTTTTCATAAGCAGCCTATATAGCATGTATTCATGCCCTTAGTGGAGCTATCACAGCCAAGACTTTCCCAGTGGGCCTCTTCACATCTCATGTTTGAGTCTGGAGAGCAGTCCTCGGCCTTTTATCTGACTGCAGTTCATATCCAGGCTGTCCAAAATAGTGCTGTCGTGTGTCTTCCACACACTCCACTCCTAAATGGACTGCAGGAGCCCCGGTGCCCAGCTGTGACACTCAGTGGCACTGCTGGTCGAAACGCCGGGACAGAAGGTGAAAGCAACACAAAGGGACGTCCATAAATCTACTGCACCGCTTTTGACACCCTTGCACACACAGGGCCGGTGCAGAAAGCAATAATTCCTCATGCTGGGAAAAGCTGATCAGTGATTAAAGCATCTGGCAGCAATGTGCTCCAGAGGTAAACCCGCAACCCAGCCTACCCCTGTCTGTCAGCGGCTCTTACAAATAACACCATCTGCAGTGAAGTGCGGGAAAGTGGGACCAGGAATGGCAAAACAAGTAAAGAAAAAACCTATTACAGAGTGGTTGTCTAAGAAATAAGCCTGAACACGGGTGGTAGATCGATGTATGCTGGAGGTTAAATCTATTTTCGCACTGTGTTCCTATTTCACACTTTAATGGCGTTTTAATACGACTGTCACCCGGCCTCCAGTTCATGTCAAGCAGGTAGAGTCTTTTAAAAGCGGAGGGAGAGAGCTTTACCACTGCAGAGCTCAATGCGCAAGTAACATCTTATTTCCCACTTAAAGGATCTGTCACTCCCTCGGGAGTACAGCTATTTTTTTTCACGTGTGTGCAGGGGCTACGCTCTGGTTTTTATTTAAGGCTGCAGCATGTTACGCCGTTTCCTTTAAGACGAGAAATTGGCTGGGTAACACCATACCTTGGAGGGCTGCGCGTGCCTTGAACATTCGGCACCAGGGTTAAGATCAGACGCAGCAAGCAAAAGACGAAGGTGGCTTTGCTCGTGTCCCTCTGCTGTCACATATGTTTTGTCAGTAAAGGAGATATTCATTTTAAAGCTGCTGTATGGCATCACATCTAAGCCTTAGTCTTGTAAAAGCAGGGTCTTATGGGTGTCTGGTATCTCTAGCAGTATCTCAGACTTCCAAATATCATTGAAATGCCTCCATAGTAATAATTATGGGTCCAGTATATTTATATGATGAAGTTGTAACGTATTTAAAAAAAGCCTTTTCCAGGCAGTCTTTTGGCATAATTTAATACATTTCATGCAGAGCCTTGTTAAATTTAACACATTTTAGATCACTGAAAGACCCTTGTTTGTGAACATAAAAAATGCTCTGTCTGCCTTCTGACTTGCCAGCAATATTCCGTTATTTTACATTAGTTCTGCTGCTTTAGTGTTATTACAGCTGTTACAAAATCCTGACAAAAGGGTGCATTCCTCCTTCTGTTCCAGCATAATTGCTTTTTAACTGCGTCTCCTGACAGTATCCATGGAAACCTCGAAATGCCACACAGAGGAACTCTTGTTGCTCTCCGGCCATTAAAAAAATACCATAAAAATTCTATGAAGTCACAAAATAAAAAAAAACTTTCGTCTTGAGCCATCTGAGAAGCATAGGCCTTCTGTTAGAAGCTGATCCTTTTGCTTTGTAGATAATAGAAAGATCCCTTTCTGTCCTTGTGGTAACATATTGAAAAATGAGAGAGATTTTTTGTGTAAAAGACGAGCCTGTTACAGCACGAGTGAGAGCTCAATTGTCTTGTTGTATTCATCGAGGTCAAGCTATGTACAATCCTCCCATTGTTTGAAGTAGAAGTCAATGTGAAACATAATTATCATATTAAACTCCTGTAAATAATGATCCAGGAAGCCTGAAGTTTGTAACTGTTAGGAGCCTTAAATCACTTCAAGAAAAGCTACTTTTACAATATACTGTAAATCTGTGGGTATTGAATACGTTAATGGGTGAGGTGAGAGTCAAAGCAAAGAAACAACCCGTGAGATGTTTTAGAAGGCATTAAACATTTAAAAAAACACTTTGGGAATAACTGATCATTCCAATACCAGTAAAATGTTTTTTTTCAAATTGCAACTACCGGTGCTTCAAATGTTTCTGATAACAGCCAACAGATAGCCAACTCCATAGCTGCTATTAGCACACTCACACTCTCATTCAGGCATTTAAATGTTATGATTAATGAAGATATACACGCCACAATTTACTTAAACACATTTGTTTTTAGTTTGTCTGACAGTGTTCTAGGAAAATATTTTTGACACAGAAATAAAACATGATCTACACTCACGGGTGAAGTTGCATGTTTTCGATATGCTTTCACGCATGCACTGTTTTCTGTGGATAAGGCAATTGTTATCAAGTTCCGTAATTACCCTAGACTGTATGTGGGTAGCGTGGCCATTATCTTGATCACAAGAATCAATTCCGGTAAGCTAAGAGAATAACAACAGCCTCACATTTCATCCTGCTTTGGTGTCACACTCTCACATGAAACGTGGAGCTCTCAGAAGAGCCCAAAGAGTTGCCTCAATCCCTCTAATATGTTGCTTAGAGGAATTTCTATTTCTTTTTTATCTCTTGCTGAAAGGAAACTGAGGCAAGATGTGAACAGTAGAGGGCGCTATCAGCTAGGCAAAGAGTGCCACTCTTGGAGCCATGGGAGAGAGGAACAGACAGCGAGTCAGGATTAAAGAGTGAAGTCCTTGTTTAGAGAGCGTGCGCATGCATGTAGGAAAATGAACCCTCTTGCTGTCAGAGACTAAAGCTCCGACTCCAAATCTTAATTCAGAAATCAGCTTTTGTCATAGATAATCAGGCAAAAAGCTCATAGTTTTACCCGGCTTAATGACTCCTTGTATCAGTATCTCCCTGCCACATTGCTGCAATGGTAGTTGATTCTGGAGATCTCTGTGCTCTGCTGTATGCCTCAGGACTCACTCATATCACCTATAAATGCATCCCAGACCTTTGGCAGGTCAAGATGCACTTAGGAATGATGGGCATGACCTCCCATCTTATTAATTTAGGAAACTGTAGAATTTGGGAAGCTGTGACGTTTTGGGGCACTTATGTGTGTTTATTGTGCACATATCTGAAGTGTAACCAAAACGTGCATTGAGGTTTATCACAGCAGCTGTGAAAACAAGCTCGCATCATCCCCAGTGCTTGGACAGGACCTACTCAGGTGTTGAAATTTGAAGCAATTTTCTCTGAAATTTCAAAATGAGTGATAACTGTTATCGGCCTTCTCCCCAAGTGATTTCTAAAGCGGAGTTAATTGAACAGAGAGCCCAGTAATTAACGATGTGCTCCTCCAAGCTGGAGGGTGTCTGAAGTGAGCACAGCAGAGGGTCAATAGGGGAAGCTATGTAATTGGTGTTAAAAAAGATAAAAATTAAAACTGTTTTTTTAATAGATTAGTTTAGAAGATAAGAAAAGTCTGCTAATGGGTCTATTTGTTGTTCCAATTTTAGAAAATAGTGGCTTCAGTCTTTACTATAAGCTGCCGTACTTCCATAATGAAACAAATGGGAAACCACAGTAGAATCTAGCTTTCAAAACAAAATGAACAGTTCTCAGCATATTTTTAATTTCATCTACAGTACACACACAATTATGTATTTTCTCCTGCTGTAACAAAACATGCACTTTGATATCCCTTTTCTTTCTGGGGTGTTTCTGGAGGGCTTTTATTGATAACCAATACAGACACATGAGGTTGTCTCAGTGCTTCACTCTCAATCCTTATACCAAACCTAGCAAACACGCAGACTCACCGACACACGCTGTGCGGCAGAAAAAAAAGACAGTTTTTCAATTTGTCAAACTGTTGAGTGTTTCCCTTTTTTTGTAAGGTGGAAGGCATCCTAGCAAACTCTAGATTCCTAGCAAATTCTTTCTGCACACTTTCTGGGGCACAGAGGCCTGAGACTGAGCTGGAGTCTGCCGGGAGGCTGGCTGTGCTGAAAAGACTGTGGCATCCACTCAGCTGAGGGAAAATCGGAGGAACACAGTTGGTGAATCATGCCTGACTGGCCTCTGACCCTCAGGGTTAGACTGATGTCTGGGTCATGTACAGTCCTGTAACCTAGTTGCTAGTGATGGGAAGCCTGACAGCAGTTTGCCACTGAAGTAGAACAAATTCACTTTTGGTTTCTCGGAAAACAGTTTTCAGAGAAAATCAATGCAAGAAGTCAGTTTTGTTTTCCTAAGCCAATCTGCAGGGCTGTACTTGCAAAATGATTCACATAATAATTTATCTAAGAGCATGAATCTGTTTATTCACATTTACAGTGGATTTTATAATGGAAAAAGAATGCATTAGTAATATTTACACCCCAAAATGGAATCAATTAATTTTATTTTCTTTATTTAAGAAATATTGTCTTCCAAAGACAATTATAAAGGTATAAGACACCCCAATAATCATTGATGGAGCTTCTATTGCTAGCTTTGTTTAATTCCTAGTGGCAGATGTTTAAATTCAGGGTATACAGTCATTCTTTAGAGAAATGTTTCATGATTGTTGACAAAATAATGAAAGATTAATAATGTATGATGCTGGATTCTCTCAAGAATAAACAAGTTATGTAAGGTTAAATCATTGTTTCAGTAATATTGTTATTGTATTTTCAGATGAAGCTAGTTTGCCCTATGTTGGTAAGTGTCTGTTTGAGTTACTGTAGGTAGTCTGACCTCAGTGTTGCTATTTTTTATTATATATATTTTTTTTATTATTAGGCTGAAAGTCTGAGAGTGTTTTTTTTTCTTTGAAGCATTATAGCTGTACAGACAAATCAAGCTAACGGATCTGATTCATTGAAGTGCTGTAGCCAATCACTTCATTTGAGTCAATAGCTCAGTTTAAATGTCAGGTTTAAATTGGCAATAATTACTGTTACAGCACCATCTTGTAACATACGATCTTCTGTGAGTACCTAAAGAGATGATGGAACAGAAGAAAATCTAAAATTACAAACTCAGCTGCTCGGCTGACAGAAGAGTTAGGCCAAGTGTGTTTGTTTTTTCCCTTTGTTACCAGAAACACTTTAAAATATAAAAATGGAATAAATCCAAGCAAAAAAAACATTTTATAACCTAAGTGTTTAAATACGTGCTAAGTAAATCTTATTTCCCATAATAGATGTTTTTACCACTGTGTTTTTACAATCCAATACATAGCATATATTACAGTAAGAGCTACATCTTACCCTGTATACTAAGTGTGATGAGAAAATTTGAAATGAGAATGTGAGAATTTCTTTCAGATTTTCACTGTTGACCAAGGAAAATGCTATTAAGTATCCCTGGGTGTCAGTTTACATGACAGTTGAGGTGAGGAATTATGTCAATTGTGCTGAACAATATTTTGGGTTGGTCAGTTGGGATAATACCATACAGCAGGAATGTCTGGACTGTGACTTTATGTATGGAGACATGTCTCTTTAATACCAATCTTTCGCAAGCAGGTCTTCACAAAGACAGCCTTGATTTCAAAACACAACAAAACTTTTCACACCAAGACTGAATGTAGCCTAGATTTTATAAAACAGACCACTAATTTGATTGTTGCCGGTCAGAACAGAAGGTACATTATTTTAAATGAAAGTACAAGGAATAGGAAATGTGTATAGGAATAAAAGGAATGCGAAGAATTCCCTATGTGCCACAGCAAAGAATGTGTTCTGCTATTCAGAACTGCATTCCGATTCTGTACTTTCCATTTTAAAGTTGAATTTTGCGTGTCACCAATGCTTTGGAAATGTGAGGGGGCTGTGGTATTTGATTTTTTGGTACCAGTACATCCCACATAAATATTGATCTGTTTGTGGTTATGTGGTAATTTAATTATTTTCTGAACAGAAGCGTCCCGAACAAACAAACATCCCAAACATTTTTAAAAGTAAATGCATAAGTTACGAGACCTATTTGAATTAGACATTCACAGCTAGTTGCTGAGAGACATTCCTCATGAAAATCATGTCTGGATGACCTTTTAGGTTCTGAAGAAATTTCTAATTTTCCGATAGAATGTATCTATTGTGCGATTTCTATAGAAACCCATAGGTTTATCCATTTTTCCAAGGGAGTGTCGAACAAAAGGATTGACATTTTTTCTGTTACTTTTTATTAATCCTTCATAAAATATTGGGTTGCTGCTCTGTCAAACATACACATATTCCTTCCCATTAACCTCATCAGGCAAACAAGCCACTCTCCACACAGTATCTAAGATTACTGACCGGCTGCATAGGCAGGGGAAAGACCAAGCTCTGATTTCAATGTGTGTTTCACTTACAAATGCGTCTCTGTTTTTTAGCATAGGAAATGTCAGTCAGTGATATCCTGTACATTTGAACACATGACGGAACAACATTTTTTAACTTTGTGAGGAGCTGTTTGTTACTCAGCGCCAAAACATCAATAATAACACAGATGAAAAGATATATGTTTTGCTTGATATGCTGCGATGTAATGTAATGTAAGTCTTTTTGATGATACTCCTACTACGCTACTTTGACTGTACAGAAAAATATATCAAGTACTGATCTTTTAGAACTGGGGTATCCAGTCCTGATCTTGGAGGGCCAGTGTGTGTAATTTCATCCATCAGCAATTCTAATGGCCAGAAAAACAGCTCATTATTGGCTTAATTGGACCAATTTAAATCTGCAAGACACCTGCAAGAAATCCTGCAGACACACCGTCCCTCCAGGAGCAGGACTGGAGACTCTTTTTCAGAAAGAACACAATATTGTTCCAGCCATTCCTAAAGTGCCATCGAAGTCTCTCTCGTCTTCATCCTCTGCTGGGCATGCCCTCCAGGAAGCTCTGTTAGTTTCTCTGAGTTTCTCTTCATCTGGTTGGGTTCAGCAGAGCCCCTTGGGACATTATCTTTGCTAAGAGGCGGGCACAGAGAAAGACCACAGCTGTAGACAGCTTTAGGAATTGAGCCAAAGCATCCTAAAGCAATCTCTCGCAGTTCTCAGGAAAAATTAGAATATAATGTCGACTAAGCAGTTATTAATTAACAGAGCTGTCACATATAGTTTGTCTGTAAAACACAGCTGTGTCGCAATTGACTTTATTAGGGCCACAAAAGGTGTGGCTGTCATGACAAAACAAATCCCAGACTGCCTAAGGCCTGTTGAAACTCAGGCTGCTAGCATGTAGTAAGATAAAGGATGAAAAACTAAGCAGTACTGCAGTGTGTGTAGTACATCTATATATTTGCGATATGCGGTATGCAGCATGAATCGCATTCACATTTATTGTATATATGCACAAAAAAGTCCAAGAAACATTCTATAAGACCTGTTATTCTTTGTAGTGGCCAAAGATATCTGTGACTTTCAGTTTTTACGTATGTGTTTGAAGGGTAAATCTCGCTATTTAATATAAAATGAAGTATAAACACATGACTTTTTTATTAAAAATCACAAACTCAGAGTAATGAATTCGCTACAGATAGCAGTTGTAATGGGAATGCATATTAAGGACCCTGTGCAGACGGTATAATCTGGAATTGACTGGAGAAGGGCTACAGTGAAAACGCGGTGAGGAAGGGATGGCGAACAGGGGGCGGTGCTGACAGTGATCCAGGTGCAAGGGGGGAGCACAGGCAAACAAGTCCAAAACTGTCCAAGGGAGAAATTCGAGTACAGTCCAAAATCCAAAGCCGGGTGATCCATCCACAACGAGACGAGTAAAATCTGAACAGGGAGTTAAAAACAGAATGACGAGACCAGGCGCTGCGAGCCCTGGAGTCAGCTGATCAGGACGTCAATCGGAAGCCTAAGCCTTCAAGCTGCGGACGTAGGGGGACTTGATGCTAGGCGGGCCTCCAGACGTTCATCTTCCAATGCCAAACCCTGAGCTTCTGGAGCACCGGATTTAAATATTAGACGGTACAAGGGGGCAGGTGAACATGATAATGACACTAAAGTACAAAAGGGTCGGAGCGCCCTCTAGAGGGGTGACGATCGTGACAGCGGTATGGAAACATATTTGCAGTCAGCAGCTACTCCCTTCAGTCCCTCGTGCCACATTCATTGTGTGAGCTGTGACTTCCTGTTTTCCTGCAGAGTACCAGGAATATTGACAGAAGCCTTAACAAGAGGGGAGAAAGATTTTTATTGTAGCCCAGATCCTTGATTTTGGATGGTAGCATGATTATAGAGGTGAATGGCTATTACGACTGTACGTTACTTAAGAACTTTGATCATTGGTTCTGGAATATAACCCCCAAAAGCATAAGAAAGGACTGGAATTGCATTACTTGTTCCATGAACTGAGTTATGTCTTCCATTGGACATTTAAGGCAGAACGTTCTCATAGACTTGCTTGGTTTTGGCATGGGGTTCCTAATGTATTGTGTACTGTCAGTCATAATTTAGATTAACAGCGTGATCATCAAAGCTGTCCCAGGGCAAAATTTATTACTGTTTTTGTAAAAGTAATCTTAATGTTTGCAGGTATCAAGCGAGAAATAGTGTAAGCTTCAAATAGAAATTATGTGATCTTTTTTTCTGTAAAGCAACTTTTAAAATGATTAAGTTGGATATCTTGTTTAGAGTAGGAGAGTGGCAAATTGTACACTGGAGCAATGTTGTCCTGTTTGAATTTTCGATCCATTCATTTCTACACATTCAAACTGTTTCCTGTCGATGATGTTCCCAAGACTCATCATTAAAATACCACTGCGCTTTTGAAGCATTTCTGACACAAACAGATGTTTCTGTTGATGTACAACATGCAGAATGAAGACCTCTCTATTGCCAAATGAAGACAAGACCCATTGTACACAGGAAATGGGTTATACATCCTGTTTTTAGAAATAAACAATCCATCCATGATCTTTACAAGTATCCTACATTTTGTTTTATTCCTGTGAGAAACTGTGAAAAACATTCTTTAACATTTAAGGTTTTAACCTTTGTTCCCTTGGTGACGTGGGGGTTAAGGAGGGATTTTGCTGGAAAAACAATATGCATTAATAAGCCTTTCTTCTTATTCACAAAATGAATGTCTCATTTTACAGGACACCAGAGATATTCAGACATACAGTAGTCCTTCAAGATCTCATCAATAAAAAAGTAACCATAGAACACACCCTAGCCTGTCACACAGACATATAGAGGAAGGTTACTGAAACAGAGAGTTTTGCGGTACACCAGCACACAAACACAACTAGTGTTTAATCACTACATCTTGGCCCTTTATGAAACTTGTTGAAATAATACACAAAAAGCTGTGGTATCACCCATCCATGCCTCCAGTCAGAGTACTCAGAATGGTGAATACAATAATCTTATCCTGAACTAGGAATTTCACCACTGTGCAGGATGTCCAATCAGCAGGCAACATTTTCCTCCAACAGATCTGAGACATTACCACTAACATTCTCACAGCTTTCCCACGTCTTTTATAAGATAAAGATAAGATCACTTTACTGGCCATATATCATTTCCTGTATTAGGAATTTGTCTTTTCACATACCCCAGTTTGCTCTCCACAGAAAGGAAGAGAGAAGCTTGGAGTCAGAGCACAGGGTCAGTCATTGTACAGCGCCCCTGTAGCGGTTGGGGTGAAGGGCCTTGCTCAGGGGCCCAACTGAGTAGGATTCCTCTGCCAGCCACAGGATTTGAACCGGCAACCTACCAGCCACAGGCACAGATCCTTAGCCACAGAACCACCACACCACCCTTGGGCTAACATCTTTCCACTAATTGACCAATAAGTTAAAATGTGAAGAAGCCATCTCTATATTTTGTCTTCCATTTCAAATGGAACAAATAACCTGCAGGATATACACTATACTTTGGTGTTAAAGCAAAAACTCCACTTTGTTTGGCACAAAAAATCTGAAGTGTAAAGAAAGTTAAATTCTACCCTGATTAAAGCTGACAGATGTTGTCCAAAGGGTGTGCTGGGAGAGGTTTTGAAGTAGGATAGGGAGTGAGACTTGGAGCACAACACCTGCTCCTCTTTCTATGACCTCTTTCCTGCAGGCTGCCCATAGCCAGGCAGAAGGGCACTCCTCTCCACTTCTGGATAGTGGGCCTGATCGCTTTGCCTGGCTGGATTGAGCCAGAAGAGCTGGTCAGAGAGTTCAGCCTGTTTCAGTTTAGTTTTTCAGAACGTTTCATGGGATCCTGAAGAATTGCATAGGGTTTAGAGTACTGCTGTGCCCGGATCCCCTCCTTTGTGATCTTTTTTAGTTAACTGATGAGTTTAGAATCCTAATGTACAAGGCCTAAATATTAATTTCAGATCACAATTATGTGTCTGTATGATACTGTGGGATTGCCGCAGGGCTGCGGTAGGAATTACAGATTACAGGAAGGTCAGGCAATATTAACTTCTGAAGCCTGTGCTAAAATAAATTTGGAGTACTGTATGCCTGATGTAATCTGTAATCTGTTTTATTTTCTATTTGAAGATATGCTGCAGTCCAAGGTTTTGACTTGAGAAACACAATGTGTGAATCCTGACAAATCATCTTCTTGGTGACTGCACTGAGGGGGAAGGTTGGCATTTATAACAAAATCTGAGACATTTGCTCTATATCATTTTTCAGTGTTTAGATCCCAGAGTTCTCTCTGTAGTTGCTCAGCTCTGGCTGAACTTGTTTTTTTTTTCCATCTTTTCTTATGACGTAGTTAAAGCCTCCCAGTGCAACCCTCCCATGGCGTATTTGCTTTGTGCTCTGGGTTTACAGGAGATTTTCTCATGATTGTGTTCCACAGCTGCAGAGAGTCGTAGTTCATTTCATTTGCATATTCATACCGCAGATGTTTGTGTCGTCGCTAGTAGAGCTTCAGCAGGGCCACTGACTCACTGACAATCCGTCGGTTTGGTGCCACTGGCACTAGGAGATCCGTGGCCTTCAGAAACACAGACAAGCATCCCAGACCAGATGCACAGCTTGAGCACCAGGCGAATAAAGATTTCACTGGTGTCGAGTTTGGTAAACACCAACTTCTTCCGAATGATAAAATCTCACAGCATGAAGAGAATAAAACTGAAGATCCATGCTTGTTTTCTTTTCTACACCTTAAATGCTCACATGTAGAAAACCTTTAAAGCATTGTAAAAGGACCCAGTGTTGTATTGTGCATGCCATTTGTTCAGAATGGATGGGGATAGCAAAATATAGGAGTTGAAAATTCAGGGCAGAAGAAGACATAACAAAATCTATATAATACGCACAGAGAGCTACACATTCCTGACTTTGTAAGCTGCATTTCACTTCACTTGCATATTCCTCATTTTCAGAAGGTTCACATTTTGACCTGTCTTTTACATTCCTTATATGTATTGATGGCCCGTGTCTCCCTGGAAACACAAGGCCCCTGTCGGGTGATGGAGATGGTCCAAAGAGATCATGCCTAGACTGCCAGGTCCTTCATTTAAGAGAAGAGGGCTTGTGTTATCTGATTTCCAGAATGGCTCAATTATAACTGCAGCCAGGCATGTGGATATGTGAGACAAGTATATGATTTAAATACTGTAGCTGCTGGTTGGAAAATACTACATACTGCCCTTCTGCCTCATCTTACAGAAGACTCATGCGAACTCAAGATCACAGACAAGCTCAAGGTTTTATGAAACAAACTATGTACAAAGTAACACTGTGAGCTGGATTCTAAACTAGAAAGTAGATGCTTTTCCATGAACATTTGCAGACATGTAGTCACTGTATACCTAAAAAACAAGGCTAATAGCAAGACATGCTAAGTCAAATTCTGGTACTAGGCAGGTATAATGTGATATGGACAAGGTGCTGTGAAACTGCAAAAAAGGCATATGTAATTAAAGAAAAAGGAAACATCTGTAGCTGAAATCCCATGAAAAGCCCTAGAAAATCAGCGAAGTAAGTTTGCTACTCAATGTACTGGAGTCTATTAGCTCATCTTCGTGTGCCATTGAATCTGTTACACAGGCAAACTGCCTCGCTACTCTTGCATCTTGTTCTGCAGCCTGGCCAATTACTTCTGATGTTAAAAGGACATGACATTTGTACGCTTTGCACTCTGAAAATGACTGCACATGTTAAAAGATGCATCATCCCTTTTCCCCTGCAAATAATTTATTACACCCGCTGCAAGGGGATTACTCTTTGATCTTAAAGGTACAAGGTTTAAATGCATTTGTCTTTTGAAGTTTGCATCACAACTGTAAAACACGCCTATCTTATTCTCCAAATCTTCTGAGTTATCGCTGATTTACAGATCTGTTTGTACAATGTATAAAGTGTGCACCTCTCACCCAATAAATAAATAAAAACACATTTTAATTAACTTAAGAAAACGTCTTTTAATGTAGTTTTCAGTAAGCATATGTTTTGTACAGAATAAAAGCATTAATGAATGTTCACTAATGGTCCTACACCTGATTGGATCCATTCAGATAGGACTGTTTTCCTAATTAATTCTAAGATTGTAATGCATCACCATTAAATGTTGATTTCATAAACACACAGAAATCAAGACGATGCTTATTAAAAAGGGCCATCAGAACTCCACTGAAGCAATTTACTGTATGTACTCTTGTGGAGTAAATAATTTAATTGCCTGTAGTTTAGAAACATTTTAGAGCAGGCATGCTTACAGTAATTAAACATGTCCAAACGAAATCAGCTTAAGAGAGATTTTTTAGATTAGAGCTCAGAAAGAGAGACAGGGGGCGAGAGGGAGAGGAAGAAACTGGAATGCTTCTTTGGAAAAGTCTTGCAGATGTTTCTTATGTATTTGTTGATTCCAAAGTAATATGTGCATGTGTGATGGGGTAAAAAACTGCCATAATCCCACATTAAATATACACCAAAAATTAATACAGTATACATATACAACAAGACGTCTTGGCAAATGGCTGAGATTCCAGTATGCTGTTGCCAGCCCTCTGCACTGTTCTGAGGTAAAATCGAGAGAACTATTCCATTTAATTTCCCTCTGAATCTCCATTCATAACACACCCCTTACTCTGCAAGTCATCAAGGTCGTTTCTCTCTAATTCTCCACGGTGCCTGTAATCACAGGGAAACTGACGTTTTGTTCCAAAGAACAGATTTAGCCTCTGTACTTTGGATTTCTATCAAGCTTTACGTAACTTTGGAATTGCAATTGAGTCTAAGTAGTCAGTCTGGCAGAGGGGATTTTGAACCACTATTATCCGAGTTTTCCAAGAAATAAAATTTAGAATAACATCAGTTATGTAAATCATGGGTTACGCTATGAAATTTAGTTTAAAATCACTACTTATTATTGCTTAGCTTTTTTAAGGTTTAATATGACATCAGACCTGAAACTTGAGCATTTCTGAAGAACCCAAAGAACAGAATTCTTTGTTATTCCTCATAGCAAAAAAAAGCTTTCCATAGCTTTCAGCAGATACAGTATACACTGTATACAGAGTCTCTTCCAAAGATATTGATATAAAAGCCATCTCCCAAACTTTAAACATTTTTGAATTGGTACAAGTAAAGTTCATATTCAATTTTTGAATCTTCTGAACTAACAGATTACAAAAAAAGATTTCCCTTGGCAAGGTCTCTCTTGATTGCTGTTCTTGTTTTCATTATTGAGCCAACAGAAATGGTTAGCTTGCAAATAAATGGCTTGTGTTGCCTCACTTTGCAGCCTTATAACAGCTACCTAAAAACAGAAATCTGAACACCTGCTTTGAGTCTCTAACTAATTAGCGGATCTGCAAAAACAAGACATTTCCTCTGTTTTTCTCCTGGATCATTTTCGCTTAATAACCAGTTGAATCCAGGACACATCAAAGAGCCTCCCATTGCACTAACAAGCCCCCAGCATGCATGTGTGCATATATTTCCTGCCTCATGCCTATTGCTTCTTTCCATTTTTTGTGCTAACTGTAACGGGTAATATGATGTATTAAATGTCATGTCGACATTGTTAGGTATGCATCTCTGTCCCGTAGTAGCGCTCTGTTTATGCTTATTCAGCCCTTTGAATAATTTAGCACATTTCATATTCCAAATTACCCTGATGGCTTGACGAGGCTGCTGGCACTTCCAGCAGGAGTGTGCTGTAGTAGGCTGAGGCAAAGGATCCTGCTACATCTGCTAGTCAAAGTCACCTCCCCTAGACAGGGGGCCTGCAGCCTTCTTGGGCAGGGATCTCACCTGCTAGTTTGCCTGGTGCTGCGTCTTGTCTGAGGGTCTGCTGAAACAAATGGCAGATTTAGAAATCCTACTAAAGTGTATTTGACTGTACAGTTTTGAAATCCCAGCACTGTCTTCAGAGACTGAACAATTGTTCCAGTGATCTTTTTTTTTATTACAGGTACTGCTTATGACACAAACAGTAGCTTTTCTGCCTGGAAAATCTAAATGAAAATGGCACTTTATTTTGAAAGAAAAAATACTTAACCTGTATTTCAAATATGCTGTTGTACTGTATGTACTGTATGTAATGTACTGTATTGTACATTACAAATATATTAAAATTCAATCAACCTTCCTATTATACTCCAGTGAAACATAAATACACAGTGCCAGATAGAAACCACCCTACTAATGGAACGACATATTCCTGGGAGTTGAATCAATCACTTTTAGATTTATAAAAGCGAAAAGACTGGCACTGTGACAGATAGTGTGTGTCTTATAAGAAATCTAACGGGTCACTTTGAATGTAACCCTAAACACCCTGCAGTTCTGCAGAGCTGACTCAAAAATGTATTTATCAAATTGTTAAAAAACAATTTAAATTTCTTCCAAGACTCTGCAAATAAATGTTTCTGTGTGACCTATATAACCTACTGTAGGCGGCTGTCCTGAATAACATCTGCTGGGTCAGTGTGGTTTTAATTTGTCCAATTAGTCCTTAAAAATGCTAAGTTACAAGCCGATAACTTAAAAAAACCCATTAACTGGCTTATTGAGAAACAAACAGCAGCTCATTTACCAATCTGCTTTGAAGGAGCTGTAGCTGTACAAAATGCAATATCCTTCTTGCTGGGGTACCAAAATTCATACTCAACAAACTTTAAAATGTCCACATTTTGGCAGCCACAATCCTTACCAGGTGTCATGCAAGTAATCACATTACACCTGTCCTGGAGTCCTTGCACTGGCTTCTTATCAGATTTTGTGTCAACTTCAAAATCCTCTTGCTCAGACATAATTCCCTACATGGCTTAGTACTTCAGTATCTGTCTGTCTTATTATCTTCCTACTCCCCATCTTGCAACCTTCGCTCATCTGCCTCTGGTCTCTTGTTTGTTCCCAAGCTCGTTTACACTATCGGTGACAGGGTCTTCTTCTGCTACACCCCCGAGCTCTGGAATTTTTTTCTTACTATAAAGTGCTTTGAGGAGCTTCTTTTAAAGGTGCGATATAAAATAGTTTATTTGATCATTAGTATGTAAAATGGGACCACAGCGGACAGGAGGTGCTGGGAAACAAACTAAACCAAGACTTAACATTAACAAAGTGTTAAAAGTGTGAGGGATTTCGGTTCTTTGGAAGTGAAGACACGGTGAGCTGTTATAAAAAGCCCCAAATTAAATATGAGTGGTGTTGAACACTCCAAAATCACCACAAAAGTAATTCTGTGGTTTGACTGTAAGTGGTTTGGTGGAATGTCTGCCCCCTGGTGGTAAAGCAAAGGAAAATAAAGCAGCCTGGAGTACTCAGCAACTACTTAAATGAGCGTATGATTAGAAAAAAGTTTCAGCCACATGTGGAGATATTTTGGTAGTTAATGTGTAGGGTGAGCAACAAGTTCAATATTATACTATTTAGGTTCACTTGCACTTACTCTGAGTGAGCTGCATTTACAACTTATATACAGTAATCTTTGGCAACTACGGTTTTGCAGTACTTTTAAATAAACAATGACTAGAGACATACAGAACAAATTATGCAAATACTGTAACTGGTCTAATGAGGTGCTTCAGAACTCATGTAGACTGATAACCACAATATTCTGTCTGCACCTCTCTACTATCTTGGTATCGTCTTCTAAGTATGGAACTGTATCTTTACCAGTCAGAAGAGCTTTATGTTATAAAAGAAATTCCATGGTTTGAACACTTTTTGTTCCTGTGTAACAGTTAAAATGGTGTTACTTAAGATGTGGTCAAGTGATACTTAAAATATTTAAATATCTATAATACTGCAAAGTGTCCAGGGGGAAAGAGACCTATTATTCTGAGTACATAAAAATAAATAATTACAGCAACAATCATTTTCTTAATATAAAGAAGAAATGGTTAACTTTATTATTCATATAATTATTAGAGCTGAAAAGGGGATTATATTATTGTACAGTATATGTTGCATTTCTGAACTAAGACACATTCATTATTTCCACATATTTCCACAAGTTGAAAAAAAAAGGGAGAAAGGATGTTGGCAGTCCCTGTCTTTACAATTTAAAGGTCAAGTGAAGTTCTAGGGCTGGTTGTTGCAGCCAGATGGTTTAAGTAAAGCGTTTCTTTGTGGAGGTCAAATGAGAAAGAGAGAGCATGCATTAATCCCATCAGCAAGCACTGCATTCACATAATGAGACATTAATATCGTGAGCGTGCTTTCAGATTAAACAGAGCATTTAGGACCATTAGATCAGTTTCGGCGCTGGCGTTAGGGCAGCAGGTCGGGATTCCCCCCCCAATCCTGTAAAATAGGTCACTGTTTATTGAGTATTAATGCTGCTGCAGTGATCCAGTTGTTTTAGCTCCAGCTCCAGGAATTAACCCTTCAGAGCTGGTCTCTGCAGCACACAGAGGAAAAGCTGTGTGATGTCGAGACGCCGGGGCATGACTTTCTGGTATGTCAGCAGCCCCAAAGGCACATCTTCACACACGCTACCTTTAGAAATGGCGGCTCATTTTGTCCCACAACGATCTTTCTCCATTTTCCCACAATCAACAATTCTCTTTAATGAACAGTGGACCTACCACTACAACTGTTCATTCTCAGCAATATTCTGTCACTTTGTGCCTTATAGATTTCCTAAGCACTGGATCAGTGCAAAGTGGTCACTTTCAACCACAATTAACAGAGGGGAAAAATCATAGTCATATTGTATTATTTATATAGTTATCCATCATAACCCAAATTACTGCACATCCTGCTTATGTTCATAAACTCAGACCAATATTATAATAGAACTTTAGAGTCTAGTTTTTGCTGTTATGTTTTGAATATGTTCAGAGAAGTAATTTGTGTTGGTTTATTTATTTTCTCATCATTTGCATTTTGCCTACTTCGTGTTTCCATGAATCAGAGAGCTCGCTGGAAATTCAGTGTCGTATTTAGATATGCTCTGGGAAAGGAGCAGGATATTGGAGTGACAGTGGAACAGTTGGTGGCAGGAAATGAAACTGAAGCTGAATAGTCAAGTTAAATTTTGTCATCTGAAAAAATATCTAAAATAGAAATACCACATTACACAGCTTTTGTCAAAAGCCGATGAGCAATGTGTATGTTTAATAAAATCTATATACAGTATAGTCATATTGGTGACTTTAAGCACCCTATAGCTGATAGTATGAGACTGTGGTGAGGTGAACCTTTGGATCCAAACTGAATGGACCACATCTTGTTAAGAAAACCCAATCCACCAGCACACTAGATAAACTCCCAATCTGGTTTTGTTATAAGAAGGAAACAAGTGAAAGGACCCACAGAAAAGCTTTTGATTTCCTAGCTTGAGCCAAGCGCAAGCAACAACACCTTTGGAGGGGATGTGATATTCTGATTTGTTCTAATTATGCAAAGCAGGGGTAGTGAGAAACGCCACAGTTTGTTCACTGTCGCTTGGCCAGGGTGAAGCACGCGAGAGAGAGAGAGAGAGAGAGAGAGCTGTGGATCTCAATTCAATTGCCTTGACTCAAGTCCAGGAACTCACTGATCCCAGCCCAGATGCCTGGTAAATAATAATCAACCCTGCACACCAGAAGGAACAATTAAACCCAATGTCCTTAATAACGGCACCCCAGATCTCGTACGGCAATGTGATCGTGAACAGCAGTCGGGAGGCAGATTAGAGCAGTCTAGCTTGTTCTGTTAGATAATGCTGCCAAAAGCCATTCTGTCTCTGTCGCTGGTGTGAAACTGCAGTTTTCATACCTTTAAATGTGTTCCTCTAGCTCTAGATTCAGTGACTTCATGCTGAAACTGCACAAAACCAAAGGGAAGAGACACCAGCACTGTAAATTTCTGTTCACACTCCAGGAAGAAGGCCCACTTATCTCCTTATCTCAAAATTGGCTTCTCCACCAGTTTAAGTATGGTCATGTGATATGGGCAAAATTGTCAAGTGTCATGTTTTCCTTTTTTAAAAAAAATTAGACTTAGCATATTTTAAAAACAACAACAGTATCATTTAATATCCTCCAGCTGGGAAAGCAGGCAGGGGCTTTTTTTCAGTGCTGCCTTTCTGCGTTCTAATTGCTTCATGTTGGCTTTGAATTTTCGATATTTGTACAAGTTGGCCGAGGTCATGATTGATCTGTCTCCCACCAATAAACTCATTCACCCAGCACAGTCTGTCCACCCAGAGGGAGAGAAACCTTTTGGTATTGATATTTTAAGCATCTCCACTGCTGCTCGTGATAACTTTTTTGGCTTTTGCTCAGTGAAGAGAAAAACAGAAATATTGCTTTAATGAATTATTCATTTCCTTAATAAAATTATTGATAAACAAATCATCCGTTACTCAATGTTGCCCTACAAAGGCCTCTGATAGTTTATTGTTATGTCAATGATCTATGAAACTGGATGAAAAATTGCCTAAAAATGTGTCCTAAAAAAGTAACATCATAACTTTTGTAATGTGGGGTAAAAATGAAATCACAATCTGTGGCTTCCAGCTTTAGAACAAATTTTTGCCTAATGATTTTTCCCATAACACGTTACATATTGAGGAACATTTATGTTTACAAGACAGAGAAGTCTCTCTTTTTAAATGTGTGCACCTCTGAAGTAGGATGGCAAACAAAATTCAATAAAACACAAGTTATTTAGAGCAATATAGCTAAAAATACAATAAAACAGTGCATTCACTCCCAGTGCCTTGAGGTCTATTAAAGTCATAACAAACTTACATGCACAAGTGCTATAGAAACTGGCAGGTGAGCTGTCTGAACATGCAGAACAGGATTTGTTTTAAAAAATCACAACTTTCCCCAAAGGGATATGTGATTTCAATAATAGTGCTGGTCTTTAGCTCCAAAACAGCTTCCAGAGAGTAAGCTTCTTCTTCTCTTTTAGTATGAGTTGGATCATTTAAAAATGAAAAAAAAAGAAATAGATGAAGAGCAGAGAATCTGCAATTCTTGTGGAATTAGTCGCCAATGGTGAGATTCTAAAACAGCTCATTGGAAGAAGTATTTTTCAGACACTTTTCTTCCTGAAGGAAGTTTCTGCTTTCTACTTTTCAGAGGGGAATTAGCCTTTACTTGCTCCTTTGCAGCCAGTGCATGATGACGCAGCTTCCTACCTGAAGGAATGTATTCCAGTTGTATATGTTAGACATAAAAAACTAAAATTTGCAAACCTTAAAGCAACAACATTTATTTAAAAGTAAACATTTTTAATTTCTAAAAAGGTGATCTTTTTCAGAGATTCCCTGTGTATAATTGACGTTTTTGAATAAGCTGAATTACTGTTCAACATGGACAGGGGAAAGGGTAGGACTCTTTAGAGTGCTTAAGCCTACAAAATACTCTAAACTTGGAACAAACTTTCTCTTTGGTGGCAGCACTGAGCAAGACCGGAGCACTAATAAGATTTTAACGCTTACAGTATATAAGCAGCAGGAGGCGTACATCTTTTGAATTGGCATGAGCTTGTAGAAAAGACAGATTGACAGTTAACCTCCTGATTCACAGGTCAGGCTGTTGTAAAGACACCAGGCCTCCAACAGGGATTTAAAGGGCCCTATAGGGAAACAGTAGAGTCAGGATGAAGGATTAAAAAACAGCTTGTATTTGAGTTTCAGGATGGGATCTCTGAATTCCCCCCACCCACCCACAATTAGATTTCCTAGAACACCATGGCAGATTACTGCTGGAGAGAACTCTTCAGTTCTGAGGTCCTGGGATTCAATCTGCTTCATGCCCTTAAAGATGTCTCATCGATACATATTTGCATTATATATATGCAAAAAAAACATGTATGAAGCCATTAATGCAAACCATCCATCCATTTTCTAACTACTTCTTTCAATACAGGGTTGTAGGGGAGCTGGAGCCTATCACAGCAAGCAACTGGTGCAAGGCAGGATACACCCTGGATGGGATACCAGTCACAAACAGAGATACATACTCACAGTTAGAACCCCAAGTTCCCAAAAGAACCCCACTTTCGGGAAGAAAATACAAACTCCACAGAGATGACACCCCAGGAATTAAACCCAACGCCGCAAGGCAGCAATGCTAACCACTGCAACTCTTAGCGCAAATCAATGTATTTTATTCAGCCACCTCCCTGATGATTCTCATTTAGTGCACTTTTGAACAATACGAGCCTATGTGAAACAGTCCTCAAAGACGAACAATTGCCGAATTCATCTTTCAGAATGGCTGATGTATGTTACCAACAACTAGGTGCTGTGACAAATTTCTCCAGGCCGTGTTATTACCCGCCCCGCGACTGATGGCAAAAAGGAAAAAAAGAGAAATGAATAAAGGTCACTTCTAAAGAAAGAGAACAGCAGCAATTAAGCTTGACGATGGTGATGGGGTGTTTATGAACAAACACAAATGGGGTGCTAAATATCATGCTAGTCTATAAATTATTGTGCAGTAAGATTTCAATCTGTAGTTGTCGTCACTGCTCAGTGAGAGGCAGTAGCCTCGCAACCTGCAGTTCTGTAGCTCTCTGCAGCCCAGATCTCACACTCCAGCCTTGCAGGACTGAGGCCTCAATATTTCTTCCACTGGTGGAATTGCCATAATATCAATCCAATACCAGGAACGGGATTCCCTCTCTCACAATCAAAGAGGTGCAGTGTTTAATTTGTGCATGCTCATGTCACCAGTTTGGAGGCTCGTGGAGTGGAAGGTGACATACCAGAGGGCAAATCCTTGTCCTCATTGTCCACCTGTCGGAAATACAGGTAACAGGTTTCATGCGAAGCCCACTTTCCTGGTGGGAAAGAAAGAGCTTGTTTTCCAACAGTGAAGGTGCCTGGTGGCTGATTGTTCAGGGAGGAACTAACATAGGGCCTCTTACAGTCAAAAGTACTCAAAGCAGTACATACAGTAGGAAGACTTCACTGTGTTGAGAAGCGGGTAAGATTGTGCAGGAGAGGTATACATACATAGTAATGAAGAGTGATGGTGAGAGCATGTATATAGAAATATATACTGTGTTTGGCATCAGCAGAGGGGGAGGCAGACCGCCCATGGAACAGATCTCATTTCTCCTGCACCGCAGTTTACCTTGTTAAAGGCTAGACCATCTGGCAAGTCAGTAACTGGCAGCTACTCGAATCCAGCCTCCTGTAAGCAAAGGCGTGCTGGCTATGATATTTACGGGTATACATCGTCATATTTTGTGCGTACTCCCTCCCTTCCTGGGACCTGTTTGCGACTGAATAACGGAGCTCCGGAAATGAAATTCTCGCCTCCGGGAACCTCGGCAAACTTCCTGCTGCCCTAGCGGAGAGAACAAGACGCGCCTGTGTCGAGGCCTGGGGGAAGGAGTGCCTTGTCATTTGCACACTAGTGGGAAGTGTCAGAGCACGCTGGACGGACACGTGCTTGAGAGAAAGGGGCCCAGCGAAAGCAATGGAAGAATGTAATCGCACTGCTGCAGGTGAAGCCAGGGAGCTTGCACAATGCTGTCCTCCCTCTCCAGTGGCGACCACATTTGAAGCCCAGCAGCAGCAGCTCCAATGCAATCTGTAATGTCATTAAAAGTGACAGCAGCTGCTCCGTCTGGCAGCACCCGAGCTGTCTCCTGTTCCCTCTGCCACCTCTTAAAGGCACAGCGCATCATTTTCCCCCCGTGCCCGGCCGATCTGGAGATGGCAAGAAAGAGGGAATGCCCAGCTGGTAGGAATGTGGCCACAGAGACTTCACCCCTTCCTTTACCTATTACCACCCACGCGACCGAGAAGCAATCTTCAGAAACAGTGCCGTAACAGCCCACATAAATATTGCCAGTAGACGAGCTTTATTTGGGAAATGTCCCGAAGCCAAGAATCGAACAATGCTCCGTCCCAAATATTGTTGTTGCAATACCCCCCTCCACCCCACGGCAGCATGTAACATAAGTAAATCCCTACACATCTGCTCAATACAACTACAAGTGAGAGGGGAATGGGAGAAATGGTTTTGACTCAATGAAGTCATCGTTCTAGATTATCCAAACGTATACAGAAGAGATTGCACTTATATATTTAACGCATTGTTATTTCCTTTGCTAGCATGAACCCTGTGCAGGCTTCAAATCCTGTTAGAGGGAGGCAGGCCCCCTTTAGAAAAGTGGAGCAACGGCCCTAAAGGGGTTAAATTTGCTGATCTCCGTCTCAGTATTTACCCACTGAATGCTGGCCAGGTTGAGTCCCCTGTGAACTGTGATCCACAGTAAATAGCAATCGCGCAGTTTGGCACATTTACCTCATCTGGCACTCGTTACTCCTCAGAGGCTGTATATTGACTAAAAAGAGAGGCTGAGCTTTCCTATCGCCCTAGCAGACTCCCGCACACTTCAGGAGCTCATCAACAGTGCACAACATCAAGCCCAGCCTGTGATCACCAGGAATGGGACTGAAAATGGAACTTTAAAGTTAGTATTTGTGTTGAATTTGGGCAAAACAAGAAATCCGTGATGGATAACATGCTAGCAGTGCATACAACATACAGCACATGATCTGGAATCAATAAGTATGTGTTCAGATAGGTTTTTGATATTACTTTGCAGATGTATGTAGTTAATATTTAAAACTGTTTACTAACTTTTTAATGCACACTTAAACAAAATTGGTATAAAATATTAACAATATACAACAACAAAATTACAAAAGCACTATGATAGGATTTTTTTCAAATGTGTAACTGTCTAAAAATATTACATCTAACTACTTTATAAAAACAATCCTTAGTACTTTGATTCCAGACTTTGCTATTTTTAATTTCTTATTGTTTTCAAAGCTTTACTAGGGAAGATTTTTTTCACAGAATCATTTGAACCACGAACTAACCTTTCATCACCAGAGAGTTTTGCGTAATGAGGTCATGTTAAAAAATCACAGAACCACATACATTACTTGTCCACTGGATGGTGCTCTTTTACATGTGAAAAGGAGAAAATCCTTTAGAAAACAGCCAGTTTGATGTTCAGGTCACAACAGAGAGCTTTCTGATGGTGCAAAAATGGTGAAGCTTTCAAAAAATGTTTCAGTGAAAGAAGAAAAAACAGAAATAGTCAGTAGTCAGCAATTAAGCAAGAGAAATATTGCTGATTGTTCTTGGTTCTCTGTTGGATACTAGCAAAGCAGGGGTTAAAGATCAAGAGTGGTACTAAGCAAACTATCAAAAACAACAAATGGTGTTTGTAATCCCGACTGGAATAACAACTCTGATTGTTTCAGCATCAGAGTGATGCTTAATTGGATTTGTGGCCACTACCTACTATAGAGTCAGCAAAAACTAATTGGAGTCTGTCTTTCGCTCAATAGAAACATTACAGCTTAATGGAGTACCACAAATTCAAATGATAAGCAAACTGGGTGGGTGTCTTATACTCATACCTTCTCTGTTTTTTTGTGGATTTCAGGAAAAAAAGAAATATGAGTTTCCATGGCAATTTGAAAAGGTGATGGTGGTGAGTGGGCTTGTGTGGGGGTGAAAGTACTGCATAATGTTCAAGCTAAGGAGAATATTGAGGAAATCTGGGGCCAGCAGGGGGCGCACACCCTGCGGTCTGTGTGGGTCCTAATGCCCCAGTATAGTGACGGGGACACTGTACTGTAAACAGGTGCCGTCCTTCAGATGAGACGTAAAACTGAGGTCCTGCCTGTGTGGTCATTAAAAATCCCAGGGCGTTTCTCCAAAAGAGTAGGGGTGTAACCCTGGAGTCCTGGCCAAATTTCCCATTGGCCCTTATCAATCATGGCCTCCTAATAATCCCCATCTCTGAACTGGCTTCATCACTCGGTTCTCCTCCCCACTGAGAGCTGGTGTGTGGGGAATGTACTGGTGCACTATGGCTGCCGTCGCATCATCCAGGTGGGGCTGCTCACCTGTGGGGCACTTTACCTGTAAAGCGCTTTGAGTGGAATCTCATGAAAAGCGCTACAGTATATAAGTGTAAAAAATATTATTACTGTTATTATTATTGTTATTATTATTATTATTAAATCTGTCATCCCAGATTAACGTTAGGTAATCCAAAGGTAGGGAGTCAGGGAATTTAGCCAGGGATGTGGCTGAAGAGCTCTCAGAGGGCATTTTGGGGCTTATTGGGTTTTTTCTGTCTTTCTTGATAACTAACTCTTGGCAAAACTTGCTGCAGTGCACACCTGCCTTCAAATGGTTCCCCTCTTCCTGAAGTGAACAACAGAGCAGGAATAACTATGCTTGTTTCTGTTAAACGTTGCCTGAAGCTAATTGCTAGACCTCTTTACTTTTATTATTGCTGTTAGAAATCGGCTGGCGTTCCAAGTTTAAGTGGGAGAAAGAAGCAGGTTTGCATTTTTTTGCACTTGGTCTTCAGTGGTTCAGCTGGAGTAAGCTTAGAATTTCAAAACAATTCCCACAGTGGACAAAACTTCATTAAGACAGTGTGGTCTTCCTCTTTCCTTGAAGACTTGAAACATGTACTGCCTTTCCTGAACATTTCACTGAGAGCCTTTTTTTAAATTGACCTCAAGGTTGTACATTTCAACACATGAAGGTCACATTCCAATACATTCAATAATTCATTATTGTTTTTAATAAAATGTTGAATGTCTTAATCCATAGTTGGTGATAAAACAAGAAACGTCATTTATAAAAATTCACTACAGAAAAATGGGCCTATCCAATCTTGAAAAGCATTTTCGAAAAGTCAATTTTATTTTTATCCAGATATCAGAATATGACTGTTCGTCTTAATACCAGACAATATTTTGCAGAGTCCATAGTTGTGCACGAGAGAATTGTGCAGAGGTTGATTTCTCCGAAGGTGGAATTTGAGGGTCCCCAAGCCACAGGTTTCAGTTTTGAGAGATGTGGTACTGCCTTGTCTCCTCACTGTCTAGCTACAGCAGACCCAGCAGAAAGCTCAGAGATATGGAGCTCTTATCTCAATACTCTCATCATGTTCAGAAAAGAAGCTCAAGAAGCTTAACTTCAATAAAGCAAAACAACATCAAAGTTTGCACTAATTCGTTTATTTATACATTTAGGTAAGTAACGCTACTGTGAGATTAACCTGCCTATATAGTTTTAAGGACAAGGCATATTTATCGACAGTAAACTATTATAATAGTTTAAAAATGCACTTTCCCCAAAAATTAATAATTGATTGACTTTGGTGTGAATATGGAACAATTTCCCCCAATTAATTAGTTTTAGTACAGTAATTATTACTTACGGGTAAAATGCACTAATTTGACTTTTCTGTACCGTACTTTTGATCCCCCACTGCAGACCCACTATCAGTCTGTAGAGGGCAGTGAAGTCACATGGTAAAATACAATAAACAAATAAAACAATGGAGATCTGCTTAGTTTTATGATTAGTACTATTAGTGTTAATAAAGAAACCGGTAATGCTTTCTTGTTGAAAATAATTATACACAGTTAAGAAAATCAATCAGATAAGGAATAAGATAGATAGATAAATAAACCTTTCTGCTACAAAAGAAACCAACACATAGGAGGGTTTTGAAACAAACTTTTCCTGTCTTTAAGAGAGAGTTGAGCATTACAGTCCAAAATGGATGACCATTTGTTTAAATCTATAATGGATACAATAGGAATTAATCTGGCAATAAAAAGTGTTCTGGAAAAAGTTCAGATAAATAAAATAAAAATAAATAAAAATAGAATGATTTTCACACACATTTTTTTACTAAAGACACATTTTGTACCAACAACAGATTTTTTAAAAGAAAGAGGAAGTGAGAGAAAGCCATCAGAAAAAGTTCCACTGTGTCTCTCTGGCAAATAATAGACAGTGTAGGGACATTCCACAGTTTGGGTGAATAGACACGCATTCTGCTCTTGGACAGAAATTTATGGTATTTGTTATTAAGGTTTGTTATTAAGGTTATTAAGGTTTGTTTTTTGAGCCACTGGCTTTGATGGAACAATTACAACATATACCGAAGATCTGTCTCGGCTTGGATGTGGCATGCTAAATACTAAAAGAGTGCTTATTCATAAGTAAAATGAATTATTCAGAAAACAATCTGTTATGTCATGCTCTGTATGTAACAAGGATATAGTGTTCCTATATCTGGAACCTCAAAAGTTTTAAGATAAACGATTGTTGAAATAAGAATGAAATCAGATGAATGTTGTGATACAGAGTGAACATAACATAACATAACATAACATAACATAACATAACATAACATAACATAACATAACATAAGCATCTCCAAGATTCAGTAGTTTATTCCATGAGTAGATACACAAGTACTTTGCACACGGTCTAATTGTGGGAACCTGACATTTACAAATAAACTTAAGCTCTTTACTCTGTATACTCTGCCTTCCTGATCAATATGGTATTTTATAGAACAGTCTAATCAAGTCAGGAAAAAACAAAATGATTGTTGAACATGGATATCATTCCTTAATAAAAGTACATATAACTCGACATGACATATAGTACATAGGATAAAAAACTCCACTAGTGTTTTCTACTATTATTACAACTTTGTTATTAATAGAGTTTAGTTTGGTTGAAAACACAGCCTTGTTCTATAGTGATATTTAGATAACATTGATCACAATCTTCAAAAACCTGATTACAACTCAATGAAAACTCTACAGCTAAAATTAAGTGTTATGTTAGCTAATCCATCGCCTTTTACAATCACATATAATTGACTAATTGTCAGATGTACTGTATCATATTAATAATATAATTTATTCCTGTCTACACATTCAGCTAAAACGCTACTTTTTGCACTATAAAGTACAGATAAGTCAGGATTAAACGTTACCTTAAAACAAAATGGATACATTTTTAGTGGATCTTCATAGAACTGTATTTTTGCTTAAAGAAGCAAAAACACTGAACATGCATAGTTTGTGTAAAATATTCTCGCTTTGATTTTGTTTCACGAACTGCATGTGCATTTTATCTTGCAAACATCTAATTTTACAAAGTTTCAGAGCAATCTTCCAAACCTCAGAGCAGAATCAATGGGAACAAGGAATCACTGTTCTTTTTTTCTGCTGTGGTTTTAACCATTGTGAACAATCCTTTGTTTTCTCTGAATTGCTCTCCTTCCCTTATTCTAGCACATTGAAATGTCTATGTTCAAAACTACTGTACTTTTATGGACCCAAGAACTGAGAGATAAATCTTGGTGTAATAGCACTAATTGTTTGCACACTCTATATATTTTTTATTCTTATTAATAGAGTACACTTAGATATGCATAACCTTAAGTAGCTGTCTGTCTCTGTTTTCAGAAGAGCAATTACTGGTTTATGTCTAATGCACAACACTGCAAGATCTATTATGGAATTTCATTGTTTTGTCAATAATTAAGTAAGCCCTGCTATTGCTTTAAAAATGTGGAAGGACAAATTATTGAGCATTTGTGTGGGAAAATGCAGTATAATGGAAGTTAAGGGTTTTAAGGCCTTGCAAGAAAAGTAATAATTTCCAAACATCAATTAAATCAGTGAATTTTATAATAACACGGGGGAAAAAGAAAAGGTAAGCAGTCTATTGTGAAATTAGAGTGAACACACAGGCGCTCGTATTTCATTACAATAAAGCCAAGTAGCCTGGAAGTTTTAGAGTAGCTAATTGACAGCTATATTGAACAGACCAGAGGGATCTAATAAAATCTTATGAAGAAATTGACCGTTTTAAATAGCAGCTGTTTAAAAATTCATCGAGTTCGCTGGAATATCATAAACTAAAGATCAGTTAGTTTTCACTCGGTGTGAAAAAGTGATGGCGCTGGACGTGGTTTGACTCGGCATTCTGTTAAGCGTCACGATCCCCTCTGCTCACCGTGGAACACACAAAAACGTTTTTGATATTTACTTTATTATTGTATCTAGTGCTCACACTTGCCAGAAGACAAAGGCAAAAGACACCTTAAACCAGCGTTTGCATAGGGATTTAATCCAGATTCTGTATAATGTTGAAGAGAGGTGCTGAAGGGATGTCAGCATCTGGCAAGAGCAACAACACTCCTGTAGCTGTAGGATGCTCTCCGCAAAGATCCATTTTAATCCTGAAACATCTGTACAAAGATGCAGTCCTTTCATAAAGCCACAGGTACAATGTAGTAAAACATGCAGTTGTACTGTCCTGGGAGATCATAGTGAAGATGGATAAAAGCTTAACAAGCTTCATTCAATAATGATAGAAACATGGGCAGATACGAAAGACCTGTAGATCTTTAAAAGATGTGGGAAATGCTTGAGGCTCATTCAGATCCACTGTGTATAGATTTTAATAAGAGATGGTTTGTGAAAAACAATAATTGTTATGATGAAAACATCAATAATTGAATAATAAGTGACAATAATTAGTAATTTATTTATATTTACAAAATGTGTAAATCATAAGTGGATTACTTTAACAGTACTGCAAAAAAAAAAACAACAGTTTTCCAAAACGATTAGAGTACAACCTTGGAGAATATTACACAATGTTTCTATGTGTTTATATTTTTATTTATATGAGCTATTTTTGCATTGAATTTATTAATATAATTTACGACATAATATCACTCCTGTATAGAGAGCCTTTGAAAACAAGATGAGCACATTAAGAAAAGTGCAAGTGGGAGGAGACCCATCTATACGATGTGGTTTTCAGTATCAAACTGATGAAAGAATCTAGTCCAGACATTTCTTGATGGAAGCCAGGGTATGTGCTTCAACTAAGCTTGTTCCAGACTCAAGCGAGGTTGCACAGCTAGTTACCTAGATTCTTAAATGAAAATTTAAACCTACCCACTTATTGCTAGTAGCACACTCGGTACTTGATGATAGGTTTCCAGTGGGTACAAACAAGAAGTCACTGAAAAAAAACATTATCATCATGCACCAGCTCAGCAACTTGCAATTGGCTGCCTGGTCATAATATCCCAGGTCTTAGTTATTTCATATAACTGAAGAAGGCTCCACAGCCAAAACGTTGTGTTTCTTTTCTTCTCTTTTCAGCATGGAATAAACCTTAACCTGTTACTTTGCAGCCTACGCGTGTTTATGCAGCTCCCTACTTGAACTAATACAACTGAATGAATGTTTCTCCTCCCTCCATATAGTATTAGTTGGAACCAATTTCCCTTGCTCAGTCATGGATAAGAGTGAAATAAAGAGTCAGTGCAACAGTTGCGGAAGAATTTTTGGAGAACATTTGAAACTCACTTGATATTTAGAGCAAAGCACACTTTCAGTCAGATTCAGATGATATCAATTAATATTAAAAGTACACAATGAATCTCACTCTTTGCCCTGCTCTCACTTCATCTGTGGCTAAGTGGCTGATTTCCACAGTCACCTGAAGCAGGCAGCCGAAGGGAAAGACCAGCATATTGTCAGCTTAACACTTGAATGGATGATAAGTGCTCTAGAAACACAATGTCTCCCAGCAAATATGAATTTAATAAAATGTCTACAAAAGTGGACCACAGCATATAAAAAGGCAAAATGGCAAACCAGTACAGATTCTGGGCCCTCAGTTCAGAGCACAGGCTTTCCACATGTGTGGCACAGGACAGAACAAGCGCAGGGAGGAAGTGGTTAAGAGCTCAATTGATAGAACTCTACACTTTGAGGGGAAGTGAGAGTGAGAGGGCCAACAAAAGTGCTGAATGAGCTCTCTTTTGCTACCTCTCTCCAAAAAATTGAACATTGTTAATGATCCTTCATTTAATTCAGTTCCACTATACCTTTCAACCCACCATTGTGTACCGTACAATCTGCTGCTTGTTGTTCCCTCAAAGACACAGTGATGGGAAGCAGGTACACCAGATGGATAAACCTAGTGTGACTAATTATTGTGTATTTGCCTTTAATTATTATCATTTATAACCGCAGAGCAGACAATAGAGGTTCTCTGTGTTGGAACGGAGCCACCGCAGCAAACAACTTCTCACAAAGTGCCGATGAGGAGCCGGGCGACGGTGGAAGAGGCGTCGTTGACCTCCGCGCAGCCCGAGCCAGGGCAGCGGAGAGAGGAGACGAGCAGAAGCAATCCACAACAACGGCAGTGCCGCCAACTCGGATTTCTGCTTCCCAAAAGCCACGGTGGGAGCTGGGCCATGAAGGGGATGAAGGCTCTTTAGAAAAAATAAATCAAGCGATATCTTCGACGTGTGTACAGTGCAATCAGTTTTATTAAAACATATTAAAGCAGAGGATATTTTTCTTTGATGCTTTATTAACCAGATTTGTTAATTGAGAACAATTTCTAATTAACATTATTGCCCTGGAGAGTTCCCATTTATACAGGGGATTGCAAACAAGAGGAGGCCACTCAGCCCACCTTGCTTGTTTAGTTTCTTATGACATATTGATCCAAAGGTCTCATTCAGCTGTTGGCTGAAGAACTCTCCTGCAACAACATGGCTGGGCCAGCAAGTTCCATATACCACCATCCCTTTGTGCAAAGAAGGCCTTTGCATATTCATTCTGACATAGTTTTCTTCTCTGAATTTCTGCACGTGTGATGACTGTTTCAGTACCTTTCAGGATTTCCAGTGTTTGCTTCAAGGGCCCTTGTAGGTCTCCTTATTCACAGCCAAACATTAATATTTCTTGTGATAGGTCAGTGTAAATTAGGAAAATAAACATAATATATATTGTACATACTGTACTCTTACAATGAATTGATAACTTACTGTATCGGCTCTTGAGTGATATCCCATGTGCAGAGGATTATAATGCGACAGAGCTAGCTTATTTGTAATTGGGTAGGATTTACATTTTGTCTCCTCTGTGACAGTGAGAAGTCCAAAAGTTTCTACACATGAATATGAGATGCACAGCTTCCTTAACTGCCAGAAAATGATAATTCAATACGACAGCCATCACTAGGTGTATGACTAAAGAGGAGAAGAGGTGTGAATTGTGACAGAGGAAGTTCAAAAAAGCAACTGTTAGCAGAAAGCCTACAGGTACAGTAAGCCGCAATAACATGATATTAGTTTTGCAGGTATAGAGAAAACCTTAATTAATCTAAGTGCTTGTATGAACTCTACACAGGCCCAGTCTGCACTTGACATACTGTAGGGTCTATTGGAGGCTGTAGTTCAGAAAAACAGAAGGTCAAAGGATTGCCTGATGTGCTCGGATATATTCACCGAGACACTGCAGCACAGGGGCACTGTGTTAAGAGAGCCACATATGGCAACATAAGAAATCTAAGTGTGACAGAGTGAAGAAAGAGACCTTATTTTCTTTTAAAATTGTCTTTTTTAAGAGAACAATAAATTAATAGATCTCCAGGCATCAAGGACATGTTTTATTTGAATTGTAATTGTGTCTGCCTACATTGCGTATTGTCACAGACATTACTAGCGGACTGATTAAATGAAGCTACATTTACCAAAATACGCAGAGTTAATTAAACCATCACACATACAATGGGGCTCTGAAATGTCTTTCTGTATTTACTTATTTTTGTTTTTGTATGGGGAATCTGTTAACAGCATTAACCCAGAAATTTAATTTGAAATCTATACAGGCAATGTTTCAAATTATAATTAGTCAAATTGAACCTTAAGAATCTTGGTTCAAGGTAATTTCGATAGATCACTCTTACTCCCTTTCTGATTTAACTGAAATGAGAAATGCTTTATCTCTTACTGTTTGCTTGTTTCTTCCGTGTATTATCTAGAGCACATTCAGATTTCATTTTAATGAAAAAGGATGTTGCATTGGGGATAAGGACAAAGCAAAGTATACATTACCAACATCTTCTTTAATAGACATCAGTTATTTTTAAGAGTATACAGAGCAGCTCTTCACTGAGTTACTACTGGTTTCATAGGACTCCTAAAATTTTATCTGGGAAAGACTGAGTTTTGGGGGAGGCTAGAGGGATTATTTTCATGTTCTGTCGTTGTTTAAATGTTCATTTTTGTTTTGCATTAAAATAAAAAAAATGATCACAAAACAAAATCGATATGTTATTACAATGTTATTGCACACATATACACTAATTATGATTTTCATATCCAGCTTTGACTTTTAAAAACACATTTAAAGTGGAGCAAATATTGCACTTAATGTATGAAGTGATATTAATAACATGGCATTCACAATAATGTTATTACAGGAGGCACATAGTAGTGAGGTGTGGATCAAGTTATATCAGGCTATCCTGTCAAAGCCGGTTATATTATTTCTTTCAAGATATGGGTGGATGAGATATTCAAAACCTTCATCTGATAAATCCTAATGATCTAGATGGGCTGAATGGCCTCTCTTATTTGAAAATTTGTTGTCTTTTCTCATATGTTCTTGATTATTGTATTGACATTTGTTCTGTAACTATGTAACCAAAGCACAGTGCTTGGCGAAACATTGTGCTGGGCAGTGTGCATTGTGTCTGCAGTGCACTTGATAATCTGTCTTCCAAGAATGTTTGTAGTCCTGCAAAAGTGTGAGATTTTATAATGATGTTAAGAGAAGGTGGACAGGCATTGCAGCATCTTATCTAGAAGCTGCCTTTTGTTTGAAAAATTTCTACAGCTGTCAGAACATTATAATGCTTAATCCTTTAATAGATAATATAAATATATATTAATTTTAGATATATATTTTGTCTGATAATGATGTTGGTCTAAACAAAATATAAACATCTGAAGAAATGAAAAATATGATGAGGATTTTATCAACTATGATGGTTAAAAATGTATTTTTGTACAGAAACTGCACAACATCTCTTCCTTTGTATCTTTGTCAGTCTTTCCCATTGTGTCTTAGTCTGCTCTGTCTTTACCATACACAGGAGGAATGTGCTCAGCAACATTGTTAGGCATCTCAAAATTCAACACAAAAATAAAGAAAAAGACTTCTATCCAAATTGGCAAGATTCTACTACAACAGAAACAAATGGTGTATGACTTACATTTTTTAATTCCATAAATCTCTCACTGGAGACTAAGAATGACTGTACATATTGTATGCCAAATAAATATTTATTATCAGACTAAAACAAAACAAAAGAAGACAAAGACAAGCAAACAAGAAATTCGAGTGATAGGGATTACATCAGCTGTACGATTAATACAGTAGACAGACGAGGCATTAAAATGAAACAAAACCATGACTTGCTCATGGTCTGACACCACCTCAAAATTCAATTTCAGACACTTAACTCCCTTCAGAAAGCCCTCTTAACTGTATTAAAGAAGAGTTAGAAGGTGTTTGTTTCCTAAATGAGTTTTCCAGAACAACACACAGGTACAATACAGTATACGTACAGTTGACAGGTAAAAGACAAATTGCTTTGCAGGTATGATATGAGTTTCCAGAGGACATCTTTCGATGGACACTCAAATGGGTCGGCTTCTGCCAGCCCAGCTAACACCCTTAAGTGGTTACATTCTTTAGAATTTAATGGATACCAATTGTTAACAATAAAACCCTGACACAATCAGAGACCTTTTAGCTGCAGACATCACAGGAAGATTTATAGTAACGACTCTTCCCAGGTAAGAACTTCCTCAGGGGCGTTACCAGAGCTTTGTGTTGATCAAGCATATCTTTTTGCTCAATGCTTTTTCTTACCTGCAAACACACAAGCACAGAGAGAGAGAGAGAGATCTGGAGCTACATAACCGTCAGTTTCTTAACTGTCATGTATTAGATTGTGATTATTAGAAAACTCTGATTGGGAGGAAGACTGAGCAGCCCTGAGTGTACGTTAATGGAGTCTTTAATCTTTTATGATTTGCTATTTTGTATGAAAATGTTTTACATTTGGATTTCATTCTGGTTTTATTTGGATTTTATTCTTGTTTTGTATTTATATAAATAATATTTATACTATTATCTGCCAAATAAAATATTAATGAGAGTTACATCAGCAATTGATAATATGGCACACTACCAGATTTGATAGTTACAACACTTGAACCATACCTATAGTATGTAGTGCATAACATACATAAATACATAGATTTATGTTTAGGGATAAGATTAATGGTGAGATCAGGTTTGGACTTCAGGTTAGGGTTGGAATACTTTAATATACATTGACTCAGAGGAACACACTACAGGTAATAATTCCTTGAGATACAGCACATGTTTGTTGTGCATGAATAAAGATAGGCACTTCTTCATTTAAACAGTGCACACCACAGCACACCTAATAAACTAAAACAAAATAATAGTCAACATAAAACTATAGTTCATGTTTGTTTGTTCTATACTGGAATGGTAAGGAAAAAATGTTTCATGCATTTCAAAGTGTTCATGCATTTCTTCTGAAACAATGCAAGATATCAAGTCAAGGACACACAAAAAGCCTTTTGGCATTTTTCTTGTAATACCATATGCAAAAGATCCACATTTCATAAGCCATTCTGTATTTGTATTAAATTTTGTATGATTGAAATAATAGTTTTCCCTGCACACTGTATAACAGATTTATTTTTAATAATACCAGCTGACTTACAGACTGAGACCAGATCCCACTGTAATTCACACTCAGATGTTTGCTAATTTATTTTTAAAATAAAATACATTGTACACTGTTAATAATCCATCTTATTTTTGTAAAATCATATACTGTTCTTACAGCTCTCTTTTCTTTTGGAGGTTTTCGACTCTTTTTTAATAAATAAGAGATGTTGTCTGTGATGGCTGCTCAACAAAGAGCAAGCAGTCTTCAGCTGTAACCTCTCCGCGCTGGAGTCTGGAACATGACACATGTCAGGCTATGATAAATGGTGCAGAGTCTCAGTAATTTCACCAGGAATGCCCTTGAGATGCCCAAGACCCTGATCGCAAATGTTATTGTTGAATTAAACCATAAAAAGAAATCCCTGTTTTTCCTTGACATGATAGGAAACACACCAAAAAAGATAATAAAGTTTCTCCCTCTTTGTATATATATATAATGTGTGTGTGTGCTTTTATAAATAAAATGAAACCCCTAAGACTCTGTACATATCAGATACTCGTGCCTCTTTATCTCCAAATGAGACTTTGGACTCAAAAATGTTAAAAAAAATAGTGTGCAGCATGAAGCTGGAATTTAGATTTGCAGTGATGTGCCTTACAGCTTTATGTTATTTAGATTTTTTTTTCATTTCTCAAAGTGTGTTTTTAAACGTAACCTTTCACTGCTCATTGTGTTACTCCATTTTTTACAGCCTTAGCCATGGAGTGTCTTGTTTTGTAACCCTAGTGAGATAAATTTACTAGTGAGGTGTTCAATCGGCTTTCGGCTGGAAATCTCTGCGCGGAATTTGGGCCCCTGTACGTTGCCACCAGTACTGTCCATGATCTCCTGATTCCTATAGGTGGTAACACTGCTCCAAGCAGGTCCTCCTAGATGTGAAGGGCTGAAGACCAACACAGGCTGGATTGCCAGTAGATCTGTAATGGTCTATCCCCAAAACAAATCTAAAGTGCTGTTAGCAAACTCATTAATTCAAATGGCATTCATTACAAAAGTTTGGAAGGAATGACAACATCCAAGTCATTTTCATCCCAGATGTATTAGGGTTCCAGCCTAGTTGTGTTATAAAGTAAATGCCATTAGCAATCCCTTCTTTTCACATTCATCTTTTACATCCCCCCTATGCTCAATCTCCACCCGTGCAGCTCACTTTCACTCTGCATGGGGGTCGTAGCCTCCTGGTCCTATAGGTTAAGCCCAATCTCACTATACCAAAATACTCCATTAACATTTTTCAATACATTTAATTCTTGGGTTATTTCTTGTTATTCCATGTGAACTACTGTAAGTAATACCTGTGTGTTAGACCACCAGGTACTAGAACTGTCATGTCCTTATCACCGGTTCCACCTTCACTCATCTACAATCAGGCCTTTAACAGTTGAGTATTGCCTGGGTATACTGGAACGGCGTAACACCAAATGGAAACATGCTGCATGGGACATCATGACATGGTTTCCTGAACTGCAATAGACCCTTTCAGGTAATCTCGCATTCCATGAATGAAACTAGTGGGCCCGGAGTGAGGGCACATTTTCTTAGAGAGTAACATTAAGATTGCTTTCCCTGAATCACTGCAGGGTCTGTAGAGAACCAAATTCTTAAATATAGCAATCGGAGGTGGATCTTAGTAGACTAAACAGTTCATCCAAACTCTTGTGGGACACCTGAGGTAAAAGCACGCCCCACAGGTTTTGGTAACAGAATTATATCAATACAGGCAATTGTACATCTTTACTTGATGCTTACTAGTTTTGCTATTTCCCACCAGGATGAGAAGCTTAGGGCAGGGGATTTTCTCCCCTCGAACCCTCCTCCCAGTGCTATAATTCAAGGTAAAATAAACCCAGTGAGCAGCAGTTTGTCCCCTGCACGCCAAGTTTACTCCATTCTCTGCCTTCTTCTTGGCTCTGCTTCCCATTTTGCAGTGATTTGCATGGCAATTACTATAAAACAAACACTAAACTCTCCTTGCCGTCCTCTCCTGCCTTTGACAAATAGATGGTGGGGTCTTTTAATTGGATCGAAGGCGTTGCGGATCTATTAGGGCTGGGAGAGAGACGGATGGGGCCGTCACGCAACGCGGCAGGGAGCACCGGAGCAAACTCCCTAATTACCCAGCCCTATCCATAACCCGCGCACGCGCCACACTCTCCTGCTGTCAGCAGCCTCGGCTGTGGGTAGGAGCCGAAGAGGAAAAGACCCGCTGGGCGGGCGAGAGCTTCCACATCCAGCACTTTTGTTCAGCACAGGTTGGCCTTGGCCGGCGTTCACTGCCTGGCGCACTGAGCACCACACGACTTTCAGCAGAAAAAGTCCCCCGAGCAGATTTTCCAACAAGCGTTTTGCATTCTTTCAGGGACAATTCCCTAAATTGTTTTGTCAGGTGAAAAAAAAGAACAAAAGATAGAAAAAATGGTCTAGCTCGTACACCTGGATGAAACCAACTCACTCCTCCAGAGTTGAATTTACTTTTTATCAAATCTTTCTGAGTACAACAGGGGTGTATTAGTCATCTCTTTTTGACTGCTTCTTTGTGGAAAAAAGAAGGCAGTGATCTGTTTTGGGATGCAGCGATATCTAGGAATTACAGTGAAGAGCAATGAACAATATTGTTCTCTTCTCAGGTTCTCTGTACATGCACATCTATTGCACCGTACTGAAAGAGGATGACTAGGCGGAAGGTTAGGCCTGGGTTAGGGTGAGGAATGGAGTAAAGGCTGGAATACTTCCCAATCATAGTAAAGATGCAGACAATTACTTCTGTGAGTGAAAATGCCTGATATGTACAATTCTAAAAGGTCTAGAATAAGAAACATTAAGAAGCGTGAAAGATAGTTAAATAATGCCAGAATACTGTATTTTATTATTGATGCTGCGTGCAGGTAACAGGTTAAATGATCGTAAAGAAAAGGAGTTAATTCCGGTTGGACAGCAGAGACCACATTTCCTTCTAAACCTGCCACACAAAGGCTTCAAGGTTAGAATATTGCACTTTGTGAAATGAAAATCTGGGTACCTGTAGCTGTCATAAATATTTAATAATAAGCAATCTTTTCATTTTCATTTTCTCATAAACGCTGCAGTATATTTAATATCAAATATCGCTGCTCTTCAAACACAGGCGAAAGAGGACAGGAGAGATGAAAATGGACCAATACTGTCTTAAATAAAAATAAATAAAAAAATAAACATCTCCACAAGCACATGAATTCTATTAATAATAAAACTAAAAGTTCAAATTATTCTTACTGAAGAGCTATTGGTTGGTGACACTTTTTAATGTGGAGTCCAGAGTGTCTTATACATGCACTGTTTCTATCATATTTGCATTTTAATGTTTAACCACCAAAACATTTCAGATGAAGAATATGTTGAGAGTTTTACACTTAAGCATTGCTTTCCATGTTCCATAGGCTGGGGATCCACAACCTTTGCATATTTATAGCGTACAGAGATATGCATAGGATTAAGTTAAAATGAAAGGAGTGCTGTCTCACTCGGATGCACCCAGCGATCCAATTTGACACAGGTAGGTCACAGTATTTGCTACGTGCATTCCATACATACAGTATAGACAGAAGCTGATAAAAATTAATTTTTTCATAAACAATGTCCTTTGGACTCCAAAAACATCTCTTGTAGCTATAAAGATTTACATGCCAATACGTTTTTGGGTACAACTCTACAGTCTTAGGAAACAGGTGTTATTATTTATTTGATGAGTCTTGCAGCATAATGGTTCTCAGTCCAGCCACTGCCCTTTTTTTATATCTGTGCTTTATTAAATGTGTCGTAACATCTACAGAACAATGTCATACCTCTGGCTCTCTCTCACATCCAATTTTGTTTGCATTGACCTAAAGTGGTCAGAGAGGCCTCCTTATAAAAAGCTGCTCTTGTAGTCCATTGGCTGCCTTCAATTTCATACATGTGAAGTTTCAATCTAGACGGACCTGTCTCCTTTCACATTACTCTTTTTTCTAAACTTGCTCTCTCTTTCCTGGCTTACTCTTAGAGATTTTCCTCCTGTGTTGTTATTTTCAACCCTGGTGGACGGAGGGTTTGGTATGTGTTCTGGAAACACATCAAAGAAAGCAAAAAGGCAGCAATTTTCTGCTTGAATATCCCTCTGACTAAATCCATTGATCATCCTCGGGGTTCCTGCACGAGAGAGAAATGGAGAGGTGTGTTTTATCCTCTAATAACTCCTACCTTCACCCTCCCTGCTTCTCTGTTGTTGTGCTGTTGTTGGTCGCACCTCTGCTCTATTCCTTGGAGAGCTGGCGAGATTGAAGTTATTTTATGCTTGAGCTCCCCTGGTCCCAATTTGAAAACTCTGCGTGTCAGTTTTCACACATTGCTGTCATGCGGCGAGGAGCGTTACAGAATTTGTTTTTTTTTTCTTTTCTGAAGGCATCTGGCAGAGTACTCCTTTTGCAGTGCGATATCCCGGACCATCAGAGCAAGCTAAGTTATGGCACTGATCATCTCACAGGCTGGTTATCGCAACATAATTAACATGACATTTACAAACATGTCAGTTTTCCAATGCACCTCACTCCAATACAGCAGTGCTATGCTGCACACATTGCTCATTTGGTTGCTATTAGCTCTCTGATCCATAATCTTCATGAAGAACCGCCCACATAGAACGACAGGACTGCGACAACTGAGATGAACCATGCAGTTGAGAAAATAATAACAATGGATTGCTTTACCTTATTGTTTGAACGACTCAGACATGCTGTCATCATGTTATGCAATTCTCCCTTGTTATAATATTTTAAAGAATTCATTAAGTCTCTAAAATTAAATTTTGTAGCATTACAAACTTATTTTTTATTTATCTAAGTACAAACAGGTCATCTGTGCTTGTCAGGTCTTCTCTGTTATCACTTCCAGGGTAACTACAAGACGAGACATCCTTGTTTATTTTGTAACAATTACTTTGACAGGTGTACTTTACCCAACCAGATTCAAACAAGATGTTACCAGATTTAATTTAAACACCCTATGGGAGTATGAAGCAAGTTAGCCAGCCATGTAGTTGAAGCCAATATCCTGGCTTCTTTCAAGAAATGACTGAATAGGATGTTCAGATGATTGAGCTTCTAGCAACCAAACCTCTTCCTTGGAAATGGTCTTCTGTTTCTATGGAAAATATTTTTATGAAAGTTTTACATAGCCCTAGAAAAGTTATACTGTTCATCATCCTTATTAGTATCAATATCTTCTAATGTTACATTAGTATTTATAAATTGTTCAAAACAATGACCTTCAAAAAGTCACCATAAAACACTGGGTTTTATTCCCATTGAAGCCAGGATTTTACCCCACCTTTGGAAGAATAAGAAAAAGTGCTGTCTTGTGAACAAGGGTAGAGGATAAAAAGAGACCCTGCATACCTCTTATATAAAAGAAAGAAGCTTAAGCGTATTTCTACATTTTCCAACTGACAAATTAATACACCAGGAAAACAAATAGCAGGTGTTTCAAAACACTGAGATAAAAAGTATTGTGTTCTTTGAGCCACGAAAGTCTTATTGAGTTTCAAAATAGGCTGTTTGTGAGACTCCCAGCCCACCCTCTCAGTCTTCCTGGTCTTTATCTCTGGAGAAGTGACAGGCTGGGGACCTGCAGGCGGCTGCGGACAGGCCGGCCAGTTGGCTGCAGCACCCCTCAGACGCCTCTCCTCGCCTGCCGGCGCGCACTGTCTCCGGCTGCCTCTTCGTACTGCGGCCAGCCCCCAGTCCCGGAGTGCTCTTGGACTGTACTCATATTTTGTATTGAGATGGGGGTGGCAGGGTGGTGACCTCCCTGGGCCTGGACGTGGAGTTTGTTCTCCCCGTAGACATGATGGTTAATTGGTTAATTGGGTTAATTGGTGTCTTCTCAACTGTCAGTGTGGGTGTGTGTGTGTGGTTATGTGTCCTGTTGTAGATGGCGTCCCGTCCAGTCTGGAGTTCACCCAGGGACGGCTTACCTTGGCACTCCTTAGGATTCAGCGTCTATGGATAATGGAAGTTTTTTCACACATAATATATACATACACTCATGTCATCTATATATGAATACATGTGGGATATCTGGGATGTTTTGTAACATTTGCAGTTTTGTGTTATTTAATATAAAAACCTATAAACAACTATAACAAAGCTATTTTAACATCTGACATATTAATTACTTTGACTTTTGTATGAATTAAATGATTTGGTAGCTTTGTTGCACTGCTGTGTTCTGAGTTCCTCACCCGTCTTTTCCTTGTCCTACAGTATAACCATGCAGCTTAGTTTTTAAAATGGGAACCGCAAATTTAAAAACAATATCCAGATCAATAAGACCTAATAAATTCTGGGTGGGCTTGATCATTGTAGAATATAACACGAAAGCAGAAGTGAATTATTTCATTATTTAACTCCTAGTCCTGCATTGTTCAATGTAATATAATATCCACCTGCATCAACTTGACCTCACACACGAATCAATCAATTAATTTCAACCCATAACTTACAATAAGCAGATACAAACTTATATGGACAGAGCTCAGTTCTTTTGTAAAGTCCTGTACAATAGTGAATCCACAGAGTTCTCAATTGACTCACCTTGATTTGCACTATCTTAGTTTAACATACCTCAAAATATATACCATTTCTTAATAAAAAAAAACAAAATTGTGAAAAAACATTCATTAAAGAAAATGATTGGAACAGTTATGATCAGCTAAAACCCAGATAATAAAAACATATTTGCAATGTTACGACTAAAATAAGCAGTATTTCAAAGGCCCACTGAGAGTAAAAGAACTGAAGATAGTTTAGGAGACCAGATGCAGTTGAATGTCCATGACTCTGTGTTTTCCACACCGTTCACTACCCACCACTAACAGAGCTCTTCTCCTTTATACATTAAGCCAAACATTCAAGGGTTTTACATGAAATTGATTTGTTTTCCATTTAGAAACATTTAGTTCAAAAATGACTTTTAGTACAACTACATAAACATCCTCCAGGAATTTATGTGTGTCATTTTCTTCATTTAGGAGCTCTGGTTGGGAATGAGCTGGAACACATGACTCCCCATTGACATGCATTCTTGCATTGTGTATTAGTTTTTAAGTTTAGACGTTTTTGAATTACACAGAACTTTTCAGGAATGTGTAAATCGAGCATTACCTGTACAGTATGTTGATTTATGGAAGCCTTAAAACTGTTTTTAGTTCTAGATGAACAACTAAGACTTTATATAAATACATTTAACTGCCCTGAAATGGCCTATTTCCCCAGTTTCTTTCTTGTTTCAGTGCGCTAGTTTTTATTTATTATTACTTTCATTTTGTTAATGGTCTTCATACAGAGTTGTACAACCAAAATAATGAATGGAAACCAGTGAGGTGCTCCGGACGGATTGATGAGAGATCCTTCTAGGAATGCGTTTTTGATGGAGATGGTGCCAGGAAAGAGACGTGGCCATCTTGCACATAGGCACACATTTCACTTAGTAGATTAAAATCAATTAAGTGTGTTTAAGCTCCAGCCTAGTCTCAGGTTGTTCAGTAGTGATGATGCCAGACACAGGCCCATATTACAAGTGACGTTGCAGCGATACATCCTCTTGGCTGTGGAAGTATTAGTTTATAAGTACTACCATCTGATACATTGTTGCTTTTTTTAACACTCAGATTTCCAAGTACTGTTCATCATAGCAGCAGGCTTAACATCTCGCCCTGCATGTCCTGGTTAGGCTGTTGCTCTTCATGAGCAGCAATATATGTCTTGATTAAAATGTTTTATCAACAGATAGGTCGGCTGTAACATAACTGTATCTATCTATCTATCAGATGCAAAAATGTGTTTTATTGAGAACACTTTGAAACACTTGCACTATGGAAATAACTTTTTGTGTGTGTTTTTTTTTTCCCCTGTAGCTTGATTGCTGAAGCCTGAGCCTTGACACTTGTGATGCGCTCTGCCAAGAACATTAAGTATCCAAAAGTGATAAAGCTTCAATTTGCTAGACCATTAGACTAATTACTGCAATAATTAAGTAACTACTTGATTAGAACTAATGGGTACCTAATTATCCAGGAATGAAGGATCAGGTGGTAATTAATAGAGTCGAGCTGATGTCTTATGACTTACTGTCCCTGATACCAGACATCAGGGAGCTATACTGGTGAAAACAAACAATGCCTTTTGAGTGTTTATTTAGACCCCTGTAGCTCTGGAAAACAATCTGCTAGTTTTAAATAGAGGGCTGAGAAGAGAGGATACACACTGCTGACGGATTCCGGTGCTGCACTGTTTATCAAAATATTTGTCACTTTGAAAATTGGCTGTTTCTATTATAACATTATTTGCAAAAAAATCTTTTTGCTTCACAATCTGTAGCGCTAGGTTGCACAGAGTGACTCCAGTCCGAAAAACTACTTTGATCGGCAAATTCTCGGGCTGCCATTCTTCCCTGAGCTTTTTTTTTTCAGTCTGACGAAATCCTGCAAGATTGACGGCGGCTTTTTCCACCCTACAATTCCATTACTAGAGCTTTTCTTCTGGAACACCATCTCGAATCTCACACATTAATTTGAACATATAAGCTAACACTTGGAAGTCTTTAACCAATACTTAAAACATGTTTTTGAAGGATGTTCTAAACAATTTTAAAATCTTTTTTTAATGTATTACAAAAGACTGAATAATAAATGATGTGGGGGAAGCCAAATAGAATTAAAGAGAAAAATTCCATTAGAGGCACTGCAAAAACTGCATGCTAACAATGATAAGTTGTTAATCATAAGCTGATCATGATATATTTAGGCACTAAAAAAAGATAAATGCTTACCTTTAGTCTTCAGCTGAGTACAATTCATGCACTATTAACTGCTTCAATTTTCAAGGCAGAATAATTAAAGCTGTAAGATAGATAGAACCAGCTTGTATGTATAAAAATATGAATATACATACTGAGTTCTATTAGCAAATTTTACTACTCTTAATAAAGTGTCCTTTGAAAATGTCAACTAGCGGCTTGCAAAAAATACATGTGCATATTTGAAGATTAGACTTTTGGATAGTTCATTTTTTTCTCTGTAAAATACTGCTGATGTTGATGAAAGCATTAATGTACCATTTAGGCAGAAAAACAGTTTTTCATAGACTAGGAGAGATTTTTAACAAAGCTGCCAGTACAACCTTGAGTGTTGGGTCTTGCCTTTCATTTCTTACAGAAAAACTCAGGCAATGCCTTTGCATGCTGTGTGCAAAGGGTTATTGTAAACTTCATAAATAAGAAAAATATAAAAGCAATTTAATTTAAATTTAATAAATAAAAATAAATACAAATAATTTTCTGGTAGAAAATTCTTAAGTACAGTCCTCATTTTCCTGTCTCTGAACACTCTTATCATTTCTTACCTTTTTTAAAAAAAATCAATTTTATGACATTGAGTAAATTAATTCTCAGAATTTTAAAGAAAGGATATTAATATAGTCAACGGAAAAAATCCTGTGATTTTCTGCTTTCACCCAGAATTAATCTACTGAAGGAACTCTAGCCCCTTTGACTGAAATGAATCATTTAATTTAGGTTTTAATCACATCCCACTAAGAGTCAGTCTTAGGCACATCAAAAACATGGAAAGATGGATTGAGACAAATCTAAAATTTATAGAATTAGAGCATTTGCATAAACTTTATTATCTAAACATATAAGGCTTTATGTAACGGTGTCGAAAAGGTCATTAAAAATTTAACTATATTTAATACAAAAACCTCCAAATCCATGGCTTGATTAAAACAGCCTATCAATCCACTTGTTCTAATGTATAATTGTTGTAAGATGGGCAGCCGTCAAGACTCGCCCCCATATATAATATGCATGAATACGGCTGTAAGTGAATGTGAAACCTGAAGCTTTTTTGATGTATAGGTCTTTTATTAATGTTTGAATAATATGTGCCTGGAGGGGTTGGCCATAAATTAGGAGGTAGAATTATAGAGATATAAATTTTTATGAGTAGTGCTCGTACATTTCCATTATGTGTTTAAAAATGAAAGAAATACTGTGATTCTGATTGAGTTTGCAATTGTGCAAACTCCTGAATTTATTTAGGCAAACCGTCGGGGAAGAGTCAACTCATGAAGTGCACAGCATGTCAGTACCTCTCTACACCTCCACACCTGCAGCTCTTCTGAGCTGAATAACGTTCAGTAATCTCTGTGGAACCATGTTGCCTAACTATTATTTAAAAAAGCAAATGGATAAACAAAGGAATTAGTGTAATTGCAACAGTTTTAGAACCAAACGTTTTTTTCTTACACATGCACAGAGTATTTTACATATTTTTTAAGCATGTAAATAAAATAAGTAGTACCAAAATAAATCAGTACATGTAACAATGTTTACAGTCAAACCATTTTTCCACGTTGGTTTGTTACCATAAAATCTGGGTTTTGAGCTGCCAGGTTTAACATGTGTCTAAGCTACCGAGGGAATGGATTGAGCAGACCACAGTGTCTGTCCACATCAAATGATAGAATAATATTATCACTCATACTGTATGTGCCCTCTTTCAAGCTGGGTAGGGTCTAAGACTCTAGCCTTTGAATAGTGATTATCAGTGTCAGTAGCTAGTGTTTGTTTCAACTTTTCCTCAATGTATGGTCACTGGGTCACATCACATTATCTGTTCACCAGCCAGTGTGCATTCTTAATCAAAGGTAAGCAGGTATTACTTTGTAATCTGCCTGGCTGTGATTCTCTCCCCTGGATAAATTCTAACAAGGGAGCCTAAGTTTAATTGGCCACGGATTTCACCCTGTGAATGTTAAAATAAGACACTCTAGCGGTCAATAGGGACTATATCGTATGCATTACCCGATGACACGTGTAACCTTATCATTACATCGCCGGGGCCTGCTTTACAATTCACTCCGTTGTAGTTGTTGGGAATCATCTGGGGAGAGCACTACTAACGCAGATAAGAGAGGCGCACACAAGAAAGAGAGTAAGGCTGGGAGATGCCTGTTCCGCTGAGGGCTTCGCTGAGAGGCTTTAACAAGATGAAAATTAAGGGCAAAGTTATGTTGTCTCCAGCGCTGAGACCTGCTTCCTGTGAAAAGACACCTTTGATGTCAAGATGGGCTAAAAATAATGTCTTTCTCCTATTTTTCCCCATTGAAAAGACTCAAAGCTGGGCCTAACTTGACTGGCAGCAGTGATGTCAATTAAAATGTTTACAGACCTCTCCTTGAGTACTGCGCTTTTCAGAGCGAACTGGATGATTTTCCGTGAAGCATTATGTAGCATTCATGTACAGGCCCAGGCCTTCTTTTATACTGGCAGATTTAAATATATACAGCATACACACATTACTGGTTTTTTACTGCATTCGAGAGGAAATGGAAGGAACCAACTGCTATTTTGTGTAACACATTTGCCTGTATTTTCATTCAGACTTCAGCTGACTGATCTGTATAATGATTTCTTACGCACCCTGGTGCCTATTTCCTCTGTAAATTGCCAGTGTGGCTTCCTTTTTTGTAGAACCCTGTACTACTTCTCCTTTTCCTTTTGTTGTAGAGGACTGTCTTAGTGTTCATCGGCATATTGTGTTCATGGAATTTCTAAAAGGTTATATATTTACTCCTAGACCCACAGAGCTGCCGTTCCCTGGATTAAATTCAACTTGATCACTCAGTTCTGTGATTTATTAATTAATAATTGCCCAAATTACCACTGCCACTCACAAAGCCAGCAGGTCTACAGCTCAAGGGGACCAGAAGTATCAAACTTGTCATTGAGTGAAACATTCTGGTTAAATTGAGTATCACTGGTAAAAAGAGAAGAAATGAGATCATGTTTAAATGCCAGTTTGGATGCGCTAGCCCAGAGACAATTTACTGTGTCCCTGGAATGGTCCGTCATCGCTGTCTGGGAGAACATTTCCCGCTGGTCAAGATCATGACATGACCTGGAGCTGCTCTCATGACCTGGCCGGGCTAGCTGCCTCCCTTCTCATGATGCTCACTCAGGAATGCTGGTGTTGACCGTGGTAACCTTCCCTCTTAATTTTATCATCTCTATGTGCTAGCCCACCTTTTTCCTTGGTTTCTCTTTTCCGTATATATACAGAAATGGAACAAATTACAGAAATATAGGAACATGAAGGTAAATAATGTAAATTCTACTCTATAGATTTATAGATTTTATATAGGAATTCTTGAATTAAACAAATATATTGAATTTCTGAAACATCGTAGGTTGTTTGGCAACCCATTAGAAAGTACCATATTTCCTTCAGCCCCATATAATTAGAGGCTTATAAAGGTGTTAGTGATTCCATTGTGGTGTTTTAATTGTGTGATGATAGGATTTGTCCTATTGACAGAGTGCAGCCAAGTAAGTGTAAGTGTCATAAGGAAGACGTACATAGCATTGGTGAAACTAGCACCTTTGAGAACAGTAAAGCCTGAGGAGGTAAGCCCAGTGTCCCCAGAACAGATGCTACATTCCTCAACGTACATTCTCTGATGATCTGATAGAATGAACCAGGATATCTCTACTCAATTGTCAGCTTTTTGCTTTGTTTTATCTCCTCGTCTTGTTCGGCAAGACCTCTGCTGGACCCTCACCTATAATACAGGGAATTTACTTTAAGGAACTTTGCATCAACTTTGCTTACAGAATTAATTGTAATGCTGTGAGTGTGATTTATAACTGTACACCACACATCTATTTGTTTGATCTGAACCATCTGCAGATAATTGTGTGTGCCAGAATATGCACCTGTTCAATACCATTCAAAAATCAAAGCAGCAGTTTAATGGGGGGCTCATGAGTGGTTCAGTAAAGGTGTTCTCTCTGAGTCTGCTTCACGTCGATAACAGACTTTATTGTGATTCCCCTAGTGGTGATGCACAGTCAGAATCACCAAGGGTTTGGGTGGCACTATTTAAGGAGAGACATACCTCTTCTCCAAGGTTCATGCAAAGGTCTTTGCAGAAATTGCATCATGTCCAAAGATGGATGGCTGGATGGGTAGGCAAGTTGCAGAAGCCTGTCTGCCTTTTCTAAGTGCCTTTGTAAGTATGAGGATCATCATCATGAGCCAAGATGTATGAAAAGACACAAGTGGAAAACCTAATAGGGAGCTGCGTTAGCATGCATAGGCTGCAAAGTAACAGGTAAAGATCTCTTCCTTCATATGGAAAGGAAACAAAGAGACACAACCTTTCAGCTGAAACTTTACCTGTCCCATTGGTAATCCTAGATTTGTTGGTAATAAGATAAAACATGACTTCTGATAATGAATGTGACTTCTGGTTCTCAATCTCTACAGAAAACCGTTCAATTAATAGATTCTTCTAATTAGCTCCATTGTGTATTTTGCTGTGAGTGACTCCTACATCATTTAATTGATAATTAGCTGAATTAAAGGAATAATGAAGGTGCAGGTTGCACTCAACTGGAATGGCAGCAGGGTGAGCACTGGTGCTCTGCTGTCAGACACAGGGCTGTCCTGCCCAGGTCTCTGGGAGCAACAGCATCTTCCATTTCGTCATACCTGCAGGTCACACTGTCTGATGGGTATGATTCTGGATACTGTACAACAAGAAGGCCTTTGCTGCCTTAAAATAGAATTGGAAGATGAGCAAACAAAATAATTCCTCTTCGAAAAAAGAAAGTCACACACGAGGGATTGAATCTGTTCAGTCTTAAGCAGAAGGAATTATGGGGCGATTTGATATGAGAGTCTGAACAATTGAAAAGCAGCGGCAAAATCAACCCGATGCATAACTTTATGCATAAACGGATTTTCTGAGGAAATCTATTTAAGATTAAGAACAGGATGCACTGTCTTACACATATTTGTTGGTATCTGGAACAAGCTGCCAAGCCAAGCTGTTGTAGTCGTGGGACTTTTTAAGAAATGACAAGAGGATAACCTTAGATCAGTAAGGTTCTAGCAACCAAATTATTATTAAACACTTATTATTATGCAATCATTTTGATCCAATTAAACAAATAATGAGATGATTCAGGTCATTAGCGGCTGACTTGCAATGAAATCATGCCAATACTCCATCCCCCCATGTCAAGCAGTTTGGTCCCACTAGTGAAGATATACAGTATATACAGTATATGATCAGGAAGTCCTTCTCATCTAGTGTTTTTCCACAGTTTTCAATTCAGCAAAGTAGAGACACCCAATTTAGCTGCATAATATGCAAAATAAACAGTATAAACAATCACAGTACAAACCTCCTTTAAAACTTTTTAAATATCTCAAAATCATTCAAATAATTTTGCAAGTCTCAGAAAAACCTTGGTGCTCAGTCCGATTATGTCTGGCATACTCTGGAAACTCTGAATAGGCGGTCTTCAGACCTGGAGCTCTGCTGCTTATGCCCCTCCAGACTTGAAACATGGTGCTGCATTGACTTACAGCCCAGCATGGCAGTGTGGTGAGGGGCTTCGGAGAGGACCGGGCAGCCCAGAAGGTTTAGCTTTTTGTTTCACTTTAGCATATCTCCTGGCGCTCGCCTGTACAATTAGCAACTCAGTGGGCCCCCCGGAATTTCATTACTTATCAGGATGGCATCAAGGAATTGACAATAAAAGGACAAATAAATCAATTGCACAAAACAGCTTCCTCTCCCCACTGGGCTGAGGTTATTTCTCTGTCTTATCTAGCGTGAGCGTGTGTGAAGGAGAGTGTGTGCATGGTTTTTTGAAAGAGCAGTCCCTGACAGTTAATAAACTCTGACATTAAAATCTTCCTGTCTGTCATATTCGGCTCATCCTTTGCTATATGCTTTTAATGGCAAAGGTCTTGCCAGGAACGAGATGACAGACTGTGTGACGCTCATTTTTTAGTTCATATTTGGGGAAGGGGGGATAGGAATGGATGCAGAAGGCAGTGATGGTCAACCTTTTGTACACTTTTAATTCAGGAAATAATTGACAAAATACCTACTGAACCAAAGGGTTTAGCCTGAGCTGATTTCACTGACCTGAACTTGATCAAACCTACCAGCAGAGCTTTCATCACAACCATGTGGCCCTGTTTTAGCCTTTGAATTAAATGTAGGTCTGACAGAAACAGGGCTGTGATGTTTCTTGGAATTTTGAAATGCAGGGGTCAGGCTAGAGGAGAGACCATTAAGAACAGTACAAGGGAACAGGATGTTAGCATTCATTTTGTGGATACTTACAGAGCAATTACTCAGAGTTATAAATCCTGTTAAATGCAGAAGAGTATTAAGATATAAATGGATCATTCCTCTTAAGGCAACTGAAAGTCTACTTCATTGCTTAGGACTTAAATTGTATCATGACTGCATAACTTCAAACACTCAGAGTATTAAACGATGCTAGTAGAGATGTATGTCTCTGACTTTCAAAACTTTATCATTTGCTTTCAACTAATCCCTGGTAAATCACTTAAAAAAGTCACATCTTCTGCATAACCTTTGGTGTGACCTATTTAATAGGAATGCTACTGTAATGTGAATTGTAAAAATAAGCCATATAAATTATTTTCTCTTCAAAAATACTTCAGGTAAAGTTATCTTTAAGTTATGTGAATTTAAAGTGTTAGCTTTGTTACATTAAATTGAAAGAAGAGTAAAGGTTGGTAGAGTATATACAGTAGTTACCACCCAATAACAATATTACATTATTTTAAAATAATTACTGAATCACAATACAGTATATTTTCCATTAGCACTAATACTCTTAGGTGAACTAGGCCTGATTCTCATTCTTTGTAGTAAATTAATTTGCTTGGCAATTTGCTTTACTCGTACAGGAGCAAAATAAAGCCTTTGACCCTTAATGACAGGAACTGTCCATCCACGCTGCACCCAATGGAAAGCCTCTATCAAGATTTGTTTAATAACCTTGTGCTCAATAAAGTCTTGGTTTCATTTTGGAACCTTTTGTGAGCACAGAATTCAGTGGCTTTGGCACATGGAGAGCAGTTTCTTTGCAAACGCACTGCAGGCAACATGCAACACTAACTACAACATCAAGGGACAGTAGCTGGTTCCGCTTGACATTTCTTAAACAGTGAAATCCTTAGGGACATTAAGGCATTAAGATTCCCTTGGTGAAAAAGCACTATGGTAAAAATGTCCTTTCCTTTATTCTAGACCGTTTAACTGGAACAACCTATCATGAGACACTTTAACAACCTTTAAAGTTTAGTTATTGTCCTATTTAGAAAACAAATGCACCCGCTCCAGCTTATTATAGGATATGGGATAATAGCAGGAGCTTGAGAGTAACCTACAAGGCTCCCCAGGGACCATCTTGTAAATGAGACGATTCATCTCAATGGATTGGCTCAGGAGATTGCTCTGTCGATGCAACACAACTTCAGCCTGAGAGCCTCTTGTGCAGGAAATCTACCCTGGGTTAGGGCAGCCCAAGTCTAGAGCTGCCAGAGGACTCCAAAGCCTTTAATATGCTTTTTACAGGATATGTAAGTCCGGATTCCTATTTGTGCCTTTATTATGGGACAGTAAAGAAACAGCGGTTCCCAGCTTTTCCCCACCACCCAAGCAAAGTCATTATTCAGTGAAATATAACTGCAACATATCTGAATACTTAAAAAATGCTGCATGCTAACTTAATGGGCAATGTTATAAAGGTTTTATGTAATCCACAAGGACTGTGCTTTCTGTTTTAATAGGAGGCTTACTTCACCAGCACTTACCTTTTCCATGTAATTACAGAAAAGACCTGGGCTCTACCTTTTTCTGTGCTTCTAAAGGCTCTCAGGGCCCAGAGAAATGATATACGGCGCAATAGTCTTGTAGGAGCTGATTTGATGTAAATGAAACTAATTAAGGAAATGTCAAACATAATTAATAAAACAGGTTTAAGTTGCGAAAACACTGTCAGCGGAATGAATGAAGATGCCGCCACGCTCTCTCCTCGCCGCCGCCTCGCCTCGCGTTTCAGCGCCGTTCAATTAGGTCACGGATCGCTCGCGAGCTCCCTCTCCCCCTCTCTCTCCTCGCCTCACCTCCCTGCCGAGAGTCCCAGGAAAAGCGAGGGGGGGCTAGGGAGAGGGAGGCGAGGTGGATGCCAGGGTTTGAGAGAGGGAAATAAATATGCCTGTCCGTCCACCGCCTGGAAAAAATTAATTGCCGGCTCCTCATCCTGTCCAACTACAACAGGGGTATTAACATAAGCAATTTGCGTCCGACTTCTTCCGCTGACTGCTTAATAGAGCATCGGACCCGGCCGATAAGGCTCGGGGTCCCTCACGCATTAGCATTTTCATAATATCAAAATATTATAGCTCTGTGATTCGCCCGAGCCCATTCATTATTGATAAGAACAAAAGGTTTTATAAATTACAAAGGGGGAGCACGACCTATAATTACGACAAGCAAATTAGGGTGTGCGGCAAAGTCAGTTACATTTTGAAGAGAAATAATGATGCTGGAGACCTCTTCCTTCCCCTGGGATTGGAAAAATAATAGATTCCCCAACAACTGCAGATGGGGTAGGGGAGTGGGCTCACACTGTCAGGCAGGACAGTGGCTGTACAAGCTGGGGAGCATGTGACTTTGGCCTTCATCTCACTGATGCATAGGAAATGCTGCTAAATGCTAAAATGTGAGCATGCAGGGAAATCTATTGCATTCCATGTAAAAGTGTGTTAAGGTCACATCTAAGTGAGAAGAAAGGAGCAAACCAAAGTTTCTGATAGAAAAATGTGCTACAACATCCCTGCACCTAACAGGGAGAAAGACCTAGAAATATGTTCTTAGATAACAATTTTTCTTTTATCAGTCCAGACCTTTATAACCTTACTCTGCAGCTACATGTATGTGTTATATGTAAGGAGTTTTTAAAGAGTTATCAACTGGAAAAGACACATTCAGAGATGTACAGATCCAGGCCCAGTTAAGGCTGCATGTTCTTAAACAGAAGGGAGGAAATGCCTGCATATGGACACAGAAGTATATGTACATAAAGAAAATAAATACAATGTGCTCTTCCACAGACACACATTGTGGATTTATTTATGAATGAAGCAAACAACATGAGAAAAAAAGACTTCAATGGGTTTGAAAATAAATTGCTGAGGATAGACAGATGATGTACTTATCTTTACATTTTCCAAAATGTCCAAAAACAGAGGAGTTAGACAATCAGTTGACTAAGAAACCTTCTCTAGCCACAGATAGACGCTGTCAGAAGCATTTTACTGGAAGGTCATCCCGTAAGAAGGTTTTGATGTCTTTTGTAGGCTGCCTGATCAGACACACGATTGCATCATGAGAAAAACACTTTTTGATGATCCTTGCTGTTTGAGGACCTGAAAAAAAAATAGGAAAGGAAATTGCTCCACCCACCTGGGCCTCACACAGAAGTGTCTTAGTGACTGAAGGGACTGAATCAAACGCATTTTAACTTGAGATGACTTAAGAAGACTAAAAGGCTCTAGTGGCATTTCAATAGCATTATCTTTGAGCTCCTGGGTTCAAGGACACAGTTTAGTGTCACAGTTTAGGGCACACACTACTGGTTTCAGTAGTACCGATTTCATTCTGACCTAAGCTTTGTTTTACATTGTAAGACCATCCCACCCAATATTTAGTCACACTGAATGCTAAATAACAGTGTACCCTTTGAGCGGGTGAGGAAAGACTCTCTAGGCATGCTCAGGTCATGATTAAGTGTCTTCACAGAGTTGGTGGGGGTTTGCAGGGTCTGTAGAAAAGTAAAGAAGTAAAGAATGCAGTGTAGACACTTGCATGGGCTGTGTCAGTAGAAACAGTGATGCCTAGAAAGAGAGACCTTTCCTCTAAGAATGGCTTCTTGATTGGGGGGAACAGCTCTCTGTGCAGTTAACTCTGAGCAGTTCCTCTGAACTCCAGCACAAGAAGCAGCTCCTTTGGCACACTAGCGCAACACAGTTGGAAATGGTGACGAAAAAGTGCCAAAAAATTCAACAGCACAATGATGAAGAAGAAGGTAAAAGAGATCTAGGATGATGGGTATCACTGACTCAGTCTAATGTCTTCCTGATTTGTGGAACGACAGCCAGAGCATTCAGAAACAAGCACACTGCCCTCTGAGTCCAGCTCCAGGCTCATCTTTTGTTTTTAAGCGATTTGTATGAGTCTTCCCCCCCTCTGTGGGCCTTATTGTTGACAGCTGTGAAGGTCTCCATCAGCTAGAATGATAAAGCCACCATCTCAGAGGCAGAGTCCTGGCACGCTGATCTCAGAGACAGAGTGCTGGCGCAACTATTTCAGAGACATGCTGTAACAGATTGTGCGACACTGTGGCTCCATTTGTCTTCCGAGGCAGTGTAAAAGGTGTCTGATCAGAAAGAGAAGCTTGACCCTTTTATGAAAAAAGTATCAAACTTTCAATATATTAAAAGTTAAATCAAGTAAAAAAATAAAACAATGTATTCCAGGTGGGTAGCTGCTTCAGCATGCATAGGCTGCAAAGGAACAAGTGATAGGTTCATTCCATGCTGAAAAGAGAAGAAAGAAAACATAATGTATGTAGCAAATTCCAGATACAGTCTATGAATTATACACTTCCAGTTGTTCTGATCATCAAAATACAATATTTACAACTTTCAAAGCCTTAAAATTAATTTCAACATATTTTGTGCATTATTTATCTCATACTGTATATCTCTCCATGACAATGACACAATGTTCAAACTTTGCAACTGTGAGAAAAAAAATCATATTTTACTTTTAGCTAATTTCTTTCACCAACTAAGGTGTCTTGCTAAATTTGCACCTTTAAAATTTCATAATTACTTTCAGACAACTTGTAGCAACATAGGCACTGGTGCTGAAAGCTTTGAAAACTACATTTGTACTGCTTTAGACATTTCTAATAACATAGCATTTTATTGTCTGATGGAGATACAATATACAGTAGCACACTGTGGACAGAACACCTTTGTAAAACAAACTACTGACTTGACAAGGAAACTTATCAAGGATAATGAATTTTGGTTTAGGTGAGCCTATATTACACTGATATCAGGAAAAAGAAACCTCAACTTTCAAACAACTGTGACTCCTAGACAATCAATAAACTCAATATCAATAACCCGAGGCAACATACAGGAAAATAATATTATTTGTACACCCTAATATTTACTATGACCTGCAAAATGATTTTCCCATGCTCCTGTATTAGCCTGAAAAGTTTTAAATCTTGAAGGAGTCCAAATCAATAATTAAGCAGTTAACCTTAAAAATAACTTGGTTAAAATGGTTAAATAATCTTGAAACAAAACTGAATTATCCACAACAAGATTGGATCTATACAGGAACAGAGCAAAGCAGGAAATTAATATGTATGTGTACCCCAGTCAACTTTCTTCAGCAGGAATTCACAGTGGAACCTGACAAACCATAGGAAAATGAAAAATAATCTGCCTGGGGTAAGTCATCCAAACACAGTTTTTCTGATGTTATGGGGGAGCCACACCACTACAAATGCTGAGATTATATATGTGGCATCTGAATTGTGCTAATTAGAAACATGAATCTCTCTACGGTCTGACCCATGTTTCCCTGATTCCCTTCTGTTTTACATGTTTGGTTACTCATGTGAATGCAATTTTTTTCCTTAATATTTAATATGTCCAGAACAAATGAATCTGGGCCTAATGTACACCTTCTACTGTATATCTTTCCGAATGCAAGTAAAATAATGCAAAGTGCAGCAAAACAAAAAGTTTAAGGTTAATTAGACACGAAATCATCTTTTATTTAACCTACTTAAAAAACAGTATTTCACTGATATATTTTGAAGTGGTAAAACGTACTTAGCCAGAGTGGATGGATGACAAATGCTGTATAATATACTGTACTCTGTTCCGAATAATCTTCAAATATCAACCACACGTGGCGTACAAGGTATCATGCATATCTTTCATGATGCTGAATGCTGATTTAGGATCCACATTGGAGGTTTAAATAGTATCTCTTGTGTTTCTTTAAAAAAAATACTGCATCTTCAATTACAGTATTTTTCTTTTCCTGCCGCCTCTAACAATTTAAACTAGAAGTTCTTCAGCATTTCTGGGTTTTTAGTGGCATCTTCAGTGTGCAAGGATGGGGACAATACAGGTGTACTGTACGTGAGTTCATAAATGCACACTGTCAGGCCTTCCTCTTATTATCTCGAGGTGAGCCCTTTCACTGAGCAGAAGCACAGGAAGGAGGATTCCTAGCCCTGCAGGTTCAGGAGAGAGTCACAGTGGTGGAACATGAGAAGCTTTGGCCCACTAGAAGCTCAACCAATGTGTTTTTGTCAAGTTTTGATTTTTTTTTTTGATTTTGCTTCATCTGGAGTTTGATTTTTATAATGTGGTGGATGAAAACATTTCTGCTGCATTCCATATACAGGTACATATACAGGTACATCCAGGTGGGGCTGCACATTGGTGGGTGTGGAGGGGATCCCCATTACCTGTAAAGCGCTTTGAGTGGAGTGTCCAGAAAAGTGCTATATAAGTGTAAGCTTTTATTATTATTATTACATTCAATCGAAACAGTTCCACTAATACACTTTTTTAGCCACTTTTTATTTTCTTTATTTTATTTTATATAGTATGCTCTTTTGTGCTCAACGGTACTGTGGCCTAGCTCCTTTTCAATGCACAAAATAAATTAAATGATTATGAAATGTAAAATGATGCAATGAAAAGGTAAACGAAAGTCTTTTGATTTGCAGAGCAGAATTCAGAGTTTTCATATATTTTATTTCCAATTGAAATCAGTTCCAAATTATTATCTAGGTTTGATCCCACTTTTTTGCATCCTCGCCTTTCATTAATCTTTAACCAGAGCTTTCCTCTCTCTCTCTCTCTTCCACTTTCATTTCCCCTGCAGTATACGCGGTTGTAAAAAGATGGCTCTTCACTAAAATGATGTTCAGACGCATTAATATATTGGGAGTCTAATGCCCAGCCAAAGGTGACATCGTTTATTTTTCTGGCCATTTATCTAATTGCCCTGTGCAGATAAGAATTAATTAGCCTGCTTATTTTTCTTAGTTTTGGAAGGCTTCCCCATCTGGAGAGAAGACATTCCTCTGTGCCACTGATTAATTGCTCTGAAAGACGCTTGCCAGAGTGCATTTGCTCGATGATGGCTCGTGTGTGGGTACGGGTCAGAACCTGTCCCAAGCTGTGCGGGATAGATGGATTTGAAAATTCAGAGCTGCTCAGTGCAACTCATTGCTAAACATCTTTCCTCATATCTATTCTTCAGCTTTTTCTTTCAGTTGGTGTGCTCACAATTGCACCATGAACATGACAACAATGATAAGTACCACCATGAATGGGATATGAAAGAATCAGGAATCTTTTGAACAAAACTGTGAAGAGAGAAATCATAAAGGTGATATTAAAATACCGTTGCTACATAAATACTTTTGCTACGATTAAGGATAAAAAAGCTTTGTACAAAATACTTTGATAACATCTCGACTTGTTTAGTATTACAGTATATAGAAATTGAGTCTGGAGTTTCCAGTTGTGTCTTGAGATCATGGCTCACTGCGACAACCCCGGCTCCCACATCGAGAAAAATCAGGAGGTGCCCACCCACTATGCCACCGATCTTTTGACATGTCACCAGCTCTGAACTGACGAGCAAAAGCTTCAGCATCAGTTGGAGGAGAGCTGCTTTCCTCACTGCAGTCATTACAAGCTTCCAGGTTCCTAGGAAATCATGGAACTCTCTCAATCATGGTCAGCTATGGCCATAACCCAGGCTCAAACAAGTGACCTCTGGATCACAGAACCCAAACTGCAGTTGAAGGAAGCATCTTGATTAAGTAATAAGTTTATTCCATGCTGATAAAAAGAAGAAAGAGAACACAACGTTTCGGCCGTGGAGCCTTCTTCAGGTGTCACACGAAGAAGGCTCCACGGCCGAAACGTTGTGTTCTCTTTCTTCTTTTTATCAGCATGGAATAAACCTATTACTTGTTCCTTTGCAGCCTACGCATGCTGACGCAGCTACCCACCTGAGCATCTTGATTAGCTGAACAACCCAGTGACCCCCTAAAAAATTTGCAGTTTAAAAATTCTTAGTCGTCAAAATGATGTTCATACTTTAGCTTCTTCCTCTGGTTTCATTACGGAGTTTGTAAAGATGTCACAGCACCAATGAAGTAAATCCCACTTCCAAACTCTCTTCCGCAACTGGTTGATCATTATGTAATGCATGTTCTCTAAAATCAAATAGTAATATGTTTTAGTCAATGCTCCAGTAATGTACAGGGCTAGAGACTGGGTAGATTTAAAAGGAAAAATACTTATTACTCTGGGGTCGCAAACTAGTCCAGAAATACAGGCGTTTATAAATAGAGATTCTCTGTATGATGAAATCTCTGTAAAAACCCAATTTAGTCATGCTACCAAGGTTTCATCACTATTCCTCTCAGTCCTGGGGATGTTGTGTGATTGTATCAGTGCCATAGCTTCCCTCCAGAGGCACTGAGGTTAGAAACAACTTATATCCAAATCTCTGCCCTATTAAAGTAACACACAAGACTGGCAACCCTGCATTACTTACCATTACATCTTGTGAAGTACCAACAAAATGTTCATATACTGCAGCAGTCAAAATAAATTGTATCTGGAAATAAATCTCTCATGTCCAGTGAGTCATATGACCACAATACTAACTAAGCTAATTCTTCATTTTTTTCCACATTTTCTTTAAAACAAACAGAAGAAAAATATAAAAGCCCATACAGTAGCTGTTATGCTGTTAGTGTTGGTTACTGGTCTTTGTCTGATTCAGCCTAACACTTAGAAGCTGAGAAACACTGACCACTAAAATCAATTTGTACCCAACACTCAGACCACCGGAAAGCTCCTGCTATTCGAATCAACCAGATGGCCTTGAGTTAAAAGGATCCTAGATATCTACTCTGCAGTGAATATGCCGATCTGCTGATTTTCCCCATGAACTGACCAGGGAGGAGGCCTAGGGACTTTGCAGGCCACGGGAGCTGTGCTTCATTTGTCACTTGCAAGTCAAAGGGAGGATGACATTCACAGCCTTGTGTTGAGGCTGCCAGCAGTTCACCTGGCACCCTGAAGTAATATATGTTTACCTTAAAGAAAGTGGGCCGAGAGTTGAGCTTCTTTCAGAGGGGCCTTTGAACATTGGGCACTTATTTTTTCCCCCTCACTCACTCTGTCAAACAGAAACAGATTAATGGCACAATTTGTTCAACAAATCATATTAGTGGAAAACACACAGAGGCGAAGAACATTTTTGCGCCCGTCTGCAGCAGCAGTATCTGTTCAAATAAAATGTATTCCTGTCTGACATTTACAGAGGGGTACGATGAAAGGGAGGAACATAATGACTTTGGGCAGCTGAGAAATGGCTCAGCCTGAGCAAGTGTATTCAAAAGGGAATAGAATAAAGTTACTTCTAATGTCTGCATCGGAAGCGTTTTACGGCAGGAATTTGTCATACCCTGGAGGTGTCTTCTCTCCTACTTTCTTGTGGAAGAGATGAAGATCATTGTCACTATTTCATCACGCCATCGGATGAAAACAAGATAATTTTTCAAAAGACAGAGAATGAATCCTGTGTAAGAGAACCTCTTCTTGTCATGTACAGCTCAGTGCTTAAATATATCGCACAAGACTTTTAAACAAAATGTGCAGGGATTTCAGTTTGAGAAATATGGGAACATTTGCATAGAAAAAAACATTTGTTACTGTAGATGAAACATTAAAGATTTCACATACTGTATAAAGTACTGTTGCAGTGCAAAGAGAACTGGTATGGTGTACAACTATTATAGATAGAGGTGATACATTTTGAAGATTAATTATTATTGTTATTATTGATTGAATTTGAAAGGGGTGCCCTTGTTTCTTAGTTTTACTAATAAGGTTAATATTCTAAAAGTGAAGTGCTATTGTAAAAATCTAGATGTTTTACCAAAACTTGCAGTAACTTACTGTCTGTGCTATCTCAAGGAGTTAGTCCTTGAAGGATCCCCTCTGACAAATCCATGAATGTGAGAATAACCTCAATATTTAAACAGATAAAAGGAACCATCCTGAGAGATTCTTTCAAAAGGACTTTGAATATCTGAATCAGGTCCTTGGAGGCCACTTTTCGCAGATACTGCTGAAATGCGATTAGATTTGAATAGAATAGTAGAGCTTCTAGGATGGGCGGCTGAGGAACGATGAGTTTCTGAAGGGAGGGATAACAGTCTGTTCTAATTACAGCTTCTGTACTGCTGGGAAGACACTGAGATGTCATGTTGAGAGGCTTCGTGGTATGAAGGATCCTAAGTGAAACGTCAGGACACAATTCGTGCAGGAGGATTGCCACAAGTGACAAAATTGGAGCTACTGAGTGGGATTTACTGATCTGTCAAAAGCTGGATAGCCTCATTCCACCACTCACTCTTTGCAGTATCTACTCACTTAGTCTTGATACCTTCCTGGATTTACTGAATAAGCTTTAAAGTAATTGAATTCCACTAACTCTGAAGGACTCCAAAACCCCACATTTTTCCCTCCAGACTACAGTGCTTGCACCTCTAGTTTTGCTTCCATTTTAGTTTCTTAAGTTCTTAATTCAAGTAATGAAGTACTTAATAAGTCCACGTTTTGGTCTTTCCTTTGGCTTTTTTAGGCATTTGGAAGGCCTGCCATTTTGGGAGCTGTTTAGGGATAACTCTCACCTCATACTAACCCCTTGGGATGCAGTAAATGGATTCCTTTATGCCACCAGCTTCATGCTACAAATTTCCAAAAAGCAGTCTTACACCTCAGGAGACATTTCTAAGCCTACTGTACCTCTGATCACTGATCAAATGGGTTTTCTTTTACTCCTTGCAAGGGTCTCATGAGTCCCAAGGCGCCTGTGTCTTGGGAAAGGGTTAAGGTGGGCAGGATAGGCACTGAGGTCATATGTGTTTATGAGCTTTGCTTGGACGTGTCAACAGAAAGAGGCAGCATAGTGACGGCATGTCAGATATAGGAGCAGGACTGTTATCTGCTGATCCCAGAACTTCCCCTTGAGCGTGCCGGAGTCTGCCTGTCTCAGCAAACGCAGGCTGCGTTGGGACTGCACCGCCGTCCAACAGGAAGACTCGATTAGCAGCCCACAGAGAGGCAATACACAGGAAGACTTCCTCAGTGCAGGAGGTGCGACCGGACACCGACAGCCACCCTGCCTTCCTGCGAGGGACTGTGACAAACACATGCACTCTCCTGCGGCCTCTTGGGAAACCAGGCCAGAGATTTGACCCTTGCACAAGCCCAAGCTCAAAGCTGCGTAAGAAAAACTTTGCTGCCAAACTCTGTATCTCATTTTATAAATATTTTCCATTTGAAAAGTGGAAAAGTCCAGGTTCTGCAACAAAAACATCTGTGAAACCAAACACCGTCTTGTTGTTAAAGAAAACTCTATTACCAGTCACGTGGACAAAAAAATTTAGTTCATAACTTTATTTAGGAACAAAACTGAATGTAATTCTTTTATTTTTGGGCAGAATGTTTAGTATCAGTTGACTCTTTTCAGACTAGATGGCTGTAGCTCAATTGCTTACTTAACTGTAGACAAATTTTGGTTCTTTTATCCAAATGTGGAATTCCAGAGAGATTTCAGCACTGCTGTGAGACGACAATGTATCAAATGCCAGTCCAAGTCTTTGATATTAACAAATAATCACTTGGCTTCCACAATCATGTCCAGTAACCTAAATTGCCACTGTAATTCTAAAACCTCATGAGTTTTAATGTTCTCTGAACAGTAATCTGAGCAGGAGACTGGCCAATATCACTCTCACTGTCAGTCTGAGTTTACTAGCCAACAACGTATTAGAGTTTCCGTGTATAAATTCTAATTGTAAATCATCTCAAGAGTATCAAAGTGTTCTTTTTGCTTTGCATTTTTTATGCATTTTACCAGTAGGCAATACTGGACTTGAACTCTCAGTGCTCTCACTGATCAGTAAGACATATTACAAGATGACATTGTGTCTAACCAACACCTATCAGTTATACTTACTTACTTATAGTTCCAGAATCTTTACCTGACAATGCTGTTTTGAATATCAACAAATTGGAAATTAAAGTTTAACAGTTATAATGCTTCTTACTGAAATATCGCTCAGTGAAACAGGATGGTGACAGATTGTCAAATTGCTGATGTATACAAAGAGAATGGTATTTATAACTGTTAGTAAAATTTTAAATTGTATGTGGAAAAAGTCAATTTTTTTGCTTATTCTGTACATGGAATGTATCTGCTATTTGTTTCTATCCTTTGACATGTAGGCTCAGTAAAAGCCAGTTGTTGAATAAACAGACATTTTCCACTCATCTCTCTAACCAACGAGACAAACTGTTTCGTATCATGTCCTTGGACAACATTTTTAGGGAAATGTGTTTTTCCCAAAGGTTTCCAGATTTCTAAATGAAGCTAAACAAATGTGGACTGCTGAACTCTAGCAGAGCCTGTTGTAAACTCCAGATAAGTTAGTGAAGGTGCCTACCCAGAGTGCAGACTGAATTCTGTGGCCCCGTCATGAGTTCAAGGTTGAGTGATGTAACTGGGATTGCGGCAGTGATGTCAGTGAGAGACACTGCACTTCTCCACTGGGCGCTGACTCACCTGCATGGGGAACAGAGCTCACCACAGGTCAGATAATGAGTGACTCTGGTTTCCAGCTCAAAGGAGCATGTCTACTGGCCTCATACTCTCCTGAGTGCATGTACAGAAGGAATTATTTCCAGAGAGCCAATTCAATTCAATCCAATTTGACCAGGTGATCCCATAATTTATGGTCACGTATTAGATGAGTATATAATAAAATTGGCAATGACAGCTTTGCAATTACAAGCTTATGGAGTTGTGTTTTCACAGCAGCGTGGTTTTACTCTGCTCGTACCAGGGATTTTCTCCACAATGGCCTTCCGTGGCCGTTACCATGCTTCAAGTTCATCTGACTGTGCTTCACTGTACCATGCTTTTACTATACGAGGGAATACTTCACAGTTTAGGTGAAAGCTGAAGCCTCTCTCTGTTACATAACCCTGTGATTAATGTGCAAAGCAGCGAGCTGGGACGTTTCCTTTCTGGAAGGATGTTGGCTGTCTTCCAGAGAACGGAGGCCGGCCGGGACGAATGCGTTCGGGCCGGCCGCAGCCCGACACGCGCGGCCTGCCGCGGCTCAGACAATGGGGTGGATGTGGAAGGGGAGGAAGGGGAGATGGAGGGTGGGGGTGCGCTGGGGAGGAGGTGGAGGTGGGGGGGGGGGGGTTCTACAATAGGACTTTGGCAGCCGCTAGTCCAGGGATCCCATTGTTCCAAAGAGGAAAAACACAACAACAATAACAACAACAATTAGGAAAACAGAAAAAATCTCTAACTCACCCTGAAGCGTTTTGGCGCTGGTGGGCAGAAAGAGAACAAAACGGAGCTCGCATTTTTTCGCTTTACTAAGATCTGTTGTTCAAACAGGATGTGAGGGAGCCCTCCCTCAGAGACCCACCATGATCCCTTCACACCTTTGCGTCTCACACACCCAAAGCAGCAGGGAGAAAGAGCACTTCGCTGACTCAGATGCGGCTCTGACCTTCCAAAGTACTCCGCCCCACCGCAAAGAGGCCAGAACCCTTAAACAACCTCACCGCTGGAAAACAAATTATACACGTTTCACACACCATTTTGATGAAAAAAAAAGAAAAAAGAGAACAATCCACATAACTTTAGATTGATTATTAAAGGATTTTTTTATGAGCCTTTTGTATCTTTCAGCTTATTTTGGTTCACTACATTATCTTGTTCTGTGGAAATCATCTTTCATTTTTCCAATAACTTTTCTTTCCCAACTTGGTTGCTCATTTGTAGTCAAATAGAAAAGAATACTTTTTTTTTCCCAACAGAAATGAAAAAATATTTTTGTATGATTTTTTTTCTCAGATTTATATTACCGAGCATAAAACATTTAATTTTTCATAATTTGTGTGGTGGAGCTGTCATGTAGTTGAATTTGGTAATAAAGTTTGTCCCATCTCTTATAAATGCTAAAACCTTCATGCAGGAAAACTAAAACCCATGCATCTTAATTTGTACTGGTGCTTGGGACTAAGTTAAAAGAACATGATAAATTACCACAAAATATAAAATACAGAAATGTACATATGAATAATATTAAAACAGATGAAAAATTAATGATTTGAATAATTTTCCATATTGAGCACATTGTTTAATATATGAAGTAATGTTCAGTAATTAACCTATATTTTTTTCTATCTACAGTTAATACGTGGCTGGGTGATGTGTTCTTTCAAGGTGGAAGGTTGTTCCTAAACCTCTTATTAGTACTCTAGCTGAGGTGTGCTTATCATTTTCTGGAACATTAGTTGGTATTTTGGTGTCAACCTCCAGCTGAGAAGAAACGCGATCATTATACTCTCTTTTCACGACTTGCAGACGAGGCATTGAAGACCTGAAGACCACACAGGTGGTATTAATATTATAAGCTGTAGCTCTCAGACAAGTCCTGAAATGGGATAGTGTTCTTGAGATAATTGAGATTAGACTTTGTACTGAGAGTTCTACTTCTCCACAGATTAAACTAACCCCAGGTCATGCACCTGGTGCACCTCTGAAAGAAGCTGTGAGATGAAGTGTAAAATCTTCCCTGGGAATGAACACATCAGTAGACCTGCGTTCCACAGTGTAACATGCTTACTCTTTTGGCCTCGAGTTTTGGGACTATGCACAAGAAGGTCAATTTTCTTGCATCCTCCTCTACTGCTGAAGGTGGACTAGTGCGTAGAAAGTGCTCGTGAAAGAGCAGCTAGGAGGTATACAGTATATAAGATTTTAGACAGCATTGTTTCACTGTTAAGTTATCTCATCATGTATTTCTTATCGAGGTTCAAGTGCGTCCTGGTGAGTAGGCTGCCTTAAAGAATCACATGGTTGAATTGAACACTTTGGTTGAAGAAACTGAAAGGGGCAGCAGGACTCCTGTTCATACACTTCTGTCAGGGAAGCTTCTCTGGGACAAGTAGAACAATCTTTTTGTGCTGCCAAAATGTTCCTGTTCTTTTTGGCACCTTGCTTATACAGTCTTACAACAACCAATATCATTACAGCTTCTCAAATAAAACATTTTCTTGGCAACCGATCATTTTACAAATTATACCTTGCTTTCTAAACCGCATTCTAAAGAATGCACATTTTTCTAGAAACATACAGTAGCTGTGCTGGGTTCCTGAATGCCTCTCATAAGCATTGTATTCAAAACAACTTACATCTGCATGGAGGAACAATTCAGGTAAAGTGCTTTGCTCAAGGGTGCAACATTAATTTCTCACCTGGGATTTGAACTCATAACCTTCCAGTTATGAGTTTAGAACTTTAACCAATGTTCCACACTGCTTCCTAAGCACTCATGATCTACCTGAATCTAGCAATATTGACTCAGAGAACACACATTCCTGGTTAGAAACGGATACCTTTAATTTCAGTAATATATATTTTCATTAACCTCCATCTTCAGTAAATCTATTACACAAACAATAATGTATTTTGCCATATGAAATGAAACTAAAACTACAATTAACCCATACCCATGCCAGAAAAAGAAAGTTTTAGTCATAATTTTAGTCTGCCTTGTGTGCACAATATACAAGCTAGTAACAGTACATCGTATTATTTGCTGTACATGACAAACGTCATAATGCTTCCTGGATTAACATTTGAAGCCAGCTACTTTTTGAAAATACTTTATTTGGAGCTATTTCTTGCATCCTCAGCTATGAGAGGAAAATGATTCCATTCTATCACCCAGAGGCCAGAATCTAACACTGAGCAAAGTTTCTGATGGTTTCAGATTGTTCCAGTCATTGAATTACAGAAAATGTATTGATTCCTTGTTTGGGGTATACGAACAGTGGTTGCATGGTTGAACTGGGATCACTTAGCCTTGAGCCAGATTTGAAGAAGAAAAGAAAAACCGATTCAGAGCAGTTTGTCTTTTCAAAGGAGTTAGTTTTGGTAATAATGTGTAAGGAATATGATATTTAGCACCTACTTCATTCCAAAATGGAGCACAGTTGTAAATCAGCCTACCTCTCATCAAGAACAGAATATTTTCTATTATGTATATCTTATGAGTTTGCTTTTTTGTTTGTTGTAAAAACAAATCTTGACAACAATGGACCAATGTAAAGACATTTTTAGTGAAATCCTCGGATGGAGTAATTAGTGTTCAGACCCAAGTGCTGATTCTGGAACCATAAGCACAGAATCTATTATTAGAGCACCACTGATGATCAACAAATCCTAACATTCAAAGATTCTAGAGAAACAAAAACAGTTTACCGGCAATTATTTACGAGACTGCAGAATCCTTTGATTATTTGGTGAAAAATTGTTTACTTCCATACTGGCCTAGAAAAATTCTGAGATTTATACTGATGTGGCAGCAGTTAGTCTCACTATTCAGTTCCACCCAGCCACTGGGTTAATGCACCCAGCACTTCACGAACGGAGTGAGCAACACAAGGTACACAAGGGCTCCAGCCTAGCAGGTGAAGGAGAAGGAACTAACAGCTCTGCAGGTGTCTTGTAACAGTTGATAAGCTTCTGATAAGAATCTTCCGGTGTTTTTGTATGAGTTCAAGGGGCAATCCGTGTGCATTTCTGTTTTACATAACGAATAAAAAGAGCCAGTTTTGTCTGGGTTGGACCTCGATTTGGCTCTTGCTGATTTAGTTTGGGTGTGAGGTCAGAGCGCCTCCGAATCGGCCGCTTTGAGAGACAGGTTCATATAACGCCAACTCATTGCCGGAGTGCGGAAATAGCAGATTAATGAAGTCAATTGTTGGAACCCTTTTGGTCTCACAAGGCTGGTGGCCACCAGACTGAATGAGGCTACTGAGACAGCAGACAAGAACCTTTTTTTGCATCCACAAACTAGTGCTAAATTCAGAACACATTTTCTTAAAACCTGATACATTGATAACAAAAATTAGAAGAAGGCAATGAAAAGGAGTTCTTTTCCAAGCAGTGAAGTCACTGAACAGGAGCTGTTTTCTAAAATCCTAAATCCTGCTTTCTGAAGGCATTTTTGTGTTTCTTTTGATTTAAGCAGAAGGCTTCCAGTCTTTTCTGTTAGCAGCACTTTGTAACTACCAGTGCACTTTCTCCATGGCTGCCAGTTCTATTTACGATCACCCAAACAAACTCTGATGCAAAACTCTGCTTTTGTCTCATGCAGGAACTGCTGTAATCCCGGTGAAGGTGTTTGTGTACACTTTCTCTGTCTACTGCTGGAACATTATCACAGAGAACAGAACTGTGTTGAGCAAGGGTTTCTGTTTTCCCTGCCAAGGAAATGCAACTCAAGAATTTCTTACTACTCAGGAAAACTGTTATAGCATACACTGTTTCCCCATATATGAACTTTCAGGTAGAAAAAGCAGAAACTGGGAAAGACGTCTTTTGAAGGGCTGCAACAGGTAAGTTTTTCAATTAGGGGAGGCATATCTTAATCTAACACCAATCCTAATGTGATTCATCATGAATCTAATCCAGCAGATACAGGACTACATCCTATCATCCAGTTCATTGCAGGACAGCCACACACAGGGGCATTTTAAGAAATGGCAATTAACCCGGGCAGCGTGCTTTTGGAAGATGGGAAGATGAGAATAAACCAGAACACCCAGAGGAAATTCACATGAACAAATGGGAAGAAAATGTGCAAAATCCACACAGAAGGTGCCCAAGACTGTAATCAAATCTGGAACCCAAAGGCTCTGAGACAACAGCACAAATCACCAAGCCAAAAAAAGAAGGACCCTTTTTTGCAGTGCAAAGCTGGCTCTGTTTTTATGTGCACATAAATTCCAAAATATGTAAAAAGGATTGATTGAAAAACATGTGATTAAGAATTTGTTTTTGCTAATCTTCTGTTTTCAGTTTCAGAAAATTAGAAGTGGATTGTTCTGTAGAGGTAAAAGCTCTGAAACAAGTACCTCTTCTGAAGGTTTTCGAGCAAAGGTGGTTGGACTTCATAAAAATAACATTAACAGAAACAGCCATCAGTTCTTCACACAGTTGGCCCTATTATAGTGACAGATGCAGCCAGAACCAAATGACACCTGAAATACATTTAGCTTGTGACCTGAAGAATAGGTACATATGAGAAGGGACCATTTGGCTCATCTATAGTAGCTCATTTAGCTTTTTAGCAGCTACAGTAGTTGATCCAAGGATTTCTTCCAGCTATTTCTTGAAAGAAGCCAGAGTATGAATTTTGACAACAATTCTGGGCAGCTAGATCCTTACTCCCACAAGCATTTGTGAAGAGAAGTGTCTCCTGTTCTCAGTTTCAAATATACTTCCCTGTAGTTTTCACTTATGCTATTTGTTTCTGTTGCCCTTTTATGAAGATGACAAATTCTTCAAAACATTTCAGAATGCTTTTCAAGCAAGGAATTGCAGTGATTTCAGAAAGTATTTTTGAATTTACATTCATATTTTATTTTTGAATTTACATTTACAATCAGAGACTGAAGTACAAATGAGTGTTTTTTCCATTGAGCAGTCACTTGATCTTTTTTTTACTACACAGTACTTTCCTAACTTCTGTGTAAAAGCTCATAGAACAGCAGCTCAAAACACATAATGCTAACATTGTCCAATGTGTCTAATTCATTCAAAATCACATCCATAGGAATCTAGGTGCAATAACTTACAACAGTATGTCAGCTAGTGTAAAAACAGTGTGTCTGATACCAATAATTTCATTACAATGTGTTCCAATAAGATTTTGATCATATAATGTAAAACAAAATGATAGGAGGCCAGACCTATACATGACCCAGCTACTGTACCTGTTTGGTTGCTGGTAGTTGATGGGTCTGATCCAGCTGTATCCTGATAGTAACCAGAGCATAAACTTTAGTAATATGGCTGACATTCCATATTTCCTCAGGTGTTATGTCAAGAGCCTTCTGTCCTCAGTCTTGAATTAATTTTGTGAATTGGCTTTAAGAATGCCTTTCAGGATTTTGAATAACTGAATCAGGTCCCCTTGTAGTCTTCTCTCTTCAAGACTAAAGAGACTCAGTTCTTTAAACATCTGGTTTGTAGGGCTTTCCTTTAAGTCTGGGAGCTTGTATGCTCTTGGCACTTTATATGGCTGCTCTGAATTCATTCTATTGATTAGTGATTAACTAATACATTGTATGATTAGCTATTACAAGAAATCCATTGACATACAAGCATTTTATTACCATTTCTGAATATAATAATCTGATATAGATTATAATCTGCATTGGACCTGATCACACACGGTATTCCTACAATAACCTCAACAGCTGGATGAGAAGCAATGCTATTTCCTGCAAACGGTTGTATGGGTTTTGTAGACAAATTCATGTCTTTGTTGGCTTAAGTCTTGGAGAAGCTGACAATCGAGAGTGCTTTAGTCACTAAATGATTCAATTAGGTAATGCAGAGCTCAGGTGGAACGAAAACCAGCAGTTCTCCAGAGCCAGGAATGAGTATGGCTGCCACAGAAGGTAAAGAAGGGTAGGCCCTTGTCAGACAAGGCTTAGTGAGAGGGTCTTAGCCATGAATAGGAGAAAAAAAAACAAGGAAAATATTTAAGTAACTGTGTAGAATAAGCATTACCTTGTTGTACCTTTGGGAGAAGAGGGCATTTGTTTGTGAAGGAAACAACTGAAAACAGACTAATATGCCACGATTAATGATACTGAATTGCATTACATTTTTTTTTATTTCAGTCCCTGTCCAAACCAGGGCCTGAAGTCTATTCAATAGCTCTTGTATGTATGAAACTTATTAGCAGAATGAAGCTCCATATGCTTCCCTTAGTTTATCTAGCCACTAGCATATTGTCTCTGTACAAAGTTGGCAGCCGTCAATAAATGTTTCTTTCTTCTTTTCTCTTTTTTTATTTTGCTCCCCAGTGTTTTCTATTTTCGATTGCCTTTAAAAACACACACACATCCACACACGTACAAAAACATGATAACAGCTGTCTGGTATCCTGCTCAGAGCAGGATCTAACGCCACAGCAGTGAATCTGGGTCAGAATACTTGGAAGGCATGAATATCAAATGAACTTTTCAAACTGGTGAATTAATACGTCTTTCACTGGTGACATTTTCTGGCGGCATATGGCAGCGAGCTCAGGGGAGAGTAGGCTTTTTGATGAATATTTTGAGTCCGAAACTAAAGGATGGTGGTGGGCATATGTCGCCTTCTGTTTCTGCCTTATGAAGTGATAATGCTGCGGCTTTTCAAATGGATACTGTAGCAGTAGAGTGCACATCCCAGCCTGGATTTAACCCTTCAAGGAACCTAACCTGGGACAGGAAGAAGAGACTCCCGCACCGTGAGGAAACCTCTGAGGGTCTGGTTTGTTCCGAAGCGCAAGGGTGTGGCAATCAAGCAGGATCTTGAATCCAAATGAGCAGCAGATGCTGATGGATTTAAAACACTGCACTTGGTTTGGTCACGCAGCACTCTGGGCACCAAAGCAAGCAGCCTGCAGCAAAATGAGCACAGAATTCGAAGGGATATTCTTGATTCAACCAGTGAACTTCCCAGGGCTTTCAACATTTTGGATCATCAGCAAAAAAACAAAATGTAACTCCAAGCAATGTTTTGTTTGGCACAACCCCACAAAACCAGAAGAATTCTGATTGTAAGTGATGAGGGTTCAAAGCCTGCAGCGCAGTTTGTGTCACTTTGTTTCCTGCTCATCTTTCCTGATCAGCTCAATGTGTAATTGAGCCAGTATGCATCAATCCACAATGTTGATAACTATGATGAAAACTGATGGCAATAAAATATTTTAGACCAGAATACACATATCTTCATATTGTAGCCATAGTGCACTGAATTATTGCAGGACAGCTTATGCTTTAAATAGGACACCAAAGCAAAGTATAGCATGCTTGTTTCTTTTATTTATTATATTGCATGTTTTTTCATATTTTGGTATTATATTTTTGTTATACTATGCTAGGCAAATGTATCTGATTATAAAAGCAGTTCTTCATAACTTAATCAAGTCTGATTTCTAGTTGCTGAATTTTAATTTCATACATGGAATTGAGAAATGTTGCTAATTGTTCCTTTGTCACACTTTAACTCCTAATTCAACTTTTAATCAAAAACTTTGCTATTCATTTGCTACTTTCACAAACTTTTAAGCCCAATATTTTTCATTTCTTTCTGTTCCTTGGCTTCTGTCTTTTTTGAAACCTTCATGATGTATCAAAAGACTATGAAGTATGATGCACATTTTCAGTCAGTCCTTCATTCAGCTTCCTGCAGCCTGAGTCGTCATGCAGTCTTGGCCTCCTTCACCAGGAGAAGACTTTTAGTCTGCCACACCTCCGAATGCCTGGCAGATCTGCCAGGGTGCTTATGAGTCTGGTGTCAGGAAGGCCAAAGCAGCAGTGGGTCACATCGGATGCCCTGTTAAATCACGATAATGAAAGGAACATGACAGCAGAGCAATCCCCTAAACAGGTGTGGGCTTTCATCGATTTGAAACAAAAGGATGTCTCCCCAACATTACTAAACTCCTTCAATTCTTTAAATAAATAATGATGGTTTAATAAAGCAAGCAACCACACTCTGTTGAGGTAGCTGAGCCATTAGGTTTTCTCAAAAATAACCCATGGTCTGCTGGATCAAGAACTGGATAACAAGCAAGACTAGTCAAATTCTCGTTTCCCTCTGTAGCATTCCTGTACATTTGGATGTTCTATTTTTGTTTGATTGCCTTGCATATCTTTAAAAAAAAACAATGCTCCCCTCCATGAAAACAAGAAGCTATTAAGCAGCGGAAAAAGGCTTTTGCCTTTGCTATTTTATTTTTTTCCACACAGAAAGTACAAACATTTGTATTCAGCAGTTTCTGCAAACACATTCAAATTGAAAAGGGTAAAGTCAAGAATTAATTATCCATCAGTGGCCAATGTACTGGAAAATGTAATTTATAGTACAATTATGAAAATTATGTGCTTAAATTAAAAACACAATTATTCAATTAACATTTTATTTGAATACTCATTTCATTTTAACCCATAGTGAATATGTACAGTGCCTTGCGAAAGTATTCGGCCCCCTTGAACTTTTCAACCTTTTGCCACATTTCAGGCTTCAAACATAAAGATATAAATTTTTTATTTTATGTGAAGAATCACCAACAAGTGGGACACAATTGTGAAGTGGAACGAAATCTATTGGATTTTTGAAACTTTTTTAACTAATAAAAAAATGAAAAGTGGGGCGTGCAAAATTATTCGGCCCCCTTGCGTTAATACTTTGTAGAGCCACCTTTTGCTGCGATTACAGCTGCAAGTCGCTTGGGGTATGTCTCTATCAGTTTTGCACATCGAGAGACTGAAATTCTTGCCCATTCTTCCTTGCAAAACAGCTCGAGCTCAGTGAGGTTGCATGGAGAGCGTTTGTGAACAGCAGTTTTCAGCTCTTTCCACAGATTCTCGATTGGATTCAGGTCTGGACTTTGACTTGGCCATTCAAACACCTGGATACGTTTATTTGTGAACCATTCCTTTGTAGATTTTGCTGTATGTTTGGGATCATTGTCTTGTTGGAAGATAAATCTCCGTCCCAGTTTCAGGTCTTTTGCAGACTCCAACAGGTTTTCATCCAGAATGGTCCTGTATTTGGCTGCATCCATCTTCCCCTCAATTTTAACCATCTTCCCTGTCCCTGCTGAAGAAAAGCAGGCCCAAACCATGATGCTGCCACCACCATGTTTGACAGTGGGGATGGTGTGTTGAGGGTGATGAGCTGTGTTGCTTTTACGCCAAACATATCGTTTTGCATTGTGGCCAAAAAGTTCGATTTTGGTTTCATCTGACCAGAGCACCTTCTTCCACATGTTTGGGGTGTCTCCCAGGTGGCTTGTGGCAAACTTTAGACGAGACTTTTTATGGATATCTTTGAGAAATGGCTTTCTTCTTGCCACTCTTCCATAAAGGCCAGATTTGTGCAGTGTAAGACTGATTGTTGTCCTATGGACAGACTCTCCCACCTCAGCTGTAGTTCTCTGCAGTTCATCCAGAGTGATCATGGGCCTCTTGGCTGCATCTCTGATCAGTCTTCTCCTTGTCTGAACTGAAAGTTTAGAGGGACGGCCAGGTCTTGGTAGATTTGCAGTGGTCTGATACTCCTTCCATTTCAAGATGATCGCTTGCACAGTGCTCCTTGGGATGTTTGAAGCTTGGGAAATCTTTTTGTATCCAAATCCGGCTTTAAACTTCTCCACAACAGTATTACGGACCTGCCTGGTGTGTTCCTTGGTCTTCATGATGCTCTCTGCGCTTTCAACAGAACCTTGAGACTATCACAGAGCAGGTGCATTTATACAGAGACTTGATTACACACAGGTGGATTCTATTTATCACCATCAGTCATTTAGGACAACATTGGATCATTCAGAGATCCTCGCTGAACTTCTGGAGTGAGTTTGCTGCACTGAAAGTAAAGGGGCCGAATAATTTTGCACGCCCCACTTTTCATTTTTTTATTAGTTAAAAAAGTTTCAAAAATCCAATAGATTTCGTTCCACTTCACAATTGTGTCCCACTTGTTGGTGATTCTTCACATAAAATAAAAAATTTATATCTTTATGTTTGAAGCCTGAAATGTGGCAAAAGGTTGAAAAGTTCAAGGGGGCCGAATACTTTCGCAAGGCACTGTAAATGGAATGCTGGAGAAATTTGTGGTTATTTCAAAGTATGGTTCATATTTTATTCAGATAAAGTGCATTTTGAATAAAAAGCCACAGATTCCCTTTACCTTTACTGATGTCCAACTGTATTATTGTAATACAATGGTAATTTGTTTGAGTAGCAATTATAAATTGCTACTTGCTTAAAAAGATTGCTAATTGCTACAAAGACAATTTATCATGCTCTTTAATAAAAAGAAACAAATGGAAAAACCTGTGCACCCTTATGGACAGTGACAAGCTGATTTACCCCTAATTAAACCATGCAGTTGTGACATGCAGGAATCTAGTAAGAATTAGCAATTCAGTGTCTCTTCATACATATTGTACTTCTGCATAAAATCCCTTTGAGTTCCAGAGAGCACAGACCTATTTTCGCATCCTAGCTACAGCCTCCTGCTCTCTGTCGCCCTCCACACACATCACTTAATTATACTAGGGGACGATTTGCCCTTCTCCCTGTCACTGGTCCACTGGGAACACTGCTCTCAGCGCATTCTCATTGGCATGCTAAAAGGCCCTGATATTTTCTCTGACATATTAAAGAAGGAATTAAGCAGAACTATGGAGGGCTTATGTCCTGAGCATTTTCACTTTTTCTTTTCTTTTTTTTCAGTTGTTTTTGTTTTGTAGTTCTAATTTGAAGTCCGTCCAGGCAGACTTAAAAAGATGGGGGAAGGTAGACAAGGGAGACAGGGGTTATTGACAGCGCCCTGGCCAGCATTTTGAGAGACAAGCGGAAACAATGTGCTGACTGTTAGCCAAGGACTGGCTCTGCTGTATTGCACAGGGAAAATAAGTGTCCTGTCTGTTTTTTTTTTAATGAGAAGGCTGTTACATTGAAACCAACTCCAAGGCAGCAATTTGTAAGTCAAGAGGCTGGCAGGCGGAGAGGGGTGGCTTGGCTGGAGGGGGGGTTGAATGGGACTGGCACTGCTTGTTCTCTGCCTGGCCCTTTCAGGGAGGCTCAAACTCATGCCACCTCGCCATCCTCCACGCCTGTCGACAGGACTGCAGGTCCCTCGGCTGTGTCCTGGCTTCGGAGGGCTTTGTGAGTCTCTGACCTGATTCTGGCACATCGAACAGCTTATTGTGTTTGGTGGAAAGGCAGGGTCCCTGTAGTTCTCTAGTCTACTGCACTGTGGCTGCGTGCGCTGCGATTCTGAATACCTACATCACTGCCCACAGAGCAAACAAATCTATTATTCTTTGTTCACACAAATTAGAAATGTAAATTGAGAGAAGTGCACGGAAAGCATACTGAAACAGTGGGCACATAGCTCTCCCGAGCTGTATACATACAGTATGTATACACACTATACACACTACCTCCTCCTCACTATCTCCAGCCTGCGTAGAGTCACTGCTGCACAAAGGCCCCAGACGAGTTCTGGTGGGAGGGGGACATTTCATCCATCTCGCATCTTCTTTTGCTCTGTACTTCTAACTAGCCCATACAAGCTTCATTATGTACTGTACATGTGATATAGAGAAGGAGCGATTAAAAAGGAAATCTTATAAAACCTCCTAATCTTTTATATTAAGGGTTTAATATAAACCGCGCCTCTTAAAATCGATAGACATAAGACAGAGAGGAAAGGGCAGTGCAGAGTTTCGGCGTGGATGCAGGGTACAAAAGAGGAAAGCCCTGTGATGAATGCAGCAGGCTCTTCTGCAGCCTGTGGAGATTAGTGTCAGACATGCCTCCCTCGCAAGGCAGGCAGAGATGACAGAGCCCCGAAGTTACAGAATGATTACGAGAAGCCCCGCGCTGCCGCCGGAACAAACTTACTGACACGTTGACAAAATCCTTGCCCCCGTGTTTATGTGGCTTTTGCAAGAAATCAGCAAAGGTAATCATGTATGGAAGCCGGGTTAAGAAGCAATGTAACAGTCTATTAACTTTAATATAGATACGTGGAATAAGCATATGCAGAGGGCCATTAGCATAAATCTTGGTTACACAAGAGCAGTGTGCCGCTTAGTTTCCTCCACAGACACGTCTAATGACAAACACTGAACTGAACCTGTCCGTTCACAATGCATGTGAGCTCTCAATTAACTCCTTCGCCATTTAGCCATGACTTCCCCACACCTCCCTTATTTACTACACTAACTACCCAGGTGGCGACACAGAGGTGCTTGGAGGTGGAATTACGGAATTGCAGATGAAAGCGGCACTTTGTGTAATTGCTGCTTGATGCTGAAAGTTATCAGAGTTGATTTTAATTATGTCCATAGTAACCCATTTAAATACCACAGCCTATTAATCCATTAGAGGTGCTCTCTGGTGTGTTCCCCAAGGGAAGCATGCTTTCCCCTGTACTAATATTACTGGCATGCTCTGGGGTAGGAGGGTGGGGTAGCTGTGAATTTAGTCCAGTGGTTGCTGTCTAATTTCTGAACGTTCTCAGCCAACACAAGATACAAGAACAGGATAGCACACAGAAGAAAAGGGTGAGCAAGTAGGCATGTTGTAATTCTCTACTTAGAGAATAAAGAAGCTAAGGGGGAATTATAACTGAGAAGTAAGTCTCAATCCCAGAGGAACCCTGCACAGAATGGCTTTCTTTTTAGAATAAGGCCATGGCAATTTTTCGGTTTCATGGAGAGTGAAACTGATGCAGAAAAGCTTCCAGTCTGCTGAAGAAATGGCACACTTTCAAAGCCATTGAGAGAAAGGGTTATAATGGTGAAAAAGTTTGTTTTCTTAACAGAAGTTTGTGAAGTGGAGGAGTGAGGGGGGGCACTTTCCTTCTCTTGTTGTTTGATTAGTCATCTTCAAAGCCTCCTGAAAAGGATGCAGGAACAAGAGATATTCCTGACTCAACACTCTGTATTTCTGTTCTGTAGGACTGTGTTCTGCTGTTTGATGTTGCACCGAAAAGAGGGTTTCAAAAGAACAGATGTGCGCACGGACTTCCTAGCAAAGAAAAAAAAAGGATGAGAAGAAAGGAAAAGAGAAAGGAAAGGAAAAATCATTCCACATATTGCTGGTTATCTTGATTGCATACTGTAGACTGTAGATCAGTGCAGTTTTTCATTTTTAAGACCCTTTTTGGCTACACTTGAAAGAAATAAAGAAATGTAGCTGCCGAATAAAAAAGATATTTTTTTAACAAAGCTTTCTGAAGTTATTGTGGCCCCGATCAATGTGCCACAAACTGGAGTCCTGTTTTCACAAGCAACCATTTGTAGGAAAAAATAAAATAATTCTTGCATTGCTTTTGCTTTACTAATATCATTTGCTTTGAAAGGATATCAATAAAATAACTACAACCAAAAGAGCTTGATGAACATTTCCCACTTGTTGCTTGATGTATTAATTGCTAAATACACTTAATAATAATAATAATAATAATAATAATAATAATAATAATAATAATAATAATAATTGCTTACACTTATATAGAGCTTTTCTGGACACTCCACTCAAAGCACTTTACAGGTAATGGGGACTCCCCTCCACCACCACCAGTGTGCAGCATCCACCTCGCGCCATAGTGCGCCAGAACGCTCACCACACATCAGCTCTCAGTGGGGAGGAGGGCAGAGTAATGTAGCCAATTCATAGAGGGCGATTATTAGGAGGCCAAGATTGGTAAGGGCCAATGGGAAATTTGGCCAGGACACCGAGAAGCACCCTGGGATTTTTAATGACCACAGAGAGTCAGGACCTCGGTTTTACGTCTCATCTGAGGGCCGGCGCCTGTTTCCAGTATAGTGTCCCCGTCACTATACTGGGACATTAGGACCCACCTGTGAGCGCCCCCTGCTGGCCCCACTAACACCTCTTCCAGCAGCAACCTTAGCTTTTCCTAGGAGGGAACAGCAGTGTGCAGGTTGCATGTATTTTGTTGTATCAAGAGGAGATTAAAAACTCTGTCCTATATTGTGAATAATTCCACAGTGGATGATAGAACGACTAATGATATATGTTTCCAAAAGAAATAGTTCTATATAGTTTTTGGTGAGAAGGCTGGTAACAAATGCATGTTTGTTAAAATATTTCTTGCTTTTGATAAATCCAGGAAGGTTTTATACACACAAGTTAAGATGTAAAAATGCAATCTTCATTAAAGACTAACATCTTTCTTTTCTTAGTGAGAGATGAGACTCAGACCAGATAATAGCACTAGCACTTACTAAGAGTACTGTATTACAAATGTAGAAATTTGTTTTAGGAGGGATTATTGAACAGATTTCACTGAAGTCCAAGAGTCCAAAACTCCCATCCTGTCTTGACTGACTACGAATTTCTTAGTACTTGACACAGAAACTGGAACAAATACAGCAAGAAGATTTCTTGGAGTATACCAATTCTGACTGTAAAAGGGCCAAAGCCCTTTAGAAGCTATAGAGGCTTTGAACATGCAGCAGGGTGAGTAAATGTCCGTTAGTTTGATCTTGTCATTATCAGTTAACAACTGATCATCTGCTCTGTGACAATCACATACCTAATAGACAATTTTCCGGCTTAGAGACCAAAGTTTCTTAGAGACAAAACTGCTCTGTCACCTGATTCATCATGTGATAAATTAAGATGAACTTCTTGCTTTTTATTGCATATAAACCTCAGTGATGTTGGGACAGGCCTGCCACACTCTTTACAGAAGAAATGCACACTCTTTTATCTCCATCTCGCCATCCTCTCTCAGCGTCTGTCCAGATGATTTCTGTATTCATCTCATTGTTGTGCACACAACAGTTTTCACACTATAAAACTCATAAATCACTGAAAGGGTAAACTAAAACTCAATTGAATGGGAAAGCACAGAGGTTTCCTTTGGGGCTAATTGGATTTGGTGTTTAGCAAGACCCTGTGAGAATACTTGGTTTGCAACCACGCATAAAATTTTCTTTGTTTCTTTTTCTTCTTTCTTGCCTTTTTCCTTCGTCTCTCCTAGAGCAGAGGGCTAGGCAGCAGTCCTATTAGTATACCTTTGTGCTGGCTCAGAAAAGAAATGATCTGGTATTAAATTTCAATAACGTGTTTCCACCAGGGCCCTCCAGAGTATAAGCAATCAAGGGTTAAATTGGATCTGTAACGTATGTTTGGTGACCCACAAAACGCTTCCCCATCAAACGGACTCATTACGACCGAGCAAGCAGATGAGTGTTTGTGAGCCGTGCCTCTGAGCTGCTGGGATTGTGTGTATTACCGCTAACACGGCCGAGGTATTTAAATTTTGATTTTTTTGTAATGGGTTTTGACATGTTTCATTTCCTCCGGGGGAAGCGCTCGAGACCTCCGAAAGTAAATGTTGCTAAAAAGTCATCAAGGCAGAATATTAAAATGCCATCAAATAAGAATTTCGCTAATGCGATCGGGCTGGGGCTTCAGGTACGCTGAGCTAGGGTCAGAGGGGGCTGGTTCTGAGAGAAACACTATTTGTTCCCCTTGGCTGCCTTTTTTTTTCCCTTTTTAAATAAATTATTTAAGAACTTATTTCTTCCTTCCCCCCACCGCCTGGGCCTCTTAAAGTTCAGCCTTACCATTCTAAATGAAAAAAAGGGCAAGAAGAGAAAGTGAGCTGATGTAAAATTGCAATCTCCCCTTCTTCCAATGTTTCTGAGCATTGGAAGAGAGGCGAGTTAACACATCCAGACTGGACACAGCCTCATCTCTGCATGCAAGAGCAGGGCTGTCTGACTGTAGGGGGTTTATCTGCCTTCACCAGGGCAATTAAACAGGAAACCTCTGTTAACGAATCAACAGAGGCATAGAAACAGCATCATGTTCTGAAGTGAACAAGCACTCTTGGATTGTTATAGTACATTGCGAAGCGTGACGTATCGCTGTGCTCAGCCAGCCTTCTTCATTCCTGTGTGTACAGTTTATGGTATATTGTCTCTGTCTGCGTGCATCTGCTGATGCTTTGTATTTTCACGTTTGCGTCAAATAAAAATGACAAAGAAAATAATTACCGTGAAATGCTTTTAAAAAGTCCTGGAATAAATGCAATATAAATGTAAAATAAGCTAATTATATGGAAAAGTGTTTAAGTAATATAATACTCTATTTTTGTAAATTAATAAGGTAGGCACTCACTGTATTTAACTTTCCTGATTCTCATCAGTACTTTGCTTTTGTACCTACAGTACAGTACTGCCTCCGTGTTACACTAATGGTGTTCATCAGCGCAGGGCAGCTCTGTGAGGACAGTTCCAACATCACACTGGATGTCCACACAGGTGAAAGAAGCAGAAGGCCTTCTCATGTGTAAGAGCTTACTAAATACCAGAGCAATGCTTCATGTCTGAAGTTCAAAACAGCTGTGCAAGCTTTTCTGAACCACAGCTCAATGTGCACCGATTCTAACCTGCCATAAATGTTTCACAACACTACCGGCCCAGGGTCCCAAAGACACTAATGATACCATACTTCAAGTGTCCCTGGATTTCTGGAAGCATCATGCTTTATGAATCAAAAAGGGTATACTATTATAATAGGCAATTAAAGCATGCATCGTGACTTAATGTAAAATTCCTTGCATATTCAGAATTTAAATTAGATTATGCAGAAGAACCTCCATAATAGATCATTAACTTAGTGTTTGTATTATTAATAACCCTAATGTTGGTCACCATAAGAACACTACTAGTAGTATAGTACCACCACAACTGCTGCTGCAATTACTACCAATAATAATGATAATTTATTTCATGCTGCTGAGTTTTCTAAGAGACTGGTAGGCACGTGTCTGGCCTTAGCGTCAGCCCTGCTAATAGATGTGAGCAGGTCATCTGGCATTAGTGAGAGAAGTGAGGTAGCATTTTGCGCTGAGCGTTTCTTGCCATACTGTGTGCATGTTGAAGGCATTTGGACAAGCAGCCCCTTTCACGGTGATGAATGGCTTTTTTCAAGCGTTCTGCTCCCTAGTTATGAGAAGGGTGACCTGGTCAGGGGACGACTTTATGAAGCTATAAAAAATGTATGTCAGTCTCCAGTCTCTAAAGCCATCCCAAACAGTGCAGGGAGAGAGAGCGAGAGGCAGAATGGTAATAAGGCCATTTTCTGCTACTCTAAATAGCTTTCTGACTGCTGTTCCCCACTTATCTGACAATGTCCTTGTCGTCAAGACTATTTTTTATTCTGTTTTTCCATTTTACCTCTTTTATGGCACACGTGTTTTCAATCTGCTGAATTGACAGCGGAGGGGACTGTTTTATAAATTTTTCCCCGTGAATTGGTCTGATGTACATATTCCGTATGCCCAGAAATTATGTTTAAATATCTGCTGCATCCCCGTTTTCAGGAGACAGCATGAAATATGGATGTCACTCATGAATTTGCATAGTGATGTTATTATATGTTAAGTACATTGTCACAGCAAAACTCTGAGTCGCTCTGGGATCTCTGCTGTTATTAACCGTACGTCTGCACTGTAACATTGTCTCATTGTGTTAGAAAATAATTCCTCTATGAGTCACAAAACCTGCTGTTATCCAATAAGGCTCCCAACAGTATTCTAAGCAGGCCCAAAGAGAAAAAAAATACCAATATTTATGCAATCAGAATTTCACATACTGTACTCTAAAAGTCAAAAAGACTATAGAATCAGATTATTATTGTTGAAACACATATTTAACCTCAATTTTGATTTATTGTTCTATAAAAGATCAATTACATCTCTTTCACAGGCCAGGTTTTGCAACACAGAAGCAGCAAGGAAGAAAGTTATTAAACCTAATATGCCGGGTTTTTTTAAGAGTTAAGAAATGCAGTAAAACCCCATCACCGTAATTACAGAGTTCTGATCTATTAAAAGGAGTAACCTGGTTGAACTGCAAGGTCACTGAGCACTAAACATTGAGCTCTGAAGGCGGAGCAGACATTACCACGCCCATATCTAGTAAAACAGCTTTTTCTGTCATGCAGGGTCTCAAGGACTGGTCTCAAGGTCCTGAAGAAGTAAAGAATGTTGTGGGGAAACTACATATTCCATTTATGGGGCTGAAGTACTAGTTCTAAGAGGGTAATGGTATACAGTTTGCTCATTTCTTATATGTATATTATTCTCTATATAAAGCAGACACAACTAGAAATACTTTTTTGAAAACCTTAGGATATGTTTCATGAAGCTTGCTTTCAAAACAGGATTTGTACACATTTAAATTTGACTATTTATGATTTACTATATATAAATTAAGCAGTCTGTTTTATTTGTGAATATGGCAATAGCTGGCAATTTATAATTATTTTGACATATCGGGCACTTATAAAAAACAGAATCAAGTGCAACCACACTGAATATTGATTCAGTAATTTGAAGAAAAAAAGCAAAGAAGTATTACAAGGCCATTAATTGGTTTTCTGTATCTTACCAGGTTGTAAAAGCTTCTACTCCTTTTTGATGTTGCATACTTGCAATTTATCCACTTAGAAACTCTACAGGAGCACTTCCTGCCCTTAACATCAACCTTCACACCACAGTCTCATCTTACAGGCTGCAGGAGTTACAATATTCAGATACTCCTGGGAAGGCTTTGAAGTGCACAGGTCAGGAGCCTACAAAGATGACACCAAGGAATGTCGTGCAGTACTGGCAGTATTAAATCAGGTGGGCTGCAGAATAAAAGAGAGGGGGCGATCTTTGGTACCTGTAGGTGGCCTTTGGCTGGTGTGTGGAGTGACAAATCATCTGTAACAGTCATGAGAAGCTTTTAACACCATTAGGAAAAAAGAGGAGCCCATATACAGTAGCAACAAAATGCTGGTGTAGGAAAGGCAACAAATTATTACACTTATGAGCAGATTTACTTTCTGACAGCAATCTCTTACTTCATTTTCCATGTAATACAGTTGTATCTCATTAATCACAGATGTCGTCTTTTTAATAAATATGCAAATGCACAGTACCTGATTGGTGTTACTGCTAATGTGTCATTAATAAAACATGAGCTTGTGAGATGCATGCCTGCCTGTGTTTGCTGGAGTAAATGCCAGAAAATCAAGGAGAGAGATTCTTAGTCTCGAGAATCCAAGAAGAACACTCTTTCTGCAGGTACTGTATATAAGGGTGTAGATGGTTGCTGAGAGGGAATGGCCTTGCAAAGATCTCCTAAAGTGCTCTCCATAACTCACATATACTTTAACGTGACCTGAGATCACAGGCACAGCATGGGATTTTAAATTGAAAAAAGTAATCATTTATTTATGAGAGTAATTAGGTCATGATGTCTGACAAGAACAGCCCGTGCTTTTTCGAGACCTCTTAGGCCAGGAAGTAGATTTGCCATTATGTTTTATTCACACACCTCAAAATGCACTGTTGTTGCAAGCTTATTACAGTATCTTAACTAACCAGGCCGGCTTCCCAGGCTTTCCTGGCTGAATGTCAGCTTGTTGGTTTTGTTAATGGGGGATCCTTTTGTGTGTGTTTGGGGGGGGATTGGGTTTCCATCGTCTCCTCTTGCGCGATTCCCTCAAGCCCCTCCCAGTCGCGCAATGATGTCATCTCTGGGCGCGTAGGGTTGACTGGTATTCGGTATGGAAAAGGCCATTTAAAAAAAACATGTTTCTATTACATGAAGCCCATCCTGAACCTGGCTCAGGGTGTCTTCATGGCACTTGAGAGCTCTTACAGAATGTAAGAAATGTCTTAAGAAAGTCTTTGGAGAGGACGAGTTCCTTTGCGGGACACCACAACGCTCTCTTAAACATTTTCGCAGCAAGGTGGTGCAGTTAAGCTCTTGAATAATCAGTGCCCTATGGCATTCTTTCCACTTGTGCTCATCTTTACCTACTTGAATGTAATTATGGCTTAATAGGACCCATCGACCAGAGGATCTCAGTTTTAAGAAGAGAATTCAGAGAGTGGAGGAGAAAATTGAGAAGCTGTTAGTGATGTATAAAATTGCTGGGTGGTTCTGGAATCAGAATTGGGCCCCCATTCTAGAAGAAGACGAGAAAGGCCGATACTGTCTTGACAAGATAAAACCCCTTAAGATGTACAGTATCATCTCATTTTCAAGGGGGTCCTATTAGAATCCATACTCAATCTTTATACAAAAAAGATAAAATGCAGTACAAATATCACAGGGCAGGAAAGAAAGAACAAAAGAAGAAGAAAAACCAAAGTAAATAAAATTGCAAACTACACAACAACCATGAAATGTTTCTGGAATAAATAACATTTGAAAATTAATAATAATTATTTAATTACAAGGACATTCTATTTTCAAAAACAAAATTACTTTGATTCTAAATACACTAAATCAACTCCGTGATCTTAGTTCATGAGCTAATTTACTGCTGAATGTTTAGCACTGTCCTATTTACTTTTTCATAGTTTTCTTTGCTAGTTTGTCCCTCCAAAAAAACAATTCATTTGCAGCTGTTTAAAGAAGGCTTCATGGTTTCTGGTTTTACTGCAGTAAAATAAATTGGAGCACAAACCTACAGATGAAGATATAAAAATACATAGGCCTGCTAAGTAATGCCAAACATTATGTACATTAGCAGGAATGGTTTCCATTAAAATAGTGGATCAAAAGTCCCATGCAGAGACCCAAACAAGTGAGACAGACCTGTTGACATAAAATAATTTCAGGTTTGTTTTGTGTTTTTTACACTGCTAAACACATCACCAGGAAAGGGATAAAAAGGGATTATTTCTGTATCACAGGAGTTAAGAACAAGAGAGATGTGAAGGCTGAATTGCCCGCCTCTGTCTCTCTGAGCGTAATCAATCATCGACTTCTCATGAGCTGCTGTGATTTAAAAACAGCTGTAATCTGTGGTCATTGTCGCCGGAGTAGATTGTTTGCCAAACTATTACCATAACTGTCAGCCGAAATCAGAAAAATAATCTCATCTCTCTGGACAGATGCGTTTTCCTGCATTATTGATATGGCCATCTCAAAGTAATAGAGAATTATAAAACATAGTTCTATTTACAAAGGGAGATTGGTTGAGTCCTTGAGAGTGAGTGAGAGGGACAGGCACTTGCAGGAAGTGAGATATAGCCAGTTCAGAAGGGAGAAAAAAAAACAAATTTGCTGGATTTGGGGTCATTTAACCCCAGAGGCCCACTTCTTACCTGAAAATGAATCACCCGAATGCACAGCAACGAAATTCTCGAAGTGCTTCTACCTGCACCCTGGCTCTGACACTCAGAACTTAATATAAGATTCTGCTTGCTTTGTTATTGCAAAACAGGATGGCAGAGGCTGACCTTCCAGGAAATGCAATGGATGTATTTACTCCTAAAAGCAATGCCATATTAACATACAAACAGTATGCTTGCTGCCCTGTATTTATTAAAGTTCAAATTCAAAATGGGTTTCAAAGTGAAACAATCAAAATAGGAGGACAAAGAAGAGGGTAGAGAAAAACTTTTTCTTCCATAAAACAATTTGTTATCCGTCTTCGTCCATATTTCCTGTCTGCTTTGTTGGTAATTGATCAACACTGTGCAAAAATGACAATATTTAATGCCAGAATTTGAACTTTGAGTCTTAATTTGTTTAATAAAATATTGATTTTTAAATATTTAGAAGAATTACTTACTTACAGTATATTTAAACTATATATCTCAAGAAAAAGTACAAGAAGAGGTCAATCACGAATAGGTCTGTACCTTACAGCAACTCTGATAATTGATTAGAGCAATATAAACTTCCAATACTAGTGATTTATGTATGAAAATGTATTATGGTGCATTCCAAACAAAATAATACTTAACTTTAAGTGAATTATATTACATTTTTGATTTAAAGAAAAGCAAATGTGTAACACTTGTGTTTCACACAGTCATGTGGATCCTTGCACTTGTGATGGGTCTGTTCTGCGCCATGTGATTAGTATTATACATCTCCTGCTAATGGCAACCTCAGAAAGCAGGTGGTAATCTGTACTATTCCCAGATATATTCCAGAATTATCAGGGCCAGAGAGTAACTTAATTGCGTGTTTCAGATCTTTCTCTGACACAGAATCAAAGGTGTTCTTAGAGCCCTAAATTACTACATGATCGGCTGAAAGCATGCCAGACTGGCTTTGCAGAAACATGTGTCCTTGGCTGGCACAGGGCAAGATTTGGCAAGACATAACCGTTTACAAGATCCAGCATATGGAAGGATAAACAGTTACCCACCCATTGCATCAGGTTTGTGCCATCTTCTTCCATTACAAAAAAAAATGATGGATGTACAGAAGTGATTTCTGGGAAGGAGCCAGACAGATAACTGGCCAATACGAACAGCAGCAGGGTCAGTGTGGGCACGGCCTCTGGGTGAGTGAGGCCTGTTAATACTTTCTCTGTCAAAGCAGTCTGGCAGCTTCCAAAGGATCTATTACCTTTCTTGCAATTGTTGCGCTGCTCTGTGCCATTGCCTGTCGATTAGCTCTTCTTTTAATTGCCAAAAGTTTGACTTTTCTTTGCTTTGCATCCGATTTCCACATCGGAGCCCTGAGTTTTCACCACGACGCCAATTCCTGCTTAACACTTTTAGGTCTGGCTCAAGGTAACAGAAATAAAGTTCTGTAAGGCAGCAGCTGACAATGAAGGACAACACTTAGGCAACCAGTCACAGTCCTTCTTTTAAAGGGTTTTGAAGTCTTTTGAAGACTTGTGCTGCAATTTCAGTGGATGAGGGGATTATTGGTTGAATTCTCATTTGCCAGTGTCAAATTCACTTCAAACTGGAATAAATCAGAGCAAATTAAGAGCAAGAGGAATGCATCTATTTGGGCAGAAAACCTGCTTCCAGAGATTCTTTTTGGTTTTGGTGCAACTTTTCCTGCTCACAAATGGTCCCTGACAGCACACTGCCTATATCTTTTGTTGTAAAGAGTTGTGCAAGGAACTGAAGAATATATTTAGCCTCTGTAATAAAGATAATGGAAAAATGACAACTAATGAATGAGTCATATCTTTATATCCAGTTCGAATAGATTAGAGAGGATAGTTTACAGGTCAGAAAGCTGCAAATGTATTTTTCTCTTATTCTGACTGCAGACTTACTCACAATTTCTTTAATGAAATTAACCATTTTTTTTCCAACAATGGTTGGAGGTGTTAACAGAGTTTTTGTACTCTTTTGTTAAAATAAATTTCATCTGACAGCACTAGCATGTAAGCAATTTTACTAAGCACTGGACAGGAAGATTTAACTTCTACATTCACTGTGTGGTAGGAGGAGGAAAGGAAGACCGAGAATGAGGAAAAGCAGAAAAACCCATCAAATCACATTGCCAAATGGGTTTGACTAATGAAATGTGGCAGGTTAATTTGCAGTGATTATAATACATTTAGAATTAAGACGATGTCTCAGGCTTACACTGCGCTACTGTGTGTGACTGCTTGCAGTAGGAAATAATTGACAGCTGAACCAAAAAACCCTAATGTGGGAAAAGTGCATTTAGTCACAGACTTAAAACCATTCTGTGGATAAAATTCAATTTGTCAAATAGTATACATAATTTATAGATTCCCCAAGTCATTCAATGGATGGCTTGCATTTGTCAAATGCTTTACTTATTTCTCTGAACCATGTGTGCAATCATCCAGATGGTAAAGAAACCTGTGGACAATGGGCCTGGTCTTGCAGTAGCATGTGGCTGTCTGCAGAGGAGGTTGTGAAGACCCTTCAAGCTGAGAGAGGGCCTATTAGAGATCTCTCCATGGGTCATGTTGATTTAAGTCAGTTAAAGGTCCTTTAGGTTAGAAAAGGTCCTGTTTCTGTCAATCCAAACTAAAACCCTTGTCAGGTGCCAGCAACAATAGAAACCTTTGTCAGTCAGAGTGCCTAATGTAGCCACTTTGTCCTGGATTAATGTTCTCAAACATCATCACAAAACAAAAGGTGAAAACGGGTATGATATTTTTGAGGAATTACTGTAGCTTTTACCTATAGAATTTGAAAATTAAAATAAATATCCAAGTGCTTATTTTGCAACGCTGAAGGGGTTCCTGCTTATTACAAGGAAGCTATTTATTTTATTTTATCCTCTCATCACGTAGATTGCAGGATTTGTCCTAAAAGCAAGGCATGGCACAATGAAGCAAACAAATGTGCAGTGTCACTATTGATAATCCATTGAGGAAAAAGCATGTCTGAATCAATTGAATCTCAGTCTGAGCCTCTAGTCACAGCACTGGCAGGCTCCAATGCTAGACTAGGCCCAGGCTTGATAAATTCGCCCTTATTATATCTATTGATGTTTAAATTTCTTCAGGGTTGTTACTACACAGGCACCAGGCAGTGACAGAGGTACTGTGACCTCCTTCGATCTATAATTTACACCTGTTAGTTGACTCCCTCATCGTTTGTGAGTACACTCAGGCTTAAAGGTTAACAAAAGAGAAGCAGGCCGGGGCTGTGCTGCCGCGGCAACGGATCAATGCCAAGTAAATAACCTTTTCTACCTTATTTCCCCGAGCAGCATTGATCCATTTTTTTATTTTTTTTGCCTTCTTTCTGTTCTTTGTCATGTCTCCTAGTTTCCTAACCCATGGGGACATCAAGCAATTGTTTCATATTGGATGTGCTAAGTGGCAGATTATGACAGCTCCCATTTTATATCCTTTTCTGGGGTACCATACATAAAGGCAGTTTCTTATAGAAAGCATTTTACAGGCTCAGACAGTGAAATAAGGAGGGTAATGGCGGGTAATGTAATTTGAAAAGACGCTCCACAGAGCCATTTTCTTTGTCTCTACAATTCAATAGATTTTTTTAATGCAAGTGGAAATTAGTTTTTACAATGGATACTTAACTTACTTAATTTAAAGCCAGCAAACTGGACCTAAATCATTGTAACCCCTTTGAGATTTTACCAGAATTCTGGCAATGCTGGAGACCTGCAGATCCAGGTAATGCTTTTTGATAGTTCATTGCAATTGTCCCATGATAATCTGCAAGCAGAGAGTTAATTTCATTGACCCAAACATGTGATGTGACAAGGCTGGGAACGTAACATCAACATCAACATCAAGCCAGTATGCTCTGCAAAACGTTCATATTTAGTTTATATGTCCTTACAGGTGAATGAATATTTGGGTTAAGTTGTGTGTGGACATTTTTAAAATGGTGGTCTACTTTACAACTTCTCCAGTTGCCAGAGTGATGCTTTTGACACCCATATTGATATTGGTCTGAATGTTTTTCCGACATTTCCATTGTGTTCCTGTTTTCTTGCAATTTCAAAATGCTACACAGTATCAGAATAATTTGAAAATGATAGATGAGAAAATAAAAAAGGTGAAGAAAATATGTAGATTTAGAACACATCTGTATTCATGAAAATTTAAAATGTGAAACTGTTTCAGCATTCATTTTCTATTGGGAGGTAGAATATTGTAAAAAAACTATTGTTATACAGTAAAGCATGGTACTCTTATTGTGTTAGATAATTAACAGATGTGAACTGAACTGGTACTACTAGAATTGTTGACTGTGATTCACTTAACAACTCGAATATCTTGCAATTTAAATACTAAAGATTGCTTTCTGTTTATTATAGGTGACTGTCCCTCAGGATTTTAAGAGCTCCAGATTATGCAGCACACATTAAAAAAAGTGATTTTTTTTATTCCAGTCTATGAAGTAAACTAGGGCGGAAACATAGAACCCACTGAAGACAGCTTCCCAGATGTAATGTTGATTGACTGTGTATCATTGAAATTTTCATTCATTTGTATCGCTTAGAAAACATCTTTTTGAGCAAGTGATGAGTAAGCTTATTATATTGCAAGCCATGGCTCTCTGTTAATTATGAGAACATAAGTGGAGTGAAATCGCGAACATGCAAAATGTGCAGTATCAATTACACCGAGTAATTAATGTTTTTTAGTGAGCTAAGGGAAAGAAAAGGGGTTGAAGGAGGGAGGGGGGTTCGGGTACTAATTATTAACACAACTTCCTGTGGACACATGCTGCAGTTAAGTTCAAGAAGAGAACTAACAGTTGATCTTGTTTGACAAACGTCATAGTACCTAATGTGTTTTACAGGAGTGTTACAAAAGCACACAACTCCTATAAAAAAGAAATACTGGGGCACTGTACATTTTTTATTTAACAGCATACATCTTAAATCTTTATTTCTCTCTACACTACATTCTGTCTGTTACCCTTTTGGGATTTCAGAACATTTTGTTCAGGCTCTGTTTGCAATCATCCACATTATGATTTCCTTTCCTACTGGGATGTTAAAATGCTCTGTTGAGATTTTTACTAATATCTTTTTTTTCTGGCTTCTTCTATATTTTCCAGAATGTCATTTCTCTTTAGCTGTCTTCATTCAGTGGTATTTTTTGAACAGCTCATTCACAAAACAGAAATGTTCCACACAACACTTTCTCAAAAGATGAGCCTTTAAGATGGTTGTCATCTTTTGGAGGAAGATAGTTCTCTCTACAATGAGCAATTCATTACCTTAAACAGTGTAAGCATAGTGTTAATGTCGAGGGATTCAAATTGCTTTTGTGGGCTGATTACATTTAAATTGTAAACTTTTAGAAGTAATTGGCTAATGTAAAGTTCCCACTTAATGATATCTTTATTTTGCAAATAATAATGCCTTTAATGTCCCAATTGTGTTCATATCGTCACATAGTGTGACTGTTTTAGAAAGAGCTTCAGCAGGAGAGAATTCAAATGGATTCAGCTTGAAGCAGCTCAGGTTTGGCTGAGTAACCTTGTGACAGGCAACTTGTACCACTGAAATTGGATGGTTGATGTTTTTTTTTCTTCTTTGAGAAAGTCAGACAGCGAGTGAAAGAGAGAAGAACAAATGAAACAAGAGAAAGGCAGACAGATGAAACGTATTGTCCTTTTTCCAAGTGAACTTTCACATTAACGAAGGTCAATCACAACTTAAGGAACAAAAAATCTGCTGCACACAGGTAGGTAGCAAAAGTCTTGGGAAGCAAATTAGATGAGGCACAATGCATAATTAATTGCACAGCTCATGCAAATTCTTATTTTCCTTTTAATGGAAGTTTTCTATTGAATTAATACAAAGTTCACACATGTGAAGAGTTGAGAAATTTTAAAGAAATTTGGAGAGCCCCTTGTTTAACAGAATGACCCATGAACAAGCACTTGTTTTTGATGCGGGACCAGAATATAAGGTCTTTTCTCTGAAATCTTTACATTTATTGAATTAAAAAAAATTAATCTTGAAGTCTTTGCTCAAATCTCCTTAGTCCTCAGTAAATATCTTTTAACGCTTCTGAGTGGTTCAGTCCTTTAAAGTCCAGATGGAGCCCTGTAGCCTAGAAATTGCCAGCACGAACCTGGATCACAGGAGCCAGCTATGAGTGGTGTGCTCCACACAGCTGGCAAAGTGCCACCAACCTGGAACAGTCGCTAGTTCACCTAGGCCATCATGGATCACAGTGGAACTGAGTGAAATTAGGGTCCCTCTGATTTGTTGGATGCCAGTAAACTGGCTGAGAGGGAGACATGCTGCTCGTCCAATCAGAGTTAACTCTCCTGTAAGATACCATGGAGGTTTAGGGTCTCAAAAGATGATTTACTGACAGGTAGGCTTGTCTACAAGAGGCCTTATTCTCCGGTGTGCAGTAAAGGGGTCGTAACTGCAAGCCTGGTGATTTTTTAATTTGTAGAGGACGTAATAAAAGGAAAGATTTGTGGAGGTTAAGTGTTGTCTGTGGCACTGCTTCCTGCTGAACCCCTGTATACAGGCCCCTCTGACCCACAGACCCACCCAAACAGCTCCATCACAGAAGATACAACTAGCATAAAATGTACAATTGCCAAAGGGAGCAAACACATATCTGGTTGCTCGGTTGCATGCACCAGATGCTACCTAATGCACACTCTTTCAGAAGGCCAGCATTTCTACCAGTTTCAACTGTCCAGGACAGTTTCATTCCTTTGGTGGCACTTTTTATAACCAGGATTTTATCACCAGGAGCTCAAAATCGCCAGTGGTTTTCTCTCATGCACCTACTCATTATGGAGGTGCCACTGGCATTATGTCTTGGCTGACGGCAGTGACCGCTGTACTGCACAGTGAGAATGCACAAGGTGCTCATTTTGATCTGTCAGGGCTCTGCAGGAGTGGGGATCCTGGACTGAATCAAACCTGCATTGCAGAGGCCAAAAGGGAATTAGATGCTTTTTGTTTTACCCAGTAGAATCTCCTAATCCGGTATAAGGACTGTGATTTGAGATGGCCTTATTTGAATTTAATACAGGTCTTTGTATTGCTTTTTAGGACCTGCTTTACATTGGCTAAATAACAGCGGGTCCTGCCTTCAGCACAGATACTGTACTTGCACTGGCTTGGAGTTGCATGTGTAGTGCACTCACAGGAGGGGGGGCTGGAAACCAAGGGACTAGAAAAAGGCGTAAAGGACCGAAATACTTGGGAACCTACTTTGCAGCATTTGTGGTTGTGTCCAGTGACCTGCTATTGATTTCCTCTGGCCTGTGTGGATCCCACTCCAACATGAGTGATTATCAGCCCTTTTTCATGTGATGACACTGCACTTACTCTGTCTGATCATGCTCGTTGTGATAAATGTACCAGGAGTTACAACTCTCTCCCCTGGTGACCAAAACTGGGTTAAGTGTGCTTGTTAGGTTGCAAAGCTTTTACTGTGTGTATAGTGATGATTCTTCAGTATGGCCTAAACTGTGAGAATGTCCTAGATGAAAACACTCTCATAACTCCTGATCAGCTTAGTTCTATAAATCCTACTGTTTTGCTGATGACACACCTGTAATATCCAGTAAGGCCTATGCTTATTCAGTCAAAACAAACTTCTGGAACTGTAGTGTATATGTTTTTGCTCTTATGGATCCTACTTAAAAAGACAATAGAATTTTACCTATTGCAATTACAGAAAAACCCCCCAAAAAAGAGGTATTTTTTGGCATCTTTTTAACCTTTGGCATCTTTTTAACCTTTTGTATCAAATCACAAAGTGAGTGTCAAAGATGTGTGTATCAGAATCAACATACTGTACCATCTGTCTATTAAAGCAGTGGGCATGTAGATAGTGTTGTTACACCCTTGGATAATAATTTGCAGAGGCGAGACTGGTTGGATTTTTCGGAAGTGATGGGAGCAGTTGGCTTTAGTTTAAACAGCTGCTTTGAATCTGTTAAAACACTAGATTAAATAATTTGTTATGCTGATTTAAGGATCACAGTACTAGCCTAATGTCTGGGAAGGGATGGATCTTATGCTCTAATCCAGTGTCCTACGTGGGTGGCTGGTGGGTTGACTTTAGAAGAAACTAGTCATATCAATCTGTTACTTCAGCTACTTTTTCAAAGTAAATTTAGATGGCTGGCTGCCTGCTAAGTCCAATTTAACTACACTGCACTGAAGAGAAAAAACATTTTTTTCTACTTTCACTTGTTTGCTTATTGTTATTGAACTAAGTTTAATAAAAACCTGGTCTTGTGCCGAATATTTACAGATGCTCAGGTGTGGTTAAGCACTTGCTTTGTTTCCAAACAAGCAGGTTCTTTATACAGTATGTGCTAAAGTTCCAGATTAATTATAGAAAATCTAGCTGCCACTCATCCAATACATAACAAATCCGGTAGCTCATGGTGCTTTTCTGGTTTGTATTCCTAATTTCTGCGCAGCTATTCAGTACAATGGATATCTTCATCAGAAAGCCTTGTAACTTCTAGGAGTTGTCATACTATGTATCTTGTGGTTTAAAGTCATACTGTATCAATACAACAGAGACTTCAGAAACTGAGTTTCTGAAACTTATTTCAATTGGACGTAGGCACATATTAGAATTTGATCATCCATTAATAGATTATGTAAATGAATGGCTTCCCCAAAGTTTTCTTTCCACTTCAACATTTGGGAAGGCCCTTCTTCCCTTTTATTTTTTACCATTAACATTTTTGTGTAGGAGAATTGCTGATCTCAAAGCTTGACAACCATTTGAAGAAGAAGTTGCAGAGGGAGTGTACTTCCTCATTTATATAGGCAGATGTGACCCAGCTGTCCACTCCCAGTCTCTCAGCTTGTATTGTGGAACACCTGAGATCACTTACCTGCACAGGCTCAGGCAACTAGCCAAGTCAATCCAGGGCACCTGTGGACATTATCTTCCAGAAGAGCACACATGCTATCGAATGGCTCTTATTGGGCATCATGTCATATCATTAGGTGTACTGTTAGCAGCAGAAAAAGAGGGGCTACAGCATTTGCAAATCATGATAGGAAATGTGCCTTTGGATGAAAATGCCCATGGTTTGACATTGTAAGCCACATTGTAGAGTAAAGAAACACATAATAAAAGCAACATGAAGGTTAATCCTCTGTGTCACTTGTCCTCAGCTGAACCTCAGAGGGTTATATGCTCTTGCTCCAGACGTAGTTACATTGCACTCTGCTATTGATTTTGGTACAAGCCTCAGCAAGAGCGAAAGAGTGCTGGAGACAAGGTGAACGAGTATTTGTTGTAGTTGCCCTTGTGCTACAAGAAGAGAGAGTGATGTGCCACGAGGGGAACAAGTGCATGCTTGAGGGAAATAAAAGAGTGAAGGAGGAAACCCTAGTGTGCAAATTGGAAAGGGTCAGCGTTACATCAAGGGCCTGAGAAGCACAGAGCAGAACGTCTGGCAATCATCATGTTGTAAGACAGCTGTAATGAAGCCATACCTTTCAAACAGAAAGAGAAAAACAGTGCATTTCAAACTGCAATTAACATGTTTAATCAGACCTACACCATTCCTTGTTTGTTAAAGCAACAACGCAATGGTTCTGATTAATTTATAAGGCCTCACTCATGAATCAGATTAATCAGTAAAGAAAATCTTTAAAAACACACAAAAATGCGATTATAATGAACTGAAGACACAAAACATTTTGTAACAATAATATTATGCACATTGTCAGATGTGACAGTATGAATGCACAAGTTACTAAGGCAGAATTCAAGGGAACACTTTCTGCTCACTATTCAGTGTAGTGTGGTTTCTTTCTCAAGAAATCTGTTTTTCTTCTACAGCACAACAAATGAAAGCCATTATTGCTCAAGACAGCACAAGCTCTAGGAATGAATTTACCATTAATTCAAACTTTTGTGTTTTGTTGAGTTGCAGTCTTTGGAAATGGAAGCCACTCTGGGCCGAGACTGTGACTCTGTCTCTGACATATGCCTGATAGTGTGTTGTCTAATGTTATTTTGCTTTGGCTAGAAATTTCTACTGACATGTGCTCGTGTAGTAGAATGTGACCTAGACATGAAATCTTGTCAGCACTACCAAAAGTGTAATTTTCTCCTGTACTTATTGTTTTTGTTTCTTTTTTTTGGTGACTTTAGTAGCCACATTATATCCAATACTTACAAGTGATAAAAAGAGCATGTGGCATTTTTAAAAAAGAAACACTGCAAGGTCATATTACAATTAAACATTTTAGCGGGGTAATAAAAATGCTTCTTGAGGAGCATGACATGAATATTAAAATAAGCAGACAGTAAAACAATGATGGTGGTGATGAGCTGGGATCAATACATTTGTATTAGTGGGCCGTTTCTAAAATTGTTGGTTTCTGTTTTCCAAATTTATGTCAACTCAGGCATTTGTAAAAGTGCTGCACTCTTTTCAGCTGAGTGGCTGCCAATATGGAAGAAATGTCTGGATCTTCGGTGTCTTTTAGCATCAACTGAAATGTTTTATTTTGCATTTGCAGACTTCTGAGGACACAATTGCATTCTAACTATAATGTCACTATTCATGTTCGGATCTAGCAATTGAGTAAAATAATGCAGGAAAATAGATGGATCACTATACAGAGGCTTTTATAAACCTATATCTCTCTGGGAGAATTGAACACCTGCATGTCGGACATGATAACAGTCCACATTTCCAACCTGCTGTTGGCCTAAATACGGTCTGGAGAGCCCCATGCTGTAGGTGCCAGCCTGTCTGGCCCCACAGGCAAAGGATGTGTTAAAACAGTAGGCAGTGGCTGGAAAGCAGAAGCACAGAAGGGACCTCTCTGTGGCTATTCGAGAGAACAGGCACATTTGCTACAGGTCCAATGACAAAGAGCACCTGCTGGTGTCACACAGCTCTGGGGCCGCTGGTGGTATGAATGGGGGGGGGGGAGGGTTCAAGGGGGCAGGAGGGGGGCACGGAAAGGGTTATTTTCAGTAATGTGAATTGATCCCTGTGACTCCAGGCATCCTGAAGGCCATCAGCGCTGTTTTTGTAAGTTAAGACCTCTGCCTGTCATTCCCTTTTTAATGGATAAAAAATGTCCTACAGTGATGTGCAATGTCTCACAAGCTTGAGGTCCAGTCCCAGAAGATTCCCTTTTATGAAATAACATGGAGATTAAGGGTTTTAGCTAAACTAAGTTCTAATAAAGGGAAATACGTTTTAGTAATTGAATTCACAGGAAGATTTTCACACTGCTCTTGATTTGTGTTTTTTGATAGAAGTTTTGAATATATTTCACATCACTGCTAATAATAACAATAATAAAATGAGTTATGTTAATCATCTAGATGGGTGGATGACATGATGGGTTTGGGAATACTGTAAAAGTTTTTTCCTTCCTCCACACAAAATATAACGTTTTTTTATTTTAGTTAGAGAATGTCTGCATTGTAGCCTTGTACATTATTTTGAAAAGGACAGAAGCTGAACAGTGATAATGCTTGGTTAAATTAGGTCTGAGAAATGAAAAATGAAACAAGAATCGCATCTGACAGTCTTGCCTCCCGAGCTTGTCCTGAAGTAATGTGTAAAGAAATACTGTATCATTTTCTGCTCTTTGGTTAAATGGTGACCTCAGGTAAGATATCTGGTGGCTAATGTTAATGTCAAACTTGACACAGTCTTTCACAAATGAAGGTTACCCTACTGTCAGCAGTGTACTCTTTGCCAGTTAATATCTTAAATCCTTGTGATTCAGTTATTGTACGTTGTCAGAATTTTATGTGGAATCAAGTTCAACCAAAATTAATCACACAAAGAGTGTGACATTTTAAAATTGGTTGGCAATGAAATAAGTGAGATAGAACTCATATCCCTGGAAGAACACAATAATATTGAACTGGAAAAACAAACAAACAAAAAAATACATTATTTCTGCTGGAGTTCCAATGTCATTCTGAACGAGGATGTGTGCGATTTCCATTTCATGCTCTGATCATATTAAATACCTCTGGGGTCTTGTCCTCGTTTAGATTTTACAACGTTTCATTGAAAAATTATAATTTTCACTTAAAATTATTTTTAAGTGAGTCTGACATTTTGCAGAAGTTGAAAGAACATTCTGAACTGAATCACAGGGATATATCCTTTCCATGAAGCATGGCTGAAAAGAAATCCACCTTCTCTAGGTAGAAAATCCAGAAGTCTTTCTTCCATCACCCTCTTTACGACTCTCTTGTGATCTGTGTCACCTTCATACACATGTCCAAAAGCATTTGACATGTCTGTACTTATTGCCTTAGTGGGGTGAGACAGAGCGCTTTTCCCTTCTTACAGCGTCTGGATACGGTGCCCTCTTCTTTGAGAGCCGAAATCTATGTAAATAGCAAAAACAGCTAAAAGGACAACATGTTTAGTACTTCCCACTTCTCTAGGTAAGACTTTCCATTAGATTAAAGAGACATGACACTGCAGTCAGACTGGAGGCATTATAAAACTTGAACCATCATTTTCCAGAATTTCATGATCCCAAAAATTAAAAACATACAAGGCCTTTTCACTCAGTGCTCAGCTTTTTTCTGAAGATGTTTCTTAGTGGTCCAAGGTCAATGACCCACTGCATAGCTGTCTCCAGTGCACCTAAGGGCACCTGCTAATGTCAGCCTTCTTTTGGATTCTTAAAATTGTGGCTGGCCTCTGGTTATTTTCAGTAGTGCTAAGCGATCTCTGTGACCCTGGAGGTCAGGAACGCTGCCTTTTTTTAGCTAGAAGTCAAATGCCAAATCATAGCCCAGGGATCAAAGCCTTCAAAGTCAAACTCTAGTTAGGATCCCATTGAAATAGGAGCCTTGAGCCTGGCCAAGGACATGGAGCCAGCTCATATACAGACTGTAACTCATACACCAGCCAAGTCACCCAGCACAACACATTCTCTTAGTCTTGTGCTGTGACTTCTTTTGCTGATGATGATGCATTGCTAATTGATTGTATGACACACAAAGGTTGTCAGCTTTCAAGTCCTGTTGGTGTCAGGTGTCTCGTCATATAATTCCTTATATATGTAAATAAAATACATATATGTAAATACAATTGTAATTATTTACAATACTGAACTTCTAAACAAGTCTGGATGCAAATTTGCACATCAAATATGACATACATCTTTACTTATTGGTGAAAGACATACAATTTCCACTGAGTAATTCAATTTAACACCAGCCTTGATAAGAGGTGTCTTCCAACCAATGAAGCCTGTGATGAAAACAGTGGGCTTCTTCTGCTGTTTAATCTAATGACATTACATGCATCTGATTATTCTGATACCATCAATTATGAGTATTTAACCAAATATACCAAAACCTGTAATTACCAAAGTATTAAAACTTTTAAATTAATGTGTTAAAAATCTCAACTTTTGGTTATACCCAGAGCCACATTTCATATAATACAATTAGATTCTGAATCAAATGAAAATACATTTTATGCACGCATCAGATGACAATCCCTATAGTTGAATGTAGTCAAATAGAATTAAGTGATGTGCATTACTTTGCTATTACATGGTAATTATACTCTAATGGCATACTTTCAGTATACTGTAAATTGTATCAGATGTCTATCAAGCTAGAGTCTTTCATTAGAATCTGATATATACTTTAGAGCTTCGCCATAAAATTAACTCATAATTTTAATTCATTATATTGTAAACACATAGAATTTGAAGTGGATCCCAGAATAATCAGGAAAAGGCAACAGTGAAGTAAGTGGTTTGTTAAAATACGATATAGATTTTGTTGTATAAAGAATATTGTGCACCAGAATGTACATGTTCTCAATCTCCAATGCATCTACCAGGGCCCCTGTTGTTTTAAGCAAAGATAATCACCATTTGTCATCTTTCACTTCACTTTTTACTTCTTAGAATCTGGATCTCGAATGTGAATGTGATGGACTTACAGGTGAAGTTATATGGCTTCTTGTCTTTAGGGCTTCATGAGTCTTCACACACACTCTCCCAAGGGACTGGTGCTGCTTCTAGATCCAGTTCAGAAGTAACATGGCAATCTTCACACTAATTGGACTGTAATGCTTTTCCTGAGGCTGGGAAATCTCTCTCTCCACACCAGTTCTGCAGAGGGCAATCAAGTCATTTTGAGAAGATACATGGGCCTTAGGGACACTAAAGTAACTTTAAGTAGCGTTGGCCTTTTTAGCACAAGGCTCAGCTAATTGTCAGCACTTTGTCACCCGCAACAGGGAAATTAAAAAGGAGTGTGGGAGGCTTTAAATGTCATTGCATCCACTGATATATTTATCATTCATTCCTGTATCCCACACTATCTGTCAGAGAGCAGCATAATGTGCAAGACAGCAGGGTTAAACCAACAATAATTTAAAATCATAAATAAAGCATACCGGGGAAAAGCAATCTAGGAATGTGAGGGGGAACTTTAGAGGTTAGCGAGTTTAAACCCGGTCCCATAATTGTTGTAAGTAAAAGGGAGCCATACAATGGTATTTGGTATAAATTATTTACTGTATTTGTTTACATTTTGTATTAAGAATCACTTGTCCTATTCATTTACAGTAATTAATACCTTCTTAGATCTAATTTTGCCATTCTTAGGAAAGGCTCTCAGCATCTGCAGAAAACCCTCCTGAAAAAATCCAGGCAGAAAGTGTTGGGGGTAACAATATTACTACTACTGCCACCACTACTATTACTAATAATATATTAAGAATAAGAATTCTAAATGCAGTGCCTTTCCTATATGACATTGCATGTATTATGACATATCCCTTCTTTTTTGTTTCTCACGTTTACAATGCAGGAATAATTTAAGCTAATTCATAGACCTAATAATAACACTCAATAGACCCCCCCCCGGACATTAGAAAAAGGAAAGGAGATGGGACAAGGCGTTTCCTTGCTTTCAGTGTGTGCCTTTCACTTCAGTTACCTGAAAGCAGCAGGACAAAGAGGCCGCGGACGCTTTTCTACAGAATAAGTAAAAACCCTTTCCTCACGGAGAGAAAAACCATAGCAAGGACACTGGAACGAAAGGGTTTACCAACAGCCTGTCCTTTAACCCCTGCGACATCCATTCAGTACAAGCTGCCCGTTCTCTCCCTCTCCCTTTCTTGCTTCTGTTCATTTCCCCTTCCTGCATCCCTGTGCTGGGGAAATGCAGTCTGGCCTCTTGGCAGATAATGTGACACACACGCGTGCGGGCGGAAGACGCAGTCCCGAGCAACAAAGAGCCGCGGCGGGGTTCTGGAGCCTGATACCATCAGGGAAGCGAGCAGGGCAGAGGTGGCCGGCAGGAAGTGGCCCGGACTGCGCGGGCCTGAGGAGGTGTGCTTATCTCTACGACGTGCCGGGAGGCAGGGACTCAGGGGGTGGGCGGCTGGAGGCGGCGGGGGGCTCTGGTGCGGAGAGTGTGAAGCCCCGTGCCTTCAGTGGCACCAGGCACTTAACATCAACCGCATTGGAAAGAACCAGTTAAGGCAGCGATATAAATTACCCTCTCTAAATCTCTTCTAATGGGGGATATCTCTCCTTCACACAGAACAATATAAACAGGCATGTACTGTAGTTGGCCGAAGTATAGCTCCCACACTTCTTTGCAAACCATCTAGGGTTTTGAGACTGATGAAAATGACATCCACCGTGCGAGATTAAATCAAAATGAAATTAAATGTACTTCAATTTTCAGTCAATGCAGATCTCACAGGTTTATTTCTGATCAGATACGTCACTATCTTTTCTCGGGTGTAATACGTATTGTCTATCAAGCCAGATTGATTGGATTCTGAAGACAGGTGACACCCAGGCCGAAACAAAGACTATGCCGGCTGAAGCTGCAGGTGAAATTCAATGTGAGAGGTCGGACAAAGAGCTGTTTGTGGCATTACATGTCGAGACATCTGTAGCTATTCATTGTACAGACATCTGAATGTGTTCATTCTCACCAGGCGCATTCGTGAAATGAGCCTTTATTTAGAGTTCCTGCTCTAGGATTGAGAAAACTTGTTGCCTGTGCCCAACTAAATGTTTGACACCCTGAGGTGAAATGAATCTTAACCCAGTGTCTTCTAACTGTTGTGAAGTCACGTTCAGATTTCATGTAAAAAAAAAGGCCCCGCATGAAATTTCGAACAGAAGTTCAAATCTAGGTTACAATGTTAAAGAACTGTAAATCATTCTTACAGTTTAGTGTGTCGTAAAATAATACTGCCAACATTTCCTGAGTACTCAAATTTGACTTCCTTGTTTCTTCCATTCTTTCATCTGCTAAGAAATCTCCAAACCAAGGAAATGAGGGAAGGCTGAGATTTGATTCATGGAGCAGGGACAGTGCTGTCCATCATCGGGGTTAGATTTAAACCTTTTGAATCGTGATTTTTTTTTCCACTTTGTGATTTCCAGGGAGGTGTGAATCAGTCTAGAGTGCCTTATTCAGAGTTTTAGGAAGGCGTAAGGAGAACCACATGAGGTAGTAAACTGTGCTGTAATGTGGATATGCTGGGTGATGTGGTTGTCTACAGGGGAAAAAAAAGAAGAAAGTAGTAAGTTTCTGTGTGAGTTAAAGATTGCATTTCATAGCTCTTTCGGAATAATCAGAAAGGAAGCTGGAAATCAATTCTGAGGTTAAAAAGACCAGATGGTATTTAAACTGTATCCCCACTATAAGCGCATGTGATTTATGAGATTCTCTAATGGTATCTCTGTTCTGATCTGGCTGCCTTTCACCTCATTCTCAACTGCAGCTTTAGACTCATCGGATTCTTTCAGGGCTGTCATTAATCGCTGCCTACAAAGGGAGGTACAGCTTCAGGGAACTGGGGTGTTTTTATTTAATTGTTTTTGCCTTTTTATCCCTAGAAAGCCTCTCTAGCTGTTTGCTGAATGATAACCTGACGAGCAAACCTAATCCCCGAAAAATGCATGCCTGCTGTTTTCCTTTGCATTCCATAACATATTCATTCAGACTGGGAGATCGGCATGAAATTAGGAGCTGACGTCTGATCAGTTCTTTACATGATGCTCTTGTGACGATACTGCACACAGTGGACCTCTCACAAAAACGTTTTCCATTTGTTGTCTTTCTGCATTTCTGGATGCCGGGGCATGGAGATGTTTTCTAGTGCTTACAAGAACCAGAATAACTTCGAGAAAGCCTCCTGTCCACCCACCCACCTACGCACACCATGACCCATCTAAAGGACCACACCTGACCTCTACCCACGTGTGCCAGCGGCAGGGCAGCTAAAAGAGTGTTGTGATTACAGCTACCTGCCACTAGAGGCCTCTATATGGTCTTTTAACTACTTTAAATAGCCACATTGGGAATTGATTAGACAATTGTAAGGGAATTGTTAAAGGATTCGGGAATTGTACAGTCTCACATGGGTGTAAAGAAATCTGATGTGTTAGAAAAATTGTGTTTGTGGTGCTTGGGGTGTTGGGTGTTTTTGAGTGCTGACTTCTGTGTTAATTGTTTTTTGCCTAAAAAAGCAGAAAATAAAGCCTCCTGGACTTACTTCTTGTTGCCATTGTGAGTTTTTTTTTGTAAATGCAGACCCCTGGGACTCCCCTAGTGGGTACATTCTGTCACACTGCCCAAGAAAGCCCATATTTCAATAGAGATATGTGTTCCAGTTATTAAAATGCAACAGATTATTCAGCCATATGATAAAGCATTTACCAAGGATGGGATCCAAGACAGGCACTGTAAGCAAAGAGGAATTGACTTTCCTTCTGGTGAGTGCTCAAGTGTAGTGTTTTTTACTTGAATGAAAAAAGAAATTGCTCTAGGAACTAAGTTAGAGGCTCCAGCTGTGGGTCCAACCACACAGAGCTCATACTGACCCCAACAGACGCCTCTCTCAGTGTTGTATGGCCACAACATGGATTTGACACATCAACCATGGTGCTATTGCTATCCTATCAAAGTCAAATGTATACCCCTGACAGTAAAGCACAGGTTAATGCACATTTTCTCCTAAACAAACAGGCTGCAGTAGCATCCTGCTGTATGTATAGTAAATGTAACATGATTACCTAATGTATGTTCAATCTTTTCATCAACAAAGATCAGATCAAAGTCATGGTGTTATTTTCCTCTGCGTGACATAGTACAGCAGATGCGCTCTTTAATTACATGTCATTATTTGTCCATCTTTGGGATTAATATGCCTAAATGGGAGGTATGTTGCAATGTGGCAAAGGCATCACCGATGTGCTTCATGACATCTCACTTTAAAAGTGATTCTCCCACACACATTTCATTAAGAGGATCCTTGGTGTCAGGTGTGTGTACAAAAAAATTTAGCTTTCTGTCAATTCTGTCACCTGCACATTAGAACGTGAGAAAGGTTAGAACCAGACTGCCAAACATGGCATCAAAATTTTAAAACAGACTTAAGCTGGATTGAAATCTATCTCTCCAAATGAGATACGAGGCTTTTACTGTAGATGGAGTACTTGACTTGACCCTCTAATTCTGGTCGAAGAAAGGATTAGCTTTGTTTCCTCTGTGTCAACATAACAGTATCCTCTATGGAAATAACTAAGAACAAAAGTGCCCTGCCACACATCAAACACCCAGAGAGCAGGACCCATGCTTCGATTGTTGATGGGATTTTCAGAATTCATAAACACATCTTATTTTTGAGGGTTACAAAATGGCAGAAGGTGTTGATACAATAGCCTTACTGAGGCATCATATGCACCATTAGCTGTTTCTATACGACTGCATACATGTGTGTGTAGCATCTCATGTCATATAATAGGCACTAAGTCATTTACTGAATTTTATTCCTGACGAACTAATAAAAAAATAAATGAGTATGTTTGTACTCACAGTGCACTCACTTTAAATATAAGTACTGTATACATACTTGTCAGTCTCAGATAATTGTGGTACTCAAAAACAAAACTGAGATGGGTATCTCTTAATCATAACCCACTCTTTTTTCTCCATTACAGGTAAAACTGCTGCCTCTCTAGTTCTCTGATGTGCTTCCATCTTAAAGGTCCTGTGATTAATCTACTATTGTCACCACAACAACATTTTTATTTACTGGATTGTTGTCCTGCTCAGATATTGGTTCCCTTCCTCTCCACTCCTCTGCCAGCCTTCTCCTCTTCATCCTGTGCTCTTGGTGAGGACCGCATTCCCCCTGTGCTTGATTGTGTGGATGACAGCTTGTTGTGATCTTTCTGACAGGATCTGCCTCCCAGGAGAGTTCTAGCCCCTCTGCAACTCTCGGTCTTTCGCTCTCTCTCCTCCTGTCTCTCTGTCTTTCTCTTCTGCCTCCCCTCCTCCCTCTCTCTCCCCCTCTCCTTCGCCCTCTCTCACCAGACACAAAGAGAGGAGAGAAGGGCCCTTCAAGTTGGAGATTGAGATCTCAAAGTAAATCTCAAGAGTCGACACCAGAAGAGGATTGATGGGGCTCCTCTGTAATGTGTTTGTATTATGTTCAGAGCCTGATAGTGCACAGCCCCTTTGAGCGAGACTCTGATGTGAAATTGAAGAAAAGTTCGAAATAAAGGTGAAAAAAACCATGATCTGTTTGATAATTTTTGCTTATCTCGTGCACTGATATGCACTACACTGTGTGCATTTTGCACGCGGCAGAATGGTGCCTCGTGATGTACTGTCCCCTCGTCTCCTTCATATGCTGTGAGTGACATTGTTACAGAAGTTGAGTACACATTGTAGCTGATGCTGATTTGAGGTTTGTAATGTTATATTCTATCCATGCTGTCACAATACATTAGAGATAAATGGGCATAGACCCACTTCAGTGAACCATTACCAGAAACCATCAGGACAGGAAGCAAATGTATTATCCCAATACTTTTGGTGATATACAGTACATTTGATTTGGAGGTTGTTGGCGGTTTTGACAAAGTCCTTGGAGGAACATTGTTTAAATCTCAAAGCATAATCTGATTTGACAATGTAATTTGGCAGTTCTGATTGTTCTACAAAAGAAAGGCTTAGGAACCCCTAACAAGAATAAATAGAATCAAACAGAGGTGTACAGAATAAGAATATGATTTGTGGTACATAGAAGGAGGAAGCTCATATCTTATATCATATCAAATAGGCTTGACATTAGTGCAGCAGCATGAATTATGTCAGTGCTAATACCAGATTGTAACGAAGAACTGGCAAAACAATACTGAATTCTGGAAACCTGTTTTGATTCCAGTGCATTATTCTTGGAATATAACTTATCATGTCTTTGAAAAGTTGCTTTTTTTCCCAAGAACTGTGCTGAGGAGCTCAGAACCAAAGTTTCACAAGAAGAAAGTAACGAAGGGGGGTGACATTTTCCTTGCTCGGAGTTGTCAAATTGCCTGCCCTGCGGCAGGATAATGAGGTGTCGAATCAGGTATAATAATTACCTTATTGTTTCCCCAATTATATGATTTTATCTCAGAGGGTCTGCCAATTAATACACGTCCTCTGAAGTTTAATCATTGTTTTAATATGAACACTCCTCTGAATGTGCAATGCCGCAGGCAAGAAACATGACAAGGGTTCTGCTTCTGCAAGGCTCTGTCGTGTTTACAAGGAGGAAGAAGGGCCAAATCCTACTTACATTCAGACACACAGGGGTTTCATCACTCCTCTTGGAGGGATAAAGGAGACAGATGTAGCTATGAAGATGATTCAGGCTGGGTCCTCAACACAAGATGCCAGGAATCTTCTCCACAGTCTTTGGCAGCCCAAACAGTTGTGCTGGTTACCAGAAAGCTCTATGAGCCTAAAACATGTATTCAGTATTCCTTTCATGCATATAAAGATACAGCAGGAGAGCCTTTTTCCCCATTACTGTTATTCAAACTGTAAAATAATATGCCCGACTCATCATTTTCTTTCTGTTATAAAGCTTGGGTTTTGAACCGCGGCTGTTACATCGGCAGAGCCGGTGGATTGAAATACAAGCTCATAGCCAATTCTGTTCCATCTGTTATCCTCATACCTTACCATTAGGGATCACTGCGATAATACCGGCTCTGATATAGAGCTACTAACCTTATTACAAGGCTTCCAGATATAAGACATCTGTGAGCACCAACTCTCATTATACCTTTGATGTATTGCCACTATAGCTTGGGTGAGGAGTATATAACATCCTATTAGAGATAAAATCAACCTCTGATTGACGGTGTTACCTTGCGTTATATACAACAAAAAGACGCGTGCACTGCGTTATACCTGCACATGAACCCACAGTGCAAATGTATAATTAAATCTGAAAGTGACCATTAAGAGCAGCAAACGCATGTTTTAATATTGTCTCCACATTTACACTCTTCCACCCCTCCCCCCCCCCACACCCCGACATCCTTTCATTTTCTTTTCACCTCACATATTCTACTGTCATCTCCATGATATTTTTGTCAGTTTAGGCCTGGAGGGCACTCAGAGCTAGCAGGTTTGTCTGACTTCTTTCTTCCCCCGTTATTGGTATCCACCTTTTTCCATTTCAGCCAGAGGAAGGTATAAGCGCAGGAAGACAGGAGAGGCTGTGAAAAGTCAGAACTTGTAACCTTGTCCGCCCACGGTCATGGGTCACTTGGCAGGCGCGCCTCAGAATTCATTTTGCCACGGAAGAGACAAAAAACCAGAGGGAGAGAGGCGAGAGGGAGAGAGATCATGAATAAAAATGGGAGCCCGTGTTACAATTTGCATTTGCTGACATCTCTTTTAATAAGGAGGAAAAAAAGGAGAATGGGGGCTGTAGGAGAGACTCACATGTCCGTGTTTTCTTTTTTCTTTTTAAACCTATGAACCATCATCATCCTTTTCAAATTCTCTGATTTTTAAGCAGGCAATGTATGTCCCAGAGAAATACTGGCAAAATCTTATCAACGCCATGCTTTTGCTTTTTTAAATTCCCTTTCACTGGCGCACCTTTAAACAGAAACCCACAACATTAACTACGCTGCCGGCAAACACAACAGGGGCATCCTGTGTTCCAGCCTGCAGGGCTCAGTTTCTCTACCAGCTTTGGTACAATAACTCCCTTTATGGTATCTCCCAGCTCCTGGTTTTGCAAATAAGCACACCACAACATTTCCCTTTTGATTATTAGCTATAATCATAATGTTATTAAAATGATTTCCACTGCATGATCACTTGCCAAGGTGTGCCCACATTAATTTTTCAATGATAAGCACCCTGCTTTTTTAATATGTATAGTATGTAGTTTTTTTCACCAGCCCACCCAACACATTTAGTCTTATGACTATATTAGGCCATTGCAATGAAATTGTTTCACGCGAAATGAACAATAATTGTAACAGCTGGATGGAACTACTTGGTGAACAGCCTTTTCATCCCACTCAAAATATAGATAAGGATGTAGGCAATAGCAGTGCAACCACACACATATTCATTTTGATAATATTGCCCAATTAAAGGCACTTGCATGATAGCACTTTTGTGTCTGTGCGACAGCTGAACAAGTTTTGGATCGACTCAGAAAAGCCAGGTGTGTTATAAACTTGAGGACAAGATAGGCATGAAATATGAGAATCAAGTGTTGCAACCTTAAAAAAGACAATGGCTTTTTGTATTTACTCCCATTTCCTTCCCTAATGAAGTCATAGATTAAAGTAGAAAAAAAAACAACACAAAGGGCTGAGTGTTTGCTCCAAGGAGCACCTATCCAAACACATTGTGGGAGGGCAGCCTCTGCAATTAACCCTGAGAAGCCAATAAACACTTTGCAAGAGGGAGTATCTCATTCACACAGTGTCATTGTTATTTAACATACTCAGGCTCACTGTAAAGCATGTGCCAAATCCTGATTAACTGATGTAGTTCAAGGTTTTAGCATGAGACTGAAGCTGATATAATAATAGAATTGCTATGACAGAAACAGACATTTACTTTACACTCGTTCAATAGGGACATATATGAACACTTGAATCGTTCGGCAAGCTTCTTCTCTTGTGATCCATTTACTGGGTTTACAAATTGCAGTGTACTGTTGTAATTTTACTCTCCCCCAGCCTCTAGTATTAAATAATGAGTATCACATTAAGACTGCAGATAAAGACACAGTGGACTGGCCTTGTCCTACAAAGTGGGGTGTCTCTGCCAATGGTGTAAACTTTTTCATGGCAACAGACAGTACTAGACCCTGCATGTACTGTTTGTCTGAGCTACCATTTACTGTTCTTCCCTTCTTAGTGCTTGGTCTGGTCTCTGCAGACACGAGCCATGTGTCAACGTCACTTATTTTAATGTATTGAGGTTTTGGTAGTATTCCATCGTACTGTGGTGCTTAGGAGTTGGCCAACTCTGTATTATAAAGTTAAAATGGGGAGTCTGGTGACTTTGTGGAGATTACCCTGTACTGTGAAATGCACTGTTCAGATGCGGTATGGGATCCCTCTGCTGACGGGACACAGCAGAAAGTATCTACTCAGCCACCAGCCATGAAAGTTGCATGGCCATTATCTAGTAAAGAGAGCCAACAGACATCACCTTGCAAATGCAAATGGCACAGTATTGCATGCTTTAGGACAATGTCATTAAAGAAAGAACAAAATGTAAAACAAATATTTCGTAATGATTTTGATAGGGGATTCTGAAACCCATCAGCAATGTCAGTTGTATTTTAGTATGAACTATAGACTTTTGAATAATATATATACAGATATTTAAATATACTGTATGCACTTAACATTATTTACACTCTCGTATGAATATGCCAGTGTGCATACTGTAATCACATCTTAAACAAATCTGTTTTCACGTATGTGCAAATGCAAAAGGAATTGCTGCTAAAATTGCTCTTGATTTGAATGAATTTTGGCTGATTCTGTATGCTACTCACAACATAACAGGGAGATTATTAAATGTGCAAAGATTACTGGAATCACAACAGGAACAAGGGGAAAAGAAAGTTCCTGTTCTACCAATTGTTGTGTTTTTTTCACTGTCTGTACTGGTATTTATGACTAATGGCTCCCACACTTTAGTGGAGAGAGAGTTCTCCATTAAACAGATGGATCTGAGCAACAACAATTGCTGTCATCTGTGTTATTACATCAGGTACTGAGAGTGGCAGATGCTGCCCTTCTAAATGTTCAGAAGTTACATCTTCAAATTGTCAAGAGGTCTCAATAATTCCCGCTGATGATGAGGTCACCTATGAAAATCTGTTCTCAGGTAAAAATATAAACGATCCCATGTATGCATTATTTTATTTTACGGTGCCATAAATCTCACAGCAATCAGCATTTGGGCCGTTATTATTATAGTATCACACATAAATATTTATTGTTTTTTATTTATGTGGATATTACAGATAGACATCAGTACACAGATGGACATCACTGGACCTTCAAAGTGAACCACCTTGACTGGACAATATATGACAGCAGTGACCCCCCCATGCCTCTAATTGCTATTGCATTTGTTTGTATGCACATTTACAGCCTTGGTAGTGGTGAGATTAGCTTTTTTCTTTTCACTTTTTTCAGAGTTGCACCACACGTCTTGACACTTGGGTTCCCCTGCTTTAGAAACGATTCCTGCCTTGCAGAGGAGTGTCTCGAACTTGTCTATGCATGCTTTGACCTATTGTAGGCATTTGCTTTCGTGGACTATCTGGAGAGAAGGCTTGGCTGGTCCTCTGACTCTGTACAGATATCACAGTTTTCCCTCATAAGTTGAGGTTCCAGGCTCCACTGTGTCCTTCTGTGTTCATCAAGACATCAGTTTTTGCATCCCTTTTAAACAATTCACCACAAATGATTTAACTTGGTGCCTCTGATGTGGGCTCCACCCTGGCTGTACCGCTTTACATGTACAGTACCTTTCAGTCAGTTATCTTCCAGCAATGCAAGGAATACTGTTGCTTTTGACACTTTGTTTTCTATGCGTACTGCTATAACCTGATTCTACACCTGTATCTTTCACACCCATTTTGTTGTCCACAGAGACTGGGGTGGAGTGGTGGTACTGTGGCTAAGGATCTGCACCTGTGGCTGGAAGGTTGCCAGTTCATATCCCGTGGCTGGCAGAGGAATCCTACTCCGTTGGGTCCCTGAGTAAGGCCCTTAACCCCATCTGTTCCAGGGATGACATATAAATGGCTGACCCTGCACTCTTACCACTAGCTTCTCTCCCTGTCTGTGTGTCTCATCGAGACCAAGCTGGGGTATGCAAACAGACAAATGCCTACTACAAGAAATTGTATATGGCCAGTAAAGTGATCTTATCTTTTTAGCTTGGACATGAAATATCCACCGCGATGGAGTGGCGTCCTGGCATCCTGGTGTCCTGTCCAGGGGGTATCCTGCATTGTGCCTATTGCTTGCCTGGCATAGGCTCAGGCTCAGTTTTCTAACTAAGCAGTTAGAAAATGGGCGCCTGGAACTATTCAAAGAGCTGGTCTGTAAAAGAGGATTAATTGGATACGTACAGTATCTGCTTGTGCCTTTCTCTAGGGCTGCTATACTTTTCTTTTAAGCTCGGGCCACAAATGGGTTTTTCTACCTTTATCTCTTTGCCTGGACCTTACTTTGCATATTTTATGCAAGAGGGAAAATATTTGTTGTCTCTGACTACAGGCAAGATTTTCAGAATATTGCGTCTAACCTGCTGTGTAATGTCTTTAAATGCTTCTGTAGTGCCATTCACTGGTAATAAAGATGTTAAAATGCAGTAAACAATGTGCTTAATTAAATTGCTGCAGCCACCCTAATACATAAGGATTGGCTGTGTTCACATATTCTTTCAGATTCCAAACATAATAATGAGTAGGCGTAAGTCACTTTAGATTGTTTTCTACTTCTTCTGTCCATTAACACCTAGCACTTGGGAGATCACTGGGTAAATGATCGACTTCATGACAGTTATGGGTCCCAGACTGCAGATGACAGGGCTTTTTAGAGATGCAGTAAATTAATTTGATAGTACTCTCCAAGTGAATAGGGGAAATAATGCTAATCGCGTTTCCTGTATTAAAGGATATTTTAAAGCAAACAAAAAAATATTGCACCATCATTACAGATTGTCTGTAAAACCCATTTCAGGGATGTCCTCTTGCATATTCTGTACAGACATCGAGTATTACTTGGGATTATGCTTTCAGCTTGACCTGGCAGGAAAATGGTTAATTAGAGCAGTGTGGGTTTTCTGGAGGAGCTGGGTCATGTTGCGTGCTTTCTCAACCCTTTGACCTGAAGGCATACACCTGGTATCGGGTCAGGTTACTGCCTGGCTCCCAGGCTTGCAGGTCAAGACCTGGCGGCTCACAGGCCTCTAATCCCTTGCATGGCAACATACTCCACTGAAGGGACTAACCAAAGCACTTCCAGTCATCCTTGAAAAATTACAGCTTTCTCCCTCCCTCCCTCCCTCTCTCTCTCTTTCTCTTTCCCTCCCTCCCTCTCTAAAGTAATGGTTTAACTCTTTAGTCTTGTCAAGGAGCTTTTGTGGGGCAATTAGTCTGCCTTGTTTTATTGGCTCAGCTGAATTATGATGAGTTTGTCTTTATGTACACCCAGACAGTTTTTAATTTTTTTCTCTTTCTGCTCTGTTCTATTTTTTAACCCTTTGGGGGGTCTGTGTCTCAGACTTTCTGAGCTCTTTTACATCCTCTATGTCCCAGAGCCCTGTTTAAGACGCAAGATACTGTAATGAATCTTAATGGAGGTCTTATAAGATACCGTGTCTTGGGTATCTGCAGTGTTGTCTGCATTAAAGCTATGGTTTAGTTCAAGCTCATGCAACAGAGAAAAACATCTGTCCAATCCTTATGCTTTCGCAAGTTTGCAACTTGATTTGTGAACAAATTTTAAATTCATACTGTACATATTTTATCAAGTCTGTTTCCCATAGAGATTATATGTAAGATAGAAGATCATATGACCATACAGGATCTTTGCTGAAAGAATTAGCATAAGACTACTTCAGTGTTTGAAAATGAGTCAATGCCTGTCTCTACTCTGAGCAATATGTGAGCCTTACTACAATGCTTAACTTAAAAAACCAAATACTATTTATGGTGAAAAATCCTAGTGTTAGGGGACAGAAGGATTTAGGTGGACAGAGAGATAAACATACAAACATAGACAGAGTTGTGATGCAGTACTACCTCTGGCTAATGTTAAAGTTCAAAAATCCTAAAGAGACCACTTCAATACTTAACTGAATGGTGAAAATTGAAATTAATTTCAGAGTGAAATCGAAGTTAAAAGTTCACTAACATTTCACAGGCAGGTGAAATTAAAGACCGCAAGATGAATGTTTAAAAGGTGAAATAAAGCACGGATGATCCCAGACTCCAAGGTTATATCTCAGGATATACAGTAGTTCAGATCAGCACGTGAGAGAGGTAAGATAAGTGACATTGCAAATATTTTAAGACATACAGTTCAGTAATATACACTACAGGCATGTTACTGTATGTAAGGAAATAAAGAATGATTATCTGCTGTAAGGAATAAAAATGGATTAGATATTTCAATATTCTCAATACTGTTACTAAATGTTGAAATATTTTAATGCAAATATTCAAATAGTACGTGCTACAGTGTTTTTTAAGAAGACTGGGTATTACATTCTTGAACTTCTTGAAAGCTGAGAGTTACAGTTTAATATTGCTTTGACCCAGGTCTAACCCAGGTTTATTTGTTTCTATGAAAGTAAGTTTGAGATAAAAAGATATGATAAAATATACACTTTGACATGGAGTATTTTGGTATTTTTATCAAGAAAACATTTTTTACAGTGCTCTTAGAGGTAGATTGTAATCTATGACTAATGTAGTTAATGTGTAATCCGGTAATAACACAAAATGTAAAACTGAAGGAGATATTCGATGGAGACTCTACTGTGGATTGAATTAAGCTTTCAATCACATGACTAACAGCACTTTCATAAGCCAGAGTTTAAACTGTAGCAGGAAGCCAAATTCTTAGACACGTAGGTGATTTCTGCAGTGACCGCCAGGGGGAGCAGTCCTACTGTCATAGTGGCTATGAGACTTCGAACACATACTCTTATTGCTGCTCAATGTAAATGCTGTCACAGGGCAAAGAAGGCATTTCTTGCATGACTAAGTATATGAACACATTCAGAAACCAGAGCTCCACAGCACTGGGCAGACAGCTGCAGTGTCTGGAGTGGACACTTACATTCAAGCATGCTGAGGTGTCACAACAGCAATATTTGAAAAGTGGCCAGAGCACGCTGGCTGTGGCTTTCTCTGCCTGGGATGAATATTTTCTCAGCATTATATTTCTATTCCTATCAGGCCCTTTAATTGTATTAGTTTAAAAAGAATAGTAGACATGGTGGGCCCGGAGATTGAATTGCCTTGTAACCTGATGTTTCTTCATACAAACAGCCAGAGGTAATAAATAGCATAGAAGAGTACTAACACGCATTTGAATCGGTGCCCTTTCACACTGAAAAGGTCATATGCAGAGTAAAAAACATTTTTTCTCAGAGTGAAGAAAAGTGTGAAGTTCTTTAAAAACAATACTTTGTCACTGGTTTTCAGTTCTAATTTGGTAATGACCTTACACAATCAGATACTGCTTCAAGCAGCAAAGAATCACCAATACTGCGAATGATTGATTTATTTTCTCACTCGATTCTATTATTAAATATCTGTTATTAAATATCCGCCTCCTACTGTTTAATGGAGTCGAATCATTTGAGACTTTTATGGCTTGATTCTGAATTTGAAGATAATCTTCTCTTGACAATTATCCATCTTTTGCTTCACTTTATTTTACTTTCCCACTTTTTAAAAGCACTTTAAACATTGTTACATTTTAAAATCAATTTTTCAGATTCAAAGAGTTTATTAAATGAGAATGTTTCATTTCAACAAAAATTACACTGCAAGACTTTATTTGTTTTATTCACTTGGGGGGAAACAAGAATGACTGGATGTTCACAAAGGTGCTCACCAACATCCTTATCAAACATTCTTATCTGTGGCTGTGAAACATTTTTTTAGCAGTGATGTAGTTAGATGTGTATTCTCAGATCTCAGAAGCTAAGCAAAGCTGAAGCTGGTTAGTACTGTTCAGTATGGGGATCGGAGGCCTCCAGGGGAAATCCACATGGTTGCTGTTAATGTTGCTTGTAGACCAGCAGGTGGTGGTGTCTGCTACAGCCCAGAGATGTTATAGCAGAGATAGAGATGTTAATAATAATAATAATAATAATAATAATAATAATAATAATTGCTTAGACCTATATAGCACTTTTCTGGACACTCCACTCAAAGCGTTTACAGGTAATGGGGATCCCCTCCACCACCCCCAGTGTGCAGCCCCACCTGGATGATGCGACAGCAGCCATATTGCGCCAGAACGCTCACCACACACCAGCTCTCAGTGGGGAGGAGAGCAGAGTAATGAAGCCAATTCATAGATCAGTGTCCTGACTAAATTCTACCCCTAGTTTGCACAACTGGACCTTTAAAAATTCCCCCCTGAATTGAACTGATGAGGCAGTGTCTTGCTTCTCTTCCTGGGCTGCAGTGTAGCACACAGGCAGGTGGGGGTCCCTCCTCTGTGGATAAAGTGAGGCCCATCCTGATGTAAAGCATGTTGGGATTGTGTGGAATGAAAAGCACTTTCCAAATGCAAGCAAATTATTAAATTCTTCATTTGCGTCCAAACAGTTTTTTCTTTGGCATTTTTTTTCGTATTACTGTTCTGGAAATTGCCAGTCATGAGAGTCAGCACTTCCTGTTATAAAGTCACCTTCCAGTCTGGCCTGCAGAACTCTTAACACTTGACTGTTGTACATTTCTTTGTCTGTTTATGCTTCTCACCCTGCTTTGGAGGTTTTTCTCATACAGTGCAACCTATTACATGTCCGAGTTTGAATTTCATCAGAGCCTTGCATAAAACAGCCACATTTTCTGGCACTCCATCAGTTGAATTCCTCACTTGTTTCCTCAAAAACTACAATTTTTCTGGAAATAAAAAGCTCTCTCTCTTTTTTTTTTTTTTTTTTTTTTTTTTACCGGGTGCTATTCTCTTATTTTTTACTTGAGGAGTCTTTGAAAGTGTTGGCCCTGTAAATAAATTAAATATGGGGAACTGTTTGACAAAATCAAATAGAAATCATTGGAAAATAAAACTAGAATAGGCCTGTGATATTCCCTGTCATTTGTCAGGATCAAGTAAATGGCACTGTTACTGCACTTCTTAAAAGCAGTTATAGCTCTATAACTGACACCCGGCATGGTTGCCATTTTTGTCTGAGACATTTATGGGGTTTCAGCGATCGTGTGAGAAATCTCTCCAATGTCCTTGGTTTAATAGGATGCTCTGTGCCCTCCGCTAATGTACACATGAGCACAGCTGCAAGAAAAAAAATCACTGAAACACAAGAAAAAGGTCAGTGCAACATACTGTACTATCTTGGAACGTACAGTACCACAGAGTTCTGGGGTTACTTTTTTAGATTCCCCTAACCTACTGTCCTTGATTGATCAAAAGCCAGAGCTATCTATTTATCTGTCTATTTGTCGGTCTGTCAGTCTGTCATAAAGAGCTGTGTGTTATTAAAATGAGTAGCCCAGGCATCGATATATTGAGTTTCAACTCCAAACACAAAGCAGAAAGGACATAATCACAGTCCATCAGGTACAGTAGCTTGACTGTTTGTGCCCTGCAGGGCCATGATAGCAACAGTTACAAAGAATGGTGAGGGAAGACCAGAAAATTCTGCCATTTTTATTAATAGTCCTTAATTTAACAATACAGGCTCTGTACAGTACCTCTCGGTGTCTCAAGTGATACAAATCTCAGTACTTTTGACATTCTGAACATAATTATATAAATAAATTACCAATGCTTTTTATTATCTACAAATACTTGTTACCTAAATTAGGATTTTTTAACACGTAGCAACACAGGGCATATGCCCTGTAAAATATTATAGAATTGATATAGGAAGAGAAAACAATGGCATGATTACTTGGGGTTTAAAAACAGTATGCTTTAGAATACCACTGATAATTCAAACTGCAACTGTTGCGGTAAATTAAAAATAATTCTAATAATGATAAGAAAGGATGGATTATATTGCTCAGTTGCTCATGAAAGGCATCCTTGCCTGACTCCAACAGGAGAAGATAAGCTTCAAAGTCTGCCATTGTCAGAAATAATGTTGTTATTTGTGGCTCAAGACAAAGTGACCTCTTTAATGGTGATCACTGAACCTTGGTTTTCCAGATCTCTTTCACCTCACTCCTGACTTCCTGTCTGCTCTTTCCTGCACTGAGGAAATAACAGCCCCGTGCTCAAGCTTTTCTCCTCTCCTTTTCTCTCTGCCTGCCAGGAAATGCTTATGGCTGTGTTGTAGCTGACTGATTGTTAAGGCTCTTTCCTCCACTGTCTCTGTAGCCGGCTCTTCTCCAAAACCCCCCATTCAGCATCCTCCCTACCTCTGTCTGATAAATGACATGAAATACAGTGTGGGTATTAAGAGGCTTTAGAGTGGAATGCTAACTGGCACAGCCATGCATACATTACTCGATATAATTATTAACACATATTTTAAGAACGACCTTGTAATTGACCCAATGGTTTTCAAAATGTAAATCAATTTTATGTTCTGAAATTTTTCCCTCTTCTCACGTGTTCATTTCCCATGTTTTCACTAGAATTTTAGGGTTGCAAAAATCTTAAAGTTAAGAATAAAAACAACGTCAGTGATCTATTTATTTTTTTAACTTATCCAACATCCTTAAATGAAAAGAAGAAAAATATACCTATGTTCTTCAAGCATAGATCATTTCATGGTTCATTGTCCTTTGACTATAGAGGCTGCTGGGAGCGAAATTTCTGAAAACCGTGAAAGCTATTAGATATTTCTAGGACAGACACATGGAAAATGTCGGAAGAAGTCTACACTTGGGCGCTGAGCCCAAGGGACATATGAGTACACAAATCATTTGAAAAACATTTGAAAAAATATTGCGTTACATCAATCTGTGTTCAAAAAGTTAAACAAATACACACAGTCACATACTATTAAGAGGCCTTTCAATCTCAATGTGTACTGACAGACATGAATATAAGGTATTTTGGTTTAAGCTACAAAATGGCATTGGTATCATTCAAAAACTGATAAATGTGTCATATAATTACAGTGCATTTATGCAGATGCCTTAAGCAATTACAGTAAAATTAAAATTAAAAGTTATTGGAAAAATAGGAAAGAAGTTAACATTTAATCACAGGTCATTAACATCAATTACATACAGGGTTGTAGGTGTCTGGAACAAGCTAACCAGCCAAGCTGTCTAAACTGGCTTCTTGTGAGAAACAGCTGGATGAGATGCAGGGATTAATTAGTTACTAAATGAGCTAGGTGAGATGATTGGTCTCCTCTCATTTGGTAACTTTCTTATGGTCTAAAGTGAACATTTTCCACTTTTTAACATTTAAATTGAACATTTTACAAAAAATGAGCAGGAGAAAATGAACTGCAAATAGAAATTTCAATCCGAACACCTAGGTGCTAGTCCCCACAGTTTCTAATTTAACTTTGCTGTCATTACTTGGGTTTGCCTCAGAGCTGCACTGTGCCTCTTTCGTTATCGACAGAGGGATCACAGCTCTTCCCAAAATTAACTCCTTCACCACTAGATCCTTGGGGAAACAAGTATGTATCCAGATACTTTTACTATGGTTTAGCAGGCAGATTTGATGTAAAGATTGGATATAAGTACTGTAGTAAGAGCTTACATTGCTAACTGTATGCAATAGTCCAAGGATAATATGTTCTCTCATGTTATAAAGAGTGATATTCATATGTTTTTTTAATTTGTTTTAGTATCTTTTAAGTCTCCAGAAGTTTTTTAAAAAAAACATTTGTTTTTTTAATTTCTCTGGAACTTATATTGATTTTACTATTAATAATGATAATGATATGATCAGAAAAAAATATAGAACAGTGGATGTCCCTGGAAAATATTTTAGAGGGAACAATTCCAATCAATTTTACTTTGTAGTTTTACAGGACCAACATAAAAACAATAACTGTAATTTTATAATGTTTTATTCTTCAACTATTTTAATACAGCAATGTATCAATTCAGTTTGATACATTTTCGATACAGTTCGATGTTTTTTGGTGGTTGAAATAAATTAATTGTTTTATTATTGTTATTAAGCATTTCAGATATTTTATTTCCAGCATATCTGCAGCATTGAAAGAAAAAGAAACTCTACCAATCTGTACTTCTAGCATTTTTAAAATATAGCTATATTACAGATACTATTTGTACAGTATATAACATTCCTGTGCTTAAAGAGTTTGAGAGACACATAAACATTGACATGAATACTGTAAGTGCATTAATATATTTTATGAAAGGATGTTTGCTGTAACAGATTAATAAGATGAAAAAAATCATTAACTTGCTTTTGTTCTGTGTTGATTCCTTTGTAGCACAAATACACAAAAAACAGCGCACAGAGGCCCTCAAGCAGTATAACATTTGTAGCAGAAAACGTAAATCACTGGAAATTCTGTTTATATCAGGGCCAGTAATTCCATACAATAAAAGCGTTTGGAATTATTCCCTGTAAAACTCTTTCTAGGAAAACTTACTGTATTAACAGAGTCCTTTCTGGTACAGATTGTATTCATGACTTTCACTTTCCTTCATTCCTTTTCAATAATACTCTTTTCACCCTGGTGACTATTCCTGAACAGAAATTGGGGTCTTTTTCAGATTCTTTTTGAAGTCTGTATTTTTTCTTCATATTTTAATTCAAAAAGCCTCTCTTGCCCTTTGGCTTATTGACTTATAGCACAGCCACTCCCCTGCTCCCTTTACAAGCAAGTTTAAATACAAAACCTTCCTTTCATATAAGACATCAAGGACTGAAACACAAATGCATCATTTTCTAAATTTTTAATGGCTGTATATAAATATTTACCAAACACTTATTAATGTGCAAAACTTCATATTTCGATATTTCATTTACTCAATTGGTTCTATTTTGAGTTCCTCCCCCACGGATGTGTATTTTTCAGTAGTTTGGTGATTGCACACACTATGTAATTTATTGTTGTAATGATTATTATTATTATGATTACAGCTATTATTTTTAATCATGTAGTCTTCCTTCTTGTCACAATATGATTTTAGCTGTAGGCAAGCATACGTTCAGAAATGCCATATGTTATGTTCATGGGAAGAAAAAGCTCTTTACTTAGATTTTAAAATAATTTCTCAATGAAATTCAGGCTTATTGTGTGCTTTTGAAACCATTGCAGTGACCGTGGTTCAACAGAATGAAGTTGGTAATTAAGGAAAAAAATACTAATAAAAGTAGTTCCTACTAAGCGTCCTACCCAAAATGACAACAAAGAAGAAACAAACAAAAAGAAAACAATGTAAAATATTAAACATACCGACCTCCACATTTATGTACTCAAAGGTACATATTAGTCATTTAGTAATAAAATTGTGAATTTGAATTTAACACATTGAAAATGTAATAATTATTTTGTTGTCTAGAAATGCCCATCAAATGCCTGCAATTGATTAGGTACATACAGTAGCTGTATGTGTGACTCATTACTGACTAGGGTATAACGAATTGACCAAACTTTTATGCAGTTGTTATTTGTGATCTGATCTGTCAGTCATGAATACCACCTGTGTGCCTTAATAAAGAGTTAAATGAAGTAGTTTCAGCACCAGTCAGATATATAATATAATAAACACACATATGGCTGGCATCAAATTCAACAGAAAAAGCCTGACACCTTGAGTAAAGGTTATAGCCCCCGTAAAGGACAATATAAACACTTGCCTTCCTATGAAATACATATGTTCATAAGTCATTGTCACCTGTAAGACCGAGGTATTATTAGATACAACCACCAGAAACCGACAGGGCATTGTGGATTATTGGGAATTATCACCACAATAGGAAACACTTGTTGACCGGTACAAGTACCAGAGAAATGAACAGGGTGGGGAAAAACACATGCTCCCACACTGAAACACATTAAACAAACAAACAAACAAACAAACAAACAAACGTACAATAAAATTCAGCAGTGACAGGAAAAATACACCAAATACACCAGTGAAAGTTTTTGATTGATTTCATCCATAATCCTATACGTCAAATACATGGCTCCCCTGGCTGATTCGAGACAACTGGTCTGTGTGTTTTATTTTATTTTTTCTATCTGTATTTCTGTGGTCATGATCACTTCCTCAGAAACTAAAGGACACTGCCTTGAATGATCTGGCATGTATCGGTTTACAGCATCCTTTTCAAATGATTTTTATTGACAGTATATATATATACTGTACACTGTATATGGGACTGAAATTCAGAGCAGTCAAAGCCTAAATCCTTGCTGTGGTTGCTGACACGAGTGCAAGTCGAGGTTGTGCTCATAGCTCTGTGGCTCAGTCCTAAAGGGAGTAGGAAGCTGGGGTGTACTCCTTGACTGATTTTGAGATTTCCATTCTGAGATACTTATGTTTATCCTTCTGTTAAGCTCCAAGACTTGGTCCCCAGCCCTGAGGAGACCAGTGCAGAAGCTCCAGTTGTCTGGGTGAGTCTCCTCTTTCTTCAGCTCTTAACACGCAGCCTCGACTTCACAGGCCTGCCGGATAGTCGGTGCAAGACAGATACAAAAGTAAGACAGCATAACCAGCGCCTGTTAAGTCCTCAACTAATTAGCAAAAATGGCCCTTTTTCTTTTCTTTCTTTGGCACTTTTTTCATCCAAAGCATTTAGTCTCGGGGGAGAGAGAGGGAGAGAGGGAGAGGCTAAGAAGGAGAGAGAAGCATCTCACAGCTCTCAGCTGGGCTGTTTTGAAAACACACTTTTGAATGCCTCTCCTTAATTCACGTCTTTTGTTTTTAGGCCTTTGTGTTTGCCAGTTTGACCATATAACATTATACATCTGGTCTATAGCGTGTTGGGGGCTTTCTCTCTCAGGGAACTATTGGCTCCTCCTGAGCTGAAATTCGAGTGATCGTGTAACATAAAGGCATCTAAAGTGTGGGCTGGGCACAGAGAGACACACAGAGAGGGGGCGAGATACAGAGAGAATATAAGCGAAACATGAAGAAAGAAGCTGAAAAGCATTCCTTAACATTCCTCCCCCCACCTCTCCTGCTTTTTTTTGCACACATTCGCTCCTTGCTCAGAACAGCAGTCCTGGGAAAAAGACGAACATCAGAATAGATAACTCGTTTCAATCCTCAGTGATGGGTGTCAAGACAAGACAACTGGCTTTTAATTAGGGAGAGCACATTCATTTAGGCCCTTTAAAACAAGAGTCATGTCCCAGTGTAGGAGCATTGTATCAGATCACTTCTGGTATAGTGCAATTTTCTTTTTAAAGAGAGCTGAGCCTGTTCCTCTTCTCTGCCTTGCAGAAGCCTTTTTCTGTTGGTTGTGTTATGTTTGTGAAACCATCAGTTGTTGATTTTCCTATTTTTCTAAAACTTGAAATCAATAAATCAGACATTAGCCCAGAGCAAATGATTTAATTGTTTGGATAATCAGTCATACACATGTTATGAGAACCCAAGAAAACAAAATAGTCTCGGGATACTGGGCCATATATAAATGAATGATTTTTAATTATCTTTTTCCAAGCTTGTTGTGACAGGAGTTGTGCTCATAGCTCTTTGGCTCATTTTCGAAATAGACAAAGAATAATTGCAACAGCAATTTGTCTGTTATTTTCTAGCAGGTCAGAGGAATAATTCCAAGTCCTAAAAACAACTCTGCAAAATCAGTCATTTCTTATCAACTGCAGGACATTTTCTTGGGTAGACTGTTTCTTGGACCTATTACTTGGAATGTCTTGTGATGCACACACATTTTACTTTATATGCTGTAATAGCATATATATTTTCCTTTGCACTATGTGCTAAGCAGTTATGGTCTCACCATCAGTAATTTCTGATGTTAGTAAAACTTTATTGAAAGCCCTTTTGATGAGCAGACATGCCTCCAGTTTTATGAGATTTGATCCTAAAAGGCTTAGCTTTATTTAACACTGAGTGAAATGGGTGGACAATGCACACCGATGAGCAACATCAAATGTTTCGCCTTAACATTTACAGGGCCTTTTATTTGGGATCATCATCATTGTGCTTTGGATCAGGGGCGCATGAGAAGGCCAATGCTGAATTGCTCTCAGAAAATGAACAGAGAGATTGGCATTTTCCAAAATAAAAACTAGCACTGAAAATGATGACTTTTTGGTCTTCCTACATCAGAATGTTATGGTACTCATCTCTCTGTGTGCACCACATTGTATATACAATCCTGCCACTGTAACAGTAACATAATTCTTACTTTAAGGTGAGGTAACATTGAGCTGGATTACAGAAAAGTTTAAATGCAAAGACATAGTCATCACTTTTATTAATTAAATTGTCTCCCATTTTATTCCATTAGTTTTTTATGGTGTAGTACTTGTGTAGAAGTACAGTAAATGTCACTTTTTTTCCACGTGTTCCACACTTCGCCTTGCATGAAGTACAATGTCCACTGGCATTTGCATACTGCTTGCTTTTGCATTGTGCACCATTTCATTCGCATTGTGATTGCATCTAACTGCACGACAAACTCCAGGAGGATAAAAACAAAAACTGGAGAGTGCTTTTTCTCATCTGTCAATAGGCGTTTTTGATGTTCCAGGAAAAAAGCAGTAATAAATAAACACTAGTACAATTGTGCATGAGGTATTGTGCTTCACTGCATCTAAAATAAGTCTTTTTGCACTTAAAAGCATTTTACATGATCAGAAATTTTCAAACTCTACAAACTACATTAGCTTATAGATTTCATCTATAAGCTAATGTATTTTCATCTATTCATTTTTTTTGCAATTTGGGCTAGTATTCATTTATGTTGTAGTTCATAGGAACATTCATAAAGGAACTTTTAAATAATTGCCAATATATAAAACATTATTTTTCATACATCCGTATTCACACGCATTATTACTTTTCTGATTGAACTATTTCACAGTTTACTATTGTCTGCATAGGGCTGCTCTAAAATAGAACACATTCAAAATTCTGCTTTTTTGTTTTCAAATTAAAAAAATGAAAATAATGTATCTTCCATGTGGCTATTTCACAGAAAATAAAATGAGGATTTAGGCGGCTTTTTGATCTACTAAATATATTTTGTGACAATTATTCACAAATTAGGCCTTTTTCCCTGATATTAAGTCTGGGCTATCAAATCTGTCCCTTTGAACATTCCACCTATGGAGTAGAACAACCTATAAAATCCCAGCCCATACAAACCTTCATAAAGTAAACGCATGTGTCTAATAGTGCTAGCTTACTCTTTCGTTTGCCTTTGTGCTCATATATCGGTAGACTCTTTGCACAGAGAGAGAGTGATTACTAACTGGCTGCGCAATTGCAATTTGCTTAATAGTTTAAATTTATCAAAGCATTAAATGTATCATGTTCTTGTCGTCTGGAATGAAATTGTTAACTTGGACCTAGAACATCAGCTATTAGTTCTGAGCTTTCACAGTGTCAAAGACAAGCTTGAAGGATTAGGTTGTCAAGTTCAGCCTGTCATCTTCAAAAAAAAAGTGAAGGAGAGAGAGAGAGAAGGAGCCAGGCTATATTTCCTCCGATCTGCACCAGACACAATGAGTGTGGCCTAGTTAAAAGACAGGGAAGCTTGAGCCTTCTGCTGAAGGCAGTTAGAGCTGCTTTCTATGCATGTGTGGCAAAGCGAGCCAGGCGTCTAATCACCACATCCGGGGATGAATTTATTTCAAGGGGATTTCATGTGGAACCTCTAGGACATACCAAAATGGGTGGCTTCACTCTGAACAAAAAAACACGAATAAAAAAAACGTAGGAGGTTTCTCCCACAGTTGCTTGTCACCTCACATAAAAGGACGCAGGATGGGCTGAGTTAAGCACCTAATATTCACTCATTTGAAGGACTTAGGCTACAATGGCCTGGTTTAAAATACCCATCACAGGCTTTGGGTATTGAAACGTTTTGTGTCCTTTTCCCTCTACAACTGAATAGCTCGCCAGCAGAGCTGAACTGCCCACCTTTTCTCATTAGACTTAGTGAAGGGAATACCCTGTCGTGTCAATAGAGGATCTGCTGGTTAAAATATCATTAGCCCACATCAGCATTCAAAAACTGTTTGCCTGTGGTTAATTAAAAAGGCTGCACAGGAATAGATGTTCCAAAGGGCCTATCGGCTTGTTTCCTAAAGGACTTTGCCAGAGTAATTTAAGCTTTATGTCGAGCGGCAAGGGCGACACACCACTATCCCCTAACTGCACTTCCTCAGGTTTACTCTGATGATTCATCTGTCCCCAGAGTCGTCTGATTAACACTCTTCTCCAGTTAATAAGTAAACAACCAATAAATAAATAATCAATCAATGTTTTTGGACGTTAATCCAATAATGAAGTATTATTTTGTAGGCGTTTGAGTTATAAGTGATAACACGAAAAGCTGATTTGAAAGGAGAAATATCACTCAGATGTTCACGATGTAAAAGCATCTGTCTATCATTCAGGACTGTTGAAATAGTACAGTACTTATTGTACCTTCAGATATAGGTACATATGTTAATTATGTACAGTACATACATATCAATGTTAAGAAGGGAAAATCTGGTGTGAATCACAAACGTACAGTAAGTACAATTAGGTAATACCTAATTTCTTGCTGTTCAGAAAATTCGTTATTACATTATTGCACCTCATCAATTAATTATATTTTTTCAAACACACATCCTTTCACATAGCACTGCGGTTCTGTACTGTACAGTTAAGTCAAATTCCAGAATGTATTTATTTAACCCTAGGGTATGGGATTTCAGAATGTACTTTTGTAGTTTATCCAAAACCAACCCTCTACAGTCACATTGTAGTCTTATAGGAGAAAAGTTTTACAGCTTCAGAGTTTTGATGCAGAGGGATTTTCCTTTCATAGCTACCTTTTTGACAAACAAGTGGTTCGCTTTAAGTCCCATTGCATGGCTTGGTTGAGCTGAAATAGCTGTCACTTGGCTCTGAAGGCCTTTTATTGGTAAACTAGATTACTGTTCCTGATTTGCAAACTGCATAGCACAGCCCATCTCTTAGTGGACCTGGAGTGGATGGGATTCTTGCAGATCTCTCGAGAAGGTGATTATAAAAAACACAAGACAAAATAAAATGATGCACAAAGACAAAAAGTAATTAGAACTCTGTGTCTGGTTTCCTGATAGTGTACTGGGAGCTTCAGAAAATTAGTCTAACTCTCTCCGACATCCGAGCATGGCATTGTGGGTAACACTGCAAAACAGTAGGGACCTTCATTCATTGCTATCATCTTCGCTGGTTCTGTTCCAGTGCCTTGGGTAGAGCTTACACAGTTCCGTGCTTGTAAACAGGCTTATGATCTCCGCAGATCCAGAAGCAATGGAGTTGGAGTGCTGGATGCTGAGGGGCTGAGACCTATAAACCTTGGGTTATCATGGGAGGTCCTATAAATCAATAGGAAGAGAAAAAAAGGGTCTAAACACTAAAAAGAGCGTCATCCAAAGCAGCTCACATGATTTCAAAACACACACAAAATCCCTCCTAGTCAGGAGAGGAGGAAAAAAACTCTAGCCCGGCAGTGTGGTTATAAATTAGGAGCTGTCAGTATTACAATGTATATTAATAGTCACACCTCTTTTTAATGAGTTTGGCATTGGCAGCTGAGAGGAAATACAAGTCATCATCGCGCTGCTCATGCACACCCCGATGAAAGAACCTATAATAAATCTTCTGAGAGCGGCGCTCACCATAAATATGTATCGCATAAGGCATCTGTTTTACATTCTGCATATAAATCAGAAAGAGTGCTGAATAGCAATGAATCAGCCACTCGACGCTTGATTTGATAACAAATCGACTCTGATCTTGGGAGGGGAGAATTTAGAGCCCCCTGTCTGAGAAAAATGGGGGGTAGGTAAGGACCCCCAGGCCTCCTGCCAAGTCTTTTCCAGCAGGGGAAGGGAGTCAGCAGCTTGTCTGGAGTCGTGGCAGCCAGAGGGAGAGGGTGGGCGAGTCCTCTTGGCCGGTGTGTGTTGGGCCTGCTGCCCCACCCTGCCGATTCATGGCTCTCCTGGAGTTCAGGGACGCAGGACAGTCAGTGGGCTCCACGGGCGTCGGCTCCGATCGCTGCTCAGGGCGGTACCCTGGCTGCGGCCTGTGCCCAGTGTGCTCAGCTGAAACAGGGGGTCAGGGGAGAGGAAGGGTTTGTGGGCTGCTCTTCTGTGAAACTTGAAAAACAAAACATGGGAGCGAGAGACCTCTTCATTCCTATTAACTCTTTGTGAGCTTTAGTCCCAAGTCTTGCAAGGCAGCCACAAGCCTAAATACTCATGTGGTGTATGTTCTTTAATATCTGGTATCTGGTCATATTTGCCGTGATCTTTCAAAACTGTCAGGAGTAAGAGGGGGGAGAAGTCTGGCGTAGAAAACAGAAAGGGTTGGGGTGAAGGCGGGGGGCGTTGTTTCACTTTTCAAATTGTCCATTGAAGAGAATCCAAAAGTAAATGATAAAAGAGATAATAAATAAATACTGGTATTGATCATATTGTCTGTAGTAAGCCACTGCCCCCAATTGTATTAGTCTCTGAAAAAATTGAAAAGGAAGCAAAACAGCCTTGATTCCACTTGCGTCTTCAGATGCGCACGCTGGATAAGACTGGCAAGCTTTTAAACTCCTGTTTAGTCACTGGAGCGTAACAGGCCTGCCCCAGGGTATTAATTTGACTTTGAATGCGGCTGTAGTACATATGTAGATAATAGCAGTATTGATAACATATATACGCCTTTACATGACTGTCTGCCAGAGATAAAATCAAACAGCTATTCAGACAACAATTTACCATCTGAAAAGCTAGATGAATTGTAACCTTAAACCAAGAAGAGCTCCTCGGGGACAACCTGGTGTAGCTGTAGTAGTAGACAGCAACTTAGGAGACCCACCAGAACAATTTAAAAAAACTTGGCAATAACCTGCCTGTTAATGATCCAAGAGATAGATAAAAAGAACAGAGATGTTACCCATCCTCCTCATACTCTGTGGTTAGTCCTTTAAAGTGTTGATTAGTGTGTGTGATCTGAAAGCCATCCCCTGCACTGTGGACTGCACACGCATTGCTCTGTGTGCCCTGCAGTATGGTGTTGGCACCGTGCAAAGTCAGGGCTTTGAAATACTGAAGATGCAGAGCAGAAGGGGGGATTCTAGAGTGGGAGGGGGGTGGTGTGAATAGGATGAACAGAAGTACAAAGCCAATGCAGTCCATATGAAAAAAATGAAAGAAAATCAAGAAACCCAAATGGGATCCTCTCTTCAAATACACAAATGATCTTGTGTTAACAGCTGGGATTTAACATCTGTCTGTGAAGTCACACGTCCAGAGAGCAGATGCTCTTCGGTGCTGTGCACTGCCAGCGATGCTCATTGCTGTTTGCCTTGCCCATGGGCTGGGCTCCGTCAAGGTGTGCACTTGAACACCTTTTCATCGGATTCTAATGTTGCTTGAGATCATCCAGTTTATAAGTCTATATTGCGTTAAGGGCGGTGAGAAAGAAAAGAGAGACAGACCTTGACAATAATGAAATAGACTGTCAATATCTGCCTGACCTTATGATTCTGTGAGGATAAGGAAAACATGGCCTGGAAATACTGAACTCTAGATCACCGCAGCTGTGATTTTCTTCTTCCCGAGTGCTTTGGTTTTGGGTTATGTTTGTTCAGTGTCAAAGAAGAGCTTGTAAACCTTTTCTTATGGCCACACAACCCAATAACTCTTGAAATAAAGAAGTCCTATAGGTAACAAATAATTAAAGACGATTATACTTTGGGATTTTTAGTAAACAATTATGTGACTGTTTTATAATTATCATTCATGTGCAGATAGAAAGTCATGGAATCACACGGACAGCCTATTAAAACACATCCGCACACCCGAAGAAGGCTCCACAGCTGAAACATTGTGTTTTCTTTCTTCTCTTTTCAGTATGGAATAAACCTATTACTTGTTCCTATTAAAACACTTTTAGTATTGGTATTACTATTACTATTAGTATTAATTAAGTGTAGAAATTGACGTTTAAGGATGAAAACGAGAGATTTTTGAACCTTGTTTCGTACAATCCTTGAGCAGATTGTGACTGTAAAGGTGACTCCTCTTTCAACAATTGATGAGGCGTCTTCTCAGATAATCCAGAAATCCTTCAAGGCACAGATTTTTTTTATAGTAAAATCACATCTCTAAACCTTTATCTTTGTGAAAACATAACATCATAAGTGATAATATCCGTACCATGTCACATCTCAACTGTAGAAAAACCAACAACACAACAGTAGGCAAAGCTGACATGCGCTATGTTGGTCTAATAATCAGATAATAAAAATCTTTCTCATCAACTGGACCAAAACAAAAATCATTAGGTAGGGGATTGTAATTTACTTTCCCTGACCTCTTATTGATTATTCGGCACCAGCTACACAAATATCAAAGGAATTATTGATCGGGAAAACCTCCCAGATAGATCCATAATGGCTTTATGCAGAGAGAAAAAAAATAATTACGCCTGTACTGTGGTCAAGTAATCACAATACAAACAGCACAGGCACATTATTAGATGTATTAATTACCCAGATCTCCCCGAAGTGTAGAGATATTGAGCTGAAGGGAAGAAAGCCAAAAGAATGTTAGTGGCAATAACACCAGTAAGGCAAATCTATCAGGGGACCCCAGTGGAAAAGATGGCTTCAGCTTGAGTTGGAAAAGGGAACCAGTTTGTTTTCCTCAGAAACTAAGCACGCTTGCCTAGCTGGGGGCCTTGTGTGGCTGTGGGGAGCCCTAGCCTCACTGGAGTTTCAGCAGTGAAGCTGGAGTTTCTATTTATTCTTCATTTTCCATTCAAATGAACCAAGCCATCAAATCAATGGCTCTTTGGCAGGACTGTATTTGCAAACCAGGTAAATTAATAAGCATACGTCTGGTAAGTTGTGTAGAATCATTTTCTGTAAAATGAAAACTGCTTGGTTAACAAAACATGCTTATAGATCTTATAGAGAAGATAGAAAAGGGTATAGAAAATAATTATACCTTTGCTTGTAAAAGAGGAGGTATATAAAATTCTGAATGATAAAAAGAGACAAATGGCAAAACTTCAATCTTAATCCACTGAGCTAATCAGCTTCTCTCTTGGGCTGTGCAGTCACATTTTCTGCAGTTTGAAAAAAACAGCTGGATACTACAGAGTCTTTCTACCCTGAAGAAAGTACACATACACTAGCGGACCTAAACTACTGCTCAAAAGCCTTTGGCTACAAATTCTATTTTCAGAACCAGGGAAAAAGAAATGACCAGAAAAGCTGCAATAAACAGTCCTTTGAGTTTTAGCATGTAGAACACCATATGCTGCACTTACCGTTCTCTCATCTTCTGTTTCAAAGCTATCTGATAACTGAGTAACTTTGTCTCTCTCTAGACTGAAACTGATTTCAGCAAGGCAAAAACTTTGCAGGCAGAGTTATCATACCAATTGTCAGTTTTGTGTTCTATTTTTTGTTGTTGGAGGGCTGACAAGCTCAGTATACAGACTGCATTGGGCCACTTTGTGACTTAAATGGCTGCAACGTTTCAACCATTTTTTGGACTCTTGAGAGCGTCATGTTTTGATTATGGCTTCAGAGGAACTGGATAAAGTCGCTATTCAAGAGTGATATTTTAGTCTATTTCCTCTAACGGTTTGGAAACCATATTTAACGTAATCTGACAGTTTAAAGCTCTCTTTGCAGTGTGATAAACTAGTGCAGCCACAACAATGCCACACAGAGTGGCGTAGCCATTATTCAGTGCAATATTATCAATTTGACCTAGTCTGTTTAAATGAAACACATCTATTGTTAAATGGAAAAGCCTGTTTCCAGTGACGTCTGGTTCCAAGGCATCACGGATATAGTGAGGCCTTAATACAAATGTTAGAAAAGGGCAACAAGGCTGAGAAGAAAATTCTTTCAGTAGGAAATAGAGAGAGGGAGGGGGAGGCAGAGACAGAGGTAGAGTGAGTTTGAAGAGTTTTCCTGCAGCTTGATTCACACCTGCGCTCTCTTTGGCAGCGTGGAAGGCTGGGGTCGTCTGTTGCTCGGCGGGAGTATTTGGGAATGATTAATTGCCCTGTCTCATGAATGGAGCTCTCGAAACAGCGGGATCCTCTGCATATGTAAATACAGGCAGTCTCAACGCAGCACTGTAGAGCGAGATTAACAAAACGACTGCACTCCCAGATTTAGGCCAATTCCTGAATCTTTTTATATTACCACTGACAACCCGAGGAATGCAAACCACAGGCGTGAGAGAAAGCCTCAACTCCCTTCACCCCACCAAGAAAGAAAATATAAAACACCCCTTAAACTCCATCTCAAATTCAGACGCTCAAATTACTTTCCCTGATATTGCAGAGCCACAACACACACCTTGCAAAAAAAAAATTAAATTGAGCACAGACGAAAATCTAATTTAATTGTATTTCGATCTCAGGCTGATCAGGTGGAAAGCAAACAATTGTCCGTCAAGTGTTGTATTCCAGTTTTGCACAGTATGCATACAGTATGCTGCTTATATAATTCTCGTTTGTTATTTGGCATTTAAAAGCAAAAGTGTTGGAAATTATTTTCCAGGGAAAACTCTGTGGGGAAAAGGTATGCACACCAATGAAGGTCAAAATTGTTTTCTTGGATTTCAATGTAAAGACAAATACAGTACATGAAATTAAATAGAGGATAATACTTATTTTTAAACACAATTTTGCGTGAAAGTTTTATAAATACAATTCTAAGTTGGGCTTAAGTAACTGGTGCACAATACTTGCACATCAAGGAGGCATTTGATACTATTCAATGTACCACACTATAGTATGCCATAATACTAAGTAGAAAATATTGTCAAAATATTGTTCTTAAACCTACACAAAACCTGAAACCTGTGATCAGTACTGTAAGTGTATTATTTTTACAGCAATGGATGTGAATTGCATTTGAATGTAAAATAACAATGTTATTCACTCTCATGTAACAAGTGAGGAGCAAAATAGTGTCCTGTACCTGTGCAGGTGCTCTGTTGCTTAAACCGTAGGCGGGCTTCCAAGGGGGCAGGTAGGATGTGTTGCACTGTGAAGAAAAGGAGATGCCACGGGGGTGGAGGAAAATATTTCCTCCCAGTAGTCCCCCAGTGCCGAGGCTTGCCAGCCACAGAAAAGTGTTTGAAAATCTAGGGCAGTCAGTGAGCCAAGTCTTCCATTCCTCCCACACATGTAAAGGAAGACATCGAGAAAATGCTGATTACAGCGTGGATTCAAATAGCACGCCCATTCCCGCTATTTAAAAAGACCGTGCTGAAATGGGAGTCAAGCAGCAGTTTTCAGAATATAGAACACGATGAAGACATTCATTTAAAGTCTCCATCAGATGTTAGCCCTATGCAAGATTTTATTAAGGTAAGAAACATCAGAGGCTCAACTGATAGAGATAGGCCTATCTAGTAGATGTATCATCATCATCATCATCATTCTTATCGTTTTTTGTCAATCTACCACTGAATGAAGGCCTCCCACTTTCCGTCTGTTCTCAGCTGTTAACCACCTTGTTGCAACAGACATCTTGTTTTCGCTTTGCTGTTTTCAAGAAGATCTTCTCCTTGGTCATTTCTTGTCTGGGGAAATGTGCAATGAATCCTGCCCACCACCATTTTTATTTCCTCACTGTTGCAGCAACAAGACAGTGGGAGGCCTGCTCATTTGTATGCCTTTTTGGTATTTTGAGTATACACCATTTATTGTTTTATATATGTGCTTTGCAAATGAACATACATGTATGTGAAAAGTTAGAAGTACAATATAGAGAAGAATTTACCTAAAGTCAATAAATTAATCCCAGTTTCTTTGGCTTTGCCTATAACCTGCACCTTGCATACATCTGCTTCTTCCTTTAGTTTGAATGAAGGGAATCCGTTAGTCCCTTAATAGTCCTTTAATTTCTCCTTTATTTCTCCCAGGGGTCATGTCTTTCCAGCAATCATTTACTCTGAAAACTTAAGCAAACCAAATCTATTTGTGTATTGGTATTTAGAGAACATTCCCAGGCTCAGAAAAAGCCAAATAACAACCATCAACTTTAATTTCCTCTTGTTTTTTGTTCCCCAATCATAACAATTCCTTTTTCCTATAAATTAACGGGGGGAGGTGGTAGGTGTGCATTTAGAGAAAGTAAAGGATAAATCCAAGGATTTCTCTCTCTTAATATAAAGAGATGAAGATGTTATGATTTTCTTTAAGACTTTCATCGACGGTTTGCGCTTTCTCCCTCCGGAGTGACCTTTTTCAAATCCCCTAGAGCAGTATAAATACCCCCAAAAGAAAGATAACAACTATCGTCTCTTATTCCTCACTATTTTTGTTCCTTTTTTTCTTTTTGGAATCTATACTACTTCATGGCATTTGGAAAGGTCAGACAAGTGTTGAATGTCCTAGCTGTTAATGTCTGCTAAACTTTTGCTGTTTTGTTGATATCGGGAAATAGGGCCACGCGTGTTCCTTTGCACAGTCACAGGTACAGCAATAAGCATTCTTCTCATTTCCATTGAAAGAATCTCGACAGTTGTGTCTGTACAGTAATTAGCTGCAGCTTTCGCTTCTTTGTGTACAGTATCTCACTAGTCTATTCCTGAATACATAAAGCTGTTATTGACTACATACTGCAAAATGAGGAATCAAAAAGGAATTTACAAATAGCTAAATTAACTTAATTATTATATTGGTTTTGCTTGAAGCAAAGTTTTAATTTCTTAAATTCACTACATAGTGGTCATTGTGTGAAGGAATGTAATTAAGATGAATTAATTAGCTCATTGCATGATTATAAAACAAGAAGACTCAAGGGGAACCATTAATAATAATAATAATAATGTTTACATTTAATATAATGTCATTTGTATTGCATATTTTGTTGTTAAGAAAAAGATACAGATTTTGGATGTGTTCAAATAAGATGTTAATTTTGCATAAAGCCATAAGAAACATCAAATGTATGTAAGCATTATATGATTACACTTTCCATTCAATATTTTCATATCAACATGTAATTGCTTATTTTACACTGTGTCATTATGTGAAATAAAACTGTTAAGTAACTTTAATACAGAGAGAAACTCTTCTGATTATTATGAAACTGTCTTCTCTATTTTGATCTCTGAAGATCAGTGGGTGTCTTGTGTAAATCTACCATCTTATATTTAAATAAAAGCAGCAATCTGCTTCATCTGCTAGGTATTTTTTATTACTATTTAAGCTGTTATTTGTAGCCTTACATTTTTTAAGCTCTCTGCCAGTCATATCCTAAAGTTCAGAATTCCACTATACAAACTATATAAACTGTAACAGATAAAATAATAGTAGACATTAAAACCTGTTTGGAAATTTTACCCAATGAGTTTGCCATGAATCTTACATATGCTAAGGTCATTCCAGAAAGTTGGACTTGCCATTGTTGGGAATGACACCAAGCTGGAAGCAATTGTTTCTGATGGGCTGTACAGCTGCCCACTCAATATTTGTAGCCACTGTAGACATCCGTTCAGACTTGGCAATTTGCAGCCTTTGCCCTTGAACTCTAGTTATTAGTGCAATGTGTCTCCCTGTGATACCACAATAACTCCCTGCTGAACACATTTATAACGCCGGACACCGAAGGCCAGGGCTGGTAAGGTGCGCAGCTGCAGAAACAGGAGTCGGAAGGAGAATTTAATTTCCTTTATGTTCCAAACACACCTGGCCTTACCTTTACCCTTACACGGAAGGTCATGACAAACCACGACGCCTTTATACGCCCCGCGCTTGTGTGTGTGGTAAGCATAATGCAAAGAGCATAACTGCAGATTGGACCATTCTTTCCAATGATGCCTTTTCCATTAAGAGCTCATGATTAAGAGCATTTTGGAGAAATGCCTCAAACCTGATAAACATCTCTAAATCTTCTGTCCTTTTTATGTTAGAAATTAGAGTCTGAACCCTCCTGTTAGGAGCTTTTGTCTCCTTAGATTGTAGGCTTATTAAATTAAAAATAAATAACAATACAGCCTATATTTTGAGAAGAGAATAGTTTAGGAAACTAGATTTCCGCATAATTACCAATAACGCATTCGGGGGAACACCTGTGTAGCTGTCAAAACAGTATTACATCCATACCATTCAGAAAACAAAACCACAGACTGAATTCCATTCAGTATTAAGCCACAGTCCTTTCCATTACATTTTACCCCTTTAACCAATTACAGGCTCCACTTAACTAGCCTGGCCTGAGTAAAAGCAAGAGTTAGTTACCCGTTCTCAGGAGTCTCACCAATTGCACCGCTTGTGGGTTTAATGCACTGTGTTCTTCTTGCTTCCATCTCTCATACATTGTTTCACCCCAGGAGCCTGAACCAAATGCATAATTTAAAGAGTCCTTAATCTGCAATGGCATTCCCATTTGGTCGCCAGCAGATTTCACTTTATGATGTCAGCTTTGTTCCACAAAGGTCAATGGCGGGGTTTTTTTTCCTTCTCTGTGTGCGAGGCGGCCCTTGTGCTGGGCCGCTGCCCCACTGGCAGACCTGTCTCCAGGACGGGGCTGCGACAACGTTGTAACACCGCGTGACATCAGATAACCTTCACGGCGTACTCCCTGGGGCCGGAGCCCAGGAGCGTCAGGCCAGCTTCGGGTTTCTGGAGAGAGGGAGAAGGGGGCGCCGTGAATGTTCACCTCTTTCTGTAACTTAAGTGTTTTCTCAAGCCATGAGCTACCTCTTTGAAGCTTCACAGGCCTGTGTCGGAGAATATTTTGTATTATTTATTAAAAGGTGCATAATTTAGCCCCAGCTTAGATTGTTATCTAAATTGCTGTAACACAATGCACTGTTTTTTCCCCCTGCTAGCACACAGTAGAGTTTTTAGGGGACACTTACAAAGGGCTTTTTAATCTTTTATCTTTTCACCGTGGCCGTTTAAATTGAATGTTCACAAACATTACTATTCCTATCTGTTGATTTATTGTTATGGCTCCATTCTACAAATTATTGGTTCCACTGGGAAAAAAAAGTACTTTCTTCTCATAAAAGTTTTAAATAAATACTCTGCTGTGGCTATAAAAGCAATTCTAAACCACATCATTATTGCGTTCAGAATGTGGAAAGTCTACAGTGACCTGGCATAGACCCCAACTTACTTTGAGACAGAAATTTGTAGCTGCAACCAAGCACTTGGCTCAAAAGAGAGCAGACAAAAACACATCTGAATCCAGTATATACAGGTGATGACAAAGCTGCTCAAGCAGAGGAATATTTATACCACAGACACGGAAGTGTTGTTACGTCAACAGGACAATTGCGCTTTCTGTGGATATTCTCATCTTAATATGGCAGGATTCTGTCCTACTCAATAAATGAAATGAAACCATACTATTTAAGGTGGCATGTATGTTATCTTAAGCTTAATTCAGTTTAGATAGATGTAAGAACACCTGGCCCGTATTGGTAGTTAGTAGCTCATTGATCCCAGGATCTCATCTAGGTGTTTTTTAAAGGAAGTCAGGGTATCGATTTCAACACCATGGCTGGATAGCTTGTTTCATACTCCCAAAACACTTTGGCTAAAGAAACATTTCATGATCCTGGTATTATTTTCACATCCACAGTTTCCACCTGTATTATTTTAAAAGAAAACTTTGATTGCAGAGCATTGTATTCTAAAGGCTGTGACACTCCTGAAAAAAAAACGTCTGCTCTGCATGCTCTATGTCTAAGTAAATGATCAAATGATCACAAAACTTTGCACAACGTCAGTGGTGCCTCTGGATGTGGCTGTTTGCTCGCTCACATTCTAAGGTGGTGGGGGCCGACTCCAAAACATCCTGCAGGGCGACAGATTGCCAGCTCCAACAGAACAGTGTATTAAGTCGCTGTACCCAAATCACAAGTCCCTGCCCATAAATCTGAAGAGCCGGGCCCTCTGGGAACACTGCAGTGGCTACACGAAAGGACATCTGATGACACACGAACTCCATCACTGAGCAAATAAAAAAGACATCACCTCGTAACAAGCCGGTGATAAAAGGTTCTCGGGCTTGGTGAAAATTAAGACTTTGTAACAAGGTCTGGGCTCCAAACTGACAACCATTTTCTTTGATATTTATCATCCCCTCTGTGCCATTGGCTATTATGCGTGAACTTGCTGTCCTATGGCAGGCTCGAATTTATGGGTGCTCCATTATTAGGAGATTGCAGCAAAAGAGGGGGAGCGCTATGGTTTTCTGAGGACGTTACGATCGCCTCCTACATTATGCTGCTTGACAGGTTTGTCATCCTCCTGCACTGATGTGCTCTGTAGAGTGCTCTGATATCATTAGCTTCATTGCTCCTAATGTGTCTGCTCTCCTCAGTGGCCATGATGGGTCATATATTGTGCAAATAGGTGGACAGGAGCTGAGTGCCAAAGATTACTGCATAAGAACAACTGGGCTTTGTTGTAGAGTGCATGAGAAAGGACTGACTTATTCATCATTAACAGGATTCTGCTTTTATGTACTGGATCAGATGTGCACAGATGTGTAAAAATATCCTGAAAAGTATTCCCTAAAACACACTTTTAAGGAAGCAAAGAGTTTAGTTATTATGAGTGTTAAATATCTTTGACCTTCATCTACTGTCTTGTTTTCATTTTCATTTTAAAGATCATGTTTTATCCACACACATTACTGTATATAAATACTGTTTCTTCCACTACAATAAAACTAATAATCAAAGGAACGGCGATGATGTGACAATGAAAATCCAACTAGCTTATTGCTGACTTTCAGAAATGCTTCATACATCACTGCGCATTTCAGGTTTAATGTGTGCCTTCAGTAAAAATGCAAGTCTTGCACTAAAACTGGAAAATTATTTAAATTATAATTACTTCCTCTAAAAGTAATTTGATATTAGCTGTTGTCAATTGAGGTTTTTTTTACAAAGAACATTCACCTTTTCGGACACTTCATGGAATAGTTATTTTTAAAATGTTATGATCCGTTGCTGGGCAAATGTCCCCTTTCATTTTTTATGGTTTATTTTTTCTGAAAAGGAAGCATGTCGTCGTTGTAATTTAAACCGGTGTCTGTCCTAATGGAAGACAACAGGTTAACTGCTTTGACATTTTACCACTTAGCTGCCAGTATTTAAAAGCAGTGTCAGTGTGAGGTCTTGTCAAAAACAAGTCTGTGACCTTCAGTAACTTCATATTTTCATATTAACATCAGCCTTTGTTTCCGGCATGAACCCTGCTACGCCAGTAAGAACTAATGGCAGCTTTCTCAATCTACGCCAGCTCCCATTGCCCAGTCTGACAGTAGGATACATCTGGGCTAGATAACAATTACCATCATCAAAACTGAGAGGAATGCCTCAGCAGGACATTCAGCGTAGTTCCATGTTTCTTTAAATACCAACAAAATGCACACATTAATATATATGCACATAGTTAATTCAAAATCTGAAATCTTCATGATACGGTCATTTTTTACTCTTCCTAATTGAACGCTATGTGCCACAAACGTACAAAATATGAGGAATTTCTCTGAATTATTAGAATATTCTTTAAACAGCAATGGGGGTATACATGCAGGTTTTAAGGTTTTGGACATCTCCACAGCGGCTGAACAGTGCTAAATTAAATGTGTCATAGATTAAATATTGAAATACCTGGATGGAGATACTGTAGCTTAATGCAACATTTTCCCCTCAACTACCTGTCTTTCTGATTTCACTGCTTGTACTGATCTCAGTCGTATGGGACAGTGTACATCCAGCAGTGCAAGCGGTTTCCTAACCAGTTCATTCTCATTTAAGAACTGATACTTCATGTCTGAATTTAACCTGTGTCTGTCAGATCATTACCTCTATAAGCTCAAGCTTCATAGTGCAGCTTCAGTATGCAGCTGTGCTGGTTAAGTAATTTAATTTGGACTTCTTGAGCTTTTCGGTGAGCAGTCAGCCTAAATCTGATACACACAACCAGCTAGGTCTGACAAACAGCCTGGTCATGAACATAATGCAGTCAGTATGACCTGATGGGTTTGCTGGAAGGGCAGTGAAGATGGGACTGGTGGACAGGAGTCTAAAGGAAACTATTGTATTCGTCCCCAGTGAGAGCAGGTGATATGTTTGTCCCAGATGACAGAAGATGTGGTGGAGTTGGGATTTGTCTTTCTCCTCAACACTTATGAACTTCGTATGCAATACAACTGCATGTTACAAACAATTGCCTAATTTCGCACTTCGAAATAATAAATAAAAACATTATTACAGATTTCCAATTTTGAAGACAAAAGACAATAGGCAATATGTTTTCAATGATTTAGTTTTAGAATGAGTATGATGTGGATTTAAACTCCTCAAGGTGCTTATAAGTTTCCTTTTTATACCATTCTTTTATATTAAATAGCTGTGAAATAATAAGAATGTGCTAAATATGTGCTAAGAATGTGCACATATCAAAGGTTACAAAAGAGAGGTCATTCAGCTATATATAAATACAAATATAAATAAATGTATTCATGTTTCTAGTTTCTACCCTACTGGCCTAGTAAATAACATAATTAGTCAATAAATAAATAGCAGTTTGATCATTGGATTTTAAAAGTGTTAATACCCATATCTGACACGTAAAACAAATTTTGTCGTGTAATTATTTGTTTTAATACTCATTCCTGATATAGCCTGCTGTCATCCTTCTTTCTTAATATTTATCTAGGTTATTAATGATTTTTATGCCCGCACTCATGAAATGCATTTATTGGCCTCTATATCGTCCAAACCATATTTGTTGTGGTTGATTGGGTCCAGAGAGTCGATTATTTCAGAGCTCAGATAAAGAATACTAATCGACTGGCTCTGAATGAGGTGAGGCTAGAGTGAAAATGGCTAAGGTAGTATAAGGCTAATTGAAGCAGTCAGCTAGTGTAAGCTGGGCACTCTATACAAGGTCTGGTGTTGCTACACACTTTCTAAAATCACTGTCACTGCCACAGTATTAAACAGGGCTAATGTCTTTATTGTGATACTATACTTTATTGTTCTTCAAACTGTAGTCAGTACTTGTGCACAGTTTATTCTCCTGCATAACTGCTCATCATATTTACATATACTGTATGTGCTGGTGCTAAAGTATCACCTACAATCTTTGCAAAGCAATTCCTTTCTTTCTTAAAGACGTGTGAGGATTTTAGTTATTATGTATAAATACTGAATGTGTGATACATTGGCTAAAGGCTAATAAAACGTAACCCCAGGTGTTGGATATGTTCTGATTGGAGATAAGTCACATAAAATGTCAAAACATCAATTTTTCCTACAGAAAAGGATAATGTGAAATTTAAAGAGACATTCAGTAAAGAAGTATAGTGTGGTGCTAATATACTTTGTTTTTCTATAACTTGTAATATAAAGAACTGATTTTTTTATATTATTATTAATAATAATAATAACATTAATCAGCCCAGAAAGTCACCCACAGTAGTAAATCTTGTTTAAAGGTTTTAAAAGGTTGAGGTGAGTGTACTGGATGAGCCCTATAATAAGAGCCTCTCAAAATAAGCCATGCCTTGATCCCCAGCATTTTTGACATGGTGTGAATTGTCAGGATTTGGCAAAGCTTGTTTTTGAGGAGCAAAAGGAAGTGAAGACATCAAGTCCAGCGGAATGATTTGTGAGTGCAGGGCATGGGTGCACGACGGCTGTGAGTGCACAGCTGCAGAAATGGGTCAGGTGCTTGTTACATAATGAGCCATGCTAAATGAGAGTCCAGACCTCCCTTCAGAAACACTGCAGCAGGAATAAGGAGGGGATTAGTTAGGAGAATAAGTTACGTTTATCAAGCATGGAGGTTTTTCATACATTCAAAATCGGTCGGTCATTATTTAGAATTTCTTTTTCTCCAGTAAAACTGTCTTTTTTTCCTTCTTTATAACGTCTGCAATTTGGAAAGGCTCTAATTTTTACAGTTTTTTTCTTCCGGGTTGCAAACCACTGGGAGATGGTTATTTCTGTACTGTGAGCTCCAGATCCAGACTGCAGGACTGGATCACATTCCTCTCATATGCTCTCCAGGTTTCTGGCCCATCACGGGGGTTGCCGGACCATAGCAAGTCAGTTGACACTAGCTGAGAACACGGCACCCTCAGAGTGTTGGGCCAATGGCACAGCACGCGCTAGGACATGGCCACATGTCCTGCTCTGTACTGAGAAGAGGGATGTGCAAGATGAATCACATAAATTCCTTTGGTTTGTTTATAATGTAACCTTGATTAAAGAAGGGCCTTTGAGATAGAGATATGTTTTATGGGAAACCTGGGTGGGAGTCATGTAGGAAATGGTCTTCAACACTAATTACGCTAGAGTACATTCAGTAAAATTGGGTTTTGACTACAAGGTCAAGAAGTCTGCACTCATCCTGAAACCTCTAAAGTCCACATCTCATCAGAGTAAAACTGAACAGGGTTAAACGTATGAAATGTTTGTGATTTCTCTTTTGTTCCAATCATACTGCAGGTTATCTGCACATCAGATTTTTCTTACAAATGGGGTTTGTTTTTTATTGACCTGCCTTAAAGCAGGGACATGTCATCTACTGGCATCAACCAGGTTGAAGGGATAGATATCTTAGTTTACTGATGGATCAGAACATATGCCTCTAGCATTATTTTTTATGGAATGTCATCCTTTATCTAGAAACCACAGCTCTGAAGTCCCGTGCTATTGCGTGCAAAAGATCTTTTCTAACACCTCACACAAAACACATCTTTGGTCAATCTTTATTCATCAAAGAAAGCAGCACAGATCTTCAATGGCATAAATGTCTGCTCAGGGAATACAGTATCAATGCAAATTAGCTTACTGGCTAAACTGAAAATACACTTATGTTATTATTGAATGTGTCCATTATAAATAAAACATAAAGATTATGGGCAAAGCTGGCAGAGAATATGATCTCATGATGATGTGCTGTAAATGAATAGGATTATTATTTAAAATACACAACATTTTACAGACTGAAGACTTAAAATGGACAAAGCATTATGAAGGTAATTAGAGCGTGCCAGGCTTTCTCCTTCTCCCATTATTCAAAGAAAGGTCTCACCCATCCGGGCCCCTCTATTAGGTGAATCCCTTGGCATAAATCTGTGAAGCCAATGGAAAGTTTAAGATAAGGATCCGCTGAGGCGAGGACAAACAGCTGCCGAGAATCTGGTGAGGGAAATTAAACCAATTGAGGAAGTCACTATTTTTCTAGGCCCGATGTGAGTTATAGGCCAAGACAGGGGTGTATATTTTTGTTAGGATGGAGAAGGGAGTTGAAACGAGCGAATATTGCTGAAAGAGCGCCGCTCGCATTCAGGCCGAGACAAAAGCTGGAAATGAAATAACTTCCTCTCCTCAGGAAAACACAGCAGCTCCTGACAGAATAATAGCGGTCGAGGAGAGAGAGTACCCTACAGTAATAGGGCCACAAACACAGGAAACGGTCCAGCCGCCTTCTCGGGTTGTTAAAAAACACACACACACACTCACACTCTCCAGCACACCGTCGCAAACATGGTGGGCTCAATGTCCTTGGAAAGGCGGGACATTTATCTTTCAGTCGGTGATAAACAATTCATCTCCGACCTTCATACATATTCAATGAGACCCCCTTAACCAAAAAAAACTTGGAAAATATACACTGGCCAGCACTTTTGCCTTTATTTTTGCGACTGTGTTTAGGGCACGGAGTGCAATTCCTCTTGCTTTGTTCTGGCTGAATTTTGTTTTCTCCCCAATAATAAATAATTTTTCAGTTCAGTTTAACGGGTGACACTACGCACATGTGGCACCTAGGCACCAGACAGAGCCCAGACAGCTAGTACATCATAAGAAAAATCCTGCGCTCATCTCACTTAGTAAGCACAACCTAATGCACACAGATGCAACTTACTGTAGATCTAACCTGCATGAAAGAACAATTTAATCTGACCAGACCTCAGAAAATATCTTTGCTTTTAGACTTGAAGAAATTAACCTCAAAGATAAAATCTGGTTGAATGCAAAATAAGAAAATATCTTAATTCTCAAATAGCTATATATATATAATATGTAACATCCCTTATGAAGTAATGTAGCTTGGCTGGCTACCAAAAACACAATCTAAATAATCTATTTACATTCAAAACCACATATATAAAAATACTGCTATGACAATAACTTATATAAAATAACACCTTCAAAATACAGTATGATTAAATATCCTCAGACTAAACATGCTAGCAATGCTTTTGTATGTAGACTAAATATGAACTTCTCAACTTCCACAATGCTACTGTGAACTTGCAATGTGATGCAAGAAGCTTGTACAGAAATAAAGAAAAATCTGCTTAATTTCCATCAAGCCATTTTATGAAAACACAAATTCTTAGAAGATTAGGTGAAGAGGAAACAATATGTTATTCAGTAGGTATTCAAGCAGCTCAACATCTCCAGACAGAAGTAGGGACAGAATTATTAATGTAGTGCCCATCCAGAGTGAGAAGAGTGTTAAAACTGGATAATGTAGCTATAGAACAATTGGTTTCGTTATATTATTTGTAAGGCTATAGAAATTTGATAACTATTACAATTAGTTTTAATAGTTATATAAATTATATATTAATTATAGATAATTATTATATTTAAATTAGAGGACCACCTACTGTATATGGAAATTAGATACAACAGAATAGTCAACATGGATATAGAAAAAGTTAAATGTTGCTTAACCAACATTTTCAAATTTTTTGAACAAGCAGCATCAATAATTGATGTGCGCAGAGTGCATGATATGTCATATTTAGATTTTCAGAAGGCTTTAGATACATTTCCTCATAAAAGATTAATTCTGAAATTACAAGCGTAAGGAATTCAGGGAAACATGTGATTTGATTGAGAATTGGTTAATAAATTTAAAACTGAGTACCAATAAGGGGTGAATGTAATTAGAGGAATACCTTCAGGACTTGTATTAGGACCACTGCTGCTCCTAATTTATACCAATGATCAAGATTCTGGTATAGTTATCACTTTAGTCAAATTTACAGATAAATATCAAATTTGGAGGACTGGGAAACACCGTAAAAGCAGCAAATGAAAATAAAAAAGATTTAAATGAAATTCAAGACTGCACAAACATCTGACAGATGACATACTGTATAATGATGACATTTAATGTAGACAACTGTCAGGATTTTGCACACAGGTAGTCAATAACAAACTATAAAAAATGTGAAACTGATACCATAAAAGGAGCTACAGTACTTTATGAAAAAGACTTATGTTTACATCTTCAAGCCAAGCAAGCAACAACCAATTAAAAATCAAACCAAATTTTAGGATACATGCTTGAAATTCTGATCAAGGGATGTTCAGCTAAAGTTGTATGTGAGGGTTGTGGCAGTGTGGAACAAGACACCCAGCCATGTACATTAGTTAAGGCTGGTACCCTGAATTTTTTCAAAAAGCAGATGCAGGATAATGTACAGTATGTCCCCATGCTGCATGTGTCATAATGTTCTTGTCTGATGAGGCTGTAACATTCATGCCATTTATTTAAAACCAAACTAGAGGACCACCTATTTGCAGGTAATTATCTGTTGTTGTTTTGCACATTGCCTGTTGTCTCTGTCTTTCTTTTCTTATACAAATGGATTTTTGTTTTTTGTACTACTTACCATCTGAGAGGTAAACAGCATTTCGTTATACCATATACCTGTGTACGAGTATAATGACAATAAACGTGAACTTGAACTTAATATCCTAGGAAGCAGTCAACAACAGTGATGGACAATCAGAGGATTGGAAATAGCATATTTAGATGTAAGCTGTTAACAAAGTTGAAACGGGTCAGGAGGGCTGAATGGCTTCCTCTTATTTGCAACTGTTAAGTGCGAATAACAAAAGGCTGGTGAGCTATGGAGTAACAAGCACAGCATCAGGTGTACAAACTCCAATTTATGTTCCTACAGGTTTTGGAGTTGATTGAGGGACACTTACAGCTTTTGTCTTCACTTACCTTTTCAAATGTTGTTGGCTTTGGGAAAGTATCACAGACAACTCTTCACTCTGGGCATTTTTCTTTTAGAAACAGGATTCCTGTTACCTCAGCTGCCAGGGGGATACCAGTGTTGTTGTTTAAAGACACCCGAGCAATCACTTTGCTTCTGTGATAGATCTCATTGTCTGACTTAACCATTTGACCGACACTAAGAATAGTAGCATAACAAGGAAATAAAAAATAACAGCAAAACAAAGCTAATGCGATATTAATTATCCGGGCGGTTAGATTACTAATAACATAAAGAAAAATACTCCACTCTATTATTATCCAAGTTATTTATTTTGTCTATTGGCCCAGAGAGTGTGCTTGGCTGTGACTGAATATAAAACAATAGCAAGATCCTACTGGGATTATTTGATGGAGGAAAATATGTAAACATCTTTTCTTTTTCCCTGAGAATCAAGTCGTTGGAGATAAAAGACATAATATTTGACAAATATGTCCAGATGACATAAAGTACAGTAAGTTAACACTGAAACACTACCAACTCAATGTGAACATTTGTTCATCCCACAGGGGGGACTACTAAGCCTAAAGCAAAATGAATTATGAACTTCTCAGTAAAAAAAACATTAAAAGCTCTTAAAAGAATCCTGGAAATAGCTGGAACTTTGGGTGTGGCTTTCACTTAGGTATTTCATCACGCTTCTCAACATTCTCTCCTTTCGAACTTTTATGGAAGTCATCCGCAGGAAGTCATACCTATTTTGTATGCAGCACATATCAAACAGGTATTGTTTCAGAAGAGTTAATCAAAGTCAAAGGTGGTGTAAACAAATTAGAGTAGTAAGGGAATATCAGAAAAAAATGCTCCACACACATTCAAAAGCTATTCATCTCTGCATTAACTGAAATGAGGAAAAAAGCAGCGTTGCAGGATACTGGCCCTGTGGCTTTTGTGTAAAACTGCTGGGATGCCGTTCCCTAAAATGATCCCAGTTTTTATTTTCCTAAAGGTTTTGGGAAGAATTAGCGAGAGTCATCGGATCTCAGGGAACTTCATGCAGAAATTATACACCTTCATTTTTTTCCTATATAATTTGCAACGATTTTTATCCCAGCTATTAGACTTTATGCAAGAGGTTGCTATAAACCCTGTTGATTAATAGACTATCCCCTTTTAGTTCTTTTTTTCATTTCTTTCTTTATTATTATGCAGTTTAAAATTGCCTTCTACTAAATTCACTTTAAAAAAGACGAGGCTGCTATTAGGCCTTTATGTCATCAAGAAATTATAACCAAAAAAAAAGCTTGCAGAGTAAGCAATTTTAGTGATTGCCCAACCCATCCATCTTTTTAATGAGCTTTGTTTATAACCTCACGCCATCTTCCCTATCACCTTCCTTATTTACATCTCCTGGCCCCTTTAATTAAGAAAAGAAACAGGTCTGAAAATCAAAAAGAAAAAAAATTAGATATACATATGTGTATACAATATGACCTGATTAATTTAGCTAGCGGGAGGTTAGTGACTGGTGTGGCCATTATAACACATAACTGCAGTTACTGGAAGGAAATCAGGAAGAGAGAATTTTCTCTTACTCTTAAGAGGCAGAGAAAATAGTTACATTTGCAGCGACAGAAGGACCCCTCCTCATTTTGTTTTATTTGACTGTCTTTTCTTTAACCTTTCCTCCCCACCATGAAAGCAAAGGCCTTCAAAGTTAGGTCCCTATTAGGCAAATAAGGCCTGATAAATCTTCAACACCTCTTTAATGAGGACTCCTGAGCAGTGTCATGTTAATTTAAAAAGGTTAACCAAGATGTGAATTGTTATCTCCACTCATTTTTATTGCGCTAATTTCTCTTCATAGCTTCAGCTTTTGTGACGAAGTGGACTTTATGGAGAAAAAAAATGTTACATGTCTAGCTCTCTGTTAAGTGCTGGCTTCTGTCTGCTATTTAGTGTTTGTATTCTCCTGCACTGAGAGAAAAATATATATATATATGTTCTCTGAAAAGCAGGTTTAGAGGTACATTTTGGGTATTGAGGTATCTTCCTTTAAGCCACTAAAGTATGTTTTACACTTCAGGCAAAGTTTACGTTTATACTAAATAAAAATACCAATTAAATTACTTACAGGTTAAATAAAGTCTTAGTCTAATTTTAGAATATATGCAGGAACACAATACAAAATGTTAGGCTAAACATTACACAGGTATTTAAGAAATAGAATTTAATGACAAAATCTTCCATGTTTTTTTTTTCTGTTAATAGCTGGTATTCATATTGCATGAAAAATATTTATAAAAATAAATAAACCTACAGTACATATCACATTAATACATATCTTCTGACCATAGGGTGTAACTTTAAAAGTTTCCTTCCTTATTGGTTGTAAAATAATTCATTACCTCAATGCTAATTGGTACAGAGATTTGCTGACAGCATGTTTGATTACAACATTGCAAATTTCATATTATATTTAATTCTATCCCTCTATGGTTCCTGAGTATTGAATAATACAGGTTAGGAGATTTTTTAAAAAGATTTAATGCAAAACGTAAAAATACAGTTCAATGAAAAATGCACAATGTTGGAGTGGATACTGTAGAGCATGGTTTATTCCATTTCATTATGTTTTATTTCTAAAGAGCCTGAATTATGGGCATAAACATTTTGTTCTCCACTTGTAGTTTTTTTTTAAATTGAGCTGCTGTTTAGATCCAAGCACAAAGAAACAGGATATCCTGGCATCGTATCAAAGTCATCTAGATGCTTACACTGCTGTCCTGGGACTGTGTCTGCTACAGATTTCTCAATGTGTCAAGACTGGCTTAAAACAGATTCTCTGATAAACAACAACCAAAAAGATGGAAAAGCAAGGATGCTTTTCAGCTATTCATGACAACTAATACTTAGAGCATGTATGTACAGTGCCTTGCGAAAGTATTCGGCCCCCTTGAACTTTTCAACCTTTTGCCACATTTCAGGCTTCAAACATAAAGATATAATTTTTTTATTTTATGTGAAGAATCACCAACAAGTGGGACACAATTGTGAAGTGGAACGAAATCTATTGGATTTTTGAAACTTTTTTAACTAATAAAAAAATGAAAAGTGGGGCGTGCAAAATTATTCGGCCCCCTTGCGTTAATACTTTGTAGAGCCACCTTTTGCTGCGATTACAGCTGCAAGTCGCTTGGGGTATGTCTCTATCAGTTTTGCACATCGAGAGACTGAAATTCTTGCCCATTCTTCCTTGCAAAACAGCTCGAGCTCAGTGAGGTTGGATGGAGAGCGTTTGTGAACAGCAGTTTTCAGCTCTTTCCACAGATTCTCGATTGGATTCAGGCCTGGACTTTGACTTGGCCATTCAAACACCTGGATACGTTTATTTGTGAACCATTCCTTTGTAGATTTTGCTGTATGTTTGGGATCATTGTCTTGTTGGAAGATAAATCTCCGTCCCAGTTTCAGGTCTTTTGCAGACTCCAACAGGTTTTCATCCAGAATGGTCCTGTATTTGGCTGCATCCATCTTCCCCTCAATTTTAACCATCTTCCCTGTCCCTGCTGAAGAAAAGCAGGCCCAAACCATGATGCTGCCACCACCATGTTTGACAGTGGGGATGGTGTGTTGAGGGTGATGAGCTGTGTTGCTTTTACGCCAAACATATCGTTTTGCATTGGGGCCAAAAAGTTCGATTTTGGTTTCATCTGACCAGAGCACCTTCTTCCACATATTTGGGGTGTCTCCCAGGTGGCTTGTGGCAAACTTTAGACGAGACTTTTTATGGATATCTTTGAGAAATGGCTTTCTTCTTGCCACTCTTCCATAAAGGCCAGATTTGTGCAGTGTAAGACTGATTGTTGTCCTATGGACAGACTCTCCCACCTCAGCTGTAGTTCTCTGCAGTTCATCCAGAGTGATCATGGGCCTCTTGGCTGCATCTCTGATCAGTCTTCTCCTTGTCTGAGCTGAAAGTTTAGAGGGACGGCCAGGTCTTGGTAGATTTGCAGTGGTCTGATACTCCTTCCATTTCAAGATGATCGCTTGCACAGTGCTCCTTGGGATGTTTGAAGCTTGGGAAATCTTTTTGTATCCAAATCCGGCTTTAAACTTCTCCACAACAGTATTACGGACCTGCCTGGTGTGTTCCTTGGTCTTCATGATGCTCTCTGCGCTTTCAACAGAACCTTGAGACTATCACAGAGCAGGTGCATTTATACAGAGACTTGATTACACACAGGTGGATTCTATTTATCACCATCAGTCATTTAGGACAACATTGGATCATTCAGAGATCCTCGCTGAACTTCTGGAGTGAGTTTGCTGCACTGAAAGTAAAGGGGCCGAATAATTTTGCACGCCCCACTTTTCATTTTTTTATTAGTTAAAAAAGTTTCAAAAATCCAATAGATTTCGTTCCACTTCACAATTGTGTCCCACTTGTTGGTGATTCTTCACATAAAATAAAAAATTTATATCTTTATGTTTGAAGCCTGAAATGTGGCAAAAGGTTGAAAAGTTCAAGGGGGCCGAATACTTTCGCAAGGCACTGTATATGAAGCTTAAGTTTCTGGCAATTTGGGGAAAAAAATATTTAGTTCATTAGCCAAGCCACAGATTTCTTACACAATCTGAGGAAAATAATTATTTTAATTATATAAAATGCCTATATTACATTCTAGTCTGATAAGCAAGAAAAAAACATTTTTCCACCGATACCTTTTGAGAGCAGGAAATGTTATGCGGTGGTTTTTTCCTGCTACTTAATGGAAATCTACCACCGAACGCTGGACTTGGAATTTGATTAGTAGTTTTTGGTTTGTGTTCACGTTTTAATTCAATCTGAAACTAGAAATTGAATTCCGAATCAATGTTAACTATCCTGTTTTGCACAGAAACCCAATGGTCTAAAAACTGCAAGCCTTTCTCGAGCCTATATTGTTTTAACAGAAGTCATTTACAAATACGAATTGAAGTTTTTAGATTAATAAATTGATTCATGTTTAATAATGCAATAATGTTTTGAAATTTGTATTTAATATACCATTCCTAAGAAAATAAAACATTGTAAAAGCCTGCATTGGTTGGTCTATAAATTATCATTATGAAGATCAAGGTAGTCTTTTCAAGTTAACCACCAATGACTTTGTTAACACAGAGATATAAATTACAGCTTTCAATAGAGACACACTTTAACAACACAGGTTTGGCAATTAGTTTATTGATTGTAGAGAGATTGTCCTTTTAATTCTTTAGTAGGTTTCCTTGCATGGCTTAATTAACTCAATGTTCCTTGGAATCAATAGAGGCTTCCCACAAAATATGTTAAAGAAACTTTCCCTTTCCTGTTTTTTATATAACACACCTGGGATTTTAAACTCCAACTGATGTAAATAGTTGGTTCCCATGAGTGGTAATATTCACATTTAATTATTTGGGAAAGTTTCTAAACATGTGAAATGTGTCTGAGAGATTTAATTTACTAGATTTATTTTCCCAGGAATGCTCAACTGAGTTACTGTACCACTTTCTCAGGTCCCAATGAGGTCCTTTCTGCCTTTTTACGTAAGCAATGCTGTTGGGTTCACAAACTTTGGTGTAAGTTGACAATGCAGCTTTGTTGGTGTCAACGTATTAGAATGCTTTGAAATGCAGCAGGCCAGGTCTTCAGTAAGCAGTTATTATCTCACAAAGATGATACAAAGTTTAAAGACTTCCAACCCTTTTCCCTTGAAATGTGACATATTCTACATATGGAACTGATGGTACTTGTACAACAGTCCTGTGGCTGATGCTACATGCAGTACAGCATAGTTTGTATTACAGTTCATTCTATTATAAACTGCCCAGTGTTTGCTGTTTACAAGATATCTTACAGCTTAGGTAACAAGACCAGTCATCAAAATGCTCTTTAATCTTCCCTTCACCTCTCTGATATAGAGATAGGACGTTGAGGTCTCTATAGTCTTTGTGCGTAATCTTTAAAAGCTGTTTTCAATCAAGCAAATGATTCCTCCTTTGCAATATGCTAATGCAGGCTGATTTATCCTCGTTGTAAAAGTTAATTACCGTATGTTTGTGAGGCCCATAAGATGATGTATTTAATGTTTATAACTTGGATTATTAAAATGTCCTGACTCGATTACAGGGGGTTCTTCATCCAACCCTACAACTAATTGTAGCTTTAAATCAAACCACCCTTTTGCCTTAGGAACCAACACCAAGGATAGGATGGCATCAGTTTTAATTAACTTCACCTTTGTTTTTTGGCTCATTTGAAGTGGATGTTAGTTGTAAAAAATGAGCAATGTCATTGTATCTTCCATATTTTTAACAATTTTCATTAGCAGTGCCGTACTACTATATTTTTAGGTGCTATCATTCTGTCTTGTCTGTCTGCCTTGGAATAAACCTTTAAACCATTAAGAATAAAGAAAACACAATGTTGGCACTCTGCTGTTGCTGGATATTGTAATTTCTGTTGGGGAAATTATTTCCTTATTAACAATGAATCAACTATAAAACCTTTACAGGTGACACTACATGCAAAAACTATTGTGTTTCATAGGCATTGACTAAGGCGTCAATTCGTATAAAATAAATGGTGGCATTTCAATTACAGACAATACAAATATTCCATGAAAAGACTGATATGTTATTTCAATTGTAGCAACATGTTACTGCGTACAGTAGTTGAGTAGCCTATGAGGCAGTTTTAGCAGTGTACTGAGTCCTGTCGAAGTCCTGTTTAATGTATGTCAAGCTCCTATCAACAGAAATTATATCATTGTCTTTCCCTTCTTCTGTACATTTATGCACTTTGACTGTCCCCTAAAAAGACAAATGTCCCAGTAAAAAAAAATAAGACTGAAAATCAAGTGGTTTCATAACAGCCATCTTTGCTTGCGTGAGAGAATCGGACTCAAGGAAAGGAGTATACCGAATCGCATATGAACTTTTTTGATAAGGCTGACATGAAAAGAAAAGAAACTAAAATCTCTTTCGATGCACCAGCCTGTGGAAACACAAAAGAAAAAGATATGGATCTGGGAAACACTGAAAAGGTCTGTATAATCTTCTCTGCATCTCAATCTGTCAAAAGTAAGTTGCCTTGTGTGAATAATTTTTAGTGACTGTATCTCCACATTCACTGCCTTCTGTTTATCCTTTTGTTACAGTTGTGGCTCTAAGTTTAATTGTTCGTAGTGTTTATGGAAGAAGGGGGCGATCTTTTTTCAGGGATGTCTGACCTGTAAGGGTTATCGTTTCCAAATATGCAGTTTCCCTCTTCCCGCTACTCAATTGTCTGGTAATCTCCAGTGCTGGGCTTCAATTGTGAGAAAGCATATCCATTACAGAAATACTTCTTGTAACAGCCTGACCCAGTGCTGCAGTTCTCATAAGAAGAAAAGGGGTTAATAGACTTCCAGAAACAGTCCCAGTAGGAAGGAAAACGAACACATTTATTCTGCAAGGTAAGAAACCCATTTGGCAGACATGGTATATTTTCCAAAAGGCTATTGAAACGATCCATGTTTTCTTAATTCATTACCTGTTTCTTTTTTCCCTCTTTAATGCAGGAGACTGATTAAGATTTGCTATTAAATCCCATCTGTTGCACAGGAACTGAAATGCAATGGATTCCCAGGAAAATAATATAAAAAGTTTCAAGAGGGCATTGAGATGCTGGGAGCAATGTTTGTTTCCACAGACTGGTTATCTGCTTGGAAAAATGTCCCATTCGTGGCTGACAGGGAAAAATAAAACACTCCTACTTGTTTTGTTATTATTACAGAGCCCAGCTATTTTAAAATGGACAACTCTGACACGGCGATAATACTTTATGTATACGACCAGCTACTGAAAAGTGATTCATAAAAAACAGCAACCTTAGCTGGTGTAACTTGGCACACCACTTGGCCTGGACCGAGCTCTCAGAGCTATCAGAAGCCTGATATATACAGTATGCTATGGGTACAAACAACACTGGGAAAACTGGAAAATGTCCCTGTTTTTCTAGGAGCTTAATTTAAAATGGCTGTAGAGTTTAATGCTATTGTTTCAGGACTCAAGAGCTGCCTAAATTCTCCAAATGGACTTTTACATTAGTTCTAACAGAAGAAAAGCCAACGGTAAGTGGAAAAACAGAAAAAAGGTCAAAGGTCTCATTTAGTTAAAAGTGTGGCTTTTAAGGATAGAGAAATACAGTAGATTATAAGGACAACTTTGATGGGTTAAGCAGTTATGAACCAGATAAAATACCTTACTCAGCCTCCCTGTTTTAAGAACCTTAACAAAATGATATCATCTGTGTAAAACAGTGACCCTTTTAGGAGTTTTACTTTCCCTGTTGCTGCATTTGATGACTACTATAAAACCTGGAAATCTCTTAAACTGGAGTGGAATAAAGCAATATAAAAAGCTACACAATGAAGCATAGAAACTAATTCTAGGCCAATTACCAGAGAGTAGTATTCCAAATGAACACTAACTTAAAAAAAATCCTGGCAGCCCAATTTAAGTTGAAACTGGATTGTGCTACTGCCTACATAAAAATGCAAATTGAATGATCGGAAAGCCCTTATAACAAAGAGCAGGAACAGTTCCCCACATTCTGCACACACCACTTGATTTGACGAAGTACATCAACAGTATATTTATAGTTTACTACATTTTGCTTTGGGGCTTCTATTGCAAGTGCTCGTCTGACAGCGCTGATTAATGCCCAACTCTGAAGTCATATAATTTCATTATCTTAATAGTCAGCGGTTAACAAGGGAATTAAATAATCCTGTATAAATTGTGGCATGCCTCCTTTCAAGTACTCAAAAGCTTTTTTTTTGGCGCGTGTGTGTGTGTGTGTGTGTGTGCATGTGTGTGTTGTGCATGTCTAAAACTTTGATTCCAGCGGATGTCTGAGGAGTTATAACTAGGGACAGGGACCCAGGTTTAATTCACATTAGAATTCGCCTGCAGCACTGCACCTCTGATCTAATCAAAATGAATTCGGGTCACACTTGCTCAACTCTTGACTCCAGCGCTGACCTATGCTGTATTCTTTGACATGTCCTGGATTTTTATTCTTTCCTTGACACAAACACTGTTGGATAACTCTTTGGAGCAATAGGCTTCCCAAACGCTTCAGTGAACCCAAGGAGGTGAATCTATTTTTTTGTTAGTTTCTGTTGCCATTTGCCTGACACGCTACTCACGTTTGTTTAAATTCCAAAAGAGTCAAAATGTCACATTTATTATTTCCAAGCTGCAGACAATAAACCATAGCTGGTAAACTGGTTAAGGGAAGGTGAGTGTGTGGCGGAGCTAGTTTGGACACGGTGACGTCATCGCCCTCCCTGCGCGTAGCGGGGACCTCAGCCGCCTGGGCTGGGGGAGGTCTCCTTTAGCTCAGGCGGCTGGTTCCCCGTTGCGTTACGCCGGAGACCCAGGTTCACGCCCAGGTGTTGCGGGACGATCAGGTGGGGTGGAGTGGCTAGGGCACGAGCCAGGGCGGAACCGCAACAGTCACAAGTGCTCTGCAGAAGAGAACACAAGTTGAATTGCTAGTCAGATCAGAACCATGACTTTGTGAGCAGTCTAGCTTTTCTGCTCATGCTCCTTAAGACTTGGGACACACTCATGCAGACCTTCTGAACCAGTAAAGCAATTTGTATACATTAATATTACCAGATAATTCTTTAATGACCTGGCATTCCATATCAGCTGTAACAACATACAGTACCTGCAAGAATTGCTTCTGAAATCCCAGTCATTGATAAATCCCGGTCGGAATTCTTCATTTTGATCTGGAAGGCGATCTGTGTATTTTGCTGCTACATGTTTTGCCGCCTTAGAAGTTTAGCACAAAACCTGTTTAAGGGTGTAATATCATCTAACCCATCCCAATCAAAAATTTCTGCAGGTACAGTATTTGTAATATCCAGTAACTGACATATCACATTTTGTAACCTCAATTTTGAAAGTGCTGTCCTAGTGGTAACAAGCAATTCCAATTTAAATGTAGCGTAGAGGCATAATTTCACAATGTTTTGCACATGGGTGAGGGCCCGACAACCTAACCATGAGCCAAATATGAATGTAAATTTGTTGGAAACCCCCCACACTCACCTTATTTGGAGGTATGAGCCAGGGAGCTGCTGCCAGAGTGAAGATGGGGTGGAGGCAGGTGTACAAATGATGATGCTCAAGAGATGTGATATTTCGATGCAGGAGAGTGGAAGTGGGTGAGATTAGGGTCTGACCTCCTCCCAAAAATCATTCAAAACTCTTTCTTGGAAGGAGTTATTTGCTTTTTGGAATTATTTCAGGTCTGGTTTTGCAAATCCTTTCTACACAAAGGATAAGGATGAAGGTGGTAAGATTAAGGTCAAAATTCAGTACCTGAAGTCTGCAGCTTGCCTTATCAAATACAAACCTCACATGAAGATCTTTCAGTGACACGCACACATTATGCTTAATTTAGTCTTCTTATTTATTGTTATTGTCATCCTGTAAAGCGCTTTGAGAAGCCACCTTTAAAGGCGCTATATAAAATAAAGTTTATTATTATTATTATTATTATTATTATTAACATGCAGTTTTATTTTCACTGCACTTTGATATTAGAACCTTATAGAAAAATACTGCAGTGAATTCTTAGTGAAAATGATCATGTTACTGAGTTTCACTGTCCTACAGAAGTCACAGTGTCTGACTCAAGGATTTCATTTCCATATTCGCTGTAATTCCCTGAATAATCTAATTATTTACTTAATTATTCTTAATCATTTTTAATCTGTCAACAAAAAAAGATACAGTATTTATTGCCTCTACAGGGCAGAGCTGATAAACACTGTGAGCAACTTGGTGCTGTTGTGTGAAAATGGACTCCACATTTACTTTCTCACTTTCTCACTGTAGATAATTCGGTATAATCCCTATGAATATACTGTTTTACATGCCATGAAGAAAGTTGCACACAAAGTTATTTTAATAGATAGAAAGATCCAGTCAAATATTTATAGATGTATTCAAGGTGTTTGCTATGTGACACCTATGTATCATTGTGCATTCTTTGAAACCATAAAAAGCATTTGTTTATGACCAGCCTTGATCTTGCTAATGAATAAATGTATTTCTTATGTAAAGCAGCCCTGTACAGAAGATAGATTGATGATCCATGCAATTTCAGAGAGCGCTGTTGGAACCCAATCAGACAATACGCTTTTAATAAGATGTTGCGTTGTTTTGCTTTTGCTAGTTGGGTGAGAATGAAATGCAATTGCATTAAATTGGTCTTGTTGAAGCACTGGGAATGATTTAATATCTTGTTGATGTGGAACTGGCATTACCAATGTCATATAAAACCTTCGTTTCAGCAGAAGTTCCTCAAGAAAGTAAAGTTTCTCCACAGTCGATAAAAAGTCTTCCAACCTCCTAATAAACCAAACTGTCTAGCTAACATGCTACTGCTTAAGTAATTCATTGAGATGTACCTATGGAAAGGAGAGCAATTCAGAGAAAAGGTTATGAATGTGAAATTGCAAGATAATTGAGCAATTACCTAAGGAACATGATATTTTATAGTTTCTGTGCTGACATAAAAAAAAGTTATTGGGCATGTGTAGTTTATCACTGCACAACCATAATATGATATTTCTGCTGACAATGTTTAGAAAAATGTTACCAGGGGTTTACATACTGAATAAACCCACTGGCAATTATGTGGTGGTTATCACTTAACCAGCAAGTAGTAAACGGCTTTCAGAAACTCTACCCAGCAGCCCGTGGTCAGCCATTCAGCAGCTATGATGTAATCTTTCAATGCAGAGTACCTGCTCCTACCTGAGAGAAAGCTATTCAGACTGATTTCTCCAGGTTAAGGTTGTGTTAGGAAGGCAGTTACATGTGAAGGTTGGATGTCAGAACACAAGTTGCTCATCCAAGGCCATTTGCACATATGTCAGCAAGCATTCGTCATGCTTGGTAGTGTCATCTGCAACGCTAAAAACATTGTTGGCATACATTGAAGTGAGCTTGTGCATTGATACACGTCGACAAGAGTGAGCCTTGCTTGCCATGCTAAGAGTCTGTGGCTATTCTCATACCATTTAGCGGTTTAAGGGATTAGAGTACATTGCACGTGATGTTGTTGTTAGATTTTTTCCCCATTGGATTAGACCACAAGCCAGCCTCCCCCCTGGCCAATAGGGTTGAGGGTCAAAGAGATTTGTGCTAGAGCTAACGAAGCTTTTCTGCTCAATCTTGGGGGATGTTTCCATTTTTTTAAAGAAAAATAAGGAAGCAGCTTGGTAAAAGACTCATGTGAAAATCTGTCTTCATCTTTGTTTATTTTTAGAGAACATTAGCAAGTCTAATTTTATTTAACAGGTAATGTCGATTTAAGTTAGAAGAGTAAATACCAGCATATTATTTTAATCTGAGCTCTTTGCCATATCGGTGGCAGATTAAGCAGGATCTAAGAGCAGCCCTTAGTTAACATGAGCATATGGGCATGATCTTACTGCTTAACCCCTGAATGTGGTCTGCACAATGCATACAGAATGTCATGTGTCTCTCACAGTTTGCAGCATAAACACACTTTTTAACGTTTCTCATTAGCAAAATACAAAATGCACTAAGATGTAAAAGGTGGCTTATTCCATTATGCTTATTGAAAAATTACTAACTTTTTATAACACTACCAGATTTTTAAAAACATTTTCTATATTTTCTGTGTTCTCAGATTGTGCATTTCTTGTTAAAAAGGGGAACAGTTTAAGCTAGTATGCAATAATATTTTAAATCAAATATGAGTGCGTTGCAAAGTCATAACAATTTAAAGTCATTGTATTGTATCTAATGTATAAATATGCTTGGGGATTTAAAAAAATGAAAGGAAGGTGGCATAATTGTCTTCTGTCATGCCTGCAATGTGAAAATAGTTTCCAAATCAACTTTTTTTTTAAACTGGCAAACAGAATGAAACAGCTGGCAGGGGATTAGTGCCATGGCCTTCAACACAAAAGGTGGCCATGTTGTTAACCACAAAGCCATTAGGTTGATATTGCCAGGGAAATGGACTGACAAATCCCAGTGGTGTATGATTTATTTGGTGAGGTCTGTCTTGTGTGAGGATCAGTGTCTGATTGCACTTGTAGGCCCTACCAGGCACATCTGTCCTCTAATGATACTTCCCTTTTAGTTTGCAAGTCATTTTTCCTGCCACCTAAAGGAGTACAGAATTACTGAAGCTTTTTTGGTCCCCTTCAGTGAAATAGGTAGTTAGATGTAGCTAATACGAGCTGGTACCTCTATCTCGTTCACTTTCTCTCACTCTCTCTCTCCACCTCTCGGGAAAAGTTGCTCTTATTATTTTCATTGGGTGGCTCTCACTTAGCATTTTGCTTTGTCTGATAATTGACAGGCAAGATGACACCTCAGAGGAGGGAAGATATTCATCATAAATAAATTATGGGTACAAAAGAAAGCACGGCATAAGCAGATTTATGTAAAAATATCTTTATTAGGGATGACAGGACCAGCAAAATGTCACTGTGGTGTTTTTAGAGAGCAACAGACAATATGGAATATTAGGAGAGATCCTGCACTGTTGAAGAGACACATCAGCTGACTGCTGTCATTATTTCTTTGTTATTAATTATTGCTAAAGATGTTTGCATTATGGCTGTAAATCAATTCAATAAAGTTCTTTAACTGTGAGATGCAGGTTACTGCAACACTCCTAATAACACACTTGTGCATGCTGAGAGCATTACTGTGAACACAATATTTGCAATATTACAAATATTGTCAGGGTGGCCTGTGATATAAACTGTGAGCACACCAAAGCTTACTTTATGACCCCAGTAAAAACAGTGAAGATCAAGTTAAAAAAATCAATGCACTTCTTACTGGTAAAAATGTTTTGGCATTGCTGGTAACGTTGCCAGTAATAAATCAACAGGAGAAGATCAGAAATGCGAACTGCCAACGATGATTAACGGCAAACGTTCTGACTTGCTGCCTATTATTTTTTTGTGTGTTCGGCAAGCTGCAACCCAGCCTGCTGAAGAGCACGGACAGCTGTTGACCGGGAGGCCATTAGCAGTAGCCTCTTGTTTCCTCAACGCTTGAGTCGAGGAGCCCCTGCTCTGTGCTCCTCAAGAGACACACAGGCATGAGATAAGAAGATTACGAGAAAAGTCTGTCTTTAGTCCTTCTCCATCCCCTGTCAGACACAGCAAGTTAAATTACAGTGCAGGCTGCAAACATATTGATCATCCACTCAGTCCCTACAACCCAAGGGTTGTGAAGGACCATCCATGGGATAAATTGAGTAATCTCGGGGAAGTTTATTTGAGCCGCAAGGGGCTACTTTAGTTCAGCAACAAACGATCCTGAAAGCCTTAGCAGTAAAGCCGCCTGAGTAGAGCAATGTTTATCCACCTTAGGTCACCAGGAGGTAAAGGATGACAGACAGTGCAAGAAAGGCAGAAAATTACAACAGCACTTGGGGGTGTGTGGTGGTGGTGGTGATGACAGTATGAGTGTGTGCTTCTGTGTGTGTGTGGGGGGGGGGGCTTGTTTTAGCTATCTAGTTCCCAGAAATTACAATTGGAAAATTTGATTATTTCATATGAGCTTACAGGGTCAGACAAGAGGTGGAGAATTACACTTAGTGTGTTGAGGTCACGATCTAAATCCTTGTAACAGAGGATATCCCAACGTTAATTCGATTTTTTTTCATTTTTCTTAATTCTTCGCCAAGGTGAAGTGCGCTCTCCCTTGCCAGTCAGCCTCCGAGCATGTTTATTTCTCATGGATCCTGTCTTTGTTAAATGTTAAAGAACTGCAAGACGCTGGACTCATTCCGGGTGACTCTTTTTGGGTCACAAATATGGCAGTAAGATATTGCTGTACCCAACCTTTCCCTTCTTCTCCTGTAACCCATTTGCAAGGTTCCAAGGCTAATTACAGTATACGGCAAAAGATAATATAACAATGAGCACATCAAGGGGGAGAAAATGAAAAAATTTAAATTCAACAATTTATTTTTCCCTTCTGTTCCGAGATCCCTCTGCCGGCCTCTGTCCGCAGCTCACTTAAATCTCCTCAAAGGTCTTCCTGTTAAGTACACTGTGTGCCTTTTTGACAGACGAGCAGCTAATTGCTCTGTGAATTACTGCTATCGATTTCTGTTTCTTGTAGAACCAAACAAACAAAAGATATTAATGCTGGGAGGAGGGGGAGAAAAATGAATGATGACCTTTCTCTGCAAACAGAGCCATTCTCCTGGATTATTGGCGATCCCAAAGAGCTCCAGTCGATAGGAATTGCTGCATCACCATGATAACTTTAATAAGCCGTCATGACCTTCTCACGTCCATGTTAAGTGCTTTAAATTTATTTACAGAACAAGGGTGAGAGGCTTTTTTTTATTAAAAAAGACAGAGGAGTCTACATTCAAGTTTGTTACCAGAGTGTAGCTGTTTGTCCTTTGCTTCTTCACTTCTAATCCTTTTTGACATTTCATATAGAAAGCTTAAAAATCATTTCTTGAAAAGTACAACATTGAGTTGAATTATTCTTTATACCATTGTGGTCTTACTTCACCATCTCCAATTCAGATAACAAGCAAAACCCTTTACTGCAAACAATTAATCTCACTGTGTTGCAATACTTGTACAGTACAGTATGTGTTGAATGCTTACAGATACTTTAACTCTGCTCAAGAAAAAAAAATAAACATTTACTGTATGTACACAATGATAACCAAGGCTACACATGCAATGTGTTGTAGGTAGTAAATTAGAGTTTATTAATTAATCTAATAATTACTGTTTTCAAACTCCTGCTACATAAGAAGGGTCATTTCATCAATGCATTTCAGCATTGTTGGAGCTGATTTGGTGTTCTACCCTAATCAGTTTTTTTAACTGTAAACTCTTGTTCTGATATTCAAAATCCAGAATGTCTATGCAAGCAGCAAACACGCTATATAGCTTAAACTGCACAAATGTATTTAAGCATTTTTTTGTCCACACATTAAAAAAAATGATAAATGTATATGTTCTGGGTAATAAACTAACATATTTAAAGACATTATTTTGTAGTAAAAAAATCTACACATGGCAGCCTAGTTTTACAGCTTTCAAAACAATTATTGTAAAGCAGACATGTTTTATTTCAATTTTCTTAGATTGTCATAAATCCATACATGATCCTCCCTTCTTTTAGAAATGTAGAAATCAATCAGGAATTCATACCAATGTAAGTTTATGCAAAGAGAATGGACATACTTTATCAAGGTGTTTTAACAAGGTTCTATGATAATTGCTAGAAAATTTGCTCAGTCTGCTCAAAGACTTTACTAGTTACAACTCCAGTACTAATTGGTTCCAGGAGAACACAGTAGGAATGGACAGAGGAAAATGTGCAATACATTTCCAGCACATTTTCACATACATGATTGTTTTTAGAGTTTTTTCAATGTTAGGATTTTTTTTTTCAACCCTGATCAGTTAAGATACTACAGAAAATGAAAGCCTTTTTGCCTAAATTTAAGAAAATATATATTTTGTTTAAGGTTAAAATTCTGTCTTCTGTTACAGAGCTCTTGTGAGTTTAATAACAGGTGAGCTGATTCTTCATATACACACACCAAAAATAAGAAATATTACTTTCAATGGCATCTTCAGGTCTTTTCCCTGTTGTTGCCATCTAAGTCAAAAGGAGTGATATCCTCTTTATTAATATTTTTCAACCTTCTATCAGCGTTTTACTACAGCAAAAGCATCTTCCCTCCAAAGTACTTCACAGACATGCTCAGAAAGAAAAAGAGAGGCTGCTTCAGTGAGCTTCTTATACAGTACTTAAGCTCATAGTTGCACACATACCAATAGTCTGCTGAATGTGTCCACAGGTGTAAGCAATCTCCACTAATTCCATTCCAGTGCACCAACAAATGAGGCCTAGACTTGTGTCTTAGGGACAGAAGGCAGTTTCCTGTGGCCTTTGACTGCAACCTTTCAATGTCGATTTCTGAAATTCTTTGTGTGCATTACAGTACATTCAGTGAAACAAGGCAACACCTAGGTAAGCAGTATTCCTAGGCACATACTGATATAGAATGCAATTTAAAAAATAAATATGCGTGTCACTATGTCAATTGGGTAAACAATATGAAACAACCCTGTTTTAGTTAGCAGTATGTGACTGAGCTACATGCGTGAGGTTCTTATTATATATACTATTTATTTGTCATGCTAATTTGTAAGTGAATTTGTGTAAGGCTTGATTGAAGGTAATGAAAGTGAATTTTAAATCAATTTCTGTGTCTGTGATTGCAGACACAGGTAGTGGATAATCTTGGTAAGTATTCTTGAATGCCTTGAGATCCTCGCCTTTAACCAGCTTAACATTTAACGAAGCACATACAGTACCGTATACTCGGAATAAAAGTATCGATGTACAGTATATATTTCAAAAAATATATACTGCTCTGTATATTTAAAAGTATTTGGAACACATCTGGTTTTTGGTACTGCATGAAGGTATTTGAAATCTAATATATTTATAAACAAAGAACATTACATTTTAAGAACTCTCATGCATTTCAAGTCCTCAATACGAAAGAAATGCTAAAATAATGTATAAACCCTAATCTAAAAACTACTATTTTTAAAAATAATAATTTTACACCAACTGTTTCAGGCATGAAATTTACCGATATATCCTATGGATGTCTTGGTAAGAATGTACCTTCTGATAGATTGCAGCAATTTGTTATTGGCTTTATTTAACAAATGAAGTCAAAGAGGACACCTAAAGGGATCACTAAACCCTGTATTTTGTCTGCATGAAAGCAAATGCAATTTTGAACTAAATTGGTGACTGAATACCACTAATCTGGATTTTAACAGTGATCTGAGAGAAGTGGACATTTCCTATCAATTCTAATTCTCTTTTTTGTTGTTGTTTTTCCAAATTAAAACTAATTGCGCTTTTTGATGTATGGCAAAGCAAGCAGGCACTAACAAAGTATAGTATTTTGAAAATAGCTTCAGGGTAGAACTTTTATTCAGGGGTTATTAACATTCCTTTTTGCAGCCTTCTGTTCAGTCGTTTATTTTTAAGCAAAGTGCTCTTCACATCTGTACTGCTTTAAAGAGCAACTTACACAGGCTACTGTGCATTACAACAAAAGAGGTTCATGAGGTTCAGGACCATTGTACATTTACATTCAGTCCTGTAACAGGTGTTTTTTATCCAAAGCAATGTACAATTCCATGCAGTCAAGTTGGAAAGAGTAAAGATAACAGTAGCACACACCGTGAAGCAAAAAAGACAATCTCGTGTGTTTTTTAACGGTCAATGATGAAATATTTTCTTGTAGTTTCAGCATTAACTGCAATAGAGTTGGATATGGGAATGTCCTCTCCATGATTTTTTTTGTGCCACACTAAAAGCACACTGGACATGCGCTAGAGCTGTAGAAGGCTCCAGTGGTAGAGAAAAGAAAATATTTGGGAGAATTCGAGGAACTCTTTAATTGCACTGAAGTTAACAACCTTTTAAATCAATGAGAGAATTAAGAACATAAGAATGTCTACCAGTCCTTACTGGGGGTCATTCAGCCCATCTAGTTCACTTCACAGTTAGTAGCTAATTATACTTTCAGGATCTTATCTAGCTGCTTCTTTAAAGAACCCAGAGTATTGTCTTCACCAACATGGGTTGTTGTTGAACTGCAACTCTAGTAATTACTAGTATTAATTGCTGCACCTGTCCTACACTGTAAAATATAATTTACAAGTAGAGATTTATAGACAAATTTGTGCATAAATTCAGAAGTTTCTCCTACATGGGGGTCGGTCTACCCTGATTCAGTGACCCCTAAGAGTCCTTGGAAACTGTAGGAGGACCCCAGAAATAAAGAATAATGTTTCACCCCCAGTGTGTTCTGGCAGTACTTGCAGCGAATTGGTTGACCTGTAGTTCTGCTTTTAATATTGTCTAATTAACAACATCTGGTGTTCGAATCAGGGGTCCTTTTTGAGAGAGGTTTCTTGAAGAGGGGTTGCTCAACCAGAAAAGGTTAAGAATCCCAAAACTGCAGGAGTGTAGAATATAGAATCCATGTAGAATATAGCTATGGCTCAAGGCCTATAGTTTCCTAGGAAACCTCACAATTCAAGAATAGCATTAATTGTGTAAACGTTGTTCTACAGTACATACACTAGTTTTCAGCTTCTTGAAAAAAAAAACTCAGTTTTATAGCATGAACACAACATTGCTCCTATTAGAGGTTTATTACTTGAAAAGGGCAGAGATTGCCTTTATATATAAAAAAGTTACCTTTAAAAATGTATTGTTTTCTTAAGGCAAATGGCCTGGGAGTATATAGAAGAAGAAGAGTTGAAAAGCTATTAAATGTAACAACTTCCAATGAATTTTCTGTTTGTATAAGGGGATTTTAAAATGTTTAAGCCCACGTCTAGCATACTCTGAACAAACTTAACTCTCGTACACTATGTCAAAGAGGAGATGATTGTGAAATCCACTACTCATTTTATTTACTCCATTGCGGCAGTGCTATTAGCTTTTGAATATGTGGAAAAATAAAATTGAAGATTTTGACGCTTTCACACATGTTAAACTGATTTAACTTAACAGCTTTAATTGAAATCCTTTGGATTTAAATCTTTATACTTTATTACAGTCATTTATACTAATCAAAATATTAATATAAAGCCGTGGCAAGATGAATTCAAATCATGGGAGTGAAAGGACTTTGATTCTGCAGAAATGTTATAGTATTAGTAAGCACTGTTCCAAGCTACCTGGAGCTTTTTTGTTGTCTCCTGTTTTTGTTGTTTTGTTGTCTACTGTTTTTAAGAGTAAAAGCAGTGTTCTAAAAAATAGATAGCACCATAACCTTAATTTGTTATGAATAATTTTTTTAACAATTATTAAGACAAATATTAATGAATAATTATGAATAATGACAATACACGGTTTTATACAATACACACATGAAGGATTATTTTCTGGAAACACACAACCATGAATTCTGTGACAACACATAGTACATTTTTACCGTTCACAAGTCAGTGTGAACACAAACAGCAAATCTTTCAGGTGAAACATCAGGTATTTTTACTCAACTGTTGTTTTTTAGAAGACAGTGTGTTACAATGGAAAATGGTTCAGTAACTCACATATGGTACATATGCTAGCCTTTGCTATCATGCAGATTAGACCTTAATAGTTTTATGGGTCAGAGTAGGAAATAAACTCAATCCAGAACATTAACAGCACTTTCACATACTTTAGGAGGTTGAATGGGCTGATAAATGGAGATTATTGCAATGAGCATTTTATGTGTTTAAACAGGTACAATTATTTAAAAGGGCCATAGAGATAGAGATAGATCAGTAGATCACAATGAACACCGCCCTCATACCACAGAGATAACATCAAATACTTCCTATAAAGACACAGTACAGCCTTCCTAAGATTGTACCCCACTTAAGATCCTTTAAGATATAATCTGTGTTAATAAAGATAGGGCTTTTAGTTCCTCTTGTTTTTTTTTCCCTTTTTTTGTCCTCTCAAGCCAGAGACAAATCCTTTTGCCTGGGCCTGCTGCTTTTATTAAATTCTCCTCAATAAAAAAAGCTCAGACAGGATTTATTAGGTACTCAGCACCGACGTTTAGTATTTCCCCAGTTATTAAGTGAAAATCAATAGAAAGCAAAGAAAATGGAAGTCATACAAGTGTTGTCGCCCAGATATTATGTCGGCTGTCTCGGCAGATTCATGACAAGCCCTAGCGCCTGCGAGGTGGGCTTTCTGCTTACATTGCAGGACCTAAAGTGGAGGTTATTCATTAGACTAAGCCAGCGGTCAGATACATTTCCAGGCCTTTTCCCCCATTCATCTTAAAAACGCCTGTATCGAGTGAGAAAGGATGCTGATATTCCTTGATAGAGATGTCAGATTTTATGTACCCACATCTGGATTTATTGTTATTTTGTTCTAAAGACCTTTTTTAACTCAACAAAATAGCCCTTCACTTGAAAATGCAAGCGAATCTTTAAAAAAAGGCTCCTGTGGGCAATATACAGTTTCTTCATTTCAGAATGCGTTGAAATATCATGACAGGATACTGTTGTAATTCTTGTAATTTCTCTGACTGAAGAGATTAGTTTCTGATGAAATAGTCTTTTCAATGTTTAATATAGATTAAATAAACTTTTTAATCTACAAAACTGCCCTTTTCTTTGTCCGTGATCTTTGTAATTAAAATAAAGGCTAAAGGTTTGAGTGACATTTCTTGAAGATCATTAAGTTACAAAGGTCGGTGTTTTATTATTATCTACACAGCTACTTATGCCTGGTCGTAATATGTTTTTTTTTTATCTCAAGATATTCATTAAATGTGAATGATGAAAATACTTAAAAAGTCAATTTATCTTCCTGAATTGAGTGTATTTCAAGAGAACTGTGTCTCACCCTGTGATCAGTTGGTCATTGGAGGCAGTTCAACACAATTAAGCCCTTTGGAATATTTATAAAAGCTAATGATTTCCGTGGTGTCTAATGTATAGTTTTAAGTGGCAATTCTGATTTGGATTAGTTTTTAATCTGTGGACTGTACTGATAGCATGCAATGCTGTTTTGCAGAGAAAAAAGGTGTTGATTGTTGCTTTGTTACTGTAAATGTGGTATTTAAATACGTTGGCAACAATTTTTTTTTAAAAGGGCCTAATGACATTTTTGTGTCCCCTCCTGTCAAGTACTTTAAATTAACAATAGGGTTTAGTGTGGACAGTGAAGTGGGGTGTGGTGACAGCAGAGGACTGTACATTATGAAGTATTATCTCCTGGAAATACTTATACCGGATCCCAGCTATTCCTGACAGAGAGCTTTACCATTCAACACATGGCAGCGTTTCTATCCAGTTGTCAAACCTTCATTGAAGGACCGATGCGAAATGTGGGGAAAAAATTGAATTTGGAACCTTTTTATAACTAGTTTTTCTTGAAACTGTGATTGAAATAATCTGATGCATATAATATATTTTAACAGTCATTATTGCTTGAGGTATACCTAAGAAACAAAAGCTCAAACACAGGAAGGAGCTGGGCCAGTGCTTTCAAATGCAGGCTAGGCCATAGACATTACTGCATTGAAAAACCTTTAAAATAATCTGTATGAATAAACTGTATAACATATGTTACTGATTCATCAGGGACCTTCTCCAATGTGCATGCATTCATTCTTACACTCTGTTTAAATAATTAAATGTTTATCATGTCACAGATGCACAGGGTGAATGGCACCCGGGCTCCTTGAACCAGAAATCAGCAATAAAGAGTCTGCCCTCCGTTACAAAGCAGGTGGGGGCAGTACCGGCAGGCTATATTTATCACATGGAACTGAACCCTCTGTCTGTTCCATTTGCCCTCTCTCTTTAAAGAGAACACGGTTAATATAAAAACTCTTCTGAAATGAAGAACTTAACTACGACACTAATTTAATTACTCTTAAGACCTTTACGACAGTAATGTAAATATTCTTGCAGGGGGCCCGAGATACTCTGAGTAATTACTTAAAGCTTTCCTTCAAATCTCTCTGACTTTTCTTTTTTTATTAAAAAGCTTTTTAACATTAGCACTTTCTTCCTGACAAATTAAATGAAATTTCATTACTCTAGCCAGCCTAATGGCATGAAACTGTCTGCCTCTGTGTGAGAACCTTAACCCTTCTTTCCCTGCCTTCGTAGATTAATCAAACACTCAGCACTGGAGTCCAACAGGAATTGAGCATCGACCCATGGCAGAGTGTCTGGAGCTCCCTGCAGTCTCACAGTTTGGATAATCTGAAACAGAAGTGACGGTAACTACCTAAGAATTGATTCCCATATGCTAAGAGTGTAAAGGTGGTTTCACTGTGTCCCTTTAGTGCTCAGGCTTTTGTGTTGCACTTTTACTCTGAGCTTGTCCTTGTAAACTCTAGCAATCGTTACGTAGAATTCGTTCTGGACACAGAGACGCTTGACTTGTGAGAAGGAGCACAGGAAGGTGAAATTCTGTTGATCTGATTCGTGGATAATATTGGACAGTGAATGTCAACGAAGACATACTCTATAGTGTTTGCTGTCAAAAGGCTGGGAATACTGCATTCAGTACATGCTGGATTGGCAATTATTATTTAAATCATGGCTTTTATTATTTGGCAGAATTATTTTTTTGTTACAGGTATTCCATCCATAAAGTAAAACAGATGATTTTGTTCTGTTTTATTCTTACAGTTTTTTATGTTCAATGTGTCATCATATCCGATTTAAACCCCAATCCGACAAGTTTCTATTTCAAAATAGTCCCAAATGGAATCTATACATGCCATTGTCTTTTTCAAACCCACACTTCAAGTCTTGTGTAGGTTCCTATTTCACTGGCTGATCTTTAACACCTCTCGGTTATACAAGGGTTAAGCTCCTTGGCCCTTTTTTCCCCCTGGGTGAGATCTGGGCAGAATTTGGCCATCTGCCCCATGGGTCCTTGTGGGACTTTCAATCCAATTGCCGGATGTGAGTGGATGTGAATTTCAAGGTTACACCTGAGTGTTCAAGGGCAGGTCCAAGTGTAATCGGCACTTAGATCATAGATTAATCTTATTTGCTATCTATTAGGCTTGATTCTTTCTTCCCTCTCTCCCTTCCTAAAGCCAGGATTACTGTGATAGTTTAAGATAATGGATTCTTATGGAAGGGAGGTCAAGAAGGCTTTGCGTTTCAGAAGCCACAGATAATATGATTAATCTAAAAGCCTCTTTCAAAAGGGGTCGCATCTTCACAGGCCTAATTGGTGAAGAGGGATAGAGAGAAATAAATCTGAAACATTGTGTGCAAACTCATTGGATAAAATTCACTTAATTCAACTAGAGTGTTTAATTAATTAACGCTTTATTGTAGAACTGGAGAGTGGGTGATGACACAGATTTTTATATGTGGAGGTAACCTGTTTATTTTTCAGACGTGCATATCGGCTTGAGATCTGAGATGTTTTTATTTCAACAAAATACAAGTTTTTGAGAGGGGAATTCTGCATTTAACTTGACTTGCAGATGTATTCTCCCCTTTTTCAATCCTGTTTTGAAATTTGCTGGAATGACAAAGAGGTAACAGTAATGCTTCCATGAAATATTGATATTTCAAGGCCATAAACCCCAGTCCCATTGACATTTGTATAATACAAATTCTATAACATATCTCTTGGTTAACTGCATTCAATGAATGCATTAGGTTGCTTTTGAAAATGACTAACATTTATATAAAAGGAAGAGTTCTTTAGAAGCCCCCCAAAAAAACTAACCAATATGTCTCTTACTAGTACAAAAGGTCATGTCAAGTTATATTGATTTTGGTAACTAAAGCTTAGCTTCTTGTATGAGCTACAATCATCCTTGTGTTGTAATTTCAATGGGTAGCCACTAGCCAGGTCCTTGATGATAAAAGATAAAGCAAGATAAAAAAAATATCCAAATTCTGACAGCCCAACAGATAACCTCTGACGACATCTTGATTATCTGGGACCGTTATCACCAACTAAATATTTATCGCAAAGCACAGACCCACATCCTCGCTTGCCCGTTTATTATGCTATAAAATCCTTTAAGAAAAAAATCTATGAATGCTTCATGATTCTGCTGCCACAAAACATAAGGTAAGAGTAAAAGTTGCAAATATTCATTTTATTTCTATAGTTAATCTGTATCTGGGGACTTTCATTAGATTGAAATACTGTAAATTTCAAAATTTTAAAAGTTACTTGAAAAACCCAAACACATACAGGCTACTGTATATGTCACTATTACTATATGTCCTTTGGGTTTATGCTATCAGGAATTATGTGAATGTAGTAAATTACCTCCTGTCATTTCACAATGCTGGAAATGACAGGAGGTAAAAGGCTTCTGCTTCTGCTTGCTCTTGAAAAGCACCATAACCTTAAACGTCTTTCTTGTAAGATACACATGTCTGTAACTGGTGAAAGTATTACAAAGTTCTAAACAAGTTCTGTTGAGCACTAATGAGGGAAAACTAGCAGTTCATGGATGCTGACATTGACGTTATAGATTTGACAAAGCTGATCTAGATGGTTCTGTATTCTTGCATAATAGACATCCATTTATAAAATAGTATTCAGCTTTCTCTTCTGTGTGGTGATTTTAAAGTAATAGTGCCTTATCTTGACTCGTGTACTCAACAGAAACTTCACAAAGGTTTTCAAATGTCCTATATATTGTGTTTTGGAGCTTTGTTGTAAGATATGCAAACTCTGGTTAGCTTCAGCCACAAAAGCAAATCTCTGTCCTGTAAAAAAGCAGCACACATAAGTATATATTTCACTTTCTTTTACAGAAAATTGAAGACAAAATAATATTATTAATAATAATAATGATAATAATAAACACCTTTCCAGGCCTAAGGATGCCATATATAGTGATAAAGAAACTAAAGAAAAAATGAAATACAGAACAATAAAAGTAAATAAAATGGAACAAGAAAATACAGGATAAAACTGTAAGGCAGTCGAACATATGCCCCAATAAAAAGCTGAGTTTTAAGTTTAGAGCTGAAAAGAGTAAAATAATTTGTCTCTCAAAGAGTAGGAGGAAGGGAATTCTGTAATAATAAAGCAGTGACAGAAAAAGCACAGTCACCAAAAGTCTGAAACTTTATCGCAGGTACAGAGGACAGAGGACCACCTTCAGCTGAACAGGGCCTACGAAAGGGAGTGGAGACATGGAGAAGCTCAGAGATGTATGATGGTGCCAGATTATTTAAAGCCTTAAAAGTCAGTAACAAGATCTTATATTGAACACATGACTTCAGAACTTGATACTCTATAGTATGTGGGTGGGTGGTTGATATAGTGCATCTAGAACCATGGATGGAGTCCAAAACAAGTTGTTGTGTTGACATGTGGATTCAATTGGCATTTTAAAGGGCGCAAACAGTCACAGCTGGACCAGTTCCAAAAGGATGTAACCCTTAGGCTCGCGATCCACACCTGTGGTATAAATATACATGTGGCTTTTAAGAGTTGAGATCTGTTTCACTACCTACACGCTCACCTCAGACCCAGGCTACAGGTTTTATGTTCTGGAATGTAATATCATCTGCCCGTTTGATTCCCGCTATGAAAGTGTTAAAAAATTAAACTTTTAATTAGCCTAAGTCAAACAGAGATAGTGATATATTTTTAACATGGAAAAAGGGATGAAATATTCACACTTGTGGTTAAAAATGAAGGAGGTCAACTAGTTAACAGTCCTAATCAGGTCACTTGAACATACTGTCACCATTCATCAATCGGAGAGATTTAGATTCGAAATCAAACGAAAAATTGTACTATACATAATCAGAAATATACTGAATATACTATATTACCTGTTTAAACCAATACAGAAGTTAAGGCTTATTTTTCTTACATTTGGTACTAACACCAGTTTCCTCCCACCGTCCATATACTGAGAGGTCAACTGTCTTTGGGTACAAATGGCTTTGGTGTGTGTGTTTGTCTATGTCCTGTGCAGGGTGTACCCTGCCTCATGCCTGTTGCTTACTGGGATTAGCTCCAGCTCCCATGCCATTCTGTATTGGATAAAGCCATTAGAAAATGGATGGATGGATATTGGTATTATACAGAATACCCATGTACTGTACGTAGTAGACATTAGAAAGTTTATTATGGTTCTGCGATAGCTTTGCAGGTATTTCACTAGGGTTTTAACATAGGACTATAGTCTACCTTTCATAGAACCATTTTTATGAGATATCATTTAAGACACATGGTTCAGGGAAGTACACCCCAGCGAAAGCGCACTCAAGCTACAGCAAACTGTGGTAAAAACGTTCAGAAATGTGCCAAACACATCTTTGGCCAACTTATCAAGTTAGATAAAAAATGCTTCTATTTTCAAGGATGTATTATAGGATGTTTTTTCAAATACAACAATTTGATCAGTGCAATGGTCCATGTAATAGCTGAGCATTTTTGTCGTCTCTTGTCTCGGGGGTTAATTCTCCATATCGATCTATATTACCAATGAGCTGTGAGAGACATCTCTAAATGAGACCTACTGTACAGTACCTTTCAGATACCGTCTTTTAAAATCACGATATTTAAGGTCAGACATGGGTCCTACGTGTTATCTTGAAACAAATTGGAATAAATAATTATATAAATCGACTACTGTAAGGATTTGACCAGGGATCATCATTTGGGGTAAAAAAGGAGAACATGTTCTTCATTTCTTACTAAAACTCCATTACCCCCATATACCCTCAGCATACATTATATATGATCTGTTTATTCAGCGTAGTCCAGGGGCATCTCAATCTTAAGTGACTGACAAGTGCAGTAAAATGAAAAGAGCTCAAAGCGAGCTCTAATAGGTAGGGGAGGCCTTCCTAGTCAAACATAAAGCAAATTAATGTGAGCCCTTGCAGTACCTTTAATCTGAAAATGCCATAGAGTAATAACCAGTAAGGGCCAGACAATAGCTGGGGCCAGATTGCAGGAGATTTACAATGGGCCCAGAGACACAGGTACAGAGGCTTTGCCAGGTTACTGCTCAGTGGGAGAAACTTTGCAGATCTGCACAGGTTAGAGATGGAACTGCTCTCAGTGTATTTATTCCTTTGTCTTCCATGGCAATTTTGACTATCCTTTTGCCCCATTCCTCAAATCTAACAGTCCGTGTTGGAAGGTGTGAAAAAGACAGGTGTGAGCAAAATGAGTCATCCGTGCTTTGTTTCAACAAAATTAAAGGTTTTAATGGCAATGTCCACAGACGGTCCTATCATGGCTCTGATAATTATGCACTATTTTATCTCCTGCATTTAAAGTAAAATGTCATTAATATATTCTGCTGGATGTGATTCCAAGAAATGTGTTGCCCCACAGACGCTCTTAGTCTGCATCCATGTATTTTTAATGGGAGCAGTTGCCAGTTTTTCTCCCTCTGGGCCTACAGATCTGATGGGCAACTCAGTACTTAAACTGAAATGTTAACCAGGAAATTGTCAATCACATTTTTGGCATGAGGATCTAGGACTTGTTTGTACTGGGCCTGGCCTTTCAGACAGAAACTTCTCTGTTCACTACAGATGTGAAACCTTGAGTGTGACAAGATTCTGTTAAAGAAAGCAACCGATTTCGAATAGCATTGATTATGATGAATCTGGATGGTGCTCATTTCGTATTCAGGCAAGCTGCACTTTCAACTCAGCACCCGTTTCTCTTGCGGATCCACTGCAGCCAATTCCTGAAACCATTCCAAATTGCAGAAATCACCAAATCACGTTTGAACGGAAGAAAAAAACCTGTATGGAAACGTTTACCCTGAAGATTAGAAATGCATCAGAAAGTCTATTTTGGGTCCATAATGACTTTCTGGTTCAATTAAACCAGCAACTTAGAGCACCCAAAAGTGGTACAGGAGCCAAATGGCCTTCTCTCACTTTCTTGAGTCCAAGAAAGAGTGAAAGCAGTGTCAAGGCTGGCATTTTTGTTCATGTGAAAGCCCTTGAGAGCTGGAAAAGATCCATTAACAGAAGAATGGGTATTGAGAGGAAATATTGTTTTTCCACACTCTGAAATCAACCGTATTTATTAAGCGACCTTTCTAGCAGTGCCTTGTGGGACTAGAGAGAGGGTTAATAAGGCAAGGCCTGCGTGTACACAGATTAATGATGAGCAAAAGGGACAACCATGTAAAACCAATTAGTTTCACGCCTCAATCCGGAGAAGATGGAAGAGTGAATCAGGACCAGAGGCTCATGCATTTTTCCCATCAATGCACAAGATGTTTGCATTGCTTCACCGAGGATTAGTGCTCAAGGAACCTTGAATCTACTCATGCAAAGCAAAGATGGCATCTCCACCCTGGGGAGTAAATTTCAACCAGTCTTCAACTATCCTGAGAGGATATAAGGAAGTGACATAACAGGAAGTACATGACGGTTTACTGCAGCTGTTGAATATTATAATTGAAGTATAAGTACGTTCTTGTCATGTATGGATTATTTCATTCAAATGATTGATTGGAACTTGAAGCCGTGGGTTCCGTTGTGCAGTTGTGCAGCGTTTATTCTCAAGTCATGTCATGTCATGTCTCACTTCATTTGATTGTGTCGTGTCCTAAGTTAAAAAATCTGCAGTATACTGTACATCCATCTCAGGACCATCTCAGTTAGGTCTCTCAGCTCCTCCTTCCTCCCTCAGCAGTTTGGGTAAAAAGTCATAAATATCAACTGGAATCAGAAGGAAAACACAGAAATACAATATTTTCCATAAAATGTAAAATGTAGTCCTGCAATAGCTGCTGAGTTAGCCACGCTGTTGTAATAAAAAACATCTAAAGTCTGTTAAACATTGCTATTTTGCTTTGAATGTATTGAATGCTAACATAAGCTGTACAATTTACTGCAGAAGCTAACCTGTGACACAGCAATGAGACTGGGTACATTTGAAGAGCATCTGGGCACAATTGAAACGATTGAGAAACATTTTCTAATACTGATGGAGTCCCATAATGAACATTATCTCAAACCTCTGAGAGCTGACATTTTTGAACATTTTAGCTGCATTTTCTTTCATCCAAAAATAACCATTCAGGTTAGCTTTTCACGTTCTGGGTGAAATGTTTTGTTTGTTTTGCTCTGTGTTATTGTTTTTATAAGGAGTTTCTTACAGTACATGAAAATATGTCAAGAATTGGTATGTTTAAGGCCGCATGAAAATTTGAATGCAAACCAGCTGTGGAAATATTTCTCTTATCACAGTTATAGCCCTCAGCACTATACTACAGCTCCCTACCACTGCCACAGCTAAGCACAACAAACCAACTTCAAAATCAACACCAAAATGGCTTGAAAGATCATTTTTTTACCCTTATAATCATAGGCATGGTTCAGAATAACATTCAGTCCATTCTTTAATTTGTTCACTTATTTTAACTCAATATAAAAGAAAACATCTACATTAAAAACACACCACAAATCACATTACTGAACAGTGAATAATGAGCAAGTGACTTTTTAATTATTATTTGTAGGCTTTCTTTGGTATCGGAAGTTGAGTATCAGGTGGGCACAATAACGGTAGGTTAAACAGGAAAAAAAGACAAGCACAGAGTCTGGCAATAGCAGCCCAGCAGTTTTAAAATGGAAAAGAATAAAACTGTTTTGCCTGTTTTAAACAGGAAAAGTTCTTGTCTAGCACAACCTGGAGGCTGAAGGCAAGATCTGTATTTGTAGCCAATTCTGAATGGAATGCAATTCACCAAGCAGAAGCTGACGCCTGGCAGGGCTGACAGTGCTGAGTGGAGCTGAGGCGGCATCATTAGGTGTCATTAGCTAAGTGCAACAGCGACATATGCAATGTGCTGAACACCTGCAAGTGTGCAGTGTTGTCATCTAGAGCTGCGTCCTCCCTCTGATCTAAGCTCACTCTGCAACGGAGCTCGGAACAAGAAAAATGGCAGATGGTGCTCAGATGTTCTCATGTCAGAGGAAAGCCTGCGTGGCTTTCGCCCCTCCAAGTCCTGCTTCAGGGGTCGTAGCTGAAAGGCTGAGCCAGTTCTAAACTTTACAATTTTGGTGATATGGACCTGGAGTGCGGGTTGAGCCCTGGGATGCAGGTGTTGCTAATTCCAGCCTGGTTCGTGGGCAGGTATAGAACAGAAACCGTGGATGATATTGGTAAGAATTGGCAGCATCACTTATTGTTGAAGTGTACAGTCTTATAGTCAATTGATGGGTCCTTTTTTCTTCCCGAAAATAAAACGTTCGTGTGCAGGGCTTCTTCTGACATGCAATTTCAAAGCATTGCATGTTTCAAACCAGCTGACATGTTCTATTATTCTAACCTCTTCATCAGACCATCAGATAGGACAAGCCTATAGGGAGCAGATGTCGTCAGTATGATCCATTGTAGCATTAGTGAGGTATAGCCTTGGCCACTATGTCATTGTTTAGGTGTTAATAGTGCTTTATTTTAATTGGTTTTAGACTCCGTGTTTGCAGCATAAGTAGAGGCTATTAGAGCAATGCAGCCAATCCAACAGGGTCTCCCCTGTGAAGCATGTAATAGCATCCTTTATAATATGCCATTTGAAACCATTTAAGAAAGCATACCAATAATATTCACATGCACAAGCACACTATTACTGTATATACAGTATGTGTGCTCTCATATACATACCATATGTTTGCCGTGGAAAATCTGCAGTTGATCTCTGCATTGCAGCCATTCTCTCTACTGCAACATTTGATTTATATTCACGCTTCTAACTTTTGTGCAATATTTCTCTTTTGAAACATCTACGTACAGTACATGAAACCATGAAGAATGTCTGTGTTTTGATTTAGCCTTATGATCACTCTAAGCATTATTATTTATATTTTTATTGCATAAACGTATATTGTAGCATGTAAAATATATAATTTTGTATTAATTTTTACCAGGGGCTGTAATGTTTTTTTTTTTGCTTGAATTTCTCATTCAATCATTCAATACAATTGTAAAGGTGGTATCCTGTATATAGTGCAGTACAAAATGAGAATGAAAATCTGATATTAAATGAAGTAAATGAACCATGCATCATCTAATTAGGTTTCTGTATATGCCCATTTTTGTGTGATTATGTTGAACACAGTTCAGATCCAGAGAAATTGGATCATAAATATTCATTCATTTGTAATCTTGGTCAAACAAGTTTTTTTTTTTAAATGAAATTCAAAAAATGATTTTTTGAATGCCTGCATCCATAAAGTGATCAAAAATTTAACAAATGTGTGTGTGGCAGTGCTTTGATTTCTAAAAGGTAAAAAGATCCATATACAGTATACTGTATAACATATCCAATATGGAAACAAGCTGAACTTTTCTGAATCAGTGGGATCAGTGCTGTAAGGTATTCATAGTATAGATCAGGCTCCCATTTTCTCATCTTGACAAGCTAGAGAATGTGTAACACCAACAAGCCAAATAAAGGATTAAAATTCTATTTGTAAATGTTTGGGAGGTCTTTGATTCTCATTTCCTGATAAAATGACCTTTCGGTCTGTGCTCCAACAAGTGTTAAAAATAAACATACTAATCTGCTAGTGTTTATCAGGGTATAAAACTTTCAGGGAAGACAGTTATGAAATGCAAAGCTTCTTATACGACCTACACCAGCCTTCCCTATCAAATCGTCTGAAATATTTATTCTGCCTCCTTAATAATTGATAGATGCATCAGCTCTCCCGGTCAATTGATTTATTAAGGACTGTTTGGAATTAAACAGCTTAAAGATATTAGATTTAGCTGCGACCTCTTTGCTTGTTAGCATATTCATTTACCTACGGGAGCCCCCATTAGATATTGTTAATACATGCTGCTCAAGTCAGAGCCTGGCTCTCCTCAAATTACATTAATGTTGCTGCTTTGTGTAGCCACAGAACAGAAGAATTTGATTGAGTGCCCGTGTGTGATATAATTAGATTATGGTCTGAAGGCATGGTTCAATCTCTGTGCTCCATGCACCAGACCCTAAATTGTTGCGAAAAGCAGAATGAAACAGTAACATATTTTAGCATGTTATTTGACCTACAACCTTTTTTTATTTTTTCCAAAATAATAAAACAATATTCCTGAATATTGTGCTTTTATTTTTTGTATTAGTGCATCTATTTATATCCATATACTGTAAAAAAGCATAGAGAGTAAAAACAATTACACGTCTAATATTATATTTAATATGAGTATATATGACATATTACACACGGATATAGATATAATAGAAATGCAATAGATATAGAAGCTCAAAATAAATTGTTCATATATTTCAAGACATAATCCTTGATTAAATTGTTGTATTATCATTGCTATTGTCATTGGTCATTAGTTGGCACATTTATACAAAATATAACAACAGAATGAAAAGGATATGTGGAGAAATGTTGTCCAACCCAATGATGAGTCAATCGAATTGAAGTCAAAACAACTAAATCGATTAGGTTAAAAAATGATCAGTCGAATCTACTGTAATCATCGACGATCACTGTTTTTAACAGATACGGGAAAGTAACCTTGGAAAAGGTAAAGTTAAGCCTCCATTTGATCAGCACCTCATGCTGTCCCACCACCATCCTCATTAAAACCTGTCGGTCAGCTCACTCTCTCAGACACACTCCCCGCAACTTCCATGCTCAGACGTCATTTATCAAAGTCAGTCTGTCAACAAATCATATGAAAGAAGGTTCCACACACAAAAGAAACAGGCAATGACTCATATGGGAAAGTACAATTTCACCACAATGGGCAGCTAGCTAGACAAAAGAGAAAACTGTCTTAAGATGCAGTTGTTGAACTTAAGAATGTTGCCTTAATGGATCTTCAAAACCTGCACTGTTACGCCTTTTTATCGGTCTCATTTGCTGGTATTCTGAGCTGTTTGCAGTGGAGAGTCGCCATTTGCTTTTGTAATTCTTTCTTCATTGGAAAGCTTTTTGTTTGTGACTAAACAGGTAACAGCAGTTAGCAGCTTTAACTTTCATCCCAATCGTTTCTTCTTTGACAAACGACATACAGTAACTACTGCTGTATATACCTTCTTAAGGCAATTGTAGTGAATAATGATTTTAACTGAAAAAATGCAATAATTGGCTTATTAGGGGTTATCACCTCCCAGAAAAAAAAAGGCACAGGCAATTTTAATTTAATATAGGTTTCATAGATCGCCTGATGGATTGAAAAGGTTGCATTAAAACCAGGTTTTGGATGGCGTTATAACCTGGGAGTGACTGGGTCTCTTGTTACTGACTTGAATTTCATTTCAAAGGCCCTGCAGTCAGAGGCAGATGTGCAGGTTTCAGAGCTGCAAGAGGCAATCTTTATCGCTTCTAATGTGCAGCTTGGCGGCCACTTGAAGTGGAAATTAAGGTTTTGAATCACAAGGGTGGATAAAGAGGGAGCTGCCGCACACTTCCACTGCATGTGTATAATCTAAAGAACATTCAATGGAAAAAGCAATGTGGTAGAGTTGATATTTTAAGCTTCATGATCCAGAATATATATAGCATTTGCATATAACACATTCTAAATGCAGTATCAAGAGAGTGTATGCAACATGGAGAGGCAAAATACTATGGATGTGTAATAGTTTGATTGCACGTACAAAAAGTAAATAAAAGTGTTTCAAATAGAATATATTTCATTTCTAGCATTTGCCTATTTTTGTTGACAGATTTTCAGAAACTGGTGGTGTATTAGTTCCCAGCTGCCGACTCTGAGGAAGCCTTATTATAGCAGTTGAACTCGGATCAACAGTTTCAACCTTGTACCCCTACAACTAGATGTGAGGATCGGAGAGCAACGTGATAAAGATAGAGGGTGTCTTTGATCTTCCTCATCCATATAAAGCTAGTAAAGTTCCCAAGAAGTGATTGGACCTCCTCGGTCTGCTCCAACAGTGAGACTCAACAGGCAGCGTGACCAAGTTTATTGGTGTCATAAAGACATCATTTGTTTATTTTTAAATGTAATTAAGTCTTTGCTTTAGTCAGGAGAAAAACACAATTTATTGTAATTAAGGAAATGCGCTTTAATTTTTATAGCTCTTTTTATTTTTACTTATTTACTCTAATTGTACATATGCGCTTTAAGGCATAGGGTGGGTGAGGAAGCCGATCTCATACAGTACTTTGCAAATCTGCAAATTACGGAGAAAGCAGATTCCCATACCTGTGACTGGAAGTGCATTTTCTGGAAGAGAAGGTGTTGTAGTACCTTTTCCTGAGGTCCCCTGCCTCAGAATCACACGTGCACTCAGGCACAATTGAGTGGAATATGCAAATGGTTCTAATTGGACCACTAATAGAGCGTGTCTCTGTTGTTTTTAAGCTTTTTTATGCCTATGTAATCAGTGCAGACAGTCGTTAAGTAAATGAAGAGGCAACTAACAATGTCAAGAGAGGGCCCAGGCGGTTACGGCTGACACTACCCTAATCTTGCAGGACCCATTAAATGGCAGTTTCAGCGCATTACCTACCATAACATCCTTGAATATCACTGATTTTATTTGCAGTATCAAACATTTCATTTCACGCACCATTAATGGCAAGTGCCGAGGTTCTAATGCAGCTAAACATTTTAGTAACTACCTGGACTTAAAGAACCAATTAACTTCTGAGACAATATGGCCAATTAACCACAAAAAGGTAAGTCCACCATCATTGCCCTCCCCCGGCCTCCCCCGTACTTATTCCTGCTACTGCAACACCCCACAGCAAAAATTGAATTTGCTTCCTAACTGCGGTTATTGTTTCAGTTCAGCTGTTAATGGAAATTCAGCAGCTGTAATAAAAGTATGAAAAAACAGAGAAGCCTCTGAGATAAACCCTTCAATGCAGTTTCCTGAAATTAAGTTTTCTACCTGTGTGATGCTAGTGAGATCAAGCTGGAACAGGGGAAATTGCTCATGACTCTGTTGCTTTGCTAAAATGATCAGTTTGACTTTATGTTTGATCAGTTTCACTTTTATTATTTTTCTCTTCAATGTCTTGTTCTTAGTGTGCTTAACATGAAGCAGTCTCTCATGAACGTTCCAGGTCACATTCCTACGATAAAAGGTAAAATATCCCAATATCACGTGTGTTTTTCAAGTCTTGTTGATCTAAAAGGAACATGAACTGTGTAATACTTGTAGGACTCATTTAAAATACATAAAATGTATTTAGTTCTGCTTAATTAATTAATATATCTTTTATTTTAAATTTCAAAACATAGAACTATATATATATTGTGGAAATAGTAGTGTTTAAGCAATTCCAGTTTAATTATTATATCAAAAGCATCCACACAATTCACAATTCATAATTTTCACAAAGCTGAAAGACTCTCATAACAAATGGCTGTAGGTATTCATTCGAGACAGAAGTGTACTGTCAATCTACTGTATGTGACAAAGGATTAAACATAAAAAATCCCAATAATCTTGATTTACGGAAACACTTCCAACTGACTTACTGTAAATGTTTGCTTTTTAAACATTTAATTTGTGTCCATTTTTTTCTAACAATAATAATTTCAAATTATTCATTTAAATTATTATAACACTGGCGGCATCATTTAACTGAATACATCAGAGAGGAGCAGAAGGGGTAGAATCTATTTAATTGGTCTAAAAATGTAATCTGTGGGCCATAATCCAGACAAAACGAGCAAAGAAACACGGAAGAAATCCACCATTTCATGAGGTAATTTCATTCAGCCCTCTAAAATCATTACTAACCACCAAAACACTTAATAAAAAAGACTCTTGGCAGCAGGATTGAGTGATGAAGAGGTCTCCATTAGCCCTCCAGAATCTGACCCTTAATGCAGTTATGCCTAACACAAACTTCAAGTGGCACTCCAGGAGATGGGAAATGAAGAGAACCCCTGCTTTCCAATCGATCAGCTCTTTGTGTGTGTGCATGTGTGTGTGCATGCATGTGTATCTCTGGGCTTATGTGATAATGGATTAAGTCTGCAGTTTTCGAATAAAAGGACTAGAGGATTTTACCATCTGCAACCTTTCACAACCTCTTTGGGTACACAGAACTGCAGATCTGTCCACCTCTTTGAAATCTGGGCTCGGGAACAAAATCGCACATGAAAACAGTCCACTCTGCACTTGTGTGGTCCTCTGTGGAAAACATTGAGGTACACTTCACAATAAAAACAATTACAGAAACCATTAGCTCAACACATTATACAGTTCAATAATAAGCTAGAGCAAATTAATATGTTTTAAGTTTGGATTTAAAAAGATTCAGTGGGACCAGGATTTTACCTGCTTTAAATAAACTCAATAAACTCAAGCTCAATAAACCACCAAGAGTCCAATATTCACTGACTTCAGTGTTTGACCAGGAGTATTTGTCAACAGATAAGTATAAAGGTTCCACCAGCTACAGCATATCACCCTGCAGCTCAGAAATGGCAACCCACTGCAGCTAAGCAGGTGTATGCCTATCCTGGATGGGAGACTTCCTGGGAAAGCTAAGGTTGCTGCTGGAAGAGCTGTTAGTGGGGCCAGCAGGGGGCGCTCACCCTGCGGTCTGTGTGGGTCATAATGTTCCAGTATAGTGACGGGGTACGATACTGTAGAAAAAAGCACTATCCTTTGAATGAGGCATAAAACTGAGCTCTTGACTCTCTCTGGTAATTTGAAATCCCAGGACGTTTCTTGACAAGAGTAGGGATGTTCTGGGGTTCTAGCCCCCTGGGCTTTACCAATAATCCTTTACCAAGTAGCCTCTTAATAATCCCCTTCTCTGAATGTGCTTCATTACTCCCCACCAGAACTGTTGTGTGGGGAGTGTAGTGGTGCAGTCTGGCTGCCATCATCATCCTGGTCCAGGAATTTGCTACACAAGTGTAAGGAGTTATTATGACCAGGCAAGTATAAAGGATCAAAACAAAGTGAAATGTTGCATAAACGCTGAGTGAGATCTGATGGGGAACACCGACTAGATTTCAACACAGATACAAATATATTCATAAAATATATAAAAGTGGCCTCTGTTGCCAATCCTTCTGTAGAGGAAAATCCACAGTTAATGCTGCAATATAAGAAATTAAAAAAATACGTTGAAATCTTAAGGATCAAGATAATGTACATACAATCGAACTGAAGTGATTATGTTGGTATAAAGAATGCTCAAGAAATGCCCTAGCTGATGAGCTAATTCATTTTCTGGCATATATATATTGCAAGGAAGCAAAAATCACGGCAGGAAAGAAAAGGTCTTTGGAACTTGTTTTTAATTGTTTTTATATCATTTTCATCCTGCCAAATCCCAAAGCACCCACCTGGTTGATGTGGGACAGCCACGGTGCTGCAGCAGCCCCACTGCACAGAAAACTAGGCAACAGTAAGAAATAACAGTTCAAGGGAACCTAGTCAGAAACATTTATCAGTTTAGTGTCTCAGCCAGATGATGGCATCTTCTACAGCATAGCATGGCTGCTCACCATACGGGGGCACTAGTTTTGGAAATTCTGGACCAGAAGAAGGTGCACCTTCTACTGGTACACCAATATCACTCATAATAGCAACTCCTTTTTATCTGGGCTCTCTTTTCCCAGTACAGTCCAGGCCTAGCCTTGCTTAGTTTCTGAGATGTGACAAGACCAGATTATAAAATAAGAACAGTGCTGTGATTTTTATGTGTCCTTTCACAGTTTCCTTCCTTTTTATAATTTGAAAACTAAAAACTTTAGCATTTAGATATTTTAAATGATACAATGGCAGTTATTGTTTGGTGTAAAAATTTGAAGAGGACAGGCCTAAGTCGCTCCTTTCTAGCAATGACTGATTATACCAATTACAATTTTCGGCCCTTAACATGTTAAATATTTTTCACAAGATGCTAGTAAATAAATTCTCTCCCTGCTCTTTGCTTGGTCTGATTAATGTTATTGCCCCCAATTTCCTGCTCCATCTATTTAAATTTGCACTTCATTTTAATACAGACTCTTTGCATCTCCTAATTAATAATGAACTGTAGCCCAATTGTATTCTTAAGCAATACCTTTAATGTCTCAGATACTGCTTGTCTAGAGGGATGAAGAATACAGAATGATTATACTTAAAATCATAGTCATGTAGTGAGTATGACAGCTCTCATTCGTCACTGAATGCTAAATAGCAGTGGTTATAAGTAAAAGAAAAACATTTTTAATATTTTAAACATTCAAAATATACCACACATTAAACAAATACAAAACACAAAAACACATATCTTCCAAAATTCACAGTACCTCAAAATATAGTAAAATCTGCAGTATGTAGATAGCCCCAGTGATGCATTATATAATATGGAGTTGTACTTGATTTCACATATTACATTTGGTCAGGTATACAAAAAATGGGTCATAAATGAGAACCGTTAGATTTTATTTCTTATTATGCTTCATATGAGCACCGCTCCCGGCACTGCGAAAGTTATACTCTTGGACTCTTCTCTACCACTTACACATACTGCACACATGGGAAGATTCTTTCATGTCATGCTTGCTAACTGGCAGCACGTGGGTACCAGTCTGTCCAGATCACCAGTCATTTTTCTAAGTTAAACAAAGTGAGCGAGAAAAGCCTTGCTCTGAGGGGTGAGTCAAGGGTAGGATGGAGAGCAGGTCACCATTGTAAAGGCCAGTTACCTCCGCAAGTTGTAATTAATGAGGTCTAGCTGGATGTGACCTGGATTTTAGTGCATGTTTCTCCAGCCACTGCATGGGAATGATGAGCTTAGAGAGGATCAGACCAGATTTTGTCATTTAAAAGCATTTAAACATTGACCTTGGTGGCCAGTAGAGAAAGGCATGTCTTTTGGTTACCTTTGTATCGCCGAGTGATTTGTTTTTATTATTTAAAAACAGAGGGATTATGTACATCTCAAACCATGGGTTGTATTTTAGCCTGTCATTTCATACATAAGAACTGAAATTCAAAACCTCCTAAAAGCATCCTTTCCAATGATACTCTCTTTTTTTATTTATTTTACATTCATTGTATTATTTGTCACTTACTTTCAGTTATTCTAAAAAAGAAGCTCAGTAATATAAAGAAATATAAAACCAATATGTTTTCATTAGTTTAATGCTTAAGGAGAAATTTGTGTATCTTCTTTCAACATTTTCTTAAAATAATCTAGAGTAATGAACAATGACAATCCTACCAAGCATATATTAATTGCATAGGAATAAACTCAGACTTTGGGGTGTAACTGTGCATGTTTATGCAAAACTGTGTGTACAATCCTTATAGTAAATAATTGCAAAATTGTGCCTTTTATTTTCCACAATGACAAATCAACATACAGCCAGTAAGGGTACTGGCCTCTGTGAATGTTTTAAGCAAGACATTGGGAAGATCAAACTACTCTAAACAGAAAGCTAGAGCTAAGCTCTGAAAATGTAAGCTTGAAGAAATACAGTATATCCAGTATACATACAGTGTGTGTCTGAGTAAGTGGTCCCTTTCATTCTGAACCAATAGACCTGTGCTGTGTTGCAAAAATGTCACTGATGTAATCTACTATGTGAGATAGTACCATCCTGTGTTTACACTGTCAAGCCAGGGCTTCCACCCTCCAAGTGTCTAAGAGTAAAGGCATAAAGATTCAGTTAAATGTGTTGCTCTGTGAACCTCGCACACTGCCCCATAACCTCCTACTAACTAGGTAATCTTATTCTTATTGATTTTCCAGCTGGCTTACTGCAGGTCTGATGGAATGATGTCAGCACAGAGCTAATGAATCAGATAATAAACAAAGAGAAGCATAAAATATCATTATTGCAACCTTTTTGTTCCCTGTGGGTCTCTGATTATTATGATATTACGATATTGGAAATGCAATCACCCTGTATACAAAGAATGGGAGGGGTGTTCTGGCTTGAGAGAAGTGAAAATATTAATTCCATGTCTGTCTTTAGTGCCTTTCTTTGCCAAATGTATATCTTGACCCTTTTACTTTCCTTACAGAATAAGCTAAATATTTAAGGTGAAACTAAATAAAAATCTAAAATGTTGCACAATGGAAAGCAAAAAAGCTCTTAAGAGAAGACATGATTTAATTCATACTGTACCCAAAGGTAATAGTTTCTGCTATTGCAGTCAGCTACAGTTGATTTGCTTTATTACAGATGATTATAATTGTGGCTGTGCAGTGTCATTTTATAAAGCAGTGTGAACGATAAAACCTGTTTATTTGAAAATAGCCGTGACCAGACAACACAATAAACCAAGATTACTTACTCAAGTGTTGTAGACTTTTAACATGGACATTTAAATATTTAAACAATGCTGGGATTCTGTACTGTACATTTACAGGCAGCTATGAAATGTTAAGCAGCGTGCTTCAAATCAATTTTACATTTTTTTGGCCACATTATTTTACAGAATCTAAATCTTTTCCCCATTTGCTCCAGGATAAAATATAAAGTATATCAGGAATCTGTTGTAGGTGCTGTACTGTAAATTCTGCCAGAGTACAGGGCTTGCATGCCAAGTCATTTATGATGTGGATGGCTGAACAGTTACCTTGTTAGGCATTGACTTTCCCTCCCTGATTTTGTTGTTGCTGATTAAAGGTAACCTATACTGTCACACTAATTCTGGTGTCATGATGTACAGTATCAGACTAAATCTGGATCTCAACAGGAGCACTCACAAAGAGTGTGCTATACCCTCTTGTAAGTTGCGACCTTTCTTTGTTCCCTTGAAAAGCACTTTTTTTTTCTTGTTGCTTTAATTAAAATGAAAGGGACCACATACTCAGACACCCACTCCCTACAAGGTGTGTGTGTGAAGTTGCCCGTCTGTGCTGTTAATTACTCTTCTGTTACACAACACAGGTGTCCAATAAATTTATCACCATCAGGTTATGAGGATGAGGGGAGAGGAGGAAGGGGGGCAGGGGAGGTAGAGGGGGTGATCATGCTAAACAGCCTGTGATTACAGTACCTGCTAATGTTCCCGAGACAGGAAGGAGAAAATGTGTGGTTCCATATTTCAGAGAGGACATCTCACCAGGTGCCTAATGTGGAAAATCGCTCTTCCTCACTCCTGCCCTAGTTTTGCTATGGTGTATGTTTAAGAGCAACTTTCTTGTTATCTGTTGTTGGCTGTATTTTACTCATCACCGCATGAGTTATAAGGTCTTCTGGCCTTTCTGGGGGCTCTCGTTGGCACAGAAGAGCTGCCACAGGTACATTTTATGTTGCATGAAGGGAGAAATAAAGAAAAGAGGTTCCATGGTTAATAAGCATGAACAGAAGGCAAAAGAAAATGCCTCCTTTTAAATGACCCTTCTGAATGACATAATGAAAAAGCATTTTGGGTTATTTATCTCTAATGCATTCATGAGCTTTGCTGCAGTACAGCAGTGTAGCACAGTAACCTTTGTTAAGTACAGAGATACATTAGATCAACACCGACTGCATGGCTGTGTTCCAGAAACACATTTTTTTTCTTAATCTAGCTTGAGGGGAAACATGGGCCTAATTCATCTACTGGTACCTTGGTATAGTGTTTGGGAGCAACAGACTAGCTAAAGATCATGTAGCTTGTAGTGGCTCCTGTATTCTCTGCTCCCAAAGGAGACTAGATGTAAATGGAGTTTTACTGACCCAAATGTTCTGTCCACACTCCCAGTCCCCCAGTAGTTGTACAGCAGTATTAAATCCTCCTTTTTCTTCTCTGTACAAATGAAGGCCTTGAGCTACATGTGTATGTTCCTTTTGCTGAAACCAAAACCACATATTAATTAGGAAAAAGGACACATTTTTTTTTCCTGCTCCAAATATTCTTTGTCCACTGTTCCTGTTCAAAAAAGCAAACGTTCTGCCACGAGCCTGCCGAAGCTCGAAGAGGCACACACCAAATTTGCGCCGGAGCAAAATGACAGCCACCTCCACACACGTTTGCACCGATTAATTTCTGTCCGCAACACCCCGAAACCACGCAGGGGCTGCGCCGTTCCAGCTTCCTCATCGCCGGAGGCAGTCGAATCAAAATTGAGCTGCCATAAAAACAAGGACAGGCCAGAGCAGAAATGGACAAAAGGGGGCCAATATGTCGGCCTAAACAGGAAGGCCCGAGCAGCTTTAGGATGCGCCTGGCGTGTGAATAATGAGCTGGTTCGTGGGGCTGTGTGTAAAGATGTAAGTAAACATCGGAGCAGAGAGAGCAAGCAGCACACCAGCACCAATGGAGATAAATCCCTTTTTCATGTCACATTGACCTTTCCAACCAAGATGAAATCAGTCTCAGCTTAAAACAAATAGCCACATTTCATCTGCAGTTACCCTTCAGACCGTGCCATATGACCTTTGAACTTAATTTTCTATCCAAACCCATTTCCATGCCCCATTTCTCCCACTCGCTGCTGATAAGGGTCTGTAGTGCATGAGTAAGGCCTGATTAGGGACATATTTTATTTCAGGAAGATAAGCCTAAATAAGCACTCGTTACTTAATGTCTTCTGTTTGCACTCTTTTCAAAAACATGTAGCCAAAAAAAGTTTTAAAAAATGAAAAAAAAGGAAACTAGCTGGAAAAAATTCCTTATGTCACCAACCCCTTTCAGGAGAAGATTTAGAAATGTGGAACATTGCAAATACAGCAGATAGTGATGCTGAGAACATACAGTAAGAATGGAGAGGAATATAAATTAAATGGCAAATTGTGATGTTTCCTCATGTCAAATCTTCAAATTCTATTTTTTTTTTAATTGTAAGATACGTATGTAAAAACAAATACACAAACTGACTGGATACTTTTAAAAAGTGCAGTTATCCTGGATGCTTCGGTTACTTCAGCTGCTTTGTGTTAAAATGAAAAATGCAGCTCTTCTCAGAAGTTGGTACAAAATAAGGAATACGACATGATAAAGCCTTGGCTTTTTCCATCTCCTCATCCTCTTTTGCCGTTGCTACCGAACTGAAAGTGTGGGAAAAGGAAGAAGGCGAAAGGGTTCGTCAGCTTTTATAGATAAATAAATACATAAATAAAAGAAGAGATATTTCCAAATGTACGGGTGGGAGATTGAAGCAGTTGGGTCACCTGAAAGGCTAATTATTGTAAAATGTCAGGTTAACTCGGAAGGCCTCTGTTCATCCAAGTGAAAGCAGATTAGCCCAGATGGAGCCATCTTCAACACAGCCCTTGATCAGCCAATCAGGAAAGAGCTGGGATTAGTTTAGCACCTTGTCTCATCTTCAAGCCCTCGCTCACACACACACACAAAGGTCATTCTACACTCCTTGTCTTCTCTCCTGCTCCCCCTGTCCCCTCCCTTAGGACTCGCTATTTCCTATAGTCGGAGACAGACTGCCCAGAAAAATATTTTTTTACATATTAAAATTTCAGATATACACTCATTACACCATAAATTTGTGTGCAGAATTTAAGGGAACCTCAGCAGCTGCAGTACTGAAAAAGAAGCCCTAGAGGAGCCTGCACTTGTGAGTTTTTATTGATTGTCAGAGCCTTGTTATGGAGCCGGTGCTTCGAGGAGTATTTTCTCCGTCTTCAGAAAGCTGAAAGCGCCTGTTAACACGTTTGCTAGCTTGTTCAGGAGAAATCATACACTAAACATCGAACAGAAGGCATTTGGTCATTCAAACCAAAAGCTGTAAGAGTCACATTGTATTCATATTGTACTCACCGCATCTGGGACCCGAATCGTGCAACATGAGATCCACAGGCTGATGACATGCACTACAACAAATAAAGTAGCAAAAATGTATTCTGTATCAAATTTGTATGACTTAAGATAGGCCTGGCATGGTTACTTTGTTTATTTACAGTTTATACTTTCAATATTGTCGTGAATGAGCTGTGAGAGTTTCACTCAGATACGATCCCCTTTGACTTTCATTTCTTCAGATTTGTAGAGCTGTATTTAATTACCTACCAACATTTTTAAAAAATAGGCTTTGTAATAGTCTTCAGATGCTCTTTTATTCATATCTTTGGAACATTTAAGATTATCCTTAAGAAGGATGCAGTGTGAAAATATTGCAGGTTTCTGAATCACAGTGATAGTCAGCAGACATACAATGCAATCCTCAGATTCCTGTTGTGTGTCCACTGTGCCTTTGGCTTTCACATGCAGAAACATTTACAATGAGTCCACAGAAGAATGGTGCCAAGGACAGCAGCATAACTGAGATGGGTTTAAATCTTTGCAGGAATCAATTTGAAGATCTGTGGCATTGAGAGGACAATTGAATAAAATATTTAAAAGATTATGCCAATATCTATACAGAATAATGCTAGATATTGCTATCAGCTCAGAAAAGTTACTCCAAAATTGATTAGTGTAGCAAAGGCTGCTTTCTGTGATTTTGTTGTACCTGTGTGTGCAAATCCACAGTTTTCTACTATATACATATTTATGCACTGCTATTTTTATTGAACTCACCAAGGAATACATTATTCCAGTTGGATTCTGGTCATTTCTAACACTGAAAGAAAGACAATGTAGGGCATTTTTATGCTTACTGTGATGACAAAATTTGATTTCAACTCTGAAAGGTGATTCGGTTGTAAAATAAAAGCATATGGTTTTAATGAGCTGATACATAGTGAGAGGGGGAAAGGCCTTTCTCTGTTGAAGGGAATGAAGTGGCGTGTTCAGAGTAAGAAGGGAGAATATTCTCTGTAACATCACAAAAGCCAAAATCCACAGGGTAGTTTTTAGTTTTATAGTAGCCTAGCAGAACAACATCTCAACCATGTCCCCCGCATTTAAAGTAAAGTGCTTATAATAGATTTACTTCATGACTGAGATTAAGTGACCCTTGAAGATTTTAGTTTTGCATGTGATAAGGAAAAGCATTAAATAACTATGAGTAAAAATGGAGCAATTAATGTTTCTAAACAAGAGGCTCCACGTAACCTAATATTCATCTTGGAAACTGATGGATTTAATATGAGTTTGTTTTTTAAAGAGGTTTCCTTGTGAGGTTAAGAAAATAAAGATGCTGACAAGAAAATAACTTCTTTCCCCTTTTTTAATCCCCCTGTGGAAGATTCTGTTTGCCAAACCTCCCAAGTTGCTAAAAGCATTTAGAACGAAATGAATTTATTACAACCCTAATTTAATAAATACAAATATTACAAGAGGTGACCTTTCCAGTTGGGCAAAAATAAGTCTGAGCTGAACTGTCTGTCTTGTGTGAGAACGTGCGAGGGAAATGTTGCTCTTTTCATTCAACATCTCACCACACAAACCAGATTAGCTCTGTAATAGTTATTTAACCTTTTCAGCTAAACAGGATTATTTATTTCAATAGGTTTTTCAGGTATGCATTACATACACACCGAATGTATATTAGGAAGAATTAAAAAACGGTAACAAACAACTGGAAACATTTTTTCGCTATTGGAGGCATTACATTATTGAAGCTGTTATGCATATCAAAACCAAACAACTTTCCTAGTTATTGGTTTTTCAGAAGTGGTACCTGTAGTTGCTGTGCTGATAACCAGCCTGAAAGCAATAACTGTGAAGGGGTATAGTGACACAGCAATCTAAGATTTAAGTCATTCATTTTAAAATCTTTAATGCTCTGTTATCTAAATAGAAATGTATGAGACAAGAAAGCCACTCATTGAGGTATAACACAAGCGATTGCACTTTTATTGTATATGCTATATCAACCAATTTTCCCAGCTTTCATCTTCTGCATTATTAAATAAAGAGAAATCACTTTTACATCATGTATTATGTGCCAAATGTATGGTGGTGTTATGTTTTTTTTATTATTGCCCCATTCTGCTGAGACCTACAGTATGAGGAACTGAAGTGTCCAGTCTTTGGTATTCACAATGCGCATGAAACTCAGCAGCCTTGTACTGTAGTAGACGTTTGCATTCAGTTTCAATATAATGGATAACATTTCTATATTTATTCAGAACAACCTGTTAATAAAAACTCAATCTACTGGTCCATGAAGAAGAATGTGATACTTTAATAAAATATGGTTGTTATATCTCAAGGGTCAACAGCCTCATGTGTGCTTGTGCATTTAGTCAGGGAGCCAACCAATTAAACTAAATGGGAATTCTGTGGTTTAGAACCTAGGTGTTCCAACAATCTGAGGTGTGTTTTTTTCTTTCTCCTCCCCAAGTTGAACAGTCCTGATGTATAAGATTAAAAATACAAGGAATCAGATCCTGCACACATTATTAGGCTAGCTTTGCTCCCATACCTTATAATTTTCTGCTATCATGCACAGACTCATTCAGAGCTTACAAATTAGAATGACTCTGATAATTTCGCTTCATATCTGGGGTAATTGTTGTTTGACGCAATTATCTTTTTAAAGATTGGTGAGAGTTTTTTTTTCTGTCTGCCTTTATTTATTCAGTATCACATTGCTGTTTTCCCCCTGGGTTTTCACTTCTAATTTGTTCAGCTTCAAAATAGGAAATTGACTTTTGTTATGCTTGGGATACCAAAACCCGACTACTTTCTTACCATTACCATTTCCTTTACCATTTCTGGTTTTACAGTTCTTTTTCTGCTCCGGTCCCTTGAAACAATGCTTTACGCAGAGAACACAGAGGATACATCTCATTCCTCATTGTGTCGGACTTCATTCATTTAGCATTTATACTATCATTCCAGATTATACCTGGTGGAGATGTCCAGTATTTCTGATGGACTTTTTTTTAATAACCCATCTTGTGCCTTGTTGTTATGCATGACATCCAGGTGAGTGTTTGACCAAATCTGGTGACCCAGACCTCTTGCAGCTGTGAGAAAGGAAACCGTGACCCTCTGAGATCCGACACTACAGCACCATAATGATGAGCAATGAGTGCCTTGACTCTCTCATGGAGCCACCCAGGCAGATGATCCTCTCTGCCTGTTAACCTTAATACATCTATCTCTTCCTCCCTGCCTGCTCTCAGACTTCAGCTTTGAAATGCTGCTGGTGCTGTCTGCTTAGGGACTCCGCAACAACAAACCGTGGGCAATACAAATGGATCCGCAGTGGGACAAAAATTAAGGCAATTTCATGTTTCAGATGGGAGCTAAATGTAATCATAAATGTGTTGTTATAATTAAACCTGACTGAATCAAGGCCTTTACAAAGTGCATGGGGATGTCTATTGCATATTATCTCTTAGAATCTATTACTGAAAAATTAATTATATACTTAACCCTAAAGTGACTACGGGGTCCAGCCCTCCAAGATCTCCCACAAGCCCACATGTCATCAAGGGGTCTTTTCTAACTTAAAATAGCATAACTTTTTCATTTATGAGAGGGACACTGCTCTTATTTTGTAATCTGTCATTCAGAACCATTTTACTTATCTTATAAAAGAGAAATGTAATTTTGATTATACAGAAGATCACATTGCCATCGCCTAGTGGTCGTAAGGATTTGTTGAAGCCTCATGGTGGCAATCTAAAAAGAATAACAGAGTGCCTTGTATTTTTGATCAAGCAAATACTGGTACACACACCAGTGGCTCACAGGTCTGCAGAATACACACATGGCCATACCACCCTGATCATAGACGCTAAGCAGGGGTGGGCAAGCTCTTGGGAGTACCTGCTGCTGTAAGAATGGTAGTGGGAGTCTGGAATTAGTTACCCAGCCATATTTTTGAAGCCGATACCCTGGCTGCTTTCAAGAAACAGCTGGATGAGATCCTTTCAATTAGCTACTGACTACCAAATGGGCTAGTTTGGCCCTCTTCTTTGTAAGCTTTCTTGGGGTATTGTTCATGCCAGTTTTTTTTAATGCCTATTTGTTGTGTTGGAAGTACTAATGTGTGCAGTGTACCATCTGGAGTGAAAACTCCAAATGTGAAAACTGAACAGAAGAACATGGTGGTGGGAAGCAAAGCCATTATGTGGAATCCTGGTTTCATCATGTGTTTCCACGGCTGTGCATATCTCCCAATTGAAATGTTCAATCAAAATCTCTGTTTTTAATCCATGGACTCTGAATACTGATTCTTCCCAGGAATGGTCAAAAATAATCGAACAGCTGTTGTGTATTTGAAGCTAAAATATATACTGTATATTAGCCTACCAAAATATTATAGAATAGCACTTGATCCAACGCCAGGAGCTGCAACTTGTACTTGAAATGAAAGTATTGGATGTACTTGGAGATATACAAAACAATAGCAAATAACTCAGGTCTGTGCTACATTTTGGAAACAGACTTTTGTAGCCTGAACTACAATTTCTGTGGGTATTTTGTATATGGCAACTCCAGCCTCCGAACCCTTGAGGTTGTCTAAAGCAGCACAATAGCCAGGTGTGCTGTTGTCTTCTGCAGTACACCCGTGTTATTAAGTTAAAGGTATAAACAATTGCAGCAATGAGTTGACGTAGGATGAAGATGATATTACATGCAAGGGTGTTACATGTGCAACATGCAAGCTGCAAAACAAATTCTGTTATATTAAGCTGCATTTTCAAATACTCATTTCTTGTAAATATCTTCAATAAAACTGCACAATCAGCACGATGAGCGAAGTCTGTGGCCTGCTTATTTATAGTCCTCAGGAAATATGGGACATGCCACATACTGGGTTATACCCACTACTTTACTGCTTCGTACATTGGGTTGGTGGGTCACTCTTATAGGACACACCATGTTGTAATATTTTAGTACATCAGTGTTCTTACCATAAAAATGCCACCAACTCTAGTTTTCAATGCCCGAGAACACAGGGTCACTGACTAGTCTTTTTGAGGGATACATTCACATACAGTAGAAGTTATCTGTAATTTCATGTAATCCCCATTTCTCATGATTTATGACACAGGGAATAAGAATGAAAACATACAACCAATTATATTGATGTTGGGTGTGGTCATTTGGGAAATATATGAGATATTGTAGTGCAGGGTGAGACATTAGGTGAGATTTGTATTTTTTTATCAGTACCTTTAGCAATCTGTATTCCTAGCAACTAAACTAAGTAAAGAAAATGAACCCACAGATAAGTCTTTTCATGAATTCTTCGGTATTGTACTGTTATTTCATGCCTTCGCAAAAGCTTTTTGAATTTCACAGTACTAATCTTGACTTCCAGAGCAGACTGTGCAGCTCACATCCTTTACTGCTGCATTTAAAACATTGTTCTGCTGCAAACAGTAGATCTTTTTTGCCAGCGCAAAATACAACCTTGTTATCTCTCAAGTAGAGTTCAAGGAACAAAATGATAACCGAGTAAGAAAATGTATCGTTCATCTTTAAATCGCATATTTAAGGTGTACGTTAAGACATATACATGTGTGGAGCATGCAATTATTCTCTCTGGTCCCCTGTATTATGACTAGGGCACAATTAAAATCTGTACAATGAGAAAATGCAAACACCAAAATACAGCCTAGGCTTATCCTGTTATTGATTTTAAAAGCAGAGTTATAATCTGCGTCTCCTTTCATCAAAAATAATAAAATATCACCTGAGGCAGCTTTTATTTTAGTTGTCGTAAATGTATGTTTGTGTTGATGCAGATGTTTGTGGAAAGGGGGCGGGAGGGGGGCCAGATCGGCGCTGTACTGACATGCCTGGAGGCCTCCTCAGTGACACAGCTTGTTTAGCACAATTTCAAAATTATTTTAATGAACTCCCATCTGATGTTATTTATGACACTAATCACAAGGTCAAAAATAGCATCAGTTTCTTGTCACAATGCACTTTTGACTTCCAGATTTTTCTGTTTGTTTTTGTTTTTCATTTTTTTGGGGGGGGGTTGAAGTTGATGTGGGATGAGAAGTACAATTTTTGCACAAACTGGAGCCTTTCACCTGTCAGATCCTATCCACAGCAGGTGTGGGGTCGCAACGTACTGTATATTACACGTGTCCTTCTGAACGGACCTTCAGAAGCCAGTCTCAGAAAGGAATGCTGGGGTGGTAATCCTGCTATTGCTGCACAGTGGCTGTAGCACTGTCTTTCATTCATGAGGGCTGCACAGAATTTCAGAACTTTCTGCATTCCTAATGAAACGTTTACACTGTACACACACAGGTGGGAGCATTCTCCATATCGAGAGGCCTAAAGAAACACACTGATGTGTTTCCTGAAGGTTTGGTGTGAGTTCGAGATCTCAAGTTATAAAGATGCAGAAAAGATGAGGTTACACAATATATCAACACGCGTTGCCTTGTCTTATATCTGTTAAATTGAATACCCTGTGCATGGAGGGGTTAATTGAAAATCTAGCTAAAAAATGTAGAAAAATGCAGTAACTGACTGGACTATTGTCTTAAAGGGTTAATGTAGCGTGCTACCGTAGTGGTAACAGTCCAATCCTGAGATCTAGCACTTGAAAGTGTAGAACAGACAGTATCTGAAATCATGTGGCAGTATTTCGTTAAAATACTACCTGGAAAAGGCAGACACAACTCAAGCTAGGTTGCTGAGAATTGTTTCGAATGGCCAATTCCAACGACAGAATTGTGGTAGGATAAATACTGCAGATGGGTAATTGCCTGGAACAAAGTAATTCCATTGGAGAACAATTGCAAATTTCTGAGAATTCGTCTGTGGTATTAAATGAGGGGAAACAAAGGTATTATTTTCATTTGATTTTGTTTTCCTCCAAGTAAAAAGTTAATAATTCTCAGGTTTCTGTTTCCTTTTGTGTTCTTGTATTTTCTAGTTTAATCTCCTCAGATGTTTTTAAATAAGTATTTTAGCAGAAGCTTGGAGAATATCATAATAAAGAAGTCTAAGAATAAGATTGTAAGAGCACTATTAATGAAGCAGATCACATTGTGGGATTTCTTGTCATTAATAATAAATAAAAATAAAAGCTGAGTCTCAGAAAAAAGGGTTCAACTGAACCGCCCCAGAGTATCGACCCAGCAAAAGGCACCTGTTCCCAGACTGACCAGAAGAGAAGAACCCTCTCTTTCCCCAGCGTGCTTCTTCTCAAGGGTTAATTCAATCACGCCAACCTCTTTGCTCTGTCGCTCGCTCTCCCATCATGCTTTAGGCTCAGCGGAGCGTTCCCTCATTGAAGGCACCTTTGGCTCCACAATAGAAGCCAATTTGTTAGAATCTTTCACAGGTCAGGGGCTGGATGAAGGCAGAGAGGGAGCCTTGGCCACCAGGAAAATAAAGTCGTCCTCTCCGAGGCAAATTAAATGTCTGCCACTCTTTCTGACCACAGATCTATAATATATAAATATCTATTTCTCTCCTTCTCCTGACGAGAGAGCATGAGATATCGCCACGCAGCCCAGTTAACACAGGTTAATAGATTGATTCCGGTGACACGGCTCATAATGAACAGTAAATTGTTTTATCTCTTAAGTCTTATTTGGTCAGCCAGGAAAACATATGAGGTAATATGGCTGGGGCTAAATGGAGCGTATAATAGATCTCTCGCTAAAGCATAAGGATAGGGGTGACGGCAGAGCTATGATTAATGAAAATAATAATGGTCTTGAAATTGAAATTTTTCTAATTTTTTTTCTTCCCCCTTTCTCTTCCGCGGCGATCCCGAGCGTTCATGCTCCAGATGATTTGTGCGCCAGTCGCTGGGCTGCTGCTCTCTTCCCTTTTCTGCATGCTTGGCGTGGAGCGGGGGCCTTTGCGTTATTTGTACTCACATCATTGTGTAATCTAAATTTAAAAAAGGAGAAAAAATAGATCACGGGAAGGGGAGATGAAATGACTCCTGAATTGAATCCACGGTTTTGCCCTTCAGGAATTAACCTCCTCACTACGTACAAATTTACAAACCCCCAGCCCACAAAGTGGAAAAACATGGGTCACCTATATGTTTCCTCCCTGTTAGTGGAATAAACTTAGAGCTGACCTCTGAGTCACTTTGTTCTTATTATAGAAAATAATGCTGTGGAGCAGTGCAGTTATCCCAGGCTTCTAATTCCAGGACACTTAAACTATCTTTCACCCTTTGCAATGCTTCCATTTGGCTTTGGGATGACATTTCTTACATTCTGCATCTGGCGTAACCATCTCTTGCTTGTGTGTGCACTAACAGCTTAAGAAAACAAAAGCTTTTATAACAGGGCTGACATGAGATAAGAGCCCCTTTCTGCTGTGTCTCTGAGCACCTGTATCGGCTTTATCAAATAGCGTTCTATGTCTGTATCGAAGGGAAAAACATATATTGCATAGGTACTGTTTTTACAGATCATGAGGCAGAAAATGACAAATATGAATGACAGAACAACATAAATCCTTGATGGATATCCACAATAGTTGAGTTTTTCCAAGAATCTAAAAGACCAAAGCTACTGTGTAACAATCAGTATAAAAGTACAGTTATATGTCTGTGCTTTTCATCAAATGTCCATAGCCTTTCATACTAATTTAAAATGTTAGAAGGAGCTGTTACAGCTTGAGGACACCCAGTGGCAGTAAAAGGAGAGCAACAAAGTCCAGGAAAATGCATTTCTGTGGTGTTTTCACTGAACGCAGATTGCATGAGCACATCATTCTCTAACAGATTTTAAGGCAAGATCCTGTACTGCAGGTTGATATGAGCACTAGAGTATTCTATTAATCCCATGCTAAAATACTATGATTTTCAGTCCAACAACCTTATAGGAAATGGGTTTTGATATAAAGCATTTGACCCAATTTACTTCACGGTTCTTCTATAGCATGTAATCTTTTAAAAATTAGAATATTTCATCACAATATTTCAGTTCAGATGCTTATCTGCATCGCACAACTCCAAAAGGCTTCATGCATGTATCAAGTAACGGAAATACATATTATACAAGAATTTTACGTTCTGTATTCCCAGGGTACTCCAAAAATGGCCAAAGTGTTAAAAATCTCCACTCAGAGTTTAAGTTATAAGCCTCACAAATCCCCAAAGTCATAATATGGGCTATGTCTCTGTCCAGTTATGGGCAGGAGCTCCAAAAGGACATTGCACAATTGAACAACTGGACAAGCACTATCAGGGCTAATTGGACTGGGCTGAGTCAGGCTTTCCTGGGGTTGCCACGCAAACGCAACTCCATGTGGCTGGCCAGGGGTCTGTGAGCACAGGACCGCCATCCCAGCTGCTGTCTGCTGCACCAAATCCTACATCAATTCCCATGCCTCTGCTGTGTGATGGCCTGTTTGGGAAGGACATGTGCTTTGCTGTCTTCATTTCTCCCAGGCCGCTTTGAGAGTTGTATTTGAAGGCCAAGTTGCTTTTTTTCAGGGCTAATTTCAAACTGAGGTATAGAAAGCAGAAGATAAGCTAAAAATAAAAATATAGCCACATAAAAGTCTGTCATCCCGAAGCAGGTGGAAATAACAAGCAGCCTAAGCTGATCTTAGGCTTTTGTCGGCTGGTCAAAGAAATTAAAAGCGCCCCCACTGTTCCAGTTTGTAGGGATAAAACCTGTTGCTTTAATTTTTTGCCTAAATAAACCTTCCTTGGAAGACATGACTGAAGGTCAGTGTTTTCTTACCAAATTTTCCCAGTGCTGATTCCATAGTCTGGGGTTACAGCCTTTGCTTTCTCCCTTAGAGGAATGGCCTTGAGCCCAGGGAGGTTTCTGTTTTCCTTGGGATTTCAGTTTGCTTTTCCTGGCACAGGGGTCTGACACATCAAGGCTTTCCACATCTGTTTATTAGGCCTTTATCTCCCCATCAGGTGTTTCTTTCTGAAATGATTCTGTACTTTTCTTTTCTACCCGCAGGACTCATAGCGAAGGGCAGTGCTGTGGATCCCTTGGTACCATTAAGAGAGTGACATCACTCTGATATTAGCCTGTATTTCGTTAGGAAGATAACTTTTTGAACCTTCAGAAAGATGCATTTTATGAATGTAGGAGGTGTATATGAAAAAAAAACACTCGTAGTCTGGTGCAGTTATTAAAGTGGGTATTCAAAAAAAGCATTTTGCCTTAATTAATAATTGATAAATCAATTAAAGTACAGACATAGGTTAAACTCTAACTGGTGGAGACTGGAACCTCAGATATTCTTCCTTCCTCTTTATGTTGAGAGACCTCAATCGAACTCTTAAGAGGGCTGAAATGAAGGGAAGTTAAGAGTATTGTTTCATTGAGGCTCAGGATAAAATCACATCAATTTGCAGACTGGTGGCATACTTCACTTTAGTTAAACCGTCACTTGTAGGTTTGTCGACAGCCCTACTATATACCCAGGTACTGTATATTTCCTTTGCAGCCTATGCATGCTGACACAGCTCCCAACTTGAACTATTTGTGTTTATGCATGAAAAACATAACCCTAATCACATCTAATCAATTGCCACATAAATAAGTCCTAATCTTAATCTCAGCCTTCAAACTAGTTATGTGCATAAGATAGTTACAGTATGGACATATCTATCTTGCCACATACTATAGTATATTTGTGCTCAGAATTCTAACAAAAAAATCTATCAGTGATAGATTCAGGTGTAGTTCTCTCAGGTGTAGATATTCAAGTGCTTATGTCTGATGCTGAAAAAAAAACAAATAATCAAATATTTGGAGACAGGACTCCAATGCCTTTTTTGATTAAGAATGATTAACCTTCTTGGACTAAATCTCCAAAGGAACACCCAACTTAAATTTTCTTAAAGTTGGGTTTACCTCCAGGAAGAAAAAAAAATATCTTAAAAGAGATATTTTTTTTTTGTTCAAGATGGTATTTTTATTTTTGTTGTAGGATCCTTTTTTTTTAAGCTTTAGTGTTGTTCCATTTGTGATCTGAGTGTGTGATATCATGAATGTACTGCATGCAAAACGTTCAAATCAGACACTAGAGGGGGAACTTGATTCCTAATCAGTGTGGGTTTGGACAGGGAAAGAAAAAATGCTTAAAGTTGAAAAACTCCAGTGTAAACTCCTAGAGAAAAAAATCAGGTCAAACATTTGACATATATTTTATGCATATAAATACCTCATGCAGAGTGACACTTACATATTACTGTGGGGTAAGACAAAAAGTAGACAGATGCAGAAGGAGGTGGACCACCCAGTTCCGTTTTTACAGACAGCAGCGAGCAAACGACAAGATTTAACAGAATAATAATGGAATAAAGTCACTCAACAGCTTCCAAGCAGAGAAATGTCATTAAAAAGGAAAGTTTGCAAAACTGAAGTTTTCTGCCCTGTACACTGGCACTTTTAGCAGGAAATAAGTTTTGACAGAAATGTGCCTGAACACTTTTGCACCTCACCAAGAAATAGCTTTAAATTTCCTTCAACTACGCAAAATGTTTGCTGAAACAGATGTACATTAAATCACTAATTAGAACTTTATTTATTCACTTAAAGTTGTGTTTATAAATCTAGTCAATATGAGTGATACATAATTTATGTGGAATTCTACCATAATTTTTGCAAACACTTTTTAAAAATGTAAAAAATTGTATTAATCGTATTTAATTTTAATTTTCAAATGATAGGAAACAACATTGTTGCACTAAAGACCCCAGAGACTGGAAAAAAAACCAGAGGGAAACAAATACAGTAGGTAACATGAAAATGAGAGGCTCCTAACAGGCACATATATTTCAAAGTAAATACTGTGGACTTGGTCATTTGCCAAGGTTTATTCAAGGCTATGCTTAGAAACTGCAGAAGGTCTCTTACTAAAAATATGCTCAAACATTAAGATTAGGAAGCCCAAAACATTCAAGTACAAAACACAGACAAGAACATCTCTGAACAAAGATTGCACAGTAGATGTTGGCTTTTATCAGCATGAATTACTATCTTAGTCTTGCTTCTTTCCCTTCAGTTACAGGAGTCTTTCCCGGAAACTGAGACTTAAAACCAAACATCTGAAGATACCAAATTGGGTTGGATTCAATTTTAAAATACAAAATGTTATTTTACTGTTATGTCTTATGCGAATAAAAAATATGAACAGTTTTTTTTAAGACCGAACCACTGAGACATAAAGAGCCGGTTGCCTTTTCTCTCTTCTTGTACCTTTCTCTCCTTCAGTGTGGCAGAAAGAGATCCATGAGCTGATGTTGCAGACCACCCATAAAATTTGTACTTAACACTAAAAAAACACAGTTTGTAACTATGCTGTTAACCAAAGAACTCATCAGCTGCCATGTGTTTGTTTTAGGTTGCTGTACATGTGAGATGGCAGTATCAGGAAGTATCAAATATGAAAGCACTTTGCTTTGAGGAATTGAGGTGTGTTGGCATCATCCTGGTGTTTGCAGGCATTTTACATGTAAAAAAATACAATCTGATGAACAAACAGCCAGTTACAAGGACACTTGGAATTAATGCCACCCAAAGTGTGATCACTTTCCATTTTAGAGGCCAGAGATGGACTTTTGAATCCAAGATAATCAGTTTTCAATCACTGCCATAGATGACCAGCAATTTTTGCTTTCTGGTGAGGATTATCCATGTGTCAGTGCCTTATTTAGGCAAAATTCTAGATTGGTCTTCAGTTGGTCTTCCTTGCTTTTGGATGCATATCTTTCCAATCTACTAGCAATAGGGTTTCTGTTAGTTTTCTGCAGAGGAGACAATAGTTACTTTACCAAAAGACTTCATCAAGATACTGATAATCACTGAGTCACTGACTCCCTATTGCGGGATTTGATTCAAAATGTCTTGTTTCCAGCCACTCAGCTTCTCTCTATTTTCAGACTTTAGTCTCATCTCCTCATCTTCTTAGATACGTTCTGTGCTCTTCCTCTCCATATTCCTGTTTCCAGAGCTCATTCATTCTCCAATCAGTGATGGAATGAACTTCCAACAGAAACAGAACCTAAACACCTTTCAGCACCATCTCAAGAGTGATTAAACAGCACCTGTGATCTCTCAGCTCTTAACTACATCCTTCAACAACACCTTTATTGTATTCCCCGCTAATGTCTTAAATTCTCAAAATGGTAATGTAACTTTCTAATTGCACTTGTTCACTGTAAACACGTACTGTAATACATAGCAACAGGGTGCTTGCATTACTGCTCTGTATTCATGCTGTATGCTATTTCAGTTCTTACCATGTCCACTCTGAAATGGCATGGCCCTTACATTACTTGTGTTATCTTCAATGTAACCTCATTAATTTACTTAGTTCTAATTTCTTATTTAATTATTTATGTTTACCTAATTCTGCCTATACATTTATCCCTTGAGCTTGCAAGTCATGTACATTTTCTATATTTTTGCTCATCCTAGGAGCAAAGGAAATGAATAATAAATGACTGTAGTATGATGCAGCAAAAGGAAAGGGATTAGTTATCTGTGCATCTTCACAGAAACAATTTCAGTAGAGATTATCTGTTCTTCATGATAACAGAGCACTTGAGTTATGCTGTCTCCAAAAGCATGGTTCGCTCTTAAAATATGATTCACATTTGGAGAGCTCCTAGCCCTCTCTGAGATATTTTCTTTGTACGACGCACATATAGGTGTGGCTTAGTAATGTCATAGGAAGCCTTGATCATAGATGGCCGAACTGATTTTGATCAGAGCTGGTGTTTTCTTGTAGATAATGATAACACTCACACGCAGGCTTAGGTCAGGCTGGTCAATGACTCCCACGGATGAAAACCAAGAAACTGGATGATTTCCATAACCTAGAACCAGGATGGTTTTGGTCTGGAATTTCACTTATTTTCTCTTTTACACATCGGAGATGATCCTGTGAGATTTGTTTGTTCCCAGCAACACCCTTTTGGAAACATTCCACAGCTGGTCACTGCCCTGGGAGACAAATGGACAAGTAAGTATCCCACAAGAACTCATCAACTCCTTGATTGGGAGTATGACTCACTGTTGTCAAGCTTGTGCTGCTGCAGAGCAACCAAATAACAAATGAAAAACTGTTTAAAAATGTAGAGGCCCTTATTTGTGAAAAGATATTGGGATCTCACTCTTTTTTTTCCTCTCCTAACACTTAGAAATACGTATTTACTGGTAAACATGATATCCTTTATTTGAGATTAAGATGGACCATTAATTTGTATCCTTGGGTGACCCACTTTTATTTTCTTTAATCCTTGTTGTTCTTGGATAAAGTGGTTGTACTGTTCCTGGATGGGTTCCAGTGGAACAAATATTTATTATATTTCTGAGATTGATAATACATAGCCAATGAATGTCTTATGGATTTTTTTTTTTTTTAAGTTTCAATATTTCTCTCTAGGAATGTATAATCTATAGATGGTCAAATAAATTCTGGAGGGGAACTACATTTGTTTTCATTTTAATAAGAACAATAATAAAAATAAATTAATAATATTTTTTTATGGGTCATTAGACCTAAACTAGTTAAAACCTGAAAAGGGAGGAGGTCTGAAGGTCTGTACATTAAGGAACATTCTAGTTATGCTACAGGCTTCACATAATAAGGAATAATGACTTCACAATGTGGACAAAGTCACCATTTTCCATGTCTCTTTCATGACAAACTGCCTCTATCTGGAATTAACTAGGGGGAAGTTGAGTGACGTACCTGTGTTACCCATAAAATCATTAAACAAATATGCTACAGAGTAATTGAAAAAATGGGAGAATGCACAGAATACAATCCATGTTATATATTAAGATATATAAAAATACACTGATTACTTGCTATCACATGTGTTGTAATTATGCTTTTATGGATAACGAGGATGAATTCTCCACTTGTGATTGAGATGAGAAGACACGGTGTATTAACTGTGCCCTGACCTGCCCAGCATTGAGACCGGCACATCACTACAGCTTACTACAGCAGTGTCTTCTGGAGAGCAAGGGGCCCTGGGCCGCAACCTGCTATGGCAAGGTGATTAATTACTGTTCTTAACGATCATTGATTACTTTGTGCTTCTCCACCTCATGTGACAATTGTTCAGTCACTCTGAATAGACCTTAATAGCACATTAGAAGGAGGAAAGCACATAGCATGCTTCCCGTTGATTAAACCTGCTTGTTGCTTAATAAAGACAAACTAAAGTATTCTTTCCTTCAATCGCCATTGACTGTGAGTAGAGGAAATTAGCCCACTGTTTCTCGCCTTGGTCATTTATTGGTGCCAAATGAAAACCCCTTACATCTTTTTCTTGCATTGAATATGAAAATGAAAAAAGTGAAAGGCTAATAAGAAGAAATTCTACATTCATACTCATAGACCTTGTGGTGAAGTGTACTAATTATTTTAAAATAATTCCTTGCTTTTCTAAAGCACTTTTCATCTCAAAGGCCCTTAAAGCACTTTACATATAGGAGGGTTCCCACTTCATCGCCCACTGAAGTGCAGCCCCCGCCTGGGTGAAGCTACGCTACACAGCAGATCAGGGTGAGAAGAATCATTTCATTTCATTAATTAAATTAAGGGGAACTTTGAGGTGGCCAGATTGTGCAAGTCCAAAGATAATGTGGCCAGGACACAGGGGTTAATACACCCACTCTTTCAAACAGTGCCATCTGTAACGAGGGTTTTAATGAACTGTTGTCAGGACCTTGGCTTCACATCTCATCAGGAGGATAGTACTTCAAACATCACAGTGTCCCCTGTAACCCTACTGGGGCACTGGACTGGAAATTCTCTTCCGGAGGGGACACCATTTACCACAGCAAGCTGGTTTTTCTTAGATGCCTCTCATCCTAGTGCTGACCAGGTCCTGCTTTGTGTAGCTTCTGAGGTCTGACAAGGGTAAATTACTATGTGGTCACTCTGCCATCAAGGTGTCATATAAGTAATACATGTAAATTTCACAAAGCTCCACAGGGACCTAACTTGTCAATTCCTAGCCATGCATTGTTGTCATAAGTAGTACACATACCTAAACAAGAATAATACCTAAATGTAACAAGAATAATGGCATGAGTGTTCTACAGAAAGTAGCTGGAAAGCTTTTAGTAATTACAATTTTGAACAGGTTTTGAGGTGCTCTTGCATCAAGTTTGCAACAGCTTTCAATTTAGTTCCACAGTGTGTACAACTTCATTTTACACTTCCACTTTGATGGCGGCTCAAATCAAGAAAGGGTTCTGAAACAAGGACGAATACAGCTTTTTTAGACAAGCCAGCACACCAAACTTAATACATTTGATTGCTTTCCTTCTCCATTACTTAACTTTATTTTCCAAACTTTCTCTTCCCACCAAGAAAAAACAAATTAATAGCTGACTACCATAACACATATAATTTAGGTCAGACTTTCATTCTCTTTACAAAGCTATACTAACTTCCTTTATTGTCCCAGATGGGAAATTTGCTTTGCAGGCAGGTAAAAGACAACACAATATATAAAACATTTAACACAACATGAATCCATTAGCAAATAAAACAAAAATACATGCATAAGGTAAATAATATATCATAAAGGTAAATATGGACATGCCATTTTCTTTGAGTACTTGGTCTCTTAATTGTTGTCTTTTTCTCTTGCAGCTAAATACAGTTGCAGATTTCTTTGGCATAAGACAGGGAAAATAGGATTTTTTAAAGCTGTCCTTATACAAAGAGAATAAATGATTTTTTTTTTAAATTAAACCTTTGATAGATTTAAAATAATTGTCAAATTAGCACAAGGCAGCGTACAACTAAAGTACTATTTCATGATTCATTCTTTTAAATAAAACATCTTGAACATTTTATTTCTATTAATTCTTTGTTTTTACTGTAACTCATGTTTTAATATTGCTATTCATTTTCTGTTAATTAAAAATTTTGACTCTAATTTGCTATACCTCTCCCCCATTAAAAAAAGAAACACTTAAGCCTATTTCTTCCAATTAGACGCATTGAACAGCTGATCAATATGACAAATGTGTGCAAATTAAAGTTATATATTCATTAATAAGTAAAAGTTTAAAATTGCAGATTGCAGAAAAAGACAAAAAATACAAAATGCAAGCACAGATTTTTAACAATTCATTAGATATTTTAAGATCTTTGTATTGTCATGAATTTTCAGGTAAATTGCCAGTCAATTTCAACCTATCAATTAATGTTCAATTAATACTTCTATTATGTTTAATAACTGGGCAACATCAAAAACCTATTCAGCATGAAATTATGGGCTCTGTTGACAATCCTAAATTAGTTTATCCGTATTGTGATCCCTTAAGTCTGCAGTATGTTATTCTGGGTCATTTTGTAGCTGAAGAACAGATGCAAACTGTACATTTTGTCCATTTGATTCTTATACCTTAAAGGTAGGACCAGATATCATGACCTACAGTAAATAAGGGGTTCCCAGTCCTTGTCCCGGGGATCTGCACACCAGTGGTTTTCACTGCAGTTGACCTCTTTACTTAGATTAATCCTTGTTGAATGCTGATAATTTCTGTCAATTTGTGATTGTGTATGAAAAAAGACCAGTCTCACTAGGGAGACAGAATGTGTTGAATAGCATTATTTGTACAAAATTACATGCGTTTTGTTGAGTTCTGATCTTTCCTGTCGATTTGTGGTTGTATATGAAGTCTTGAAAACACTAGTCTCATTGGGGAGACAGGATGCAAATCTCTGAATCCCTCAAAATTCTTTGCACAAGGGAAAAGAGAGTGGAAAATGAAATTAAAACTTACTTCCTCATCACTGCAGGAGCACATGGTTTCTCTAGGGGCACTATGGCCCTACAGGTCTGGAATTGTGTACCCCTGACACATATTCATCATTTCGTAATATGCTGCTTTGTTGTCTTTCCCAAGATTCTTTAAGTTTGTATTGTATTGTAATTTTGACCTTGGCCCACCTTCATAGACCTTGTGAAAATGGAAAGTCCAAACGCACCACTTGACGATGACCGTCTGGTTTGTCGCTTCAACTTGACCCCTGGAAAGCCACCATCAGTCACCAGTTCTGGACTTGCAGGTGAGTCAACGTTTTGATTTAAATTGGCCCTGGTCTTCAGCACAGGACTGTGGCCCATAAGCACCACTGGTATATCTTTACGCAAAGCACAGCACCCTCTGTAATGAACCCTGTCACATTTCCCCCATGTCACTCCACCCCCAGATCACTGTCAGTGTTAAGCAAATGCAATGAATAGCATAATAGACCAAGAGGTGAAACTGTCGGAGGTCTAGAGCTCATAAAAAGCTCTGGAAAAGAAGCTGTCTGTTGTCTCTCAATGTCTGACACAAACCTCAAGTTCTCCCTCACCCCAAACCACTCAGGCCGGGACTGGGGAGTGACAAGGCAGTAGCCTCAGTGAGGCAAGAGGACTCTTGTCACTCTCCAGTCAGACTGAGCAATAGAAACTCTATAGGACTGACAGATTGATATCTGGTTGACTGCATGGTTGGTAACTTGATTGGCTTCTGGATATGCAATGGATCACAGCTGACCCCATCTTGCTGCCTTGTTCTAACAACCGGCCACTGATTTATAGATTTCATACAGATTTCACTTCGCCTCATATATTGATATAAAATAGCATGTAGAAGAGATTCACTGTGCATTTCTACCCCATATTCCCCCCTCTCTACTTTCTGCCTGTGCCTTGTTCTCTTCTCCAACTCTCCCTAAACCCTCCTGCTTCTGTCCCTTTTTTTCTCTCCCCCTCACTCTTCTTCTGACTTCCCATTTCTCACTGTCTCTGTCTGTCTCTCTGTCTCTCTCCTGCTTGTTCTCACCCTCGTTCTCAGCTGGCTTTTCCTTTCTGTTACTCTCACTCTCACCCTCTCCACTTTGGGAAACGCTGGTCTTTCCTGACAAGTTACTCACTGCCTGGAAAAGAATCTAGTCCTCTGGAGATTGTCAGAGATTCTCTGCCAAGAAACATGCGTGGGAATCGTCAGGATGGGAAGGCTTTTTTTGTTGTTTGAATGTTTTTCAGCCTGCAGTAGTAAATGGAAAATACCTTAATTGTTAATTCATATATTTTGTTTTATGTGAGAATGGATCATGGAACAGTTCAGGCCAAAGGCTAATGGTTGGGGGGCCTATTAAATAGACAAAAACTATGCCTTTTTAGTATGTTCGTCAACTGTCTTTGACATTTCCATCGCTCTGTCATCTCTCTTTTCAAATTCTTTTCTCACGTTTTGCTTTGCTTATTGCTTATTGTTCAGGCAAATTCCCATTTCTATGACCAAAAACATTTACAGTATATGCTCTAGTATATGTTTATTGTATATAACACAGTAATTTAAAGGACTTGTGAGGGAGGAGAGGCAAACAAGAAACAGCCCCTGCAAATTTTCTGTTTTATTTTAGTTAAGATTAGACCCCAGATAAATGCCCTTCCCTGCTAGGCTCCAAACTCCCATCAAGACATTGCAATGGAAGCCTATTTCTGTATTTTGCACTGGTGAATGATCAGATACCTCCTCATTTTTAAAAGCTGCCTCAAACAACAGCTGGAATAACAAGGGCAGCCCTCCTAGGTTCATTAAAGGCAAAAATCAAGCAGTTTCCTGAGTGGAGTATTTTCCTAGTTCAAATCTGGGGGTGTGCTTTTGTAAGTCCATGGATATCTGAAGACAGATGTTATTTTGACATGCCTGAAATTCTCCTTGGATAACCCAGTACATGGTACTTTTTACTCTCATTTCGATAGATTTGTATTGCCTTCTATCATTGAGAACAGTCATATCTAATTTTATGCCTTCAAAATATGGCATCCTTCACAGCGACTGCTACTTGTTCTTAAAACACACTAACATGAAAGGGTTTTTCTTACAACAACCATATTAAGCTCGTTTCACTGGTCAAGATGCACACATAACAAGCTGATGAGCTGTCCCTGGTTGCTTAGCCTTACTTAATATAGACATAATAGAACTAGAAGGCTCTTCAGATGGCTTGGTTTTATAACATTGCAAAACAGATACAGTTATTTAATATTCATATATTTATAATTGTAAAAGACGGTTTTCATGTTGGCTTATACAGAACATGAAAACAGACTTTTCGTACTGTAGATACAGTAGTAGGCCCATTTCACCATTTATGGCAGAGCTATGCCACAAAGATTATCTCTATTAAGGGCGCTGTTTGTGGATACTTGTCTTCGCTAAATATATGTGAAGCACAATTAAAATTCTCTTTTAGATGGTTTTGTTTCAATCATTGTGAAATCAGTCATAGTAATTTAGTTAGCAGATTTCTCTTAAACAGAATTATCTAGATAGATTAGTAGTATGTATGTATATAGACAGACAGATTTATAGATAGGCAGATTGCCTGAAACTCAGATATTCTGCTTCCTTGCTTTATCCTTGCATGACCTTTTCAATTTGATTTATGTGGATGCCAGTGCAATGATGTTTTAATTCTTACCCTTCTGTGGAAAGCGCACTGAAGAGGATCAAGCACTTATTGTAGAGTTGATTAATTCCTTTTCATTGGCTTGTTTTTCCTTTTTCATAAGTTATTGTTACAGTTTTCCTCCTTCATAAAATAACACCTGCTCGTTGTTTTTATTTTAAAATCATCGGTGAGTCAATGGTGTCAAAAACAAAATCATTTTGAAAAAGGGAGTGTAATTTAATTTGTGTTGCAGCTAGCATCATAGGTAAACCCAGAGTGAAAGTTCGCACTGCCGTAAAGACATGCACTGCACCAATTCAGACACAATACAAAATTAAATTAGCAATAAAACCTTTTGTGAATATTAAACTCACAGTCCCATGAGATAGAAGATGCATCATCTTCTGGGGGTTTTTGTGAAATGTGTCTGAGTTTCATTATTGTTATTATTGACACTGTCTGTTGGCAAATTACAGAAAATATCTTTTCCACTTTCACTGCCTTATTTTCAGTGTGAAGCACAGCAGCAGCAGCAGCAGCAGCTGTAGAAGTGGAGACATATTTCCCATCTTGACACAAAGAGAAAAAGAGGAGTGTTTCATGAAGGCTCCCTTTCTTGTCACTCTTCTCCGTACAGAGCTCTGTCCAGGTCCTGCTGAAGGTCACAGAGGTCAATCTTTTGTATCAGAATGTCACTTACCATCTTTGTTAAGTGATGGACTTTAAAGGACCTTTATAGCAAGAGAACAATTGCACATCATTCGTACATTAAAAGAGCATAGCCAGGCTAACATATATGAGTTAGGGGGAAGTGCAAAACTCTGGAGTCCCAAATGTTTAAACGGCCTTCCTAAAAGTCACTAAAGGTTTCAAAACGATAAGCACAATATTTTCATAGGCTGTTCACTGATGAAGTTATATTTTCAGTATATATTAAAATTACATTTTTACAACCATTTAGTTGTCCATGAAAGTCAGTCATCTCTTAGACCCAGAGCTGAGCAGAGCTGCAAATGGCTTGTGTACTCTCTAATTCCCAAAGTAAGAAACATTTGCACTGGGTCACCAAGACAGAGGGAGTAAATTGTGGTAGGCATTGTCAAAACTAATGTTCTCAGTTGTCATGTTAGCTGCTTTCATGTTAGCCATGAAATATAGAGTGCTCGTAATTAATAAATAAGTGTAACAACTTTAAATTCTGCAGCTGGTGGTACTTCTACCACCATCACAGATAACACATATTAGAGCCTCCTTTCTGCAAGGAAAGATATTGCAGGTTTCATTTTAAAGTGTGCTCTCTCAAGCTAGATATTAAATAGTGTTAAAAGATTTAAAGTATAGTATTAGAGTTTATATTAAATATTAGATTACTTTGTCTTTTAAATTAAAATGAATAAAAATTAAACAAATAATATGATATTTTAAATTAAGTCATTTTAAAAATTAAGCTCTGTGAGTAAGGGGTAATTCAGGATTTCGAGGTATGTTCATTACACGTGACATTTCACACCAATATATAAATGGATTTAAACAGATTTTACTGGCTAAATAGACTGTCTAAAACTGAGACCTCAGCATCTTTAATATCTTCATGAAAGCAACTGCAAATCAGTTTAACAAGTCTCATATTAAAAGATGGTAGTCATAACTCCCGGGCAACTTTGAATAAAGCCAATATGTTCAATAAGTTTTATTAAGGTCAGGTTTATACATCCCACAATTTTAACTAAAATATGCTTTCATGAACCAGAGTAACTGTAATCTTTTGTTTTCTCCTTTTCACAGTCTCAGTGCAGTTTCTCCTGTGCCTGACTAAACAGTAAATAGAGGGAGAAAAGCAATGACATCAAACAATAGAATTAGGAGATGTTATCAAATCCACTCCAACTTAACATATAATTTTGTTATGCTTAAAATGACAGTGTTATTGCACTACATATAAACAGCTCTTATGAACAGGATTATGGGCTTTCCCTCTTGTTGACATCAGAGGAAAAATTCAGTTCTGTTCTACCAGCTGGTCCACTTTTTTCTTCCCCCTGGCTTTCCTCTTTCATGGTTTCATGGGATTGGGACTTTGAGTACTGTACTCCTTTGTACGTGCTTCTGAAAAGGAAAGGGCTGTTTTAAACTACTCTTTACATGGTGTTCTCAGACCACACTGACCCCGAGACTTTGTTTGCTGTTAAATCATGTTTTATGCTGTACTTTATACAGACTTAATATGACAGGTGACTCGGCTTCCTGTGTAGCGTACTAAGAATTTAGAGATATGTTGTTGTTTTTTTTGGGGGAGGGGGTATGATGTATGTTTTAGAGGAACATTTCTGTACAGCATATTGCTTTCAATAAAATCATAGCATGTCAGCATATTTCTTCATTATCGTAATTAAGACAGTGATGCTTACAAACCTTTTCCACAGTACATGTTCCTAGTATCTTGGTAGTTCTTACATACATGTAACAACCATATAACACACAAGCCGACCTTTGCTTGGCATTGTTAGTTATATACTTTTTTCTTACTTCCTGGTGATTTACTCTGCTCTTAACCCCACTCTAGCTTTTATGTTTAACAAAGGTGGTGCAAACCACATGCAATGTACATTTTACATAATTAAGTGCCAGTTCCTTAAAGGGCAGCACAGCATCATAAAAACAGTTAATAATTTTAAACAAAATGCTACCTTCCCTACTACGGGGCTGGTTTGCAGGCTTTTTCATATAACTAGCTAATGCAACATAGCTCCCCTAATAACTCTCTCCGTCAGCTTTGTTATTTCTCAGTTTTACCCTGTCCAGGCTCTGGAGAGTCCGCATGTGCTAATCTGATTAACAAAGCCCCACTACAACCTCTCCTGCAGTCTGACACCATTACAATTCCATTCTGACCCCCGGGTGCTGGTCGAAACCCCAGAGTTTATGACGTGAAGGAGGGCGAGGAAAGCTGACTAATGTAAACAGAGAGAGGTGAGCCGCAAAGACTGGGGCAGAGTTTTGACAGGTTTACAAAACAAGATGGGAATCTTCATTAATCTTGAGAAACGGGGGGTGGGGGACATCCACACATGTAGGGGTGGTGGCAAACTCAAACTGGAGGAATTTAATCACCTCTCCACAGGAAGCTGGACTGGGTGGTTTGTTTAACTGGATGTGATTCCTATTGGTGAGAGGGGGGTGTTGCCTAATTGTTGGAGCACAATGGAACATACTTTCTGAACAAGACTAATAGGCAATAATGATGTGGCTAGGGTCCAGGCAAGCAGTGGTAGATATTGCCAGATTAAGATATCCCCTTCTAAAAAAACAGCCAGCAGGTAACCGAGCTGCTGCTGTTGCTTTCACTCTGTGTCCCTTTCTTTCCCCTCTGATCACTGCCAAAGGACAGAGCCCCCAGCATGTGAAAATGAAACAGCGGAGCTGCCCGTCATCTCCACAGCTAATCCCGCACCTGAGGTAGGAATAAAAGCAGTTTGTGTCAGAAGGTTTTCTTCATTGTGGGCCTGGAATTTTCTAAAATCGTCCTGTTCATTATTTTGAATTTGCAAGATGAGCTGACTGGCCTTCTACTGCTTGTAACTTTTCCCTAAATCTCTCTTCGTCTTTTTAATTGAGGATGATTAGGCCCTCAAGATGTGGCAGAAGGAACTAATATCACAAGGAAAGGATTTGTCAGCTTTTATTTAGCATATCGTAGTGACTAAATTAGAACAATGGTTCCAAGATTTTAGTCCATTTTCAGTTAAACTGGGTTGATTTAATACCTGCCTAATATTCAAGGCCTTTGTTTTGCTGGAGAGGCCCTTAATTAGAATTACTGCTATTTGTACAAATACAAAAAAACTCAATATATTTCCACCTGCAATCACTGACACTTAAGACATTGAGCCAAAATTTACAATTTTGTATTTTTTTAAATTATTTAAACTGATGACTTATCATGGATTTACCAGATGTATGTGTCATATAATGTTTGAAAAAGGACAAAAAAAAACCAAGTTTTACTTGGCTTCAGGTGTATTTGAAATGGAACATTTTAAAGAGAGGATCTAAAGAGATTTTTCAGCCAGGGGCCATGCAAGGTGCAAGGCCTTGTTTATTCATTTTTATGAAGTGAGAAAGAGATAAGCCGCTCCCTGCCATGTAATTACGGGATGAGAAAAGTAATTGCTCTATGTAAAGCACTGTTGTGCAAAATACCTCCTACATCCTATATCTTCCAAATGTTTGGTCAAATTCCCTGTTAACATATTGTGCAAATGGATAGACTGAAAACCCAGGAGTATCATATTACAGGAAATAACTGTTCTCACTCTCTGGGTAACTGATTCCAGGGGAAAAAAAAGGAAGAATGAAAAGGGAGAGGGAAAGAAAGGCAGGCCTGGGAGTTTGAACACTGAACAAGATAAATTCTTCAAAATTCTAATTGGAGAACAGTTGATTTAATTGGTATCCATTTGGCTGACAAAGAGAGCAGAGCAGTGGGCAGGCCTGATGGGCCCTCAGGGGGATGTGAACTTGCAGCGGTTTAGAAACGCTCTGGGACGGATCACTTCCAAAGACAAACCGTGGGAGCTGGCAGGACAGATTGCAGGGGGAGACGAGATCCTGGGGAATGAAAAAGGCTTTCAAAAGGGAGGCATCTTTATTCTGTAGACGGAGGCCATTTCTATAGCCAGGCAATCTGCCTCCAAATCTTGCACTTAAAGCTGCGTAATGTGATGTAAAGCACTGCTGACCCTGGGAGAAGACAGATCAAGTGAGCGAGGTCCATCAGACTCAGTTTTCTGATGGAAATGTGGGCCTATGATTCTGTACTAGAATCATCACTGAAAGCCCAATCTCAGAATATATTTTTGATGGTCATTTTCAGAAGTGTGTCCACACAGTTTTACTATACATAAACATTAAGATAATTCTAAAAATAATGCTGGCAGTGATGTCACTTTCTAACAAGCAACATACTTTTTCCCTACTTTTTGTTGCTGAACCTTTAAAAAACACCACCCAGAAAAGGGTCAGTGATGTATTATTATCTCTTGCCTTTTGTCTCTTTGCAGGCCTATTTAAACTGTTTGATGCAAATATATAGGGTAACATTCTTTCCTGTCGTTTACTGTGCAGAAACCAACCCCACAAAACAGATGAACTGAAAATCCAATCTCTCTGGTGGTATCCAATAGATGGCTGGCACGGTTAATAAGAATATTGCTGTCTCAAATCATTTCTCAAAGTGGATGACTATGTTCCATAGGCATCAAATTCTTGCCTCACAGCTCAGGACGGCTCAGTGTCAGAACTCAATATGAATTGACAGAAGGAAGCTTTACCTGCTGGGGTAGGTCTCCTTTTCCCTTGATTGACAAATATGGATTAACAGACTCTCTTCCCTCAAGTGTGACTTGCTTGTCTCTTGTATCTGCATATAGATTTATTGCATTAAAGCCGTGTGTATTCATGACCAAATAGCCTGCAGTTTAAGGATTAATTGGAAACAAATTATGCCATCTCGCTGCGTGTTCCGATCTCTACAAGAAAAAAAGCTATTGGGAGCACCTGGGGACAGCATATGTCATTGGTGTACCACTTTGTTCTGTTCAATTTAACGCACACGATAGAACAGCTAGGTTTCTTAATGGGTGGACTGACTCTCTGAAACCAAAGAGAACAGGCCGAAAGAGAGACAGAGGAAGACTCACAATGTGCGATGTTCTGTGTCACAGCATTCTAAATACTTTAAATCTGAGTTTTAAGACATAATATAGGCCATAAATCCATCCATTCATTTTCAAACCACTTTATCAATACAGGGCTGCCTTGGATCTGGAGCCTATTAAAGCCCCTAAATAAATATTTTTATTTAAATGGACAGATTTTATTAAGAATACATTCACATTACACTGTGGTCTTCCCCAAGAAGAAACAATAAATGCTTAGGGAAAAATTTTGGATTTTTAAAACCAACTGTCTGTCGACATATACTGTATACTGTATGAATGTATGTATAACTTATCTACAGTACATAAGATTTGTAAATTAGGACTCTAATTGAAATCGCATGAATTTAGAGTGAATTGCAAAGGGGCATTCCCAGATACAATCATTATTTTAAGATAATATGATAATTAGACTTTGCTGAGGCCAAAAAACAAGTTTAGAACCTCAGAAGAAATTTAGTTTTTACTGTAATTAGAAACAGCATATATGTGTGTCGGTGCATACAGATGAGCTCTATTTTAACCATATCAGATGTTTTTGCATTTCATTGCATGAAGAAAGCTTTTTTTAAGGGTCTACATAAAGCTTGCAAAAAAGAAATGGCCTAAGATTCTGCAGAATTTGACTGCTGAGAATACAGAGTGGGATCTCATTCCTCTGTAATAAGTCATTTGACCAACAGCTTGCATATTACAGTAGAAGGCAATTCCTTTTTAAAATACTGTACATTGTAAAGATACTGTAATTAAAACCTTAATAATGTGACTAATCATTATATGTTTAGCACCTTTTTAAGCATGAATATCGGATCTTTGCTAATCAACAGGAGGTTCAAAAGGAGGTATGCAATTCTTCTGGAACAAATGCTTCAGTTGTACAATTGATAAACACTTTGTGTCTCCTGGAAAGAAAATTGCCAGTTTTGCAGATTTGAGCAGGGGGGTGCCCAGGTGTCAGGGAGTCTTGTGCTGGAGTGCTTTCCCTGCTTCCCCTGAGAGGAAGGGAGGGGATCCAGGCCAGCTGACCTGGAGGGGGGTCTGAAACAGGGGTCAGCCTCACTGAGACCTTATCTCACGCGCAGGGGGATTCCAGCAATGTCTTATCGTCCTCCTGTTCTCCTCTATCTCTCTCTCTCGTCAAGCCTGCTCACTCCTTGACAGGCCAGCTGATCTTTTTTCATGTGTGTTTGCTTAAATGATATGCCTCTAGGATTTTCTTGTTGTCAAATAGCCAAGGTCTACGTTAAACGTTACAGAGTTTTTTTGTGTGTGAAAATCTCAACTGTTCATTATGTCGATTATGAATTCTTCTTTTTGTCCAGACTTCTCCTTTGAGCACTCCGTGGCTAGAACAAGGAGTTTTCAATTGCTGCGGGAAGGGACTGCTGTTAAAATGATGTCTTTGCTGGTGGATGCACAGAAATGCCAGGATAGGGCTCCTCACTGTGGAGAGGGCTTTAATTTACATCTAATAGCTATTTTTAACTCCTGTCTTCATATCCATCCACATTAGGAGGCGTGGATGTAGTGCTGTCCCCTGGGTGGTGTTATTTTGAAAAATTCTCCCTTTTCTCTACCTAATTGATTTTACTATTTAATTACATAAAACAATGGTGAAGCTGTTGATAATTGTATGCCAAGGTCAATTTCCAACACAAACACAGTGATCACATAAATGATGTCTGTCTTTCATTAACAAGTAAAAAATTCTTCAGTAGGACTACATGATAAACTAAATGAATGACTGCACATGATGTTGACAGCAGTTTCATTAAAACCAATTGCATTTTAGCATTATTCATATTTCTATTACAGTAGCTAATATATATATAAATATATATTTTACAGGCATTGGTAGGAAGAGAAGAAGTGCATTTAAAACTAAGATCAGGAAACGTTTTTACACAAAGTGTTGTCAGCGTCTGGAGCAAGGTATTCATCCATGTTATTGAAGCTTCTTGGATCAGTTAGCATCTGGCAATCAAATGAGCTACATGAGCAGAATGGCCTCCTCTCATTTGTAACATGTCTTAAGGTCTTGTAAATAACAGGCATTTCCTTATATCAATTTACAGTTTAGACATGCTAGGAGGCAGTTTATTGTAATAGATTTGGATTTAAAAAAAATCTAATAAAAGTGTGATTCTTCATTTGCCCACACCCCAATTTGTAGATACAGTTTCTGTAGCTCCAGTATATTTTATTACTCTAATGATCACCAAATGCTTTAATCTCTCATACTATATGACAGGCCTGCTTTCACCTTGCTTTGCACTTAAAGAAGCAATCTTTTAAAAACCTTCAATTAGAGACCATGTGTTTGTAATGTCAGAGGCAGCGACAGATAGCAGTGTGCAGAAGGGAGGGAGGGGGGGTCTGGGAGAGGAGAAACTACCCATTCTTGATGTAAATTAAGAGATGCATATCGCTATTAATCCATTGCTTTGTAGTCATGTCCATACCCAAAGTCTCTCTAATTTCCACTTCCATGCTCTCTCCTGCGCAGGCAGAAGTGTATCGATCGGCAGTAATTGAAGTGCTCTTGATAATCCACAAAGCACCAAAATGGCGAAGGAGACCCTCACAGGGTAGCAGAGCAAGGCTGGGGCCAGGGGAGTGTGGGTAGGGGCGGGGATGGACGACGCCCTTTCACGAATTTAGCCCCAGCTGATTAAACTCATTGAGACCCAGGCGAGTGGAACAAAGTGATACAAAGGTCTGCCTGGCAGCTTACAGCAATTCAGATTTCTTCATTCACACAGTAAGTGCCAAAACTCTCCTGAGGATACTGGCACTTTTAACACTTACATTACTAGGCAGGAAGACTATTTTTTTCTGAAAACTCTCCATTCTTTTACACTCAGAATTGAAAGAATGAAACCGAATTACATGAGGGCAACAAATTTTGTACTGCGTACATTTACTTCTGTATACACATAGACAGATACATTTATTTTCCAGGTGACACACAAAGACACTTCCCTGATATTGTAGATTTTTAACTATTTAACTGAACATTACACTGATCCACAAACACAACATTAAATCATTCCAGATGTGCCAAACTATGACACTGCATATAAATACAGGAATTTGTGCAAGTTTGCATTAATATGTATAAAATAAAATCAGTCTTTTAAGGATGAAGGTATAAAATACTTACATACTACTAGAACAATATTTTTAACTTTAAGTTCCTAACTTTGAAATGAAATTGTGCATTATGTCCCCTTACAAGCACATTTGCTGATTTCATTTTGTCATTATGTCATTTTACTCCACGTAATGAAGCCCATAAATAGTGAAGCTGTTCGAAAACGGTCCTTCCTCATTTTTGAAATGTCGACCTGCGGTGTGGTACTGTTTCCAGCAGGATGTCTGGGCACTTACAGTCTGGCCTTGTGGACTGTACCTCCTGACAGTAAACACTTGAGCTCATTCCAAATGTCCAAGGCAAACACAGGTCAGCCAAGAGAAGAGAGACAACAATAACCTTGTAACCAGGTCAAGAGGGAACATCCCCAATTAATTTGTGTCTAGACTAATAAATAAATAAATAAATGGATGTCTTTTCAAAATCAAGTCTGTGACAAGATGTGCCTCAGGTTACTTCACAGTAACTAGAAACCTATAAGCAGTATTGAAGGCTTACAAGCAAGTACTAATATCATGAAATTATAAAATTAAGCAATCAGGCAGTAAGGTTATTAGTTTTTACTCAGATAAATCATAAAGCAGAAATTGAAATTAAAGTCGCTGATATGAACAACTGTATTACATCTTGTGTGACATCTTACATTTCTACATTGTGATACTGGCAGTATCACAGTTTTACAAGTATTACAATTAGCCAGCTGATGGTACTTGCCAGTTTGAAATTGATTGATTTCAAGAGCACCATTGCATATCACTGTGAATGCATTTTCCCACCACACTTTCCCTTTCCATTCTTATGGCATGACTTTTCCAAGCAGGTGTCCAACAGGTGCAGTTTGCAGCACAGCCCATGCATCAACATGAGACCAAGTTAGCCGGTAGTCACAGTTTCTGTAGCAGATGCATTTCACCATACTGTACCTACTAAGTTTGGACATAATTGCCAAGCAGGTTTCCGGGTAGTTTCCATTATGGGCCACAATTTACGAAGCAGCTGAGGACCGATGTGGAGAGGAAAATCTTCACAGATGCATTTGAGGTGCAAATCCAAAGCAGCTGTGGTTGTTGATATAATATGCCAAGTTGGAATTCAATCAGTGTGGCACGTCACAAGACAAGGGCAGTTGGAATTCTGAGAAAGAATGGCTCTCAGGTGGCCATCTTGGATCATGAAGGAATGCCATTTGCCAACTTTATAACTTTATTCTCACTAGAATGATACTTGACAAGTACAAAATTAATTCAAGGAGGAGTAAGAGGTGTCAAATATTGATAATGAAAAGAAAAACATGACATCCAGTTGGCCATCTTGGTTTCCAGTGGAATGCCATTTTGACATATTGGACTGTATATTCCTGGTACTGGCACTAGAAATATACCTCCCTGGAATCACTTCCCTAATCAGTTTTGGAAGAAGTTTATATTATAGGCAACATTGCATAAAGCAGTTTATGATTTATTGCAGGCATAAAAATGATTACAGTGACTTTTCATTTGAAAATCTGAAGTGGCCCTGGCTGTGATCTGGTTGATCAATTGATGTACCATTTCCAAGAAAAAAATATTTCAAAATTGTTTTCAAATGCCCCAGTTTTTGTCATAAATTAAAAGGCTTATCTGTCCTTTTACACCTACGTAGTATGACATTACTCAGCTATCCAGTCTTCAACCATGACCAGTTTCAATAATGGAAAGAATAAAATGTAAAAAAATAAGAAATCCTTACTACCTCTACTTGAAACCTGAAAAAATACAGGTCATTACTTCCCAGCCAACTTGTTATTGAAATCTAAAACAAAACTTATAATGTATCACAAACCAAATAAAATACCACTGTACTGAAATGGCAAATAAACAGAGAAAAGAAGTTCACATTAAACTGATAAAACGTGCTTATTTTGTTTTTGACTAAAACAGCTTACTCAATCTCATAATCCTTTGTTGTGGCACTATATTTTGAAAAGCTAAAAGAAATGCTTGCTTTTCAGAATTCCAACAGCTATATGGCAAATGTGTGACGTTTACACATTTTTTTATTCCACTGGAGAAACACGCTCCTATAGTTGTAAGAAACTACACAAACTACTACGGATTTTCCAAGGCTATGGTCATGAAAGTAAATACATAATATCTCCCCTTTGAACACATGATTAGTCTGCAAATTAGAGTTAATTTGGCCCTTTCAGACCAAGCAACAAAAATTAGGAGTGCTGCCTCATAAAGTTGGCTACCATCACTTTTTACTTAATTCATCCAATTGCACTAATTCCTTTATCACTACCCTGTGCAAAACAAAGTCATCTATAGACAGTGAACAAAAATGAGCCATCTCAATGGTTTTGACCTACAGAGTGCGTAGTTTTATATAATGTGTTCTCATTACCCCTTTCCTAGAAAGCATTTCTGTATATCTGTTCATATTTAATACGAGGAACTGTCCTGATGCCAGGAAGCTGAAGTACAGCTTTGGAATGAGAATGCATTCAACACAAATCAATGTCAGTGCCCTCGATAACTGCTGCCAGACCTTTAGCATTAGGACAACAGACAATGCACAGACATAAACATAGCCTTCTGTGTGATAAAAGTAACTGTGCTTGGATGAGATATTCAAACAGCTTTTGCAAAACATTTTTTGTGGGTTTTTTTTTGTATTTTAAAGGAGAAAGAGACAGTGAATAATATTAATGTGCTTTTCATTATGTGAAGTTTGTTATGTAATTACTGCTTCCTGTAATCTGTTGTGATCTGGAGAAAAAAACACAGTTCCTACAGCAGTTCCCCTTGTCCTGGTTCACAAGAACCACAATCTAGAAGGTTTCTAACTCTTGTGAAATTATACCCTGTTAAAGATCTTCAGAAGAAAGTTAATTTGTCCTAATTAAATCACAATTGGATCAGTTTGACCCTTTTCCTTGGATTTTAATCTGTTGATGATTTGGAAGGCTGGAGAACCTGAGGGACTTTAACCTTCAAAAAACAGAACTATGGATCCTTTATCTATACAGGTGCCTCTAAAGAACAGCACCTGATTACCATTTCAAGCCAGCTAGAAGTGTGAGATTTTTTAACAGTCTTTGCAACTTTGTTGTTTTTATTACTGCTGTAAACAAAGCACTTTATATTCTGTTGTGCATTACAGCAGTTACTAAATGCCGAATTTATCCACTACAGTGCAAATGTGAGTTTTATTGTGTTCCACATTTACATCCAAAGTAAATCAGGTACTGAGGGTGGGGTTCTGAGACAGGTTTGATATTTGTCTCTGCTGGGAAAAATGTAATATAGGGGCCCACTCAGAATGGGAGCCACAATCTGGCAGTCACCCTTCCATTTCTAAACCATTCCATTTCTAAACAATTTGAACAATTTAGTCTTGACCCTTGAAGTAAGGGATTTGTTTAATTAAGTAGTGTAGAGATCATGGTAAATGAAAACACCAAAATCCTGCCGCCAAAGTTAACCAATTAACTTTCAAAATATATACAAATTCCAACCTTTCAGATTCTTTACACACTGATAATTGAAGGGTAACCTGTAAAACCTGCTGGACTGAGACTCTCAGGGATTATGGTTGGCCACCCTGAACTGTGCATTGGAGTATTTCTTTCATCAACACCAATGCATACTGTACATATATAACCTGATCCCAAGACAAAGTTCTAGACAAGCTCTCGCTTTATTTCTTAAAAGTCATCTGAAAAGATAGGAGAAAAAACAGAAACAGCCACAACTAATCTGAACATTAACACAATATTGATTCACATTCACAGAAAGAATTAATCTGAGAGAACTGTATACAACAGCTTGTTATCAATACCTCTATTGTGCTGCCAGACCTCAGCTGTTGTACTCATGAAGTGCACATCTCCAAAATGCACAAAGAAGGCTCTTTTTGGCATGTAATATAAACTCTTGAAACATTCCCCTTGTTAAAATGCACTTTGTACTCCACCTTGTTGCTTGAATTAAGCTACACCACACCAGTGAGTCATAGCCTGTCTCATCTCACACACCTCACACTAAATGACTGTCAATAAAGACAAAGGATATCCTTCACAGTATTTCTACTCGCAGACACAATTAAATAAAAATCCTTCAGGGTCATGGAGCCAAAATCCTTCCAGCAAATGTCCGGCAGGATCCATTGAGGATCCTCAAGGGGACAATCCCACAGAAAATGAAGGACTCCAAAAGGAGTCCTGCAAAAATCTTGTATCATTCCTCAAGGATTTTTCAACCTCATGATCCTGGAGGACATCTGTATCCTGGTTGATTTTTAAAAGAATATTTCGCTTGTGTTTTGCTTTTGTTTGTGAAGGATAATTTCCCTTAATGTCTTACAATCTTATGCATTAACTAATACGTAAAGCATCATTTGAGTTTAGTAGCCTGGAAATTGGGATATCTGGATGTACAGAGAGATTAGATTTTGCCTTGCCTAGTTCTGTTTCACATGTTTCATAAGAACAATGTAATTGGGTATCATGTTTAGACTCTGAACCGAGTCACCTCTGCAGATTTGACTCTCTGGGGGTAATTTCAGTTTTGTGTATTTGCCAGCCAAAACACAGAGTTAGTTTGTACGAAATTCTAAGCGATGACACAAGATGTGAGCCCTGAGATGCTGATACAATTCATCACATACCTTCCATTAAACGTGCTTCATTTCCAGGCCCATTTTTAATGTATCCGCTGTATTGATCAAAGCACTGAAGCAAGGGCTGGGAGAGTCATGCTTGTTAACAACAAGTTGGTCTCACTCCTGAGTTTTCTTAAATGCAAAGCATCCGTGTACAAAGACGGGAATATTGCACGCATGGCGTGTTGCACTGCACAGAGCACAGAGCACAAGGCAAGGCCATAACTCCTCTCTCCCTCCCATTGCCCTCTGTGGCTTCTGTTTTAAGTGTTGCTGCAGGTAATTGCTGAGGTGGTGTGTTGCAGATCAGCCTGTACCTCTTTGTGTGCCTTCAGTGTCATTTCTATTTATTATATTCCACACAGTCTCGGTCTCGGGCTCGGTAATCAATTTCGCAAGGATACAGGGCTGATATCAGCCACCGTGCACATTATGAGACGAGCCCTCCTCTTATCAAGTGCAGAATTGCTGGCTAGAGGTCAGGTACAGATAAACCAGAGACTAACACACCCCTCCCCCACACCACCTTCTAATATACAACGACAAAAAAAGGGGAAAAAAAAGGAAGCAGAAGAACAAAACAAAAAAGCAAGAGAGGTTGCGACCCTTGTAAGGTGTCTCTTGTTACGCCTGACCTTCAGAATTTCATCATCAGCGTTCCTGACAACTTAATAATTCGGAGGCGCTGGTCTCATCTCTTTGCTGGCTCAGAGAGGCGAGCCCGCAGACGCCCTTTCTCTGATTATCTCCCCACTCTCTCGGCTGCCCTTTATAGACCAACCAGAACTCCATCAATCACTCTTGTCCCCCACTTCCCAGAATTCCTGCTCCCCCAGTTCACTGCCACTGTGGCAATATTATTGTGTGACTTACACTGTGATGTCAAGCATGTGTGTCTTCTCAAAAGTATCTTTTAATTGCCATGTTTTTACTGTTTACTTATGTCTCCTTAAAGATAGGGCACAAGCTGATTGAGCACTGGCAGCAGGAAAATATACCAAAAATGAAAATAAGCACAATCCCTTTCCTTTCCAGTAAGGACTGCACTTTCACAGTCTGATTAGAATTAACTGACCTGCATTTTACATAATAATAATAAGAAGAAAAAGAACAACAATAATAATAATAATAATAACAGATTTGCCTGAAATATAATATCTAATAGATATTTGACTTTCATCCAAAGCAACTAACATTTTTACCCCTGTTCATAACGGGTCATTTACTGGGTAGTGCTCAGAGGAAAGAACTTTGATTAAGGGTGTCAAAGCAACACCTCACCTAACATCTGAACCAAAAACCTCCCAGTTCCAAGTCAAGGGCTGTAACCGTGACTCCCTTGCATTCCCATACCAATGCACAAATAAAATAAGGCATTCTGGAGCTGAGCCTTGAGTCACTCACAGTTTTCAAAAACCTTTATTCATAGACTCATAATCAATGAACATGTCAATGTTGTTTCAGTATTATTAATATAAAATGAAGGTGAGGTAATAAGCTATGCAAAATCTGACTGTTGTAAGCAAATATATAAGATTAATGTATCATCTACTTATTTACTTTAGGAAACACTGATATTTATTTGCAAGATATAGTAAAGACCCCAGACAGGTATAGTGTCAGTGGAGCTATGAACGACAGACTCAGTCTGAGCTCACCTGGAGTCTCAATTGCTACGATTTATCAGTGCTTAATAAATCTTAATAACATACCATTACTGAAAAGGATTCCCTTAAGAATACGTATTTAACTGATGGATCAGTACTAACAGTTTTTGCTTCTGTTATATAAGATGCAATGCTTTAATAAAAATTAAATTATATTTCTCAAATGGAAAACAAAGAAATACATTCTCTTTGTTTAAGGAGCTTAGCCTACAGAACCTGATTTTTCTCCAGTTTCACCCATAAACATCACTTATAGGAGCCTGAGGAGCTGTAAAATTTTCTTTTTCAAATCACTATAAATGTATTTGTAAAAAAAAAAAGAAGTCTCAAGATCCAAGATGTTAGGCAGAGAGAGCAGAAAGAAACAGGAATAGTGGAGGCCCATCCAGAACCCTGGGTGATTTCCAAAACCGCTCCCTTAAGTAAGTTTGTTTGTAACCAGGATGGTGCCAGACTGCGGGGCTGCAGTATCACGCCAGGGCTGACATGCAAAATAAAATCAAGAAACCATCATGCAGCTGAATGCCTGGGCAAACATTCATCAGAGTGCAGGACTTTCTTTGTGGACACATCTCAGCATCTCACCGCAAGCAGCTGTGTGTATTTGCCAAGAGAAATAGCCTCTCACAGCTGTATGTATTTGTGTATGTGTGCCTTTCTCCCCTTTAAAAAATCCAATCCCAGATTAGTGACTGCAACAACAGAGTATAATGTGAAGGACCAAATTTTAATAAAGGGGAAAGACCGGCTTGGGACTTTATAAAAGAAGCAGCAAAAGCAGGTACAATATAAACTATGTGTGTATCTTTTCAAAGTGGTTTTCCTCGACTTAATACAACCACACAAACAGATTATTTTTCTGCTAGAGAATAAATATAATTTCAATCCAGAAAACTGGTCTGGGAAATATACACACTGCCAGAACTCTATATGTATATATGAAGTTATATACTATATAACTTGTATAGAGCCTTTAAAGAAAACTTGTATATAACTTTAAATAAAGTTATAAAATTTACATATAAATCATTATGGTATTTATATCCATATATATTAAGGAATTGAGTTGGAGACCCTCATAGACTCTAAGGTTAATATTCTTAACTAGTTTAATTTTAACAACCTCTCAACCTATCTGTCCCATGGTCAGAGGCCAGGAGGTTGGCCTAGAAGTGAACCTCACGGTGCTGTTTGTAGGTTGTAGATAAGGGGAGTCACGAAAGCCAAGATCTAATGAATCTGTCTGTCTGAGTGTTTGCAGCAATGACTCCATGATCCACCGGCTGGCCTGCTGGGAGTGTGTAGGGAGCCTGCAAGAGGATGCGATGGTGGCCAGAGAGAGAAGGGTAACTCAGGTCACCAGACACTGCCACTGCACAGAGCACTCACTGGAGCAAAGCACAGAGCTGTTAGGAGTCCTTTCCACAATTTGAGAGGAGTGCTGTTTGGCTATTTCAATTTCAGATCATATCAAATGGCATATAGCTTTCTTTCTTCTTTTTTCAGCATGGAATAAACCTATTACTTGTTCAAATGGCATATTATTGGCACTATAAGTATTAGCATTAGTATTAGTCTCTCAAGCTGCACTCAAGGATGGAGAGAAGAATCTACAGTAAAATACCACTAAAAAGGCCACGCTATAATTAAACAAAATGCATTTAAAATATTGCATATACATTGACATACAATAGTTTACTACACCTTATAGACATACATGTTATAGTCAACCATTACTTCTTTATTTGGATTTGCATTTAACTCGGAGTCATAAGGCTGAGAACAGCTTTTAAAACTAAATTAGACGATTGAGACAACCTGTGGAAATGAAGGACAAGCCAACCACTGATAAGCATGCTGGTTCTTTTAAATGGGGTGCCTGAAGGAGTGTAGAGTAAGAGAGAGTAGTAAGTGGGTTATCATGGTTCACTGTGGATTGACTTAAAGTACGATGATTGTGCTACTGTAATTCACAAGGAAGGATATTCTGGAAGGGAAATTGAATGAGAAGCTAATGTTTCTCATTATCTCAATGTGATAGATACAAAAATTTAGTAACAATACATGCATTAGTGGCCAAGACAGAAGGAGGAAAAGATGTAAAAGAAAAGCCAGACTGATCTGTTTTAAATTCCAGGGCTAATCCTTTCCAAATCAGTGCTCAGCATGTTCCTCATTTCAGTTCTACATCAGATCTTGCCACATCAAAAGGAGACAGTGAAGAGACATCTTTTAGAAGTTTGGACGATGGGGAGACCTGAAGCTCAAAATGACTTGTTCAGCAAAGGAAACAAAGCTGGTCAAAACGCCAAAAGAAGAAAAGTGCTGTAGACAAACAAATAATTGTTTTAAATTTTCATTCCAGGGGAAATCGCATTTGAGAATTAAACCAGATGAGAAACTGTCAACATGGTTTGCAGTCTAACACTAATTTGATATGTTAAGTGGTTAGGGGTGTTTTGCTACAGACACAAGTACTCCCATTAATATACATTTCCACTCAACTCTGTCCTGTGCAGATCCAGTTTGTGTACAGCATGCTCTTCATCTCCTTGTCACCTGTTAACAGGTACTTTTCATTGCTATGTTTTTAGCCATAAAAACTGATCTTCTAACTGACTCTTTTGATTGACCCTGAGATCATGAGATCTAGTGTCAGGTAAATGCACTTCTTTCTTGCTTAGGCTTTGACTTTGGCACCACCAATGAAGTTGCACCTTTGTATTTAAAGGGTTCTGGGAGCATTGAACTGTTGCAATGGATGCCCTGGCTTGATTGAAGAAATGGCTGGATGAGATTGAGATCCTTGGATTAGCTACTACTACAATTAGCTACTAACTTCCAGACAAGATAAATAAGTCAAATGACTTCCTACCATATGTTATATTCTTATGTTAAAAGTGTTCTTTGGAGGCATTGTACAGTGAAAGGATCCAGCTTTTTGAGGTCCTGGGTAGCTGTGGCTCATTTCTGATTGCCCTATAGGAGCACAGGGTTAATAAAACTATCAGTTTTTTTGTTCAGTCTGATGTTAGTTGTTAGGTGTGTTTTGGTGATGCACAGACAGGAGATATGATAAAAGGAAGAATACTACGTAAAACAACAATATATTTCCATTCTTCAGTAACATGCAGTACTCTAAAGACATTGAGATGGTGATGGGTTTGTTTTTCAATATGGTACGACCCTAAACACAGAGCCAGACTCAATCCTTGTGGGATATACCTGAAGGAAAATAGGTTTCAACTGATGTTTTGGCCTTCACAGTCACCTGAAATTTAACACAGTTATTGGGATTCCTTGATTAGTAGTGAAGAACACGGCCCCAGTTGTAGACATGGCAAGATTTGTAGGACCCAGGACTAAGTTGATGTTTTGTAGAGGGTCAGGAGATAAGCCTGCTCAAGATGTATGTAAGTGGAAAATAAATTTACACTTATATAATGTTTTTCTGGACACTCCACTTCACTCCACTGCATGTAATGGGGACTCCACTCCATGACCAATGTGTATCTCCATGTGTGATAACAGTCAAAGTGTGCCGTCATGCTCACCAGACACCAGCTATCACAGGGGAGCAGAAGAAAGTAATGATGCTAATTCATAGATGGTGATGTTTAGGAAGCCATGATTGGGAAAGGCCAGGAGGAACTTTGGCCAGGACCCTACTCTTTTTGAGGAAAACCGTGGGATGTTTAATGACCACACAGGGTCAGGACATCGGTTTTACTTCTCATCCAATGGATGGTGCCTTCGTACACTATGGTGCCCCCATCACTATAGCGTGGCATTAGGACTCACACAGACTGCAGGGTGACCACTAACATCTCTTCCAGCAGTAACTTTAGCTTTCCCAGGAGTCTTCCATCTAGGCACTGGCCAGGATCACACCTTCAGTGGGCTGCCAGGTGTGTTGGGGGGTTATATAGCCCGTGGTAGTAATAACACAGGGGGTTTAAGAATACTGTTTGTGGAGGCTTATTTGAAGAAATGAATGAGTGGAAGGTTTGAGGAGCAGTGCTCTGGAGAAGTGTTCTGAGAAGATGACTCAGTGTACAGAGGAAGAGATACTGGAAAATGACTTCTGAAACTTTGTAGAGCTGATGTTGCAGGTCCTGAATTTCTGAAATGGGGAGCCAACAATCTGGTTTGTGTTTGTGGTTTTATGTTCATGATTTAAACCACCTCTGTTTTTTATGTGTAACGATAATGACAGATGCACAAGTAGAGTGGATGAGGACAGTTTTTGATTCCAAGTAGAACCTCAATAAAAGTGGGTGTGACTACAGCGTACAGAGGACTCTGAGAAGATTCATGAGGCCAGGGGTCAGCAAACTATTTTTCTGTGAAAAGAGACTAAGGGTATGGACAGCATGGTGATGGTAAGATGTTGGAAGTACTCAGGAGACAGAGGGCAGCCATTATATAAAGCGAGGCTGCATCAGGAGAAGGAGCCACAGCCTTATTTCACTACACAGTTGACTTCCAGGTGAACCCACTGATGTTAGGATGTTAGTGAGGAAGTGAAATTGAGAAGGTAGGTGACAGTGGAGCCTGAAGGATGATGCATTTAACATTGTTCAGGTGACACGGGAAGTTTAAGCACTAGTATTGGATTAGAGCAGAAGGCAGTTTTAAGAATGTTTTAATGAAGCCAATCTTGGCTTGTAGCTAATAAGCTCCAAGGTTTAAGGTCAAGGACAATCCCTAAAGGCCAAAAAAACGAACACCACTGTTTGAAAGTTTTGATAAACTAAACGTTTTTTTTTTTCCATGCTGAAGGGAACTCAGACGTCTGAATAACCAGGGATGAAGGAGTGCTAGTGGGAGGGAGTGTCAATGAGGGAAAGTCACCCAAGCAATGACAGGGCAAACGCCAAATGAGAAAACGAAACGCACAGGCGAGCTTGCAGGAAGCTTGTTGTTTATATGTAGGAAGGTTGAGGTGGACGAAATTAGGGTTTGACCTCCTGCTGAACTGTTTAAAACTTCATTTATTAAGAAAGACAAGCTCCTGCGTATTGGTGCATTTGTACTGCATTTGTGCTTGGAATTTTCAGAATTTTATGTGATTTTTTCCCTCTGTGTTATTTCCTTCAGAGAAGTTAACCAATCTGACTTGCTTACTTTGTCTAAGGATTCCATTGGCTTCCACAGGCCAGGCACAATTGATGATTACATCAGGCCAGGGACATTTTGAAACAGGAAACAAGCCAAGGACGTTGCTGTAGTTTATCACAGAAATAAACAAAAAACAGAAAAAAGATTTTAAGCAACATTTTTACATCTTAACCAAAGCTCGTGCAAAGGCAAGAGGTCAAGAAAAATCCACTTATGTGTTTTGGCAGTCATAGTGCAGATCAGCTTTGAGTAAAATAACTGTCATTTAGCATTATATCCTTATATGTATTTTATTGAGTTCTACTGCACTTATTCATCTTTACTTGGAAATGTGTTTTTATATAATCTGAACGGTAAGAAATCAAGAAACAGGGGTGTTGATAAAGGGGTTCAAATAAAAAATTAAAAGGGCAAATAGATTTAAATAGAAAATAGCACAGTTTAATTTGGACGACAGTAAGGGTCATACAATTAAAAAAAAAATTACAAAAGCTTTACAATGGGATACTTCTGATAATGCGTTGTTCATTTTGGTGGGGGGAGGTTCAAATGTCTTGCTGTTTTTACTTATCTGTTTTTGTTTTTGAAAAATAAAATGAATAAACTTGGTTTCATGCATTTTAAAAACAACAAACAGCAATTGTCCTTTGGTAAAAAAACGTCTACTGCAGAATCAATGTAAAACTTCACCATTGCTAGTGGCTCAGATCTGGTAAAGGGGAGCTTACACTGGACAGAATCAAGTGTCTCACATTCAAGGCTAAAAAAGCCTCACAAACAGGGCTGCTTGAAAGCCCTTTGAGTTCTAAGAATCATGTACAATGACTGGGAGAACAACAGTGGCCAGTTTGTAGTTAAGATGTATCTAGCTGTCTCCCAACATGTTTAGTATTCGGCAAGTGGAGTATATGAAGATAAAAGAAGAAATGTCTATCTCTGAGGCCCAGGCAATCCAGAATAAGCTATCAAGCTGCTAACATACAAGTATGAATGGACTCCTTTGGCAGCAGAGATGCTATCTGCCTCGACATGTGAATTCCTCACTGTTGTCAACTTAGGAAGGTACAGAACACAAATTCATCTCTTGTGAACCAAATCGGGTATTCAAAAATATTTATTGGATTATTTTAGAATATATTTAAGTGTTTAATAATTATATATATATATGCTTGTGTGTGATGACAGTCTTGCAGCGTTGCAGGATTTATTTATTCTATGCAGTAGCAGTAAATGGGCTTATGCTACAAAAACAAAAAATGTTTTCATCCTGTTTTTAGGTCAGTAGGTCACATAAAACATGCATTATATTAATGTTTTAGGATAAAAAAGTCTAGTCATCAACTCAAATTCCCAGTGACTCTTTGGAAAGCTGCCCAGTGTAAAATCAGATTAAAACAGCATTAAATTGGACGCATGTCAACCAGGGCTTGCTTCAGATTAAATATTATGTGTTAATTTGATCAAAACAAATATTGTTCCACATCCACTCAATTAATTGCATGAAATTATTATTTCCCTCAACAATTCCCTCTGGCTGCAAAGCTGAGGAAGATTCTCCAGGCTTGGAGTCACTTCTTTCAGATATGACAGCCTTGTATTAGTGATGAATAACATAAGGCAGTGGGCCTGTCGTAATATTAAACAGACAGGAAAAAAGAATGTGCATCAATTTGTGAGGGCAAAAAATAATGTGCATTAGCTCACACAAAGCTCAAAGACTGAGCTTCTCTACTTAAACAAATGAAAAAGCAACAGTGGGCAGATGGTCATCAGTTTAAATTCACTGGAAATTTGGAAAAAATATTTATAGTAAAGATATGTATGCCCCTTCCCTCATCTTCCCTTTCTATACATCTTCATTGAGAAAGTACTTCTGATTTGAGACTCCTGTGTGATTTGTTTTCAGATTCCAAAGCTGTTGTCTAGGGGTGATTAGTTTATGTTTAAGAATGTCATCAAGATGTCGATGCTGAACTACATACAGTACATTACTCAACTGCCCCCCAACTTCCAGGCGGCATTAGGGCAGGTGACCATTTGTATGAAGCCCCTCTTCCTTAAATTAGAAACACAGAAGACCCCAGGGGTGACTCAATATAATCCACAAAAGTAACATAAGTTATTTTCCCCAGATCAAAGGTCTTTCGTTTAGGGAAAGCATAAAGTAATACACAAAAAATACTCATTTTTAAAGATTAAAATCTAGAGGCTGTTTATTTCAAAGTTAGAAAAGGATTAAATAACTTGCAAAAAAATTACAAGGACAGTTCCCTGCATGTGCTCAGTTTCAGAGCATCACCGCCTCTCTCAACTACAATCCATTCTTTGAGAATTAGGTCCTTTTAATTGGGTGATAAATATATATTTTATTGTCTATGCACAGGAAGCAGAAAAGTAAGAATGGTAAAAAAAGCCACACAATCAAGAGTAAAATAAGTGGTAAAAAATTTTAAACTAAGGGGGATAGAGTTTGTGAACAGAGGACTCTACAAGTACAGTATAACAACAGTTTTTTTTTTAATGCCAGTTATTTCCACGCAGACGGAGAACAGCCATTGCTACTACCAACCAGAGCTTATTTGTTTTAATAGTTTTAATAATTAGTTTAAGTCTTGCTAGATTTCCTTCAGATTTTGTGGTCTTTTGGTACTGAGATGTTTTTGTTTATAAGTCATATTAGAAGTGTTTTAGGAAATATTACACTTTTCATTGTTCCAGAAAGGTTTAAGAAAAAAAATAGAACAGCTGAGTTATCACAGACATTGATATGAGAATTATTCATGGAGGACAAACTTCATCATGCAGGAACAAGAAAAAAAAACAGTTTTCAGTATGCTAAGTTACTGCACAGAAAGAGAAAAAACAGAAATAAGTCCATGTGCTATGAAATTAGCCAACCCATACCCATCTCCCGGACAATGACACCTGACAGGTCTTCAGAAAAAGGTCCATTGACTAATATTGTTTTAGCAGTAAACACAAGATTTATTTGCTATGCCTGTTATCTCCAAGGGTTACATGAAGGCATGGGGATCAAGCCAACCCTAAAGGTCTTCTCTGAAGACATGACTTACAAATTATTTGGCACCTTGTCTGTACATGGGATAATGCAGAATGGATTTTTTTTCTTTTTTGAAACAGAAGAAAACCTCATACTTCAATCTATCAGCAGGCCCAGGGGAACGCCTGTGACAACAATAAATGATACTGTGGTTCCCTGTGTGCCATCAAATATGAAATGGCTTACCGAATTCTATTTGTTTCACCTTGTTTTCTGTGTTTTTTAAACAGGGAGTTTCTATTCACATTCACCAAACCTACACGAATTCTCTCATACCTACAAACATACTTATCCTTCATTCTGGTAGGCCTTGAAGCTGTTTAACTTTTTTCCTTGACACAGATTTGGGGTAGCGTTTATGTCTGTGTGTGTGTGGTGGTGGTGGTTGTGGGGGGGTGTTTGTGATTTAACTGTTCTTAAATCTATTGCATCTGGGAATTATTAATTTGTATCTGCTTTGCTTCAATTCCACCACTTAAGCACGGGGGAGAGAAAAGTGGCATTCTATTCAATTTTATATTTCTGAAGCCCCTGGGCCTCAGCCGGGTCTGCTCCAGGGTCTTGGGTGTCAAATGCCAGGCCTTGTAGTGAGCTGTCAAAGAGCAGAATAGGCCTGGATGATTGATGACTGGAGAGGCTGAAACCCAAACCCCAACTGCAAATGCTAGCTCGCCAAAAGCCGTCCACCCCAACAGTCGCTATTCAAGGTCAGCTCACATACCATTACACCCAAAACACTGGGCGTCTCTCTCGGCCTCACGACTGAGAGCAGCCTTTCTTCAGAAAATATCCGCACAGTCCCTTGCCAGATTTCAAACCACTTAATCCCAGTTTAAAAAAAAGAATGGGGGGCTTTTTTCTCCCTTCCTCCCTCCCTTCTTTCTTTTCTTTCTTCCTTCTGCCGTACTTGACTTGGTGTGCTCGAGAGGCTTTGGCATGGGGGGGGGGGAGTTAAAGAAGAGATGGGGGCTGGGAAACTGTGCGGAGGTGGTGGGGGGAGTGGAATAACTTTGAACGCCCAAATCAGATGACAAGATTATTAATGGTGCAGGCAATGTCATATCTGATTCCATGCATATTCATGGCGGAGCCTGTACAGATGGGACCATGGGGCTGTGAAAAGTTTCTGCCCTCCATAGTGAGGAGGTCAATTGGTTTTACAGTAGAGCATTGTTATGCCTTACATCGCACAACTTGGGAAGGGCAGTGAGCTTGGAGGGAGCGAGAGAGGGGGAGTGCAACCCACTGTCTTGTCTTTTTCAAAGGGAGAGAGGGAAAATCAACAGTGGTTTTACACTGCCTTTGCTTCACTATAGTTTCCTTCTCTGTCTCAGCAGCAGAGATACAAGATACAAGCAGATGCAGCATCAGTAGCAGTCTGTCTGTAGGAGCTGCATAGCAAATATGTTCCATATATTGTGCAAAAGTGCATCAAATTATAGCACTTCCTTTCTGAATTCTGTGAAGACACACAACTGGTTTACGTGCAATTATCTTGGTGCTGTCTACAAATATTTGGTTCTTTTAAAAAAAATTTTAACAGATTATGGTTGTGAACGCCTGCAGAGTTTGTGGAGTTGGCCAGGAGTGCAACATCTTTGAATTGAAATCCATAGCAAAATGCAGGTTGCACTAAATTCTTTCTTTTTTTAACTAAACATGATCCCTCTCAGCCTTGATCTCTCTCTAAATCATCACCTAAGCTGATTAATGTTAGCATGCCTGATGTTTTTCTTTTCTTGGAAAATGTCATAGCAAACAATGCCATTTCAGATGTTTCAAAACACAGCAGAGGGCTGAAAAGAAGACAGGAAAGGAAAGACATAGCTCACATTAATGAAATATAACTCTTGTGTTATTTTCCTATAAGGGTGTTTAAGAGCTGCTTTCTTTTCCTTTTCTTTCCTGTTTGCTTTTTCACAGGCCAGGACTCTTAAAAGGAGTATCTATGATTAAGAGCAACTCTCTTTTGAAATTGCACCGAAAATCATTATGATCAAAGGCTGCCTGGACGGAACAATGGCTGTATTTTTATATCCCGCGGATCAATGCCTGTTGCTTGTTGATCTGTTAATCACAGGGCTTCTCTGCCATCTTCATTAGGTCTTCATCTGAACCAGTGAATCTTCAGAAGAGGAAAGAAAGAAAGAAAGGGCCGCTATATTTTATCCTCCCTCTCTCTCACTCACTAGCTGTCTCTCCCTGTCTCTCTTAAGTCAGGAAGATGGTTATCTGCTCTCCGAAATCACTGCCTGTTCACAAGATCAAAGCAAGCACCCACAAAACCTTAACGCGGCTGATTACTGTTAATTAAATGGCATAAGTGGTATTTAGAGTTCATTAAAAGCTCAGAGAGAAAACACTGGTGTATGGAAAGTGAGTCTTGAGGAGGGTCGGGGGAGATGCGGTCACTTCTGGTTTTGAAGATGAGAAGAGGGATCCACTGCCCTCAATGCCAGGATGGTGCAGGCAGGTTTGCTGCATTTCATTCTCTTTTCATGAAAAAAATAGAGAGATGGCATCCGTGTTTAAGCTTAGCTTAATGATGATGCACAATCGCGGCTCTTGATCGGCTTATCACCCACTGGTCTGCCCCCCCGGTAATCAGAGCTTTCATCACAATTATTAATGCCCACTACAAAGATGAAACAAATAAAAACTTGCTTGTGTCCTCCAGGACTGAGAATTAATAAAGCCTTTTGGTTTCATGAAACAGAAGAGATTCGGATACCTGAGAGCAGGCCTGCAGCCTCCTCCTCTCTCTGCTGGTTCCAAATCATTTATTTTCCTTTTTCTGCCTGACTACCTTTTTTGAACATGTACGATTCAGTTCTAAATTGGAGACATTGTATATTATATTAGAGTACTTTGAAAAATGTAAACCCCATAATATATAAATGAACACCCTTGTTACGGATACAACAATGTGCACTAAAAGAGAGCGGAAACTCATTAAACTCACCTGTGATCAGCAGCCTTGCCTTGAAATCACATGTGGAAGATTTGTATTTACACGACAAGCCATGGAAGGCTTATAGGAAAGTTTTACTGTTACACAGCATTTACAGGTTCTCATCTTCATATGTTTTTCGGCAAGAAATGCAGCTCATTCCTCAACAAAATCTGTTTTGTGTTTTTTTTTCTAATTCTTAAGTCTATTTTTGAGTGGTTCCTCAAACACAGGTGAACGTCATTTTCTTAGGGGAAAATGACAGATCACAACAGCTTAGCCATTGTACCTTAAAAGCCCTGATAAAACAGAACTGGCTAATTTAAGAAATCTGTTGAGTTGAACTTAAGAAGCCCAAACTATTTATGTACCCTCTGTTTATTACACAGGCTTATCTCTAAAGAACTCTTTGACAACAATATGCATGATTTATTCAGAATCCGAGTGTCATATTGTGAATATGAAGGCTTACTTTGTTGGAATGTTCCCCATATTAATCTGCCTTAAAGAAAAAGAAACATAGTGAGCACAGAGGTTAAATCAGTCGTATCGGCTTTTTTAGCTAAGTGGGAACTTCCAATAAAGAACTTCTCTGGTTTTACTGTCAAATCTGTGAAACTGTGTAAAAATACAGTCTTGCCAAACTGTATGATGTCACCATCCTGTGGTTCAGATTACAAATAATCAAAGATGGTGTTAAAAAATATGCTTTACATTTAAACACAATTACTAATAAATGGTTATTTTAAGATTCAGGAAAGTAGATGATCAATATATATACTGTATATAGGATTTCAGAATCTAATATCACAAGTGGAATGTGTCTCAAGGTGTTAACTTCACTTTTTGAAACTGTAAAAGCAATAGTAATCGTTAATAACAATACCTACTGCCTTGTTGTCTGATCCCATCAGGTCTCAGAAACCCAGCAAGGCTGGGCCTGGTTAGTACTGGAATGGAAAACCTCCAGGGAAAACCAGGCTGCAGCTGTAAGTGGTGTTGTCAGACCTGTAGGTGGCGATCTTTCCCCTAAACCAAAATACCCAATTAACACCCCTGTGTGGTGACTGGGAATGCTGAAACGTAGGGGTTCCATCCTTCAGGTAAGATGTTAAACTGAAATGAACACACAGTATATTGGGGCTGCTGGTTTCCGATGGTTGCCAACTGGGAGGTGGCTGAAGTGGGTCTACTCCTTTTTGTAAAGCACTTTGGGATCCTTATGTAATGAAAAGAGCTATAGAAATCCATGGAATTATAGGAAACAATGGAAAGAATATTTAAAAGAAATAAACATCCCAAATGAGGAGTCAAACATTACCAGGAAAGGCTGTCAAGATTACATCTGTGGGTGACTGGAAAAAAGCCATGATTTCAAAAGCAACTCATGGAGGCTGATAATGTTAATGGTCTTTTCTAGGAAACTGGTGGAGTCCAAAGAAACTGTGAATACAATACCAAAAAATGCCATAAATGAATTAGCAGATCATGGGAAAATCACCATATTAAAAATGTAATAATATGTGCAGCTCCGCATGCATATTACTGTATACAGCGGTACGTATACAGTATATGTCCGAGTTCTATTTTATGCTTGCATGTCCAAACACCTTTGTTTTTACAGCTTTCCAGCACAAACACAGCCACATTATAAAGCTGTTATCTGTTTGTTTTTCTGAAGATCCCCTGGATTTTATTAATGGGCAGGAAAGGAGGATGTGGTCACTTTAAAAGCTGAGGAATCAAGGACCAAAGAGAGGGGAAGCTGGCGGACGTCTGTAAATGTTTGTTTGCCAGGCGCTTGCTGGTGTCAGACTTCCTGGCATTCTTCTATTTTATCTTTTTTTTTCTACTGGACTGAACTATAAACTGCTTAGGGAGCACGGAAGATCTAAGCTGCTGTGTTGTATGTGTGTGTGTTGCCCTGTATGAAATGGAACCGAGCCTTAAACAGCCAGGGCCCGGCCCTTGGAGTCAGGGTCAGAGGAGATTAACCCATGTGCTCAGGACGTGGTCTGAAAGATTAGACTCGAATAGGTCAAAGGGCTGCAGAGGGCACTACAGGCCCAAGCAGGTTCAATCCTGCCGTTTATCTCTTGCGCTTGTTGTTGACAAAACTGGCCTAGTCAGAGTGCTGAGAGTGGTGTAAAAAACTTGTTTACAATTCACGGGGTCAAGGACTTGAGGACAGATAACTATTAACAGAACAACTTTTCAACAGCGGTGAACAAGAGAGGGAAAGAGTGCAGCATTGGTGAGTTATGTTTAGAAGCACAACATTGTTCGGGAAAGGGGGTGAGATTTGACCGTGCTCGGTTTTTTGTGCAGCAGTGCTGTTATTCACTGCCATAACAACAGCAGAAAAGAAACTGCTAAACTTCTTCAGTTTGATTGCAGAGAATCTTAATAAAGGCCTTTCCACTTGCATGTGCAGGAAAAAGGCACATGCATCAGTTTCAAATGCTGTTCTCAATCAAGTACCTAAGAAGTATTGGGTTTCTGCATAGCGGCCTGTGTATGAAGCTCTTTGGTAATGTGATGCAGTGCCCACTTTTGTTAAAACATTTGCCTGCGTTGTTTAAGGACTCAGTGTTTTTCATTTCTCTACAACCAGTATGTTTGTACAGTATCTTTTTCTGTTCTTCTGAGAGGCCAAAAGAAAGCCCAGGCGCTTTTTTTATGTGAAGACTGGTCAGTGGATAAATCTGAAGACTTGACCACCTTCTGCATCTCTTCCAAGTACTGGTACAGCTTAGAAGGTTTTACCCTACCATGAGGATTTGACCTTTTGTAAAAATAAAAATCTTTAGCAGATTGTAAGTGACACTTTTTTTTTGTTTTTTCGATTAATGTGGATCACCACATTTCTGTGGTGCCAAAAAAATGTGTGCTTGATACATAAACACCAGATGGAAAACAACAATATCGCCTTAACAAATCATGGTGCCTCACATTAATTTTAAAGATATTACAGCTGTGGACATCTTCCATTTTAAACAATGAAAGCATTTTGAGATTAGATCACTTTGTTGCATGAGGTCCTAATTTGAGTGACGTTCCGTATCTCTTTTCTGCATGTCATTTTTGTTGGTATTAAATAACACAGTGTGGACAGTGCCAAAAACATGTTAGTTTGCTTGGGACATATTTCTGCTTTTCTTTCAAGCTGGGTGTGTGGCTTTAGTTTTTTCACAGCATTCGAAACCCGAGAGACTTCTGTGTAAAAAAAGATCCCTTTGTATATCAAATAGCTCAGTGTGCCAATCCAGGCATTTGGTTCTTGACTTCTTTGACCTAGCCTTCTTTAAGCGGCATGGTCAGTTTCATGCTTTTCCGGGGGCCAAAGTTCAATCCTGGAACATACTCGTGACTCAGTTTTAACAGCTTTGGCTAGGCAGGACAATGCTTCCGCTAAGCACGAGGGACGCCACGTCTCAGAAAACTCCAGACTCTGCCAATCCACTGCGTGGTTTTATTGAGAGCTTTCCTAGCTTGCAATGTTTTTGTAGGACCTGTTGTTGTCAATGGTTTTATGTTTTGGAAGCTCCATCTGATGCCAACTTGTTAAGCTTTTGAATATAATACCTGAAGGCAGCACATATGAATACTATAATGTATTTACAGGAAGCGGTCCAGTAATTGACGTATATTATTCAAAAAAACTTATCTGTGCTTTCCGAAGGACGAAACATATCGACCATTTTTCCACTAAAGCTCTGCACCCCAAGATATAGAGTATATAGCAATAGTCTGGAGGTAATCACGGAGATATTATTGCAGATATTTAAGGTAATCCAATGATTTTCCTATTGCCTCAAGTCAGTACACATACATGAAGTCCATTTGAGTGTCTCAAATACAACCAGCTGACTCAGAGCGTAGCAAGCAGGAAAACAAATGTTTAAGTCACAGGCAACCCTGTAACCCTAACTGTCTTTTGCTTTTCCTTCCTACAGTGTGTGAATTCTGGAGTCCTGTTTATTCTCTTGTCCTCTCAGCCTGACGTCTATGCAGAGAGACATTGAAAGGCTCAACAGAGACAACCAAAATCCAAAACAAAACTCTCATTCCAAGTTAGTCGTAGTGGAGTGGTGTTTACCTCAGAGGCTATGAGAAGCCAAGAGGAGATTCCACCATGCAGTCCTCTTCATCCTTAATGACACAATGCAGAAGTTTTAGGAATTACATGCATAAGTCAGAGTGATGTCTGTGTTAATTTAGTTCATCTCAAGGGCTATCTTAGCCCCAGAAGTTGGACAGAATTGATTTGAGCACAAAAGCCACAACTCATTTCAGCATTGATTTGTAAATCTTACCAAAACCCAGTGTCCTACCTTAAGTCAAACTAAAAATTAAATATTTTTATTGTGACCTCCAATGAGTATCATCTTAGATATTTCTAAGGAGTGTAACATGAAGACACATTAAGACCATAAACATGCAAAAATAAAATCAAATGTACACAAATTAATTAAAAAAAACGAATGCAATGATAAATAAAAAATAGTACATCTTCTTAAGGGATGCCCTTTTAAAGAAAGGCCCTGATTTCAACCTGTAGTTGAAGACATAAAAGAAGTCAAAAACAAACTGTAAAAAGTACCACTCCTGAAAGCCCCTCTAGTAGGAGATACTCAGCAATGGGCTGATGCGAGTGTTCTGCTATTCAGGGGGTTTAGCTGCTTTCCACCCTGTTTTCTCAGTTGTATGGCCTCCCTTTCTGTCCCTTAAGGCACAATGTGAAACAGCACAACAATTAAATAACCCCTCACTCAGGAGAAATGATGGATCATTAGCCTATAATCCAGGGCTTTTAAATTCAAACGAATTGCTGGTCTGTTGACAGTTTGAGAATCTGTATCATTTTAAGGTGGGGGTAGGTGGCAGGCATATATTTGGCATGCATTTTAATCAGGTTATGGGCATGTTGGAAACTCAGAGTGTATTATCTTTAGGATAATGTTCCTGAGCGTGGCAACTTCACCACAGTGGGTCCTATGGAAAACAAGTAAAATAATAATGACCTGTGAACCTCGCCTATACTATTATGATTTGGATTAGGTCAGTTATTCTTGCTGCTTTTCCCCAGTTTATTAATTGTTTAAGGAAGAAAGGAATTAGTTTGGTTTCTCCAGAGAAAAAAGGCTAATTTTTCACGACTGGATGGTCAAAGCTCAAAGGCTGGAGATCTACTTAAATCTCCCTAACGCTGCAGTGAAGAGTTCGTGCAGAAGTCCAAGATGCACTGCAGGGAGCTAATGCTCCTCGTTATGACAGAAAGGATATTGTATGGGACAGAAGGAAAGCTTTACCTTGATCTCCATAAGCATGAAAATTCCCCAAATAAACAAATACAAGAGTGAAAGATGGCGTAAAAGCTAAAACTCTCTTTGGGAAAGATCTCAAGAGCCACAGGAATGTGGACTTGCTGGAGTTATTTCTCTGCTCTATAAAGATTCATTTCTGCGTTGTTGACTTTTCTAACAGACTACTGCAAAGCACTATTACCAGCGATCACTTACGTAACCCTGAAATTGTGCAATTAGAAAGTATTCATTTAAAAAAAAAGTTGTGACTTGCAAATTTAAGACAGTTAGACATCATTACTTATGCCAGTCAAGCAGCCTTTACCCTTCCTAAAGTAATTGGGTCTGATTGCTGACTGGTACTATAGACTTAATACGTAGACTTGTCTGTCTTAAATCTTTTCTTCCGTTTGAAATGCTTGTATATGTCTTGTAATTACAATCCATTAAAAGTATATTGGGCAGCATGGGGGCACAGTGGTTAATTCAGCTGCCTTGCAGTGCTGGGACCAGGGTTTCTCCTCCTGGGGTGCTACCTTGTGGAGTTTTTACATTCTCCTTGCGTTCATGCAGGCTTCTAGGAAAACTGGCCCGGGTGTGAGTCTCTGTGTAATGCAATGGGCCGCCATCCTGTCCAGGGAGTATCCTGCCTTGCACCTGTTGCTTCCTGGGATGGGCTCTGTCTTCCCTGCCCTGCCATCCTGTTCTAGATAAAGTGGTCAGAAAATGGATGGGTGGAAAGAGTGCTGTATATTTAAATTCAAAGGTGCACATGCATCAACACACCAACATTTCTGAAGCTTTTAGTTAGTAATCTTCCACACAAAGCAAAAAGTCTAAGTAATACACAGAGCCGTGCAGCACATACAGTAGTAGAAAAAAAATCAAATGTGCTGTGTGTGAGAATCTTTTTCAGTACTGTTAACTGGAAAGCACAGGTATAAAAACCTGGCAAAAAAATAGAGCACAAATGGTGCCGAATGATGATGTTGTGGTGTGTCCCAACAGGAGATGCACCACCCTACACTACAGAGTAAAGGAAGTTCATGACACAGGGAGCAGTAAGGGATACAGGATAGAGCACAGGGATGACTGGAGCTGCAGCCCTGGTGTCTGGACAGAGCACTGCGCTTGTGATTTAAGGAGTCTCACACATGGAGCATGAGGTTTAAGGACTGTGCTGGGCAAGACGTATATCACCAGTGTGAGCTGAAGGTTGTCTTCCCCTCTGGAGCCCCAGTCTCTGTAATGAACACAGATTTTTTTTCCTGTTGTTCAGGAGTGCTGGCACAAGCAATTACAGTTTAGACACTGACTCTACTCCAGTAAACAGACTTACCATTTGTTTCCTTTGCAAGATAATATGTTAAGACAGTAAATCTGTTGATAGTGAAGGTTAAGAAATAGAAAAAGGAAAGTGAGACCAAACAGCTATGCTGTGATATTCACCCAATTTAAAAAGTAAAAAGTAAAAGTTTAAAACTATTAGGTGTTCAACGGGGATGACTTTGAGAATGAATGAATTATATTATAAGACCAGTCATACTGTACAAACAAGTCTGTGCATTTCAAAATTATTTTTTCATTTCTTGTACTGAAATGTAAATTTAAGTGTTAAGAAATACTTGTCTCTTGGGATCATTTATTTTTTGGTTTATGAAGGTTGAGTAAACAATGGTTTAGAAGAGAACATAGAGATATTATAATATGAATCATGAATAAATACGTCCTTCTGTTTATTCTTTCAAGTCAGACTCTTTTTACATAATGTGTATTATTCCCACATGATAAATAAAACTGTAATATAAAATAGGATTTATTACACCACTCTACAGTATATATTGTAACCCTTAAATTGTGTGAGTGTTATATATCGTAGATTTCAACAAGTTATGGAAGAAAATGTATTTAAAAATAAATTTAGTTTCTATTATTCAGATTTAAATACATAAAGATAAATAAAGATGAGTAAAAGTCTAGAGGTGTATTTTCCCAGATAGAATTTCCATTGAGACCATGTCAACAGAGATTGGTCTAATACAAGACTCACAGTACTCAAGCACAATTAAAATTAAGATTATTTTCCCCTGAGATCAGTTGGCAACTCACAAGTACTTTGAATGGGGGAGTAATGTAGAGCTTGTAGTACCTCTTGAAATTGCAGGAAAGGATGAATGAGAGAAGTCACATACTGTAACTACTTCTGGAGGTCCAGGACAGGAGTTTCTCAGCTGAGCTTGACACTGGCTATGTCTTCATCAAGTGGAGGTGTGTGTATTTGTGCCAGTGTGGATGATTTCCACTGACGAAATACAGGTGCAAGAGAAATGTTTCCTGTGTCAGTGCCACCGGAATGGCTATTCTTCTTCATTGTCATCTTCATTTATGTCTCAGCTCAACATCCCAACATTCATGGCATGTGGTTTTTAGAAATCATGCCAATTTGTCTTGTTTTAACACACAACAAAAGCAGAGTACAAGAGTGCTGAGGGGGGTGGCAGATGCACTGCAGCAGAGAATAGTCTAAGTGGACCAATACAAGCCCAAAAGTTTTCTGCCCCAAAGATACCTGCCTCAATATTGGCACAAATACTTGGTGCATTTCATATGACAGGATTAATTACACTGCAGTTGCCCTGTTATTATGTTATATTGGACATTGTATAATACTTATCTATAGCATAATTCCAAAACAACAGGAATAACAGCAGAAATGCAGCATGTTGAGGCCTGATATTCTGATTATATTGCAAAACAAGGTACAGTACAATGTTTTTTTTTTGTTAAATATAGCAGTAAGCACATTTGCATTTTGAAGCACAGCTAAAAAAAACAAGTACTGAATGTTTAAAACTTGCAGTGTAACAGAAAGAAATGCAGTCTAACTGACTATTTTGAAATGACCGATGCAAAGCCCTCATCTTTAATCTTCCAAGACCTGTGATGATCTTTCATGGCCACAGGCTTCTATAGGACTAACCTTCTTTTGCCCTCTCAGGGCACAGACTGAGAAATAAGAGGCAATGGACCATGAAGATCAATGGGAAGCCAGGCCAGATGAGAGGATTGGTCCTGGTATAATTACACCTCCTCTGAACTAGACCTTCGCATTCACACAGACTGGCTCAGCCATGCCAGACATAATACAGCCTTTTTATTATTTTCTCCCCTTTTAGACCGGTAGCTATTACTGTATTTAAATTTAGCCGAAAGGCCATATGTGAACCAGCTGACCAGGGTGCTAATCTCCAGACCTTGGAGCCCTTTTTAAAAATAAAACTGAGGGATCGATTGCGCACGGGTGAATGAGCAGGTGACAAAAGCATATTGGAGTGCATCACCTACCAGTGACTGGCGAGACAACTGCTGGGGGCGAGCAGTGAACTGGGCTCTGCGACTGCTGAGGAGGACGGCGCTGACTCAGCTTGCAGGCAGGAGATATGTGTTAAAGGATGTGACTCAAGAAACAGGTGGGGTATTTTTCGGCTGCCTCTGATGTCTAATATAAGCTGTTTAGATTCAGTTTCATGACCCAACTAACTCTGTTATTATTGGCATAATAAGTCTGTGAAATGCACATCTTGCTCTAAAACAAATGGCAATATATAGTATATAGGCAGCAGTGTGGAGTAGCGGATAGGGCTCTAGAATCCCAGCTGGAGGTTTATAGGTTCAAATTCCTGGTGGGACGTTGCAGTTGTACCCTTGAGGAAGGTACAGGACTTTACTCACTTTGCTCCAGTTAATGCCCTACTGCATAAAAAAGATTCCAGATCTCATTACAGATATGAATTGGCTCTTAATTGATTAATCTGGTAAAATAAAGGATTAAATTATATTACTATACACTGCATAAAACAAGAGGCTTATATATAAGCCCTTTGTTGTTTTCTATGCCAAACATACAGTAGTTAAATTTCCTCCACAGTTTATCACCAAGTGTTTGCCATTGCTCTCTGGTCTCCTAGCACCACCCTTTCGTAATCAAAATGGGGGAGGTCGGAAGAATTAATGAATGAGATCACTACACTCATCTCCTTCAAGATGTTCCATGATTTCCAGCTGTTTCCATCTTTCGGGAATTACGCCCACCTTCCCTCTTCGGATTCTGCATTTTTGTTTTGTTGTTTAACGGGCGAGGGGCAGGAAAGGGGATTAAAACAAAGAAAAGTGAAGAACACTGATGCATTATTCATAAAGGCTCTAACCCTGCTCTAACCCTGAACTAACACACTTAAGAAAACACCAGTGAAAGCATAATACAAAATGAAAGCAGTGGTGAGCAACCTAACAAGTAGTTGAATGTGTAACACTGCTTAAATTACTGAGCTCAGAGGGTTTTTTATAACGAATGAAATCCTGCCCATAAATCAGGCATGGGGATCTCTCATCAATGCATATCACATACAACACAGAACATGTGAGTCTATTCATCTATCCATTCCACCCCCCCAAGACGTGCACCATTTACGGTGTACATTGGACTCATTTCATAACAAACAAACAACTTTTAAAGATCTAACAATTGCCGTTCGTTTGAATTTGCCTCCTGCTCCTCAGCCTCCAGCTTTTTTCTGATCATATGTTTGTACGTGTGTGTGTGGGGGGTGGAACAGCACACTCCCTCTCTTCCTCTCCTGCTGGTCAGACAAGCAACGCTTTGAAATAAGACTTGGGGTACCTGCCAAAGCCCCACACAGGTTTGGGTTCTGCCGGAATGCTGAAAATGTCTTGTTCTGATATTGTGTTGATAACATCCCAGATAACAAGGAGATATTGCCGTGATTCAGCATTGTCAGAAGGTAATGTCATTGTAATTGGTCAGCCTAGGCTACTCTTTACAGAATGCTTAAGGCTTCAGTGATGTATTGTTCTCTAGTCAGCTGTATTTCACTGACAAGTAGTCTTCATTGATGACAGCACTGCCTGCTACTTCTTAAAAGACATTTTCATTGCAATAAAAAAGAAGCAGAAGAAAAGAAGATAATTGATGCTTTCAAATCATATAGCGCACAAAAGGTCCCCCAGGGGTGAACTATCCACTTAAACTCGTTTTTCTTATTTAACCCCCCAGCCGGCCTGTGTGCGAAAAAAAATAAAGAGGGGAGAAAAAAAATGAAAATTAATTAGAAGGAAATGGAAAATAATGTTATTTTTCTGCCTCATTTCCAGGCCCTGACAGCCGTCACTGGCATATTCCTCTGACAATGCGGTGACCTCGATTCTTGCCCAAACCTGTCCAAACACATACAACATTCACATTGTCCCAGAGGTTAGCAGTGTGAGGCAGCTGTTTCCCACTGCAAGCTCAAACTCCGGGCTTTTCCAGTTACTACTGTCACCACTTGCTCTTCACCAGGAGGCATTAGCGTGGATCAGGGCCTAAGCTCCAAGCCTACAAGGAATTGGGTGGTACAGTTAATCAAGCCCAAACTCTCTCAGGCTTATACAATTAATAATGGATGAGTTAGCCTGAATGTGAATCACAGAGTTCCTCCACAAACTCTGTGGCTCTTGAGATCATCCCAGATCAGAATCAGCTGGATATTGATACTGATTTAAAATTTAGATCATCCCAGCTAGATTTATCTTATGGCTGAACATGAAGATTTTTGTTTATGTGTCAGTTTACTGTGGACTAAAAGTCACGTATCCCCACAGCAACCAAAAAGACAAGATGGTTCATTTTTTTGTCTTTCTAGTGCACCTTTCTTTTTTTCCTACATCTGAAGAAACATATTTTTTAACACTTTTCACTGAATAATGGGGTGAAAGATATGAATCAGTGATTTCCTGAAATCAATCAAATTTGTTAAATAAAGGGAAAGCAGTACATTCACAAATATGAATGACTAACTTATACAGGTTTGCAGCCTTTTTTATTTTTTTAAGTCCTGCATATGAGAACATGTGGCATTCATTTAAAATGCTTGGAAAAGCTGCATTGATTTAATTTCCTCTACCCTTTGTCTTTTTCCACTTGTAGTTAAAGATAATGTAATAATGCACTTTAATGTAGAGCATCCTCACCAAAATAAACTTCTGCAATGATCCAATGTGCGTGTGCCAGACTGCTGCCTCCATGCATGTTTAAAAAGTGTAGGATCTTTCAACGCTTACCTGTCCTGCAGGGTTTTGCTTTTTTTCTCCTTAATCCAGTAAAGTGCACTACATCTTTTTCTTTGTTCTTTGGCATTGAGAACTGAGGGCTCTAACATGTTGACATTTTGTGTGGATATTGCCTTTATGCAGCCACTGCTATTTTCTGTAAAGAGCCCACCTAATTCTTTGACTTTGAGGTCATTCAAAACAAGCCTGCTCTTCCAAGGGCCTATGAATTACTCACTGAGAGAAAAGAAAGAACCTCACCTGTCAACAGCTTTTCTCACAGGAGAAGGAATTACCTGTCTAAAGGGTTGAAAAAGCATCCTGTGAGGCCGGAGCTGCTACGAACTTCGCAACATTCAGAGCTGATCGCAAAGCAAACATTGAAAGGGCTTTTAGCGGTGCCTTGAAGGTATGTCTGAGTTTTCACTGATCTATTCCTTGTGATCTCAGGTCTCTCTTTATCTCTCCCATACTGAAAAGAAACTTTAAAGATATTTTATAAAGGAAAAGAGAGAAAATACTCCTTATACAGAAGCTGAGGATTTCCATATAGACGCACTGGAAATGACTGTACGTCATATCTGAAAATGTACTTTGCACCAGTCGTTTTTAATATTTGGAAAGTTAAATTTCAGAATGTAGCAAGAGGAACTTCAGAGATTCTTTTTGCAATGTTGCAGACTGGGAGTGGGTGCTAAACCCATTATTTTTTGGATACAGTATATACTTGAACTGACCAATCTGTTTGGCTTGTTACTTGTAGGAACTTTCATTGCTCAAGGGTCTAACAAGCAAATGTCTTGAAATACAGTACACAAATGAACCTTAGACATCTGGTCAACATTAACAAAGAATTTACCAAAGTCAATATTTATACTGAAATGCTTCTTATTACACTGTAATTATTATGTACTGAGTTAAATATTGCATAAATGTTAAAAGCACGATTTATGATCAACAGTACTAAATAATTATTATTTTACAATAAAACCCACAGCACTGTAGCAATAGCACATGTGTAATACCTATAATAAAGCAATAGAATCAAAAGGAATTTTGGGATAGTCCCAATTTGCTCCAAAACATAATTCCTTTAATTTGAGAAAAAAACAGTTATCCCGGTTTCTTTTCTCTGTTGACAAATTGGGAACAGTAGTTGCCATCTCAAGCAGATGTTAGCATTGATCAGTATAACTCCAGAGGTAACAAAACACAGAAAAACTTTTTTTGTTTTTTTTATTGTTTTTCTGGTGTGTACTTTGAGGTCATGAAATGTGAAAACGTATGTGACACAAATTAAATGAGCATGATATTATGCCACTTCTGCAAAATAGATATTTTTGAATAACATAACTAAATTTAAATCAATAAAATTTACATTTAGCTCAACAAAGTTAAATTGTCTGTTGGTTAATGTTGTGCTGAGTCACCAGACAGACAGATCAGAAACACAAAGGCACCAATGTGACTAACTTTATTTCTTATAAAAGAAGTTTGTTCTTGTCACTATTATTATTACATGTCATTTCATTTTGAACTAGTGTGTATAGGAATTTACAGCTGTGTCAAGAGCAGATTTTGCATTTCTCATTCGCTTTTGATTTTTTCGAGCTGTTTTCTATACAAAAGATAATAATGTCCTTTGTGATGCAAGACAATTAAAGAGTTTCTTTTTTGTTTTATAAATTGGCTAATAAACAGTCAAAGATTTTGAAAGAAATCAAATATTTTTATTTAGCATTATTTTTCTAATAATCTGCCCTTGGGCCCATGATATGAGTTATGTGTTTTTTACAGTTGCAGCAGCACAATGGAAGCGAAGATTTTCAGCGTCAAAGGCCGTCCAGGAATAATTGCATCAGTGTCAAAACATTCGCTAAAGTGGATTATCCATCCCACCAAAATGTTGCACTAAAGCAATTACCAATTAAGGCTCCCATACTTTCACTCCTTCTCCTGGTGGCCAGCCCAGTTCCCAAAAGTTTCCCATGAGAAAGCGGGACTTGCCTTTGAACAGGGCGACAGATGATGAAACCACTAGACTCACCTCGCTCGGACAAGGTGCAAATTAAATTAGCTGCGACATCCACCAGCATAAAGACAAAAAAGGCCAACAGAATAGGGAAAGGAGGAAGATAGTGGTGTCTGGCAACTCTAATCTAAATCCCCATGAGGAAATGTTGTCTTTGAGAACGTAAAAAAAAGAATCTGTGAGAAGGTATTCTTGTTGACACTATTTATCTTAAACTCCCTTGTCTTGGTGGCTCACAAAGGGACACAACTGTTAGTGCTTGGGCCATCCCTGGCAACCCCGTGGTAGGAATAAAGAAAGGGGCAGTAGCTGGTACTTTAAAATGTCAGAGCCTTTGTAGCCAGGACTAGTTTATGATGCTGATGTCAAGCATTTCACTCAATGAGGTCTTTGTCCCAGGCCGAGGCCAGGGCAGTGGGAAAACTGCCCACTCTCACTCAGTGGGGCCCATCCATCTTCTGCCAGACCTCACTGTCCCTTTCTCGCTCCAAACTCTTGTGCGTTAGAAATCTCCTTGGGTTAATGTACTGGAAAATTGACCTGCATGTTTATTGGGGAGGCCAGCTAAAAGAAAGAAAAATACAGGAGGGTAAAAAAAAAATATCTAGAAGAGTGACTCCTTGATCTCAGAGGGCAGGCCCTCAAACTTGTATTCTGTGACCCCAATGAAAGAGTCCCTATGACACCCGGGAAGTCACATTGTAGAGACTGACGGAATATACTTCCGTTCATTTATTATTATAATTATTAGGGGGAGCTGTAATGGTAGTAATAACAGCAGCAGTCGTTAGCGGAGCAGGCACATGGAAATAGTAATCCATCAGGGGCCAAAAAGGAAATTTACTATCACATCAAACTTACTTTTTTTTTTCTATTTTGTTTCCCTAATCTGGGACATTCCAGTTCCACTTTAGATGGATTTTAGAAAATATGGCCTTTAGTTGTCTTTGTGGGCCCTCATATTTAAATTGTGAGTTATTCATGTGATTTAGGAAATGGCCGTTTAAACATTTCTTTTACTCCTCTGTATTTTACTCTGCATTGATGTGAGTTTGAAGACCTTGTGATGCTGAGAGATGAAAGGCCAGTTGAAAAAGGGATGTGTCTGTAAACTCCTAGAGAGGTTGTCATGTGGAATCCACAAGGAGCGTATTGTGTGAAGTTTGCCTCCAGATTTCACTGCCGTTGACATGAAACCTCAAACCAAAGCCCTGGTCAGAGACGCAGCAGCCCAGTCAGTGAGACCTGAGTGTGTGAGCAGGCTGCTGTGTGTGTTTATGGGTGTGGGAGGCTAATTAGGAGTTTCTTCCCAGGGTCCCTGTTAGAGTCATAGTGAGCAGCTGGCCAGAACTGGACTCCCACTACTGGGTCAAATGTGCCACACTGCACACAACCTGAGAAATGCCAACTAGGCTGAGGACAAAACTGAGCTACTAGCTACCCTGAAGGCCTACTGGCATATTTTCAGATGTGGAAACGTCTTTTACAGTATGAAGGGAGAAAACAAATCTTAGAGCTATAGAGTAGACTCATTGATGTGAACACTGTGTTTTGTATTCACTGAAATATGCTAGACAAATGAATACTTCGTTTTGTACCTAATTTGGTAATTAAATACACTCAAAATCTTTATCAGCACTAAAATGAGTTAAATTGTGTGCTGCTAAATTAACCCAGTCTGACCTTTTTTCTTTTCCAAAATCTACTGCTTGGGCTTCATGCAGGACCATATTATTTTTTATAAAGACAAATGGGTTCAAAAGCAATAAAGGCATTATAAACCAGCTGCCAAACCTAAATAGAACTGTAGAACCTAAACCAAATTTTGTATCTCAAGACCAAGGTCATTGGTCTTATTTTGGGATCATTTTTTAGAAATGTAACAAGAGAATACAATCCACACTTGCTAACAAATATTCTTCAAACATGACAACAATCTGTTCAAAATGTTTGCAGAAGAAGTGCCAGTATCCGTGTGAAAGAATGAAAGGGGAAGATTTAAAAAACGAAAGGATATGCACATACTCCAGACAGACAGATAAAGACAGACTTTAAATCAAACACCAGCCACTGACACCATCGATCTAATCTCTCTCTTTGTCCTTGGCGGTGCTCAAGGGTCAAAAACTTTAGGTCCCAGAAGTCTCTTGACACGCAGATGTTACTGTAACGTGGCCAAGAAATCAGGCACAAACAGCACCTCTGACCCCTCGTTTGTCAGCTGATCTGGGACAGCCTCTTTGAAATAGACTCCTAACTTCTATAAATTAGTGCACTTTCCCACCGTCTTCTTCCATTCACTCACATGCCTCTCAGTTTTGTGGTTAGCTGGGGAACGGCGCTAGCACAGTTGCTCAAAGTCTGACCCCTGGCTCCACGAAGGTCAGAGGCCTCAGACCTAGGTCAGTCCCCTTCTTTCTTTTCCTCCCACCAAAGGCTTTGCGATGAATGGGAGCTCAGGAAACAAAAGCTTTTAGCAGAGACAGGCAACTGTGCTCTATACATCAGCGCTTCCACTAGTACAGGCCCCTTTCCAAACTCACTCTCCCAATCCGGAGACAGCGGCCCAGGAAGAATCCCTAAAGCAAGAGGGGAAGAAAGAAAGAAAGACCGGAGGACGGAGTACTCAGGGACCAGATAATGACTTGACAGCCATCTCTGTTACTTCTCATTGGATCGGTAACTTCAATCTCTGTTCAGAACAAACCTTACATTAACCCTCGCGTTCTTCATCTTTTAACATACTGCAAGTTAGGCAATCCAAACCACTGTTAAAACCCCATTAAGGTTTTTATTTCACATTCCACACCTATATGTATTAAAAAGGGATGCTACGTGTACAACAAATATGCATCAGTGTGAAAACAGCTTAAGTTTTAAAGTGGAAATTGGTAAATCATTATGATGTCAAAGATTGTAGGTGCTTCTTTTAAGATCTGTCTGTTTATGCCCATCACAACCATCTGAAGGTATAACACTAAAGTCTCCACATTGTGCTAACACAGGGTTCTCGGATGAAGTAAACTTTTTATACAGGCTTCATGTATCATTCTCAACTTTTCACACCCCTCTTAGGGTTTCTCATGGTATTTTCCAGTTAAGGTGAAAGACCCAGACCGCTGTCGCACCCAGATTCACTTACTGCTGACCTGCTGTCACGCAGGTCACAGAAGGACCAGAGTGCAAATCCTGCAGTTCAAAGTTTAAGCCTTCCTCCCCAAAAAAACAAATAGTCGTCACTCCAAAGTAGAAAACTCTCAATGTCCAATCACATTAAATGGGAAGAACAGAATTTCTTGCTCTGTTACATTTTAATGTTCATGCAGTGAGATGTCATGTGGACAAATGTGAACTCCAGCTACTGTATCTGTTTCATCCCCATCTTCCTATACTCTCACATAAAAAAGATTTTATTGTCATTAAATAGCATACTTTTTCATCAAAAGATCATCAAGCGCAAGGGGTTTTAAAAGTCCATACATTTTTCATTTCTGATTTACCTTGCCTTGAAATCAGATTTGACCCTTTTAAAAGTGGCAGAAGCAAACTAATAGCTGAATAAACCATCCCTTGCCTCCTTCCCCTTTCCTGGTATTAATACCAGATTCCAGAGGTTGGGATCGGCAGACACGTTTTAAGCAAACGGCATTAGGTCAAAGGTCAGCTTCAGAGGCCCAGTGGGTGAGAGGTTGAATAACTTGAAGAAAAGTAGTAACAGTTTCAGCGAGGAGATGTTTAACAGGTTTGGACTTCTCTTTCTCTCTCTCTCTCTCCCTCTCTCTGTTTGTCTCGCATTTCGCATGTTTGGCAAACATGTTGGGCTTTGTCATCTCACCTTGGATCATGCAACTGTTGAAGCAGCAGCAGCTATGCATATGCCTGCCTGCAGTTTCTTACAAAGCTCTGCAGCCTCAACAGAGCTCTGATGCATAACATGCACAACCCAGGCCTGTCTGCTTACCTCCAAACAATCCCCCACTCTTGCGGCCAGTAATACCTCAGTTCTATGGGAATTAGGCCTTAACTCACCTTCAGAGTGTATGTACGATCATATGTGAATAGAAAATATGAATTGAAATGTTGATATAAAATATCTATTTAAATATTTAATTTATTCCTCTGCAGTTTACCCTGTATTAAGTTCATAAACTTTTCTTCTTATTATTTTGCTTTCCCTTATTAATGGAGAGAGGAATACAAAGAACAAACTACACTCTCTGTGCTGGTATAGCTCTCATGGGTTTCAGGAGCTCTGGGACAGTGATCTGGGAGCAATTATAAGAAACTTAGAAATGACTCAGATCACAGTTAAGCAGTGTGAATACTTTGGGTATTTGTTTTCAAATATTATTTTTCACCACTTACTATACATTAGTCATAAAAGCAAACTTCCAAATGATTACGAATTATCTGCATTAGGTGATTTATATTTATGTGATTATATGAATATGTATAATCATATGAATTTTGATTAGCTTATTCAGGGATGGGACATTAAACATATGGTTTTAACTTAGTTTCAGTTCTTTTCAACGTTGAAGCTACCCCAAAACCTGAAGAAAAAAAAATATCACTATCGCTTTTGACAAAATTTGAAAATACCTGTATACATTTCTGTCTAGGTGAAAAAGTATCTAATTTCCTCCCTTTGGGTGAGTTAGTCAGGGTTTCTCTGCAGCTTTAAAGAAACCATATGCCTTCTTCCAAAGCAATTGCAGTTTTAAAAAAAACAACAACAACAACAACACAGAATTGCAAAAAAAGGTTGATTGCTCAGGGGAACAGATCACAGTTTTGTGCAGTTCAAAACCCAGGTGTGCTGAGTGGAACATATACTTTCCTCCTAAATTAGGCGTTGAGGGCTGGGAGAAGGGCAGTAAAATTAGTGGAATTACTGGATGATTTTAACCAGATGATTGCTCCAGTTGGACACCAGAGAGTTTTCATTAGGGGCCCTAATTTACAAGCTGCTCACTGCATTCCAGAGATTGCCAAAACCCCCCCAGGTCCTAAAAGACACTGTGAAGTCCAAAATGGCAGCAGATGCCCTCTCAAACACTTCAAAATTGTTCTCTTCTGAAAAAGAAACTCTTGTTTAATGAAGAAAGGATCCACAAAAGACTGACAATGCTTATGAACTATTATAAAGATGGTGCCTTTTTGAAGAAAAAAAAAGAATTTGGGAGACTTTGCCCCGTCACTCGTAAATTTATTACGTTTTTTAATCAACCCTCAGTTTCAATAAAAAGGTTCAGCAAGGCCCAAAGCTCTGACTAGATCATGGTGAGACTGCCACTGTGAGCCATTTTCCGCATTCAAATAAGGAAGACTGGTTCAGAACACTCTCAGTAGGCTTTGCAGATGTCTCTTCTTGTTGGTAAGAAGACAGTGTTTAATGGTGAGTGATGTATCCATATATATGAAAGTGTCTTGTGTTCATATGTTTGTTTGAAACTGTAAAAATCATAAATTCAAAACACGTGGACGCACAAGTTAGGATATAAAACTGGGGAAAAATCAACAGTAAATGTTCAGGAAGAATGTTTTTCTTGTTAGAAGCGAGACCTTTCCTACTTATACTGTCAGGGCCATGGTTATGTTGCCTTTACATCATGAGGGCTAGTATAACTGTTTTAATAAAAAAGAAGCATTCTTTGAAAATATTTCATGAGGAGGCAATATCTGTTAGATTACTAAATACACTCATAAAAAATCTGTAAAGAATAGTATCAAACCTGCTATTTCTGTGTGCTTTATTTCTTTTTATATTGAGATAATAAGAACAATGAGAGTATAATCAAATAATGAATGCATCAAGGCTAGATTTGATTTTTTTAATCAATCATTCTGATGATTGGGACTAGATTACAATGCCAGCAAGATTTTTTTTCCTCCACATTAAGAGTACAATATGACTCCAAATGCCAAAAAAAATCAACGAGACAACTGTTTATACAGGTCTGAACCCCGGCCAAAGAGGACGCCTTACTGTACCTTTAGTGTAATTCATTGCCATAACGTACACTTCATAATTATGGAGGTTCAAGAGGAAAGCAAAGAAAGAAGTAAAGGTCAATTCCACACTGAAAAGTAGAAACAAGAAATAACGTTTTTGCTGAAAATCCTTCCTCAGGTTTAATAGCTTGATTGCTTCCTCTAAACAGCGAAGAAAATTTCTCTATGTTCCTAACTTACATGGAGCATTTGTAGAAAGAAATAAAAAAAATTGAAAGTTCACACCGGGGAAGATAGGATAGAATACAGAAATATACTCCCATATACAGTACAATAAGAAACCCAAGACATGTATACCATAATGAGGTTTACTGTGATTTTATTTCACAAGAACAACAGCATTAATTTACCGATTGTTCCCTAGTTTTTCAGCCCCATTCATTGTTTGATTAATTACTTTTTTGTTGTTGTTGTGTTTTCCTGTCACCATGTTCGTTTTACCTCATGTTGTAGTGCTTGTACAACGCAGTGATGTGGAGCAAACCTTTACGAGTGTTATTGGTACAGAGCGACTTAAACAGTCCCTGAATACTTTAAGGCCAGGGGTCAGGTCAAACAGTTTAAGGGAAGGTGAAGACAGAAGGTTAAAGTGTTTCACTTCACTTCACTGTTTATTCTACAACTGTCCCTTCTCAGTATGGAGTGTGCTGTGGTGAGAAAAGGTTAAAGCACAGTTCATGGTAGTCCCTACAGTTAGATAGGCTGATTTGTTCATTTCACAAAAGCTTTTCTATCACAAAATACAGATAAGACAAAACAATACAACAAAAGCACAAAATGGAGAAAGCATAAACACACCTGCATCTGAGAGGCCTGCAGAAATATTGTTAAGAATTATCCCTGTATAGAGAGTTATAACGAGTCAGGTAGTTTTACTCATTTACTGTTTAGTGCATTTACAGTACCAAGACATCAGCCCTTTTGTGCTGTCATTACTGAATGTTTCTCTATTGCAGCTCCCTGTTCTTAAACTGTCACAAACAGAGCATTTGTATAAGAGGCTCAAGCTTTGTGTCTGTGTAAGTACAAATGTACTGTTTATCGCTCCAAGGGAATTCATAAAGATTTTTAATCCGCCATTTCGGATCTGTTCCCTGAGGATCCCAACACTACAGCACCAAGCACAAGACACAGCTGTGTCTGGCAAAGCTACAGAAACAAAAATCAGGGGCCACTGTCTAAAACAAGGTTATTCTCTGATTGACTGTGTTTATAATTCGTGATTCATCGGTCGAAGTCTTGATTTGATCTGGGGCTCCATTTCTAGCTTTTATTTTGGTGGTCTTGTGGTAAACACCACTTCTACTGTTTTGCTGCCATTTTCTTTTACTGGGTGCATTTAAAAAGGAACAGGATAATAAAGAATATGAAAAGGCTAAATTCATTTTTTTGTGCTATTATTAACATTCAAAAGAAACACCTGCTGATCAACAATAGTGTATACATACCTGATACAGACATATACCCACATTAGCTCTCTTTCCATCTCTGTTTTTTTGTGTTTTTGGTACTGATTTACATAGAAATTGCAGCTCCTTATTGATAGATGTGGTGATCAATTCAGGGCTTTGTGAATGTGAACTGTGAGAACTTCAGTTGCAGGTATTGATTTTCAATCCACACCAAGGGGTGCTAAGCAACTCCCAGAAAGCAGGCATAAATTACATATTGTAAACCTGAGCACCAACATTTGTGGCTGATGTTTAGTCTGAGCTTGAAACACAGGGACATCTGAAGCAGGTGGCATGTATTGCCAAAAAAGGACTGTTATTTCCCACGCCCTCAAAAGCATGTTGGAAACTGATTTCCTTTTGTCAGATAAGAGAACAAAAAAATTAAAGCCATCTCCATGTCCTAACAAAAACAAAATCTACATATGTCACAAATTGATTTTTTTATATAGTTATTGATACATTTTATGTTGTTTGTTCAAAAAGGAAACATGTTGAGGAATAGCACTTTGTCTCTGAGATGGGTTCCCAACAGCTCAACAAAGTCAGAGTATTTGATTGTTTCTCTTGCACTGCAAAATGAGAATCAGACACATAAATCAGAAAAATGCACTAATATTAACAAATAAAAAGCCAATTGAATCTATATATAATTTATATATAGAATCTATATATATATAATCTAAATAGATATATAATTTATATGTAGATATATAGATATATATATATAATCTATATATACAATCTGTATATATTATGCCAAAATATTATTTCCATTTCTCATCATCAGAAATGTCAATCTGATATTTTCCACTATATTCCAATCCATGACGAAAGTATTTCCAATGTTTGAATGTTTTACATTTCAAATGCTAACACTCAAAGACAAAAAAAATGAAGACAAAGTCAAGATGTTTTCCATGTCTTTGTTTCCAATGATTTTCATGTCCTGAAGTAATTAATGAAAAAAATCATGATTACTGGAAAGTTGCTGGACCTGGATCATGATGGCTGAGAGGGGATTGAATTTTTGTTTAACACATAAGCAGGATTTGAGAAATTAAATATTTTAGAATGTTGAATTAAGATCTTGAGAAATAAGTGTTTGTCTTTCTTGTGGCTCCAGGTACAGTACCTAGTTTTTCCTTTGAAAACATGCCCTGTTCTACCTTTTTATTTATTCATGTCAGTTTGTGCAAATTTGCTCAGTCCAAGGGTCTATTGCCCTCAGGTGCCCTTGAAAAGGTTAGCACACATGTAGTAACAAATTTCTCCCAATAAACTCGCTGAAAATGGCAGAGAACACAGATAGCACGCATAGTTTATCTAAAGGACACTTTATCACTTATTGATTTCTACCAGTGGCCTGGAAGTGAAAAGACATTGTGTGGGAAAATTTGTTGCATTACAGTAAAATTTGAATCAAAACTAAAAATCTATCTGGGCATTAGTCAGCATTTACCTGCTCAGCCATTTTATTTACATAGAAACTGTTTACATACAGTCTTCAACATGTACTAAAATTATTGTGTTATGAATTAAACTGAGAGGTGCAAAATGTTCACCCTTCATTACTGGGGAGTGGGCATAGAATTAACATCACAAGAGCGTTGCTCACAAACATGGTCTGCTCCAGCATGATCCTAGGTCACTGTTCTGCCTTTGGGGAGGAACCGAGGAGGAAAAGACGAGAGTTTCTGAAAGCGAGCTGCCATGGTAACAACTCTGTCAGGCAGCAAATCAAGAGGTTATCATTGCCTTTGCTTTTATCCAACTGAGGTTGGATGCCAGTGGCTGTGATGGCTGGGGTTAGGGCTCAGGATTCAAATGAATAATGCCTTGAAGGCACAGAGCAATTCAGGAGGCATCACCTCTCACCTTTGGCAAATTTGGTAACATGATTTTTAGAATATGCCAGACATTGTGAGATAGTGTCACTAGCTGGGTGTGACCAGAATTCCTCAAATGGAGATACATGTTGAGTGGTACTGGCAGTAAGGGTCAGTCCAGTTGTCTATGGCTCTCTTGGTTCTCTCGGGTCTCTTTGAAACAGGAAATTGTACAACTTCCCAGGTGCTTGCAGGCTCGCAGTGATGTCAGTGAGAAACACACTGCTCTTCCAGTCTGTACTAACCTCCCCATTAGTCATCATTTATCTTGCAGTGCGTCACACAGAGAACAGTTCAGACGGGCCGGTGGGTTAGAGGAGCTTGCCTGCCCATCCACATTCCCTTGAGCAGCTCCCTTCAAGTGTCTTCGAGGTACAGGACTTCTTGAGCTACTGCTGTGGTCCAAGACAATACTGTAAGCGGCAATTCAAAACAGCCCTACAAAACTGTAAGAAAAAGCATTTTCATGAGAGGTGGGAATCTCAAACAGATCAGGTGTCTATGAATCAGCCAAGAATTGATCTTGATAAGCATGCTAATTTGATTATTTTGATTGAAACTAAATTAATCTAGCATTGCTTTAGGAAATAGCAAACAAATACAAATATGAGTTCCTTTGCATAACTTTTTTTTTCCCAGAAAATATTCAAATTTCAAAATACAGTAAGGTTGCCTCTTCACATTAAAAAAAAAAAACTCTCTGCCATCAAATGTATTTAAATAGCACATATCTACAAAAATGTTATGTTATGGCAACCTTATCATCTTTGAAAGGTAAGTTATCTGTCCTGCGTAGAGCACAACCCAAGCTCTCTCCGTGGTTCTCTGCCTCTGTCCAATTGCAGTGCTCCTGTTTGATGATGTCACTGATCTAGGTTGACAGGGGCGTGTCTTTGCATAAAATGGGAGGGGCAAAACAAATACGGCAAGATCTGTACACACACACACCTTTAAACACCTTCTCCAAGGTTTGGAGCAACTTCAGTGATCGAATCCCCATTATTCTCACCAAAACTAGCACCTGGTGTTCACCATCACAAAAGAATATTCTTAAACATAGTAATCAGAAAGAATATAAATAAAGAATGTAGTATTTCAGGTGGGTAGCTGCGTCAGCATGCGTAGGCTGCAAAGGAACAAGTAATACGTTTATTCCATCCTGAAAAAAAGAAGAAAGAAAACACAACGTTTCTGCCATGGAGCCTTCTTCAGGTGTGAGGTGTCAGGTGTGCTCACACCTGAAGAAGGCTCCACGGCCGAATCGTTGTGTTTTCTTTCTTCTTTTTTTTCAGCATGGAATAAACTTATTATTTGTTCCTAAATAAAGAATGCTGTGTGGAGAATCGGAGCAATTCATATTCTTTTGCTGAAGTTTGCAGAAAGGCAACAAGCTTGATTTGCATGCAACAAGTGGCTATGATTCTGTTTTAAAAGACAAGTTTTCCAGTATTGATGTTGGAACATTTTTTCAGTTTGAAGAACCATATTATCCCAGGCTGAAGCCTTTTGCTTTAAAAATTCTGCACATACCTGGGATAACGTTTGAATATAAGCAGCTCTTTTCTCTAATGAAATCAATTCAGATTTAGCTCTCATCTTACATATACACTCCTGAACTCAATACTCAAATCCTGTGGACACAGCACACAGATGGAAACAACTGGTACGTGCATCCTCAGATCAATTAGTTATCAGCAATCAAACAAGATAGATGAGACAAATAGTCTCCTCTCATTTTTAATCTTTCTTATGTTCTTAAATTTGTCTTTGTACTCATTGAATAAACTCAAACAGCCCAGCTCATTGGTTAAAATTGCAACCAGCAGTCCAAATAGAGAGAGTCCGTTTAGAGACAGCTGAAGTCTGGTAAACTTTATAATCCTGTATTAATTTGCCAGCACAATAAATCAAAACTTAGAGACTGTTGTCTTGGTGTTGACCTTTGAACTCAGACGAAAGGGTCATTTTGTCCAATGTTATAGCAGAAAAGGGGCGGCTATATAAACACTATCAATTCTCTCACTGTAAATGATTAGGAGGGGGGGTAATACCCTAAATTAAGGAATGCTTCAGAAGTCTCACAACCCCAGAATTTCATTAATCATGTATGTCTGGATCAGCCTACAGCTATCAGCATGTCTTTCCCAACATTACAAAGGGACTTTTTGATTGTGGTCAGATGTGGTTTTGCCATACTTGGATGTGTTAGTTTTTTTTTGTTTTTACATTCTTTGTGTTAGTTCTGTTGTGTGCATGGCAGAAATCGAGAATAACTAGAAATAGGATGTTCTTGGTGTTTCTCTAACTTGCAAACTTGATTTTGTTTCAGGAAACAGAAATAGAAATAAACTGCTAAAACATGTTTGCAGAGACTGGCATTTGATAACTTACTTCGAAGTTCCAAGACCAAGTTATATATGTGTAACATGACGTTTGGGTCCGTGGACTAATAATACTGTTTGTTTCAAAAGCCCATACTGCACATCACTTTGAAAGGCCATGTAAAGTAGCATTTAGGGTTCTGGACTCATAACTGGAAGGTTGCAGGCTGTAATTTCAAATCCCAGATGAGAAACTTCTGTGACATTGTGCGAGCTACTTCACCCAAATTGCTTCAGTGAATTATTCTGCTATATGAATGGTGCAAGTAAATTGCTTTGGAAAAAAACAACAGCCAAAATATATATATATATGTTTAATATAAAAAAGTGCATACATATACTTCATACAAGTAAAAAGAAAAAATAATGTCTGAAAATAAGCACACACTTCATTGAAAATGTGAAATGCAACAAGACCTCAGGCTGTTGACTATTCTGTTACAGCAAGCATTAGTCTTCATTACCCTGATAAAGAATTTGAAAGATATATCACAAAGGAGAAAAGCAATGAAGAGCACAAAACCAGTAAGAGGTTAAACTCACACAAAAACATGGTGCCTTTAGTTAGGAGACACGGACATGTGAAAAATGAGGTCTGGGTCAAAGAAGTAAAGATGGGTTTCCTAAAAAAGGAGGGAGCAAGACAGATAGGGGTCAGCACTGACAGCTTCCAAGGGCAGGATTCTGCCATCATTAGAGTGGAAGACTACAAAGAAGAGATTGACTTCTCTCCAGCTTGTCATATCTGTTTGCTTACACACGGACACACCGCAGTCTGGCTTCGGAAGCTTCATTGTCTTGTTTGTTAGGTTACTTATCTTGAATAAGAGGTATTTGTATTTTTGAGGAACCTTTGCGCGAGACGATGTTACTCTTTTCTGAAAATGCTGACATTGAAATAAAAAAAAATCTGCCTCATCTCATTGCATTCTCTATGTATTCCTCTAGAAAACTTGTTGTTATCAATTGTTTCATAAGTTTAATAGTACAGCTGGTCGTAAGTGTGACTCCAATTTTAAAGTAACAAGTCTTTAAATATGCCAGATCATTTGTATCTATGGGATCAAGAGGGCTGTACAGATTTACACCTATTTGCAAGTCCTTGTCAATTTATTGATTTGGGGAAAAAACAACAACATTGTAATGGGTCTGGTTGTCACTAGTGGATGGTGGGCGAAGTTAGTGTGAACAATAACAGCAGCAGGAGACATCTGTGAAAGTCTACCACTGCTGACAAAGCCAGGCTGGTGCTCAAAGACCCTTGTGTACCTGGAAGGCGCATTCTCTTCTGTGAATCCTTTTGATGTGGTACTGTATATCTGCAGCAGCCATATTGATCTTTCACTCTCTCCTTGAGTAGCACATAGCTGCTAATTTGTACCCCTGCAACAAAACAATCTTATTATCATGTTAACTAGCAGGAGGGATGTAGGCCTTTAAATTGTGATGTTTTTTTTTCCTTTTTTTCCACTTCATTACCTGCTAATTTCAAGATAAATGAATCTACAGGTTCCTAAGCAAATAAAGTCACCTATCACATACTTGTAAATTCATTTGTAAACAGGGGTGGGGGGGGGGGCTATCTTGGAGAGGCATTTGAACAAATGACTTTGAGTGAGTGGGTGGGTGGAGGGGGTAAGTGTGTGTGACTGCTCTGGCCTGAATGGAGCCTCTCACTGCTAAAGTCTCACTTTTGTGGCGGCTCATTCGTAATTAGGTGTTAATGTTACCGGGCGCCCTGGTGGGAAAAGCCCTTGTGCTTTCTTGCTTTCTCAGTGCCCCGATTCTCATCGCGTCCGCCAAGGAGCCAGCGGAGAGGCCCACACTCCCGTGTGGTGTCCTGGCTCGGCCCTGTTCCATGGGGAAGCAAAAGCCTTTGCTAACAAGTCACCTCTGGAGCTCTCCTCTGTTTTCAGTTTAATGTCTCCTTAGGAAAATGCTAGAGGTCCTTGAGAAGAGAGAAATCCTAGATGAAGAGCATCACAAAACACAACCGCACCTATTTAAGATGACCAAAGAAATAACAAAACTAAGCCCATGGCAGTATATCTCTATCTAAATCTGGCTGGATTTAAAATCCTGAGCCATTCTCTTTTTTATTACAAATGCCAAGACCATGTGGCATCTGCAGACATGAGCTTTACATTGATTTTCAGAGGAAATGAAAAAAGTAACAGTATGCAGTTTACAGAAGTGTAAGGACTGCATTTTTCCCTACAGTACTATTCTCAGTAGGCATAGCAGAGAACAGAGCAGTACAGTTCTACCTGTGGTGGAATGTGCTAAACACTGCTAGTTTTAAAATGTGGGAACTGACTCCACTAGTCTCAAAGGGTACTTGCTTGTATTCCCAGAGCTTGTGTGACATTTAAAATCTATTCATGTACCCTTTTATTTACAAAGAAAAAAAGAGAACAAAATTAATCAGCCTTACTAATGTCACGGTGATTGTAAGCAGTGCCAGCCCAGTATTTATAGGACTGGGGGAATGTTAGACATATTCCCTACATCAAGTTCCAGCTTGAATCTGATTGGTTCCCCTCTGACAGACTATAGATGACAGGAAGTTAAGAATCGAGGACTGAATCAATTCACATTCAAAATATGGCTACTGAAAGGTATTAAAGATTAAGTGAAAATACACAGTAAGAGGTGAAAAGCAAATACAGAGAAAAGTAAAACAATTGAGAAGGGATCTTTTCTCCCAATTATTCTTACTTGATTCAACTGGTAAATTATAAATCTCTGCTGTATGCATACCATATTGAAATGTCATTCTTCTCATTGCAAATTACTTCAGAATGAAGTGCAATTTAAAAGTTTATTGCAATGTACTGTCTGACTAGACACAAAAAAACAGCACTTGAAAGACAAAATCACATACAGCATAAATGTTTATAACCTGGCTCAGAAAGTACATGCAGACAGACTTACACGTTCGTTAAATGTTAGATTTCAAGTTATCTCCTGTGTATTCCAAACTGTGACAGTTACAGTGTCACAGCTGTATTAGCAGCTGGAAACCCTGATTAAAAAAATCCAGCAGCCCAGTTTTCTGCCTCCACTAAAGAGAATGCAAAGTCTCTGCAAGAGACAACTGGGAAGCATTTAAAAGGCTATTAATTAGATCTCAAATTAACATCCAGAAAGCCGGAGTCCTTTTCTCTTTTTCTTCCCTTATTTGCAGGAGATAATAAATTGTCTTTAAATTGTCCCTGAAATTGTGTCCAGCAGTGATTACAACTGGTGGCATGCTGAGCTTGTGTACAAAAGAGAGAGTGCACGTGGGCTCCGAGCGTGTGCGAGAGTGCTCCTGCACAAGGGAGCATTGCCATTCCTTTTCAGCAAGATCTCAATCTTCCCTCTGCGTGTAAACAAATTGTCAGAGTAACCTTGCACTGTAATCTTGGAGGCTCAGACCCTTGGAGTGGCCTGCGATAAGAGATCTTCCGAAGATTTCAGCAGCTGTCAGAGCTCTATTGATATGCAGGGGGTTCCTGCGTCTGACTCATGACTGATTGTTGAATGAAGGCAAAGACAAAGCTTTTTCTTTTTTACATTTCATGTTCTTACCTTGAATATATTTTCAACTCCCTGAGTTCTCATCGGAGGAAAAAAAGTAGTTTTTACCTAACTTCCACTACTGGAAGCTACTGAAAACCTTAGATTCGATTACCAGCGAGAAGGGGCTGGTGGTCTAGTGCAAAGACTCTGCTGTCACAGAGTTCATCAGTGCAAGGTTTCAGGAGAAACCTCCACATGTGATTGTAAATGCCTGTGAAATCTCTATAGCAGCCATGTCTTGTTAAGCTCACAAATCACACTTTTTTAATTCCACAATGAAACAGCAGACAAATAATTAGGGTTTTTCATGACAGCAGTCTATTCTAGGGGCATAGAAGTTCGGGGACAGTTTCTTATGATAGCATGTCATTTATTAAGCAGGGGAAGAAGAACAACCTTTTACAACCCCGTGACCTTTGAGAGAAAATTAATTGATATCTGTGTTTTCCAGGGTTGTAAAGGTAATGGAGAAATCCAGACTTTAACAGCAATACAGAATTATACTTAAATTAATAGGCTCGGAGGTAGAAAGATCATCTCAGACAAAGCATAGAGGGATAAAACAAATGAGAATACATATCATTTTGCATTAAAATATGCAAAAGGAAATGGTAATTATCCTAATTTGCACCATTGCACCTCTAAACCATAGTGATTTCTTTATTCTTGGTAAAGGTCATTGTCTTCCTTGGGCTTGCTTTACTAAAGCACTGGGGCTGAAAAAAACATCTGTCAAGCGATTTGTTAATTTCCAGACTCGATAGGTCAGCTTATTCAAGCGTAGTTCTGTTATTTTGTGCCATCTTGGCACACTGGCACACTGAACACATTGAGGTTATAGCAAAGCTCTTCCTTAAGTAAATCATGACCGCCAGGTCCTTACAATAAGAAGCAGAAGATCTAATTACGTGACGACTTCAGGCAGGGCGTCACCAGAGCTTAGATCCACTACATTACAGCAGACAGTGGCTTGTGAAGATTAGTGCTTTTCTCTCCGAAAGGTCAACTACAACATGTTCTGCGGCTTCTTGGGCTTTGTGCTTGTGTTTAATTGCCATCTTTAATGGATTATTTCAAAATGATGCTTAATAAAACATTAATTACAGCCACAATTTGAATTTTTTTAAACAAAGTGTAGAATAATGCACTATATTGTAGGAAAAGAATGCTAAATTGTGTACTTCTTAAATTTCGATGTAATATAGCGGAATATTTATTTCATCATATGTCCTGACATTTTGTAAATCTAGCTGTAATCCAGCCTAGAAAGTACGAAAAATAAATTTGTAAAAATTATATTGCAACCCACAACCAAAACATCAGGAGTGACACTTACTTTCCATGTAAGTTACTTACTATTACAAATTACACATTTACATCATATATCCACTGGGTGGCACTACATTCTATGCCCATCTCTTTAATCAAAGAAAACATTACAGAAAATGAGGTTCTGAGGGTATTCAAAGAAACAAAAACCAGTTCCCCTTACAAAGTTTGGATACATCTGTGAACTGTACATGTACATCTTTTCATGTGGATCTTGTACCAGATTATTTGGACTTTCAAAGGAGAAGTGCTGAAAGTAACACAGGCCACACTGCCATGTTAAGTCTTTTAAATGAATATAACTATATATATGTATGTAACTATCTAAATATTTTCAATCTAGCAAATGACAGAATGTGTTTGGCACCCAGGGATCTTTGTTTCGGCCCAGGACTACGGGAATGAGCTTTGCAGACGGTTCACTGAGGAGAGGGTTAAAGAGTTAAGTGACACTCTTGGGTGGCAGAGCGTGGAGAGGGAACTGGGTGAAGAGAACGCTGGGGAATCATGCAGGACGGGTCCTTGAATTACAGCAGCTGTGCCCTATCTTTAAGGAGGGGATCAAGCCCAGCGTATGAGATAGGCAAACGTTGGCTTAAACTTTCTTCTGCCTTTCCCTTTGATTGTCCTTGGACATCTGCCTGGCCTCCTGTCAGGAATGTGCAGCAGCTGTTTGCTCCAAGTGCCTGCGCTATGTGAACTCAGCCCTGATACACGGGGCCCAGCTTAATAACTTGAGCCAACTCGACTGGGTCACATACAGCACAAGGCCCGGTACATAACTCTGCCCTGGGGACGACAGGCAAGCCTTCAGAAGAGGCTGGGAAATGTATATTATAGAGGTTAACCATTTGCCCTCAGACTGTAATTGGCTTAATTTGGGTAGCAACTGGATTTGCAAGGGGAAACCTGCCTAATGCTCAGTGCAAAAGTTCAGCAGTGGATGGAAGGATTGTGAGTACGCTGTGGCAGTGTGTGTCTGCATGTGTGGGAGGCTAATGGAAGGCAAGGGGGCAGGGTGTGCGAGGGCCGATATTCATTTAAAATAAGTGAATATCCCTGCAAATATGTCTGCGTGCATCAGGTGCTGATGCAGCTCAGTCTGCAGATTCAGCCTTCTTCTTATGCTCGTGCAGCTCCGGATCTGAGGCATATATAAATATGCGATATCGTATTGGCAGATGGAAAATCCATGTTTTAGTATTTTTGTGGCTAAACTCTTTGCCCTTTTAAACATCACGAGACATTGGTAGAGGGGAAGAGAAGAGAAGGTTATACAGGTATCTCAGAAAACACTACAATGAGAAAGAAAAAACATTACTCAATTTATCCACCACTGAAATGTAGCACCCGTCCATCCACTCATTATCTAGCTGCTTTATCCACTTCAGGGTCGCTGGGGAGTGGGAGCCTGTCCCAGCAAGCAACGGGCGTAATGCAGGCGACACCAGTCCACTGCAGAGCATACCCAGACACAAACACGCACAAACTCACAGCAGGGCCAACTTTCACAGCAGCCAATTAACCTGCCAGCATGTTCTTGGACTGTGAGGAAACCCATGCAAGCATGGGGAGAACATACAAGCATGCAGATCGCACCCCAGGAACTGGGCTCAGGGATCCTGTGCTGCAAGGCAGCAACGCTAACAACCTATGAACTATAGGCCACTCCACCCCATAGCAGAGTGAAAACAACTTCACCAGTAGAGAGGGCCTTCGCTATTTTTAAATCTGAATATATACTTGTCAAGAGCACTTTACCAGCAACACAATATGACAAATACAGGCTAAACTGTTTTGTCAAATGTGCATGGTACAGAGAGTTTCTTGGAGCAGTGAAATGTTGTGCACTAAAGCAAAGGGAAGTTGTTTATTTAAGTTGTGTGGAATGTACCCCCACCCCCACAAAAAAAAGAAACACACAAATCTGCAGGCTGTAAGGTATTTAGTTTAATGTTTATGTCAATAAAAAAGAAATTGCTTATCCTCTTCATTTCAGTTTTTTAATGGAAGAGTGAAGCAATCCAATCCAAACACTTTTAATTAGGGAGGGAACTGAGAGAAAATAAGGCAGAAATGTTCTGGCTCAGAGGCTACGACTCGAGGCATTAAGTTAAGGATGTGAGCTCTTTTTGTGGAGCACATGTTCTCATGCCCAAACATTTTTTCTGTTTAATTAAAAACTATAAAATAAATTGTGGTAGGTGAAGAGGGGTGCAACTCATGCTGAAAAAAATCTTAAAATGTATTATTGCAGTATATATCAAAGAAACATATTAAAAATTGTTACAGACATCTTTAAAACATGAGTATATTGTCTTATTTAATATACACATACAGAGTATTAGAAGAAACCTTCTCTATTTACTGTATGCTCTATTTAAAAAAAATACATTGTCCAATAATATATGCGTTTTGGATATTAATGTTTTGGGCATTGTTTTCATTAACTGATCCCTCCTGACTGACCTATGATATAATCAAGTGATACTGACTGTTGTGTAGACACTAAATTGTTTCTCTAGTGAGTTTTGAATGAACCCGTTGAATGTTGAGCCTGGTACAAGATCAAGAAGGAAAGAAAGAGAAAGGAACCAGTAAACTCATTTTCCCAGGAGAGCAGCTCTTTGTGTGTCACAGGCTGGGCTAAACCAGCGTGATGTCTCTCACCATGTGGGGTGACTGGGGTGTAAGCCCAAAGCCAGTCACACACAGCCTGTCCTTGATCGCCTTTGATCCGGAGACCATGAATCTCCGGCACCAGCTAAGACTCTGGGGAAGTCAATGTGTAATGGTCAGGGCAGGAGTGTCCAGTTGCTACAGTACTCCACTTGGGATGTTTGATGACAACCTGACTGCATGGCGCTATATAGACCACGTCCTGGGTGGTATGGCTTCGAGGGCTCAGAACGAAGTGAAGAGGCACATGCTTGACCAGCCTATATGAGAAGCTTCTTAAAGACATATTCCATACTGCGTTATAGATGCTGTATCACAGAGGTGCCACTCGTATATAATATAATAATATCACTTTATTGGCCATATACAATTTCTTACATTAGGAATTTGTCTTTTCCATACCCCAGCTTGCTCTCCATGAGACACACAGACAGGGAGAGAAGCTTGGGGTCAGAGTGCAGGGGCAGCCATTGTACAGCACCCCTGGAGCAATTGGGGTTAAGGGCCTTGCTCATGGGCCCAACAGAGTAGGATTCCTCTGCCAGCCGGGGGATTTGAACCAGCAACCTTCCAGCCACAGGGGCAGAGCTTTAGCCACAGTGCCACCACAACACCCGTAATTATATCCAGGCCACACATACTACATTACATGCCCTGTTCTACTGATGACAAATGTGTATGAGTATAATGAATTCCCTAACATTACCTCTGTTCAACAGAGTTTCAGTGCACCTGTTGCAAAAGAGTTCACTCATAGTCTTAAAAATAAATGTAGTTGATGCAGTTTTACACAATGCATTTCTTTCACTTTCAACATAAATCTGTTTTCAGAGACATACAGTATATAGGTAATTTTACTATCATATACTACTTTGTGGATCGAATATACTCCAAAATACAAAATGTTTTTTCAGTACATTTTTGGTTTGTATTGTAATAAACTTCACAATACTTTACAATATAAATTAAGTTAAATTGTGAAATACCTGTATACAGTTTTCTAATTTGTGTTTGATAAAATATTCCAACTGAAACTAAATAAAAAACGAAATGTTACCTAATACAGTATTAGGAATAAGTAATAGGTTTATTCCATGCTGAAAAAAAGAAGAAAGAAAACACAACGTTTTGGCCGTGGAGCCTTCTTCAGGTGTCACCCACCTGAACTAATACAGTATTATACTGATATGCCACATTATGATTAGTGGTCTAGCCACCTATCCGAATGCACCACACTATAGCTTGGTTCCTCAGAATGTTATTTCACATGACAAAGGTCTAGTAATCAATGTTTTGGGTAATGAAGGTGACACATATCGACAGATCTCAGCTCAATCTCATGTTTCACCTTGTGCTCTGTGTACGTTTCATTTCGTACTATGTGTGTTAAGACTTTATTAATACTCTTTACTAAAACTGTTATCTGTTATATTGTGATAAATTGATGTGGTGTCTCTCCCTATTGACCATTCAGTGATTTCTTAACATAAGCTGTAATTCATGATTTTTCTTGAATTGGAGATGAAGAGAGATGCAATACTGCTTTCAAGCATCAAGGAGAAATATAGAAGCGGGCTCTCATGTACTGGGTCAGAATGTTTCAGTGAATTCTAGACTGGGGGAATATGATGGCTCTAGGTAAGATGTACCAAATTAAATTTGCAGAAGACTTAATTTGCCTATTGGATTTATCTGCAGTTTTTTTTTTTATTGAGTCAGGCTCAGGTTACACTTTAGAGAACCATCAGTGCTGAAGAGATTGCCGGCAGCTTGTGGAATTCCTTGGGCACTGGAAAATTACAGATCAAACTGCATGCGATTCGTGAAAGGGCCTTACAGAACCATGTTTCTAATCTGCTGTTGCTCTAATGGCACTTTTTATCGGTGAGATTAGCTTTTATATCATTAACCCGTAACAGCACACCACTTCATCAGTCTCGAACCCAGGTACTAGGAACTAACTACACAAAGCAGATTGACTGGCACTTCTAGAGCAGGAACCCTCAATCCTCATACCCCTCTGTAGTGAAGGCGCCGTGTCTGAAAAGCTTCGGAAGTGCTTACTGGTCAGTAAAGATACAGCCTTCTGTTAAATAGTACTGGAGATCTAAATTAAGCGTGCAATGATCGGAGTAAAAATAACTAGTCCAATACACTCGTATCCGAACCTAATTAGTTTCTGAAAATCTCTTCGAAAGGCGGGAGATCATAAATCGAAAATAAAAAGTACATTATTTCTTCTGGGGGAAATTCCACCGCGTTCCGAACCGAAGACAAGCTCACTCAAAAACCACCCTAAACATATAATACCATACAGACCATTGTAGCAGTGTTAGTGAACAACCCAGTTCTACTCAAATCAGACAAGTATGGCTGTAAAATAATGAATGGTATCATATTTACATTTGTCATTCTTTCGTAATAGATTGCTTCCCATAGCTAGAACGATGTACATACTATTGTCGACTATTACTACATCCTTAGGGCCCAGAATAAACAGCGACTACAAAACAAACACACACACAAACACTTTGAAAACAAGAGCACAAGCTTTCGCTGTGATCGCAAATAAAGCAGTGGTGTCTCACGGCGTGCTTACTCATAATGCCTGTCGCCTGCGCAGAAACAAACAGCTGTTCGGCGGCGCTGAACTCAAATGTTCACAGAAGGTTCTCGGCCTAAATCGGCCACTTTCGGACTTCGAAATTCGGATAAGCGAAATTTCGTTCTCATAACAAATTACAAGGTACATGTCTTCATGTTCGGATTAGCGAAAATTCGTATACCGAACATTCTTATACGGAGGTATCAGTGTAACTTAATTCCTGATGTTTTTTTTTTATTTTATTTTCTCTGTGGACATCTAAGTACATTTTTTTTTTGCTTTTTAATGTTGAATGAAATCTGTAGGAAACTACAAATTATTTGTTCTTTATACATCCCCTTACCCCCAGTTGAAATCTTCTGCTATTAGCCAGACTTTACTTTTCCAAAAAGCCAGCTAAGGACAGATGACTATATAGTCCAGATACTGTACTCTTTTTTGTAGCATTAAAAGCGACAGCCATTTGCTACAGTATTTTACCCACGGTAAACCCCATAGGGCTCACAGGGCAGTAATTATCAATTGGAGGAGTGATGCAGTTCACACTGACAACACAGCAAGACATAGGAGTTGGTTACTCTTGCATAGCAAGATTAGGAAAGACTAGCTGATTACCCTTGGGCAGGTGTGAATTGCACTTCAGGGAATTCTGGTCATAGTAGAGCCAGCATAAACCTGGCTGTAGCTGAGCCACTTGAAAATATCATCATCCAATTCAGGGTCACTGAGGGCTGGAGCCTATTCTGGGAAGCACTGGACACAAGACAGGATACACCCTGGACAGGACTCAAGTCTATCGCACGGCACACCACTTGTTGAAAGCCTCCTGGTGAAAGTTTTTTTTATCTGTCAATTGAAAACTATTCAACAAGATTCAAATTCCTTTCAGGGTTTAGACAAGGTAAAGGCATTGTAGAAAGATTCCTTCCTAGTTACCGTAGTAAAGTTGTTTGCCCTTATGATACCTATGATAAACCATGCATGGAAAATAATCTTCTTTTTTGCACAACTGAAATAAGACTGACATTTTTTTTTGGCTGGAACACTTATAAAGCACCCGAATTTCAACATTCCCATAAACTGGTGCTAAAGGTCAGGTGATTGCCTAATATCAAGTTATAACACAATGACTAGGTTGCTCTTCAGAGCCAAATCTCCTGTCACCAACTCCTCAAACCTGATTACTGCACACTCTGTCTACCTGAAAATGTACAGCTATTGGCAGGAAGAATGTGGAGGTTTGAGATTTTTCTTTTGTTGCTGCTTAAGAAGAAGTGAAAAGGCTAAAGTTATAAAGATATAGATGCACTATTGGATGTGAAATCCCTAATGCAATGAACAATGCTTTGAATTTTTTTCCAAGCCGTGGAAAGGTTAAGATCTTAGTGTCCCAACTTATCTAAGCTTTTAACTAAAGTAGACAGGGGGATTACTGATAATGTGCACAATCTTTCCTCTAGACACATTGGCAAACACGCACAAGTGCTGAATGAGTAAAAGAGGAATTTGATGTTATTGTCTATTAATTTGAAAGCAGGGATTAGCCAGACAACCTAGAAATCAGGAAGGTAAATATCAAAAAGGGATTGGTATTTTCAAACATACATACTTTTCTCCCTTCAGTTTTGCTGTTCAATGTGGCAAATTCCTGCCTTGATTTCACATTTTTGCATTTAAACAGCGTGTTTGACTGTGTCAATGCAACTGAAAGCATGTGTGGGGATCCATAATCTTGTGACAGATCCATCAGGACTTTTTCCAGCAGAAATGTGCACTTACAAACCAAGGACCATTTTATGTGGGGTTTTTTTTTACTGGCTTTGAAGAAAGCTACGCTATACCACTGGCACGGGCCTACCCTGGGTTTAAGAAAAAAAGTTGTACAACTTTACAGCTAGAGGATCTACTTCTAGTGTGGCGTGTGCCTTCATTGCACAGTGTGGTTTAAAAACTCATCAGAAACTAACTAGTCTCCTGCTATTTGTTTCAGCCCCAGAGTATAACAGCTCCCAGATGTTAAGGAAGGCAGGGAGTCTATTGTTTATACAACAGTGAATCTTTTCCAAACACACAAGTTCTATCAGCCTGTGCGGTTGGCTATCAAGGGAAGCAGGAGTTACAGTTTTCTAAAGTCAGACAGGCACAAGAGCCCTTCGGCAGCAAATTACAACTCCCACCCCACCTGCTGAAGCCAGCGTGCTCACGGCTCAGCATTCAGATGGTAACCTGCCTCCAATCGATCGGTTGTTGTTGCAGCTGTGCTCCGGTTGATGGTTTATTTAAGCGGCTCCACATGCTTGTCAGGGGAAGGCAGCTGAATACATAAAACAGGCTCTCAGAACCACTTTGTGGCCCGGGTAAGAGTAAATGGAATAATAAAATCCAAATGGTTTCATCCTATTTTCTGGGCTCGTAAATCCGAGAGTCACCGTTACCTTATGATCCAACGCAGAGAAAGGAGGCAGTTAAGGAGGGGTTGGGGAGGGCGCACGCTGGAAAAAAGCCACATGTGGCCAGCAGGATAGCCGGTAAAAGCCTGATCTAATTATTTTTAACCGCCCATACGCCTGCAAAGTCCAAGGACTTGAGTCACATCTGCAGGAATTTTGTTTTAAAAAAGAGTAGGGCTGTATTGCAGTTCTTGCTTTGTCACATATTAGTTAGACTTGTACCATCAAAGAGGTAAGGTAATACTTCAGCTGTGCCTCTCAGTGAGAGCCATCACTAAAAAGGACTGTGTGGATAAATACTCCGCTTAGAAAGTTTTAAAGGGCTTTAAAAGGAATTATTAGATATACTGCAGGTTTCTGATGACAGTAAAAGTAACCAGACAGGAAATTAAAGCTATTACGCAGAATTTCACTTTGAAAGCACATTCATGTTTACTGCATTATTAACACTATTGCAAATTTTGCCTTTTTCTGCAACCATACACAACGTCTCTGCTTTAAGTGAATGCTCGTTACTTATTTACAGTGCTTTGTCATTTGTGGAGAGGGAGTTGGGGCTTGGTGTTCATTACTCAAGCAAGAGATGAATATGAAAGAAACTGGCATGCATGCAGTCTTTGAACGCAAATGATCAGCATCTAATATTTTATTGAAATAAATAAGCAGATTGCAAACTGAGATACATATTTTAAGGACATTTCAATAAAGGAGAAATGCTCCAACCAGCTGGGGGAAATCTGATCTTGTTTGTTGAAGAGCTGTCCAAATATTGAAAGAGGACTTCACCTGCTGTACGTATTAGATGTAGTCCCACATCACATGTTGTAATCACATACTCATACAAACATGCCACATGAAAATATAGAAATTACCCTTGCAATATTTATAAAACCATAACCCTGAATTTTGTGTACTGCTGCTATAAGACAGGGAAGTTACAAAACCTCTGTGGGTCAAATGGAAAGTGTGAATGAGGAAAAACAACGTGCAGACAGTCCAGTTCTCTCCTGTCACAGGCTCACAGAGAACATGTGAAATGCACCACTATAGCAGGGCCATATTAATAAAGTGCCGGTTGCTCAGGCCTTGCTTTGCTAAGCCAGGGTTGCTGTCTGTGACTTGCTTGTGAAGGCTGGTAGACATACAGTCTGTTAAAAGGCGTAATGTGCCTCAGAACGCCAGGATTTCTGGTGGCTCCTTGTCAGCTCCATGCAGGTAGGCAGCTGTGGGAAGGAGTGGTTAACACTTTGGATTCATAACTGCAAGGCTGTTGGTTCATATCCAAGACAGGGGACTTCTTTTGTACCCTAGAGGAACATATTTCATTCTGATATGTTTCAATAAAGTACCGAGCTACATAAGTAGGCACAAATGTTAGTGGCTTTGGTTTTGAGCTACAACCAAGAAAAGTAATACACATGTCTATATCTGCCAAATTTCCAAATTAAGGGATGAATTGCTGGCTCCCTTCATTTACACATGTGAGATAACATTTATTGTTTTACTCACAAAAATCTCCTGTCGTATTTTTGGGCTTCCCCCAAGGATGTGGTCTTTCTGCAGTTGGCCTCCTGGTCCCACAACCCCACCCCCGCCACGACCCTCTCAACAGGACTGACAGGCTCCTGTCCTGTCAATGGAGATGGCTGACCGGCAGCTGAGGCCCAGGGCTGCTGCAAGCACAATGCCAAGGTCAGTCCCTGTCACCGTGACGACGGTGTCGCCGCACATCGCGAAACGAGAGCCGAGCCAGGCCAGGCACTTCCAGACATCCTACTTCCTTCCCCACACACTGGAGCAAACAATCACCGTGCCGCTCACTGTGGCCAAGAGAGATCTGAACGGGAAGTAGGATATGTTCCCAACTTTGTACAATCAGTAAGACAAAAAGTAAAAAAATGTCACAGGAAATCTACCACCCATGAAAACGTATTGGTTTTATGTTCAATCAAAGGGTCAAAAGACTGGATTTGTTAAGGTTTAATTTGGAAACATTATTATTATTATTATTATTATTATTATTATTATTATTATTATTATTATTATTATTATTATTATTATTAAAGTTATTTGCAGGAGAGTATATCAGCAGCATAAAGTCAGACCTGGAAACATACTGCCATTATTTAGCTGTTATCAATTTGATGAAGACAGATGTTGAAATGCTTGTTACCAGACACCTTGTCTTTTGACTGATGATGTTATGATGGAGTGCTTGGAGTCATGGATCAATTATGTTTAAGGACAAACATGAGCCACAGAACAAGGTAATCTGAGATGGAAACAGCAGGATAGATTTAGCAATTGAAGCCTGTGTTTATTTTCCTTAGTGAAAACCTAGAGAGTGGAAAAAAAAAATACTGCGTATTTTGAAGAATTATTTCATTGTTCTCCAAGAAGGCTTTTTCAGATTTCTCATGTACCAGATCCTAAATTCAATTCAATTTTATTATCTGTTTAAGATTAACAAGAAACACTCAATTTTAAACAAATTAAATGCTTAAGAGCAACAGAAACACTCAGTTTTAAATAAATAGAATGTTTGAGAGCAACTCACTGAAATTATGCTAGTAAACAGAATTGCAATTCCTCTGTTTACTGTAGTCAAAATTGTTTGTGTAGCCTTTGGAAACTAAAAATTGTAAAAACTTTTGCCAGATGCACTGATAGTGGGAATATTTCTGAAAAATCCAGACAGACTCAATATGCCCTAGAAAATGCTGAAGGCTTAAGATATGTCTGTCAGAGGAGCACTGTTTATGCAGAGGTTGGATTCAGCACAAGCAAACCAAATATAAAGACATTTTCCTCTCCACAGGCTCAGACCACGATGTAACTAAACCAGTTCTTCCTTTTCCAAGAAGCCCAACCTTTACGTAATCATTGGTTTCTTTACCAAACAACCCAACCTCAAGATAAACTGTTTGCAGACATACAACTGTTCATGTCAAATGAATCTTAGCCGACAATTAACACCCTTTTAAGTTTAATATTTCTTTTTCCTTTGACAGTGCAAGTATACACAAAAACATTTCCAAAAGTTAATGTGTACTGAACTTGATTTTGAAAAATTCCTATTCCAACTCTTCCTTTATTATCATTATTATTAGTAGTAATCATTGTCACCCTCCCAGCAGTAGCAGTATCAGCATCATTATGATGCAGTTACACTTTTCCCATTAAAAAAAGAGCACAATCATTTTCTTTGATAAACCCTTTGGTTTCCAGACAAAATAACAGTGGGGTGCTGCAAGTTCCTAATTTACAGTCTTGATTTTTGGTTTTCAACACAGCATTTGGATACATCAGGGAGCAGCATATTCTTCTCTGGAGTGCACAGTGGATTATGAGAAATAAATCACTACTGCACTATCTTAAAAAAACGTAACCTTGAGCTCTGAGGTTATGGGCTCTTACGTCACAGCAGGGATAATCAGATCTCAAGAGGCACACGCTCACGTCACTGGGTAGAAATAGTTCAGGGGAAAGCATTCTAAGGGAACACAGGTAAAGATTCTTCACAATTTCCACCCATCCAACTGTTTCTTTCCATTCCGGGTCACCAGGAAGCCAGAGCCTATTCCAGCAAGCAATGGGCACAAGGCAGGTTACACCCAGGACATAACACGCTAATGAGGTATTTAGGTATTTATTGTGAATGTAAGGTTTTCTTTTGTGTTGCTTGAAGTGTGTATTTTATTATGTCCTCTCTTGGAATTGCCAGTAGTTTTTACCTCCTTGGAACTGAAGGGGGTCCTTCTTAATATTCATTCCAAATCAAACTTGATCAAAGTGTTAAAACAATACAGATTCTTTAAGGTGAATACTTTTATACCAACGGAAATCAAGTGAAGGGACAAAATATTGTCTTTTTACTGCTGTTGGTTAGAAGCACTGTCACCTCTACAATTATGATTACAACCAATATAATCATATTAAACATAATTACAGTGTAGCATTGGGCTGGTGCTACTCCGTTGGGGTCCTCAGCAAGGCCCTTAACCCCAATTGCTCCGGGGGCACTGTACAATGACTGACCTTGTGCTCTGACCCCGAGCTTCTCTCCCTGTCTGTGTGTCTCATGGAGAGCAAGCTGGGGTATGCGAAAAGATGAATTCCTAATGCAAGAAATTGTATATGGCCAATAAAGTGATCTTATCTTATCTTATTTTAGGCAAGTTATGTTTATCAACTGTTCTGGCTACCCGAGGGAATAATAATATATCATTCTAACTTCTACCTCTCACATGTGAAACGAAGAGATGAACTCCACAACCGCTGTGAAGAAAGCCACAGGAACTCCTCAAGCCCACCTTGAATGAAGGAGACAGTGCAGTGGGAGTATGACAAGAGCTCCGCAAGTGTTGCGACACAAGAAAAGAGAGACAAAACCCACTTGTAACCTCCCCACAGAATCCACCTACGATCAGTGGCCAGCAGAGGCACCAGCGGCGTCACCCTGGGCTTCCATGCGCATATCCAGCAGTGAAGTCTCCAATGCCAAACTCGGAACCGAAGCCAGTCTACGCCTAATCCTGATGACGTGTCGTCAGTTTTTCTTTTGTGCCTGCAATTTTTGAGAAGTGTTACTACCAGGAATGTCAAACTATACTCAGCTCCTGACAGGCCTTCTAATTACCTCTGCTATTTACAGCTCTCCGGCCGTCTGCTGCTGATTTCTCCATTATCTTGACAGTCAACAAACTAGTCCCATTAGAACGCAGCACAACACTCGCCTCAGGCAAGCCTGGGTTTTTGCGACCGCAAATTGTCTCTGTATTAAAAGTCACTATGTAATAACCGCCTTTAGCTTTATCACTAAATTGCTTGTTTTTAGAAAGCAGGGGCTCTTTTATATTGCCACTCAGGCTTTATTCCTCTTTATTGACTGAACTGCACACTCCGATTGAAAGTTGTAAACCTCGAGGTTTCTGGAGGGGAGATGTGTCTTATGTTTCTTTGTGTATTCCTAAGGCCGTTTTTGTTCTTTTGATTTAAAACATGTATGCAAATGACATGCATGAGTCTGTAGAGGGAAAAAAAAAGAAGACTGCAATGGAGTTTGGACGTTGTTCTTAAAAATGTGCATGGGAGAGGGTGAGACTCAGGAGGAAAAACGGGCGCTGGCCGGGACAACGCTTCAGAAAGAGTTGATACGGAAACATGTATTTTCCCATGCACTTGCAAGCATGCTTTGAGACACTGCAGCGGCATGAGCAACAGGCAGAGAACGCCAGTCTGCAAGCCTTCTCTAATTAATGATTGTTCTCTTGAAACTTCTGCCCCATGTAATCTCTTCATGTGAGTTCGGGTCACCCTACAGAATTTTCGGCTGTGCTGAAACTGTTTCTCCAGAATGCACAGGAACAAATGAAAATATGTGTTTATGTTGGGCTCTCATGACCTGCACTTTTTGATATATTTTTGATACTGTACTTTTTGATATATTTATTTTCAGGTCTCCCCATGCAATTCTTAGAATTTGCTCTGGAAGACCAAGCGCTCGCCACATGTTCTCAGGTGGATTACTAAGCAAGAGGCTCGGTTTTTTGGATGCACTTTGAGATTAGCTAATGAGATTATTACACAGTAACCAGCACATTAAATTTTGAAGAGAGGCATTTAAAAAGATTAATAATAAGACTGACACAAATATGAAACTCCGAATGTTTAAATATCCTCTTGTGCTTTCTGCAAGGGTCCTATACTTGTCGTCTACTCAACTCCCTGCTGCATAGTCCACTGACGTCTACATCATTTTAAAATGTGCATTGCCTTTACTCCACACACACACATCTAACACTGCAGAACAGATCAGGACACGTCAGGGGCTTATGCGCCAGTTAAATCCGTTCATGTGTGCTGATGGGATCAAAATGCTTGCTTGCTGGGGATGGAGGTCAGAGCAGGTGTGGGAAACACTGACCTGGGCCAAACGGCAAAAAAACTGGATGGGTTTAACGTGTCCCTATTTCAAGAAAACATAATCCTTACCAAAACAAGGTTGGAAACAGGACATTTATTACAATATAACTTACTAATCACTCATGACAGATAAAGGAAGGACATCACCAGCTCAGTGTCTCTGGTGTGTCTGTATTCCAGCACAACAGTGCACGATCCCCTCAGCACTTGTGAAAGAGGGAGAGTCTATGAAAGCTGCATTGCATGAGTCTTAAAATGGATTTTAACCAGACTGGACACAAAGCTACTTAGGATTTTCTCCGTTTTTTTTCTTCCTCTTCCTTGACTCGAAAAGCGGACCGGGAGAAGTGGGAGTGTGGGATGGCACCGCGCTGTTCCTGGACAGTGACCTGGAAGGAATTTCGTCTTCCAGGTCACGTCTGCCGTGCACAGGGGGTCATGCTCTTTACGAACGCACTCATCTGCCTGTGTCTGGAGATCGGGGCTTATGCAAAAGCGCACGGACATGTACGTGCACAACAAGAATGCATTACAGAGTAAAATGTCAAAAACCAATGTCACACTCTGCCTAGCCACAGGAAGAAACACAATTCTGTGATTGACAGTTGAACTGGACTACAGGACAAGAAGGAAGTATCCACAACTATCTTAAGGAGAAAAACAGAACTGGAATGGCCCTCCTCTCTGCTCTGTGATTGGTCGATTATTTTCATACTTTGCCACATTACTGGATGTCCATAGTTTTTAAGCTCAGGTCCTTGAAAGAATGAAATACAGTATTTAATACACGCAGACAAAAATATTTTATTCTGAGCTTCTTAGTTCGACCTTGTCCTTTTCTATCAGTCTAACTGAACTTAAGGCAAGTAACACAAACATGTTATTTTATGTTATGTTCTAAAATATAAAATTTGATGTAATTTTAGAACGCAAGAGCAGCACAGTGAAACTTTATCAGACATTGCAATCAATCTAGTCCTTAAAATATTTGAAGGAAATATGTGTTTTAATATTAATGAATAATTAAATAAATTGTAATTAGCAAAAGTAAACAAATACCCCACTTATACTGTAACAGAAAAGGGGTCCAAACTTTTAATAGCCATTGCTGAAGCACATAAAAATGTTACATGGAAAATGGTGCATGCAGAGATCACTAGACAAGGAATTCTATAGTAAGAGTTCATTCAGGCAATGCAATATCTAGAGTCTTTCAGGTGAGATGTCAGTCATTCTCTGTATACAGTCCCTTAGGCTACATTTCTTCCCTGTAATACTGGCATTTGGCCCAATTCAATGCAGTAATTGAAGGAAGCAGCCTCCCATAACTGAGTGTTGGATCTGACACAAACTCCGGTTTACCAAAAACACCCATAAATTAACAAATTCACATTTTTTTCTTTTTTCTGTCTTTGTTTCTTAAACGCTCTTCAGGTGACCTAAGCAGCACCACTTGAGCAGTCACCACACTGTAATGGAGTAGTGTGTACATTTGCGGTACATTATTTGAAGCTTTTGGAAGCTATGTGAAGTATGTGCAAGCGCACCCACCTGCCCTCTGTGGGAGTTGGGGGTGGGAGGAGGAGGAAACAGGAGAGCTGGGAGGAGTAATCCATTCATAGTGGATTGGAGATAGAAGGGAAGGTGAAGAAGTGAAAAGAGACTAAATCTGTACAGGGTCTTCAATGCTGCTGGCAGACCTCAGTCAGATATATTTACTGTCACTGCTAAACCCACCTTGAGGTTTCCACACATATATTATTTTTTTCATACCTCTCCCTCCCTTTCTGCACAATATCAATCAATCAAAACCAGAGAGGGGGTTTTAACAGGCTCTTATAAAGGTGGAGCCACATAAATTATAAGTGCTTGGTATAGATTATCGTACAGCTGCTGAACGGCAAATTAAGGGATACTGTACAAACCACAGAGGTGCTTAATAGCTTGTGGAATCACTGGGAGATCTAATCCAACACTGAGATGTGTAGAGTACTGTAGTTCACTTACAAAATTGTTCAGATGACATATTTAAGCCAATAAATGTATGCTGGCAGTTAATGAAGCAAAATTCAAAGCCCATTTTTTCCCCATTGAAACGTTCAAAGGCTTCTCAACAAGAATGCTATTAAAAGTGGGCTAAAACAAACTTAGATTTTACATTTTTACATTTACATTTTTTAGAGCACAAAAAAATGTATCCCAAGATAAGTTATATCATAGCTGGGTTTCAGCTGAAACTCTGCTGAGCAATGTTACTCCAGTATAGATATAGATAACATTCAGATAAAGACTTATGTAAATATCACCACCTTCCCATCCTATGTCTTCATTATTTAAATTAGTACTGCTCCTCTGACATAGATGCATTATAGAGATAGTTTTTTATTTATTTATTTTGTGCAATTTAGTTTGTTTTTTAAAATTCCCAGAATGCTAGAACACACTTTGTTGGAAGGTTTCAGTGTAAAGGCTGTCAAAAGAAATGAGTGAAAATGACAACACATTACCAGATAGGCCTAAAAACAATAAAAACACACAGTCTTGCTAATTACCTCACATTATAGAGAACCCAAAAGTTAAAGTACTTGAAGCTTTTAGGTCAGTCCTAGGGAAAGGTGCAAAAACAAACACTTGAAAGATCAACACAAGGTTACAATCCTGTACCAAAAACACAACAAATAACTGAAGTAAACTTGAATGTTGGGATTGAAAAAATTAAGACTTTCCATCCTGGAAAAAAAGCTCACACTATTAACTACAGAACAGAAAATAGGCTTTATTATTTTTACTTGCACAGCTGTAACAAAATGTGTGGGGAAATAGCACTTGGAACCAGGAAAGTTCATATGGGAAGGATAACAGCAGCCTTAACAAGAAAGGCAAGTCAGTCCACCTCCATTCTTTCAAATGGCTCCAAGCACTGGTGACCTGTTCAGCCCCTTTTTAAATGCATTCATAAAGAGTCAGAATCTGCCTTTCCAATGTTAATATATAATAAAAGTCAATTCTTTCATCCTCTTGGGAATTTTTCATTTCTCAGCTTTGTATTTCATGATGAATCATATTTACTACAAGCTTTTAATCATTTGACTGTCAAGCCTAATATGTTACAATTGTTCCTTGTTAGCATCACGGATGCGATATGTTTTGTTTTGCACATTTCAGAAGGCAATTTCTCCAGGTTCTTGTTTGTGTAGTTTAGCTGATGTTCTGCATTATCAAATACCATCTGTGAGGGTCACTGTGATACGAGTAACTAAGTATCTTACTTACATTACATCTGCATATAATTGCCTAGCTAATTGTCCTGACAGGTATAGGAAAACAGATAAACAGACAAATAGATATCACGGGAGGTCACAATGACACTACACTACACTAGTCATCCTGCTTAAGTTTCAACAAAACATGACAATTAGGCATGAATTGAGCTGCCTTGCTTCGGGGGCACAGATTGAAAATATATCACATTACTGACGGGATTGCAACTGCTAGCTTCATTATTAAAGAGAAATAAAAAAACACGGGCTAGATAAATCTAATCAACTATTGATGTGAACTTAAACACTCCCTCAGTGGCTGTGGCCAAATATTTCTTGTGTGAATAAAGCACAAGTTTTCAAATCACAGCAGATATGTGTCTCGGTTGTCTTACCCCTGTTGTTATTTATTTGCTGTCAGACATCTGCTTTACAAATTCTTACTCCTCTGCCCACATAAATCACAGCAGCTTTCAAATCCTTGTTCTGCACTTAATGCACAAGAAGTTAACAATATTGACAACATAGTGGGACCTCTCCTTCTGGGATCAAGATGATAGAAAGATGTCCAAGACAGTTTGTTCTTTCTATAACATGTATTTTACCAAAATGATTACTGGTTTAGAGCATTTCCTGACTGAGAGATAGAATAAACATAGAATAACCCAAAAAGATACACTTCTATCCATCCTTCTGATCCGAAAGCTGCTCATTAATGGAAAAGGCTGAGAAACCTGGAGTCTGTTGAAGAAGGACAAGGTATAAGGCAGGACCACATCCCAGATGGAGCGCCGGAAAAACACTGGACCCTCACACTTGGGAAATGTAGAGTCACAGATTACCCATCCTGCAAGCTTTAGGAAGATGGGATGAAACCGTAGCATGCACAGATAAGATCACCTAGACAAGAGGAGAAAATGCAAACTTCACAACAAAGTTGTGCCCAACCTGCAACTGAACCGAAGACTGCTGTGAGGCACCTTACTCTTCTGCTACTCTAACTTCTGCAAAAGTTAATTCTATTCTTAATAAGAAAAAATAAGTTAAAATAAGTTCAAAGTTAAAAGCTCATCCTGCATTGCGAGACTATGTGAGTGATCTTTTGTATTGCACTGATGAACAGACCAGAGAGCCCCAACACTAGAATCCTGGCCCTCAATGCAGCCAAGTGTTTCAATTAGGTTTTAAAGTAACTGCATTGAGAAGTGAAGTAAAACTATGGTTCACAACTGTTCCATGGCAAGACTCACTTATCTACCATTAAGTGTGGATATCAATTGAATGCAGGGACATATTTAGTGTTGACAGCATATTTGCAATGTTTAGAAAGGAGAAATAATTAAAAAAAAAACAATCTGCCAGTGTTAACAGATAACCATGAAGAAAATGTACTAATGAATGGTGAACAGAAGAAGTTCATTGGGTTGTCTTTATAAATCATTAGGATAAACATTCAAAGGGTCTCAGTGCGTTTACAGGCTTAGCAAAGCTTCAAATGAGTTTTCAGTCAAGTGGTTAGGTTGAAGCACACAGGCTTTATTTTTGTTAATAGGTCAGGTAGCCTCTTGCTTGGAGTGCACACAGCATAAAAATGCATAAAGCCAGTCCTGGGGGAGCTTTGCTGATAGTTTCAAGTGAACATTTTTGAAGTATTACCGAAAAGTACCCGGGGGAGAGAGCCGAAAGGTCATGAGTTTGGTGCAGCTTTTAAAAGTTAATAAAATGTTAACTGCTTTCTCCCCTCCCTTCAGTCTCAACGTGTTTTATTATCGTTCAGAAAGTCGTTTGAGGGAGGAAAATTCCTGAGAAGTTGTACTCCAAATGTAACTATAATTCACTCAGCCCTCGGGAAAGATAGCGTTTGGTGACAGGGTAATTGTCCTCAATATTCAAGTGTTTTAGTGATTCCCAGTAGCACAATAGACCAAAAAACATTGATTTTTTTCCTTCCACTTCATTGACTTTCTTTGTCTCTGGAGGCTTTTTCAGAACTACCTGAGAATATGTAAAAGATTCATTTTAATTAACTGTGCAGAGTATATAGAAATGAAAAACTAGACACAAAAGTGGCAGGGGTAGTATTTGTTATAATATATTTAGGGTAAGGATGAACGTGGTTTTAAAAAGTATTTTTCCTTTGATACATGATGCACACTCAAAAATAACACTCTTTTTTCATTTATTTTTCCAAGGTAGAAAAAATGCTACCATAACCTTCTTCATATAGCAGATATTCCTGGAAAATGAATAAATCTCTGTAAATATTTGCAAGGAAAAAATAGAATGATTGCCACTGTATTAATAGCAGTAGCAGTAATATTGCTGCAGTGTTCCTAATTTGAGTTAAAATTGTTTCCAATCTATGAAACCTTATTTTGTCGATTTAAGAGAAGTCAAACATTACAACAGAATCATTATTTTTTCTTGACTTTGTTTACCAGTCCTTTATCGAAGTTGCTGTTCAAGTCTGCTCAAGGTGGGGTGCTGGACATCTACAGGCTGAAACTACGTTGCTAAACTACAGACCCGGAGAAATAAAGCACTTGGAGGATTAGAACAATTTAGAAAGACGACCCCCTTCTTTTCAGACGTGCCTAACTGAGCTGCAGCTATTTCTCCCCGCTCAGCGTGAGCTCCGCTTTGTGGCTTTTAATAACCTGGCTTTCCAAGCTCCTGCCCCTGAGACATGTTTTTTTTCCCTTAATTTGTGCCTTCCTTGCTCTACCTACCAGCAGCAGCAGCAGATTTCTTCCAGTTGCTCAACACACTAATTCCCCCCTTTTCTTCGCTGTTCAAGCATTAGATTGCAGTTTCATTGACTGGGAGGTGTTGTGTTACAGTGGAATCAATAGCTGAGGGGATCCCAGCCCAACGATTAGCTTGTCAGTCAGCCTCTGTGGTTGGAAGGAAAGGAGGCAGTGTAAATCCTAGAATACCAGGAGTCACCAGCAGGGAAACTGTGGAATGCAGGGAACTGCAGTGTACTTTATACCACCTGTTGCAAAGGCAACATGTGCAGAGCGCATTAACCTTATAGCTACTGTGGTTTAACTGCTGGGAAACTGCCTTGGATGACTCTGTACAGTCCAACAGCACTTAATGTACAAGTCACAGCTAGAGGGGATTCATGAATAATTCCACTCAGATGGAAAAACCTGGAAATTGACTCAAATTCAGTGGCTAATGGAAAAGGCACACTCACCTCCGTTTCATATATCCATACACTCTTTATTCCTGTGTTGTGTTTATCATCTTAAGGCAGGCTGCAGTAAACGCTCCTCCTTTAAACAAGCTGATTCTTATGTATGTTTGTGCATGTCTCATAATGAGTTAATGAGCTTCCATCGCATGCACAAAAGAACAGTTTGCTAGCATCTTTTTTCATTTCAATCTTCATCACTCCTGCAATGTTTCACTTAAACTGTAGTGTGAAATTGGCAAAATCTTTATTTGGGGTCTAGCCTTGTTTTGGTTTTCTTTTGCAGGCTGCAGGAACATGTTGGGAGTTTAGTAGTTTAGTAACTTAAGTAGTAGTAGTTTAGAAGTAGTAGTAACCCATTTAGTAGTTTTCCTGAGTTTTATTAGAGGGTTTTGAACTCAATAACCTTCCTGCTCCACCTCCCAGAGCTAAGGTGTGCGACATTATTCACAGAGAAACTGCAGGGTTTACGAACTCATAATAGCCACCATCAAGATCTCAGATGTGAGAATGGGTTAAATTATTGTTAATAGTCATTCAATCTTTCATTTAGTGACAAGTACTGCCTCTTAAACAAAATCACAAATATATTTGTGGCTACTCAATACTTTAAATAGATGACCAGGATCTATTTTATTTTTCTTTAAATTTCTGATTTCTTTCCAATGCAGGAATGAAACTATATTTCAATTCTTTGTTCTTGGGTTGCTTTCTATGTATAGAATATGGATCGTTTTAATGCTTTCGGTTGGTTTTGCAGGGTTGATCTTCAGCATTGCAAGGTCTTGTTTCCTACCTCCATGTAATCAAGCCACAATAACTGTAGGCTATTTGTATATCAGCCAAAGCAAAGGGAATTTTAACAGGCCAAAACTGTGACCTTTTAGAAGAATTTGGCTGTCACCCCAGAGTTAACATACTGCTCATCCTCAGAAGAATGCTGTATGATATTTAATAGATTTAGAACAAACAGCTCTTCACTCTTGCTTTTTTCCCTTTTATTATGCAACAAAAATCTTAGATGTACTATTATTACTATTATTAGGTTCTATTATATTCTTAAAAATATTATAATTATTACAGATAGGAGAGGGCCCACTTCATCTACCACTGAAAATGATCATATTTATATTCTTAACATATATTAACATATATTCTATACATTATATATATATAGTTAACAATGTTAGCTGTTTGGAGTTTTTCTCCAATATTAAACATTACCTGCTTTTGTAATTCAAAATTACATCCAGCATTTTGAACTCAATTAACTTAATTTAAACACAAATAGCCTGAGTTCTTAACTAGTATCTTTACAACATGTACTGTACTGTAACATATTTTGCTTTTGTTTATATTCTAATAGGTTTTGTTACTTTGCAATATATATCAGAATCTATGTACTGTGGTTGAGAATCTTTAGTAACAGTCAGCTCTGAATATACACTGTTTACATGAATATACCTGTAGCTCTGAAAATACTAAAGTCTGTTAAATTGAAGAATGTACAATACACCTCAGGTTCTCACTCTCTAATCCTCAGTTTCTAAGATAAAGAATTATATTCAGGTATTTGAAAGAATAATTAATAATTATGAAGACTAGGAATCCAAATCAGAGGAGAATAGACTGAACATGTAAACATTTTGTCCCTATTCTTTCATCATTCTTGATTCGTAACCTGATGCTGGGCTTAAGAAAGTTGATAAGTGATGTGCCTGGGCTAATTCTGTCATGTTAAACAAACACTTAGCTTGTTTTATAGCCAGGGAAGCTGAGGATTAGACACTAACACCAATGTGCCAAGTCCTGCCTAAATAAGTGAAAGGGGTGTCTGTGTAAATCAGAGTAAGGAGATGGTCAAATTACCACAAAGAGCATTGATTAAGGTAGGTTTTAATTAGGCTAATTTTAACAACAAACATCCCAGATGAAAGGTTTAATCTCTTTGTCTACTGCTGAGCCAGTCCACCAGTAAAGAAAAAAGTGCCATTTATTTATTTATCTTTTCTTTCCTCTCTCACAGCGGAGACCTAAATCACTTTTATCCTGATTGCTTTGGAGGAGTAACCCTTCTGATGATTGCTATTGGATAATCCATACTCTTCTGCTAGCCTGTGGTGTTACACATCAAGTAAAAAGAAACTTTATTCTGAAATTCAAAAAGATAGTTTATTGCCTTATCCTAACCCAGAATCACTAAAGAAATGGTTCCTCCATGCTAACTTTGTGAACAGACACACACATACACATTTAATCTCATTTGATTAACATTTTGTGTTATTCTGTCTGATTTTTCCATTAAGTGTTACCAATGTTCTAAAATGGATCAGAAATTCTGATATACATAATTATATAAGCAGTAACCCATATTTTGCCAGGGTGAAACCAATATATATTCATAACAAATGTTACATTTTCTCCTACAAATTCCATCATTCAACATGAACTATTAATGAACATTCCTTATTATAAAATCTTCTGTGGACCCTAATATTATTTAATTTTATGTGGAGGAAATTAAAATGTATATACACACAGATATATTAACAAATAATTTTTGTCACAGTCACAATAATTTTAAACTTCCATCATTGTAAAACCCAACTAGCTCATCAACCAGAGACACTCCGCTTTGAGCCCTGGTCATGGCTTGATCTCAGAAAATATTTGAAATCAAGAAATCTGTGAACTTCCATCCTCTTCCACTCACGCGCATGCCAGGTTGCCACTGCAACATGGCAAAGTGTTAGTTGTTCCCCAAGGAGACACAGCGGTCAGGCACTAGTGCATTCCAGCACAGAGATCTCTGTCAGTCTTCATTGTGGAGGTGCGTGTTCTTGGCTGTTTAAAGAAGTTTGGGAACTGCCTCTGTGGGGATGGTTCTTTCATTTGCAACTTCATCTAGAAACGACAGCAACCCTTCTCTTCCAGCCAGCATCTCACATTAAATGTCATGAATGCTGCGGGTTCTATGTTTTTTTAATTTAGAACAGGAGCATTTGTTTACTAATACAGAAAGGAAGAGAAAAAGATGGAGTGACGGCACATATCACGTTTGTGATATTTAAGAAATGGCTATAGTTATTATTCTATCTGATACCCTCACTGTCTGCGCCTGTGCACCACTTTGGGGGGCGGGGGGGGGGGGTATGTGCACACTCCCCTCCAGCACACAAACTGTCAGGCCATTTGATACACTAAGCACACTCTGCAGTACAGGCGCCTAACATGATCCAGATGCGCCTGTTGTGCTGCAAGCTGAAGACACCTTAGTAGTGTTCTCCCAGTGGAGCAGCAGCTCTTAGGAAATCCCAGACAGACACCAAGCTTAAACCAATAACCTCTGGGCTGTATAGCTCAGCCTGTGCTCCAGACAGGGTGCCTTAACTGTTTTTATATCACCGATATTTTACCTTCTCAAAATCACTGCTAGAGCAAATCAAAACTCTCAATCCTGCCCTTGGCTTTCACTGGCCTGCACCACCAAAAAATCCAAACAAAGGCCACGATGTGTATGACAACGAAAGAAATGGGAGATGTCAAAACCAAGTGCTCATCAGGCTCCTGTTCTGGCAAAGTAACAAGACTCTGCTGTGAAGAAAATTATTTTAAATGTATGTATTGTGAAGGTTGCGAAGGGACCACCCAGCTAGGAACCTTTTCTGAAGTACATAGAAGGTAAAAATTCTTCTTCCCTTTACTCCTTGACATCAGAAAGCTAAGCCATCAACCATACATCTATGAAGGCATTTAAAAGACTGATAAGCCTTCTATTTATTTTTCTTTCTTCCTGTACTATCGGAGAATAGTTTCATTTGCCATTCTTCTGTTCCAGCTATAGTCACCTGTTTTCTATGCTCCTAAAGGGTTTCCCAAAAAGCTCAAATAGAATTGTTGTACCTCTTTGCACTGCAGTGCAGGAATGTTTTGAAAGGTCCATACAAAAAGCTATACATTTTTTAAAAGTTTCAGATAACCTGTAAAGAAATGCTGATTATTATACAGTTAGGAAGAAAGGAATATCATTGCACCCTTAATAAAAATAATAAATATATCATATTTATCTATGAGGAATGTTAAACGCAAGGAGACCCTTTAAATTACTAATTGTAATGTCTCCTACAATTTGCATTATTTTGTACAGCTAGCAATGCCTTTCTGGCACCCAAGCAGAGTGATTTGCCACAAAAGTAATCCTAACCAATTTATTTTATTGCTGATTAACACAACTGAGCCCAATTTCATTACTGATTATTTCAGAGTTTGAATAAATGGTCATTATTTTTAGCATCTGTGGCAGTGGTAAAATTTTAAGAAATTAAATGTAAAACAAAGTTTTTTCTGAATAGAGCAAAGGATTTTCCTGTAGTCTTTTACGGTTATACAGTGATCAATATAAGAGAGAAAGGGAGATCTTCTGCTTAAGGACATTGTCTTTCATACACAGTCATTCCTCTTCTCTCACTAGAAGCACAATTCCCTCAGTCATCTTTTAAATTGATACAGTAGCTTATATGAATGATTGTTTTCACTTACACGTTTGTGGGGTACCAGAGAAACCTCAAAAGTCTGGCATTGGTAAGCCCTTGAAACTCCTGTCATCAGATCTGGACAAGTAAACACCTCTGAACAGGAACAGGAACTCACACCCACCTGGTGTACTGCTGTCATCAACAGGCCCCGTCCTAGAGGCAATGAACTGCTGGCTCCAGGAGTGGAGACAGACAAGAGGATAGAGCTTCTAGATCAGTAGTTGAAGTCTTGAACACTGAGTCGCAGTCTCATTAAATATCAATTAGATTATGGAAACAATTCTAAGTGTTCCTTACTGAGGTGACTAATTCCGGAACCACAACGAAAACAAGTTGTGGTAAAGTGGCTGCACAGATTCACATTAATTTGACCTTACTGGAGATAAGCCATCTAGCCATCATTGATTGCAAGATCACTTCCACTAATTTCTTGAAAGAAGCCAGGGTCCTGGCTTCAAAAACATGGCTGGACACCTTGTTCCATAGTCCCTCAAAGAGGAAAGAAGGACCTCCTATTCTCAGTTTTAAATGCACTTCCACATAGTTTCTACTTGTGCCTTCTGGTTCTGTTAAATAGATGAAAGTTATTCGAGTTTAGCAAAAACAGAAAGAAACAGATGTTTGAGAAACTGTTAATGATGTTGGAATGTTGCAGTGTATGACAGAATCAAACAACATCTCACGTCATGGCCTGATTCCATTCCATTCCATTCCAAGTTTTTTGTTGTTGTTGTTGTTGCTGTAGTCTGTTTCTGGATGGCTTCTCCGTGTATTGTGTTTTCCCGGCAATTTGCATACACAAGAAAACTGAACAGTCTAACTAGAAGTTACTTCTAGTTCTGTTTTTAGGGTTATGAAATTGACTAATTAATTTTCATATATCCCATTATCTATAGCAACTTCTACTTGTTCCTCCAAATGCTAGAAGGATGTAAGATCTTCATATATTTCTATTATTTTTTGTATTTATATAGAAATGTTCAGGAGGTAGGCAGGTCCCAGTGCGGAATCAAACCTGTCTTCATGGTTCTTAATCACATCTACCTGTAGGGTGAGACTATGTACACCCCAGACGGCATTCACTTCACAACATATCATTTTTAATTACGAGCGCCACTTCTTAATAAAAGCATCGAATGAAATGTGGGTAGTGGAACTCAGAGAATTGCAAATGTGTATTAATTTTATGAAAAAGGGAAAATGATATGCAATAAATATATTTGCTTATTAATAACTGTGTCATTGGTAGACTCTTTAAGACCTTAGGAAAATTAAGATGACTGAGATTCTAAATAAAGTGAAAAAGGTCTGAAGTTAGCAAAAAGATCTTTACCCTCCTGAGAATCCTGAAAATGTCAGCTCCATTCCCTCTACATGCGATAACAGCACAGTTTTTTTTTGTGTGTGCATGTACAGCGAGGTGGGGATTGAGCTAAGCAGCTCATATCTCTGTGAACCTGAGGCCCCCGTTCCACCCCTGAGAGGAGAAAATACTCCAGTTCGTATAAGGATGCAGTAAGTCCGCCAACTGCTTACATAATACAACTAGGAAAATATATACTTTCAAAGATCTTAATCGCATCCCATTGAGAGCCACAATGAACTTTGAGCAGAGGTATAGTACTTTAGCGCTCAGCAAAAGAAATGGCCTCCCTCCCCCCCTGCTCACAAAATAAAGGGTATGCTGTCTGGTATTGTAAGTAAAGGTGCTCTTTGTGCTTTTCAAGTGACAATGTTCCCTCCCAGTTTTCTCAGTAAATGGTAGCTAGTAAATGGTGTGTGCTTCTGCCTGTGTGTGTGTGTGAGTGTGAAGGACTAGGCCTACTCTTTTTAAGAGTCCTTACCTAGTGTTATGTGAGAATTTTCCAGCTTCCAGGGAAAAGGCTTCTCAAGAGCAATAACACACCGACGTGTTAAGTTATTGAGTCCCCCTTTTAGCCATGTGTGTGAAACAAGCTCTCACAAGAGCTGGTGAGAATCCCTTAACTCATATTACTCCACCCATTGGCTTTGTGTCTCTTTCAGGCCTGGGTTAGAGGGGTCAGTCTCTCCATGTGGATAGGTGCTCTGGACCAATTACTGTGCTACAGTGCTCAATTAGCAACAATCCCCCCTTTGAAATGACAATAAAGAGGCTTTACATGTTTTAAGTCTCTAAGAAAAGAGTGAAACTGAAAATAAGATGGATTTAGGGATATTCAGTGATACTTCTATCCTGGGGAATTGCCCTAATAATACTAATAATCAACCTTATCCATTTTTTAATAGATCATGCAAAAGCTGAAAATCATGTTCAACGTTCTACAGCTTTCTAAACTTTGATTTCTTTTATGTTTCAGTGAGTTTTTCCATCTGTATATATATATATGTACATATATATATTAGAGAGGATATTTTACTGGCTTTTATAAAAAGACATTATTTGCAGCAGCCCACATTCAAGCTTTAAAATTGAAAAGGAGTATTATTAACGAGTTGTGGCTTTCCATTCTAATATTTATTATGGCAAACAACTTAGATTTAACTGAGATTTCTTCAATTTGGTTGTATGTACTTTCCCCAAGGTTAGAAATTCAATTGTATTTTCACCTTGCACAGATTTATAAAAAATTATATTTGTTGAGACCTTCTTCAGTGATATTGTAAAAAAGCAGTTACACCCTCTTTTGCTGTGTCAGCTTTAAGCCAAAAGAAAAATCAGGGTAAAAAATGATAATTGCATTTTTGATGGATTTTAAATTTCTATTGGTTTCTGGTATTTGCTTTCACATTTATGGTCTGAAAGGTTCTGTTCAGATGTGGAGACACTCGAAAACGGACCTTGAAGAAAAATAGATGTGCATGAAATTTTAATTAAAATCTCAAGTCACTCAAAGGATTAAAATAGGAAGATGTCTTCTGCATTGCAAAAGCTACTTTGTCAACACAAAAAAACACAATGGAGGAAATGAAAAGCTCAATCCTGCAGATACAAATCATTGTGCTAAGACAGCAGGCCAGGTAAAATAACCTGGCAAGGTCACATTCTGTCACCAGGTGCTCAATTAAAAGGAGCATTAACCTTGTTTACACAATATAACAGCAATATGGAGAGAGGCAGTAAATCTATTGTCGTTAAACAGTGGGAGGCCGCTTGTTGCTGGCAGCCCGCCCACAAGCCACATGAACTCAGCTGGCACAGAGCTTAAATCGAACAGGCAGGCTATGTCTCCGGCCTGGAAGTAATCACACCAGCCAGCTCTTGAATGAACGCATGTGCCCTGCCCAACTCCAAGCGCCCCAACATTCTTGAGAGGTATTTCGACGGCAGAATTGTCAGCTACAATGGAACTGTCTGCATGGATCTGTGATGTGAGACGTGTGGTCACAGGCCCACATGACCTATGTGCAACACGTAGTGCCACTTTTCACAGGGTGAGCCTTTAACTCCATGGCTGACCGCAGGCCTCACGAGCTCACCTGCTGTGGCTGCAGACAAGACACCCTTCTATTCACACTACTTACCTGTATGCAGCTCAAAGACCCATGTGCCCCCATTTATATTTTCCGAAATGTTAAGAAACAAGTTAACAAGTTAATCAAGTTAATTTATTACAGGGAGATGCAGGAAAGGTCAGTTTATAACTGTTGTGCTGCTTAATCTCTCTTTCCAAGGAAATTTCAAAACTATTTCCAATGTTTTTATTCACAGTATTCCTGTAGTCTTGAAACCATTTAAAAAAAAACAACAGAAAAACACACATTTGGTTCATTGGAGTCAGTAATCACTATTCGCCTGTATGGAAATATGTCATTGAAGTGATAATAAGGAATGTTCAGTACAATCTGGAAAAAGTAAAAGGAGTCCTGGTTACATTTCCCATGAACATATAATCCACTCCGGGACAGCATAGGATCGGACACTGCACCACTGCAAGACCAGAAAAAGAGAGGGGCAGACAACACAATTAAATCCCGACTACGGTTTCCAGATATTAAAGAGGAAAGATTAGCACTACTTGACACGTGGCCCTGCTTCAAAAATGTGCATTCCATCTGAAGAAAAAACTGTACAGGTATTCCATCTCAGACATTTATAACCAGAGATTAAGGTATTAAATCCTTTCCTAAACAGCCTCCCTCATAAATAAATTCCTAGGTACTAGTAAACATGTTTGGTTTGTAATGAACCTTCAATCTGTAAATTAGCAAAGTATTGTCTACCCTTTTAATCTTTATGAACTTGCATTTAATTCTGTAGCCTTTTTCATGTCGGGGGGGTGGGGGTAGGGGGGAGGCTGAGAGGATTAGAGGATATTGAAATAAAACAAAATTACTGTCTTTTGCCCCATAATCAAAGGCATAAACCTTGAGTGAACTACGCCAAAGGTTTAATAATAATAATAATAATAACAATAATGAGTTTTTAGTCTCAAAAAGTGAGCAGACTATCAATTTGCTCACTCTCAAATTGGTAAAATGTTCTCTCAAAAATGTGGTGTGATTAAGTAAATGGAAACTACAGGGTTTGTACATGTAATTAAAGCACAAGTGCATGTTTTTGAACTGTTCATTACTTCTTGCAGCAAATTTAAGACTCATGTTATTTCTCATAAAATATCCCTAGCCAGTTTCAGCACTGCCGCACTTTCATTGGCACAAGAGTCACTTGTAGACTTACAACATTATAAACGCAGGCAAAATTCAGGTCCGTAAGGAAAACCGCAATGTAAACAGATGCAATTGAAACTGGACTGAATCATTTGTCATTGCGTAAGACACATTGACAAAGTTGTCTTTCCTGGGATTCCCAATAAAGAAGTTAAGTTGTTAAAGCCAGATCTGAATTACTTCATTTTTTTATATTTTGAGGAGTAAAGGAAACAAAGACCATTCTTTAAAAACGAATTCATACTGTACATCTGAAAATCATCAGGGAGAATTACTTATGCATAAAATGTAATTGATCTTCCAAAAAGGGCAATGGATTAGATTAAGGTACTGTAGTTAGAAAATTAATTTGAAAAGACTTTCAGCAACAAGTAACTTGCAGTGCAGTTGGGGGTTGAGTCTGAGTAATACTTCCAAGATATTGCCTGCTTCCCACATGAAAGTCCTTTTCTGCGAAGGCTATTTGATGAAAGCATATACTTGATTGTTGCCAACAAAAATTAGATTTTATTTTTTTTTCTTCTGCACCAAAGTGAAATAAATTATAGCGGCACGTCTATCTCTGCTTTAAAACTTTCTTCCCAATGCTTTTTTCTTTCCCAATCACACAAAAACTGGCTGCTAATGATTTGCAGATGTCTTTTGCTAAAGGCTTGTTCAGCCACAAAGCAAGAAAGAACTTTGCTACTTAAGACTTAAGAATTCTAATTATTTTTGAAATGGAAAAACACAGTGTCGCAGAACATATAAATAAAAAAGGAAGACGATTTGATTATCTCAACTTGGATATCTCTTTTTTACCTGAAGGTCAGTGAATAACAACATAACCAACTGTCCTTTATCCACAAAAAATCCTTTTATAAAAAAAACACAACTTACTGTGATTGGACTTTTTTTCTCTTCAGGCATTTTTTCATTAAGAATAATATTTAAGCAATTCAATAATTATTTTATTTCCCAGCTCAAAATTGGAATTTGGAAGCCACAGCGATTCTCTTGCATTCAAATCACAGTCAATTAGTAACAACATAAGCTGTTGGAGGATGAACAGAGTTTTTAAAAGTATGTTAATGAAAGGACAGAGGACTGGAATTCATTCAGAATACCAAGAAAAATATAGACTCACAAGACAATGGGTTTACGTTTCATCTTTTTTTTTTGTTTTATTCCTACAATCTGATATGAGACACATTTCACAGAATGTGAGAGAATGATTTTGAGTCTATATCTCTTCGGCTTCTAGCTACTATTTAGATGTAGGATTTTTCCTAACAGAACAGAAGCTGAGCAATAATCATCCCAACGCTGTACCAGTGGTTTAATGCTGGCGAGTGTGCTGAACAATGTAATGTGAGCTAACCCCCGGGTTCAACAGAGATTGTAACATGTTTGGGCAGTTTTCTCCTTTCTCCTCAGAGCTACAGTGGTTAGGAGCATTACATATTTCTGGAACTGTGGGATGGAGAACTACATTCTTTCTGGGTTTTCTCCTGTCTAATATATCTTCATCTAAGACATTTGTTAATATATCAGCTCTCCAAGGAACAGCAGTGCATAAATAACCAGACGTTTTTTTTTTTACCAACAATCCAAGGCCTGACATAAGAGACAAGTAAGACACTGCTTAAAATAACAGAAGAAGGACACTCTTTCTTTTAAGGCCAGCTGAAATAACCAAGATAGAATTACGTACTGTAAATTATGCATCAGCACAGAGTTTATAAAGCACTAAAAGTGGCACTCAGTGTTTTTTTCTTTGAAAAGCAAAAGGTAATAGAATATTTGTTTCTTTATTTGAATTCAGTTGTAATCATTTCTTCCCCTCCATAAAAATCCTCCTAGACAGTAAATGGCCCTTTAGGGAGAGGATTGAAGTGACATGGAGACTAGGTAGTCCGAGGAAGGAGCTGGACTTTGTTTATAGCTAGTTACTAAACTAGTGCATTTCATCTGTATAACTGATACAGGAAGCATCATCGCTGTTACTGCTGGAGGTGAGAATATCAAATAGGAGACTGCTTGAGCCAACAGGCAGGAGAGGCATCTATTTTCCCTGAGGTCTCTGTACTTGAAACTTCATCCACCTTTTGTTAAAAGGCAGCCTCATCTCAAAATTCTTTGTTTCATTCAAAATGTATCTTTTTTCAGAGCAATGGTATTAGTTGTATCATCATAAGCAGCTATTCTTCAAAAAGCTCTTGGTGCTTTAAGAGCTCTAAAAACAAATATAGGGTACAAGAGTAATGATTTACTGGGTGAGGCTACTCAAAGCAAATCCTTTGGCCAAAATGATTTTTAAAAGCTCTAGACCATAATGGAAAATTCTGCTTCTCTTTCTTGTTTTTAAAGTAGGTGTGGATTTCAGCCAAATTTTGACGATTGCCTCCAGGCCTTAGCAGAATAGCTCATTGTGATAAATCCATTACCTGGCGAGTAATATCTGCATTATAGACAACAAAGTGCAACTGTGCCCTGAGGGCAGAAGGGACAAGCTGAAAGAAAAAACGGGTGAATGAAAGCACTTCCATTTCTGGGAGTTTAGGGTTAACAAGCTGAGCTTGTACACAAGTGATGGTATTATCAGACCAACTATAAACACGGCATTTGCAGTTTGGGCTTGTAGATTTCCCTCCCACCATAAACAGCGTGTTATTTCACAAACGAGGCCTGTGTTTATTCCCTAAACCCATTGTTTCCAAAATACCCTAGGAATGCAGAAAGGCACTTGCTTTACGTTAACAACTGCCTCTCTGTAACTCCCTTCAGAACTTTTTTTCAGAGAGAAGAAGACCTCCAACGTGAAACTGCACATCAGCCCTTTTATCAGAAGACCGAAAACATACAGGAAATTACTACCAACCTCCCCCCGTGATATAAAGCGACTTCTATCACTCCTCCTAAAATACATCTCAGATTTTTTCGGAACTGAAAAGTTCATTCAATATGTGAAACCTAAAAATAGATGCATCTGAAGATACATGGATGTGTCTGCTATCGAAGGTTACTAATACAAATTAAAGTCCCAGTAAGTCGAAACAGCAGTTTAGATTAATGATAGCATTATCAAAACATGTGTGCTTGTGTCACTACTATGGAGTGAAAATAATTTTAAAAGAGCAATTAAATTACAATAAATAGTTTAAGGTATTCACTTAATGTTAATGTTTCTTTATTAGCCCTATACAATTTCTTGCATTAGGAATTTGTCTTTTTGCATACCCCAGCTTTTCTCCATGGAGACACAGACAGGGAGAGAAGCTTGGGGTCAGAGCTCCAGGGGTGCCATTGTATGGCACCCCTGGAGCAGTTAGGGTAAAGGGCCTTGCTCATGGGCCCAACAGAGTAGGATTCCTCTGCCAGCCACGGGATTTGAACCAGCAACCTTCCAGTCACAGGTGAGATCCTTAGCCACAGAGCCACCACTCCACCCAGTATCCGTATCATAGCGTCTCAGTATCATAGCTTGTTGGTAGATACTAGAAAAAAAATTCAGTCTGTTGTTTCAAATGAAACCAGGGTGTGCTTTAATTATCGGAAATACATCAAAATCACTTTGCGAATGTTCTTTGCAAAATGAACAGAAATAAGAAACAAAGCAAAGGCTGTAATTTTAAACAAATCAATTTGTTCCCCCCTCGCACACCAGTAGAATAATTATATTAACCACACAACTTTGCTTATTATCTCAAGAACCTGGTTTTGTGGACTCTACTTTGCAGAGTAATTAAACAGCCTCACTTCCAATTGATTTTTACAGAATGTGAAAGCAATAAAATTAGTTCTGGCCAAACCAATGTTAAAGGTTAAACTCTGCTCATTGTGAAGGTAGAGACAGCTGCACAGATGGTTTTCTAACATGTACATAACAGCAAGCAACAACAATCAATAATCAGGACACACTGAAGAAATATCCATCCATTACCCAGAGGTGCTCCAGGCAGGCCTAAGGAAGGTTGTATTCATCCAGAGGGGAACCCACCAGGCACAGGGCTCAGTGTAGGAGGCCAGTCCACACAGGGCTATTTTACAGACAGTGATTAACTACTCAGCATTGGATTCTGGCAGGAAAGGTAAGAGGAAAAGAGAACACCTGTAGAAAACCTACGCTAGCATGGAGACATCATACAAACTTCCTTCATAATGGAGCTGTTGTCTGAGACTTTACCTGCCTCTCCTCACTTTCAGGATACTACAAGGACACAGAGAAAACTTTTTAACTCTGCTATTCAGATTTAGAGGAATAGAAGAATCCTTGTAGCCATAATTACACATTGTAGGTTTCTGAAAAGGTCCACAAGTAAAGATCGCTTTCAAGTACAGGCTTGAAGTCTCAGGCTTGTTGAGGGAAGGGGATCCTAACTATGCCAGCAGCCATATCATCACCCTGCAACTCACAATTGGAAGCCCACTGAAGATCATCAGGTGTGAGCCTAGCCAGTACCTGGATGGGAGACCTCCTGAGAAAAACTAAGGTTGCTGCTGGAAGCTGGTTAGTGGAGCCAGCAGGGGGTGCTCACCCTGTGGTCTGTCTGTGATGGGGACACTATGCTCTAAAAAAGGTGCTGTCCTTCAGATGAGATGTAAAACTGAGGTCCTGCCTCTGTGGTCATTAAAAATCCCAGAGAGTTTCTCGAAAAGATTAGAGGTGTAACCCCGGCGTCCTGGTCAAATTTCCCATTGGCCCTTACCAATCATGGCCTCCTAATAATCCCCATCTCTGAACTGGCTTCATTAGTAATAATAATAATAATATTAATTGCTTACAGTTATATACCACTTTTCTGGACACTCCACTCAAAGTGCTTTACAGGTATTAGGGACTCCCCTCCACCACCACCAATGTGCAGCATCCACCTGGATGCATTCATTACTTGTCTTCAAACAGACAATCATACCCAGATGAAGCTAACCCAATGTGCTGCTCATTCAGTTGAAAATGAGAAAATTCATTCATTGACAATCTGATTTCCTTTTTGGGAATCACATGCCTCCTAACAACAATGAATACTTTCCTTCAAATGTTAAAACCAATAAAAACAAAATCAGGTGACTTGAAAAGCAGGCTACCTTTCCTGAAATAAACAACAGGTTTCTACTTAGATTGTCTGCATTATCATGTGTGTATGCAAATAATCCACTAGTACTCTTTCCTTGATGTAATTTCCTGTTGGGAGTGACATCACTTTCTTTGTTCTCCCTGACTTGATAAGACAAACTATCAGTTTTATTGTGTTTTCCTCTTTTTTTTCCCTTCTAGCAAAAGAAACAGCCATGCTCTGAAACAGTAAAACAGTTTTCCTTGTGTTCCTATCTTTTGGCTTTACAGAAGAGGTTTAAATCAGGAAGTAGGGAAATCTTTAAGTAGTAAGGAGTAGAGCATTTGAAGAAAAATTGGCCAAATTCACAAAACATGTACTGTGTAAGCCAGTCTGGGCAAGGTTTTATATATGACAATTATTCTCATTTACACCAGAATATTCTAAAGTGTTTTTTATTAAAATATTAACTTGCAAAAAATTGAGGAAAGACAGTAGTTTAGAAGGCACCTTTTATTTCAAACCAACTGTCAAAATTACTCCCTGAAATGAGCTCCACAGCCTTTCACATCCTTCCAACCTAAAGCATAAGAAGCTTATTATTGTGCAAGATGTTCATGTTCTGAGATTTGACAGCACCTAGGTGCCTTTAATGCTTTGTTGTAATGGCTGCATTCTTTAAAGCAAGCCCTTCTGCTGTCATTGTAATTTAGTCTCCTTTCATCTTCTCACTAAAAAACCTCCAGATTCCTATCTGGGCATTTCTAAATGAGGCTGTTTGTTTTACTCTAAATGTTTGCCACCTACTTTGTAATTTTCTCCTGGAAACTAATCTCCTGCAACCAAAGCAGTTATTTTAGCTGGCATCCATGTCACTATTGTTATATCTGTTTTATCAGGTGTTGAAATTGGCACCGATGGAACTGTTCGTTGTGGGCTGGGGGACTTGAACTTTGGGATTTAATAAAACCTCAAGCAGGAGAGATGTGTGATTGCATACCCATCACGCAGTTGCCTTTTCTTTCCTCACAAACATGAACAATTAGTTGGAAATTTACAAAAAAAAACAGAACACGTCCAAAGTTATCTTATTTACACTAACAAGGTTTAGGATATCTTTATGTACTTTTTCAAATGTGCTTTGGTTTCTTTCTTATAGCAATAAAATTATCATTGCCTTAATCATATGTCATCATGTTATCTGTAAGGGCTTTTTAAAGAAAAAAAGGTACCTTTTAATGCAAAACAATACTTCAACATCTGACAACTATGTCTCCCAAGTAAAGGGTGGGTATAACGGAAATGAACTAGTGGATGGAAGAGAGGAATTCATACTCTGTAAGAATACTCTGAGCATGCACTCTGGCTTGGCAAGCGCAGCAGTGAGAAAACAGCTGTGCATCATAGGGTACCAAACAGACAATCATAGGGTGGCGCTGATGAACAGTGCAGAGTCTATTCTGCTCAGACCACGCAAAGGATAATCTGAGCTCACTTCAGGGGGAATGGATCATGCAATCCAAATGTACTTCCCAACAGATGAAAAGCAAACATACAGAAAATAAGGACACCCCTGCAAAAAAAATCTGAGTGTATAAAGACCAATTAACCAAGCTTATTACATACAGTCAAAGAACAATTATCTGTACCTCTCTGCTTCGCTAGAGGTAATTTTTATAGAACTTTGCATCAAGCAGTAGAAATGTAATGCTTTTTTTTCCAATTCCTTTAGCTGCAACCACTGCATGTGCCTCCTGGTTAGATTCTATTACAGGTTTCTAACTATTCCCATATTGCAGCCGTCACTGTTATTCTTATAGCAATAGCATGCAGTTAACCTAAAATCAAAGCCTGTAATTTGTGGCTGATGGTGCACTTTGAGGTCAGTTCAATCTGTGTGCTACAGGCCTATTTGTTCCTTCAGCGAGGTCTTGATTAGCCAAATTACATCCATGAGCTACTGCGCTAACCACAGCTTCGGGTGAAAGTTTGCTAGTTTGCCTTTCTGGCCAATAGGGTGGCCCACAATTAAAAATAATAAAAAAATAAACAGATAGATTCCAGTCTATTAGCATATGTGTAAATCTGAAAATGGGTATTCTAGGACTTGTTTGAGGAATGCTGTTTTTTAGCAGTGTGTTTTATTTATAGCAATTATTTCCTTCTTTCATGAAGGTTAAGTGTTACTCAGCTATAAGTACATACTTCTCAGCTATAAGTATATGCTTTTCTTGTTCCTTAAGTAGTATTGATACATTTTAAGAGAAGGATGCCAGGCTGTGTATCCTATAGTTGCCATAGAAGCACAATTTAGCTGGGTAGCTGCGTCAGCATGCGTAGGCTGCAAAGGAACAAGTAAGAGGTTTATTCCATGCTGAAAAAAAGAAGAAAGAAAACACAACGTTTCGGCCGTGGAGCCTTCTTCAGGTGTGAGCTCACATGAGTTTCAGCATGGAATAAACCTATTACTTGTTCCATATAAGTACAATGTAAAACAATATTGAAAAAGTAGTCCACAAAATGCACTTAACCTTTAGAAGTTAGTATTTCAGATAGGTGTCTACAGCTCTGAATGATAGTAAATCAATGGGCTTTGTGATTCCAGTGTGTATTTGCCTGTGGGTCATCTTTAGATATGATATGTAATATTACAAGGGAATGGTGCATGATCACAATGATCTGTTTCTCCACTGCACTTGTGGTGTTCACTAGTTGCTGAAGGCTAAGCAATTTGGAGAAAGGCTGGATACTGAAAATCACTTCTAAAGGTGTTTTTTTTCTCCGTAGGCTCTGTATTTACTTTAACTATAGCCATCACCAGCTACTCATCAGATCCCTAATACTCTAATACTAACACTCTAATACTCAATGTCCTGGGCTGACCAGATGTCATAAGGTCCTTTAAACCCCTTACTTTCTACTCAAACATTTATGAGATAGAAACATAGTTCAGTTTGAGGCTGACTAGGGGAGAATTAATGTAATAGGCCATTTAAAAAACTCTTCCAGCAGCCTTCCTAGACAAGGGTAATACCCACTGACTGGAAAATTGCTATTGTAGCACCCATCCAGAAAAATGGTGACAAAACCAAACCAAGTAATTATAGAACAATAACTCGTATGTCTATTACATAAAAGGTTATGGAAACCACATTTATATCAAATCACAAAAGCAAAACTAGAGGATCAACTGTATGGAAATTAGATTATAAAGGATAGTCAACACACATTTAGAAGAAGTAACTAATTTCTTTGAGGTTTTGACCGTGATATCAATAATAAATTCAAACAGAATATACAGTATGATATGACATACAATATTTCAAGTTTAGATTTCCAAAAGCCTCATGAAACAATTTTCAAATTACAGGTAGTAGGCATTACTGCACTGCACTGTATTACTTATGCATTTTTATTTGTTCTATTTCTCTTTTCTGTATCTCCGTCATTTTTTATCACTGTCATTTTGAGTGTACCAGAGAGCATTCCTAACATTCCGAAGGTTTGGAAATAAAGTTGGCTTTGCTTTGCTTTGACTTTGTAGCTGGATTAAGAATTGGTTAACAGAAAACAAAGAGTTATCCTCAAATGGGATGGATGCTTAGTCTATGATGATGTAATTAGTGGAGTACCCCAGAGATCTGTATTAGGACCAAAACTCTTTCTGATTAATATCAGAATCTTGAATCTGTTCTAGTTCTGTATGTGAGGTGTACAGCCTCTTCTCTTTATATATGTTCTGTAAACTGTTTGAAATTCAGTGGTAATTTAATCTTCTAGGTCCTTAAAAATGTCAGTTGTCAAGGAATGTCTTTCTTTATATTTGGACCAAGTGGATTATTATAATATAAATTTAAGCTTCCATATTTTTAACAGTAAAGTTGTCAGAAGCAGAGAATGGGCAAATGTTACAAAACAGCCAGGAGGGTGAAGAAGGACATTATTTGCTCTCTGTAGACTCCCTAGCTGTTATCGTCTGCCCATGCTTATTTTCTGACCACTCTCTTTGCATCTTGAAGTATAGCCTATTAAAGTACAAGAGGTAGGGAATGATTAAACCAGAGGGTGCACCTGTTTTTTCAGTTAACCAACTATTTCATCTAATCTGAGGTCTTAAGCTTAATAGATCTAATCAGGGTTCAATAGTATTAGGAAAGGGGCTTAGAAAATGTCTTTGGGTGACATGAAGCCCAGATGCACAGTATTCGGTGAACACAAGGAGAAGAGTGAACCATGCAGTATCCCAACCGTAAAATACAGATTGAAACACAAAACTCCAGAACTGTTGGAGAAGGATCTCCTGCAGGTTCCCCTTTGAAACCAGAAGGCAAACAATTGCTGTTTCTAGCCAGGGAAGAATGCAGGTTCCATTCAAGGGACACCCCTGGATTTATTGTTGAAGTCTCAGAGTGCTGATCTAGGCTTTTAACATCATAATGAAGGATTCTCCTTAATGGATTATCTGGAGATGGGATTAACGTCTTCAAGACTTCGAGGAATTACTGACCAAAAATACACAGCGATCACCTTCTTAACTCTTTATCTCGCTTTAAGAAGCCCCTGCTGGAAATCACATTCCTGTCAATGGAATCAAACCTTTTTTCTTCATATCAGCTGGGTTTAGGGGGAGAGCTGACTAAGCCAGTTAGGGCACTGTTTTGATTCGTTTTATTCTGTTTCTGTGAAGCATGATCAGATTTTTTTTCTCCATTTTCCATTTTTATTTTCCAGGATTTTCACGTCAATGACATAAGTATATAGCTCAAAATGCTGGCCACTCTCTGCCTGAAAATAGCTGGCTTTCATGTGTAAGAGTGTTTATTTATCCATGATAAAGTGACATTCCACAAATCATTTCCCTTGGTGTCCTGCTGATAGTCAATTGTACTGCTGGGCAGGAAGAGTATCCAGAGACTTAAAGGACATGCCCTGGGGTCAAAGATATTGAGACAATATTATAAACATCACATAAATAAAAAATCATTTACCTATTTTCAATGATTTTATTTTTCTTGGTATGCTTTTGTTCATTGAACATATAACAACAATACAACAACTTTCATAATAATAATCATTAAATTTCTACCCAAGTTTTTCCCTTTCAGAGAAAGTTATGTGACAGGACAACAGGTGCCAATTTACTAACAGGGCACTGGATGCTAACTTCAGCTCTGTCCTTAATAAGGTCAATCAAGCAGAGCTGCCCAGTCCTGTCAGGATCTGTATGGATTATCATTTGGAAGAATATCATTAAACTGAATGCAGGAAAATCTGAAATCTGCACCAAATTTTGCATTGTTTCCAACATACAAAAGTTATGTTACCCAATTAAAAACGTTTTCACAAATACTACTGTTATTAATGTTACTAGAACTATGACTGTAATTTGCTTACTAATTATTCCTGCTGATTTTAATTAATACTTACTATATTTCTATTTGCTAGATGGGCTGAATGTCCTTTTCTCATTCTTGAGTATTGACATTCTTATCTCCTTAGACCAAAGCAGTAGCAACAGTTGTAGTAGTAGTAGTGGTAGTCTTAGTTCATTGAAGATATGTTAGCAATATTTAATACAGATGACCAGAGTCAGTATAAACTTAAATATCCTTTGAGACTGAAGGTGTGATTTACTGCCCACTCATTATGTGAGACTTACAGCTCCTCAAAATCGATGTTTAAAAGAGGATTGGCTTAAAATAATAAGTTTTGCAAGACTTTTATCTCATCTAATTTTAGCATCTTATCGTTAGGTTCACTCTTCGGGACAGGCACTTTTGTGAAGAGAAACCCCCAGCAGCCCTTCAGAAGGAATTAGAGGAGAGACAAAGGAGGAACATTTTTAAGCCCCGTTTTGTTCAGAGTGAAACCGCTTGACACGTCGATGGAGAGGTGTTTCCTTTGGATTCATTAGTCCCCCTCCTCAATCCCTGAGCCCCTTTCAGTTTCTCTCACTGTTTTTGTGTGTTTGCTACCATGGAGGACGTGTTAGCCCTGCCAGTGTTTGTAATTAGCTCCCACTGCTGGAATGGAGCGCGTTGACTTGGGTGTTGAGGGGAGGAGTGGGCCTGCTCTCTCACAGCAGGCTGGGAACAGAAATAGACTCGGAGCTTTGTAGCGCTCCTAGGACAGGGACAAGACCAGAGAGGAGGAGAAAATAGCATAGAAAAGCCTCTGGGAAGCATTTCCAACAGCTCACAACTAAAGCAGAAAATGACCAAACAGAGTTCTTGCCAACTAAAAGCAAGTAAAAAGACTGTCGCCTCTCTAATGGATACTAGCTGGAAATACTTTTGGAGTGGAAACAAAAAAAATAGGTATCATACAGAGAATTCACAGAAAACTTTTTCTGAAGTATCCGCAGTATTTGGGCAGTTTTTTTTTTGTTCTCGTTAAACCTAACGACTAGAATAAAATCTGTACAATACATTGATTTAAATAGAAAGAAATGCTCTAATGGGCTCTTGGTGTGCAAGTCCTTCACAGCATAATGGAAAACTTTAAAAAATGTATTTGGATGTGACAACAGTTTTAGGAATCTTCTAAACAGCAATATGGCCAAGCAAAGACATGATATAATTTTATTTACCTTGCTGACCCTTAACTAACCACTTCTAATCAGGTCCACATAATTAGTCTTGTAGGCTACAAACAAAAAAAGACATTTTGAGTGAACGAGCTAAAAATGCAAACAAGTTACAGTCCAAACACACATATCTGGACAATTTAATCTACACTTCCGTGTATTTAAGCAGTGGCAGTGAGACTGGCTCTGTCTCCTGGAGTGTTGTAATTGAAATTGTGATGAACTAATTAATACATATACACAGAATTCATTACAACTGCAGCTCCTAGTTCATTCTATATTATGAAAAGATCTATACGTGTGCTGTACTATTGGTATGGAGAGGTTAATATCATATTATTATGCCTTTACATCTCCTGTTTCAATTTTAAGTTCCTCAAAAAGTGTTCACTTCTAGTATTCCCACCATCCTATCCAAGTTTAAACTTTCACACTGCTGATACTAGCTGTCAAAAACAGAAAAACTCTCCCAAGGTCAGATATAATGTTCACTGATATTTATTTCAGGTAAAGAAGCAATGTGAGCCTAGCAAATCATCTTGCATTATATGTGACCTAAGTGAATGATTTATGTCAGTGTAATAAGCAGGAGAGACTAAAATAATAATTAATGGAAATAACTGAAGAGCAATGAAAACACAGATGCAAGTGATCGAGAGAAGAAAGGATAACCCTGTTATTTACTCTGTGTTGCTAATTGTTTGAAAAGGAAGGGCTTTTATTAGCTCTCAAAGTATCCCTTTGTCTTATTTTACAGCAAGTGCCAGCACTGAAACACTGGTAGATTAAGGCTGTTCTCAATTTACCTCATTAAAACGCAACAGGGAATACTAAACAAGTCATTACAATTGTTCCTTCCATTTTTTTTTCTGAAGTGTCAAAATGCTGCATTGGTTCTGGTGATTTTTTTGGTCGCTTTAATTGGCATACCAACACCTGACATACAATACAGTACAGTCTGAAGTCCTGGATGAGGTTTTTTAGAGGTATTCAATGAATTTCCATCTTTAGAGACTAGGCCTTCCAGGTCAGAGTTCGCCTCTCCCTGGGAAAGCAGTGGGCGTCATTCCCAAACTCTTTAAAGATCTGTCCTCTGTTTCACAAGCCATGAATTCTCCGGCCCTGCTGCTGGAGCAATCCTTTATTCTGTCAAGGTTTCTTGTTCTGCTAGGGCCTGGAAGCATGGCATTTCAAAACAGCTTGTTTTAATTTGGTGAGGGAGAAGCCAGGAATATGTTTCAAGTCTCTTACTCCTCCAGATGTGCCTAGATCAAGGAAGTTGACTAAGCGCTTTGTGTCCTTTAAGACACTAATGTGATTATGTCACATATTTTCAGCTGATTCCCATTGCTATTTGTCTTTGTGTGGGGTCTCCAACTCAATGGTCTCTATCAGGGCAGAAAGCAGGGAGATTTTTCTCCTAGTGAAGTCTGGTTCCTAGCCAACCTGTGTAAACTTAGGGTGGTTGGGGGCAGCGGATGAAATACAGAAGCCTGCCTTTAAAGATGATATCTCCAAACACCTGCCCTTTGACTTTAAATACTTTATATCCGTGTGGCCCGAGTGATAGCAGGCAATATCTGCTAGAATTCACACACATTCCCATCCCAGCTAACACATAAGGCAGCTATCATGTTTAATTCCAGCGCAGACAATAGAGAGCATAGTTGCTGTTCAGAGTCTGGCCCTCACACAGTTCAAATACAACGGAAGGGTCTTGGCAAGGGAAAAAACGATACGGGGACACAACTCGAAAGCTGTTAGGTGTAACTTGGGACGAAATGAATTACAAAGTTGCTTTTTGTGCAGGGTAAAGTGCAGGGTTCTTTCTCAAGAAAGCATGATGGAACCCTGCCGCGCACAGTGAGAGCATCAGGGTGGGTTGGGATGTGTACGGGTTCAGATATTTACTTGTGTCAGAAATTTTACACATGTCCACATGTTTGGATTACGTTTATATATTGACCGCACACATTTTTAAAGAGAAACAACTGAGGATTCAGTTAAAATGTTATGAGGAGGTCAAGGAAAAATTCTACAGTTTGCCAGTTCCTATGAGGCAGTAAGCTTTGTGGTCGAGAGCTTTAGATCACTTCCGTTGAGAGTGCATATCAGTGTCCATACATCATTCCTACTAAACTCCCTTCCACATTGTTCTCACAGACATTAACACAAGTTCAACACTTTCGAGAGGAAAACCCTATACTGACTTCCTGTCACACATCTGCTGGAGAGCTGAAAAGTTGAGCAAGCTGACAATTAGCTACCACCCTGCAGGATGCATCAAAATACCTCCTCTTCCATTCCTAATGTTTCTTTCAGCAGTCTATTAGCTTTCTAAACTCTAACAGGCAAAGGAAAGTCATTATGTTGTAATGAAACTAACAAAGCATAATTTTTTGGTGACAGAACAAGTGAAACAGGCACTTCCCCTAAACTGAGAAGGTACTGTACCTCCAAACCAGTCCACATTACTGCACTACAGTCAAATGGGTCATTATCAAATTATATGACTATTTTTTGCATTTGTTTCTATTTTCTTCGCTTCTGTAGTGGGAATTGGACTATAAGACATTGGTGGAACTTTATTCTTCTGTCAAGCTGACACTATAATTTCTTTACTTCCACTGTTTAAAATACAACTCTTACTAAAAACACAATTTATTTAGTCTTAGAAAATGCATGATTCTTTTGGGAGTAAATTTCAGTCGGTGGTAGATAAATGATTTGAAAATTGTACCTGCTTTGTTATTGATTTTTTTTCTTGCAGACTGAATCATCTGATCTTGAGGCCACCAGGAGCTTCAGATGTTTTGTTGAATCCCTGTCCAATGTGTTGGATGTATCTTCAATTCAGGGTTCTTCTCAATTGTTCATTCATCGGCATTCAGCAACCTCAGCATCCCAACTGGATAGATCAGAGCAAGATGGCAGATGATATTTGCCACAAGACAGATAAAAACCCTGATGTTATCAATCAATCAAAAGCACAACAAATGGCAGAAAATATCTGGAGGCACAGTATATGTTCAGTGGTTTAATTCTTTGAATCATATCCATTAATAGATGTCACAAGTAACGAAAGGCTATTATTTATATTCTTGAGAATGTATGTCAGAAATGGGGAGGGGTATTAACCAGCAATGAATGTAGATCATGAAAAACACAGACTTGAAGTGTCACATGCCCATTTCTGTTGTGTTACCTCATTATCTCTTTTCGTATTACAACTGATGTGTGGCCATTAACATTTGCTAAGGCATACACAAACCTTGGGGAGTTACAGTCCTTGGACTGATATCTACTGCTGGGTTGGCTCAAAACCTCTCCTGCAGTCTTTCTCAGTCTGCCTCCCAGATTGGCCACCTATTAGTTTGAGACTTGGAGATGAAGAATTGCATGGCTCTAATTACCGCAGATGTTTGAGCTGCAGAATGTCAAGCAGATATCAGAGTATGAAGCCTGTTGATAAGTATACAGGCTAATATATCATATTGGATTACATCTGGCAGGATCCCATGTCTTAAGGGTTTTCTTAGAGTAGATTAACTGCAGCACTTCTTTGCAAGGCCGAAAAGTTGGGCTTTGAAGTTTTGACCAAAATAAAAGCATGTTGTTTATAAATCAGTGTCCTTTGATCTGAAGTTTAAATGTTATTCATGTTGGGAGATGTTACTTCCATTGTGGGAATCTCTTGTTTGCGAGAAAGTTCTAACAGACTAAACTCTGGTTTGGATTGTGAAAAAAAACTGACATGTATGAAAAGGCAAATGTTTTTCCCAATTTGTATGGAAAATACAGATTTGTGCACATTTGTTAGAAGATACCATTACATAACTTTAATATGTTGCGATTGTTGTGGGTATGTTAAAAAATACTAAACAGGGAAATTAACAAAAATCAAACTGTATGAATGATTTTAATGTGCCTCCTCTAGAAATAGAACTAAAAAAGGTTACACATAAGAGGAGGGCATTCAACCCATCTAGGTCATTTGGTTGTTAGCAGATAACTAAACGAAGGATTTCATTCAAGGGTTTTTTGAAATAAGGCAGGGTAGGCATTGCTGTGTAGCTTGTACCATATTCCACCAGTCTTACCAGTGTGTAAAAATAGAATAGTAAGACATAAGGAGCAAAAAACCACAAAGTTTAAACAGAGGATATTTTTTATTAAAGTATAGGGATACTTAGACTGTATTTCAGAACATAGAGGGAATCATAGAACAATAAATGCACTACAGTATTTCAGTCCATTGTTCTGCTCCATCCAGGAAGAAGCCAGCTGGGAAGAAATCTCATATTCCAAAAAGATAATCCCAGACTGAATAATATCAAAACATATTTACAGTATTTCAGTTTTGAAGGAGTTAATTTTTTGGAATAGAAGTTTGCAAAGATGCGGAGCTTCTGTACTAAATGAATCCTATTTTAGAGCAAAAAAAAATCCACAAGTGAACCATTTTGATGTGTTGCACCACATTTGCAAATGACTGAGGAGGGATTTATTAGTGTGAAGAAGGTGTAAATAACAGATCACCTTTCTATTGAAAAAAAGTATCCAAATTGAAGGAGTAAACTGCACAGATAGATGAATCCTGGATCAGAGGGCCACCGACAAAGGTAACAATTATGAGCTTAGAGAAATTACCTCAGGTTGCATTGTTTATATAATCAAAGGGAAATCTTCGCTTGGTTGACTACAAAGAGGTAGGTGTGAGAAGCAAGCATTTAAATCAATAGTTCTATTCAAGGACAGAAATGCTGTGAATACATTTGTAGAATGTTATATTCTCTTCAAGGGGGAGGGGGTTCTAAAACTACCTGATTTTTAAATTGCATTACACAAAGAAATTCAGAAAAACATCAGTCAGCTATAGTTACAACTTAAGGACACTTTATTTGATTTGAGTGCCAAGGGAAGAGAATAAGTGCAGCATCATGGAAAAGATCCCTGTGTTTTACAAGGTTGCATTTATGTGGTCAGAAAGATGAGATTCTTAATCCAAGGGATGTCTGAGCCATTTTTCTCATTGATTTTCATTCAGAATTTTCAGAGTGGGAGCACAACATCAACCTTCATAACAATCAGAAAAATCAACTTTAATCTTTAAGAAAAAAAATCTTCTTAAATGTAAATATTTATTTTCTGTTAATCTCCACACCATTAGATTATACATCTATTGCAGTCTACAATACACAACGTGTAGATCTGCAACAGATGCTTTGCATCAAGATTGATACATTTCTCTCATAAAGCCTGGACAAGCATGTGCATGTTCACTGGTCTCTAAGGGCTAGATGATGATACATATGATACAAGTCGCACAAACAGCATGTGGACCAACAGTCGAAAAATAGAGTGAGGTAAATCAACTTTATAAAATCAATAGATTTTGCCAAATCAACTCACTCGCTAATGAAGTGATTGGAATAAACAGTAGCATACACCACCCAATGTCCATCTCTTCAGAGTTTCACTTGTTTTCAAGTGACAATTTCACATGTTGCCTCTCAGGGAAGAATTCACAGTCCCCTTCTTCTCATTTGCTCTTCATTTAGGTCTGCTTGCTAATCCGTCATTAAACTCAAGGCACTAGAGCATCAATTAGACTCACTTCATTTTGTCTAATCACAATCTTAACTTAAATAACTTTAACCAATTGCTTACGCTTCACCAAGTTCTAGATCTTCACTAACAACCAGCAACTCTCTGATCACGACTTTGGCTGATCCTGTTTGGGCAGGTACACCCTTTTTGTAACCAACACATGTCCCCAATACGGCAGCTGCCAGTCTTCTGCCAATCTCTTGCTTCTCACACTCTCCAAGTCCACCTAGGGACTCAGGACTCAGCCTGTGCCATGTAGTCATCTCACAGCTGTGGGGAGAAGGTACCCTACTGCCTTGTCAAAACACTACCCCACTCTTACGGATGCCAACACCTCCTGTCAGCCCTGGTTCAGTTGGCCAACTTCCTTACCTGCACATTTAAACCCGATTGAGCCTGGCAGACTACCTCCCAGTTTGCCTATCCAAAACCTTCATGAAAAACATATAATGACCTCAAAATATATATATATATGTTTTATTTTGTTCTTCTAAGAACATATCAGCATAAATCCATTTAGTTTATTCTGATAGAATACACAATAGTAAAGGAATGTGATTTAGTTTGACTACTGGTTGAAACCCATCTTACACATAACCACCATCTTATTGTCATTTTTAGGAAAATACTCTTTTCAAATATAAAAATAAATTAATGTTACAGACAAAAAAGAGTCTGCATAATTGGGATAAAGAAGAGCTAAGGAAATAGAACACAGCTGCTACTAGTGCCCCTCTAAAACAGTATCTAGAAAGAAGTATAAGAACAGATAATTATCCAAAGTCTAGATAAAGTGCATATTAGTAATTTATAGTTATGGACAAAATATTTAGAGCATCAAACACAAAACATATTTAATGGAATAATAAGATAAAACTTAATGAGAAAAGATGTTAATGTTGGTAAATTGCCAAAAGGAAACTCCTGTTTGTTTTCTGGTAGAAAGGTTTAAAAATCAACTTTCGGTGATTGTGGGGTATTTCATTATTGGTTCTTAGAAACTAGGACTACACTTCCTAATGTGACTATACAGTGCTGCAGCTCATTGAGCTTCACATTAACATTAAAGTTCAATATACAGAAGTGTTAGATTAACATTTAAAAGATTTAGATTCTGTAAACCCTCAGCAAAATGCAAGCAATCAATTGACTTTTAACCCTGACTTATCAGTTTCTCCAGTCAAACCTTCCACTACACCAGCTGACAAGGTCAGTCTTTATTGGTAATTATGATAGACTAAGTTTCATATAATAGTCTTTTGTCCACAGTGGAATGACATAGGTCAGCTGCACACTCTTACTAGACTTTCATCATAGGTAAGAATGTTCTCCTTTTTCATAATGAGAGAAACATTACAGTTTACAGAGTACCACTTTATTGAGGTGGTACTGTCACTTCAGTTAACCCATATTGGAAAAGTTCTTCAGAATAGAATAAGAAGAAACATAATACAGAATTGAGCCTAATGGCTCAGTCAAAAGAGGGTGTCATTTTTACACAACTCGGGGGATTTCTTCCTGAGCCTCATCGAGTGTGATTTGAAAAGCAAAATGGAATTTCTAACAGAAGATAATGTTGGTCGTCTAAAGTAATACACATAATCTTAACATCTGCAATGTAGATCCATAATGAGAGCTTTAGAAATCTGAAATAATCACATTTTTCTTAGCACTTGTGGATTAAATCCAACACAGACTGATTAGTAAAATCAGTGTCTGCGCACAGAGTGCAGGAGTTCAGACAGACAGAGAGACACATCAAAGTCTGCACCTCTTCATTTAAAATGTTGATTACATTATACGTATGCTCACAAATACAATAGTAGTTTTTTAGGCTGTCACTGCATTTTATTTACTATGATTTAATGCACAATTGTTATTGATATAGTGACTTTTCTTTAAGGGTTCACTTTACAATTAAATGCAACCCCTATGCAAGGTAACATTGGTTACAGTTTGATGTTTTGCAATGACAGAAGGATAATCCAGCTGTTAGTTTGCAATATGCAAAAGCCACTTTCTGACTTCATTGCAGCAGCACTACAGACAGCTTACAAGAGGCTCATAGATCTGATATGGTTTGGCCTGCCCTTGATAAGGGTCCTGCCCCAAAACCGCTTAAAGGATTAATTCCCAATGATTTCCTTTAACCACAAATCCAGCAATTAATTATCTTAACTCTTACTTACAGACTCAAAACTGTAAGACAAATAATATCTTTAATTGATTCCACATATTTTTCTAGTAACCTATATATAGCTCTGCGGTGATGTTAAATTAATGTTCCTTTCTGCAATTCTTTCTGTCTCTTTTTGGCACTCTCTGCATGTCTAATTTTCTTTACTAATTCCATAATATCCTGACATCGCTGAATATCACACAAAATCCACTGAATATTGAAACATCTGTCTTTTGTATTATCTTTCTGTGACAAGGGTCCGTAGAAAAGGTACGGTAATTGTTTCCATAGGTAGCATCTTTGCCTGTGGGCCAGGAGGTCGCAGGTTAAATCCCTGTTTAAGGACACCCTGGGCCTGCTCTATCAACAAACAAGCCATCCCAGGATGAGATGTAATTTCCCTTCTGCTTTATGGGTCATTCAGATCCCTGGGTTGTTGTCAGTGTGCTCCCCTATAAAGATACCATCAGTAATATAAGAAAGACTAAGGTAGTGCACCAGTTCTTTAAAAAAAATCATCTTCTGGCTCTACAGATTACTTTCGGTTTATGAGAGATTGTGTTGCAAGTAAAAACGCTACAACACCATATCAGATAACAGTACATGCATTAAAAATACAATACTTAAACAGCCCAACTGTTCAATTAAAAATATGTAACTTCCCCCCGAATACTCCCCCCAAATTTTTCACCACCTTAATTGTTTCCTGAAACATGAAATCTCAGCATGGAATGAGGCTAGACACTGGGCACACTGCTTTTACAACATGATAATAAAAGTGTGTGTTTCAATAGCTACCCAAATTTATGATACTGGTGCATTGCAGTCGCTATCAACAGGATTCCCCTCATTAAATATCACAGGATGCCCTGGCAGTGAAACAGTGTATATTCAACACATAAAAAATCTGTGTATCTTTTCCCAGCCCTTCTCATCATTCCCTGAAATCTGTTCAATACAAAGTAGTTAAGTCTTTTAATTTGGGAAGAATAGAAGCAAAAGACGTATCTTATAGTGCTTAGGATCCAGGAAAAAATGCACTTCAGAGAAAAGTCATCTTTTAATGTTTAATAATGAATGATGTTGACATATCAGTAAAATTGCAATCTGACTGAATTTTATAAGGCTATGTAACACTACGAAACAGGAAAACATTCTATATCATTACAGGCTTAAAGAGCATAAATCTGAGAATAATGTTTTACTTAATGTCATATAAAGGAGAGTTTGTTGAATTTGATAAAAGAACATGCACGCTCTGAATAATGATAAAGATGATGATGGTGGCAATTTTTTCCCTTTGTTAAGAAAAAGAAGGTGAGCTCTGTTTGGCCTTCCCTCACAGGGGTGTCCTGGTACCCAGTCCAGCCTCTGAGCAACAGACTTCAGAACTAGTCCTATGGCACAGTGCAGTACAGCAACTTTAAATCTGGGTCTCAGAGTCTTTTCACAGGATTGAATGGGAATACAATAAATTGGATCCCTTAGGGGCTTGAGTGAATCGAAAGTTCAGCTAGGGACACCTCAAACCAGGTCTGAAGAGAGGCAGGAGGAGACAAAAAAGTAATACTTTTGGAACTTTAGACACTTTGCCACAATTCTAAACATATACAGTAAATGCAGAGATATCACTCCAATGATCACATTCCATTACATAAAACATAAATATTTGCAAGAAAATTAGTAAACAGCAATTGACATATATCTTACATATGTATATATAAAAATATATGAACTATCCATCTTACAATAAGGATCAAGTGATGAGTTTATCCCAGTTTTTAAGAGTGCTGGAACAGCCCAACATTTTATGGAGGTGTAGTTTTGTACAGTGTAAAGACACAGCTTCATTTAACAGATAGATCCTATTTGGAATTTTTGGGCAAAAATTAGGCATTTCTTTGTGCTCGACACAAAGTGAAAACTTTCAGGTAGCATGACGTATGAAAAGAACATTTTAGAGGGAGAGGAGCAAAACAGCATGAGCTCAGGCCTGGCCAGCAGTTTCAGGAGTTATATAATATGAAACATTCATTTGGTTTCAATGTAACATCCCAACACATGTTATTGTTTGCTGCCAAACAGCTATTTAATTAAGAACAACAGTAAATCCAAGGTAGATGCAGTGCCAGAATACTTGGGAACATGTGTCCCATTAATATCCCAGGTCTCAACTACTGTACTGTGCTTGTCACAACCTTGTTTAAAGCAGAGAATTGTTTTCACCTTTTCTTACAGAGTATTGAGTTCTCGAAGAAATACTCAAATCCCCAGCTGCCTTACTATAAAACAACACTTTAAGAGATCTGAGGGGAAAAAAAGCAGTCTAAAACTCAATTTAGTCAAATGGGATCAAAAATCGTGTGACAAGAATTTATAATAAAAAATATAATGAATGCATATTTAATCCTTAACAGACAAGGTAAATGTAAGGACACAAGATAAAGGCAGTCAGATATGAATTGTATATTGCTCATGTACATACAAAGACATTACAGACAAGCTGGATTTTTTTTTGTTATTCTTAACCCACAAAATAAGAATATTTATTTTGTTTAAGTCTAGTCTTCTTTTCCTCATTCTCAAAAACACTAAAAATCAAAACAGTTTGGAACTTGGAGCAGAATCGAAAGAAATCACTTGTCATTGTAAAGTATTACAGATGTGAATCAGCCTTACTAGAAGAAAGAAAGAAAAAAGCCAAAATCAAGGTTTTCATATGAATGTCAGTTTATTTACCACTGTGATTTTCAATCCAAATTTGCACTTTGGAACACTAAGGAAATCAGTGATAAAGACTTTAGCAAACACACAAAAATATCTCTACGTTGGATTAGGGTTTTTTAAAAGGGCTTTTATTATTGATTTCACGTAGGAAGGAAAATTTCACTATTTTAAAACATCTACTTTGATATGGATCCTGCAGGCAGATTTATGTGGCAGAATATTGCTATCCGCAGGATAGAAGCTCTGCGTGAGATCTGTGTTACTCACTTCCACCTTTCCTGCTAATATCCCTCCTTCAGTTCACTGCCATTCTCGCAACACAATTTCACGAGGTAAATCACAACCTGACCTTAACTCGTGTTTCGTGCATTTTCAACAATTAGAACGATCTTTTCCTTTTTATCAGGTAATCTATCTGGCGTTTTGTCACACAGGGAACATGTCAATAGGTCAGTCAAGCCTGCGGATTCATAGCTTTTCCTCACTTATGGGTATTTCTTCAGGGTTCTGACTGAAAACAGAATAAGGCAAGAGCTGTCAGAAGATTATTGCTGCATGAGTAAATAAAACTTTTTATTTGTACGGGTATTCCTTTGTTCTGGTCCTAAACAACTCTTTTGGCATTTCCCCCATGCCATTCAATTCATTTAATCTTCTCCCAATTAAATTCATGCATCTCTTTTCCTGTATCTCGTGCTACATTTCCGCTTGCTTTTTCCAAAGCTACTCAGTACTTATTTTCCTTGGCTCCCCCCTCTTTTTATTTTTATTATTAGATCTCTGTGGTCTGAGGTTTCCTCCTTTTTCTCCCTCTATCTCTCCATCTCTCTCTGTTAGCCCTAGCATCTGTCCTTCCCCCACCCAGAACCAGAGCACCCCTCCCACTCTCTCAATCCTCGTTACAAAACTGCTAACGAAACTAGAAAGCACCCTCACATCCAGATTTGAAAAATCCAGATGTTTTAGTCTTTTTTTACTATAATGAAAACTCTTCATTCTTCCGTAATGATCCAGAGAGAGACTTGCTTTTATATGGGAGGATTAAACTTATGGCAATAAATGTTTTCACTGGAAGACGTTTGGTCGGTGTGCAATCCCAGCTGTGTTTCTTCAACAACGATACACTTTACTTGTAAAACAAGTTCATTAGTTACTCAACACTCTTTTGGCTTTCTGACTTGGAATTCTTGATGACACTTTCTCCGCCCTGCTCCCTCCCACTCTCTCAGCCAAGCCTAACCTCAAAACCTCCCACCACGAAAGGCTTCAGGTTTCTGTGCAGCCGGCCTGTGTGAGAGTGAATCCTAATGTTACAGACTTGGGAGTTACGTGATTAGTCAGTGAAAAGTTTTCTTTTTAACCTTTCAGTGCTGCCTGCCAAGTCAAGTCAGTTTCGTTTGAGGCTTTAACTGTAGAAGTAGGCCCTAATCCCCCTTTAATCTGCAGCGTGCTCTTGACATCATGGAAATACCTCCACAAAGCCAATGTCATCATATGAAGCCATTTAACTGTTTCACTGACACATTGGGCACCAAATCAGGAAACACTCCCAGTGCTATTTTCACAGGCTGCTGTCCAAAGAATTTCCCATAAAATAATGAGTTCATCTTCTGTCACTTCTCCGTTATAAGTTATTTATATTGAACTTATCTCTGTGTGCCAAAAGAGCCATTGGAATGTGCACTGGAGTATTTGAGAGTTCTCAGCTCCTAATGGGGTCTTCTTTATCAAATTCCCATGTCTAGGAGTGAAGGGCTATTTTATTTTGTGGTTGATGTGTGTACTGTTGACTTCCCAGGAAAGTCAGAGGGGGGATTCATGTTGGCCAGTGCAGAATAACTACTACAGAATAACCTATACTGAGCAGAGCTGTAGTTTGCACTCTTTTAGCATTAGAGATATAGTATATGTATGACCAGAGGCAGTTGGACAGAACTCCCTCTGTTCCAGCCAAAATGTGGATCAGAGACAGCTGACTGCATTTTGATATGAATTCATACTTGATTCCCATATAACTTACACCGTCTATGAAATTGAGAATTATTTGAGTCCACTGCACAGACATAGGAGACCATGTATTCCCCAGCCAGGATATCGATCTGCTATGTCTCAGTTATGTGACCCAATAGATTTGCAACTTCCTTTCAAGCTTCAGAGGGTGGATTCATTGTTACAGGCTCACAAGCAGGTTAAGTAAGTAAAATAGAGCAAACGTAGTGAAGACTTTAGCCATATGTGGGGAAGACATACTAAATGACTGGCCTAATAGTCACCAAACTGAAGATCAATAATAGCATGGATGTGTCCACATATGTCCACTAAAAATAGGAAATTTTACACATATGGGTGACTGTCTTGTAAAAGCACAGAATCAAACTACTGAGATACCTATAGTGAATCCTGGAGAATGGACTGTTGAGTTTAGATATGATTCTCTGTTTTCAGAGTATATTTTAAGTCTTATAAAATAAGATCACTTTATTGGCCATATACAATTTCTTGTATTAGAAATTTGTCTTTTCACATACCCCAACTTGCTCTGTATGAGACACAGACAGGGAGAGAAGCTTGGGGTCAGAGTGCAGGGTCAGCCATTTATGCGGTGCCCCTGGAACAGTTGGGGTTAAGGGCCTTGCTCAGGGGCCCAATGGAGTAGGATTCCTCTGCTGGCCACAGGATACGAACCGGCAACCTTCCAGCCACAGGCACAGATCCTTAGCCACAGAGTCACTGCACCACCCTTCAGGTACACTATTAGGTACACTATGAAATTTACCATAAGCTAGTCCTGTTTCCCAACTAAAAACACTAAAACCTTGGCAATTGTTAAATGAGGTGAGCTGCTTTTCTCTTGACATTGCATTCACTGAGTGTCTTGTCTCATTAGTCCCTCACGCAGAGTTTACAGATGATACTAACCACTGATCCTATAGTTCTGAAGCTTTGTAAGTTAGCCTAGAGTGGATTGTTTATGTTTGTAGGTTTATTTTTTCCAGTGATTAGAAGAGACATTGAGACAAATATTCTTTTTGGCAGAATGGAAATGTACGTAGTACAATAATCACATGTACAATATTTAAAATCATTATTGTTAATAGCCATAAATCATTCTAAACTCACAAGGCAATTCAATTGGGATATTGCCAAGACGCAATAACTGCTAATCATTTAAAGGTAATCTGACAGTTGGAAAATAAATATTATAAATGAAAGAGGCCCGGTTTAGACCAGTGGTGACACAAACTGTGGCATTTGCTTCCAAGAGGTGAAATCTGGAGGTGGTTTCAGCCCATGGAATGTTTTAACCAGCCGTGTAAAATCCTGAATGTCTAGTGTAGAAATAGCAAAGCAAAAATGTAGATGATTCTTTTTGAAAAAAGAATAAGCTAATTGGTTGTTGTGATGGACAAAACAGCTGAAAGATTGTGTTGTGACATGTTGGACAATAGTGTGTTATCAGCATTTGATGGAAGTTATCAGAGACCACTGCTGTGTTTCAATGCTGTGAATGAGAGTTTTTTTAATATGAATCATGGTGAAAGCATCTCATGGCCTGCTTGGATTCCTGACCTCAATATCTTCAAGGCCTCTGAAATGAAAAGCAAGTGCAATTGTAGAAAAATGGAAAAGCAGGAGAATTTGGCACTCAGTGCATTGTAGCTCCATCATGGCAGGCCTGGTGAGTACTGGGATGAGAGGTCTCTAAGTAAATCCAGAGTGCTGCTGTGGGTGGTGTTGCTGGGGCTGTAGGTATACTTTTGGCTCTGGACCAGGATTTCCAAAGCTCTAATCCAGTACCTCTGTGATGACCCCCTAAGTACGCTATACTATCGGAGGTGTTGTCCTTTGGGTGAGATGTCAAAGGGAGATCCAGACTACCTGGTCATTATATGTCCCATGGATCTGTTATTACGAGAAGGGCTGTTAAACCTGGTTTCTTGGCTAGGTTCCATTCTGACCTGCCACAATTTGGCATCCCCAGTGTCCCCCCTTAACTCTGTTGGTGAAGCAATTTCTTGCAGTGTTGCTACTGGCCACAAATGTCTGTCACATGGATATCTCAGTTGCTAAAGTCTAGCATTGGCTCACACTGGGTTAATCACATTGAGAACAGTTCACTTTTGTTGTGCTGTCTGTTGTCCCAGTATGTTTGGAAATTCAGTTTACATATCTATCCCTCCTTTTACAGGGTGAGATTCATTTTTTACCTCTATTCAGCCCATGTGAGATGTACCAGCAGATATATTTTTGTTGATTCACTGTTGCCTCTTACAGGATGAATAAAAAACGTTTGTTTAACATCTGAGTATAATAAACAAATTTTTCCAAGCTGGAAAACCCCACAGTCTCAAAAGGAAAATGTTCAGACTGCTCTGTGACTCAGAATTGTAAAAAAAAAACAAGTGATAAACTTTGGCAACAGGAATGGTGCAACTTATTTGTTTCTCAAATACTGCATTTTGTAATATAATTTATTCTATTTTTAATATAAAAATACATGTCTGTAAGAAAATGTTTCCTATAAATAAAAGGTTATGTTATAACATGTTCTAGATAGAAGTAAAGAACACAGACATGATAATCAACAAGTAGAGGTTCATTCCACACTGAAAAATAAAAAGTAAGGGTGAAATACACAATGTTTCAGCTTTGCAGACATCTTCAGGTGTGTGTGACATGTTTTCTAATCCTGGTGGCGTTTCCACTCTAATTAAGACAAGGAGATCTGGGAATATCACCACTTGTTTCCACCAGGGAATTTGTAATCCCTGTGGAAGAGCCTGCCTTTGGAATTGACATTGAAGCTGTCCAGGACACTGGTATCATACATCACAGCCCTGGTTATGTACACCATATATGTTTTCTTATTCTTTTTTCCTAACATTGCAGTTAGGAAACAGGTACAGTATAGTATCAGTAAAATGTAACTGAAAGCATAATACCAATCTTTTACAAGGGGCATGCAAATCTGAACAGAAATATGCCTTCAGAAATACGTGTGGTTTTTAAGATGGACATCATATTCCAAAGATTGGGAGAAGGAAGTCTGGTGTTGCTTTCTAAAACCAAGTGTGACCTTGTCATTAATTTTACCTGGGAACTATTTACAAATGTGTAGAAGAATATTGAAATAAATCTGAGAGAAGGGAGAGACACTCCGTGTTAAAACGGCATTTTTTCTCAGATGTGAAAAAAGGCTGTGAAAAAACAGTACAGGCATTGTTTCCTCTTAATGTTCACCCAAATTTGCCAAATAGGTCCTACTGTTTGTATAAGAAAGTTAAACTAGTGATAACACTGAAAGCACAGAGACTTCATGTGGTATGTTTACTGAGTCAATTAGTGAATGATAACCTCCCATTGTGCAATCATCAATAAATCAATTGCATTAATGCTATCTTGGAATGTTCTTCCCTGTTTGCTTAAATTTTGTGTACAGTAGTAACCTGCTTGGGAAGGTCACCCTTGAGCCAGATGCTGATAAGTTTTTAATTTGATCCTAGCAGGGGCTCTGCAAGTAAGCAACCCAAAAAATAAATCAGTAACAAAAAAGACAGAGATAATCTTGCAAAATGGGAGTGGCAATTCTGGCGTAAAACCTCCAAAACAATAATCAATTCGCCTTTCACTAGACACTGTTAAGGGCAAGCTGTAGTGGCCAATGCCGGAAACATACATTTTAACATGATAGAGAATGCCGTTTTGCAAAACTGGATATATTCAAAAAGTAATTACTTTAAAAATATTTTTTGTCAAGGTGAGCACAGAGACACACGCAAAGAATAACAGTTTAAATGGGAATAAATGCATCTCAGGCTTTCTGAGCGACTTTTTACACAAAACTTGTTATTATAAATCAATACTTTCTGGTTTAGGTTCATACATACATTGAACGCTGTATAAAAATGCAATTCTATCAGAGGATTCAAGTTGTTTACTCAAAACTAAGTTGCCTTGGACAAGGGCATCTGCTCAACAAAACAAATAATAGTTGAATCAGTTGCGGAGCTTTTGAAATATGGCTCATTAAAAACCTAGGCTTGTTGGAGTTTACTTGTCAAACTTCAAAAAATCTCAAATTATTAGAAAATGTTACCATCATTAAAAGTGTACCAAGTATTATGGAACCAGTGAAGATTAACACAATGTTTTGGCTGTTTTTAGCTTTCTTTAGGTGACCTCTAACTCAGCATTGTGTTTCTCCTTTCTCTTTTTCCGTGTGGAATTAACCTTTATTTGTTCAACTGCAGCCAGAGACCCCACTCCAGCAGTTATTATTACATTGTTACAAAACATATTACAAAGTTATTTCTAATAGTAATATACCAAGGTTGATATTATCCACTCTCCATTCATTACCTGAAAGCCACAAGGACACTGGGAGCTAACATTAGTATAGATAATAGTAACATTAAATAAATGAGCATGTTACCATGAATAAACAAGGTGTATTTTCACGTATGCATGTGAGGGGTGTTTTGAGAGGTCTTTGCGCATAGTGTGATGTGCATTTCCTATACCTTTGCTGTGAGATATATGAAAGGCTTTGTCCGAGTCTGGTATTTCATCTATTCACGTATCCTTGCACATATCAGAGTGTCTCCTTCTCTCTGCCTGTTGATCGTTTGTGCCTCCTCTGAGTGTGTGCCTCCCACGAGGCCCGTCTCTCCCACATGGGCTGCGAAGACTCTCTGCTCTCTCTTTCTGCTTCCCAGCTGAAAGCACACAGCTACAGCTCATGCTAGGACACCGCCCACCAGCCCCGGAGTATCTCCGTCTGCTGGAGGGGGTCAAAGAGTTCACGCGAGGAGGAAAGGGCTTTGGTCTCTGAGGACACGGTGTCTGAACCATCAATCCCCTAACTCAAATACCTCCAGAGCGTAAGAGTGTGCGTTGTAAACTGGTTCAATACCACTGGTTGTCCTCTGTCAACATGTGTTATTTTCAAGAGAATAGCGCGTGATCTCTGGAGTTACCTCCTACCTATCCTAACCCTCCCCTAGCAGACTATAGCCATTTGGCCAAGTAGAGTGGATGCCTTATAAATCAATCTTAGTATTTCTGCCCTGCCAGACTGTCAATAAAGGTTAAGAATAAAGCAAATTCTAAGAATCACTGCACTCTCAGCACACAAGTCGAAACATTTTACGGAGTACAGATCCTAACAAGAATCAATCATCAGAAGAAGATAGATTAGATCTCTGCACCAGAAATAAAGACAGGGAACCAGACTTGAAAATACCAAAATTCACTTACACTTTCTCCATTCTTATCTTCAGTGTTTTCTGCACAAAGGGTCAGAAAGAGAGTGGGAGAGATGTACTGTAGAAATGTGAAATGTGTCCTGTAGCTGAGTACATAGAAAGAAACAAAATGATTATTGTTAGTTTGATTATCATCATTATGCCTTGAGATGGAAAACATACTTTTTTTGCATATGTGCAATATTCCACTCTTTCTTTCTGCGTCTAAAGCTGCACACAAGCTGGAACAAGCCAACTCATCTCAATGCTTCCAAAAAGCAAAGCAATCCTTGCATTACTCTTACTGCCAGGTATGACTTATAAAAAGCCTGCAATCACTTTGAATTTTTAATTCATCTGAGCATTTTCTAAAATCCAAAGTCATTTTCTTTCCACCATTTAGCATGACACAATCAAATTTACAGCGGCTCAATTAAAAACAGTCACAGTCTCCTATGTGGTGTTGTCATGACCCCCAGAGTACAGTACAATAAATCAATGAAGATAATCATAACTCAGTAAAGGTTTACCATTTTTTGCGCCTGTCATTTCAAATTCGGAAGGGCGATGGCATAAATTTATTCTGTGTAACAAATCAAGAATTACACATTCTACTTGCTTCTCTTCCGTTGTCCCCACCCTCCTTGTGTCTAACCCCCCTCTTCGCTGTTCCCCACCCCCAGCTTCAGCTTCTCATTTACTAGTCCATGTGTCTGTATGGGTCTGCTGAAGAATTGCAGCCTGGTGTGAGGTCAGGTGTTATTTATCATGCACGTCTGTGCTAAATTTGACATTCTTAAGGTGCTCCACTGCCATTGTAATTGAGTCTCCTTGTCTTTTCTAGGACACCAGTACATCTAACTATGTCAGGGCACCACACAGCTATATATTACCAACCTCAGTGAGGAAGACAAGGGTGAGTTATCATTCTGCGTCAGCTTAAATGGAAAGAAGGAGATACATCTGGAAAGACAGGGCCTCTCTATAAACATAGAAGGGTGTTACAAAGGCGTCCGTCTGGCACCACAACAAAGGCCAAAAGAACTTCACACATTGTGTAAAACTGCAATTTGGACAAAGAGCATCGTGTTAGTTTTGGATTAAGCAGTTTGTCACAAGGTAGAGCAAATACCTTTTTTAATATTGCATGACAGAGCATTTCAGATGGGAAAGAGACGGGAATAATGGAAAGGTATACCTTACTTCTTTGAGCTGTGATAAGTAAGATGCATGTTTAAAAATGGATGGGCAGATCGTTTTCTTTACAATCTAAAATGTAAGACACAGAGTACATACACTATGCCATTTAAAAAAACAGCAGTTTCTTTCAGAGCTGTTTTACACACTGTCACATGACATGGTTGAATTCTGCAATGAGACATGCACAGTTTTTGCTTGGCTGTACACAGGACCGATTAGGAGTTGATTAGATTTCCTTTCCCTTGGCTGTGTTGTGACTTAATCAGTGCAAATTTAAATTTTATAGGTCAAGATCACAGCTGGGTCACAGAAGATCAGCCCCACCCCTCGCACATGGTTGACATTTATAGACCAAAAGCCTGGTACGCACATGCAGAGGTCATCAGAGAGTAAACACCTATTAATGGTTACCTGGATAACTAGCAGATAAACAGGTCATGGCAATGATTAACCCAAGCAGGCAGGGTTCAGGCAACTGTAGACCTGAACACAAAATGTGGAGGGAAGCAGGTTTGTGCTGGTGCAAAAGGGGGCATGTATAATTGTTTTTGGACTGTGACCTCTGACTTGTGATGTGTGACGGTGGTAGCACCAGAAGGTGCAGCACACCTCTCCAGCACATCTGAGATCCCAGAGCCATGTAGACACTCCAGTGGCGGAGAGGCAATAAAACAGGCCTGATGACAGGGATTAGAAAAGGCAAGCAGGTACAGAGTGTGTCGAAAAATACCTGCCTGTTTGTCTTGGGTTCACAAGGTCATTTCCAGCCTAAGGAAAAAGGAGCCTGTGTGCAAACACAGGCTGTGGCTTAGCAGAGTTTAGAATCCTGAATTTACCCACAGGAGCTAGATAGAAAAGGAAGGATTGAAAAGAAATGAACAAGTATTCAAAAACTTTAAAAATATATGTGTCGGTACATGGACCTTTCCAGTTAGAAAATGTGCATGTGCTGCTCCTGCTTCAAGTTGACAATGCAATCTACAGCTAGCAGAAGGTTAATTAATTATCCTGTAGATGTATGCATGCAGTTATGCACTTATATACGTAGCTTCATTTAGTGTATGTTACTCTGTTTTATTAAGAGGTGTGTACCCAGGTTGCAATCGGGAAGCAGTAAAACCAGACAATTGAAAAATAATCTTCTAAAAACCCACACATATATTTTCATTTTCATGTTTATTAATTTGTTATTTTTTCTTTAAACCAATTTTCATGTCAGAAAATTCTGAAGTCTTGGCATTATCATGGTCAGTAACGTGTTGTATTTTATCTTAGGTGAAAGGTAAACACTGCCCCTGCCCCTGATGTACAGTATAATTTCTGTAGGAGAGCTCAGGTGAACCTATACTGTATATGTCCTCATACACCACACACATTTGTCTGTCCTTTGGTGGTCTCTGAGCAACATGGGGGAATCATAAGCATTAACAGAATCTGACATCTTTGCTCTCATGAAAACCTGCATTTGATTTTGCCAACATATGAAGCCTTTTCTCACTCTTCACCCTTATGATACTGACACTTGAGTAATACTTCAGGGCTTTTGCAAGCTGATTTCATCATGAACCATTTCAACAGGTGATCATCCATAACCTCCTGCGTTTAATCCTGACATCTGCAGTATGCTAAAAGAAGCTTTGAGTGGTAACAGAAGCTCATGGTTCCTCTTCAGTGGAAGTTTCTGGAGGCTACAGGTAAGAAAGTCTGCCTCACACTATCAAAAAAAGCCTTTGAGGAACATTCTGAGTCCTGCCACATTGAACAAAACATTACAAGTAGGAGTGCTCTGCTTTCCCACCGCGTTTCTGCACACACACAGAAAATATTAGGCCCTCTGCAGCAGGTCCATCTGCAAGCCCCTGCTCAATCCACAAGGCCTAGGGACCTGGTACCACCATCTTTCTGTCTGCTCAAATCTGCACTTTCTATGGTGTGCCATCGTCACCAAGGCTGTTCTTAAATGGAATTTCCATTGAATCAATTGCAGAACAGGGGAGATCTGGCACTCTGTGCTCCAAAATCTACACTTGTGACAGACATCCAGTATCATTCACAATGCACGCCCCACAGTGGCTGTATGCAAAGTGTCCTTAATTGGATTAGTGATACATCTCTCACTGACAACACTGTAAACTCTAGAGGACCCAGTGGGTTTCAGGGGTCACTTGTACAGGACACAATGAAGGGGTTGAGGCCACCTTAACAACCCCCCCAGACTCTGGCAGTACAATAGTCAACTAATACTCAGATTCACAGTGCCAGGACTATACAGGTCATTTTGCTCTTTGAAACCCTGTTTTCACTGATTGAGCAACTAGGATGCCCCAAAGGCTCATTTGAGAACTGGAACTGCAGGATCCTGAATGTAACCTCCATCACTTCCATACCGCATTTTGGTTATGAACAGATTTGTAGAATGCAGAATCTCAGTGCGATTATTAACTGTAGGTGGGGTATGATAACAAACAGTATCCTGAGGAGCTGCTCTGTTCTTCAACATATATTCAGTTAATAACTGAGCCTTCATTCAGTTATACTCTCCCTGGAGGTCTTACAGCCCAGCACCTCAGTATAAGTCTCACACGTCAGCTGAGATGCCTTCCAGTGCTACTCAGATACGACACATGGAGAGCACAAAAAATTGTTTTATATTGTAAATCAATGGCAGAATGACTAATAGGACATAATCCACAGAACAAAAAAGCAGCATTCATGAAAAGATACTTTCAAAGCATGCAATGTCATAGCTCAAAGACAACTGAAAGTGCTTGATGACAGAGTACTGTAACATGTTAATATGTAAACATGTTTTGCTTTGCCTATAAAGCAACATTTTGAAAGATGTTTCTTTTAAAGTGGGGTTAATTTTCAACAGAAGTACATAAAAGCTGATTTAACACTTACAAAATGTAAGTACTCTGAAATAATGTTCAAACACATTATCCTGTGGAAGTGGCATAACCAATATTCTCACACTGCTGACTTTGATTTGCTTATTTTAAAAGGGAATTTTTTTTTCTCTGTGGCACAAGTGCACTTCCAGTATGTGTTCAAGCTTTGTTTCTGTTCAGGACCTCGGCATTTAACCTTTGACACTCTACGCCCCCGTTCCATTCATTTCTGAGTTCTGGGTGTGAGCACAAAACATCTGGAAATTCCAGCAAAAGCCAACTGCAGTGTGAAGCTGGTGTAGCTTTATGACTTATGCAGCACGTACGAGGTGAGCTTTGTTTCACTGAAAAGACTGTGTATAGTTAAAAACCTATCTATGAATTATCATGAGAAATATACCCGTTTGGCCTTTCTCTTTAATACTAATTTTAATTTTAATACTACTAATAATATAAATAAGTGTGCTCTCCATATGATATATACATTGCTCCACCCATACAGAAATCATACATCCTGAAGTCTTCTTGGGTTTTAATTTTCCACCAATTACAATGAATCCATTGCTTCTGATATCCAATTTGGGGCCCCAATAAAACTTAGTGATGCAATATAAATTTAACTTAAACATCATCATTCTTATTCATCTCACTTAAGCCTGTTTATCTTTGGCATTGAAGAGCAGGGATCAAACAGATGTAGGATATTGTTCAAATCAGGTTCTGGTATGTTCATTCCAAGGGTCAAAATAAACTTGAGTTACTCATGGTGGCATGAATTAAAGCTTTGCTGTTTTCCCCTTTCTCACAACGTTGAGTTTGGGATAAAATCTTATCCACAATGCAAAGGAAATGTTTTCCAGGTACTGGGAAATAAATCCTGCACAGCAGTGGTATAAATAATAGGTGGGAGACATGTATAGCTCTGTAGGATTCTTTTTTTTCTCCAGCAAAATGGTTACATTAAAAAAGAGAGAAGGAGGGTCATCTGGTTTCCATTAAGAAGATAAAATGGTTCACTTGAAACCTTTTACTAGCCTCTTTGTTACTGGGAGGTGTCCACACTACTCACTCCATCATCAGCCATTTGACACAACATTAAAGGCTTCAAAGAGCCGCACCAGGCCTCTTAATCAAAAACTAATTGTAATAGATATTGGGGGAGTGCTAACACTGTGACCGCTCAGGCTGGTATCAGCGGTCTAAAGCAGGAGACAACATTAAACACAGCACTGGATTGATAGATAGGGCTTATCCGAGCAACTGGGTAGAAGTGCTAAGTACTGCATGTGGCTGGAGAGGCACATGGGCTCTTTGTACAGCACTCCTATAGATAAGTTTACTGTATCCTGTCAAACCGTATTTGGTAGCAACAAGAGGAATTCCAAAGCAAAACATGAAAGTGCTCCCATCATGGAGCAGGGACCTTGCAGAGAAAAAAAACTAAAACAGTTGGAGTGACATAAACTCCACACTCGTAGCTGTGGTTTGGTATCATCGCGGTGAGCTATGGATCTCGTATTCTTCAGGATGGATCACGTGTCATCCCTAAGAGAGGACTGCCCAGAGATTCGTCTTTTCAAAAAAATGCTCACACATGTGTTTGGAGCAATTAAAAGTTAAAACAACAAATAGAAACCAGTTTCTGGTGCAACGCACTGCTTTTTGTTGTATACAGAATCCTAAAAGCTGTGCCTTAGACAGGTAAGACCTTGATTGAGGATGAGATTGTTTTCAAATGACTTTCCTTATATATTCCCTTGCAAAGCAGAAAGTAAATGCACAAAACAACAAAACAATACAATACAGCCAAAATGGTAGGTTAGTAGTAAGCGAGCAGCTTTGTTTTCAGTAAACATAAGGTATACTGTCAGAAGTCGTTGAAGACTTGACTGAATTACAGTAAGCTGACATTTTTCCTTCAATAATATTAAAGTGATATTTGAATAACTGTATTCTCCAGAGTTAAAAATAAAATGCAATAATCTTACACGTAATCTTTAAGGCAGTCACTTCCTGAAAGAGGTTAAGCAAGCTTTGGTGAAATTGATGGATCATTGACCAGAGAAGGTTCAACAACTAGGACAATTAAGAGTCAAGTATGTACAATAATTAACTACATTCCTAGATCTCTATTGTTTGTCAGTAACTTCCAGATTTTAAATGGTCTGGTGTGTCCCCTCAGGGACTATGTCATTATGTACAAAAAAAAAGTATTGACTATGCTTGTCACCAGCTAACCACTCCAGCCCTAATTCCAAATTAAAGCACAGGCCACAGCTACATCAATTATCTAAATTATTATTATTTTTAAAGACAGACATGGTTATGTATACATTTGACCACAAATACTGTTGTGGTTATTAGTCAGTAATAAATGTTATGAATAGCTTAGAATAGTGTGCATTATGGCCAAGTTCATGTAAATTTATTGAGCACTGGGGGAAAGGCTGTCATGAGTGGGTGGTTTAGACTTCATAACAGCTTAAGAACCCCTAGTGCTCTCCTGTCACAATACAGCTATCACTTTCACACTGAAATCTTGTGCCCTATTAAATAATGATGAATTCTCTTTCTACAGGAATGCCTGACTGCCTGTTGCTCACCTGTTCACCCCGGATTGAGCTGGGCAGTCAGTTCTGTTGGACCACGGTGAACACTGCACGCTTATTCTGCTCTGTCTGGGTTCCAAACTCTGCGTCATGTGCAGGTTAATGCAGTGTGTATATACAGTAGTGCATGTATGTACACGCACAGGCTAATCAGGGTTAAGCTGCTGATGAATGGAGGTCAGTGGCGTTGGCCACAGCCAGCTATTGTGTGGTTCAGTGGGCAGCCACTCTATAATGAGAGCAGCAAATTGAATCATTCACAGAAATGTGCTACTGAGAGAATTAAAACCAATTACCCTGCAATCAGTTCACGTGCAGAAGAAAACTGATTTTTACTGCAGATGCAATATACAGTATTTAGAATTAAGAGAAAATATCAAGTCTATATGTCAGCTTTTGATTTTTTTTGTTCTTTTGACTGTCATTCTTCTTTCCTTTTAAACAGAATAATAACAGTAAATAAACCATGAAGCACAAACCAGAGACAAAGGGAAAGGTAGGTGGCAGAGGAATGGAAACCGAGAACAGAAAATATTTCTTTACCCAAAGCATTGTGGTTTTCTGAAACAGGCTACCCAGTCACATTGTTGAAGATGATATCCTGGTTTATTTAAAAAACAGATGATTGACATCCTTAGATCAGTTAACTACTAACTACCAGAAGACCTAGTATGGGCTGAATGGGTTCCTCTCATTTGTGGCTGTTCTCATATTTTTACATGTACTTTGCTTTTACCCTCAGCATTTACTGTCATTACCACTTTACCTCCCTGCCCTTCACATACTCTTGTGGTGGAAGAAAAAGCTATGGACTGATGTCTGGATGTCAGGTGGTCAGAGGAAATGCCCATGGGATGCCCGTTTTGATTTCTGGGAGCTAAAATGCCCCAGGAGTTTTGCACCATTACACTTTAATATCAGTACAGAAAAGAAGAAGTCAGAGCAGGAGGGATGTAACAGAACATGTTGATATTTGCAAGACACAAAGGCAGTGTCAGTACTACTAAGGTATTATTAGGTATGGGAGCTTCTGAATTAAGGACTTTGGGATCAAAGGATACTAAATCCCCTTTGCACTTTAGTCTAAGACCAAGTATGTCTACAGCTGCAAGAAGTGTTTTAACCTGGAAGCAGATAAGTGTGATAAAATGGTGTGGAAAAATCACTCTCCTCGTACCAGTTTGGAGTCATGACGAGGACTGTTCAGTGTCCTTAGCCCAATATCCTACTCTTATAAATTAGAAGGCATTAAATATCACAGGATTTAATTAAACTAATTGATTCCTTTGCATTTTTATTAGTTATTGTCATTGGCAAAGCGAGACCCCTGACCACCAAGACAGATTAGAACTTTAAGGAGGTATTTCTTGTGCATATTAACCTTTCTGACACCTCCCTGCTTTGCATATCGGAATCCCTGTCTGCTCTGTGCAAGGCTGGGGCGGGCTGCCCTGTCAGAAATGATCCATAATGCAATTCCCATTTCCATGAGATGATTGAGTTAGGAATTAGGACTTGCAGATACACCTGTCTTCTTCATGATGTCTCTTAGCAGTTCCTATTCATTTGCAGTTAGTCAAGCAGCTCCCTTCTATGAATTTATGCCAAAGTGAAATGTAACTGTCTGGATAAAGACAATGTGACAGATATATGATGAGTTTAGTGTGGTGTGATGTTTTGAGGTGGTAAGTATATAAATTAAAGGACCAATTTGATAAGGTTACAGACTTAGAAAGGAATTATTACATAAGGTCCACTAATATTTTGGAAGAAGCTATATTCTGTGGCACTGGCAATCCCTGTGATAAATACCAAATTCTTTGTAAATGGCCCATGCACTTTACATGTAAGTAAATGCTACTTATTTCTTCCATTTCGAAAGAAAGAATGAGGAGTACTCTGGGACAGAGTGTCCAGCTCCTGACAGCATCTTGCATCACTGTCTTGAAGGAAGAATCCACAGCTTCATCCCTCACTCACTCTTTACCACCACTGTTACAGGTGTGGGTGTTGATAACATAGGGACATTCTCTTGAGGTGCATTTCAGTTGTTAAATGTTTTATTGCTAGTAAAACCTGAAACACACTCTAGCAAACATCACAATGAAATTAATACTAAGATGCTTTCCCATTTTCTGCTTGAACCCTGTTTTAAGTACAATCCTATTGTCTTTCTGGCTCACTTCTGACCACCAGAAGTACCTTAACTTAATTAATAAAGAAACTTTATGACACAGACACCCCTGCATCAGAACCCAAAAGAAAGTTCCTATTCTTACACTAAACCTTATTAATATGTTTCTTCAGCAGATTGGAAATTAAGAATCGTACTAATTTAAGCATGTGTTAAATGGCTTCATCTCATTTCTAACTATTCTAATGTATTCTTGCTAAGCATTTCCCCCCATTTCTACTCTGTGTTCCTCTATGTTATAAATGTATTAAAACTCACCAGGTAAATGATATATTGTGCATCTCTTTCTTTGCATTGTAAATATATTTTCATAACATATAAGTATAAAATACTGCAGTCGTTTATGTACATTTTTCTGTCTTAAAAACATGGTAGAGAGCTGTGAAAAATGAAACTATTGTACATAAATGTCCTTTCTCCTGCCACTCTGCTTTAAAATAGTTTATATTAAAAGGACCCCTCCCCCATTACCACCTTTCCATGCTAAATTCCTTCCTGGGCAACGAAAGGGGCTGTTCTCTGGGAATTAAGGCTAAATTATGGTTTCACTTAAAGAGAAAAGTGACCGTCCATCTTCATAACAGGGGTTTTCCATCAAAGAGCAATGAATCCATTCTACCCGACTGGCTCTGATTAAGGCTGGGCCATGGATATCCCCTCTGTGAAACTAACCTGTAAAATGTGCCTGGTGTCAGCCTCGCACCTGCAACTCTTAGCTTCTTCTTCTCAGTAATAAAAAACCCACATCTGGTTTGGGGAATTAGGGCTCCTCTGTCTGAGCCTTGCACAACATTCGTTTGAAAATGACCACATGCCACCTCACCAGCATTTGATTTGAATTACCAAAACCATTTTTTATTGGTAAAGTCATCTGGAAAAACCCAGAGGTCAGGGAGTTCAATAACTCTGGGCATTTGGCTTCTTTTCTCCCCCCTTTTCCTATTTCACTTTGAACTGGGTTGTGAGTTTTATGTTTTAGTGCTGCATTCTTGAAGAATGCTGCATTTCTGGGCATTTGGGGGCATCACCAGTTTCAAAAAACAGATTTTGGTGTGCTTCACTGTTTTCAGTTGTGTGCATTTCTTTTGGGGACATGCTGTAGCTCACTACAACTGTAGTTCACAGTTCAGCAAACTTTTTAAATTGAACATTATTCCCCAAGTGGCAAATGGAATTGAAAACCACAGTTAGCACTGTAAAACTGTTGTTCAGCTTCACAAAAAAGTGACTTAATCCCTTTTAACTTTGGAACAACAGCCAATTCTGAAATATACTCCATGATGCACTTTCAAAACATCATGTCATCGAGGCCCCAGTTTGAACTTGCCAGTGTTGAACTGCAGACATCACATGCACATGTTTTTATGCAATGAATCAGAGGAGTGTTTCATAAGAAAAAAAAATCAATTTATAGGCCACCAAGTAATATAAAGTAAGTGTGAAAATTGAAAATATTTAGGAATCTCAGTAGGGCAAAAATAACAAAAGCTGGAGGTGAGATAATATGTTCTCAAGAAACTACAGGCCACACCAAGAAGGTGTAATTAAAATTTAATGGTTGTTGCCGAAGTTTCAAACACCAACAGGAAGAGAAACCTTTAGACACAGAGAATTGTGTTGAGAACGCAGAGTGTCTGTGTTTGTGGAAGTGGTTGTCCAACCAGGACAGTAATGGTTAGAAAGTTGGAAAAGCTGTTTGCAGTTGGTGTTCACATACCACACATTCCTCCACCCCGAAACAAAGTACACAAAACACAACTCAAGAGCAGCCAGGAATCCTGTCAAGCTTGTCCTTGCTGGAGCAAAACTGAAAAAGAATCGTACTACTAATGTTAAGTGTGACATAGTAACATCACGGTGTGAGGTTTTCAGCAACATGATCTAGCACAAGTGTATCGACATCTAGTCAATAATGCTTCATACAGAGCACCTAAATCTGTGTTTTAGCAGTAGGTTAAAAGATTGTTTAAAGTGTAATAGATTTTAAAGTTTTGGAGATTCATTTTTCACCCAACATATTAATTCTGAGCAACTTTTGTTATAGATATGAAAAGCATTCTGACAAAATGTTGTCCACCAAGAGTCTATGACCTTATATGCAGCCTTTTGCTTTTTTAGTATGCGTGAGAAAGTTTTAAATTCATCCTTTGACAGTACTGACAAAAGATACTTGCAAACCGTATGTTTATTTTTCCTTCTTGCACAACTGTCTAGTCACGCCTTTGTCAGGTAGTGCTCAGAGGTGCAAATGTAAAGATGTAATTCTAACGAGACATATCTATCAAAAGATAAAGAGACACCAGTTACTTCAGTCATGACAATGGCCATGGCAGTAATGGGCACAAAGGCTGGAGGAAGACCTGCAGATTAGTTGTACTTGGTTTTCCTTGCCCTGAAAGTTAGACAAGTACTGAGGAGAGAGCTAGACAGGCTGTCAATCAAAGTGTCTTCATTAGCTGATGTCATTATTGTGTTGCGGAGACGAGACCCAGGTCAGAGCTGCCTAATCTCTTTTTATAGGATCTGCTGTAGCCCAGACTGACCTAATGGATGTAACTGCTGGCACTCTGTCAGGGTCTTACATATCAGCCTGGGAATCCTCTCTCAGCACTGTTTAGACTTTCTACCTCCACCTGCCAGTGCTGAACAAATCTGCTCTTCTCACCTCGACAATAACCAGGCACCCTACCAACTCGTACTGTAATGAGCTATGGATCACCGTGGCTCTGGAAAGGCAGTCCATGTGAATTTAAGTTACAAAGTTACAGTTTCAAATTAGGGGAAGTCATTTTGCCCATCTAACCAGCTTTGTAGTTCATAGCTAATTGATCCAAGTGTCTCATCTTGCTGCTTCTTGAACAAAGCCGGGGTATTGGCTTCAACATCATGCCTGGGTAGAATGTTCCACACTCCCACACTTTGGGTGAAGACGCGCCTCCTATTCTCAGCTTTAAAAGCACTTCCACCAGTACGGCTGCTGCTGCCCACTGTCTGTCTTCATGTGCCACTGTTTCAGGTAGCGTTTCCAGCTTGATCTATCCGGATGATGATCTGTCTCTGTGTACTGTATACATATCTGTACGTTGTACCTGTCTGCCTTTTTACTTGTTTAGTTATATTTATTAGTCCCAGGGTATCTCTTGTTGATTTACAGCTCCTAGTGTTTAGCAGGTGTCTGTTGTTGCTGGGTATCACTTTTCACTTTCTAGCAGAGCAAAAAAAAGAGCTCTAAATACCTATAATAGCTAACGGATAATAATGTGTCTTTATCTGTACACCCGTCACTTTATGTACCTCGCACAAAGCCTTCTGAAAAAAACAGGCCTATCTTTTATATTAATTTCTGATGGGTATAAATGTCAGCGTCCTTTGTAAGGATCACAGGCATCCCACATTGCCATTGATTGTTCAGTGTGGAGCTGTGGGAGTAGAATAAAAGCATTTGATTTCAGATAATGTAGAACTAGACAAATACCACTGAACTGGCAGCGCTTTTGTTTCCACCAGGGCAAGTCAGAGACCTGAATCTGAGACTGGCTGTGTCAGGGGGCGGTTCACAGAAGAACGAACAAGGTTCAGGTTTCATAAACTGTTAAACTACAATTTGTCACATTTTATGATGTCAGTGACAGCTGAAATCCATCCCTTGACCAATTAAATCCCACTGTAGCTTTCACGGGATATCCTCAGCAGCACCTAATCTGTTGCCTCACGGAATAATTCAGCAAAACCCTTCGCAGCAGCAGTCATTCAAGTTGCAGGGCTTTGTATCGGCTGAAATGTAAACAATTTATTCCATGTTACGTATCAGAGTATACTAATATCATGTATAATTCATGTATTTCCACCAGTTGTCCTTAATCTGAAATGTAATATAATTCAGGATTAACTTTATTGAAAAATTATGTATAGTGGTATAGAATTTGCCCTTCATTCCATCTATTTTCTAATCTGTTAATCCAGTACATGGTCATGGGGAGAGCCGGAGCCTAACCTGGCAAGTAACAAGCACGAGGCAGGGTACGCCCTGGATGGGACACCAGTCCAGTGCAAGGCAGACTCACAGATACAAACAGGCACACTCACACATGCCAGGACCATTTTGTTACAGAAGCCAATAAACATACCAGCCTGTCTTTGGACTGAAGGAGGAAGCAGGATCATCCAGAGGAAACCCAGGGCAGAACATACTAACTCAATGCACATATCTTCCCAGGAACTGAACCCAGAGCCCCAGCGCTGTGAGGCAGCGATGCAAACCATTGCACCACTGCGCTGCCCTAGCCCTTTTACATTTCAACTTTTAATATTACATAAGCAAAGCAAATAATTTTCTAGTTCAGGTGGGTAGCTGCGTCAGCATGCGTAGGCTGCAAAGGATAGATAGAATAATTTTCTATCTTGGTTCAGAAAACGCAATAGGCTAAGAAAATAAACTACAACTAAGTAATTCTTGTGATTTCACAGGCTTGGCATGGTGTTTTCACATCTCAGCAGAAATCTGAAAGACTCAACTCTGTAGTAGGCTCAACCCTGGGGCAGTTTGTACAGCGGGCATGCAGTTTGTATGACAAGAATTACTTTACCTTCTGCCTTTCGAGTTGTAACTTAAAGCTCAGCATTTGTGCATCGCATATACATGATGCACTGGCCAGCTACACAAAAAAGCTTTCTTGACTTGTGTGTTTGTGCACCTAGTCCAATAACTTGTTCAGTAATTGGTATATTGATTGTTAATGTCATCATGTGTTAGTATAGAAGCCCATGGCTCAGTCATGTGGCAGAACAATCCAAGAGCTCATTGTTCATTCATCAGAGCCCTGATTGGGCCCGTGTCTTAAATAGCTGCAGGGCTGCAGATAAAGATCAGAAGATGATTGGGTGCACACATTCTTAACATGGCTGACCCGTGACATCTCGGGGGCAGGCAAGGAGCCTGTCATTATGTGCACAATGCATTTCTTTCTTCCCCTTATCTTCACAGATGACTTTGAGAGTTTTTTTATTAACTCGTTAATGACAAAAGTCATCATTAGAGGCATCAAGGAGGAAAAGGCTAGTGGGATGATGAGGGGGGATCATAGTTAACGCTAAGAGAGATGCAGCTGATTCCACCAATTCGCCCTCATGCACACTTTGGTATCAAACAGAGAAGCAGAGGAAAAGGGTCAGTCTGCTCCCCTGACTTGACTAGAAAAGGCTTTTTTGAAGTTCAAGATTTTATATCAATATCACAGCAGTAGTGACCTTCGCAGACAAACTCACAAGACAAGAATGGGGCCATTTTCTAAGAGTTTTCCCTCTACAACACAAAAGGCTCTGAAAACGTTTGGTCAACATTTAAAGAGTCCAAATCTAGAAATCTAGAGTAATGCTTTCAATGTTGTTATGGAACATTAGTCAATTTTGTAATGAAATTCCAAAATGTGGATTGGAGCAATTTGTTTCTCCATATTGATTATCTGCAGATGTTCCTGGTGTTTTTACATGTTTGTGTGTTTCCCTTTTTTAAGTACGTTTTAAGTAAGTTAAATTATAAGTTAAATCTGTCATTATAAATTCCTTTAAAAAGTTCCAATTCCAAAAAGCTTTTGGTCACAGCTTATAAATACGAGATTTCAAGCTCATGATGGAGAAGTCCGTCTGTCCAGTAGTCCATAACAAGGTGGGTTTAGGTACAGACATGATTAAACTCTTTGCTTCAAAGTGATGGCAAAGAAATATTACCTTACTGTACCCATCAGTTGATAATATCTTTCTAAAACAAGTCCTATACTTTGTGAGTTCTTAAAATGTTCACGATACCACACCTTCCACTGATCTGTCAGGGCAACATTTTCTCTCTCTCTCTCCCTGTTGTTTGTTGTAATGTCTCTGCAATTACACTGTAAAAAACAAAGTCCTGTGAAAGATTGATAGCTTTGTTCTGTGGTTCAATTGTAAATTAGAAAGCAAGTCCCCCTGGGATAGACAGGCTCTATTTGTGATTAAGAAAAAAGCTCCATAATAGACTAATGGTGAAAATTTGCTCCCTCTTACTCACAGGCAATTAGCTTGATGAAATGGCCCCTATTTTTTGCATCCCGGATATGTAAACTGATATTATAATGAAGTGTCTGCTTGTTTATGCTATTATTTTCACCTCGATCTGCACAGGAAGTGGGATGACTGAGGATGGGGCTTTGTCCTGTGCTGTGCCATCCGCTAACACAGCCAACACCTTGTCTGAGTCGGAATACAGCACACAATGCAAAATGGAGCACTCTTGCAAGACACAAAAAAGATGCATTGTGTGATGAAGGTGGAGCTGGATGCAAAGTGGATAAGTATGCCCAACCTGACAATATGATAAAGAATCTTATCTGTCTCGGATAAATAACGCTGGAAATGTGCCTTGAGTCCTGGCACTACTGTCACTTTTCAGTTCAATATTTCCCCCACATTCATACAACATTTTATCAGCATTCATGTTACATTTAAAAAACAATAAAATATAATAATGTCCCAGTGCTATTTTAATTGCACAATTCCTGCTTCAATGATCTAATTGCTTTTTGAAAAAATTAATGAATTACCAATTATTTTATTTCAAGACAAATTGACTCTACCGATACAATCCCCGTACCGCCACGAGGGATAAGGACAGTGAACTCCTTTCATCGTCTGGGCCACCTACTTCAGATTGACTCTACAGGTCTCATAGTGGATGCCTGCAGCAACGTTAGCATCAGTTGTGGAAAAGATGCAGCTCTCAATACCAACAGTGTACACATTGTGACCATATAGGCACCTGGCAAGTCAGAGGGACTGCTGCTGCACAACACTACGAGGATACCCAGGATGCCCAGGCCACATCACGCCCACACTTCTTGATCAGTGGTGATGAGCAGCCTGTTCTGCACCACCTATTGAGTGGCAATAATAGGCCATAGCTTCACCATCTTCCACCCTGATCAGTAGTGCCCCAGTATGGTGACCAATGTGCTGTAGGGGAATAACACAATAAACCAAGCTCCTGAAAGCTTGCTCATTAGAGCTCCTAAGGCACTGGGATGTATCTGTGGTTAAGGAGTTAAAAGAGCAGTAGTCTTAACCTAGTGTCTTGACTAAACTCCACCCTGGGCTTGCTTATTCTGGTCTACCTACAGTAATGCTCTCCCTCCATTCAATTGATGAAGCCGTTTCTCACTTCTCCACCGGATCTGCTATGTAGTGAGGTTATTGGGCCATAATGACGGCCGCACCTCCCACATGTTGGTTCTTCACTTCTGTGGTGAATAAAGTGATTCCCCTCTTATATAATCATTTTAAGATCCTGCAGAAGGAAAACACTACAGAAATTCACAAAAGTCATCTTGTTGTTATTGGGGAATCCCAGCAGCAGTCAGCTCAGAATATATCCTGGATTTCAGCCGGCACTTGTACCTCAGTGCACAATCTGCATTCTAAAGAAACACTTTTCCAGCAGGAGATAGCCGTTAGCCCCTTACACAGCTAGAATTTAAAAGCTGTTCATACAGAATGTCTGCATGATCTCCATCTCTCACTAAGTCAGTACTTCTCGATTTCTCTCAGTTTGGGAAAACATATTTCAGTGCTCTTCAAGGTGTACTTGAGGGATCAGCAGCTACACATGTGTAGAATCAAGTCAGGACACATCAAAGCTGGGTTTTATGTTTAAAGTCAAAGGAACAGGTTGACATCTTCTAACACCTTTTAGTAAATCCAGCAGTGATTATGTTTTGATTCTTTAGAAGCTCTCCATAAACATATAAAAAATTGAAACTGTCTTGGGTGACAGACAGTTTGAAATGAAGTCAGTTTAATGATAAAGAATTTAAGAGATATGTTTCCTTTCCCCATCTTTTCTTGAATACTGAATGAGCTGAACCTGTATTTTATTTAGAAAATGGATGGATGTGTTGTCCTTGCTTATGAATTTTATGATGAGACCAAGAGAGGCCAGCAGGACTTTGTTTTACAGAAAGGAGCACTGAACCAGAAGACAATGGCTAATTAAAAGTAAAACAAAGCATTTGCTAACACATGGCTATATTCTTGGGGATGTCAGAACAGATAGGCCTTCAAGAGGACAGAAAACGTCCTGTATGTGGAAGCAATTACAATGAAGCCTGTGACTCATAATGCAGGCATTCTGTATGTTTTTCATTTACAGTTCAATGTCTATAGTTGCATACCGTAAATATGCAGGCAGCATTCTTCTACAGACTCATACACTTTGCATCACTTTACAGCTTTACATGTAAGTGTGCACTTTTTATGCTTGAATACATTTTTTTGTTTTCCTACAGATTTTATAGATTCTTGTAATTAAAACCATGTCTTACTATTTTTGTAAAGTAAAACCAAGGCCCAATTTGAAAAAAAAAGTGAAAAGAGAAAGTCTTATCTTTCTGTTATAATAGCTTCAACAGCAAGTAACTCCATTATGGGGCAATGAGATCAAACTCAATTCTGAAACTCACTCTCTCAGACAGTATTACCCTTGTAATACTGTGATGTAAAGGGTAAGAACAGGTGTACTACATTCACAACAATGCTGACAAAAATAAAAATGAGGGAAATTAGATTTATACAGTAACTGAGTTTATTATAACAGGACAGAAAGGAATATAGGCATTTCGGCTCCAGAAGAATCAACATCATACATGCCAGCAGACATATCACTCTGCAACTCACAACTGGCAACCCACTGAAGCTCAGCAGGTGTGAGCCTGGTCAGTACCTGGATGGGAGACCTCCTGGGAAAAGCTAAGTTTGCCGCTGGAAGAGGTGTTAGTGGGGACAGCAGGGGGTGCTCACCCTATGGTCCATGTGGGTCCTAATGCCCCAGTATAGTGATGGGAACAATATGCTGCAAACAGGCACCCTCCTTCAGATGAGATGTAAATCCGAGCTCCTGACTCTCCGTGGTCATTAAAAATCCCAGGGTGTTTCTTGAAAAGAGTAGGGGTGTATCCTGGTCAAATTTCTCATTGGCCCTTACCAATCAGGGCCTCCTAATAATCCCCATCTCTGAACTGGCTTCATTACTCTGTTCTCCTCCCCACTGATAACTGGTGTGTGGTGAGCATTCTGGCGCACTATGGCTGCCGTCGCATCATCCAGGTGGGGCTGCACATCGGCATTGGTGAAGGGGATTATCTGTAAAGCTCTTTGAGTGGAGTGTCCAGAAAAGTGCTATACAAGTGAAAGCAATTATTATTATTATTATTATTATTATTATTACCATCTAGTAAATATGTTTAATAGAGTGTATACATTAATTAATATGGATTAGCTCTATTATTTCTCAACATGAGCAAGCAGAACTGACTTAACAGGCTTCTAATTTATCTTTTTTTGCATATATCTGTATATGTTTTTGCTGTGTTACACACATTTTCTAATGCATTAGACAAAGAAAAAACAAAGGTCTACTACCTGCAAATTCTTCAGTTTTGAGTTCTGAGACCCTAGGTTATCAGCTGTTGTTCTGACAGTCTTTATGGTCATGTCTAAAGGATTAATTCACTGTATTGTCTGTAACCAGCCGTACACTGGAGAAACAAAAAGAAAATTAGGTGACAACTTTTTGCAACATTTCCAAAGAATTTGAATACCACAGCATTTTGCAGTTGCCTGACACTTCAATAAATCAGTGTTATAGAGCAAATGACAAAACTTTACAAAATAAAATGAGAACTGATATTCAAACTGGCGACTTTGGAACCTTTGGGGAAAAACTATTCTTTCCTGCCATCATCCCAATACCATGCACAGATATTGTGAACAATGACAAGTTTAGTGCGATGTGGCTTTGTTTCTTTCTAAACAGCTAAAGATTGACCTCGTCCTTCAGGAAACATCCTGGAACAAATGACTGTTTAATAACTTAAATCTTATTTGTACATTACAGTATGAGTTGTCATAAAACATTGCAGCCCCCAGTACTGCTCTAACATGATGAGAGATATGACTTCATTAATACGTATACACAAAATTCATAGGCCCTACATGCTCCTAACTACCCTAACATGGAGGGTGTTCCATGTTAGATAGATACAGCTGCAGCCATGTCTTAAATTAATGAATCTGCATTGTCTTCTTAACTTGCACTTACTTAAAAAGTGTTAAAAAGTATCATTAGCAAATATAGTTGAACTAACAGAACATATTACACCCAACATATCTATGAATAACTTTGATTCAGATACTGAGATGCAAAACATTTTTCTGTAGTCATGCCGGGGTAGTTAGTGTCAAGTTAGTCACATTGAGACTTCACCCAACTTTGTTGAAAAAGCTGAAAGCCACCTGCTGTAATCTAGAGCATGTTTTAACTCAATAAACACATTTGAGCTAGAACTAGATTAGCATCTTAGAAACAGAAAAAATCCATTGTTTCTTCTAAAGTATTTCTCAGTGGCATCAAGTGATTGACTGGGTGTGATTTACACTATGAAGGGAAAAGAGTATGGGAATTAAAACAGGGCAATGTCTGAAATGCCGAGGCCAAGGTGTGCAAACATCCCAAAGGCTTCTCTTCTTTCAGGAGCAATTCCCTTGTCTCCCTTGGAGCTGTCCAGGTCCCTCCCACCTCTGTCACTTTGCCTGTTATAGTGTTTCATTCATAAAAGAAAACTCCTGCTGCGATTATAGAAGTTTGCATGGTTGAGAACATCCTGCAGATTTGCTGTAAAGATAAAAGTTTCAAGTGCATTCTTCTGGGGATTAGTTTTCATACTTTCATAAGAAAGAAGCACTGAAACAAAGGTGTGCAATCTCTTTTACTCTGAAAGGCTCTTCCATTGCTCCTCACACCAATGCTATAAGAAAGATCTTAATTGAGGATTAAGGATTAGTTGCAAATGGACTAATGTTAAACATTGATGTAATGACCTTTGCTGATCAAGTTCAGTCGAGGCCAAGGAAAAGTGTCTAAAGGGATCAATGCCTTAGAGAGGGTGTTAAAGGCTGCATCTGAGGGTGTTCTTTTGTCACTGTAGGAAATCCACCTCTAAAGCAAATGTTTCACACATAAACTGAGCATATTGCCAGGACAAAATATTACAAAGAGCCCTCTCTGTGTGTCATTTTCCATGTTATCCCATTGTCATTTATAATATCTGTTAATGCTAAGGGTTTAAATAAGTAAAAGTAATAGTTTACCATTTGACATAGCAGTTCTATATAGTTAAGTGCTCTGGGATGTCGGCAAAATGCCTTCAAAAAGCCTAATATGTTATTGGTTATTGCTAACATCCTACAAAGACAAGAAGGACCAAATCTGTTCATAAAGACTGTGCTATTTGTTTGTTGTTCGCCTTGGTTTGTACCCAGCTGTATTTAAAGCTCTGGAACATCATGTTAAAGTACCAAAAACAATTTTAGAAATCGAAAAAATATCCATTATAAAGATTTTCTTAGTATTCAGACGTTGGGCCCAAGGAAAGTGTAGTTAAAAACAATTAAACTGCTGCACACACAATGAAAGGAGAGGTGGAGTAACCTAAATATGTGCTAATACCATGGTAGCACCTCAGATGCACTGAAAACAGCATAATAAAGGTTCACAACAAACCAAACAATTGCGAGGATCCACTTACACTCAGACCAATTAATTCGTATACTACCAATCACCTGTTGCTCATGCTCAAGCAAGCCTACCCTATGAACTCTCCTCAGAATCTCTACCAAGATCAAACTTTGTCTCTTTCTCTCCTAGAAGGTCACACAAATAAAATCCCCAAATTCTTTTGTTTTGTAGCCAAAGTAGCCAAAGAAAAAAATCACACATTCTGGATCCCCAGCCAAGGTCATCACATTAGTTTTATTAGCAATTAAATGAATTATGTGGAAAAAAAAACACATATTTTCCAAAAATAGAAACTATTTATTTTTCTACCAAAATCAAGTCTCTTACGTCCAAGCAACAGAGTTAGCATACTTTGGCAGTTCTTGAAATGAACAAAACAACAGCATAAACAGACAAACGAAACCAGCCCACAATAAAATCTGACTAACGAGGCAGGCGTTCTTGTAAAAATCCAAACACATTTTCCTTCAAAAAGTGGCCTGCGCAGTTTCAAGATAACAGATGGCTGCTTGGAGCATTTTACCAAACTAGTCCCAACAGTGTTCTTCCTAATTGTGCTCCTCTGACATCATGTGGGAAAAAAAGAAAAACTCAAACTTACAGATCCACCCACCCTTTTGTCATTCTGAGGCATGAGAGTGGTGGCAGAACTGTTGATTCAAAGTATTAATAAGCATCTAACTTAATATCACAGCACAATTCAGAAACATAACTTGCATTTTTGCCTCGTTATCATACCTTAGGCAGGAAGACGAAACCAATATCCTGCTGATTCCAAAAGAAAGCACACACTCTTACAATTCTCAAAGCCATGTTGAAGTAATTAACCCCCCTCCCTTCACCTCTTTTTTGACACTATTACTGATTTACTTGTTCTGAGAGGAAGGTAACAGAGATCTTTTTGTTTACTGTCAAACAGATGGTAAAGCACACAAATGCACTTATGCTATGACTATTATTTGGGACCTTGTCCAAGAAATGTAAAGACAAAATCATTCTTTATTTGAAGTTCAAAATGAAGCTAAATCATTTGAAATGAAAAAAAAAACTATCATCAGTACCAGATATTGTTTAGATCATACAGTATAGATGCAATGTTTACTGTTGTCATTACTTGAAGTGTACAAGGCTGACCTGTGCTCCTGGCAGGTGTACAATCAGAGCTCCTAAACACAGACCACAGATATCATTAATTCTCTTAGTAGGATAAGGCTGGATTAAACTGCTTTGGAATAATTGAAGGATCTGCCCCTGAAACATAAGAAACATTAGCTTGTGTCTGAACCACATCAAATCTTTTCTTACTTGGTGCTTCAGAAGTGCTGCCCACATCAAGTATTTGTATGCCAGCAAGAGGAGTTTTTGGATGGGAATATGTAAAGAATTACAATGTTTACATAAAGAATTTTTGCAAAGAATGTGGAGGCTGATGCTGTGCCTTGTAAATGCAAGTACACATACTGCATCTATGTACTGTAGCTTTTGGTGTTTTACCAGTACAACGATACAGGTCTCAAAACATTAGACAGGTCACAAAGAATGAGAGAAGAGCATTCAACACACTTTGTAGTTTGTAGATGACTGATCTGAGAGTCTCATCCAGCCTTTTCCCAAAAAAAGAACGATTTTTAGCTTCAGCAACATGGCTGGGTAGCCTGTTCCCAGGCTACCCTCACAGCCAAATGTGTAAAGAAACGTTACTGTTCTCAGATTTAAAAGCAGTCTCACCAGGTTTCACTCATGACCTCTAGTTCGTCTTTCACTGCTGATACTAAAGAAGTCCAGTGGGTTAACAGGGCCTGTGCCTTTGAGGATTTTAAATACTTGAATCAATCGTAGTCTTCTCCGTTTCTAGACTTCTTCCAAACAGAATGTGCACCCTTACCACATCAATCTCACAAGAAAAAGAAAGTTTTATCATTTCTAACTTTGGGGCCTGCTTTATTTGTAGAATATTCCCCCTAGGACTTGAGGCTTGTATAGTAGCAAATATTGATTAAGCATGAAGGCCCTTGAGTTTTGTTCTTTGACTTTTTGTTTTCCACAAATAGGTCACCCCTTAAAAGCTATTCTTTTCTTTTCTCCCATAAGGATGTTCCTGTTAATGAGATAATTCATCTGAGTGTACCCTTAATAGCTATGCTAAAACGCTGCCAATTTTTTTCTTTTTGTTACAAACGGGTAACTACTTAAAAATTCTAAAATTATCCTGTGCTTTTAATTGCATCCAATGCATGAGTTCATCATACTGTGTCTTTGGTTTGTCAGCCTCTTTTTAGTTGACTTGGCCAATATCAGTATGATTTAAAAACAACAAATGAGGCATCATCCTGGATACTTCCTGGTCAAAGGAATATTTTAATTTAGTTTTATACTGTAATAGATAACACACTGTTGGCTTTTGTTTTGATTGCTGTGGGATGAAATATAACTTTGCAGGAAACAAATTTGTGCGTAGCTTACCTTACGTTTTCATTTCGGGACAGGGTAACCAAACTTTGCTAAATGTGAAATTAACAACATCACAGTGATAAGGGCAACACTTCAAAGGAGGAAAACAAGACTGTGACAGATGGGAGGACTGGTTAAGAGGAGGTAGGATGTTTTAAAGTTTGCCAGTGCCAGTCCTTGAGTGGGTCTGCTTTGAGAAAGATCATATAAACATTACACTCTGTCTGGGTAATTGATCCCAAATGCTGTTTGACAACGGTTTTCATTGCCGACACTTCACATGCTTACTGAACATTGCTGAGTTTTTTGGCAGCACTGTGAATGCCACAACAACTCAGCACTCATTAAATCTCGTGTAGTGTGAGGTTTTCTCCTCCTCAGATAGCCTGCTATAGAAATTAGAAAAAGGCACCAGCTGAGTGAGCTGTTGTCATAGACTGTTCTAAGAATCTCTTCCTGGTTTGAAAAACTTTGGGTTAGGGACTGTAGTTTGAAAAAGGAGCAGATATACCAGTATATAACCAGAGAATGCCCCATTTTCCCAGAGAAAACACCAGCCTTTTGAATGCCTCTCACACAGAGTAGCAGAAACTGTTGTGTTTTTAGATGCTTTATTTTATGTTGTAAATACATACTTTATTTTCCTGTTTCAAGGCTGATCAATGGAACACAGCTCAATATTCTGTCCCATGCACATTACAACCTAAAAGATTTTCCCACTAACTGGGGCAGAAAAGGGATGCTAAGGAGAGTTTTGGTGTATAGAGAAGGAGGCGCGGTGAGGTGAGTTATCTGGACTTAAAAATAAAAACATGGTGAAAAACTGAATGTGTGAACTGCAGCAATTAACTGCCGTATACATAAACAATTGCAGACTCAAATTGATCTATTGTTGCATACATTATATGCAATTTGCATGTTGACAGTAATAAGTTGACTACATGAATCACATTCTGACACTTAGGTCAAATTTGAAACCCTTATAATTATGCAGCTCCAGAGTCAGCAAGTGCTTGAGCCTCTTGAAGGAGAGAGCAAGCAGCCCCTCTTCTCTCAATGTCGTGACCTTGCAGCTCTCACTGGTGTGCCATAGTGATACAACGGGCATGAGGACGGCGGCCTGATCTGAAGTCCAGCGCTGGTAGAAAAACAAATCTAGGCAGAAAAATGCAACAGTGATATTTGGGGTTCACCATCAAATATGTGCACTATGGTAAGAAAGATATTTCAGAACAACAATGCCTTTTAAAGCTTGGAACTCTTACCCTGCTTTTCCAGAATAAATAGCCATCTCCTCCTTCGAAAGGCACAGAGAAGCTGGCTCACACTCTGCCGTGACATAGTTTCCTAAGTCTGCTTAAAGTGCAGTAATTATACAACACATACTGTAGGATGGGTATTGCCTGCTCCATTTCATTAATACCCTACTTCTGGCATTTAAATTTGGGACAAAAAAAGCACAATCAATCATATTTATATACATACAGCATCTCCAAAGATAAGGCTTAACTGCAATGCAAATGAGCTGTGGTGATCAGTGCTCAACGTCATTAATACATTGTTACTACTTTCATTCAGGGGTGAGCGCATTAACCGCAAGGGTGAGTGAAGAGACCTTTAACACTAGTAAACAGTTTACAGATCCAGCCATTCTAGTCTAGCTGTGAAACTTCTAACAACTTTAATATAGATGCAATACCGGTGTTTCAGAGTTCCAGCAAAAAAAAAATACCACAGGTTTAAAAATAATAAATAAAGTTGAATAAGCTTGTATAATGAATGTCTTTGGAATTTTATTTTTTTCTTCAACATTAAAGATCCTTACCCAATGTTTCCTCACACCACCTACTTGAAGGTTTTTAACACCTCACCTGGTCCTTGAAATTAAGCTTCGGAGAAAAAACAGGGGGAGCCTGCATAGTTTCACACTTAAACGTCTAGAGCACTGAGCTGACATCATGTTCTCAGATAAAACACTAACAACCTCCACTGATGGAAAGGAACATTTTATTCACTCAGACTCCGCTCTGAAAATGATCACAGGAACATATGGATAACCTTTCAATATTGTGTTTTTTTTTAAATATTCCACTTGCCAGGATACAGTCTTTTCTTAGAATAGAGATTCATAGGGCAGGTTAGCGTGATGACTGATCAAACAACCCAAAACCTGCCTCACCGGGCAACACAGAACTTTTTACTTTTGACACCAGGCACCGCACAGACAGTGGGGCTGAAGTGCCAAGCAGCACTGTTTCCTTATGGTCTGCTAACTAGCTGTTTTCAAAAACCTGGACAGGTAAGCATAATAAGCTTGAAATTTCCAAGTATTGGCCACAAGCCACTGTTGGCTATTTCTCCCAGTAGTCCTCATTAGAAAAAAGCTGCTTCCAATTAGGTCCAATCCACACGCCGAATCAATCTTCCTCCGCAGGCCCCTGCTCTTTGATTAGTTCTGAAAATATTTATATTTCCTAATAACTCGAATCTTGTCCAGCGGCCCATGATTAAACCCAGACAGAGGCGGCAAATGGAATGAGAGAAGGAAAGAGTGGAAAATAATATCTTTTTTTTTTTCACTGTGGCTCGCTATTAGAGAGAAATGGAAACCTGGCAATTTGAAGCTGTAAAGCTGTCAGCTTGAGTTCTGTAATAAATAAAGATTTAGGGCTTCATGTGAACCAAACTGAACTTTTTTGTGTTAAATTCATTTTTAACACCATTGATCCATATTTTTACCCAAAAAAAATACATCAAGTCTCTTAAAAAATAACAATTGCTTATTGTTCACCACCAGTGCATATTCCCTTGGTGTTAAATCACTTCCAGAAAAAAAATCCAAAATTGCATTATAAATCCAAATAATCACGTTAGTAATTTAAAAACCAGAATTCTGAAAACATACATTAACTTGTTTAATATACATGTATAGAAGCTGTAAACAACATACTCAATGTTCAACATTTACAAGTATCATATACTGTATTTAAAAGAGTTCATACAAATCTTATACAAATCTTATACAAAACAAGTACAAATAATATATGTTGTCTTGGAATAATTTTAGCAAATCCATTACCTGCTTTACAGGGTAACAAACTGTGCTTGCCGTTAGATTCAAGAAAACAAAAAAGTACAAACAACACAGTAAAAATAACCTCCGTTCACCATAAATGTTGTGATTGATCGCCAACTAAGGAATAGAGGAGAATCTTACATTCAGACCTTAGACATCCATTCCAGTTAAATGGCAATTTTGTCAATGAAAAGACTAAATTTATAACTAATCAGAGCTGTCCGTAATCATTAATACAAAAGAAGAAAACATTGTGTGAGATGTGAATATTAAACACTGAAACACTGAAAATTCTGTGTTCTACCTGTCCTGTATTTTTCTGAGTTTTAAAATGTTAGTCTAAGCAGGAGATCTAATAATGACGATAATGAAATTTGCGCAGGAAATTTCCATAGAGCAGTACTACAAGGTACTACATAAAACAGAGTAAATTGAAAGAGAGGGGAAAGAAATTAAACACATTTTTCGAGGGTATGTTTCAATTAAGAATGAGCAATCTAAAAGCTCTAATCTCATGTAAATCAAAATGTGTTATTTGTTTTCCTTTCTCACCAGGATATTTATTGCCCTTTATATACCACCAAAAAGATTTTGTAAGTTTGTAATGGGGATTTGTGATGGTCCACCTTTCTGTCTGTGTCTTTTAGACCTATTTACTACATTTACCTTGCTACACCTATGTATCTGGGACTGTCCCTGTACGATATTTATAAGTGAACTCCAGAATGGGGTGTCACTGGTTCACCACAGATGATGTGTGACACGGCACCTCCTGGTGCATTAATCTCTGACATCAGGATAATGGGAAAGGAATGTTATAGCTCCTTTCACCGGGGTTTTCGTTAACACACAGTCTCTGCTTCCCAAATAGATGGGAAGCAAGAATAAACAAAATTTAAAAACTACAAAAGGATTTTTTCCTCCTCCCCATATAAATTAATATTAAGGAAGATGCACACATATATCTTCCCATAAAGTGCGATTTTCCAAAATTTAGTTTTGTTTGATTAAGTGTCTAATGGCCGTGATCGTCTGATAACTAAGCATTTGCCTGTAATTTATCTTGTGTCTGAGGATAAATTTACAGCAAAGCAGTGCTTTCCCAACACTGACAAGTCCTATTAATCTTCTTCAGACACATTTCAATAGGTGGCTACATCTGCACCATGTGACGCCTAATGTCTCCACTGCCTGACATCCAGGAAAGCTGAGAAAGTGGATCTATGTCTTGTGTGCTACATCAGGGCACTGCACAATAGTACATGTATTTTTTAAGTAAAGGGGTGTCTTTCAATTGCTTGTCGAAAACTGACACTGGCGTTAGCTCAAGGTAAATAACAATTAAAAATGGGTTTAAAGTTACCTACTTGTCTAGTAATAATATATAGGCATGCAGTCTATGTTTGTATGTTTATTTTCATACATACCGCTACTATACAATCAATAATACATAAATGAGCTCGGGATCTAATCAATATATTCTCTATTGTGATCAGTTTTAGGAACTTTTTAAAAGAAATACATTATAGTTAATTATTTAAATTCAAAATAGAAATAGGCAAGTGTACAGTATACATTCTGGAAATATATGAATTTTCCAAAACAGTACAGAATAATTATTAAATACATTTATTTTATATCAGCTGCACTATTTTAGAGCTAGAGTTGTTATGAATACAATTTCTAGTTTGAGACATTGTGAATGTGTTTTCTTTTGAAATGTAAATTGTGAAAATGCCGACTAATTCAAAGTTGTTTTTTATTTTCTTGATCACAATTATTAGAGAAGAGCTCTTTTAATTGCAATTTCACATTTATTCAGCTTTGCATGTTGTGAAAGCAAATCAAACTCTTATTTTTTCTGTTTATTTCAGATGCCTAAAAAAATCGTCTTGGTAGAAGGTACAGTCTAGAAGAGTTTGGAATTCCAATCTTGTTTAGATCCATTTTCTTACATTGTTTTCAGTTATCTTTACATTTCTCCCTTCATGTTTTCTATTATAAGCAGAGGCTTTCTAGCACTAGAAGACGTCGTAGACCTCAAGATGTAATGTAACAATGCCTCAGTCCCATTTCTTGGTGGCCTGCAGGCAGTGCTGCTTTAAATTCTCCACATCATCATCCTCCCCAGCCAGAGTTCATCCAGAATGATCAGTCCAAAAGAATGCTAAAAAAAGTCTCTAGCTTTTGCCAAATAATGCAGAAGTCAATCTTTTCTTCTTATTTCGATTTTTTTAAGAATGACTGCTTTCTAGTAATTTTTAGTTTTCATTCTCTCTTTGTGCTGACATCTTAACACTTTATTCTTCACTTAGCTCCTGTATGATCAAAGCACGTGAATTTTCGGCTGTTACCTAAATTGTTCAATAACATGTACAAAATAATGAAAGAACAATCAATGTCTATATGTATATAATAATTTGTATATATATATATAATTTGTCTAAATACATAGTATACACAAATAAGTCTTTGCTGTGCAACATTCAATATGAATGATTTTATGAAACAATGCTATTTGTAAAAGTATTTTATTTAATTTTCCTACTTTTCAAGACTGTATTTTGTTTATTGTTTTTTCCTTCTTATTTTCAATCAATCTTTAAAAAAATACTAAAGCTTATTTGAAAATAAAAGGAAACAATTTGTGATTGTTCCCAGCTAGTCTTCAATTTATAGCTTATGATTTAAAAATATGTCCTTTTTTAAAATTCCATTGAATGGTCAGTTTGTCAGAAAAGAAGTCCCCATACAAACAGTTGAACTTGATTTCGTTATATCCTCTTTGTTGTCCCCGAGTGTGCAGAACATCGTAGCTTATTCCACAGGAGGCAGAACAGAAAAAAAAAACAAAGTAAAACATGTACTTACATTTGAACAAAAACATGAAATGAAAAGAAAATATTCGAAGAAAACAACTTCACACAGACCATGATGTATGTATCTCAGGGGATTTCCTTATTTGTTTCTTAATTGTTTCTGGCCAGAAAAAAAACTACATTTCCTCAATGGTTTTCAGATGTTAACTGAAAGTATTTTATGAAAAGCAGCAGTGTTACTCGTGCATAAACAAAAGGTTGAACAAATCTAACATTCCGCAGAAAGATGCATTTTGCCTTGTTTTACCTTTCTTTCCTATCAGAAGAAATGTATCCCTCCTGCTTGAACTAAAAAAGAAGCCTTCAGGTTGCACAAAGAAGCTTAATAGTGCATTAATAAGACAATCATGGCCTTACTCATGAATAACAGTCCAATCATTGATTTATACATACTGTACATATTCTAACAAAATGCAAATGCAATATCTATGAATATGTTAGAAAGTTAGAAAGTAGCAGCTAGAAAACCTTTTAATTCTGCTTGAGTAATAATGAGCAAATATATATTAAACTGGTGCAGACAGAAGTGCGACATGTCTCTGCTGACATTTTTGCTGTGCAAAGAAAGTAAAAAGGGGGCAAAGAAAGAAAAAATATTAAGCCTGGTGAAAAACTATGTAGGTGGAGCAGGGTGGTTTAAAAACAGGTGGACCCACAACATTTTCTTATGAGTTCAGACACTGAGAAATGAGAACATCTCTTTGTAATACAAGTGATGTTTCATTGTGCTTGTTGTGGCTGTCGTGTAAGTGCTCATCGCTGTGGTGCGTGGGTTCAAAATCACACGTGAAATGATTCGAAACAAAATGAAGTGTAATGCCTAGTATTTAAGTCATTGTCACACCTCTTTTTGCGCAAATCTGGTCTCCCAATCCTTTTTTATTGAAGTCTCATTTTGTAGATAGAGTGGGCGTGTATCCTGTCAGCGGTGGGTCACTTTGCTCTTTTCAGCAAGAAATAAAGGGGTGAGGCTCAACACCTAAAAAAATCATTAATTGCTGATTTTATGATATGACACTTGAAACACAATTTAAAATGACACCAGTGTAACTGATTGACGAAAGATCCGTGCACTGCAGAAACACAGCTGAAACATTGGGCTGTTACCTGAAAAAAAAAAATGAACCTGCAGCTCACATCAAAAGCAGACCTCCTTGCACTCAGGAGTCACTTTGTTGTGGGTGGCAGGTTGAAAACTCTGAGTACGAGTTATACAAGACAAATTAAGTCCTTCTGTGTCAGGAGCTCTCTGCTGTGGATAACATTCGTGACAAAACATTATTGAACACACACTAGATCAACTTTCATTTTAATGTTACTTACTTGACCCATCACTCTTAAAAAAAAAAGATAAAACAAAACTTGATGGAATAACTCTAGTGCAACATTACACCCAACCTGTCTCTTTCTATTATCATCCTTTTAAAGTGTATATAACATTTTTTAAAGAAATGTAGACGGTAGAGATAGAAGAAAGGAGTCTGGCATTCAGCCTAAAGAGAAATCATTGAAACAAATTAATCCTTCGCCGTTTAAATTGACACTGTAATCCATCATCGGTGAATCGAACTCTGTAAGCTATCTTGAATCTGCTGCTTTCTTAGATTGGCCCTCAGGGCAAGCAGACACCAAGGGGAAAAGAGTAACCAACACCTTTGAATTTACAACAGAAAAACAGACGTACTATCCTCATTCTCGGATATGGTTTTGGCTCCTTGTTGTTCTCAACATCACAAAAATATCAGAAACTAAAAGCTTTTATTTGTACATTTAACACCTTTCTTTTACATTTCTGTGTACACCGGCATTTGTGAATTATGACCTTCATCATAAGAAAATACAATTTGCACATACAAGAAAATACGTCCCTTTTGCTCGTGTCAGTAAGGTTTTATAAATCGGGAGGTTTGTCGTTTTCAGTTACACAGATTAAGTAGCATTTGTGTGGTTTGGTAAGCATTTTCAAAGAGTAAGCAAACATAAATCATAACATTAATCAAAAACTATCACATTAGTGAACTCCTTCCCAAAAATTGACCTTTGTTAACTGTTAAGGGTAAATGATATACAGTTGATCTCGGTTTTACAAAAAGGTGGATTATCAAATATGCAGAAGGTAACAAAGATTTGTTAAAAGCTGTCATTAATCTCATAACTGCATGAGACTTATTTCAGTCACTGTACAGGTATTTTATTGAGCAGACTCCAATGTGCTTGGGACCACTTTGGCTCTTTAATATTATTTTATTCTGTCATACGCTATTTTATCCAAATAAAAGCATACACAGAGGTTTGTTTTTTCTTCTTTGGTATACTGACTGGGAGAGGTTATTCTTGACCTGTTTTCACGTGACATGTTGCTAAATATTTTATTCTTTTTGTTGTGGAAAGGTTTAGACGTACGGTAAGAGAGACTGCAGATATGACAACACGGCCCCTTCTCCCACCCCCACTGGAATAAAATTAATGTGCCTCAGCCATGCCCAGGGGGGACCACCTTCTAATGGGGATGATAGATGAGCCTCCATCTTTTGCTTTAGGTCTATGCAGAATGCTCGTACAGTATGCAGCTGTGTTTCTCTTTATATCACTTTTTACCTCCGCCGATATCACACCTATTCATAACGCACCCTGTCGAGACGCCATCTCTGTACCATATCTGGAGTGCCATTCAGCCCCTGCAGTCAAAATGAAATGGGTGAGCAACCAACTCTAATGTTTATTTGATTTTTGTGACATTAGAATGGTGCCCCTTAGAAAAGCTCTGCTTTGGTGTCTCAACACTGCAACCCAGTGCTGAGAGAGTGGCACCTTTTGAGTCTCTCATCCCAGCAGTCTGAGTCTGGCACGCAGTTTTCAGGTGTGCAGTACTGGTACGCTGCAGGGGAGAGTGAAAAAGGCACATGCATGGCACTGCGCCATCACGATCAAGCTTAAAGCCATGTGATTTTTTTTTCTAAAAACCTGCCAATTGTTTCTTACATATTGTTTTTCTCTTTCCTTCATTTCTTCATGGAGTGCCTGCAGCTTTGTTAGTTTCGCAGCACAAACATTTTTTAAAACCAAAACCTCACACTTACATCAGACTGAAGGAAAGAAATATAGGTGCTTTCTGGGGGCATAGATTATATAAATCATGGGAAGGATTAAAACTACTGATGATATTTCCTCTTTAAAGCTTTACCTGTAAAACACCTTGCTAAATCAGTCATGAGTCATTTTCTTCGTGCTCCTTTGTGCACATGATAGTATGGACAATTGCAGTGTAATATTCATTTCAGGACTGTTAGAGAAAGTGTTGTTTTTCTTCCTCTGAAATCAGTCCTCAGGCTGCCAACACACCACATCTACTTCTGATCATTATTAACCTTGGCTGGAATTGAACCGGTGACACAGAGGTGAAAGGCTTCATGTCCTGGTGTCAATTCTCGGAATCACTCAGCTGTGTAAACTTGCACAATGAAGCCATTAAAGGCCACAGGTCTGCAAACCCTCCTTCGGCAGGTGCGACTGTGGCTCTACCTGTGCTTTACAGAACGTCCTATTAGGTTCTGCTCACCTGTTTATCCCTTCCAAGTCATTATTAGTGTCCATGCTTGATGTAAAGGAAAGGAAAACCTAATAGCAATAACAGCTCATCTGTTCACCTCTCAAGCCTAAGTGCTGTTCTGTCTGGTTTCACTTTTTTTCTTTTCTTTGTCATTTTCGAAGACTGAGAACGGTCTTTTAAAAACCTTGCTTCTGAGGAACCTGTATTTGGCAGGGTCGCTGTCATACAACTTGGTATTATTTCTAAATCTGGAAGAAAAAAAGTTCTGCCACTGCAGCAAGGTCTAATATTCAAGGCATTGCTTTGCACAAAAACCATGAATGAGACTTAATAAAAAACAAGCAAGAATGGTACTTGAGAAAATATGATTTTAGTGTGAAGCAATGCTTTAAATGGGCTGCAGTCTACAAGTACTATGAAATGGCAATGTAAACACACTTATACTTTTCGTTTTCACCCAGACAGAACTTATTTAATAGAAGCAAATACAAGATTGCATCTCATTAAACACTGAAATTGAAATGAAAATCCAAATATCAACAGTTTACTCGTAGAGGTAAACATCACATAAAGCTCCAGTACCCTGTACCAGTCATGTTTAACATAATGTTTTTCTAGATAACTTCTGAGTATAAATATGTGAAGAGGAGTTCATTGAAATTAAACTTGTGGAAACCCTAGTGCAAGGCACACTATCTTATTTACCTTTAATTGTATCTGAAGGTCCAATTCAGTTTTCATTCTGTCCCCAGGCAAATCTGCTGAAGGCGGTGACAGAAACATTAATACTTTATTTGGATTACAAATGTAATGAAATAATACAGATTTCCATCACATTCAGTGGACCCTAACCACGTTTCACTACAGTGATATCCAGTTAACGTATTCTGTGCTATGTTGGTTGACAGACTATTCTGTAATTTCTACCATTCACTAGCTCAGAATTAATTCAGTGTTTCAGACAGGCACAGAATAACATGACCAAATTCCTGGCATCAGTGTAAGGTTTGCAGCTTTTAATTTTCTTTAATTATGATATTAGTTTTATTGCATCTTTCTTATTAAGATTTCACTGTTCTGCTAGTTTCCCTGCCTGTGTCTCATTTATTATACCACTCGCTAATACTCTGTCTCTTCTAAATGAAGGACTAAGAATAATTCAAAGTTTTACACAATAGATGCATTTCAACAGCATTTTGGTAAGGAGCATTCCAGCTGTGCTTAAACAGCTGTGCTTTAGAGCAATTACAGATAGACAGACAGACAATATTTGACTGCTGCACTTATATAGGAGCTGGCATAATTATAAAAAGATAATGCATAACTGATTATTGCATCATCAGGCAGTGACAGCAAAGAAAGGCATTGTTGCAGTCCCTTAGTTTGCATTATTCTCCATGTTCATTAGGATAGTTTTATTTAAAGCAAGTGGAAACAATGCAGTAGACAAGCTTTTTCACTGGGTTTTCAATGACTAGCCTCAGCTGCAGTATACGGGACTTCAGCAACTCGAAGATAATGAGAATAACATACAATCCAGTTTTAAAGCAAACAATTGAAGTGAATGATAATTTAACAACCATCAGAAAAAAATAATATTTTAGTGGCTACGCAGTGCAAAAAAACACATTCATATATACAGTATAAGTTTACATACATATGTATATACTGGGGATACATGGCTAAACTCTAAGCATTATCAGAATTTTAAAAACTCTGCATTTTTAGTTCTAAATTACATAGTTAAACTTTATTGTTGACAATAAAACTGGACAAGCAAGGACTACACATTAATGTCTCAGCAAGTGGATAGAATCATTTTGAAAGATTAAACTAGAAAGAAGAATTTCAGATCTACAAGAGGAAAAATAAATATTTCCCCCCAAAAGAGATAAATAAGTAAATTCTAAATTAAAAAAGAGGGAGGGGCTGGGGGTTTGGGGTTAAAGATATATTATTGTTACACTGACAATTGAGGAAACCTCAAACTTCAAACTTCATGACTCACTAGATGCACCCTAAATGCAAACACATGTTTTCAACATGCAAACTTCACCACTCTGTGCTTTGCCCAAACTAAATTTCTAACCAGAGCTGCATTGTGATCTGAAGAGCTGCGCAGTCTTAAACAATCCTGAGGCAATGGTGTTGTTTTAAGGCTGAAAGTAATGTCGAACAAATTACAACATACTTGGGCATGAAGCCAGTGTGCTGTGTACAATAAAACCATAATCCTATTGAATTTGCCAGTAACTGATGTGAGGGACTTTAGTAGAGGCTGTAGATTTCTGTTAAAAAAATGTTTATTAAGTTCAGAAACTTAATGCAGTATTAAAAAAATAAAATTGCTAGCTCTCCTCCATTATTTTCACAAACACCTAAGGACTCTTTGAAAACAGGTCCTTCTACTCAGCCCACTGTAATTGATAACACCAAACAGTTTTATTGCAAACTGCATGCAAAAAAAAGGAAAAAAAATGTTTTTTATTATTTTATTGGTAATGTCAGCTTTATTTACAAACATTCAACACTATGTACTCCTTTCAAGAGACATTACATACATTATTTTTTAGTTTTAACCTTTCTAAGGCCTTTTTAAAGAAATTTACAAAGTGATATCTAAACAAGTGAGAACAATTTAAACTAATTACTGTGTTAACAAATTCTTAACAATGAGAAAGATGTTTATACAAACAGAAATGCATTTAGCAGGTTGTGTTACAAGTTTATTTTATGATTGATGGTATTTTAATATAATTAAATACACATATAAAAAGATAAAAGTTCACTTTTCTAATAAGAGAAGTTTCACAAGATTGAATATAGCATAATTGTTTTTCACTTTATACATTGTATTTTTTCACATTAAAACTGGAAAGACTCAAAACAAAAAAAAATCAAGGATTTTTTTAATTACTGTCCAAAAATATACTATACAAAGCTTTCTTCTCTTATGAATTAAAAAATGCAATTCGTTTTCGATTTACTTTAGGTTGAAAGTTCAATGCTAATTTCTAGTGCAGCCTTGGATAAAACTGTTGAATATTCTTCAACAAACATTATAAAAACAGAAGCATAACAATATTTATTTAGTCTCTTTGTATGTTTTCATTTCCACAAGAAGAACTATGAATATATACAAAGCTAAAGTGGTTTAAAGCTCCAAGTGTCTATCAACAGACTAAAATGTACTATTAGCATGCTTCTGCCGCAGATAATAAACCACCTATTTCTACATTTATGGTCTGATGCCATTCAAACAGGAAAGGGTGAGGATTCACATCAGCATCATCCATTGTTGTAGTTACAGCTTAAAACCTATCAATTTTAAATGAAAATAATAAAAAATGAAATTTCTTAATGAGTAGGCAACATACACCAGCACCTTAGTCACCCTTACCTTAGTGATTACTGCAAATGCTTCAAATCCAAAGGGATGAAACACAAAAGAAAAAAATGAATAATATTCTGTTCAGGGTGCAACCTAACTACATCAGGGAGCTAAGGACCGGAGGATAATTTGACCATGGGTTAAGAAAGGAGGTTATGTTGAGCTGACCGCTGCAAAGTCAGACAAGAAAAGGACAGAAAGAAAAGTCAAGTCCCAACCTCTGAAATCAATTCACACATATCAAGCATATGGGAACTGTGCACTGCTTTAGTGTCACCTAGAAAATCCTAACAATGGAAAGGCATTTGGTAACACTTCCATACTGCACTGCTTTAAAATAAAGTGTTCAGTGTCTTGTACCTATTGGTAAGTGTCTCATACAGAGAGATGTTCACTGTTTTGCGTGAGTTCTAGTTAAGGTCCCTACATACCTTTAAACTGAATGACACATGTATTGTAAATGTATCCCTGATGGATGTGCTTGGATGAGATCTGGAAACCGAACAGAATTCAGTTCTTGCCTTCCCCAGAATTTCCATACCCATACAGGAAAAACAAAACGTTTGGGGGGGGGAGCTTATTACGCACGCCTTTAATAATAATAATAATAATAATAATAATAATAATAATAATAATAATAATAATATTTCCACTTTGAAAGGGTGCCCAGTTATTAAGTCAATCTTAGTTTAAAGAATATCACAAATACTCTCATTATGTTTAAAACAAATCCTGCTTGTTTGAAGAATAGCGGTGGATGTCAAGCTTTCAAAGAGAAACCGACTTCTTTCCGTGCGCGCGCGCCCGCGCCCGCGCCCGCGCCACGCTTAGTGAAACACGGGACAAGTCGCCAATAGGTAAGGATTATCAAGTCAAGTACGATGAACTTTCGAAAACCTAGAGTCTTTAAGAAAAAAAAGTACTCAGTACAAGACGGGTTGCTTTTCTCAAGTCCGTAGTTATACACCGTCTCCTTGGGTCTAACCAAATCCTACCTCTCTTTCTCTCTACTTACACTCCAGTATTGAAAGCGTCACTTCTGTTAGGTCAGAAAATTCAGTGAATAAGTATCGATCGTGAACCATACACGAAAATGACAAATGTGTTGATAGTATTTTAACTATTCTACTATTGCAGTTTTTTTTTGTCTGGCAATATGAACGACATTTTTTAGGCCTGCGTGCACATATGATTTGCAGTGCCAAACCGTTCTCTGTGCATACTGTGGTTTACCGATCTGTTCTACAGAAAGCATAAATATGTACCGGATCAAAATGATTTGGTTTGTAAGGGCGGTATTCTCAAATATTGAGGCTAAACATGGCTGTCAATTAGCCTACACATGGGCGCGTACATGTGCATATAAACGTTATCTCTTCCCATGTTCTTCAGGTTTCTAACAATATGAGGAAACAATGTGTATCGCCTGTCAGACATTGTGCGTCGTGTGCGCCTGCAGTTACGGATCCAAGTTATTTTAAAAAGTTTAAGACATTATTTTCTTACACTCAGTTAATCTAACCATTGAAAGCATGCCACATCACATTTTAAAATAATTTGAAAAAGTAAAAAGTAATTTAATTTTGTTGACATCCGCTCAATCTGTGTTTTTGTAAGGCCGCAATCCGTGTGGGTCAAGGACCTACCGCATTGTACAATGTACAAAATAGTTCAAGATACACCTCGAGTTTTGTGAAGAAGAACTGGCTAACTGAAATTAACAATGAACGACTCAAAATCCGCTTTTTAAGATTTAGAGTAAGAATTACACAATCATAGATAATGGGTTTATAGTACATATAACAATTGTTTCTGTAAATTCCTTGGCCGAACATTGTGTTTGAATGTTTACCATTCTGTGCTTCTTAAAATCCCCATTCGCTTAGCTGTTAGGTAGTCTTTCATATGTTTTTTGTTAATGAGGATAGTTTATTTCCATATCGAAGACTATGTAGCCATTGTGTTCTTGTGTGTTTTAGACTGAAAATTACTGTAAATATAAAATATATAACATTCCTTTTTTAGCCCAAAGACGGCCTTTTTGCGTCGTTTGTTGAGGGTATTTGTGGATGTTGCTAGTATGAATTGAGCAAGTGCTGCGTTAAGTTTTGATCTAAACGCAGCCTCTTTTTTAATGCACCTTGATTATGGAGTAACTGGAAAAATGTTAATGGTAATGTAGCCTATATTATGTCCTCAGTGGAATGCGGCCGAAATCCATAATAGTTTATGTGTATTGCATTAACCTTTCGTGCATAATTAGATATTTGATATATGTATATTGTCTGTCGTGAGTTTCTTCCTTTAAGGTGTAAAGTTCTTTTTATCCAGCTGACAATGACGAATGGGAAACTGTTAAAAAATCCTAATAATTAAGGGAGGAAAAGCAGTTCTTTACCAAAGCGGCACAGAGACATTTATCTGATGCGGAAACTTCATTTAGCTGTGGTAAGACTTAAGCAGTGTTCCTGAGGAAACTTGTGTTTTGCTGTTTCGAGTGTGATTAGCACAAAAATTATCATCATCACTGTCATCGTCCAGGAAATAGAAAATTTAAACATAAATTTGGAAATATGCAATAGTGAGCAATGTTGAAAAAAGAACTTCATTGTGCATGTAAATTTAAAGACTCTTCTTCTGTTTTCTTAACCCATTTTCTCACACACAGCCCTAAAAAGCACCTCCTGGAAAGAAGTGCTTGACAGACAGACGAATTGATAGATCGATCAATTAAGTGAGACCAATCGGTTTGGGTTTGCAGAGCACATAGTGAGCGAAATTCTTTCCTCGTTGACTTATTTTTTCTCGTCTTCTGACTCAATCAGCCTCTTAAAGTTGATTAGCCCGGTTAACCTTTGCTCTGCTCTGGGTCTGGAGGGGTTAATCAGGCCAGGATCTCAGTGACCCACGGGTCAGGATCCCACTGTCTCCGCTCCATTGGCAAGGGCGGCGATAAGATTACAGTCAACTTTTTTACGACACAGAGAGCCTCTCACCTGCACATATCCGCTTAATCGATACAGGGTTTAAACTCAAGGGAGTCTCGGCGTCCTTAATGAGGTTCTGCCTTATACCTAGGATAAGGTAATAGCACTGCTCTTCATTAGGCAGCGGACTACTTCGAGGTTAGCAAAAGACATACAGAGGAAAAACATTAAGAATGACAAGTCTGGATTACAGAAGAATACGTCTCTTCGTGTATATGTTTATATATGTTTATATGCTGTCAATTTCCCCCGCTACTGTATACCTTCACTGTATGCATTTGCGGTTACACCTTGCGCTTGACGTGGCGTAACTTCACAAAACTTCGCTGCTTTTTCCCTTGGCTATCATGTCATCCAAGCTTTAAAAATAAGAGCTGTCATTCTTTAAACCTAAAATGTGTCCGCTTTTCATCACCCTGAGCTCACTTTAACGGAGTCTTTGCCCTCTGCTCCCGAAAGTATATTTTTCTTCGCTTGTTGTTCCTACAGCCCATACCTGTGTCTCCCGATGAAACTAACTCCTTGTTCAAGCAAGTCGCGGTCAGCAATTCGGCGGAGCCCGCACTCACAGCACCTCGCGCGCTCAACAACGGGGTCTCTCTTAATCGCCGGCTATCGATTCACCTAACTCCTCTCAGCCACCTCAGGACACATCTTAGAGCACCGCGGCTCAGAGTGTGCTCTTTGCTTTATAAACAATAATAAAGTGATTTACCCCTTTCTCTCTGCGCTCCAAACAGGGAAAAATCGTTAAAGTTCCTGCTATTTGTGTGTGATCAGTAAATATTTAGCGCGGTGACATCTCCGGCTCGGGTCCTAATCGATGGGGATCCCAATAGGTGGTTGCCTATTGTGTGTGGAAGCTTGCTGGGATCTATTTAAAGGTACTCTTTACGTGGAAAGGAAAAGCCTTTCATCGTGTTGGGTACCCAGCAGAAAAAAAAAGTGATTTTTCACTCCAAACCCAATTGTCTACTCATCCATCATCTTTGTTATTTTACCAATTAGTAGATTAATTATTTTGAAACTGTTTGATGCCTTTGTTTAAGGAATCTCAAAAGGCAAACATTGCAAGGATCTTCTATTTAATTTCTTACCACTATTCTAAGACTTATTAGTAAGTACAATTATCTCCTATGATTTTAATGTTTATTCCTCTATCTCTATCTGCATTTCCAGTTCTGAAGCCTTCAATCCGCATACCTTCGGCCGTGTCTTGAGAATAAAGAAACCAGACGTGATTTAAAATGTTTGTAAAAAAGTTCATTTTTAGACATTTAGGTTCAATGTTATGACAGCATTTTGACCTATCCCAAACGGAGTGGGTCCATCACCAATCAATACTAATCAATACTGTATTTAATCTTAATCCTACCTGTAACCTCACTAGTTACAATAGTTGTGAAACTCATCTAGACATGAAAATGTGCCTGTAGACTACGGTAAGAATTTTCGTTTTAGTTCCAAAGCTTCATTTGAAGTATTTAGCATCAACCGAGGCAGAAAATGTTGCACACGTTTTTTGGTTGAGAGAGCACCTATGTATCCATTGAAAGGCGGTGATCCGAAAAGACAAGGGGGGACAAATAAAAATCGATTTTAAGCGACCCCCTCTGTCCTTTTCTCACAATTCAGAGACCAGTTCTTCCGAGACAAAGGTCGATTTGGGATTTTTTTCCTTGAAAAGCACACACATACTTCGTATGAATCCCTAAACAATCTGAAATTCATCCAAACCCTGTTTAAATCCACGGTGGTAAATGTTTTGAGATCATCTACAAAGTGCACGGAGAACGAAAAGTAAAGAAATAATCATAGTGGAAACTTGAAAAGATTACGTTCACTGTCTTGATAGGGTTAGGATAGGCGACATCTGTGACCCTAAAGTTCAAATCAAACTGTCAGAAGAAAGAAATTACATTCTGAAAAAAAGATCAGCAGCTGTAATAATGACGGTATTTTAGGACGGGTGGTTTTGGGGTATTAGTAAATGGGTACTATGTCTCAACATGAATAATTTGTCGGTTTAACACATACACGCATCATATCTATAATAACTACAGACTGTATCAATATGTTTTCTGCTGCGGAATCCGTGCATCGGGCTTGTATTGTACATTTAGCAATAAAACTAATTAAACTATTAAGCCTGTACTGTAAAATTAACTTATATCCAAAGCATTTAAATGGAAGCAAAGACAAGCTTATTCGATCACCGGTTAATTTTAATTCCGTGAGATTTTCCAATACATCAAAGCTTAAAGACTCGCGTTGTCAGATCAGTCGCGAATTCCATTGTTTGCTTTGACAAATATGTATATACAGATGCTTATTAAAATGCTTTAACTCCGTATTTTTTAATCCATACCGCTGTTTTTTTAAGTGTTGTGCCTAAAGGCAATGAAAGTGTTCTCGGTGTCACGGAGCCAGAGTTTGCTTTGCCTAAAAGGAGCAAACGGAAGCGTACAAATCACTTCAATGGCTGCGATGAATGACTTTTTTCCTCGCTAATGCGGGGGTTTATAAATTCATAAAACTAAGTTTATACGACGGCGACAGAAAGACAGGTGTCTATATCTGCATTCCCTCCCTCTCACCCAGCCCACACAATGCAGTAGGGTGTACCAGCGCGTCTGCCTTCTGTGGAACAGAAAAGACAGGCAGAAGCACCCTAAAGGCGTCAGGAAAATTCCCCAAAGGCGTGAATTAACCTTCAGATTTTGTTTTTCTTAAGAAAATCCTCTGAAAGTTTTCCCGTCTTTTTTCAAATGTTGCGAGTGAAGATCTGGCCAAAGAAAAGTGAAAGTTAAAACACAAATCGAAATCACTCCCTATTCGGTTGTTAATATTAATGTACTTTTTGCTTCTCCTTCAAAGGTTGCAGCCTACTTTTTATCAGTTTGCATAATCGCTTAAATAAACATTAAGAAGTGTTTTTGTGTGTATTCAATAGAGAAAAAAAAACCGTCAGGTGGGAAGACAACGTTGACTCTACTGCCAAAACAGAAGACTTCTTGGTCTTTCTTTCCTGGGTAATATTAAAGGCGAAGATGCAACACGCAGAAGATGAGCACAGAAAACTTGCCTTTGGTACGTTTGTCGAAAAATGCTTTTGTTTTTTGTGTTTTATAAGGATGAGCAGACTGTTTTAATGTGAGACATGCACAGGTGAGGTGTGTCACTTCGTACTAACCTACATCAAACGGGTTTAGCCTGTAAATACATTTGCGTATAAGCACGGTCCGGGTACTGCAAAACAACTAAAGCAACTAAGGCTGTTTCGATTAGGGTCTTCCTGCTAAAAGATCAATGTACCTGCTGCTAATGAACCTTTCATTCCGCTGTACGCAAAAGTCTTGATATCCTTAGGGTACGCTAAGCCTTTTTTGAGCGTGTTTTCTTCGCCGCGAACAGTCTGCTAAGATGTAGCAATGCGAGAAGAAAGTAAAAGATTTTATAAACACTATGCGAAAGCTAAAATGTTTAGCTTTATGGCTAGACAGTTCTTAGATATTAATTTGATTTACAACATTGTATATCCCTCGCTAAAAGTCGTTTTATTTACGACCCGTCTGATTGCACGGGAATGAAAACAGCCAGGACCAGTATCCTTCCATTTATCAAACAAATGGCGCAAAATGTGCATACTCACCATCGGAATGGTATGGTCAAGATCCAGCATGTGACGATATAATTTACAGAAAGCGCGTATTCTGTTTGGCAGCCGGTTTTCAAAAAGGGAACGGTGATATGATTCGAGAGAAAAAAAAGTGTTTTGAGGGGGGGAAATATCAATAATAGTTTGATACAAAAGCCAAAAACTCAAATCAGCTCCGGTATGTATCCAAAACCCAGAAAAAAAACGGAGGAAAAGGAAAAACAAAACAAAGCAGACACCCAAATGCGTTGTTCAGCTACATCCAAGCCAATTAGCAGAAAATCCTAAAGCATTAATCAGATTAAAATGGGCACAAGTTTCTTTGGTGTTGGTGAGAGACGCAAGATCGGAGCGTTTTCCCTTTAAGAGGACTCCTCTGTATTAAACCTAGAATTGAGGCAGAGATGATCCATACGCTAGGGGGCACCCAGATACTGTGATAGATCCCGTCTTTGGCATTTTTTTTCTTTGTGGCCAGCATATGCTCTGATTTAGCACTGTAAATTTTTCAGTGGACCCAACTCTGACAGCCCCTGGTGATTTTCAAAGTACCACAAGCCAGCGGTTAAAAATTGCACCGACTTGGAAGTTCAGAAGCGCACAGGGAGCCACTTTTTCTCTTCACGGTGGCTCAGTGTCTTCGAATGAAAACAGAACTCAGGCGATTGTTAAAATGAGGAGAATAGCAATTCTAAACATGAATTTACCGCTCCGTGCCCATATGATCCATTTAAAGCATTTTTTTCCCACACACGGCAAACAGCCTTTTTACATGTTCTCCTACATATGTGTCCAGTATATGTAAATAACTGTATGTTGGCAACGTAGAATTCTATTCTCTACATGTGGCATCATATTTTGGTTTAATAATTATTTTGGGGCATATTTTTCATAGTCGCCCGTCTTCTCCTCTGCGTTTTTCTGCTGACGGATCTTAGAGGTCTGATCATTTTTTTTTAAATAGTGTATACCGAAACATTTAATATATCTTCGTCAATCCTTTACCAAGTTCCATATAAACATTTAACTCAAGCTTTTAATAAGACGGTCCAGTAGATACTTTGTTAATTAGGTAATAGCCCACTTCAAATGACTATATGTAACCAACATGTCTCTATGTGTAGATAGCAATATATTTCATACACACAAATGTATAAATATAAATATAATGTCTATGTGCGTTAATTATTCCTATGCCAAAGTACAAGAGATGTCGCTTTCTTGCAAAGAGGAAGTTTGCTTAAATATATAAATACATTTTTCTGCTGACTGTGCCTAAGTAATATTTCAGTTCAACGTGTTTACACATATATTTGCATATATGTGTATGTTGCTGTGCTTTACTTTTAGAATCCCAACCAAGGGATCTTTTTTTTTCTTTTGAGAATGAATTGATCCACATTGTTAGGAAAGACTGGAATATATTTGTGGAAAACGCAAACTGAACCAGGAATCTTCGGGAAATGTATTTTTTACATTTATAATGTTTTACGTTTATCATTTATAATGTTTTTTCTCCTGTCTTAACCTTGTCTATGCAATTATGAACTCTGAAGTTTACCTTCTTTAAAAAATCATTGATGACAAATTACTTAGATTTTATTTTAAAAAAGGGACTAAGGTGACTTGTAAGGTATTGTCCCTCTTTATAAGATCACTCCTTCTTTAAATTTAGTTACAAAGGAAGACCTAACGCTATCGAAGTCTCAGGACTACATTTTCCGTCAGTTTTATTCTCTGAAACAGAAACCGACAAAGCCTACAGAAGCATAGCCAAATTGAGACGAAAACTTCTGTTTTCTTTAAAAATCGATAAACAATACTATGTAAGCGTTGTGTATATGAAAAAGTTTTAGAAATAAAATAATGCAGAGAGTATTTTCCCTGCTCAGCGCATTTTTGCTGAGTAACCTAATGTATCATCTATCTAGGTTGTGAGAAGAGTTGGATGTCTCATTTTATATATGAAAACCATCTCAAATACATAGGCTGTAGCCTAGACTGGATATCTATAAACTAAATGCAGTTTTAATCTCTGGGTTGACTATGCATAGATAAATTCATGAATTTAGTTAATTTGCTGCGCCAGATATTTATTACACCAGAGATGAATTCTATCACAAACACGATGCAACACTGCCCCAAAAAAGGGCGCATCAACCATTTTGGTCAAAATGTGAAAAATACTATTTGGAACTTATTGATGCTCCGAGTAATCCCTCTACAGAAGCCGTCTAAATAGATGGACGCTAACTTTTATTGTTGGCTGAGGGGAGACTTTGTTTTAACCCGGCAAGACGTGGCAAATGTCACTCTGGTCGCGTAAGACAAGCGAAGGCTTATTTTTTAGCTATGTGAGCGGCAAATAACATCTTCAGGAATATTTTCGCGACCGAACTACATGTATCAGTGTGATTATTCACAGATAAAGAACATTGTTCAACATCAGTGTCCGTGTCCATGTGCAATGTATTGGACATTCTGCAACATATATATTTGGGGGGTACATTTGTCAATTCGTGTATGTATTTTTTTTTTGCTTCAATCTCCGACACAGATGGTCAATTTCTAATTAAACCGTTTCACCGGGTTTTATTCCCTTATAATAAAGGTAGATTTAAGAGCTAGCGAGGAAGAGCGTGGTCACAGCGCCTCGCCGTCAGCCTATGTGTCTCTCTTTAGGACCGAGCGGCCCCCCTACCTACCTCCCCCCCCCCCCTCCCCTCCTTTGGCAAAGCACCAAGTAGCACAAGTGCCGACTGGCCAATGGGGTGGAGGGGGCGGTCCAGGAGTTCTGACCAGTCAAACACAGTCGCTTTCCTTATAAGGCAGCTCGTCGCCATGGTAACGTGTGCTAAGTTGCAGCAGTCGTGTCAAAGTTCACTATATAGAGAGCTCAGTGAGCTGATCAGAGAGAAAGCACTCTGCCAGCCCAGCTCCTACAAATCGCATTCACTTCCTAACCTCCCCCTTTTTAACATATTTGATCACTTTGATTCCCTGTTCTTTTTTTATTATTATTTTTACGCGCATGAAGGAGGTTCTATAGGTTGTGATCTTTTTTTTTTCATTATTATTACTATTGCCTGCCGGAGAGTTGACTTCATATTTGTCTCAAGCACTAGACTCCAACTGCCGCTGCTGCTACCTCTGTAAGAAGGAAAAGAAGAAGCAGTGATATTTATACATATTGTCTTTTTTTATGAGGTGGTGGTTTTCTCCAGGACATCTACTTGGGATCGCTAGCTGCTGGTATCGTGAAGAGTTGAGTTTTTCTTTTTTTTTTGGTGCGTGTGTGTGTTCCTTACTCTTTAACCTCTCCGTCCATTTCCTTTATTCTCGGTCGCCTTTTTGCGTTCCCTTTTTTTTTCTTTTAATTTTTTCTTTTTTTTTTCTTGATGGTTTTTTCCTGAATGGCTGACTGCAGGCAGCGCTGGACTTGGCCTCTAAACGCACAGCTGCTCTCCAGCTCGTCCACACATCAGGTTTAAACAGCAACAACAACAACGGCAACAACAACGACAGCAACAAAAAGAGAAAACTGATCAATTTAAAACAAAATACAACCGAGCATTTGAAGCTATTTTCCTCAAGTTTCGTCGGACTACCGAACTGAACCCGCGTCCCGAAGATATCCCTGTGCTGCTGCTCTGACTTTCACTCGCTCCCAAGCTCGCTTCCCCGAAAGAAAAATCAAAGCACCGCGACACCAAAAACGGGGACAAAAAAAGTTTCTTAACGTTGTCTGATAGATATGGCAATGGTAGTGTGGAGAGGCTCCCAGGACGATGTGGCCGAATCTCAGGGCACCCTGTCTTCACAAGCCCCTCAAGGACCGCTTTCCCTCCCCACCCCTCAGCCGGGCCAGCTCAACCTCGCCGCCCCGCAAGTTGCCCCACCGACCCCTCAGACCCCCGTGCAAGGCGGGCCTCCTAGCACCACGGCGCAGTCCACGCCGACGAACCAGACCAGCCAGAACCAAACGGGGGAGAAGCAGCAGCCACAGCACATTGAGTGCGTGGTTTGCGGGGACAAGTCGAGTGGCAAGCACTATGGTCAGTTCACATGCGAGGGCTGCAAAAGCTTCTTCAAACGGAGCGTACGGAGAAACCTCAGTTATACGTGCCGTGCCAACAGGAACTGTCCCATTGACCAGCACCACCGCAATCAGTGTCAGTACTGCCGCCTCAAAAAATGCCTCAAAGTTGGCATGAGACGGGAAGGTATTGGGATTTTTGTTTTTACTTCTGTCGATGTCTTTGTGTTTGAGAAAACAAAATGTGATATATTATTTTCTTTTTTTTGTAAACCCCTCCTCTCTGTACTCTCCCGAGTCTTCTTCGTGAGGCTCCCGGAGAGGAACAAGCGAGCTGCCGCCTTCATTACTTCTGCATGCTTTCCAGACGAAGCGTATAGCTGTCCCTTTCCCCACTCCGTGTCTCGGTGCAGTCCGGTTTTATTTTCTTATTAAGGTCGTTGTTTTATCAAGGCTTGGCGTGTTCGGAATTTATCGAGCCGCCAGCTTTTTAAGAAGAAACCCAAGAGATATGTATCTGTGGATTTCTGTAACACCAAGTGTGAGGGATATGCTGAGATATTATGGCGAAGCTAGGAGAAGAGCTTGTTTTGTTTGTTTTTTTTAATCATCCATTCGTTATGATTCGGAAATCGCGTCCTTCCCGTTTGTGCTTTCATTTTAATTTGTTTTGGAAAATCCTGGTCCACCATGTGCGTAAAAGAGGGTAAGAAATGCTAAATAATAATGGCAGTGTCGTGTTTTTAAAAATAGTCCTGCCGAGCGCTAGTTTTCTGGAGTGCAGAACTGCGCCGGTGGTTTTAAGTAGGTTAAGGGTTAGGGCTGAGCTTTCCATCGGTCAGGCTGTAGTTCACACACATATACATATATGTTATTGAATGTACGATCAAAAAATCATTTTTTTAAAAATAACGGAACTGAGAGCACATAAAAAGGCGAGGAGGACAATAAATTTTAAAACAACTCCCAACACGAGTCGCTTTCGTTTGATACTACAGGTCAAGCCCGAATTGCACATGCAACACCAAATAGCGCAGCACCACCGCGTTGTTTTTAATTTTTCTTTCTTCAGCAAAACGCTCACACAGCAGGCTCGTCTGTGTAATTCGCGCGAATTGACGTGTAATGCGCTAGAAATGGGCAAATATTCTGATAGAGCGCGAGAAACAAGTCTATCCCGCGCTTAACGACATGGCCTTGTCTTGCTGAAGTTTTCAACATGCTGTCAAATCGGTTGTTATAAGTAACTAAAGTAACTGATGCCGTTGTCTGTGAAGATATTTAAACACAGTATATTTTGTTTGGGTGTGTGTGTGTTTTAACTGAAACAGCTACATGCGAGGGTGGTGAAAACGTATTGCATGTGTAGAATTCAGGCATCAATATCTGCAGTTTCTCTTTTTACTGCAGCGGTTCAAAGGGGACGGATGCCGCCCACACAGCCACACCACGGTCAGTTCGCCTTGACAAATGGGGACCCTCTGCACTGCCATTCCTACTTATCCGGATATATCTCTCTTCTTCTGAGAGCGGAGCCCTACCCGACCTCCCGGTATGGCAGTCAGTGCATGCAGCCCAACAACATCATGGGCATCGAAAACATTTGTGAACTGGCTGCCAGGATGCTGTTCAGCGCCGTGGAGTGGGCTAGGAATATCCCTTTCTTTCCAGACCTCCAGATAACGGACCAGGTGGCCCTGCTGAGGTTAACCTGGAGCGAGTTATTTGTGCTTAACGCTGCCCAGTGCTCAATGCCTCTCCATGTGGCTCCACTGCTGGCGGCGGCTGGCCTGCACGCCTCGCCAATGTCTGCGGACAGAGTTGTCGCCTTCATGGACCACATTCGGATCTTCCAAGAACAAGTGGAGAAACTCAAAGCGTTGCATGTTGACTCTGCTGAATACAGTTGCTTAAAGGCCATTGTGCTTTTCACTTCAGGTAAGCAATGATACGTTTTATCAGAATCGTACTTTTAGGTGCTTATATATATTTAAATATTGGATTACGGGGAAAAACGGATTTTTTAAAGAAAATATTCAGGTTTAAAAAAATGATACAGTGAAATAGTTCATTGGAATTAAGGGGCTGTAATATCAATACGATAATTAGACACACATATTAGCGTTTTATTTGTAGTAATGTGCCTTTGGAATGATAAAAAAACGTTTAAAAATTAAAACGAAACTAAACAGCAATCCAAATACAAAGACAATTATTAACAATAATATTTTTTTTTATTTACATGATTAAACAGTAGTGTGAAAAAGATAACTGCCCCATGGCTCAGGAGAAAATGACACACATTCCAAAATAACACTTGTATGTTGTTCTGACATGCACACTGGATAACTGAGGGCTCAAAACTGCCTCTTTTTAATTGTCAATCCAGTACTTGAAAGTTCAGAGAAAGTTATTAAAATCACCCTTCTGTAATCTATATAAGGAGCATATTCCTACCAATATCTCTGAGTTTATATCCAATCAAATTGTAAGAATAATACTTTTACATTCTATATATGTGAGTGATATTTTTGTGAAAAGTAAAGTAATAACACATATTAATTTTATTAAAATACAGTTTTAAACATCACAATCACAGGCTTCAGTAAGATGGCAAAAAGAGTGACAGACGTATCTTGCACGTTCTTTTTATTAATTTAGTGTTTTTTTTAATCTTCAATACATATAGAACATCTGTATGTGTTGTTGAATGTAGCTGGGTTCAGAAACGGATAGAAGTGTGTCACGTGTTTAAGACAAATCTGGGAACATCAAGTGAAGACATGGGCCTAATGTTCTATTTCCACATATTAAACTCCTGGCTTGTTAAATGACATTTTTTCAAGCTGGAGTGTGCCAGTTATGGTGTGTCTTAAATTACACAAAAACATGTCTCCCCGAAGTTAAGATTAATAAAGTAATTACTCATCAGAGACCCAAGGCTTGATATCAGGAAACAGAAATTTTCCGTTTATGTGGGAAAAAGCCTCACAATCCTTTACTTGTTATGTTAGGGTGATCTGGGGATCCAAGACATTCTCTGGATCTGTTCCAGAGCCGGGTCATGACCGAACTTCCCCCTTGCATGATTACTTCACACATTAAAAAGGGGAAAAATGAAATATATTTAAATCTCGAATAATGTATCTTCTGCGCCTCTCTGTGTGTTGCTCTCTGTGTGTATGCATGCACAGAAGTAATATTGAACACATTCGTGCATGTGCGCCGTTAATTTGTTTAGTAATGCAAAAAGAGCATTTTGTGTCTAGTCGGGCTCTGTGGAAGGGCTCCTCGCTATCTGGAGCAGGACTCAGCTAGTCTTCTTGCTGCGGAGAAATCAGAGCTTTTGTCTTTTACCATTCGGGGTAAACATCCAAACCAGGATCTCGGGATTCTTCAGCAGCCTCCCAAAGCCAGAGGCCTGCTTCACGGAGAGCAAAGCGCTTCTGTACTGCAACGCTGGCTTTTAAACACAGCGCAATGTAAAATGCAAACATATAAATAGCTCGTGCTCGCGTTTGCTCCATGTCTGCGACGGCCATATTTATTTGTTATTACAGCTATTCGTATGAATCTGTGAGAATATTTCAGACCGTCTAAGCTGTCAAATGGGGGGCTACCATTAGTCCTTAAGCGAAATGAAAAATGCAGTACAAAGGTCAGGTCACAACCCCTGATGTTGTTTATAGCTGAAGCAAAGCTCCCTGCATTACAATGTCTAGGATCTCAAATAGTTACTTTTCTCCGAGGTCTTTAAAAAAATAAAAAAATAAAATCACTACCGCAGAAGATAGAGGTGAATATGTTCGTGGTTGGTTTTGAATGGCCCGAACTGCAAAGTAGCTTTAGAAAAAGGCTCTTGTCAGTTTTATTTATTTGTAAAACACCGAGTAAAATAAAAAAAGGGGACAGGGGAATAGAAAAGCACGATAATATTTTGATTATGTGAACTTGAGAACAGTTTTCGGTTAGCTTCAAATACGTGATAGTTAATGCCTCAGACTTCAGGGAGGTTAGACAGAAGTGAGCTAACAATGAAGTGAATTACATGCACGGATCTATCACCTGAAAGCTTCTCCCCTCCTAAAGTTAAGCTGAATATACATGTACAGACAAAAGATATTGGGCTAAAATAATAAAACATGTATAGCCAAGAGTTTATTGCTGAAACTGCAGGTTTACTTTTAGCCTTTCATTGCTATTTAATGTATTCTAAATTGACCCATCCAAAAAGTTTTAGAGTGGTCTTAAATTAAGACAGCAAGCATCCAATCGGACAAAAATATCTGTAAAGATATTTTCACACTGTGATTTTATTTCCGAAAAAATAACCTAAAGGGAATCGTCGTAGATAAAGATGGTTCCGGCCATCTGTTAGGCCCATATTCTCCTTCGCAACTGAAAAAAAAAAGATTACTCTGTATGATACAATTACATAACATTGCATACATGATCCGTAAAACACGGTGTTTATTTTTAGCTTGCGCAAAGGAGAAGGAAAATAATGACTTGTCACTTTTAATTGCAGGATTGAAGGGCCTGTGTACTTTCTTGTGTACGAATTAGTATTTTAAATTGAATCAATTTCTTTTTTTTTTGCTTCCCCCCGCTTCTAGATGCTTGTGGTCTCTCAGATGTGGCCCATGTGGAAAGTTTGCAGGAAAAGTCCCAGTGTGCTTTGGAAGAATACGTTAGGAGCCAATACCCTAACCAACCAACTCGGTTCGGGAAGCTTTTACTGCGCCTGCCTTCTCTTCGCACAGTTTCATCTTCAGTCATAGAGCAATTATTTTTCGTCCGTTTGGTAGGTAAAACGCCAATTGAGACCCTCATCAGGGATATGTTGCTATCTGGAAGCAGTTTTAACTGGCCCTACATGTCCATTCAATAAACCTAGACGGGCGAAAGAAGGAAAGGGCAAACTTGAGACTCCAATAGGTAGCGCTTCTTCTGCTGAAAGGGGCATCGTCTGTTACACGAGTTTACTTTAAGGAAGAGGCGTTTAAGAGAATAAAGGACTGTGAATATAAAAAGGACGTTCAGCGAACTTTCGAATGCATTTTAAGAACTCCTGTGTCGTTCTGAACAACTTGCTACTTATCATTCTTTGTAAAAAAAAAGGATTTTTTTTTCTTTTTGGTAAACTTTTGAGGAAAAAAAGAAACTATATAAAAGTGCATTTAAAAGGAGAATTTGGAGAAAATTAGGAGAAAAGGAAAAAAAAGTAAGTTTTCTTTTCCAAATTATTATAAATTGTCCTGTGTCCATGTATCTATAGCTGTTTTTGTATTTTTTTTTCTTCTGGTTCCAAACCGGCTTATTACGTGGTTCTGTAGTATACAGTTTTTGATATAACCATGGCTTCTTATCAAACAGAGAAACTACTATCATATAAAATGTTCTGCAAGAATTAAAACTAAATTCATGTCAACGTAGAGGGGGAACACTAATTTTATACAATTCAGAATGATGGAAGCGCACTTACTGTAAGGGTGACCCAGACGTTTTCGGGGGCTGGTGTGACGTTGGGCTTTCAGTTTTAACCCTGTTTAGTGACCAGAAAACTTCATTCGACTAACCTGTAGGACAGTATGAAAAGTTGGGGATTCCTCGTTAATATTGCGGCAAAGTCTTGTGTCCAAGACACGTTACAATTCTAAGTGACAAACAGGCTATTAAATTAGTTATACTGCTCTGCGTTTCCCATGTCGTGTATCTTAAAGGAACTTTTGCATGTCTCCTTGTAAGGCGTTTGTGGTATATATTCTTTATATAGCCCCCTTTGAAAAATGTTTCCATTGGATTAGATATTATGTTGGCACTTGAGGTTAATGTGGAAAAATCCTAGGATTTAAACAATATGTTTATAAGCCCAGAGATTTTTTTTTTAAATCATGAGGTGTATCCTGTAGAAATTTTTAAATATTTGAAATGTTGGAGTTGAGTCAAATTCCAAGAACATAAAATGAAAGTATATGGGAATTCAAATATTAATTGCTGGGTGGAACATGTTAGGGTTTACATGTGTATTTGAATCAATCCCTCGTTCAATTGGTATGCCCTTAGGTTTCTTATCTGCCTTGCCATAGTGATATACGAAAATATTTAGAATTTCACAAATAATAGCGGAGCGGGGGTGCCGTTTAAATATTAGTTTAAAAGGAAAAGCTTAAGCAGTATTATAGAAATACCTGAAATTGTTCAAATTGTGTTATCTTTACAAATGCCCTTATATGTCAAACATTAAGTGCCTGTAAAGAGGAAAAGATTAATCTCTTACGAAATGAGAATTAAGTGTTGGAATCCTTCGGAACACAAGTTCGGAACGTCAATTGTCTATTTTACACACAAAAGACACAAGCAGTTAGCAGCAGTATTGTTGTAAATATAGGTCAGTTCTTTTCAATGAGATTTCCTTTATACAAAGTATATGTGATTAAGAAAACAAATCTGTGGTTGCCATTTTTTTTTGTAATTCAAAATGTCTTCAAATTGAGTGACAGACTTAGCTAGTAGCACTGAAGGTTCTGTTTTTAATGTATATAAATATTACGGAAAAATAATTTGATTTTTTTATATATATATTTAGACTGTGAACGCATGGCCACAGGTCGCTAACCTATTTTACATTTGGTATATATAAATGTAAATGTTTTTGATTGTATAGATATAATCTGTGCATTCAGTACAATAGCCCTTGTATTTAAAAAAATAAAAAAAGAAAAAAAAACAAAAAAGGTTAAATAATAAGACTTAACAGGGTGAGCTGGTTTGGAAGAGGGTAGTTATTTTGTTTTTGTGTTTTGCTCCTTTTTCGGTCTGTGGCAGATGCCGTGTATGTTTGAAAGCTTGCAATTTTGTCCTTGTGTGAGGTTTTTCAACGCCACACGCGACACCATGTTGTGGATAAAAAGGGATCATCTTTGTATAGCTGGTTGAACAGTGATCTTTGGCTGTTTAAATGCCACATATGGACCAGAGAATGATACATGATTGTAATTATGAACAGTTTAAACAACTGACCCACGTTTTTATATATAAATATATATAAAAATATATTACTGCAGGGTATTGATAACGTATAGATACTTTTTTTATTATTAATTGCAAGTGATATACGTGAGTGTGTGTGGAAGTTTATAGTTGAAAACAATTCTTGTTTGTTTGTGTTAGCTTATTGTAAACAAGCATTCTGTTGTAAATTTGTTCTTGGTATTAAATTATAATTTATGAATTTGAAATCAAAAGGCGTTCACTGTTTTATTGTTTCCCTCGATTTGAAAATATAACATCAGCGGGTCTGAATGCAGAGAAAGAACTAAGAAAGATGAAACGGGAAGGAACGGAGGCGATGGGGTGCTAAGTTTGGGTGGTGTGAGGGCTGGGTTCAGATTAATATTGGCGTTTTATATTTTTCCCATATAATACCCAAGCAAGTAACCGTTCACATTAGATAAGACCCCTGGACTATGTTCATCTTCTCATAACGGAGCTGTCAAACTGTAGATTTTAAATTCGTTTTTTTATCTATTTTAATTAAAGCTTTAATTTCTTAACTTGGTTACATCAAAAACAGGAAAATGCATTTTTTTTATAAAGACGGTCATTCAAAGTTTTTTTTTTAAGTATATGGGGTTTTCCAGGGTGCAAAAAAGTATACGACTGTATTTAATAACCGCTAATGACTGTATTTATGTGTGTGCAACAGTTCGTGTTACAGGGCATGTGTGTCTTCCTGTTAACATTCACTATGAAGTCAAAAGACTGTCAAGCCCCTCTACAACGTAACCCTGGGCTTGTGGATGTGTACATTTTTACAAACTAATTCGCTGGCAGCAGGTATAATGGTTATTGCTTCTGGTCCGTATCAACAACCGTCATAAAACCACCACAGATATATTGGGTTTGACACAGTCTTGTTTCAAAACGGCTGACAAGATGTTACTCTCCTCTTTCTTCCATTGAAAACTCGGCTGCAATAGAGTGTCTAAACGCGATAAAAAAAACGAAGGCGACCGTTGTTTTTTAGGCTTTGCCTCCTCCTGTTATCTTCCTTCTACTAAATCTGTGTGCTAAATTGTATTTTCGCGTTGTTTGTAATGGGAGATCGAGCGTGTGAAAGTATGCCTTTAAGCTCGCATTCGACTTGGTGTCCTATTAGTTGAGTCAATATGGCGTCTTGCGATGCTATGCACGCTGCGGCTCTCTGTAGCAAAGCGGTGTTTAGTAAGAGAAACCACATTGCAAAAGGGACTCCCCTCCATCTGTGCACAGAGCCCCCAATAAAACTATTAGCAGCAACAGCGAGCAGATCATACGTTATTTTGTGATGAAACATGCCGGAGTCTTTGGGGAAACATTTCTTGCAAGCATCCCCCACAAGTCTGTGTGACCAGTTTTTTTTCTGTATTCGAAACCTATCATAGAAACAATCTTTCATTTGCATCTTATGTGCTAATTCACCCTTTCAGTAAATCATGTATTGCGACTCTCTAAACGCACCGTATATGCGTCGAAGCACAAAGAATCGTTTTATGTTCCCTGTCCATGGGTGTAATTTGCATGTAAAGCTTGAACTTACACAAACTCTCGGTGATCTTATCGCCTGTTAAATGTATAAAGTTAGTGATTTTTTACGTACCCTACAGTCCTTAAACTGATGGATATTGTAGTATTGTTCAATGGTTTAAGGATCCATGATAAATATAAATACGTCTCTAATATCCCGTAAAAATAAAGCTAATGGCGACCAATGTACAATAAGGGTATTACGTTTCTTAATACCATTTATTTATACAACGTCTTATAATTTAGAACGAGTTTATAAATTATTATTATTATTATTATTATTATTATTATTATTATTATTATTATTATTATTATTATTATTATCACCATCGCCTGAACGTAAGCGGGTTTTATTCAATCTGTACCAGAGCAGTAAGCGAACAAAAATTATTCTAACGCTTGTCGGACGCAGAGCTGAGTTCACCCCACTGTCACGATTTATTTATTTAAGTAAATCCCGCTTCACATGATTTTCACCCATTTTCTCAGATTTCAAAGGCTCCCCACTACGCTTCTGCCTAATTAATGGTGAAAGTCAACTAAATCTAATTACGCAGTAATTTTAAAGCAGTTAGTGTTGGGCGTTGGTGTAACTAGACTCCGGGTTATGAAGACGGAAAAAGATGTATGTTTTTCATTTCTTAATCATTTTATATCTCTAACTTTATGTCTACACACTTTTCACAGATTCGCAGGATGTCCTAAACGGTGTTACCCGTGCTGTTAATTTGATGGTTATTTTTAATTTCAAGGTAATCATGATATTTGCTTAGGAGCACATTGTTAACGATACATAGAAGTCACAACTTTCTGAACTAGTGAATACTGGACAGCTTGATTACTGTATTTTACAATATTATTTTACCGATGGTAAGGATGCGTGCAATAATGTTCAAAGATTATTTAAATTATTATTATTGACGTTTATATAGTCTCACTGTTCTCGAGACAATGTTGTAGATGTAGATATTTGCTCATATTGTGTTGTTTGGAGCAGCACTTGCCGTGCTACAGCGCAGTCGGAAGTATTGAACCTACACTCACACTTACATTTGACGTTTGCTGAAGCATTCGATGTTATATGTTTTTTATTTGTGTGCGTTAAAACATCTCATAAGACATTTAGAAATATATCTATCTATCTGAATTTGGCAAGCAAGACGCCTGAGCGCGGAGTGTGAGCAGAGTAAGTTTGCGGTCATTTAGATCATGGCTGCACTACGTTGATTTTAGTTGACAGAGCGTGTGTTGAGGCTGAACTCTATAATTTGCACTTCTGTTCTTTTCATTAGCGTTGGACAACGAACTAATGAGCTCTCCCCCAGTACAATGTCACTTTTATTTATTTTCTTCTGGAAAACTTTAGGATATATGCTTGGGCAATGTGGAACGACTTCCGAGATTTCTAATAGAATACTCATTGATTGCATGCGAGCATCTACTTAAGCCTCTTAATTTACCTTTTTGGAAACCGTGCTGCATTGTTTACCTGCGATTTCGGCTAATAACAAAGACAATAATAGTCTAGAGCCCTTTTCCAGGTTCAAACACATACCGGAAGCGAGTCGGAATGAAAGTGTTTATACTGTTATGGAAAATAGGCCAAGACTAGCAGTGTTTATTCAGGGGTACTTAGTGTATACTTTGTTCTTAGCGAAGGACGGTCCAAATTAAAACAGTCTGTGACATCCAAGACATCTGAAAGTAAGCAAGGTGTTCACGCGGCGTTGTGCTAAACAATACAGCATTTATCTGGGAGAGTGTTCTGCTTCAGATCTAATTTAGAATGATACAGAGAGCTACCTCTTCGTTTTATAAGTCTATTTGAGTAATATGAGTGTTTAATGCGCGTAAGCGTAAATTGGGTTTTATTAATCAAAATATTATTTTACGAAACCATGATGGCATTTAAGCAGCACACCGTACCAACCAAACTGTACCACCTTCCAGGAAAACTGGAAGTTATTTTCAATACGTGTTAATAAATATGAATACAATACCTCCCTATCTGCAGATGTTCAATGGATTCAAACCGAAGCCTTTTGAATTCAGATAAAATCAATACAATATTTTAGCATCATTTCCACTTATAAAAATGATGAGAATAACAGCAACAACTTTTACTCTCCTCTTTTATCATTAAGAATGCTCGCTTACTCCCAGTAACAAGATCCCATTACTCGACTTTAAGGACGCTCTTGGGCTTCAGCATTTTACACAGATTCATCTGGTCCCAGGAGATTTTTCTTTCCAGGAGACAGAAACTAGAGGAAAAAAAAACACGCACATAAAAATATGCTTATGTGGCCTAGAACGCCGTACAATTGATGGAGTATAGAGAAACAAGGATGAAATGATCAAATATATGGAATCTATTAGTTTAGCAACTTGAAAACAAAAGGGGATTGTGCGTATTCAGACACGCCAGCTCGCTGCTTTTCCTCCCGAGCCCTCGATATTAACACAGTTCCGTTAGCCTTGTTTATAATGTTCTATTATTCTCTTTACCGTACCCCCCCAGCTCTCCCCAAATTGGTGCTAACTTGTGCCTTTTATGTTCAATCTCTAATTTGAGGTAATCAGGCGCCGCATGTCTCTCTCTAAATGCATTTAATAAATGTCTATTAAACTGCTAGAAATGCAAGATAAATTCAGTGAGTCTGCAGCCTCCCCGAATCCAAATGGTAATGACGGATATTGCAACAGGGCCTTTGCCTTGAGCACAGCTACAGTGGAGTCTGCTAAATAAGTGTTTCCAATTATATCCATTGCGTTCTGTTTACACTCCATCCTTCACTAATAAATGGAAATACGCTTTCGTTTTCTTGTGCTTATGTATATGTTATTATATTAATACATTATTACATTATGCACGTTTGTGTGTTTATAACTCGCGTACACACCTTATTTATCCCCCTCTTCACACGCCAGAGACTTCCACTTTTCTACCCGGCAAAACTAGAACTATTCAGCAGTGACTTAAAGGGAAGAGGGCTCTGTGTGTGCTCACTAGCGACCCCTAGAGAGAGAGGGTTGGAGAGCTTTAGCGAGATCCCACTGCAGCCGCCAGAAGGACAAGTGAGATCACTTGCCACTGTGTCTTGAAGCCGAGTCTCTTTCCTTGAAGGAGGAGCGGTGTCCTTTGTCTCCAAACGTGTTTGGTAAGCCTGAAAACCGCCACCCCACCCTTCTCCCAGTCACCGGCTAAACAGATAACGGAGTCCCTGAAATCTTCACTTGTCCTCTGCTGTTAAAGAGCTGTCCAGCACCGCGGAAGAGTTTCAGAGTCACGACGTCCTATCACCTTTAGCAACAGAGCCCCAAAAAGAAAACCCGCGTAGTTATATCCACATTTCCTTTTCAGTGGGACACGGTCGTTCAGGGTCAACATCGCGCATTTTACATTTGCTGACATTGCAACTCACCAGTTACAACTACGCTAGCACTAGCTCCGGCAAAATACGTTGTGAGACAAGACTTCCACCTTTTGGCGCTTTTCAAGTCTACACATTTTGTACATTTGTACACGTTATTTATGTCTTCTTTTACTGGGACAGAAATTACAAACGTGAGTATTTATACTGTGAGAACGTTTCTACTTATTGAAAGCATCTTAGCTGTCCCTTCCGCACACACACACACATATAGGTAAAAATGTATGTATGTATGTGACACTCTCTCGGACCATCCAGCGTCCTTATAGGTAATTAATTAACATTTTGGAATTTCTTTGTGCAATATATTCAGTCTGAGAGTTTTCATTGAGATGTATCTGTACTTTGACTGACTGTCAGTTATCTTTGTTCTTTTAAATAAAGTGCTTTTAAATGGACTTAGTGCTCCCAGCGTGCGTTCCTCTCTCTAAATGTTAGAAAATTGTGCCATCTACCCGCTATTCAAAGAACTGTCACATCCAGGACCTCCCAAGACCTCCAGCCAACTTTAATACAAAGAAAGAGACTGAGGGGGTTGGGGAAACCGGTTCTCTGAAACTCCTAGTTTCCAAACGAAATCGCCTTTAAACGTATATTTCAAATTCATATAGAACCTAGGGGATGAGTTCGTTTTATATTGGACAACAATAAGATCACTGCAAGATCAGAACTAAAAACATACGGCATTAAAATGAAAGAAATATATATATATATTTAAATAAGTGTAAAGCCAAGTGTAAAATAGGGCAAGTAACGAGTGAACATTCGCGCGTTGCTGGCCTTGCAGGGAATCCTACGGGCCGGCTCTGAGGTGCGTGTGGATTTGAAACATCTTCGCCTTTATCAGCTGAACTTGCTGTTCCTGTAGCTTGAGCAGAAGAAACTTAAATAGTTTGTGCACACGGTCGCGAAGACATTGGTATGCATTTTGCGTGTGTGTGTTTTATTAAATGAAAGAATCTCGTAATAAGTGAATGAATTAAATATTTAACCGAGGGAATTTAATTAAAAATTGGGTCTATTGCGAACCAGTCATAGATATCCCACGTTTGCATATAGACATACCTTCTACAGCCTTACAATAACGCTTACAGATGAGACTCGGATATTTAATAACTGATGCTGTTTTCTGTCAGTTGGGAGGAGAACTTCGGCAGACAGTGATATGAATGTGAGCAACATTTTCTGGACGTTTTCTATTTTTTTTAAATAGTTTTGAAAAAAGGGCTACCGGTGTTGTAGATTTATTTTTAAATTTTTGAAAAAAAATATTTCCTTCTTATTACACTTGAAAAAATAACAAATACTGATTGATCATTGTTAGGTCTGTCTCTACAAGCCCAATTATTCCATTATTTTTTTTTAAATCAAAATGCAATCATTTTAAATGTAACATCCGAACATCAAAACCGCTTTACCAATTCATATCGCTTCAATTAAAATACATTTCACGTACACAGCTTTAAAAGTGACAGAAACAATATAAAAACTTTGATTCACAGCATCTGTTTGAAATAAGCTAATATTTCCAACGCAACCACACACATTACACAAACATTTAAGTTTGCGTAGTGACTATATTTATTTAAGCACACTATATATGAATGTAATACTTTCATTTTGTAATTACAGCATAATTGTCTCTGCAACAAATGTCAAATTCAAACACTAAACACGGGAGGCTCGTAGTTCAGTTGAAAATCGCAACAGGTTTTATTGCTCTGTTAAGAGGTGTGTTTAACTACAAAATGAACTTTTCGTCTACACTTACAGCAGGACATGCGTTTCCGTTTTTATAGCGACGTAGAGGATCAAATGACGCTACCCGAACTTTTACAGATAGGTGTTCCTAATCTGAGTTTGAGAAACGTTACTTTTTAATTAATTCTTACAACAAAGACGATTATTTCATATTAAACCAAGGCGGCCCTTGCTTATTTGTTTTCTCAAATAAGTGCTTACAGCGTTATCTAATCTTTTCCGGTCTTTACCCTTTTTTATCAAGAATACTTTTGACAATAATAAAAAAAAAAGCTTTAACGAAAGGAGGAGGCTGAAGAATGTTTTAACCTGACGTGTTTCTATTATATATTTCTTGCACAACTTACTGTGTTCGGATTAGAACACCTTCCCCTATTCCGACCTCAAGCCAAGCGAAATAAATAAGAAGTTTTGCCATTTCGGTTACACGGTGGCAACACTGTATGAGAATGTACAACAGTCTCAGGCATTGCTGGTTGTGGGTTTGTGCTGTATACAGTACTGCAGTTGTTGGATTTTACGGGCCGATTATCTCATAGACCTACAGCAGAAGTAAGCCATCCTTTCAGACTCCGGGTCAGGCATTGATCCCCTGCAATGTTACAAACGGACGGGTTAATTTTGCCTCATTAGCATTCCCTTTGCGCAGGCTCCTCACACTGACACGCAGACATCTGTCCGGCCCCTTTTCTCCCTGCACCACAAATCTTTCTGCTGCCTGCTCTCTGCCGTCTAAGTCGCCTTTTTTTCTTCTTCCATGCCCCTCTCTCTCCCTCTTTCTCTCTGTAGATTTGTCTCTGAATTATTATATTTTTCGGGCCCGTACAGGACGGCTGTCCCAATCCCTTCCCTGCAGCGCAGCTCACACAAACACACAATAATTCTGTCTACTAATACTTGACCACTTCACAAATAATGTAGTTTCTCCGGCTCTGCTGGTTTTCTCTGGCGTTCTGTTGATTGTTTTTTTTTACATAATCCTTTTATTTTATCATATTCCCGTAAATGTGTTTTACGAAACTTTTCTTTTTGTTTCCGTCTCCTTCTGCATGAAGACCCCTTTCTCTTTCCCTGGTAGCCCCGCATTCTCCGTCCTCATGCAAAAAGAGAGGGGCCCCGATCGACACCAAAATGGCAAAGTTCACCTCGAAAAAACTGCACAGACTTACAAAGGGGCACAAGGCTTTGTAATTGTAGAAAGGAGCGAAAAAAGAAAAGAAAATTGCAGTTGAGGCAGGAGTGGGAGAGTGTTTGTGTGTATGTATATCTGAGTGTATTTTTAAAGGTTTTCTTTGAACTGCCTTTGTGCTGACCAGGCTCAAGCAGTTGTCAATGCTAGTCACGGTTTGAGCAACTTTGAGTTAACCTCTTATATCGAATGAATCTTTTCATTTAGAGTCCAATAAATCTCTATCGTTAGTTACCTTTTGTAGAAGCAAGCCTGGGCTCACCGTACATGCAACACTGCACCCGAACTACAACGGTGAGTAAGCGAAATGTGTATGTATATTACCAACCTAAACGAGGGGTTGTCGAAATAAAAGTTGAAGAAAACTGCACTGGAGTTGAAGAAAACTGCACTGGAGTTCAGCATTCCACCCACAGTAAGCGCCTTCTTTGCTTTTTTAATGGTTCTTGAAGGTTACAAAGAAGAGGTTGACTTACATAGGTTTCAAATACTCTGTAACCGGATTACTATATTATGACGGATAGTCCTAACTAGTTAACCAGTGCAACGAGAGCGGAGCCAATAAGCAGTGAGTACGATGTGATGGTGAAAGTGAGACTGATGATGATGCGAACGGGAATTTAAACTATACAAATACAGACGATAAAGTAAACAAAAGACACTCCGCCACAGAGAGGTGTGCTTGTGACTACATGAAAGAGTTCCACGCAAAAGAAAAAAAAAACAGTGTAGTTGTATATATGTGTATATATAACATACTGATAGCCTAAAGGAAAGAAGAGAATCACACATACAACACCACACTTTCTTCTATTGGGTCTTCACGCTGTGTTTAAACGTGGGGAGAAGTCGCCTCGTTTGTCTTCTACCGTTCCACTTTAAGTGTTATTAATTAACTGCATGTCCAGGCCGGATTATTAACTAACGGAAAAAAAGTTATATAATACCATCTTCTCTCCCGTATTTCTCATTTGTCAGGGAAGATTGATTGGATTAGTTCTTCTCTTCCTTGAAACCCCTTCATCAGCACGCAACACTCACCCTCACTGCTACAACAAAATAACTCAACAACTCAAGGAGCATATTGAAACGGGACTATTTTAACAACCGTACTTCGCCCATCTCGAGCATTGCTGTTGTATCACTGTTCTTTCTCTCAGTTTATAAAACATCATATTGTATTGTATTACGTTGTGTCTAATTTTAACAGCAGTGTGTCTATCGGTGTTTTGGTCGTGACATGTCATGTCTGTGTGTCCAGTTGTACGCCCAGCCTTAAGGTTTGATTAGGTTGTATCACTCTTACAGAGTATGGAAGGAAACGTTTTGTGGCAGGCCAAGCATATAAACGTGATAAGTAAAAAAAGAATCAGTTAAATAGGTGATGATGTCCAGATATGTTTATGCTCATCGGGCGGTTAGTTTTCAACACACGCCTTTTCAGAATATTAATACGTAAAAAAATAATGCTATGCCTATTACCAAACCGGTGCTGCAATTAAATAACATTACCTGATATGTAGTAAAGTTAAGGATTTTGGGGTTTAAGTCAGAAACATGTTTTGTATGTCATCTACGACGGTGTAAGCAAGACAATGTAACCAAGGTTTCCGCCCTAAGTGAACCTATAGACAAGCAGGAAAACAAAACGTTACCATGTCCCGTTTCATTTCTGTAATTGTATTGTCGTAATTGATGCAGAAAACATTTAGTGAGCACCCCGTCATATTTGTCAGTATGTTTGTTCGTGAATGAAGTTATTTAGTCAGAATTCCACGAGGTCATTGCAAAAAAAAGTACTTTTTTATTGTAATTATTGAATTAGGTAGAGTAATGAACGCTACTAAAATGCCTATTATCTATGTTCCTGTCATTCATGTGATAGGACGAATGCAAAACACACACACAGAATACATCCTCTTCCATGCCCACTAAAATAAGGGAAACGTATTTTTTGGCCTTGATATTTTTTTTCAGCATTCCTTTTGAAACAAAATTCTATAAATTATTTCTGAAATGAAGTGGCAGCCTCCCCGAGGACCTCATATCTACCGAATTGAATCCCCGGAGTATTCTACTCCTTCCTTAAGTATATGCGCCCTTTGTCTGAGATTATAGGGAGCAAGGTTTTTCTTCCCCCATAAACACAAACGTACCAACAGTTCAGGGTCACTAGCAATTTCTAGCATCTTTATGACAAAGCAACAGGGCTCTCTGCCCACAGAAACGGTCCAACTTAAAATACCGTTTCCTCTTTATTTCTTCAAAATGACAGTTTTATTGTGAATCCAAATAGGCGTTGTTAGAACTGAAATCGCGTTAAGGATGAACCCCGGCAAATGTTCAACCTGTTACTTTTTATTTTTTTATTTGGTTAGCCTATTTTTATTTTACAAAGCACGCAACATCAAAAGGAGAACAATATTCCAACCAGCTATTACTATTACTGTTAATACTGCAACATAAGATATTTCTGCTCAGCTAATATTATGTGATGTGAGATACAGTGTGAAAAGCCGTCCCTTTATGATCTCCACCAGAATGGTACTCGCTGTGTGTTTAAGCTAAATCACGCAGTTCAGAATAAATACAGAATACGTACTGCGCCGAAAGCCAACTGTATTTTTAAAATATTTTTGTATTAATCCTTATGTACCCAAACGTGTTTTATTGGCGAAATGTAATTTCTAATGACCGCAGAAAACGAAGGAATTTATCGCTAACCTCTTCTTCATCGAGTCTTTTGAGTGTTGAGGCTGCCCGGGCAGCAGGGATCCACACTTGTCTGACTCAAGGACAGAGCCAAGCACTTCCCTCAAAACAAACAGTCTACGGCTCTGATCAAGCAGGCCGGCTATCCGTCATGGAACTGTGTGGTTATTACTACTATTGTTTTATTCCTATTAAAGCGTTATATTTTCACCTGTGCCTTTTGATGAAATATTCATCACAGCAGCGCGCATGCACGCATTAGTACGCATACAAATGTGTATTAATAGGGAGGATTTCAGCTGCTGAAACGAATCTGATGATCGCGTTATACCTTTCTCGCATGGACAGACTCATTTACTCTTTAGATTGACCCCGTATCCGCCCTAGGTCTGCTTTAGTGGCTGATACGCCGCCGTACCCACACCTCTAAGAGCTTTGTCCCTGACGTCTGATCGGGCTGTTATTCCCTCGTCTTCCTCATAAATTCAACCGATTAAAGCCCCTCCTAGCGCTACCAGAATTAACCAGGCTTCGGGTAGGAGAACCTTCGCCTGCGGCCACGTGACTCGAAGCAAGTGTACTTCCAGCTATCTCGGAAATAAACTACATTATGCACCGCACAATCGAGTGTATTGCAGAATGGCATTTTCAGTGGCGGTGCAATAAATTTGGACATAAGTGCGCATGATTTGCGGCAGGAATGGAAAACAGATCATGTTAAATGCAACATAAACGAGTAAGCAGACCTTAAATGAAACACGCTGCGCAGAAGACTGAGGACCCTATTAAACTGCATCAGTAACACGAAGGTGTTTGCTTTAAAGACACAACCATACTGCACACCATGTGTGCCTCCAGTTACCCACTTTCAATAGGTAACATACGCATTGATGCTAAGGGATTTACTAACGTCTGACAAATAAATAAGTCTTACAAAATGTTTTGGAATTTAAAAAACTGTTTAACCCCCAAAATGAAACATTCAGTCAGAATTTTCCGAACTTTTCATGCCTTTTTATTCTGGGATACCAATGTGATTACAATGCACGGACAAGCAGTTTTATGTAAATTCCAGGGGTAAATTAAATGACCACACCTAACCAGTGGAGTTAGCAGATTTATGCTTTATTGTTTTTTTTAATTAAATGTTAATCATTTAAACATTTTAATAGAGACATTCCTTAAAGCAGTTCATTATTGCCATAATCATAATAATAAGTATAATAATGTCACCAAGAAAATAAATACTCAGCTGTCGTTCAAACATTGTAACTGTGTCTTCCTGGTGAAAAGCACGATGAATGAAGCACGGGACAGCTTAGCGTTTCATCAAAGTCGTTTGGACATTTTGTAAGAAAAAAAAAACATAATTAGGCTCTGCTGCTGTTTTTGCCTTTTCAGGTAAGATACCCGACTCCCATAAGATCTCCTAGCAGCTGTATTTAATGCACTGGTTAGTAACTTGATGCACAGAAACACTGACATCCATTCCGCGGTTGCTGCTCCTATGTAACTCACAAATGTCTTGTTAATTGTAGAAAATTCTTTCTGGGTGTCTAACGATTCTTTAGTTATATTTTAAGACATCAGAAACTGTGAATGAAAATAAAAATTCGAATGTAGACAAAAGACAAAACAATGAGCTAATTTATAGATAATCAGTTAATTGGAGTTTGCACCTCGGTTCTACACCAAGAATTTCAGTTTACTTAGAGAGTACAGGATGCCCACCGAATGGGATTACAGAATGTTTTTATAGATGGCTTGAATATTTTTATTTTGTACCATCATTGTCAGCATTATACCCACAGCAATATTACAGACACAAGGATAAAGAAATAATAATCCAGGACCCACCAGATGTAATTGTTTACTTATACGTTTAAACCCATGCTGTTACCCGACCCGTTGCAAAAGTTTAAATGTACGTTTTTCTAAACATCGTGCATATATAGTATTAATCATAGATTACTCTGTGATTAATTTCTTAAATTCGGTATATATCTACTCTAATATTTTCATCCGTTGGTTTCCAGAAAACATTATAAATCAAAACGTGCAACATGAAGACAGGGGTGGCTTGCTACTTTCTCTGGCGAACCTGAACGGATAGATGGGCCCTTCGATGACAAACAGTTCCAGGCCAGCCTTGAAACCGCAGCCAGTTACAGTGCGATATCAAGGCGAAGGTGTGTTTCAGCCCGAGCCCCAGCCCCAGAGCAAACACACACACTCACTCCACAAGAAACAAATAATACGGATGCAAGCTCTTCCGAGCTGCGCTCCGACCGCTTCTCTGATGAAAATATAAATAAAGAACGTGAATGCTTGAATGGAGCGAATACGCCCATATCCAGCACTATAATAGATCAGAGTGGCGATCTCTGTTTTCCTCCGAGCCTGGGCGCTCCGGAGGGAGAGCACGGAGCACCTGAGAACGCGGCGTGTCGCGCGGTCTCCTCTGATGCTACAAAGGGCTGCAGAGTTACCCTGGCCGTCGCTTTAATGACGGCGGAGGCTGTAGAGGAGAACGCTCGCTTCTTTTTATCCAGCAATCATTAGCAGCCCCCTCTAGCTACATGTTTTGCGCCGGAGTAACATTATGACATGGTTGTAATACAAACTCCAGTCGCTCGCTTTGCATCTTGTGGTAGGAAATGTAACAGCAATAAAAATCACATTTAGACTCCAGGCGCTGTATAAACTGGGGAGCACACGCGTTCTAAGAAATATTTATTTTAATATAATGCTAATATATGCTGTTTCACACGTTACAGCACGCCTGGAATTGCTAAAATGTACATTTTCCTTGACATCTATAACACACACTTAAACTTCGAATTTCATTTAATGTTATGTTCGTGTTTTGGATACTTTTTGAAAGTTTGTTTTAAGCTGCCTTATCAATGTATCCGCTCTTCAGTTTTTTCATCTTACATCACCAAAATGACTAATCATTTCATGAATATAATTACAAGGGAAAAAAAATAAAAAAGATTCCATGGTAACCTTCAAACCAATTATTTTTAGATGCTCTAAATGAGCAGTTGACAGATTTACTAATTAAATATTATACATTCTAGTTTACAATATTAAATGATGAAATACAACAACTGGTTTAATTTGAATTAAAAATATAGATTTTATTTAATACGTGTGAAAATCGGGGCTTATGTAATAAGTTAAAGTACGTGATGCTAGTCAAAATTAAATATATATACTAAATATCACAAAGGTATACATACAAGTAATATATACACATATATTATTTTAAACTTGGGGCATGGACATTCTATACTATTCCAAAAGTCTGCATATATGACATAAATCAGACAGATAAATTAATGTTTAATTAGGATATATATGTACATGTCTTGAATATACATATCCTTAGGATATATATCCTATGTTAACTATAACTTATGGGGTTTTAAAACGTATACAAAAAACTTTTATGTTAGTCTGATGAGTTTAAATGTTGAAAGTGTTGCAATTAAATTCTACCCATGCGATTTTCTGGATTACTATCAGTTTACGTATTTATTCTCTCATAAAGATAAATATCATAATTGTTATCAGTTGCCGTTTAGCGATGATGGATTTT